>NC_134702.1:170453845-172963845 GCF_043290135.1 Rhipicephalus microplus
TAAGTAAAAGCTTCACCGGCATTATCATTGTACGAGCGTTCTTTACAGTTTACTTTAAAGACTACTACATTGTATAGTAGACAGCACTATTCCTCGTCGTATTTTTCTCATAGTCATGCTTCTGTTGCTGTGAAGTGTTGAGCTGACATCTACTGCTTAAACATTTTGTAAAGTGAATAAATATTTTGTATGTTTCTTTGTATGCTTTCGACGCCCGCTTAGCTATCTATTATTATGTAACCAACAAGAGGTCCCGGGGAAGTTTTTGAACTATGGGAACTTTAATCGTTACGACCTCTCTTGTAAGTAAGAAAATAACCTTGGACTTGAGGCAGTCTGCAATCAATGTGAAGCACCGTATTTCACCAGTCGTTCTAGTAACGCCAGGCCGACTAGGTTTGGGCCGTCTGGCAAGCCTAAGATGCCGCGAGGGTCTAAGGACTTCAAGCCGTCACATGAGGCACTGCCATCATAATAGACGGAGGGCGGGATGGGATAGGTGTTAACTCCCTCTTCCTTCCACCTCGCCCGAAGGAAACTGCCGGACTTTCAATAAGTTTATTCATTCACTCAACCGTATAAACGACAATTATCCACCAGATGTGTACGCGCTAAACTACGTCATGTGTGTGTGCACCACGTGTACTAGTCCTGCAGCAGATGTGTGAGGTCAGCCTCAAGCTCGTACGATGTTTTTGTTCTTTTTGTTCATGTGATGACGTAGACTTGCTGAGTACGCTTACTTGGTGTAATGGACATACAGCTTGGCCAATAGGAAAGAGAAAGACTAGATTGGAGTGATCGCGGCCCTCGCTGCTATTAGCCATTGTGGTAGTAAAACCTGTACCCAGCACCTCCTCCAATTCAAACAAAGGCGTTTTAACGGCAGGAGTCGCCACAACTAGCCGCGCAGGTAGCGGTAGCTCCATCGTAGTCTTTCTCTTCTCTTTTGGTCAAGCCGCATGTCCACTACCTTACTTGCATTGGTTTTATCTCGTAAACATTTGGGTATGCCGCTTGAGGAGAGGGGACGGAATCTGTATTTATTGAAGATAAAAGCGCATTTTGCTATTTCTAAATGAAACAGTTGTCAGTTTGCGCCCATCGTCGCTATCTTTTTTCGGATCCGTGCATGAGTTACGCATAAAACAGTCATGAATCGGTATGGACTCGCCCAATTGTCAGTACTGTTGCTTATAAGTGCTGACGTGGTTGACCTCTGCTGTCATCGTCAGATATGGGGGCTCTCTGATTTTCTTTTTATTGCGGTAGGAATTATAAGGACACTCCCGGCTGCATTTCGCCGCCGGCGTCGGCGTCACCATCGTTCCCTGTATATGTATACATATCTATACATAGGAAAACGCAAGAAAGAAAAAACAATCAAAAAAAGACTCCGGCGCATGGAATCACACGTCGGAGCTCTGAATTCTGATAACGAGGCGTTAGCCAATGAGCCACGAAGGAGCACCTCCTTGAACGTTTAAATGGCAAGCTATTTATATCTACCACTTACCCCTGGTAATGAGCATCTCGGGGGGAACTATTGTGTTTTCCAGCATTACGAGCGATTGGGGGCAATGAGCACACACGCGCGTCGCCACATCGTCACGACGCGGTGGGACACGCTCTAATCTGCCACGCGTACTTTGCTCCGCGGAGAGAAGATGATCACGCGTGCGCTCGCCTATCTCGCGGTGGGGACAATCGCACGCCTTGGGCTTTCACCGTAACGATTCTGTAGCAGTTACCAGGCGCACAAAGGTCACTGCACTCGCTGCACTGTCTGTTTGCGAAAAGGGCGCGCTTTTCAGGCACAGCGAAGTAACTACTGAGATGCCTACTCGCGTTCATCTGTACCTGTCAGTAAGTTTTGTGCGTCATTTGCGCGTGAGAAACGCAGGGCACGTTTAGATCGGCTTGCCATTATTGACGAGACCCTTCGAATTTTCGCTATCGCATTCATTGCTTCGGCTTTGCGGCAAACTGCGACTTTTTTCTGTCTTCTTGAAGACAGTCATGCGGAGCTCCAAATCCATATCGTAGGTCTTACTCTTACGACAAAGACAAATCAGTGCGAAAGGACCATTATAAATGTGAAGAAATGAATACACAAACACTTAGATCAGGCCAGTGGAGTATAGGTATCGACGCAAGAAAGCTAAATAGGCGAATAGCAGTCGATTGACTTGCTAACAGCCGTGAACAGAATACTGGCAAATACTGGAGAGAGAACAAGTTGAATCTGACAGGCCATGAGACAGTTTCCACATGCTTTAAGCCAGAATGTTCTCTCACTGAATACTTACCACCGGCTGGTCTACCGTTGTCAATCAGGTACGTTCATCGCTTATTCGTGGTTTGCTATTTCAAAAAAAACGGTCCTTACCACCCTTTCCTTATCACCTATTTTATATCTGAGTATCAACAAGACTAGCCTTAATTTTTCAGCCGTCTACTTGTGTAAAGCGTTATGATAACGCGTTTCCTTGAGACACCATGCACATAACGCGTGCAACTCCGTTCAAATGTGACAGACAACATTCATTATCACAGTTCAGTTAACAGCCCACACGAAACTATTCAGTTGCTTCCCGTTTTCATTCTGTGCAGATAATTAATCGTCGAGGTGCCGAGTGTGCCGTATAATAACGATATAAATATTTTTAAAGAGCTGTGGGCCTTAAGGAACCCACGTGAAACACGGTATTCGATCCGTTCGTGTTTAAACTAATCTTGTCCAAGATTCAAATTTTTCAACGCGACAAAACGTTTATGCTGCATGCATGTGCGTGCTGTACATGCTAAGCGTCATGTGAAAATGTACAGTGTTAGGTACTGTAGAGCAAGTGTTATCAATACGGCCTTACAGTGCCTGGAAAAAAAAGGGTTGCATCTGGGTGTTTTGACGAAATACATTAATGTAATGCTTGGTTTTTAGTGTCGTGAGCATTGTGTGAGACTCTTGTTTCTCTTTAAAGCGTACATGGTCGACCAAAACCTTCTGGTTTTTCGAATATGCAGAGAAGGTATTTTACAAAATAGAGATCAATATTCTTATTCAAGATAGGTGTTATATTCGATGCGTATAATATCGGAGGAGAACATTACTTAAGTGTGAATTAACTGCAAGAATAGTCAATGAAAACCTAGTTTAATGAATAATTCTGAGTAGCCGCGGTTGTTGCGGAATCCTGGCAGAGCACATCTCATGCATGTTTTTCTTTCCACGCGCGCTCCGAGACTGGCTTTAGAAGCGCACGAAAAACAAAGTTAACTGGAACCACAACCAGCATAACCAAAACAAAAATATTTAGGGCGACTTCAACCACATATATGCGTTCGTGTGAGCGCTTCAAATGTGCGGGTATATATGCGCATACAAAACTTCAAAAACATTTCTTGAGGGGGATGTCTCCACCTACCCTCCCCCAGGTTGTGCCAGTGCAAGGAATATACCTGGTTATACGAACAACAACGTGCGAGCCTAACTACACACAAGTAATGATAGTCGCCTCCAGACTTTTCTTCGACGAAGATAAAGTTGAGCCCCATATGCGCTACTTACCATGAGGTATTCAATGCAGAGCTGCGCAAGCTTGAACAACTTGACAAAGTTTGGGTCCACTGACGTTCCTTCCTGCACGAGAAGGTTGATGGAGGGAGATATGAGTTGCAGGACATTTAGTGCGCTCGAAGTCAACATGTTGTCTTGGGAGTTGTAAAACCATGTTGCATCATGGTGTAGGAGGGGGAAGTCCTGATAAGGCTTCGGAGCCCTTCCACACCCCCGTGCCGATACCCATGAAACAACGCTTAAAAACCCAGCTGCTTCTCTGATATTGCGCACATCTGCATAATTCGAAAAGTAAACTTTATTTCAGGCTAACTTAACACTGCGTTTTTTGATGACGTTCGGCAGCTTCGACTGTCTAAATTCGTACATATTGCGCTCCGGATATCCGTACTGCGTCGGGGACATCATCGCGGGAGCCTAATTAAATGCGGCAAAGTGGCGCTGTTGATTAACACGTAAAGATGACTGCGCGCGTTATCTCCATGGCTGAATTGTAGTACATAGCGACCCATATATAGTTTTGTGATGTAATGTGCATCGAAACTGTGGACACTAAATCAATATTATTTTCCGGACACAGGAACGTAGTGCATTAAACAGCTGCACATTTGGAGACAAGTAACCCATTTAAAATAAGTATTCTGTGAAGCAAGGTAGCCTGCCACTTTCCTCCATTCTCCAAGCATTCGATTTCAGAAACTACACCAATCGTTGCCTAGAAAACTTTTTTATACATTATGAAACCGATTACAGGCTTTTTACAGGTTCTCGTGCGCTTACCAGTTTCGTAACGTAAACGTACCACCTTACCTAGCCTTTAATTCAGACTTCTCAGCCCTTCAGCTCATCACTCGAGAACTTAAGAAAGGAAAAGCCTAAAGCCCTTGTTGATTGTGGCTCACACTGCTAAGCGCCACAGTACACATTGGTCTCATTGACCGGTTTACAGCGACCGACTTACTGCGTCGCAAGGATAAACATGTTCTCAGATGTCGAAATCAAGCAGCAAGTCTGCACACACATACACGGGCAATATCAAAATGTGCACAGTTAGCAGCGTCTGCACTGTGCGTACTGTGCACTTCGCCAGCTACACACGACGCAAAACAAAAGTCGCCTTAACTGCAACGGCAAGGAAACTCCCTTATAAAACGAACCCTGATGTCCCCAATCGAAGGAAACTCGCAGCGCCCCACGCCCTGAGCATTGCCATCACCAGTGGAGGAACGCTTCAACAATGTCCGGAGCGATAGTAAAGGCCGTAAAAAGAAACTCCTCGCACCTTTCTAGTCTGACCGTGGTCCTTGAAACGTTCTTATCAACGCTATTTTTTATTCTACCTTGACCTTTTCCTTGATTCCTTCTGTGCATCTGAACTGATACGAGTCGCCAGCAGATGACGCCCAAACCATCCTCCAGAAATGGCCTGCCCCTGGCTCCTGACATGGCTGCCAGCGTGAGTCGTGGCTTTGTCTTTCAGCACACTACAAGTTCTACAGAGTCTATTCAGCACATTACAGTGTGCTACGCGGGCACAACTGGGCAAGCTAAGGCGGGCGCGTTAACTGTGCAGCACAATGATACTCAAGTCAGCCAATGGCCGTGTCCTTCCTTCCGTGCGACATATTTTGTCGAGAGGAAAGATTGGTGTCTAGCTGTCTTGAAAACGCAACCTGTGAATGGTTCTTTTTTTCACTCACACGTTCACAGGAGTTTACGCTGTCTGAGCAGAACAGGCTTAACACGAATGGGAACCGTTTTATGAGTGAGTTGTAAAAAGTGCTGATTGACTGGTATGTGGGGTTTAATGTACCAGGAAAAAGTGCTGCGGGGCCCGTTTCAATGACTTCGTATTAACACAAAGCAAAGATAATAGATTAATGGCTTGTTTTTTTGCTTCCCAATGAAGCCAAGAAAGTATGGTGGATGTTATTTGCAGACTTTACCTGCAATGCACTTATTGTGCAATATTTAGTTAAAGCGACACGAACACGTCCACTACGAGCAGTGTACGATTTGTTTTACATTTTAATCATGAGGTTCTCGCGCTATGACATGGAACGCGATCATGTGGAGCATATGCACTCATTCGACGACTGTGTCGTTACACATATGGCAGTCTGATCGAGAAAGAAGTGATCAATCGTCGTTTACCAGCTCGTGGTCGATGTCGCAGAAAGTGAGGTGGGTGACATTCTTTTGCAGCGCGTTCACATCCACCTCGCGAGCCACCTGGTCCACGTCCACAGCCGCTGCATGAGGCGCGTAATGTTAAACAGGTTTGCCAACAATAGTTGTATTACACTGCACAGGTATCAGCACCACCTCAAGTGGCGACAAGCAGCCCGCGAAGACTAGCCGTGACATGGTGCGAGCGAAGAAGTGCACGACTCGCGATGAAGAGGCCGCTCAAATGGAAACTTGTCGCAGTACCACACGGGATAGAATGCAGCGACTGCGGGCAGACCCGGATTACCGTGACGAAGTTGCATAACAGTATGGCCAGAAAGACAAGTAAGGGTGAGTAGGGGTAAAGAAGGAGAGCAAGGGCACCAGCTACGCTGATCTCTCATTATTCGCACCAATAGTGCCTAGCGGCCCCAATTTATTATTATTATTATATTATTATTATTATTATATTATTATTATTATTATTATTATTATTATTATTATTATTATTATTATTATTATTATTATTATTATTATTATTATTATTATTATTATTATTATTATTATTATTATTATTATTATTATTATTATTATCTTACATCAGCGTTATTTTATGTCTGCATTCTTTTTTCTTTTCATGTGCCTCTACGCTGAAGCCTTTAAGCTATTGAAAGCTGGTCAAGCTGCTTTAATGGAGCTCTTACTGCCGCTGCATTGAATGTACGACACCTGAAAGCGGAGATCGAATTCAGTTGGGATGCTACATCGTGCGTGCGCGTACTCAAGAGCTATGTTTATTAGATGGCTCGATCACTATGATCCTGCAACGTGGCTTGACCATGCAACGCTTCATTTGCCGACAAGGCTTTAAGAATCAGCTGGTGGTCGAGGCGCGCGAATTTACTGCTCCATAAACGTGGTAATGCACCATCCGATTAGCTGTACACCGAATTGCAGTGTTGGTGTACTTGGAGACGGTGCAGCTTCACCGTGTCACTGCAACTCGGCTGCAGTGCAACATTATATTAGGAGGCAAACGAGAAAATCTGTAATTATTGGGCAATATCAAACCCTGAGGTGCGGAACTGCAGTCGAGAGAGGACTGAGCAAGCAAAACAATGAGAAGCGTGCACGTTAGCTACCAAAACAGTTTAGTCCCTAACAGAAAGACACATATACACGCAACATGGATGCCGCAAGTGGCGTGCAAAGTCCTTGACATGTACAGTTATAAGATGAGATGATAGTGAAACACTGTCTAAGGCACATCACGCTAGGTGAAACGCTTTTCTGGCGACATATCTGGTATCCCTACTACCTCATCTATGTAAATGCATCGCTTTATTCACCAACTAACTTACTTAAAAGTCGTACTTGTCATTCTTTCACTTCCTTAGTAAATCGCTCTCTGAATGTCCACCCTCTAGCGCTTCGCGCTGCTCATTTCTCATCAGGAAGAATAACCAACTCGGGCTCATCGCCGCTCTTATTCGGTACAACAACGCACCGATCTTTCTCCAATCGATCTTCTGGCAGCGGCTGTGGAACTGGAAGCCGTGCAGCGACACCACTGGCTGCACTGAGCCTTCAGCGTCAGACGCGGCCGGCTCCGGACACTGCTGCTGCATGCTGGTGTCCTGCAGTAGTCGGCCGGGCCGAAACCGTTACGTTGCACATTTAGCCTGGTTGATTCGGCACTCGAAGAGTAACAGAGCGAAAGGACAAAGCATAGAGAGGGAAAGACGGCAAAGCTGTCTTTGATATCCGTTTTTCTATATACTTCTTTCCCTTTGCGTTGATTCGACATAAGCACATACCGGGAGTCGTTAACCGGAGAACATGCACAACCCGCTCGCCGAGGTCAAAGATGCCGTACATCACGTTCGGTGAGTTGGCATGACCGCATCCCGATAGATGGTGTCAAAAAGTCTGCTTATTTACATGTGCAGAACCTTGGCCTAGTTGGTTTTGGTAAGTGTTGTATTGGTTATCAAAAAAAAAGTAACTAAATATGTACTCATTACTCTGACAACAAAGAAACGCGTTATCATTACCGCTACCGAAAAAAAATGATAAACGTTACCTCTGCTCTTACTACACAATCATAAACATTGATCAATGTGTATTTGTTACAGGAACTCAAAATAAGCATTTCTCATTCCAAACTCATGTTTCACACAAAACTTTGAAACTTAAAAAGGATTACAATCAAAATGTCCATTCAAAGAGTATTATTTGTACAAATGTACCGGACCATAGCAATGTTATGGTGGTTTAAAGCTGCTTGTTACATGTGATGGCTTGTGACTCACTGGCACATGGTGAGGCCATTTTTCTCAATGGGACGATATACACAATATCAGATTCAATCATTCATGCTAGCCACAAGGAAAGCATTACTGCTTCGCCAAGGTGGTCTAAGGTACTTGGCTGCTGACCCGCCGGCCGCGGGATCGAATCCCGGCTGTGGCGGCTGCATTCTCGATGGAGGGGTAAATGCTGTAGGCCCGTGTGCTCATATTTGGGTGCACGTTAAAGAACCCCAGGTGGTCGAAATTTGCGGAGCCCTTCACTACGGCGTCTCTCATAGTCATATGGTGGTTTTGGGACGTTAAACTGAACATATCAATCAAGGAAAGCATTACTGAACCATGAAGATATTTGCAGTATCGGCTTTTTTCGAGTCCCCATAGCCCCATACCATGGAGATTGTCGAAATCGAAACTGGTGGTTCTTGGCCTCTGAAATTGCCCGCTGCGCGCCAGCAGGCAGCCGTAGAGGCCTGCATTCGCGCTTTTTTTTGTTTTTTAGGGGCGAAGCTCCTTAGGGCGTGGGCTGTGCGTCCCCTGTAGCCTGTATGTAGCCACCTCTAGTTTAGTTCTTGCAGTGTTCACTAGATGGCGGTAGCGTCCCCTGTATGTAGCCACCTCTAGTTTAGTTCTTGCAGTGTTCACTAGATGGCGGTACCGTCTCCTGTATGTAGCCACCTCTCGTTTAGTTCTTGTAGTGTTTACTAGATGGTGGTACTTGTAGCTGATGATGAAAAGATGCAAGATGTTATAAACTAGAAAGCGGTACTTGTAGTTGATGAAAGACGCGAGATCTTATAAAATAGGAATGATGTCACATATGGCGCGTGTCATTGGTTGAAGGCAATCGTTCGATTTAGTGCGGCGACGTACGCTAGGGGGAGCGTTGTAATAAAATCCGTTCGCTGTTGGCACGCGCTCGGAGTCGCCGGATGGATAAGGCTGCACAGCGGAGAGAGCGCAAGGCAGCAGCAGCGCGCGCTCGCAGACAGAATCCCGATGTGCGAGCGCACGAGGCAAGGGACATCGCAAGCCATCCATCGTCTAAGAACAAATAAAAGTTGATTTGTGTATATACACACACAGCGTTTCTCACGTCTTTACATGATGATCGACTGGGCGAATTACACGGAAGATTCACAGCTTACCGATGAATCCCTCCGCAGCTTCGCCCATTCATCATCATTCACCCCATGAATATGCCGTAATTTTTGTTTGGTGGGGTGGGGAGGGCATTCGCACGTATGTGAAACCAGACCCACTCCTGCCGTCTCGTTTAGCCACCAAATCTTATGGCGTGTGCCTCATTCACGGCGACGCGCATGCGCTGATGACCTACACAGAAAAGGGCTATTCTGACAACGCGTTGAAGAAAGGCTTTAGGGCTAAGTCACCGAAAAAAATAATGTGAGCACGACAAGCGAATGACTCTTCATTCTCTTTAAATATCATCATCACCTGTACATCTTCATCATCTGAAAATATCATCACCAGTGTGATTCAGCTCCAGCCTGGCTGAATAAACCAGTTCCACGCAAGTGGTGGAGGTGCGGGTTTCCTCACAATATATGTGCACGAACATTTCTCGTTCACATTAGCCTGCATAATTACCGCAAAATCTTGCCAGCTGTCATGTGAGTGTGTTCAAGAACAGCCACGCCTGCTCAAGACTTCAATAACCAAAAATGCAGGTACCACTAAAACGAAGTTGATAAGTCTTATCAATTTGGTAGCAACCATTTTGCCGCAATTATAATAAAATCATCCATGTTTAGACAATATTCAGAAATAGTTTTCTTCGCTCTACAAGTTCCAAGCAATGTTGCTTCACTCTTCGTTGTGCATATGTTTCATACTCAAGATGTCTTCTTCGTAACGCTAATATTTGTGTGTTACATCATAATGAACTTTCGAGAACTACTGGCGTTGAAATTAGTTCTTCCATGTTGAATACATTGAATATTTTTGCTTCGTAAATCATGCAGTAAAAAGAAAAGTGAGTTTCTTTTCAGGCTAGTAGGTGCTTGTTGGGCTCGAACTTCGTGCGTTCCCCGAATACCTTATGTTACCGACCCCGCGGCTGGCGACTCCTCGCCAACAAGGAAGCAGGGCCACCGGAATGTGGGACGATGACTGTCTGCTGGCCACAAAGGACGCGACAACACAAGTGCCGCTGTCGGGCTCAATTATGGCGCCTTACAGGAGACCAAGCCAGGCTGCAGGTGGCCGGTACACGTGGAAGGTACACGTGGAAGGTACACGTGGAAGGTACATGTACGCGTCCGCCCGACAATCAGAATCAGCGGAGGTGACGGCATTGGCGCAAGGGCCAATTGTATTGATGGCCTGTCAGCCCGGCGTCGCGGGAACTTACTCGGAAGCGCTTTTCCACGACCTGGCAACGCCCGTCGTCGACCATTCCGGGAACCGGTGTGAAAGAAACTTGAGCGACGGCGGAGAACCGATGAGTGGGCAAGAGGCGGTGGGTCTTCGAGGTTGTGGCGAGGAGAGACACATCTGTGCGTTCCGATTGGACTGTAAGAGTGGTGCGTTACGATTGGACTGCAAGAGTGGTTGAATGGGGAGACGGGGGATAAAACCAGGAGTGCAGGGACAGTGAAGGGGAGAGAAAAGAAAAACGAAACGAATAAACGTCTCTATATCCAGATGATGTCGGAGCGGTCGTTTCCGCAAGGTGCCAGCAGATGAAAAGTTCTCGTCTTCGGCTTCCTTGGCGGCAGCAGCAAATGTCGCGCAGCAAGCGAGAGGCGAGTGGAAAGAACCAAACGGAACGTAACTGGCGCAGTCAGCAGGATCTGTATGGCTGAACTGAGGAGGACAGCGGGGAGCGACATCGGCCGAGACTGACGACAACCACCTTCAACTGACTACCACGCTGCGGGATCAACGAAGCAAGGCTAGTCCACCAGATTCCGAGAAGGAAGAGCGCACCGCAAGGCTACTTCAGGCGGGTAGCTCTTGATTTTTTGTTGGGCGCAGGTGATGACAAAGCATTACAACTTGCGAGACAGAGAAAGGGACAACTCTGAAATGAACGGGGACGGGGCAGGAAACTTGCAGGCGTTCGGAGTCGCCGACAGCGGCACGGGGGGTCATGGTAGTGTCACGTCAGATACGGCGTCAGAACAGCAGCTAGCACTGCTCCAGCTTCAATTAAAAATTGCTGAGGCGGAAACGGAGAAGCAGCGCTTGATGCTGGAAAGCCAGCGGCTACGAGCCCGTAATGGGGCAGAGTGCAACGAGAGCGATGACAGCGTAGTGCTTGGCGGAAGGTTAGAGGAGGACAGGTGACTGAAATTCGCAAGCTTGTTAAAGGGTGTACTGGCACCAATGCCGAACCAAGAGGCGCTTGCGCCAATGTGGTTCGAGGATGTTGAGGCAACGCTCGAGTCGTATGAAGTTCCGAGCGAATGGTGGGCCGGGCTAGTTTTGCCACAGTTGAGTGAAAGAGCACGCGGGCTGCTGTGCAGGCTTACAGCAGAGGAGCGAAAAGCTTATGTTAAGCTTAAGTCAAGCATTTTGGAGGGTCTCAGGCTTTCGGTGGCGGAGTACAAGAGGCTGTTTGCGGGATCGAAAAAGGGAGAAAGGGAGTCCTGGGATCAGTTTGCCGTACGCCTTGAGAATTATTTCGACTATTATGTCCAGAGTTCAAAGGTAGGCACATTCGAGGAACTCAAGCAGCTAGTCGTCGCGGATCGCTTGAAAGAATGTTTGAGCCCGGAAGCTAGAGCGCATGTCATTTGTAATCAACAGAAGTCCTTTTTGCTGCCCAGTGGCGTTGCTAGGCTCCCGGAGAGATTCGAGGAGAGCGAAAAGTGCAAAGCAGCACATAAGAAGGCAAATGTAGAGGAGTGGCAAAAGAAAGCTGCAACAGCGGTAGATACACACACGGACGTAAAAGGGAAAAGGCGATGTTTTGAGTGTAAAGGTGCCGAACACATTGCCAGGAATTGCCCCAATAAGGGCTCAGGTGCAAGGCAAGGCACTAGGCCAGCAGGACAAGAAAACGGTCCAGTAGTCGCAACGGTGACGGCTTCTGCATTCGGGTCAGAAATAGCAATGGCAAACAGGTTGTGGCAGCGCAAAGAGCAGAAACAACCCTCACTGGATACTGTAACGCTTAAGAGCTCAGGTCGATCATTAAACGCCGTGGTAGACTCAGGAGCGGAGGTGAGCGTCATCAGAAAGGCAGTGGTACCTCAGTACGATGGTACGGGTTCGCAGATAAAGTTGACGGGAGCGTTCGGGCAACAGGTAACCGCTGAGTTGGCTTACGTGCCGCTCATAGCTACTGAAGGAAGTCCTTACGTGATGTTCGAGGCGGCGCAGTCGGCCGTGCTTTGTGCAATCACAGATAAGCTGCTAGACGGCACCGACGCGCTGATCACGCCCAACGATTACGCACAGCTTCTCGAGGAAAGGGTTAAACGTGACATAGTGTCAGACGAGTGTTCAGCAGTCGAGGAGACCGAAGCTATAGTAGAGCTGTCAGATGAGGCATGCGAGGAGAAACGGGCAATGGCAGGCGTCATAACCGCGGAGAGCAACAGCGAAGGTCCCGAGCCGGTCAAAAGCAAACGACAGGAGTTTCGTGAGGCTCAGGAAGCAGACCCGGCTTTGCGAGATGTTTGGGCGCAGGCAAAGGCCGGAACGCATGGCATGCTCGTTCAAGCTGAGCTATTGTATCACCAGGAACACCTCGCGGGTCGCATCTGCAAACAGTTAGTTCTACCATCACACAGGCACAAAGAAGTGCTGAAAATGGCTCACGATTTACCATGGGCAGGTCATTTAGGAGAGCGGAAAACACTACAACGAGTAAAAAGCTCATTTTACTGGCCGCAGATGTCGCGAGATGTAAAGGAGTACTGTAGGTCATGCCAAGGATGCCAGGTGAAATCGCCGACGAAACAGATAGATAGGGTTCCCATAAAGCCCCTGGCCAGGCCCAGCGCGCCGTTTCAGACAGTAAACATGGACTGCATCGGTCCTATGGTACCCCCTTCGGCTAGAGGTCACCGCTATGCTCTTTGTGTCGTAGACTTACATAGCAGATGGCCAGAGGTCGTATGCCTCCGTTCACTAACGGCAAAGGCTACATGTGACGCGTTACTGCAGATATTTTCTCAACACGGGGTGCCAGAGACAATTTGCTCAGATCAGGGCACCAACTTTACGTCAAGGTTGACACAGGAGATGTTGCAAAGACTGGGGGCAACACCGAGATTTTCCACGCCCGATAACCCGCAAAGCAACGGCTTAGTCGAGCGCTGGAACGGCACGTTCAAAAGAATGCTTTCTCACATAGTCAGTGAACATGGACGCGAGTGGGATAGAATGATTCCGTTTTTGTTATGGGCATATCGTGAGGTCCCACTTGCGACTACAGGGCGCTCACCGTTCGAGCTCATGTACGGGCGGGTGCCGAACGGGCCCCTATCCATTCTCAAAAGGACTAGGTCAGGAGACTGGGAAGTGCCGGAATCATTAATTATGCCAGCAGCGGAATATCTTGCGAAGCTCCGAAGTAGTCTGGAAGAAGCTAGCGAAAGAGCCGCCCGACAGAGTGAAGTCACTCAGAAGGAGTACGTAGGACGCTATAACTTAAGGGCCACAGACAAACAGTTTGTCACAGGGGACCAAGTACTATGGCTCGAGAAGGAAGGAGAGGGAAAGCTAGTGGCGAAGTGGAAGGGACCGATCACAGCGGTCGAAAAACTGCGACCGTACAGTTATTTAGTTGAGCTCGAGGACGATTCACGCAGAACCATTCACGCTAACAAGCTTCGCGCATATCACGCCCGAGTAACTGCAGTAGGAGTGATATTCGAAGGCGATCCAGAGAAGGTCAGGGCGATAAAGGAGATTCCAGCTCCCGAAACAACGGGACAGCTTCGTAGTTTCTTAGGACTAGCCAACTATTATAGGGACTACGTGCCCGAGTACTCCAAAGACGTTATGCCTCTGACTAACCTAACTGGCCGACGTATTCCACAGAAATTACCTTGGAATACAGAGGCGCAGGAAGCTTTTGACAAGGTGAAAAACTGTCTAGTGCAGGCGTCGGCATTGCAGGCACCAGACCCGGGGAAAGAATTTATCCTCGCCACAGATGCATCCGATTACGCCGTTGGTGCGTGCCTGGCACGGCAGGGTCTGGTGGGCAAGGAGCGCCCTATCGCTTTTCTGAGCAAGAAACTTAGCCCGGCTCAGACCCGATGGGCCACAATAGAAAAGGAAGCTTATGCAATCATTTGGGCACTGGGGAAGTTGGATGTTTGGCTGTTTGGCGCTAAAATCAAGGCGATTACCTATCATAACCCACTCAAATTTCTGACTCTAACCACTCCGTAGAGCGCTAGGCTGACACGCTGGGCGTTGGCACTACAAAAGTATAACCAGGAAATTGAACACAAAAAGGGGTGTCTAAACGCTAATGCCGACGCAATGTCGCGGTTAGTGACTCCTAATGATGACGCATAAAAGGGACGGCGAGTTAAGGGGGGTGTATGCTTTGTTAGCGCGTGCGCGCGACAGAGTCAACGAGGTACGAGTGACAGTTGGTACATCACGTGTCGAGCCAGTGAACATGTGTGCATATGTGGTTGTGTTTGTGCCGCATGTCATAGATACAGTGCAACACAGTTGGAGGGGAGGTGTTGGGCTCGAACTTCGTGCGTTCCCCGAATACCTTATGTTACCCACCCCGCGGCCGGCGACTCCTCGCCAACAAGGAAGCAGGGCCACCGGAATGCGGGACGATGACTGTCTGCTGGCCACAAAGGACGCGACAACTCCCGTGCCCCTGTCGGGCTAAATTATGGCGCCTTACAGGAGACCAAGCCAGGCTGCAGGTGGCCGGTACACGTGGAAGGTACACGTGGAAGTTACACGTGGAAGGTACACGTACGCGTCCGCCGGACAATCAGAATCAGCGGAGGTGACGGCATTGGCGCAAGGGCCAATTGTATTGATGGCCTGTCAGCCCAGCATCGCGGGAACTTACTCGGAGGCGCTTTTCCACGACCTGGCAACGCCCGTCGTCGACCATTCCGGGAACCGGTGTGAAAGAAACCTGAGCGATGGCGGAGAACCGATGAGTGGGCAAGAGGCGGTGGGTCTTCGAGGTTGTGGCGAAGAGAGACACATCTGTGCGTTCCGATTGGACTGTAAGAGTGGTGCGTTACGATTGGACTGTAAGAGTGGTTGAATGGGGAGACAGGGGATAAAACCAGGAGTGCAGGGACAGTGAAGGGCAGAGAAAAGAAAAACGAAACGAATAAACGTCTCTATATCCAGATGATGCCGGAGCGGTCGTTTCCTCAAGGTGCCAGCAGATGAAAAGTTCTCGTCTTCGGCTTCCTTGGCGGCAGCAGCAAATGTCACGCAGCAAGCGAGAGGCGAGTGGAAAGAACCAAACGGAACGTAACTGTGCTATATGCATGAAGTATCGAATACCGAGTCGAATTTCGTATGTCAATTTTCGGATTTGTGTCGATCTCTCGTGGAATTACCGGCTAGCGGCAGTGGCCTAGCCAAGGAATGGCACATCGGGCCCATGCCCCACCCCCTCTGAAGTGTTTTTTTTTCGCTATTGCATATTTGTCTCCCCAGCCCCAACTTCAGCTCAAAGAGGTGCCCCCCTCAAATGTGTCTCCCCGGCCCCCACAAATTCAGCTCGAAGAGGTGCACCCCCCCCCCCCCCAAAATGTTCTGCCAAAGCTCTTGCTTTGCGATAACCATGGTTAGGATACCAGAACTGGTTATGTCTGCCGTGTAGCTGCCTGTAACTGTTGTCAGCCATAGTGTTTGAGTGAAAGTGGTATCGGTGTAGTTTAGTTGAAACAGAGGGTAGCGAGAAACCCAGCCAACTAAAGTGGGAGGAAAATAAAAACTTTTTTTTCCTTGCAAGGAAAAAATGTGACGTTTTGCGCCTCACTAGCATTCTATTAAGAAATTTTATTCCCCGCCATAGGGTCACGCCTATTGTCCATGATGTGCGAAATTTTCTTTAGGCAGGTCCCATCGGTAGTGCAGCTAAAGTTACCCGCTGTCTCCTACATAGGCTAGGATTCCACAAAAGCCGCTTATAAGTGTTGGTGCGCTAAGTCTACGATGCCGAACTTGGCCAATTGGATGCGCGCCGGTCACGCTGTGCTCAGCGAGTCTACTCCTTATTCACTCGAACTTGCAGACGTCAGTTTTCTGTTGCCGCAGGCTCTCCAAGAAGTTCTTTGCTTTTCCTACGTATGAAGTGTATGACCCGCGGGTCGCGGGATCGTATCCCAGCTGCCCCGGCTGCATTTTCGATAGAGGTGAAATTGCTGTAGGCGCATGTGCTCAGATTTGGGTGCACGTTAAAAAACACCAGGTGGTCTGAATTTCCGGAGGCCTCCTATACTGCGTCTCTCATAATCACATGGTGCTTTTGGGACATTGAACCCCTCGTATCAATCAATCATCAATCAATCAAGCGAGTATTTGATTTCCTCACGGCCCCGTCCATCCCAGGCACTGCCTTGACAATGTCACACCAGTCATGATCGCGGCCATGCCTGTCCAAGGAACATTACCAGCGACGCAATGATGCGACTGCGAGACGACCACGAAGCCACACATTTGTTTTATGATGGCGAAGAAGCGGAGCACGAGGAGTTCGGTACCGCCGCGTCACGGCACCGACCGAGCACATTCGCGAAGCGTGGCTTCAAACGACCTTGTGGCGTGTGTACCTATATCACCGCGGCGATTCGGGCTCTAGGAGCGCAAAGGAATGACCCCCACGTGAAAGCTTAGCATGCTAAAACTGCTGATAATAGCCACTTACCGTGGCCGGCGAGGCCAGCGCAGCGCTGACGGAATCTTCGGGCACGCGAGCGGGACCATTGCAGCCGTTGCCATGGTGACGCGTCGCTCGCACCGAGCGGAAGGCGTGCACCCGAGCGCCGCCACCGGACATCGATTACTCGGCCCCTCAGTGCAGACAGCGTGGAATATTAAATGGGACGAGACGAAGAAGTGCTGTAATCTTTCGAGTGAAGATTTCGAAATGGTTAATTCATCTAGCACTTATTAAACGAATCAAATCGTACGAGTCAGTTCCTCGCTGTTGACATGCACCGTGGACACTGAGGGCCATGCTGAGGGCTGTAGCAGGCAGAAGAAGACAAAGAAGTTAGTGGTCTGCGGTTCCTCTTTATTTTGAACGGCTGCATCACCTGCATGGCACCTACATTACTCTACTTCAAATAGGAGAGTCGTTTGAATTTCTGTACTATAATAATATAATTGCATCTTCCTAAACACAACACGAAAAAATGAGAGCGACCCTATTGATCGTATTTAATTATATTTAATGCATGACGTGTTGTCGCGCTTCTATTTGATTTGGAACTCAAGAAAAGTTACCAATGATCAAACTTTTTGTTCATTAGGATGATAACAGTATGGGCAGTTTTAAGGGTCATTGAACAGACTGTTTCAAAAATATAAATAGTAGAAGCACGTAAAGATTAAGTCAAGAATATACCGAATTTTTCACAGCTGCAGTAAATCCAAACCAAACTTTCAAAATACAAAAAAGAAAGTACTATTAGTCACTTTATTGACGCTTTTTTTTCTCTTTTTCTCCCTCAGAAGCCCAATCATACGTCAGATGGTAGGAAATATCTTCTAACTACAAGCCATGCAAAAAAAAAATGAGTGAGTTAAGAGTACCTTAAAGAACTTCTAGTTGAAAAACGAGAGAGTAGTTTCTTTTTCACCTTCCCGCTTTCGTCATCTCTTTCTCGTAATCTCTTCTTTCTTCATAGTACACGCGAACAATCTCAGAATTAGCATTGAGAAATTACGAGGATTTCCCGTTTTGTGGGCACCCGTGGTCATCTCCAGTTGAGCAGTCGAAAACGCGTAAAACGTAGTGAAGTATGTTGATTGCTTCCCTGAAACAATCGTGCGAAACAAGGCATGATGATGATAGTGATTAAACAAGGCAATGATGATGATAATGGGGCGAAGTGTCCGTCATCGCGTTCATGCGTCCGTCCATCCGCTTCGCCCCACTCGTCGTCATTCACCGCATGAATATTCTGCGACTTTTTTATGACATGTAAACACACATGTCACAAAAACTTGTCATTAGGGTAGGGGTGAGTATGCTGAAATGCTAAGCGTGGACAGTCAAATTAACCGGTGTCGCCTTACTGAGAAAAAAATGTCCTCACCTCCCCGAAGGGAATCGTGAGGAAGTGCATTGCGTAGCATTCATAACGGCGTTTCGCACATGAGAACGCAGCGTTGAAAGAATAACAGCGCCGTTTGCTGCCCGTGACGTTTTTTTTTTTTTTGTCACAAGAAACGCGGTATGCGTTTCCAGCTCTATGGTAGCTAACGTGCACTGCTAAAAAATAGTATGAAGTGAACAAAACGAATAGCGTTCTCGGCTCGGCGTTGGCGTTTCCCAGCGGCGTCTCGAGCACACATTTCTGGATGTTCTTGAGGGGCGCCCAGCCAGTGAACGCGGTCGAGAGTGAGGCACGAGCTGACAGAAAAGTGGGGGGCAGAGAGGAGAGCGAGTGAACAGCGAGAGAAGGGGCAGTGAAGCACTGCACCTAACCTCTCCTACACTCTCTGTGCCGTGCTCCCAACCGGCTTGCAGAAATTATGTGCCTTTTCTCACCTTCTAACCACTACCACCACATGCTCCTGTTGCTAGGGGCGAGGTAGGTAGGTAGGTATAAACTTTATTTTTCCTTTGTAAAGGAAAGGTGCAATGGAAGAGAGATGAGGAGAGATTGCTACGCTCGATAGTCCTCCGCAACCCTCTCTGCCCAACCCAGGATGGCCTCCTGGACGTCGGGTTTCAAGCTGCGCATGGCAGCCTCCCACTGCTCCTCATTACTAATTAGTTTTCGAAGGGACGGTGGAGGGGGGTGCTTAGGGCACCCCCACATGATATGATTAAGATTTGCTTTCTGTGCGGAGCAATATTTACAGGAGGAGGACGGGTAAAGAGAAGGGTACATGAGGTGAAGAATGTAAGGAGAAGGAAAGGTGTGAGTCTGCAGCTGTCGCCACAGTACTTCGCGCCTTCGTAGGGGCGAGGATAAGCGCGCGCGCCCGGCGCTGATCAGAGGGAGCGGCGCTGCTGGCACTAGCCCATCCTAAGCCTGCTGACGTTGGCCGTTAGGGGCACGCAAAAGAATGGCAGCATATCCACGGAGTGAATGATGGAGAGTGGGGCGAAAAATTCGTCCGTCCATTCGTTCTTGCTTCCGTCCGTCCATGCGTCCGTCAGTGTGACCGTCCATGCGTCCATCAGCCCGTCCGTACGTGCGTTCGTCCATGCAGCCGCCCCTGCGTCCGTTCATGCGTCCATCCATGCATCTGTCCATGTGTCCGTTCGTCCATCTATTCAACACTCCAAGTACCACCATCTCGCATATTTTCATCATATATTCCCTATATAGAAGCACCGCCATCCAGCGGACATTCTAAGGACTAAACGAGAGGGGGCACACGCACACCTTCTTACGGCTTGCGCTTCGGGTCCACTTCCCACCTTTAACCACCTCGAGTTCATGGTATATACTAGTTCACTGTATTCATGGCACTGCGGCCGAACGCTCGCTAAACCTTTCAAAAACCAAGGAGGTTACGCCCAGCGAGTATGACATAGCAAACTTTTTCAGTCAGATAGTGCTCAATGTACATGCCAATGGCTGCTAATGGGAAATGAGAGGCGGAGAATTCGGCTTTTACTTTCTTACGGCTTGCGCTTCGTATCTACTTCCCATTTTTAACCACCTGGAGTTCATTCATGGTATATACAAGTTCATTGTATTCATGGCACTGCGGCTCAACGCTCGCTAAACCTTTCTAAAGCTAAGGAGGTTACACCCAGCGAGTATAACGTAGCAACCCTTTCTTGTCAGATAGTGCTCAATGTACATGCCAATGGCTGCTAATGGTGATCGCAGCCTGCGCGTTAACTAAAAGCCGAATGTTTCTGTCTCTCATTCCTCATTAGCAGCCATTGACATGTACATTGAGCACTATTTTTTATTGTTCAACAACGAACGCACAGCAGAAGTCTCTCACCGGCACCACCTTGGGTTCAAAATGTTATACTTGTTACGCACTACGGGGGACGATCGGGTGCCGCTATAAGGAGCTTGTATACCTGCTGCAATCCGCTCACTTACGCTGGCAGGGAGACGTGGGCATCGCGTTCTATTTTGAGTGATCCCAACCTATTATTGCATTTTTTCTCCGCTAGGCGCTGTGTTCTGGCACTGCAGTCACACGGGGAACCTTGACTGAACGGTGTCTATAGAATGTGGTCCCGGATCATCTTATTAAATGCGAAGCATTTCCTAGCGAACTTCGGCGACCTTGAGCGTCTATCTATCTATCTAGCCGCCTGCGACTTTTAGCTCTCCTGGCCGTTTCGATGATGGTATCGATACCAAACTTGGTATGGCATAACATGGCTATATGAAGAACATATTTGAGTAGCCATAACATGAAAATCATGACATGAATGTCATTGATTGATTTGTGGGATTTAACGTCCCAAAACCACGATATGATTATGAGAGACGCCGTAGTGGAGGGCTCCGGAAATTTTGACCACCTGGGGTTCTTTAACGTGCACCCAAATCTGAGCACACGGGCCTACAACATTTCCGCCTCCATAGGAAATGCAGCCGCCGCAGCTGGGGTTCGAACCCGCGCCCTGCGGGTCAGCAGCCGAGTACCTTAGCCACTAGACCACCGCGGCGGGGCGACATGAATGTCATAATATCGTCATTTACATTTCATGGTCCTGCAGCTCTTGCGGTGGTTTCGTTCACATGGATGTTGCAAAACTGATATGATATGACATAATTGCATGGTGAACACAAGCGACAGACCCTAACATGAAAGTAATGACATGCGTGTCATGGAGCAACATGACTGCATGCCACGCTCATGATGCGCTCGCGGCCGTTTCACTCGCGTCGCATATACCAACTTTGTTATTAGAGTACAGGAATGGCTGACGAAGGTATGTGACTGATGCAAACATGATAATCATGATATCCGTGTCATGCAACAACATGACATGTAACGCTCATAATGAGCTGGCGGCCATCTTGCTAGCTTCACATGTAGCAAACTCGGTATTACGCAACGCGAACGGACGACATAGGTAAGTGACGCATCCAAACAGCATAATCACGACATACGTACCATATAACAACATGACTACGTGCCACACTGCTAATGCGCTTGCGCCTGTTTCACTAGCTTCACATATGCCAATGTGGTATTACGTGACGCCAATGGATGACGAAGATATGCGACTGGTGCAAACATGATAATCATGAGATGCGTGACATGTGAGAACATGACTACATGACACAGTCAAGGCGCCAATACATTTCGACGTGACGCGGTGCGCGTGCTCACCGGCGTTCATTTTGTCGCGTCACGCTGGCGTTGCCAAGCCAGGCACTGATCCTGCCATATACTCGCAGCCGCTCCGCGTTGTGTTATTTTGACGCATGCGCGTTTCAGCGCGTCCGGCATTCCTCCGTCATGAAAAGAGGGAGACGCAGTATTGTCTGGGTAACGCATCGGCACAAAATTCAGCATGTCGCATTTCGCGCAGGTTGCCGTCGGGCCACGCTGACGGACGCTCGTAGCGCCTGGTGTCAGAGTGCTCGCGTTTTGCTACCGTAGCATCGCTGGGCCCAGCGTGCGCGCGCATGAACGCTACATTGGAGTAATTTGGGCCCTTCATGACGCGCTTGCGGCCGTTTTGCTAGCTCCACATATAACAAATTTCGTGTTACGTGATGTCAATAGATGACGAAATATATTATTGGTGCAAACATGATTATCTTGACAAGCGTGTCATATAAGAACATCACAACATATGACGCTCATAGCATGCTCGCGGCCGTTTTGCTAGCTCCACATTCACTAAATTTGGTAACACGTGACGTGAATAGCTGTCGAAGGTAAACTACGTGTGACGTATGAAGTGATCGTTGGTAGAAGCAGGAGGTCCGCTAGGGGGCCAGGCAAGGCTGACGTGCCTCGCATGGGCTCCGTATTCTACGAAGTTTTTGTCGAACCAAGACTGCTTTTTTGGTGCCAACAGTGGTCTCTCTTGAACTTCAGCAAGTTGCCGACGCTGCTGGTGAGTGCCTCAAACCTCTTTGTTCTTGAGGAGCTTTGCAAACATCAACTCTTGCTGAGTGGGGGAACGCCGCCTCGTTAGCCCTAACGCCACCGGCACCGGCGTCGGGCTCGCGCTTCGACGCGCGTGCACAAGTTCATTCGGCAACGCAATGGCATACATGGTGAGTGGCACGGATTTACCTGCCACAGAATTCAACCCAGAAGAATGGAGTGTAGTCCTGAATGCCCGACAACGCTCACCTCGACAACAGTCAAGAGAAACTGAAGGAACGCAGTCAAGTAAAGCGGCGCCAGCTGCCGAAACGCCAGCACGCAAAACGGAATCACCGCCCAGTGTTTCCTCAAAGCTCGACAGCTCAGCTGTGGCGCGTCCTCGCTTAAAACGACTGCCACGGTTGCCAGTCAATGACTTCAAGATTGTCTTTCGTCCGAGAGCGGGCGTAGATCTGGCCCAATACAACGACGTAGAGTTACGAGCGGCTGTAGTCGCCAAAAGCGGACTGCACTCTGTGGTTGCCGACGAAGATCTTGTGTGCACCAATCTGGCCAAAAATATTTTCACCGTGTCCACATCTTGCGCCGACCGAGTTGCCAACTATGCAAAAATACGAGAACTCACGCTACGTGGTAAAAAACTGGGATTTCACGCGTACAGAGCTCCCGCCGACGGGGCACGGGCAGGGATCATCTACCGCGCTTGGAATGGTGAATCACCTCAGGACTTGCTTCAAGAATTACGTCGGGCGAATCCCCTTCTACCAATAGTCCAAGCAAGAGACATGGGGCGTACCTCACGCTCAGTGCTCATTCACTTCATGGCTGAGGAGCTTCCTCCGTCAGTCAAAATGTTTGGCATCCTCTACGCCGTTTTCAACTTTCGACCGAAGGTGGAAGCGTGCCTAGACTGCAGACAAGTCGGCCACCGACGAGATGTATGTCCTTTGCCAAATCGCCTCACGTGCTCAAGCTGCGGACAGAAACACCCGGAGGACTATCCCTGCACCCCGCAGTGCGTCATCTGTGGGGACGCTCACAAGACGGTGACAGGGCATGCAAGCAACGCTTTCAGCGTGGCTTCAGCCGTCTCTCTCGGCCACGACAAAGGCCGCAACAAGAGCACCAGCAGGAGCAGCCCGAGTTCCAGCTCGAGAAGGAGTCTTTTCCAAGCATCGACGATAGAAATCGTAGCAGCAGAAGCAAGAGTCCTAGACGAAACCGTAGCAGCAGAAGCAGGAGTCCTGGACGAAACCGTGGCAGCAAAGGCAAAAGTCCTGGACGAAGTGCATCACAAAACCGCGACTTCAGCACCAAACCCGAAAAGGTGAGCTGGGCAAAGCAAGCCTCCTGCTCCTGTTGTATGCTCTCTGACGCTAAAGAAAATTCTAAAACTCAGGAGACTATCGAACGTCTAATGCGAGAGAATCAAGAGTTAAAGCAACAGTTGGCTCTGGTGCTGGAACGTTTAAGTACACTTACAGCTGCCCCACCCGCGTCTTCTCCACCCCTATCTATCTCCCCCTCTGTCATAGAGCCTGATATGGCAGCAAAATCAGAGACCGATATTATAGATTCCTCTCCACAGCCAGCAAAAAAGAAAAGGACAGAGCAATCCGAGTCATCGGAGGACGATTTCAAAAGCACCAGTCAAAAAATTTGAAAGAACCCCGCGAACTCAAACAAAAGTTTGATTTAGGCTTTACGCAGATCGCTGAACGCTTCAATAAGATAGAGAGTATTCTAGACGCGTTAGTTGCTCGGCTCGAATCTCTCCCACAATCTCAACCCTCTCCAGCGCCTTCGCAGCCATAACCCCCTCCTGCACCCTTGCTACATCTTCACCCTCTTCACTCTGCATATGGCAATGGAATTGTCGTGGATTAAGAAACAAGAGAGACAACCTCTCACTTTATATACAGCGGTCTACACGGGCCCCTGATGTCATCTCCGTACAGGAGCCTTTAAAATCTTGCAAACTCCTCGGCTATCAGGCTGTACATTCGCATCCTAGCTCCCCATGGGCTACCACATATATACAGAAAAATATCTCGTTTATAGCGCATGATCTTTTCGATCTTTACAGTGACTGCCTTCTTCTTGAACTTCTCCCACGTCGTACAGGACAAGACACATATTTTATTTTGAATATTTATTCTCATCCTAGAGATGGCCTCACTGCTGTTTTTGAAGCAATTGATAGGGTCATTCAAATAGCAAACTCTGCTCCCATAGTTGTAACGGGTGACTTCAATGCCCCGCACGTAGATTGGGGTTACAGGAGAAACACTCGGAAGGGCACCAGCCTTCTTCAATACATTCAGCGAAACAGGTGCACTCTAGTCACTGACTGCATGCTACCAACACGAATTGGCAACAGTGTGAGCAGAAATACCACCCCTGACCTTACTTTCACTAAAAATGTGCGACAAGCTAACTGGACACACAGTGGGGTCAACCTCAGCAGTGATCATTACATCCTAACAATTACACTGCCCCATGCCAATTTTCGTCCACAGTTTCATTTAAAACATATTGTTGACTGGAATAAATTTCGCGAAATCCGAGACCAAAACCCGAAAAAAGAAATTCAAGACCACAAAGACTGGGCGTCTCAGCTTAAACAGGATGTAGCTCTTAGCGAAAAAGTAGCCCCCGCAGCACATATCCGTGATCCAGTAGACAGCAGGCTACTCCACCTATGGGAGGCCTATCAGAGCTTGGAGAAACGATGGCTCAAACAAAAATATAATCGTAAACTAAAACGCAAAATGTCACAAACACTCCAGCTTGTAACTGAACACGCGGCCGAACTTTCATCGCAGCAATGGAACCAGATATGTAACCGGCTCGACGGTACTCTACATATGAAGAACTCTTGGTCCCTGCTTCGCCATATGTTAGATCCATGCTCCTCGCGATGTGAAAGTAATAAGCGAATTACGAAACTCTTGTTTGAAGTAGAAAAACAAGGGCAAGACGTTGAAACTGCTCTTAAAACAACGTATTTCCCTGGCCCAAGGCGAGAATCGTTACCTACCTACAATGGAGCTCCCAATGCAGACTTGGATGCACCAATTGCAGAGGCGGAAGTTTGGGCTGCCCTAAGCAAACTTCGCACCACATCTGCTCCAGGACTAGATGGAATTACTAACAAAACACTCCGAAATTTAGACTCCAAGTCAGTGGCAGCTCTTACCGATTACATGAATCAACAATGGGAGCAGGGCACGCTGCCCCAGGAATGGAAGTCAGGTAAGGTGACTTTCATACCAAAACTTAATAGGCCGTTAGACCTTAATAATTTGAGACTGATCTCTGTTACCTCATGTACTGGAAAACTGATTGAGCATGTAATTCTCAATCGTCTTAATCGCTACATGGAACAAGAAAAACTGTTTCCCTCCACCATGTACGGCTTCCGAGCGGGACTCTCCACTCAGGATGTCATGCTGCAGCTTAAGGAGGACCTGCTAAATCCTACTTTTCCACACATCACCAGAGCCATCCTTGCATTGGACCTGACTAAGGCTTTTGATAATGTTTCTCACTCCTCGATTTTACAATCTCTTAGTGAACTAAACGTAGGCTCTCGCACGCACAGGTATGTCTCTGCCTTTCTCAGCAATAGGTCCGTCTGCCTACAGTTGGGCACTTTCAAAACCGATCCCTTCATGCTAGGTAGCAAGGGAACGCCCCAGGGATTGGTTTTGTCCCCGTTCCTTTTTAACGTTACTCTCATACCGCTAGCGCGGGAACTTGCCAAACTTTCTTCTATCAATCACTCCTTGTACGCGGATGACATCACCATCTGGGTCAATACTGGCAACCATGGCGAAATCGAATCGAAGCTTCAGTTGGCCGCTGACATTGTTGTTATACACGCCAACAATATTGAGCTCACCTGCTCGGCGGCTAAATCGGAACTCCTAGTAATTGACTTTAAAAAGCAATATACATGTCACATTCAAGTCATGCTTGATGACACCCCTATTCGCAGGGTCAATAAAATGAATATTTTAGGCCTTAATATTTCCGAAAATGGCTCGAACGCTGACACAATAAAGTTAATCCGCTCCTCAGTTCAAAATACAGCTTCCCTCATTAAGCGCATATCCAATCGTCATCGCGGTATGAGGGAAGCAGACACACGCCGCCTCATACAGGCCTTTTGCCTATGCAGAATTACCTATTCTATCCCCTACCTCTATCTCTCACTTACGGAGACCGAGCAACTTAACAGACTCATTCGTAGTGCCTATAAAACTGCGCTCCATCTCCCTAAATCAACAGCCACAGATAAACTACTTCAACTTGGGGTGCACAACACTCTGGGAGAGCTTGTAAAGGCGCATCTTTTCAGCCAATATCAAAGACTATCACTCTCAGAAACAGGACAGGTACTCCTGCACCGACTTGGAATCAACGTTCCTGGTCACACCACGGCCACGCACGCAGTTCCCGTCACTGATAGCAGCAACCTATTAATTCCGCCACTCCCCAAAAATACTCACCCAGAACATAATCGAGCGCGACAGGAAGCCAGAGCCAAGTCCCTTCAGAAGCGCTTCTCTCCTAATTCTCCCGGAGTCTATGTAGACGCGGCCGAATATGTAGATCATCGAGCTTTCGCGGTAGCCGTCGTAGATGGATTTCAAAAACTGGTCGCTAGTGCGTCCCTTCAAAATTCGACAGAATCCCTGGAAGCAGAGGAGGCGGCAATTGCTTTAGCCATTGTTCACTCCTCCGCTGAGTATATTTTTTCTGATTCAAAAACTGCAATTCGTAATTTCGCCACTTTCCGAATTCATTCTCCGGCTGCTAAAATTCTTGAATCATCTCTTCCGCCTGATCGCCTCATCACCCTCCTCTGGGTCCCTGCGCACTGTGGACACCCAGGCAACACGGCCGCTCACACCCAAGCCCGAGCACTCGCCAACCGGGCTCACAACGACCTGCCTTCGCTTCGAAATGCCAGGGATCGACTCCTCGGCTATCACAATATCACGCTATTTTACCGAAATTCCCTCCTAACGTATCCCGCGCCACATAAATCTCTCTCCAGAAGTGACCAGGCTTTGTGGCGCAGACTTCAAACGGCCACAGTAACGACTCTTTTTTTCTCTCTCTTTTTACACATGGTGAAACCTCGCCTCATTGCAACTTATGTCCTAGCACCAGAGCCGACTTCCAGCACATATTTCTCAATTGTCCAAACGAACGCAAGCCTCCGTGGCAAGGGTCAGAACACCAGGAGCGATGGGAGGCTGCTCTGCGCAGCTCGAAACCGGGTTTACAGCTCCGGACAGTGAGCTGGGCCAGAAGGGTCGCCGAAGCACAGCAGTGTCCGGCCACCTAGAGCGGCCCGAGGGCTCGTCGTCATCCTGATTCCACTTCCCCAACCACACCCCCCCTCAAATGATTCCTTCATGAATCAATAAAGTTGATTACCTACCTACCTGGTAGAAGCAGAGAAGGAAGAAGTCACAGTATGGAATAAACATGGAGGTCGTCGAGCGAAGAAGGCGATCGTTCCTACAGTAGTTGGTGCTTTCAATTGCACGGCCTGTGAGAGCGGATTGGACACACTCATCACCTTTGGTTCTTCATTAGCGGTAGAATTTCTTTTTGCTGATTTTTCAGTAGCCATCAATGCCGGTCTCCGGCCCCGGCCAGGGCTCGCCCTGGTCGGCCAGTCGCCCTGCTGAATCGGTACCACTGGAGTGTTTCCTCAAGAACGGCGTAAGCAGTTTGCCTGTCGCGCTTGTGCCCACTGATGGTGGAGCCATTCGGTTGAGTGAAACGGAGGTGTTCCAAGAAGAACTTCGCAACATAAGCGGTCATTTTCTGGACATCTCGGAGGTGAGGCGTTTCGGCAAGACTCGCATACTATGCAGGTCTTCGAATATTCAATGCTTGACAGACTTACTGGCCGCCACGAGATTTGCGTTCATTGCTGTTCGCGCTTTTATCCCCCCTCATCTTGCTTGCGTGAAGGGCATTGTTCGTGGTGTTCCAACTAACATTAGACATGAAGCATTCTTAAAGATGGTCTCTCTGGCTGGCGTGACATCTGTGTACAGATGCACCAGACCTGTAGGTTATACGCGAGTCCCTACTGAAAGCGTTATCGTTACCTTGGCTGGTCTCACACGCCCCTCTGAGCTGAAGGCCTGGCCTTATCTATTCCGTGTAGAGGCGTTGACACCTCGCCCACTGCATTGCCGTATATGCTGGCAATTTGGACATAGCGCTAATGCTTGCAGGTCCTCATTGAGATGTGCGAATTGCGGTGGGGCACATGCCGCATCAAATTGTCAGGTAGACAACTGCAGGTGTTGCCTATGTGATGAAGTTCACACAGCCACGGACAATAGCTGCCCTGCTCGAGAACGTGAAACACAAATTCTATATATAATGGAGAAACGTCGTTGTTCTCGGTCTGAGGCAACTTCCTTCATTAAAGAGCGCGAAGTGGGGTACGCTGCTGCTACGTCACGCCAGTGTGGGTCAGTTGAAGCGACGGTCGCTTCCACAGTGTCGGCAGTGATAGATAAGGCCATGCCGATGATTATGGAACGGCTTTTCAACACATTTGCTGAACGTCTGACCGAGATGCTCGCCGCCAGGTTAAACAGCCTTATTCCCTCCTTCGCTGCACACACTGTCACGGTCCAGGGTGAAGCTGAGCACCTCGACAATGAACAAAATAATCAGCGTCAAGAAGATGTTACCCCTGAAACGCTCGTCAGCACTCAGTCGCCGACCCCTGTGGGGCCCAGTGGGTCGTTTGGTGACATGAGGCTTGGTAATATCACTCATAAACGACGCAATGCTCCATTGTCTCCAACCAGTTTGCCAATGTCAAAACCAAAAAAAAAGTTATTACTGATACCAACAATGAGCAGGACGTTTTGCGTTCTGCAGTAGAGTCAACTATACAAAGTCCATCATAGCGCCTGTAAAAATTCTTCAGTGGAATCGTCGCTCCGTATCTTCCGCTTACACACATCTTATTTATCTCATACAGAAAACAAATCCTAATATAATTTTACTTCAAGAGTCTTGACTTTCAGTAAACCAAACATTTACTCTGAAATATTTTCGAACTTTTAGACTGGATCGGCCAGGTAGAGGAGCTGGATTATTGGTTCTAATATCTTCAAAAATGTGTCATCATGTTACTGTAACTTTTGAACATATTTGTCCGGATTGTGAATTGTTAAAAAAAGATTGTTTGTTACCTGACTCCAACAGGATTACAGTGATTAATGCGTACTTTCCTAATGGAGTAAGACGCACAGATCACCTAGGTTGTGTTATCAAGAATTCTTCGTCAAATTCAATTTTATTGGCTGGAGATTTTAACTCGCATCACACTTCTTGGGGGCTTAAAACAGATGGCTGTGGCAAAAGATTGTGGAATTGGTTGCAGGATAATCATTTTCGCTATCATAACTCTGGACAAGTTACCTTTCTACGCGGGATAAGCTCATCGACATTAGACCTAACATTTTCGTGTGGCCAGTTTATTATTTCATCGTGGGAAACGTTTGATAATGGGACGAGTAGTGATCATGTACCAATTACCTATGAAATAATGCTACCACAACTTACCTCTGCTATCCGGCAACAACGGTTCACCAACTTTAAAATTTATAAGACTGTTTTAAACTCCGCGCTTTCGTCATTGAGAGGACGCGTCAGACAGCAACGAGCTGCTTCAGTCGTAGAGTGTCTAAGTGACTCTGTCCAGCCGGCAGAGTTTACTGTTAAGTACGGCAGCACACCGTCAAATTCAGCTTGGTGGAATGAATATTGTACGCTTGCGTATAGGCGACGTAAGGCTGCTTGGAAACGTTTACGCCAGAAACATACTCCGAAAAATTGGGTTGACTATAAATTCCACGCAGCGCTGTTTAAACGTACAGTTGCAATAGCTAAAGACAAACACAATTCTGACTTACATTCGCGTTTATCAAAACCGGATAAAAGATCTGCCCTGTACAGGTTTCTACGGAACAAAAAATGGACGCAGGTACCAGCATATTCGCATTCAGTAGTGCTGTCTCCTAAAGAGACAACAGATTTGTTAGAGGGCATCGCGAAAGGACTTCAAGCGCGTTTCGCTTCGTCATACTTGAGGCCTGTGACATTAAAAAGCGCAACCTCGGACTTTCGGGAGGTCACTATGTCTGAATTGGCAGATGTCATACTAACTGTAAAGCAAGCGGCTCCCGGTCCAGATCAGGTTACAAACTCTATGATTAAATTGATATTTAATTCCCATCCCGAGGAGATTTTGAATATTGTTAACTGCTCCTTACAGCACACATGAATTCCAAGCGCATGGAAAATTGCTAAAGTTGTGTTGCTGCGAAAAAATTCAAGCCTCGGATATGTTCTGGATAACATTCGGCCAATTTCGCTTACTTCAAACCTAGTTAAAATAATTGAAAGAATTCTTCATAGAACGCTCAGTGAATTCATCACTCATCAGGACATACTTTCACCAAGGCAAGTACGATTTATACAGGGGTGCTCTATAAAGTCGGCTCACGTTGATTTAGAAAGCCGAATTCGCCTTGCAAAAGTATCTGGTGAGCTTTCTGCATTAGTAACGTTAGATATCGCAAAAGCCTACGATAGTGTGGAATACAGTACATTAATTTCAAGATTAGTGGACTGTGAGGTTCCCAAGTACATTATATCTTGGGTTCAGGAGTTTCTCTTTGAGAGACAATTCCTTTGTTGCCACGAGGGAATTACTTCTGCCTCATATAAGCAAACAAGAGGTGTTCCGCAAGGATCAGTTCTGTCACCTCTTTTATTTAATGTATTATTATCATCTATTCCCGTTCATAAAAATGTTCCTCTTTACGTCTACGCCGATGATATTGCTTTTTTCTCGTCATCCCGAGATATCAATAGTTTGTATCAAATCTTACAGTCATATTTGAGTGAGCTTGAGGTATGGCTTGGCGGGCTGTCTTTTTCACTTAATGTTAGCAAATGTGCTCTGCTTGTATTTCCTCTATCCGTTCCCGTATTTCTTTCACTGCATTATCGAAATGATCCAATTCCACAAGTAACAGCGCTAAAATATCTTGGTATTGTTTACGTGGACAATTTAAATTGGCAGCAACAAATAGAATCAAACACCCGTAAAGCAGAAAGCGCCGTAGGATTGCGCCACCGGTTGTGCAATAAGAAGTCAGGGATGCGCAGGGATACGTTACTTATGATATACAAACTTTACGTACGCCCAATTCTGGAGTTTGGCTGCGTTCTGTTTTCTGGAAGTGCTGAGTACAAATTAAGACCTCTTATATTGCTAGAAAGGCAAGCTCTGCGGCTGTGTCTCGGGCTACCTAGGTGTGTTGCAAATAGCGTGCTTTATTTGGAAGCTAGAATCATTCCACTTGATGCTAGATTTCGACAGCTTACTGTGCAAACATTTTTAAAACTTTACGATGCGCCCCTCTTCTGGTCACAGACACTTTTCATCAAACATCCAGTTTCTTTCTTTCAGCACCCGTGGTTTCGTTATCAAAGATCCCAAGTCATTTTCGTCGAGTCTCTGTTATCAAATCTTCACGTTTCCCTCCGGCATTCAACCCCCCAAACCCAATGCTCGGTGCCAATTGACTTAATTTTCGATGATATTTTTCTGAAAAATGCCAAGTTACTTCCAAAGCATATTCTAGAGGGCCTCCTTCAAGACCATCTCAGTCATTTTCCTAAATACGTAGTAATTTCGACGGACGCAACGCAAAAGCTTCAGAAGGCTGGAGTAGGTATTTTTTCTCATCAGCTTAATTGATCTTTTGCGCTCCGATTGCCTGACTTCACACCAATTTATCTGGCAGAATTCCTGGCTATTACATTGGCTCTTCGAAAACTAAATTATCAGCAATCAAAAGCTATTATTATTTCGGATGCTTTGTCTGTATGTACACATCTCACGTCCGCAAAGAAGTCTCCTCTTCTCGGGATATTTTGGTCTCTCGTACCACATAGCATATCAGAAGTTCGGTTTATTTGGGTCCCCGGGCATGCTGGAATTGAGCTAAATGAAATTGCTGATTCACTCGCTTCGGCATCTATAATTTCCCGGTGGTGCTAGTAGCTCCACAGTTTCCTTTTATTACTGCCGAATGATTCAAACGCCTGTTAATCTTAAAAATCAACGAAACGTCGCTTCTACAATCTGAAAAATTTCGGCACTTGCGATTCACATGGAACACCACAAAATGCCTTTCCCGTCAATGTGAGGTGACCCTCACAAGCTTTCGCTGTAGAGTTGCTCTGTTAAATTTTTATCTCAACAAATCAGGATTTTCATTAACTAACCTATGTGTACTTTGCGATGAACCGGAAACAATAGATCACTTTCTTCTCACATGCCGCCGCTTCGCCTCACTGCGCCGAATAGTTCTTGAAAGACCGATTGGTATGCTCGGAATGCCAGTCAATACATCCACCCTATTATCGTTTGGAGCCAGTCAGTTGAGTGTGGGCCGCAGTGCTATTCTGTCAGCGCTACATAAATTCATTCAGGCAACCGGAAGGATACGCTGCTAGTGGTACTGCCAGATATATCCAATTCTTTCTCCCCCTTCCTCATTCTTGTTAATTTGTTTTTTATATTCAGGTTTATCGCATTCTTCTGCAATTTTTCACGTTTTTTTCAAAGGCACATTATTATTGTTCCTATCTAATTTCTCTTTATTTTTTAGCAAGCATTGTAAAAAATGATCTATTATGAGGTACAGTGTGGCCAATCCCCCATGTGGGTATGAGCCAAGATCTCCTAGGAGACAAGACAAGACAAGACAAGACATGGTGTATGAGCCAGGCCACGTGTCGCAATCATCATAGCGTAACACAAGTCGACATGATGGAGACCTGCCTGCCCCTTCTTCAGTCACTCATCATCGACGCAGTTCCGCAGAAGACTCCCTGACCGTACATTGACTACCGAATCATCGCCTAGGAGGACAACGACCAGCACCATGACAGAACCATCGGCTGACCTCGATAGCCCCAAGTACACCGGATCAGCGGACGACGGACCCGTACAGGACTGGTTCAACCTGTTCGAACTCCACGCTACCGCTGCATCTTGGTCGGAACGGGAAATGGTTACGAACTTCAGTGACCACGTCACTGGTGAGGCATTTAAATTTTACCTTATTCACATATTCGAGAACGACGAGTCATGGCAAAAAAATCAAAGAGGAGATGATTACCCGTTTTAATGACTATGACCAAGACTTACTCATTGCCAACCATCTAGAGACAACTGCACACTATCGCCAATTTCCTAAGCAGTCTTCAAGCATTTGAAAGTCCAGCGCGAATCGACAAGTGCCTCAAGACGAAGTGGCACATTCGTTTACTTACAGAAGGCCATTCATGCATTGGGAAAAACCCAACCGTCAAGCGCGTCTCCCTTGTACACGAAAGTCGGCATTTCCGAAGTCATCGCTTCCGCATTTGACACGAGACGTTGCTGAACCACCTGATGCCCTGCACTCTTCGTCTCGCATACGTGGTCCACCGCCTGGGTTTTCGTCACGCGGTTCTTCAAGCACTCCTAACGCTCACCACTTGCCTTATAAGGACGCCGTATTCATGGCAGATGACCTGGTGCATCGAATAAATACTCTGCCAAACCATTCTTCTTCCGTACGGTTTCATGTATCACCGTCCAGTGCACACACCCCCGAGAGTCCAAACAAAACAGAAGGCTCAAACGCATCGAACGTCACACGCTACCAGGCGCAAGAACTACTGGCAGTGAACAGCAAAAAAGAAGCGCCTGAAGAGCTTCGTGTCATTTCTACGGCACCACAGACTTGCCAAAATCTGCAGTTCACACCTAGTAATGCCATGTCACCTGTGGTGCCCACATGCAGAGCTCACCAATTCAGGAATCGAACAAATTCAGAAGAGCATGATACATCAAACCTCGCACACAATTGTCTTTCGGAAGCGCCCGTAATGAACCCCGTCACCGAAGCCTCTGAAAAGCATGCTAGCAATGATGACGCATTACCAACTATGCCAGACAAGCAAAACACCAGTTCACCATTCATCAGATGTCTACAGGACGCGTCAAACACCGAAGGAAATGAATGCCCCATTCCGGAAAGGGCGCCACTACAGCCATCTCTTGAGCAGCCTCAGGAAAGCAAGCAAAGCCAAGTTCATAAACTTGTGCTACAACGAGAGAGACTGCAACGAGGGCATCGACGAACGCAAAATTCAACGGAAGCGCACTCACCAATAAAAGAACATCGGAAAATGAGATCTCGACAACAAGGACCAATTCAAGATGTCAGACAATTTCGCACAAAGAAAAGTCACCAGAGACACTCCCTGCCTCAGCTATTACACCGACTGCACCACCACAGAAAACGCCAAGAAAGACGCGGAAGCACTGCTTGCGCACCGCAAGCACTCAGGCACTTCATCACAGTCGGTCAAAAAGCACGAAAGCAAGAAGCACTGGAATTGCACCATTCACGACAAAAACTACAACCCCAACGACATCCTAGCTGCCGATGCAACAATGCGTTCCAACCTGGCTCAGTGCCCAGAACAGTTCAAGCAGTATTGTCAGTGTTCATGTGTAGCCCACTCTGTCCGGAACGCAACAGTCAAGCTCGTCCACCAGAGTCGTCATAAAAATCACCGGACTGCTCCCTCGGCCTTGAATATTTAGTGAGATTGTGGAACTCCGTCGGGACGTGAAACTGCAAATTTGGCCATTATTTTGTTTATTTTGTTTTCAATTTGTTGTAGTTTGTAACCAGTGCCAGCTTTCGGAGGAGGGGGAATCATGTGACGTATGAAGTGATGGTTGGTAGAAGCAGAGAAGGAAGAAGTCACATTATGGAATAAACATGGCGTATGAGCCAGGCCACGTCTCGCAATCATCATAGCGTCACATACACATACAAACATAATAATCATGACACGTAAGTCATGTACAGCATCATTTAGCTCCACCTCGTAACGTTGTGCTGCTTTTAAAGTGACATATCAACATTTCTATGTATGCTTCACATATGTTCGATTCCCACTGCACGTGGGATCTGCGAATTTTTTTGTTGCAGTGCCGAAATCGCAGTTGGCCAACCAACGCAGTGCTTGTACGAATCGGACAGTAGTCTCGTCCAGTTCTTGAACTCTCCGATGGAATTGGGCGCGCACATAGGCAGTGTCTTAGGGTGGCGCAAAGTGTGCATCCTGGATGGCCGAGGCCCACTAGTACACGTAAGGTCTCTAGACGAAACTTGTTTCATCTAGGAACCTTAGGTACACGTTGAACGTTGCGCCATCTCCACAATCCTGGACACCATCAAGCAGCGTCTGCTCGTCGGCAGCCTTGTAGTATTGTTACGGATGTGATGCGTTTATTTACACTGAAAAATGGTGGTGAAACCACCATTTTATTATGAGAGACGCCGTAGTGGAGGACTCCAGAAATTTCGACCACCTGGGGTTCTTTAACGTGCACCCAAATCTGAGTACACGGGCCTACAACATTTCCGCCTCCATCGGAAATGCAGCCGCCGCAGCCGGGAATCGAACCCGCGACCGGCGGGTCAGCAGCCGAGTACCTTAGCCACTAGAACACCGCAGCGGGGCAATCTACAACATCGCTAAGCCGAAGGTTGTGCTCATGGATTGTCTTGCCAAAAATATTTACATCATCGATATAACACATACATATCTCCCATTTGAGACCACGAAGGATGGAGTCCATGAATCGCTCGAAGGTAGCTGGGGCATTAGATACGCCAAACGGCATAACGTTGAATTCAAATAACCCATCAGGCGTGACAAAAGCAGTCTTCTCTTTGTCAGACGGATGCATGTATCTGCCAGTATCCAGACCTTAGGTCGACGGATGAAAAGTATGTGGCCGAATGCAGACAATCAACAGCATCGTCGATGCGTGGTAGCGGATACACGTCTTTCTTTGTGACGGCGTTGAGACAGCGGTAGTATACACAAAATCGCCAAGAGTTGCCTTTCTTTTTTACCAATATAACAGGAGCTGCCCAGGGACTGCTTGATCTTGAATAACGCCTTTATGCAGCATGTCGTTGACCTGATCAGCGATCACTTGCCTCTCTGACGGGGATACGCGATAGGGTTTCTGGCGCATCGGTGTAGCACCTCCCGTGTTGATGCGGTGGTGCATACGGGATTCGGACAACATGGAACAACGCTTGTTTTGAGTGAAATCAAAGACTTTCGCGTAGCGTGTAAGCACCTCCTCGAGGACATTCTGCTCGGAAGAGGGCAACGACTTATTGATCATACGTTTCATCTCGGCTGAGTAGTTTGGCGCAGTCTGACTGATGGCTGGAGACTCTGAGACCATTCTGACGTCAATTGTGACCTGCTCCTCGACGGTTCCCAGTTTGAACCCGGCTGGTAGAACAACGGGCTCTGAGGCTGCGTTGAGCGCCCACAAGCAAGCATGTCCGTCGATGGCTGTAAGGACAGACCGTGGGACCAGCACATTCTTCTTGATGGCGTCTCCATGAGCAGGCTCCACCAGTCTGGTGCAGGGTCCTGAGCGAACATGAAAAGAGCATACGGGTACAAACACTGCTGTCCGACCAGGGATCGTTACATCTTCAGAGAACGAAAGCGCATTGATGGGCAGAGTCGGAAAATCGTCAACTATTGCAGCAGGCAACGTATTTTGTCGAAGAATCTCTCCAGTTCCACAGTCAAGAGTAGCGCCGCGTTCATGAAGGAGGTCTATCCCTAAAATGACGTCATGAATTGCGCGAGCCAGTACAGTGAATTCAACTCGGAAATTTTGTCCACCAATCGTGAGTACAATTGAACAAATACCATCTGGGCATAACGCTTCGCCTCCAACTCCACGAAAAGTTTCTTTATGATTCCATGCGAACATAACTTTGTGACCCAAGAAACGATGTTTGAAACCAAGACTCATAACCGAAACAGCAGCACCAGTGTCTACAAGAGCAAGAGTATCTACATCGTCTATACACACACGCAATTTGTTCATCAACATCACAGCAGAAGGAGGAATTGTCTAAACTGACAGTTCCGCGACCGCACCTTTATCGGTCGCACCAGTTAGTTTCCCATCTGATGCGGGGAAGGTGACCGACGACGCGGAGACGGCGACCGGCGGGACCGTGTCGGAAGCGGCGTCAGGCTTCGCTCGGAGGCGGGGGACTCGCTGCGAAATACGTTAGGCCATTGCTGTCGGGGACGGTGGTCGGCCGGGTGAGAGGTCCAGGTTTCGTGCATACGAGGCGGGTACGTCGAAAAACGTGGCGGCACAGGCGTTTCCTACATATGAGCCGGATACGTCGAAAAACGTGACGGTGCAGGCGGCCGTCTGGGACAGAAGCGCGAAATATGCCCTGGGAGACCGCATGTGTAGCAAATGGGGACTTGTCGGCTTGCATTAGCAGGAGCAGAGGTGGCAGAAGTATGCGAAGACGGGTCGCGCTGCGCAGGAACATTTTGTGATCACGCATAGTAATATTCTGGTAGAGGCCTGGTTGACGACGGTAGGAGGTCCGCAGCAGCACGTCTAGATGATGACATCCGGTGGTGGCCGTGGCACGTCGGGGAAAACGGAATCCGCGGGGTAAAATCTGCAGTTTCTGTGCGTGGTCGGTTTTCGACGTGGCGCTCTCGCATCCAGTAGGGAGGTGGTTCGGGGCACGCGGCAAACGAGCACTGGGGGTGAACGTCACCTGCTTGAAGTCGTACGAGCTCTTCTCGAACTACCCGACGTACGAGGAAGGGAATGTCTTCGCAGGTGGCGACGTCCATACTTGCAACAGTGGGAACATTGTCCAAGCGCCCGAACTTGGGTAAAATTCTCCGGGTCTTCAACGCCTCGAATGCGTGACACTGCTGCCTGAAAATCGAAGGAGTGTTCAAGTTTTCTTTTGTTATCAAAAAATTGTACACGTCTTCGGCGATGCCTTTGAACAAATGACTGACTTGGTCTTCGTCAGACATATTTGCGTTGGCAATCCTGCAAAGCTTCAATATTTCTTCAATGTAGGTTGTGCACGTTTCGCCGGGCAACTGAGCCCTACGTGACAGCGTTTGCTCAGCTTTCTTTTTCATGGAACTCGTGTCCCCAAAGCAGGCCTTCAGTTACTTAACAAATATATTCCAAGTGGGGAGGGAGGAGGAGGAGAAAGAAACTTTATTCAGAAAAAAAAATTTTGAAATGCAGGCAGTTTGGTCGGGCCCTCAGTCCAGGGCTCCGCTGGCACGAGCGGCTCGCTGGACCTGGTCAAGCAAAGCTATTTGGCTCTGCCTGTCCTCGTCCGCAAGCCATGCCTCCCACTGCCTGTGAAACATGTGTGGTTGCTTCGTGATGTGTGGGCTGTCGATGTGTGTGGGCCTCTGGGTGCACTCCCATGTTATGTGGCTGAGTGTTGGTACTTGTGAACACCACGGACAGGTGTCTTTATATCTTGCGGGATATATTCTACTTAGATGGTACAAATTGGGAAAGCTATTGGTTTGTATGCGTCTCCAATCCCTGCTTTGCTGGCTATTCAAGACCTTATGTGGAAGCCCATATTCCTTTCGTTGCTTCCTTTGTTGGAGGAGGATGTCACGCGAATTGGAAAGAGGTTCAACGTCGTGGTCTGCCGTCGCTCGGTTGGTGATGCCTCGAGCTATACGGTCTGCCACGACGTTCCCCTCCAAATCTTCGTGAGCAGGACACCATATAATGTGATGGTCTCCTGTTATGGGTTTATTTAAAAAATTTATACGCTATTTTAGGTAGCGTTCCTCGGAGAAACATTCGGCATGCCGCCTGTGAATCGGAGAGCACAACCACTGATTCTCCCCTGATTTCTGCGTTGGATATGGCTATGGCTATTGCTGCCGCCTCTGCCACTCGTGTGAAACAAGTTTTAACCGACGCCATTGTGGTGTGATTTTGTGCTACAATTGCCACTACATGGGACCCTCTGCTCGCTTTACTTACGTCTGTAAAGACGGCTTCTGAGCTATTCTGAAATGCTTTGCGTAAAGAGTCTGCTCTCGCTTTCCTCCTTCCTGCGTGATACGTCGGATGCATATTTCTGGGAATAGGCGCCACAGTTATAATGTGTGCGTTTTTCCGCATCTATTAGCACCGTTTCCTCGTCACAATATAGCGGTCGCAATGTATATCCCATCTTTTCCAGAATTCTTCTCCCATGATAGCTTGAATTGAGCCTTTCCTTTTGAGATAAAAGCACCGCATTCGCATACTCCTCAAAGGTATTGTATATGCCCAATTTCTCTACCCTCTCGGTTTTGGCATTTTCCGGAATCCCCAATGCTGCTTTGAATGCTTTCCTTATTATTGTGTTTATTTGCTTTGTCTCCTGGTTCGTCATTGTCTGGTACGGTAGCGCGTACGTAACTCGGCTGATCACAAATGCATGAACGAGTGCAATGGTTTCTTTCTCCTCTAGTCCCATTTCGCTATTTGCTATCCGCCTGATCATCCGGGCCACATTCGCCGTGGTTCCCCGTAGCCTTTGTAGTGTGTGTGACGTTCCCGAATTTCCTTGTATCCACATGCCAAGCACGCGTATTACATCTGCCTCCCTGATTTGTCTCCCATCCAGCAGTACTGCTACCGGTATTAAGTCCTTTTTCTTTGCGTATCTTGCCCTAATTCTAACCATTTCAGTTTTTGCCGGCGAGCATTGCATTCCTGCAGCTGTCACGAAAGCTTGTATTTTATCTACTGCCTTCTGGAGGGCGTTTTCTTTGTCCGCATAAGAGCCACCCTTTGTCCATAAGGTGACATCGTCTGCGTAAAGAGCTGCTCCTAGACCTTTTATATTTTCCAGCTCACATGCGAGCTTTCTCAGGCCGATATTAAATAGTATCGGGGATAGCATGGCTCCCTGGGGGGTGCCTCTATTTGGGTAGTCGAAGGTTTCAGATGTAACCGAGCCTAAAGAAATGGTAGCTTTCCTGCTTGTCAGAAATGACCGGACATACTCATATATTCGTTGGCCGCAGTTAATCGATTCGAGGCCTTCCATTATCACCTTGTGTGATATTGTATCGAATGCTTTCTTGATATCTAGTGCTAGTACGAATTCGTCGCTTGAACCTCTGTTTGGGTTCATGACGTCATTTTGCAACAGCAGGAAAACATCCTGGGCCGATACATGTGGTCGGAAACCGAACGTATTCACCGGTAGCAGACCCTCTCTCTCTACATAGTCTGCCAATCTAGTCAATATTGTTTTTTTCAAAAAGCTTACCCAAGCATGAGGTAAGGGAGATTGGTCGGAGGTTCTTAATATCTCTTGGTTTCCCTCGTTTTGGTATTCACATGATGTTTGAGTCCTTCCATTCTACTGGAAGGTTTCCTCCATCTACCCATACCTTTTCATTAAAGAAATCCGTGATTCGTCGAAGGGCCGCATCACTCAAATTTCTAAGCATAGAGTTTGTTATTTTGTCTCGTCCTGGGGCGGTATTCTTTTTGAAAGACTGGGCCGCCGCATAAACCTCTTCAAATGTTATGGGAGCGTCTAACTCTGGTTGTTCTTTTCCTGCATATTTGCCATGTACCACTTCACATGCGTCTTGTCCGACATATAATTTCTTGACTTCGTAGATAAGTGCGTCATCGTTACCTTTAAATTCATTCTCCAGAATTCTTAAAGCCCTGTTCGTCATTGTTTTTGTTGCCCCTGGATCGATCATACTCCTCAGGATGTGCCAGGTCTTTTTGGTTCCTAACGTCCCTCTAAGTGAGTTACTAAATTGCCTCCAGTTACTGTTATTTAGTTGACGTGCGTAGTCATTGGCTTCCTGTGACAACTGAGCTATCCTTATCTTCAATTTGCGATTAAGCTTTTGCTTCCGCCATCGCTTTGTGAGGCTTCTCCGCGCGTCCCACAAATGTAGCAGGTGCTTGTCGACTGCTGGGATTTCCACGCTTGTTTCTATTTCCTTTGTCACTTTCCTGTGTGCCTCCTTTATCTGTGTCACCCAGTTACCTAGATCTATTATTTCCCCTTGGTCTCCTACGTTCTCCCTAAATTTGTTCCAATCAGATATTGTCGCTTTCCCCATTCTTCTTGTCGTGGCGGCATTAATAGTTATTCCGAGAATGTAGTGGTCGCTTCCCAAGTTTTCTCCGAGCTGCGCCCATGAGATGTTTCCTTCAGAATTTGTAAACGTTAAGTCCGGTGACGTGTCTTTTGTTAAGCTATTCCCGACCCGTGTCGGTAGGTCTGGTTGTGTAAGTTGGCAGAGATCATACCGTTCAACAAGGTCTACAAGGAGTTTGCCCTTAGGGCTGTCCTGCTTATATCCCCAATTTCTGTGTGGCGCATTAAAATCCCCCATGATAACTAACCTGTCTTTCTCTTTCAATAAACCCATCGCATGTGCTATAATGTTCTCAAAGTCGGCTCGTCTCTCCTTAGGTGGGCTATATTTATTGACCCCCACTGTTTTTGGTCCTCCACGTTTTTTGGGCCACACTGTTATTATCTGGTGTTGCACTGCCTCATTGCTCACGTAGCGGACACTCAATGCTATATCTTTTTTGGTAAATGTCGCCACTTGTGGGTACTTTGGGTTAATATGTCTTATGTACCGTCTCAGATTTATCTGAAATTTGCCTACTTCCTGAAGGCAGATTATATCAGGAGAGATTGGAGATGCTCCAATAAATTGTTTGAAATTTTCAAGTTTTGTTCTCAATGAGCAGCAGTTCCACTGCCATATTTCCGTTTGCTCGGTCTTTTTATTGTTACGGTGTCTAGCCATGATTGGTATTCTCGGAATCTGTTATTCCACTTTCTTTAGGTTGTCTGGTGGGGGCACCCGGGCTCTGACAAGATCTCTTGCGAGGATTCTGCGCCTGACTCAAGTCGCTTATGGTGCGTTCCATCTGGCCTAGTTTGGCAAAAACAAGTTGATTTTGTTGAACTAGGAACGCTATCGGCGGTGTTTGTGGTGGTTGCGTTTCCACGGGCTGCGCAACGGGCTGCGAGACAACAGGTGTGCTCGCCGGGCTTTGTGTGTTGCTCGACTGGTTTAGTAGTGACTCCAGGCGCGCCATTCGAGACTTAACCTCCTGTAGTTCTGTTCTAAGTTGTCTGTTTTCAGCTACTACCCGCTTGTATTCTGGGTGTTCTGTGATCGTTGGTGTAACGGGTTTATGTTTGGTAGTGGGAGATACGGCTTGTGCATAGCTTACCGCGTCCGCCTGTGGGTTGCTATGTGCAGGACACGCCCCCGGTGGCTTGCTTCTCGGAAGGGCTTGCGCGTTCGGATTGTCCTGGGAGATTGCTCTCGGCGTCGAAGTCGACTTTGGATGCCGCTGTCCTGGTTGTCCTGTCTCCATGGCACGGTTTTTCGATGGCGTGCGGGTGCGCACCCTTTTTCGCTTTCTGCCTGGCAACATTGACACTCTAAACAGCTTCAAGTCAAAGCAATTAAAACCAATCACTTTATCGGACATCTTGAGAGAAAAAAGCGTGGTTAGGCATGGTGGTAGGTAAGTCTCTTTAACTCTGTCTCTTTTTCGTGTTCGAAATGGAAGAAAGCGTTGAATGCAGGTTCATACGATGAAGAAACAGAAGGCAGGAGTAGGTAATTACTCTGCTTCACTTGACTGGTCGTTCTCAGTAAGACTACCAGACTTTACACCTATTTTTGAAGCTGAACTTTTGGCAATTGTTCTGGCACTACAAAAACTAACTTTGGACGCCCACACTGCAATAATAATTACAAACTCCCTGTCCGTATGTACGTCACTGACAGCATCTCAATCAGATGCCTTAAGGACATTCCTTACGCTGATTCCTCCACAGCTTAAGCTCTTTAAAATATTATGGGTGCCTGGACATTGCGGGTTAATGTTAAAAGAAATGGCGGACTCATTAGCTCGAATGGAAATAAATGGCCCAATATTTTCTGTGCTTCCGGTGCTGCCCAGTTTAACGGCTATAAGATATCAAAAATTTGCACTCAGGGCTGATGCCATGGAATCAGTAACACCATGCACTGAATTTAGACATTTTAAATATCGATGGAAATCCGGCTGGAGTCATACTAGACAACTGGAAGTCATGCTAACAAGACTGCTATGTCGTGTGGCCCCCTTTGAATCTATATTCACACAGGGCTGGTCTGGGAACATCTCCCCTATGCAGCTTTTGTACAAATCTGGAATCAATAGACCATAACTTTTTGTCATGTCACCGTTACAGTCTACTCAGAAAACGTCTTCTCGCCATCCCATTTGCTAACCTTGGGCTGCCCTTCACCATTGAGAATATACTCTCCTTTGGTGCTTCGATTCTAGGCTACAGCCACAGCATAGCCTTTAATGCCGTTTGCAGCTATCTACGTGAAACAAAACGAATGCGCCTCTAAATTCCAATTTGCATATTTGTTATTTTAATATTATTAGGCAAACTCTAAACATTAATTTTAAACGTGTTCAAAATTACTGCGATTTAAATTCGAGATATATATTATTCTGTCTGGTCGAAACCGCAAAAAAAAATAATGCACTCTTTCTGTATTCACGTGTGCTTTATCCTCCTCCTCTTAGGATTAGGTTTCATTCGAAAGGCTTTAAATTTTATATCCTCAATTCTTGACTGATCTCTCTGAGAGGGCAAGAGCCATAGTGGAGGCATCATCTTCATCATCATCCTGCTTACGCATAGCAAGCAGTGCTGTCAGTAAAGTAAGCCAGCGCTGGGAAAGCAAATGATGTCACGTTACAATGTCGTGGTGTGCATTGTGTGGCATGATATTCATGCGAGTATGCAAGGGTTAATTTCCGGTGTTTCTCCGTAGCTGGAAGATCACCGAAGGTTTTCTGAACTGGTTTGTGACACGTCGTGTGCGACACTATCATCGGCAGTTCCGAACATGAATATTTTCAGCGTAGTCGCTGTGACGATAACAGGATTTAGAGAACACAACATTCTGATTATGTGTGTTGTATGTGTGCGTGCACGTTTGCCAGATCAACGTTTGTAGATGCATAAAAGCAGCTTTGAAAAATCATTTGGACTTTCCAGTCACTTGCAATGGATGTAGCTTTTGTAATGATGGTGGCATGTGCCATTGTTGACGGGCACGGAAAGTTTCTTGTAAATCAGTTCTTGCGCATTTATTTTCATATGTTACAGAATTTAAGCAAAGAGTTACAATCCTGGAAACGCACATGGCGATGGTGGAGTAGCAAGGCCGTTTGTTCGTTACAATGCAGCGGCAAATATGAAGATCTACGGAACAAATATCTCCAGAGACCTCCAATGAAAGGACACAATCACAACCTCATTTTGTCAAGCTTCATGAAATTCTTGTTTGAAACTCATTATAATAAAAAAATTTTGCGAGTCACTCCGTGTTTCTATATTTTCGTCTGGTATGGAATTTACTGAGATTTCAATAACAATGTTCAAGGTATGCACATTAAAGCAGCAAGTGCATGCTTTCTTCTAATACTGAATTTTTAAAATTCATTCATGGAGAACAATCACATTGGAAAACCGCATTTACGATGGGCCTAGCTTGCGTCTTAAAAGCCTTGAATACATTATAAAAGGAGCCTTGAATGATGTCCTGAGGTCGACTTGAACGCACACTTATTAATCCCTGAATGTCAACCTCAGGACAACAAGAAAAGGATCTGGACTGGACAAATAGACGGGATTAGTACCAGCCGAGATACATTTCGGGATTACCTCAGGTCGTCCTTTTGTACTGGGTAAGGCATTTGCAGGATTAGCTCGCGTCATCGAGTGTTCTGTGGGATGACTCACATTTCGGCCGGGTAGACGCGGAGCAATGCAGGTATGTTCTCGGTGTGTCACCAGCAGGTATTCTAGGAAATAACGCATCGGTGGGGCAGTATCCAGTGTACTGAACAAGGTATTGAAGTTCCTAGGTGCACCTTCAGCCGTGCCACTTCTCCTCCTTCATCTCGGCCAGCGCTCCAGGCGCTGGGCCCATTGTTATCCGTGCGTTCGCGTCCTACGCACGATACAACTGGTGACAAGGCGGTGAATCCGCAGCCGGACTTGAAATTGGTGCCGCTAAGGAGCTCTGAGGCTCAACTTGAGAAGTACCATATTAAAAAGTATCAATGAAGCTGGACACCACATCTGACACTGAACCGGTGCCTGAATACCATATCCCCAGGAGAAAGACGGTGATACTGCCGTAAAAGGAATAGAAACTAATCATGGAAGCGAGGTAGAGAATGGTGACTGAGGCGACAACGATGTTGAAGAGGCTTGCCGTTTTGAACGGACAACGACCAGTTTAGAAGCATTCTACGCTGACCCATCCCTGAGCTTGAATACATGGGAACCCAGCAAAGACATAACGATAAACGTACTTTCATATTTACGTTCCTTTCCCAGAACACCAACTTTCACTTTATGGCCAACCTGAATAACTGGAGCTTTTGCACCTCGTTTCTTATCAACGTAATTCTTCATATAATTCTGCCTAATAAAGGGCTACTCATAAGCTTTAAGAATTTTGAGCTGACAAGTGCATTGCGTAGACAAGGCGTTCATGATGACGTCTGCCAAAATTTGCAACGCTACGCGCCACGGAAACGGGTCAACTTCAAGATGAACGCTGCTCCTCCTCCCTTCTGCCGGCGCGCACCCAAAGAATGAGTGCATGATGTGCGCATACGAATGGCCCAACGTACACGGCAATGCAGTGACGTTGGTCCTCTACGTAAACGACTCTGCTCTGACGTTGCAAACAGTGGCACGTGACATGGCGAAAATTATTTAACAATGTGTGCGTAGTTCAGGTAATTTGTTGCTTGAAGAGATTAATAAAGCTCTAGATAAATATTGAGACGCAATAAGGGCATGTGAGCGTCTTTTTTTTTCATTTTTCTCCCGTGAATTGCAACGAGATGCAGGGCTAATGTGTCGGCGTTTCGCGTGCGTTCGTGTACCCACGGTCAGCGCATCGAGCAGACGACCACCACGGAATGCTCTAACACGTTTGCGCACTCATTGCGCTCATCTATTCTACCGCGTTTACGCCAGCATTTACAAACCATCCCGCAGAAACAGGCAGAAGACCACAAAATAACGCTGGTCAACAAAGCAACACCTCTCGCGTGCTCGGGGGTTGGACCTGTTTGGACACGTCATGCGCACGTGATCTCTTGGTCAGATGCCTGAGAGGGCGGAGAAGAGATTTGGCTTGCGAAGGCTACGCGGAGGAGCAGAAAGGGTTTCGAGCTCGCCTCCTCTCATCCTCGTTTCGCACCGTTTCCAAAAACCCGTTTTCTCCGCTCGTGATGAACCGATTAAAAACTTTATGCGACAAAATATTCCTCATCGGACACCCAACAACCTCCACTGTCTAACTAAAATTTGCTATGGGGCCTGGTGAGTAACCCTTTAAAGACACGCGTACTTACAGTATTGTCAGAAAATGGCCGAAAATTGGAAGGTAACGGCAGATCAATGATGTGAATTACTATACGAGGTGGACGCTGATGGAGCAGCATAGCCGGTCACAACCCAGTGGTCACCTGAGCTGTAAAGTGGTAAGTACCCAAGTGCTCAGTTTCACCCAGGGTAAGGAAATACTAGGTGACCATCCGGTCATAAATATATTTTATAGTAACTTTCCTGTGGTGATTACCACCGATGTTTCAAATGTCGGAATCGGCGCAGTACTTCCGCAGGTGAAGCGAGACCGGTTCCTCATTGTTGCTTTCGCTTCTCGAACGTTCGTCTCTGGCGGAACACGGGTACTGCTGGTTAGCGGGAGTCTTTAGCTTGTCTGTTCGCAGGTTTAAAAATGACATACTTATGGGGTCGGCATTTTATATTGAGGCTTTCACTGCTTTGATGTCGGCTGGCACTGTGGGGCGACGCCCCTTGCGGATTTCTCGTTGGTGCGCCCGGCTATTATACCTTTTTATTACAATACTGCAATGGCGCTGATAATGTCGTCGCGGATGCGTTATCTCGACTGCCACTTCAGCTTCCGCCATTTCTGGCACCGGAAGAGGAGATAATCTTTTTGCTGTACGCATCTATAAGGAAGAAAGAGTACGCTACAGCGAATGATAGTATTTGTCAGCAGTTCATTCAATTCATTGCTGAGGGATGGCCGTCCACGACGCATCTTGATTCGATCCTTCTATACCGTACTTTTAAGTTAAAGACAAACTGCCTTGTGCGGATGGCTTCATTTTCTGAGAGGAACGCATTACCGTTCCAGAAGCACTCAGGACTAGGTTAATACAATTAGCACAAGGAACTCATCCAGGAATCATTAGAATGAAGCAACATTTGTGTGCCAGATATTGTTAGCCATGTCTTCATAAACACGTCAAAAGTGCTGTCAAAAACTTACATTTTCCAGGCTACTGACAAGTCAGCGAAACCTGTTTTTATCACCACTACTACAGCCAGCTTCTTTTCCAGAGAAAACATTCCAGAGAAATCAGACATAGGCATTATTGGTCCTCTTTTGATTGTTCCACCTGACTACCGCTGCGCAATCACAGTAGTTAACTATTACTTCAAGTGGCTGGCGATCGCTTTCTCTTGAGACGTTACATCTGATGCAGTCAAGACCTTTCTAACTTCTATTTTCTGTCGTGAAGATTTTGTGACATACTTAGTAACGAACAACGGTCTTCGGTTCGAATCCTCGCAGTTTGAATATTTTCTTGCTGAACGGCGCATTCGACACATCTGTTCTTCCAACTATTTCGCTAAAGCCAATGGGCAGGTTGAGCGGTTCAACAGGATCCCATCCGTGCATCCTGTTGAGTCGTGCGTCGGACGCGTGCGACGCACGGCGAACACGAGGCCCGGCATCCGAAGCGTGGGCCAGAAAGGAGTAGGATTATGGCCGAGACCCGGGAAGAAACTCTCTTTATGTACACAACCATCAATAATATATACCCTTGCACAGTGCCCTCTAGGGGCCAGTGAACTGGTTCCGAAACTGGACCTGTAGCCGTAATCCCGACACCACACTTTCTGGCTTGTATTGCGTCCCTTGAGTTACTCATCAATGCAATGTAATCGGCGAATCCTTATTAAGGTGCCCTCCGTTAACTCGTATTCATAGCTTTGTCCGATCCAGAGCCCCAAAAGCATCGTCTAAACACGTTGTATATAGCAACGGGGAGATTGTCTGCCTGCCATGCACGTTCTTCTGACCGTTTTCCCCAACGCTCTTCTCGCGCACTCGGCATAGCCATGCTTTTTTTGCCGCGGCAAAGTGAGCTCCAAGCTAGCACAAGTTTTCGATAAGCTCGGCCGATCCTACATATCTTCTCTGCTTAATTTCCAGATTGATTTGAGGCTAAAGTTTCTCCAGAAAAACTATCGAGTAGTGGTTTTTTACATGTTCTGCGACAACATCAAGCTTTTCCCAGGCCATAAACTACGAACTCCGCGTTTTTATAAAAGATACAAGTGCTGGCACGTGCTCAACAGTGTCGAATTCCAGGTGGCCGTATACGGATTGTGAAAAAACCAAGAAGCGAAGAGGAAGACGAAGGGCAAGAAAAAGGAACCATGTTGCCACACGACCCAGCTCCAACAGAAGCGACCGCTACTCGACAACAAAACTCGGACACTACTCCTGAAGGTGAAGGCGGTGACGAGAACATCCCGTTCGGCGATGGAGCCTATCAGAGACGAGTTCTGATCACCAGCGTCTTATCCGGTACTATCTACTACACCCAGAGCCTGCTCTTCTGGATGGCCTGGTACGAGATGGACCACTGGTGTCGTCGACCAAGTGGCTTCGCCAACATGAGCGTAGCTGCGTGGAAGGAGCTGGCCATTCCGCGTTTCGCCAACGGAAGTTACAGCCAGTGCACGGTACGCGTACCACCGGACGGTGGCAACTGGGCACGCGTCGAGCCTTGCGTCGAGTGGGAGTTCGACACGGACGAGCACGGCAACACCGCAGTCAGCCAGTGGAGCGTCGTGTGCCAGCGGCGACGCCTTGCCGACGTCGCCAAAGGTGCGCACATGGCTGCCGTGATGTTCACGTTCCTGTGTCTTGGCCCCATATCCGACCGTATTGGCCGTAAAACTGTGGGACTCCTGGCCCTCGTGGCTTCGCTGATCACACTTGCGGCAAGCAGCGTTGCCACTGACCTGCAGACGTTCATTGTTGTGCGTTCAGTTGCAGCTGCAGCGACGTCCAGCCTATGTGTGGTCAAAATATTACTATACGAGATGGCCACCCCGAACCACCGGCTAGCTTACATCACTTTGAGCACGACGCTTTCGTTTGTCATCCCGCAGGTGCTTGCCACCTTCGCGATTGCTTTGAAAGTGAGTTGGACTGTGTGCCACTTATTGCTAGCACTATTTGCCCTGGTTCTGCTCGCCGCTTTACAGGTACTTGACGAATCACCGTCTTGGCTCCTATCTGTGCAAAGAGAAGACGAAGCCAGGCGCGTTGCGGTGAAAATAGCCAACATCAACAAGGCTCCCATAAGCGACTGCCAGGAGTACTTCAAGAAACACATGCACAGAGCACAGCATCCAATCGAAGGGACCATGGGTACAATGCACGCTAGCGACGTGAATAGTGCGGACCTCAGATTGACGTACGCTCTCACCGCCTTCATCTGGACTGTCCTGGGCTTCACGTCCGTCCACTTCACTATAAGCAACCCTACTGCACGTAACGCTTACGTTCGTGCCCTGATCGACGTCGGCATCGCGCCCGTGCTCGTGGCTGTGTGGCCTTTTTTGCAAAATGGTCGCCGAGTCAGAAACGTGGCGGCGATATCTGCGCTTGTGTTCAGTGCTTCGTCGGCGCTCTTGTTCTGCCTGTACACTGACGATGACACAGTTTTGCGCATGATGCTGGTGGGAGTGATGCGCCTGGCGTCTCTACTTCTCACCTTTCTCGAATTCTACCTTACTTTTGCCGTGTTTCCCGTAGAGTCACGGTGCACCGGTTCTTGCGTCGGCCTAGCTTTTTTCGTGATAGGCACTGTAACCGCACTGGTGACGTTCAATCGCGTCCTCGAAAGCCGCAAAGACAGTGCATTAGCCACAGAAACGATATTGATGGCGGCAACCGGTGTGGCCATAGTCTACGTACCCTCGGTGAGCTCCTTTTGTGTAAGATCTATTGACTCCATAACTCAAGCGTCACTACCTCCCAAACTCAGCCCTGTGGAGAGCGGGCAGCCTCTGTGTTTATCCGCAGTACAGGCTGTTGCCGATGCTGAGACCAAAGCTTCGCCTGCTGATGCACGCCGTGCCTCCAGGAAGAAGGCAAGGGCGAAGCAAATGCCTGAGCAGTACGCTGTGCGAGCGTCAAGGCTGCGTATTAACTGGTGATTAAAAATGACGCCGCTTGACACGTCTTTACTAGCGATTAGAGCATAAATAAGGCCTTCGAATGAATCAGTTAGCGTACGTTGCAATGTTCTTACATCTTTGAAATATACACTATATTATCAATCTTGCAAAACCTCCTTTTATTTGGTTCTACGTTCGCGCTGCTTTCCTATGCGCATTCAGTTGTACTGTTCCATGGGTAGCATTTGTAGGCACCGACTAGACTGGCATCCATGCAGTTCACTTTGCTAGGAATGGGCTCGCTGCGTGGCTGCGGCAGTGAGAAAGGTGACGCCGTTTACGCTTCCCGTGGTCACAAACGCGGCATCTAGGGAGCCTACATGACCGCAAAAGTGGTCGAGTAGGCTCCCTAGTCCATCATGTCATCAAGCGCCCCTCACAAGAAATGTAGAAATGGGAATATTCAAAAAGGCCAGGATACATTAGTTTCTGTTTATACTCTTATTTATATTTATATTTTTTTTTATTTTTAATATGTTATTTTTCTTTTGCTTTTATTACTTTGTTGGAAAGTCATAAACACAGCAACAAAGCTACGGTGGCTCAGTTCTGCGGGACAGCTACATTGCTTTACTTTGCTTCGCTTTCCTAGATACATGGCACGTACCCACTTTGGGGGATTGGCCAAGAATGCAACGTAGGGACTGTTAAATGTTATTTTAGGTAACCTACGATATGTAAATCCAAAAATGTAGAAATGAATTCCAATAATACGTGAAATCTTCAATTCAACTACAAGTATTATACTTTTGAGCATATATTCCAGACTGCCGTAACAACCTGACGGGAATAGTTTTGAAAACCTAAGTTTTACCTGACAGTAGCAAACAAAACCCTTGAGTACCTTCTTCCTCTTCCCCTCTTCTCATAACTCTTACTCTATGCGGGGTATTGGCTGAGTGTTAGGCATAATTTTGTGTGTGTTTGTGTGTGTTTCTTTACATGACTACTCGTATATGCTAGGGATAGGTAACACAACAAATTAATACTGGATATCAATATTTAAATGTTTAAAAGGATGAAGAATTTAGCTCGATATTTTTTAGTCTGACTGATAAATTTCTCTATGGCGTAGTAAACATCCCTAAGGTTGTAGCCCAGATTAGAGGCGCCAAATGATAGAGCAACTGATTCGAATGTTTCCAGACCCAGGTTTCGAAGAGGTGGTGCTATGAATCTTCTTCTCAATGACGTATACCGGCGACCGGATAAAAAGTAGTGACTGTTGGTTCTTACTCCTTACAGCAGAGGCACAGAGGAGCCAACGCCTGACTTCATCTCTGCAGGTAAAAGTTGAGGGAGGCAACCCAGCAGTGAAGTTTGGTTATGGCCACTTCCATTATTCTCGACAGCGATAACTCACTGTTCCAGGGAAATAACAGGTGCCTATATTCTGGAGAAGCTGTCAAGACAGTGTCTGATAAGCATTTTTTGAAAGTTAAGGTGCGCAGTCGTGCTATTGTAATGTATGTTGTCAGTGGGAAAACCGGTATGATTGGCGTCAAAAGCGCCGCCTTTGCTAAAGAATCAGCGCTTTCGTTTAAAAGCAAACCCTTGTGTCCTGGTACCCAAATTAAGTGGAGACATTGTAGGTGCGCGGGAACTAGTATTCTGAAAAGCTTTTGAATAGGCGTTTTACCAGATGCAGATAGAGAACAACACACAGATAATGAGTCAGTGATGGCTGCTACTGCTGTATTTAAACTGGGTGACTTTTGGGGAGCTAATATTGCGGCCATGAATTCGGCTATAAAAACTGGGATAAAATCCGGCAGTCGTAGAGAAAAAGACCAGTCAAGTTGAGGGCAGATTGCTCCTATGCCAGCTTTTTTCCTCAGTTTGCGATGCATCTTTTGCAATAACCACCTTTGCTGGCAGATTATTTAGATGCTCTTGTAATACTTCATTTAAAATTCCGTGAGGTAATATTTTCGCGTGGTTTGGAAAATTATCACGGTAGACAATGTCTGTGAATTTATGTTGCATGGTTAAAAGACGCCAATCACGCATTTGTACATTCAGGGAATCGAGTCACGTTTGTACAAATATTATTTGTGGCTTGCGGAATCTAGGCCAGTGCTCGGAGAAAAATATGTCGACATTGGAGATGAAAAGGATTTGAGTAGGATTAGACAGTGTTGCGTACAACCGTAAGAAAGTCTGCACCATATGTAGGTAAAATCAGCTTAACAGGGGTGGTGTTGTCGCTTCCAGGTATAATACTGCATTCGCCACATATTTTGGAAGGCCGAATCACAGCCGTAAAGCCTCTCGCCCTAATAGGACTAGTGGCCGAAGCTGGTATGCTGGCGCACCGGAAAAAAGAACACAGCCGAATTCCAATACCGGTCGTACGTACATTCTGTAGACCATCAAAAGTGCTTTTCTTATCGTACCCGATCTGCGGCTGCTCAGCCTGCGCAATACACCCATTGCCCATGCTCCTTTTGTTGTGACAAATTCAATATGAGCTTGCCACTTTAGTTGTTCGTTATATATGACTCCGATGTATTTTAATGATTTCACTTGCGGGATATCCTGCAGCTTGTAAGTCAGTAACATTCTCACTGGATCGTGAAACGGAAAAACCAGAATGGCACACTTATTGGTATTAAGACTTGACTGCAGTCCATCTAGCCACTTCTCAAGTTCACAGAAGTACGACTGTAAAGTTTCGTAACGGCGACGTATGTCAGCAGCCATAGCGATAAAAACGATGCCGTCCACATAAACATAAGTCTGCACCCCTGATCGAATAGGAATAGTACGCATCAATATGTTGAATAATGCTGGTAAAAGCACTAATCCCTGTGGCACGCCTCGCATCTGCTTGTGCTTGCAGGAAGAATAGCCATCATTAATGCAGTAAAACTCCCTTTCTTTCGAAAATTCTGTCACCCATGCTACGATATAAAAAACCAGTCTATGACACCGTAAACAATTTATCAACACAGATTGTTCGACACTATCGTATCGTTCACTGATGTCTAAGGTAACTAACGCAGCGTACTGTTTTTTTTTTTTATGTCGGGCAATGCGAACCCGACTTTTGAGGTCTACGTGCGCATTCCAGGTTTAATGTCCAGATATAACGTGAATTTGGCTGGGGCTCTACAGCTGTTGGCCATGTACAAATCTTATTATACGACAATGAAGGACACTTTCAATAAGTTTCATTACATTTGATGTTAATGCTATTGGTCTTATATTGTCTATATTACATACAGCCCCCTGTTTTTTTAAGCAGTGGTACGATTTTAGCAGTCTTCCACTCATTATCTACCCATGCCGTCTTAAGGGAGTAGTTTATTAGGCTTAACAGATCCTTGAGGAATTCCTAATATAGTATTTTAGCATTGAGTTTGTAATTCCTTCAGTCCCTGATGCTGAGTTTGGCAACCTTAACATAGCCTGATCTAATTCGGAAATCGATACTTCTGTGTACTCAAAAATGGCTGGTGTATAAACCGATGGTGGAAGGCGAGTTGTGAGTCTATTTTTTAACCCTTGAGCTAATTGATTTGGTGCTTCCTGTAATTCTTACGAGGCTTAAACCACTGAGTCCCCATTTCCTGGCATTAAAGTTTTCTTTGTACAACGTAGGAAATTGAACAAAGCTCGTTTTTTTATTTAGATAGGTAATTAAAGTGATTCTTATTATACTCCTCTTTGGCGTGTGATACCGTGCGCCTAAATGTCGCCACAATCAATTGATAATCCTTCCAGTTTTGTGGGCTCTGATTTCGTATAAGACGTTTGCACGCCGCTTTTCTCCTTCTGTAGTCCCGCGCACACTCAGTGTTCCACCATCGGCTGGGTGGAGCACTCTTGGTCGACGCCGACGTAATCACGAATTCCGAAGTGTTTTTTGATCACTCTAGAACAGAAAGAACGTTCTTACCGAGGTCTACATTTCTATTACCGGATGCTACCTTATTGTTAGCGCGAAAACAGTCTGTGCACTTTTTTTTATAATTCACCAGTGTTTTAGATTTTCTTTCAAACGATTTAATGGGACACCCTATTTCAAAATATACCGGAAGGTGATCACTGTTTCAAGCGAAATCTGCTGTTCTTCAGGACTTCAGCGGAACACCTGTGCTACAGAACGTCAGATCTAACACTAATCGTGCTCGACCACGAACAAAACGTAGGCTGCTTCATGTTTGGGCGGGCACAATTTTTATGCATAATCCAGTCCCACAGAAGAGTACCAGCAGAGTCTGTTCTAAAACCCCATAACACATGATGGGAGTTGAAATCGCCAGTGAGAATTATTTCATTCTTGCAGCTACTTAAGACACAGTTCAATTGTTGTGTATTGTGTGCGCCTGAGGGAAAATATCCATTTATAATAGAGAAACGGTGGCATCCTGGCATGTTGACGTCAATTGCCAGAATTTCACTGTCAGAGGACATGAACTAAAAAGCCCAACTCACTGTGTGGCAAAATTTGTTTGATAATAATATCATTACACCACCCCATGTAGTGAAGGGCGATGTAAACGATTTATTCGAAAATTTTTAAAACGATAAATGTAACAATTTTTGTAAGGCATAAGCCAAATTTCTTGCAATGTTATTGTGCCGGGATTTAACTGATTAACTAAGCAAAATAAATCTGTGGACTCGGAAAACAAAGGAGGACAATTTTACTGCGGACCTTTCAGAATATCTATGGTGATGCGCGAAAGACTTCGGCAACGACTGTTTTTAAAATACTTTCTTCGAGAATGTGGGCGAGATTTGAATCACCTTTTTTGGTTTTTGAACTGGGGCACGCAGACTTTACTGGGGACCCAGTTCGCTTCTGGCACCTGTCATCATGGCTAATTTCCATCTCATCCCGAAATTCTACTTCATTCAAGGTGGAAGGTTGCTGTACAGTAAGCGTTGAATTTTCCTGACGTTCCTGCTGCGGTGCTGAATTGGACACATCTGCGGCGGCGGCTGTCGTTACGCAAGACGTCAGACGTTACGCAAGACGTCATCGGTGGTCATCGAATTCGTTTTCACAGCTTTTGAAAGTATTAATGTCATCTGCGAGCAAAACACTTGCGAGACACACTAATTTACAGTAGTTATTATCTGATCTAAAGCCTTCGACATTGCTTTTTCAACTGCTGACTCAACGAGTTGCAAAAATTTGACCCTCATTTAATGACTCTTGCCTCGCAGCAACACCAGCATATCCGAAGGTCCGATCTTTTGCAACAGCAATAGCTTCTCTCCGTTAACATTTTTGCCTATCCATCATTTCTAGCAAGCGGATTTCGTTGGATCTTGCCTGACATTTGATGTAATCAGCTGTATGGTCTCCTCCACATAGACAGCGCTTTTCTATCTCTGCAGCGCAATTATAGGAGGAATAGTTAGCACCACAGGCGGGTCATTGGGAACCTGATTTGCAACCCTTTAAGCTGTTTCCAAAACGCCAGCAGTTCAAGCACTGAAGAGGACGAGAACCTAGGCGTTCTACACGAAAAATTGAACACGAAAATGGAGACTAATTGGTCATTGGCACGGTTGCAATCGTCTAAATGTTAGTAATAAATACCGCTCAGAAAATAACACCAGTCAAATTCACCCAAGACTCCGACAAACCACCGGTCAAAGTCTCAGCTCAGCAGCCTCGACGTGCTCACAGCCCGCAACCACAGCACTTCTTGTATATAAAGCAATCTGTTGTTGCCTTGTTGTCCGTGAGATCACTGGCTTATAGTATTGCTAATGGTAAGCAAACATTTATTGGATAGATAAGTATATGCACATGAAAAGGCTTTAAGGCGACGGAAAACAGTGTTTTCTGCTGACTGTTATAGCGCGGCTAGAGAAAAAAAAAAGACATGTGTGAACGTACAAGACCCCGCGTGGGTCTTATGGGGCTTTCCCCGACCAGCTCCAGGCCACTAGCCGGGTTGAGTAAAGTTGTTGTCACGGTGGGCTCGTGTCGGACTGGTCTTGAACTTAGCTGAGTTATTAAGACGATTCCACATACGTTGTTCCTACATATTGTGATGAGACAATGTCCCACTAAAGCGGTTAGATAGGCGCCGAGGAAGACGACGTGATTTTATTGTAGGGCTCAGCTCTTGTTCTCCATCTTGGCTTGCGCGTTGGCGCTGTGTAAATATATATTCAAATGCCTAGTTTCCCATGTGAATTCACAAAACAATATATTCTCCACACGCTCTATGTCGAAAATTGCTTGCTTTTGTATGAGGCCAGTATGTGGAGACGCTTTATGGGGGGCAAGTATTAGACTTCTTGCGTATGAGGCTAGTCGATTTATGTGAAACGGGCGAGCTGAATCTAAACGAACCAGGCGCTTATATAAGTAACATACCACTTAAGTAAGTAACATCCCTTATAAGTAACATACCATAATTCCTGCTTAATTATTTACACTCACTATTTTATTACATCCGTTATTTTGTAATCGGGGTAATAAATGCTACAAGATGGTAGATCTGAAACGCCTCGATAATTTTTAGATCTAAAACTTTTGGCCCTGATAAGTGCGCGAGGGCTCCGCGTCGGTCGTCCCCGATGGCTTCCGTGTAGTTTTATGATGAACAAGCAAAAGAAAATATCGTACTTACCCTAGGGGGTGCTTTCATTTCCGGGGTGAAGCCCCTTATGCCGTGGGTCGTGCGTCCGCGATGTACTAGTAGTAGTAGTAGTAGTAGTAGTAGTAGTAGTAGTAGTAGTAGTAGTAGTAGTAGTAGTAGTAGAAGTAGTAGTAGTAGCTCATTTAGTCCTTGAAATGTCCGCTAGATGGTAGTACTTCTATATGATGAAAAGATGCGAGATGACGGTACTTGGAGTTTTTCACTAGATGGACAGACGTACGGGCAGACAGACAGATGCACGGAAGACGGACGGACGGTCGGGCCCGCGGACGAACGGATGCATGGACAAACACAAAGATGGAAGGACGCATGGACGGACGGAAGCGAGAACGAACGGACGGACGGAAACGTGGACGGACTGACAAACGCTTCACCCTACCCATGATAATTCAGTTCGTGGACGTGCTGTGATTTTTTAATTACAAATTGCTCCGGTTTCTTGACAATGATTCTAGCATGTAGTGATAGCTTATCTTTCAATGTGATTTCTGTTTCCATGCACGTTCATATTTGTTTGTAGTTTTGCGTTCTCGTCGAACTAAAATCGATTGATGGTCCAGCATCCTTCCTGTTGGTGTCTCCATTCTCTTTTTATATATTGGTTTCTTCTTATTGCTTTTAGTGCTGCAGGCATTCTCTTACATTGTCGATTCCATGTTCAGGCAACACCATGGATCTATAGATTAGTGGCTTTGTCTCCTGTCGACCTGGATCTGCGGTCGGGCTTAGTGGGACCGGGTATGCTTACATCCAGGTATTTATTCGATGAGTAGATATCATCATCATCAGCAGCAGCAGCAGCAGCAGGAGCCTGACTACGTCCACTGTAGGACAAAGGCCTCTTCCATGTTCTACCAGTTCACTCAGTCCTGTGCTTGCTGCTGCCAATTTATACCCGCAAACTTCTTAATCTCATCTTCCCACCTAACCTTCTGTCTCCCCCTAACCCGCTTCCCTTCTCTGGGAATCCAGTTAGTTACCCTTAATGACCAGCGGTTACCCTGTCTACGCGCTACATGCCCAGCCTATGTTCATTTCCTCTTCTTGATTTCAACTATTATATCCTTAACCCCGGTTAGTTCCACTCTGATCCACTCTGCTCTCTTCTTGTCTCTAAAGGTTACACCTACCATTTTTCTTTCCATTGCTCGCTGCGTCGTCCTCAATTTAAGCTGAACCCTCTTTGTAAGTGTCCAGGTTTCTGCTGCGTAGCTAAGTACAGGCAAGATCAGCATCGACAGCTGTCATGCTGCATCGCTCGCTTCGTGAGCTCGGTGGTAGGGTGGCTAGAATGGGGAGGTGTGAAAAGCGGCCACCGAAACCGGTCCCCAAAGCGCGCCGATGCATCTTTGGGCGCTGCACGCACCGGCGCGGCTAACTTTGTGAGGAGACAAACGAGACGGCACGCGCTACTCTCCACAAAAAATGCTCTCATGCTGTGTTGTGATGACCCGTTTTCGGTAAAATCATTTTGATCGAGCAAGCGTAGGGCAGTACATGGCACCTAAGCCCTTTAATGTCTCATCTCTGAAAACCATTCTTGGAAAGGCCCACGAGCAAGACTCGACGCCAACTTTCGTGGACTTAAAGGTCAACTCCGGCGATTTTTCGACCATGTAAAGGTATTGGTGTTTCTGTGTTCCTGAGAAACTCTTGTCACGAGACCAATAGCTGAAATGCTCAGGAGATTCGCAAATGATTTTAATAAGCAAAACGTTGCAAAACTGAAACCCGACCGGGCGCCCTTTCTGCGTATGACGTACTATTTGGTAATAACCGGAGGCCGCATACTGGTCCCGCCGGCACGCAGAGTGAAAGCTGTGAAAGCTAGACGAGTGAGCACCGGCCAAACACCACTCAGGAAAGAAGAAAGCTTTCCTCTGCAATGCCCGTGCCGAACACTTCCGCCGTCGCCTTGTGGCCACCACAATAAACGCTGTAGCGGCCAAAGTATAGCGTTGGCATCAGCTGCGTCACTTCCGTTCACATGCTAAACATCACTTCACCCAGACATTGTTGCCAATAATTCTGGCAAGCGAAGTGAGCTTTGCGAGGAAATCTTTGACATTCATTTGCAAACAATCAGCGCATCTCTCAAGCCTATAAATTGGTATAAATGACGGAAATGGGGAAAGGAACGTACCCAGCGAATTTCATTCAAATCCATTGACCTCGAAAAATCACCGGAGTTGGCATGTAATGATATTGGCGCAGCTGCAGATGCGCCGAGAGATTTTAATCACTGTAAGGCTTCTTATTAATTTAAACACACTAAATTCATTCAACCACGAGTGGAAACTTTGGTATCAGAGCCCTGTTCCGCTGTTCCAAACGCATAATCTTGCGCAAGCCGCAACTTGAATACTCACTTTGCGATGCGTTCATTGTCGGCCACCGAATGTAACAGTTTTAGTGGCGTACAGTTGCTCATTCTCAGATTTCGGTGCATGTTAATGAACCCCAAGTGATCGAAATTTCCGGAGTCCTCCACTACGGCGTCTCTCATAGCCATGTGGTCGTTTAGGGACGTTAAACCCTACATATCAATCAATAAATCATAGTTACACATTTACACACAAATAGCGCAATACCCATGTTTACAGCAGCAGAGAAGCGAACAGTTTTTACAAAAACACTTTATTTTCATGCATGTCAGGTGTTCATGCACTAAAGCACTCATAGCTTTACTATTGCTTATTTTATTATTATGGTTAGTTTACGCCTTTCAAGAAAGAAGTGGGATCGAGTGAGTCAATAACATTGGACCAAGGGAATTCGACCGATCTGCAAAGCTCCGCTGAGATACCACTTCTGCCTGGACTGGGAGATTCCTTGGCGCATTTAGTTTAGAAACAAGTGGTGTTGTATACCTTACCAAAAAAACAGTAACCATACAGGTTACTCGCTACGCTAACAATAAATATTCGTGTTACCATCCTATGTTGCCTACCAGAAAGGCAATGAATTACCGTTACCGAAATAAAAATAACGTACGTCTTTTTCGATTATACTCCATGATTGATATGTCGGGTTTAACGTCCCAAAACCACCATATGATTATGAGAGACGCCCTAGTGGAGGGCTCCGGAAATTGCAATCATCTGGGGTTTTTACTCGATTATACTCCAAGATCAAAAGTTTGAATCAATGCGCCCGCGCTGCGGAAGACAGAATATCATTTTACTAAACCTTGTATTTATATTTGACATGTCATAAAGCATTCGTTAAACATGGCTCCAGTACCGTAATTAATCTAAGATAAACATAAACCCAAGTGCTTGTCTCACTAGGCACGAAGAATTAAACGTAGATTTTACCTATTCCTAGAAGGATTTAGGATGAACATTGTCCCACAGGCTACCTTACCTCTTAACCATCCTAAACCACGAATACTTTGATACTTCTTCCTTTCTTCTGTCATTGAGAACTTCCTATGAATCTATTTAAATATTGCAAGAAACGTCGATACAATTGGGTGTCTTGCGCATTTTTTAAAATAATTCTTATTACTGTATTGTATACTTTACTGTGATGTCTTTGTGTACCAGTGTATAGCTTTGGTCCTGATGATTTGTGACACTTCATTATAATAATATGTGTAATTAATTCTTTACGAATAATGCCCAACTAGGGCGTTGTAGATGAAAGCAATTTTAAATAATCAAAATAGTCATATCAGATGCTTCGCCCAGCTCATTCACTTTCCCGAATAGTACAACTCCCGGAATTTCAGTCACTCTACTTATTGATTTTTGCTTTTCATGCTTATGCCACGTCATGATACATATGTATTCCCTCGCTCTCTATTTGTGGAGCTCTGTTTTATAATTTTTGTATTCGTACTTGGTGTCATTTTATACTTGTAAGGTTTATTTTTTATTCTACGAGCATGAATGTCTGTCGTGTATTGTTGCTTTGCCAACTTGCGACTGGGTCGGTACTTTGTCAATCCCTCGAGCTTTTAGTCACGTGCTCCTCGACCTACCGAAAGAAAAGAAATGAAGTCCGTGACCAAAAAAACTATAGCTAATTCAGGTGAATTAAACTAGCAAATTTTGCACAAGACGCCGGACGTAGAACAGAGTGGCCTAATGTGCACCCAAGAGTTGCATGTCATGGCTTATAACGTCGTGGCACATGGTAAATACATTTCTCATTGTCACAGAAAGCCGAAATATTATTTCTCCGTCCACCCTCTTCGAAAAGATATGATCACTGACCTCACAAAAAAAAGCTAAAGTAATTCTGGCAGCTTGCATCTGCTAGCGGACCATAATGACAGGTATTTGCAGTGTAAATAATTTTTTCTCTTTTAACCTACACAGGGCCCGCTAGAATTGCAACTGTTTATGGAAACGTGAGCCTTGCTTTTCCGGGTACTGCAAACTTAATGCTCCATGATCTGTACTATCAGCAGAAGCATTTTTTTTTTTTGGAAACAGAACTGATAAATAGCGCTACCGTGCTGCAGGAATGACTTGCTGACAACTACAACTCGCACAATTTAAGCAGCTGCTCGATTTCTACATGTATAACGAGTGCGTCAAATACTAATTGCCGAAGTAACGTGCTATACCAGCAACGGTGTTACTTATAATGCCTAACTACCAACACTGCGAAACAAGGCGGGTGTTCTTTCACTCGTTACGACTATTACGAAGTACCAGATTTCTCACAGCGTAGCTTGCCACATAATATACAGGGTGAACATCCGCCGCTCAGCGGTGTACGATTCATGGGCGACAGACACTGCTAGTGCACCAGATGGAAGTCCTTCGTAGTCTCCCTCATTTTATTCCAACTCGTTCAGCATTGTTTCTACAGACAGAGAGACTCCTCCACTAAGTGATCCGCGTTGCCACATCCGGGTCTCTTCAAGAGGCTGTGCTGAAGCATAAAGTTTTGCGGACAAGCATAATGCAGTGACGCTAGATCTACGTTTTTTTTTTTTTTGTCGTTAACACCTTCAAGCATTTCAGAGAAACCCAGCGCAATCGCCGATTGACGAAGTACTTGTAAAGCAGCTACCGCCTGTGAAAAAAAAAAAAAAGCAGCGCACCCGAGGCAAACCCTGCGAAGTGCACCGCTCACTACCCATAGATGGATGGATGAATGGATATGGCTGTACCCTTTAGATCGGGCAGTGGCTAGCGCCACCAAGCCGTAATACTTAATGAACCAAAAAGTAGATTTATTTTTTTTCTTCAAATAGTGAGATTGAGGATTCGTACTTTGCAGTAGAGGGTTTAAATTTCACTCGTGCCTTGACTTTATCCACCAATCAGGTAACCTCCTTCTAGTTAATTCTACCCACTTGAAATCTATTTTGCCCTCCCTGTTTCTAAACCCCAGTGCTTTGAAAAACTCAGTGCCCTCATCTTGAACTATAGGGTGAAGCCCTTTACAGAACATTATCAAGTGTTCGGCAGTTTCTTCTTTCTTTCCACACGCACTGCATACCGTGTCTACTGCTTCGTATTTGGCCTGATATGTCTTGATTTGCAATACTCCCGTCCTGGCCTCAAACAGTAGAGAACTACCCCGGGTATTGTCATAGATACTTTCCTTGGCAATTTCCTGCTTAACAGTTTGATAGATCTCTAGTGCGGACTTCTTAATTATGCCAATTCTCCACATACTTATCTCAGCTTCCTTCACCTTCTTCTTAACCGATAATTCTTTTTGGTTTAGCCCCTTGCTGTTTTCCAAGTATTTACCAGTCAATTTTCCGGTTCGCTTCCTCCATTTTGTATCGACATTCTTTATGTACAAGTAGCTGAATACCTTCCTAGCCCAACGCTCCTCCCCCATTTCTATCAATCGCTTCTCAAATTTTATCTTGCTGCTAGCTTCCCTGCCCTCAAATTATGTCCATCCCATATCACCTTGTACATCCTGATTTGGTGTATTCCAGTGAGCTCCTAAGGCATGCCTACCTATTCCACGTTGCTTAATTTCGAATCTTGCTTGAACTTCTGATCTCATGCACAAGACCGCATTGCCAAACGTCAGACCAGGAACCATGACCCCTTTCCATATTCCTCTCATAACATCATACCTATTGTAATTCCACAGTGCCCTGTTTTTCATTACCGCTGCATTCCTGTTACCTTTATTCGAAACGTATATTTCGTGTTCCGTTAGGTACTCGGCCCCATTGCTTATTCATGCACCAAGATATTTGTATTTATCAGTTAGCTCTAGCGTGACCTCCTGTATTCTAAGCTCACTACCTTCAATGTCATTAAAAATTATGGCTGCTGATTTTTCCTTCATCATCATCATCATCATCAGCCTGACTACGTACACTGCAGGACAAAGGCCTCTCCCATGTTCCGCCAGTTAACCCGGTCCTGTGCTTGCTGCTGCCAATTTATACCCGCAAACTTCTTAATCTCATCTGCCCACCTAACCTTCCGTCTCCCCTTAACACGCTTCCCTTCTCTGGGAATCCAGTTAATTACCCTTAATGACCAGCGGTTATCCTGTCTACGCGCTACATGCCCGGCCCATGTCCGTTTCCACTTCTTGATTTTAACTATGATATCCTTAACCCCGGTTAGTTCCACTCTGATCCACTCTGCTCTCTTCTTGTCTCTAAAGGTTACACCTACCGTTTGTCTTTCCATTGCTCGCTGCGTCGTCCTCAATCTAGGCTGAACCCTCTTTGTAAGTCTCCAGGTTTCCGCTCTGTAGATAAGTACCGGCAAGATACAGCTGTTATATACCTTCCTCTTGAGGGATAGTGGCAATCTACCTGTCATAATTTGAGAGTGCTTGCCGAATGTGCTCCACCCAATTCTTATTCTTCTAGTTACTTCAATCTCGTGGTTCGGCTCTGCGGTTATTACCTGCCCTAAGTAGACATAGTCTTTTACAACTTCAAGTGCACTATTACCTATCTCGAAGTGCTGCTCCTTTCCGAGGTTGTTGTACATTACTTTCGTTTTCTGCAGATTAATTTTAAGACCCACCTTTCTGCTCTCCTTGTCTAACTCCGTAATCATGAGTCGCAATGCGTCCCCTGAGTTACTGAGCAATGCAATGCCATCGGCGAAGCGCAGGTTACTAAGGTATTCTCCATTAACTCTTATTTCGAACTGTTCCCATTCTAGGCTTCTGAAAACCTCCTGTAAGCACGCGGTAAATAGCATTGGGGAGATTGTGTCCCCCTGCCTTACACCCTTCTTGATTGGTATTCTGTTGCTTTCTTTATGAAGCACTATGGTAGCAGTTGATCCCCTGCATATTTCTTCTAGAATGTTTATATATACTTCATCTACGCCCTGATTCCGCAGTGTCTGCATGACGGCTGATGTTTCTACTGAATCAAACGCCTTCTCGTAATCTATTAAGGCTATGTATAGTGGTTGGTTATACTCTGAGCACTTCTCTATTACCTGATTGATAGTATGAATGTGGTCAATTGTTAAGTAGCCCGTTCGAAATCCTGCTTGTTCCTTTGGTTGATTGAATTCTAATGTTTTCTTTACTCTGTTAGCAATTACCTTTGTAAATAGCTTGTATACTGCAGAGAGCATGCTGATCGGCCTGCAATTCTTCAAGTCCTTGTCATCTCATTTCTTATGTATTAAGATGATGTTAGCGTTCTTCCAAGACTCTGGTACTCTTCCCGTCAGGAGACACCTCGTAAACAGGGTGGCTAGCTTTTCTAACACAATCTGTCCTCCATCCTTCAGCAGATCTGATGTTACCTGATCCTCGCCAGCAGCTTTGCCTCTTTGCATGCTGTCTAAAGAGTGGGCACGGCGAAACGGCTGCGACCATGCCGCTAACCAAGAAGTTTGTTCTCGCTGTGCAGGTTTTCCTGTTAGCGATCGCCGGCGTAACAACTTCGTGCAACGTGTGCCTTGGACCCAGTGCGACCAACGCAAGCTCAGACACACGGCAGCAATCAAGATCAACACTCACGCCAGGCATGTTGGACACCCCTCTTCAGGATCTGCGCATGTCAGTGACGTCATGCACCATGGACAGTATAAAAGCACTACCACAAAACTACTTCACCAGTGGGCACGGCGAAACGGCTGCGACCATGCCGCTAACCAAGAAGTTTGTTCTCGCTGTGCAGGTTTTCCTGTTAGCGATCGCCGGCGTAACAACTTCGTGCAACGTGTGCCTTGGACCCAGTGCGACCAACGCAAGCTCAGACACATGGCAGCAATCAAGATCAACACTCTCGCCAGGCATGTTGGACACCCCTCTTCAGGATCTGCGCATGTCAGTGACGTCATGCACCATGGACAGTATAAAAGCACTACTACAGATCTACTTCACCAGTGGGCACGGCGAAACGGCTGCGAACACGCCGTTAACCAAGAAGTTTGTTCTCGCTGTGCAGGTTTTCCTGTTAGCGATCGCCGGCGTAACAACTTCGTGCAACGTGTGCCTTGGACCCAGTGCGACCAACGCAAGCTCAGACACACGGCAGCAATCAAGATCAACACTCTCGCCAGGCATGTTGGACACCCCTCTTCAGGATCTGCACATGTCAGTGACGTCATGCACCATGGACAGTATAAAAGCACTACTACAGAACTACTTCACCAGTGGGCACGGCGAAACGGCTGCGACCATGCCGTTAACCAAGAAGTTTGTTCTGTCTGTGCAGGTTTTCCTGTTAGCAATCGCCGGCGTACCAACTTCGTGCAACGTGTGCCTTGGACCCAGTGCGACCAACGCAAGCTCAGACACACGGCAGCAATCAAGATCAACACTCACGCCAGGCATGTTGGACACCCCTCTTCAGGATCTGCGCATGTTAGTGACGTCATGCACCATGGACAGTATAAAAGCACTACCACAGAACTACTTCACCAGTGGGCACGGCGAAACGGCTGCGACCATGCCGCTAACCAAGAAGTTTGTTCTCGCTGTGCAGGTTTTCCTGTTAGCGATCGCCGGCGTACCAACTTCGTGCAACGTGTGCCTTGGACCCAGTGCGACCAACGCAAGCTCAGACACATGGCAGCAATCAAGATCAACACTCTCGCCAGGCATGTTGGACACCCCTCTTCAGGATCTGCGCATGTCAGTGACGTCATGCACCATGGACAGTATAAAAGCACTACTACAGAACTACTTCACCAGTGGGCACGGCGAAACGGCTGCGACCATGCCGTTAACCAAGAAGTTTGTTCTGTCTGTGCAGGTTTTCCTGTTAGCAATCGCCGGCGTACCAACTTCGTGCAACGTGTGCCTTGGACCCAGTGCGACCAACGCAAGCTCAGACACACGGCAGCAATCAAGATCAACACTCACGCCAGGCATGTTGGACACCCCTCTTCAGGATCTGCGCATGTTAGTGACGTCATGCACCATGGACAGTATAAAAGCACTACCACAGAACTACTTCACCAGTGGGCACGGCGAAACGGCTGCGACCATGCCGCTAACCAAGAAGTTTGTTCTCGCTGTGCAGGTTTTCCTGTTAGCGATCGCCGGCGTACCAACTTCGTGCAACGTGTGCCTTGGACCCAGTGCGACCAACGCAAGCTCAGACACATGGCAGCAATCAAGATCAACACTCTCGCCAGGCATGTTGGACACCCCTCTTCAGGGTCTGCGCATGTCAGTGACGTCATGCACCATGGACAGTATAAAAGCACTACTACAGAACTACTTCACCAGTGGGCACGGCGAAACGGCTGCGACCATGCCGTTAACCAAGAAGTTTCTTCTGTCTGTGCAGGTTTTTCTGTTAGCGATCGCCGGCGTACCAACTTCGTGCAACGTGTGCCTTGGACCCAGTGCGACCAACGCAAGCTCAAACACACGGCAGCAATCAAGATCAACACTCATGCCAGGCATGTTTGACACCCCTCTTCAGGATCTGCGCATGTCAGTGACGTCATGCACCATGGACAGTATAAAAGCACTACCACAGAACTACTTCACCAGTGGGCACGGCGAAACGGCTGCGACCATGCCGCTAACCAAGAAGTTTGTTCTCGCTGTGCAGGTTAGTTGTTCATTCTCTACAATTAGGAGTGGAGATGAGTTGTTTTTATTGGTTTTGCCGTGCCCAGACGCTTGTTTGAGTATTGCCTATGACTGTTACGTAGCTCTTGGAATTTTGATTTGTGGCGATGTTGAAAGCAACCCGGGTCTCTCTACAGCTGATATTTTACAGAATGTACTGAAGGGACAGGCCGATATTCACGCCGAGGTTACTGAAATGAAAAATACGTTTAGCGAGTGTGTACAGCTCATTCATGATCTTGACTCACGTTTAAAATCACTAGAGCAACTTATGAAAGAATCAAAGGAAAGCTTGCCGCAAATTACAGCGCTTCAATCATCGTCATTATCCCTTCGAAATTCAGTGGCCTTGCAAAGCAGAAAACTTGTTGACCTTGAAGATCGCAGTCGAAGGTCAAACATAATCGTTTATGGCATTTTGGAAAATAGCGGGGAAAACGAGGCATAATTAAGAAAAAATGTTGTTGGAGACATCTTTGAGAAAAAACTTGGAGTTAAATGCGAGTCTATAGCCCGTATTCACCGCCTTGGCCGCCGCGCCGGCCGACGCCCAGTAATAGCCTATTTTCAAGATTTTAATGAAAAGCAAGCTGTCATTCAAAGTACAGACAAACTTAAAGGGACAAACATTTTCATTCAAAATGACTACAGTCATGAAACACTACGCGTGCGAAAGCTTCTTTGGGATAGTGCCAAAGTTGACCGTTGACCGGGTGAATAAGAAGCGCGTATCTCTTTTGCATGATAAGTTGAAAATTGATGACACCATCTTTGTATAGGACGATACCAGAAATGAACGTGTAGCACTTCCAAAGCAGCGGGACGCCACTCGTTGACGTACAACGCGTGCAGAGGCAAAACATTTAAGTATACTAAATTTTAATGCTCGAAGCCTTGTGAATAAAATTGGCGAACTTGAACTGTTGCTTCTTGAACATGATTCACACATAACAGTAATCACGGAAACCGGGTTAAATGACAACGTTTGTGATTCCGTCTTAATACCGCCAAACTATAGTGATCGGCCAAGTAGGGGCGGTGGCGTAGCCATTGTTTTACGGCATCCGTTGACAGGTGTTGTTATAAACCAAATCGATGGTCATGAAAGTTTGTTCCTCAGAGTAAACTGCTGGGGTCATGTCTTTATCGTGTGTGCTGTTTATAGGCCTCCATCGGCTTCCCCTGAATACATTTCTAAACTGTGCGATCATATGGGTCAGTTTTCGAACAACAGGGTGATACTCGCCGGTGATTTTAATATTCCGTGCATTGATTGGCGTGACCCCGTTTCCTTTTTCGATGTGGACATAAACCCTCTTGTGGATATCATGATTATGTGTGATCTAAAACAAACTGTTACAGAGTACACCAGAGAAGCTGGAAGTGCCCGTTCGGTAATAGGTTTAGTTTTTATTAGTAAGGATATTTCTACGTACTCTGTGGATGTGGCTGATGGTGTGTCGGACCACAAGGCGGTGTACCTTTCCTTTCCGCTTGGTGATGCGAAGTTGCACAAAAAACAAGGAAAAAAGTTAATAAAAGATTTCGCTAAAGCCGATGACCATGCAATACTTGACTGTTTGTGGGAATTTTGTGATAACATGCCGGGCTGCGTCACAACTCTCTGGGATGCTCTGAAAGAAACTATTCATTATTGCATTGAAAAATTTGTCCCCTCCAAATATGTTCGCACTAACAAAAATAACCCGTGGATGACAAGAGAAATCATTCATTTACACCGTAGGCTAAAACGAGCCAAAAAACATGAAAAACCAGTTAGTGAGATATCTGAATTAAAAGTCAGCCTTGCTTCCAAACTCTCCGACGCAAAAACTAGGTATTTCACTCATTCATTACCTGAATTTTTGACAAAAAGCCCTGAAAAATTCTGGCGATATTTAGAACAAACAGATGCTACGCCCAGTCAAATAACTGTTGATGGTTCCATTGTAAATTATGCATCGGTTGTCACTGATCAATTTAACAGACACTTCTGCTCCGTATTTTCTGCTCCCCAACGTGAATCACCACATGACAATCTTTTTCCAGTAATGTCTTCCGAGTTCATAACTTATGAGGGCATATTTTCTTTGCTGCTTAACCTGAAAAATAAATCTTCAGCTGGTCCAGATAATATCCCAAACACATTCTTGCGTAAGTATGCCGAACCCGTTGCGCACATTTTAACAAGCGTTTTTCGCCTCTCCTTCAAAAAATTCCTTCATTCCTGATGACTGGCGCATGGCACGTGTAGTGCCGGTGTTTAAGAAAGGGGATCGTTTAAACATTGCAAACTACAGGCCTATTTCCTTAACGTGTACGTCATGTAAGCTATTAGAACACATAGTCGCACATTACATCACAACATTTTTTGAAGAAAACCGCCTGCTGTCGCCATTACAGCACGGATTTAGAAAAACATTATCGACCACAACGCAGCTAGTTACAACAATTCATGAGTTTACGTCGTCGCTGGATACGGGGAATCAAACTGATGCTATTTTTTTAGATTTTAGTAAAGCCTTTGATCTTGTCACGCATAGCAAACTCATTTCTAAATTATATATTCTAGTTCTACCTGTTAACCTCATTGAATGAATTCGTTCTCTTATCTTCACAATCGCAAGCAGTATGTTAAAGTAAATGACTGCATGTCTGGTATTCTACCAGTATCATCAGGAGTTCCTCAAGGTAGTGTTTTGGGACCTATTCTCTTTCTAGTGTCTTTCTAGTGTATATAAATGACATTGTTAAATCAATAAACACATCACAAGTCCACATAAAGATTTTTGCAGATGACTGCATACTTTATAAAACGATTACTGCTCCGAATGACCAGAAGTGCCTGCAATCCAACCTTTGGGCTATTTCTAAGTGGTGTGAAGATTGGTCAATGAAATTAAATAGCGATAAATCAGTTTTCATGCATATAACAAATAAGAAACATCGTTTTAATTATACCTATTCTCTCAACAACTGTCCATTGACTGAGGTTAACGAATATAAATATTTGGGCGTCACAATTACAAGCCACCTAACATGGTCAAGCCACATTAATAAAACATGCTCATCTGCTTCTAGAAAGCTTGGTTTTTTGAGACACAAATTAAAAACAGTGCCCTCAGAAATCAATATGTTGGCCTACAATGCTTTTATAAGACCAAAGTTAGATTATGCTAGTGCAGTTTGGGACCCACATATAAAGAAAGATGTTAAGAAGCTTGAGATGGTGCAGCGAAAGGCGGTTCGCTTTATCTTTAATGCCTACCGCAGAAATGACTCGCCAACAACGATCATGGCTATTAATGATATCCCCACTTTGCAATACCGAAGAGCTGTTGCCAGGCTGATTTCTACACTCACTTTATTTCCGTAAATTTAACATTTGTCCAGAAACTTATATAAGAAATCGAATCTCAAGACAAACTCGACATACTCACAGCTACACTCTTGAACCTTACTTCGCACGTACTAATCTTTTCATGAACTCATTCTTTCCTCGGACGATCAATGATTGGAACGCGTTACCTTTTGAAGCATTCTGTGATAATGAAAATCCTGACTTCGATAACTTTGTATCTTTCTGTTTTTAACCGTACAACTCAAGATCTCTGACTGTCTCACGTATTTGATTTGCATTCTGCGGTTGCAATGTGCAATTTCTTGCTGCCATTTAACTTTGTTCAAATGCTATCCTGTGTTCTACTGCCTTAACATGTTTTTATTGCTTGAACTTTCTTTTATTTAGTTACATTGTGAATCACTTTTTATTATGCCCCCCTGCTTTGTCTTTCGAGCGCAGTATTCTGTAAATAAATAAAAATAAATAAATAAATATAGCTTTTCTGACTTCTATCATTACTGGGGGGGGTGTCATCTGGGTTATTACTAGTTCTTGTAGTATTAAGGTCGTGGTTGTCTCGGCTACTGTACAGATCTCCGTAAATCTCCTCCGCTATTTTAACTATCCTATCCATATTGGTACTTATTTTGCCTTCATTGCCCCTTAGTGCATACATCCGACTTTTACCTATCCCAAGTTTCCTCTTCACTGCTTTGACGCTTCCTCCGTTTTTCAGAGCGTGTTCAATTCTCTCCATGTTATACCTTCTTACATCGCATGCCTTACGTCTATTAATCAACTTCGAAAGCTCTTCCAGTTCTATTTTGTCTGTTGTACTTGACACTTTCATGATTTGACGCTTCTTAATTAGGTTCTTCGTTTCCTGGGAAAGCTTGCCAGTGTCCTGTCTAACTACCCTGCCTCCAACTTCCACTGCACACTCCGTAATGATACTCGTCAGATTATCATTCATTCTATCTACGCTAAGGTTGGTTTCCTCACTAAGAGCCGAGTACCTGTTCTGCAGCGACACTCTGAATTCCTGTACTTTCCCTCTCAGTGCTAGCTCATTGAATGGCTTCTTGCGTATCAGTTTCTGTCGTTCCTCCTTCAAGTCTAGGCGAATTCGAGACCGTACCATTCTATGGTCACTGCATCGTACCTTGCCAACCACTTCCACATCCTGCACGATTCCTGGGTGTGCACTCATTATAAAATCTTTTTCGTTCTTATTTTCGCCATTAGGACTCCTCCATGTCCACTTGCGGTTTTCTCGTTTTCGGTAGAAGGTATTCAAAATCCGTAAATTATTGCGTTCTGCGAATTCTACTAGTAGCTCTCCTCTGGCGTTTCTAGTACCGATGCCATAATCTCCTACTGCCTGGTCTCCAGCCTGCTTCTTCCCTACCTTTGCATTAAAGTCGTCCATCACTATAGTATACTGTGTTTTTACCTTACTCCTTGCCGATTCCACATCTTCATAGAAGCTTTCAACTGAAGCGTCATCATGGCTGGATGTAGGCGCGTAAGCCTGTACTACCTTCATCTTGTATCTTTTATTCAGTTTAATTACGACACCTACCACCCTTTCATTAATGCTATAGTATTCCTTTATGTTGCCAGCTATGTTTCTGTAAATTAGGAACCCCACTCCCAGTTCTCTTCTGTCTGCCAAGCCCCGATAGCAAAGGACGTGCCTATTCTGTAGCACCATATAGGTCTCATCTGTCCCCCTAACCTCACTGAGCCCTATTATATCTCATTTAACACCCTCTAGCTCCTCAAATAGTACAGCTAGACTTCCCTCACTAGATAAGGTTCTAGCGTTAAACGTTGCCAAGTTCAGGTTCCAATGGCGGCCTGTCCGGATCCAGAGATTCTTAGCACCCTCTGCTGCGTTGCAGATCTGACCGCCGCCGTGGTCAGTTGTTTCGCAGCTGCTGGGGACTGAGGGCCGTGAGTTATTTGACGTATGCATGTGGGAGGTAGTGGCCAGATACTGCACCAGGGTGGCCAATCCTTCTCTAGTGAGGGAGTGTGTTCCCGGCGGTGGTTACCGGTGAAGCCTCACCCCAGGCCTCTTAATGCAGTTCCATCAACACGCGGATTTTTTTTAAATCCTTACTAATTTTTCTATAGTGAACCTCAAATCTAACCTATCTCCCTCATTACCACGGATGTCCACCAATCTCTGCAAATCTTTCTCGTTGTCGGTCATTAGCACTATATCATCTGCGTACATCAATGCAGGTAGTGCCTGTTCAATGAGTTTTCCTTGTTTGACGAAATAGAGGTTAAAGCCTAGTCCACTTCCCTCTAATTTGGCCTCTAATTCTTGTAGGTATACATGTATAATAAGGGTGACAGGGGACACCCCTGTCTAAGCCCCCGTGTTACCTCTGCAGGCTTGGATACCTGTTTTTTCCATTTTATATTTACCTTGTTACCTTTATAGATATCCTTTAAAAGATTATCGACTACATCTTACACGCCTAGTGTGTCCAGTATTCTCCACGATTTCTCTTGAACCACACTATCGTACGCTCCCTTGTTATCCAAAAATGCTAGCCACAGGGACCTGTGTTCCTTTTCTGCTATTTCGATGCACTGCGTCAGTGAGAACAGATTGTCTTCCAACCTCCTGTGTTTCCGAAACCCATTCTGCAGTTTCCAAGCACACCCTCATCCTCTATTCATGCCTGCAGTCTTTCCTTTATATTCTGCATCGCCAGCCTGTAGACCACTGGTGTCACTGTTATAAGACGGTAGTTGTTTATGTCAGCTACGACCCCTTTCCTTTATAGATCATGCTCATCCTGCTAAGTTTCCATCCGTCGGGAACTTCTAAATCGATTATTATTTTGCTCACTGCCTCTCTCAAACCCTGCTTAGACTTCGGCCTAATGCCTTTATCAGGATAATTGAAATGCCATCTGGGCCTGATGATGTACTACTAGGAACCCTTTTCTCGGCCCTTTCCCACTCTTGTTGTGAAAATGGAGCTATTGCGCCACTTGATGGATCCTTATCTATTGTGGTGCATAAAGCACTTCTTTGTTGAAATTCTTTTGTCACCCTTGTTCTTATATATTCAATAGCTTCGTCCCCTTATAGCCTAGCACCTTGAGCTGTAGTTATAAACCTCTGCTCTAGGCTCGTCTCATTTCTTAGGGAGTTTAGATGGTTCCAAAATTTTGCAGCGGCCTTTCTATCTTTTTTATGTACTTCTGCCAGCCACTGAGCTCCCTTTCTTCTAATCATTTTATTGATCACAGGGAATGCACCCCTTCTACAGCTTAGAAAGATTTCCCATCTTCTTTCAATATCATCTGCCGGTTCACCCCGCTGCTTAGCATGTCCGTGTTCCCTAGAGGCTTCCTGACGTTATGCTATGGCTCTCTTAACTTCTTCATCACATCAACTTTTGGGTTTGTGTCTTCTTTTCCGAGGTGATTTGTCACGTGCCTTAGCAAGCTCTAGCTCAAACAGTCTAATTAGATTCGTGTATGTCCACACTGTTTTATTATCCTCAGTGATTACTTTCTGAATTTGTTTAGTGGCTAGTTCAATTTGCCTTTCTGAATAAAAATTTTCCTGTAGTTGCTCATCTTGTCTCCTTCCCACTTTCACTGCTCTTCGAAAACTTAGCTCGATACGTTTGTGATCACTACCCAGACTTTTGGAGCCACCTTCATCTATGTGGATTCCCCTGAGCTTATCATACATCCTATGTGGCATCAGCGCGTAATCTATCGTCGACCGCAACCTTCCTACCTCTCATGTTATTTGCCCTTCACACTTCTCGGTACTGTTGCAAATGATCAAGTCAAGCCTTTCACACATATCCATGATCATTTTGCCTGTCGGGTCGGTATACCCGTCTATATCATCTATGTGTGCATTCATATCTCCTAGTATAATTATCTCGCACTCTCCTCCTAACTCCTGAATGTCCTTTGATATGCGCTCTACCATTGCCTGGTTTTCCTCTCTGGCCTTTCCTCCCGTCCACAAGTACACGAAACCAAGGAGTGTCATTTGCCCTGTCACTTTCCCTTTTAGCCATAAATGTTCCTTGCACTCCTTCTTGACCCTTTGCCAGTCTGTACTTTTATGAATGAATGCCCCAATACCACCCCCCTTTCTGCTGCCTTCTGTTCTACTACAATATTCCCACGCGTAGTCCGCATTGTTAGGAGGTTGTTCCATGTCCCTGAGATGTGTTTCTACAAAACCGTAAAACATCGGCCTCTCCTCCCTTAGCTGTTCTTCTATCTCTTCCCACTTCAGTCTGTTCCTGCCGCCCTGCATGTTAATATACCCTATGTCTGAATTGGCTCGGTGCTCGTGGCTTCGTTTATTTCTGCCCCGGACTCTACCTATCTTAGATACTGGTGCCACTTTGGAGTCGTATCTGTCTATACCACTGGTCAAAGAGTCTCCCTGGTTGTTTTCCTCGTTACTAGCAATCCTGCACCCCGAAGGGCCTGCTTGCCCCCCAAAAAAGCTACTGCGCGTCCTGCAAGTCACCAACCCACCTCATGACCTAGCCGCCCATCGAAGTGAATTCTGTCTCGTTGAAAACCACCCCACCTATGTATCTTTTTGTTCATTTCCACCACCTCAAAGCCTTTCTCTCGACTCATCCGCCATATCTCTTGGTTTGCGTTGACAACCGCTATTTGTAGGTTGCTATCACGCACCGGTACCTCCGGTATCGTGCATATCGCTACCTGTACCACAGGAGAAGTGGCGCGCATGTCATCTACACCTTTCGCCAGTATAGTTGCTAGTCCTGCTGTATCTTCATTTAATACATCGTTTAAAACGCCTGAAATTATCACGAGGTTTCGTCTATCAGCTGTAGTCTTGAGTTTTGCGCTCGCTTGCCTCATGACTGCTTCCAGCTTGCGTCCTGGGAACGCCCCTACTGCAACCCTCTTGTCACCTCTTACCCTCTCTTTGATGGCTTGTGTGCATCGATTTAAATTCGAGTCTCTGGTGATTATCACATGCTGTGACTTTTCAGCTGGATCCTCCTGCACCTGGGGGTTACTTGCACCTGTGACGCCGGCTGCTTTGTCCCCTCCCAGCCCCACCATTACTTCGCTGAAGCTGGGCCTTGCGACAATTGAACCGGCTGAACCTGTTTTTTCTTAACTTGCTTGCTCTTTCTTTTTCGCCGTTCTGGTTGCCGGTTTCCTACTGTCCTCTCCGTAGGCCACTCCTCTGTTCACCTTGGCTAGTGCTTCTTTGGTGGACTTCAGCCTTTCTCCCATAGCCCTCGTTTTCTCTTGCTCTGTCGCCAACGCAGTATCGAGCTCGGGTCTCGAGCTTTGATTTTTGGGTCTTGGTGATGTCAATATATGGATATTGATACATGACGTGGGGAATGGCTAAAGCTAGGGTCATGCGCCTGAGTTGGTGTTCTTTGATGCCTCTCAACTTTCACGTTGTGCGTTTCAAAAGACGGTGTAGTTGCTGCAACTGTTTTTTGGGAATAGGGTCATTCTGTATGGAGAGAGTAACGAGTTGCCGGTCTTCCTGAGTGTTTGGAAGCTTCCCATTTGTAACGACGATAAACTCAGATTTGGCACTGGAAAGAGTGCACGAGCTCTCTTTCTTCAAGGTATCGAGAAGTCGTGTCAATGGCCGATTGTAGCGTGTGTTGTATTTCTGATAGGGAACCCCTTCCGGCCCAAAGGGGGATGTCTTCCGCATATATTGTAAACTGAAGGTCTTGTATAGATCTGAGTTCCCGCGTCATACCATTGAGAGTGAGGGAAAAGAGTGTCGGTGACAGAATCGATCCTTGCAGAACGCCTTGTTGGAGGTACCGCATGCGCGCTGTTGCTTCGTTTACCTGCACGGCGACTGTGCGGTCAGTAAAAAAAAATTTAACATAGTTGTATAGCTTTTTTCCCGGTCGGATCGCCCAAAGGCCCTCAAGAACCGCTGCGTGGGTTACGTGTTCAAACGCCCCCTTAATATCAAGGCCAACTACAGCACGCAGTTGAGAGGTGCTGTGCACGGTGTACACATCCTGCAAGGCAAACATCGCATCTTGCGTAGACATGTGTTTTCGGAAACCAATGACGCGCGGGTCAACCGGACAGGCTCTGTCCTGCTGCCAGAGTAGTCGCGTTAGTGCCATGCGCTCCATAAGTTTCCCTGGACACGATGTCAGTGAAATCAGGCGAAAATTTCCAATTTCGTTTGGTGCCTTATTGGGCCTGGGGATAGGAATTACAGTGGCCATTTTCCACTCTGCGGTATATTGCCTGTTTCCCAAGCTTGGTTGATGGTGTCGAGAAGAAACTTCAGTTGTGTTTCGGGCAAATTTCTTAACATCTTATTGCTTATGCCATCTGGGCCTGGCGCTGTCTGCCTTTTACAGGCGTCGATAGCCATTCGCAGCTCTCCCATTGAGAAAGGTCGGTCGAGATCTGAAGAGGTGTCGTCGGCTAATACCGGAAAAAGATGAGCGCAAGGGGTTGACGTAGCTGTTGGAAAGAAGTGGTCGGCGATTTCTTGTGCCAAAGTTTGCGAGTCAATCCCATTCTTGAGCTGTATTACCTCTAGGTGGTTCTTTTATGCAAAGTCTGATAGGGTTCAAGGAACTGCGATCCTACCAAACCTCGACGAGTTGGCCCGAATTCACCGTGAAGCACAATTCACGCGCCTCAAACATTCCGCACAAGGATACGCCCTGCTTCGTGAATTAGGCTACGACATATCTGCACCTGCCGCATTTGAAGCAATCGGTTCCCTTGGGCGACGCTCGACCAGATCACCACCGAACCAGTTCCGCGGCACATGGATCAAGATAACCAAATAGGACGACGTAAATAACGAGTACATCGCCTCCAAGAAACCACTGGAGATTGGATCTTGTACACGGACGCATCTCCGTCTCATACCGACGAGGGCTTTCGAACGGGAATAGCCTCCGATGGACTACCACTGTCATGGGGCTTCCATTACAACATTAGTACACAATGCATTGCTGAAATCACGGCCATAGTAGAAGCAGTTACCATGCCCAATCCAAATGCCCGTAATTTACTGATACGCACAGATAGCCAAGCTGCCTGTCGAGCCCTCGTGACAGGTGACATTCCAGACGCGCATTACAACAAACGTACGAAGCACTTAGCTGACCACCCTTCGGTATGTGTTCGTATACAGTGGATACCTGGTCACTCGGGGTCGGAAGGAATGAAATGGCACATGCCATGTCCTGCGTAAATCTCCCAGGCCCTCCTCTGTGGTGGCCGGATTTACTGAAACGCACCGAATTACTTGCTATGGCACGTTTAGAGAGGCGCGAACGATCAGATGAGATGCGCAACAATCGCAGGGTATATCCCGATCCTCCTCATTTCATGACGAGACGCGAGGCATCCCTGATAAGGCGTGCCCAAACTCACTCTTTATTGACACCACACATTCAACACTACATACAAGGAAAAGACGAGTCTCCTGCTTGCACGGCATGTGGTGGCTTCCCGGATAATGCTCACGTTCTGTGGGATTGTCCGGGTGGTCGCACAGCCTTGGGCGAGAGCCTCAAGCACATACCTATAAACCTACGACCTGCGACCCTGGAGGAGTGGCTGGCGGACTCCTCCCTGGACATCATGAAGACACTGCTCCAGCATTTGCAACTTCTAGGCCTGTCTGATGAATAGTTTTTTTAGTAGACCCGGACTGGGGTTCTTTTATTTTTAAATAATGTTGTTCTCTCTCTCTCGAGCTCGGTGATTCTCACCAGCATGCAGGCCACTCTGGGTAACCATCATTTTCTCCATTTTTTTCCTCGACCTCACATTGCCTACACTTCGCGTCAGCCTCTTCTCCTTCCGCTTCTACACTTGGATCCACTTTCAAAGCAACCCCACACCGTGAACGCTTTACAGACTTTTTAACCATGTCTTTCCGACACCAATTGTCCCTGTGACTTGTCTCACTCGATAATTACCAAACTCGGGCCCTGCCCTACGAAAAAGAGAAAGTCTAAGCTCTACTAAAAAATGTACGTGCACGTCCCCCACGGGGTGGCAAAAAAAATCAAACACACACAAATGCGCAAACTAATAATTACCTGGTGACTGACCCCCGAAAAAGCCGTACAATAAAATAGGTGCTTCGGTGATTTTAACTACTGCCTTATAATTATAAAGACAAGCTCAAAACATGCAAAACAACTTATCTGCGCAGTCGATCGGGAGCGCTCAAAAAACACGTTCATCCACCGCGACAGTCCGTTCCAGACCCATGAATGTATGGATAGATGGATAGATGGATGGATATGGCTGTACCCTTTAGATCGGGCGGTGGCTAGCACCACCAAGCCGTAATACTTAACGAACCAAAAACTAATACTTAATGAACCCACGTAATACTTAATGAACCCACGCCGCTGGCATCAGCGCCCCTAGCGGCATCGGCGCGCCGAAGGGCCTTCTCCGGCAAGCGAAAAGCCCCGCGCTCATCACACCTCCGCATTATAGCCACCCTATCGGTGGGTGTGCCGCTATAACTGCGGTTATAAAAGGGAAAAGAATAGAAAAGTGAGCCCTGTAACTGTCTGCATCTGGTGCGACACTTCAACAGTAGCTCACAAGGAATGGTAAGGAAGGATTAAAAGGATAAGATTAAAGGTATATATATATATATATATATATATATATATATATATATATATATATATATATGTGTGTGTGTGTGTGTGTGTGTGTGTGTGTGTGTGTGTGTGTGTGTGTGTGTGTGTGTGTGTGTGTGTGTGTGTGTGTGTGTGTGTGTGTGTGTGTGTGTGTGTGTGTGTGTGTGTGTGTGTGTGTGTGTGTGTGTGTGTGTGTGTGTGTGTGTGTGTGTGTGTACACATAGAGAGAGAGAGAGAGGGGGGGGGGAGATAAAGGCGCAGGGACAGTGAGCGACGACGGAAGTAAACAGAAGATATGACAGATGAAACACAGTCACAGGAGTCCGCGGACGGGGCACCCTTGGCGAGAGCTCTTCTCGGCAACAGGAGATGGTGTAGGACTAATCCAGTCGGTTAGAGCTACGCTGTCGTCGTCGTAGGGTACCGGCGGCAGGGGGAGGGTGGCGTAAGATTAACCCAGTCGGCCAGAGCTGCGCTGTTGTCGGAGATAGCGAGGGCACAACCGGTCGGCACGGAATCCAGCGAGCGAGTCCTAGAATGTCCACTAACCCGTTGGGCATGCAGAAGTTCATCGAGACTATCATCCTGCTGCATCACCAGTGAGCCTTGAGTCGGCCAATGAGCGAGTTTGCTTACGTATGCCCGGAATATGGTCTGGCCACTCAAGCATGCAGTGCATCAACCGTCTAGTTACTCTTCTGAAATAAAGATGTTTTGTACCACCACTTCCGATACTTTTAGTGCCGACATAAACGCTCCTTGGGGTAACGTTTATAGAACTAGGTAAGTTGCAAAATTGAGCGATGTTGCGCGGCGCCGCCGCTGCCAGCGACAAATGTGGCGCTGCTGTCGCATTCGGATTCACTACTGCATGCTCGCTCGTGTCATTCCCGTAACCTCCATCGCCTGTGCATGTTGCAGTGTGTTGATATCTGTAGAGGCTTCTTTCTGCGTGAACAGTTTTGTGCTTCAGCGCGCCCTGTTCTGCTTTGTATGTGTTGCGTGTTTTCATCATGCCCAGATGTTGCGGTCCCAGCTGTAGAGTAGCTACAGGAAATGAGAGACACCACGACATTTCTTTTGTGCCCACGTGTGCCTGAGCAGCGAGAGGCCAGGGCCCAGGGACCACGCTATTCCTCGTGCGGATAAGAAACTGCCCAGCACCTCACGTGTGTGTGATATGCACTTTCATGAGAAGGACATCCTGAACACTTTCATGCACGTCATATGGTAAGAAGGTACAAATCGCAAGAGGAAAGTGGGACCTCGTCAAAGGATGTGTTCCACGAATATTCCCGAATTTGCCCGCTTATTTTCCCGTTTACCTTTGTCGCGGGGCCCGCGACAGAGAAGCGAAAGCTGCCTTATAGGAGTGGGGTATTTTCCCAGAATATCATCAGCGAAAAAGAACAGACTATCTCCGAGCACTGAGCTCGAAAACAGTGAAGTAAGTCCCGACATGCCGTCAAGTAGTGGCGTCATTTCGCTTCAAGACATAGAAAACGTTTGTTTGCCTGCTACATGCTGGCAAAAAGTTGTTGAGAATGGCGAGACAAGACGTCTTGGGGTGTTTCTAGGGCTCAAAAAAAAAAGAGCGCCATTTGTGGAGAAATGCCTTGTAGTCACAGACGACATGACAGTCACCATTAGCAGCCATCACCATCGCTTGGCCAAGTCACCCGGCAATGCAGATACCATCATCTGATTGGCTGAACTTCTGAAGGACATAGAAAAGCTGAAAGTGTGTTCATGTTTGTAACGTTTAACTCAGAGACAAGACGACGATGAACACTTGGCTGGGCCTCGCCATGACGAAAAGACCCCTGGCCGTTTATTTGCTGGGCTTAAGTAGCCGCGCTCACAGCGGGGAAGGGGGAAGAAAGCAAAGGAAGGAAAGTAAAGCGCACGAAACGGTGGAGAGGAGGAGACAATATCGCCTAAGGCGAATGCTGATAGCAGATAGTCCGGTCTGTTACATCTTCACACATTTTCAAAACACTGATTTCTTTTGCACTCATTTACTTGATGGAAGGATGGCCCGTAGTGAAGGCGCTTCGGTTCGCTGCGCTGGCGTCCTGACCTGCACAGGCCAGCCAGTGGGCTTCCTGGAGTGTCTGGAGAAATGGTGGCGTTATAATCTTCCTCTGGCTGAGCTGGTTGCGCCTGGTGACTTCCCAGTGGGTTGTCCGGCGTGATGTTGCCTCGGTGTCCATCACTGAACTTCGTCGGGGGCCTCGCGTCGGGGTTCGGATTACCCTCGGGGCTGACCTCGTCGTCGAAGTTTTCGTCCGTTCGCAGCAAGTGCTGTCGGTTCCGTCTCAGGAGCCCATGGTCCTCCGTTTTTACCACGTATGATCATGGTGCAGTCTCTTGTACCACTTTCGCTCGGCGTGACCAGCTTCCATGTTTGATTTGGACCACATTTCCGGCTTCCAAGGGTGGCAGTGGCCTGCCTCGGGAAGACTGTCGCTGTTTCCATACGGGTATGTCTCCGTCGACGTTGTATTCTGGAAGAGTGGCGTGCAGGCGGCGACCTTGCAGTAGTTCTCCGGGTGAGTGACCGCTCTCAAGGAAAGAAGATCGATAAGCCAACAGACCAAGCCATACATCACCCCGGGACTCGTGGGTTTTCTTTAGAATACGCTTCACGATCTGTACCCCCTTTTCAGCTAAGCCATTTGACCGTGAGAACTCTGGACTTGAGGTGATATGCTCGAAGTCATATCGGCGCACGAAGGATGCGAACTCTCGCGATGCAAATTGAGGCCCGTTGTCGGTGCAAACTTGGTTGGGAATGCCGTATCGCGAGAATATAGCAGATATCTTGTCGATTACTTCCGCCGCCGTGGTACCTCCGAGTTTCTCGACGTCAGGAAAGTTAGAATGGGCATCAAACACAACTACGTAGTGTTCTCCAGCGAATGTCAATAGGTCTATGCCTACGCGATGCCACGGTCAGTCGGGCGTTGGCTGTAGCAGGAGGGGTTCACTCGGTTGACTGTATGCGTACTTTCGACATACGCTGCACGTTCGCGCTCGTTGCTCAATGTCACTGCTCATTGCCGGCCAGACAACCAGTCTACGGGCTTTAGCTGTGCACTTGTTCATACCCAAGTGGCCTTCGTGAATTGGCTCAAGAATTTCCGCACGCATTGATTTAGGCACCACAACTTTGCAACCTTTTAGCACCACTCCATTGACCACGGATAGCTCTTCCGCATACGGTTTCAGTACGCCGTCTATTGCCATGCCATCTTCCATTTGTTTCATGGTGCGGCTGAGAAGCGGATCTTCGAGGGTTTCCTTCTGCAGCTGCAACATAGCCGCTTTGCTTATGATGCTGGTGACTACGTGCGTTGTGTGGACGTCCACGTCCTCGATTTGGTCGCCTCCGCCAGTTGGTAGTGCGGCACGAGACAGCAGGTCTGCGAGTAATAGGTCCCTACCAGGTACAAACTGCAACAAAAAATCATATTTCATAAGACGAATGAAAAACCGCTGTAGCCTGGGTGGCATGTCTGCAATGTTCTTTTCGGCAATCGCAAGTGATCAGTGATCGCCTGTGATCAGTTTCTATCGTAACGCCTCGTCCATACACGAACTGATGAAATTTTTCACAAGCGAAAACAATTGCCAGTGTTTCCTTTTCTATCTGGTCGTATCGCTCTTCACTCGGCGTCAGCGCTCTTGAGGCGTAGGTCACTGGGCGCCAGTCATCCCCGTGTCTTTGCATGCGCCGATATCTGTTCCTGAGGCGTCCGCAGTTATCTTAGTGTTTCTTTTTTCATCAAAAAGAGCCAGCAACGGAGGCTTAGCGAGCGCTGCGCAGATCTGGTCCCATTCGCGCTCATGGACTGTTGTCCACTCAAACACCGATGCTTCTTTCACCAGGCTACGCAGCAACGCCGTTTTGTCGCTCAAAGCTGGCAGGTACTTCCGAAAGTAGTTCACAACCCCGAGTAATCTGCGCACACCCTGTTTATCTTTTGGGGCTGGCATGGCACGGAAGCTTTCGATTAAATCGGGACTAGGACGAATTCCGTCTCTTCTGATAACATCGCTAAGGAATGCAACCTGCGTGGTGCAGAACACGCATTTAGCTGGATTAAATGTCAGCCCTTCCTCTTGCGCCCGCCTTAGCACTGCAATGACGCGTTCGTCGTGTTCTTCATTTGAGTCGCCCCATATTAAAACGTCGTCTACGTAGACGCGCACTCCCGGCAGCCCTTCGAACATCTCTGTTAGAGTCTTCTGGAACACCTCGCTGGCTGAAGAAATTCCGAAAGGCAGACGCAAAAAACGGTACCGCCCAAATGATGTCACAAAAGTACATATTCGTGAAGTGGCCTCATCTAAAGGAATCTGATGAAAGCCGGCATTAGCGTCGAGCCGGGAGAAGTATTGTGCTCCTGCCAGCTCGCTCTCTATGTCCTCTCGTGAAGGCATAGGATAGTGCTCCCGCTTAATGTTCCTGTTCACTGCTCTAGGGTCCATGCAAATGCGAAGGGTACCATCCTTCTTGTGCACAACAACCAGGGGGCTCACCCAGTCAGTTGGTTCGTCCACCTTGACGATGATTGAGGCCTTTTCCATTCGTTGCAGTTCTTGTCGCAGGCGTCCTTTCAACGCTATGGGTACTCTGCGGGCAGGCTACGGGATCCTCTCGGTGCTACGGCATCCTCTCGTAGCACCATTTTGTAGGGTCGCTTGACGCAGCCGGTGCCGCTGAAGAGGTCAGGAAATGCAAGCTGGAATTTCGTTTGCTCATCGCCTACATTCACGGCGTCCGTCGTCACCTGTACCAGACCAAACTGCTGGCATGTCTTTAAGCCAAGGATGGCTTGGCGCCCCTTTTTCACAATAAAGAACGAGACTGAATGCTGTGCTTCGCTTATCTCGAGATCTTCGGTCGCCACGCCAACGTGTTTGATTGCACTGCCGTTGTATGCAGTGAGGACAGCGGCGCTCCTTCGCGGAGTGCTTGCGTGGGCGATTCGGTTGAACAGGGTTAGGGGCAGCAAATTCGCCTGAGACCCGGTATCTACCTTGAATTGTATCTCCTGACCGGCTATTTTTCCGCGAACCATCCAATCCGCTCCTATGTCTCCGGTGAAGCCGCAAATGCTGATGCCCAAGATGTCAAAATTTTCATCGCTTTCCTCGGCTTTGTGAACATCGCTTATCTTGCGCGCATTGTTGCAGCATGCGGCGAAGTGATTTCGTTTCTTGCATGCATAACAAGTTTTTCCATACGCCGGGCACCGCTCGGGGGCATGTACCTTGTTACAATTTCGACACAGAGTTCCATTCGCAAACTTCGTGCGGTGTGTGCGGCGTGTAAAGTCAACGTGCAGGCTTTCATTTGACCATGCTGCGCTCTGAATGGCAGCAAGCTCAGCGGCTTTGCAAATTTCTTCTGCTTTCTGCAAGTTTAAGTCTTTGCAACTCAGCAACTTTTCTCGAAGTTTCGCATTATTTGTCCCAAACACCACTTGATTCCTGATCATGGACTCTTCAAGCGTACCGAAGTTGCACAGCTTTGCTTGCTTTTTTAAGTCTCGTAGGAACCGCTCCAAAGGCTCGGCCTCTTCCTGTGTTCGCAGTCAAAAAATGTGCCTTTCGTAGACTTCATTACCCTGGTCGACACAATATTCTTCAAACTTCCGCACTAACGTGTCATAATCTTCTCTGCTCTCACCTGCGGCAAACGAGAAGTTGTTGTAGACATCGAGCGCCTCGTCCCCCGCGGTGCTCAGAAGAATCGCTGCTTTTACGGCCGATGGGCGGGGCTTCTCCGGTTCCGTAGCGGTGATGAACAGCTGCAGCTTCTGCTTGAATACCAGCCAGTTTTTTCTGATGTTGCCAGACAGTTGCAGCGGTTCCGGGAGCTTGACGAGGTCCATTTCGAACGTCAGGACCACTTCTGACACCATGTAACGTTTAACTCAGAGACAAGACGACGATGAACACTTGGCTGGGCTTCGCCATGACGAAAAGACCCCTGGCCGTTTATTTGCTGGGCTTAAGTAGCCGCGCTCACAGCGGGAAAGGGGAAAGAAAGCAAAGAAAGGAAAGTAAAGCGCACGAAACGGTGGAGAGGAGGAGGAGACAATATCGCCTAGGGCGAATGCTGATAGCAGATAGTCCGGCCTGTTACAATGTTGTCCCAGTGCGTCAGCAAGCATACTCATGAGTAATGACTACGAAGTGCTCACCGATACCCCAAAGTGCGGTCCCTGCTCGAAGCTTTAGCTGCAGCTGTGTTGACAGGTTTCATTAGAGGAACTACAGAAGAAGCAGAGGGAAGACGTGCTCAAGAAAATGGCCGCACGCATAGCTTTTCGACGGTCTAAGTTGCTAAAGAATGTGACTAACATGAAAAAAAAAGTTGACTACACAAACAGACAAAAGCCACGAGATTGCGCCACATAGTTTTGTAATTTATTTTCAAGCACGAAAAACACAGCCACAAAAGAGGATGCAAGACATTGTAATTGGGTTTTTTCGCGACTAAAACTCTATTGCGAACGTACACCAACTAGCAACTAACCTACAGACTTGCATGTTATGCTATATATATCAATCATTGTTTATTGTGGGCAGTTCAGAAAACCATAATTATACTGTATTTGTTTTACACCGCTGAATATTGCGCAGTATTAAGTTTCTGCGGCAGCACAACAAATCGCGATAATATACTGTTGGCAAAGCTCTTTCAGAACGACCGCCATGGCGTCTTGCCACGACGACTACACATTTTTCGTCTGCTAGCAGAAGCTTGTTGCGCCGCCAGTGCCACCAAACCGGAAACTGTCCCGGCGCCGTGTGACGACTAGTCTGACGCGGGGAGTTTTGCAACTTACCTAGTCTAGAAACGTTGTCCTGGGGGGCAACGATCTAGGCCTCTTGCATCCGCAAGGGAAATATACCCGATGAGGTCGGTGTCTATGTGCTTGTCAACATGAATGTTTGCCCGACATGGCTAGCGTATACGGTGTTTTTCAAAGCTAATTCGAGCACTGCAGCCTCTGCGGTAGAATGCTTGACAGCCACGCAAAATATCTGAGTTCGATTACAGCTTATAAACCGTGAATATTTTTTGTCTGATTTTTATTATTCACTCAGGACACGTGTTATGGTACCACACGCAGCGCTGCAAGTGTCCTGTATTTTGGAACAGTACCATCTGCCTTAACTGCGACAATATATGAGCCCATTGTCGTTCACACGACTTGCCACTTACACGAACAAAGTGAACATTCGCCAGGCATTGAAAATGATAGCATAGAATTCTTCTTGATTCGTACTTGCGGCTTCGCTTATTGCTGTGTTTCGGATTTGTTTTGAAAGAAAGATTCAACCCTTTTGAACTTCGTGACCCCATTTGGGAAGGTAAGTCTAAAAGAATAAAGTGGCGAAGCGCAACCGCTGAACATTTGCTGATATTTGTTTCGTGAGAAAACAGCTCCAAGCCACACGAACACACACGAAGCCAAAAGCAGATTAGAAGTATGAAGAGTAGACAAATGTGTGTACTACCGATCATTCCTATGCTCGCTGAAGCACCGTGCATTGCAGCTCCCGTAGACACTAGCGCCAGAGTTCTCTCTAGTGTATATTAGGAAATTCTATGCTGAAAGCTAAGCGGGGAAAGAAGATACGTAATGAGCGCCTTGCGACCTTGAGCACATTTTTTCTTCTCTTTTTTTTCTTCGAAAACGCGGCGTCTCAATAGGCCCGTTTACATTGACCCGACGAGGGCGCGTTGAGTCTAAATAAAGAGGTTTTCTGGACTCATCCTCCCCGTGTATAAGTGGACGCGTCGGGGCGGAGAGTCGTCGCGGCGAGTCCCGTCGACCCGGAGACAGGGGGTAGGTTCACCGAACTCGCCGCGCTCAGAAAGGGCATGCATAACCGGTCGCGCTGAGTTGACGGCTCGTGACCTCTCCCGCCCGTCGCCGTCTCCGCTTCCCCTGTCCCCATAACTCCGACGTTGCTCTTTCTCTGTCGGCCGGTACGCGCGGTACGCGCGGAGGACATCGTTCTGTTATGCGGTAAATGCAGATCACTTTTATGTTTAAATCTTGCTTGGCACGTCCTGCGAGAGCTTGTTGGTTATCGTTCTCACGACTGGCTATTTTGCTCTGCCCGTAGCAGGAAATCGGCTTGTGCGCCAGAAATCTCAAATACGTGCACATGAACGCTTTAATAAAGTTTCTGGTCAGCTCGCCATCAGAATACATTTGCGTAAATTCACAGAATTGTCTACTAATGCGCAGCATTACAACTCCGCTTGTATTTATTTTGCGTTCTTCACAGCCAGGTTCGACTATGAAAAGGCAAATGATGTTACGGGAGAATAACTTTACTTTATAAAACGAGGAATAAACTCGGTGGTGGACAAGATGGCGCCCAGTTGGCTCACAGATCTGACAACCTCGTCCTCCTCTTTGTCTTCTTCGTCGTTCTCATCCTACCGTTACATGATTTCCCCGGCGGCTGGAGCACCGACCCGGTGCTAATCAGGAGGCACTGGAGTAATACGGTTTGAGTCGCGTAACATGCACTACGTCAGTGTGAGGGTGAAGGATGGCGGGGTCCGTAGGGGTGATTTCGTATGTGACGTCAGTTACTTGGCGTAAGATACGGTAGGGACCTGAATAGCGTGGGAGTAACTTCTCCGAAAGTCCAACGCGGCGCGAGGGGAACCATAACAGAACGAGATCTCCGGGTGTGAAGTGGACGTCACGATGGCGGGCGTCGTATACGCTCTTCTGATTGTCCTGGGAGTCCAGTAAGCGTCGTCGAGCAACTTGGCGTGCCGCTTGGGCCTTCATTATTGCATCACGAGCGTACTGAGACTTGTCATTTAGTCCGGCCGGCAGGAGGGTGTCGAAAGGTAGCGCAGGGTCACGGCCGAACAACAGAAAAAAAGGAGAGAACCCAGCGATGTCGTGTCTGGAAGAATTGTACGCGAATGTTACAAACGGTAACGTAGTGTCCCAGTCGCGGTGATCGGCGGAGACATACATGGAGAGCATGTCGGTGAGAGTGCGATTGAGGCGCTCCGTTAGACCATTTGTTTGTGGATGGTAAGCAGTCGAGAGCTTGTGTTTAGTGGCGCAGGAGCGGAGGAGGTCATCAACCACTTTGGAAAGGAAGTAGCTGCCTCGGTCGGTAAGGAGTTGTCGAGGGGCGCCATGATGTAAGATGACGTCCTCCAAACGGAAATCGGCCACGTCAGTTGCACAGCTGGTTGGAAGGGCCCGTGTGATCGCGTATCGGGTAGCATAATCGGTTGCTACTGCAATCCACCGATTACCCGCAGCTGACGTAGGAAAAGGGCCAAGCAGGTCCACGCCAACACGGTAGAATGGGTCTTGTGGGATGTGCAGTGGCTGAAGACGTCCGGCCGGAGGGGCATTTGGTTTTTTCCGTCGTTGACAAGGGTCGCAGGCTGCAATATAACGGCAGACGTCGCGGTACATGCCAGGCCAGAAGAAGCGCCGGCGAACTCTGTCGTAGGTCCGTGACACGCCGAGGTGACCCGCTGTAGGTGCATCATGAAGCTGGGCGAGAACAGTGTGACGCAATTGAATGGGAACGACGAGTAGTCTTTCGGGGCCGTCAGGACGCATATTGCAACGGTACAATACACCATCATGTATTTCAAACATTTCGGGTATTTTATTCTTTGTAAGTTTTGTTTTGGGTTTTTTTGCAAGTGGTGTAAATTGACTTTATCACAAAAATTAAGTGCCTTTACCAATACATGTAATTTCCCCCAGAGGAAAAGCGTAGTCCAGGGTTGGTTTCGCTCTTTTTAATTCGTGTTTCATGAATCCCTGAATGGACTTGGGCATTTCGAATGTTTTTTCGGGTTTAGTGTTCGGGTTTTGGAGGAGATGAGGGTCGTTCCACGCCAAATGTCCCAGACAGTACGCTAGACCATCTACGATTACACTCTAAAAAGTAATAGTTGGTCACTTTACTACACTATTCATTTTTGAAACCCATTTTCTAAAGAAAATTTTAATTTCTTAAATATGGTGGCAGTTAGGTTGCGACGAAACTTCGAAAAACTGAAATACTATACGCAGCTCGGTAAAACGATTCTAGTCGGTAGAAAAAGAACCGCATTTCCTTGTTAAAACGCATTCACCACTAGTGTATGTTAATGTGCTTTGCGGGGATGCAATGCAGTGTTCTTGACCAAAGTCAGAAATTTTTACAGCTTTTCAACTTTTCCAGAGACAACGCAGCTACATAGCTTGCTTGCATTGTTGACGGTAAGTGGGGGAAAAACACGAGTCGCGAAGACAGTAGTTTGGAAGCGCTGGCACATGAACTTTGAAAAATTTGCAATATTGTTCATGTTCAGGCACTTATCGGTCTGTGTGGCGCTCCATATAAAAGATATACACTTTGGATCATTTCAAAGGGTGCAGAAACGTTATTTATTTCTGTAAGTTTAATACGAATCTTTGTTTTATGCGAGAAAATATTATTTATATTCGGTACGGCGAATTCCTGGAGAGACCAGCCAGGGGTGAACAGAGGACGGTGCGTCAGGCTGCGGATACGCCTGCGGCGAGCGCTGTGCCGCAACAGAACCACTGCTGCCATCGTGTTGTGCAGTGTTAGCCAAGACACCAACACAACCATAAAGTACAGCTGGTGCAAACTGAGAAAAATACCAAGACAGCCATCGCGGTGGCGGAGCGACAACTGCGTAAACAACCGCAGCCCACAGCGGCGAGAGCGCAGGCTTGGAGGAGCGGAAACCGGTACCGGAAGACGGGCTTTCGGCTCGCCTCGACGCAGAGCGTTGCTGCGATCACCGCTCACCTCAACTCGTCTGTGCGAGTTCATATAAACTCGGGCGCGTCGAGGTAAGCTGAACCCGCCACTCAACTCAGCCCGCCCCCGTCGCGTCCATGTACACGGGGCTTAATGCGATCGCGCGCGCATGGGTGGACAAGTTGCGGTCTCCTGCGGCGATCCCAGTAACGACCGAGCGCGCCATGCTCAAATCAGCCAATGGCTGATGCAATGGCTGTGACGAGTGGTTTTTGAGCTTGTTTCATCATTTGTCGAGATGAGAGAAAGCAATTTTCAGTTGGCTTTGAGAATTTGTTCTCAATTCCAAGCCACGTGTTGTTGCTATAACATTCGGATCTTACGTTCTTGGGAACTTCAGCTACCGATCGGCAGCGTTTTCTGACCATGCTCAAGAATCATTGCAGGGCCCCTTTAAGGCATATTAGGATGAAGAATATAACATACGGTATCAACAAATAGTCACTTCAATCTTGTTTTACCAGACTTCGTCTTTTTTTTTGTCATGTTGCAGTTGTCCTCTCTTAAAGGGGCAGCCCTATACCACTATTCACCCCCCTCCTTTTTTACTCCTGGGTGTAGACCAAAGTACAGACAGACTAATGCAATAGGAATGGCAGTGGTGAAGGCACGCAGTCCTAAATCAACTACAAGGAAAAAAAAGGCCTACTCTCAACTCGATTTTTGCAGGGTCACCTGACCACATTGCACTCGCCCCAACAGGCATGGTGATGTCGGCGGGCTGCCACAATGAAATAAGCAGTCAGCGCTGATGTAGACGAAGCTCGCACACAATTGTTGCTTGTTCTTTCAAGCATAATGTTAACCTCGTTGTCACAGCAACAACCGTGGTACCTGACGCCTGGCTTGCAAGAACCTGAGTGGGCACTACTATTTAGAAGCGAGGTATGTTTTGCTGCTCTTTGCAGCATTTCGGGCCACTCACTCCTCTTATTCTGAGAAGGTATATCTTGAAAGGACCAAGGCTTGAAGTACTGTTGACCCTTCGCAGATTATTCGTAGAACCGCCCGACGAATTACAAAGCTGCATGCACCCCTTCAGAAACAATCAAAAGCCTACCGCACTTGCGGAGACAGCTCACAATTTGCAAACTCACAAAAGCAAGTAGAGAGAAGAGGGAGAAATATTTTGTATGGACATGCAACCTATACAAGCCAAAAATCCTGAGGTGAAATGCTAGCAAGCGACTCTGTCGTGCTTTGTAGTCGCAGTGATCTTTTTAGGGACGAAGCTCCTTACGCTGTGGCTCAGTTTCTCCTCTGCTGTCGTAGCAATCCTTCTCACAATGTTCATTGGATGGCACTGTGCTGTTGCAGTACGTGAGGTGACCACTAGATGGCATGAAGGCAGACAGACAGATAGACAGACGTACACGTTGAAGACGCGTGCCCGAGATCTGGCCGTGAAACACGCACAAAGACAGGGGGATCTCAAGATGAGAGCCCGCGAAGCTTTGCCCAACTCATCCCCATTCACTCCGTGGATACGCTGTGAATTTTTTTGTGGCCGCATTTGTTCGGGGGTCGGTTAAAAAAAGCAACGAAAAAATGAAACACATTAGTAACCAGACTTTCAATCCCACGCCACATTCCCCTCTAACTTTACATTTATCCAATCACAGGCCTGCGCCCTACGCTGTCATTTCCACCAGCAATAGTTCTAACGAGTGCCACTACGTGCTGATGGGGTCGTCAGTAATTTCATGTCGTGATTAAAATACTAAATCATTTGATACCAGCGCTTAGACCAATACTAATATTAGTGCTCTAAGCAAAGAAAATCAGAATAGGTGCTTCTGAAGTGTTCAGACTGAAAGGTCAATGTGTGACGTCTAAAACGGCAATATTATGAACAGCAGTGTCCTACTTACTGAAAAATTAAGCTAAACGTCGACCTAGCACCCCAGGTCAAACGGAGCCATCAATGGCCATTCCTACAGCCCCGCAGGAAAGTATGCTGACAATGGCAAGTGCTCCATTTTAGCACCAGTTATACCACCACGCCCTGCAGCTTGTTCGTGTTACTACGCATTTTTCACTCTGCATTTGCCTGCTCAGCACGCAGATGTGCATGAAAACTGGCACCCCAAAACTGAAACAGATTGATGATCGGCTAAGCATGGCACAGCCGCAACGACACAGCTAAGGTAGTCCGCCAGAAAGTTTCACAGTTCAGCAGGACAAGTCCTGGCGTACGTACAAACGACCAACATGGCTTATCGAAGGCCGCCTGCCAGAGATGATTTCGGCAGCTTTTCATGAAACGTCGCAGCGTTGCTGAGAACTGTGGCCACGAGGCAACCAATCTCGGCCGCTTGAGTCTTCTGCTCTTATGCAAGACACGCCATGGCGTGAACAACAGCCACCAAGGCAAAGCCAATGTCACACGCCAGAGACGATCCGGCAGCAGACCATGAAAATGCCAAGTCGCATCAGCGTGGCTGGTACACAGGCGCGCGCTGGGCGGGGATACTGAGAAGATGAGGAGAACGCAGTTAGAACAGCCGGCCTTATATACAGGCATTGAAAGTTATTTCTCTTTTTTTAATTGAAATAGAAAAGAAACGAAGGAGTTTTTGTCACCGTTACTTGGCGACAGCTATCGCTTTCCACTTAATTGGTACAAATAAAAATATGAAAAAATAGCATGTATACATATATACATATATGTTATTTCTCATTATATACTTTTCTTAGAAGTAAATACACCCAAATAAAAACAAAAAAGTCAATCTACGGATTTTTGTTTCAATGTAGGATATCTTAGGTCAACCTAGAGAAAAAGAAAAACGGTTGACATTAGTTGGCATTACTGCAAAGAAGGCAGTTTCTTGCCGGATTTAAGATAGCGGCACGAACATGTGTGCTCACGTGCTCTTCATTTGGTCCATTTCACTACGGTGCTGCGGCCTTGTAAGCAGCCCCGCCACAGTGGTGGTGAATAATTAATACCCAAAATCTTGAATATATGTGTGCGATAATATTAAGTTAGTTCTGAAAGTTATAATAATAATAATAAGTTAGTTCTGCAGCATAGAGCTATTCAATATCAACATTAGGGTGAACACAAAGAACAGCATTGGCCTTTGCGTTGCTCAGTCAGAGCACGCTCCTTCCATCCTCTTCTTCATCTTCTTAAAAACCTCCCAATTAAATTTGCTAATAGAATCATGCTAATTTGCTAGTTAAAAGTGCACTCACAAATTATCAACTTAACATCACACATCACCAAGACTACAGTTCAAAAAGCAATATTGTTCTACATTCCAGTCAGCAAATCCTTGGAAAGACTGCCGAACCGTTGATGACATTCCAGCAGTTTTTTTTTTTTTTTTTGTTCGGAAGCCACGTGGCGCTGGGTTCATTACATTGTTCCCGTAAAGAGATTGTCATTTGTTTTCAGCAATCCCCCTCATACCAACAAATGCACAGCGTCTGCATCAGCGAAGACGAACAACCATTGTGGGGCTCTCTGCGTAAAATACAGAATTCTCCTATGGCCAGGCGGGGAATCAACATTTCAATATTGTCCACAGCACCCACCGAGTCAACAGTAGCGACACTGTGACTCACCACAGGTGCAATCCGTGATCTCCGCACGTGTGCAGGAGTGGGTGTGGCAGTGTATTGGCAGAAGAAGACGTAACATTGGATACTCCCAGTTACGGTATTTCTGCAATAGATGGCACTTTCCATCATAAACAGTGGCGCCACTAGATGTTGCTGTGTAAGCCTGTATAAATTGAGTCTGCATGACATACACGAGAAGGCAGTCGTTCCCCTTTTCTAGTTCCCTCATCTCACCATTTCTAGGGCATTAAGAAGGTGACACACTCAATAATCACAATGGTTACGAGAAAATACCGTTTTAATCTCAAATTTCTAGAAAAAGTGCATTTGAAATAAAATACATTTAAAACACACATCATTTTGTTCTGAACACAATAGTTGCTTTGCAAAAATCTGTTCAATATAAATAAAAGGAGAAAAAAGAGACAAGGAGAGAAGTAGTCCCCAAGGTTGGGTCAGCCTTGTGAAAGTGTGTGTTTGTTAGAAAGTAGTGGAAGTACTACCTTTTGCACTACGCAGAGAAAAGTTGGCATTGACTGTAAAAAACACTTCGTACTGATTTTCCTTTGGGATTTGTATTTCCACATTTATGCAACATCATAAAGAATATAATTTTTGGGCTTCTCCCAAACAATTATTGAGACTACCGAGAAGCTGATAAAAAATATTTCATTAGCACAAACGCACTAAAGCTTTTGTCTTTAACCCATTGCCCTTAGGACATAATGATAATTTAGCACAGTCAAGCATAAATTAAATAGCAAGTTATTACAGTAACAACTGTCACAACTATGTCCCTTCAATTCATAAACCTATCATATTAATTTATCAGTAAGGCACAAGTTTTCATTTGGAAACATTCATTGATATTAGCTAGAAGTGTATAAATACTTTGTAATCCCAACTGCTATCAAAAGCACCCATGCCTGACACTGTGAAACGAAATACAAACAGGCTTTCACATGGCATATGCAAGCGACTTTCAAGCTATTTTTCAGATTAAACCTTAAAAATTGTATAAACTTGTAATCATCAGGCAATTTTGCGTAAATTCAATAAATTTTTAGGTGTTACCGCACGAGAGAAGTAACGAAACTCTCAGTACAGATGCTTATCTTCATGCAAAAAAAAACTGCAGTGATTGTAAACGAAACAATGTATAGATCACACGATTGCATGACTAGGCAATAGCCACGTTCATCTATTAACAATTACAAATTATTGCCACATGAAACAATATCGAAGTGACCATGTAAGAAAGGTACTGGTACAGGCTTCCTGCTCGAGGAAGGTTCACAATAGCACACTTCACACTTGAATGGCTCAAAGCTCACACAACAGTCTATGATATGTCAACCATCCATTGCAAGAGTTCTTTGCAGATGACCACACCCAATGACTGCCCACTGCTTCTACAGTGCTTAGCGTATGAAATGTTCATTGTAACATCCAACAATCACTTTGGCAAGCACTGATCCTTGAATCTTGCACTGCTATCGTAGCTAGTCTGCTGGCCTGATCACTCACAGCGAAGGAAGCGATGCTGGGCAAAGTACAAATGCACACTAGGAGTGGCGAAGTCAAAGGGTATCCATCAATGTCGAAGGAGGGGGGAACGGTTGCATTCAGCTCGAGGTATCAATTGTCGTGGGGAATGAGGCGACCTCTGTCTTCTGCCACATTGGGCAGCGACTGGCCCGCATGCGTCTCGCCACCGGGATGGTCCGTCTGGCCTACAGCAAGAATCGAAAGGACAAGCAACAAGGAGATTCATCAAAATTTGACTTGGGAAGGAGAGCAGATCTTGGCACTGCACAATGTTAATGCAGTCAAACCTCCGTACAACAGGCACAGATACTTGAAATTAAATGTAACATTTGTTAAATCACGCATCATTTCTTCGAGTACCATACCCATCAAAATCCTCCCCAATTCTAGGGCATGCAGAAGAACTTAAAGAAGGAAATCTCCACAAAACGTTGCCCATGTAAAAATGTGGATGCGGTCATTTTCCACAAGTAGCTACCATGTGACACTAGTTACCATCCAGTTAATGACCAGTATTATCATTGTCAGATTATCCCACTGGACCCCCCAACGCAGATAGTGTGCACTGCAATGATGTTAGCCATGCTATGGTGCTAGATCTGTAGTGTTAGTCATGCTTTTGGACGTATTTCTCTTGTGACAAAAAGGAGCAATATTAATATGCATGGTTGTCCCGCCGCAGTGGTCTAGTGAATAAAGTACTCGGCTCTTGACCCACGGGTCACAGGATCGAATCGAAGCTGTGGCGGCTGCATTTTGGATGGAAGCGAGAAATGCTGTAGGCCTGCGTGCTCATATTTGAGTGCACATTAAAGAACCCCAGGTGGTGAAAATTTCCAGAGCCCTCAACTACGGCATCTCTCATAATCATATGGTGGTTTCGGGACGTTAAACCCCACATATAAATAATATGTATGGTTATAATAGAATGAAACCTACGAGGTAGCTACAAAGACTATGACAATAAAAGTGTTATCAATGTTCTCGTAGCCATCCATACGTTTGGCACTATTAAAACCATTTACAGTCAACTCTCGTTAATTCAAGCTTGAAGGAACCTCTGTATTTCGTTTTAATTATTAAGAAAATTTAATTATCGGAAGGTCTCGTTGATTTTGTCACACTTAAATTTTGTTGAGGCATTTTTAAACCCTAACTGCACCCTATGAACATAAAGCAGAGGCGTAGGGTCCAAGAGTTTCTTGGCTATTTATTACTGATGAGGCCTTTTAAAGAAATCGTGAATTTCCAACTGCTTTTTTGCTATATGCACAAAGCTCTCTATACCAGTTGAGATGCATTGTGGTTTACCATGCGTATGCTTAGTTTAAACATTTGTTTACTGAGAAAGTCCTTTCCCTTGAAGACCTGAGGCACTTATTTTTAATTTCTAGGCTGTTAGAATTATAAAAGGATGCAAATTTTTAAACAGTAGTGGGAAAGCAGTGGATGTTTCCCAGTGTGGAACTACAAAAAGTATGAATTAACCAAACGATGAAGTTTGAATTAACAGGCTTTTAAATACATTGAAAGAATAGAGGGCCAACCAAAAATTTGAATTTTGTTTGAACTAACCAAAAGTATTAATCTTCAGAGTTTGAATTATTGGGAGTCTACTGCAATATGTACCAGCTGACCTAGACTTCTGTGCCTTTTGGAACTGTCAAGTATAAGAGACTGCATACTACAGGTCAAAAAAGCTTGCAGAGCTTATTCGGACTCACTCACGAAATATATTTTGTGCTAATGGCTCACTCAGACTCAGACTCACCAAAACGTTACGAACCCAAACTCATGATTCAATCTGAGCTTGAGTAAGCGGGAGTGAGTCAACTCATGAATCTGATAGCCTATAATATTAGCTTTATCCAACATGATGTCAATGCTCTTTAACAGTAACGAGTTACGAATTCTCACGAATAAGTAAGGTCATTTTGTTGAAAGAGCTAGATGACAGCATAAGGTATATTTATAAGTTACTTCACTCGAAGAGCTCGCTGGGGGAGGTCAAAGCACCCATGTGATTCGAGTCTCTGATAAAAGAAAATGCAATGGCTATATATTCAAATATGTGTGAGTAGATGTGATTACTATAAACATGAATCCAGGTAAGGCTGAACTTATTGCTGAAGATCCATAGGTCGGCAAAAAAAAAAAAGTGGAACTCACTCAGAATCACTCGGGAACTTTATCTTGCGTTTTTGACTCATCCTACTCAAACTCACCAAAATTTTCCTCTGCCGCACTCGCTCTAATTCACACTAAAGAGTGCTCCCTAGGACTAAAACTCACCTAAATATTACTGACCCAGACTCTGACTTATGGCTCCATTTGAGTCTGAATGAGTCGACTAAGTGAGTTCACTGACCTAGGCTGCATACACAGAACATTATGGTGGATATGTAACACGGCAATGTTTGTTTGAGGCTTCCATAAGTAACCCTAGGCTTGCCTCACGTAAGGCTTACACCCCTTAAAAGTTAAAAAGAAAAGAAAAGGACAACGTCCTTTTATAACTGCATATAGTAGTATTCATTTGCAGAGGCAAAAATGAAAATGCAAGACTAGAAAATTTTCCAATGATACTAAACCAATTATTAGTTTGTTGAAGAGCTTGACTTATGTCTTCTCAAAGCGAAAAACTCAACTACCCCAAAAAAGAAACTTGAAATGGCACATTCTGAATGTGTGAGTGCAGTGACGAATAGATTAGCTTGGCTGGCCAACTTTTCTAGATATATAATGTGGCCACAGTAAACATGTACTTGCATCTTAAAGATGGCTTGCGGTGCTTTTGTAATTTAGCAGTGTCCACATGCGACCGATCAGTTTCGTAAGCTGATCAAAGGGTCAGCAACAGGCATTACGGTGGTTGCTCTAGCACCTCACTTCAAAACACGCTGTTAATTTCCTAGGACATGAATGTTCTAAAAATAGTAACATGCATTTACCATGCATTGTAGTCGAACAGCTTTTAAGGTGGTAAAATCAGGCGATAAATATTGCAATAATTCTTGTATCAAGCGACACATGTATGCTCAATGAGTCCATTAAGCAACAGTGTTAATAAAGCAGTGCACAGGAGAAGCGAAGGAAAGGAAACCATAAACAGTGACACAGGGTTGGTCCCATTCCCATCATTTACATAAGCACATTTGCCTATGTGAAACAAGACAGCCACCAGTTGGTGGCAGCAGCATTAATGCCAAAAGATCACAATGGGAGCCTGACATGTCGTCACAACTTTGCACAGGGCAGTCAATGCATAGTGATCATCAGCAAAGAACGACAAGCATCTGCTCAAAACACAGACAAATTTTGTACACGTAGAGCCCCCCCTTTCACTCCGATCCACAGTCTTGATCACCAGTAATGAGCACTTGTCAGAGACAGTGCTGTATCAGGAGAAAAAAACTAATGCTAGGAAGGAACTTTTGATAACTTCAAGGGCGTGCCATACCCACTACTTTTGATGTGCATGACACTCAACTGCTAACTCAGTACCAATCAAAAGCCCAAGCAAACACTACAGATGATGCAATCATCACCACAAAAATGCTAACTCAGTACTGATCAAAAGCCCAAGCAAACACTACAGATGATGTAATCATCACCACAAAAACAATCATTTCAGTAATTAAACGAAAAACCCACAGCGTTTCTGATAAACTTAAGCAGGGCAGAGCAAGAGAATGCAACTTAAAAGCTCACTGCTGCGATAATGCTCACACACATTTAATATTGCCTCAGAGCCTTCGAAATATATGTGCTAGACGAGCAAGTGGTAGTCAGTGCTTAGCAGTGTCTAAGGCAACAGCAAAATATAGGTATAACGATTGGCAACAGCTACACATTGAGCTGCAGGTCGTGTGCATTGATCCACAAAACTTACAAAAGAATTTAACTTATAAAAAAAAGTTAACAGTGCAAACAATACGAGAAGACTGTTTCATTTTTGCAGACAAGATTACAATTACCAATATGAGGAACATCACAGCTATCCACTGAACACTAGCATTTTGTCGTTCACTGCAGTGTCATGCCATTTTTTTTTTTTTTTTTTTTACTCTGTGACAACCTAAGAAGAAATGGCAACTCCGCTCACAGAACCAGGCGCATTTGCCCTTCACTAGTGAAGGACAGTCGTGCTAGCTTGTTCTTTCTAGAATTGCAAGAACCCTTTCTTAGCTAATTTAGCTACTGCACATATCATAAATTAAGAGTTCATCATTTCTACTTAAATTACTACATTAGGCTGAGAAGCGATGACAGCATCTCGGATGAAATTCCCCAGGATGTCCGAACTTCCTACCTAAAACAAATGACACAAACGCAAGCCTCTATAGACGAAGTGAACTATATGAAACAAACGAAAAGCTCTTGACGTTGTAAAAATGATTAGGCACAATTGGACAAAGAATTTAAGAAAATAATCTCTGTGGGAGGCACAGAAATGACTCTTGGCACAGCCATCATTTTTTTCTTTAGTTGCACCCGAGTATAGCTAACAAACTGTAACTTTAAACAATGAAGTGCTAAGCATGATTCGTGAAGCGGGATCCTGGTACTCGTTGTTGCAGCGCTGCACAATACGAAGAGGACCTACAGTTCCCATACGTTGGCATCATCATCATCACTTCCTGTGAAGTGCAGCTCTGCGAATTGCAAAAGGGCCCCACAACCCAGCACATGATGGCCAATTACTCTCGAAGAAAAGCACACAAGAATGATTTTAAGAGTTAATGGAATAAAAAACAACTGCTTCATGCTTTCTGCTGGTTACATAATCCTGTGCTCAATTTGCAGGTAGGTAAATTGTGTTCCAGTACTAAGCTTCACTATTGAAATTTCTCGTGCAGTATCCTCTCTTGCACACTACGTACTTGCAATTACTTTGAAAGTCACCTTCTAAAGGAAGTTTGATGGGGCTGAACTTTGTTTAGGTGTGTTTCCCATCCCCTTTGTTCTTCTCAAAATTGCACTACTTCACCTATGCAGCGCGATGATTGCCTTCTGAACGATTACACAAGACACTTATCTTACACATAAACTTATATGCCTGCAAAAAAGTGTGGAGAGGTTTAAGGTGTGAGTGTGTGTTTAAAACTGCCACAGCATGTAAGCGTACCTTACTTTACAAGGAAAGTGAGCCATTATGCTTTTGTGTTTATGCTGCATTTCTCATTCATTTGGGCATAAAAAGTCACATGGTCCCAACAAGCTTGATAGTTACAAACATAACATAATGTGCAAGGTCATAAGAACATAAACTACACTGCACTCCATTCTTATTTAAAAAGTTAAATTACTGCACACTTCCTTATGACTGGACGGCCCTGTCATCTTAAACATCAACTAATTGGGGTCTTACAGTATAGCAACAGAGTACTGCAGAACATTTTCGTGCTGAGCAGAAACGATTGAAACAAAAATCTGCTTAGCATTTATCAAACTAATTTTAAACATTAGTACTATCTGCCAATGACACTACCAGGTAGAAAAATAGAAATATGTACAAAATATTCTCTCCTGAAGACCTAAGTGATAGGAGGCAGCTCTGGACAGCCTCAGAATTACAGCTTCCAGTCTTGCTTTAGAAACAAATATTGCAAACTAAACATAACTTTCCGGCTTCATGACAAGGCAGTCATTTGATGAGCACACGCTGTGATGATAGCGAGGGCATAAGTTTGTTACATGCGAACTTGAGTGAACAAATATGCACCAGACTATATTGTATTCTCATTGGGATCAAACATGTACAGACTCTATTGGGTAGATAATGTTCATAGTGTGTAAAAGACAGCTGCCATGAAAGCAGACATACCCTGCCCCATATTGTGCACAAATAGCAATGGAAATGAAGGCAAATGCATATCTGCTATGATCAAAACTTTTCATACCAGTATCAAATAAACTTTTTTTTTAAATACAGTAATATCTTGTTGACTCAAAGTCATAAAAACCAAAAAAAATTTTCGTGATAAATGGATTTTCAAGATAACAGAGTGGTGCTAATTGCCGGGGAAAATGAGCGCTTTTTACAAAAACCACTACTGCTCTTCAGCGGCAGTTTCTCATCATTCTTCTCCTACAGGTTTAAAAGTGAAAAAGTAACATACAAGAGACTTCAACTGGCTGGGTGTTGCCCAACTGCCATTTTATTTAGCAGAGAAAAACTGCGTAATGCTCGTCTGCTTTGTGATCGTTCTCTAGTTTCAGAAGGCATCCTCCAGATTCTTCACGCATTGCATCAATTGATCTTCCCCGTCACTGCACTCAACCTTATCTCGAAGCAAGTGCAGTAAATTTCTTGGCTCAGAAGATGTCAGCACCTCTTGAGGTGGTTCATCATCGTTGTTGTCTCCGCAGTCTCCTACGTTAGTGGCCGTTTGAACGATTTCGACGTCCATCATTTCTGTGGTCATCGCCACATCCTGCTCACAGCGCGTACTCCAGAAAAGTCCCATCATTTTCAGTGGCACCGTTACCTGTAAGCTTCACTACCTCTTCAAAATGTTCCTCACAGTCTGTGAAGTACTCTGTCTCTGCCGTCTCTGCTTCTGGCAAACTAGCGCGACGTGAAAACTAAGCGTGCGTAAAGCAGTTGGCGATAGTCGCTGCGCGAACTTGCCGCCAAACGCTTCTGAAAAGGTGCACAGCTCCCAGCAAGGCAAATTTTGTAGCCTTTGCTATTTTCATAAGACAACAAAATTTTATGGAGAATGGTGTTTCGGTAGACTTTTCGGGCCACTTTGACAACACCTTGGTCTATCGGCTGCAGCACAGACGTCATTATTGCAGGCAGAAACTCCACTTTCACTACCTCTGAATTCTCTATTTTGCCGTGGCCTGGGCAGTTGTGGACAATGAACGAAAATGTTCTGTTTTTCTTGGCCATCTTGTTATCTATGGAGCGACCATACCTTTAAAAAAAAAGTAGCAGTCATCCACACTGCTCTATTAGTAAGATAGATAGTGCCATTCGGCAGTTGTGCATTTCTAAAGCACCTAGGCTTAAGAGCTTTGCCAATTATGAGTAATGGCAGCTTCTCTTCACCTGTGGCATTTGCCCCGAAAAGGACAGTGACCCTGTCCTTCCATTGTTTCACTCTCAAACACACACCGCCCTTCGGTGTGAAGGTGCGCCACGGAAACATTTAAAAAAAAGGGCTGCCTCCTCAAGGTTGAAAATTTCGCTGTCAGTGTAACTCTCCCGCAACTCGGTGAACCAGCTGCTGCGCTAATTGTCTGCAGTCGCTGCGTCTGTGGTGCCGCTCTCGCCGTGCACTGACTTATACACCACACTGTTTCTTTTTTTTGAAGTGGTCAAACCAGCCGCTGCTGCAACTGAAGTCTGTGTGCCCCATTTGCAAGGCCAGAGCGTGTGTTTTCTTCATCACTACTGATGTGGTGACGAAAAAGTTGACCACTATGGCATTTCGCAACCGCGAAACATCAATGCCGCTTCAACATCTGTGAACTTCGACCCTCGAACCCGCTTGCGCTGACTGGAGAAGCTTTGCTGAAATTCATCAAGCACCTTCTGTTTGTTTTTAGCATGATCAAAAGCATACACAAAAGGATGACGAGTTCCTGCACGATGCTCGATTTCGTTTGGCCTCCTTTCTCCACTTCCTTAATTTTTTTCCCCAGCGTTAGCGACTTCCGCAGCTATGACGCCATGCATGCCGCACTTCCGCTAAGTTGCCGCTCCTCACAGTGAGCGAAAAATACGTACCGCTTGATTCGCACAGATGGACGGGAAGCACACCTCAGAAAAAATCATGTGCACTGCACAAAGCGAACGAGACCATCGACGCCAAGAGTGGGCAGAGGGCCTCCCTGCTACAGTGTACTGGAAGAGGGCAGTGGGCTTACTCAGCTGCTCCTCTGACGCAGCTGGCATTGCATAGGATAGGTGGTGCCACAGGCAACTTCAAAAGAAGCTTCACTTGAAAAATCTGCTCACCACTGGCCGCACGCGAGTTGCGACACACAATTCTTTTATATTTGAAACAATCTTGCTAGTATTAACTGCTATTTGACTATAGTGAGGGCGCCTGTTCCTTTTGGTTTATCTTTTTTCCATTTTTTTCTGCGACAGAAATTGCAAAGAGTGAGCCGGATAACAGCCAACACAATTCATGCCTTTCTTTCTTCCTTCTTTTTTTAGTGCCACACAGTTAATGCCATTTTTTATTTTGGCACGCTTGATAATTGATATGTGGGGTTTAACGTCCCGAAACCAACATATGATTATGAGAGATGCCGTAGTGGAGTACTCCGGAAATTTTGACCACCTGGGGTTCTTTAACGTGCACCCAAATCTGAGCACACGGGCCTACAACATTTCCGCCTCCATCGGAAATGCAGCTGCCGCAGCCGGCATTCAAACCCGTGACTTGCGGGTTAGCAGCCGAGTACCTTAGCCACTAGACCAACGCAGCGGGGCCTTTGGTGCACTTGAGTTCATTGCATATTCACTATATCTTTTTCGACCACATTGCATTTCCTGGTGAGCGTAGGCGAGATTTTGTCTTGGGGGTACAAACTTGGGTTGCACATAATCTTGGTGAGGGGGGATTGCTGGTATAGCTTAGGTGGAGGATGGTGCTGGTGTGGCTTGAGAGGGCAAGTGCCCCTTTTCTACCCCCTGTCAACACCCAAGCATTTGCCCCTGCAAGGCAGCTCGCGAAAAGGGACGATGTAGTTTCCTACATCGTCCTTTTACTGACGATGTATTATCCTACATTGATTGATATGTGGGGTTTAACGTCCCAAAACCACTATATGATTATGAGAGACGCCGTAGTGGAGGGCTCCGGAAATTTAGACCACCTGGGGTTCTTTAACGTGCACCCAAATCTGAGCACACGGGCCTACAACATTTCCGCCTCCATGTATTATCCTACATCGTCAGTAGCCGTGTAGACTTAGTTTTTTGTATCAAGACTATGCTTAAATTTCACCTTCAGGCACTTGTCCCCGCCTTTCTGTCCGCGTCTAAGCAGTGCGGTCTCATTTCAAAACAGTTATGTATCACCAACTCGCCCAATCAACCAAATTGACAATTCACCTTCCAGTTCCTAATCAGAGAATAGAGCATGCCCGCTTCTTTGCCAAGCTCAAAAATGCAGGTATGCTTGCTGGGTTTGTGCCTTCACTCTGCTAGAGCGAAAAATTGTGCCTTGATTATTTTTATTCTACTTTAGATGTAGCACGAATGATAGTTTTCTGGGGACTATCATTTTTCTTCATTATTGACCACCATTCAATAAGGGAGATGGGGGAAGTGCTGCAATGAACCTTTGCCCCCCTCCTTTCCTCTGATAGGGTACTCTAAGCACGCTTATGATTGTCTGTCTGAAGTTTCTGGCGTCTTCCTTTTAAGAACGCTCCTCTCTTTCATCGGCTTTTTCTAAGGTAGGCTGGCAAATTGGGAAGAATCGTGGCACAGCATATCAGCGAAGATTGGGTCTCCCACAAGGTATACACACTTCTTTTACATCGATAATGTGCACATAGCTTCTAAGCGCATGGCGCAGTTCGAAGTGGAGCTCGTGCACTGCACTGGTGTTTTCCAAGGGCCTGTCCCCTCTGACATGTTCTTTTCGCATTCTTTAGGCCTGTTCTGAATTTTTGACAAGAAACGACAGCTTCGACTCGCCCTTCACGTACACATAGTCTGTTTGGCCCGTAGCGGCACTGGTTTTTCCGACGTGGCGTAGAACGGGCACAAAAAGGCACACTAATTTGACGAATGCTGCATACAGCTAAACGCTCCGGCAAAAAAAAAAAAAACTTGGCGCTAAAACGTCTACCGAAATGAAACGTGACTTGGCAACTGCTCGTCTGGAAGAGCTGGCCGCCTCTTTCAGCCACAACCGTCCTCCCAAGTTCTAGTGATGACAATGCAAGCGTCGCCGCCCGAGCAAATAGAAAAGCATGAATTGGCAACGTTTGCGGAGCCATCTGACCACAGAGCCTCCGCCGGAAAGTGAGCCCACTGCCCTCTTCTAGTACACTGCATCTCTGCTCAGCGCATGTGGCACATAACGTGCCACAGGTTTGCTTGACAAATTTGATATGTCGCTGGGCTGATATTTCGCGCTCTTCGCGTTCCCGGAAAGCATCAACGTAGTAGCAGGCGCAGCAAAATGAGAAAAAAAAAAAAAAAAGCGATGGACTTCAGCCGTGGCAGCATTGTGCAAATCTTGTGAAATGGTCCAACAGCAGAATTTTCGTTCCACTCCCAGTCAAGATTTCGAGTTATTTGCAATCCGACCCAAAATAGAGATAAAGGGAAAAAGATACATGGGACGTATAAAAAAATGTTTGGTGCCGCGAAAAATTTCAACTTAGTCGATTTTTCGAGACATGCAAGTTCAAGTGATGTTTTGGTTAATATGTGGGGTTTAACATCCCAAAACCACCATATGATTATGAGCGACGCCGTAGTAGAGGGCTCCGGAAATTTCTACCACCTGGGGTTCTTTAACGTGCACCCAAACCTGAGCACATAGGCCTACAATATTTTCTCCTCCACCGAAAATGCAGCCGCTGCAGCTGGGATTCAATCCCGCAACCTGCGGGTCAGCAGCCAATACATTAGTCACTAGACCACCGCGGCAAGGCTATGCGAGTTTGAGTTAACGAGGTATTACTGTAAGCACCTATGAAATGTAGCAGCTTCACTTGTGTGCCACTACATTGCCAGCCACAGAAGGCTAGCATTTCTGTAAAGCCCAACACACCAAAGCTACAGAATGTACCCCTGTATAAAGTGCATGTTCAGAGTAGTAGTAGCGAGAAAGCTCATAATAAAAAATGTGCTGGTTCACCTCCAGCGCAGGTAAATGGAGTAAAAGAACAAATACATGGTTCGTACCAAAGAACAGGCAGCCAAAACACTTTGGTCAAAAGGCTCACATATTCTTCGAGTTTGTTTGACAGGGCACAAAAAAGAAACAGCTTTTACAAACAGCATATCTTGCTTGATGCAAAACAGGATAATTACTGAACATCTCCGAGGAGTGCGCTCTCGCAGTTTTGAAGTTCCACAAGGTATTGTCCCATGAGCATCAAAGGTGAACACGCCAATTACGAAGCGCTAGCTTATGGCATTTGCTAAATATCTCAGAACTGTCCAGAAGCTCAAGCCACACATCTCAGATGGCTCCATGTCTCGGATACCTCTATATACTGGCATTTTTTCAAGAAAAATTACTGCTAAAATAGCATCAGATCTACAGCTGAAAATTCCCGTAACCCTACTGAGGCCTGGAAAAAGCTTCAGTGAAAACGGCAATGAAGAACATTTCAAATACACTTTTTAAGTCGGTTTGTTATAACTGAAACAGTAATGCAAGAAAGTCCCGACTGAAAATCCTTCAAAAAAGCTTGTCTACATTATTAGTTGGAAATTAGCCCCTCATCAAAGTTGCTACATTGTCAAGTACAGCCAATCATAGCTGCCATTAAGCAAAAGCATGAGATCCCATTAAAACATGGTAAAAAAAATAGTCATTATCTGCTAAAATTACTCTAAAAATCCACTGAAAATGCCCCACCAAAAGTGCCCTGCAGAATTTGTTAAAAACAATCGAATTTTTGCTTCTGATCAACCAATCTATTATACTTTTCATTGAAAATTCACTGAAAACATTTCAGTGCACGTGATGCCAAATGCCTACTCACATAACGCTACATGGCAGATCAACTCAGTTTTGCGCATATTTTAATGCAATCTAGAAAAAGTACTTTGAGCTGCCACATTTACTCTTCATAGAGCAATAAAGTCATAATTGGTTTAGGACACATTTCATCAAGCTGGTCTATGATTTGAGAACACGGTTGAGTTCAATTAATGCAAAGCCTATCTGAATAGCTCCTTGCAATACCTCAAGACTTTCCAAGTCTACGCTTGGGCACTTGGTGCTTACTTCTAGCACAAGTGTTAGAGAAAAGAAAAATTGATATTGTACTTCCCATCTTAGTGTCAGCTTAGGATACAGAAAAAATAACATGGCAGGAAAGTAAAAAGAAAACACAAAACAATGTGGCATGTACCCGCCAAATATTTCATGCTGCTGGATGGCCTGGCATGGACACAATAAGAGAGAAGTGGAACGGGAGAGTTTGATATAGAAAATGGCAAAACGACATCCAAATATCGCAAAAGTGAAATGACGTGAAATTGCCTAGTGTTCGTGGTGATCAACACCAAAAATGACTGCAAAGATAAGTTGACCCTTTGAGACGCTATGTACACAATTGTGTACACCATTCGTTCTTACTGTTTGCAGCAAGTAGAGGCTGAGAAAGAGCAAAATAAGTTGTACTTTGGCTGAATTGAACCTTCTGCACTATAAGATTGTCCTCACTTAACTTCATTCTACAGTGTACTGATATATATGATTACTTTTCTAAAGACAGTATCACGTTTAACCAGTCGTGCGACAAGCCACTTCCTTCAAGCAATGTGAAAAGCAGGGATTTTGTTTGCAAAAACTGAACATAACTAAGTATGAATTTTCTACTTTATTCCTAGCCTGAGATTTTATTCTGTTTATGCCAGAAGTAAGCATCCATGACTTTAGAATAAAGAAATATTTAATTGCAACTTAGTTAAGATGAGTCACTATAACATACATAAATACAACAATTACCTCATTCTTGTTGTTGCAACCAAATACTGAGTGCCTTGAAGCAACTTTATAGCGATTTGACACATTTAGGGACAGTTTTTTATCAATGGCGACTGAGACATGTTTTCAATTTTCATTAGACAGCATTAAAAATTCAATATGGCCACACACACAAACACGTGTATTGTTCAGACAACTAGGAGAAAATGAAGCAAACAAAAAAGTAACCCGACTCACAACAGATACTGACACGAACAACTGATCCGCAAATGAGAACAAAGGGTGCCAGAAACTTGTTCGCAGAATTCATATACTTGGAGGTGCTGTTATTTTTTCCCCAACAAAAAACGGCATGTCACATTTCCACCACGCTCGCAGCTTTACCTTACGTCTGAAATACATCATTTCTTTTTTCTCGATTGACTTCTTTTTTAATATGTAACTTGATTTACACTTGTTCTCAACTATATTTTCCAAATATGTAAGGCTGATGAAAGAATGTAGCAATGCTGATCAGGTTTAACTGGAGTAATGTGCTGCTCATAGCAATGAGCACTAACTGATGATCCCTTCATATCAATATTTACTAACCCAAAATGAGCTATTCTAGAAAATAAAATGGTAAGACTTTGTTCAACCCTTATAAAAAAAACATGTGCACTATACAACACGTTCACAACCATAACATTCGTATCGTGCAGTGCCTGAAGTGAATAGGAAAACAGTGAATTACCAAAAATAGTAAAATCTTCTCTGACATCAATGGTAGAAGGCCTTGGCAAGAACTATTTAGGGCCTGTTGGTGCACAATCGACAAAATTTTTGAACGTGGAAAAGACTTTTTATGCACCGTGTTTTCTGCACTATAAAACTCTGTGACTGTGGCTGAACAAAAAAAAAAGAAGGTACACTAGCCACACTACTACGATAAACAAAATTTCCCTTAAAAACCCAGACACACAATTTGCTAAATGCTCAAAGAACTGGCATGAGGCATGGAGCGAATTGATCAAGAGGCACATGTGGTCGATTGCGTGTCCTGCTGGACGCACATAGTAGCAGGCCAGATCAGTGAACGCGCTCTTTCCTCCGCACCACTCTGTCTTCCAGCAAGGGCACAGTGCAGGAGGTCATGTCGCCACGATCCAAGGGGTCGTCAAATGAGCATGACGAGCCCTTGAGCATCTCTGAAACAGCCAAGCGTGCACCACATTGCACACCTTTACTCGTGTACTTAAGGACCCATTCGTGCCAGTGACTCACCGTGAATGACCATGAGTGGCATCCATTGACGGCATAGAGTTTCCTAAATATTCACTAGAAAGAACTCTGGCATTTAGTGTCTATGGGAGCTGCAACTCACGGCGCTTCAGCAAGCATGGGAATGATGGGTAGTACCAGGATTTGTCTAATCTTCGTACTTCTGGCTCTGTGTGCGTTCGCGTGGCTTGGAGCTGTTTTCTCACGAAACAAAAATCAGCAAATGTTAAGCAGTTGCACTTCATCACCTTATTCTTTTAAGCTTACCATTTCAAATCGGGTCACAAAGTTCAAAAGAGGTTCATTCTTTCCCTTGAAACAAAACCGAAACACAGCAGTAAAAGAAGCCACAAGTGCGATTCGCCGCCCGAAAGTACGAAGACTAGGCAGATCTGTGTACTATCCATCATTACCATGGTCGCTGAATGATCGCAGCGACAGAGCCTTCTCTAGTTAATTTTAGAAAGCTCTATGATTGACAGTGACCAACATTTACAATAAGAAGTGCAACACTGCCACACTAAAATGTCTCGTGACGGTGCCATTTGCATCTAATCTGCTAGCAGAAACTAGCACTGACACTGCTACATCAAATTTCAGTGCACGCTGATGTCGCGCTTCTGCAACGCTAACAGGTTCAACAGCTTCTTGAATCAAGCCGAAGAGCTGATAAGCCCACAGAGTGCCTTGTCGGGCAAAGTAACAATGTAGTCACTCGACCTTTGTGACTAGCCAGCGTGACTACTGACCGACAGAGAGGCGATTAATTTGTATCTCTGTCGATATGGAAACTAAGATGCCACAGCTGGATAGAATGTGCCCAGAGTAAGAAGTTTTTGTCGGCAAACACCGATGAAATATGACTGCCCAGTATTGAGTGGCATCATCGGTAAAGAAGATTCCATATACAACTGCACGGTCTTACCGTGACTAAGAAAAAAAGAAAGAGCAACAGGAGCTTTCAAGTTAGAGACATCTTTAAGGTATAAGGAATAACCGGAGTGCACTGAACCCTAGCACAAGAAAGGAAAGGTAACAGTCCCTTTCTACTAATTGTCCGTTTCCTTCGGAGCTAGTATTTTTGTTCAAACTCCAGAGATGGCCTATTCCAGCGAATTAAATTACAGAGATGATCCGCACAGTCTTACTGTTCGAGGATGAGTCTGAGTTCAGTCTACTGCATCCGACATCAATACAATGTATGCGCAAGCAATGCAGAAGCTGTGATTAGCTTCAGCCTAGGAGCAAGGGGCAGGCCACACGACACGCGGATGCGACCTGCCACAATGAATCGGAGAAACGAGTACCGACATGCAGAACAATCACTCACCACGGGTGAGAGCAGCGCAGTCCTCCCTGTCAGCCACAATGTGCCAGGAGAGGACGACGAAGAACAGACTGCCCAACACCAGCACAGCCACAGGCAGAAACAAGGCGTACTGCAGGCTGAAGTAGTGGGCCGCCACATCCGTTCGGCCCACCAGGATTGCATCGTATATCTGCACAACACCAAACAGACAACTTTTTCTATCCCCTGCACTCTAATATATCACAACATGTTGCCGGGCTCGCAGGTTTGTTCTTGAGCAAAATGGTTGTGATGCAACCCGAAGCAAAGAGTGCAATAAAGAAAGAAGTGTCCACAACACTCTCTCCTATCTTGAATTGTCAGTTCACGTTGCTGCATTTGATTGCTGCCTAGATATCAATGCACGGCTGTGGTTGTTGCCTGCAGCAACTGAAACACTGCATTGCTGAACACGTGAACGATAGGAGAATTCCCGATGTGAAGGAAACAAACAGTTATAAGGGAGGACTGCACAATGTTATAGAAAGATAGAAAGAGTGGAAGAAGGCAGATCAGTATATCAGTCCCACAGACATCAAGATCTGCTTGCCCCCATTTACCTAATAAGGCAAGGGCCCCTGAATTTCCTAAATAGTGCAAGTGCTTTGTATTCATCACATGGAGGATAAAGCATGAGATTAAAATAAAATTTTATTTAATTTCTGGAAACAAATTGAACGGGCTAAAATGTATTCATTATAACATTTCATGAAAACATAAATTACTTTCTCTAACCACTGCAAGCTTTTGGAAGACCGAGAGAACAAAAGATGAGGAAGCAGAGGGGCGAGTGCTCCTTTGCAGTAAGAACCAAACAACAATAATGGCGAACCAAGAAAAAAGTGGATGAATAAATGAACGCAAGTACATTTCAGTGCTTGCACAAAGCATGTAGTCACTGTTCCCATGTTGTACACTCATCGAAAAAAGGTCTTTGTTGAAAATGAGTAATACTAGTATTATTTCTAACACCTAATCTTTGCTGCTTGCGCAAATGCCCGGAAGAAGTAGCCTAATTCTTTGTACAGCACTGCACAATTTTTCACTTTATGCTGTTAACAGATACCAAAGACCATTTGACTGTATTTTTGATGAATTATTCTCACGGCAAAAAGCTGCATAGTGTCGATTCATGTTCCAACTGGATAAGGCACGCACACAGACAGAGACAGTAGAAGGAAAATGGAAACAACACGGGCACGCCTTATTCAGTCTGAACACGAATTGATACCGTTTAATCCAATTATCCGGGCTACTGCAATACATGTGTGGATGCTTTTTTTTATAGATATTGAAGACTTGTTTGTGCAGTTATGGTATGTAGTAATACTACTCGCAATTTTGTGTGAAAGAACGACCAAGCTAGTTGCCCATTACACGTCCTTACTATTCCGAGGTTCTATGCTGTCACAAACAAGCGCTCAAGATAGCGCACGGCTCCGATTTCTAAGGGCTCCGTAAAAACAGGCGCCAAGCAGATGCAACAAGAATCGGCATAAAGAAAAAACAGCATCAAAAGACTCGCCCCCTCGAAAAAGACGCCACGCCAATCAACCTCCTCGCACTTGTCACCGAGCGAACTCTAGAAACATCTAAAAGAAAAGGGGCGTGGTGCTGCATAGTTGCATCAGATTACAAGAGAGGTCCCGCCCTTTCCACAGCCTTGGCAGGGCGGCGGACGGAGAAAACGCCTAGAAATTTCAGGAAACCAGGAGCTAGTGCATATAAGCAAGCAGCGAAGGGAGACGCATCAAGAATATGAAGAAAGTTTTCCACCAGCGTGCAAAGGCTTGTCTTACAGGCAGGAGATGAAGCGTAGTTTTCCACCTGCAGGTGAAGGCTTGTCTTAGAAGCAGGAGATGAGTGTGTGCTTATCGCCCGCGGGCTAAAACATGCTCTGCAGTAGCAGCGCGTGAGTGACTAATGTGTTACTGTCAAAAAAGTTTCGTTATTGAAGCGGGATCAGTTGACGACGCGAGAGTTTCCTGGAAGAAAAACCTCGGATGCAGCGGGACGACAACCGGCGCTGGACTTTGAGTGTGTGTTTCCTTGAAGAAAAGCATTCAAGCTTTGCTCCACGAACATTGGACTGAATACGTGTGACGAACATTTTAGTCTGTAAGTGCCTTGTTTAGTAAATGTATGAGATTGCATTAGAGCGCGTGTTATTGTTTGTGTTCATTGTTTTGAATTTATCGGAGTTCCTTGTGAGTTGCATCATTATGCATTATTGCCAAGAGTGCATAATTGTATGTTTTGTTCTTCCTTGTTTAAGAATATATTTTTGTTTTGTTATCAACCCTCAGCTCTGCCTCATTTTTTTTTTACCACAGCAGGCGTTCGCTACACACCAAAAAAACCAACACTAAATTGTCTGCACTTTCGTGGTGCTGACGCATCATCCCTTGGAATCAGCACCATGATTGCCTTTCTGATAACGGGACTAGTGACATATGCCCAACCACTGGTGAAAGATACTGGGCTCTTCATAGAATGCAGGCTCGAAACAGCTGCCCAAGTGATCCCTTCAAGCCACTCACATGTGTTGAGAGCTCCCACACCTGCAGGGGAAAGCTGCTCATGCACATGACACTTAAGTAATCTGGGCACTCGGTGGTCTTGTCAATTAGACACTGGATGCATGCGGTCCTTGGATCACAGTTAAATCACTCACCACGCCAACGATGTATGGACTGCTGGCGTCACCCAGCAGATGGGATATTAAGATCTGGAAGGCAGCACCCGTGGCTCTTCGTGAAGGCACCAGGATGTACTGCAAGAAAGAAAAAGCCCAAAAGCTCCTTCTCACGTGGCAACTCAGAGGCATTTAGGCTGAACCATGCACACACAAGATCCGCATCCTAAGTCCATGGCCTACACCTCAGAAACAGCAGTCAACAGTACCTGTAAATACAGGCGAATGTCGCTCAAAACATTCACCCACCTGTCATGATACCCATGGGCTGATGTGGCAAGAAGTCATATAGAATGCCACAACTAAACAGCATACTTCAGTGCAACTAGATTGCAGCTACAAATGCAAGAAAAAAATCCCTGGTAGTGACATCACGGCAGTAACCTCAGACTTTTTTTCTTTTAGCACCCATTAATTTCATTCTCTATAATAACTACATCAGAGCATATATATATATGTTTTCTTGGGCTCAGTCAGCACCGCATGTGATATTGGATTCCAATAGCAGAGTCAGAGCAGATGACGGACTCTGCAAGTGAGCACTCAACTCTGGCATAGAGCAATGTCTCCAAATCCACAACTGGAACACAATCCGTGCTGCTGGAGCAAGCATGAGAACATGGAGGAGGAGGAAGTGCTTGAGTTACCCAGAATACCTTGCCTGTAGCTATTCGATTGCACAGTCGAATTCAGTCCAATTCACACTCGCACCCACATTTGTATTGTTGCAGTCACTGTCCGATGAATCACTCGTGAAGCAATTAGTTTTCCGATTTGGAGCTGCCACTACCGAGCAGCAGAAGCAATACCGCATGGCTCGCCCAGTCGCACCCATGTCATCTACCATTACTGGCAAGACTCACGACACCACTGCAAACAGACAAATGTGGTAATAAAGGGGCCAAAACACGGTCACCCACCAAATTGCAGTTCACAGCAAAAATTGAAGTAGAGGGTCGGTCTACTGTGCCTGTACATAGATGAAAAAGGGACTTTGAAAAATAGTTCATAGCAAAATGAGCCCAAGAAGTTGTTGGCTATAAACCCTGCCCACCAACGGTTTTGCCATGGCGCATGTGACGTCGTGTACTTTATGAAGCCATTATCTTCTATTCAAGTTTTAGCCACTGCAAATTTTTCAACTTTCGGTGATGAACTCAAGCAAGCTCCAACTGCACTGTTGTACATGCGGCTGACCATGAAACAAGATTGTTGGCCAAAATACAGACACTGGCAAAGCAAGCGGCTTGTTACATCACGGCTTGCATGTGCACCAGTGTTGCCAGACTCTCTGGCCATCTGTGTGTTTGTAAAGATGCTCGTTATAAATTGAATGCTCAGCCTAATGTGCTGAAATTTCACCACCTTGTTTATTAACCCACATAACACAGGTCATAAGTGAGAATTGGCTGTCAAGGACCCTTCAAAGAAAACACATCACGCCAAGCTCCGGTCCGCTCTCCTGATTTTGGCAGAGAAATTTTTCATGCTCCTAGAAGTGACCTTCGCTCTGAATCTACTCTGGCTCTCTCATTGGAACCCTCCACTCCTGCCCTCACTTTGCCATCGGAACACACTTCCTACAAAAAGAGTGGAAAAGCCTGCCGTAAGTACACTATTGGAATTCAACATAAACAAAGCAACCTTTCTTTTTGGACTCATTCAATGTTTTTATGGCCTGTTATGGGGCCCCCGCCAGCTGCATGGCATAAGAGCTGGTGACATGAAAATATTGCTGGAAAAGAAAGCATGCAACCGGAACTGGCTAGATGATATCACAGCTCTTTGTTCTTCCATTGCAGCAGTTTGCAACCAAAAATGATTGCCGCCTGCTAGCACTAAATACTTTTAAGCCACTGAAAAAAATCCTTTTTGGGTAATGTGCATGTTAAAAAAGTCACAGCTTTGCCGCAAAGGCGAGGTAATGAAAGCGATAGCAACAAATTGGAAGGTCACGTGCAGATTGGCCAGCAGATCGAAACATGCCCCGTGTTTCGCACGCACGAAACATACTCTCAGATACAGATGAACGCGAATAGGGGTCTCAGTTGTTACTTTGCTGTGTTTTAAAAGCGCTCTCTTTTCGCAAACGGAGACTGAGCAATGATTGGAGTGACCTTTGTGCGCCCGGTAACTACAACAGAATCGTTCCATTAAAAGCTGAAGGCCCGCCAAAACATACAATCCTCCCCACTGCGAGACAAGGGCGCACGTGTGAGAGTCGACCCCCTGCTCTTCGTGGGGCAAAGTGCACATGGGAGATGAGAGCGCATGTCGGCGCGTCTTGACGAAGTGGGACTTTAGGCTTCGTGCGTTCATTGCGCCGTCTTGCTAGTAATGCTGAAAACACGATAGTGTCCCCCCCCCCCAAGATGCCCGTCACCAGCGATAACTGGTAGATAAAAACAGCTTGCCATTTGAATGTTGAAGGATGTGCTCCTCAGTGGCTCAGTGGTTAACGTCTCGCACTCACAACTTAGAGGTCCCAAGTTGGGTTCCTCGAGCCGGAGTCTTTTTCTAGATTATTTTTCTTTCTTGCGTTTTCATATGTATAAATTTGTATAGTAATACGGTGAGTGACGACCACATCAACGCCGGCAGCAAAATCCAGCCAAGAGTGTCCATCCGTCTATTCGCTGACGATTGCGTGATTTATCGTCCTATTAACTGCCCTAATGACTCCCAGATCCTTCAAAATGATCTAATAACTATAGAAACCTGGTGCAAAAAATGGCTCATGACTTTGAACATTAGGAAAACCTCCGTCATCTCTTTTCATCGCAGGAAATCTCACCCGGCTACTTCATACTTTTTTTCTGGTTGCGAAATATCCCTGGTGAATTCCTACAAATATTTAGGTATAAACATTACGCCAGATCTTACTTGGTCCTCCCACATAACAAACATTTCTAACGAAGCAAACAAAGTCCTTGGTTACCTAAGAAGAAATCTACGACTTGCTCCCCCTTCTGTTAAACTTTTAGCATATCAAACACTAGTCCGTCCGAAGCTTGAATACGCTTGCGCCGTCTGGGATCCCCACCAACCTAATCTATCCAAAACATTAGAATCTGTCCAAAATAGAGCATCTAGGTTTATATATTCCGATTACTCGCGCCACACAAGCGTTACTAACTTAAAGATTAAAGCCCATCTTCCCAGCCTTGAACTGCTACGCAAAGTCGCTAGATTAGCTCTTTTTCATAAATTTTTTCACTCACTGTCCGACGCATCTGTTATCATGCCAGCGCATCGCATATCTTCCCGCACTAACCACAACAACCCAGTTTACCCTGCGCATGCCCGTACAACTGCTCACCTTCGGTCATTCTTCGTTCAGACAGTGAAGGATTGGAATGACCTTCCGTCCCACGTCGTGCGCCACTCCAGCCCCATTCTTTTCAAAGCGCACATAGAAGAAACCCTGTATTGCCCACCCCTCATGTAACACCCCTCCCTGGGGTTTTTGAGGTATAATAAATAAATAAATAAATAAATAAATATAATTGCCATCGCAATAAAGAAAACAAGTTTTACATTGAAAACACTTACAGAGAAGGTTTATTTCAGATGCTATCAGAATTGTTGGAACACGTAGAATGCTTAACAAGTGGGAGACTCAGCTGCTGGTTCACTTACACTATATTGACAGCTGCAATCAGAAAAAGAAGGAGCACGCACAAATGTGAGCTCATGAAAAAGTACCGCTAATAACTGTTTTACCAATGCATGCCAAATGAAAGCTGACTATAATCAGAGCTGTTAAAATAACGAGTGCTTGAGAAGTGCTGGTGAGATTGATATTCTGTGAAGCCTGGCACAAAAGTATAAAAAAATCTGAATACCCAAAACACAACTTGTGTTTTCTGCAAATGAACCTTCCTTCATCAATAGAGACAGTGAGTAGTTGTTAGTACAGTCAAACCTCAATATAATGATGTAACGTCAATACTGCAATTTACTTTGCTAAATCCAATATTTGTTGAAACAGTGGAGATGAAAACAGGCTTTAACAAATTTGGAATTGTAGATGTGCAAAAGTCATCGATACAAAAGCACAAAACACTAATGTTGACACCCACCAGTCATGAGGTAATCCTTACCAGTCTCCTCAAGCCATTTTAAATTTCGGTTCAACTTCAAGACAGCAACTCTTGCAGCCTTGAAGAAGACAAGTCCACTAGTTGAAACATCGGCTTCAGCAGACAATCCTGTTTACAAATTTCTCAACACAAGCTTCCATCTTCTCTTGACTCCTGCCTTTTTTGGAACTCAAATGTGAGGTCTTTAAAGAGCCCGTGAACCACTCTCGATATTTTTTCAAGCATTTCAAGTAAATAAGCGCAACATGTGCAGAATTCCGTCGCGATCAGCGATTCTACACGTGGCAGCGCTACAAGCCGCTGGCGTGCCACAAATTCCAAGAAACAATCCCTCCTTCTTTCTGGGCGTTTCGGGCCTCTGCGTGACACACCGTGCCACATCTTTGGAGCGCCGAGCCAAACACAGTGGACTCCCATTGAACGAAACTCGGTTAAATGAAAAAGCCGCACAGACGAAACTATCTAGGCATAATTGGTTGGTATGCTATATATTTAACAATAAAAAGTTTGGGGTAATCGGGAACATTTTTCATAGCTTTCATCGGTTAAATGAAACTAAAACAGCCAAAAGCCATGAACGGCGAAAGTGGCCATGGCAGTCTAGCAACCATGGAACCAGTGTCAAAGCTAGCTTAGCCATGCTAATCCAGCAATTGCACAAGTCCGCGCACGCCAAGAAGCAATCAACGTCTCTTCGTGAACACGAGGAGACAGCCTTGAGGAACCTATAGCTCAAGTTCAAGATGAGGACTTGTGCTCAAGTGGTAACGAGATGGTGTGTGATGCCAAGCCCATTTCAGTGGCTGAGAGTACAGCAAGAGATGCCGTCATCCTGTTTCAGCGCTCCTTTGAACACGATGGTGGCACAGTTCTTGCCCAGCCTTTCAGCAATGCACTACTACTATGTGAAGTAGGGCTTGAGCAAGGCCAAGCAAATTGTTATCACCTCCTTTTTTCCAAGTCAGCAATATTAGCAACACTTTTCTCTCTAATAAACGATAGTAGTATCGTGTACTTCAAAATGTTTCTGTTCAATGAGCCACAACTGGTGCTTTTGAAATAAAGCCATATTTCATTCATTTTGTGGGCTTTGCTTAAATGAAACTTCTCATAAATGAAACAAATTTTCTTGCCCCTTCGAGTTCCATTTAAGAATAATCCACTGTACGCCAAATATGCTGTTCGAGCAAGAGCCTACAACTTTTGGTCAGTCTGCAAGCAGCTGTCCACGCTGCTTGTTGTGTGTCGTGTTGCCCGCGTGCGTGCAACACTTATGTGGCACAGTGTGTCTTCGCATGGGTCCATCGCATTCGTGATCCTTTGAAGGCGTGCGCGCATTGCAGGATCCATACCGGCACGATTACGGCAGCCACGGTTCGCCAACAAGCATGCAGCTACAACATAACTGACAGGGGTCGATGGCCGAAGTCGCAACAACCGGAAATAGACTGTTTCAAGCAGCGCGTCAGCGATGACGGATGCCACGCGAGATTGGGAGGTGCACAGGAGGGGTGCTCGGCGAGAGGGCAAAATGGCATGGGAGAGGATATCAGCGGAGGGAAGCACAGAAGAGAGGGAAAGGTATGCGCGTCACGGTTTCGTTAATCAAATGCATCTAACTCCACTATTACTGCACCATATCAAAATTCTTGCGGCTCCGTGTTCGTCGTACACTTGTGCGCAATTTCCCCACCACACCTGGATTTCGACCTCTGGGTGATTAGAGGGCCCTTTAAGGCAAATTAACTGAAGTGAACTTGATTATACAGTTAAACCTGGATATAACGAAATTGATGAATTCCATGGAAAATTTGTTATAAAGAGAATTTCGTTATATGCAGTTTCGTTACAAAAATTCAGAAAATAAACTTGCAAATTGAACGAAAAGGGGACTGAAGGCAGAGCTAACCCAAAACACTTATTTTACAGTAAAAAATGTTTTATTTATGCGATAGCAATTGTATGGACACTCTCGGCGGGTTTTCGCCGTCATTGCGATGCTTCGTAACAGCTCCAAATTGATAATATGCCCCCGCGCATCGTAACTTTCACGAGCAGGTAAAAGCACACGATGTCACACAGGTCCCGTTAATTAGGGAGGCGATCGCCGGGCTAATTCCAAGGGCCGTAGTATCGGCCCCCCGAACTGCACCACCAAAGCGTGGACAATTTAGAAGTGGTCCTTTTTGGCGCGCCAGCGGACGCCCGCTGTGGCCCAAAGAACAAGTCAGAGCCGAGAGTTGATAAACAAACGAAATTATATTCTCAATAATTGCAGATCAAAACAACACACAAGTATGCACTCTCCACGATAGTTGAGTACAATATATCACCAAACAAACAACGTACTACACAGTACAATCAGCCACACTCGAAACAACGGACACAGACAACAATACGCACTACAATGCAGTCGCATGCATTGAACAACCAAGACACTTAAAGACTCAAGAGACAGGAAAGCTATTCAGTCCAAAGTTCTTGGAACAAAAGTCTGGATGATACTCTTCCGAGAGTCACTCACTCAAAGTCCAGCGTTGTTGTCGTTCCGCTGCCCTCGAAGTTTCTCTTCCCGGAAACCTCGCCGAAGTTTCTCTTCCAGGAAACCTCGCGTCTTCAATTGGCCACTCTCCAAGCTTCAAACTTCTTCGCCGGAAACCCGTCGGCTTCACACACACAGCTGTTGCCGCGCGTCTTCGCTCGATAGCGGTAAACACACACTCTTGCCTGTAGCTCGAGTCGTCACCCCTCAGGTGGAAATCTTCTTCTTCTCCTGCTTTGTCTCCACGGACAAAACCTTCGCCGACTACCCGGCGGAATCTCTACGCGCTCTGGCGCTAACTTTCGTCTTCTCCTCCGAAGTTTTTCTTCCAGGAAACCTCACTTCTCCTGCTTTGTCCCTACGGACAAAACCTTCGCCGACTACCCGGCGGGATACCCTACGCGCTCTGGCGCTAACTTCCGTCTTCTCCTGATCTCTCATCTCGGCTGCTCGATTAAATACCTTCCGCGCGAGATTCCAGAAGGTTCTCGTCATTTCGTCGGCGCGATATGCAGCGAAGGCTGGGGAGAGGGCGAGACGGTTCAAATGCCCTCCGCGACGGATGACTCAACTCGGTATGACCACGCCCCTTTCCATCTAGAAAGTTCGAGTGCTTGCTCGGCCGCCGTTGTGGGGTGAGGAGGTTCGTCGGCAAACCTACGCTTCCGAGGGAGGGAGTCGCGCCCGGGGAGTCTGGATGTTTGTTTTCTTTTTTTTTTTTTTTTTATCGTTGACCTCGCGGCGTCACTCTGGCGTTTCATCGCGAGGAGTTGGCGGCGCGCTCTTTTTGAGCGCTCGTTCTGTAACACGCGAGCACTGCTGAAGGAGAGATCAAATGAGTCAGCCCATCCCTATCGCCTGAAAAATGCATAAGAGAACATCTCCTGGATGTTGGAATTTCCGTCAAATGCTTAGACAGAAAGTAGACCAGTCGTCTTGAACGAGCATGAAAAAACGCGGAGAGGGAGGGGGAATTGCTCGAGTGGCCATAATGATCAAAGTGGACGATTGGGCCAGTTAATACATGATCCAAGTATATACCGTATTTACACGATTGTAAGACGACCCTTTTTTTCAAATTTGACAATCCAATGTTGGGGGGTCGTCTTAGAATCGAAATCGAACCATGTACCTTAGAATCGAAATCGAACCATGTATTGTCATCTCGAATAGTTTCCCGCTCAACCCAAAGCGCATAGTTTTCCGCATGCTTATACAAAAGCTTTTCTTTTTTTAGCATCTACTGCGCGCATTACGAGTGCCTTTATGACGAGCGCACGGCTTTTGAGGGAGCACCGGTAATCGATGGAAGAGCCGCCGTAGGGGGGTATTGGTAGTTGACGGAAGAGCTCCTCTTTGTGGTACAATTTTCTACGCGGGAGCGTCGCCGCGTGCTCCTGTCGCTTGTGTCCACGACCGGCTCTCTCGAGTCACTTCTGTCTGACATGAGTGCCGTAGGCTCGAAGAACACTCGGCGCTCGTTTACGGCAGCGTTTAAGCGGGCTGCTATTCTTCATGCGGAGGAAACCAACAACTGTGCAGCAGGACGGAAGTTCGGAATCGATCCTCTCCGCATGGGCGGCCGTCCCACGCGATGCCGTGGTGCGGTCGTTCGCGAAGTGTGGACTCACACTTGACGACGACGTGCTGTGGGACTGCAGCAGCAATGACGGCAGCAGCACCAGCCAGGACGACTCCAGCGACGATGAATAATCCTCCGCAACCACGTGAATAAATTTCCCTTGTGTAAAATGCGCGCGTTTTTTTTTTTTTTTGAGATGCGATTTTGGGGGGCTCGTCTTACATTCGAGTCGTCTTACAATCGTGTAAATACGGTATACTACGCGGCAAAAAACACGGACGAAAAAACCACAAGAGGCAATAATGAAACTTGGATTTTAAGGGTGGTCACGATCGCTGGCACGCTTGCTATCTCAGAAAGTATCAGTGCAGTTTCAATGCAAAGGGACTGTGTGCAAAGAGCCCTTCTCCCTGGAGCAGCCATATTTGCACCAGTGTTTTGTAGGAGTTCCGCCATATCAGATCCAAAAGAATTGGCTGCAAGCTTTACTTCTTATAACATTACAACTTTTTGCTATCACGTTCATTGCATTGCATTCAACACGCCATCGCGTTGCCAGAACTAATAGGCTAATCGCGAAAGCTACCAACCTGTCAACTCACTGCGCAGCACAAGATGGAAGCCCACGACGAGTCGACCTCTGAAGATCCATCGTCAAAGTGGTTTCTGAGACTTTCTTTCACGGGTAATTTGACATCCCCTTGGTGGTGACGACACAGCTGTTCGAAACTAGGAAAAGTCAAAGTTTCGCCACAACGGCGAAGTAACGAATGCGATAGCAAAATCTTGGACTGTAACGCTGAGAACGGCAAGCTGATTTAAACGTGCAGCGCGCTGCTCGCGCACAAATGACACACGAAAACAACATACACAAGACGAGAGCGAACTGACCACGTTTACCGCTCGACACTTAACATGCTGTTTAAACAAAAAGAAGGCACCAAACGTAATCACAGGTACAAGTGAGTGCGAACTAACAAGTGCTTACTTCGCTGTGTTTGAAAAATGCACTCTTTTCGCAAACGGCACCTGTCCAGCAAGCGAAGTGATCGTTGTGCGCCCGGCAACTAAACGCAATCGTTCCGGTAAAAGTACAAGGTGCGCGATTCTTCCCGCTGAAGGCGGATAAGCACGCACACACGAGCGTCTCACCCCCCCCCCCCATCGCGGTACAAAGTATGCATGGGAGATAAGCGCGCATCGCACTCCGTGACAAGCTGGGCACCGAGCACTGGCATTTTTTTTTTCTTGAGTTTTCATATATATATATATATATATAAATACGTATACATATACGGTGAATGATGGCGGCTGCGGTGACGGCAAAAAACCAGCACAGACTGTCCATATAATTGCTATCGCAATAAAAAGGATTCAAAGCTGATCGATGTCGGGGGTCACACCACGCGCGCAGTTAAACTATGCACGTGTCACAGCATCGAAAACAAAGAGTGAACGACACAGACACAAACACAGGCATCGCGAAAACTATTCGATAAAGCGCCCTCATATGCAGCACGACCCTACATATGTGATGCTAACTATAAGCGTGGCTCTGCCAACGCACAAAAGCAGTTTTCTTTTGGTTTGGTGTGAAGGGGGGGGGGGGGCGCACTTGTGCATGCGTCCGCGGCGGTGAGAACAGTGGCAACGCCGGCTCGTGGGATGCAGGCCCACCTGCCCACCACACGCTTACCCGCGCACAATAACGAGCGCGCGCTCTCGCCTCGTGCACCGTGCAAGCCGCCACCGCTTGACGCTTCGTTGAGGCAGCTGCAGAAGATGCCTGCTTGTACGAAAATGCCAAAATGCTGTGCTAAATTTTTAGATTGTCCATGGGGCAAATTCGTTACATTAAGGCTGTCTCCCGCTGTTACTTTGTTACATAGATGACGAAAATACATGTGCTTCTACAGAACAACAGCCGGGCATAAAAAAAACTTTGTTATATCGAGAAATTCTTTATGCAGTCGAGCCCACTTATAACGAACCTGAGCGTGACGCGGCATCCGTTCACCCTATCCCGAAGTTCGTAGTAAATGAAACACAGCTTTTTTAAAAAGTTGCGCGTGAAAACACAAACTTTTTATGCCCCCAAAAGTCCGTGATGGACGTGATTCGAATAGAAGAAGCGATAAAAGTGGTCTCGAGCTCATTTAATACGGCAGGTCGCTCGTTCGCCGAGGTCCGTGACACAATCTTCATGAGGCACTGACTCCAAAGTTTCGTCGTTCTCGCAATCCGACTCCTCCAAATCGCTCTCGCCATGTACTTCATTCACAATGCCCTAATCCGTGCACGGTTTGCAGTGTCGGCATCATCACCAGCCGTAATTAAACCATCGCAACAGATGCCCCACTCGCTCTCCCAGATCGGAGTCGACGACATGCTGCCACAAATCGCCGCCGCAGTGGTCCTTCGGAAGCTTCAGGCTCGGCATCGGGCCTGACGTGGACGAAGTCGGCCTCGCGAAAACAGTTTCGCACGCATGTAGCCGTCACCGCCGCCCACGAAATATTCACCATCTCCACAGCTGCATACCGGGACGCCCGAAGCGGCAAGTTGGCTGCCAGGTAGTCAACAGCTATAAGCAAGCGCTCCGCAACGCAGCACCTAACGCACGGATTACGCTCAAGCCAAGCAGTCACACTTTCGACGTTTTGTTGAGCGGCAGGAAAGAAAAAGCGTGCTAATCCTCCCATCGGCCATCATAACCACACAGGCACACCAAGAGCGAGCAAGACGCATACACGCGACACACATGCCAGAACGCGTGAAACAGCTCTAGACTCGTTCCCCATCAGAAAACGAAACTAATTTGAGCCAGCGTGGCGGGCGTCATTGAGCGGAGGAGACGGGCGAAGGGGTTGTGACCAAGAAAGGAGAGCAGACTTGCGAGAGAAGGGCAAGGAGTTGCGATAAAGAGAGGGGAGGATGCGGCGGGAGGGCGACCTTGAAAACCAAAACACACGGGAAGGAGGCAAGTTGGGTAGCTTGCTTGAAGCGTCTGTGAAACTCGCACGTAGCAAAACTTGGAAAGAGTGCATGGCCGTCTGGATCAGCATCGGTGTCCACGAGGGTGTTCGAAGAATCGGCGGCCGTGGTCAAAAATCGTTTTGTTGCGCCGGCGGGTTTGCGTGGCCTCACGAACTTCCGATATTTCGCGATTCATTCCACGCAAATTAACAGCCGTTTTTGCGCTTCCACACACGCGCAAAAGGCATGCTGAGCTGAGTGCGAAGTGAGCAAGAACAAGTCCTAAACACGAAACAAAACGCAAATTATCAATTATCGGTCCGTGGGGCAGAGTACGGGCGTGCACTAGACGCAGGCTATCGGATACAGTCGGTGGCCGACGATGTTGGCAAATGGTCTGGTCACTCCGGGCCGGCGACGTCGACAGTACCAGCGATCTAAACGGGGTAGATGGCCGACCGGTCTTCGAAAGATTGGTGGCAGTGTGAAAACACAGGCCTCGTCTGGCGATGCAGAATGCTCAGAGTAGCGGGGGGGGGGACAAAGGGCGGAGGGGTGCGTAACAGAAGCGGTCGGGGAGAGGGCAACTAAAGGGGCGCGGAGGCAGGGTCGGCGTTTAACAATAAGAATGCATGGGCACCTCGCCGATGCCTGAACAATGGTCAAAATTGGTTTCTCGAGAAGTCGGCAGACCGCTGACTCCGTTCGCTGTAACCGATCAGCGGCGCTCGGAAACGTTCGTTGTAAGTGTGATTTTGTGCCATTAAACCAATGTATATTTTCACGGTCACGCGGATATTGTTTGTTTTAAGCGAAAGTTCGTTTTAAGTGGGGCCGCTATATGTGGGCTCGACTGTATATGGAGGTTCGTTATAAGCAGGTTTAACTCTAGTTTGCAATGTTCCTGTGCCAGCCCGCTGATGGTGACAGCCAACAAGTGCAGAGGGAATAGCGGCAAAGAAAAAAAGGCACATTTACCCAAGCGACAAGATCAAGATTGTAAAAGCGGGAGCCCAAGGATGTGTAACAAGTTGCACAACAAGAATAGAGATTAAAGGGTTCTTTCAGGAACAGCTGACAAATTATGTGTGAAAAATCTCTTGCACCATGACTGTACCTGCTTGCCACACTTGTGATACATGTTCCATGACTTACCAGAAGGATGTCAGCCACTATGGACCAGTTGAGGCAGATGGCTGTCATGCCAAAGAAGAACAGCACCTGCATTTAAATGGCACAACATTGTCATCAGCGTCCAGCGGCAGTGATGTCACATATGCAAGCGAAGAAACCAGTGCTGCTCCAAAGCAGCTTTGTCAACCCTTCTTTCCCACCAATCTTTACCACACTTTAGAGCACCAATTATTTAAGCTACAACTGTCCCTGACTTATTACATTTTGAAGGCTTACAGTCAAGCTGTCTGTGACAGCTTTCTATTTTGGGAACACTCAATTTGATTATTAGAGCGTCTGATGATAAAATAGATGTTTCGTCGACTGATTTTCATAGTGCTGTTGGCAAATTGAAGCAGATGCAAACTGGAATGTGCGCTACTATACAGTAGAATCTCAATGATACGATTACGGTTGATGCAAACTTCGGGATGATAAGAATTTTAAGGTTGTTTTGGATGGATCACATTATATAAAATACACTATGATTCAGTGTTATACGAATGGTTTCCCCAGCCAGCATGGATTATACCAAAGTGCGATTGAACCCTGCATGCCAGTGGCACAACGCGGCTTGTCAGCAGGAGGACGGCCCGTTCACTCTTAACCTCTAAGGGAGTGAATGCGGCAAAACTCCCCGGAATTTGTCTCGCTTCCGTGGCATGCAAAACACGTGTGAACTTCCTGGACACTATCTATGATTGCATTAATAGCGACTACAGTCCAAGCTGTGACAAGCAGTGGCCCCTTTTCACCGTGCACCTTCAGAACTGTGTAGACACCATTCAGAATTGTGCACTAGAAAGCCATTTTCACTCAGCAGCATAGGTGGTGCCCCGCATTTTTGTTTGGAAACTGGACTTAGGCCACAGGCATGCCTTCAGAAAATTTTAAACACTATGATTGTACTCTTAAGCTGCAGTCACATGGTGAACAAAACTGCAGGTAGAGAAAACTGAGGCTTTTACACTGCTCTTATGCAAAATAAGTACTAGATTTACATATTCAGGAAGCAAATGAAAATGCTCTCATATAACGGGTAGATGCCTGTTTATTATCTTGTTGTTACAGTGTAGACCATTTATAACGTAAGCCACGAGAGCTGAAAAATCTGCACTGTAAGCAGTGCTGAGTAATAACCAAAGCATGCTTTTTCCGACCTATGCCTATGCCCAAACGGCAACCCAACTTTCCACCTTTCAAATGCAATGATTAAACTTTCCACTTGCAGCCAGATTCAACACAATCACAACGCAATGCAGAAACAAAGTTTTCCAGTCCGGCATCATCGGAAGAACGCTGTTATTTTCGTTTGGCGGTTGTTGTGAGCAATGCTTCGAAAATTTTGTCTTCCACAAAGATTAAGTTTTCTCGCTTAAGTTGTTCTTTGCCCAGCATGTTTTCCTTTTCGTGAGGTATTCCAACGCGCTTTTGCATGGGATATCTGGTTCTGACGTTCTGTCGACATCGCCCTTGCCATACAACCCCCAGTCGGTTGCACCCTCCGCACTACCGCGCAACAATGTTACGTTCGCGTCGTCTGTGCTCGCTTCCTCACAGCCAGAAAGCTCAGACTTTTTGGCGTCGACATATTCTTCGAAAGTGTCAGTGGCAGTTATGAACTTGCTGTAAGCGAGGCCGGACCACACGTCGTCAGTATTAAGAGTCTCAACGGTGACATGTTGTTCAGCTCATTGTTTTCCAGGCCCTCTGTATTGTGTACAAAGCTTGCGCTCTTGAAACATTTGCTTCTGATATTGGCCTTAACCTGCCGCCATAAAGCGACCACCATGTCAATTACACCCCTCAAATTCACCTTAAGAGGCTGCTGCTGCTGAAGGCTCAGCAAAACTCTCTCGCATATGCACCTTTTTCAAAGTGCTTTTACAGTTGCAATGACACCCTGGTCAAGAGGTTGACATTTTGCTGTCCTCTTTGCAAGCAAAAATTACAGGTTGACTGCAGTCAGCATTGGCTTGATGTTGTGGGCCATGCAGTTGTCGAGGATGAGCATGACCCGTTGCTTTATCGAAGTTGCAAATCCGGCTGGCAAAGAAATCCTGCCTCATCCAAGCCTTCTTATCAGATATGTTGGTCATTGGCAGGCACCCTCGCTTTTTAAAGCAATATGACTTTGCCAATTTACCAATGACAAACAGGTGGCGCATGTCACTTCTGTCTATATTTGCACAAATCAATACAGTTATGTGCTCTTTGAGGCCTTGCGGCCAGACCAGGCTCCACCTTTCAGTGCAACCACGTGGTTGGGCGAAAGATTATAAAATAAACCACCTTCATCAGTATTATATTGTAACGGATATAACAACCTCACAACCGGGACGTCCTATTTACAAGGTTTAATAAGGGCGAACTTGTGCCCAAAGCCAAAAGAACTACACAGTAGCTGGGAGAAAGCAGCGAACGCTCGTCGTCCTCTTCTTCTCTTCTTTTCCGCTGCTCGGTAGCAGCTCGTGCACAGGCTGGGCCGGCTCGTGCCTTCCGGCGGGCTTCATGAGTCGTAGCGATGCCGTCAGCGTTCCTCTTTTAACAACGTCTGCGTTGTACTGCGCCTTAACAATTCCTCGTGGCATTATCCCCCCTCTCAAGCGGCATCGCCCCGATGCTTGCGATGAGGCTGTTTTTTTTTTTTTTTTTTTTTGTGTGCAAGTTTGTAAAAATGAGGTTGCAGTACGTCAAGGTATTGGGGTGGCTAGGTTTGGAATCGGTCGTAGTACGGTTTCATCCGTACAATGTGTACACGCTCCGTGGGATTGCGTCGCCTCGAATGCAGGTGGCCTGCAGGCTTGACTTCGTAGACGAGGTCATTGTGTCGCTGTACGATCTCGTAGGGGCCAAAATACCGTGAAATGAGTTTTTCGGAGAGGCCTCGTCGTCGTACTGGAGTCCATATCCACACTTTGTCGCCAACGTCATATCGCGTGTCAAGTCTTCCTCGGTTGTAGCGGTCGGCATCGATGCGGTGTTGGTGGCGTATTCGGTATCTTGCTAACTGGCGGGCTTCTTCCGCTCTTTGTAGAAAGTCGTCAAGATCGGGGGGGTAGTCATCTTGGTCTATTGGTAACATAGCATCCAGTGTTGTGGTAACAGCACGACCGTAAACTAGTTCAAATGGGGTGATTTTGGTGGTCTCTTGCACAGCCGTATTGTAGGCGAAAGTGACGTATGGTAAAATTTCGTCCCACTTTTTGTGCTCGACATCCACATACATGGATATCATGTCCGCTAAAGTTCTGTTAAGGCGTTCGGTCAGGCCATTGCATTGAGGATGATATGCAGTGGTTTTCCTATGAACAGTGTGAGTCATGTTGAGCAGGCACTTCAAAAGTTGCGCCGTGAAAGCCGTTCCGCGATCGGTGATTACAACCGTTGGAGCGCCATGTCGCAGGACTATTTTGTGTACGAAGAATTGGGCCACTTCTGCTGCCGTTCCTCGTTCCAAAGAGTCTGTTTCGGCGTATCTAGTTAAATAATCAGTGGCCACAACGATCCATTTCTTGCCGAGTAAAGATGTCGGGAAGGGTCCAAGGAGGTCCATTCCAACTTGGCGGAAAGGCGCTTTCGGTGGATCTATAGGTTGTAGAAGGCCCGCTGGTTTAGAACGTGGTGTTTTTCGTCTTTGGCACTCGCGGCATGTTTTGACGTAGTGTTGCACTGAAGCTAGTAGCTTGGGCCAATAATAATGGAGACTGATCCTTGCAAGCGTTCGCGTCACACCCAAATGTCCAGATGTGGGCTCATCGTGACACGCTCGAAGTATTTCTTGTCGCATAGTTGCTGGAACGACAAGCAGGAACTTTTCGCGGTTGGGCTTGAAGTTTCTCTTGTAGAGAACGTTTCCTCGGAGGCAGAACAATGCGAGGCTTCGAGAAAATATACGGGGTACTTGTACGTCAATTCCTTGCAGGTGTTCGATAAGCGGGAGTAATTCTTTGTCTGTACGTTGGAGTTCGGCTATTTGAGTGGTCTCGACAATTCCTACGAACGGAAAGTCGTCTTCTTCTGATAGTGGTGTGTCTGTAGGAGCCCGTGACAAACAGTCGGCATCGGTATGTTTTTTGCCAGATCGGTATACGACGGTTATATCGTATTCTTGCAGTCTGAGGCTCCACCCCATTCGGTCAGAACTTTCTTGAGTCGCTTCGCTAATTCGTAACTTATCACAGAATAATCCGCACCAGTATCGATCAAAGCATTGAGCTCTAGTCCGTCAATCACCAACGGCAAGTCTGAAGTAATTTTCTCTGTACTGCACTCCTTTACCTGGAAACAGTCGTCGTTATCAGGCTCGTACCGCAGTGGAGGATCTTCACATCCCAAGTCGCCAGCGGCCTCGCCTCCACAGGTCGCCCTCTTCAGTTTCCCGGATTTGGGCTAGGCGAACGCTGCCTAGACGTGCTTGGGAAGGGACGTGGGCTAGACGAGCGGTAGCGCATAGGGGATGGTGAGCGTGGTTGATGACGACGAGGCGGGTCAAATTCCCGACGTGAGCATAGGTATTCTTCAATCTCGGAAGGTCTTTCGCCGTTTCGCGGACACGGTGCATTGATGGCGAATCCCCTAAGACCAGCTTGACGATATCGGCAGAATCGGTACAGGTGGCCAGCCTCTCCACAGTGGAAACACAAGGGCCTACGTGTGGCATCTCGCCACACATCGCTCTTCCGTGGCATCATCTCTCTCGCACGAGGTGGAGTGCGTGTTGCCTCTACGATTTCAGGCGGGCTGCGCATTGTCTGCACATAAGTACTTGGTGTCTCGATCGGCGAACAGTGCAGAGTAGGTCGCCTGAGCACCTCGGAGTACGTTACCGCCCGTCGTGTCGCCGGCACATCACTCCGCGGCTCCCGCATGGCCTGTCGAATTTCGTCTCGGACAACTTCAGCAAGAGACAGCTCGGGGGTGACATCAGGTGACTGCAGTTTCCTTAATTCTTCCCTGACAACAGACCGGACGAGCTCGCGCAATGTGTCAAGATTATCCACGACGCCTGCTGAGTAGACTCCTGCGGATGCACCGGCTACGTCGCGGTTGTACTGTCGGGCTCTCTGCTGAAGCGTCGTTTCGATGGTTGTTGCTTCCGACCGAAACTCAGCAACAGTACGGGGCGGATTGCGGATGAGTCCCGCGAACAATTCTTGCTTTACCCCGTGCATGAGGTGGCGCACTTTCTTGTCTTCCGTCATGCCAGGATCAGCTCGCTTGAAAAGGCGGGACATGTCTTCGATGTACATCGCGACAGTTTCGTTCGTTCGTTGAATCCGTGTGCGGAGAGCTGCTTCCGCCTTTTCCCGGCGATCACTGTTGGCGAACGTACTCAGTAGCTGCCGCCGAAACTCTTGCCACGACGTCAGAGATGCCTCGTGGTTTTCGTACCACACTCGTGCAGAGTCTTCCAACGCAATGTAGACGTTACGCAGCTTGCCTTCCTCGTTCCACTGATTTAGATTTCCCACTCTCTCGAAATGCTCTAACCAGTCTTCGGCGTCCTCGTATGGGTCACCATGAAACACCTTTGGGATGACCGGTTGGCTTACGATGAGTTGTGCCGGCGTAACTTGGCTCGTCATGGTGGTGGCGGCGCTTGTCTCCGTCACCGATGCCCTTGATACGGAAGGGAGTGGCCCAAATTCTGGCAACTCTCCTCGGATACGGCGGCTGACTCGTTGGTGCACCGGTGTAAGCTCCACTGGTTGCGGCTGGTCAGTGCTTGGACTTCGCTCTTGCGTGGGGCTCGGAATCATGTACCCAGCTCCTCCACCAGAAAATGTAACGGATATAACAACCTCACAACCGGGACGTCCTATTTACAAGGTTTAATAAGGGCGAACTTGTGCCCAAAGCCAAAAGAACTACACAGTAGCTGGGAGAAAGCAGCGAACGCTCGTCGTCCTCTTCTTCTCTTCTTTTCCGCTGCTCGGTAGCAGCTCGTGCACAGGCTGGGCCGGCTCGTGCCTTCCGGCGGGCTTCATGAGTCGTAGCGATGCCGTCAGCGTTCCTCTTTTAACAACGTCTGCGTTGTACTGCGCCTTAACAATTCCTCGTGGCAATATATCTCTCTGTCTGTATAGGTGGACAGCACATTCCTTAAGTTTAAATGAAGCTAGACTTTGATAGACTCGTCCTCGACATCACCGCTCTCTTTGCACACCACTTTGCAGCTGACGCCATGGCAATCTTTGAAGTGCTGGACCCACCCATTTAGTGGGTTGAAGTCGCAACAGCATAAATAAAATCTGAGAAATTTAGCCTTTTGTTGGAGCATGGGGCCACTTACTAAGATGCTCTGAGCCCCAACTTCCCGAAACCATCTTAAAAGTGCTGCGTCTATGTCTTCGTATTTCAACATACATACATACATACGTACATATAGGCTTCCGTGGCAGGGAAGACGAATCTTGCTGAAGTTGCTGTCACAGTTTGTCCTTGTTCTTGAAGATGGTCAACATGGTCATGTCGGAAACACTGCATTTAGCTGCCACTGATGCCTTCTTCAGACCATGCTCGATGTCTTGTATAATGCACTCCTTGGTCTTCAGCGATAAGGCACGGAATTTTTTTCACACCGCTTGAAGACGCCACCAACGCCATGGCAAGCAACAGGAGCTCAACAATACACATGCTCCAGACCTTGGAAAGGGGCCCATAGACTTAACGTACCAAGTGTCAGGGATTTCCACTAAGGCAATGTAACCAAAATACGAAAAATATACTTTGAAACCTATGACGTTATGTGCCGAGATGTCGGCACGAAGGAAACTTTGACGTTGACTTCCTCCTCTCTCATAACCTTTGATGGTAAAATTAAAGACATTAGAGTTGTTAGAGTACAAATTACCAATCAATGTCGCCTCTTTGCTTCACTTTATTGCAACAACACGCAGTGCAGGTTATCACAGTGTTGACTCATCTTCCAGAGACACGACAGCTAAATTTCATTTAACATGTGCAATAAGGAGTAAATTATATACATATTTTGCTGAAATGCTCCCTAGACAATTCCCTACAACTATTAGTGACTAAAAAAGAACATTTGCAATGGAGCCTAGTGAGGGGTCTTTTATAAGCAGTCCAGGAGGGTGGACAGAGAGCGGGAGATGTGAGCGGCTTACCCACGTGACGGTCGGCATACGGTGCGCGATAGTGGCACCGACGAACAGCAGGGGCACGCTGATGAGCATGCCTCCACCGCAGATGAAGGCATCAGCCCGCACCGACCACTTGCGGAAGTGGGCGGACAAGGCACTGCCCGTGGCCACACCCACTATGCCCGCCAGGCTGGTGATGATGCCAAAGATGCGATTCACCCTGTATGAAGTGGGCACATGCATTGTGAACAACTTGAGAGTGTTCAGCAGTACTGCAAAAGCACACAGATCAGCTAGCCACATGGTGTCAAGCAAGCAAGCGTACCTGCAGTGTATTCAAGAGCTGAACTTTTCGTGTTGCTTACAGTTACACCTACCGTTTTTCCTTCCTATTGATCGCTACGTCATTCAGCAGAGTGCTTCATGGAACAAACAGATGTTAAGGACATCATAGTCATAATGAAGAAGAAGAAATTGGCAAGGCACGTAGCGTGTAGGCAGGATAACTGCTGATCATTAAGAGTAACTGACTGGATTCCAGGCGAGGGCCAAGAGGAGACAGTAAGTTAGGTAAGCAGGTGAGATTAAGAAGTTTCCACACACAACATGGCAGCAGCAAGTACGGGATTGGGTTGACTGGAGGAACATGAAAGAGACCTTCGTCCTAAAGTGGGTGTAATCACGCTAATGATGACGATGAGGTGCTAAACTTACCAAAGAAGTCGTGACTTGACTCACACATCTGTTGGCAAGTGGATCTCAGCATCTGCAACTAATTGTCAATAGTCTCTTCCTGCTAAATTCTCCCAATCATTTTCATCCCTTGCAATTCCAGACCATCCGCATTCTCTTACACTTTTTTCTAACAATATTATTTAGAACTAACTGACAAAGATGAAATTATAAGTATAGGGGATGCTATTAGAAGTAACAGTAATGTAAATGTGAAGAAAGAAAAGTCTACGAAAAGATAACTCGCCCCCTACAGGATCCAAACCTGCGATCTTCAAATAATGCGTCCAATGCTCTAGCACTGAGCTATGGTGGCCATCATCCCCTCGTCCACAATGTAGAATATGTGAATGCATTTAGACGTAGGAGCGTCAGTCAGTGTCGCCTGTTGTCACTGCAGCGAGCACTCCCTTTTTGCCTGCTGGAGTCATGTAGGCGTCATATTGTGCCTAACAAAGAAAATGAGCACTTAAATTTACACTACTTTCTTCTAACGTTTTGATGATAGATTTCCTATTAAGCAACCAGATAACTGAAGCATCTGATAAGGGCCCCGAACAGTGTGACCGCCTACGAATGCAAGCCCAGTGCGATAAATGACCTTTGTTTCATACTGTGAGGAAGACCTTGCTTATTTCTCTACCTCCTCACTATATTAATGTAGATTATAGCCTTTACAGTCATATTAAAACACCAACAAACTTCATGAAATACCTTCGCCTTCACTAGTCTTCCTAGTAAACATCAAGTGCCCAGATGCTACTGAGCTAACAACCAAATAATTCTCATAAACTAAGTCGCAAAAAAAAAATATGCAACTTTTGCAAAGATGCCCAAGAGAAAGAGAAATTTCATTATTTTTTTCCATTCTAGAAAATGTCTTTATAACAAAAAAATGTCACTTAAGTACAAAAGGGAGCTGGAAAAATTACTTTCATTATTTTGTACACGCAACACATACGCAACTTTGAGCGAAAGTACATAGCCGATTTTCAGCATTGTCACTATACTAGTCTCCATTTTGTTGATTGCACCTTTACCAGTGATCGATTAACACTAATTGTTCAGTGCCCCGACAGAAGCCTGACTTCTACACTCAACTACCCAAAGTAATCGATGAACATGCTGTTAGAGAATGTGTAAAGCTACATTTGCTGAAAAAAATGCGAATAAGCACAAAAAGCGCAACAAGCAACGAGAAAATTCTACAAGCGACTCGGCGAAAAAAAGAAGCTCAAATCCACAGGCAACTCTGGTCAATATAGATTCTACATATAGCCGAGATGAATTATGTGGTAAAGCACTTGGACACATGCTGTAAGCTAACCTAAGAACTCCATTCTATCAAAGGGACGAACTACCAGCCAGAACATGCTGCAGAACATCAGTGCAAGCTAGAAGACTGTGAATTATACCGACAGAACTTGGCATTGTTTCCACAATTCGAATACCAATTTACACTGTTAAATTCTCTTTCAAATGCACAAAAACCAGCATGTGTTGTTACCTGATGGAGAAGCCTTGACACTGTGCAAATGAGTCATTCAGATTGTTGTACCGAGTCTGCAGTTGTTTAGAAACAACACCACTCAGGCTTGAAATTACAGCTTGTATACTACAGTCTAACATGGATATATTGAACCCACACATATATAGAACTTTCGGGTACATCAAACTCTCAAGTTATCCCCTTGAAATTCCTTTGTAAAAGTATGGAAATTCGCTTATTTATATCGAACGGTATTTTTGCCCATCTTTGTATATATCCAACCCTGTGCAAGCTGGAACGTGCGCTTCGGCACCCACCGCGCCCTGCGATCTTTGTGGTAGCGCGGCTCCGCATGCGAGTTAAAAGTGCGCTTTGGCACTTGCAGCGCATGGCGACCTCGGAGTGGCCCCGCACTTCCCTCCAAACACGAAATGCTTGAAAAAAGTTCACGGCGAGAGGGCTCGGACTGAACGGTCTTCAACTTATAGAACGACTTTTTTTTCCCATTTTTTTCTTTTTTTTTCTCTCTCTCATGCTTTCTCTGCATACCCCCTTGGCTCGGAAAGCAGAAACGAAGGAGCCGACAATCTCCTCTTCTCACCATTTCTTTTATTTTTGGTTGCTGTTCTGCGAGCTTGCACCTTTTGCTGTTGCTCTCGCCGGCATTTGCCGGTAACCATAGCCTTGCGGGAGCTTTGTTGGCGCTTGGCGGAGTCCGTTTTCATTGTCCCCTCATCTACATACCACTGCATGTGTAGCATTCTGCTTTTGCATGCGTGTTGTTCAAAGCCACTGCCAACTCCTCGTGTAGCTAAGGCCTGCGCCAAGAAGCACAAGACCTTTGACTTTGCGACGAAGTTGAAGGCTAATATGCATGTTGAGGCGGGCGAGAAATATTCGACCGTCACGAACGACTTCGGGATACCACGGCGCACTTCGAGTACATTGTTGAAGAATAAGGCAGATAACCAGGCAAAGGTGGCGGAGCAACAAACGTCGGGAGCCTGTCGCGTGACAACGAAACTTGCCAAAACCGGTGAAGACAGCGATGACGACGCGTTTTGCGAGTTGTCGTTTCTCTGTTCCCCACGAAGTGTCTGCAGACGCTTTGGTGGAAGCGGACTGCAATGTTCAGGCCATTGCGAGCCTCGCTGATGAGAACAAATTAGCTGCGGTCAAAGAGACCAGGGATGCCCAGGCCGGCAGCTCGAGTGAGGAGAAAGATCGTGTGGACGAGACGCTGGCTACACGCGCGTAACTCAATGCTGAAGTGGCGGCAGCGTTCGGCATCTATTCGCCATTGTATTGGCGACATGGACAGAACCAGGCTGTCACAACTGGACAGCCTTGATTAGATCGAGACTAGAGTCTTCAACTTTATTTCGAAAAATGAAGGAGCAGACCAAGATAAGCGATTTTTTTTTTCACTCAAATAAAACATTCTGTTGCGGCGTGTGTGGGGCATTAGTTTTCATTTTTGAATGCGCCTATTGAAAGTGATGGTCTGCTACAGGTAAGCTCTCAGGGCCTGTATTTTTTACATCGAATTTTCGATATATCGATCTAATTCACGATTCCCTTCGAGTTCAATATATTCGTGTTCGACTGTGTTAGGTATCCTTCGAAATATTAGGCATTCTATATGCTTATTATAAGGTGAGAAAAGTTGGCAATATGAAGTGGTGCTGCTTTCCCAGCAATAACGAGACCACATCAAGCTGGTACATGCCTGTGGCATGCATGCATGTGATGCAAACTGCACCGAATGAACATGAACCGATAACACACTCGTCTACCAATATTTGCAGCATGTATCGCATATACGACATCATTTGCACTGCAGATCGAAAAATTGTCTTCACAAAAACGTTTCACGGCATTTTCCTCATAGCCACTACGCGTTTAGACAACACCAACCAGTAGTCGTTCTGCTGCGCCATATAAAACAGGTACCATAAAAAAAAAACAGCTCCCCCAGAGTGAAACCTGGGGAAGTGCGTCACATGAGCATGCAGCATTTTCGGCTTGTGGATTTCCTGCTGCTCCTTTTTACCAAAGCGCCAATGACACCTACATTTGGAATAAGCATGTAAGGTTCTCCCAGCATGAATAAAATCTTGTTAGGCTGATTCAAAAGCTCCATGTATGACACGTGTGCTACTTTTTGCAGCACTTTACAGACTTCCTGCTTGTTACAGCAGTTGAGATACGCATTGTCTGCAGCAAGATAAAAAGTGTAAGTGTTTTTCTAACGATGCTTTACAAACTGTTATAAAAATTGTAACACTGTCCCTACTTCTTTCTTTATTATTGCTTTAAGATGTGTACATTACTGCTCCTTGTGTGCCTTATGACTGAGACAGGTTAGAGCACCCTGTCAGGCATTAATTTTACATTCTGCCCACTCTGTCCCTTACATGTCTACACTATACTCTGTAACTAATTTACGATGATTGGTTGAATAAAGAAAAATAAAGAGGTCCATCAGTGTGTTTTCATCTTCAGAAGCAGTCATGTAGCAAAGTGGAAACACATCACCAATGCAGAGGCAGTACAAAAGAGGGGCATTTGTTCACTTGGTGAGGAGATGGCAGCCTCTTTTGCACACTGTCAGAGTCAGTGCCATGCTTCCGAAACGTTTGAGTGATTTTACAATCATTAATGCAATTACTTCTAGGTTATTTGTGCTATTTATATTATTTTGGACCTTGATCATTCATTTTGGCTCAGATTAGAGCACTGCTAATCTGGTACCATGGCTTGTACTGAATGCTTTAATGTGCGTGTAATCATACCACATGAGATCCATGGATCAATGAGAGGCCAGGCCCCTGAAACGCTTTGCACTTGAAACATTCCCAAATCCTTACCCTATCGGAAAAATGCTTGCACTTATTTTCATGACAGGGCAAGGGCTCCCATTACAAAAATGATGGTCATGCATCTAGGCAACAAGGAAGTGTGGCCCCATGGAATGACAAGGTACCTTAATAAAAGATCAGATCGTCCTGTCAGCAACAGTTGATCACGGACAAGCTTATGACTGAGGGAGCAATTATTATTGAAAAATTGCGCATACACATGTGACCGGCACACCCTTCAGGGATACATCTTCATAGACTCGTCAGCACAGGGTTTTCACAAGCGACACTAAAGGTACACAGCTTTGCTTGAATATTGGTCCATAGCCGCTATAAACTTCTCACTTACACAACTTTCATACAGCTATAACTACAGCACACCCACGTACTTTTTTATTCGCATCTGCTTACTCAACAACAAGGACGCTTGCATTCGTGCAAAACCTTGCAAGGTTTCTTCTTTGTAATCACAGCTGCAACACTAGGAAAACACTGAAAAATTCATCAGGTCTTGCACATATAATCATCTTGCAGTAGAAAAACAATTTGCCACTATCGCACATTTTTTTACACTTTCCTAGAAGGAGCAAGTAACACCTGCATCGGACCAACTCGTAACATTTTGCATTGAAGCCTCTGAAATGGCATTTGTCTCTAGCACCTCCATTCGTAACCCTTTCAGCGCTCTGTTTTTCGACACACTATCAAAGCCAATATCGTCTGCCAGGCTATACAGCTCTGATGGCGAACCACTCTTTTTTTTTTTTCATAAATACAGTTGCATCATTATAACTAAAAATTGCATTCTATAACTACAAAATGCATTATTATGGGTACCACCCAAAGTACCCCCTGCCTTTCCAGACAATGATCAACTAGGACACTTGAGATTCAATAAAGAAATAAAGAAACCAGCAAATGACAATACAGTGTGTGTTGCAAGAATCCAACTTTAGCATAATATAAGTGGTAATTTTCAGTAAAGCAAAAAGGAAACAAAAGTACTCTCATGTGATAAATATCCTGAGTACTTCTATGGTATTTGAAAAATGATGTGTTTATTCACATCCCGCTGCTCACTGCATTACCCTCCATTTACTCAACAATGGACTACAACAGGAGGCAATACAGGTGCTCATGTGCATCAGCCAAAGTGTCTGACGCTAATATATCCCAAAAAAAAGAGCGATAACATAACAGAAAGCCACCACAGTTCATACAAAAGGCTGTCCAGTACTAGCTAACCTGAGGCATGCATACCAACGTTGTGGTGCTCCGTACTAAAGAGTCCCCAAGCTATGGGCATCATTTTGTTCAAACACACCACAAGTGAGAAAAAAGAAACAGGAACGGAAGTGCCAAACCGTTCGTTCGAAAGACTGGCACAACCAATATATTGCCGCATGAATTCGCGTGGTTTTCGTGTGGAAGAGGACGAAGAGGTTGGGATTGAGCCGCTTTTTAATGCCGCATGAATTCGCGTGGTTTTCGTGTGGAAGAGGACGAAGAGGTTGGGTTGGAGCAGTTTTTCTTTTTGTCCTAGCTTGACGAGCAGTTCTGCGGAAGGTTTCCTTGAGTGAGACAAGATTGGTGACAAGATTGGTGGAGCTGCTGGGTACGACAACTGACGACGCACCCCATGCACAAGAGCCCATCCAGGAGCCGGAACACAAGCCCTGTGCCCGTGGACACGCCAGTTCACAGAACAAGCCGCCGCCAACGAGGCCTACCACCAGAGACACCGGCACAGCTTATCCATAGAGCGACTATGACTTCGCCTCAAGGCGTCATGGAAACTCCTACGTCGTCGGCACCAATTTATTGCACTGTCCAGAACCCGCTGATGCCTAGTCCCTTTCACGGAGAGCTGTTTGAGGATGTGGACGACTGGCTGAGCGAGTTCGAACACGTCGCAGCGATCAACTACTGGGACGAAGCCGCCAAACTCCGCAACGTCTACGCGTGTTTGAAAGACGGCGCCCGAACGTGGTTCATGAACAGAAGTGATGTCTTGACATCCTGGCGCGAGTTCCAGCATCGCCTCTTGGAGACCTACCGGAGCCCCGACCGCCGCGATCGTGCTGAACGTGCATTGCATTCACGCATCCAGATGCCTAATGAGACCGTCACCATGTACGTGGAGGACATGACGCAGCTTTTCAGGCGAGCGGATCCGGCAATGCCAGAAGAAAAAAAGCTACGCTATCTGATGCGAGGCGTGAAGGAGCAGCTTTTTGCTGGTCTAGTGCGGAGTCCTCCGAAGAGTGTAGCAGAATTCCTGACCGAAGCCACTACGATGGAGAGGGTACTTCATCAGCGGTCAGCCCTACTCAACCGGCAAGTGAATTCTGCATCACCTACTGAATTTTCCGCCAGCTTCGGGAGCAACAGCATTGAGTGGATTCGCGAAATCGTCCGCTCCGTCGTCCGCGAGGAAATCGCGAAACTACACGGGGCGAGACAGCCGGAGGTAAGCAGCATCACCAATATTATTCGGGACGAGGTCCAGCAGGTGCTTCACAGCCGTCGCCCTCAACCAACGGTTACAAATCTAGAACCACCTCCTGCGTCCACTGATGTTGGGAACCGCACATATGCCGAAGCTCTGCGCACTTCCATGCCGGTCTCAAGCCCTGCAGTCCCAATCCAGACGATGCCGCCAGTTTCAATTCAATCTGCGCATGCTGGTTTGGACATCGACGGTCGCCGTGCCCCTCCGCGGAAGTCCGATATTTGGCGTACGTCGGATAGAAGACCCCTCTGCTTCCATTGCGGTGAAGCCGGTCACATCTACCGGGAATGTCCATACCGACAACTTGGACTGCGCGGTTTCTCTATTCATTCGCCTCGTCCCCTAGTTGGTCAGAGGCCAAGAGAAATTGAGGACTACCTCGCGCAGCAACGTCTGCCTTTCCCACGGCGTCAATCGCGGTCTCCATCTCCACGACGACCCGCAGCTATTGGACCACGTCTCAGTACGATGGCACGGGGACGTTCCCCAAGCCCTCGTCGGGAAAACTGAAGGCAGCGACCTTCGGGGGCGAGGTCGCTGGGACTAAAAGTGCGGAAGACCTCCTATCGACGCTTCCACAAAACGCTGCAGACATTGAATTGACGTCTGAGTGCAGTGCGAGAGAAATGCCGGATTGTGCGTCTGAACCCAGTGGCCGAGTCTCACTCGACATTCCCGTGCTGATAGACGGTCTTCAGGTCAGCGCATTGGTGGACACAGGTGCAGATTATTCTATTATGAGCGGAAAATTGGCAACCAGTCTTAAGAAAGTGATGACACCTTGGAATGGGACGCGTATTCGCACTGCTGGAGGCCACGTTATTACTCCATTGGGTCGCTGTACCGCAAGAGTGGAAATACGCGAGTCAACGTTTGTGGTAACCTGCCTCGTACTACGCGACTGTTCTCGTCAGCTCATCCTTGGAATGGACTTCCTTCGAGAGAATGGCGCGATCATAAATCTCCGCGAGCGAATGGTGACTTTCTCGACGCAACTTGCAACCGATCGAGGCGCTGATAGCTGTCGTAGACCTGCGCTGCGTGTTGCCGACGAAAGCGTGACGTTGCCTCCCCGAGCGACTGCTTTCGTAGAAGTCACCTGTGAAGACCTCCAAGACGGTGACGTGGTCGCCGAGAGCAACGTATCCCTTTTACTGCTTCAAGGTGTGTGTGCAGTGCGAAGCATTCTGCGTGTGCGTGACGGACGGTCGCAGATACTCGTCACAAATTTTAACTTCGAGCACCGACATCTTTTCCGCGGCACCACCGTGGCCTTCGGAGACCGTGTAGCGGATGTCACCGAGTGCTTCGCATCCGAGGAAATGGTTGATGGAGATAAGTTTCTGGACCACATCGACGTCAGTTCGAAGCTTTCGGACGAGAAGAAGGCCGCACTGCATACCCTGCTGAAGGAATTTAAATCTTGCTTCGCCTCTTCATCTAGAGTCGGTCAAACACCCCTCATAAAGCACCGAATTATTACCGACGATGATGTTCGCCCAATCCGCCAGCAACCTTACCGTGTTTCGGCTAAAGAACGCGAGACTATACAGACGCAGGTAAAGGAGATGCTTGACGACGGGGTGATACAACCGTCGAGCAGCCCGTGGTCCTCGCCAGTCGTTCTAGTAAAGAAGAAAGACGGAACGCTGCGATTCTGTGTTGACTACAGGAAACTCAATAGCGTCACCAAAAAAGACGTCTACCCGCTTCCACGGGTTGATGATTCTCTCGACAGGCTACGACACGCGAAGTATTTTTCATCGATAGATTTGAAGAGCGGCTATTGGCAGATAGAGGTCGATGAGCGAGACAGAGAGAAGACAGCGTTTGTAACTCCCGATGGGCTTTATGAATTCAGAGTTCTTCCTTTCGGCCTCTGTTCGGCTCCCGCAACATTCCAGCGAATGATGGATACCGTCCTCGCTGGCTTGAAGTGGCAAAGCTGCCTTGTATACCTTGATGATGTGGTCATCTTTGCCGAGAGTTTCGAAGAACATCTGAAGCGTCTAAGAATGGTTCTGGAAGCTATTCGTTCGGCCGAACTCACGCTAAAACCCCAGAAGTGCCATTTCGGCTACGATGAGCTGAAATTTCTGGGACATGTTGTGAGTGCGGATGGAGTGCGGCCTGACCCAGAAAAAACTGCAGCAGTCGCCACCTTTCCTGTGCCGTCAGACAAAAAAGCGGTACGGCGTTTTCTCGGCTTGTGTGCTTATTATCGCCGATTCATTACCAACTTCTCGACGATAGCCGAACCGCTCACGCGACTCACCCGAGATGATGTACCGTTTGCCTGGACTACAGAGCAAGAAGCAGCTTTCACAGAGTTACGGCAGCGAATGCAAGAGGCACCTGTTCTTGCGCATTTTGATGAGGACGCTGATACCGAAGTTCACACGGATGCAAGCAACGTCGGACTTGGCGCTGTCCTTGTACAACGGCACAACGGCGTAGAACATGTCATAGCTTACGCCAGTCGTACTCTCTCTCGAGCCGAGGCCAACTACTCCACTTCAGAGAAGGAATGCCTCGCAGTCGTGTGGGCAACGGCAAAGTTTCGACCTTACCTCTACGGCCGTCCCTTCAAGGTGGTGACCGATCACCATTCGCTGTGTTGGCTGGCCAATCTCCGTGACCCGTCTGGTCGTCTCGCTCGGTGGAGTTTGCGCTTGCAAGAGTTTGACATCATGATTGTGTATAGGTCTGGGCGCAAGCACGAAGATGCCGACGCACTTTCTCGAGCACCCGTGGGACATCCTGATATGGACTCGGAATATGCTGATGGTTTTCTCGGAGCCCTCAGTGATTCTGACTTTATGTCTAGACAGAGAGCCGATCAGGAATTGCGCTCTATTATTGATTCCTTAGAAGGCCGAAATTCTCACACTCCTCGGCGCATCGCTCGCGAATTGTCATCCTTTTGTCTAAGGAGGGGCATTCTTTACAAGAAAAATGCTCGAGGTAGCAACAAAGCCTTCCTCCTCGTTGTACCAGCCGACATGCGGGATGACATCCTCCTCGCGTGCCATGACGAGCCCACGTCGGGACACTTGGGCTACTCGCGGACTCTCGCCAGAGTGCGCCAGCAGTACTATTGGCCACGACTTTCGACCAGTGTACACCGCTACGTGCAAGGCTGCCGCGAGTGCCAGCGTCGCAAGACGCCACCCGTGAAACCTGCGGGCCTTCTCCACCCTATTACACCACCACGGACACCTTTCGACCTCGTGGGAATGGACCTTCTAGGACCCTTCCCTTTGTCGGCCACTGGTAACAAATGGATTATAGTGGCAACCGATTACTTGACCCGGTATGCTGAGACAAAGGCATTACCCCGCGGCACGGCGTCTGAAGTGGCGAAGTTCTTCGTGCAGCACATCGTCCTCCGGCACGGCGCGCCGTCATGTGTGATTACGGATAGAGGAACATCATTTACGGCACAAATGCTAGAGGACATTTTCAGACTGAGCTGCACGAGTCACCGAAAAACAACGGCTTACCACCCACAAAGTAATGGACTGACGGAAAGGCTCAACAAGACCATAGCGGACATGCTGTCAATGTACGTGGACGTGCAGCACAAAACCTGGGACGATATCCTCCCATACGTCACGTTCGCATACAATACGGCAATGCAGGAAACAACCCGATTTTCACCTTTCCACCTTGTTTATGGACGCAACGTACAAACGATGCTTGACGCTATGCTGCCGTACGATAATAGCGATGCTCTTTCTCCAGAAGCCGAGCAATACACGCAGTACGCCGAAGAGGCTCGTCAACTGGCTCGCGTGAACATCGGTCACCAACAAGACGCAGATGCACGACGTTACAACCTTCGCCGTCGAAACGTCGCATACCACCCGGGTGAACGAGTGTGGGTGTGGACTCCTGTCCGACGACCAGGCTTGTCTGAAAAGCTTCTGAGCCGTTATTTCGGACCATACAAGGTTATCCGACGTGTGAGTGACCTTACATACGAAGTACTTCCGGACGGCACAGTGTCGTCACGTCGACAACATCGGCCCGAAACTGTGCATGTCGTACGACTCAAGCCGTACTACACACAATAGTCTCTGTGCTTGCGAGTTACTTCGCAAACGTGACAGTGATCTCATGTGGTGTTTTTTTTTTTTCTTGACTCTTCCACTGGTGCTGTTGTGTTCGCGCATGGTCCAAGTGCTTGTGCGCCCTCTTTGTTTTCCCTGGCACTCACTTTGTCATTCTCTGCGTCAACGCGTGTTCTAATTATGGGTTTTTTTTTTTTTTCTTCTTCTTTTTATTTAGAAGCATCGAGTCGATGCTTTTTAAAAGGGGGGACTAATGCCGCATGAATTCGCGTGGTTTTCGTGTGGAAGAGGACGAAGAGGTTGGGATTGAGCCGCTTTTTAATGCCGCATGAATTCGCGTGGTTTTCGTGTGGAAGAGGACGAAGAGGTTGGGTTGGAGCAGTTTTTCTTTTTGTCCTAGCTTGACGAGCAGTTCTGCGGAAGGTTTCCTTGAGTGAGACAAGATTGGTGACAATATATATGATATGAACAAGCTCAGTGCAAATTCACTAAAAACCTTTAACGTGGTATCACTCTCACCCCATCATGCACTAGAAAATCAACTGTTGGGAAAAAAGGAGGACACTCAGACTTGTTAATAAAGGTTTATAAACCGCTTAATAGAGAGAATAGTTCTACGTATAATAATGTGGCTGTTTTTTCAGATGTCCGCTTGGTAATCAATGTTGCATTGAACTAATTGCCTTTCTTATACTTGAAGACCACACAAGCGCACACTCCAAAAGGGTTGTTAACCATGTAGTGCATGCGAAATGGTTTGTACAAAAATGTGCAGCATACCTTCCTTCGTCAACCTTGCCTTTGGGATCGTACAGCTCGAGAGCATGCAACATGTAACTGGAGGCCCACCAGGACAGGGCACCCGCAGCAAAAGTGACACACGTGAAGCCAAGCGTGGACCAGATGTAGGAGCGGCTGCAATTATAACCGGGATGCAAACGAAAGCACATAATACGACATGCCAAGTGTGGCATGCAGCACACAGATTCTACAGCCACCACAACATGGAGGCAAAAATCACGGTCTTACAGCATTGTAACACAAGTTTCCAGTGCAAGTTCCAAGTTCCCAGGTTGACAGAAGAAACAAAAGCATAAACGCTTACTGCATGAAACACGAAGAAAGTGCTGTTTTTTGATTATAGATGTGCACCTGTCTGAGTCCAAAAAGTAGCTGACTAACGCTGCAGCACGTTCCTGGTCCACCAGACTTGGCTGACCTTTCATGCCCGATGTCCTTAACATAGCCTCCCCTTCATTTTTTTGACAACTTGCTCATATGATATGTGCTTGTTCTTGTTGCTTTAAAGCTTCAGCTTGAGTGAGTGTCTTACGGTGTGAAAACACCAACACCATGTGCCGGAAGGTGTCCAATTCACAGCAGACACTATGGCCATTCTGTGGTGCCGATCCAGTGCACATGTATCAGTTTGGAATCCTCAAGGGGTGGTAGCAGATACTCCTTCTTTCTGGGTAGCTAGCGCTGCAATCATGCAACATAGTCACCAAATAAGACGGTCTTCTGAGGTAAAACAGCCTACAGACTTAATCCATTAACCAACTCATTACTTGGTTTTCCTACTAAAGGCAACACATGTTATCTTTCATGTAGCACACATATCTGCTCTTGGTATTTTCCCTGTGTGTGCAAAATCATTAGTCTTCTTTTTTTTTTCCTTCTTTCATCAACTTGTATGCAACGACTACTCAGAAAATGTGGCATATATCATCTGGTAACAAGTATAAGCAAGCCCCAAAACTCAGCGCTAGTTTTGGTTTCAAAAAACAAGCACGCTCACAGCGGTTGCCAGGCACGCTAAGATCCAGTTGAAGGAAGTGAGGTTAACGTAGATGTTCGCATTTCTTAGCTTTCATAAGTTTTTACAAATAAAGAAATTCGGTAAAACTGTAAATAATTTTTTCTTTTGTTTATATATTATTTGTTTCCCACTTTGTGAATTTTAAATCAGGTGAATCAGGTGAAGCGCGAAAATTTATTGACTTGCGTTCATAGCGCTTGTCTCCACTCCTCGCCACTCGCTCTGGGATATTACAAGTTGGATCACACTCCGTTATCTCGCTTGGTTGGCATGTCAACTACGGGAAAGATAAAGACAGCAAGTGGTGGAGGGCAGAGAACGGAAGCTGCAGTGAGCTGCGCCGAAAAAGTGAAGCACGCATTCGTCGAAAATGGCTTAATGAGGCAAGACATGCTTTCCACAGCTTTGCGGTGCGCTAACCCGGGAATTTCTAGTTTCGCGAAGGTTTTTCAGCATTTCCTAAAAGCAACGGGTGAGCACAAGAACTTGGACCAATTATTGGAGCAGGTAGTGATTTTGCATAGGTACATGAGTAAACTCAGTTCCCTGCAAGCTTGACTTGATTGACAGAAGTTCCGTGTCGCTCGACTAATAGGTCAAGACAGCAGCCAAGCTGCTGTTGGCAAAATGAGTTTATTGAAAGGCTTGAATTCATCTTGGCTTGGCTGAATAGTTTTTGCTTCTCTTATTTTTGGTGTGTAGTTCAAATGATGCCAAGTAATTACAGGCTCTTTCCTGCTCATGAACTATATGTAGCTACGGTTTGAAACTTAGCAAGTCTTCACTTCTAATACTGTCACTCAGATCCATGATATGGGCTAAATGCTTCTAGAAATTGTTACATACAGGAAATGTCGCTGGAGCCAAAGCCAATGTTTTGACAAGTGAACTTTTCTTCGTCAAAGCAACCCTGTTGCCCTGACAAGGACAAGTCAACTTGCCGAAACACTGTTTCCTGCGATGTTCTTCTTTGAAAAATTTCTGATCATTTCAAGCCTCTTTGTGCCTTTGAACTTCAGTCTCGTTTGGCGCTCAAGTTTTGTAAGAAAACAATGTGCACCACCATGATAAACATTTCCTACTCCCGATTGCTGATCATTTTTGCATTGGTTCAGATATTCTGGGTTAAATTTTTGCTCATTACGTCCATATGTTAGTAGTAAATTAAATTTGCTTTTATACATTGACACTTTCACATTACGTGAAGGTCTCCAGTTCTTTAATACAAAACGTGCAATAAAAGAATTATTTTATTTGTGTCGATTGAGTTTCATCTTACTGAAGAATCAGTTAGCTTAACTTTCGCCACTTCAGAACACACGAACAAAATAAAAGAAATTGTTAACAAAATGTTACGAATGGCCACATCTCCCAAGTGGCCAGCGGGCCTGAAAGAAGGCACAAGTGGATTCCGCTTGCATGCGAAGTGGGAAAGGAGAGCTTGTGCGGCAACCCTCCTCTTCTTAATTTTTCATCCTTTCCTTCTGTTTGGTGACGTTACCAGCGACGTCATGAAAGAAATGTTCTGTTTGTGTTTTATTTCTAGTTGAATGCCCGGCAGCTACCAGTGGTAAAAGCGGTGCTGCCGCTGCATATCAGCACACGAGAGCACATACAGGGGAGGCATAAGGAGTTTCCACCCCCCGGTATAAGTAGAAACATAGGAAAGCTCACTTGGTAGCTAGGGAACGCAGGTCGTCCTTGAGCGTCGAAGGACCCATGTTGGTGGCTCCATCGCTGGCACCCCTCAGGGGCTCCCGCAATACGAACAGTATTAGCAGCACTGCCAGCGCACCAAGCACCGGGGTCACCTAATACAAGCATGGAGGGAAATATCGCATGTAAGTACCCAGAAGGGTAAATAGCTCAAAGGCCATTTCTTTCAACAATGCTCAAGCATTTTCTGACTAGGTTTTCAGGTAAAAGTATGTAAGAGTGGGTGAAAAGAGTGCAAATCTATAACAAAAACAGTCGTTACAGGAAAATGTAGGCCACTGCAACACACAATGGTGCAACACATAATTAGACCATAAAGTTGATGCAGAAAGAATGCTAGGCAGTAGAGTAGCCTCAACAAGTTGCCACAGTATACACAATTTCCTTTTCGGTTCATGAGCACTGTCATCTTGGGCTGATGAGGGATTGTTTTGCCAATTTTCTGTGTCGTAATACAAAATTACATGGTCACGAAACGTTGACTGTGTCGGTCCAAGCGTTTTCGTGCATGGAGTTCACCATAGCACTATTTGTTTATTTGATACGTACACAAAACTGCAAATGCGTATGGAAAATAGTGTATACAGTCTGTGTGACAAGTCAGTGCAACAAATAAACAGTCACTGCAACAAGTTATTGGTACAATAGGCGACAATCACACTTGCTGCAACAAGTATAGCATACATCTGGTACAACAAGTAACGTGTAACATACAAAGCACTGCTCACTAAACAATAGTTAATATCGTCTGGTGCTGCCATCACTAACAACGTGATGCAATTACAAAAAATGCTTATGCGCAATCTGATGATTACTGATGATAGCACTTAGAGAGCTTCTACTGTAAATGTGTTGATGAGTCCATCGTTGCCTTTCCAGCATTGAAGTCTAGCACTTTGCCTTTCGGCACTTTGTATGCCACATTTGCCAAGCTCGGGAGTACAGACCCTATAGCCTTCTCTATGGCTTTTTTGATTGATTGATTGATATGTGGGGTTAAACGTCCCAAAACCATCATATGATTATGAGAGACGCCGTAGTGCAAGACTCCGGAAATTTCGACCACCTGGAGTTCTTTAAAATGCACCCAAATATGAGCACACGGGCCTAGAACATTTCCGCCTACATTGGAAATGCAACCGCCGCAGTCGGGATTCGATCCCACGACCTGTGGGTCAGCAGCCGAGTACCTTAGCCACTAGACCACTACCGCGGGGCATGGCTTTTTTGTCTCTACCCACCAAGCTCCATTTATTGTCTTTGAAACTAGAAATAAATCCTGACCCAATGGGCCACAAAAATCCGGTGGACATTCGAATTACAGCCGAATGTCCACGTCCCGATCCGGTTATCTAAGGAATGACCTAGAGTCGTTGCATTTCCATTGTTATTTGCATTCATTTTGTTATCAGTCTGGAACATCTCAAGAATGTCTACAAAGAATTTCATGTGGTTGACAGCAGATGGACATCTACGAGTTATCCCAAAAAACAAAACCTTAAAGCTTTTCGAAACGGCTACAAATAATTATATACGTCTTGGTCTAAGAGAAGACCTAAAACATACATTTTCAAAAGAGAAGAATAGCGCCTCAAACATGCTCGCTTACAGTTTACTAGTATTCTTTAACAACTCCAACATAGCCTGATCTGCCAAACAAGTTGATAACGTGCACTTCAAGACATTGTTTAGGCACTTTAGAGAGCCAGCGTTCAACGTCTATCTTAATGATTCTGAGAAGGTGTGTCAAGAAAGTGATGATGATGTGTGGCGCTTTGTGACGCAAGGGCCAATTGATGGCCAAAGAGCGCTATTTCGATGAGTAGAGATGCGGACAATGATATGTTGCGTAGCTGTATAGGGGCCTTAAAATTCCTCGTGATAATGCGGGTAAAAACATAAGTATTAAGATCATGACAGTGGCGTGATATGCATACTAAAAAGGGTGACAAAGGTTTGATAATAAAAACATGTAAAAATATTTGGCACTAGCACAAGTGCCTCATCAGCACCCTTGTGTCCAAGGGCTGCGAGGCAAGTGCTTTTAAATGTAATCACAGCAGCAGCGACCTCTCTTGAGAGGTCACGCTACGCAATGACTGGGTATATTACATGGTAAAAACCGACATCTTTTAAAAAAGCTAGCAATGATTTATGGGTGAAAAGTGGTTCCCTACCAACAAACATTGCGGGGTGTAATGGTATATGTTGTCGGTAGGGTAATGGAAAGTGTTGTCTTCTTAGAGTGTCTAATTGCTTACATTGGATTAAAACGTGAAGAACTGTTAATGCCTCACCACATTTGTCACACAATGGTGGATCGCCACCGGACAAAAGATGTGTGTGTGTCGTGTATGTGTGTCCTATCCTGAGTCTTGTTAGTGTTACCTCTGTTAGACGTGATTTTGATACTGGTGGCCAATGGCCAAGGTGTGGCTTGATAACGTGTAGCTTGTTTTGTGTGTGTCTATCCCACTTGCTCTGCCAGTAGTCCCTGAGCTTTCGTTTGAGAGACGGCTTAAGATCAAGGGGCGGGATCGATATGGGTGTAGTGGCACTGATTTTGTGGATGGATGCAGGAAGCTGATCCGCCATCACGTTGCCTTGAATCTCACGGTGCCCTGGCACCCAGCACACTACAACATGTTGGTTGAGTGTGTAGAGTGTGCATAAAATGGAGTAGAGTGAGACGAGGACAGGGTTTTTTAAGACTATGCAGAGCCGTTACCACATTGAGGGAGTCTGTATAAATTACTGATTTTTGTATTTGTGATTGTTTGATGTGTTTAGCTGCCACAAGTATCGCATAAGCTTCTGCTGTGAAGATACTTGTGCGTGGATGTAGAGGGCCAGCATCTGAAAAGGAAGGGCCAACAGCAGCATAGGACACAGAGGAGTTGGACTTAGAGGCATCTGTAAAGAACTCAGGACGTGTGTATTTGTGTTGAAGTTCCAGGAAGTATGTTCGGATATGGGCAATAGGCGCATGTTTTGTAACTTCTAGAAAAGACACATCGCAGTCTATAGTCTGCCATTGCCACGGTGGCAGTTATGCTACAGGAGCCATTAAGCTGTGTTCAAGTGAGACTCCAGTTTCCTCAGCTAGACTCTTCAGGCGAACTGAGAAGGGCTGCCTCATCGAAGGCCTGTTTTGAAACAGAGTTAACTCAACAAATCATTAATTGTAGAGTATGAGGGGTGCTTCTTGTCTGCTTTCACCTTAAGGAAATAAACAAAGGACATGTAAGTTCTCTGCAGATGAAGCGACCACTCATTTGACTCAACATACAGGCTTTCTACGGGGCTGGTGCGAAAAGCACCCGTAGAAAGGCGGATGCCCAAATGGTGCACGGGGTCCAGCATCTTCAAGGCACTTTGAGTAGCAGACTGATAGACAACAATCCCATAATCTAAGCGGGTGCGAATGAGGCTTCTATACAGGTTCATGAGGCATTGCCTATCACTACCCCACGTAGTACGTGACAACACTTTTAAAACACTCATGGCTTTTAAACATTTTGTTTTTAAATACTTAATGTGTGGTACGAATGTGAACTTGTTGTCCAAGATTAAGCCTAAGAATTTATGCTCCGCATTAACAGACAGACGTTGACCGTTCAGTTCAATGTCAGGTTCTGAGTGCACGCCTCTCTTTTGGGAGAACAAGACACACGTGCTTTTTTCTGAGTTCAGCCGGAATCCGTTTTCCTCTGCCCATTTGAAGAGCTTGTTTAAACCCAGCTGAACCTGCCGCTCACACATTGCTAAGTTGCATGACTTGAAGCCAAGCTGAACATCGTCGACATATGTACAATAGAACACATTGCGGGGGATGGACAAGTGCAAGGAATTCATTTTAATAATAAAAAGTGTACAACTAAGTACACCACCTTGCGGTACTCCCGTTTCTTGCACAAATGTTTGGGAGAGAATACTGCCCACACGGACACGGAATTTCCGATTGGACAAGTAACTCTCGATTATGGAAAGCATTCTACCGCGCACACCCAGGTGAGACAAGTCTCTTAATATGCCAAAACGCTATGTTGTGTCGTAAGCCTTCTCGATATCGAGAAACACTGAGAGGAAGTATTGTTTGTGGACAAAGGCGTCTCGGATCTGTGCATCGATACGCACCAAATGGTCGGTGGTGGATCTACCCTCTCGAAACCCACACTGGAACTGGTCAAGCAGATTGTGTGTTTCAAGGAAATGTAAAAGTCGGCGGTTTATCACTTTTTCAAAAAATTTAATAAGGCAGCTTGTTAGTGCAATGGGCCTATAACTTGAAACTGAGGAAGGGTCCTTGCCCTGTTTCAAAATAGGGATAACAATAGCCTCTTTCCAGAAAGCAGGGATGGTGCCAGAAAGCCAAATAGCATTGTATAGAGAGAGTAAAGTTTTTCGCGTTTTAGGCGGCAGGTTTTTCAACATTTCATACGTGACACGGTCGTAGCCTGGTGCAGAATTACTGCTAGAGTTTAGTGATGTTTGTAGCTCAGCTAAGTTGAAAGGTTGGTTGTATGCCTCGTGTTTTGTGCACTTATATTCTAGTTTCTGTTTGTCTATCCTTGCTTTATATCTTTGGAAAACTTCAGTATAGTGTGACGAGCTAGACACTTGCTCGTAGTGCGCACCGAGGAAGTTCGCCTGATCTTCCAGGCTGTCACCCTGTGTGTTTACAAGTGGGAGTGAGTGTACTTGTCTTCCTGCTACCCTACGAACCATGTCCCAGACTTTAGCCTCTTGTGTATATGAATTTATCTCTGATGAAAACTTGTGCCAGCCTTCTCTTCTGGCCTGCCGACGCGTTCTCCTGCCTCGAGATTTTATTTTCTTAAAGCTCTCAAGGTTTTCCACTGTCGGCGAGTTGCGCAGCAACCTCCATGCCCTGTTCTGCTTTTTTCGCGCATTCTGACACTCAGTGTTCCACCACGGGGCGTGTTGTTTGCCGGGCAGTCCAAATGTTTTTGGAAAGCACTTGGCTGCTGCGTCAGTAAGAAAAGCCGTGAAGTACTGCACAGCTTCATCTATGCCTAATCTGCATATGTCGGTCCAACTTATGTGTCTAATCTTTTGAAATTGTTCCCAGTCGGCTTTGTTTACCAGCCATTTGGGAACATGTGGCTGACATTCATATATTATTGGTGTACTCAATACTAAAGGAAAATGGTCACTTCCGTATGGATTTTTTATGACTTTCCACTGAAGTAATGGTACAAGTGAAGGAGATGCGACACTGAGGTCTATGGAGGAGTAAGTATTGTTTGCAAGGTTATAATATGTTGCCTCTTTCCTATTCAACAGACAAGCATCTGATGAAAAGAGGAACTGTTCGATGAGACTACCTCGTGCATCACATCGACAGTCACCCCATAAACCGCTGTGCGCATTCAGCTCCCCTAGAACCAGATAAGGTTCTGGTAACTCATCTATTAAAGACTGGAAATCATATTTTTCCAGGCGGTGTTGCGGCGGTATGTATAGAGAGCAGATGGTGACGAGCTTATTCAATAGAACTGCTCGAACAGCCACTGCCTCTAGGGATGTTTGTAGTGATAGATGACTACATGCTACTCCTCGATTAACAATAATGGCTACACCACCAGATGACGCCACAGCATCATCTTTGTCCTTTCAGAAGACAACATATTGACGCAAAAAATTTGTATTCTTGGATTTTAAGTGTGTTTCCTGTACACACTGCACTTTTGGAGAATGTTTGCGTTGAAGTTCTTGGACATCGTCGAGGTTTCGAAGTAGTCCCCTGACGTTCCATTGTATAATTTGTGTCTCCATTATGGGAGTGAAGAAGTGCTGTGTGTACGAAATGAGTGTGGCTGGTGTCTAAAGAGAGAAGTGACTTATCTTACAGAGCCTTCAGAAGGCCCTGTAATTACCGTTTTGTCTTTTTTAGAGCGGTCGAGGGAACCCCGCCGCTCCTTTGGCGCAGTCTGCGCCGGTGCAGTTGATGTGTCCATCGCCTCAGGAGAGACGACAGATAATGTTGTTTTCGTTGTAGGCTTCGTCGTGACAGACAGAGCCTTAAACCCCACCGGGCTGGAGGTCGAGGGGACCTCTTTAGTTTGTGTGGTGCCCTGGCTGCTTCCAAGGTTCACAGGGGCCTTCGGTGGGGCTGTATTCAAGGAGGGTGGGGCAGCCGAGGCTGCTCCCCCCATGGGGGCTTGTGGCGTTTGCCTCGGCACGCTGGGCGTGGTCCAAGGCATTGCCGAAAACCGAAGTGGTGCTGACCCCCCTCGCACCACTTCGGCATATGATGTGTTCCCAGTAAAATGCGGGGAAACGCGCTGCCGCACTTCACGGAAGCTTATGTTCAATTTAAACTTTGTATTAATAATTTCTTTTTCCATTTTCCAGGCCACGCATGACCTGGAATATGCAGGATGGTCACCCTCACAGTTTGCGCAGTGGACTTGTAGCTGACAGTCATCGTCAGCGGTATGACCTTTGGTGCCGCATTTCACGCAGGTAAGCTGTCCTCGGCAGCTCTGGGAGCCGTGCCCGAACCTCTGACACTTAAAGCAGCGCCGCGCGTTGGGTATGTATGGTCTAACTGGCAGTTTAAGATATCCTGTTGCTATTTCAGTGGGGAGGGTGCTAGATGCGAAAGTTGGTATAATGTGCTTTGTTGGGATTTCCTTATTTTCTCTTCTTATTTTGATATGCTGCACCTGAATGACATTTTCCTCTTTCCAGCCTGTTAGAAGTTCATCATCAGAGAGGTCCATCAGGTCTCCATCTGATACAACACCCTTCACTGTGTTCATGGTTCGATGTGGTGTGATTGTGATAGGCTGATCCCCAAATGCTGTGAGTTTATGTAGTCTCTGGTACTGTGCGTTCTCTTTTACTTCAAGTAACAGGTCACCACTGGCGGTCTTTGTGGCCTTGTAGCCTGCGCCCAGCGTTTCTATAAGGCATTTCGATACAAGGAAAGGTGAAATGTTTCTAGCTTTCTTTTCTGTATTTTCACAATGGATAATGTGGTATTTTGGGAAGTTGTCTTTTTTGTTCGGGAGAAATTCAAATATTGTATCGGTGCGCCACCTCTTGGAGGGGCGATTGGTTGTGAGAGGGCTAGGTGTTCCCATAAATTTGGTAGCTTATTCGGCGGCCATGCCAGCCACCCACCACCGAGCCCAACAAGGGGACGCTGCGAGACACGAAGGAGGCGCAGGCGCCAGCCGTACATGACCGCTATAACCTAATATATCTACCCAAGGTTGGACATTTACACTAGGTTAACCCTTGCCGCCAGGAAAAATTGGAAGTAAAATGAAGTGAGGAGAATACAGGAAAGGTGTAAAGTGAGAACAAAAGACGAAGATGTAGGGAGAGAGAGATAGGAAAAGGCGACTGCCGATTTCCCCTGGGTGAGTAACCCAGGGGTGCCGTCTACGTGAAGCCGGGGCCAAAGGGGTGTGTTGCCTCTGCCGGGGGGCCTTAAAGGTCCAATCACCCAGCGTCAGCTCAACCCCCAGGATTCCCTTTTCCCCGGACACGGCAAAGCCATGCACGGCTAGGCGTGGGAGGGAGTAGAAACTCCCCCGTTAGCTCGGGTCCGTGGTGTCGCTACACACCAATGTGTCAAGAAAGTGCCAAAATGCCCAAAGTCATGTCAAAAGAGCGGTAACTGTCCATTTTACTAATAAATTTACTAACTTTTTACTAACTAACTACCTTTGCAAAATAATTGACACTGCAAGCAAGAGTGTACAGCTGCTTATTTTCTTAACCTGACCACGGGAGCGCCAACTGCAGAGTCGTTAATTCTTTATTCCCAGTCTCCCGTTGCCTGGATCTCAGAACAGCCTAGAAGACGACAGCTGAACACTGCAATAGGACGGAAAGGTGGGCTAGATGGTAATTCATGATGGTTCAGCGAACTGGGAGCGCAGGGTAAACACAGACACAAAGCAAAAAGGAGGCACACAGCACGAGCGCTCAACTAGCAACTGGTTTATTCTCACGTGCGAAGGACATATAAGTACACAAGGTTGCGCATTGCAACAGGAAAATAGGATGACAGTGTAAGCAACAAGCGTGGCGTTCATTCGAAGCACTTGTCTACGAATTATCAATATAGTTAAATTCACAGTCAAGTAGTGATAATGACGGATGGCTGATACATTGATTCTTATTTCTAGAAATGTGATATGCTTCGGAAATTTCACGCGTGGTTTGAAGCAGATGCCAGAACAGTACACTTGTTTTTTCAAACAACGGTTGACACTTGCAGGAATGGCAATGTGAAGCTAAGACGGAAAAAGGACTACCTTTTAAGGAACTCAAATGCTCCCTGAGGCGTATATTCAAACATCGCCCAGTCTGGCCGATGAACTTGCGACCGCACGTCAGCGGTATGCTACACACCACTCCTATACAACACTTAACAAATTGTTTTGCATGTTTCTGCAAACATCATCTGCTTTTTGATGCACCCTGCGCCCTCCTATGTACCATGGTGCATATACGGCCCAATTTATTGGGTGCAGAGAAAATAACGCGCACACCAAACTGGTTCCGCACACTTTTCAGTCCATGCGCCAATTTATTAATGTAAGGGATGACGGCCACGTGTTTGTTTCCTTTACTGCATTCTGCAGAAATGCACGCACGTTTATCACTGTTTCTCACCGTCCGCAGAAGTCTTTCACACACCGATGCGATTAGATACGGTGAGTACCCAGCCCTGAATAACTGTCCTAGCTGCGCTAAGAAACCATAGTGCACCATGAGGATACAGCTTTTTTCGAGCACTGAACGAAGGCATTACAGAACTATTCCTCACTTTATAAGCTTGGAATGGCCAGACCAGTAATTTAAAAGAGGTTTCGCGGATCGAGTGTTATATTGCCAGCAAAGATGATTGCCTCCAAAGAATAGAGAAAGGTCTAGAAATTGCAACTTATGATTACTCGGAAACTCCGAGGTGAACCGGAGGCCCATGCCCTCCGTGCGTGCGTTTCTGCAGAATGCAGTAAAAGAAACAAACGCGTGGCCGTCATCCCTTACATTAATAAATTGGCGCATGGACTGAAAAGTGTGCGGAACCAGTTTAGCGTGCGCGTTGTTTTCTCTGCACCCAATAAATTGGGCCGTATATGTGCCATGGTACATAGGAGGGCGCAGGGTGCATCAAAAAGCAGAAGATGTTTGCAGAAACATGCAAAACAATTTGTTAAGTGTTGTATAGGAGTGGTGTATAGCATAACGCTAACGTGCGGTCGCATGTTCATCGGCCAGACCGGGCGATGTTTGAATATACGCCTCAGGGAGCATTTGAGTTCCTTAAAAGGTAGTCCTTTTTCCGTTTTAGCTTCACATTGCCATTCCTGCAAGTGTCAACCATTGTTTGAAAAAACAAGTGCACTGTTCCAGCATCCGCTTCAAACCACGCGTGAAATTCCAGAAGCATATCACATTTCTACAAGTGAGAATCAATGTATCAGCCATCTGTCATTATCACTACTTGACTGTGAGTTTAACTATATTGATAATTCGTAGACAAATGCTTCGAATGAGCGCCACGCTTGCTGCTTACACTGTGATCCTATTTTCCTGTTGACATGCGCAACCTTGTGTACCTATATGTCCTTCGAACGTGAGAATAAACCAGTTGCTAGTTGAGCGCTCGTGCTGTGTGCCTCCTCTTTGCTTTGTGTCTGTGTTTACCCCCGCGCTCCCAGTTCGCTGAACCAGCTGAACACTTTAACAGCATGGATGCGCGTATTGTCATTATATAATTTTGCCACTGTGCTCAGTCTAGACGGCCAATGCTAGTGATAGATTGAGCGGCCAACGCTAGCGCGTTCAAGTTAAAAAAAATAGTGGCTGTACTTGCGCGTGGCATATTCTTTACAAACCAAGACGCTTGTATAACGACGCTTGCAGCAACAAGCCCGCGCAACTGCGACCGATACAATAATGAGTGCGACACGTGAGCAAAACGCAGGCGCTCATCGGCACGCACACCAGCTCGGCACTCCGCGGCTTCGGGTAAGCGGTGACGCAGTGAAATGTCCCGCATGTTGAAACTTGCACAACCCTGTTTTTTATCCAGCGGTCGAGAAACTTGTCCTTCCCAGCAATGATGCGCGGTGGCTCAATCAGCAGGCCGGCGGTAATCGGAAGGCCTGTTCAGCTTTCCTGTACGGATTACTGCAGTTGTTATCCGTAGTCAACTAACAATTCGCATTCTATTTTCCACATATTTTGCATCAGTGATTCGTGAAACAAGTTCTATTGTGTGTTTTCGCCGATGGTTCATTTAATTTCAATGGCCGGATCTGCTTGCTACCTTCGTTGCCAATATAGGATGCAGAAAAACGTTGCCGATTCAAATAATGTACGTCTTGCAGTAAGTCCAATTATGTGCCCGACTTTTTGTCATTTCGTTACTGGAATGTTTTAAAATTGTAAATTAAAATGGTAAGTATGACAGTTCTTTGCTGGCAGTTGAATCTTGGTCCAACACGTGGCTATAGGACACACACCGCGGTGCGAATCGTAACTATAGACCGATTCGATCTATTTTGGGTAATGTTGTTTTTCTGCAGGTTGCAGCTCACATTTGTGAGCGTGTGCGTGAGAGCGACAAGCCGACATACTTGTAGGCAACCATGCTTACAACTATGCCGGTCAGTCACCAACGGAGTGCAATATTTCTACCATATAGGCAACTTGCCTGAGTGCAGTCATGATTATTTGTTATTTACAAATACATGACAGCATTTTATCACACAGTCGAACACAGTTATATCGAACCCACATATTCCGAATTTTCGGGTATGTTGAACTCGCAGAATATCCCCGTGAAATTCCTTTGTAAAAGTATAGAAATTCGCACTTTCATATCAAACAATATTTTTACCCACCTTCAAATATATCGAATGCCGTGCGAGCTAGAAAGTGCGCTTCAGCACTACCTCCCCCTCCCCACACCCCACCTTTGCGATCTCCACGGCTCCGCACGCGAGTTGGAAGCCACCCAGCGACCGTTGCGCGGCACCACGCCTCCGCCGAAACCCGAAACGCTCGAAAAAAAGGTAAGGACTCGGGGGCTCGGACTGTACAATCTCTAACTTGCGGAATGGCTTTTTTTTTTTCGTATCTCTTTTTCTCTCTTATGCTTTCTCCGCGTACCCGTCGGCTTGCAGAGCAGGCACGAAGAAGTCGTCTTCCACCTTCTTTCGCCTTTTCTTTTATTTTTTGTTGCTGTTTTGCGAGTTTTGATCAGCCAACAACAGCTCACGCCTTTTGCTGCTGCCCTCGCAGGTGGCCATCCCCTCGCGAGTGCTTTGATGCTTCCACTGTCGCATTGCCTACGTACTACCGCATGTGCAGCATTTTTCTTTCGCGTGTGTGGTGTGCAAAGCTGCTACCGACTCCTCGTGTCACTATGGCCAGCGTCAAAAAACGCAAGATCCTTAACTTTGCGACGAATTTGAAGACCATTCAGCGTGCTGTGGCGGGCGAGAAATTTCCGACTGTCGCGGACGACTTCGGGATACTGCGGGGCACTCCGAGTACCTTGTTGAAAAACAAGGCAGATATAAAAGTAAAGGCAGAGGAGCAGTGAATGTTGGAAGCCTGTCATGTGCATGCTTCTGCCCGAGGAAACGTAGAAGAGGAACTTTATGCCTGGTTTTTAAAAATGCGCACGAAGAACATTCCGGTGGATGGTCAGATATTGATCGCCAAGGCCAAATGGTTTGCCGCTGCACTCGGTGAAACCACTTCGCCGACAACAGTGGGTGGCTTCAGTGATTTAAGCAGCACTACAACATTGTTGGCAAAACCAATTCTGGCAAAAGCAAAGCTGTCAGCAGCCAGGACATGCAGCAGTGGATGACGAAGGAGTGGCTGGAAATCTCCGCAAAGTTTTCGCCAGAGGAGATTTTAAATGCCTGGCGAGACATGAAAACGGACACAGTGGTCAACTGCTTCCGCAAGGCAGGTTTCGACACGGCGGAACTTGCCGAAGCCGGTGAAGACAATGACGAGCGCATAGACGACGCGTTTCGCGAGTTGTCGTCCTGCTTCCCAGCAGCAGTTCCACACGAAGTGTCTGTGGACAACTTTGTGGAAGCGCACTGCAATGTCCAGGCTGACAGCTCATGTGACGAGGAAGATCGTCCGGACGATACGCTGGCTACATGCACTTATTCTGCCGCTGAACTGTAGGGGCAGCATTCAGCATCATTCGTCATTGTATCGGCCGCATAAAGAGAACTGGGCTGTCGCACCTGGACAGCCTTGATAAGATGGAGACTAGCGTCTTCAACATTTCAAAAACGAAGAAGCAGGCCAAGATTAGCGGTTTTTTTTCCCCGCAAATAAATCATTCGGTTGCGGTGTATGTGTGGAATTAGTTGTCATTCCTGAATGCACCTATTGTAGGTGATGATCTGCTACAGATAAGCTCTCGGGGCCCCTACTCTTCTTTATATCGATTTTTTTCCTATATCGGACTAATTCACGATCCCCTTCAAGTTTGATTGCCTGTTCGACTGTATCTGTAATTGGAAATCTGTCTTATGTTTTCAACGCATACGTAGCTTACTTACTTTTTATTGTATGCAGCTTTTCTTCACTGCTATTTGTGCAAGACATTGGGCCTGGGACCACGCCTGCTAATGCGACCACCAGTGCGCTTTCTTTGACGGGACCCGGAGTGCATCATATGATCGTCATTGTTCATGAAATTTCATGTGGAAGCTTATATTTTTTCGAAAGACATTTGAAGTTTTAAAATAAGTATATATTGCTGCACCCCGTACTATCTGCCCCATCCTTATTTGTTTGATATCGTAGTTACAGCATGCTATGCTGTAAGAAAGGCCAGTAATTAATGCATTGTACCTGGCAGGTTTAATGCTTCTGTACCAAGGTGTTCAATATGGGCACCATCTTATTTGCGTGTTCATGTGCAATGCCCGCGTAAACGTCCCTGTTGTAGTGCAAACACAGGACTCCCGACCAATCGCGTATGGCGAGAGCAAACGATCTAATGTGCAGCATAAGGCAATGCATGTCCGATGAATGTCCACTAATTTAAGTGATATTCCCAGGTACATCCAGTGTACCTACTGAATGGGCTAACTACAGATCCATACTGTGTCTGAACGTACGGTTTTTGCCACCCATAGGACGTTCGACGGATCGACAATTTGTTTGTGCGTAAGGGTCCTAAAGACGACCACAGCACAGCAGGCCGATTTCTGGGGATCTTCTTCGAACGTACGAATGTGCAAAACTGGCACACCGGTCGATTTGCACCAAATTTTTGTGTCGCATTGGGTGATTGAATGATTGCAACAAACACACCACTTTCCTTGTAACATTTAAGTGGGTCACTGTGGTAGCCGTTCTAATGCAATTCTCAGCAGATTTTTTTGGCCCACCTCTGTGCTAGTGCCTGCACAATTCACATGTATGATTTACCAAGTTTTTGCACACACTACATGCTCGCATTCACATTCATAATAAGATTCCCCTAGCAACTAACGCCTCTCTCCACCCCACTCTGTGCTAATCTTTCTTCCGTCATTACTTAAAACATCACCCCATCATGCAAGGCTTCGTTTCAGAAAAATGACTACACCCCCCTGAACTTCTTTATCAGTACAGGCTTGTGTTTTAAAGAAGCCAAAGTTAACAATATTCAGAAAATTTCATTGTGCAGACGAGGCCAAAATATAGAAAAGAGGCCTGAAATGATGTCCAAGTCACATGCTTATGCTTTTATTTTCGCTTCTGATAATGAACCATTCATAAAGTACTTACAGCATAAACATGTCTAAGGAAAGGCACAATCAGACACAAAGAACACTGACTTCAAAATGATTTCTTTTTCATAAAAACTAATGAACATGAGCACACTATGAAACGTGCTTTATTTCCCCAACATGTCGGCATTCTTGGCAGTTCTTAAATGAATCCCTACCAACTTGTCTCAAGCTCGATGACTTGCGAGTTAAAGGAGCATGACACTGAATTTCCAACCCGAGATGTGGTCTTCATTCAATTGCTTGGTATGCACAAGTTTCTTTTGCGAAGTATGAATGGCATCCGTTTCGAAGAAGTTATTCTATTTCGTGCACTAAAAAGGTCCAAAGACTCAATGGCACGCTCCCGGTTATGAGACATCGACAGTATTTCGACATGTTCAGTGAGCTCCTAGGTCACACCTCATGCGCTGAGTGACGATGAGCAAGCAGCGATGATGTTGACAATTTTAGTGTTGCCATCGCAGTGTCTGCATGTAGTACGATCTGGCAGCAACGCCTGGCTGCCTGGCAATGGCTTCATTTGCTTTGTTCTGCTTGTTTCGTGCAACCGTTCGCGTGAATCCTGCATTTCCGTTGTTCCACTTTGGGTGATTTTACGTGGAGTTCTGAGCCTGAATGTGATTATTTGAAGCTATGGTAATTGCGAACAAGTAACAAGTGCGCAGCATTCATATGTCTTACCAGCCAGCGTGGCTTAAGCGTGCGTCTCCAGCTGCCTCGTTTCCATTACAGTATCACTATCGGCTGTGAATCACCACAATTTTATATTCCTTGGTGTTTTCATTGTCCTTGTGTACGATGATGACAGTGGTGATGACAATGGAGGTGACGAAGACATGCCTAAATACGTGCGAGCCGAGCAGATGAAATGTCACCTGACACTCACATCACCATCTCGTGTGGCCCCATTACCAAATGGAGCGGGACCATGGGAGGTGACCGCTTGGCAGCGTTGGTAGGCGGGCTAGTGGGCTTTGCACCCATTTTGAATAAAGTTTGATACTGGTCATACTAATTGATATTATATACATTAATTCATCTCTGTGTTGTATTACTAGTACCGGGTCATTGCTTGGGGATCGATAAAGACACGTTGATGCAAAAAACGCGACATGCGCCAAATTGATGTCACTGCTCCTTTAAAGACCCTTGAAACCCAAAGTGATTTTTGAAAAACTAATGATCAGTCAAAAACTAGTTTAGTGTCTCTTTAAAAAAAAATGCCGCCATATCCACGAACTGAATGATGATGAGTGGGCGAAGCTCTGGAGGAAAACCTGGTAAACCATGAATCTTCCGTACATTTTGCTCACTCGATTTTATTACAATGCTCCCCCCTAGCGTACATCGCTGCACTAAATCGAACGATTGCCTTCCACCAATGACACCTGCCATATGTGACATCATTCCTATTTTATAACATCTCGCATCTTTCATCATCAACTACAAGTGCCGCCGTCTAGTTTATAACATCTTGCATCTTTTCATCATCAAATACAAGTACCGCCATCTAGTGAACACTGCAAGAACTAAACGAGAGGTGGCTACATACAAGGAACGCTACCGCCATCTAGTGAACACTGCAAGAACTAAACGAGAGGTGGCTACATACAGGAGACGCACAGCCCACGCCCTAAGGAGCTTCGCCCCTAAAACATAGCACAAAGGAACGCCATGACATCGAGAGATCCTCACCCTGAGGGCCCAGTACCATGCGCCCAGAGCCTCAGCCACAGAAGCACCAACAATGTAGCCCATGCCACTGCACAGAAAACCCACGTCAGCAGTGTTTGACAGAAAAAGAATGCATCTTTTATGCAGTTGTTGCATTCTGTCTGTCTGAATGTGAAGAGCAAATATAAGAGCAGCAAAGAGAAATGCCGTCGAACTTGGTTGACTGCTACTAGCAGCTGAATAGATCTGCACAATTCCTGAACCAGGTATTCTAACCTTCAGTTCTTTTTTCAATACCAACACATTCATTAAAAAGGTACATATTAACGCTGCATAGACAATACAGAAAAGCAACGAGATAATTATAAAGAAAAAGTGCTTTTTCTCTCTAGTCATCCTGTCTCTTTTCCACATTGTTTATGTACTGATAATACATTCTTTATGGGTGCTCACCAACTTGTCCCAGCTACAGTTCTTACAAAGTTACTTATCCTTCTTTGATGCAGCAAGACACTCGGCCAACTTACATGGTCGCATATTTACATCACGCTATCTCTCTCATACCAGTGACACCCATCAACTCAAATACATGCATCCATTTATGTGGCAAAACTTACTGACATTACAGAAGCCAGACAACAAATTCAGTTTTCACTTGCAGAGCAATCTGTGAATTACTTTGCACTCCAGCACACTATGTGAGTTCCTATTTGACCCAGTACTCCCCTTTCCCGATTTATTCCCCAAATCTTATTTTGGGGTCATTAATTCAATACTTTTATACTTTCATTTTTGCCACTTAACATCTGCAACGCCCAACAGTGGTTGAGACCCACCTTGATGGCTCACTTTCTCTATCCATCACTAAGGGTGAAAAACAAAGCAAAAAATTTGTGACAGTGAAAATAGATCTCGTTGATTGTTAGTCAATCAATCACCTCACACTAAGGATCATCAAGTGTCAATCTGCTGGTAATCACATTTTTTTGCATCCAAAGGCTGATATGCCTTTCATAAAAAGCGTGGTTCACTTTAATCATTATGATAAGCCTACTAAGCTTATTAGCTCACGAGCTATTTAAGTAATGAATCCTTGGTAATTAGAGTAAGTCCAACGTATCATGTTAAGAGAAACGACCGCACAGAATAGGTGTGATGGACAAAGTATAGCATAACAAAAGGCCATCTACCCGTACTTCTATAACGAATGATCTGTCATTGCAATTCTATTGCCCCTGACGGCATGCCTCAAGTGAAAACTGTCATTTTATTTGTAAACAGCTATATTTTGTTATTGTTATTTAAAAAATTCACAAACACACTAACATATGCTTTTTTATTGACAAGGACTAGCAGACTTGCATCTCAATGATAGATTATGCTGCAGTCAGCAAAACACAATTTGTGTCCTTATAAACTTCAATCTGGTGTGTTGCTTTCAATTACACAAATATTTGTATTCGGTACTCAAGTATGATGAGAATCCAGCTCTGCTTGGAGAAGCTGCGGCAAGCGCCAATTTCTACCTCTTGTTTCAAAATGATAACAGCTGACATGGCAGTGCCCAGCCTATATTGCGACTGTCGCTGAAGATCTGACGTTCCTGAGGTGTTCCACGACACTGACAAAACATATGCGAGAATCCAAATAACATTTTCATAGTATAACTGGAAGAAAATACTGCTGTCAGCAATAAACAAACTTATTTTATTGAGTCCATGCCAATAAACAAAGTACACGAAATTTGGTCAAGCCATAATTGTCGCAAGTATTCGAATAAAAAACTGCACCAACACGACTTATGTCATACCGAACCTGTAGCCACGAAGTCCGAACGAAATCGGTTAAGCTTAAACTCAAGGACGGGCAAGCAGCCGATAACGTTTCCTGAATTTCAAAGTGAAGTCAACCCCATGTTTCAAGAATTATTTTTGTATAGGCCACACACACCTCTAGAGTGGTACCCAGGCATTCTCTTGAAGTGCTTTCCCGAGAAACTATGGTGGCATTCCAGATTCACTACTCTAGACCGCAAAAGTGACTGCCTACTGAGAGAGGTCGGAGTCACTCACCTGCCTACGGGGATGGCAAAGTAGAAAGCAGCCAGCATGGTGCTTCTGCGCGGTCCCGAGAAGAGGTCCCCTATGACCGTTGGGGCCACAGTGGAATAGCTCGCCTCACCAACGCCCACCAGGCCACGTAGTAGGGCAAACAGCGCAAACGTCTGCAAATTCACGGCAACATGTCATGCAGCCAATGCAAGTAGAGCTAGTCACTGCGGTGGCCCTCGCAATTAGTGGCAACATGTACACTTCCCATGGACCTTCACAACACACCGAATGTAAAATTGCAGGAGAGAGATCTGTTATGTGCACAGTAGACAATAAACAAACATGCAGGCTTTCTGTTAACTAATCAAAATATGCACAGAGACTTGCTTGATTTATTTAGGCTATTTGGCACGGCCTTCACAGACAGCAGCTTTTACAAAAGGAGGCCAGTTGAATCGTTATAGCACACTTGTAATGAAGCAAACCAGGAGACTTCCCATGTTCTGTCAACGTGTCTGACGTATACTTTGTACAGACTACATCATATTCAGAGGGACAAAAAATTATACACTTTAGTAACTGGCCTTGAGATATGGCCTCTTACACACATTGCATTAAGTAATTGTGTCTTGTGTGAAGATTATTTTGTGTGTCTGTACATAAACTCACCAACACTTTGGCAGTGTACGCATATTTAAAGTATTTTTTTTTCATCAATGCAAGTAAAACGAGTTCTGTCCTGCATGAACTGTACATTTCTTCTTTTTTTTTTTTCAGTATCAATTAGCCTGATCTCCTAAAGTGATTTTCATCCCTTAGAGCTCATTCAGACTCGCTCATGGAACATACTCTGCCCTCGGGACCTACTCAAACCCACACCCAGTAACGTTTTCTTCGACTGAATTCACTCAGACTCATTTAAAATTTTTCCAGATCGGACTCACACAAACTCAGACTCGTGGGTCTACATGAGTCGGAGTCAGTAGACTCATGAGCCCGTTAGCCTATTATTAGCAGGTTCGTCCTAGGTGTCAATGCTTTTTAACACAAACTCCTCGCATAATCGGTGCAATACTCGGTGCATTTGATCTCGTATTTTTAAATATGAGTTATCAGTGGTTGCAATTTACCAATTACATTTTTATAGAAAGTGATGAGTGACACAGAATGTTTTTAACACGGCCTTCTTTTGAAAGCGAATGGGAAAAGAGTCAAGCCACCACCCTCTTGCAAAACTCACACATCTGTTCTATTATTATTGGGATAGCACATGAAACCTGTTGACGTGCAAGCAGACATATTTATTATAAACATGAGCCGCCATAAGGCTGATAGCAATGCTGAAATAGACTAGATGGGACAAGAGGTCAGCAAAACTATGTAGAGCTCACTCAGACTCAATCATAATATATGCATCACCATTAGGGTGCACTTGGACTCCCACTCATCAAAGCTTTCCTCAACCGAACTCACTCGGACTCAGATTCACCAAAATATTACTCACCCAGACTCACTCAGTTTCAGACTCGCGGCTCGATCTGAATCTGAATGAGTCGTTTCATAAGCGAGTTTGCCGACTTATGACCTCACTTATATAAAAGTGAAGTTACGTAACAAAACTTGACCCGCATGCTGAATCAAATCCAGCTGTATTGACCCCACCTTTGGTGGCATGGAACCGAGAAGCGTGGTGGCGCTCCAGAAGAAGACCCCCGCAGCCATGATGGCACGACGACTGTGACGATCACCCAGGTAGCCAAACACGGGTGCCGTTATCATGTATGTTATCACAAACACCGTCTGCAGCAGCCCCCCTTGGGAGTTCTTCAGCGTGTAGTAACCAATCACCTTGTCCAGCACCCCTGCGAACCACAACAGAAGACACAACATGACCTCGAGATGTCAAGAATGTTATGACACAACATAATGGAATGTTGCCACAAAGAGGTGGAAAGAAAATAGGTGTGAGGGGCATCATAGAGGCAAGATTTAGTGCTACTATGTATTTAGCATGCATAATGGTGTAAGGGCACAGCATTTTTGCTTAAAGAATGTGTTCAAAGCTTCTTCTCATGTGCACTCTGCGAACTCCAGCCTTTTTACACACTAACGTCATTAGTGACTTGACATACACACTACTAAAACTTGCTCATGTATGCCCGTCATATGATCAAAATATATCCGGGAATGCATTAAAGTGTGATGCACTGTAGCATCAATTATGCACTTTCCACGTGCTCTCCAAATAACAAAAATTAGCTTTGAAGCAATGTACACCTGGTGTGCCCATAAGTAAAGTGTAAAGCTAAGCAAACATTAAAAAGATGTGAAATTTTTAAGCACACCGGGAATAAATTTGCACCCGTCGGTAGGCAGAACAGCTCAACAATTGCACATTCATTAAACCAAATATGGAGCAAACATTTCTGAGTGCCGATACGTACAGATCACTGGAATATCTCATGATGTGCCTCCTATATGAGGTGAACACGAGTGCTGCACTTGAGAGAGCAACAATCAAGTAGCTTGAGATGTTCGAATATGGGGCTAAGGTTTAAAGGGAACTGGTTAAGATTGATAAATTGTGCTTGGAGAACTTTATCATTGTGAATATCACCATCATCAGTTTATTAATAAAGGAGAAAATGAAGGCCCAAGTGTCCCAGTCATATACTACATCGAAATTTTTGTGCATAGTGCCATAGATTTTGAAGTCTACTTTCGTATTTTGGTGACATTTTCTTGAGAAAATGTACAGAGCCTTTCAATTTATAGCTAAGTCTATGGCCCCTCCAAAAACAATGTACTTCATTTTTACCTATTAGGAACTACACAGAACCCAGTATATGCTGTCAAAATCTACGACGTCATGGCACTTGGTACGAGAATTTCAATGTGACTTCCCCACTCGTACTCTCTTTTGCATATTTGCTCGCTTGACATGACTCTTCTTGCAGCAAGCATGGTGATTTTGAAACTGTAAAACAGTAATTTACTGTTAGGAGTAAAATCCTTTTTATTTAGTTCCCTTTAGAATAAAATTGAAGCAGAGTAGAAGTTATCACATTGAATTTAAAAAGGCATAGTCTGTAGAGTAAGTTGTGCTGTCCAGTTATAAACTAGCCACATACTTCCAAAAGGCCCACAATATATTTACAATGATAAACCAACCCTACTCACAGGTAAAAGGCAAAACTCATGGAAAATAAATATAAACAAAGCAAGTACAGAAAGAAAAAAAAAGAAAAACTTGCTATGGTAGGTCACAGTTTTATTCCATTTGACAGATACCGCAATAAGCAAAACTTTTGCTGTTGACAGTTTAACCATGTGGAATTTTTAGCGAACGAGCAATGCTATGAATAGTCTATACAAAATTAGCAACAGAAGATTTTTTCAGGTACAAAAGTGCATGCAAGTTGCCTATCAATGCTTTTATAAAAAGATTTTAAGAGAAGAGACAAAATACTTCTGCAACTAGGTTGTCAAAAACAACAAAAAAATGTTCTCAAAGATCATGTGAGACACAAAAGAAAGCTGCATGCCACTGCTACATGCAGTGTTCCTGCAATGAATGCAGAAAATCAAGTGAACTGCACCATATATGTTACACGTCGCATCGCGGGAACAAAATGGGGCGGAACATCAGCGTCTCTACTCCCTGTCTATTGTGCACTAATCCGACAGAAAATTGCCTACTCTGTGCCAGTTCTCCCCAACATCTCTCATCGTCACTACACTGACTTCAGCTGTTACAAGCACGAAGCTTACGAAGCTGTCTGGGGGTTCCACAGGCAACATCAAGTTCTCTGACATTGGCAAAGGAAAGAGAACCCAACTTTATAGTAATTAAAAATGTGGAGACATGTCGGCATCTTTTTGAACTAGTCCCGCAGCACCCTTCACATCCACTCATATCCAACATAGTTAACTGCGCCGGAGCGCAAATACACCATGTGTACCAACAGTAAATTTCCTGGCTTCCTGTGTTGACACAATGGCCACTGAACCAAAACTCCCCGCCATGGCTGCTTGAGCTACCAACTATTGAAACGCCAATAGAAGGACTTCGCAGCAAACATGAAGTGCCAATCGTTGCCGCACAGCAGTTGGCATCACATCATCTGTTTGACAGGTTCCAAGGATACACTCACGTGTACACTGACGGCTCCGTCATTAAAGAGACAGCGACATCAGCATTTATAATTCCAAAATTGCACGAGAAATATGCATGTCGGTTGGGCCATTTCTCATCTTCAACAATGTTGGTGCTCGTAGCGATTTCGATAGCCATAAGCTTTATTAAACTGTCAACGACACCAAGAAAATGGGTGGTAATTACAGACTCTCTGGCAGCACTCGCATGTGTGGAAAATTCCACTTCAAGACACATTAATGTGCGTATAGTATACGCTATACTAAAAGAGATTTCAGAAGCTACAAAGTCGAATCATCGAGCGGCATTTCAGTGGGTTCCCAATCACTGCGGAATTAATGGAAATGAAATGGAGAATGAGTTGGAAAAAACGGCTCATAATTCCACGCAAACGTGCCTCATTCAGGTATCTCAATATGATGTAAATAAAATTTTAAGAACAACAAAACGTGAATTATGCCTGTCTACCTGGTTCCCAGACAAAACAAAGGAATTGATCCTATATTCTGTTGATCCTAATCTTGACACCATTTAGACCACCAATTAGACCAATTAGACTGTGACCTCCCAAGACGTATAGGCACACTCATACATCGCCTACGACTCGGAACTGCTAGCACAAAGCCCTTCCTACTTTGTATTCAGCGTGCAACGTTGTCAGCATGCTTATGCGGCTACGACGACGAGGATATCTGTCACCTCTTGCTCGACTGTCTGAAACACGACACACACCGAAGGCGACTAGAACAAGAACTTTATAAGTTAGATCCCGAGTGGCCATTTGCTTTGAATAATATACTAGGTCCATGACCATCCAAAACAAATGGCAAAGCAATGAAGGTGCTGCAACACTTCTTCGAAAAAACGAAGATTTGTGACAACTACTGAGCGGACAAAAGTTAAAAGTGAGTGCGACGTGTATGTGTTTCTTCTGCCCATAGGAGAACCTTCGCTCTCACCCATGTAGGACTGTATATATGTATATATGCTATTGTTTTTTTATATTATTTTTCTTTATTTATAGCAACCGAGTGGAAAGGGGTAGCCGTCACCAAGTAACGGTGACAAAAACTTCTTCGTTTATTTTCTATTTCAATAAAAAAAAGAATACATCTAAGGTTGTCAAAGTGGTGTTGTGGTTAAATTGCTCAACTGCTGACGTAAAAGGGACGAGTTCAATCTCCACCGCGACAGTCGCATTTTGATCAGAGGCGAAATGCTAGAAGCCCATATACTGTGCAATGTCAGGGCACACTGAAAAACTCTTGAGTGTTCAAAGCTACCCAGAGCCCTTTGCTACGGGGTGCCCCTCGTTCATAATTATTGCGACCTTTGCATGTGAAACCGCTAAAATTATTACTATAGTCATGTATCTAGAACGATCCACATTGAAAACGCCAATAGCATTTTGACACAAAGTGTGACTTTACAAGTCCTTCTTAAGCCAGTATATAGAAGAAACAGGGGTGGAAGCGGGTTTCAGTCTTTTGGAGCAGCTTTGAAGCCATAAAGAGGGCATTTTGGGGCACCAAAAGGCATGTTTTCGAGCATCAAAATTTACTTATTCACATCGCTGTTAATTGGAATTTTATTTTTCTCTTTGCTTTTTCGTCAACACAAAAAATTTCAGTGGTTTTTACAATGCTGATCAAGTGACGAGACTTACCCCTAATTGATATATATATATTGAACCATACAACATCAAAGCTGAAAGCCCAGCAACTCAAAGAAAAAAACATAAGTGGCGCTCTGAACAGCTACTTAGACGAATAAAAAAATTTAATGTTAAAACATGGCAATGTACAAAATGTGATTAAAACACCGCATCTAACATGAACAGCAACTCAGAACTAGAGATGAACTAATATAATAAAAATTATTTTCATACTGAACCATTAGGGCTACATAAAAATAAATGTAAAAAGAGTTATGTTCCGCTAATTGAAGTGCCACAGCCGACATGAGAACCACGAAGAAATTTACTTGAGAAGCAGGGACTCCTGACGAGTTCATGATTCATCTTAACTGAGTAGCGCAGAAAAATTCGGAGTACAAAAGGTGTCTTCCTTTCGTACTTCAAATTTGTTCGCGCAACTCAGTTAAGAAATTTAGATGGGCTCGCCGCGCCACTGCTAGGCAATTAAGTGATTTTTTTTATTAGGATAGAAACTACATGGACACTCGACGGGTTTTCGCCGTTGCTGCCATGTTCCGCATAAAACTACAAGTTGGTAACATTTTCCAAGCATCATACAGTCTACCCACGCGTAAAGTGCACAAGATGGGGTGGTGAGCGCTGCTCAAGCAGAGATTAAATGAGGCGGCCGATCTCGGTCACTTGAAGGGCGCACGCGATACTATCCAACCTACCATCGAATGCTCAAGCAGAGATGAAACACGCCACACGTCTAGAACGAGCATGAAAACAAAATTGGCCTGAATCTGCACGTTACACTGCAAATGTCGTCGAACGACGATAGTACTGCATCTGGAGAGAGTCAACAAAAGGTTTAGTTGATTTTCTGCGGAAGAAAATGGGTGAATGGTATTCTGGAGGCGCTGCGTTAGAGCGCGCCGAGCGTGTAGCGGAAGCGAACGAGTGAATCGAGGATGGATTGATGGATAGATATGGCTGTACCCTTTAGATCGGGCAGTGGCTAGCGCCACCAAGCCGTAATACTTATTGAACCAAAAACTAGATTTATTTTTTTTTTCTTTAAAAAGTGAGTTTGAGGATTCGTACTTTGCAGTGAAGAGTTTAATTTTCACTCATGCCTTGACTTTAGCCGCCAATCAGATAACATCCTTCTAGTTAAGTCTACCCGCTTAAAGTCTACTTTGCCTTCCCAGTCCCTAAACCCCAGTGCTTTGAAAAACTCTGCGCCATCATCCTGAACTATAGGGTGAAGCCCTTTACAGAACATTATCAAGTGTTCGGCAGTTTCTTCCTCTCCACACGCACTGCATACTGTGTCTACCCTTCGTATTTGGCCCGATATGTCTTGGTTCGCAGTACTCCCGTCCTGGCCTCAAACAGTAGAGAACTACCCCGAGTATTATCATAGATCCTTTCCTTGGCAATTTCCTGCTTAAAAGTTCGATAGATCTCTAGTGCGGACTTCTTAATCATGCCCATTCTCCACATGTCAGTCTCCGTTTCCTTCACTTTCTTCTTAACTGATAGTTCTTTTTGGTTTGGCCACCTGCTGTTTTCTAAGTATTTACCAGTCAATTTCCTGGTTCGTTTCCTCCATTTTGTATCGACATTCTTCATGTACAAGTAGATGAAAACCTTCCTAGCCCAACGCTCCTCCCCCATTTCTCTCAATTGCTTCTCAAATTTTATCTTGCTGCTAGCTTCCCTGCCCTTAAATGATGTCCATCCCATATCACCTTGTACTCCCTGATTTGGTGTATTCCCGTGAGCTCCTAAAGCAAGCCTACCTATTCCACGTTGCTTAATTTCTAATCTTGCTTGAACTTCTGATCTCATGCACAAGACTTCATTGCCGAACATCAGCCCAGGAACCATGACCCCTTTCCATATTCCTCTCACAACATCATACCTATTGTAATTCGACAGTGCCCTATTTTTCATCACTACTGCAATCCTGTTACCTTTAGTCGTCACGTATATTTCGTGTTCCCTCAGGTACTCGGTCCCATGTTGTAGGCCCGTGTGCTCAGATTTGGGTGCACGTTAAAGAACCCCAGGTGGTCTAAATTTCCGGCGCCCTTCACTACGACGTCTCTCATAATCATATAGTGGTTTTGGGACGTTAAACCCCAGATATCAATCAATCAATCATTACTCGGTCCCATTGCTTATCCATACGCCCAGATATTTGTATTTATCTGTTATCTCTAGCGTGACCGCCTGTATTCTAAGCTCACTACCTTCGTTGTCATTGAAAATCATGATTGCTGATTTTTTCCTTACTAAATCTAAAATCTAACCTATCTCCCTCATTATCGCAAATGTCCATCAACCTCTGCAAATCTTCCTTGTTGTTGGCCATTAGCACTCTATCATCTGCGTACATTAATGCTGGTAGTGCCTGATCAATAAGTTTTCCTTGTTTGACTAAAAAGAGATTGAAGCCCAGTCCACTTCCCTCTAATTTGGCCTCTAATCCTTGCGGGTACTTCATGGATTATAAGGGTGACAGGGGACACCCTTGCCTAAGCCCCCGTTTAACCTCTGCAGGCTTAGATACCTGTTTTTCCCTCTTTATAACTACCTTGTTACCTTTATAGATATCCTTTAAAGATTAGTGACTACATGTTCCACGCCTAGTGTGTCCAGTATTCCCTACAATTCCTCTTGAACCACGCTATCGCACGCTCCCTTGATATCGAAAAATGCTTGCCACAGGGGCCTGTGTTCCTTTCCTGCTCTTTCGATGCACTGCGTCAGTGAGAACACATTGTCTTCCAACCTCCTGTGTTTCCGAAACCCATTCTGCAGTTCCCCCAGCACCCCCTCATCCTCTATCCACGCCTGCAGTCTTTCCTTTATAATCTGCATCGCCAGCCTGTAGACCACTGATGTCACTGTTATAGGACGCTAGTTGTTTATGTCAGCTTTGTCCCCCTTTCCTTTATAGATCATGCTCATCCTGCTAAGTTTCCATCCATCGGGAACTTCACCATCGATTATTATTTTGCTCACTGCCTCTCTCAAAGCCTGCTTAGACTTCGGACCTAATGTCTTTATCAGCATAATTGTAATGCCATCTGGGCCTGTTGATGTACTACTAGGAACCCTTTTGTCAGCCCTTTCCCACTCTCGTTGTGAAAATGAAGCCATTGCACCACTTGATTCGTCCTTGTCTATTGTGGTGCATAAAGTACTTCTTTGTTGAAATTTTTCTGTCACCCTTTTTCTTATATATTCAATAGCTTCGTCCCCTTCTAGCCTAGCACCTTGGGCTGTAGTTATAAAACTCTGCTCTAGGCTCGTTTCATTTCTTAGGGAGTTTAGATGGTTCCAAAATTTCGCAGCTGCCTTTCTATCTTTTTTATGTACGTCTGCCAGCCACTGAGCTCCCTTTCTTCTAATCTTTTCATTGATCAGAAGGGATGCATCCCTTCTATAGCTTAGAAAGGTTTCCCATTTTCTTTGAATATCATCTGTCGGTTCACCCCGCTGCTTAGCATGTCTGTGTTCCCTAGAGGCTTCCTGACGTTTTGCTATGGCTCTCTGAACTTCCTCATCCCACCAACTTTTGGGTTGTGTCTTCTTTTCCGGGGTGATTTGTCACGCGTCTTAGCAAGCTCTAGCTCAAAGAGTCTAATTAGATTCGTGTATGTCCACACTGTCTTATTATCCTCCGTGATTACTTTCTCAATTTGTTTAGTGGCTATTTCAATTTGCCTTTCTGGATAAAAATTTTCCTGTAGTTGCTCATCTTGTCTCCTTCGCACTTTCACTGCTCTTCCAAAGCTTAGCTTGATACGTTTGTGATCACTACCCAGACTTCTGGAGCTTAGCTTGATACGTTTGTGATCACTACCCAGACTTCTGGAGCTTAGCTTGATACGTTTGTGATCACTACCCAGACTTCTGGAGCCACTTTCGTCTATGTGCATTCCCCTGAGTTTTTTATACATCCTATGCGACATCAGTGCATAATCTATCATCGACTGCAGCCTTCCTACCTCCCATGTTATTTGCCCTTCACACTTCTCGGTACTGTTGCAAATTATCAAATCAAGCATTTCACACATATCCATGATCATTTTGCCTGTCGGGTCGGTATACCCATCTATGTTTTCTATGTGCACATTCATGTCTCCTAGTATAATTATCTCGCACTCTCTTCCTAACTCCTGAATGTCCTTGGATATACACTCTACCATTGCCTGGTTTTCCTCTCTGGCCTTTGCTCCCGTCCACAAGTACACGAAACCAAGGAGTGTCATTTGACCTGCCACTTTCCCTTTTAGCCATAAATGTTCCTTGCACTCCTGCTTGACCCTTTGCCAGTCTGTACTTTTATGAATGAATGCCCCAATACCACCCCCCTTTCTGCTGCCTTCGTTTCTATCACAATATTCCCGGACGCGTAGTCCGGATTGTTCGGAGGTTGTCCCATGTCCCTGAGATGTGGTTCTACAAAACCGTATACCATTGGCCTCTCTTCCCTTAGCTGTTCTTCTATCTCTTCCCACTTCAGCCTGTTCCTACCACCCTGCATCTTAATATACCCTATGTCTGAATTGGCTCGGCGCTCGTGGCTATGTCTATTTATGCCCTGGACTCTACCTATCTTAGATATTGGTGTCACTTTGGAATCGTATCTGTCCATACCACCTGTCGAAGAGTCTCCCTGGTTGTTTTCCTCGTTAATAGCTATCCTGCACCCCGAAGGGCTCGCTTGCCCCCCAAAAAAGCTACTGCGCGTCTTGCAAGTCGCCAACCAACCTCATGACCTAGCCGCCCATCGAAGTGAATTCTGTCTTGTTGAAAACCTCTCCACCACCCCACCTGGTGGTGGAGAGGTGTATAGGTGGGGTGCAACCACCCCAACTAGGCACGTTAAACACGGTGCAACCACCCCACCTAGGCACGTTAAACACGAGCACCGTCTGGCAGTTATCTTCGAAAACGAAGGCGTGCGGAGAAAGATGCGCGCCAGTTTCGGGGTGATAAGGTGTAGAACGCAAAGCGACGGGCAGGTGCCACCACCGTGTCGTTTTAGCAAACCGTTGGTAAAACTTGCCTTTTTGAGCACCAAATTGCACTGTCCGCGCAGCGTGTTTAACGCTACAGTCCTTAGAATTACTGGTGTGTGCCTTCTCAGCATAAAGGCAGACATACACAACATCGACGTGTTGTTATAGCGCCTCAGGTATGCGCAATAATTGCTTTTTAATTGACAATCGCACAATTATCAACGCTCAAACCTTGAGCAATATTGGTGGGCGCTGCGAATGGGGTTGGCCGTTCGATGCCGTTTGAGGTATTGATAAGGGCAGACAAACAGACAAATGTAGACCAAATTTCTTTCGTCGAAGGTCCCCAAGAAAGACTATCGTCTTTAAAAATACGCAGTTGAAAGGAGGGGGGGTCACTGGAGCAGCAGCGGTGAACTTTGATTCTAAAGGCGTGGTTGTGATAAGCTGGCGCGCGCGCTATCGGCAAGCATCAGCACGCGGCTCGTAAATTGTTCTACGCGGTGCGCTCTCAACGGAAAGAGATCGTGCTATAAGAGCATTTCTCACTGGAGCGGCCGTACGTTTTTTTCTTACACCAGCGTTTTGTAGTGTCGAGATGTAGGATCAAAAAGCGTTAGCTTTCAGCCTTCGTATTGTCACGGGGTCGCGAGGTTGACGAAAGCAGCAGCCGCTGTTTTCACGAGTGAACCTTTTTTTGGGCAAACCTGTGCCCGGAGAACGAAACGTCACTCTACAAGCAATACGAGCTGTAGACTGATGGCAGCAAACCAGATCGTCAGCGTCAATAATCTGCCAAGCAGTAACGTGCGTCCGCATTTGTACATATGCCATCAAATATTCCCGCGTTATCGCTAGCGGTTGGGTCCCAGAACAAACTCTAGTGCACGCGTGGTGCAAGTAATTTCATCGGAGGGTTCTAAGATTATCTGGACTGTTCCCAATCAATCAGGAGCGGTTTACGCAAGGTCGCGTTACACGCGTAATGGTGCGGTAGCAAAAAAAGAAAGGGGCGCGTGCGTCATTACTATTACAAATTCTTGCTATTGCAGTCACCACTTCACCGGTGAAACTTTTTTTAGAGGCGAAGCTCCTTAGGGCGTGGGCTGTGCGTCCCCTGTAGCCTGTATGTAGCCACCTCTAGTTTAGTTCTTGCAGTGTTCACTAGATAGCGGTACCGTCCCCTGTATGTAGCCACCTCTAGTTTAGTTCTTGCAGTGTTCACTAGATGGTGGTACCGTCTCCTGTATGTAGCTGATATAGTGCTAATGGCCAACAACAAGGAAGATTTGCAGAGATTGATGGACATCTGCGGTAATGAGGGAGATAGGTTAGATTTTAGATTCAGTAGGGAAAAATCAGCAGTCATGACTTTCAATGACAACGAAGGTAGTGAGCTTAGAATACAGGAGGTCTCGCTAGAGATAACAGATAAATACAAATATCTGGGCGTATGGATAAGCAATGGGACCGAGTATCTGAGGGAACACGAAATATACGTGACGACTAAAGGTAACAGGAATACAGCAGTCATGAAAAATAGGGCACTGTGGAATTACAATAGGTATGATGTTGTGAGAGGAATATGGAAAGGGGTCATGGTTCCTGGGCTGACGTTCAGCAATGCGGTCTTGTGCATGAGATCAGAAGTTCAAGCAAGATTAGAAATTAAGCAACGTGGAATAGGTAGGCTTGCTTTAGGAGCTCACGGGAATACACCAAATCAGGGAGTACAAGGTGATATGGGATGGACATCATTTGAGGGCAGGGAAGCTAGCAGCAAGATAAAATTTGAGAAGCGATTGAGAGAAATGGGGGAAGAGCGTTGGGCTAGGAAGGTTTTCAGCTACTTGTACATGAAGAATGTCGATACAAAATGGAGGAAGCGAACCAGGAAGTTGACTGGTAAATACTTAGAAAACAGCAGGTGGCCAAACCAGAAAGAACTATCGGTTAAGAAAAAAGTGAAGGAAACGGAGACTGACATGTGGAGAATGGGCATGATTAAGAAGTCCGCACTAGAGATCTATCGAACTTTTAAGCAGGAAATTGCCAAGGAAAGGATCTATGATAATACTCGGGGTAGTTCTCTACTGTTTGAGGCCAGGACGGGAGTACTGCGAACCAAGACATATCGGGCCAAATACGAAGGGGTCGACACAATATGCAGTGCGTGTGGAGAAGAAGAAGAAACTGCCGAACACTTGATAATGTTCTGTAAAGGGCTTCACCCTATAGTTCAGGATGATGGCGCAGAGTTTTTCAAAGCACTGGGATTTAGGGACAGCGAGGGCAAAATAGACTTTAAGCGGGTAGACTTAACTAGAAGGAGGTTATCTGATTGGTGGATAAAGTCAAGGCACGAGTGAAAATTAAACTCTTCACTGCAAAGTACGAATCCTCAACTTCATTATTTAAAGGAAAAAAAAAGATAAATGTAATGGTTAGTTCACTAAGTATTACGGCTAGGTGGCGTTAGCCGCCGCCCGATCTAAAGGGTACAGCCACATCCATCCATCCATCCATCCATGTAGCCACCTCTCGTTTAGTTCTAGTAGTGTTTACTAGATGGTGGTACTTGTAGCTGATGATGAAAAGATGCAAGATGTTATAAACTAGAAAGCGGTACTTGTAGTTGATGAAAGACGCGAGATCTTATAAAATAGGAAGGATGTCACATATGGCGCGTGTCATTGGTTGAAGGCAATCGTTCGATTTAGTGCGGCGACGTACGCTAGGGGGAGCGTTGTAATAAAATCCGTTCGCTGTTGGCGCGCGCTCGGAGTCGCCGGATGGATAAGGCTGCACAGCGGAGAGAGCGCAAGGCGGCAGCAGCGCGCGCTCGCAGACAGAATCCCGATGTGCGAGCGCGCGAGGCGAGGGACATCGCAAGCCATCCATCGTCTAAGAACAAATAAAAGTTGATTTGTGTATGTACACACGCAGCGTTTCTCACGTCTTTACATGATGATCGACTGGGCGAATTACACGGAAGATTCACAGTGTACCGATGAATCCCTCCGGAGCTTCGCCCATTCATCATTATTCACCCCGTGAATATGCCGTAATTTTTTTTTCAGTTTGTATGGTTTGGCTAACAGCTTTGCTGGTAAAACATACATATATAGAGTCGTATAATGACGAATGCACACAAACGCCATCTTAACAAGATTCGTGCATGAACAGGATTACGACGTGACCGAACTAATTTGATATGAACGCCGTTGCGTCTTTTTTGTAGCCCACGCGTGTTGCTTGGCGATAAAACTCGACTTAAATTGGCGTTGCACACGCAAATCGCCATTTAGGCGCAGCAGATCAGATTGGCACAGAATGGCACAGCATTTCCACCCCTGATAAAAAGTTTCTGAGCAAGACTGAGGAGAACAATATCTAGTGATGCAATGTAAGACATACAAACTGTCATATAAAGCTATAATAAAGATGACTTATACACTAGAAAATTGTATACCCCCTTCAGGCACCACGTGTACAATTGTACACAAACTTCAGTGACACGACACACGTGTTTTTTTAAATGGCTTGAAACACAGTGTGAAACACAAGCAAGGAATTGAATGTTATAGCAACGAATAGTAATGTCGCGCGAAGAACAGTAAGCAATTCGAAACTTGCAGCGCGCTTCTCAAGCAGAAAGGATGCACGAAAAGAATATGCACAGGACCAGTGCGGACTAAGAACTGGCGCAGCTCGACAATTAAGGAGCTCTTCTCAAACACAAAGAAAGATGCACGAAGCGAACACACTAGTACACAGGGCAAGCACAAACTAACTAACATTTTTTACATTTAGTGTGAGCAGCGCACTCCTTTCGCAAACGTGGTCACTCCGGCGAGCGAAGTAGCCTTCGTGCGCTCTGTAACTTCAACGCTCACTTGAGGTAACAGCACAGGACTCGTAAACCGTACCATCAAGAGCCCCCGCGCACTAATGACCAGGCCTTGTAGAGGCGCGCACATTGCAACGCGCGGAGCGACGAACTCTAAAACGTGCCCTCCTCGCCATCTCAATAGTGATAAGAACAAGCTGAAGCCACTGAGCTCCTAGTGCCGCCAACAGTAAATGATGTGTACGAATAGTTTGCCACTGGTAAGCCGAAGATCGTACGTTTTGTGGTCCAGTCAATTCGCGCCGCGCACTACATGTGGAGCGAGGGGTCGCAGGCTAAACTCGCGGGGACAGAACTTTTCTTTTATTTGTTTCTTTGCCATCTGTTGCGTGTAATTTACCAGAGGGATTCTATACACTGGATGAAACTCTGGCGCTAATGTCTACGGGAGCTGCTACACATGTCGCTTCAGCTGGCATCGGAATGATAAGTACGTATTACACTGATTTGTCTAAACTGTGTTCTTTCGGACATGCTTGGCTCGTGTGCCCTGCATCCGCTTTGTCACAAGACTCAGTTCAGCGTTTACTTGTCTCCCGTCCCTCCACACTCTAATTTTGTTTTCATACTACCCAGCATTCGCATGCTGGCTCAACTATCGTAACACCAATTGTAGAAAACTACTTTATAACGTCACATTCGTGACGGAAGTACGTCAGTGGAGCCGTGGTATATATACCAGCACTTTGTGCGAGGGAATTCTCGGGGAAGTATACATTACATTTTACAGCGAAAGCTGTTATGATATCACTTTTCGGGTCACGCGCAGTTGTTGTCCGCCGCCGGTGTCCGTAATCACATCGCGTGGAATTAGAAAGAAGAAAAAACCTTGCACCAATGACACAGTGGGACTTGAATCCGGGTCCGCTGAGTGCCAGTCCAATATTCTACCACTGAGTTACGCCGGTGCTTGTAACTTGTCAAACTTGCTTTAGGCAGGCTTGACGTCGGGAAAGCAATCGCGTTAATACAAATTATAAAGGGTTTTACAACAGCGAAAGAACAACCAGCCGTCGCACAATGCGAATAGCGTAACGAGTGGGCCGTCCGATGCTCCAAACGATCACAAAAGTTTGTTTTTGTTCATCTTTTAACTGTGGCGCATACCCACTTCAGCCATGATTTCTCATCGTCGTCAGCCACTTGCATGGACAATTGGCACAAAACTCCTAGCAAGGGTTTAGCGGATACGATGCTTCTGAGAAGAATCACGATAAATAGCATAGCGAATGCCGGCCTACTACCCTAAAGTTTATTATTAATGCCCTAGTGGGTAACAAGCAAGTGTGCTGGCAGTAGTTACCCATTGAGTGTTTTGAAAAAGGTTCTGAAAGGCCACTCTTCTAGCTTTCGCTGTGACTGTGTTGCGCCTATACCGCGCAGGCCTGGCATTTTGTAACACTTCTTTAAGATCGACCCTACCTTGATCTATAAATGTTCCTTTAAGCCACCATTAAAACGTGCGCATTTCGGGAAAAGCCAGGTTCCGCCACTCGATCAGATAAAACCACGGGACATCTGGTAGCAACATCCAGCAGCAACGTTGCGGCTAGGTGCAAACACGGAGATGCTATCGCTCAGCCGCACCCGGCGACGGAGACACCTCGCGCAGCAACCGATTTCTGTTGCTCGATCAGATAGAGCACGAACAAAGAGAGTGCGCACTCCTTAAAAGAAGAAACTGCGCTTCGTTATGCGAGGCTTGTCGATACGCAAGAACGGCACTGGCAGCGAGGAGCAGATCCAGCATAGACATCACGCAAAATCTGCTGCCATATATACCTACCGGCCCCAGCGAGCATTCCTGTTGAATGCTAAGCGCGTTCCGCACGTGCATGCATACATAAAGTGTGCGCATCAACGTGTGGCTGGCGGCTGATGGTAACGGTGGTGCCGAAATATTTTTCTGTCGTGTTGCTCATATTGAGGAAATTGGGATGCTGAAAAAAGTTTTCCAGGAAACTTACCACCGTGCAGTGATTTGGGAAAGTTGGTTTTGATTCTTTAAGATACAACGCGAAAACAAAAACACTAAGGCACGCATACAACAGGATAGAACGCTGACTATAAACTGACTTTTTTTTTTTATTCAGGAAACAGGTTTTATTAAGGAAGGGCCGAACCTGCGCGTCTGCACACAGTTAACCACGTCACACATGAATGCAAATACTTACGAACTTGAAAAATTACAACTGTTTCCTGCGTGTCAGATTAGAACTGGCTCCCACGTGACAAGTGCGAATCAGTTCCAACCTTTGATTATTATGAGGGGTTTAACGTCCCAAACCCACCATATGATTACGAGAGACGCCGTAGTGGGGGGCTCAGGAAATTTCGACCACCTGGGGTTCTTTAACGTGCACCCAAATCTGAACACACGGGCCTACAGCATTTCCGCTTCTATCAGAAATGCAGCCGGGATTCGAACATGCGACCTACGGGTCAGCGGCCGAGTACCTTAGCCACTAGACCACCACGGCGGGGCTCAGTTCCAACCTTTAAATTCTGCTAATGTGTGTCGCGGAGTGTCGCCATATGTAGCAGATAGATGGAAAGCTCCCCACAGGTCTTATGCATTAGAATTTCCGACCACGAGGGCACCACCATTACACTACTGTGAAAGCGTTGCCAGCCCCAGAGACGCGTGCCATAGACCTGACGGTGTCACTCAGTTTTTGACGTAATTAATGAAATGGAGCTCTAGTGGAGTGAAGCTGTGAGCATGCGTGTCGAAAGAAAGCCCAGGTGCGGACGTGCTGCGACTCACAACTCAGTCACAAGACGCGCAATGAACCGAGATCTGAAATTCAGGTGTAAGGTGCCTCGATCCGCGCGCGGAGGAGCGGGCATCGAGGCACTCTATTCAGGCGGATGTGGTGGGGCCACCTAGTCAAATTTTCTGCAAACGCGACTTCCTGCGCCACGAGTCCCACGCGCTGTACCTTTAAATCATTCCTAAAAATATTCGACATAAAGACTGAACACTGCTCGCATTCTTCCAATTCGCCGAAATTCCCCTGTTCGACTTATATTACCAGTATTACTAATGTTAAATAACACCAACTTTAGGTGGTTCGCGAATAATTGCAAACGCGAGAATCACATCGGTAATGTAATGGCGACATTTTCATGGTCGGCGCTCTTCCGGCGCACTTTTTCCTTTAAAGCAGTTAGACCAATAGACACGAAAAAGTAATCGACAAATATGAAATAAAGAGAAAGAGAATAACCAGGATCGAGTGGGATCTGAACGCGACCCCTTTGCATGACAGCCGAATATTCTATACCGCAGGGCCACGTTGGCGCTTGAAACTCATTTGCGAGGAAGCCCTATACAGGCGTCATGTCGCGAACGGAATCACGTTAACTTATGTAAGACAGCGTCGCAGAAGAGGAAAATTAACAACCAGTCACCACACAATGCTGATTGCGCAACTGGTACGTGGTTTAATGCCTCCCACCCACTGAAAAGTGCTCCGCCATAATTCTTCCTCGTCAACAGCCACATGCAGCATCAACGAAGTGCACATAATACCTCACATGTGTTGCGGGTACCTCGCTTATCCTCAGAGATAGGAACAATGGGGCCCTTGATGCTGTCTTACTTCCCCAAAATTATGATTCATGGCGAAGTGAATATCTTGCGGAAAGACAAAACTTTAAACAAAGTTCGCTTATAGCTCCCACACAAAGCTGCGCTGACAATGCGCCGTAGACAGTATCGTAATCATCGGTGAATCCTCTCTCTCTACAAAGAGTCTCTCATAACTTCCACGGGGTCCACAAGGAGTTCCCGAGACATACATGGTTGAGAACCACTGCTATATATTCTGAACTGTAACTTTATGAACACCGACGAGCATGCCGAAATAGATACGGGAGCCGGTGACACAAGCGCAAAATCAGCGGCTGACGCTAAACAGTCTGTTGCAGAATAAAATGTAAAGGACATGACGGAGTCTGTGCACACGATAAACATCCGATGCCACTAAGCGTCGCGTTATCTATATACCGACCTCTTCCTATCAGTGTCATACGAGCTTGCATTTGCTGCAGGCATACTCGAAAAGCCGCCCGGCTTTTCAAAGAGGGCGAAAGCTAACACGACGGTATACTATAGAGTGACCTCGTGAGCAGTGGCATCGCCAACGGTGGCACATTAGGCCCCCTCCCCAGCCCTGATTCTTTTTTTTTTTTTGCCATGGCATACAGAGAAGAAAAATGACTATATTAATGGGGTAAAAGATACGCCCCCCCCCCCCCCCCCAACAAAAAAATATATATTACGGTACAATGTTGTGATTTTCTCCATGTGCTGACGTGAAAGTCGCAAGTTCAACCCGCCCGCGGTAGTCACATTTCGGCTAAGACGTACGAATCCCGAATGGACGTTATTTTCGGAGCCCTCCACCATACGCACAGACGCACAGTCATATCGTCGTTTTGGCACGACAAACCACAGATACTAACTACTACCTATTACAGTGAATCTGTGGTAAACTGCTCGACACAACTGGGATATGCCATCTGCACAAGTAGGCGGCATTTATGGTGTTTCAATAACGAAGTCGCAAATGTTTCGATGACCAACCGAGTTCTAATATGACATATTCGCGCATTGCAAGAGATACGTCATTGCATCATTGTTTTAAAACGTGCACATGTGATTCTTGATGATAAGTTTGGCCTGAAAATCCATCTGGGCAGACACCATTGTGCGTAAACCGGTCCACTGGAGAGGCTCTCAATCCCTTCGGCACCCAGTCTGCCAGACGCTGTCAAAGATTTGAGTAATTACCCAGACCATGTGACAAGCGAAGGCGAGTTCCTGACTTTCAACTACGGACCCTTTTGTCGTCTCTTCGAGCAGAAGCGGTGACTGATGCCCTCGGCGACTCATCGGGCGACGGGGAAGCTGGCGTGACCGGCGCCAGAGCTGACAGGAGAGCGGCGCTCCTTTTAATCCTCAATCAAGTAGCCGACCGGCCGATTGCCTATGCCAGCCAGGCATTGTCCCTGCTCGCCGGAGGATGAGACGTCGTGTCGCCACGATATCGTAAACAGTTCCAGAGATGACAACAAAGACAGCATCTTCCCTCGAAGAGACCGTGGCGGCCGCCGCAAATCGCCCCGCTAATTAAGCGAACAAATCGGCAGACCCTTTGATGTATGCTGTCAGGATCGTGGGAACTCTCGACTAGCGGCACACACACACGACGAGGAAGAGCCCTGCTGGCGCCACCTTGCAGTGCAGTGTTCACGTGGACCGTGCATGCTCGTCCCCCTCACCTGTTGTGTGTGTGTGATTGGTGTTGCACTCGAAGAGAAGGAGCCCGACAGGGCTTAAAACGACACCGCCGAGTGCTGGACGTCGCTCTGAACCATGTAACGGTTCAACCACCACGCTCGTGGTTTGTGAAACCAATAACCCTTCTTTTCTGTAAATATGTGTAAATAGTGCCATAGACCTGTTTGTTGTTCTCGTATCCTCCTGCGATCCTCATTCCGACCCTAACAACTGGTTGGCAGCGGTGAGATGGACTTCACGACATGGTGCTGTGTTGTGGTGAGTGTTTGGTCTTTGCTTTGACTTTCAGGCTTCATTATATGAGTGCGAGTTGATAGAAGCTGGATTGTGTGTGAATTAGGGAGATTACCTTTTGTGAGTTTTGAGTTGTAGGGATCACCTAATTATGTGTGAAATGCAGGACCAAAGTACAACGGCATTCATGTCGTGGAAGGCAATGCTAAGAGATGAACTTTTGGCTGTGAGTAAGCATCTAGGCATTGAAGTAGAGGAAGCAATGGGCAGGACAGCGATTGTGAGGCTAATCTCGCAAAAAGCCAGTGAGGAGGAGATTAAAAACGCAGTAGAGATTCTTGAAAAACAGAAAATGGAGGAACGGAACCAAGAGGAACGCGAAAGAGAGGAACGGGAACGAGAGGAACGGAAACGAGGGGAACGCGAAAGAGAGGCACGGGAACAAGAACGAGAGGAACGGGAAAAAGAAACAGAAGAAAAGAAAAGAAGGGATAGAAAAGAGCGTGATCGAGCACGCGCCTTGGTGCTCGAACAATTGGAATGTAAAATTGAAGCAATGCGGCGGAAGTTTCAGCCATCCGCAACTGTAGCGCACGAGAAGTGCGATAATCAAATGAGTGAGGTGCAGTTTAGAGCCAAAGAGAAGGCTAGCAAGTGTGAAAAGAGCAACAGATTCAAAGACAAATCGAGTTTGAGCGCTGCGAATGATGCTGCGTTGAGTAGAGAGGCCGACAAAGGCCAGAGCGAGTGCGACGAGGTGCTGTGCGAGTTAAATGTTAGCGAAACAGCTAGGATAGCTGCAGAAAAGCTGGTACAGACCTCAAGTGCGGTTGTCGCAACGGTGGAACTTGCAAACAGTGTGGAAGTACGCAAGGACACCGAAGAAAGCTCAGAAGCAGCGAAAGTAGGTAGCGGGGATATCAGTGCAGTAGCAGACAGCTCTCAGCAATGCGAGCTAGAGTGTTTGAAGGAAAGCAGCTGCACTGTTCCTAAAAGCATCAAGCTGTCCGCCAGTCTAGAGTGTGAAATAGGTGATTTTTTTTAAAGTCATTTAGACGGCGCGGTGTCGACAGCTGACGAGTGCAGTGAGAGTGTTAGCGACCTTGAGCTGCGAGTGGTAGGCTCAGAGACGAGTCGCAGGAAACGGCACAGACGCAAGAGACGTCGGAAGGCCGCGAGAGAGACAGAAGGCACTACGCGGGTAAAAGAAGGCGCAAAACCTTTGAGTCTAGCTAGCGAGCCTATGAGTTCAGTACTGACTTCAAAGTCGGTTTTCAGGCGTCCGAGCCGCCGGACGAAAAGTAAAAAGAAAGCAGGAATGCAATCACATGGAAAGAGCAAGTCTTATGGGTTGCCTTTGAACTGTAATACTGCCGATGACTCAACCCACGACCGATTTCAGACCAATGAGGGAAAGGTCGGTCGCAAACGCCGCCGTAAAAGGAAGAAGCGTACGCGAGTGACAAAGCGAAGGGATGAAGGAGGTAACAAACAGCCGGACGAAAGAAAGAAGGGTAGCTCATCGGCCAGTTCGGCGAAGAGGCCTTTGTGGCAGGAAGTCAGGCGCCAGCGGCAAAAGGGTAGGCCACAGCGCGCATCCTCACGACGGAATGTAAGCAGGAGATTTTAGAGCTTTGCCGGGACGGGAGTGTCGAAGGGGTCCTACAAGAAAAGCCACAGTAGCTAAACGCCGCACGGGAGTGAGCCCAAAGAGGACGTCGCCACTCTTTCCCACGCGTTGCTCGAATCCCCTCCACCAAACTGACCGAAACCCGCCGAAATCGCGAATGATGCGTGACTGCGCCGTTCAGCTTGTAGCACTTACGCGACATTGCCTCGGGCATCCTCGAAATCCGGCAAGACCACGACCGCCGCGTGTGCGATTGAGGTGAGGGACAGCTGTAAGCTGGAGAGTCGGACAAAGGAATTTTCTTAGAAGCATGTTTGTTTGCTTATTTTTTGTTTTTGAAGTAATATTCCTTTTGTCATCTCCCTGGCTAGTTTGTTTAGTTGGTTTTTCACTCCAATATGTTTTTGTAAACGTTTACGTTCAGACACGTGTTCAATTAAGTTGAGTTACAGGGATATCACCTTTAGTTAAGAGTGTGTTAGTATGCTAGCGCTCTTTGGATGAGAGTATGATGTCGTGCTAGAGCGCGTAGCACAGTCATGTGCGTTCTTTAAAAACATGGGCTGACATGAAACTACATCCAGCAAATGAGCGTGTTAGTACACAAGGTTTACTTCCTTTTGTTGTTTTTGTGAGTACTTAAGGATCATATGATCACTTGAGCTGAGTGTGCTGCGTTCACCAAATTTTAAGGCTAGAGATACAATTCTAGGATTTATAGGACGCAGTTTCATCTGCTGCAAATAAGTTTTCATTGGCGTCAGGGTGTCCTACAAGTAGGCACTCACGACTACGTTAAGTATTGAGAGAATAAAAAATGTACACAGATACCTTGGGTTTAGGGTCTGGCAGCTTTCGTGTAAAAACCATGTAGTTGGTTGTGTTTAATTAAATTAGTGATAAGTCAGCGAATGTTAGTTACAACATAGTATTGCGGATGGCAGGAAAAGGCTAGTTTTGAAGGAGTGGGATTACGGTTATTATTATGTTTTGCCTTTGTTTGCCTTTGTGTGCTTTTCTCACACGGCAATTGATTCCATCTTTGGTAAGCATCTCCACATCCATGATTGTTGTAACTTTGGCGGCACCAAATTGTCTCAAAATTTTAGCGTACAGGTTTTCCTTTTTGTGTTGAGAAGCCTGGAGGGTTTTAAGCGGGTCCAATGTGCTTGACTTCAGCATGGTATTGTGTTGTGTGGTTCGCCTTGCTGTTGTCAGTCATTGTGAGCTGGTTTGGGAGTTGGTCTCGAGTTCGCAGCTGGAGGGAGAAAGCCAGGCCATCGTCCTCGTCACCAATCATTCTCTTCGTGCCCAGCGGTTGGGAGCGCTGGCCAGCCGAGATTTTCCGGGCGGCGGAGGAGCTGTTAAGTTTGACCTGGAAATTCATCTGGGCAGACGCCATGGTGCGTAAGCCGGTCCACTGGAGAGGCTCTCAATCCCTTCGGCACCCAGTCTGCCAGACGCTGTCGAAGATTTGAGTAATTACCCAGACCATGTGACAAGCGAAGGCGAGTTCCTGACTTTCAACTACGGACCCTTTTGTCGTCTCTTCGAGCAGAAGCGGTGACTGATGCCCTCGGCGACTCATCGGGCGACGGGGAAGCTGGCGTGACCGGCGCCAGAGCTGACAGGAGAGCGGCGCTCCTTTTAATCCTCAATCAAGTAGCCGACCGGCCGACTGCCTATGCCCGCCAGGCATTCTCCCTGCTCGCCGGAGGATGAGACGTCGTGTCGCCACGATATCGTAAACAGTTCCAGAGATGACAACAAAGACAGCATCTTCCCTCGAAGAGACCGTGGCGGCCGCCGCTAATCGCCCCGCTAATTAAGCGAACAAATCGGCAGACCCTTTGATGTATGCTGTCAGGATCGTGGGAACTCTCGACTAGCGGCACACACACACGACGAGGAAGAGCCCTGCTGGCGCCACCTTGCAGTGCAGTGTTCACAACTCAATATTGGGCGTTCACGTGGACCGTGCATGCTCGTCCCCCTCACCTGTTGTGTGTGTGTGATTGGTGTTGCACTCGAAGAGGAGGAGCCCGACAGCGCTTAAAACGACGCCGCCGAGTGCTGGACGTCGCTCTGAACCATGTAACGGTTCAACCACCACGCTCGTGGTTTGTGAAACCAATAACCCTTCTTTTCTGTAAATATGTGTAAATAGTGCCATAGACCTGTTTGTTGTTCTCGTATCCTCCTGCGATCCTCATTCCGACCCTTAACAATGACCACTAATGCCGGACCAGTAAACTGAAAAGCGCAGGCGCACAAAACACTCCAACGTGTTTCGGAGTCGCACGCAGTGTGGCTCGAGATCGGCATGGCGCTTTGAAGTGAGATGTTTCCCACGGAACACACGCGGGGAGTGGCGGTCTCTTGTCTCCACGTTCTAATCCCAAGCAGGTATTACTTTATATTAGAAATTGGTCGTTACATAACGAGGCTGGATCTGAACTACAGGATTTCAACAATGTATGGAATGTCAGGATATCCATAGGTAGCTAGTCCTATCAACAACAATGACAAACCCTGTTGCACGGGAACGGCGAAGCGATTATCTCTATAGCAACACACTGCGATGCAGTATACGATGAGTAGCTACTCCCGCTTCAGCTGTCATCGGCATTTTTAACAAGCGCGCTTCTTCTGGGGCGTGAACGCATTGTGCGGGTCCATTCCCGCAGCGCCTGGATTCTAATAACGTGGCGAAGCATGTACAAAAGGAGCACCGCTACAGCATAGGTTTCTACACTTCAAGCGCAAGACAGACGCGCGATTTTTTCTGCGATTCGGCGTGCGGTGCGACGATGCGACTGCCGGAGTGGTGACGTTTCATGACGTATCTTCGCGTCGCACCGCCGCATAGCCGGTGCGGCGAGCATCAAACCGGCCAGATATTTTCGTCGCACCGCCGCATGTCAGCAGCCAATCACAGCGCGAAAACGCGAGTGGCGTCACGATGCTAGTGGCGCCATCTCCCTGTCGCCACTCCCATCACCCGTGGTCCAAGGCTCCAGGCGAGTCGATGGAGCGGTGCGAGCGTGGATTTGCTGACATCGCCGACTGCGGCGGCGTGACAAAGATCGAGTACATTTCCCTGGTGACGTGATATTAATCTGGGTTGATTAAAGTGATGCTTGAAGTGTGCCTTTTCTGCAAGACAACGCCCGTTTTGAAACCGCTAGCGAGATCGGAGATCGTGAGCAGCGATGCAAGGTCATTTCGCAAATAAACACAGCTACCGGCGTCTTTGCGCTGCTCGCATCGCTTCCACCTTTGCTCTTGACATCGATGGCATCGATAAAGTACTAATGTATGCTAACGCATTACATACGAGCGCAAAGCTTGATAGTGTTGTCAAAAAAATTGCCCGCAGCTTCCCTCGGGGGAACACTGAGGAGGATGCGGACCATATAATTGGTTAACGGGGTGTTAAAGTGCGACTTACTTGGGTCGATGGCTAAATTGGTTAACGTGGTTGTGAAATGGGGTGTTAAATTGCGACTTACTTGGGTCGATGGCTAAATTGGTTAACGTGGTTGTAGGAGGGGGTGTTAAATGAGTGAACACGTACACACGTATGCGAAAGGGCGGCGCTGGTCGAAGGGACGTCGATCATTGTGTTTGTGGATTCGTTGGAATTCATTTCACCGCGACCTTGGACGTCGACGCGCCGTCCAAACCAACCGACGAGCGGCAACTGAGCGAGCGAGCGCCGACCTTGAGTATATACGACGGCGCATGCACTGTCAGCTGTTGAATGTTCTCGAAGCGCGACGCCACATCCGCGTCCACTGGAGAATCAGGAGAATTGTAGATGTCGAACGCGGTGTGTAGAGGAGGAAGGGTGCACAGATGGTGGAGGAGTGAAGCGCGCGCGGTGTGTAGAGGAGGAAGGGATGCACAGATGGTGGAAGAGTGGGCGACGGCGCGACGGCGCATGCGCGCGCGTCAGCTGTCGAATGTTCGAGAAGCGGCGCGGACGGCGCACTACAAGGCGCGAGTATAAGATGCTTCCGCATCTAAAACAAGCGCTCGATGACGAGCTCGCGTGTGGACGGCGTAGGCGACGGTCGGCGCCCGCGATGCTAGGCCTACCTGTCGGAGTCGTGAATAATCATCTGTTGCCTGGTTACGACGTGCTTGTCGTTCACGAATGCGATTTATTTATTATTTTTATAGAACGAAGCGTGACTGTGCAATGTTGTTTGATTTGAACCTCATTACTAGGATACCAAGTCGTTCGACCCTGCGTGCCAGGCACCGCAGGGGGGCGGAGCCTGCCGCTGATAGCTTCTTCGCCCCCGTGTGTCCCAAAACGTCGCATGCGCGTCGACAGGGGGGTGCAATAGGGGCACCTGCCCCCCTGAAGCCAAACTTGCAGTTGCCCCACTCAAGCTACAACAACAGCATTCTGCTTCTCCCACCTCGGCCACGATGTAACACGGCTTTGCACCAAGACAAAATCCTGCCGATCGACGCCCATGTGTTGCAATACCTCCGGGAACGGCCAACCTGTGAGCGATCGACGATGTCTGTTGATGACGTCATGTATAGACAACACGATGACGCCAAACACTTTGGTATCTGGGACGTCATTATGAGACGTCATGATTCACTCGGAAAATACCACATAGGATATTTTCTGTTCAACTATAGCACGGATGATAATACAGTAAAACCTCGGTGACACAAATCTCGCGGGATTCCCCCAAAATATTCTTATCATCCAGAATTCGTATCACCAGAAAATGAGGGAAATCGGCACGCGACAACAGAAAGCTGGTGGATGTTTTCACTTAGTGTTCCTCAGGATCAGAGCAACGTCGCCAACACCCTTAAATGATTACCTGTGAAGTTTTTAGACGTCAACGGCCATACTTGCAATCGTGAATATAGGGCCCGTGGGCGCGTGTGTATTCAATGAACCAGGTGTGCCGACAGTGCCATGACCTAGTAGCCCCTCCTTATCTTTGTACGCTTTTCCACATGACTCCAGAGTACTGCCGAGAAAGTGACTAAGGTGCACTCAGCACGCGAAAGGCCGCGAAATTTTATAACGTGTCACCTTTGTTATTACTTTCTGATTGTGGCGGTGTTAGGGATGTTTTAGGTAGATTTACGGCCACGGCCGCACAATCGGAGTTGGCAGGTGTGCATGCCTCAAACAATCGTGCACGATTAGCGAGGCCTATAGCGCCTTTGTCTCGACCTCCCGTCCACGTTGCACAGAACGTCTGATGAGCGAGGGCATGACTTGCATCGACGTGGCAGGCACGGTAAGCACACTACAACAGTAGTACCACCCATGGACACGTTAAAAAAAAAAGGGGGGGGGGGGGCACTACGCCAACGCCATTTGTAATCCAAACGTGAAGGCACACGAAGGCGCATTAGAGCCTCCAATAGCGTTCCAAGTTTGGCGCGCACAATCTCGGAGACTACGACGCGCCACTGAAGGTTTATTCTGGTGGCACGGTGCGCATGCCCACGCTTGGGTTATTGGGCGTGCAATCGTCACGTCTTCGGCGACACCGCGGGTAGCAGCCGTTGGCAACATGCGCGGGAGCCGGTAGCGTGCGTCGCGTGATGAAAATCGGGTCGCAACAATCGTTAAACTGCACGCCAATAGGTTTTTACCGGGAAAAAAGAAAAAAACATTCGTATCTATCTTGTGTTTTACGTCTTGAAACCACAAGAGAATTACCAGGGACGCCGTAGTGTAGGGCTCGGAGGTTTCGACCATCTGGTGTTGTTCTTTAACGCGCACTGGCATCACACAGTACACGGGCCTCTGGCATTCCGCCTCACCGAAATGCCGCTGCGGGGATCGAACCCGGGACCTTCGGGTCAGCAGACGCGAGCATCGTAATTACTAGACCAACCGTGGCGAACACAGGCGCGGTCTGACATCGGAAAAACGAGAAGGCGTGCCATTTATAGCATCGCTGTGAAAAGGAGCCACGCAGTCTCAATCAAAATCCCTCTGCTGCATATCGCGAAAGCATGCAGCCAGAAGAACAAAATAGAAGTCATCCAACCTTGGGCGAGCGATGTCGTAAGGGTTCGTAATGCTAACCGCTCGCAATCGCTCAGCATGATTGATAAAAGTGGGGTTATTTCCGCTGACAAAAAAAGCGAATAACGAATCATTATAACGAAAAATAAAATAGCTCAACCCCCCGCACGCTGCTGGTGGTGGTGGTGTGCGTGCGAGAGAGCGAGAGAGATCTTAACTTCATTCGGAGAAAAAAAAAGGACAAACAGCACGGGGTCAAGGACACCTCGCCCACGCCAGTATGCAAGCACACATCTGCAACTCCGTTTACGCATGGTTCGCGTTATGTACGACGCAGCCATTCTTACAATAAAATAAAACCACGATGCATTAACAACAAACGTGCTTTCGAGTATCAGTATACGATTATACAAATACGCGATCGCACGAGGAAGGTGCCTAACAAGGGACAGAGCGATGAATATCCTTAACGGCAACGTCGGTGTACACCCTTTCCCAACCATGGTCAGGATTGTCTTGTGCGGAATGCGTTATCAGATTGCCTGAATCACATTTTAGTTGAATCACATTTCCAGTTGGTATTCTTACACGCCGTATCTGTCTATCAGCACAAGCCTCGTCAAGTGTCATAACGTGAGACATCATTCAGGCTTGTGCGAGCTCCGTTGGATGTCTGAAAAGTATCTCAATTAACTGAGACATCTACACCATAACATCCGGGGTTTTACGTCCCAAAAGCCCGCATATGATTGCGAGGGGCGCGTACTGGAGAGCTTCGGAAATTTTGAACACCATGGTGTTCTTTAACGTGCATTGACATCACACTTCAGAAAAGCCTCCCCTACGCGCTGTACTCGGAGGCAGCTTTACAGCTGATCTGCCAGTTGTCACGTGATCATAGAGGGCGGTGGCGAGCTTTGGGGTGGGTGGAGCCCACACACCGTGACGTCGCTACGTGCACCTGAATATGTCGACGGCCCCTACTGTTGATTGATTGGTGTGTGGGGTTTAACGTCCCAAAACCACCATATGATTATGAGAGACGCCGTAAGAAAGGGCTCCGGAAATTTCGACCACCAGAAATTCGTTAACGTGCACCCAAATCTGAGCACACGGGCCTACAACATTTCCGCCTCCATCGGATATGCAGCCGCCGCAGCCGGGGTTCGATCCCACGACCTTCGGGTCAGCAGCCGAGTACCTTAGCCACTAGACCACCGCGGCGGAGCGGCGCCTACCGTTGTTAACAACCATAGCATGCATAAGTCTACACGTACAGCTAACTCGCCCAGTCTGAACGTACAACCTCGGCGGAACTACGTGCGACAAACGTCAACCATGCCAAGGGTGCTTCAGTGCTAGTTGCATCACAAGGAACAGATCCAAGCAGTCTACACACGGATACCACACCACGGCCACGGCCGATAGATGAGTCAACACGAGGAAGTTCGAATCAATTTCTTCTTTCCGGCGAAGCAAAGACAGCGCTGAGATCCGTTGAGGATGCCTTGCGCATATTTCTACCGGAAATAAAAAAAAAATGTAGCACAACAAGCAAACTCCGTTTTATTCAGTACACCCCGCACAATGTCCTCCGTGCGAAATGGTGTATAGACAAAAGGGAACGAAAGCTAACCACGACCGCAAGTGGCGCAGCAAAGTGACGAAAGGGCAGATCCGTGCGCCATGCAACTGAGAGGTTGACAAAGCATGCAACACATTATATAAGAAAAAGAGTATGCGTCAATCCTTTCGGGAAGTGCTGCCTTGCCATGTATACAAGAGGATCGTTAACTGTTGTGGGTCACGCCAAAGAGAGTTGACGCGCCTCTTTAAAGGGAGTCATATACATGGAATGGCAGCATTCTCAGAAAAAACTCAGTATTTTTTTTTTCATGAAATTTAAGAGAATGAAATCCCTGCTATGCAGAGTACAGAAAACTACGAAGCAGCGTGACGTAAAGAAAAACGTTAAGAAAATGCTCATTGCAAATATATAGGTCCCCAACACACGATAAGCAAGCGGTAATGTAGAGGTCACGATGACACCAGCGAGAGCTACCGTGGAACCAAGCGATACGGAGATATGGGCTTGCTCGTAAACGTGTTGCCGTTTGCCCGACAGCGTATATAATTGATTAACATTTGATGACATTCTAATTTGATGACATCGTAAAGCCGCCGCATGATTATGAGAGACGACGCCTTGGTGGAGGGCTCAGAAAATTTTGAACATCTGGTGTTCTTTAACGTGCAACTAAATCTAAGCACACGCGCCTCAAGCGTTTTCACCTCCATCGAAAATGCGACCGCCGCGGCAGGGATTCGATCCCGCGACTTACGGGTGAGCAGCCGAATGCCTTAGCCACTGGGCCACCATGGAGGGTCATTCAATGACCGCAATTGATGGCAGTAACAACACATCATTCGCGCACCTTTCGATCGCAGGGCGTTACGAAACGTCTGCAGCTAGATTCCGAGAACCCTTGCACAAGGGTGATGAAATGCAGTTCCCGAGATCATACAAGAGCCGGGATTGTTCGTAGTTTTGTGAACAGCTCTTATAAAACATTCCGTTTTTCTTAGTGCGTCCTTGTGCCACAACCAACCTTGCCGGCAACAACTTTTACTGAACTTGTGACGGAGCAGCCGTGTGGCGCTTTGCCTAGACGACGCCGACCTGGTTTGCACACACGCCCCTGACGGTGATTTCTCGGACGAGAAACTCTGCACAGAAACGATAAACCTCGCCGTCAACAGCGTCTGAAAATTCAACTACCACCTTCGAACACTTTCTCAGAAAAAAAATAAGCAATTGCTTGTACGAGAACTCCAAGGCAAGTGTGGTTGTGCGAGTTAAGTGAGCGTACGCAAGGGAAAATACCCTGTCGTCCCTCGGACTGATAAAGTTATCTGTGGCATGCAGGGTGGTTAACCTGGATGTTCTTTGTAGATGATTCCGTGTCCGGAGACTCGTAGATGGCAGAGGGATTTACCCACGGGGTGAACCCCACTACGAATATGTGTCACTCCTCCCACCACGTTACGCCCCCCCCCCCCCACTCCTGCTCTTGCCACCGCTCGTGCTACACTTCACTGAACCCACTCCATTGAACCCCACTGAGCGCCACCACCTTCTCAGTTTCATCGGTGTTTAATGGGCGAAGCTCCTTAGAGTGCGGGTCGTTCCCTCGTAATGGTAGTATGTTTTAGTAGTAACCACTTCTCGTTAGTTTCAAGAATTGCTCACTAGATGGCGTTGTGTGAATTTGTCCTTCAAGGGGGCTTTAATGTCCTTTAGGGAGCCATCATGTGCGCGCCGCCTCCAGAGCTAGGCGGTGTGCACATGAAGGCTACCTAATGTCCTTGGAAATAATATCACTAGATGGCGGTGGTGTTTGTATAAGAAATTCACAGCATATCCACGAAGTGAATGATGACGAGTGAGGCGTCCGTCCGTCCGTACATCCGATGCATGGCTATAGTGTGATAGGAGCAGACAGACGAACGGACAGACAGACGGACGCGCGCACGGATTGACACTTTGCTTCACTTATCATCATTCACTGCGTGGATGTGCTGTGAATTATTTGTTTAGAGAATTAAAACAGATTCTTCATAAGAAATTCTATGCCAGCGAACCACTTGTCGTCCTTGCAAACAAACTATATACCGAGGCGGAATAACTCTGCCGCATCTAAAGTTAAACTCAAATTACTAATTAACAAAACCCGTTCATTATTCAACTTGAGATCAGCTGCTTATATGAAAGAGTTGTTGAACATGACAATTTATGCCATGTCCATTTTTTTTCAAAATCGCAAAAGAAGAAATAGAGCACGCAACTTGAGATAACAAGTGCCAAAATTGAGGGTCCCGACATACAGAAGATATGGAAACTGAGCGCACCGAACGTGCTGAAAATGAGCCCCCCGAGTTGCGTCAGACGGGAAGCTCAAGCGACGAACGTTGAAAAAGAAAAGCGCGTCGCAGAACAATATGGATTCTCGAAACGGCTATCCGCCCCGCACACCGCAATGAAGAGCTTTTCCTTGGCGTTTAGGGTGTAGTGCTTCTATAGTTTTTGTGCTGTACGCCTTTTCCGGGTAGGTAATCCGCGCATGCGCGCCGGCCTCGAGAAGGCACGCGCTATCATTTTTGGTGGCCAAAACATGACGACACGTGCGGGCCAAGCGACATCTGGTGCCGCAAACATGCAAATGTTTTCCCCAGAGAGAGGCGCCAACGCAGGCCTCAGAGACGGCCTACCTGCATGCGGAGGGCAATTTCGGTGTGCAAGAGCCACCAGTTTTGATTTCGGTGATCTCCACTTGAGGTGCTGTTCGGACTAAGAAAAGGCCAATTTGTACATATTCTGCCACTGTACAGCTTAAAACTAGGCGGAAGCCACTGCGGCGCTGCTTCTTAGCATGTCCACTGCGGTGGTGCACTGGTTACAGAGCTCGGCTACCAACTCAAAGGTTGCGGGTTCGATACCGACCGCGGCGGCAGCATTTGGATGGAAGCGAAATCCTACAGGCCCGTGTGCTGTACGATGCCAGAGAAGGTTAAAGAACTTTAGGCGGACGAAATTTCCGGAGCCCTCCACGACGGCATCTCTCATAATCATACCGTGGTTTTGGGACGTTTCGGACGTAAAATCCCAGATTTTCTTTGCGCCTCTCGAATAGGCGCTGCACACCAAACGCAAAGTACAAGCGGCCCAACTTGGCATGCACTGTTGTAACTTTGCGCTTCCTTGCCTCTCTTTCTCGTTTCACCCCTCCGGGGGTCGCCACAGTTATCTCAAGGCCAGGAGAGGCAACGACTGCGGCAACACGAGAACAGTGCTCTGTAGCCGACAGACGTGTAGCGCTGTCAGATTTGTGGCACCGAGGGTGGAGACTCGGGGGAGAGGGAGAGAGAGCAGGCTCCCCTTTAGGGCGCGAACAGGAGCGCTAGAAATCACTCGGGCAGTTTCAAACAGAGGACCAAAACGAAAGGCTGGGGTTTTCCCTGCAACGCTACCTAGCCTCTTTGTGTCCTTTAACGAAGCAGTTTTAGTGCGTCTTGTGTTTCTATATCGTTCCTGTTTAACTTTAATAAACAGTTTTCACCATCGAAGACGTTCAACGACTGTTTTTATACGGCACTGGGTTCCCCACGGCTTATGATGTCAGTCCGGAGTGCATGCCCATTGTCGTAGGCTTGCGTGTATGCGTGTTTCAGCAGGAAGTGCTGCGGACTTTGTGAAGTTGGAAAACTGACAATTTTTCCAGCAATTAGTGACTGCATTCAGTCGTGCTGCACAGCACATGCTTCAGTACGCTTTAAAACAGACTGTGGCTGGCTGCCGAGGCAGCAGGAACATTTTCCTGCGTTTCGTAGTCCTTAAACTTCCAACGTGGACTTCACGTGCACGCAAGCATGTACTAAGTGATGAACTCCGCGAGCTGGTATAGATTTTTGGTATGGCACAGGCGCTGTCCCTTCTATTCTTATCTGTATTCAGTTTTTTGAAGAGTTAAGTATCGCTATAAGCATGCATGCATGCATGCACGCACGTACGTACGTACGTACGTACGTACGTACGTACGTACATACATACATACATACATACATACATACATGCGGGCGTACGTACTATACGTATGATCGCCAAGCAAAAATTAACGGCGTAAATGTGACGGAGAAATTGGTATCTCACGCTAACATAAGCATGTATGGCTTTGGAACGTTATTTGAGACGTATTTCAACTTCTTTGTCTTAAGAAGTTCTTTCTTGTAATACCTTCGCGCATTTACGCTCTTCAGCCCTAGCATATGAGACCACTAGGTTTTGCGGACGAGCATAATCAACTTACGTAACCCAGCTGTCTTTTGGAGAACGGCCATTTCGGGAAGATGCGGGCATCCGCTCGAAGCCAGAACAAAAACGAACTTCGAGTAAGCTCACGCCAGCCGCAACTGCCGTGCCGGCCGCAATGCACATACACACTGGCAGCACAGCGTCATGCTATAGGGTTCAAAATGACTGCACTGTGGCCGAGCCAAGGACGTTAAAAAAAGTCACAACTTTGCCGCAAAGGGGAAGCAATGAACGCGATAGCAACAAATTGAAAGGTCACGCGAAGAATGGCAAGCAGATCGAAACGTGCCCCGCGTTTCTCACGCATAAATGGCGCACTAAACGTATTCACCGGTACAGATGAACGCGAATAAGCGTCTCAGTTGTTACTTCGCTGTGTGTGAAAAACGAGCTATCCCTTTCCGCAAACGAATACTGTGCAACGAGTGCAGTGACCTTTGCACGCCGTGTAACTACAACAGTAGGATCATCCCGGTGAAAGCCCAAGGCGTTCGATTGTCCCCACCGTGAGATAAGCGAGCGAAGCGTGAGCATAGCCTCTCCACGGGGAAAAAAGTACGCGTGAGCGATAAAAGAGCGCCGCCGCATCGTGACGATCTGGCGACGCAAGGTACCTAGATAAAACATCTAGGGACCTTAGACAAAGCTAAAGCCACTTTAGGCGACGCACGCTCATTACGCCATCTCGCTGACAATATGCTGAAAACACGATAGTTCCCGCCAAGATGTCTATTAAGTGGTAGATATAGCTTGCCGCTTAGACGGTGAAGGAGGTGCTCCCTTGTGGCTCGGTGGCTAACACCTCGCATTCACAATTCAGAGGTCTGAAGTTCGATTCCGAGTGCCGGAGTCTTTTTCAGGATTAATTTTTTTTCTTGCATTTTTATATATGTATACATACGTATACACATACGGTGAGTGACGGTGACGCCGGTGGCAAAATCCAGCCGAGAGTATCCATATAATTGCTATCGCAATAATAATTGCCGGAGGGGAAGCTCCCACAACGCTTTTTCAGAAATAGTCTAGTCAGCATTTGCCCTCCAATTATCTCGAAAACGTGCTCTTTTCTGGTGGTGCCAACTTCAAGTGGCTTTGATCTATTAATTGATATAATGAAATTGATATGTGGGGTTCTAACGTCCTAAAACCACTGTATGATCATGGGAGAGGCCACAGTAGAGGGCTCCGGTAATTTCTACCACCTGGGGTTATTTAACGTGCACACGAGACTACGGCGTTTTCGCCTCCATCGAAAATGCAGTTGCCGCCGCCGGGATATTCTATCTTGTGACATGCGGGTCAGCAGCCGAGTACCTTAGCCACTAGACCACTACGGCGGGGCTTTGGTCAGTTAGTCTTAAGGCTAATTTAATTACAAAATTAAAATATAGTTTTTCCTGATGAAATAACACATAAAGACGAGTATGCGTGACTGAATAACCAATAAAATATGCCTTCAATTCGAGGCTTACTAAAGAAAACTAGTGACATTGATTGATATGTGTGCTTCAACGTCGTAAAACCATCATGTGATTATGAGAGACGCCATAGCGGAGGGCTCCGGAAATTTCGACAACCAGGGGTTCTTTAACGTGCACCCAAATATGAGCACACGGGCCTACAGCATTATCGCCTCCATCTAAAATGCAGAAAATTAGTCATCTTAAGACGCACTTCAAGCACTACCTGAGCCGAAAAAATGGCGGCATATCCACGGAGTGAATGATAGAGAGTGGGGCGAAGCATCCGTCCGTCCATTCGTTCTTGCTTCCGTCCGTCCATGCGTGCCTCTGTGTGGCCGCCCGTGCGTCCACCCTCCCGTCCGTGCGTCTGTTCCTGCGTCCGCACGTCCATCTGTGCGTCCATCCCTGCGTTCGTCCATGCATCCGCTCCTGCGTCAGTTCATGCGTCCATCCGTCCATGCATCTGTCTGTGTGTCCGTTCGTCCACCTATTCAACACTCCAAGTCCCACCATCTCGCATCTTCTTATCATATATTCCTCATATAGAAGCACCGCCATTCAGCGGACATTTCAAGGACTAAACGGGATGTGGCACACGCACACTTTCTTACGGCTTACGCTTCGTGTATAGTTCCCACCTTTAGCCACCTCGAGATCATTGTACATACTAGTTCACTGTATTCATGGCACTGCGGCCCAACGCTCGCTAAACCTTTCTAAAACCAAGGAGGTTACGCCCAGCGAGTATAACGTAGCAACCCTTTCTTGACAGATAGTGCTCAATGTACATGCCAATGGCTGCTAAGGGGGAATGAGAGACAGGAGAATTCGGCTTTTAGTTAACGAGCAGGTTGCGAATTTTTTATTGTTCAAGAACGCACAGAATAAATCTCCCACCGGCACCACCTTGGAGGTCAAAATGCAAGACTGGTTACATACTACTACTACGACTACGAGGGACGAACGGGTGCCGCTATAAGGAGCTTCGCCCCTAAAAGTCGCCACGTTAAGCTCATTGGCTTGCGGGGCAAACTTTCCTTGTCAAGCGCCAAATCTCAACAGCTCATCATGCCTATACTAAGGTCGAACTATATACAGCGTTTTGCCGGCGTTTTCTCGGCGTTTCGTACGCCGGCGTCACTCGGCGTCGACGCTGGCGGGGACGGTGGCCGAAACGTCCACTTCTGGACGATTCAGATACCTGCAGCGTCGGCGTTGACGCAGGAAGCGAGTCGATGGGTTGAGAACCAATCAGTGCACGGCTGCCAGCGACTTCTGCTGTCGCATCGTTGCTGCTGCCAAAATGGCAGCCACCCACCTCGGATCTACTAAGTCGTCGCTGTGCTCTGTGTGACCCGAAAATTTTAAACTGATGCCTGTATTTGACTTTGTTCCTCAAAAGCTTCGACGGGAAGCGCTCAAGATTTCTTCGAACCTTTTTCAAGCGCCACTTTTAAGCCCACCGGTAGGGTCAGCAGGCCTGAATACTTGGCCTCAAAGATGTACAACTTCCAAGCTCAAGGGCCGTATATTGCGAGTTTCTGGTTCTTATTCTCAACAGCTGGCGCTAGAAGTAAAAAAAAACTTTTCGGTGGTACTGTGATTTGTTTCCCTCACCTCATAACTGCAAGTGAGACATAAAACCAATTTTCAGGAATATTTCTTGTTGATGCATGGATGGACCATGCAAACTGCTTGTTAGGTGTCGGGCTCATTCTCTTCGACACAATGTGTGACGCTTCGCTGGCACTGGTGTCAGCGCTTTCCATATGGCTGGAGATAAAACGGCCGGACTGTCCTGGCCACGTATCGCATCGCACGAAAGAGGGAAAAGAAAGATTGCGAGGATAACGCCAGCGACAGCGTCAGGATTGCTCGCGCGCTATTGGTTCCTCTCTGTAGGTGACGTACACGCCTGTAGGTGACGTGTATTGACGCACGCACGTCACCTACAGCATGAGCATGATCTATCAAGGAAAAGGGGACAAAGCTGACATAAGCAACTACCGTCCTATAACAGTGACATCAGTGGTCTACAGGTTGGCGATGTAGAATATAAAGGAAAGACTGCAGGCATAGATAGAGGATGAGGATGTGCTGGGGGAACTGCAGAATGGGTTTAGGAAACACAGGAGGATGGAAGACAATGTGTTCTCACTGACGCAGTGCATCGAAACATCAGAAAAGGAACTCAGGCCCCTGTGGCTAGCATTTTTGTATATTAAGGGAGCGTACGATAGCGTGGTTCAAGAGGACTTGTGGGGAATACTAGACACACTGGGTGTGGAAGATGGAGTCTGGGTGTGGAAGATGAATTAGAAGGAAGTGGGCTGGGCTTCAACCTCTCTTTAGTCAAACAAGGAAAACTCATTGATCAGGCACTACCAGCATTAGTGTACGCATGATATAGTGCTAATGGCCGACAACAAGGAATATTTGCAGAGATTGATGGACATCTGTGGTAATGAGGGAGATAGGTTAGATTTCAGACTCAGTAAAGAAAAATTAGCAGTCATGATTTTTAATGATAATGATGGTTGTGAGCTTAGAATACAGGAAGTCACGCTAGAGATAACAGATATATACAAATATCTGGGCGTATGGATAAGCAATGGGACCGAGTACTTTGGGCAACACGAAATATACGTGAACACTAAAGGTAACATAATTGATATGTGGGTTTAACGTCCCAAAACCACCATATGATTATGATAGACGCCGTAGTGGAGGGCTACGGAAATTTCGACCACCTGGGGTTCTTTAACGTGCGCCCAAATAAGAGCACACGGGCCTACAACATTTCCGCCTCCATCAGAAATGCAGCCGCCGCAGCCGGGATTTGAACCCGCGACATGCGGGTCAGCAGCCGAGTACACTAAAGGAACCCAAATGCAGCAGTGATGAAAAATATAAATGTGATATTACAATGGGAATGATGTTCTGAGAGGAATATGGAAAGGGGTCGTGGTTCCTGGTGTAACGTTTGCAAAGCGGTCTTGTGCATGAGATCAGAAGTTCAAGCAAGATTAGAAATTAAGCAACGTGGAATAGGTAGGCTTGCTTTAGGAGCTCACGGGAATACACCAAATCAGGGAGTACAAGGTAATATGGGATGGACATTATTTGAGGTCAGGGAAGCTAGCAGCAAGATGAAATTTCAGAAGCGATTGAGAGAAATGGGGGAGGATCGGGCGTTGGGCTAGGAAGGTTTTCAGCTACTTGTACATGAAGAATGTCGATACAAAATGGAGGAAACGAACCAGGAAATTGACTGGTAAATACTTAAAAAACAGCAGGTGGCCAAACCAAAGAGAGCTATCGGTTAAGAATAAAGTGAAGGAAACGGAGACTGACATGTGGAGAATTGGCATGATTAAGAAGTCCGCACTAAAGATCTATCACACTTTTAAGCAGGAAATTGCCAAGGAAAGAATCTATGATAATACTCGGGGTAGTTCTCTACTGTTTGAGGCCAGGACGGGAGAATTGCGAACCAAGACATATCGGGCCAAATACGAAGGGGTAGACACGGTATGCAGTGCATGTGGAGAGGAGGAGGAAACTGCCGAACACTTGATAATGTTCTGTAAAGGGCTTCACCCTATAGTTTAGGATGATGGCGCAGAGTTTTTCAAAGCACTGGGGTTTAGGGACAGGTAGGGCAAAATAGACTTTAAGCAGGTAGAATTAACAACAAGAAGGTTATCTGATTGGTGGCTAAAGTCAATGCACGAGTGAAAATTAAATCCTTCACTTCAAAGTACCAGTTTTCAACTTCGCTATTTAAAGGGAAAAAAGATAAATCTAGTGGTTAGTTAACTAAGTATTACGGCTAAGTGGCGTTAGCCGCCACCCGATCTGTAGGGTAGAGCCACATCCATCCATCCATCCACGCACCCGCAATGGAATGCACAGAGTTTCTCCGGCTGCTCCATCGTACGGAAGCACCCACAACCTGCCGCCACACTCTTTCTCTACCTTCCCCTTCTGCTTCCCTCTTTCCCTCTCCCTGTAAGAGCTGAGCCGAACCGTGCTACCCGCAAGAGTTGGAGAAGAGTGAATGATTTTTTTTTTTTATTCAATCAACCACTACATTATACGCGCAACTTCAGGCGTGGTCGACGCTCATGTACAAATGAAAGTTCGAAATTACCATCTAACGTTCAATCACATGCATCGCACTTCTGTCACACACCATACCAGTTTCCACTGCCCTTGCAGAAACGCGATTCCGACTGTCATGGCAGACGCCCAGACGCTCACGTCTGAATTAGATGCCAACACATCAAACGTGAAGCATATTTCGGTCAACGACGCGCTTCCGAACGACATGGCAGCCACGTGCACATTTACGTGCCAGTTCCGCCGGCCCATCTGACGTGAAGTGCCTTTTCGTCGACCTCTGCACAAACGGATGCGCATGGGTGGCTCGCCAGCTACAGCAAGGCAACTAATACGACGATCCACGTCGTATTAGTTGCTTGCTGCTGTCCGTGCTGAAGGCATAGCGGAGGCACTTCACGTTGACAGGCGGGACTTCTTCGCTCATTGAAACCATCACCGTGTTATCGCCATTTTATCTAAACCCACTCGCTCGCGGCCTCGCCGCACGGTAGTGATTCATCCAAGGCACCGAAGAGGCGAGGGTGCTTCCGCACGATGGAACAGCCGTAAACACTTCTCTGTATTTCTGTGAATCACTGTCGGCGTGTCTTCGTGTGCCGTTATGTTGTATACGAGGGACTATTGGTGAGCTCCCAGATCGTAATAAGTTCACGTGCTACGTGACGCCAAACAGGCTCGTAAAGAGCGTGCCACACTCACCTCCATGGCTATAGGTGGCGCTGACTGACGCTCCCATGTAGAGTTACTGTATATACTACCTTTAGAGTTACTGTATATGCTATCTTGTTACTGTATATGCTACTAAAGTTATAGCATATACAGTACTCTACTCCCACTTTTAAATTCACATATAAACTCAATAAAGTGCCTGGGGGGATAGCCACCGTGGTAGCTCAGTGGCAGAGCATCGAACGCGTTATTCGAAGGTCGCAGGTACGGATCCTGCCCACAGCAAGTAATCTTTTCGCCCACTTTTCTTTCTTCACATTTACATTACAATTGGTCTAATAACTTCGCTATACATTCCTTGGCATTGTTTCCTGTTAGGTGTGTGTGTGTGTGTGTGTGTGTGTGTGTGTGTGTGTGTGTGTGTGTGTGTGTGTGTGTGTGTGTGTGTGTGTGTGTGTGTGTGTGTGTGTGTGTGTGTGTGTGTGTGTGTGTGCGCGCGCGCGCGCGCATATACAAGTTAAATTTCTCAAAACAAAATGCACCCCTGCCTACCTACACTTTCAACACTTAATAAAAGAAGTACACTTATAATACAAAACATCGTCATGAATTTCATGGCTTTCAATGGAGTTACGCCAATTGAATATTTAGAAAGCAGCACAATTTAAGCTGTCGATACAAAATGAGAACTGGTTACAGTGAATTTGCGCAGATTAACAGACGCAGATATACAACTGTCACTCTATAATATATTTAAGATAACCCCCTTCCACATGGAGTTCATAACTCGGAGGTACACGCGATCCTTCAGCTCGGCTCCCTGGCTTGGCCTCCTGCTATTATAAGCACTTGGAGCTTGCCTAAAGTACCAAAGTATGCGTGAAGCAAGCGGTTAAAACAAGATAAGCCTTTCAGAAGGCATTAATCTTCCTCAAAACTGCCATGATAAAACTGAGTCGTCACCGATGTAAATGTTGTGACAACGATACATGTACTCGGGTTTGTCATGAAACAATCGAGCGCATGTGGATTCACATCAAGAACAGTGCTCTGGAGAGACTGCCGACAAAACGAGCGTACGATTTAATAGCGGTTTTGATACTTCTCCTCTCTTTGTAGTTCGCCAGTAGCCACTTATGATGTAACGCATCTCAAATCTCTGCTTGAGTGAGAAGCTAGGCGGATTCGTGCGAACTCCGATGGTACACGTTTTCATTTTTTTTTTTTTTTTGGTCGGCAGGCCTTTGAAACAGTGAATGTCTCAGCGCAATTTCGGCGTGCCTGCGCACCTACTCCTGCACCGTGGCGCGTAGCAGGTGTGCATACACCGATAAAGTCTCAGAAACGCATTAAACACGCTAAAACCAGCAATTACACGCTTTCGCAGGCTAAGGCGCGCGCGCTCTCAATGCCAACGCTCCTGAGATCTTCAGTACAAAGCAACGTTTGTACAAAGTGACTCCAGCGCCGCCGCTACTGTCACCCGCCTGAGAATCAGCCGAGATGCGGCACGGCCGCCTCCTTCACTTTTCTGCCCCCTTCTAGTTTGGCGGCAAACTACATGGTCTGGCGGCGATGACACTGAGGGCCGGGGAAACGCTGGCAAAAACGCTGCATATATTTCGGGCTTTACTGTGGCATATATGGCTTCACTCATGGGCAATGTTTCTACTCCAGACATTTTTTATTGTTATTATTAAACCTCCTTAGGTCGAACTCGATCGGTCGTGACTCACCGGACAGCGTTCGCGAAATTGGAGTGAGTTTTGTGTTAAAAGCCGTGCTGAAGGAAGCGAGCGGGAGTCAATTTGCGCCGCCGCGTAACAGAGAGCCTCGCTCGACGTCACAGAATACGCACGGTCCCCACACACGGCACGATATGAGCCAGCGAGAGAACAATGCCAGCCTTTGCGCCTTCTTTTTTTTTTCTTCTCTCGTTGTTTCTATTCATCACGCGAGGCCTCTTGTTGGGCGCACCTGTGGCTGTCAATGGCGCGGCCCTTTCGCAAAGCGCAATCAAAAACCGATTCAGAAATATAGTGAAGCGAGAGAAGTGGATGAACGAAAGAACGCGCACCGTGCCAAGTGTGCGGTCTATACTGCAGTGAATGCGACGCTTACAAAGTCGACCGAAAATGAATTTCACGTAGACGCCCAGTCGATGCTTCTGAGCGGAGGCTGTCCTGCGGATTATGGGGAACGAAGGTCGATTTCGCAATGCGTGAGCTTCCCGGCAGTCAAGCACCTGAGACAAACATGCGTTTATGCTCTAGCATAAGCTCACTTTTGCGCTCACAACAAACAACTCGCGAAACCCACCCAAACTTTTGCGCTCCTAGTGCTCTCAATACAGTCGCATATCTGACGCACGCTTTAAGGGGGTATAGTAGGGTAAATGCTCTTCATCATCATCATCAGGCTGACTACGTCCAATCCAGGACAGAGGCTTCTCCCATGTTCCGCCAGTGATCAACTCGGTCCTGTGCATGCTCCTGCCATTTTATACCTACAAACTTCTTAATTTCATCTGTCCACCTAGCTTTCTGTCTCCCCACAACACGTTTGCCTTCACTGAGAGCCCAATCAATTCTCAAAGAATTCCTTAACATACTGCGGCTATCTTGCCGACGTGCTTCATGCCCGGCTTATGTCCATTTCCTCTTCTTGATTTCGACTATGATATCTTTAACCCCGATAAATGGTATATACCAGTTTTAGCGTAATATCTTAGAAAAACTACAAGTATTTGCATAAAAGTTTACGTGCTCACAAAAAAATGCCACTGGATATCAAGTGACACCCTTTTTTATGCCTAGCTTGCTTATTCTTCCTACGGTCCACTCCCAAATTATAAAAGAGGTTCACTTATTTAACGTACCTTTTCTCTGCTGCTAACGAAAGGAATGTAACCATATTCAGCCGTGTTGTTGTAGAGACGCATGGGTTACTTTTAAACTCAAAATATATTACATTTTCCATGAAGTTTCTGTAAAAAAAAAATAAAACTACTGCTTGCACAACGCCGACGAGGGTGTGTATTGCTGTGTAAATTTTTCAGCTTTACTTTTCATGAAATCGACGATTTCTTTAGTTCAGTTTGTTTTTAACTTGTAGCTCACGCACTCGCAGTTTCATCGAAATCAGTTCAATAATTTTTGAGAAAAGGTACATTGAAGTTGCAAAATTTACAGAAAACGCAATTTGGAGAATACGAAGTTTAACGTGCGCATACTACTTACGCCAGAAGGGCGCCGCGCACTTCGGCGCGGCATTTAATCCGCTTGGAGCGGCTGCTCGACGTGGGCCTTCCACAGGTTTGTTCCTCAGAGTAAAGTGGATTTCTTTGGTGTCGAAATTGCTAATTAGATACTCTGGGGCTAACGCACCGACTTGTATAGTAGGTCCAGCTGACAAGGGTGGAACAACAATAAATCAGTTCATGCACATAAATCTTGTTTTCAAAATTGTATTGTCATTATTTTACGACATGGGTTTATTACTATAGAAAACACCTAAAGTCTAAATTTCACTTTTGAATTAAGCGCTGAAATCTTGGCACGAGAATGTCAACAGGACGTCACAAAATTCGGAGTCCCCTTGCGTATTTCGGCCACAATTGTTATTTTCTGAAAGTCACACACGTTAAGACCTAATTGCGTCCTTTAGCACTGAAGGTAAATCCTTTTTAGTGGTAAGCGATTGCGTAGACGCCACAACCTATGACGTCGTGTCGAGCTGGTGCGGGAACTTCGAGGTGGTGTCGCCCCCATCGTTTCCTTTCGCTAACCGAAGGTCCATTCGATTCACCCTAAACTTCTAGAACTAGTTCACGGGGGTTCCCTCAGGGTGTTGTGTTCGTGCAGGTGCCGTTTCAGCAAGTGCAGCAGCGACGGGACACGAAAACGAGTACGATGGTGCAGATGTCGTGCAAGCCCCATACATAGTCGTCGGCTGTGTCGAGGGTTGTGGAGGCTGTGATTTGTAAAAGACACCGCCGCTTACGTTGCTTGGCATGTGTCTGTCGGAAAATGTTCATTGTCACACTTGTTGCACGTCGCTAAAACAGACCCGAATGCAATCGGCTGTGTCGTCTGCTGCAGCCATGTTGTGCTTCACGGACTTAGCACTACCTCACGACCAGGGAATTCGTGAACGAGCCTTGCACAACAGCTGCACTTTTTCGAAACGAACACTGTGGTGCCGGTACCACCATATTGAACTCGTGAAACGAATGTCGAAGTGCAGGTGAAAGCAATAGACCTCGAGCGTATTCTCGCGGTAAGAGTGGCGCTTTCACAACCAAGACAAGACAACCGTGAAACGGAGACTGAATTAAACACAACGTTGGAAATATTCAGTCTTAATTAGGTGCACTTACACTTGGTGCTCAACAAAATCCCACGCATGCGCATCCTACACCCCCCTCTCCACCAGTCTACCCCTTTCCATGAGTAGTGAGACTTCCTTGTCCGATAAAGCCAAAGGATTGCGAACGCACATGGGATGAAAGCACTCGCGTTAATGTGGTAGGCCTCAACAAGTTCTCGTGTCGTGTGATCGTGGTGTCTAAACAAGATCTCTGTGGCGGAGAACTATGCTTCACACTGGCACTCAGTGCAGTGCGTGGACAGGTGCATTAGGGGTCTTCCCTGCAAGGAAGATTGATGCTCCCTAAGATGAATGTTTAAACATCGGCCTGTCTGGCCCACATAGACACGACCCACGGAGGAAGGAAAAAGGTAAGGAGAGGGCATGCCCAGCCGGCGCAGGGCGTAAAAAATGTGGCGGAAATGACATCACGGCGGCCATATTCAGACGGCACAATGGCGGCGTTGCTATGGTTACGTGTTGAGCAGTGGAGCTGGTCTAGCAGTGAGCGACCGCGGCTGGCGGCGGAATGTGTGCCTCCCCAGGTCTCGTTCTGAGCTGTGGCGGACAATATCTGTGCTCGGCGCCGCGTTATTGGTTACGCAGTGTTCTCCTGGCTGTTACATTACTCTTAGCAACGTTTACAAATCCCTTTGTCCATCACGGGGTTTCAACAGTGCGTAGAACAAGTGCATATCCATGTGTCGTGCGGCGGATGACGCGGATGAAGCAGTTACTGTTCAGCGAAATTGCGTTGGGCACCATGACGAAGCTGAATGACGACGAACGCCTTGCAGGTCAGTGACGGTTGAGCAGTGCTCCTGCTTGTGACAACGGACGACGCTGTTGAGCCCAGCAAGACGCCGTGAGGACCATGTGCACATACGTAGTTTCGTGTTGTGTGTGTACAGTAACAACTTGCATGTGCGTATTAAAACACCTTTTCTGTTCCGCTTGGTACACTCTCCACCAGCACTGCATGTAATCTCAACGTAAGAGCAACCACGTTCAACTGTCACTAGCACCGTGCTCAGTCACCACGGTCGCAGAATGCTGACGCCGGTGATTTTCACGCGGAACATGGACACAGTGGCACGACGCTGCGTCGGCCGCGTGGCGGAATGCAACCGTAGAAGGCGCACGACCGATCGTGTTGTCTGTACAGTTGCTGAATTAATGACGTGAAAGCACTCGCCGTTGTCAGTGCATCTAGCGCGCGTTCTCTCGTAGTTGCTTCGTTGTTGGCGAGCTGTTATTCCCTGTTATTACTCGGACGAAGCGATTTCGTTGAAGCTGTCCCGCTGGCTCTGAGTGATGAGCTCAGTTCCATTAGTTTCGGATCGTCACGACACACGCGCTGCGCAGCCCACGCGCTTTCCGAGCCGGAGAGGGAGTCGCGCCTTCTGCTTCGCATTCATATGTAAACAAGAGAGGAGAATTTGCCTACTAAATATGGCCGACTTCCGGCTTCATCGCGGCTTCACAACGAGTGACGTCAGGGCCTCTCCTTACCTTTTCCTTCCTCCGTGGACACGACCACACGACAGAGGGATGAAATAGACAACGTTGGCCCTACACGATACGAATCTAACTTTGTGGTTAATGCAGCAACCACGCGTCCCAATGTTATCAAGCTTGATAACGTCACGGACATAGCATTTTTGGGGAATAGATAACGTATTTTGATACTATACAGCTTGCTTCGCATAAGTTGTCCTGAATAAAGGCAGTCGAAGACAGTCAAAGCGTAGATCATGGGGAGTATCGCTTGGTGAGCAATGGTACATATAAACTGTCAACGGTGTTTCCTATTTCATTACTGACATATAAGATATTTTTTAACATTGTATAATCGGTGGACAGTAAGTATCTGAAGTTTGCCGAAAAATGGAGAAGTGTTTGCCTAGGTTGCAGATTTTCCATGTAGCTCTTTTTTGTAAAACTAACAGCCTGTCTATATTGTCTTTTGAAGTTATGCCCTAAATTAAAACACAGTAATGTAGATAGCAATGAACTAGAGAATAATATAGCTGGAGCTTTAATTCAAGAGTTGATAAGAGCGATCTATATTTAATAGCATATTACGTATCTTTCTCTCCAGTGCAATTAATATCCGCTTCTTGAAGAAATCAGACGATGAAACTATTAACATTGCGGCACACTTGCTCTGCCACAAACAAAAACAGTGCAGAATCGCGGAGTACTCAAAAATGCATCACCGATTGGCCAACCTGTCAACTCACGTTGGTAAGGCATCTGATATGGTTTTTAAGAAAGGTCCGTCTCACTAGCAATGAATGATCGCTGTTCACCACGATTGTGCTCACTGTCGCTTCAAAATCGAAGTGAGCAATGGAACAACACACGAGATGCAACAAACAGCCGTCAGAAATGTTACCCGTGTTGGATGAAACCAAGGCAATTTTAATTTGAATGAACAGAATTTTAAAAAAAAAGCACACATCAGTGGCAAAGTGTTTGAGCTCCATGAGATGGGCACCTAATCAAATGTAATTGTCTACTGGCAATTGTGGTCAAAGAATCGACAAGACATTTCCATTAACAAAAGTTCTTAAAAAATGCTGTACGAGCCAAAACAACAAAAAAAATATTATGAAGCTAAATTGGGGAAGTATGAATTGACCGACGGGGATTATCACGTGCTGTACACTCAATTTCAAAGTACCACCACACAGGCGCTTTTGGACTTGGCGGCATCGAACCCCCAACCCCCTTCAGCCGCTAAGCTTGACTCATTTACTTCTCTTCTCTTTGACAGATTTTCGAACTAGTTCAAAAATGATTACCGAATACTAGATGATCCCCACTCGTTCGAGTAACGCCTCTCAGCGAATAGAACCGCGAAAATAATGTAACTTTTGCAAAATATATATTTCACTTTTTTTTTCGCGCGGTACGAAATCTCCCACAAAGGTGAGAGACAATATGTTTCCCCCGTTATTTTTCCTCGTCCGCGCAGCTCATTGAAGATACACACGCAGTCTGCGTCAAAACAACACAACACAGTCACAGCTAAATATCCGAGCAATTGATAATTAAAAGATAAAAAAGTGTAAATAGAAAGCCGGCTGTGTGCGGCTTGTGATCAAGAGCTCTGGTATGTAGTATGACGCGCAAGTTATGTTGTCTTCGTCGTGAAATGGCAGACAGCTCAATCATTCGAGCTCTGATATCGAATGCAGATATTTTTTAACCTTTATTTTTAATCTTTGACGCATTCGCTGCGGCTTCGTATTTCTCTCCTTGATATTTTGTTGTTGCTGCTTTCCGTTCAATGTCTTCTTTCTTATTTTCAGTTTTCTTATCAGTTTACTTTGTTTTTCTTGCTGCCCATTTCAGTTCCACTTCGGGCGTCACACATGTTGGTGGCCGTAAGAAAACAATGCCTTCGAAATTCGAAGCAGAGACGAGGTGCGATCGCCTTAACGTGGACCTGCAGCATTTCCTGCACGTAACTGATCCACATGCTTGTTCTGCGACCGTCGATCACGGCTCGCACGTTGACAGGATAAGTTCGCTGTACACCTGGCACGTACAAGAAGTTACCTTAATTGACTTTTTTTTTCTACATCAACCAGCTGAAAACTAATCACGGCAGTGAGTTCCGCGGATTGGGCTCACCAAATATATCGCGACAGATAACACGAAACACAGCGGTGTCTTTCGGGCGCAATTCGTGCGAGCGATTCGGACAGCTGACAGAGAAGGTAAGCACGAACTTTTTTTTTTTTTCGAAAGCGAAGTTCGTGCCTTTTCAAGCGCGCTCCCGGTACGCTGTTTGATAGACTTGAGCACAGTGACCATGCCAGTCTATGCGACGCATACCGTCGTACAACGCAAGTACACAGAAAACGACGTTCTGTATGTTTGTTGTTTGTTTTCGTTTTTTTTTCGTAAAAACACTACGATACCGAGCAAGAGCAGCCACTCGAGGAAAAGAAGAAACCGAGACACCAACTGGGAGGCGGAAGAAGTTTGCAAAAGCAAAACTCACCGGCAACCGTGTACCTGTCCATGTAGTTGATGAGATTGATGAAAAACAGTATCCCGACGGAGGCATAGTCGGCGAGACGTTGCCAACGTTCGGACGTGGCGGGAGGAGCCGCGGTCGCGGGTGAAACCGGCTCAATGATGTCGTCACTGGGGCCTCCAACGACGATGCGGTCTGGAGGGAAATCCATCTGGGGAAGCGATTCCATCGAGTGTCGAGGGTGAAGCGCCTTCCCTCTATCTTGTCGTGTCCGCTTGGCACTCACTGACGTCGTGAGTGCACACGTTGTAACCGCTGAATGCTTCTAATGGGTTGCATGTCCAACTCCGTCGCAAATCAAACGGCACCTCCCGAGCTTCAGGCTGTGCGAGTACGATTCCGTGTGTGATGTACGGGCATGCGCGCCGCAGTTACCGCAGCCAGCGTAGTGTAGCCAGCGGACGCAAAGTGGCTGACGTTGGCTCCAGCTAGCCGTGGCCCCTACGTAACCGTACAACCATTATCATCATCAATGTTTGTTACAACAAAAAAAAAACTATGATCTATCTTTTCTAAATAATCAAAGCTTCCGGCTAATAATTCTGAAATAAAAATTTTAGCCGTCAAATAGTATGATAACGCGTATCAACAAGTTTCGTACTTTTTGTAAAATATTTGAAAAAGAGCTTCTCATTTGTTTTGTTGAACGTGCTACCTAAAGTTCTTTTTCTTTTTAAGACTTTAGTGGTACCCACCGATTCTTGCGCACGCTCCCCCCCACGAGACAAAAATTTGTGCATTCCATTCCGGAGCCATCGGCTCTGCAATCACTTTCTCGCAGACGTGCAATGTTTTCAACAACCCTAAGGGCAGTGATTAATTTTATAAATAATTGCAAAATTTGTCAAGTACACTAGATCACGTGCTACCTGCTTAATTTATATGCCAGCTTATGAAGAAAGAACCCTATTTCACTAACACTGCCTACACATATTGCATGACTTAAGGTCCCTTCGATTCACCTGCACCAATTGGAACCAGTTCACGGCTGTGCACGCGAAGTTCAGAAATTGTGCAGCGCGAGTTCAGCGGCACAGGCACAGCGCGACTCTCGAAATGAATGACGATGCGCCAACAGTGTGCAGGCCTTATTTCTCTTCGCTTAATTTACACCGTACAGCTAACACTGAACGATGGCGAACCACACTTGTGGTCAGTTTATGAGGCGCGAACATATTGGCAAAACACACCGCGTTTGTAGAGGCGGGTATGACGCCTAAGCCACCTACGCCAAAGTGCTGCGTCGTCTGCTCAGTTGCACATGCGGCTGCACCAAGACGGTACCATCAGCGTAGGAGGTGCAGGAAAATCGTGAACCAGTGCTGCGCCTCTTCTGCACCTTTTGAAACGAATGACAGGGTTCAAAGGTCATCAATGCTGCACCGCTGAAACGAATGGCAAAGTGCAGCACCTAGTGAACTGGTTCACGTGGTGCAGGCGAATCGAACGGATCATTAATTCTCAAGCAGAGTACACGTACAACACATATCTGTTAGTGCCACTCAAAACTTACTTCGTAACACAGATCATGTTATGTACGACAGGGGGAGCACGGCAGACTGCGAAGTGATTCCAAATGCATCTACGTACATCTAGCTGAGTGAATGTCTGCATTTGTTTTCTTGCAAGTTTGATTTTACAATCACCCCCTGTTCTGCATATTTATTTTTCAGTTTTTTTTTTCACTCTGCCCTTTCTTTGTGGGAATAAGTGCACACTCTCACGCAGTTCTGCTTATTTCAGTCCTTTTATTTTATGTTTGCATTTGTTTCGGTAAGTTGTTTTTTTTCAGCTGAATTATATTTGCATTTGTTTTGTTAAGTTCTTTTTTTTTCAGCCAGCTGAATTTTTTTTCTCGCAATTGCATCAACTCACCACATTCGAATAATTAAATTGGGCAGAGATTTTTTGTGATTAGCAGGGCTACTGTCTTAGATTTCTTCCTCTAATGTTCACGTATATGCCGCATTTGCTCGACCTCCCTTCAGCACTTTTTTTGTAAAGTATACTGTCCTTGCTTGTTTTGTTGTTACAGTGGTCTGATTCACTTGCATGAAGGAAAAGTTCCCAGACAACACTCGATGTTCTGAGGTCGTCCTCATATGGTACAATCGTCCTCGCATAGTTCTCATTGACCTTAGTACTTACTGAGGACGGCACAAGTTGGTTTGCCCCGGAAACGTCTTTTCGAGTGCTTTCTGAGGACAACAATTGGTCTGGAAAAGGTCCTGTTCAGGATCTTTTGGGGATGACAAAAGCATCGCACTGAGCACTTAGATATAATTCCTGAAGGCTTCTGAGCACCAAGCAGATGCATTTCATACGTGAAAACTTTCTCCACGCGTTTGTTTCTTACAGTCATAAAGTTATTGTATATTTTCACCTCGTTTTTATTTTTTTGCAGAAAATTTTCAAATTATGCGTCGCGCTTAATGAGACACACGTAATCAATTGACTTAGGTATCGAACCTGGTATTGCGAAATGTCCATTTGAAACAGTGTGTTCTTAAATGTCACAGCCCTAAATTTGTCATTATACGTCGCTGTAGCGCGTAGTAGCAAACTAGCAGCTGGCAACTATTGACTATGCAGCACCGTTCTAGATAGTTAAGTTAGGTGTTCTGTGGTTAAGTAGCCAAGCCATTCCAAGCCAACTGACTGTCAAAATGGCAGCGGCAATCTTGTCAGAGAAAGCGCAGTGAACTAGTGAAGGTTCATGTCCTTTGTTTGTGTGCATGGTTAAAAGTGAGATATGTGTAAGAGTGTGAGTCGTAGGTGATGGCGGTAGGTAAATTGCCGTGTTGATGGGTGCACTGGGCTGCTCAACGTTCATACTTATCATGGATGCATTGTCACCAGCCGACCTCGGCGAGGTGTGGTTCGAAGCAGCGTGGAACAACAGCCAATCGCGATCAATTGGGCCTCAAAGCAGCCTGGTCCCAACGTGAAAGGATCGACTTCTGCATCTGACACATGGCCCGACCTCGGGCAAGTCAAGTCAACGCCCGTGTCGAGTGTATTGATAGGCTGTCATGCGGAGCCTCTAGCACTAGTGAGTGCATTGGGCGCGATACACGTGGTGATGAGGACACTGTGTCAAACTTTCGAAGATTACAAACGTAGTTGATTGAGCTGTGTTGACTGCCTTGATACTGCTTTTTTTTTTTCATACTATACGCGGACTCGAATGCCTGACAAAGCTGTCTATTGTGATTAATTACTGGTAAATAAATTTCAGTCAGCAAGCTTTTTGTTTGTTTCACTCTAATAGTCCAGCACTGTCACCTCTCTGTTGATAGATACAGTATATATACTCGAGACCTAGCAGGTGTTTTTCTTTTGATGTATGAAAATGTCATGAAAAGAAGTAAATCCTAAGTAGTATCACTGCCCGCAGTACCGAACCGGCCACGCTATCGTTGTTCTGAAAAGATACTGAAAAAGTCCTGAATTGTTGTTTTGAGGATGTGCTGAGGTTGTTATGTGTATGGACAAGGGGACGGGATTAGTGCCTTTCTAGTACCATAAGGAGGACATTCTGAGGGCGTCATATTGTCCTCACGGAGGCATACTGAGGATGTCCCGAGGTTGTGTTTGTGTTGTCTGGGTTCATATGTCAGTTAAGACACCATAAAAGTTTGCAGATACATTGTTCAAAGATTCACGTGCGTTGCACAGAAACTTTGCCTCTTGCCCTGGTACACATACATAAAATGTCACTGCATGCAGCCTGCCAGAAGTGTACATGAAAAGATTATATTGCCACCCACACGTAGTGGGTCGACTGCAAGAGCGGCTCTACCATCTGGAGGAAAGGAAGAAGATTTGCGTGTCAATTTGGCTGCATTCAATTTCATTGTCTCTAAACATCAGTAAAAGTGCGCTCCTGGTGTTCCCTATAGCAGATTCTATTCAAATTTCAGTACTTTATAATCAGGAACCGATTCCACAAGTAGAGTCTATCAAATATTTGGGCATTATTTATAACGAGAAACTTAACTGGAGCCCTCACATAGACTATAACGTGGCAAAGGCACAACGAGCTTCAGGTTTATTGCGAAGGTTGAGCAACAGAAAATATGGGTTACGTAGACACACCTTATTAATGATATATAAAATGTACATGCGCCCAATACTCGAATTTGGGTGTATATTATTTTCGGGTGGCCCTACGTACAAAATTAAACCGTTAGTTCTATTAGAGCGAGAAGCGTTACGGTTGTGTTTGCGACTCCCCAGGTATGTCGCTATTAATGTACTATATCAGGAAGCTCGCATACCAACTATTCTTTGCCGATTCCGTATCTTAACAGTACAAACATACTTGAAATTTTACGGCTTATCAGCGAGACGGTCTGCATATGCCTTTATTAGTGACCCCGACGCCTTCTTCCTCGCTCACTGGCCACGCTTTCGTACTCCCCAGATTATTTTTGTACAAAAGAAACTTGAAAGCATAAAGGTGGATATCAGATCGGTAATTGGAACCAAAGCATTAAATCACAATATTACGATAGAATGTGATGAAATTTTTCCCCCACTATCTAAGTTTCAATCTTCGAGTTACTTAAATGACAGGTTAGAAGACTACATAGCTCATGCGGAAATAAAGAACATAATAGCCACAGACGCTTCTGTGAATAAAGAAAAGGCAGCAGTAGGAATCGTCTCAGATTACCTCGGTTGGTCATTCTCGGTAAGACTACCAGACTTCACTCCGGTTTTCGAAGCTGAGCTCCTGGCTATTATTTTAGCGCTACGAAAACTTCCTTCAAACGAAGAGAGTGCAATGATAATTACTGATTCTCTTTCGCTGTGTACTACTCTCACAGCTTCAGAACAATCAAGAGCTCTAGCGACATTACAAACATTAGTTCCACCTCATGTGAAGTTCCTGAAGTTAGTCTGGGTCCCGGGACACTGTGGCATACGGTTGAATGAAATAGCCGATTCACTATCTCGAGCCACACTTGATGGCCCTGTGATCTCGGTACTACCAGAATCGGAACACATAGTGTCGATCAGATATAGAAAATGGGCTATTTATACGGATATTATGGAAAATATTACTAAATATACGGACTATCAGCACCTAACATACCCCTGGAAACCTCAGTGGAGTCAATCTAAAAAGTTAGAAGTTATTTTAACCAAATTTCGATGTCGTGTCCCTCCATTAAACTTTTACTTGCACAGAGCTGGTCTGGCGATATCCCCCCTGTGTCCATTCTGTGAAGAAACGGAAACAATAGAGCATTACTTTATAACATGTAAAAACTATTCATTAATTAGGAAAAGACTTTTAATTGTTCCGTTTCAAGCAGTAGGTTTAAATTTAACTGCAGATAATGTTCTAAGTTTCGGTGCCTTTAGCTTGGGACATTGCCACAGGAGCGTATTCGATGCTGTATGCAATTTCATTCGAGAATCAAAGCGCATGTCATAATAATGCCTGCTTAAATATATTTCTGAAGACACTTGTCTAATTTTGAATGAAATTTGCATATTCATTTGATTGCGACCGGGTGAGATAAGCTCGATTGTCTGGTCTACTCAAAATTTCTGTCTTCCACTGTAGTATTACCTCACCTTTTCTCTTCTTGATTCAATCTTCAATTATTTGTTTAGTTTAATATTCCTTGTTAGTTAATTATTATTTTCTATTACATCATTAGTTTTTTCATTAAGGATAAACCTTTTAATATATCTCATATAGGATACTTCTAGATTTCATGGCCAATCCCCCATAGTGGGTATGTGCCAGTGCGAAGGGGCAACAACAACAACAACTCTTCTCGGCTCGAGAGCCAGCCACGACTGACGCATCGTCCTAGAGCTAGCTACCCGGTTGTTCAATATATCTTCCAGTACTTGTGACTCATCGTGACAAACTGGTGGAAGGTGCTGGGTAGTCTCACGGATGCTGCAGACCCCCCCAGGAAGCCGTAATACGAGTCCAGTGCCAGTCAATACTCCCGTGCATCGGACGAGCCGCCGAATCAGGGGATTGCCTCCGGAAGTCAACGATACTGCTACCACCACGTCAACAAACATGACCAGCACTTCGGTACAAACCTTGCCAACCGGCACGGGAAGCACGTCGTCGAACCGATATACGTTGGAAAGCCCACGGGCACCGACGACGTTCCATGGTACGGAGAGCGAAGACGTTGAGGACTGGTTGGCGGACTTCGAGCGCGTAGCCAACTTGAATCAGTGGGACAACGCGGCGAAACTGGGTCGTGTCTACTTCTATCTCGAAGACGGGGCTCGCACGTGGTATCAAAATCGAGAGGAGCAGCTGACGACGTGGCCAGAATTCTCTCGTAGACTTCTGCAGACATATGCCAGTGCTGACCGCCAAGAAAGAGCTGAACGAGCTATTCTTGCCCGCGTCCAGTCGCCAAACGAAAATGTGACCGCGTACGTCGAAGACATGACGCGTCTCTTCCGACGGGCAGATTCAAGAATGACGGAGGACAAGAAGTTGCGTCACTTGATGCGTGGTGTGAAGGACCAGCTTTTCGCCGGCCTCGTGCGAAGCCCTCCGAAGACGGTCGCGGAGTTCTTGTCTGAAGCCGTGACAATGGAAAAAATGCTACAGCAGCGATCAAACCAATACGACAGGCAAGTCAGAGGCATGTCCTCTGCTGACATTTTCGCCGCCGCTGGGACCAGCAATGACTCCTTACGTGAACTCATCCGTAATATCGTACGTGAGGAGTTGCAAAAGGCTGGTGTAACACCTAATCCTACGGTTAGCTCTATTGCAACCGTCATCAAAGATGAGCTGCACCAGGCCCTCCGGGACACCTTGCCTCCTGACACAGCTGCGCCAGCTCCTGCTGAATACCACCGTAAGACAACCTACGCGGAAGCCCTGAAACGCCCTGCTGCATCGCCGCCCTTGTTCGTTCATCCTGTCCCTGCAGTTTCACTCGAGTCAGCGCAGCACATGCCATACTACGAAGGCACGTACACGCCACCGCCCCTGCCCTTTGGCCGTGGTGCTTCTGTTGCCCATCGTTCGGTACAACCGGTCCAGTACATCGACGATCGGCACTCGTATCCTCGGAAGTCTGATGTCTGGCGCACACCCGATCACCGGCCTCTATGCTTTCATTGCGGAGAAGCTGATCACTTGTACCGCCAGTGTCCTTATCGCCGTCTTGGGCTTCGCGGCTTCTCTGCGTACTCGCCGCCCCCCCGTTACGGTCAGAGACCACGCGACATCCAAAACTACCTCTCCCAGCAGCATGAACCACCGTCTGCCGGGCGCCAGTCGCGCTCGCCATCACCGAGGCGATTTTCATCAATGCCCCAGCGGTATTCTACCGCACGATCTCCCAGCCCCCGCCGGGAAAACTAGCCGAAGCGACCTCTGGGGGCGGGGTCGCTGAACGTCGAAGCGCTGAAGACCTCCTATCGACGCAGAACCGTACAGAAACTGGTCCGACATCACCTGCTGCTGCAAAGGATAGCCGGCTTTCACTCGACATAGCAGTAACAATTGATGGTTGTGTAGTTAATGCGTTAGTGGACACCGGCGCAGACTATTCCATACTGAGCGGGAAACTGACAATGCAGCTTAAGAAAGTAATCACGCCGTGGCATAACTCGCAGATTCGGACAGCTGGTGGCCATGTCGTAACTCCACTGGGTGCCTGCACAATTAGAGTACAGATTCAAGGGTACACATTCGTAGCAAGCTGCCTTGTTCTACGTGAATGCTCCCGTGACGTCATTCTGGGAGTTGATTTTCTACAGGAAAATGGAGCTATCATTGATCTGCAAGAGCGCCGCGTCACGTTCTCAGCCCAGCGAGCAATCAACGTGCAGGATGACGGAATGCGTGTCGACGTACTCCGTATTTCTGAACAGAGCGTGACGCTTCCTCCCCGAGCCAGTGTTCTAGTCGACGTAAGATGCTGTGGTTTGAGCGATGGCGATGTGGTGGCCGAGACAAATTTAGAACACCTCCTGCAGCAAGGCATATGTGTAGCGAGAAGTGTAATTCACGTTCGCGACGGCCGATCTGAATTGCTCGTTACCAACTTTAGCAACGAGCATCGACACCTTTTCCGTGGCACTTCGATAGCGTTTGCCCACGAAGTAGCAAACGTAACCAACTGTCCCACGTCAGAAATAGTGGATAACGCAGACACATCAATGAGCAACATTGACATCAATCCTGATCTGTCCACCGATAACCAGACTGCGCTGCGAGCGCTCTTGTTCGAGTACAGGTCTTGCTTCGCAAGTTGCTCAAAGATCCGCCAGACGTCCATCACTCAGCACAGGATCATCACGTACGAGGACGCACGCCCAATACACCAGCACCCCTACCGTGTGTCGGCTAAAGAACGTGAAGCGATACGTACGCAAGTTCGCGAGATGCTTGACGATGGCGTTATCGAACCATCCAACAGCCCGTGGTCATCTCCAGTCGTGCTTGTTAAAAAGAAAGACGGATCGCTACGCTTCTGCGTCGATTACCGAAAGCTCAACAACGTGACCAAAAAGGATGTGTACCCGCTACCGCGTATCGACGATTCGCTGGATAGACTTCGTCGTGCCCATTATTTCACTTCTCTCGACCTCAAAAGCGGGTACTGGCAAATCGAGGTAGATCAGCGAGACCGCGAAAAGACAGCCTTCGTGACTCCAGACGGCCTATACCAATTTCGAGTACTCCCTTTCGGCTTGTGTTCAGCGCCGGCAACTTTCCAGCGAATGATGGACACTGTCCTCACAGGGCTCAAGTGGCAGACTTGTCTTGTCTACCTTGATGATGTGGTGGTCTTCTCTGCCACGTTCGAGCAGCACCTACAGCGCCTGCGCAGCGTGCTGGAGGCTATCCGATCGGCGGACCTCACTCTAAAGCCACAGAAGTGCCACTTCGGCTATGAAGAACTGAAATTTCTTGGACATGTAGTTAGCGCTGAAGGAGTCCGGCCCGATCCAGACAAGCTTGCCGCTGTTGCCGAATTACCAGCTCCTGTCGATAAGAAAGCCGTCCAGCGCTTCCTTGGTTTGTGCGCCTACTATCGCCGGTTCATTCATGGCTTTTCACAGATAGCAGAACCTCTGACTCGTCTCACAAGGGACGACACGCCGTTTGTCTGGGAAAACGAGCAACAAGCAGCTTTTGATGAACTGCGACAGCGCATGCAATCAGCACCCGTTCTCGCTCATTTCGACGATGATGCTGACACGGAGGTCCATACTGACGCTAGTAACGTTGGGCTTGGTGCAGTGCTCGTTCAGCGTCAAGACGACATCGAAAGGGTGATAGCCTACGCCAGCCGCTCTCTATCCCGTGCCGAGGCGAATTATTCCACTACGGAGAAAGAGTGCCTCGCAGTCGTGTGGGCAATCACCAAGTTTCGCCCGAACCTTTATGGTCGTCCCTTCAAGGTAGTGACGGACCACCATGCCCTCTGCTGGTTGGCAAGCCTGCGCGACCCTTCAGGACGGCTAGCACGGTGGAGCTTGCGGCTGCAGGAATTTGACGTCACCATCGTCCATAAGTCCGGCCGTAAGCATGAAGACGCTGACACACTGTCACGCGCACCCCTTCATGTCGTCAGTCAGGAAGCAGAGGAAGACGAAGGCTTCCTGGGCGCCATTAGCTCATCAGACTTGAGTAAACTGCAGCGGGATGACGCAGAGATTCGTCCGATTATCGATCATTTAGAGGGCCAGGACACAATCATACCACGTCATTTATCCCGCTCGTTGCCATCATTCTGCCTTCGAGAGGGTGTGCTGTACAAGAAGAACGCTCGTTCGAACAACCGTACCTACCTCCTGGTGGTTCCTCGAGACATGCGAGACGACGTCCTTTTCGCTTGCCATGACGAACCCACATCCGGTCATCTGGGCTACTCACGGACACTTGCCAGAGTGAGTGAGAGGTACTATTGGCCAGGACTTTCGGCAAGCGTCAAGAAGTACGTCAAGAGCTGTCGGGAATGTCAGCGTCGAAAGCAACCATCTGTTAAGCCAGCTGGTTTGCTTCAGCCCATTGAAGCACCCTGCACGCCGTTCGACCAAGTCGGCATGGACATTCTCGGGCCATTCCCCCTATCTGCGGACAGCAACAAATGGGTGATCGTCGCGACCGACTATCTGACACGCTGCGCTGAGACGCAGGCGATCCCACGAGCCACGGCTTCTGAGGTAGCACAATTTTTCATGCGCCACATCGTGTTACGACACGGTGCTCCTTCCACTATAATAACGGACAGAGGGACGGCATTCACGGCGCAGCTAATGGACGAGGTTTTCAAACTGAGCAACACCAGACACCGAAAGACAACTGCGTACCACCCGCAAACCAACGGACTTACCGAGCGACTAAATAAGACCATTGCAGACATGATCTCAATGTACATTGACGTACAGCACAAAACATGGGACCGGATCTTACCTTACGTGACCTTCGCGTATAATACCGCCGTGCAAGAGACCACGCGATTCACGCCATTTCGGCTTCTCTACGGCCGCGAAGTGCAGACCATGCTGGACTCTATGCTACCGTGTCAAGACGAAGACGAGTTGACAACTGACGCCGATGAATTCGCAGAGCGTGCTGAGGAAGCCCGGCAGCTCGCGCGACTACACATCGGCCAGCAACAGCAGGCAGACGCACGGCGCTATAACATCCGCCACAGTGAAGTATTTTACAACCCCGGAGACCAAGTTTGGGTGTGGACGCCCGTCCGCCGCCGTGGCCTTAGTGAAAAGTTACTGAGCCGGTACTTTGGCCCTTATAAAGTGTTACGTCGCGTCAGTGACGTGAACTATGAAGTGGTTCCGGACTCAACATCGCAGGCACGGAGTAGGACACGACCGAGGTCGGATGTCGTTCATGTGTTGCGCATGAAACCATTTATTGCGCGTTGTTCATAACTTTTTTTTCTTGCCGTACAGCGTTCTTTGTGTTATTTATTTATTTTTGTGAACTTGCTTCTTCGTTCACTGATTTTTCCTATATTGGCACGCTCGTTCATTTCTATTTTTACTTTATCCGAATTTCCAATTTCTTTTTTTCCACGTGCCTATGTCGTAACATCGTGGTGGTGCTATGTACTTTTCTTTCCCCCTTTTGGGACTTTTTTTTTTTCTTTTCGAAAGGGGGGATAATGCCACCCACACGTAGTGGGTCGACTGCAAGAGCGGCTCTACCATCTGGAGGAAAGGAAGAAGATTTGCGTGTCTCTTCTCGGCTCGAGAGCCAGCCACGACTGACGCATCGTCCTAGAGCTAGCTACCCGGTTGTTCAATATATCTTCCAGTACTTGTGACTCATCGTGACAATATGTTGTGATGCAGCACCTTGCCATGTGGCTGCTTTTTCATATCCTTCGCACCTTAATTAACGGACAGTTTCGCTGCCCATACCATATCTTGGTGCACATTTTAACATGGATAGTAGTGTTGTTTACTGCGCGAGTTTTGGTTATTACAGAGGGGTGATTCCACGAGAGATCGACACGGGTCCAAAAATTGATATATTAGATTTCATTGTGTGTTTTATATTTCGTGCACCTCTCACCAGGTAGCCCAAAAGTCAACTTCGTTTTATGATTAACGGCATAACTTACGAGAAAAAAAAGATCAAACTTCACCAACACGAAGGCACCAATTTCGTCACCTGTCATTTTCGAAAATTGCAGATGCTATAAAAAGACAAATATTTTTGTTTCAAGGAAGATATTTTTTACCTGAAATGCATGTCTAATGCAGAATTCTTACGGTTTCAAGTTTGTAGACCTTAAGAAAATAGTTTTTAAAAATGTCTAATTTTGCGACAGTTTGAAATAAGTTACGTATTCCCCATTTTTTTTTTCTCCGAAAGTAACGCAAGCAGCGTTTTCAAACTTGGCACGTTTTAAGGATATAGTGTGTTAATTAGGTACATAAATTATTGCTGCCGTAGGGCAAATGTAAATTTTTATATATTGCCTCATAGTTCTTAAATTGGCAAAAATGTACTCCACTGAAATTTGAATAACAAAAAAAAAACCATCTTCGATTTTTCTTAAAATCGTGTATATAGACAACCGAAGGTTACTTGTGCGCAAGTATCCACAGTGCGAATGCAAACTTAAGTATAGTACGTTAAAATGAATTTCACAATGTTTTTGTCGATAAAATTACGGGAGGTGTAATCTTTGTCCCTACTTTGAACCATATGATCTAAAGCATTGCCTTCGAGATGCGGCGCACAACAATTCATTTGTAGAGCAGACGACGGATGACAACTTGCCCTAAAGCGTGTTTTTCAGTCTAACGCGGCAGTCTTTGTGCCCCAAGAGATAAAAAAGTGTTATGAATCGTTTATGAATTCATTCAACATTCAGTTCTTTTACCCTACGTGTTGCAAACACATGGCCGTCACAGCAGCTCTACCTGTGTGTCAGTAATGGAGAGGCACCACATATTAGAAGTATCAGTGCTCTACGTATAAGAGTGAATTCAGATACTGTAGAATATCGTGTTCAAAATAGTTACTCCTATCTGTTAAAACAGCCTTTCTTCACCAAATGCGGTCACATTTACTCGCGTTTGAAGCTCAGTGCCGCTTTTCCGTTCCGATTTCTAGATTTCTCAACTTATCAGCGCCTTCTCGAAAAGCTCTGATTTGTACCACGAATATTGTCGCTAAAAACAAAATAAGGCAACATGTTTTTCTATATTACTGTATGATGGCCTTCGGTTGTCTGTTTGCGAGATTTTAAGAAATATCGAAGATGGTTTTTTTTTGTTATTCAAATTTCAGTGGAGTACACTTTTGCCAATTTAAGAACTATGAGGCAATATATAAAAATTTACATTTGCCCTACAGCAATAATTTATGTACCTAATGAACACACTATATCCTTAAAGCGTGTCAAGTTTGAAAACGCTGCTTGCATTACTTTCGGATCGAGAAAAAAAATGGGGAATACATAACTTATTTTAAACTGTCGCAAAATTAGACATTTTTAAAAGCTATTTTCTTAAGATCTACCAACTTGAAACCGTAAGAATTCATTCTTCATTAGACATGCATTTCAGGTAAAAAATATCTTCCTTGAAACAAAAATATTTGTCTTTTTATAGCATCTGCAATTTTCGAAAATGACAGGTGACGAAATTGGTGCCTCCGTGTTGGTGAAGTTTGATATTTTTTTTCTCGTAAGTTATGCCATTAATCATAAAACGATGTTGACTTTAGGGCTACCTGGTGAGAGGTGCACGAAATATAAAATACTCAATGAAATCTAAAATACCAACTTTTGGACCCGTGTCGATCTCTCGTGGAATCACCCAGAGACATTTTTAAACAAATAGTAAGGTGCACTGAGAGATTTTATAACTACGCAACATCTGTTATTTTACAAATTATATAAACTTGGTCACTACACTGCTTACTGCTGTTAATGAAATTTCCCCTGCTGGCACTTGCCTTGCCTAGTCATCAATCATGTCTACTACATGATTTCATTAGAGGTTCTGTTAAGCTCTACGGGGGCTTCACAAATAAACACTTTCGGCTCCACAACATTATCCAGCACAAATAACTGCTTTTCCGATTTGCCAGAATTTAAGCCTGTTTTCAGGCCCATACCTGAATTGGGCACAGTGTGTACAGGATTTTGCTTTGCCAGAATTAAGCTTGCATCATACAAAATATACAATCAAACAATCTGCCCATTACTATAAGGCATCTTGGTGTGAATGCTCAGGAAATGTTTCCACCAGCAATATTTTGGTAGAAACACTCGCCTCGTAAGGGCTGTTTTTTTTATTATTAATACGACGTTATGCCTTGCTGAGTGGTTCAATGCTGGGCAGCACTAAGAAAGAGTTGCTTGCTTGAGTTGAACGGGAATAGTTTAATCCATGTGGTCACTCCCAAACGTGTCAAGTATCCTACAGGTATAGCACATGTTGAATGTCTTCCCTCCAGTCCTTTGCAGTTAGTATACGCTTCATTTTCTCCCTCAAGACATCTTTGACCACGGAGAACCTGAACTCTCTGTTCTCCAGAACAAGGCCATTTACGACCTTTGTGCACACGAGCTCAACACAGAACTCAACAGTGTACTGTGGGAGCTAAAGTATGATACAGTTGGCCATTTCAGCAAGGTAATCCACAATGTAACAGTGTATGATGAATATAAGTGACAGGATGTAAGGCGCAAATTGTGGCGTGCATGCCATGTACACATGATTTACATGACACCGTCACGGGGTGCTCGTGGCAGGTTTGTTAATTGGATACTTACCGAAATTGGTAACGTAAGGCACGACTGCATGACAAACGTAAATTGCAGGTGATGAATGAAAATCATGACATGTATGCCATGCACAACATGATTTATGTGCCATGCTCATGGCACTTGTGCTATGACTGCCTTGTTTTATTACACAAGCAAACATTATGGCATATGCATGACGTTGCTGACTGCTTCGCACTACATATACTTGCACAAGGCTTGGGATATGCCGAATGTTTTCGCATTGTGCACTATTAACAATTGCAGACACTGGTGGCAATGGCAGACAACTTGGCCATCATGATGGGCTGTTATTGTGATCTCATAACAGATTTCACTGTTAAAAGAATATGCAAATGCTGCTCGAGTGTAGCCATGGATAAAAGATATGACTTTAATTCTGATATACATTCAACAATACAAGAGCTGCTGAGACGGCACACTACGCTAGCACGTGGCACGTCAGTGAGCCGGCTCCACATCACAGTTCCCGACAGAAGGGCGGAACAGCGGGACAAGACAAGAGGTGGTACTTTGGTATACGCAACTGGTCAACCTGGCGAACAGGAGAGGGCAATCAACCGTAAACAACACGTCTGCTCCGGTTGGAGCAGTTACAAAAAATAGACACATTCGTCACTGTACAGTTTTGGTGGGCAGCACAAATCCACGCACTACAGGAGCTCATCGCGAGGTGCATCACGCATGATAGAGTCATGGTCGCTGCTACAAACTTGTACTTTTCCAAGCACGCCGCAAAGGTGTCACTAATAGCATACTCCGCACAGTGTGCTGGCACGAATTAAGAGGGCAAGAATGTACTGAATGATGCTAGCATCAAGAGCATCATAGGTACAAACCCTTACAAAATTACGAGTACTTGCGACTTTCACGGACTGGGTGCAACCACGCATCCTACTTTGGTAGATCCTTCTTCGAAAGAGATGAATTGATTACTACTGGCTTCTACTAGGATTACTACTGCTGACAGAGAAGGACCAGTGAAGCTCTTGCAATGCTTGCCAAACAAATTTCGATATACATGGTTATTCAAGCCTTAACAAAACCCACTTCTGAGGTTGCTGCTGCTTTGTTTCAAAACTTATATAAAAACAATGTTTCCAAATCCATACGACCTGCGTACACTTTTATCAAAAACTGGGACATCTTTAGGCATCAAAGTAGGGTTGCTTTTTTTATCTCAAGGCCTTAATTGTATTGGTTGAAACAAGCTATGCCTGTCACTTTCTCAGTAAGACCATACTCATTGCAGTTTATAGACAGAGCTTTACACAAACACATAGAAGGACCCACAGAAAGCAACACTGTGGGATGTGCACGTGACGACAGCCTAATGCCTTGACAGAGGGGAAGGGGCCAATTTACGGCACACAACGAAATCGCCTGGACACAAAACGGTGCACAAACCAGAGATCCAGAACAGCACATACCTATGAAATACGAGACCAAGACAAAACATAAAACATATCAGCTGTCTTCAGAAAACATTGAGTAAAACAGTGGTTAAAGGGACACTAAAGTCAAATAACAATTTACGTCAGAGTGAAAGCTCAATGTATGACAACATCTAAAACCACAATATTATCAACAACAATGCCCTACTTTCCGAGTAATTACGGTATATGCAAAAGAACACGAGCGCCGCAGTAGAACATCTTCAAAATGATCCCAATGATATCAGATGGACTGCCTACAATTAATCACTAGTAATTGATCTAACTGCACTAAATAGAGAGCCTTCTGTGCATCAAGAGATGCAATAAAATGCTGCTTGTTTGTTTTTGTTTGATTCATGGAAAGAAACAACCACCGGACATTACTATGAGGAATGGCGCGAGTGGTGCAAAAATTCAATTTTCGTGTGGTTACACGGGACAGCTAGTGCCATATAGCGGGGCGCAGTTGAAACGAACGTTTGCGATCTCGAAGCCATTGGCGGGAAATTGATCGATGGCCGTTGTTGCTGCTGTGGCTCCCGCTGCTTTCGGTCTGCTGCTACTAGCGCAGTAAAGCTGGACAACGTTGTGCACGGCAACAGTGATGCGAGTCGGTCCACTTCTTGAGGTGGGCAATTTAAAGCGCGCTAACGTTGAAGTGGTCCACTGCGGACCACTTAAACGTGATTTTATTCCAAAATATGCTTTTCCTTGGCACAAAAGTAACACTACGGGGTTTCTGGACCGCTATTTCAACAATAGTTGCCTTTAGTGTCCCTTCAACATTCATCTGTCTCTCTGTGGCAATATGTGTATATGATAATGGCCCACAAGTTGAACATGTGTGTACTCACTGTTAAGAAGAGAAGAACATTCTGTGGCGACTCAAAAACATGTGCAGAGATTACAGCAAACACCACACCAAGCACATGCACTTCACACACACAGACACACACCACTCACGCATATCTACAGGAGCAGGCCTCCTTTTGCCATAGAAAGATGTAAAATCTGGAACCATGCAATAAATTAGAACACATTCTCTCTCTCTCTCCAAAATAAATGGAAGAGGTAATCAACTTCTCTTTCGTACACCAACTAGCAAACCCAGATGACGACACATTGCGCGAAACAATGCCAGATCATGATTTTACGTGACGATGGCATGGATGATGAGAATGATGGCAGCAACAACAGCGACAACAAGAGCGATAATAAATGGGGGGAATGAACACCGAGGTAAGAAGCACGTGGCACAGCACACGCTCATCCTTCGATGCACGCTAGGCCGTTGTTGAAGATGCAAGTCTAGCAGGTAGGGGACATGACACACTCTGACAAAAACACATCCTGAAAATGGTCCTTCATAGTGTCTTTTGCACATAACTCCTTTGGCAGAAGGGCATCTCCTTCTCACATCACAAGTCAACAAAAAGCTGTCGCACTTCCTAGAGCGGTAGCCTCAGTGTGGCTGGAGCAGACAACAAAAGTGTGGCCCTGCACCTGACGACAAACCATTTCTCACGGCTGTCCTTCATCCGTATCCTTTGGTGTGCACACAGACTCAGCATATCTTTGAAGACTTTACAGAACGGAACTCAAGACCCCAGGCAAATAGAACTATCACTAAATGTTTTGTGTTGGTGAAATAATATCGTCACAACTGCCTTAAATGAGACTACATGCAACCACAGGGCCCTGCAAACACCACACCTTGACTGCTCCACAGCAAGACCTTAAACACGCTGAAACTGCCAGCCACCCAAGTCTTAAAAAAAAAAGGTAACTAAAATAACAAAGACAGAATGCCACTTATGAAACATCACAGCCTCGTTTCATGAAAAACTCCTCACTATTTGTACTCTTCATTTTGTGTTTGTGTGTGTGTCACTGCTGACTCTGAATATCACTTCAGCTGGTGAGATAACTGTCTTGAGTAACACTGGCAAGTGAAAGCGACCCCACCAGACACTTTGCTCGCTTGAAGTTCAGTGCACGCAATGCAGCTTCTACACTTTGCAAAAGCTGTACAAGCCACATGACAACAACATCCGAGTCTAAATAAAATCAGGGATTGCCTCCACAACGTGAATTGGAAGCGTCTCTGTCTCAGCTCTTAGAGTTACTTCTGTGCCCAACTTGAGCCTAACTGTGCATGTCTTCTTTGAAGCACCAGACGGCAGAAACTGTACAGCCTTCTCAAAGCCCACATGATTCTCACAAAAACTAGTGCAGTCCAACGCTGTGCAGTGTCAACCAACATGGGACAGAGTCTACGATCCCTAATGATACCATCTTCCTAAAAACACCTGAGTGAGTGGCAGCCCTTTTGACCACTCTTACTCGACAACTGTCAAGGTGCTCTTGACGCATCACATGGGCACGCAATAATGTTTTCAGCAACACTTGAGGAATACCACAAAAGGTTGTTCTGTAGCGAAGATCCAACGCGGTGAACTTTCAAGAGTATCTGCTCTGCATTGACCCAAACGTGTTCAATAAATACTGACTACACTGCTTTTTGAAGGAAACAAGTCCTCAACCTAGTGACTTTACCTACTTGAAAATATGAATGTGTACTTTCAGGTGGCCAACTACGCACTAACAGACTGCAGTCGACAAAACCTCAATAATAATAAAAAAAAAATCTCCACCCATTGGTCACTTATACACTAACCTATCAACCAATCTTCAGAGAGTATGCTATCCGATAATTATAATGTATGGCTGCTCTTTGAGAACCCTTGAATATCACCCAGTGGTACACTTATTTTATGCTCTGCAGGCGATGCTGTACCAGACATGCTAACAGTGCCATCTCACAAGTCTTATTCTCTGTGGAATAGGTATAGTTAAACCTTTTTATAACAAGGTTGGTAAAAAAGGCAACCTTCATTACAATAAAACTTCATGAAATTTAAGTGCAGTCTTCAATTACAGTACAGATACCAAACAATTTATTTTTACACAGAAAGTGGTACTGCAATGTTCAAATAATCCACCAGTATGAAAGTGTGTGGTGTTCCACGGACATTAAGTAATAAAAACTTCAATAGTTTGTTAAATTGAAAATTTCATTACACAGAAGTTCATTATATCGAGGCTTAACTGTACTTGACATATGAGAAATAAAACTTGGCATAAGGTTATGTCAAGTCCCATATTCTCAATGCATCTTTGCCCTTTCAGTGTTTTGGCCCCATGAATACGTGGTCCACTGTAGCCAATAGTTAAAAGAGAAGTACCAGCCTGCTCACTTAGTAGTAAATAGGTCCACATTTAGAGCACCTTCTGGGTTATAATTAATTGTGTAATGAATTGCAACGTACAGGCATAAGCATCGAATTTAGTCATGCATACCCAATGCTCCTTCCTCTTATACTTGATGCACTGTTTTGTAATTGTGAAGACAAACAGCAGGAGTAGACCAGCGTTGCCTGCTCATACATAAAACAAACTATGCATTCGTCCACAAAACTATCGAAAATGCCCAGAGCCGTAAACGCACAGCATGGGCAACATTCTTAGGAAGTGCCCAAGATTGACCTGAACGTTCGAAGTTGAAATGCTTCTTGCTCAATACATTCTTTGTCGAAGCTGGCTGACCACAAAGAGGCTAGCATTACCCAATCACACGAAGCTGGCACAACTGTTGTTCACACCACACTACGAAAAGCGTGCACTCCAGAAAGTTGCACAGTGCACCGTTTGACCATTTCACCACTGAGTGTTTTTTTTTTTTTTTACATAGCTGTCACCTACCCGCCTGAATCATGGCTAGCTTCCGCGTCACTTTATGAACCCCGTTACAAAAACAAAGGAGCATGCAAAGAGCACTCAGCGATTGTCAATCCTAGAAAAAAAGAAATCCAACGGGCAAGACACCAGCAATCGAAACGATTCGCCGCCGCTAACTTGCTTTCGAGCACATCAGAGACAAGCACGAGCTTCTCTTCAAAGATGCCAGAGTAAACTTATTCAACTAGATAGAGACTTGTCACTGGGCTCCCAAGACCAGATTACACTAAGAAATGCAGAGATTTAAAGTCCCAGTCCTTCCCTTTCACAAAGTTCTTTTAAGCAAGTGACGTATTCGACCCACAAGTTCAAGCTAAATGCACGGGTCTGTCACACCGTGCTTCCAGTTGCAAAGTTCACGAAATAACTTTTGGTCGCGTCTACCTAGAAAAGAAAACCTGCATAATCATAGCAACTGGTCACAATCTTACCCATAATGAAGCAGTTGAGCTGCAACCCTCTAAAACATATCCAGAGTGAAACGAATGGCGATGATAAAGCAAAGATTCTCTGAACAAAAGTCTGGAGACTGTTTTGCTGCTGGAGTGCCTCTCAAGATGAGAGACCGTGCACTCCCATCCAGCTTGTCGTGAGAGAAACTACCACAAGCTGCTTCTTCGTTAGACAGCTGTTCGGAACTTGCAACTGTGCTGCCGCAAGACGCAGATTATGCAGCCACACATTTGTCAAGATAAGCGCATCGTGACGAGCTGTAACTGCGGTGGGAAATACGAGGATGCTTGCCACAGTGTCACATGGAGGTTTCATCAGTAGGTGACAGAGCACTGTGATAACTGCACCACTTGAGGTGAAGCTCCGATTATTGTCAAACATGCGGAGCTAGAAATAAATGACAGGAACAACTGTCAGATTGTAAAGCAGACGTGGTTCGATGGCCATTTGGTGAACACTGCAGTGAGTGTGCAGCAGCTATCACGACTTGAGCTACCGGAATGGAAAATGTGTTGCCTAAATCCTTGCACTGACACAGCAGTCACAAGTTAGGTCACAATTTGATGGCCCTGCCATGGCTACTGCACCAATAAGAACAGCTTTCACACTGGAACCACACTGCCATCTAGGCCTCTGTGTAGAAGAAGCCATCGAAGTCGACCCCAGGGTTACCTCACATGTTGAAGTCAGCCTTGAAGCACAGGCCGAGGCATCACTTGCCCTAGGGTTCCGAGAGATCTGGCGATCCGCATATGGTACAATCACAGAGACTGTAGCGGCCCCGATACGAAGCAGGTGACCTGGCTAGTGGTGTAAGGTGGGACATTGTCGAAAGCAGACACCTTGGTCCCATCGCAGTAGTGTAGGCTGGGTTTCGCAGGGCACACCGAAGAACATCCTCACCTGGCACTGTGGCACTGTGGAGTAATGGTGTCCAATGAAATGTAATCACATCACAGCCTTTGTTGTAAGGTCCCGCGACTAACGGTGATAAATGCGGTGTTCTTTCAGTGCGAAGTGCGTCCGCTTTTGGGTGCCCCTGACCCGCTGGTGTTTTTACACTTGAAGCTGCGTTGCTTGGACAATTGGGAGGCCGAGCGGGCACGGTCGGGCGGGGCACCCGATCCAGGTGTGGGTGCGCTCCCGCCCCCGTCCGAGCAGGCCCCGCCGTCTTTGTCGGTGGGTGAGGCCAGCGTCAGGCTGCTCATGGAGGAGGAGAGGTTGATAGCCGAGGCCACTGACAGGGAGCTTGGGTACTGGCTGAGCTCACCCTCGTCGGCTGGCAGACTCGTCTCGACCATGGCTTCGAGGCAGTTGACAAACAGCTCGGCGTTGTCCAAGTTTGTTTGGCTCTGGAGGAGAAATGCAAAAAACATGCCATGAATGACTTAATTAAAACCTGGGCTGACTGCTAGGCTTTCAGTCAGTGAAAGGGCTAGGCACACATACACCAATAAGAGACAGAAGAGAGAGTTTGCATTCAATGTTTTCCTTCTCTCATGCACCCATCTGCCACCTACCTTTTTCATCATCAGTCAATGACCATATTTTCTCTATGATCAGAAGTATTTCGCATTCTTATTAATTATGAAAGGCAAGCCCAATGTGTGTTCCCTACATTTTGTGGCCATCATCAATGCACAAGTAACCATTGTAGGAGAACAGTAGATGACAGCAATAAGACGACAAACGGGACCACTGAACAAAGTGCTGCACTGTAGCACTTGTCTTTGTCCTCCTGTGTTTTACGGAAGGAATAAGGCGCAAACGAGATGAGTACAAGAAGAGACATCGACAAAAACCACGCCAGACATTCGTTTATGCCTCTTTCTGTGTTCATCTCGTCTGAACATTCCGTCATATAAAAAATGCCCTAACTAGCCCAACAAAAATTTGTGGGGATCCGAGACGCACCCGGAACCATTTTGCGGGCATTTTGCCGTACGGCCGCTTTTTTTCCTTTCTGTACTCTGCTAACGGCACGTGGCAATATATGGCGCCACACGCATGCGCGGCACGTGTTGCGAGAATCGGGAGGCCGAGTCACGTGCGCGCCAGAAAGGGGCTCTGCTTTGTTGGTCGGCGCCTGGTAAGCATGTGTTTCCTTCGTCCGCGTCCCCTTTGGTAATCGTCGGACTGTAGCCTGCCTGGGTGCCTTGGCATCCCCGGCAGACGTGTTAACCTGAGCGTTAGCTTCAGTACCGTACGCTAAGCCAAGAGCAGTGCCTAGTGCTTGAAGTGGTTGCACCACACCAAGCCGCACTTGCCGTAGGTCTACGTGTATGAGATTTGCCCTAAACCTCGCGACCAGGCCCGATGGTCATCGTCAGAGTGCGCAGCATAGTCGCAACGAACCTTTTCTCGACCGGCGTGTCAAAGCTCCCTATTGCCAGCTGAGACGTTCTCGCGTTTTCCCCTTATTGTGAACGTCCGTGTGCGGGAGCATTTGCTCTCTGTGTCCCAGGAGCGGACGTTATATTGTTTGTTGTTCGGGGTGCTGCCAAAGGCAATGAAGTGTTTGTGTATTTCTGTTAATCAAACACTCTCTGTTTTGCCGCGCCCCAGATCCCCACAAAGTTTTACTTGTCCTGCGATTATACTGCTTAATATTTTGCTGTTTGAAAGGATATATCAAACACCAGACCTGAGAAGGCTGCTAAGAATTGTGGACTGAGCCTAGACAGCAAGTAAAAACACTGCACACACAAACACTGTTTCATCGTAAGCATGTGTCACTGGAAGAGTCCCAACACCTCAAAATGTGTTGACTACCATCAGACACGCATGCATTTCTTTAGCTCAGTGCCCCCATTGCACTACTAGTGACCAGCACTGGCTTTACATTGATCACAATACACTGTAGATAGAGTGATACAGTCTGCACTAAAGTGATGACTGCCACAGCATTAGCGAGGAAATTCGCACAACATCCTCTCAAGCAATACAGTGTAACTAATGATCGGGTGCTGCTTCAGTCAACTTGTCTACAACACGAAATCACTGAGCAATAAGGAATAACTGAGGAACTCTCGGACACCTGTACAAATGCGATGAATACAAAGTGACACCAACCGTGGAGAAAGGGCCAGCGAACCTCCACAGTCCCCCAAAGCCGCAGGCTGCAATGGAAGAAAAGCACGCGTTACGCACAACAAAGCGCAGCTCCACAGAGTGAGTGTATGGCGGAGTGAAAGTGAAACGCACTCTGCAAGTAGTGCAGCTGCTGTTGGCTGCTGTCCTCGCAGGCAATCATGTTCTGAATGATGCACTGCACAGCACTCAGGATGATGTGGTCGTGGTTCTGTGACAGCACCGTCGTGATCTTGGCATCCAATAGGCTGTGACTGCAGCAAGGCAAAACGAGCCACGAATCAGCTTGAAAAAGATGATCGGGGCATTTCTTGGCACTTTGTAAAGCTCTTTAAAGGCCTAAACACGCAAAACGAGGCAGTACCTCTGCATGTAACTCAGGCCCGTAACCAGGAATTTTTTGGGAGGTGGGCGTGGGCACTTGTTAAAGACTTTGACTGTTTTAAATAAATGCTTATTTTTATTAGCTGTTTTCAGTAAAACACCTTCCTCCATCAGAATTCAGGAGAGAGTGGGGGGCTCATGTAACTACAGAACTTCTGGACAAAGTTTTCCCGAGTGAACTCCCCACAAGGACGTAAAATTTCAGTGAATCTTGGCTAAGAAAATGTCTTACCATATGTACTGTTGTGAGGAACTTAAGTGGGAACACACAAGCATGTGGCAATCAGCCTCAAACAACAGTTCAATACGCACTCGGACGGTGCAGTAAAATACACACTGTAAAGAGTGATTCTTTTGTGTTAACTGTTGTCGCTCCCATGAAGTGTCTGTTTTTACAACATGTGGAATGTATGACAACGACAACAGCTTCAACATGAGGCGCTTGACATTGCACTCAGGCGTGGCAAAAAGCAATATTGTTTTTCTTAGTCTTATTCTATTTTATCTCTTGTGTGACAGATGCACACACAAGCAAACGAAAAAAATATAGATCAACAGCAGGTGTCGTGTGAAGAGCTAAAACAGCACGCACTAATGCGTAGTGTACTGTCTTACCATCATGAATAGCCTGTGACATTCAGTCAACTGTCCTTTTGCATTGGCCAAAATGAGACGGAAGTGCCAACCCTTTCCACTTGGTTTCCTTCAGTGGCCACGATGAGACGCCATACATTGCCTCTTAGACCGTTTTCTACGCTCCCACATGTTCCCGCTCATGCAGCTTACAATATTACTCACAAACTATGAGACGATACAAAAGTACGTGTTTCCGGGGTTGAGTAGCTACACATGTACTGTCAGCATACGCTGGTGCGCCTGTAAAAAATACAAGCAAATAATACCACACGCCAAACCACAGTGCAGACCATTGATAATGTAACTGCCTATAGTGCAGGACTAGTTACAATGCGTTTTTTTTTTCTTACTCCTGTTAACACTTCCATAGAATCTCACACATATACATGCTGCTTATTGTGCAGCCCACCAAGATGCAAGACTGGTTATGCTGGAAAATCTTTGACAAACGCGGTAGTGAGTGCGCTTGTGAAAGAAGTGAACTGGGGAGAGCACGACAAAGTTGTTGTAGAGGGGGTGCAGGGTGAACGAACAATGCGCGGAAGGAAAGAAAAAGATAACAAAAAAACTGCAGCAGTACTGCTTCAGCTCACCGAGTGAGGAAGGAGGGGGCCTGCCTATATGACGGAGCAACCTTTGCACCGACGTGGCTCGGCCGCCCGCTTACTCACTGTGCGCACTCCACATGGCAAGTGCGTTCTCATCGAGTGTATTTTGAACTTCCTGTCAGGAAAAGTGTTATCCTAATCTCCCTTGGTACCTCGTCCATGAGTTTAATTTTTTCTGGCTTTGTGTTGTGAGCTTTCATTTTGCTGCTAGTGCGCGGACTTGCATAACCTTGGTGCGGCCTGTTGTCATCGCTGATCTCATGGCCGCGAATGCAAACTTTTTATCACATGCGCTGCTCAGATTTTGGTTCAGTGCTGGAGTGCAATCTTTTCGACCCCCGGATCTTCCATCTTGTCATGGACAAACTTCTCGCGACAACATACTGAATGACTAGGCCTAATAGTGTTGGTAACTTTTCTGTCATGCCCACAAACTATCAAAGTTGTGGTATGGAATGTAATTAACGAAAATCTTTGCGGTAGCTGCACTTGATGGGAAGAAATATCCATCGTTAATAAAAACAATGCCATAGGTGCCATGTGTAACACCCAAATGGTGGTTTGCGATTAGAGTGCAGTTTCTTGAAATCAAATGTGTGCCTGTGAAATCAAAGGATTGGTACTGTTCAGTGCGTAAACTTTCACTCGTGATTTGACATAATTTCAGCAAAATGCGGATAATCGAGATGGTCTGAAAGATAGTCGACAAGTTTCCGCGATGGTGCTTTCTTTTGTTAGTCAACCCCACCGTCCTCCCTTGGTGTTTATTTGGTTGGCAATGCGGATCTTCAGACATTAATTCTTTAACATATAGCGCGTTGCATGGCTAGACTTTCGAACACGTCAGGCTGCATGCTGAGCACACTTGGCCCAACTGGAGCCTTTCAAAGAGGTTGTCTTGTTTATAGTGCGGCACCGCTTATAGTTGATAGTTATGAAAGGCACATAAAAACATACAGAACACAAATGAAGAAAACCATACAGACACAAGCGCCGGACTCGCAACTAATTGTTATTCATGTCGACTCACACATAGGTTTTGAGCATTATTTACGCGTTCCATCTTTTCATCTTTACATACTCATCATCACCAGTCAAGTTTAGATTGTGGGGCACATACTCGAGACAATAAGGAAGAGTATTGAAGGTACTGGACACTTGACGCTGTGAAAGTGAGCTTTGAAAGGCACGCTCGAGAAGCGAGAACGTATTCTTCAAACCAAGACGGTCCACGTCAGCTTCGGAGCCTGGCTTGCCCGTGCTCAACCTGCTGAGGTGTTCTTGGCTGAGGATTGAGTGGTTCTAAACTTTCTGTCTTAGAGTCCGATTCTATAGTTTATCTGTTTCTGGGTCTAACCATATCTCTAGTGCTCATGTCGACCACTTCTCCTGGCCAGGCGCGATCCGCCTGGTCAGCGTCCCTGCCGTCTAATGAATTACCGCTAGACTCCTTTTTCCGCAGTGGTATCGACAGTATTCCCGTGGCACTGGTACCTACAAATGGAGGCTTCATCAGACTTACAAACCCTCAGGCGGTTCAAAAGGAACTTAAGACAACTTCAAACCATTTCCAGACCATCACAGATGTGCGCCCATCTGGGCGAGGAGGTATCCTGTGTAGGTCGCCGGATCAGACCTGCGTGCAGGATCTTCTCAAATGCACCTCATTTGCTGCTACCCCGGTGAGTGCTTTTATTCAGCCTCACCTTGCATGTACCAAAGACCTTGTACGGGGAGTCGACTCCAAGCTGAGTCCAGCTGAGACCCTAGACAGGCTTTCTGGAGCAGGCGTAATTTCAATTTACCGGTGTAATCGCCTAGTCGACAACGAGAGGGTACCAACCGAATCTGTCATCGCGACATGTGTGGGCACAAAATGCCCGTCAGAAATAAAATTATGGCCACTGATCTTCCGAGTAGAACCCCTCGCTTCTCGTCCGATTCAATGCAAGAACTGCTGGAGATTCGGCCACAGTGCGGGAGGATGTAAATATAACGTTCGTTGTAGCACCTGCGGAGAGAGCCATCCTTCAAGCAAGTGTACTGCAACAGCGGAAAAGTGTTGTCTCTGTGGGGGTGGTCACTGCGCCGACAACTCTGACTGTTCCGCTCGTTCCCGGGAGGTCCAAATCCTAGAAGTTATTGACCGCCGCCGCTGTTCTCGAAGGGAAGCCATTGACATAGTTAGAGACAGGGCTTTTGGATACTCTGGTATTACAGCGCGCTGCACTTCCAGTATGGACTCAAACCTATCGCAGGCTATTGAAACTGCAGTGGAAAAGGCAGTGAGTAAGGCAATGGATAAACTCATATCTAACTTTTACAACTGTTTGGTGCAAATTCTTTCAAGTCAGATTGGACAAACAGTATAGACTAGTACAGAACCTGCAGTATTAGACATCACCAGCGATGCCACACAGCTACGCAATGTAGTGTTGGACAAACTTTCTGCATCTGCAGACAAGGCTAAGCAGTCACACCCACAGGTGCACTTAGACCGACATTCGCCTCAGCCGAGCACAAGTACTGCTACAGATATGGAACTCGATATACGCACTAATAAACATACCAGATCCCCTATCTTCACCGATCTCAAGTCCAAATCTAAACGGAATGAATCAGCTATTTCGCGTGAAGATGCTAACAAGGGCGCGACATGCGCCTCTGTGGTGCGCTCAACACCATAGGTCAGTTGAGGGTACTACAGTGGAACTGCCGTTCTATATTCTCAGCCTCAACCAACTTACATTACTTTTGCAATAACTTTAATCTTGATATTATAATTCTTCAAGAAACTTGGGTCACACCGGTAAAAAATTTCCATCTTGCAGGTTTTCGTTCTTTTCGATTAGATCGCCCATCACGTGGTGGTGGTTTAATGATCCTTGTATCAAGTAAATTATGCCATAGGGCGAAAATTTCTTTCAGAATGTTAGACTTAGATTGTGAAATATTAGCATTAGACTTGTGTCTCCCCGAATACCACCCTTTTTCAATTGTAAATTGTTACTTCCCCTCCGGTGTGCAAAGTATGCGTTATCTTGACAGCGTTTTGATAGCATGTAGAAAGAAAATTGTACTCACAGGAGACTTTAATTCACATCATTTGTCTTGGGGTATAAGGACAGATTCTTGTGGTAGGCGACTATGGGAATGGACTATTGATCACAACCTCTCCTGTCTAAATAAAGGTCATGTAACATTTTTACGAGGTCAAACTAGCTCAGTATTGGATTTAACGTTTTGCTCCAATGCAATCAAGGTTTTGTCATGGGCTGTTCTGGATTCGGCAACTAACAGCGACCATCTTCCATTAGTTTTTGACATTACTTGTCCAACAATAACTTTAGATCAGCCAAAACGCACATACATCAACCATAGCAAATTTCAAACCTGCCTCTGTTCTGCCATTTCCAAGCTTGGAAATGGCAGTACTAAAGAGATTGCATCTACGATTGGTTCAATGCTGGAGGGATCTAGAAAAAATTCCGAATTTTATATTCCATCCAATAAACGATCCTCCTCTCGTTGGTGAAATGATGAGTGTACGCGCAATTATAGAAGACGAAAAGCTGCTTGGAAAAACCTTCTTGTTAATCAGAGCCCAACGAACTGGAAGGACTATCAATTCCTTGCTGGCGTATTTAAGCGTACAGTGAACCGTGCGAAAGAAGAATACGACAGTAGACATTTTGATTATCTTTCTAAATTTAAAAATAAGCGGGCTTTGTTCGCTTATCTTCGGACAAAAAGTACTGCCAGCACCTTTGATGATGTTTGATGTTTTGTGGCGCAAGGGCCATTTCACGGCCAAAGAGCGCCAGTTCATTTTACTAAAAATATGGACAATGATTGTGATAAGCGGCTGTATAAGGGCCATAAAATTCCTCGCGGTAAGGCGGGTAAGAACATACAAGTAATAAAATCATGACCACGCCGTGAAAGGTGTGTGTGGTGTGAATAGATGACAAAAGTTGGTGATAATAAAAGACGATGGTGGATATGTATGGCATTAGCACAATTGCCTCACTTGTTCATACCCTTGCGTCCAAGGGCCGTGAGGCAAGTGCTTTCTTGTGTAGCCACCGCAGCAAAAACCTCTGTGGAGAGGTCGTGCTACGGAATGCCTGGGTATATGATATGAAAACTATGAATTTCTTTTAAAACGCTAACAATGATTTATGACTAAAAAGCGGTTCCCTACCGACGAACAATGCAGGATGTAAAGGTATATGTTGTCTGTAGGGTAACGGAAAGTGTTGTTTTCTTACAGTTTCTAACAGTTTGCACTCGATTAAAATGTGAAGAACCATTAGTGCTTCACCACATCTGTCACACAATGGTGGATCGCCACCGGACAAAAGATATGTGTGTGTCGTGTATGTGTGTCCTATCCTGAGTCTCGTTAGTATTACCTCTGTATGACGCGATTTCAATACGGGTAGCCAATGACCAAGGTGTGGCTTAATAATATGTAGTTTGTTTTGTGTGTGTGTATCCCACTTGCTCTGCCAGTAGTCCCTGAGGTTTCGTTTGAGAGACGGCTTAAGATCAAGGGCCGGGATTGATATGGGTGTAGGAGCATTGCTTTCGTGGACGGATGCAGCGAGCTGATCCGCCCTCACGTTGCCTAGAATCTCACGGTGCCCTGGTACCCAGTACACTACAACATGTTGTTTGAGTGTGTAGAGTGTGCACAAAATGGAGTAAAGTGAGACAAGGACTGGGTTTTTGTGTTTTTTAAGAGTGTGCAGAGCCGTTACCACATTGAGGGAGTCCGTATAAATTACTGCTTTTTGTATTTGTAATTGCTTGATGTGTTTAGCCGCCACAAGTATCGCATAAGCTTCCACTGTGAAGATACTTGTGCCTGGATTTAGAGGGCCAGCATCCGAAAAGAATGGGCCGACAGCAGCGTAGGACACAGAGGAGTTAGACTTGGAGGCATCTGTAAAGAACTCAGGACGTGTGTATTTGTGTTGAAGTTCCAGGAAGTATGTTCGGATATGGGCAATAGGCGCATGTTTGTTTCAAGGATATGTTTGTTTCAAGGAAATTGTTTGTTTCAAGGATATGTACAAGTCTGCAGTTTATCATTTTTTCGAAGACTTTGCACAAGCAGCTTGTAAGTGCAATAGGCCTATAACTCGAAGCTAAAGAAGGGTCCTTGCCCTCTTTCAAAATGAGAATAATAATAGCCTCTTTCCAGGAGGTAGGGATAGTGCCAGAAAACCAGATAGCATTGTACAAACAAAGTAAGGTTTTTTGTGTTTCGATTGGTAGGTTTTTTAACATTTCATACACCACACGGTCAGAACCTGGGGTAGAAGTACTGCAGGAGTTTAGAGACGTTCGGAGCTCAGCTAGACTGAAAGCTTGGTTATATGCCTCGTATTTAGTGGACTTGTTTTCGAGTTTCTGCTTTTCTATTCTTGTTCTGTATTTTTGGAAAGTGTCAGTGTAGTGGGACGAGCTGGATACCCGTTCAAGGTGTGCACCGAGGAAGTTTGCCTGATCTTCCGAGGTATCACCCTGAGTGTTTACGAGTGGAAGTGTGTGTACTTGTTTTCCTGTTATCCTACCGACCATGTTCCAGACTTTAGCCTCCTGTGTGTATGAATTGATCCCTGACAAACACTTCTGCCAGCTTTCTCTTCTGGCCTGCCGACGCGTTCTCCTGCCTTGAGACTTTATTTTCTTGAAGGTGTCAAGATTTTCGGCTGTCGGTGAGTTCCGAAGCAGCCTCCAAGCTCTGTTTTGCTGTTTGCGCGCGTTTCGGCATTCAGAGTTCCACCATGGCACATGCCGTTTTCCAGGGTGTCCATTTGTTTGTGGGATGCATTTTGTTGCAGCATCAATAAAAAACACTGTGAAGTAATTGACAGCAACATCAATGTTCAAAGTACATATGTCATTCCAACCTAAACGAGCGATAGTATAAAACTGTTACCAGTCGGCTCTGTTTATGAGCCACTTGGGAACACGTGGTGGACACTCAGTTACTGTAGTTGTGCTCAAAACTACGGGGAAGTGGTCACTTCCGTACAGATTACTGACGACTTTCCACTGGAGTAGAGGCACAAGAGATGGAGATACTATGCTTAGGTCTATGGAAGAGTAGGTGTTATTAGCGAGATTATAATAGGTTGGCTCTTTTTGATTTAGGACACACGCGCTCGACGAGAGAAGGAACTGTTCAATCAGTCGACCTTGCGCGTCATACCGAGAGTCACCCCATAGACCCCATAGCCTGCTATGCGCATTAAAGTCTTCAAGGAGAACATAAGGCTCCGGAAGTTCATCAATTAGAGAGTGTAAATCACGTTTTTGCAGCTGATAGCTAGGAGGAATGTAAATAGTGCAGATTGTGATCAGTTTATCAAAAAGAACTGCTCGAACAGCCACTGCCTCAAGGGATGTTTGGAGATGTAAGTGTGTGCATGCAATTCCTTGATTCGCTATGATGGCAACACCTCCGGATGATGTCATAGCATCAATACGGTCCTTTCGGAAAATAACGTACTTACGAAGAAAATTTGTGTGTTTTGAATTAAGGTGTGTTTCTTGTACACACAGCACTTTTGGTGAGTGTTCAAGTAAGAGTTCTTGGATGTCGTCAAGGTTTCTGAGAAGGCCCCTGACGTTCCATTGTATAATTTGAGTGTTCATGGTGAATGTGAAATAGTGCTGTGTGTACTAAAAGCGAGTGGCTGTTTAGACAGGGAGTTTCACTTAACAGGGCCGTCACCAGGCCCTGTTATCTGCTTTTTTGTTTTCTTGGCACTCTCCACGCAGCCACGCCGCTCTTTCGGCACCAAGGGTACCGACGTATCCATTGCCTCCTCAGAGGCACTGGATGCCCGCACGTGCAAGCTGTTAGTTCGAATTTCGGGCCTCGCCTGGTGAGGTGAGGCCTTGAGAACGGAGGACACTGGAGTCTCCGGTCTCTGTTTGGGAGTAGGCGGTGTAGCCTGGGCTACAGCCGCCTTGGGGGCAGGTGCCACAACCACCGGCTCGGTATGCGCGGGCCGAAGGAGTGGCGAGGGCTGGTGCGGCGGTGCCCCCTGACGCGCCGCATCAGCGTATGTAGGTCCATAGAATGGAGCGACCCTTCGCCGTGCTTCCTTAAATTTAATGTTCTCCTTCACTTTCAACGTAATTATTTCTTTTTCTTTTTTCCAGTATGTGCAAGATCGTGAATATGCGGCATGGTTTCCTTCGCAGTTTACACAGTGTGGCGGCTGTTTGCAGTTCTCAGACACGTGGCCTAGGACTCCACATTGTGCACAAGTCTGGCGACCACGACAGGTTTTAGAGCCATGGCCATGCCTCTGGCATTGGAAGCAATGACGAGGGTTTCGTATGTACGGCCTGATAGATGTCTTCGTGTACCCTGTTCGAATAGATTCCTGTAGTTTACTGGATGCAAACGTGAGTATTAAGTGTTTTGTCGGTGTTTCCTTATTATCTCTTCTGATGATGATTCTCTGTACATTAGTGACATTTTGGCTCTTTCACCCATCCAAAAGTTCAATCTCAGTCAAGTCAAGTAAGTCCATGTCAGATACCACTCCACGAGTTGTGTTCATTGATCGATGTGGTGTTATGGTTATTGGTATGCCACCGAAATCTGAAAGACGGTATAGCTTTTCAAATTGTTCTTTGTCACGAATTTCGAGGAGAAAGTCTCCACTAGCCATTTTTGTTACCTTGTATCCTGTGCCAAGAGTTTCGGTAAGACATCTAGAAACTAGGAAAGGAGAGACGGTCCTGGCTTGCTTTTCAGTTTTTTCACAGTGGATAACATGAAATTGAGGATATGTTTCTTTTGGCTGGTTGAAAAAATTTATATTATCGGGGCGTACCCGCTTTAAGCCGGTACGATCAGACAGTAGGGGGAATGCTCTATGCATGCCTGTCTTATTTTTGTTCAGCAGCGTTGGCGGCCACCCACCACGGAGCCCAACGAGGGGACGCTACAAGTTTGCGGATGCTGAAACCTGCAGACGCCAGCCGTACAACGCCACTATAACCCAATGCGCCTAGACTAAGGTAGGCTATTTGCACAGGGTTAACCCTAGCCGCCAGGAAGTTTGGAAGTAAACGGAAGAGAGTAGAAGACAGGACAGATAAATAGTAAGAGATAAAAACGAAGATGTAGGGAGAGAGAGATAGGAAAAGGCGACTGCCGATTTCCCCTGGGTGGGTCAGCCCAGGGGTGCCGTCTACGTGAAGCCGGGGCCAAAGGGGTGTGTTGCCTCTGCCGGGGAGCCTTAAAGGTCCAATCACCCAGCATTGGCTCAACCCCCAGGATCCTCTTTTCCCCGGACACGGCAAAGCCACGCACGGCTAGGCGTGGGAGGGAGCCGAAACTCCCCCGTAAGCTCGGGTCCGTGGTGTCGCTACACACCAAACGCCTACTTGCGCAGGCGCCCCTGCGGGGTGCCAGCACCTTTAACGTTGCAGTCATGTGTCTTGACGCCGGAAGAAATGAGCACCTCTCTAGAAGGCTTAGCACAAGATTTAGAACGCCGCTTCACTGCCAATTTTTCGGCTATTCAGTTCGTTCTGGTAAACTTGCATGAATTTCCAGAAGTTTCTTTAGCTGAATTGAGTCAGACAGTATTATGCTTACCGAGGACGGCTCCCGGACCAGATGGGATTACGAACTCTATGTTGAAATGTTTACTCCAGGAATCGCCTAATCTTTAGCTAGAACTAGTGAATTATTCGTTAGGGAACGCGTGGATACCTCCAGAATGGAAACTTGCCAAAATTGTATTGTTGCTAAAGAATGAAAATGATGCATACACGTTGGATAACATAAGGCCGATTGCACTGACATCAAACTTAGTGAAATTGGTTGAGAGAATCATCAATATAAGAATTAATGAACTCATTACCATGAGGTCAATTCTAAGTCCCTGTCAAATTGGGTTCAGGGCTGGTTGTTCAATTTGGGATGCCCACGTTGATATAGAGAGTCGGCTTCAATTAGCTCGGCTACATAACAAATATGCAGCTTTAGTTACTTTAGACATCGCTAAAGCATATGATACAGTGGAGCACTGTATTTTGATAGATCGATTAGAATACCTTGATTTTCCATCATACATAGAAGCGTGGGTTCACAATTTTCTTGCAGACAGGAAATTTTATTGTTTTAAAGATGGGTTTTCATCATCTACTCATACCCAAACGAGGAGAGTACCGCAAGGCTCAGTGCTTTTCCCGGTGCTATTTAATTTACTAACGAGCACCATTCCACGTAAACAGGATATAACAACTTATGTTTATGCAGATGATATCGCATTTTTTGCAATGGCAGATAACATTCAGACCTTATATGAACGGCTGCAGACTTACCTTAATATATTGGAGAGCTGGCTCGATGACAATAGCTTTTTACTTAATCCGAGTAAATGTGCCCTCCTTGTTTTCCCGCTGCAATACTTTGTGAACATCTCTCTGTCTTACCATCATGAGGATATACCACAGGTGGAATCTGTTAAATACCTTGGAGTAATTTATCACACATCGCTTAACTGGCGACCTCATATCTAATATATCGCCAGAAAAGGTGTGCAGGCCATTGGCATATTACGTAGGCTAAGCAATTACCGCATAGGTATGAGAATAGACACATTGGTAATGATATATCGCATGTACGTTCGTCCCATTTTGGAATTTGGTTGTGTACTTTTCTCTGGAGTTCCACCTTACAAGTTGCGGCCTCTAATTCTTCTCGAAAGAGAAGCTTTGCGCTTATGCCTTGGCCTTCCCAAAACAGTTGCCAACAATGTGTTGTATCTCGAATCGAGGGTCCCTCCGCTTTCTTGTAGAATTGGCCTTCTGACTGTTCAGACATTCTTAAGAATTTATGAATCACCATTACGACAATCAGAAACAGCCTTTATTTTCTGCCCGGAATCATTTTTTGCTGCTAGATGGCTGCGATTTCACACGCCACAAATTATATTTGTGCAAAATTTACTGGAGCCTCTAAACGTACGTATATGCGACATCATGCCGAGTCGTGATAATTTAGCCTCGGTGGAAATTCAATTCGACGACATTTTTCCTAATAATGCCAAATTACTTCCCCATAACATTTTGGATGGTTTACTACAAGATCACCTGCGCCGTATTACAACGAACGTTATTATTGCTACAGACGCATCGCAATACGACGAAAAGTCAGGGGTTGGTATTGTCAGCCCGATTTTAAATTGGATTTATTCCCTTCGACTACCCGATTTCATACCCGTCTTTGTGGCCGAGTTTCTGGCAGTAGTGCTCGCCTTACGCAAGTTAGATACAGCAATTACATCAGCTGTCATAATAACAGATCCCCTAACTCTCTGTGCGGCACTTTCTGTTGGTGCTGATAATCACGTAACAAAGGCGTTCGATGCACTAGTACCTGCGCATTTGAGAAAAGTACGATTAGTATGGGTGCCTGGACATAAAGGTTTGTTTCTAAATGAAATAGCCGATTCCTTAGCTAACTCCTCAATCAGCCAACCAATTCTACCACTCTGTCCATCATCGGCTTATGTGAGTGCTGCTCGATTCCGCAGACGTACGCTTATGCAAGTCTTTAAAGGTTCAGCACTAACAAACTCTACAGAATATCGCGATTTATTATATCCCTGGCGAAGAGACTTTTGCCGCACTCGAAAACAAGAAGTAGCTATCACAAGGCTGCGTTGCCGGGTACCAAATCTAAATTTCTATAAACACAGGTCTGCTCAGGCACCTTCGCCACTGTGTGCATTCTGTGATGAACTGGAAACAATAGACCATTTCTTTTTGACCTGCAGGCGGTTTAACACATTACGAAAAACCCTATTAGAAATACCTTTACGTGGTATTGGTATGGACTTATCTCTGTCTGTCATTTTGTCTTTTGGAGCTTCCATTTCTGGTTTCTCTAATGCGACAGTATGCGTGGCCGTCCGGGACTATATTGATGAAACTAATAGGTTGACTAGTTAACCAGTTTCATTATCCTAACAGGTGCACATAATTATATACGTATAAAATCAGATTATTACTCTATTCTGAGAATAAATTCGTTTATGTAAATAGTTGTATGCATTACATTAAGCACCACACTTTCCTAGGCTATCGGTAATCTTTCCGTTAAACCTCCATTATTCCAAATCTGAACAGTAAATTTTGAAACCACTCGATTCTTGGCCAATCCCCCACAGTGGGTATGCGCCACTAACAATAGGAGAACAACAAAAACAACAACAACTATTGGACACCATCTAACAAGTGGTGAACAGTGCTGCCCGGTTCCTGCGTCCTCTCGCGATCTCGGACACCCCCAGCGTCTTCTAGAACACATCCCTGGAGCTCCGTTCAGGCCGCCTCTCAAACGACCTGGGTTCGGTAATGTCGCAAGCCGACCAGCCCAGCGGGCCAGCTTCGCCATCGCTCCCACCGCTAAGAAACCCTTCTCACCTAGTCACCAGCCCTCAAAAGGATCCTCCGCTGTTTGCAGGGCTTCCGGGTGAGGACGTTGAAGACTGGCTCGAGGAGTATGACCGCATGAGTGTTATCAACAATTGGGATGAGCCTGCGAAACTCACCCATGTTGCATTCTACTTGAGCGGCGTCGCAAAAAAGTGGTTTTTAAACCACGCTACCGATTTTTTGACATGGCCCGCCTTTATGCGCCAGCTCCGCTAGATTTTCGCCAACCCGTCAGTGCGCTCGGATATTGCCAAGAAAAAGCTTTGTGCACGTTTTCAACGCCCCGGCGAGTCTTACACTTCTTACATTGAAGATGTTCTCGCCCTTTGCCGCCGCATCGACAACCATATGGCGGAAAACGACCGCGTGCGCCACCTGCTGAAAGGCATTGCGACGGTCGCTTTTAATGCGCTTGTATTGCAGAATCCCCAGACCGTCGCCGATGTTGTAGCTACCTGTCAGCGCCTCGAGGAGCTTCAAACCACTCGGGTGCAACCTGATATGCCTGATCTCAGCTCGAGTCACGACACCACAGAGCTGCGTTCATTGATCCGCTCTATCATCCGCGAGGAACTTCATGCACAAGCTTCACCTCGCCACCTTGATATTTGAACGACGCCACCTGCTACTAGTTTACGCGACGTCGTGAGGGAGGAACTGGCCTTAATCACAGGCACACCAGTTCCGTGCTCAGATCCCGTGCCCATGCCAAGTTATGCTCACGGTGCTGCAACGACGCCTGCGCCCCACCAAAGCCTGGCCTCGATGACTGTCACACCTGTTCCGAGTTCTTATCCTGTGGCCATGCCAACTTATGCTCAGGTTGCTGCTAGGACACCTGCACCCCAGCACAGCCCAATGCAGCTACCAGTGCCTGATGTGCATGGCTCGCTCAACTCGCTTGCACCGCGACCATCTTCCCAGCCTTACAACACCTGGCGCACTACACGATCGACTTGCTTTTATTGCGGCATCCGTGGTCATATTTCAAGGTATTGCTGACGCCGTCAGCAAGACGAAAGACGAAGCTACGGTGACTATGAACGGGACGACTTATACCCAACTGGACCACCCTATCGCCGACAGTATCAGAACAGCACACGCGGTCGCCGTCTCCGCAGAACTTTGCCTCAGTTGGCAGTTTCCGTTTCTCCCGTCGTCGCTCACCTTCACCGATGCGGCGTTCCTCCTCTCCCCTTCGACCTTCTACTTCAATTCCCGACCGCCAACTGGAAAACTGAACAGTGCAGCTACGGGAGGGAAAGCTGCATCTTTCGAACTGCGTCAAACTCCTCCAGACCGCCTATCAAATGTTTTATTGGTGTATGTTGAAGGTATACAGACAGAGGCACTAGTAGACACAGGCGCATCACTTTCCGTAATTCGTGCAGACTTTTGTGCCCGCTTAAAAAAAGTTAGGACGCCATACGATGGCCCTCCCCTTCGTTGCAAAGATGGAGTCCCTACTCAGCCTCCAAGTGTTTGTACAGTCCGCGTTTTCATAGATGGCATCCTTCACCACATTCAGTTTCTTGTACTTCCTTTGTGCACTCACACAGTCATTTTAGGATGGGACTTCCTTTCTTCGGCATCAGCTTTCATATCGTGTCATCAGCGAGTAATTCATATGTCAGCTACTGAGAGTTCATCTGATGTCGATCCATACAGCTTCCGTTTCGTTGCTGCTGCGGATTGTTTCATTTCAGCAGGAAATGAACGAATTCTCACGATCGCTTCGGATACTATAGTTAACGGTGACGTGTTCATTGCTCCATCAGTTCCCTCCAAACCTGCGGGGCTTACCATTGTACCCGGCCTTGTGCGGTTTAACGACGGTAAGGCATTGGTCACCGCCTTGAACCCAACTACATCGCCAGTGATGCTGCCCCAGGACACTGCTGTGAGCTGCTTTGCTGACAGCGAGCCTTTTTCGCTGGTTCCTCTTCACGCAGAATCACCGCCTTCGTCTGCTACAACCGATACCAAGGCAACCACTGCTGCTTTAAATGCTACCATAAGTCCTCACCTCACTGCTGAGCAAAAGAGAGACCTCTTACACCTTCTCCAAAAGCCCAGCTTTTCGTTCGACGTACATTCCAAAGTTCTGGGCTGCACCTCTGTTGCAGAGCACAGCATCGAAACCGAAGGCAGCTCCATTGTATGCCGCCACCCATACCGTCTGTCTTCAGCGGAACGGCAAATCATTGAGGAAAATGTCGCCGATATGCTCAAACGGGATATTATTTGACCTTCATCCAGCTCTTGGTCATTTCCTGTGGTGTTGGTCCGAAAAAAGGATGGCGCTGTCCGCATTCGTGTTTTTACAGAGCGCTCAATAAGATCACGAAAAAAGACGTATATCCATTGCCACGCATAGATGATGCCCTGGACTCCCTGCAAGGCGCAGAATATTTCTCCAGCCTCGACCTCCGATCCGGGTATTGGCAAATACCTATGCGCGAAGCAGACAAGGAGAAAACAGCGTTTGCGACGCCTGATAGGCTTTACGAGTTTAACGTCGTGCCTTTTGGCTTATGCAACACTCCAGCAACATTCGAGCGCATAGTAGATACTGTCTTACGTGGTCTCAAATGGAAAACCTGTTTATGTTATTTAGACGACATTATAATTTATTCTTCTACTTTTTCTCAGCACCTCAAGCGTTTAGACGAAGTTCTAACGTGCATTTCGAACGCTGGCCTACAGCTCAATACAAAGAAGTGCCACTTCGCCAGCACAAGCATCAAAGTATTGGGTCCCCTTGTCAGCAAAGATGGCGTTCGACCCGACCTCGACAAGGTTGCTGCCGTAATTAGTTTTCCACGTCCGGGCAATCAAAAACAATTGCGAAGTTTCGTGGCCCTGGCGTCTTACTTCCGCCGCTTTATCAGTCACTTTGCTACCATTGCGGGGCCGTCACACAAGCTTCTGACGTCAAGAACGGCCTTCACTTGGACTGACGAGTGTGAGTGTGCTTTCCAAGCCCTTAAACGTGCTTTGACATCAGACCCCGTCCTTCGTCACTTCGATGAGAGTGCACCCTCTTTCCTGCACACAGATGCCAGCGGCCACGGAATCGGTGCAGTCCTCCTCCAGCGCGACGACACTTCACGTGAGCAAGTAGTTGCGTATGCCAGCCGCGCACTAACACCTGCGGAGCAGAACTACTCGATAACAGAGCAGGAATGCCTCGCTGTCCTTTAGGCCATCCAGAAATTTCGACCTTATCTGTATAGATGCCACTTCACGGTGATAACCGACCACCATGCCTTATGCTGGTTGTCCTCGCTGAAGAATTTGTCTGGGCGCCACGGTTGCTGGATACTGCGTTTGCAAGAGTACACTTTTGACGTTGTGTACAGGTCTGGCAAACAGCATCAGGATGCCGACGCTCTCTCTTGCTGCCCTCTGCCACTTTCATCTCCAACCACGCATCCTCAATGCCCCTCAGATGATCAAGCGGCTTCCTCTTCACTCACGCTATCACCCCTGGCAGTTGCTGGGTCACTAGTTTAAACAGCAGCGCCCAATTTGCCACGTGCCAACGTGACGACCCCTACTATAAACACATCATCGGATACTTGAATGGCTCGCCTTCTCCATCTAATTCCAGACTACGTTGTCACCTATGGCAGTTCAAGCTAGAGAACAATGTCCTGCGGCGCTATACTTACAATGCGGATGGTCATCGGTGGGTGCCAGTACTTCCCCGTTCGCTGCGAAAACAAGTTCCCGAAGCATTGCACGACGATCCAACAGCTGGACACTTAGAATTTCAAAGACCTACAACCGCGTTAGGAGCTGTTTCTTCTGGCCTGGTTTTTCTACCTTTGTGGCTAATTATGTGGCTTCTTGTGCACTTTGTCAATGCCGGAAATGACCAACTGCAGCTTCTGCTGGCTTATTACAAACATTCCATGTCTCAATACACCTTTTGTCGGTTTCGGTATAGACCTCGTCAGACCACTTCCCAAAACGCCAGCGGGCCATCGCAGGATCGTCACAGCAGTCGACCACCTCACACGATACGCGGAAACCACCCCTCAACGCACTAGCTCTGCTTCAGACGTTGCCGCCTTCTTTTTAGAAGCCATTGTGTTGCGTCATGGTGCACCTCGCGCGTTGTTGAGTGGCCGAGGCAAGGCCTTCCAGTCCACAATTCTTGACCAAATCCTAAAAACTTGTGGCACAGTTCATAAAACCACATCCACTTACCACCCGCAGACAAATAGCCTGAGAGAGCGATTCCACCGGACTCTAATCGACATGATATCCATGTACATCGGACCGAACCACGATAACTGGGAAAAAATCTTGCTGTTCGTAACGTTTGCACACAACATCGCTGTTCAACGAACCGCCGGGTATTCACCTTCCTTCCTCGTTTATGGTCGTGCGCCAACATTCACCATTGACGCCTCTTTCTTCAATGTAACGACAAAAATGTCCACGACTTTGCCAGAACATTTCGTCTCCAAGCTCGCTGACGCACGGCAACGTGCTCAACTCAACACAGAGGCCAGTCAACAAGACCGCAAGCAACCCTATGACAGCTTTAGTCGAGACGTCACTTTCCGTCCTGGCGATGAAGTACTACTTTGGACGCCTGTTCGCAGACTGGATTGTGTGAAAGTTTCAGTCATGCTTTCTGAGGCCTTACGTTGTTTGTAAACAAATATTTCCTGTCAATTACCTTGTCGATCCTGTCGAGGGTTCCTTGAACCGTCATTACCGTGCCTCCGAGATCGTCCACGTTTCGCGTCTTAAACCCTTTGTTCGCTGTACCTTTCCCGCCTAAGTCTCGGCTGGGCCGGCCGCTTAAGTGCGCGGGGAAAATAGGTGTGAGCATTATTTATGTGTCTCATCTTTTAATCTTTACATACTCATTATCACCAGTCAAGTTTAAGTTGTGGGGCACATACTTGAGACAATAAAGAAGAATCTTGAGGGTACTGGATGCCATCTTACAATATACAGGCACGTGGTCTGAAAAACATGTGAAACCGCACGAAAGGTTTCTCATAAATTCCTATTCAAATAAGATATCTACTTTTGTTGGAAGGCAATACAAGAAACCCTGATGCAGTTGAATCTCATTATTTCAAACACGCTTAATTTGAACTTCTGGTTAATTCGAACTCACCATGAGGTTCCGTCAAAGCTATGTGTATTCCAATGGGCGAAAACGCCCGGTAACTTGAACGCTCAAGCACTTCCGCTCAGCACCCCGCCCAATCCCACGGCGGCACCTGCGACACCTCAACACTGCCCGCGAAGGAAATGAAAAGGAAAAAAAAAGGCTGCGGTGGAATGTTTGCTCTATCTCAAATGGAATGTTTGCTTCCTCTCACGCTTTTCCCTTTTCCGTCCCTGCCACGTAAGGACTCTTCTCCTTTCAACTCCGCGCGTGAAGAGAAAGAGGAAAAAAAAAGAGAGCTATCACTGGGTTGAATGAATGTGTGATTGAAGGAAGAAAAAAGGCACTATCTTCTGCAGCCCTTGCCCCTTGCGGGAGCGCGGCTCTGCGCCTTGAGGGGGAGGGGGGGTCTCTCACACCCCGGTGGCACGCTTTCCCTTTTCTCTTCCCTGCCACGTAACCCTTATTTTTTCCACGACGTGTGCGAAGAGAGCAAAAAAAAAAAATGCTGCGGTGGAGTGTTGGTATTTTCTCAAATGCCGATCTGCTTCTCTCCGCGTGGAAATGCTCCCCCTTTCTCGTCACATGCTCGCCGACTGCATAGCGAAGAGCGGGAGGCTCCGCTACGCAGCAGTCGTTGTCGTCTAGAGTTACTGTATATGCTTACAGCAACTCTATCGTCATCTTTAGAAAGTGTCAACGCTGGAAATTTCCGCGCGCAACTTCTCTTGACAGGAGAATGCTGAAGCCGAAGTAGAAATGCTTCGCATTGGTTGATTGATATGTGGGGTTTAGCGTCCCAAAACCACCATATGATTATGAGAGACGCTGTAGAGGAGGGCTCCGGAAATTTCGACCACCTGGGGTTCTTTAACGTGCACCCAAATCTGAGCACACGGGCCTACAACATTTCCGCCTCCATCGGAAATGCAGCCGCCGCAGCCGGGATTCGAACCCGCGACCTGCGGGTCACTAGACCACCGCGGCGGGGCAGAAATGCTTTGCAAGCTGCGTGCAAAATCAATTGACTCGCTGCAAGGCAGAGGTGTACAGACGCGCATCACCGATTACTTCAATCATAAACGGATGTCCTGTGATTTCTGAATAAATGTAAGTCTTCTTAAGCTTCCCCCTCGTGTGGAGATGATGCCAGTTTTTTCAAATTGAGGGACACACCCACACTCCCTGCAGTGCGTGCCTACATGTGATAGGGCATCGGTGCGAACAATGGCCTCATGTTCCCTGAATCTCAGATTGACACACCGGCGAGTTGCGAGCCCGGCGCCTGTGTCTGTGTGGTTTTCTTCATCTGTGTGTGTTTTTTTACGCGCTGTTCATAACTATGAACCAACACCAACTCGCCCAACGGTCAGTGCTCTTGACCGCTTATGCAGTGAAATCTCGGTATAACGAACTTTAGGGGACTGCGGAAAAATGTTCGTTATTCTGAAAGGTCACTATAGTGAAAATGAGAAAATTCATTATAAAAATCACATTTCAGTAACGCAAACGTCCTACCTTTTTAACGATACGTCCTTTAAGTGGTTTCTCACAACAATGCACACGTGAACGAAAGACAAGGCACATTTCTTTGAAGTAGTCCTAGGTCATTTTTTTTACGGGTGGAGCACTAACTCTGCGTCACGAACAATTCTAGACTGTCCGCATTTTTATGCACTGCTCCAGTTGCTGTGCCGCTTTTTTTTCTACGAATATGCAGAGTTTCCTCAAGTATTCCAACGCATCTGCAGGTGCTACCGTGACATCGTCATCCATGTCATCGCTGCAATCCTCATCCCGAGTTCTTGTGCCCTGGACACTCTGCAAGATGTCATTAGTCATAAACTCCGCTGATGTCTACGTCGCCTCGTCAGACTCGACATAGTCGTCAAATGTGGCTTAGGGATTGACGGCTAGCTGCTTGGCTACCTTGTTCCAGAGCTCGCAGGAGCTTCCCTCCGCTGCCGGTTCATCACTTTGTGGTTGGCTATCTGTTGTTATCAGGCCGGCCTTCCTTCAGCTGTGTTGAATGGTGGTAGACGTGCCACCATGTGCCTGTAAGCATTTCCGCAGCCTCTCGGACGTTGATGGCTGTCGGGCGCTGTAGACGCAGGTCTATGAGCACCTGCTGAACAAGCGGATTCCGCAAGTGCCACTTCACACTCCTTATTATGCCTTGGTCAAGTGGCTGAAGTATCGACGTGCATTTCGCGGCAAGAACTCAAGATGCACATTCGTAAGCCATATGTTCACAATCTGCGCCGAGCAATTGTCAACGATCATGAGAATGTGCCGCCCCTCCTTCCTCATCTTTTCGTCTACGGTTAGCAGCCACTCGGCAAACAGCTTGCGGGTCATCCAGGCACGCGATTTGCCCAATACTGACATGGCAGCGACACTACGTTTTTCATGCAGCGGGGCTTCGAAAAACCTCCCGATCACAAGAGGCTTCAGCTTTTCAGTACCATCTGCATTGCAGCAATACAGCAGAGTGACTCGAAGCTTCGACTTCTTGCTGCCTTTGCACTGTTCTCCTTAAAGATGCATTGTCTTGTCCAGGAGCAACTGATAAAAGCAGGCCGTCTCATCTGTATTGAAAATATCACCTGCCGCATAGGACTTCACAACTTTCCTCTCTCTACGTGGCTGCTGCTGATTCATCGGCTGCATTTTCCTCACCAGACACGGTCTGCCAGATTACGCGGTTTCCTTGGCGAAAACGGCAGATTACGCGGTTTCCTTGGCGAAAACGGTGGAACCAGCCAGAAGACACTTCGAAGCTGGTGACTTCAAGAATAAAAGTGAACTGCCGCGCCTTTTCAGGCAGCACTGGGCCTGACACAGGCACAATCTGTGCTCTCATGCTTTTAAACCAAGTGAGCACAGCTGCATCAATATTTTGGAAGTTGCCGAGCCACAGTCGCTTCCTTAATGGGGCAAGCTGAGATTCTTGTTGGTGCTTGAAAATCTTTTGTCTTTTAGAATCGTGACGATTGTTGACTGCGTCACTCCTCGTTCTTTAGCCACGACGGCTTGTTTTTTTCCGCCTTCTATTTCTCGAAGAATGTCTACTTTGTCGCTCATCGAAAACTGCTTATGCTTTTTCGCTGTAGGAGGGGTTGTTGAGTTCATGGCAACACGAATGCCGGCACGCACTTCTAACACAAAATACGCAGAGAAAACCAAGATGGAGAGGTTTGAAACAAGTGACAGCACGTGAACAACTGATAAAGCATGCAAGAAAAGCGCGATGCGTCGTTGTCGCCTCCACATCAGAAAAAACTTCTTTTTTTCTTTTCCTGCACCGCCTCAGGTTTTCTCAGCCCATGCTCGCACTCCGCTTACAAAACCTGATGCGTTGTCGCCTCCGCAAAAAAGGAAAGAAAAAAAAAGTCCTCCGCTCGCATTTTCCTCCTCCCGCGTCATCTCAGGTTTTTGTGGAAGGGCATTCGCTCACGTTGCGTTGCCTGCTAGTTTACAGCTCCGACCACGATGGCCCATTATGTGACTGAAATCTGAGAATTTTCGCATTTTGAGATAAAAGTTCGTAGTACTGAGGTGTTATCAGGATGACAAAAAAAATAAATAATGTTCTTTATTCTGAAATGTTCGGTATTCTGAAGTTCATAGTAGCGAAATATTTTTACATCGAAACTATAAGCAGTTGGCACGGCATTTTTTAAAAGTTCGTTAATCTGAAATGTTTGTTAATGTGGTGTTCACTGTAACGAGGTTTTACTGTAGTGCGGATATTCGCGACTCCCGCAGCGGTCTATGCTGTACATAGTAGTGCGCACACTCAATGGCTGGCTTCTGATCATGGTGTATAGCAACCAACGTAAATGTTGGCATGCAGCCTGGCCAAAGCTTACAAGTGCTGGCAGGCCCACAAATGTGAGAGTCGTTACCACTCTGCTCATATCGCAATCTCCAGTGATAACATGGCACATAGCCTTGTAGTTCAGTTGAATTTGGCACTGCTACTAGTTTCGCTCATTTACAACTACAAAGCTAGGGCAAAAATTGGCCTTACCGTGGTACACAGGCCACCTCATTTAATGAGAAGAGGTTGAAAGTAAGCTTGTGCGATTATTCAAATTCGCTTTGATTTGGATTCAATGAACGAATAAGTGCATATTAATCCGCTTGTAACCACCTGTAAAGATGGTTTCATTGCTGTGTAGCAATGCTAAATCGTGAAAACACGTACCCGAAAAAAATTCGCTTTGCTGCGAAGCCCCCCTTCAACTTTAAAGGAGCCCTGCAACAATTTTGAGCATGGTCAAAAAACGCTGCCGATCGGTAGTAGAGGCTCCCCACAACATGCAAGCCAAATATAACGCAGCGCACAGCCAGGAATTCGCAATAAATTCTTATAGTAATCTAAAAATTGCTTTCTCTTCTCTCCACAAATGACTCTATAGGCTCAAAAATCACTTGTCAGAGCCATTGTATCAGTCATTAGCTGATTTGAGCATGGAGGGCTCTGTCATTACTGAGGCCGCCGTGGAAGGCCGCCACTTTTTAACGCGTGCCTGCGAGATCCCACTAGTAAGCCGTGTATATCAAAGACAAAAGAAAGAGAAAAAATGCTCAAGGTCACAATGCACGCGTGACACATCTTCTTTCCCCACATCATCCCTTCTTGCTTAGCTTCCGATGCTTCCGTCAGGACAGGAAGAGAGGATGCAACTGCAGCATGCCACAAATCTTTGCAACTCCGCTCGTGCTGCACAGATTCTAAATATTTTTGAGACGGCAAATTTGTTAGGCAATAAGCTTTTTCAGTGGCTCCATGGCTACTTAAAGTGTTTCAGGGCCCCTTTCAATCAACATGTTACCCCCAAATTCATTCTGTTATTGTGCCTAAAAGCTTGTTATGATGGCTTACATGCTCTACATATCATAAATTTTAAAATGTTACATATTTTGCAGGTTATCACCAGCATCCTACCGAAACTCATGTTCCGCTACCACCGTAATTACTCGAATCTATCGCGCACCTTTTTTCCGGTTAAGCGAGCTCATAAATCGCATGCGCGTTAGAATCGTGTACGAAAAAAAAATGATTACGGTCATTCTATTGCCATCGGCATTTCCGAAATGGCCGCCCCCTACGTGCGTCGGCATGGCGCAACGGCCATTTCTGCCTTTGTGTTTCCCATGTGCGGCACTTCGTACATGTGCTGAGGAGTTCGTCATCTTGTAGTGCATTAGCATCGACGGCATAGAAGGGCCGACTCCAAAAACTCGAGTGCACCATGATGCCGCTTTTAAAAGAAAAGTCATCGCGTGTGTAGAAACGGACGGAAATCGGGCCGCATGGCGGTCGTTCGGAGTTCCCGAAACGTGCGTGTGGGACTGGCAGAAACAAAAGCAGAAGATTGTCGACAGCAAAGCTTCACGTAAAGGCTTCAGTGGACCATAGCAGGGTCGGTTTCCGCAAATTGAAGAGCTGCTCGGCGAGTATGGGCTTGAGCAGCGAGCGGCACAGCCGCCCGTGACGACAGAACTGCTCCAAGTGCGGGCTATGCAGTTAGCCTTAGAAAAAGGGCTAATGCGGAGCCAGTTTAAAGCGAGCAGGTGCTGGCTAACTAAATTTATGAAGAGGAAAGGCTTTTCCCTCCGAAGGTGAACGGACATATGCGAAAAGTTTTGCGGAGGAGTACGATGAAAAGCTTCACAGTTTTCAGAGGTTCATCCTAAATTTGCAGCACAACAACGGCTACCTGCTAGGGCAAATTGGGAATGCCGATCAGACGCCTCTTTACTTCGACATGCCTCGCACCACAACCGTCGAGAAGAAGGGGGCGAAGCAAGTTTGCGTGCTGACATCTGTCCACGGTAAAACTACAGTGACGGCAATGCTCTGTTACACGTCAAATGGGCACAAGCTTTCCACGTACCTCCTATTTAAATGGAAGACCCTCCCGAAAGGTGTCGTTTTTTCGAGTGGTGTGATCGTGCGGGCCAGTGAGAAAAACGGGTGCGCGCATTGCAATCGATGTCTTACTATTTTTTTTTTTCGTCGTGGAAATCGGGTGCGCATTACAATCGAGGGTGCAGTAGAATCAAGTAAATACTGTACTCAAGGTTGTTCTGACTTCCTTTGAACAAAAAAAAAAAAAAGACATTTGTATAAAGCCCCTACAGTGGACTCCCATTAAACAAAACTTGCTTAAACGGAAAAGCCGCGTAAACGAAACTATCTAAGCACATTTGGTTGGTCTCCTATATATTAAATAGTACAAAGTTTCGGGTAATCGGAACATTTTTTTTTTTCGCTTACATCATTTTTCGCTTACATAATACTAAAACGGGCAAAATACATGAACAGTGAAAGTGGCCACGGCAGTTTAGCAACCATGAAACAAATGCCGAAGCTAGCCTAGCCAAGCCAATCCAGCGATTGAACATGTCCATGCACTTGGAGCAGCAAACGACCCATTTCGTTTCCATCATTTTTGTTTAAATCTCGTCGTGAACTTGAGATGGAAACGAAAAGACGGCAGCACAATGCACTTTTGCTCGCAACGAACGTAAAAATATTCAAGAACTTGACCGCAACGACCTATCGAAGACAGAAATTGTAAAGAAGTTCAATATTCCAACGTTTACACTGTTGAGGATACTCAAAAACAAAGAAAAGATTGAAGAAGCTGCAAAGCTTGGGAACTTCGCCATGGACACAATGTAGATGAGAACAGTGGCGTACGAAGAAATCGAAGATGCTCTTTTTCTCTGATTCAAGCGTGCGCGCTGTGCGAACTTCCCGATCAGCGGCCCCCTTTTCGAAGAGAAAGCCAAAGAGATTGCTACTCGCACGGGGATCGAGCACTTGCGGGTAAGCAATGACTGTCTGAGCCGTTTTAAAAAGCAGCATGGTCTTGTTTTTAAGATAGTTTCTGGAGAAAGTGCGGCTGTAAACAGAGATATCTGTAAGCAATATTAGTAACATTTTTCTTTCTAATCAACTATATAAGTGTTGTATACTTTAAAATGTTTTTGTTCAGTCAGCCACAGTTGGTGCTTCTGAAATAAAGTCATATTTCATTGATTTTGTGGGCCTTGCTTAAATGAAACTTCACATAAATGAAACAAATTTGTTTGCCCCTTCAAATTCGATTTAAGAGGAGTCCACTGTATTTCAATTAAAAATATATATTGTGAAGGTTGGTTAGGTCACAATAAATGTTCCCATTTTTTTTAATATGCGATACATGCCATTTGAATCTGATTCAAAAGTATTCGACCAAAATCATCAATCGCTTTAAATTCACTTCAAACCTAAAATTAACCATTTTGTAAAAGCCTACTTATATGCCCTAATTGCAGTCAAATCTCATTAATTTGAACACGCTTAATTCGAACTTCCGGTTAATTCAAACTCTCGCTGTCGCTGTGGTCCTGTCAAAACTATGAGTATTCCATTGGGCGAAAACGCCCTGTAATTTGAACACGCGAGCACTTGCAAAGGTTAACTCGAATATACCGCACTCCAAAAATGCTCTCAGCACCATACCCAATCCTGCGGCGGCACCTCTCAACGCTGCGCACGAAAAAGGAAAAGAAGAACAGGAAAAAAAAAAGGCTGCGGTGAAATGTTTGCTCTCTCTCAAATGCTGACCTGCGACGTGCCAGTGCCAAGCTTCTCCCTTTTCAATTCTGCCACCTAGAAACCTTTCTCTTTTCAACACCAAGCGCAAAGAGAGAGAGGAAAAAAAGGAAGGCTGTCGCAGAGTGTTGGCTCCTCTCTAATGCCGATCTGCGAGGTGCCGGTACCACGCTTCCCCCTTTCCTGTTCCTGCCAAGAAGGAGCCCTTTTCCTTTCAACACCGCGTGCGAAGAGTGTAAAAAAAAGAAGAAAAAGCTGCCATGGAGAGTTGGTTCTCTCTCAAATGCCAATCTTCTTCTGTCCGCATGGAGAAGATCCTCCTTTCTCGTCATGTGCTAACCAAGCTCCGGCTGCAGCGCAAAGGGTAGCAGCGGAGACTCAGTTACTGCCGTCGTCCTTAAAAAGTGTTGGCGCGGGATTTAGCCGCCCGCTACTTCTCTTGCCAGGAGAATGCTTTGCTATCTGCCTGCGAAACTGATTGACTCGCTGCAAGGCAAACGAGTCAGGACGTGCATCACCGATTATTTCAATTAATTACGAATGTCCTGTGATTTGTGAATAAATGTAAGTCTTCTGAAACTTCCCCCTCGTGTGTTAGCTCAATGCACATGCGCCAGTGCATGGTGAGCCCTCCGTTCATTTAGTTTTCATAAATTCGAACTTCTTTTATTTCAAACAAATTTTCAGGCTTCTTCAAGTTCGAATTATCGTGATTCGACTGTATAATAAATTCCAAAATGTTACGTATTTTACAGGTTATCAGAAACATCTTCAAAAGTCAAAACCTGCTATTACTCGAAGTTGTTTGGACTTTTGAACAAAAAGAAGGCCATTTGCATGGAGGCCCTATTTAAATTTTAAAAAATATTGGGCAAGTTAGTTAGATCATGACAAGTATGCCCATATTTGTTTACTTTTCATATATACTATTCGAATTTGATTTGAAATTGTTTGACCAAAGTCACAATTCGCTTCGAACCTCAAATCCACTATTCGCACAAGACTAGTCGAAAGCAGCACTACTACTCACATGACAGGGAACACCTTGGGGAAGACCACAGAGGCCTCGGCCAAGTACTCGTACAGGATGCGGGTCTCGTTTTCGTCCGTTGCAAAGCGCACGAGGGTTGCCTGCAATGTCACAGGTTTCATTCTGTTTGATCACCATTCGAATCGTGGTAATCAGGATCCATTGCCAACATTTGTACATTGCGCGCGCTTGCGTTAGAAGAAAGCGTGGTCATGACGCGTGCTGATGTATGGACGTTGCTCTTGCCTCCCTCCCTCCCGGTACAGCTTTCCATGTGCTCACTGGCATGAAAGCAGTGAAGAAAACTGCCATGAGCATTTAACAAGAACCTGCGACTTCGCTTGTACCTGACGAATTCAAAAATTTTTTATGCGGCCGTTCATTTGTGAGGCAACAACCTTCAATAGTAATGCAATTTGATAATTACACTCATACCTCGAAATAATGAACCCTGATATAACAAAATAGTGGTTATAACAAAATAAAAGAAGAATAGCCTTGCAATAGAAAATACCTTTATACCAATTTTGCGGATATAACCAACTTGTTTTCATGTGAGATGCAACTTCGTTATAAGTAGGTTTGAGTGTAGTTGGAAAAGTGTTGCAGGGTCCCTTTAAGCCTTTTACTGCACCCCTGCCAAATGTTTTCTTTTTCATTGCAAATTTTCTATTAGCGATGCAGTGGGATGCTTTTCAGGAAATGTAAACATTTTCATTGGTGATTATCTGATTAAATAAACATTAATGCTCACTACAAGCAGATTGATGATTACAAGAAAATCATAAGTAATGAACTAATTAATTAACAAAATGATATAATCAGCCATAATTTCAGAGTGCCACTAGTTATCCATTTTATTTGGTGTCCAAATTTATCAAAAGCTCCCGATTTTTTTTTTTTTAGTCAAACAAACATGACCTGATGCTAACGTAGAAGCATGCACTCCATCTGCTGTCTTCAATTGCACTACAAGGTTACACTTGTTTATATGTTCTCTCCACGAACGGCGGGACACACGATCATTCTTTTTCCTTTTATTTTTTTACAATATTTGTCTCGCGAGTGGCAGAGAGTGGATTAAAGGGCGAGAATGAGTATCCTTGGGATTGGCGGAACTTGCACGTGTGTCATCACCCTTAGATAACTTTGGTGATGACACACGTGCAAGCCATGTGTGATGACACATGAGCAGTCAAAGCAGTCAGACGGTTAAATGCTACAGCACCAAGTGGGCAACCATGAACCCAAGTGCCACTCACGAGGACGGTGAGCACCAGGGCCTGGGTGGGGAAGTCCGTGAGCACCTCGGGGTCGAGCAGGACATTGTCCTCGTTGGAGACGGACACGCGAGATGAGCGCGGAGGTGCTAGTGCAGCGTCCCCTTCCGCCGTGCCGGGTGGGCCCTTCTGAGAGCGAGGTGTCGGCATGGAGCTGCTCCGCTGTGTCCGGAACAGAGGACGACCGCCACCCTCGCCAGTGTCCAGGCTACGCCAGAACTTGGGGTCCTTGCTTGACGATGGAGGGCCAGGTGTTGTGCCCCCACCGCCCTGCACATTGAAGTAATGAAACTTGCCCGAAAGGTCACTCACAAATTCGTGTGGCAAATGTCATGAAGCCGCATGGATATATTCCGAACATTTATAGCTTTCGCCATCTGCTTTTTTTGGACTTTTTACCGCTAACTGCAGACTCTAAGTCGCTATCGACGCCATCATTTTGGTTGTTTTTCGGCCCCTCGAACCGACCACGCTGCGATAGCTGCACACTAGAAACCGAATATGCCACAATCCAGCGCACGCTGATCCATTGCCAGTCATAGCTTAGGCCGTATGGCGCTGCCCAGCCTGTTCTCCAACAGTGAGAAAAGCTACGCTGCTGACCTATGGTCTGCCATGAGCACGCTTGCAGACTCGTGAGGCGGTTACGCAACAGACCCTCCGGAACAGTTTTTGCCACGCGAGCTTCGGACTGGACGGCAAAACAGCCGTCTTAGCCTGAGTGGACAGCGTGTACGACAAATTTCCACCCGAGGACGTTGCCTTCGAGGATCTGCACGTTGCCGGTGTTTCCATTTCAGCCGGGATAATCCTTGAGGGCTTCGCCAACGCTGACAAAGATCTCGAGCTGTGTGAGGAATTGACCGATGACGAAATCATTTGTCAAGTTACGGAGGATTCCAGCGACTCCAACACTGAGATCCAAGTAGTAGCCCCTAAACAGCCAATGAGCTCGATGTCAACGCGAGCACTGCCAATTGTCATCGGTGTACAGTGACAGCATGACGTTTACTGAAATTAAGGCAGACATCATCGCTAGTAAGCGGAACGCTGTGCAAACGAAAATCAGCGACTTTTCTTTTTGCGCCTGGGTGTTTACAAATGCGGTAGCGCCGGCCACATTAATTTTTTTTTCTCTATTTCGGCTCTTCTCAGAGCCACCTAAACGATGCAATCGCTGAATTGCAATGAGAACCATGTACTCCTGCTACGAGCCTCTCCGTCAGAAAAAAATACCTATTAAGAAGTCTGTTTTCACTTGCATTCGTTTTCCCGGACTGCCTGATTTTCTGGACGTTTTCGCAGTCCCTTGAGGGTACGAAAATCAGACGTCGTCTGTACAATGATTTCTATGTTTTAGCTGCACGAACTTTGTCAGGGGTTTTTCAGAACAGTCCTCGCTTGTAAATCACACCTTGGTTGTAAGCATTTACAAACACTGCCCCCCCCCCCCCCCCCCCCCGTCACAAAAAGGAAATAAAAAGAAAAGGCTTTTACATCTAAAAAACATGCAACATAGTAAACTGCACTGAAAGTATAGCTTCCACATAGGCCGTTCATACTAGTAAAGGTTGTTGTTCCATAGTTTTCATTCAGCATGTTTTCACTCGGCAACTGCACACGTGTTTCCAGCAAAGTTTCGGCCCTCTCTTCACGGATGACACTTGTGAATATGGCGAGGAACCTGTTACAAAAAAAATCACAGCATATCCACGGAGTGAATGATGATTGGTGGGGCGCAGCGTTCGTCAGTCTGTCTGTCCCTTCGTTCTTGCGTCCGCCTATCGGTGTGATCCTTGGTGCATTCGTCCGTTTGTTCATTCGTTTGTCTGTCTGTCCATCTCTTTTTGCGGCCATCTCTCTGTCTGTCCATCCATCCGTGCACCCCTCTGCCTGTCCGTCCGTGCGTGTGTCAGTCCGTTCGTCCGTCCATATGTCTAGAGAAAACTCCAAGCACAGCCATCTCACATCTTTTCATCATGTATTCATCATAAACAAGTGCTCCCATCCGGCAGACATTGTAAGGACCCCTATTTCGGATACGTGCCACTGGTGGTTACGTACTACGAGGGACGCACAAGCCACGCCATAAGGAGCTTCGCCCCTAAAAGTGTGCCATGTTGTCACGCTTTGCTCGTGGTTCTTGAACAAGGTTTCAGCAGAGTCTTCCAAAATGAAACCGACATGCCGTAGCTTGTCGTTGTTGTTGCAGGTATTAATTACAGCGGCGTGGCCATATGCTTGAGCTAGCTGGCTCTTGAAATGATGATCCACTGAAAGTTGGGGGCTCTTTGGGCTGTCGTAAAATGATTGGCGTGGGGGCACAGGGGCAGTCATTGTCTCTGCGGTGGTGGTCATCGCTTTGGTCTTTAGAGTGATAGAGTAGAGGCCTGTACTGCGGAGGTAGCCCTTATTGCCTTTGGCTAGTTTGCTGGGCAAGGTTGGTGTTGATGTTTTCTTCATGGTTGGTGCTTGGCTTAAAGCTGGAGGGGGTGCTCGGTACATGAACCGCAATCACCTCCACCAGATGTCACGCGGTCGTGACATTCATAAATCAGCAGTCGTTTTGTCTAAGATGAAATTGTTTATTTGGTAAACGGAAAGTCAGATTACAGCAATACACACAGACACTGATAGCGGCAAACAGAGCGTCAGGCCGCCTATCACCTGATAAGGAGTAACACATGTCGCCGTTTATACATGTGCTGTGATACATATCATTAAACCTCATTAAACCAGCGAAACCTCCTTAAACCGTAGTTGGCCGGAGCTCAGAAAAAGTACGTAAAAAACGGTGGTGCTTCTTAACCGAAATAGCATCAGGTCGCCCACTTACTGTAAAAAAAAATAGACCTTCAGCGAGTGCTATGAAAGAACGAAACATGTGCAGTAATTTATTGACTTTGCGTGACAACGTCTGTAATTTTCATTTGCAACGCGGCGGCCTAGCAGCAGCAACAGCGGCCTCAAACTCACTTATGCTGCAAGCCAGCTTTTTCGCTAGCCCTCTTTTCTTGGCAAATACTCGCATGACGCTGACGCAATGCGCAGATCTGGCCACTGTCCAACCTGGATCACCTGTGTTGTCGCTTTTCATGTCATCCTCATCACTATGGCTTGGCGACACTTTGACAACCACGGCAACAATGGCTTTGTCAGACATGTCCAAAGGTGTCTGCGTCTCTGAAGTAGGGGAAGGAAATGCCTTCCGTAACGCCTTGCCGCTACAGCACTTCAGCTAGCAGAGTTTCACAAGCTTGGTGCTGTCAGGGTCGATGGTGTCACCAGCGCCATCTGTGTCATCCGGACACACAATAAAGCAAGCACACTTGAAGCAATTTTGAACTGTCGTTGCTTCAACCTGCCTCCACGAGTATTCGAGCCGGTGAATCATGCCAATCAGGTCGATGGAGCGTAATTTGGCACATTCAATGACGAGAAGAAATCTGCGCAGCCGATTCTTCTTGTAGAGCTTTTTTTACTGCTCAAATGCACCTTGGTCCAAGGGCTGGGCAATTGCTGTTGTGTTTGGTGGCATAAACGCCAACTTCATAGCTGTCAGGTTGCCCAGAGCGACGTGTGATAAAGCCTTGTCTAAAATAATAACAACTCTTCTGTTTTTAGTTGCAAAACGACGATCGATGAGGCACACATACTCCTCAAAGAGTTTTGCCATCATCCATGCTTTGGTATTGCTGCGATACATGAGCCCTGATGGCAATCGAGCGCCTTTGAAGCATCTTGACTTCACCGACTTTCCAATCACGAGGAGCGGAGTTTTGTTGGTTCCAATCATGTTCACGCAAAACGGCACTGATATTCTGTCCTTTGCATGCTTGCCACTGGTGCACGTCACGCCCTTGAACGCGAGCGTTTTGTCTGGTACAGCCTAAAGAGTGGCGCCGATGAATCCATATTAAAGATGTCATCAGGTGCGTAGTCTTCCAAGATATTCTTCAGCTGACCATTTTGCCACTGCTCCACGCCATCCACGTCAGTAGCAGCACCTTCTCCCGAAACAGTCCTCCTGGTAATGTCGTGTCTCGCCTTAAATCTGGCCAACCAGCCATTGTTGCACACGAAGTTGTGATGGTTGAGCTGCGAGGCAAAAACCAGGGCCTTCTCCACGAGCAGGGTCCGCTGATAGGCAGATTTTTCGACCGTGCAGCTTTTAGTCACTTGACCAGCGCGTCCTCTACATCCGGAAACGACGAACCACGTAGCCGGCACCTTTTAGCAGTTGTAGCAGCACTGCCGAGCAACTTTTCTATGGAATTCCAAATTCCACACACCGTGGTTATTGGCAGGTCCTTATCACGTGCCAGCGCCGATTTTTTTGTGCTCCGTTCAATAGCGCAAATCATGTCCAATTTCTCTTCTATTTTCAGCACTCGATGCTTTTGTCCCATCTTTGGCGTTACGCAAGTACGAAGCAGCACAAGCACACATACACAACATGTGAAAAACGACGTTCCCACAGCTCTCGCGTACAGCACAAGACAGCCAGAGAACACTTATGCACACCGCCGAAGGAACAAAGAAAGCAAAGCAAGCATACGCTATGTTTGCATGTTTGTGCAGAGCGTCATCGCGTGAACAGCACCAGAAGCCAAGCCGGCCGAGAGCCAGCTGAGTGCTGAACTTCCTATTCTGGAGGCCACGTACTTCCTGTTGCGAAAAAATCCAAGAGATGCCGCTCATCGACACAGCCCCCATCATCAACGCAAACAAGTGAGGAGTGCTGTCTGCCTTTGGGTCTTGCAGTTCTGTCAAGACGCCCAGTGAGGGACGACATGCCGCGGCGAGTGTTCAACGAAAATTGGAAAATTTACTTATTAATGAGGGAGGTGGTGTTGAAAAAAGCTTTTTTGTTTGTAGACCTAGAGCTATGAAATTTGGCATGCAGACTCAAAAGTGTCTTGAATAGCGAAATATGCAGTTCCATCAAGATACCTTGAGTAGTTCTCAAGTTACATCATGCTACGAAGTTGGACTTATATGGTCTGCTCGTGAAAGCCTAGCGCTGTAACAAAACATGCCAGGAAGCTGCAAATGGTGTTTATCTTTACTAAAAAGAAGACTATTGGGTATGATAATCTCAGAATTTTTTCATCACTTCTCTTTTTTCTTTATAGAGATCATCATGACTGCCTACACACATTGTCAGAAACAGTGTCATGTGCAAGCTATATTTTAGGAAAAAAACTGGGCCATAAACAAAAATACAAAGATTGTCAGACTGTCAAGAAATGTTTTGGGATTTAGGAAAAAAAACTGCATCAAAATCCATCCAGTCATTCCCATGCCACACTTCCCACGAGCAATGCACAATGTCCAAAACACACGTGTGAGAAAAAGCCTTTTATGTTTCTCGTTGGATATTGATGAAAATTGGCACAGACACTAAAGAATGGCCTCACAGTGCTTCCATAAAAATTTTGAGGCGATACCTCAATACTTAATGAGACACATAGTATTTTTTCATTGAACCTCGTGGATGAGCTGAAAATAATACAAAAAAAACAGCATTGAGAAAAATGTATTTAAAGTTTCAACTTATCCTTACGTCTCTAAAACACCTAAAAATTGTGATCTCAAGTTTGTCTTGTGATAGTCAACTTCTCAGGCATGTGGTTCCTGCCCAGTGTGCCTTTCATTAACGTAATTAGGTACTTGATTACAAATAATCACTGAACATGTTTTAATATATAAAGAGGTCTATTGCATTAAAAAATAGCTCACACCATGACAGCCTATGCCTTCTTTCCAAATAACAAAGTTATGGCCAGGAGATTGGTGGCACAGGAATTTTTTTAGCAGTTTATTTAATGACGCGAGATGGGCATATAAAAATTCGTGCCCCTGCCTCATACATGCTGTTTTGCCACTCTAGCTGTGAAATGCATCATCATATGGCCGGTTCCGGAAACACTAATCTAGGAGGCTTTCATTGTCTCAGAACATTCATTGACGCTCGTGGCGATATTAAACACGTCTACATCACATCACAAAAGAGAGTGCGCGGCCTCGTGACCAGTGTTTTCCAGCGCGTGCTGCACTTTGCGGCGACGTTCGGTGACAACGCGCGAAATGTGTAGCTACGATGACAAAAATCGTCGTGCACTGCGCTTGGTATCGCATTTTCAAGTGACAACGCGCGAAACTGCTAGCCGCTGTTCCGAGCAATCCTTGTCAGTGGGGGGGGGGGGGGGGGGGGTTCGACGTGCTTGACTGTGGGGTCCACTATCAATGTGTAAAATGCCCGTCCGCGGTTCCGACGAGCTAGTCAGTGATAAGCTTCATTGCTTGTGAAGACGTCGCCACGAGTGTGCTAGCATGTTGTTCTTTCCCGCAGTCTCGCCGCCAACGAAGTTAGGCCAAAAGACAACTCCGATGACGCGCCAGGCTCGTAGACCGCGTGCCCGCTCGCGGAAACGCACCGTGCTCGTGGACTGCTCGCCCTCTCATAGTAATCTGATCGTGCATATGCTTACAGCTCTTAACTAAGGAGTAATTATATTCTAAATGATCTGCGAGCCGTGAACGCGTCACGAAGTAGCGATTTTCGAGAGCCATGTCCTTGCGGTGCACAAGCAGACGACGATCTCCAGGAGCGAGCATCGGGCCAATGGCGAGGCGAGCTGAGGCAACATGGCAGCCACAGGCCAATCAGGAACCTCGAAACGACCTTCAAATATTTGCTTTTTGTGTGTATTTTTTTTAAAGGGAGGAGCCAGCTGAGGCGGGAGATTTAAACACGGAGAAATGCTCTTTTCGATGAGCTCAAGAAGCCGGCTCCCAATCACGCCATCACAAAGCTATAATTTTTTGAAAATCGCTGTTTTCTCGCAATTTTCAGAAAAAAGTTTCACTACTTAGGAGGGTCAAATGAATTTTTCATAGAACTTCTGTGTGCAGTTTTCAGTGTAGATATTTGGAATCAGAAAGCAAAAGGGTTCCAGAAACTAAAACTTGGTTTTCGAAAAACCAATTTTTTTGCCATTTTTCGCGATACCAAAGCCACGTCCCGCCTTAATCGATACAAACACAATAAGCTGGTACGGTTTATGCGCATACAAAATGCATTATGTTCAATGACCGCCGAGTCAAAAATCTAACTTTACTACTTTTAAAACAAAACTACTGTTTAAGCGGGTACAATTTAATGAGGTTTCACTGTACCAGCTTTATCTTTATCACTGGCGACCACGTCAGTTCCGAAAAAATCTGTAATGTTCGCGTTGTGCGCATAATTGCATTGAAAGGTTCTACGATTATCTCAATGGTTCTTAAGTCAATCAGCGTGGTTGTGCAAGACAGCATTAAAATGTGTAATGCGGTGATAATAAAACTCGAGAAAGGAGTGTGGCAATAGCAAGGTGTGCAAGCATGTTATCACTATGATCATGCCCTACTAAAAGTGGGCAGGGAATATTTCCCAAGTTTTTGATGCCGCTTTAGAACAATGAATTGGCAGATCCCCGTCTCTCACCATCTGACAAGACTTTTGTTCAACTTTTAGCCCACATGCTCCCTTGTCTTCAAGCAAATGCTTCCAAATGTTTGCCTGACACAGTATCTAGGACCCCTGAAACACCCATGCCCTTTCTCTTCGACAGGTGCCCTCATGCATTGTTAGGTACCTGCTGCTGCTGTTGCTGCTGAGCCTGTCCTCCTCCCCCCTGGGCCCCCTGCTTGGCGAGGCGTGCCTGTGCCAGAGCGTTCTGGTCAAGCAGGTCCCAGGACTTTTGGCGCCGGCCACCCTGCTGCTGTTGGCCCAACGGAGGGGGAGGGTGAAGCTGGTTCGCACTGCTGCTGCCCCTGCACACACGTCCGAGAACCACAAAACGCTCACTTCTAACAAAACAGGTTCTCGTTTTCTTAAATGACCACTGTGTGTGAGAAAGAAAAAGAAAACATGGTACTCTTGCGAGGTTTTTCGATATGGTCAGATTATGAGGCAGCGAGAACCCTGTCTTTTCCGCCACAGATGCATAGGAGCTGACCCGTAACAATGTTCTCCCCACTGAACAATCTACTCATGTGCTATTCCACTAAATCATTACAAGGCAGTGTCTTGCCATGCACAAAATAGTAAGTTTGTGCGAATATTCGAATGCTTCAATATTCAAATGAATAGGTGAGTATTCGAATTCACTTCGATTCGAATTTAAATTATCGAATATTTTCGAAGTATTGGCAATGAACAAATAAATGTATATTAATCCGCCTGTAAAAGTGGTTTCACTGCAACGTAGCAGTACAAAACCGTGAAAACACTTATCCAGGAGAAATTTGCTCTGCCGCGAAGCACCCCTTCAGACTTACAGGGGCCCTGCAACACTTACCGAGCATGGTCAGAAAACGCTGCCGATTGGTAGTCGAGGCTACCGAGAACATGCGAGGCAAGAATTATAGAGCAGCACGCGGCCTGAAATTCACAATAAATTTTCAAAGCTAAAAATTGCTCTCTTCCATCGGCAAATGACACTACAACCTGAAAAATCACTTGTCCCAGTCAAGAAAGAAAATATGACTCTGGTCACAGTCATTGGCTGATTTGAGCACGGCGCGCTCATTGTTACCGGACCACCATGAGAGGCCGCCGCTTGTCCACAAGTACGTGCAGAATCACACTGAAAGGCCGCATATTTGAAGAAAAAAAAGAGAGAGGAAAAATGCTCAAGGTCATTAGGCGCTTGTGATGTTTTTAAAGACGAGTTTTTCTTGGGGACCTTCTACACAAGAAATTGGTCTTCTGTCTGTCTGTCAGTCCATCATTGCCTGTTTGTCCATCATTAATGGTACCGGGCACTTTAAACGGCACCAGTAGATACTGGTGCCGTGGTGGGCGCTGCGGATGGGGTTGGCCCGAACGGCTGACCCCATTCGCAGCGGCCACCAATGTTGCTCAAGATTTAGCGTTCATACTTGTACGATTGTCAATCAAAAAGCAATTATCACGCATATCTGAGTCACCATAACAACACGTATATATTCTGTATGGGCGTCATTTACCAGAAAAGGCATACATAAGTTTTTTCTTTCCCCGTACCATTCTTCCCTACTCAGCTTCCAGTTCTTTTGACGGGTCAAGAATGCAGAATGCAATTGCAGCATGCGACAAATTTGCTTGTACTGCACTGATTCTAGAAACTTTGTGGTGGTAAATTTGTGAGGCGACAAGCATGTTTACTGGCTCCATGGATACTTGAAAATGTGTCGCAGGGCCCCTTTAAAGGAACATGTTACCTTCAAATCATTCCTTCATTTTATTAAGCTTGTTATGATGGTTTATATGATTTAAGTATAATAAATTTTAAAAAGTTATGTATCTTACAGGTTATCACTCGGATCCTAATCAAGGTTGTGTCGACTTCATTTCAACGAAGAAAAAAAAAGGCATTTGCATAAAGCACCTATTTCAATTCAAAAGAAATATTGAGCAGGTTAGTTAGGTTACGATAAATATTCCCTTTTTGATATGTCATACATACTGTTCGAATTCGATTCGAAATTATTCGACCAAAATCACTATCCTCTTCGAATTCGCTTTGACCCTGAAATTCACTATTCGCACAAGCCTACAAAATAGAAAGTCAAAAACCCTGTCTATTCTGGCATTGCATACATTCTGGAAGTTAAAATTCGTGACCAGGGACTGCCACAGATGACCAGATCTTATCAAACTAGCCAAGCATGTAGGCTGTTATAGATCAACAGCAATGAAAATGAGGCTGATACTCCAGGCTCAAAATTCCTTCCACTATAAATCCAAAGCTGTGGCCAATAGAAACATGAATGAAACCACGAAACAGTGCCTGTTTCTGCTTTTTTGATGCTGTGCTGTTTGCTGTTGCATCTTTGCACAATCTGGCTCACTTGATGTTAGTGTGGTGACTTCAAACAGAAAAGCAACAGTTCATTTTTTTTTTAATCAGGACATGTTATTCCATTAGTCTCGCACTTTAGACAGGCTTTACCAGTGCTGCATCCTAGGATTTAGCATTATATTTGCGGCTTCGTGCACAGCCACCATACAACTGTCTTTACAGCCTCCATATGACACTCTGAAAGCCTGAATTGCCCTGACAGGAAAAGCTTCACAAATGGCCATTGTAACTTTGTTTCTTTTGGCTGCGTTTCCTACATGGCAGATTTGAATATGTCCGTAAGCAGGCAAAACTGATCAACACAGCATGCAGTGTCTAAAACTTCAGTTACAGTTTGATTCTATAAAATGAGTGGCAGTGCTACAGATAACTACCAGCAATGGAGCAGGTAGGTCATAGATATCAGGCATATAAAAAAGTTGCCGGCACCTGTTCGTACTACTGATCACGGTGTTCTACTGATCACACGGTGTTAGCCGCTATTGATTATTATATTGATAGCAAATGCAATTACAGCACTGCAGTTGCGGTGAACGGTAGTTATGTTTTCAACTTACGTGCACTGGCCATGCCTGTGCCTTGAGAAAAACGTCATGATCACGACTACCGCTCTTTCATCCACAACGGTTCAGGCAAGTAGCATCACTTTTAACTCGCTGAGTGTCGGATGCGCGATGTTTTGTCGGAGCTATGCATGATCAATAGTGAACACAGCTTTGTCTAGAGCGCATGATAACCGCAGTTCTGACTGTGTGAGCGTTGGCCCTGCGCGTACTTCTAATGCGTACCTATCCTGCTTCTGTTGACCGTTGCTCATCAGTGCTGGTACCAAAGATTGTATCACCCGTCGCGCCACAAGAAAAGTGTTCAGACCACCTGAATTTTGTCCCATTGGACACAATGGGTAAGAATTCGTTATAAGTTAGTTAGGTTGGGAAATTTTACAAATTCGTATCAGACTGAAATTCAAATTAGCCAGGCTTTTATCACCATGATTCTACTGTTTTATGAAATGCATACAAAAAAGCGCCCCAGCGTTAAGTTGAGCCCCTTATTTCCTATGTAGCTTGTGCACTTTTTTAATACAAGAGGGTAACGATTTGTGTAGCAACACGTTTGTCAAAGCCGAGCATGAGAGCACCTACCCAGCTGGCATGAGAAAAGTTGGCGGACTGGGTGCCGCGGCACCCGTGGCTGACGGAGAAGAAGCGCTGGCAATGGCGGACGAAGATGACGACGCTGACTGGGTCCCCAGGGAAGTGGGCACGGGGCTGGGCGGTGTTCTTGCCAGGGCCTCCGATGCCACCCGCGTCGACACCCGGTGCTTCAGGTGGCAACGGCTGCGCACCTCCTCCGACACCGACACAAGTGCTGTGTGGGGTGCAAAAGGGAATAGTATTGGCATTAAACAGTAGCGTCAAATTTGCACAATGAAGAAAACAAATAATCTATGATCATAGCAATGCGGGCTTGTAGGCGCATAATGAAACAAACGATGACTAACGAAGGAGGGGTGGTCACTGCACCCATATTTCATATTTCATGTTCAATGCTATGACAATATTAATCATTGAAGTTTTACACTTCAGTAAAATGATATGATTTTCAGGGACACTGTAGTGGAGGCCAACAATTTCGACCACCCGGGGTTTTTCGACACACACCTAATGTAAGTGAACAGCTCAAGCATTTCCACCTTTACTGAAAATGCAACCACTGCGACTGGGATTTGATCCTATGACAGCCGGATCAGACAGCCATAGCCACTACATCACGGTGGAGGGTCGCACGGGTCTCTAGAATTCTGCCTCCATGTAAATGCGGCCACAAGCCCAACGCCACTTCATCATTGATTCAGTCTTCTGTGCAGCTTATTGCTTTCTTAAATGCCCAGTGTTGTGCATTGCCTGATCCCAAAAATGCTAAACCTAGAGCTCACTAATGCACGTCGCTACATAAGTGGGAAGCAGCCTGCTTCAATGAAACCTAAAGCTGGGGTCACTGCATCTTAGGCGTGAAAAATCTTTCTGTCACTGAAATTAGCTGTCCTTTTTTACTGATCTATTATATAAAATTATAATAGCACCTTGTTAATATTGAAGGATCCATTAGAAGCTACGCTGTGCATATAAGGTCGAATTTAAGAATAATTAATATACCGACTTTATTGCTTCAAAGTTTTACTGCATTGCAAAATTAAATGCTGCAGGTATGTTTAAAAAGAAAACAAGAAAACCCCCTCAAAACATAATGTTTACTGTGGTCACATGTACTGCATGAGTAACTAACATGTTCATGCATTAGCTGCTTAGATATGAAGCATAGCAGCAAACACAACACACATTTATCCTATGTGAAGCTTGTGGTATGAATGTGCTTCAATACAAGCGACTTTTGATTGTTCAGCTAGGTATGCTGTCCTACATACGGGCAAATGAGTAAACCCACATAAACCAACAAGCTGTGGTTGCAGAGCAAAACCACACAGCAAAGTTGAAAAAGCATCCCTCACCAGCCAGGTAGGCCACGCTCTCAGGGGTCACCTCAAACTTGTCCCTGAAACAACAACAGCCACATCACAAAACACATCTCACCTCCAAATGCACACTGTCGGCCATTTGCACTGTCACGACTCACGGCATACAACAAGCCAATAAGGATGCGACTTGTTTACCAACAGCAAAAGACACAGAGTTTTCATGTGTATTTTCTTTCAACACCATTGAGCATGTCATGCCAGGGGCAAAGCCAAAGGGGTCAAACCCTCCTAAATTTTTCAATTTTTTATTTATTTATTTACAGTACCCTTCAGAGCCATCAAAAGGCATTGTGTCAGGGTGGCAGCACACGTGATACATTAAATTATATATAGATATATATTTCCTGAAAGTCTTCCTGGATTCGGTCGAGTTATAAGTCACCAGATGAAGCGTCGTTATAAGTCACCAGATAATGCATCGTTTTTCGTTTGCTCGTTCGCTTCATCTGGTGACCTTGTGTGTGTATACACATATATATATATATATATATATATATATATATAACCGTGCTACGTGACGCCAAACATGCGCATAAAAGAGTGTTTCACACTCGTCGCTTGGCTTATAGTTGGCCCTGACTGACACTCCTACTTCTAAATTCACATATAAACCCAAAAAAGTGGATGGAGGGAAAGCCGCTGTGATAGCTCAGTGGTTAGAGCATCGAACGCGTTATTCAAAGGTCGTAGGTTCGATTCCTGCTCACAGCTGGTTATTTTTTTCACCCACTTTTCTTTCTTCTTATTTACATTCCATTGGTTCTAATAACTTCCCCTATACATTCCTTGGCATTACTGTCTGTTAGATCTCATTATTATTGTGTCAAAACACGGAAAAAACGAGCTCTTAGGTATGCAATTCTTTCCCTTATTCATTAACGAGGGTCTCGTACTGGCAGACTTGGTGTCATTAGGTTGTACACGAGGGACTATTTATCAGCTGCCCGCTCGTAATAAGTTCACGTGCTACGTGACGCCAAACATGCGCATGAAAGAGTGTTTCACATTCGTCACTTGGCTTATAGTTGGCGCTGACTGACACTCCTACTTCTAAATTCACATATAAACCCAAAAAAGTGGATGAAGGAAAGGCCGCTGTGATAGCTCAGTGGTTAGAGCATCGAACGCGTTATTCGAAGGTCGTAGGTTCGATTCCTGCTCACGGCTGAATATTTTTTCACCCTCTTTTCTTTCTTCTTATTTACATTCCATTGGTTCTAATAACTTCCCCTATACATTCCTTGGCATTACTGTCTGTTAGATCTCATTATATATATATATATAAGGTCGAATTTAAGAATAATATATATATATATATATATATATATGTTTGCATATATATATATATATATGCAAACATATATATGCATATATATATATATAATGTTTGCATATATATATATATATATATATATATATATATATATATATATATATATATATGCAAACATTGATTATAATAGAAATTGCAATTCAACTCATGAACACGTAAGCACAATACATACTAGAAAAAAGTTACAACATGTGAAGGGGTGAAGGTGGAATACAAAAAGATATTCGGACAGTAACTACAACCTAGCAATAGCGCAATAAAAAAGAACACTGACAAAAGAATTCACAGTAAATAAAAGTACAGAATGCAAAAAAAAATGGGAAAAAGGAGGATTAAAAAACCCATCGGCAATAGTCCTATAGGCACAGATGATTATGAAGATGCAATACAGCAGTTTTCGGTGCATAAGTACTTTTTAAGAGTAGGACAGAACTTTGTGTGGTTTTCCTCTGATGCAAGATTATCTGAAAAATCATTCCAAAAACGGAATAGCTTGTGGAAGAGCCGACTGGTTAAAAGCGTTAGTATTGCCCTGCATGCGTTATAAGCTAAAGCTGTTATGTAGTCCGCTCGAAGTTCGATGTGCTAGATTAAGGCGAACAGATGGCATCGTGCTGGTGTGGATGAGTTTGTGGAATAGTGATAAAAGCAAAATGTCGCGGCAAATTTTCAGTGGCTTGAGCGCAAGGCTATGTTTAATCTGTGTTACGCTGGACGGGTAGCTATGATTACGCACTATGAATGGACTAGCTCTGTTCCGTATACATTCAAACTTGTCTGTGAGGTATTGTTGATATGGTGACCAAATGAAGGATGCGAACTCAAGTTGAGGACGGATTAGAGCAAGATAAGGCAGTTTACGTACATCAGAGGGAGCACTCTAAGTTTCGGCGCAGAAAACCTAATGGTCTTAATGTATTGGCACAGATAGAAGTAATACGTGTGAACCACAAAAGCGTAGGAGTTAAGTTTATGCCTAGGTATTTGTAATGATCAGTACATACTACAATACTATTATCAATTATGTATTGAATGTGAAAGTTATCACGTTTGCAACTAAAGGTGGTTAGTTTGCATTTAGAAACATTAAGTGCCATCTGCCATGTTTTGCACCACTCATTAATATGCTCGAGGTCTTTTTTAAGGGTCAGATTATCGCTACTGTTGCGGATGGGACGATGGATAACACTGTCATCGGCAAATAGACGCCTACATGAGGATAAGTTGTCAGGCAGGTCATTAATGTAGGTGAGGAAAAGTAAGGGACCAAGAACACTGCCTTGTGAAACACCAGAGGAAACGTAACAAAGTGATCAAGAGTGATTGCTGGCGACAGTGAATTTTTGGCGGTTGGTTAAGAAGTTTCTGAGCCATGTTAGCGTGAGTGATTCTAGTTTTAGTGATGACAGTTTTAAAATCAAGTGACAATGAGCAACAGGATTGAATGCCTTTGCAAAATCAAGAAATAAACAATCTGTCTTTAGATTACTGTTCATGTTAGAATGTAGTTCGGTGGCGAACTCAAAGAGTAGAGTCTTGCAAGAACAACCCTTTCGGAACACGTGCTCATTAGAGAAAAAGAAATTGTTAGATTCTAGATGCGCATAAATGCTAGAAGCTATGATATGCTCAAGGATCTTGCAACATATGCACGTCAAGAAAGTGGGGCGATAATGTTCAGGTGAACCTTTACTACCACTTTTATGGAGTGGCATTACCTTCACAATCTTCCAGTCAGAAGACAACATTCCTGTAGTGAGCGACAGGATAGTGCCAGAGACATAAACAGTGTTCTTTATTAATTTAGAAGTGATATCATCAATATCAGAACATGATGACATCTTCAGGTTTTCGATAACTTTAGATATACCTTCAATTGAGATATTGATCGGTGACATAAATTAGTAATCCCGTTGAGCAATTTCTGGAAGATGGTCATGTTCGCTACTAAACATGGATGAAAAGAACGAAATAACGACATGAGGACAACCAGTGTCTGCGAAAGGAGTGTTATTTTCATCGTGCAATGAAATGAAGTTATCGTCAAGATCAGGACTTATTACATTGCAGATTTTTTTCAAATTACATTTCAGGAAAGAAGACAAATACTGGTATTAGTATTTACTTCTCGCTGTTCTAATTTTCTGGCAATATGTCATCAACCATTCCTCGTGCCTATCCCAAGAAGTCTGTAAACGCGAATTTTTTGCGGAACTATAAAGCCGCTTCTTTTTATTTCTAGGTCTGCGCAAAGGTTTGTTGAACCACAGATTAGTATTATCATTTGTAATCAACATCAACGGCACATGTTTTCTTATTAGGGCTGAAATCTTATTCTTGAAAAGAACCCAGTTTTCCTCAACTGAGCGACTGTAAAAAGAAGGCAGTAGCACATTGTCAAGATAAGACTCCAGTTTCTTGTTAATGGCTTCATAATCAGCTGTATTAAAATCTCTAATTTTTCTTGATTCAGTTCCTGCAAAAAGTGGCAGGATTGAAAGATCAACTTGCAGCAGTTTGTGGTCACTAAATCCAATAAAATAGTTTATGTGGTCGATAGTTTCACATGCAGTTGTAAAAATGAGGTCAAGTATATTCGAACTACGAGTTCAGTGAGTGACAACCTGAGCCAAATTAAAGTCTAAAGTTAATGATGTCAGCTGAGTACTTACAAGAAGATGACAGCTGCTCCCAGTCAATAAAGGGTAGATTAAAACCAGCGAATAGATAAACCGTGTGAGCCTCGCAGATTTCGATGGCAGAACTAATGCTGCTGCGCAACTTATCTAAGCAAGAAAGATGACAATCGGGGGGTGATAACAGCTGCCAAGAATACCCTTGTGGAATGAATTGTGCAACCTACCCATATAGTTTCAATCTTACAAGAGGAAGCGACGACGTAAGACGTGATTGTGTTTTTAACAGCTATAAGAACACCACCACCCCTTCTGAGTACCCGGTTGATTTCTTTGCCGGTGCGGTGCATGCATCAGAGCAGAACTGTTCTTGACTATACATTCTGTACTCGACTGTTCTTGACTATAGAACTGTTCTGCATATATATACTGTGGGCATTCATTAGGCACATCTACTTTCTTCGCACAAGTTCATCATCATGAGTGGTCGTCATTTTCATCTGGTGTGGGAACTTGGCTTGCCTGGGTTCTGTGCCTCGGGTGAGGTCGCTTCGTGTCTTCTGGGCCTAATAAAGGTTGCCTTCACCGTTGCATCACAAGTGGTATAGTGTGCTCAGCGATTTTCCATCCTCTCCCAGCCCGCCCTACCTCCTAGAGCTCCGCTTAGGTCGTCATCTGTGCCATGTGTCCGGTAACACGCCTCAGGACAATCAAACCAGGGCTCCTGCATCTACCTCCACAGCCCCGGATAACGCCGCCGATCCATCATGGATTATCATTGTGCACCAGCGTGAGCCGCCCACGTTCCCCGGACTTCGACGTGAAGATGTGGAGGATTGATTGGACCAGTTCAATCAAGCGAGTTCCACTAACAACTGGGATGATCCCGCCCAGCTTCGCCATGTGTCTTTCTTTTTATCTGACAGGCGTAGCGAAATCATGAAACGAACATCACAGACTGGATACATTTCAAGCAACAGCTTCACCAAATCTTTGGCACCTCGGCGATTCATTCAGCCCTAGCGAAGAAGACACTGGACCCCCCTCGCAAGCAACAATGCCGTGAGTCGTACACCTCATACATGAAGGATGTGCGCTTGCTCTCTATCATCGTTTCAGCTCATCCATGTTCAAATCAGAGAGGTTTCGCCATCTATTCAAAGGGATCGGCACGGTCGCATTCAATGCCTTGGTCATACAAAACCCGACCACTGTCGCTGACATTGTTGCCACGTGCCAACGCCTAGAGGAAGGTAAGTCCTAACGGTTACCGCCGGACAGCCCTGAAAACACCACCACGACTAATCCCTCATTGCCTGCTATAATACGGGCAATGAAGGATTAGTCGGGATTAATATAAAAGATTAATACGGGAAGAGCTGCAATCTTTCGGCATCTCAGTGACCCCGAGTCCACCTGCCCCCTCCAACACTCTTTTGCGCGACTTTATTAAAGAGTAGTTGGCGTCCATGACTAAGCCAGCGTATGTAGACTCTCCGGTACCTCGACTCCAGCCGACGCATGCACAATCCTCGCTGGTTCACCACCTGTCACACAACCGATGCCTGCACACTTGACGCCTGTCCCCCTGGCTTCAATCACTCCGAGTGCGCCTAGCCAGCCTTTTCACCCACCATGGCAACCACCTCATCTGATCTGTTATTACTGCGGCTATCGGCCTCATTGCACGCTTCTGTCGTAAGCGTCAGCAGGACGAGCGTCGTGAATTCGACCCCTACGAACGGGATGATGGGACAAGCGGGGCCACTTTCCAATGACGTCCTTATTATCCGCCGCTACGTCGCTCCTCGTCGCCAACTGCGACATCCGAGACAACCCCTCCATAACGCTATACTAGACGCCGCTCACCATCACCCCTCCTTCGCTCTACGTCTCCATTCGGACCTGTCTCGCAACTCACCATCCAACGCACGGAAAATTAACCTCTGCAGCTTTTGGAGGAAAAGCTGCATCGAACGAAAAGATAGAAATAAATTCCTCCAGTGCATCCATATAATACAATATCTGTTTTAATAGAAGGTGTGTATGTGGACGCTTTAATAGACACTGGTGCTTGTTTGGCTGTGATTGATGCCTACAATACACACAGGTATACAAATGCACTCAAGAATGTACATAAGGTATGCTTGAACCCTCTTTCGCTGAAAAAAATTTCTGGCTGTGCTCCTGTGACACGCAGTCAATGCCAGTTGAGCCAAACTTTCAGAATTGTTGGTGCAGGCCATTCTCTCTTGATGTACTACTGAGGCTCACATGAAAGTGCTGCAATCGCAGCCACGATACGGAACAATACCGCGCCGACAAAGCTTCTGTTTTACCCCGTATGGTCCTTTTTCATTGCATTTGCCAAATGCACTGGTTAAAATAAAAGCTCACTATTTGCTCATTAATGCCTGTACTGATGCACAAGTTTAAAAATGAAGTCCTTAGTGGAAACCAGAAGCGAAGTGCTATTTCGCGTCTGATGTTACTCAAATGACAAGGAGAACATCAGGGCACAGAGTTGGTGCATCAGGGCACAGGGTTGCTTTCGGACAGTTGCTACGAAAGGTACATGAGCATTAGAGGCGTCGCTGACCTTTTGTGTGGCTTGGCCACGATGCCCAACAGCATGCTGAGCACCCGCGCTGTTCGGGACACTGTTGTAGCTGTCGGGTGCCTAAAACCTGCACAGCAAAGACACCAGACACTCGTTAATCGGCATTTAAAAAAAATGTACAGAGCAGGTGCCATCGTACTGTTTTACAGGGGCGAAATTGCAAAACAGCGAAATGGGTGTCTTTACTGCCGTTGCAGCAGCGGCAACTTTTGGTCTCAGTCATCACATGGGGAGAAAGAAAGTAACTTTGACAATGAATTTCATCAGTAAATTGTGATCACTAGAGAGTAAATACGGCAAATCCTAGCTAAGGATAACTGTGCACTAGACAATATGTTGACGACAGACAGTGGTGTCTATCAGATGCTATTTGTAAGATTCATCCATGCCAGGGCAAGAATGGCACAGTCCCGAATCCTTGTACATTTGTTCCTCAACACTGTCTTTCTCATACAGCTTTCAACGAAGGAGGATAGCCCGTGTGGAGCACCCACAGCAGCAGACAGACTCACCCTTGAGCAGGTGTCCGACGAGGGCAAAGTGGAAGTTTGAATTGAAGCTGAGCCCAACAGAGTGGTCGAGCTGCTTGAAGTGCCACTCCAGGGGCTCCCGGGTGCTCATCATGATGTGACAAAGGGTGTTCTGCACACACACAGGCAAGTACTTCGCACAAAGTCACTCTACACATGATGTGAATACTAGCTGTGATTTGCAGACATCCAAACGAGTTCACGCAGAGAGACAAATTTAAAATGATCAAGAAGTAAAACGAATTAAGTCACTACATGCCAGTGACATACAGAGAAAACAAATTAGCATGCGCAGATAGTTTAACTTTGTGTGGTGGCTGTTCACTGTAATTCAAATGGAATAGTTCAAATAGTATATGTCATTTATTATTAAGAAAAATAAGCACATTAACATGAAAGTGTTTTTGCAATGATCCACCAGGAATTCCCTGACATGTTTTCGGTCACAGCATTGGCGTTAGTAAAAGGTACACGAACAGATGACAAAGAAAAACCAGAAAGAAAGTTTCGATGATTTGCATGACCTAAAAATTGAACCCACAACTTCTTGGTCGGTGACGAAAGATGCTCAGTGCACTGCGCCCCCGAAAAACATGCACGAGGCTTTATAAGTGCGCCAGCATCTTTCACAACTTCTTTTGTCAGTGATTTTCGTTGGCGGGTGGTGTTGCCATCTATAAGCGGTAAAACGATGTACTGCGTCATGACACGAGTGTCATGGAGCAGTAAAAGTGTCAACAGAAAGTGCTCCAGAACTTTCATTGCAACAGAGACTTTCAATGCATTATTCTAGAAAACTATGGTCAATGCAGTGTGCCATATGCAATGATTCAGTTTGGTGACGACGCAGCATGTGCTCCGACTTTTGCGTCGTGTTACCATAAAGACTCGTCGACAGAGCACACTCAGACCTCATTATAACCAAGTCACATTAATTGTCCCGATCCATCTTGGGAGCGCTTGCAAAGGATTGAATTGAGAAAGACGCGAGACAGGCGTGGCGAAACGAACACTCTTTATATACAAAGAACGGAAGAAGCAAATACCCAAAATTCATGTTAAAGCACTCAAGAATTAAACTAACACTATGTACACACCAGTCTATGACGGACTGAAAACAGAACAAACGACAATATGCGTTAGAGCCATCTTTAGCCCCATCCAACATCTATCCAAGATGGCATCTCGGTAACAAACGATTCTTACAGTTCGTGGCGATGCCACATCGACTCTGTGACCTTGCTGTGCCGACTATTCCTCTATTCTGTCGTCAGCAACCTTCTCAACCTCCTACGTCGGTCGGTCCTGCCAAACGAGCCACTTGGCCTCGTCGCCGAGATGGTTACGGTCTTCGTCGTTGTCCGGTTTAGTTAGGCTACGCCTATGTCATCAACAGTGTCTTGACTGTGGTGCGGGCCGCATACGTTCCAGCTCAAAGCGCAGGAGCTGTAGTCCATCCAGGAACTGCTGTGACAGGTTACGGCAAGTCGAGTCATTTAAGATCGACGGCCACTCCCCAAGCCTTTTCGCCGACAGACTCAGAACCGCGCGACTCTGCTGCTTCCATAGCGCTAACAAGGCTGGCCTTCCTGATCTTCGCAGTTTCAAGCCCCAATGCACAGTGACAGCTTATCCACCCGGATTTCCCATTACAGCTCGGGTCGCGTGCCACGAGCCTTCTTGTCCAATCTTGTACAAGAACATGCTGAAATTAGGCGCACCATCAGGGATCTCGTGCGCGTGCGTCGCATTCCAGTGCCTGGCACATGACTCGCGCCTTCTTACTCATGACACACATCTGCCATGAAAATACTTCATTATATCTGGATATTTGCTATAAACATATTTTCTTAACACTGTATCTCTGACAAAGCTATTCTTCACTTTGTTATAACCGATAATTTGTTATATCCGGGTTCGTTATATCAAGGTTTAAGTGCAGTACAGTCTCTACATGCACAGGCAGCATTTCACCACTGCCTACTACTTTGAGTGCAGCGGCACCGGCTAACAATTCTGATGCAATAGGAGGCACAGAAAGGCAAATATGTTGATAGGCGAATGTTGTGCAGTGACTGTTTGGGCAAAGAGAGAGAGAGGCCACCTGTTAGCGGAACGCCTTACAACAGTCACGGCTCATGCCCTGCTTTTGCCATATGCTTCTAAACGTGCATGCCCAAGAATATCACTTGAGCTTTTTGGCTAACCTAGCCCCTTATTTCCAAACAACAATGAAGGAAGAACAGACACTCATGTGGCACGAAGATTCGTTAACTGCCATGGCGGTAGAGTTTCTTTACGGTCACACTGGCCATCCCAGAGTTTGATTTTGCATTGTTTAAACACCTTTGGGTTGTTATCATTTTGCAATGTTCAGTCGCTCTTTAGGTTGTCTTGGAATTTCAAAACACATTACTACAATATCATTTTTTGTCAGGACTGGAACCGGCTGGCTGACCTCTGCCCGTCAGTGAACTTCCAGCAGTTCGAAATCAAAAAGCCTCACTATTTTTTCAAGACATAAATATTTTTTTTAATTTGCATTGTATTATGGGCTTGTCAGTCTCAGTTTTTACAGGACTCGGCTCGTACATTTTTTCAGCTAGTGTTTTTTTTTCTTTTTTTTTTAAATGTACCGATGAGGTACAACTCTACAGTAGAATCTTGCTAAACGGCACCTACATAAACCGTAGTTTCTATTTAAACGTAGCTAATATAAATCACGAACTCACTTTCCTTTTAAGTTAATGCATTTACTACCTGCCTAACCCATAGCTGTTCATCATATACAAGTCAGTTAATGCATACTATTCACTTGTTGAATGCCGATCATAGTCCTCAGTTGCAGTCTCGCGCTCTTAAAAAGAACTGAAAATGCAGTGCGAAACTCGAGCTGTCCTGAGCTACGCATTGCATGCGTATGCACTTATCTCTAGGGCCATTGCGTGAACCCAGCCTCTGAGCTATGCCACAGCCATCTCGGAGGCCATCTTTGAGCGGCCTAGCTACATCTCGTTGCCAGCGAGTGCCCATGAGAGCAGGGAGGAAGAGCGTGTGGTAATGAACAAGCGAGTTGTCAAGTTGTGTTGGTTGACTGCACGGGTCGCGTGTTCTGTTATATCCCTTCGACTGCGTTGGATGAGGAGCCAGCTGAACTTCATGTGCGGGATTGTTCAACGTGCATCTGTGGATACGTTTTGTGACAGGACTGCACAATGTCGAATAGGCAAGTAAAGCATCGTGCGCTGACTGTCAAGAAAAAACTTAATATTGTGACTGCAATAAAACGCAGTGCAAAAAATTCCATGTTGGCACGGGACAAAAGCCCACCACTTTCGGCGGTGTGTGGCATTTGGAAAGCGAGGGAGAGTATTCTGAATGGCCCACTGTCCAACCTCAAACGTTGTTGCCTAAGGGGTTCCAGCTACTCGAATGTTGAGGAGGGGTAATGTGCTGGCTCAGGAATGCGAAGGCTAAAGACTTTCCTGCCAGTGAACCCATCCTCACGGTAAAAGCTCAGTACTTTTCCTCGCAAACGGGCATTGACAGTTTTGTCTGCAGCAGTGGATGGCTCACAAGATTTAAGGCCCAGTATACTCTTACCACGAAGGTTGTTTTCGGCGAAAGTGCAGCTGCAGACGAAGGCAGCGCAGTGAACTGGGCCAGCAGCGAGTTGCAAGATATCTTGTAAGAATATGCTCCAGAAGACGTCTCTAACATGAACGAATCAGCACTTTCCTTTGGGTGTTGCCGAACCGAACGCTTGCTTTTAAAGGGGAGGCATCCACAGGTGATAAGCACGTGAAGGAGAGGTTATCAGTTGCTTTTGCTGTCAACATGGCCAGGAGTGAAAAGCTGCCACTGCATGTTATTGGCAAGGCCGCAAAGCCGAGATGTTTCAAGGGTGAACGTCTATCCTCAGGCATGTTGTATCGCTTCACCACTATGGCCTGGATGACCTCAAAGCTATTTGAGGAATTCATGTGCCTGTTGGACCGTCGCTTCACTGCAGGCAAGAGATAAGTTGTCATGGTTCTCGAAAATGCACTGGCACACATGCAAATTGATAACCTTTCAGCCGTGAAGCTAGAATTTCTCTCAGCAAACACATCTGCACTGTCGCACCCCTTAAACCAGGGTACCACTCGGTCAGTGAAGTACCTTTACCAAAAAAACCTGCTATGAAGGATGTTTTTTGCAATAGGAAGTGGCAAAACATATATAATAGATATGCTAAGCGCCATCCACTTGCTAGCCTATTACTGGCAACAGGTAGAGCCCATCACTGTCCAAAAGCGCTTCTCGCAGGCACAGTTCGTTGTGCCCGCCCAACAAGTGAGCCCAAGCGCAACGGTTACGACCAAAGAAGCTGTCGACGACTGCGAATGCGAGGCGCTCATCGCTGTACTCCTGGAGCCACAAGGTGGTGGCGACAAAGTGGCGTTTGCTACAATTTGTGATGTTGATGAAGACGTCGAAACGTGTGAAGATTTATCCGACAGTGACATCGTCAATTCGGTCTGTGGCAAATGGCCGAGCGGGAGCGACACTGAAGAACAGGACAACAGCCATGACAACATCGCTGAGCTGCTACAGGACGTGGCTCAGTAGCTGAGGCAGCGCGAGCACTGGATGTGATGCGGGTGTTCGCGGAGAAGACGGGGCTGATGGACTAGTTGGCCTTTCAATTGGATAGCTTTGAAGCTGCAACTGTTGCTGCGAGGCCGCCGAAGCAGCAAACAAAAGTGACGAATTTCTGGCGTCCAGTTTCCACTAAATAAAAGTGTTTCTTAGTTTTCCAACGTAACATGTTTTGTTTTATTCGCAAGTAAGTGCAAATTTCTTACTTTCAGGTAAGCCATGTGCTGTGCTCAGCACGTAGTTTCATCGCGTCCTCGTCAGGTACGGCTTAATGAGGTACCACGGTATATGAAAAGCTGTCCAAATAAATTCAGTGTGGCTGGATTAACTGCTTTAAATAATCAGGCAGCATGCACATTTGATACCAATGATATCCCAGATTTCTGAAGATTACTGACACAATAATCTACAACTCAACAGTCACGTGGGCACTGAAGGCTGCTGGACAATGCAATAGACTCTTATGGTCACTACTTTATTAGCTTTCAAGCCAGAAAAAGTGTTACCATAATTACTCACATGATCCCCGCACTTTTTTTCGCAGCAAATTGATGAAAAGTTGGAGGGCACGAGAATTATGCGGGGAAAATATTTCGTGAAAATGTACACAGCGAAAAAGAAAACGAAGTGGTCACAAGTCGGGACTCTGTCTGCAACTAACTACAAGTTTCAAAAAGTGCAACTGAACACTTAACAATAAATCCACAAGTTTAACACAAGGCAAGATTTATTTGAGACACAAAAGCCACAAGCAAATAGTAGAGAAATACCGTACGCAAAGCTTGTGGGCACTGCGGTCGTAGTGTTAGGGTTCGTCACACAACGGGAACCTTCGAAAGGTTAGCGTGCGACTTTAAGCTTAGACTGATGGCCATCTAACACAGAATTGTCCGCAGTTGCCTTCTGACAAAATAAAGTTTTACCATCCATTCCAGTTTTAGGCACACGAAAGGCCTAACACGCCTTGGTGGCTTCCAGCTGCTCATGCTGCCGTCACCAGTAGCGAACACAAAACTCGTCGACTTCGAGATGCTTACCAGCGGTCCTGTTGCCATTGTTTAGTGCATGATTAATCACTTTCAATTTGAAAGCAGTCGTGTAACTTTCGTGTCGATTTATAGCGTAGCCACAGAATGGACACAACGGACACAACGTAACCACAAAACGGACAAACTGGGACTTGTGAAATAACCTCAGAGATCAGTGGGGAGCGCCCACATTTCGGAGGACATGCTTGCGCATTGATAGTACGCATCATGCTTAAGAGATGGCACCAGGCTTTTTTTCGCTATCATCATCAGTGGTTTGAAGGAGCAGACGATATTTATGCTGCAATTATTGAAGATGTGATAATTACTTGTGGAAAAAAAATCGTATTTTCGCAGGGCAATGCAGGAGGTGCCAGAATTATGCGAGTGCTAGGATTACGCGAGTAAATACGGCACATGTATCAACGTCAAAAGGAACAAGTGCTCAATGTGATGTGTTAGATTGACCACTTACGCACACAGCAAGTGCAAAAAAGTGCTCATCTGATGCACCAGCAGATAACAAGGAGTGCTGATTTGGCTGTCCATCTTGAATACTCACAGGTGGTGTGTCGAACATGCCCTGCGAATCGAGCGTGTGCAGGTTTTGCTCGAGCAGGGCCAGCCCGGAGGCATACAGGGCCATCTCGTCCAGTTGCAGCACTGAGATGGCCACCCAAAAGAGGGCCCGGTGGATGGGCGACTCCGGCCGCAGCAGGGGCTGCAGCCGCGTCAGACCCATGATGATGGCATCAATCAGCTGCAGGTCCTGCACACATGATTACGGTGCAACACGTTCGAGCAGCAGGAACATGCAAGAACTTTCTGATAGGCAATGCAAGGGATAACAGGAACGAATGGCAAAGAAAACTCCACACACAAATGTAACTACGAGAAAATTTGCACAGGCGTTTTGTGCAACAGAGAGCCTCTCTGTGCAGCGCACACACACAGACTGATTGGGGGCCCATCAGGACAAGCTGAATACTCTCTTGAATGAAGCAGGTAATTGCCCTGTGACGTTTGGTTTCATCTTCACAGTCACCTAATCTCAGAAACGAAAGACCTGCGCCCACATGTTTTTGTTGCTATCAGGTGAAGAGGGAAGAGGTGTAGCAGTACCTGGAAGGCCTCGAGTGCCTTGACGAGGACACGCAGCAGCTGTTTGGCCTCCTGGTCCGTCACCCCTTTGCTGATGCAGCCAAACACTATCAGGGCCCGTGGCTGCAGGGCCGGGTTGTAGCGGAATGCAAAGCTCTTAGCCAGTGCCGTCCACTGGGTCAGCCAGTCACAGCTGGGAAGGTTCTTCATACATGCCTGCAACAAGTCAATGACATTTGAGAATACCATATGCAACGAGCCAACCATACGGGCACCAGTTGCAACGGTGGTACTAGCGATATGACAGTGGAGGGGTAGAAGCTGGCACAAAGGCTCCAGCGAAAAAGGACTCTTATTATGCGTCTTCCAAATGAGAAAATGCATTATATTCACACAATAACAGGAGTTTTAACAAACAAGGCATAGAGAGGTACCTTCACACTACAAAATCACAGAGAGCACACAAGAAGAGAGGGCCAGAGAAGGCCAGAGAGAGAGTCCTCACGCATTCCTGACACGCTCCTTTTATTGAGATCCATGTATGCACTTCTCGTCAAGCGTTTTTCATCAAGCGGACTGCGTAGAGCAAGCACGCCAATGCGCATTCTTTGCACGCACCAGGAGATTTCCCGCGTTCTTGTGAGACACAGGCCCTGTATGGCAGGCTGATGAGTGTGCCTTACAGGCCTAGTCTTTGTATTACCAGTTATGACATTGCTAATAGTAGTCATTCAGTAAATCATTGTTCATTGTAGTTTCTGATCGATTGAAACATCATTAAAGGAAAAGAGGGTTCTAATGCGAGCTCTTTCGAATACAGTGCCCAATAACCGTTGCAGCACTACATACAGGTACAGGCTTCACCATGCATTCCTGAGCAGGCACAGAATCTTTTTGCGCATTTATTTTTGGCTTTCGCTTACTTAGAAGCAGGAATGTAATTGTTTTCTAGAAGCACTGTTGAAGCCAACCTCACACGTGCCATCAAGAGAGAGAAGAATGCAATAAAATTTGAAGAGAGGGGGTGCAAGGCAAGGTGCATTTTCTTGTCTATTTGCCAAGCTGTGTGTGTGGCAATGGCTGTAGAGTCTTGTCTCGGCACTTCTGGAGCCAGCCAAACTGTGCGCTATTAATGTGATGACAATCACAGCAGCTGACAGCAACCCCTCCTTTGATTGGTCAGACTGGGTCCACCCTGTGTGGTGATGGTCACAGCAGCCGACAACAAAACCACTCATTCGGTGGAAGTCCGCACTGACACTAATCCACTCTTTATGCTCACTGTAAAAAACTTGCATATAGTCCACAATTTTTCTAGTTTTTATGATGCAAAATGTCAGCCCCGGACTATATGCAGATACCAAGAATTTTTAGACGAGAATTCACAGTTTTGATTTTGGCCTTCCGCGACACTATCATCATCACACAACTGCATTTGGTTGCGATACCATGATACCTGCCGACGGCCATGATAGAACGCTATGTGGAGACCACGAAAGCAGTATTTGGCTGCCAGTAAAAGCACTGTGACCTTTGCTGCCAAAGCCATTGGCAAGAGCGCTGCAGGGCAGCAGTTTAGCGTAGATGAGCAAGGCGTTTACGGTTGTGCGAAACGGAAGAAAGCCCTCTTTGTTTGCAGTAGCTTCTAACACTGTGCAACGGTTCGAAAAGTATCCAAGGGCTGAAAAATAGAGCATTTTCTGATGCTGAACTGAAATTGACGGACTTCATTTAGAAGCGATGGAGCACTACTGGGGCTCCCCGCAATGTTTCCCAAAATTAACTAGAGGGGACTGTGGCGCTGCGATTGTTCAGCAACCATGGGAATGATCGGTAATACACGGATTTCCCTATTCTTCATACTTATGGGCGGCAAATCGCACTTGTGGCTTCGTTTACTGCTGGTTTTGAGATGGTAAAAAAAAAGAAAGAAAAAGGAATGAACCCTTTTGAACTTCGTGACTCTATTTGAAATGGTAAGCCTAAAGGATTAAGGTCGTCATCATCATCATCATCAGCCTGACTACATCCACTGCAGGACAAAGGCCTCTCCCACGTTCCACCAGTCAACTTGGTCTTGTGCTTGCTGCTGCCAATTTATAGCTGCAAATTTCGTAATCTCATCTGCCCACCTAACCTTCTGTCTCCCCCTAACCCGCTTGCCTTCTCTGGGAATCCAGTCAGTTACCCTCAATGACCACCGGTTATCCTGTCTACGCGCTACATGCCCGGCCCATGTCCATTTCCTCTTCTTGATTTCAACTATGATGTCCTTAACCGCCGTTTATTCCCTAATGCACTCTGCTCTCTTCTTGCCTTTTAAAGTTACACCTACCATTTTTCTTTCCATTGCTCGCTGCGTCGTCCTCAATTTAAGCTGAACCCTCTTTGTAAGTCTCCAGGTTTCTGCTCCGTAGCTAAGTACCGGCAAGATGCCGCTGTTATATACTTTTCTCTTGAGGGATAGTGGCAATCTACCTGTCATGATTTGAGAGTGCTTGCCAAACGTTCTCCACCCCATTCTTATTCTCATAGTTACTTCAATCTCGTGGTTTGGCTCCGCGGTTATTACCTGCCCTAAGTAGACATAGTCTTTACAATTCGAAGTGCACTATTACCTATGTCGAAGCGCTGCTTTCTTCCGAGATTGTTGTACATTACTTTCGTTTTCTGCACATTAATTTTAAGACCCACCTTTCTGCTCTCCTTGTCTAACTCCGTAGTCATGAGATGCAATTCATCCCCTGAGTTACTCAGCAATGCAATGTCATCGGCGAAGTGCAGGTTGCTAAGGTACTCCCCATTAACTCTTATGCCTAACTGTTCCCACTCTAGGTCTCTGAAAACCTCCTGTAAGCACGCGGTAAATAGCATTGGAGAGATTGTATCCCCCTGCCTTACACCCCTCTTGATTGGTATTCTGTTGCTATCTTTATGAAGCCCTATGGTAGCAGTTGATCCCCTGTAGATTTCTTCCAGGATGTTCATATAAGCTTCATCGACGCCCTGATTCCACAAAGTCTGCATGACTGCAGATATTTCTACTGAATCAAACACCTTCTCGTAATCTATGAAGGCTATGTATAGTGGTTGGCTATATTCTGAGCATTTCTCTATTACCTGATGGATAGTATGAATGTGGTCAATTGTTGAGTAGCCTGTTCGAAATCCTGCTTGTTCCTTCGGTTGATTGAATTCTAATGTTTTCTTCACTCTGTTAGCAATTACCTTTGTAAATAGCTTGTATAGTACAGAGAGCAAGCTAATCGGCCTGTAATTCTTCAAGTCCTTGTCATCTTCTTTCTTATGTATTAAGATGATGTTAGCGTTCTTCCAAGACTCTGGTACTCTTCCCGTCAGGAGACACCTCGTAAACAGGGTGGCTAATTTTTTTAACACAATCTGTCCTCCATCTTTCAGCAGATCTGATGTTACCTGATCCTCACCAGCAGCTTTGCCTCTTTGCATGCTCTCCAAAGCTTTTCTGACTTCTATCATTACTGGTGGGGTGTCATCTGGATTACTGCTAGGTCTTATAGTATTAAAGTCGTGGTTGTCCCGGCTACTGTACAGCTTTCTGTGAAACTCCTCCGCTATTTTAACTATCCTATCCATATTGGTAGTTATTTTGCCTTCTTTGTCCCTTAGTGCATACATCCGATTTTGCCTATCCCAAGTTTCCTCTTCACTGCTTTGACGCTTCCTCCGTTTTTCAGAGTGTGTTCAATTCTCTTCATGTTATACCTTCTTACATCGGATACCTTACGCCTATTAATCAATTTCGAAAGCACTGCCAGTTCCATTTTGTGTGTTGTACTTGAGACTTTCATGCTTTGACGCTTTTTAATGAGATTCGTCGTCTTCTTAGCTTGCCAGTGTCCTGTCTAAGTACCGTACCTCCAACTTCCACTTCCAATGAATAATAATCTGACGAGTATCACCACTCCGTAGTGATACTCGTCAGATTATTATTCATTGCGTCAACGCTAAGGCTGGTTTCCTCGATAAGAGCAAAGTACCTGTTCTGAAGTGGGACTCTGAATTCCTCTACTTTCCCTCTAAGGGCTAGCTCATTGATTGGCTTCTTGCCTATCAGTTTCTGTCGTTCCTTCCTCAAGTCTAGGCGAATTCGAGAACGTACTATTCTATGGTCACTGCATCGTACCTTGCCAACCACTTCCACATCCTGCACGATGCCTGGGTGTGCACTCATTATAGAGTATATTTCGTTCTTATTTTCGCCATTAGGGCTCCTCCATGTCCACTTGCGGTTTCCTCGTTTTCGGAAGAAGGTATTCAATATCCGTAAATTATTGCGTTCTGCGAATTCTACCAGTAGCTCACCTCTGGCGTTTCTAGTACCGAAGCCATAATCTCCTACTGCCTGGTCTTCAGCCTGCTTCTTCCCTACCTTTGCATTGAAGTCTCCCATCAGTACTGTATACTGTGTTTTTACCTTGCTCATTGCCGATTCCACGTCTTCATAGAAGCTTTCAACTGAAGCGTCATCATGGCTGGATGTAGGCGCGTAAGCCTGTACCACCTTCATCTTGTATCTTTTATTGAGTTTAATTACAATACCTACCACCCTTTCATTAATGCTATAGTATTCCTCTATGTTGCCAGCGATATTTCTGTGAATAAGGAACCCCACTCCCAGTACTTTTCTGTCAGCCAGGCCCCGATAGCAAAGGACGTGCCTATTCTGTAGCACCGTATATGCCTCATCTGTTCTCCTAGCCTCACTGAGCCCTATTATATCCCATTTAACACCCTATAGCTCCTCGAATAGTACATCTAGACTTGCCTTACTAGATAAGGTTCTAGCGTTAAACGTTGCCAAGTTCAGGTTCCAATGCCGACTTGTCCGGATCCAGAGATTCTTAGCACCCTCTGCAGCGTTGCAGATCTGACCGCCGCCATAGTCAGCTCCTTCGCAGCTGCTGGGTACTGAGGGCCGTGAGTTAATTGACGTATGCATGTGGGAGGTAGTGGCCAGATACTGCACCAGGGTGGCCAGTCCTCCTCTGGTAGGGGAGTACGTTACCGGTGGTGGTCACCGGTGAGGCCGCACCCCAGGCCTCTTACCTCTTAATGCAGTTCCATAGCCACGCGAATTCTGTTTTTTTTTTTTTATCCGGTTGGGAACTGCGCGGCACTGGGATTCGAACCACGGACCTCTTGCATTCAAGGCGGATGCTCTAACCACTACGCCATCGCCGCTCAAAGGATTAAGGTGGTGAAATCCTTTGTCGTTTTGTGACAAAGCAGCTTAAAGCCACGTGAAGATAAAAAGAACGTAAAGTACGAAGGCTAGGCAAATCTGTGTATTATTGGTAATTCCTATGCTCGCTGAAGCGCCATGCATTGCAGCTCCCAAAGACACTAGCCCCAGAGTTCCCTCTAGTGTATATTTAGCAAACTCTATGGGGCTCCCATCGATACTCATGCTCGATGCCTCCCAGTGTAACCTCCATGAAGCTACTGCTGCCAACTCTTTGCGCCGAGCTCATTGTTGCCCCAGGAAGACTTATGGGCTTTTGTCGCTTGATGTGTGCCTAATTAAACCATTAAGGGACCCTATTATGAGGTCTGAAGGGCCGGAAGTAACACCTGCTGGATGGCTAAAACGGGCCTCGCCAGCGATGCCGTGCACACGGATCGCCAAAGCTTGAGTCTGCATTCCTGTGGTGCTCATTTTTTCTGCCTTCAAAGAGTGCTCCATTTCAAAACACCTTTGATGGCACTGAAAATGAGCTGTTATGAGATGACATCTCTGACATGGGAGTTTCTGAATAAAGTGCATCAGGTGAAGATAAATAAGTGTGTGCATAAATGTTTTTAGTTTCTGTTTAGCTTGGGCTATATTGGGGTGAAAACTTTATTTTCATTTTCTATCCCCAAAATCCACCTCGGACTATATGCGGGTACGGACTTACGCGGGTTTTTAAAGCAATTTAAGTGCATGTTACCTTCTCTTTGATTAAGTTTTCTTTTTCTGTATGACAAATTTTAATACATATTATATTTTACCACCTATAATTTGCACCCTGCTACTATTCAAATCCTGCTACCGTTCTATTCAAACTTGCTTCAATGTTATTGAATAGTAAGGGCCATACGTTTTGACTTCACTTCGAACCATGAAGTTCTATTCGCACACAGCTACCCCTCAGCTAAGTTTAATGCGATGCCGAAGAAACGAAAAATCAGTATGATGTGGACAAAGACTAAATACAATTTCGACTCTGTGCAGGCAACAGCTTGCAGTGACTGCAGAGAGCAGTGATAGCACTATGGAGCCAAGATGCTCCAGACGACTAAGTAAAAGTGAGTTTTCTTCACCTTCACACCTGAATTGAAGAAAATATTCATAAACGATCGACTTATTTGACACACATACCAATCGACACATGTCAAACTTATTCGTGGTACTTAAGGTTTAGTGTCACTCAGTCTGCGCTCTAATGTCAGAGGCAGTACATCACCAACATCGGTAATGCATCAACAGCCAATTAAACCTAATCTTCCACATGTGATTTTATGGCTTGACCCACAACAGCTCCGAACACTGCAGCCAATGTTCCAAACACTCACCTCCATAATCTCGAGGAGGGCGTCGGTGATGATCTCCAGGTAGGCAAGTGGCATGCGTTCCTGGTCGGCTGTAGCACAAGCGAAGGACCTATCCAGCAGGCCGTGCCGGCAATTAGACCGGAAGGCCGTCACTGCCGTCGACTTCACTTTGCCAATGCCAAACAGGTGATAGAACTTGGGCAGCGAGAACTCGTCCAGGCTTAGCCTGAGGACCCGCTGCGTGTCTGCAAACACCAGTCGACCGGGCATTCAGAGTCTCGTGACGGACAGGCAGGTGTTGATGCACTTGCCATTGAAAGAAGGTTTGGTGCAGGTGCACAGGGAGTGTATGATGTTGATGACCAGGCCGTGGATGGAGGCTCGCAGCGAGACCGGCCCGGTGTGCACCAGGAGCGTCACGATGTGGAACAGGTAGGGCAGGTGGCTGGCCACTGAAAGAGTTCACGCATTGTGAGGTGAGGGCTACCAGGGGGAGGCTATCATCACTGACCGTCTAGTGAGTTGTTGAACGACAGCATGAGCAGGTAGCGTGCCAAGATGGCAATGTCGTCCCACATAAGGTGCTGCTCGAGGGTGGGCGTGGGTGACGTGCACGTCTTCTCTATTACCTGCAAGGCCGGACAGAGGAAGACACAATTATGCCACTGACATGACCTCAGCATCCAGGAACAAACACATCAGAGGCAGCAGTAATACCTAAAGCTGTCAGTGAGCTGTAAAGGCATTTAAGTATTCCTGGAGGTGGCAATTATTAATGAGACACGAGAACCATTCGTGTGCACCTCGCTGAACATGGCCAATGGCTTTTCAGTTGTTTCCAGTGCTTTTTTGCAAGTGCAATTGCACTGACAGCAAGTCCCAGCAAGTCACCAATTACTACATCGTGGCAAAAACACTTTAAGCAGTGAAAGGAACTACTGTGCTTTGATTCAGTTCAGCTTGCAAGCAAGACATTCCCTACCTCTAAAACAAGCAGTGGCGAATGCAGCAGAGCCAAATCGTGGCTTCTGAAGTCCCGTCACATCACATACTGTGCATACACAGCATAATTACATGCGGATATTTTGAAGGCAACAAAAAGTCATGGCCCTTGCAGCGACTCAAGTTCAAGCTTCTGCAGTTTTGTTTGCGCAAAACCATGCATTACAGACACAATTTTTTGTGACAGGATTACACTATGCTTGAGTAATACGTTGCTTTCATACAGCCCCGTAGAAGTCACGTAATCTTGGTTTCACTACATTTTTATTCTTTAAGTTTCTCTGTCGCTAATCCTGCCAGCCCATCTTTAGTGTCCCTTTTTTAATTTTATCTTTAGTAGCACTGAGAATCTCATCTGAACTGCTTTGAAACCACTGCTTTGAAGGGTACTGACCATCCACATCAGTGGACGCCCAGTCAAGAATGCGTTTTTATGAAAAAGCAACATGGTTCTTATTTTCTAAAGGCCCAGTGGGCAGGAATGTGACAACAGGCACGTACTCTGCACAGTCGGCTGATGACTTTCATGGCGACCAGCTGGACATTGGAAGAAGCCAGGGCCACAGCCGTGTCAGCCATGATTTCGGCTTGTGCCGAGCCCAGACCACCAGTGACGCTTCTCTGCAAGGGTGGCAACAGGCATCCTCTCTTGACGTGGCCGGAAGCACAACTATTCCAGGTCATGTCAATTCCATCACAACCCCTCTCCCCCCTCCCCACCTCTTCTTCCTGATGATTTTTTTTCGAAACCCCACACAGAGGCTGAGCAGGCACTGTGTCTCCATGGGGGCTTTCAATAGAAGTGGGTATACATTTCAACATATTGAACAACGAATCAAAAATTGTCCAATCCGATCTTGTATTCAAGCAGAACATCCACCATATACACGTAGAAATTGTCTACAAATAGTTTCCAATTATTTGCATACAATAACTGTACTGAAATAAATATGACACCTTACATAAGAAATGAAACATTTCTTATCAAGTGATACGCTTACTTACGTTTTATGCCCTACGGTACATAACAGGCATAAGAAATAGTTTATGTAACGTACGTGAGGGGGCCATACTCATTCAATTTTGTTAGATCATTTTACAGTGATCATTCATGCTCACTGAAAAAGTGCCATGCATGTGAAGAAACTGCTTATTTGTTTCTGATGCCCCACATCTGCTTCTAATGCTAAAATTATGAACAGTATCATTTTACATTAACTGTAAAAACAATTGAATAAACTTTTTAAATTTTGTTTCATATTCTATTTCCTTTAGGCACTACAGTGAAGCTACGATTATACGTCCCCGGTTTCGCGAGGACCTGCATTTTACGACGAATCGGTTTGGTCCCGGCAAAATCCCCATGGAAGCAATGTATTAAAATTAGGGGTGTGCGAATATGAAATTTTTCGAATACGAATATTCATGTTCGAATATCGAATCGAATATCAAAGGACAAATGCCTCTACAGTAACAATAATTTAAGATGTATTTATCTAAAAAAATACACAACAGCCTGTCTGTTAAGACAACATACACTGTTATTTGGAACACAATGCAAGTAATGACTAGCTGTTATCATGAAACATAATGACTACATGTTAACATGGAGAAATATGAGTTGCTCCAGATGATCAGGCAGGAGGCGCTCCCTCCGAACAGAGACAACCTCTCCTGCCACTGAAAAGGCACGCTTGCTTGGAACTGAAGTGGCTGGTATGGGCAAGTACTTGGTGCAAAGCTTTGCCAGACTGGTGTATCTGAAGGTACCCACAGTCCGCCACCAGTCACATGGGTCATTGTCTTTCTTCAGTAGGGCTTCTTCAGAATACGCTTTAATTTCCCATTCTGAAGTAGACAGTGGTGTACTTGCCACTTGACTCTTTGCAAGATTATCAAATGCACTCCAAACATCAGAGGATGGCTGCACACACTGTTGTGGCTCCTGCACTTTTGCTGCTGGCTGCACGACTTCCACAGCAGGGCATAGGGCAATGTCCTGAAGCACCAGATCTTTCAGCCACACCAACTTTTGTTTGTTGTTTCTGAATACCGTTGACTTGAAGCGTGGGTCCAAAAACGTAGCCAAGCATGCTTTTTTGTCCTCGGTATATAAGGGGAATGTGGTATTGAGAGACCTTGCCAGTTCCTTATGAAAGCCTGTTGTGCCGCTAAAGTTGCTGAGGCAACTTAGCATACCAAAAATAATTGGTATCTGAGTGGAAAGTGATGGGTATTTGTCTGCGCTAGTTATCACAGTTGCATCATATAAGGGCTTCAGTGCGTCCAGATATTCAAGAGCCTCTTTCTAACCTGCTGAGCAGAGACCATAAATGCTGCTACTTGACGTTGCCAGCTCAACAGAGACAGCCTCCTTCAAGTCCAGGAGGCGGGACAGCATTAGATATTGACTGTTCCACCTCGTACCTACATCTTGCACCAAACGAAGTGGATCCTTGCCCATCTTCTGGTACTCATCTAATCTCTTTTGCGCAGACGAGCTGTGCTGATAGTGGCCCACGATATGCCTCGCTTTCTTGCACAGACGGTCAATTGACGGTGTGTTGGAGATTGCATCGTGAATTGCTAGCTGTAGGGTGTGGGCAAAACACGCACGCTCAGTCCACGGGAGCCTTCTGACCGCGGCACGGATGTTGCGTCCGTTATCTGTGATGATGTATTTGCGGCAGCCATCCGGTATTTCCCATTCCGCGCACATCTCGACAAGCATTTGCGCAATGTTTTCGGCGGAGTGGCTAACAAGTTTCATGTGGTGAGTGTTAAGCGTGAACCGCTTCATCCTAAAACTTGGAGTGAGAAGGTGGCAAGTGAAGTTCACATAACTCTCGTTGGCGCGTGATGTCCACATGTCGCTGGTAAAGGTGACTGCAGATGTTCCCCCTTCAAAAGCACTGCTGAGCTCGTCCTTCACTTTCTTCCGCGTCATCAAACAAGCGCGGAACAAGGGTACGTGAAAGCGTGGTGCGCGACGGTAGGCGATAGTTAGGCACAGCCTCCGCCATGAGTTCCTCAAATCCGCGGTCTTCAACAAAACTATATGGTTGCAAATCAAGCGCTACCATGGCAGCCACCTGGCATTGAGTGCTTGAGTTTTCTTTTCCGACAAAGGGTCAGTACGGTGCACAAAATCAAATATCATTGACTGGTCTTTCTCTGGCGCACCTGCTGCAGTCATCCGGTACTTCTTCATCGCGGTTGGGTGCTGTTTTAGATGTTTAACATGAGGACTAGTTGTACCCATCGGCGTTTTAAGTGTAGTGCCGCATGTCTTGCACTGCGCCAACGACAACGATGTCTTCACAAAGTGCTTCCAGATAGCGCCTCTTTCCCTTCGTTTCGGCGCCGTGTCTTGATTGTTCCTCCGTTTTGCAGGCGAGTCGTCATAACCTCCGCTATCTGCCATGGCACTTATTAACAAAGGCTCGCGCCAAACCGCACCATGTGCACCGCGCACAATCTAGCAGAACTGATCGTAGCGGCTGACAGCACTAGCCAACGCTGCTGACCCTACTAACGTAGCACTGTGCACTACATGGCGCACTACCACTACTCATGTGCTCTGGTGGCCAGCACGAAAAATATTTATATGCATATACAGATATATAAAACTGAAAGGTCGGCGCATGATTACCGTTTCATATATTCAATATGTTTAGAATGCAGTCCAAGTTATTTAACGCATACTTGCCGGGAATACGACATAATTTAGCAATAAAATCCCGAATTGGAACTAACCGCTTTTGAGCATGTTGTATAACTGTTGGACTGCTCACGTGCGGAACTTCCTCGAAAAAAGAAATAAATGCGACGTCATGGTACAAATTACCACTAGAATTCTTTTTGTCACTTATTATGTTTTCTAACCGGAGCGTTTGCCGACGGTGACGAAGTTTCTGCTATAGCACGCGCGTGCACGGTCGTGCGTTATCAAGCGATGTTTTGATGAGACAACGCGGCAACGGTTAAGCTTCGTTCCTGCACACGAGGTCCCGCATAGTCAACGTGTGGTAGTGCAGCACGTTACGGCGGCATACGAAAAGCGTGCAATACGTTTACACGAATGTCAACTTTGCTGCTGATTGTTGAACGTCGCTGGCCGACAAAGTGCCTCCGTGCACTTCTGACGCTTATCGCCCCTCTGGGAAACGTTTTAATATCTCTGAACCCAGCGGAAATATTAAAGAAGAGTTATTTTCCGCATGATAATCCAATCAAATATTCGATATTGTCGAATATTCGAAGAGATTCAAATATTCGAACTTTTCGAATACACTTTTTTCGAATCGAATATTCACACACACCTGATTAAAATTATAAGACGCAGTTATACGTTGACCTCGCATCTTACGCCGATTTTCAGATTCCTTCGGAAAGAAATAAACCACCTTTACCCAAATCACATGTCGACCAAATATTCACAAGTGCAACAACATTACAGGACTGGCGAAGTGAAAGCTGGGTTTTCTGAGAAGGAAACTCCGTAATGCACTGCCCTCTGTTAAATTGTTGGCGTATAAGACTATTGTTAGACCAACGCTGGAGTACGCAGCTATCATCTGGGATCCGCATACTAAAACTGAAATTAACAAACTTGAACGAGTACAAAGATTGGCCGCGAGGTTTATTTATTCAAATTACATGAGAACACAGTCTGTATCACTTTTGCTTGCTAGGGCTGACCTTCAATCGTTAGCTACACGTAGAAAAATAGCTCGCTTAAAATTTATTTATGACCTGTAGCATAAGAACTACAAGCTGGATCCCAGTGTATACCTGCGCCCCCCAGGACGAGTGTCGGCTCGTACCAATCACTCATTTTCTGTCCAAGCTTATGTACCGCGGGTGGATGTATTTAAGTTTTCGTTTCTGGTGCGCTCTATTGTTGACTGGAATGCGCTTCCTCCCGAGGTACTTACAGGATGTAGATCCTCACAGGATTTTCAACGACGGCTGGACTTGTTTTTTGCCTAACATTGTTTGTGTATTGTTCACCTGTTCACCTTCCACCCCTGCTACAGCCCGCAAGGGCTAGCAGTATTGTAAATAAAAATAAAATGAACTTGCGTACCCCAAGGAAAAGTGGTCATCTTCTACAGGAAAAGTAGTCATCTTTATAGAATGGAAAATTTATTCTCCCAGAAGTTCATGCACTTCTACATATGCCTCAATCGTGTACATACGTATGCGGGGTCATTACCTAGTCAAGTTCTATTCACATAGAGTAGGTTCAGATGACGAAAAACCTGATATTTCCACATTTTCGGTCCGTGGAAACATTTCCCGGACGACATACGGCTGATGTGCTGCCTTTGTCACACTCGCAGTCACTGGTTTGCGAACGCATAAGGGCAGCTGCTTTCGCCGTTCAATATTACTTTCATTTGACGTCAACTCCATAACAATAGCAGGACACCACTAGTTTCACTTCACACGGCAACAAATTACAATGGGCACAGCTCAGTCGCACACGAACGCATCGCGCATAAACTCATTGTCCGCTGCCATCATGCGATAGTGATGACACTGCGTCTGACTCTTCTGATGAGAGGCTCACGGCAACACGATTTCGGTTTCGTTTTCACGTGCAGGCAATTTTCGGACTCTATTTATCGGTAGAAAGATGTACATTGGATTTGATTGTTTTCAAGGCAGAGAAGATTTGCTCGGACCTCCTTCAACTATTTATTGTTGTCAATAGCTAGCACTGACAACAATAATTTAATCTATCTTTATTGCAGAGGCAGAAGGTCATGCCGTGGGCTTATTCAGGCAGTCTGTACCCATATTTTGGGCAAGGCTGAGTGTTGCGGTCTATAATCTCTGTTTTTCGATTATACACGACCGGGTTATACGACGATTTTGCGTGGTCCCCTAAAGATTGTATAATTGGGGTTTCACTGTATTTGATTTGTGTTCAATGAGATCTCAAAAATAACTACACACACCTGCTTCTTCTAATCTTAATATTTCAACTCATTCTGTGCAGTCTGTGTGGTGTTTCGTTTTTCTAGCCATCGAACTACAGTAAAATTTTGTTAATTCGAAGTCATTGAGGCCACGAGAAATCTTCGAATAAGGCGGGTTTTCGAATTAACAGAACATTCAAAAATTAAGATGCAAGAAACTTGAAACTATTCAAAGTAATCAGGGCTTGTCATTTGCTGTGCCGGCTATAGCTTACGGCTCCAAGGGTTATGTTTTCCAGCAACACCTGGTCTTAATTTTGCCGCAAACACGGGGGAACAGTGGGCCTTGCTGTAGCCACCAAAAAAAAAATGCTGCCGTGATAAACTAAAATTTACGCCTGCTGAAAACAAGACATCTCCACTGCAACACAGTAGTGATTCGCAGGCAGTATGCCGCCTGCTCCTCGCTGCTTCAGCATGTCATGGTGCAACCATTCGCACATTCTCTCTAGCAAAATTAGGAATTTAATAATGGCCAGTATGACGAAAATCGCGACGTGTATTAGCTGGAAAAAAATTACGCTTGAAACTTTTGAACTTAGTTTTCGAAGTAGGTGTTGCCAGCAAGAACTCTTTTAGCAGTGCAAAGTCACGAATAGCTGGAGCAACAGGCAATCAGAGGTTCGCATACATCGCGAATTCCGCTTAACTACCCTTTGTTCATTTCTTTACAATCCCAGAAAGAATGAGTAAACCATGACCGGCTGATATTGCGAAAAACATGCAATATGCTGCTCGTGTGTCACTGCTGCGTTTCAGTAAAGCATGCCTCATTTTCCGCAAACACGTTGCGGCTGACGAGACAGTTTCTTTTTTCCTTTTTTTTTTGCACTGGAAGTAGCGAGGCTGGGGTGCTTCAGCTGCCACTCTAGTATCACTACGTTGCATTGCCTTGTGGCTATTAAGGACCGTCATTTCCACGGCTTAGGGGCGAAATCGGGATCTAAAACCCGCACATGGCACCCAAAGTTTTCGAATTAACCAGACTGGTGTTGGCCACTGTTTCAAGTTGTCCACTCAAACTTACATAGCGAAATATGGCACCACGGAAATACTTCGAATTAAGCGAGATTTTAAAATAACAGAGTTCGAATTAACGAGGTTTTACTGTATTACTACACAGAATGTTGCCAGTTGAGCCAACTGGGTTTCAGTGCAAGCCTCAGTTGCCCAATGCACTCCATAAGGGTATGCCCACCTTGATGAAGCTGTCGAGCACCATGTCGAGCAGGTCGGACACCTGTCCGATCTTGCCCCAGATCTTGGCCTGGATGGAAGGGTACATCTCCACCTCCTCGATGGTGAGCGTGATGAGCTTGTCCAGGATGGTGGCCACGCGCTGGCGCTTGCTGTCGTCCGAGTGCTTGCAGAAGCGCGTCAGGTTGGGCAGCCACGGGGTCATGTACTCGAGGCACAGGTGCTTCAGCTCAATGGACGATGCCCGGAAGCCCTGGATGCACTCTTCCAGGAATTCCAGCGTTAGGTGCGACGCGTTGGTCGCCAGCTTCTCGCTGATCTGCTTGATGAAGATGGTGTTGTTCGACGGGATGCACAGACCTGCATGTTGCAAGAGGGCGGGATGACATCTGTAAGCCGGCACGAGTTACGGTGACTTTGGCAAGAACCTCTCAGGTCTGAAAACTGCTATCTTATGTAAATGAGCTATGAGAGGTGTACATGTATGAGTGACAGCTGTACACCATTCTTCTCCTCACAAAATATCAGTCATGGAGGAGCATTCGATTACTGTCAGCTGACTGTTATGGTTTAAATGCTTCCCATTCTCGTCCCCTGCTGTGCTACCTGACCAACCCTGATAATTGGCTAAATCATAATACACGGCTCCATAGAAAGAATGAGAAGCGACTACAAAGGCAATGCATATTGTCAACCTATGAACTCCTTTGCAATGTAGCAACTGCAACCTTTTCACCTTTTGACCCCCCCGCTGCGGTGGTCTAGTGGCTAAGGTACTCGGCTGCAGACCCGCAGGTCGCGGGTTCAAATCCCGGCTGCGGCGGCTGCATTTCCGATGGAGGCGGAAATGTCGTAGGCCCGTGTGCTCAGATTTGGGTGCACGTTAAAGAACCCCAGGTGGTCAAAATTTCCGGAGCCCTCCACTACGGCGTCTCTCATAATCATATGATGGTTTTGGGACGGTAAACCCCACAAATCAATCAATCAATCACCTTTTGACCCCATTATTACTGCGAACTACATGTCTAGTCTTCTTTCCTCACCATCACAGTGATGCAGACAACTAGACAACGATATGACAAAGAAGTGTTAGAGTACCTTTGTTGAATCAGGCTAAGCTAGGCTCGACTATGTGCAAAGAAGTTAGGTAACTGTCTTGTTTCGTGCCATCCCTGAAATGTAGTGGCAAACATATATACAGTAATAATACCCCACAAGTGAAAACTGCATAAACTGGGAAAAAATCGAGATAAGTAGTTTCAAGATTAGCAAAACCACAACATTGACCAACATTGACCACATTGACCACATCAAGTGCTCCTAAAATGCTGTGAGTTAACAGTGACAGTTTTTTGTGCATTGGCATCGGACATCTATCCATTTATGGCCAACAGCATTACAGGTAGTGAGCCAAGGCAGCGTGCTAAAGTGTGTACTGCAGTGCCTTTTCCAGATGCCCACCTACACCTTTTGTGCATCACCATTGTAAAAGCATAAAGTCAGTGAGTCCTCATCAAGATGCGGCTCAGCCTGAAACAGTGTGGGCTCGTATGCCCGGCTCATTTGAGTGTGGATGTATCATGCCTGCTGAAAAGTGCCAACTGTATCGAAATTCGTACATGGTAACAAAGGCCATTAGTCTTCAAACTTTCAGACTTCAAAACCCCAGTAGACTCCCGCTGATGTCAAGGGCTGGTTACTGCACGCGTCTTACGAAGGCATACCGGGAGACTTGCCTCATGGTGGCCATAGTGCAGCGCACCTGGCGTCACTTGGCAATTGTTTACAAAACTTCATATTTAGAAACACAAATCCTTGGGTATCTGTAGAAGTATAAAGAGTGTTTTCATAATTTTTAGTGCTCAATAGTGGCCTATCTGCGACCATATGAATATTACATGCAGCTTGTGCGCCCGACCAACGTAGTCACTTCCATTTGATCAAGTGTCACTTCCAATCACAAAAACAGCTGTTATGTGTTGCTCTAGCTTGAAACCGACGAGGCTTCATTATGGACACAAAATTATAACAGCTCTGTTGCTGTTCCTGCCATTCGTGCAACGATACCGGTGGATTCCACAGTTTGAGAAGGAGCATTGAAAACTACACGCTTGGCTTGTGCCGCACGGCCCCTTTAAACAGTAGCTTAGGGCATACGAGGCAAGTTCCGAAGACATTAAAGCATCACTCGATGCCTTTCTTGGCAAGTAAAAACAAGCACAAAAGCTCACAGACCTGGCTTCAACGAGTGTGGCTTTGCCGTGGTTTCAACTATGTCCCCTGGCCTCCGTTAGAGGCGATTTTTTAGTGTTATTGCACCACTAGCACACTAAGGCAACACAAGGAGACCGCACCAGCAGTCTCCAGCAGCTGCCCTTCGATCTTCAGGTCGAAGGTGGCGGTGAGTGCGCACAGGAGGTTGTATGCAGCCGTCCTCAGGTTGGGGTCCGAGCTGCCCAGGTTGAGCAGGGCCATGTTGAGCAGCGTGCCTGGAACGTCCTTGGGTCGAATCTTGGTGTGCACCGTCACTGAATCCTGTTGCAAAACCGCACAGGGGGATTCAGCGAGAACTCCTTCTCTCAAAGCCACTGATAAACAAGTGGGTAGATCCAGGTGGGAAACTAACTGAAGGTTCAGTTACAACGTTAGTTAAAGTAAGAAAGTGCCTTTGATTTGAACACAGCAGCTTATAACTGTATGATGTTAAAAGCAAAGGAATTAAAAGTGCGGGTAGTCATTGGGACTTTTAAGTAGCACCGATTTGAAAATTTAGAAGTCAGGACAAACAAACCATTGGTCAGTTATTAAACATTTCAATACCATTCTAAAACCATCATGCAATTGATGTCAACTCCTCATACAGCATAAAACAAAGCAATAGTTCACAAGAGCAGTACAGATTACTAGCAAACATTTGGCAAGCTTTAGCCCGATGCTGAGTCCTTCAACATGATATCGAAATAGAAAAGAACAACACAAGTAATGGCATTATATTACGCAAGCCATATTGTACTTTGAAACTTATATTATATACTTATATTATAAACTTATATTATTGCCCAAAACCTGCCATCCCAGTTACAAATGCCAAAAAAGAAAATGACACATCTAGGTTTACAGAAAAGAGAATAACAATACATAATTGTGCAAAGGCATTCAGCCAGTGCTCACAGGTTGTGAAAGTTCCCAGCGGGTGCGTATGTGGATGATGGCCTGGACGATGCTGTCACAGTCGTTGTGGATGAAGGACAGCGGGCCACTCTCGTTGGCAATGGTCAGTGTGAACTGGTTGTCGTCCACCAAGCACACCTGCGTGATAGAATCATGCATAATGGCAATGTCACAGCCGCTACTAGTAGGCAGTGAACCAGACTGATTGCAAGTGACAGTGACGAAATCATGGGAAGTTCGAGAGGTCTTTTCGGGCCTCCCATAGCGAGCCTACAAATTATCTCAATGTTGCGATGCAACCAAATCAAAACAGTGCACAGAAATGATGATTATAAAGTGTGCAAATGTGGGCATGAGCGACCAGCAGTGAACGAATGGCATCTGCATCAGATCTCACCAGCACAAACCAGGGTGCCCTGGTGTGCTGGTTTGTGGCACCCCTGTGCCATCAGTGTGATTTGTCAACCGTGGTTTAAGACAAATGAGTAGGCTTGTGCAAACACTCAACTTTAGGTTCGAAGCAAATAGTTATTTTGGTCTAATAATTCCGAATCAAATGGTATGTATGACATATAAAGAAAGGGAATATTTATCATAATCTAGTAACCAGCACAATATTTTTTTTATTGCCAAATGGGCTCTACCCGAATGACCATTTTTTGTTGTTGTTGTTCAAAGGAAGTCGAAACAACGAGTAGTAGCGGGATTTGAGTTTCGGTAGGATGCGAGTGATAACCCGTAGAATAGGTCACATTTTAAATTTTATTATACTTATAGCATATAAGCTGTCATAACAAGCTATTAGGCTTAATAAAATAATAAATTGATTTGAGGGTAACATGTTTATATAAAAGGGCCCTGCAACACTTTTTCAAGAAGCCATAAAGCCACTAAAGAAGCTTATTGCCTCACGAATTTACCCCTGCAAAATATTTATCGCCAGTCCAGTACGAGCAAAGTTCTGAAGATTTGTCGCACGCTGCGATTTAATTTTCCCTTCTTGTCCCGACAAGAGAGCTGGAAGCTAAGCAGGGAGAGATGACACAGGGAAAGGAAGAACGTCACGCATGCCTCATAGCCTTGAACACCTTTTCTCTTTTAGTTTTTCTTCGAATACACGGCCTTTCAGCGCGATCGCGCATATACGCGTGAGAAAGTGGTGGCCTCTCGCGGCGGCCCCAGTAACAATCGAGCGCGCCATGCTCAAATTAGCCAATGGCTGTGACAAGTGATTTTTTAGCTTATAGTGTCATTTGCTGAGGGAAGAGAGCAATTTTTAGCTTTGAAAATTCGTTGTGAATTGTAGGCCACGTGCTGTGCTATAATATTTGGCTCGTGTGTTGTCAGGAGCCTCTACTACCGATCGGCAGTGTTTTCTGACCATGCTCAGTAAGTGTTGCAGGACCCCCTTAAATTTGAGAGGGTGCTTCACAGCAGAGTGGATTTCCCCTGAATAGGTTCTTTCTCGGCTTATCACTTCTACGCTGCAGTGAAATCATCTTTACAAGTGGTTACATGCAGATTAATATACATCTATTTGTTCATTGTGAATACTTTGAATGCCACATACTCCAGTGAACACAAGGCACTATTCTTGTTTTCTTACATTCACAAACTGCAGCCTTCAAGAGGCAAACCGTGATGGCGACCCTCACTGACTGTCTCTGCCTTGCTAACACATGGAAAGGCAAGCGAGTTACAACTCTAAAGAAAATAAATGCGACTATGTTTGAATCGTTGACATCCATCTCTGTCACTGCGTCTGCAACTGTGCCTTTCAAGCAAGCCACTTATCATCACGCACCTCCTCAATCTCGGAGGCGTAGTAGACGTCATTGAGGAGCACTGAGTGGCTGAGCACCTTTGTCTTCTCAGCAGAGGTCACTTGAATAGCTGTGGGGCCAACCTGCACAGTGGAGAGGATGTTGTCACACACCGGAAAAAGCACAACCAGGAGTTCATTCTGGGAGTGTCCAACCACCCCACATAAGGTATCAATGTGCATAAGATACACACTATAATAATGAGAACTGACAGACCATAATGCCAATTTGCTTGGCGTCACCGTCTATTAGTTCTCATTATTACAGTGCATCTAACAAAGAAAATAACCCCATTAAGGGACCCACTACCAACATTTGCGGTACTCGTTTCCTTGAGTGCAACGGAAAGCTTACCGATCTGAGCTTCTAGTCATGGAATAGTAACACGAAAAACACTGTAGAACATTATATAATAAGAATTTTTCTATTTGCGGCGATTATGCAGTCCAGGGAACAAACGGGGGTTAAGGACATCATAGTTGAAATCAAGAAGAGGAAATGGACATGGGCCGGGCATGTAGCACGTAGACAGGATAACCGCTGATCATTAAGTGTTACTAACTGGATTCCCAGAGAAGGCAAGCGGGTTAGGGGGAGACAGAAGGTTAGGTGGGCAGATGAGATTGAGAAGTATGCGGGCATAAATTGGCAGCAGCAAGCACAGGACCGGGTTAACTGGCAGAATGTGGGAGAGGTCTTTGTCCTGCAGTGGACGTAGTCAAGATGATGATGATGATGATGCAGTCTTAACGAGACATGCTGCAAACAGTGTATGTGATTGCGATAGCGATTATACACCAGTGTAACGCCAGCAGTGTTGAAAAATGAAACCCTAAGTACAGACACGTAATGTTGTGTTTGTCGAGCCCACAGTTCAGCGACCACTGCTTTCTTGTGTGCTAAACTATTTTACAGGAGTTACAGCCCTTTCCCAGGGCTTCTTATGCAAGTACTTTTGACTGTGCACAGGACTTTTTTCTGACTTAAGCCAAGTCGAGCTAAGCCAAGTCTTCGAAAACGAAACGACGCGTTTACACGTAATCAACAATTCACACATGGTACTTCACGCGCTGCCGTAGTTGGATGGCTTCGATATGTCATCGCTTGACAACTTAAGCGGGTTAAAGGAACGAATTTTGGCTCACATGCGTGCGCGAAATTCGGACCCCTATCAAGTAGCGCCAGAGCGAGATGCTTCAACGAACGACAGCGGTAGCAATGAAACCGACAGACCACCACCAGCAGCACACATGAGTGATATCAATTTTTCATGCAGCAGTAGGTCTAGGGCATTTCGCGTGCCGAAGCGATCGCATTCACAAACTGGCGTGCTTCTTCCAACGCAACATGAATTGAGCTGCTCTGGAAACGCTGCCCAGCCGCATGCATGCGCAACTGCACTTGTTTCCCTGCAGAGGCCATGAAAGCAGCGCCAATTTTCACGCTCTACTTCTTTAACCTTGTAATGTGAACAGAAGCAAACAAAAATGAACAATGACCTACATAGTCAAAATTTAAGTCGTTATTCTGGTGCGCTTTAGATAATCACAGCAAAGTTATTAGGACTTCATATTTGTTGTTCATAGCTCTTGTGCTAGGGGCGCGACATGCCGGTTTTGGTTACTTTTAAACGTGATTTAAATATACAAATCCTACTCAGATCGCGAAAAGTATGCTGTCACCTGTCACCACAATTCACGCTCTTTTCCTTTCTACCGGAATCTAATCACCCGTTCTGGCCAGTTGTGGGTCTCTTTAAATTTACACTTCTGTCCTTCATGTACATTAAATATTTTAATTAAATATTTTAAAACGGTAACACTCCTTTTCCTGAAATGGCTCTATCATGCATTACATTTATAAAATACCAGGCATGTGCAAATATTCAAACGAATATTTCGGTATTAGAATTTGCTGCAAACAAATTTATATCATTCTAAATGTCTATGTATATGAACGAACTAATAGACATACATAAACTGCATGTAACTTTTTGTAAAAGTGATTTCACTGTAGCAAAGGGGTGCTACACCGTGAATACACATTTAGGAGAAATAGAACTGCCACGAAGCTTGAATTCAAGGTTAAATGAACAGATCCATTGGAGGAACTTCGTTATTCTCTTTGTGAAAAGCACAAGACCTCTCTAGCACAAGAAGTAACCTTCTTGCAAACATTTTATGCCAGGAAATTCTGAAAACAGAATAATTGAATAATATGTGGGTTTTATAGTCCCAAAAACACCATATGATTATGAGAGACGTTGTAGTGGAGGGCGCCGGAAATTTCGACCACCTGGGTTTATTTAACGTGCACCCAAATCTGAGCACATGTGCATACAGCATTTTTGCCTCTATGGAAAATGCAGTCACCGAAGCCGGGATTCGATCCCGCAACCTGTGGGTCAGCAGCCAAGTACCTTAGCCACTAGACCACGGTGGCGGGGCCTGAAAACAAAATAGACCCATTTAAGTTTGCTTAGTGAAGGTATCAAATGACGTACTAATTCTTACCAACTCCATCAAGACATCTTTACTGCAGAGGACACTCTCTTCCAAACCGATTAAAAAAAGGTTGAGGGGGTCTTCTGAGTATATTATTACAGGCAAGAACAGAAAACTGTTCCTCTTCTCTAGGTTGTTTTTAAAAAGGGTGCTGAAAAGTATGCTGTGGTGATTCCACTCCCCTATGCCACAGCTGCATGTTGTTGCTGAGGCAGCATGCAGAGTGTTGATGGGGTGCTTTTGTCAGTGCAGCCAGGAAACCCTTTCTCGTCAATAGCAAATGTCCGACAATGCTGACCTTGATGGCAACCTTGGTGTCCTTATGAGAGAGCTTGAGTGCGTTGTTGAACACCTTGAGGTCCTCGTCCAAGGCGAGGGTAGCACCTGGCAGTCGCTGCTGCTCAGGCTCGATGTACTCGTGCAGCCGCTGCGGGGTGTCCATGAACACCAGCTTGCGGTTGCCCTTGAGGGGCGCCAGGATGCGGTCATGGTACTTCGTGTACTCGCGCACCCACGAGTTACAGTTGTAGACGTACGCGGCCTGGACTTTCTCGTACGCCACCTCTGGCAGCACGACAAACCACTTCTGCAGAAACTCCGTCTGGGGGTAGGAGAGTGGTCAAAAGTGGCGGCAGTCAAAATATTAGACCGACCAAGCAACAATAGTGACCAAGCAGACAGCCTCAACATGCACAGAAGCCATTAAAGAAAGACGCTTGGTAGCAGCAATGTTTCAGCGCAGCAACATGTTGCCCTGTCACTCAATGATAACAAAGTGAGCCAACTACAGCGACACGCACACTCATCCAACTCAGGCGTGATTGTGAAACAGTTGGTATGCATAAAAAAGTGACACTAAAACTACAAAAGCCCAGAATCGTAATTCAAGGCTTGTTTTTCTGGGACCACGTCAAATGTGCCAGAGTTTACTAATTCATTTATTTATCTGTGCCTTCTTGTGGCTTTTATAAGTTGAACCAAATGCTTTTTCACATTCCTTAAAAAGCGTATTGGCCCTCTTTAGAAAAACAAACTACTACACAGAAACATTGCTGCACGGCAGATGTCTTGTTTTATTATAATTTGTTAACACCGATACGGGCATGGACTGAACGCAAAGTACAACAAGCTTTTGTACAGTACAAGTACAACAAAACCAACACAAAAAAAAACAAATGTGTCGCTCTAGTAAGCACCACCTGAAATACCCTCAGCAAGGCCTTTTCCTAGAAGAAAGGCTTGAAGGTGTCCTGACATGTATCAGTGCTTCATTAAGGGGAGACGCGGGTCGAAAAGTCGCGGTTTTCCGGAAAATTTTCGCTTTTTTTTTTTTGGCTGTATTGGCATCCTTGGACTATAATCTATTACTTCTGAAAATATCAAGCTGAAATTCGCACGAGAAATTATCAAAAAATGCTTCCAAGTGGGCAGCGGTGACGCGAGAAATGCGCGAAAGTCGCGAAAAACGGCGAAGTTCGCGTCGTCCTGTCGCGAAATCGACGCATTGGCCGCCGTTTGCAATCGTGCACGCATGCTGCGAAGGCCGTATCCTTCATAATCCACTAGTAGCCAGTCTCGTGCCTTCACGCAGAATAAACAAAAAACGAGAAAAACAACGCGTACGTCACGCGTTTTGAATATCGCGCACACAGCACGAGGCCGCCATTGGACGGCGGTGCGCTCCACGCTCCTCCCCCTCCAATCTCTCCGGCAAAAGAGCGAAGCCTCGGACGTCGTGATCGAGTTTTTCTGTGTTTCTCTGGATTTTTGCGTCATGGCAAGCCCGAAGAAGTGCAGTTCAGATAATCTAAAGTTCAGAACTCGCCACAAGTATCGAGGGAAACGGCGTCGGACGCTTCGCAAAGCGACAGCAAACGACGATGTCGCCCCCGACCAACGCCCCGACGCTCCGACTTCGGATAGGCCTAACACCGTCACCGAACCCTGCGACAGTGGTTGTGAAATAGCTGCTGCCGTGGAATTCGTCAGTGCATCCCAAAGAAAGATTGGATTCTTCGAGAGTGAACGTAGACCGGTAGATGCTGCTACTGCGAACATGCTGCTTTGCGAAATCGATGCGCTGACGGCACTTGTGGCGGGTGCGCAATGCCCAACCTGCCGCGAACGGAAGCTCGGCATGCGAGAGGCAGCTGGAAAGCGCAAAGGACTTTCGGCATTCCTCGAACTGTGCTGTCAAAATTCTGATTGCCCTGAATCTGCACTTTCGTTCACGCACACGTCGAGACGTACTGCTTCGGCCGGGGACCAAGGAACGAGCGCTCGTTTTGACAGCGGCAGCTCGCGTGACAGCTTTGCTGTAAACGTGAAGGCAGTTCTGGCAGCACGCGCTATAGGCGCAGGCCACGACCAACTTTCACGATTTTGTGCGATTCTTGGTCTTCCGAGCCCGATGCATCACATCCAAGACATTCAACGGCATTTGCAAGAAGCTCCATGGTGCGGCGATGACGGCAGTGATCAGAAACTTGCACCAGGCACGAAACATCACGAAGGACGCATTCGGCGGCAGAGATGTGCCAGTCATGTTTGATGGCACCTGGCAGAAAAGAGGTCATAAAAGCCACAATGGAGTGGGCACAGTCGTGTCCCTGGACACGGGGCTCTGCCTCGATTTTGAAGTTCTTTCGAACTACTGCCATGCTTGCAGTATACACAGGGACCTTGGGGAGGATGAAGAGATATGGCGAGCTTTTCATCTTCCAGTTTGCCAAAAAAACACTGACTGCTCATCCCATGCAATGGAACCTGCGGCAGCTGTCAATATATGGCAGAGGACCTCGTCTTATGAAACTCCACTGCGATTCACCAGCTTCCTAAGTGATGGTGACAGCAAGGCCTACACTGCAGTCTGCGAGGCAAATGTATACTGTGACACCCCCATTGACAAAGAAGAGTGCACGAACCACGTTGCAAAGCGCTTGGGAACTGCCCTACGAAAATTGGCAACGCCACTGCCACGAGGCGAAAAACTGAAAGATGCGACAATAATAAAACTACAAACATATTACAAGATCGCCATCACGAGCAACAAGGACAGTGTCCGAAATATGTACACTGCCATATGGGCATCGTATTTTCATTGCTGCTTCAGTGATGGTGCCAGTAGCCACAACTTTTGCCCCGCGGGACCAAATTCGTGGTGCAAGCACAAGCGTGCGGAAGCACTGGGGGAGCCTGCACCACGCCACACCCCACTGTTGACGAAGGCTCAAGGATTGGCAATTATGCCTATCTACAAGCGCCTTACAGAGGAGAAACTCCTTATTCGGTGCCTTCATGGCAAGACACAGAATGCAGCTGAATCGCTGAACAGCAAGATATGGCTGCTATGTCCAAAAACAAAGTTCGCCTCCAGAAAAACTGTGGAGACAGCCACCGCTCTTGCTGTACTCTGGTACAACAAAGGCCACAGGGGCTTTGAAGAAGTGCTCGAAGGCATTGGAATTCCCCCCTCACAAGATCTGGCCACACATGGTGACCACTGTGACGTCATGCGCATCAGGAAGATGAACCTGAAGCAAACTGCAGAAGCGAGGGCACACCCTCGCAACACAGCGAAGAGAGCTCGTGTTGAGGACACTGACCGCAAGAGCCGTGAAGGACCAAGCTATGGTGCAGGGGACTTCTAGACACTTGCAGTGCATTCAAGGCAAGGTACTTTTCATTGTGCCCCAATTTGATGCAAAAAGAATGATTTTCTAATAAATGCCAACTTTGCGAACTTTCAAACTTGTTTTTCTCATTTTCATTTTTTCTGACAGTTTCACGTTTTCCGGGCAGCCTTTTAGAAACTTATATTCATTGTATAGTAACGAAACTTGGCACACATATTCTTCAACACATGCAGAATGCAAATATCTACTCTAAATTGCAATGCCTACCAGCATTAGTTGTGAAAATATTAGCTTATTGTTTCAAGGGAGATTGAAAATAATAAGTCATTCAATACAATTTTTTTTTTCTTGGTTCCAATATTTCTGTGACATATCTATATAAATATTTGCACTTTTCAATCTACCAAGAGTCAAATAAGATCAGACACAGTGCTTTTACTGAAAGTTTAGTACATAAAAGAGTGCCCGCAAAAAATGTAACTTTTTGCTATTGTTTATGGCAGAACTCAATAATTATAGCAGCTACACAAAAAATGATTGCATATTTCAAATCTGCATGAAAAACTATACTAATAACAAACTTTTCAAGTCTCTATTACTAGAAATAAAAAAAAAACTTTTTCGAGGAGCGTCTCCCCTTAAGCCTTTCTTCAAAAAATTTCCAACCATCTTTAAAAACAGTGAAATTAGTTCATTTCAGCTTTCACCTGCCGTACGTTCGTCTTCCTTTCACTCTATTAGCGGCTGTGAAAGCCGCGTAAAAGGGCGCGGTTGTGGTTTTCCCCATTCTTTTCACCTTTTTTGAATGCCCATCTTCCTTTTGCTTTCGTCGCGCAGCGGCGTCCAAAGGATTTTGTTTAGGGAAGGCTAACCTGAGTAGCATCTTAGCTGAGGAGGGGGGGGGGGAAGGGCTCATTAGGATGTAATGTAATGTAATCTGATTTAATGCTTCATTATTAGGACTTACACGAAAGTGCATCTCAATCCCGTTACGGGAGTTTGTACAATTATGCGCATAACTGTCTGAACTCGCAGTCGTGCATCCACAACCCGCGGATGCAGCTCCATGAGCGTCTTCTCAAGCATGTCACCTCCGCATACAATATGACGTACCAGCCATCGAAGATGCGTGCACTTTCTCGAACACAGAACTATTGGACACAGAACGCACTCCAAAAGGGAGCAAAAACTGAGGAAGGAGGAGGCGCCAGCCTCCTTCTCCGTGCACGACGCTAAGGCACACAGGGCATACGAACGGCGGCGCCGGGCGCCGAGACGGTGTTGGCACCGACCGCCAGCCACATGGTATGTGCGACGTAATACGGCGGCTTCACCACGAAAAACAATCGAAAAGCGCTTCACAGGAGTCCAATGACATGCCTTTGAAATGCCAACTTTTCTTCTGCTCCTAGCTTTCAAAAGGGGTCAGTTTAACACCTCAGAAGAGTCAGCTAGGGTGCCGTGGCCCTCTCTTCACTCTTTTTTCCTGGAGTGCACGTGATGTCCGCGATTGTATCGCACAGCTATTTGAAATGTCGCAAAGCGCGTAGCTTTATCGCTCGGAGAAAAGCTAAAGATCATCGAAGAAGCCGAGAAGCGGCATGGAGCCACAAAAGCAAGTATTGCCCGGGAGCTAAAGATAGCGAAGTCTTCATTGAAGACTATTTTGGCTAACAAGGCTTCGATTCTTCAGAACGCAATCAAGTTCGGACTGAAGCGGAAGAATGCGAAAGAAGGCAAACACGAAAATTTGGAGAAAGTGCTGGTGAAGTGGCTGCTTCAATTGTGAATATCTGCCATCAATATTGGCGGTGCCATCCTCTGAGAAAAGGCCGACCTTGTGGCATTGCGCCTGGGCATCAACGATATCAAGACATCAAACGGGTGGCTGGATCACTTTAAAATGCGCAATAATATCGTCTTCAGCCGCTCCTGTGGAAAAAGCTCCTCCGTAGACGTTTGCAGAGTGCAAAAGTGGAAAGGGTCACTGCCGGACTTGATTGCTAAATACAGGCTTTGCGACGTTTTAAACGCAGATGAAAGTGGCCTATTTTACCACATGCAGCTCGAGCAGACCCTTACTTTAAAGGGTAACAGTTGTCATGGAGGGAAGCGCAGTAAAGAGAGCTTGACGGCCATGTTCTGTGTTAACGAGGACGGTTCTTAAAAGTTGCCGGTGCTCGTAATAGAAAAATTTGGCAAGCCACGGTGCTTCAGGAATTTGCAGACGCTGCCTTGCAGGTACGACTTCAACGAAAAGGCGTGGATGATGTCCGCTATATCCAAGTTCCTACAGCAGTTAGACAACAAAATGGGTGCGAAGGCGAGAAAAATTCTTTCTGTGGATAATGTGCCATGCCACCCACCCGACACGACCTGCCTACGGAACACCAAGGTTGTGTTTCTCCCGCCAAACTGCACAAGCCGTCTGCCGCCCCTGGATGCCCGAATCATCAAGTGCGTGAAGCAGGGCTACAGAAAGCGGCTTGTGCAGCGTCGGCTAGCGGCAATGGAGCGCAGCGAGGAGGAAAGGAGATTTCCTTGCTCAACGCTATGCACATGATCGCCAGTTCGTGGAGCGCAGTGTCGCAAACCAGAATTGCTAACTTATTTAAGCATTATGGCTTCGTGCGAGAGGCTTTCTCCACTGCTCGCGACTCCACATCCTCGATGGACGAGGATTCAAGCACCATCGACGACGACTTCAAGCGTTTGAACCCGCCTACAACGTTCGTTGATTTCGTGGAGGCTGACGACAAGATTGCCACCTGCGGTGAACTGTCGCTGGACGAAGCAGTCGCGGAAGAACTTCTCGGTGGTGACGCTGCTGCGACCTCGGACGAGGACGACGCTGCTGCTGCAGATTCTGCCATCCCTACGTCATTTGCCGATATGCTACGGCGCATAGATGGCATCAGGAGCTACGTATGTACACGCGACGCCACAGAGGATGTGCTTTTGGAGATTTCCAAGCTTCAAGGGAAGCTTTTGCAGATGGGCTCAAAGAAAGTGCAGAAGAGACTTACGGATTTTTTGTCAAGTGTGTGCCATGTTTTGCTACGGCTGTTAAGTATTACGCGATCGGATTGCAATGCACTCAAAGTTTGTTTTAATGAATCATAACTATTACATGTGCGGCAGTGTTCTTTTCACTTTGTTTTAGAGCCCTGTAGAGTTTGTTGGTAGTATGCGTTAAGGTTTCTCGCTAATTCGCTTGCTAAACGTTTTTTTTTGTGGGCGTAAATTTCTATGTTTGGATTTTACGACGCCCGCATTTGACGACGATTTTGCACAGCCCCAAGAAAGTCGTAAAATCGGGATTCCACTAAATTTTAGGAGACTCTTTAGTATTAAGCACACACATACACACTGTAAAGTAAGCAGTTGCAGCCTAGAAGAAAGCAAGACCACTTGTCAAAACATTGGCTCCAGCGGCACCCTGTGTTCCAGAATCTGTACAGTGGCACTAAGCCAAACGTGCTGCCGAAGACACAGTTGAAGATGTTTATTGAGGCTAGACTGCTGACGATCAGCTGAACTTGTGAATCCTTCGAAGGCTGCCATCTTTTTCTGCCGAGGCCAAACTTGTGCTGAAGGCATGGCTACTGGCCTGCCAGCTTCTCCAACCAAAAATGCAAAAGGTACTTTAGGGTATGATTAAGCATCGTCCACACTCCGAGTCAATTGGCTCAGTTGTGTCAACTGGTAGGCATTGCAAGCCAAAAAGTGGATAAATGGGCAGCAAATACATGCTCTAAAGGGTGTCAAGGATTCCTCCCGAGTATGTTTTATGTAATGTTTGTACTGAACATGACTGCCCTGCTGTGAAGCTTTCAAAATATTATTCACCATTATGGAATGCAAATAAATTTCTGCAGTGGGAACCATCCACACATCACGTCTTGCTCACATCTTGCTCATTTTCCTCCACAGCATGCACTGCATTCAATTCAGATTCAATGACCTGTTTAAGTACATTTGTGAAAGGGCCACTCACCAGGCCCCATAACAAATTTTAGTTAGACCATGGAAGTTGTTGTGTGTCCGATGAGGAGCATCAAGCTGCAAAACTTTTTTTCAATCGGTGCATTACAAGCTGAGAAAACTGGTTTTTTGAAGTGGCGCGAAACGAGGATGAGAGGAGGCGAGCTCGAAACCCTTGCTGCTCCCCCGCGTAACCTTTGCAAGCCAAATCTCTTCCCTACCCTATTCGGTATGCGACCAAGAGGTCACGTGCTCATGACGTGCCCGAACAAGCCGAACCCCCGAGCACGCGAACAGCGTATTTTTGTTTACCAGCAGTATTTTGTGCTCTACTGCCCGTTTCTGAAAGATGGTTTGGAAACGCTGGCTTAGACACGGTAGAATAGATTAGAACAATGTGTGAGCGAACCCGAAGGAGTGTTACTTTCGCTTCGGCTATCATCTGTTTGATGTGCTGACCCCGGGAACATGAACGCATGCGAAACGCCGGATCATTAGCGCTGCATCTCGTTGCAATTCACAGTAAAAAATGGAAAAAGGACACGCACATTCCCTTATTGTGTCTCATTATTGATCTCAAGTTTTATTAATCCCTTCAAGCAACAAATGACATAAACTACGCATGTCGTGTTAAAAAATTTTCCCAATGTCATGTGTTACTATTGGCAACGTCAGAGCGCAGTTGCCTACGTAGAGGACCAATGCCACTGCGCTGTCGTGCACGTAGGGCAATTCATACGTGCACGTCATGCCCTCCTTCTCTGGGCACGCGCCCGCGAAAGGAAAGCAGCATTCATTTTGAAATTTGGCCCCATTCCGTGGCATGTAGCATAGCAAATTTTAGCAGACGTCCCCATGACACCCCTTCTACGCATTGCGCTTGTCAGCTCAAAATTTTCAAACTTGGTGAGGGGCCCTTTAAAACAACACTACATTGTCAGCCCAAATACTTCTGATGATGCAGCTATCGAGTGCCAGTAAGGGAAGCACAGTCGTGAAGGTGCGGCGTGGCGCAACATTTCACATACCAAATGTGGGACGTGAATAAGATGTCGATATACAGTTGAACCCCTTTATAAGAGATGATATACCATACTTACTTGCGTAATGAACCCACCTTTTTTTCAAAAATGTTGACGCCAATTTTGGGAGAGGGTTCATTACGCGAAAAAAAAAGCCACAAGAGTTGTAACAGCGAAAATTTCACGTGACGACTTTGCTTATTCTGGCCCAAAAAGTGTGCGAAAAATCTTTTTTGTAGCCAGAAGCTCTTTTTGTTTCCTCCCGAAACGAAAGTGCACGAATCGACGCCGAAGTGTCGTCCAGCCCCTCAGTTCCCATACGACAGCGCATGCTATTTATAACCCGCCGTGTACCTAGCGTAACAGCCAAATGCGCCCTGCACAGCAGGTGTCCCAAAAAAGTTTGCAATGACAAATCAGAAATCAGAAAACAAAAATGCAGCATCGGATGGTGGCACAGAAACGTTGCGGTAGATGCCACGGGTGCATGACGCGCTGTCATCGTGGTTACGCTTTCCATGGCCTCTGAAGACGGCGGGCGCGTGGTGTGTTTTGATGCTGCGTGCCCTCCATTCAGGAGGCCACGTGCTTTGTTTTTGGCTTGTTTTTGTGCCGCTGTGCTTGCGTGGCACTATCGGCAAAGAGGTTTCTCCTGCATTCGACAGATGACCTTTTGCCACAAGAGGCGCGACACTTTCAAATTTTTATTGACAGCGTCTGTGCTCGCGCTGCCTGCAACTATTCAGGATGGTTGCTAAACTATATTCTGACTTTCACTGCATTGTTATTTTGTGACATAATGTCTTGATTTAACATTGTTTCGATCGTCGATCGCACTGATTATCATACCAAAATAAAATGAACATATACATTAAAAACAGTTTTTTTTTTCAAGGGCCAAGGTGTGGAATGGTTCATTATGCGAGTGGGCTCAATAGACGAGTAAATACGGTAAGAGACACCATTCTGCCTACAGTAAAATACAGGTTGACCAGAAAGAGCATACGAGTTACCCTGCTTATTAGAGACATCTCATATAAAAAGCAAGAATTGTTGCTCTGAGCATGGCTCGTATAAGGGGGTTCAACTGTACCTGAAATTGAGTGCTACACTTTTGTATAGGATTTTTAAAAATTGTTCAAATCAGTAATTAGTTTGATATACCTGAGAAGAACTGCTTTGCAAACCAATTTATTGCACATCAGCTGCTCCAGTCAGAGGAACACATCAGGACAAACAGTGCCTAAGAATTTAATGCATACGAATAGAAATGTTGATAGTAGCTAGCCTATTCTTAACTGACAGACATGGAGCCATGCAACGGTTACAATAACTTCTGAGAACACACAAAACAAAGGCTGTGCAATGCACATCTGTCTGCTTCTTATCAGTTTCAACAACATCTTGAGCAGCTCACCTTTCTTCACACACCGAACATTAACCGACGACCTCAAGACACCTATGAAGCATATTTGATACACCCACATTTTGCTTGTGCTCAGTCAGACTGGATTTTCTTCAATTTTCCACACTCACCCTAAACCGGTTGTCAGCACAGGTGTGCGTAAAGTCGACGATGAGCTCAAACGGCTTGTGGCAGAAGGGTTTCAAAGTGAGAATGACGTGGTAGATGAGCAGGTCGCCATTGGTCTCGCCAATTCTGAAACCAAGATGCTTCATTCACACAGGCAGGCTTGCAAGGAGTCGGGCAGTAAGCTGGCACAATTATGCTCTTTTGAAAGCTGTACATAATAGTAGTACAACATGATAACTACACCAGCTCACCTTATAGATCACATACAAGCAACAAACAAATGGTTTGACAATTGTGCACTAGAAAACAAAGCGCAACCTGTACACCTTTTTCAAGTTGCGAACGAATAATAAACTTTTGTGTCAGGTGTACGGGGCAATAAGATCCAGTGCAATGAAAACTCCAAGACCAACTTAACCAACCTTGTGTACACTTTCTATGCTATGCAATGAATGAGGCCTGCATTTAGCTTGCCCACACAAGCCACTTGGGTCTATGCAGAACTGAGGCAAGACTTTGGCTTCTTGGGTACACAAGCCACACGTGCACCTTAGTCTATTGCTCTTCCTTATGCCTTAAACTTCCAGATAAATGCTCGGCAAGATTTTTTTCATTTTGTTTTGACTGCAATGTGGCCACTGCCGCCAGGTGTGATATGTGCAACATGAAAAAGTGCACAAAAAAGTAAAACTGCTTTCTTCCTCATTTTTTTCTCTTTTATTTAAGCTTGTGTTTTAAAATGACACCACGGTTTCGCAAACAACTATGCACTGGCTCACCCAATGCAGTACACTGTTAAGATGGTGTGTGATATAGCCAGCCACAGACTGCTAAGAATTCATGTTTGAATAATACAGTACAGGTTTTGTTAAGTTGTTCTGACAGCTAAGTGTTCTGTAAGATTGTTTCAAAGCCCACTAACAAAATAAAAAGAGCAGGCTCTTTCAGAATGTTTTCACACACACAAAAAACAGAGAAAGCCTTAGAGCTGGAAGCATACTTTGTCACGTGTTTCAATTTTGACCAGCAGTGACAAGCAATGAACGTTACAGTGAACGGCCCTGGTACTGAGCTTTTTGAATAAACCATCACCACTTCCTTTACTTGTGCAAGCATACAGAAAATCAACAGGAACAAGTGGAGACGCTCTAGGCAAGGACAAGAACACTCAACAAGGTGGCCACAACTCACTTGTATCTGCGGGCAATGTAGTAGAAGACGGGATTTCCGGCACGTGAGGTACCCGCCTGATAGAAGATGTTGAGCGACTTGATGGACTTGAACTCGTCCTTCTCGTGCATGTTGTGCTTGGACATTATCTCCTCGAACTTGGTGCTCGTCATGTCCATGCTGCTCCACCTGCGAGGGACGTTTTCAGTGATTAAAACCCCTGTCATTGTCAGATTAACATCTTTCAAAAGTTTACTCATTTTCTCTAATGTAAAAGGGCATGAAGGCTTTGGAATACAGTAGACTCTCAGTAAACCGAAATCTGTGAAACAGAACAGCTGCTTAAATGGAACAGGTTCTTCTGGCAAGATTGGTTCTGTTCCCATATTCTGCACCCTTGGCAATCTCTCAGTAAACGGAACACCTGTTAAACGGAACATATTTCCCTGGTCCCTTCACATTCCGTTTAATGAGTCTACTGTAACACATTTTATGAATGTGTGGCTTTCCACACACTCATGTAAAACAAACCAAACCCCACCTCCATATTGCTTTTTTTTGCTTTTTTGTCTTATTTTCGGCTTGCAGTGGCAGACGCATACTTGCCAAGTTTGGAGAAACGCAATCTGGGAGATCTACTCAATGGGGAGGAGGGAGGTATACAATATGTCGACTATGGGGGGGAGGTATTGCGATAGCAATTATATGAACACTGTCAGCATAATTCTGTGGTTGCCGTTGATCTGTACAGAGTCCAAACCGATAACATCGCTCACGCATCGTCTGTTTTACATGCGAGTAAAAGCACCCTAGCTAGGGACCAACTTGCCTGTAGCAGAGATGAAACGACCCGCCGGTCACCGTCGCACGAAGGGCACATGCAATAACATCGCTCCGCGTACGAGTCCTGTTGTCGCTTGCTTACAAGTTATTTTGTCGGGCAAGGGACCATAATACAGTCCTGCCGACCACTCGCCTTCCCTCAGCTGAACCTTCTCCGCTCATAGCCCGAGAAAACAGAGAGTGTCAGGCACTCTTTTCGGCAACCCTTGCGGGCTCCACCCCCTCGCTCACTTTTCTATACAGAGTCAAGAACTCCATGTTTCTGACAGAAGCGCTTTCTGTGCTATTTTTGCCACTGCTGCTGAAGCAAACCACCAACGAGTGCCTTGCAGGTGGGCTGTCGCAAGACCTCAACTCCTGTAACGTGACTACAGCAGTCACCATACGAAGAGAAATCTGAACAGTGAGCAGCTGCTTGCCATGCAAATATGCCACCACAAAATGTTTACTGTCAATTCGTTTGGGCTTATTACGTTTGGGCCGGCAATTCGTCTGGGCGGACACGATTGTGCATAAGCCGGTCTACAAGGAGCCTTTCAACCCCATCGGCGCCCAGTCTACAAGACACTGTCCGGTAGATGTTCCAGGAAGCAGTCGGGTCTCAACAAAAGCTTCGCGAGACAAGCCTTTTGTTGAACGGGCACGAACAGCAGGGGAACAGCGCCACTGTGGCTGGTCTCATTCAGACAACCTCCTGACTCAACTTTTGTCATCTTTGCGAGGCCATCTCAACGCACCGACAGCCTGGAAGCGTGGGAACGCGTCGAAGAAGCCGTTCACCGGGATCGAGCGTTTGGACTGCCTGAAGCTGAAAACAGCATGGACCGCTGCTGACGTTCGGGTTAGCAGCCATCTCCCCGGAGGAGCTCAACTTTCCCTCTCTGGACTCTACCTCCTCGCCCTGCGGTGCCTTCAAGGCGTGGGCCAGGTGCATGTTTGTATGGTGCGTTCCTGTTACGATTTAACCGTTTCGCCCAGCCGAGTAGTGCAATATCTGCACCCTTTCTGGTGGGTGAACCAAAAAAACTTCGTCCACTGCTTTGAGGCAAGAGTGATCACCACCTCCTTCAGACGGCGGCGACGGTGGGCTATAAAAGCCAAAGAATTTTTGTAAATAGTACTGAATCTTGAGCAGATTCATGAGCGATATCATGAACTGAATCTTTGTTATACATAATGTGGGATCTTATGGATCCCCGTATAGTTCCTATCTTTCTTCAATAATGTAAATAAACCTTCGTTCAGTCTCTCTTAACGGGCTCCTCACTGGCGAAGATCGGCTATGCGGACGACGGCGGGAAGCCAGCTACCCTAAAAAGAAGCCCGCCGTCCCTGCCATTGTCCTCGAGCCCTTAACAACTGGTGGCAGCGGTGGGATGCCATCATCACTTCCTTCCTACCCTTAACAGGCTTTAACCCTTTGTGCTCCAATGTTGGGCCCCTCCCATCAATGCAACACAACCACACCAGTCCATTGTCAGACACCAGAAGCTGGCAAAATGTAGCTGAAATACTTGGGCACATTATCAGGTGCAAAAATTAAGATTAGATAAGTTTTTCTTGCACAGATGATATTTCCTTTAAATGATTCTCAAAACTACTGAAATATTTTAGACCACAATGCTCATAAAGTGGGTAAAAGCTACAAACTATTAAGGGCTAAATCTCAAGAAGCAAAGAAGGAAAAAAACGTAAGCCGATTGTACAAGCGGTGAAAAACTCAACCAAGAATAGAGCTTGCGGCTGACCAAAATTATTAGCAAAATTTTAATTAGCATGGCATGAGATTTTACAACCCCGAACCACAATATGATTATGAGAAACACTGTAGTGGAGAGAGAGAGAGAGAGAAAACTTTATTTGCGCATAACACGGAGCATTCCAAATGGTCGGGCCCCTATTCCAGGGCTCCGCTGGCCCTAGCCATCATCTCTACCCGTTGGACCAGCCAGCGCTGATCAACAATGGCTGAGCTGGACAGCAGCGCCTCCCATTGTTCCTCTGTGTTGTTCATGTTGTGGTGTTCTTCATTCTGATGCGTACACTCCCACGTGATGTGAAACAGAGTTGGTGTGGCCCCACACCACGGACAAATATCTTTGTATGCTGTGGGGTAGAATACATGCAGCCTGTGTAAGTTCGTGTATGTGTTTGTTTAGATTCTGCGTAATGCCACCAATTCCATTGCTGTAAGTTTCTTATGCGGTGCTGGATACACTTTTCTATTGTCCCTGTAATACTGAAGAATTGCACCAAAGTTAGGGTCTAGGGGCGTTGGATCCTCTATTGCAGTGTGCAAGGAAGCTCGGTAATCTGTGAAGCCTCGAGCCGCCTCATCCGCAAACTGGTTCCCGGTGACGCCCTCGTGCCCTGGCGCCCAGATAATGGTTTGGGTGTATTCAATTGGGAAGTCCTTGTGAGCTTTGGTTAGAATTTGGAAGGCCTTCATACATATTTTACCTTTTTCGTAATTTCTACATGCAGCCTTCGAGTCTGTGATTATTGTCATTGGGGCTCTTCGCTCCCTGCCCTCCTTGATTGCCAGCGCGATCGCTATCTCCTCTGCTTCTGTGATAGAGGCTTGGGCTATGGAGGCACAACTTGTGACGTTTCCTTTTCGGTCTGTGACCACGGCCACCATGTTCTTTGCATTTGCCTGATATGGTGCAGCGTCAGTAAATCTCGCCGTATTCAGATATTTTGTCTGTTTATCTATGTAAACGGCTCTTGCTTTACGTCTTCCAGCATGTAAAACTGGGTCCATGTTCTTCGGTAGGGGGCATATTTTGTACCAGGCTCTGACTGAGCACGACAATTCCTTAGCTCTTCCATGTGCCTGTACTTGTTCGCCGAGGCCGATCCTCTGAAGAAGTTTTCTGCCGGTTGTCGTCTGTAGCAGGCGGTTAATCTGGGTGGTTACTTGTGCCTCAGCCAACTCATCAAATGTATTGTGACGTCCGAGCGCTAATAGCTTCGCAGTTGAAGTGCTTTGTGGTAGTCGCAGAGCCGCTTTATACGCCATCCTTATTATTTTGTCTGCTTTTTCTTTCTCCTCTGTATTCATGTTGTGGTAGGGTAGCGAGTATGTTAGTCTGCTGATGACTAAGCTCTTTACCAAATGAAGCATGTCTTGTTCTTTCAGTCCAGCACGATTGTTCGTTATTCGAACTATCATACGAACAATTTGTTGAGCTGTTCGTTTAAGCATATTCAGTGTGTGGAGACATCGCTGATTGGACTGTAACCACATCCCTAAGATCCGAACAGTTGTTTTCTCTGGTATAATATTGCCGTAAAGCTTGACCTCAAGGCGGAGGCTCGGGTCTGTCCTTTGTTTTTTACTCTTGGAGAACCGAATGAGTTCCGATTTGTCTGCTGAGCACTGAAGCCCCCTTTCTTTAGTGTAATCTTCGATGGTTTTAGCTGCCAGTTGAAGCCGCTCTTCTTTTTCCGCCAAGCTACTCTTGGCTGTCCATACAGTGATGTCATCCGCATAGAAGGAGTGTCGGATGTCGGGAATACCTTCCTGTTTTTGGGCTAGACCAATCATGGCTATGTTGAAAAGCGTAGGCAAGATCACAGCGCCTTGTGGTGTGCCTTTGCTCGGTGGGTGGAAGACATTGGATTCGTGTTCTCCTAATCTGATAACAGCAGTTCTTTTAGTAAGGAAGTTCTGTACATATTTGTACGTCCTTTGACCGCAGTTTGTCGCTGCTAGCCCATCTAATATGGCCTTATGGCTTACGTTGTCAAAAGCGCCTTTTATGTCGATGGCGGAGGGCTCTGGAAATTTAGACCACCTAGTATTTGCTAAATTAGCACGGTCTTAACTGCCACAGTTTCAATTAGCACAGTTTTAATTAGCAAGGTACTATCTCTTCTTGTTTCTTTTTAACTCTCTGCTGCATTCTTTTTTTTTCTCTTTCACTTATCTTTTCTATGCTTCTCTTTTGTTTTCTCCAGAAAGCATCCAATGAAGGTACCCCTACATTGTACACACATGAAGTCTACCTCAATGTATGTGCTGGTTATAAGCCTCATTATCTGCAAAATTGGTAGGTGATACAGGAAAATGGACAATAACTATACTTTTAAAATGTACACTGTCAAGAACACTATGTCCTTATTTGTAGTCAATCATCCATGCGGCATTCTTTCACACGTTGGGATAATGTCTCATCTTTATTAAGCTTGCATGAGTGAACCACACACTTCATTAGACCGAAAGCTCCCTATACTTCATGTTCAATGCAAGACTGTGAATTATACTGTGACTTAGATTATGAATTATATTACAGTCAATCCTAAGATGAACAGACAAAGGGGGCATGTGCCGACTGATCTATTGCATTGCTTGTGCTAGGTGTGACTTAGTTTTTTGGTCATTCAAAGTGGCAGAACGGAAAGCTTAAACAGTTCTACTGCTAATAAGTGACTCACTGTGAGTCCATGGGCTTATGCTCGGGTGGCCCCAGGTAGGCCAGCAGGGTGGCCATCTTGTCAAAGGGGCGCCTCCCGACTGCCTTGTGGTCCCGCGAACTCGACAGGTAGTCGCCGATCTTCTCCTGGTGGTTCCACAGCAGCCGGTGCAGTGCATGCACATTGGCATCGCTCACAAACGACATGCTGTGGCTGCCGGGCTCCACCGACTCACAGTCAGACGTGATCTGCATCACCCATCTGCAGCAACGGCACGTGCCCTGATAAGCACTGCCCCCCACAGTTGCCTTCAGCACAAGGGAGCTATGATTGGATGACTTTCACAGAGGAAGAACAGCACAGAGAGAAGGGAAGTGTTGACACAGTCCAAACCTGTTAATATTGAAGTTGCGTCCTTAGAGTGTACTTGAAAAGCACAAATGACAATGACGAAACAAACACATACAAAAGGACTTGTTTCTTTCATCTTTACCATTCATGTTTTATGGGCCAACTCGCCCAAATCAAAGTATTCTTGAAGTTGTATCTTCTGCAGAAATCCCCTCATCATAGCTGATATTTTTTGTTACAGCTGACACTCTTTACATGCTGACATTGGAGGAAATACATTTTATGTTTACTTCACCATCTGCTAAATTCATTACGCGAGTCCATTTTATGTATGTTTGTCTTCTTAAACCCACTAAGTATCTAGTTCTTCAAGTGGGCTCTTTGGGTGATGCTAATTTTTTGGCTATTTGGGTTACTGCCGTCATATTTCAGTGGTGTTCCAACTGCATATAGGTTCCCACACCAGGGAGCAAAATTTGCTGACAGCTAGCCCTTTCTGCTTTACCTGCAAATGCTTTCAAATGTACGCCCAATGCCCCTGACTGTCAAGGTCTAATAAACTCTCCAGCAGCATTCCAGGTAGACAAGTAGACAGCCAAAGGTGTTCCTGACCTGCGACCGGCTTCGAAGTTGGCCCGCAAGAAGTCGTTGAAGGGCAGCATGTGCTGCTCCTTGCTGAACTCCACGTGGTTGGCAATGTTCTGCAGGATCTTGGACATGAGCATCAGGCCCCTCTTGACGCGTGAGGATGGCTGCCGGTCCACTATGCCCATCTCGTATGGGGACACTGCAAAGACAGGAGAGCACACGAGTGAAGCATACATTCCACAAGACTGTCAGTAATATTGTCGCTCATGTCATCCTTGTAGATATTGCTGGAACAGCTGTAAAAGCAATTTTTGTTCTTTTATTGTCACAGCAATTATATGTACGCACATTATTGCCATCGCCGTCGCCGTTGCTGGCCTGTTTCACACAAAGTCCATGTTGATAAAAGCTTTCGCACATTGTACGTTCTACCTGCGGGTAACAGCATCCAAGTGGGGTTGACGAATGCGGCTTAAGCAGAGATCGAACGAGCTGGCCAATCTTTGTCACTTGGAGGGCGCATGTGATAACATCACCCCAACTGGGACATTTGGTGTTGGAGCAGCGAGAACACTGGCCGCCCGTCTTTAATGAGCATAAAATGCCATGAGGGCAGCAACTGCAAACCATTATTTCGAACAGATATTGAAAGATAGATTGAAAAAACTGATCAAAACATCGAAACTCTACTCGGAATACGCCACTGTTCTGATAAACAGAGTTTATTTCGGGCATATTTGAACAGTTGGCTGTATTTTTGGTGGATTATCAACGTGCGGTGGCTACACACAAGCGTAGGCCGTGACGTCACATTCTCCCAGGTGCGTGCAGAGTGCATGTGTAGCTGTCCTCCTCTTCCTTTTCTCCGCCTATCTTTTCATTTCACTCTCCCCCATCCACAAAAGCACTGATGCTTCACCTTAGCCGGGAGCATGGTTCGCCACCGCACTGGGATCTGAGTTGGCTGGAGACGTGAGCGACGTTGAACATTGTTGTAATGCCTGCTTCGAACAAGTGTAACGTCCTCAAACGTCACTTTTAGTCCACAGTGCCGCGGCATCAACCATTTCTGAAAAACTCACTGAATTCATTATGCTCCTCTAGTTTATGCCTAAAATGAAGATTGTACCTATTGATTTTCACACCCGATATTCCAATTTGGTCTAAAATTTTGGCGGCAAAAATTTAGTTCGGTATCCCTTTAAGTGGGGTTGCCGTCGTTATCTTGGCAGCCATCATCGGACAGCTCGCATGCCCTTCTATGGCTGCACTTCCAACACGAAGGGACTGTGTAAAAAGTGTTCCCGGAGTGGCCATATTCTCTTACACCGGCATTTTGTAGAGCTTTGCGAGATGGGATCTAAAAAAAGTTAGCTATCAGCCTCACTTTGTATAACATGACAATTTCTCGACAATTGCTCGCTATCGCACTTATTGCTCTGCCCTTGGGGTGAAACTCTGACTTTTTCAATAAACTAATATTCAAGTCTGCGTGTGCCTGTTTTCCTTCTCACACCATGTGCTATCTTGTCATTCTTTTTTACTGCTATGCATCTGTAAAAAATATGATTTTTAGGTCTGTAATAAAATGCGCATGCCAGACTTCAAGTGTCGCCCTTATTGTACAACAGTTCTTAAAGCACTATACCAGAATACCTGGCAGCTGCGGTTTACGTGAACAGTTTTAGAACCAGCACAAGACTAAGCAACGAATGCTCGTTATTGCCAGTTCAGTGAAATAGTTCTTGCTGCTCAAAAAGAACCTCAAGCCATGCTCAGAATTCAGGACTTACAAGTTATTGTGTGGTAATATTTCACATAGCAATAATTTCCAGCATTCTGTGCATTCTGGATATTTCTGTTCATAGGCAACCGAGGCAAAACAGAAGAGGGGCACTCACCGATGGCCGGGTTGATGAATCGCAGGAAGATGACGGTGCCCACAGCGCTGATGTTGTGCGGGAAGTTGGGGAAGCGCTTGTTGAGTACCTGGTACAGGCAGTGGCACATGCTGCGCAGCTGGGGAGGAAACCTGCACACATCGACAGCTCCCTCAGCCACTCATCTGGGACCCAGAGTGAAAAGTTGGTGAAGCTATGACAATGTACCGTATAAACCGGACTATAGGTCGAGTGGGAATATAGGTCGACCCCCCAAGTTTAGGTTACCGAAAAAGAAAAAAAAGGAAAACAACCCAAAACTGCCGAACCACATTTATTTGCGAATCGGGCGCACTCCATCCCGATCGTCGGAGCTCCCCTCTACCAACCATCGCAACTGTCGCATTGTCGTGCATTTGAAAATGATGAAGGGCGGAAGCTTTCTACCATCTGCCGTGCATGCCAGCATGACGGTGAAGCGCGAGTGCTCGTTGCCAGTGGATAACAGCTTCACATCCTTGGCGCTGTGCTGCATGATCGTGGTCGACGAAGGCATGTCAAACCACACGGGGGTCTCATCGGCGTTGCCAATCTGCCCCATCATGTAATCGTTCTGCTCCCGAAGCCGGTTTACGAAGCGCTGAAAGTTTACGAGCTTGTCCTCGAACTCCTCCGGCAACTTTTGACAGATGGATTTGCGCCGCTGGAGAGAAAATCCTTTGCGTCGCATGAATCGACGCACCCAAGAGTTCGGTGCATGAAACTCTTCTCCTGTGAGCACAGCTTCCCGAGCGAGTTCCACGGATTTCTTGCGAATGGTATCCACGGTCACTGGCAGCGAGCGCGCACGAACTTCCCGCACGAAGTCCGCTAGCTTATCCTCCAGCTGCGGATGAACGGCACTTCGTCCACGAAACAAGATTTTTCGAGGATTGCACATTTGCAGCTTCTCTTCTGCGCTCTCCAATAGCGCACGCTTTTTTCTGATACACCAAAGCGGCGCTGAGCAGCCATATTCCCGTTCGCTTCTGTGAACTTAACATCTAGTTTAAACGCAGCTGAGTACTGCCTCCTCGCACCCCTAGACGTATTCAGTGAACGAAAAAAAAAAAAAGGGCCACTAAAATGCAGCGCAATGTCAAGCGGAACGAAAACTCGGAACAGATCGGAAGCAAATCACCAACACAAAAAAAACAGACTGCGATTGGATTTGGATGTGGATATGGCCGCGTCTGGCTTCACAACCACATGCAAGCCATATGCGTCGCACTTTCGGCTAGACACCGCTATACAAGACGAGGGGCGACCTTAGCTTATTACTTTATTGAAAAAATCTCGACCTATATTTCGGTTTATATGGTACTGTCTTTGTTGGTTGTAGGCACTGTTCACCAACCAGAGAGCGCTACATAGCCATCACTGAGCAAGCGAGTGCCACTGACATTAACTACTAGAGCTATGAAGACAACAAGACAACATTAAAAGCTATATACACACCTCACTTCTCATTCATCACATGCACCAGGAAATGAGGGCATCTCATAGCAGGTGGTGTACACCTGCAACACTGCTAACACAGAAAAGTCCTTTCTTCCAATATGCTACCCAGCACTGATTTATTCATTGAATAAATTATAAACTTTCATAATACACGGTCTAAAAGTAACACCAAAGATTTGGAGCACTGGATTACTGTTGACCACATGAAGCTCTCTAACTCTAACCGGCACCTCAATAGTGCTTCACACAAGCACCTATATTCACTCGAAATGCGGTCGCTGGGACTGGGAACCGAAATCGTGACGTTGCACTCGGCAACGGAGTGCTGTGGTACAATGATGATAAGTACCTGTCCGAGGAGGAGATGACAGCATTGAAGACCTTCTGGGTGAGCTGGAGCAGGGAGCGGCGGTTCTCCTCGACGTCTTCGTGGTCATCCACGCGTGCCGGGTCCACCTCGTAGCTGGGTCCATCAGCCAGCAGCAGCAGGGGCTGCACCAAGGGCTCCAGCAGGCTGTGCAGGTACGACGCCCCGTAGATCTTGAAGCAGAATGCCATGATCTTGCTGCCCAGGCTGTTTCCCCGGAACAGTGTCTGCATGCAGTCCGACAGCTCCACCTGCATAGGCACAACAAGATGACAAAGAGAGATGATGATGAGATGGGCACAACTGTAAGCGCATCGGACAGCAGCAGTTCTTTTCTAGCCATCAACAAATGATTGTCATCATCCTCATTACGCCGACTGTAGGGCGATGGTCTCTCCCACGTTCCTCAAGTCGACCCGGTCCTGCGCTTGCGGTGGCACATCATCCACACGAGCTTCTTAATCTCATCTGCCCAACTAATTAACTCCCTCCTCCTCACCCACTAGCCCTGTCTTAGAATCCCCTCTATTACTCTTAATGACCAGCAGTTACCTTGCTTACACGTTGCATGCCCATGCCCATTTTTTTCTTCTTCCAGTTGGACTCCCCTAACACCTGTTTGTTCCCTAACCAACTTTACTTTCTTTTTGTCCCTTAAAGGGGCCCTGAAACACTTCCTCAAGTAACCGTGAAACGGATTAAGTTAAAGAGCTTACTACCTCACAAATTCAACGCCGCAAATATTGTAAGAATCTGTCCAGTACAAGTGGAGTTATAAAGAATTGTCGCACGCTGCAATCGTGTTCTCTCTTCTCTCATCCCGGCGAAAGCGACGGAGGCTAAACAGGGAGGGATGGCAGGGGCAAAAAAGAATATGTGATGTGCGCCTCGTGAACTTAAGCACTTTTTATTTTTTACTTCGAATACACAGCTTTTTGCGTGTGATCACATGCGCACACGTGGACAAGTTGTGGCCTCCCGCGGCGAGCACTGTAACGACCAAGCGCACCCTGCTCAAATCAGCCAATGGCTGATAGATGGCCTCCTACACACAATGTTTGAGCGTCTTCCGTTCTTTCTAGAGAAAAGAGAAAGCAATTTTTAGCTGACCTTGATGTTTGCTTTCTCTTTTCTCTAGAAATGATGAAAGACGCGGTGGTCTAGTGGCTGGGGTACTCGGCTGCTGACCCGCAGGTCGCGGGATCGAATCCCGGTTGCGGCAGCAGCATTTACCATAATTACTCGAATCTAACGCGCACCTTTTTTCCAGTTAATTGAGTTCATGAATCGCGTGCGCGTTAGAATCGAGTACGAACAAAAAAATTACGGTCAATCTATTGCCATCGACAAATCCAAAATGGCCGCCCCCTACGTGCGTCGGCATGGCGCGATGGCCATTTCTGCCTATGTGTTTCCCATGTGCGGCACTTCGTACGTGTGCTGAGGAGTTCGTCATCCAGTAGTGCATTAGCATCGACGGCGTGGAAGGGCCGACTCAAAAAACTCAAGTGCACCACGATGCCGCTTTTAAAAGAAAAGTCATCGCGTGTGCAGAAACGGACGGAAATCGGGCCGCATCGCGGTCGTTCGGAGTTCCCAAAACGTGCGTGCGGGACCGGCGGAAACAAAAGCAGAAGATTGTCGACAGCAAAGCTTCACGCAAAGGCTTCAGTGGACCACAGCAGGGTCGGTTTCCGCAAATTAAAGAGCTGCTCGGCGAGCATGTGCTTGAGCAGCGAGCGGCACAGCGGCCCATGAGGACAGAACTGCTCCAAGTGCGGGCTATGCAATTAGTCTTAGAAAAAGGTCTAATGCGGAGCCAGTTTAAAGCGAGCAGGTGCTGGCTAACTAACTTTATGAAGAGGAAAGGCTTTTCCCTCCGAAGAGGAACATGCATATGCGAAATGTTTTGCGGAGGAGTACGATGAAAAGCTTCACAGTTTTCAGATGTTCGTCCTAAACTTGCGGCGCAACAACGGCTACCTGCTTGGGCAAATCGGGAATGCCGATCAGACGCCTCTTTACTTCGACATGTCTGGCACCACAACCGTCGAGAAGAAAGGGGCGAAGGAAGTTCGCGTGCTGACATCGGTCCACGGTAAAGCTACAGTGACGGCAACGCTCTGTTACACGTCAGATGGACACAAGCTTCGCCCGTACCTCATATATAAATGGAAGACGCTCCCGAAAGGAGTCGTTTTTTCGAGTGGTGTGATCGTGCGGACCAGTGAGAAAAATGGGTGCGCGTTGCAATCAATGTCTTACTTTTTTTTTTTCGCGGTAGAAATCGGGTGCGCGTTACAATCGAGGGCGCGGTAGAATCGAGTAAATACGGAAATACGATGGCGGCGGAAATGTTGTAGGTGCGTGTTCTCAGACTCGGGTGCACGTTAAAGAACCCCAGGTGGTCGAAATTTCTGGAGCCCTCCAATACGGCGTCTCTCATAATCATATGGTAGTTTTGGGATGTTAAACCCCACATATCAATCAAGCTGACTTTGATCATTTATTGTGAATTCCAGGTCGCGTGCTGCTCCATAATATTTGGCTCACCTGTTCTCCGGAGCCTCAATACCGACCGGCAGCATTTTCTGACCATGCTCAAAAATGTTGCAGAGCCCCTTTATGCATACAGTTTCCTAATATTAACTAGAGGGGACTCTGGCGCTGCAATCGTTCAGCAACCATGGGAATGGTGGGTAGTACACACATGTGCCTAGTCTTCGTACTTGCGGGTGGCGAATCGTACTTGCGGCTTCGTTTATGGCTGGTTACAATTTTGTTTTGAAGAAAAGAACGAACCCTTTTGAATGTTGTGACTAGATTCAAAATGATAAGCCTAAAAAAATAAGGTTGTGAAGCGCAAATGCTGAACATTTGCTAATTTATTTTTCGTGAAAAACAGCTTTAAGCTACACGAACACACACGGAGCCAAATTCAGGCCAGAGGTACGAAAATTAGACAAATGTGTGTACTACCCATCATTCCCATGTTCGCTGAAGAGCCGTGCGTTGCAGCTCCCATAGACACTATTGCCAGACTTTCCTCTAGTGTATATTAGGAAACTCAACGCCTTTATGTCTTCCAACCTCAAGCGGAATAATGACGAACATATAGACGCACTTTTGTTACACATTAAAAGTTTTCCAAGCTTTCCAAGACACTGAAACAACTCTGACAGTTTTGCACAAATGCCCATAGAACAACTTCTATAGGGTTGTTAACAGACCAATTTAAGCTCTCTGCAAGATCAGTGTATTTGATTACAAGGCTTTAAGTCAGAGAATCACTACAGATGACAGCAGCTCAATTAAGGGGGGACGCGGGTCTTAGAAAAGTAAAAGATGGCCAAAAAATCGATTTTGAGAAAAACACATTTTTCGAATCTTTGAACCTATAAGCACCTCTCCTCAAATTATTAACGCTAAATTCGATAAAAAATAGGTTAAAATCTATTTTCAAACCATCACGGGAGTCGCAAAACAACCCGCAAAACAGAAAATTTGTTCGAACTTCCCGCGCGCGCCGCCAGCGAAGCAGCCGGCGGATCGGCGCCATCTTGGGCTTGTTTTGAAGCTGGTTCTTTTCTGCGCGTTTTGCGGGCTCTCAAAATGGCGTAGCTCCAACACAGCGACTGCCCTCCCCCGTTTTGCGAAGCCGTCTGCTGGACCGCTGATTGGCTAGAGCGCACCCGCGCCGGCGAGCCCCTCGTCTCGCGCTTACCATTGGCTGGCACGGCGGCGCGGCCACGGTTGCTCGCTCGTTTTTTTTTTGTTTGGTTTTGCTCCGTCGGCGCCTGCTCTCGTGCGTGTTATCTCGTCTGCTACCCGCTCGTGTACCGACGTCGCCGACGTATACGTCTTTCTGCATTTCGCCGGCATGGCTTGGGAAGCTCGCCTGAAGAAGAACACTCGTCAAGCTTTCGGCAGAAAACGAAAGCGAGCGTGGAATGCGCGGCAGAAGGGAGCGGCCTGCGCGCCGCCGAGAACGCCGGAGATGGCCGAGGCAGCGCACTCTGACGACAACGGGCTGTCGGAAATGCCTGTTATTGCGGAGGCAGCACATTCAGACGACGACTCGCTGGCGCAAGTGCCTGTTATTGCCGAGGCAGCACATTCAGACGACGATTCGCTGGCGCGAATGCCTGCCGAAGCGGTGCACTCTATTCGGCCCAGCTGCAGCACTTCGTCGGATCATCACGTCGTCGGATCGTCATCCGGCACTACTTGGAACCATTCAAGGTCGTGTCGACACGACGTTTTACTCTGCGGACGAGTTCGCCGAGTGCTCCATACGTGCGGCGAATTTAAAAGAGTCCCTGGCATCGCAGTGCGCGACAGCACGAAAGTTTGAGCTGCTGGACGTTCAGCTGGAGGGCGACGACAAAGAAAACGGCACGCAATTTGCCATTGTTGATATAGAAGCGATGGACTCGCTATTTGGACTTCTCCCCTGCCCCTAGTGCGGCTCAAAAAGTATGACTTTCTCCAAGGGAAAAAGAGACTATGGGCTGTGCTCAAAACTCGTGCCCGCATGCAGCAGTTGCGACTTTCGCGAAGAACGGTTTTCTTCACCGAGAGTTGCCGAAAATAGCCAGGCCAAAGTAAGGCCTTTTGAAGTGAATTTGCGTGCCATGAAAGCGATGAATACTATCGGCAAAGGGGCAACAGCTCTGACGGGCTTTTTTGCCGCGATGAATATTTCGCATCGAGGGCTTCACCAGAAAACATATCAAAGCCACATGAAAATCATGCGGGAAGCCTGCGGTGCGACTGCTGCCGAATGCGAATCCACTAGCGTTGCCCGCGTCAAAGAACTCTATGCGGAGTTTGGCAATCCACTGGGCAACGTCGACGTCATTTATGATGGCACGTGGCTTACCCATGGACACAGCTCCCATATCTGTGTTGGTTGTATAATTGAAATGTACACTGGTTTAGTTATTGATCACGTTGTACTTTCAAACTTTTGCCTGGGCTGCGCCACTGGACCAAAGGAAGATGAGGAGGGACACGCTGCTTGGCTCGTCCAGCACACCCCTGTGTGCCAGAAAAATGTTGACTGCAAGGCTGGCCAGATGGAAGTAGAAGCAGCCCTACGCCTCTTCCGACGCTCCTTAGAAAAGCATAAGCTTCGGTACACAACAATGCTTTCAGATGGTGATAGCCAAACCTTTCATGCCCTCACTGAGGATGAAGTTTACGAATACATAAAAGTTGAAAAAAAAGACTGCATCAACCATGTGCACAAACGAATGGGGGCTGCCTTACGAACGCTCATCGAAAAGAAAAAAGCTCAAGGTGGGTCACTTGGCGGAAAAGGTAGGCTCACTCAAGACAAAATAAAGAAAATTACCTCTTACTATGGCTATGCCTTGAGGAGCCACAAGAGTGATGTGCCAGGCATGAAAAAGGCTGTGCTGGCCACACTAAGGCACATGTCATCAACAGACGAGGCACCCAAACATGACCTCTGCCCTGAGGGAACAGATTCATGGTGCAAGTTCAACAGGGCCATAGCCAATAGTGAGGTGCCTCCACCGCACAAGAACAGCCTGCCCGATTTCGTCTGTGAGGCACTAGAGCCTGTGTTTATGAGGCTTAGCGACAAAGCATTGTTGGAAAGGTGCAGTGATGGGATCACCCAGAATCCTAGTGAGAGCTTACACGCTACAATTTGGCAACAAGTCCCCAAGACCACCCATGCCTCACTGCACAGCGTAGAAAGAGCAGTGGCTGAAGCCATCAGCCGCTTTAATCAGGGGGCCACGAAGAGCAATGAAGCAATTGCTGAGAAGCTAGGCTACAGTGCAGGATATCTCTTCATGCGTCGTGGCCTTGAAAAGGATAAAACCAGGCTTCACAAATCGCGGAGGGAGCACCTGCAGAGCAGTTCAACAAAGGCAACACTTGCAAAGCGACATAAGCCTGCAAGAGACACTGCATACAGCCCTGGCATGCTGTAGAATTGTAAGGATGTCTGGGACAAAAATGTGTGTTTTACTTGAAATAGTGTTTTATGTATAAAAGGGCGATGTTTTTATATATAACATGTGTCTTCCTTTGGTTTTCAGTGCACTAGAACAGCCACAAAGTTGTAGACTGGGTTCCTTATACTGATTCAACGGCCAGTACACAGTTTTTAAATGAGCTGTGGCAAATATTTTGGGAAGGTGCATTAACACATTTGGTACAGCCATACTCACATAATGTAGAGCTATACAACGGTGCCATTTTTATTGCTCTAGCTTCACTTTAGCAAAAGTTACAGTTATTAGAAACTTTAAATGCGTTTTTCTCAGTTTGATGTTTTTGTGCACCACACTAAACCTTAGGGGTTTTTCTTATATGTTACTGTTGATTGAGAATGACAAACTTGGTATCATTTTATTTGTAATAACATTACCTATGGGGTGATGCTATTTTGATTACTCTAGAAGCATACTGTTAATTACAATTATGGATAGTAATGAGCGAAAATTGAACAGTATATCCATTGTAAGTGCTGGTCTGTTTTCTTATCTATATAATGCCTAAAAATTAATAAAAATAGCATCACACCATACAGAAAGCCCTCAGCATTGGGGCTATGCATTTATTTTTTGGATCTGACTTGATTAAGTTGCCAAAAAGCCCCCAATGAAGTGCATAATTAATTAAATTACAGATGTTAATATCTTTTTATCCACTGAAGCCATGTCAGAAACAATTACATATTTGAAATCAGCATGAAAAACTGTCCAAGATGGTGAGGTTTGGTCAAGATTGAGCCAAATACAGAAAAAAAAATTTTAAAGACCCATGTCCCCCCTTAAGTTTGCAACTGTCCACTTCCATAGCGTGTAACATGGATGTGCAACATAATAACAGAAACCAGCCTGATTGGATTTCCAATCTATGTGACATGAATTTTGGAACTAGTTTGTGAACCAATGATATAGGCAATAGATGAAATGCTCTACAACTCCCACTAAATAGAACATCCAGTCGCACGTCTCAGCCTTTACACATGGTGCGAATGATTTGAAAATTCCCTAGCCTAAAAGCTCCCTAAAATAAACGAACTGTTTCAAGGTACACTCAAACCTCGTTATAATGTAAGGAGATATAATGAGATAATGAATATAACGAAGTAAATGAAATTCCCCTTGAAAGCTCCATTGAGAACCATGCATTTTAAACCTCGTTGCAACGAAGTAAAATTGACTGGTAAATAGATATAACGAACTAAATTATTCTATCAAATAGTCTATAAAAGAAAACAACCGTTGCGTGTTAAATATACCGTTTTCTGCGGAGTTCGACGCTCATTCGGCGCAGCTCTTTCAAAACTCCCGCACTGGCCTTACAGCCACGCCACGCGCGACCGAGAGAGCCGTCCTTTTCACACAGCCAGCAGAGAGGATTGAGGAAGCGCTCAGCGGGTCACATGACCGAGAAGCAACGCCGCGGTGCAAAGCGATTTCCCTCTCACTTAAGAACACACGATGGGAAAGCTCCAGAAGACTTGCATTTATTCACAAATCAGAAGACATCCATCATTAATTGAAGTAATCAATGATGTGCGTCTGCACGCGTTTGCCTTGCAGCAAGTCAATCAATCCATTTCGCACGCAGTTTGCAAAGCATAGTAGCGCGCGGCTAAGTCCAAGGCCAACACTCTATAAAGACAACGACAACGACTGCGTCTCCGCTGCTACCTTCTGCACTGAGAAAGCAGGAGCGTCTCCACACGGAGAGAAGCAGATCAACATTAGAGAAAGAGTGAACTCTCTGCGACGGCTTCCTTTCTTTTTTTTTCCTCTTTCTCCGCGTGCGGCCTTGAAGAAAGAAGGGTCTCTACGTGCAGAGACGGAAAAGGGAGAAGCGAGGCACAGGCATGTCGCAGATCGGCATTTGAGAGAGAGCAAACAATCCACCACAGTCTTTTCTTTCCTTTTCTTCCTTTCCTTCTTTGCGCGCAGCGTTGAGAGGTGCCGCCGCGGGATAGGGCATGGTTCTGAGAGCCTTTTCGGAGTGCAGAGAGGAGGTTTTTCCCAATTTCCGCATTGCTGCCTCGCTGCTTTAGCCGCCCCACCTTCGGTGTGAACGAGCCTTTAAGGCTCGAACAAAATAGAACAGAACAGAACAGAACTTTTCTTCTAGCCTTGAGGAAGACAAGTCCGCTTGTCGAAACATCGGCTCGACAAAAGGCCTGTTTATTGATTTTTCATCGCAAGCTTCCATCTTCCCTTTCCTACTGGTTCTTTAGGGGTATTTACAAGATGTACAGTAAGACGAAACGCTAAATTATACCACACTTCTTCCAAGTCACACGCCCGCCATGATTGCTGTTAAGCCATTCCAGAAGGTGTGATGGCAAAGTGGCAGCAGCGTTTCCTTCACATCAACTCAACTACCGCCAAAGCATCTTATGGACTGCTGCGAAATGGCTGTTTAAATCTTATGCCTTACCTTATGACCGTGAACCCACCATTTTGCTAACGACCTTATTTTTTCATCGTGATACAGCTATGGTCATTGTAATTATACTTGCATTTGCCAATATGATTGAACTGGTGCTGTTTATGCTGATTGTTCTGCAAGTGCTTCAGACATATACCAGTGCTTCAGACTTCACCAGGCAGGACCAGCAGGAGCATTTATTCCGCGATTGCCTCGGCTCAGAACAGCAACGAACCAGCCCGATTGCGATGATGATGGTTATGTACAAGTGAGAACGATGAAGTACGATAAATGTGCTTACACTAATTTCCCCCTCTAAGAAGAGGCCAGCCTGGCCGCAGCTCAAAAATCTTCTGATAATGAAGAGAAATGTTCAGGTCACATCATCGGGCAGTTGCTCAAGAGGGCAAATACACAGACCAGTGCGTGCCTCTCACCTCTTTGTAGAACATGTTCCACAGCAGTGGGGACAGCAGGTGCTTAGCGTCAAACAGCGTCACAAACACACGGGCCAGTTCATCCTGCAACAAGAAAAAGGGAACCACTGTTCAAGGTGCGCTCCCTGCAACCAGATGGTGACGGTCAGCAGGGTCCACTCACCAAGATAGCCTGCGAGACTTATTCTCGTGAGCAAGTGTACAGTATACTCTTATTAAAGATAACCTGAAGGGGGACCAGAAAAATGTGTTTCGTTTACCCGGAGTTCCATCTACAGAAAGGTGAACTGGGTGGCTGCATTCAAGTATGATACCAATCATATCAGAAGTAGCTGTTCCATTTAAGCAGCAGTTTCGTTTAACAAATTTCTAACTTTATTTATTTTATTTACTTAAACATACTGCCAATCCCTCGTGGGATTCTCGCAGGAAGGGCATAGACACAGTACATGTCAGAGATTTTGAAAAAATGTGGGGTTACACAGTCGGTGGAGCGTAGTACACATTATACATTCTTCATTGAATAAGTATGAACAAGGAACGCATACATTTTACAAAAGTAACATACCGCACAGGTTTTGATATTACAGGTTACAAAAAAAAACTCTTCATTACAAATCTTTTCATGATTTAGTGAGAAGATGAAACACAAATGAGTTGATACACACATTCACTTGGTGATAACAAGTTATCGTCACATCGTGTCAATTTTCTTTTCTACCAGCCTTGAGAACTCTGTTAAACTCGTGGTACCAGTTATTGAGTTGTCTAGAGAATTCCAATCCCTTATTGCTAATGGAAAGAAAGGGTACTTGAAACAGTCTACGTTGAACCAGTATTCAGTTAGCCTTTGGGGATGTTTTAGTCTGGTTAGCCTTGTTAGATCAACGGATATATAGTCTGAGGCCTCTAATTTTAGGTGACCGTGAATTAGTTCATACAGAAATTTTAATCTGGCTATCTTGATTCTATTATCGAGGGTGAACAGGCTAGCTTGTTTTACTAGCTCTGTCGGAGGGTCGCTCATTTTATATCGGTTAAAGATAAACCTTACCGCTTTTCTTTGGACACCTTCCAAGTTGTTGATTAATTCTTTAGTAAAAGGGGCCCAGACTATATTGGCATATTCGAGTACGGACCGGACATACGTCGTGTAGGCCAACAACTTTACGTGAGGTGGGGCCTGTCACAGTCGTTGTCGGAGCATAAACAGGCGTTACTAAGAGCCCACTGTTCATCATGTACTAAATATGAGCAGTGAGACGAGCTTGGAAGGTAGCTGACATGAATTTCGAAGTTTGCATGTGACCTGAACGTGACCAAAAAACCTCTGCGACGTCACCACTGAGCTCCGAGCTGCATGGCTAAATTATGATACCGTCGCCATTGCACTTTTTCCGAACTTGTGCCAGCAGGTGTATTTGGCAACCGCTTATGAATCTGTACCCATGGCTGACATGCGAAAACCTCATGAAAGTCTGCCACCAGGTGACATTGATGAAAGCAACGGCAATGACATCACGTTGAACGTGCCACATGGAAAAAACCATGCAGGCAGCGTACAAGTGCATCACAGTTCTGTAAGCTGTTTTTCATGCTCGACGGTGTTAGTTGCATACGGCAATCTGTCATTCTGGTGGCTCACCCAGACCGAGAATGGTCAGAAATAAACAGACTGTAATTAATTATCTGTCATGTGCCGCAGCAAGTGATGTGCTGTGTTATGACTAATAGGCCTCTTGCAACATATCACAGCAAGAAAATGCCACACCAGAATATCCGTGTCCCTACCCCTTTAAAACATTGCAGTTTCTGTAAACGCACATCAAAAATAGAGTGCGGGTTCAGGTTTATCTGGGAAAACACATTATGTGCATATGAATACATGGTGTAAAGTAGTGTAGTACATAGTGTAATGTGGCTTTTGGATTTATCAATTTATGCATCTCTACAAGTGCTCAACAAACGCTTTGAATGTGCACTTGAAAGAACGGGTGCATGCAATTCGCCAACACTATTGCCAGCCAAAAATTTGCAGTCTCTAGGACAACACGGTATCCCTTACAAACTGTACTTGTACACTCAGTCAGTCCATCTACATGGGTTCTCAAGCAGATTTCAACAAAGGGTGCTTTAGGAATCCACAAGCAATCAGAACAAATGCTGCCCTGTCCTATTTCACCTCCCTTAATACGATCCATAAATTCAAAGAAAATTTGCATCGCATTTCAGATTTAACGAACCCATCTCATCCAACCTATGTCAGCACACTGGAAGTTTCCAAGAGAATCATGTGGCAGCGACGACAGAACTCGAATATATTGTGAGGAGCAAAGTGAACCGCCGGGCAGAGTAGACTGACCATCTGCGGGGTGATGACCACACTAGCTAGAGCCATGGCGATTGGCAGCTCGCCCTTGTCGCCAATCATGGTGACCAGCTGGACCAGCTGCTCAAACCGATCGGCCAGCACCGTCTCGGCCAGCATGTCAAACTCGGTGCCCTGTTGCAGGATCTTGGTGAGCACCTCCATGAAGGCTGCTCGCGTCTGCAAATCCTTGTGGTAGCCCAGGCCTGCAGCCAAGCACATCACCTCGTCTAGGGTACTACATCCACCCACTCAAACTATCGCAACACATTAACAGAATCACCACATGTAGTCGAATTTACAGATTTTCAAATCAGAGCAATTTGAAAATTTGCGCAGGTTAAACATCTCAAAGTGAGTAAATAAAGGCCTCACCACGCCAGCTTTTGAGAAATCAAATGTAACAGAAACAACAATGATGCATGTGCAGATATCAGTAATGATATGATGAAGGATTTTCACAGCACCTAGAGAAGATGAATACAACTTTCATAGGGCCAATAATTTGCTTCCAAGAGATGCGTTGGAAGCGTTTGCTTTCATGTGTTCAGAAGCTTAGACCCCATCTTGCAAACAACATGTCATCTATTGCTTCACAAAAGATGCCACCATTCCACTGCTGTGCATTCCGCATATTTCGCGAGTTGTCACCACAGACAGTGCAAACTTTCGCCTATTATGCATGAAACAATCAAGTAATGCCCTTTCCAATATGACAGTGAAAAACGTCTACCACAGAAGGTTATCTCTGGGCAAAACTTGTGTAGAAGTGAGTTTAGCCTTACACCATATTTACTCGCATAATGAACGCACTCGCATAATAAACGCACCCCCAACTTTAGTAGTCAAAATTTAGATTTTTCTTCTCCCCCCATAAACACACCCGTTACATTCATCTGCTGCAGTCCAGCTAACCGACACCTGGCGCCTCCTTGCCGGTTGCATCTCTTCCATTTCGTTTTATTATGCCGACCTCCCTCGTCCGCTTTGGCTTGCTTCCCCCCCCCCCCCCCCCCCCCTTCGCTTGCTGCCACGCGCCATATAGTTTTTCTTTCCATCTGTGCGCGGCACATACCCAGTCTTTTTTATCTATGCGCCACAACTAGGTTCACGAACAATGCTAGTGTACAGACATCGCAGCTGACAAGCACTCAGTGAGCGAAGGTCACAAAACTTCCTGCGCCAACAGATGGTCACTTCCACAAATACGAAGCTTTAAGGCCTAACCACATGCAAGCAATTTTCGAGCCACGATGACAGCATTTGCTGTCACTATGGCTGTCAGGAAGGGCCATTCGTCACCATCACGTTGCAGGTTTCTGAAAAACCAGAAAGAAATCGCTTGTCGCCCTGAGAAGATCGCGACTATTTCTGCAACATGGTCCCCGATTTTCCCTTCGATTACAAGCGAGGCAGCCGCCGCATTTTGTCATTAACCTTGTTATCGACGGTTTGTTTTGATGATTCGGTGGTAGCTTGCTGCAATGTTGGTTACTTGCTACAATGTCAAGGGCGTCATCGCGGTCATCGTGCGAGGTTGCCACGAAGTTGGCGAAGTGCGTCGTGGCGTTGTAGAGCACGATTGTGGGTGCCCCTCAAGATCAGAGCAGATACTACTGTTGCTGTTAAACGATTGCAACAAAAGATAGCCTCGAAACACTTTCATGGCGTGCACAGGCAGCCCGGGAACAGCTTGCAGAAGATAGCGTGCCTTCAACCACCGAACATGAGTGAAGTGCAACAAAGAAGCTGAGCGACCTAACATTTTTTTGCATTACCGCATTTTTTTGCTCATAGTGAAAAAGTTTCCATAAAATTTTCCCCGCATAATAAACGCACCCCCAGCTTTGCTCCGATTTTTCAGAAAAAAGTGCATTCATTACGTGAGTAAATGCGGTAAATACCATGCATGCCTGGAACTTTTATTTACAAAATGATTTGTACAGTGGTCACAGAATGAAACTTGAAATCAAAATAGTTAGGGTTATGGAAATATTATATTGCTTCAAATATTTGAACAAATATTACAGTATTCCAATTTGAGTCAATTAAAATTTTAAATATTGAAAATTTCAAAATATTCAAAATTAATTACCGTATTTACTCGCATAATAGGCACACTTTTTTATTCAGGAAATCCGGCTCGAAGTTAGGGGTGCGCCAATTACGTGGGATAAAATTCTCGAAAAGTTTTTCTACTCCGTTCTCGTGCTTTAAATCTGCACATTTGTCAAGTAAAAGGCAACTTTATCGCTTGCCAATTAATTCAGAATAAAACAAACATACCGATGTACCTTTTAATAAACAAGCGAGAGCCGTCAACTGCACACACACATGTAAAATTTATTTACACAAAATTCGTAGGTGTTCCTCCTTTTCCCTATTTGAAGTCCGAGTTGGAGAACATAAATTCATCCTCGCCGAGCGGGGATTCGTTTTCGGTGTCCAAATCATCCGCACCCCACAACATGTCATCCTCACTCGCGTCCAGTGCATTCGAGACGCCCGTCTTCTTGAAGCTTTTCATGCCGACTTCGTTGGAGATCGCCTGCCACACTTCAACGATCGAAGCACACAACATTTACACAGACGGCCTCTTAGTCTTACCACCTGGAGTCAGCTGATGTCCTCCAGCCATCGAGGTGGTGTACAGCCTCCGAACATTGTTCTTGAAAGGCTTAATCAAGGACACGTCCAAAGGCTGCAGTATCGATGTGAGGCCACCCGGAATCACTGCCAGATCTTTGTGCAGCTCTTTCAGCTCATCTCGTACACGGTCTACTAGGTGCCCATGAAAATTCTCCAGCACAAGCATGGATGGGAACAACAGACCACCCAGCCGCCAACCCTAGACTGTTTTCACCCAATCCACCATGAGTTCTGCACTCATCCAGCTTTTTTCCTGGACTCTGACATAGATGCCTTGACATAAATTTACCTTTGGGAGCGTCTTTCGTTTAAAAATCGCGTAAGGTGGTAGCTTGCACCCATCCGCTGTCACCGACAGCATTACGGTGCATCGTTGTTTATCAGCGCCAGACGTTCTGACGATGACGTTTCATGCACGTTTCTCCTCCATTGTCGTGTTCCGCGGCATATCAAAGCAAAGGGGGGTCTGATCAGCGTTGCCGATCTGAGATAAAATGAAGTCTTTCTGCTGTCGGAGCTTCATAACGAAACGATCCTAGGAAGTCCACTACTTTGTTCTCATATGTTGCGGGCAAGCGCTGGCACAAGGTGGTCTGCCTTTTCAGTGCGAGGCCATGGCGCCGCGTGAAACGAGTTGTCCATCCAGAGCTGGCTTTGAACTCTTTTGCTTCGATGCGCTGTGCTCGGGCTATTCTGTGCACCTTAGTCTGCACAATATCCAAAGACACAGCACAGCCGCTTTGTCGTAGCTCCTGTATATGCCGGACCAGTTGCTTTTCAACGTTCAGATACCTGCCAGTCTTGGCATCGTGGAAAGCCCATTGTGTCTCCTTCGCCGCCTTAAGCTTTTCTTCTTGATCCCTCTAGTACCAAATACTGGTTTTTCCAACACCGAAATGCCTACTTGCAGCCCAGTTGCCATGCTCTAGCGCGTACTGCACTGCCTTCAGTTTAAATCCAGCCATGTAGCTTGCGTACTTCCCCATGATGGAACCAAAGTTGAATACACGACCACAACATATGCACACCGCTTGCAAAATAGTATTTCTTTTTTTTTTTCTCTCATAGTGGTGATGCCAATCAAGCCCCGGGCGTTGTACACGTGACCTCCCAGGAGCGTAGCGATTTGGGGGGTACCAGTAAGTAACAGCCGCTTTTTTTTTTTTTTTCGCTCACGGATGCTTTTTTTTTTTTTTTTTCGAGTTTAATTTCGACAAACACGTTGGTTAGGTCATTGCACTTTAAATTTTTTTATTTGCTCGTCGATTTGCCTTCTTTTTTCTCTTCAGGGTACAGAGACCGTGTCTAAACTGTACCGCTGGGGGGTAGAATCGTTTCTGATCACGGCCAAGTTCGGCGTGCACGTATTATCTGCGGAATTAAAAAAATCGAATTTTTTACGGCCAAACTAAGGGTGCACCTATGATGTGAGTGCGCTGATTATGCGAGTAAATACAGTAACATACGTATAGCAGTCCACAAGTAATCCCCTGTAAACGCGGTTTCACTGCAGTGAAGAGGTGCTAAGCCATGAAAACACTTATCCAAAAAAAATCCACCCTGCCGCGAAGCCACACTTCAAGGTTCAATTAACCTGTTACTGTCACATTGATTCATCGGTTAGGTTTTAGCGCTTGTTATGGTGGCTTATATGCTCTAAGTATCATTAATTTTAAAACGTAGCAAGTTTTACAAGTTATAACTTGCATTCTACTGGATGTCAAATCCTACTACTATGAACTTGTTTCCACTTCCTTGAACAAAAAAAAAAAAAAAAACGGTGTTTGCGCAGGCTTTATTTCTATTTTTAAATAAATATTGTGCAGCTTAGTTAGGTCATGACAAATATGCCCATTTCTTTTTCTCATATTATGTCATATATACTATCTGAATTTCATTCTAAATCATTTGACCAAGATCGCTATTCACTTCGAATTTGGTTCGAACCTAAATTTTCTACATATTTGCACAAACCTAAAAAATTCCAGTGTAATGACCGAAATGCGCAAATACTTAAGGCAATCGCATCACGTGATTACAATCTGGCCACTAGTGATGACGGTAGTTCTGGTGCAAGTCTTTAAGCCACTACAATGCTGATGTGACATAAACTGAAAATGGTGAATATGATGATGACATGTGGGGTTCAATGTCCCAAAATCACCATATGAATATCAGAGACGCCGGAGTGGGCGGCTCTAGAAATTTCGACCACCTGGGTCTTTTTAGCGTGCACCCAAATCTGAGCACACGGGCCTACAGCCCTTTTGCCTCCATCGAAAATGCAGCCACCACAGCAGAAGATGGTGGATACAAAGGTATGTGCAGAACTTAGTCTTAAACTGAGATATTTCATTCAATGAGCCTTGCATAGTACTACAAAGTGCTGTCTTTCCATGAATTGGCGGGAGATGAAAGAAGCCGACAGTGAAAGCAAGCCCGTTCGTAATAACCCACCGATGGAGTGCATCAGGCCGGAGTCGATGTTGGCACTGAGCAGGTTGGACATGGCCTGGATGGTGCAGGTGCGCAGTTCACCCAACTTGGACGACTGGAGCCGATGGCGGCCCACGTCCTTCTCGTCGGGTGCCGCTTCGCTGCACTCGTTCAGCAGGTTCATGAAGAGTGAGAAGTACCTGCACAGATGGAAAGGAAGGAGACCCCTTAATTTTGAGACAGAAAGCTCGGCCCATGAATTGGCAAGAATGAGAAAAAAAACCCTTCCTTTGTTTGCAGCATGTGGGCCGTGCAGATTCAGCCAAGACATACAGAAGCTAAGTATAACGATTAGTGCTGCGTGTCTTGCAGGACAAACTTGCAAGACATAATGCTGCAGTGCTTTACAAACACATGCTTTACAAACACATGCTTTACAAACACATGTGTCTTGTATACTACATGCTTCACAATACAACATGAAATATTGCCGTAATAATGCGCGGTATAAGCGTACATTGCCATTAGGCATCAGAACGTATAATCATAATGACTTCATCGTTAAAGCCAGTCACCCACTACAAAAGGCACACACGTTACTGCACCCTTAAGGCCATATAGTGGGTGCATAACAAGTTCGAAACGATTTCATACACCAAGTGTTTGAAGTACGCACTAGGAACAGAATATCGCTATCACGTCAAGAGGCCCTAGTGGCCCGAGCAAGGACTGGAACGCAAGCCAATGGGGTCCCGAACTGGGGACTCCACCCATTGCTCAATAGGTGTAATAAAGTTTTTCATCATCGTATCACGTTCAACTCTTCACACGCACTGACATCACACAATACATGGGGGTCATTGTGCATCTCTCAAAATGCAACAATTATAACTGTGATTGAAACTGCACCTTTGATGTCAGCAGCCAAGCATTTAAAGCAGGGTCAATTGGTGCAGTGACTGCTTGAAATGCACATTTCCTTGTTCATACAGTGCAATCTGTTATGGGATGCTCCTGAAGGGTTTCCCGAGCTATTAAGGGTGACGCAGAGTGAGGAGACTCACTTGAGAAATAGCTGTGACTTGGCCTCCATGAGGTCTCCCCGGTCGCTCTCCTCCGGCTGCAGGGGCAGGCCCAACAGGAGGGCCGCCACTGCCTGCATGCACGCCTGGTCCAGGTCACGAGTGATGGCCGTCACGTCCCCGCAGCCAGGAGGCGCCATCTGGTGGCTGTTGCCCATCACCCAGTCGGTCAGGTACTCGACCAGTTTGTTGCGAAACTTCATCTCCTGGCGGAAGGCCAGGTCGTCCCTTCGCGCCATGGTCGCCTCTACCAGCTGGCACAGCTTGGTCTTGATGTGGAGCGCGTGCACCGTCGTGTCCAGGTGTCGCACGTACCTGAAACGTTCACCAGAAAAGGAACGACATGGCGCTACTAACAGAGCACATGGTTTTTGCTCTGAAATATCTCCCAAGTGTTAACTCTACACCTAACACTGGTTTCTGTGGATGAACAAAAGAATTCCCAAACGTCAGTAGTTTTAAGGACTTCGTTGGGAATCATAGCAAAAATTAAACACGCATAGTGAAGTAGCTGAGAACGACACTGACAGATGGGACTTATGCTAATATAATCAGGCTAAAGACCACAGGGGTTAATGTTTTACATCTGAATCCTTGATCAGAAAAATACTTTTTGCAAGACCTTCTATGTAACTCAGCTATCTGCCTCAATGGCCAATGGGGTCATGATTGTCAGAACTTCATCGTCATCAACCTAGCAGTCACCGTTCGTTACCATTGCCAGTGCTCCTCACAAGCTGCCCCTCGCCCGAGAGCACGACGTCATCTGTGTTTTATTTTATTGTTCCATTAAAAGCATTCCTTTCGGACGTGCCGTCTCTTGTCCTCCACAATAGCCTGGCAGCCGGCGGACTTCGAGGTTCAACACATGGTGCCGATACCCTACGAGATCTTCGAAACGACAACAATCTCATCGATTGATGGTGTGCGTTGTGACCACTGAACCTTTGGCGAACAGTTTCTGGCTGCCGAATGAACCAAGCAGCGGCTACCCCGATGACGCAAGTGCCTCCGCTTGCAACTGGATTCCACTGTACAAGAAGCGGAAGGCCTACGGGGACAAGAGCTGTCATCGTCACAGGTCAGCGTTTCAATCGACCAAATTAACGCGATGTACGGTCAGTTAAGGAAGATCGATGACAGCATACTAGATGAGACGCCCGACGAGCTGATTGAGACCAAAATGGTAGACGCGAGCAGTCGTGGGAATAAGATTGTCACGCTGACGTAAAAGCTGCGTTTTTCTATTCAGAATGATCGTGCGTCCCGAGTCTCGCACCCGATGACGAGCCAAGCTTCCTTGAATGTTACGTACCGGCTGCCGCAACTAGAGCTACAGAAATTCAATGGCAGTCAACAGCAATGGCATCGATTTTAGATGCAGTTCTCAATGGCACTACATAACAACGACGGTCTCAGCGCTGTCGACAAGTTAAACTACTTGAGCACACTTCTCACTGGACCTGCCGGTCCAGCCATGTCCGGACTTCAATCATCGGAAAAATGCCATAAAGATGCAGTAGACATTCCCAAGAAATGCTTCAGGGACGAGAGGATTATCATTCAGTAACATCTTTAAAGCCTCTTAGATCTAAGACCAGTCTTCTCATCTTCTAGCACCACTGAACTTTGAGAACTCTATGACAAAGTACAAGTCCACGTGAGGAGTCTCAAAGCGCTTGGAACAAGCCCTTCTACGTACTGCTCCATGCTACAACAGATTCGCTTGCAAGTCGTGCCATCGGACTTGGTTCTGTAGTACCACAAACTCCAGAAGCTAACGACAACGATCACTAGGGCATCAACGATGCGAATGCTAAAGGACCTAGAGGACACAATGACGAAGGCAGAGAAAGAGTTGCAAAGACTTGTGGAGTACTTCAATCATCAGCTTCATTGCCAAGAAGCTCTGATGGCTTATGCATCGCCAAAAAGGCCAGAAGTCAGTCGGGAAGCTGCAGAGAGATCATGGCAAGCAGGACATCGTATTTTATCGTCACCAGCAGCTCTATCAAGTGTGTTGGGGAAGAATGACTCAAGCCTTTTTGTGAATCATCGAAGCATCGCACTGACGTCTGCGAAAACGGAGTTTAGCAGTCAAGAAGAAGACTCTCACCAAGGCAGGGGAAATTTTCGATGTCTCAAGCAAGGTCACATGGCAAGAGACTGCAGAGGAAGGCAAAATTGGGCTAGATGCTCCCGATGCCATGTTACGCCCATGTGTGACCCGTACTTCCAGAAAAGGGTAAACTAAGCATCTGTGACCGCAGTAAACCTTCTCTCTGAACAAGTGAGTCCTGTAATACTCCTGCCGTCCTTGACGTCCAGAATAGCCAGAACAATGTCTTCAAAGAACTACAGGGTACTCTTTGATGGAGAAAGTCAGCGTTTCATCACCATCAAAGCATTTCGCCAACTTGGCTGTCAGCTCTTGCAAAAAGAATCTGTTTTGGTTGGAGTGCTCGAAGGACGAAAGATGTAGAAAATGACAAGAATAGTCTGCGTGCTTCTTCGCCCACAGGAGACAGACAAAGGCATTGCAATTGAAGCTCTGGAAGTGGGGGCTATTTGTGGAGAGCGCATTCCCACTCCGAGGGAAAAGTTGTAGAGAAGATGGAAGAAAGTGGAATGAGTGCTTGAGCACTTTGCTTAGAGAAAGAGAACGAAAATTCTGTATCGCTGCTTATTGGCTCTGACTGCTACTGGCATTTTGTGAGAGAAAACGTGAATGGTGTGTGCAACAAATGGAGGAATTTAAAAGCGGTGCACACCAAACTAGGATGGACCAAGCAAGGGCCACTTCCTTTCCCAAGGTCCACTTCCGTTGACTGTTCCACTGTCATTATGGTTGGAACATGTGTAGAAGAAGAATGTGCTTCGGAATCTCCAGCAAATTCAGAAAGTCTTTGTGTCAGAGCTTATGAAAAAACTGAGTTCTGCAACAAACAGACGCTACAGCAGTCCAAGAAATCAGTTGAATGAAGAAGGATGCTGTGAATTTCGCCTTCCCTGGAAGGATGACAACAGTCACGTGAAATGAAACAATGTACCTCGATACAGACTCAGCAGGCAGATTCCACAAGTAGACGACACAGCGAGCTGTGAACACGAAAGGCACTTGTCAGAAACTGTATGGCCTAAATCAATGCGCCATCAGAGCCTTTGTGCGGCATTTTACACAGAGGCAAAAGAAATTTCACAGACCTGTTAGCAAACGGCATATCAGCTGATAAAGTATATGGAAGAGAACTGAGGAGGCATAAACTACTGAAGAACAATTCAATATGGTCAAAAGACTTTGGTGAACACGTATTATTCAGACAACTAAAACGTGCTACCATGACGTATACTAATGCTGCCAACTTAAATTCACCACTGGAACGACCAAGTGATGCCAAGTGCTTCAGTTCTGCACACTTGCACCGCTGTACCTGTGCAAGTGTGCGGTGGCAACGCACGACTTTAATGACTGTGGGGGAGAACGGCTCATTAGGAATGATCCAAAGCAAAGCTCCGCTGGGATGAGTCCCCCACACAAGCACCCTTTAACCACGTTGCCCAAGTGAGCAATGTTCTAAGACCGCACCCACCTGACGATGGTGAGCATCATGGCCTCAATGCTGGTGACCCCCAGGTGCTCCGTGGTGTGGTCCACCCGGTTTTCAAAGACACTCTTCATGATGAAAATGACGTGCTCGATGAACTGCGTGTTGGTGTCTATCACAGTCACCTGCAAGAGCAACAGGTGCAGGGAAGAGATGTACGGCAAGCCAGTCTTAATGATCACTGCTTCCCCATACATTTCAACGAGACAGTTCTGAGATAATTTCAAGCTACAATGAGTAGCAGACCAGCTCAGGTTTTGTGCTGACTGGACAAATAACTTACGTAACAAGGCAAGACAGAGAAATTCAATAAAGCATTCAGTTTAATGAAGTTTAAATTAAACTTGATGTGCGTGATGAACTCGTGTTATATGTGGAATGTGAACATGAAGACAAGGGTGTTCACATATTTCTTGTCATGAAACTATCTTATGCGAGTTTGTTTCTCGCTGGTACCAGTTGAAAGCAGTTAGATTCCAACCATGAAACAATGTTATGCAAGTTAGTTTTAGGCTGGTAGCAGTTCAAAGCAGTTAAACTCTAACCAGTTATACATTTTTATCTGGGATACAAAAAGTGTACCAATATATATATAAAAGTTCACAGACACATTAAGGCCTAATATTGCAATGTAATTGCTCATCAATGTTCTGCAAGCCCGACGACTTGGTTGCTAAACCGGTAGAACGACAAATTTTATCAGAGTGGATAGATAGCGTTTATATGTGAACTTATCTGGGCGATTATTCGTCTGTTTGAAAGCACTACTCGGGCTTTCTTTGTTTTCGTTTTACTGATCGCAATGATGAAAGCCTCATGGCTACATTTTAAACATAAAGCACAGTGCCCATGCCTCAACACAACGAGTGGTGTGTAAATACAAAAGCAGCTTGAAGAATTCAAGTCGAAAATTTTTTTAAAGCTTTTTTGGGCTACACAAGATCACAGAGTCTGTGCCACAATGTAACCCCCAGGTGACCCCCAGGTGCTCCGTGGTGTGGTCCGCCCGGTTTTCAAAGACACTCTTCATGATGAAAATGACGTGCTCGATGAACTGCGTGTTGGTGTCTACCAAGGGCGCACGGCCCTTGGTATTTCAAGAAAAGGCGATCGCTTACTCATTTGTACAAGAAATGTGTTTTCAGATTAAGGCAACATTTCACGAGTTGCCACGCAGCCTGCTGAAGCTACCATTGTTAATTTTTTGAAAAAAAAAAAAATCAGACAGCTCGAGTAGTGAGACTGATTTTTTAAGGACAGTAAGGGATGAAGCAGTTGTGAGGCTATGAAAAGCAAATATAACTAACAAGTGAATCTCCTTGAGACAAGAAAAATGCGTTCAATAACAGGAAATGAATGCTGAAGCAAGCCCAACATGTCTAACCTTCTCTATTCTTAACCTAACCCAACCACCCTCTTTCCGTATTCACTTTTTTTTTTTTGTTCGAGTGATAAAGAAAGGTAAACCCTGTTTGATGATCAAGTACTTTCTATTAAACCACCTAAGCTCTGTTCAATGCAGCAACCATATACCATAAGAAGTCTAAGTAGAGGTATTGGAATATTAAAAAGAAAAGTTTGAATAAGACATAAAAGGATGTCCTCTCTGACAAGTCTTCGAATACCATAGGCACCACTAATAAATCATACAAATATTATCCTAATGCTTTATGAACAATATAAATCTTTAAGTACAATGATTAAGACATTAAATTAGGGGTGTGCGAATATTCGAAAGTTTCGAATATTCGACGAATATTGCATTTGTAATATTTGTATTCGATTCGATAACCACATATTCGAAAATTTCGAATATGTGGTTCATGTGGTTCATCTAAGCATACTGACCACGCCATCTGCTGCACGCTGGACCGCAAGTTCGTATCGCTCATGGAAACGAAGGCAACTCGTCGCCGCCACATTAGCTCGACAAAATTGTCTTCACACCTTTGCTCGGTCTCGTGCTGAGCGAGCACAAAGAAAAAAAATCTCTACGCGAGGGCAAATGCACATGTGTACGTTACGGGGCACGGTGCTGATGGAGTGAGCTTTTAGGCGATGCACCGTGTGCAACTAGCTAGGGGCGCGCTCAGCTTGATGTATCATGGTATGACGATGGTATGACGTACGATGGTTTCATGTATAGACATGCCATATTTCGCCAATGGCTCACCGTAGAAACGTACGCGCACATGTCGAAGCCTGACGAGTGGTCCATCAGCTGTGTCGTTACTTCAGCATGTATACCCTCTTCATAGTTCCAGAATGATGTCATGATAGCGGACACAATCATGCGAATGAGCTTGATTGATATATGGGGTTTAACGTCCCAAAACCACTATATGATTATGAGAGATGCCGTAGTGGAAGGCTTCGGAAATTTCGACCACCTGGGGTTCTTTAACATGCACCCAAATCTGAGCACACGGGCCTACAACATTTCCGCCTCCATCAGAAATGCAGCCGCCGCAGCCGGGATTCAATCCCGTGACCTGCGGGTCAGCAGCCAAGTACCTTAGCCACTAGACCACCCCGGCAGGGTTTGTGAATGAGCTGAAGTGTTTTTACACGCAATGGCCAACATAGAAAAGGCCATGCACTTTTGGTACCGTTACAATGGCGTCACCACATATACGTAGTTCTCCATTGCTAACTGCAACGCACGTAAGGTGACGGACGGATTACTGCGTAGTTCCGCTGCATTTACAACTGCACCTCTGAAAATTTGTCGTACGCGCATCGAGCTCGCGCGGCAACGTCTCCTGCAATCAACCCTCCGTTAGACCATTGCTATGATATTGCTCTTTTGCCAACGTCAGTTTACTGCCGTCTGTAGCCAGTGTGCCGAAGAGGTCGCGATGCGGCAAAATAGTGCCCTAGCCGCCGAGAGTTGTAGCTTCATCAGCAAAAAAGCGCATTTGGGGCGTCTTTTTATCACACATTAGTAATCATCTATCTCGTGCGCTTACCTCGCGTTACTACTGCGCGCACGGTACACCTCGGTCACGACCGTGTAGCTATCAGCACAGCAAAGCATTCTCGATCGCGAAATAGCAAACACGGTCCTCGAGAAGGCAGCGGAAGCAAGCAAGATAACGAGTATTGCTGTGTAGTTGAAAAACGCCCCTAAGTACTCCCATTTTCCTTAGTGACTTGCCCGGATATGAGAACAGGGGACAAGAAAACTATAAAATCGAGGTCTTTTAAGCCATAACTGAATGAATTGTGACGACCTAGACTGTTTTAATAATCGCTTAGACTCGAGTATATGGCTATTAAATTTTACAAAATCAAACCAATGGCCTCATGCTCAGAAGTCATCAAGGCAGGTACAAAGCTTTTCTTTCTTTTTTTTGTAATAAAGTGCTACCACACAAAAAAAGATACAAGAGATTTGTTCATCAGGTGAATTGAACCCAACGTCACAGTCACAAGCGCAACTATTAGTCTTATGCTTTCTGGCAAGTACAATTTTTTTTTTGAAATATTTTCAACTTTTGTGTGCAATAACTGGCTATAACAACAGCTGTACCGTTTCTAATCTAAATATACGATAGAGTAAAGTATCACTGGCAGAAAAAAATTGCACTTCTTCATTATTCGATACTCGGTTCGTATTCGAAGCTATGTATTCATATCCGATTCGTATTTGAAAATTTTGAGATTCGCACACCCCTACATTAAATAAAAGAATTAATGTAAAAGCAAGAAGTAAAGCATGCTACAAAAAGTGCAGGTAGCCAGGAGCTTTTTCTGAAATATAAATCTATTCACCCAATCAAGAGTTGTGTGTTTGCAAACAAACCACTAAATTATATGTTTCTGAAACAACAGAAATTCGCTAACACTATGACAGTGATGGAAGCGACATTTTACTTTTTGGGGCAGATTTTAGAGCAGAAAAATTGCCACTTTGGAGCAGCAATAAGTGTTTTTGAATGAGAAAAAATGCTAGTTGGAAGCAGCTAATGGTGTTTCAAGTGTAGATGGCAAAATATACCATACAGCTCCTGGAGTTCAAAGCATTGCCAGTGCGTCTTACAATTATTAACACTTGTTACGAAGCCGTATTAACAGAGGACAATCACCATAACGTGCAGAAAGTAGTTTGTGCTGTGGTGTTGCGGGCATGCTTTTTCCGGTGGAAGAGATGGGGAGATAGAGGAAGGCAAACGCTCGAGCAGTTCCGACGACCCATCAACCAGTTTGGGCGCTCGGGTGCGGTATTCTAGAGACTCTAGTTCAGGGGAAATCCTTAGAGGAAGGAACTTTGCACTCGCAGTCTTTTTGACTGTGCTTGTCTGCTCGGTGAGGGTCACCACGGCCATGCAAAGCATCCAAGAATCCAAAGTCTCTTCGAGCGCGTGCTGGTGAACTGGCTCATGGTGGATCGGGGTGTGCAAAATATGCGAGTACATTTACAGTCGAGCCCACATATAATGGCCCCACTTAAAACGAACTTTTGCTTAAAACGAACAATATCTGCGTGACCGTGAAAATATACATTGGTTCAATGGCACAAAATCGCACTTACAACGAATGTCTCCGAGCGCCGCTGATCGGTTAGAGTGAACGGAGTCAGCGGTCTGTCGACTTGCCGGGAAACCAATTTCGACCCTCGATCAGGCATCCACGAGGTGCCCATACATATTTATAGTTAAACGCCGACCCTGCCTTCGCGCCCCTGTAGTTGCTGCTCTTCCCGACCGCTTTTTGTTACACACCTCTCTGTCCTTTGTCCCCCCGCTACTCTGAGCACCCTGCATCGCCAGACGAGGCCCATGTTTTCACACTGCCACCGACCTTTCGAACACCGGTCAGCCATCTAACCTGTTTTTGATCGCTGGTACTGTCGTTGACGTCGCCGGCTTGGAGTGACGAGACCATTTGCCAACATCGTCGGCCACCGACTGTATCCGATAGTCTGCGTCTAGTGCACGCACGTACGATACCCCATCGACTGATAATTTGCAATTCGTTTCGTGTTTAGGGCTTGTTCTCGCTCACTTCGCACTCGGCTCAGCATGCCTTCCGCGCGCGTACGGAAGAGCGAAAACGGCTGTTAATTTGCGCGGAAACAATTGCGAAATATCCAAGTTCGTGATGCCATGCAAAGCCGCCGGCACAACAAAACGATTTTTTGACCACGGCCGCCGATTCTTCGAACACCGCCGCGCGCACTGATTCAGGCGGCCATGCACTCTTTCCAAGTTTTTCTACGTGTGAATTTCATGGACCTTTCAAGCAAGCTAACCAACCTGCCTCCTGCCCGTGTGTTTTGGTTTTCAAGGTCGCCCTCCCACTGCATCCTCCCCTCTCTTTATCTCAACTCCTTGCCCTTCTCTCGCAAGTCTGCTCACCTGTACTGATCACAACCCTTTCGCCCGCCTCCACCGCTCCATGACGCCTGCCACGCTGGCTCGAATTAGTTTCGTTTTGCGACTGCAAATGGGCCCAAAGCTGTTCCACGCGTTCTGGCATGCGTGTCGCTTGTGCGCGTCTTGCTCACTCTTGGTGGGCGTGTGTGGTCATGATGGCCGACGGAAGGACTAGCAAGTTTTTTCCTGCCGCTCAACAAAACGTCAAAAGTGTGACCGCTTGGCTTGAGCGTAATCCACGCGTTAGGTGCCGCTTTGCGGAGCGCTTGCTCATAGCTGTTGACCACCTGGCAGCCAACTTGCCGCTTTGGGCGTCCCGGTATTCAGCTGTGGAGATGGTGAATATTTCGTTGGCAGCGGTGACGGCTACATGCGCGCGAAACTGTTTTCGCAAGGCCGAGTTCGTTGACGTCAGGCCCGATGCCGAGCCTGAAGCTTCCGAACAGAGTCACTGCGGCGGCGATTTGTGGCAGCGCGTCGTCGACTGCGACCTGGGAGAGAGGGCGGGACATCTGTTGCGATGGTTTAATTATGGTCGACGATGATGCCGACACTGCGGAACCGTGCACATATTAGGACATTGTGAATGAAGTACGTGGCGAGAGCGATTTGAAGGATTCAGATTGCGAGATCGACGAAACTTTGAAGCCAGTGCCTCATGCAGCTTATGCCATGGGCCTCTGCAAATGAGCACCCTGCCGTTTTAAATGAACACGAGACCGCCCTTATCGCTTCTGCTCTTCGAAACACGTGCATCACGGACTTTTTGAGGCAGAAAAAGTTTGTATTTTCACTCGCAACTGTTTTTAAAAGCTGTGTTTAATTTACTACGAACTTCGGGATACAGCGAACGGATGCCGCGTCATGCTCAGATTCGTTATAAGGGGGCTCGACTGTATATATATTTTTTTAAGTAAAGCTGGCTAAATATCAGGGGTGTGCAAATTATGCAAGGGCATAAATTATGCTTGTAAATATGGTATATGCTTGATATGCCAGCTCTGATTGCATAAACGAAATCAGAGTCGACAAAGCTGCATACTAGCATTCTAGATTCGTTCTGAATGCAAGGAGTGGCACACAGTACATAACAGGGACAGGAGAAGAGAAAGACAACACAGAAGAACTTTTCTTCTGCAGTTCTTGTTACATACTGCACCCCACTTCTTGTGTTCACAATGAGCCGTTATACCAACTAGCCTGAATGGCTGTTTTGCTACAACAGCATTCTATAATAATAGTACACAGATTGTTATTGGTTTGTCTAGTGTTTACGTTAGTCACAAGGTTCATGTTCTTTGCATTCATTTTCTCAGCGCTGTTTCAGAGAAGGTTTGAAGCAGTTGCTTGCAAAAGTCACAGTTTGAAGCAGCACTCTAATCATTACCATTGTTTCGTGTTAACCACAAAAAATGTCCATTTTCAAATAAAAATGCACTCTATATTCAACAGGATGATTAGCCTCTAAGCGCTATTCAATTCATGTTCTGTTCACGCACAAGTACAATTCAAATGCGTCTACTTTTGAGCAACGCCAGCCTACATCTGAAATCAAATCACATTTTAAAATGCATGCAGAGTAGATAGACCAATAGTCAACAAACTTGCAGCCACTCTGGTCAAAGTAAATAGCACTTACGAGCAGTTCAGGTCTGAAATAAGTCTATTATGGCGGTCTATTAAAAGTCTAATATATATATATATAATTTTTTTTTTGATGCAGAGACACTGGCACGTCAGTCTTTGCATCTCAAGACTTCATCCAGGCTACTATAAAAGCTGCAGTGAAGTTTCTTTGCTTACCTGCAGCAAGATACCGTTGATTTGCAATAGCGCATGCCTATTTCAAATATATTCAAATAATAGTTTTGACTTAAAGCTACAACACCATTCTTAATTTTATCATTATAAATAATTGTTAATTTCTTCCTACGATTATCTCAAGAAACCGTTGTTAGTCTCTTTAAAGAAGCTTCACATGCAACGCAGCGCTACACACTTATCGGCTTGTCGATCTTGCCAAACGGCGCCTCTCGGCCATAGCGCACCATTTTTGGGCCGAAGCAGAAATCGGCGGTCTGTCGGTTTGTCCCGCTCTTTTGGTCGGCCGCGTGAATGCTGCCCGCCTTGGGACCACGCACGGTCCTGCAGTCGCGCGAGCGATTGGGCCGCGAACCAGCATGCACGTCCAGCTTCAAAGACTGTCCCTCGCCCTCCTGTGCGGAGGGAGGGTGCAAGGAGTGGTCAATTTTTCAAAAAGTTACAACGGGGCAGCGACACCACTCACCTGGCCCTGGGGGTCGAAGAACTTCTCGACGATGGCCTTGATCTGATCGAAGAGGATTGGGTACAGGGTCGGGCTCATCTCGTGGGCCACCAAGTCTTTGACGTGCTTCTGGATCTGGGTGCCAAACTTCTCGTTGTGGCACACGAGCAGGCGCAGTAGCTGGCCCACAAACCTGTACAACAATCACAACAGGCTTGTTATACACAATCATCTTTCGGGCAGACAAAAGCTATGCTGTTTATGAGCAGCAAGTGAAAATGAAATCGTCTGCTGCGGACAATAAAGCCTTTGTGCCCAACAAGATAGTAGATGGCAACCATGCTCTTATGAAGGCCCACCACTAACATGGTGTCACAGGCAGTGGTAAACGTAAAAAAAGTCACAGCTTTGAAGGCAAAGGCGAAGTAATGAACACGAGAGCAAGAAATTGGAAGGTCACGTGCAGAATGGTAAGCAGGTTGAGACGTGCCCTGCGTTTCTCACGCACAAATGACGCATGAATACAGATGAACGCGAATAAGCGTTTCAGTTGTTACTTCACTGTGTCTCAAAAGCGTGCCCTTTTTGCAAACGGAGGCTGTGCAACGATTGTAGTAACCTTTGTGCACACTGTAACTACAACAGAATCCTTCCAGTGCAAGCCTTACACCAGCCAAGACGTATGATCCTCCTCACCTAGAGATAAGGTGCGAGAGATCGTCCACTACCCTCCTCTATGCCGGCCAAAGTACGCGTGAGGGATGAGAGCCACCACAGGCTCATTGCGCTATCTTGCTGATAACGCTGAAAACACGACAGTTCCCCTCCCTCCTCCCCCGAGATGCCTGCCAACAGTGGTAAGTAGTAGACATAAATAGCTTGCCGTTTGAACTGAAGCAGGTACCCCTCGGTGGCTCAGTGGATAACGCTTCGCCTCGCATTCACGACGCGGAGGACCCACGTTCAATTTTGTGCGCCGGAGTCTTTTTTCTGTTTTTTTTTTTTCTTTCTTGCATTTTCATATACAGTCGAGCCCGCTTATAACGAACCTGAGCATGACGCGGCATTCGTTCGCTGTATCCCGAAGTTCGTAGTAAATGAAACATAGCTTTTAAAGAAGAGTTGCGAGTGAAAACAGAAACTTTTTTTTTTGCCCCAAAAAGTCCGTAATGCACGTGTTTCGAAGATTGATATGATTGATATGTGGAGATTAACGTCCCAAAACCACCATATGATTATGAGAGACGTCGTAGTGGAGGGCTCCGGAAATTTCGACCACCTGGGGTTCTTTAACGTGCACCCAAATCTGAGCACACGGGCAAGAAAAGAACGTGTTTCGAAGAGCAGAAACGATAAGGGCCGTCTCGAGTTCATTTACGCACACCCACGTGGAACAGCTCTGGGCGCGTTTCCAGTCGGAAAACGAAACTAATTCGAGCCAGCGTGGCGGGCGTCACGGAGCGGTGAGACGGGCAAAGGGGTTGTGATCAAGAGAGGAGAGCAGACTTGCGAGAGAAGGGCAAAGAGTTGCAATAAAGCACGGAGGAATGAAAGATTCCTTCCTCCGTGCAACAAAGAGAGGGGAGGATGCGGCGGGAGGGCGACCTTGAAAACAAAAACACACGGGAAAGTGGGTAGCTTGCTTGAAAGGTCCGCGAAACTCGTACGTAGAAAAACTTAGAAAAAGTGCCAGCGCGCGCAAAAGTCAAAGCATGGCCGCCTCGTTCGGTGCGCGCAACGGCGTTCAAAGAGTCGGCAGCCGTGATCAAGAAATCGTTTTGTTGCGTCGGCGGGTTTACGTGGCCTCACGAACTTTGATATTTCGCGATTCGTTCCGCGCAAATTAACAGCCGTTTTCGCTCTTCTGTACGCGCGCGGAAGGCATGCTGAGCCGAGTGCGAAGTGAGCGAGAACAAGCCCTAAACACGAAACGAATCGCAAATTATCAGTCGGTGGGGTATTGTACGAGCGTGCACTAGACGCAGACAATCGGATAGAGTCGGTGGCCGACGATGTCGGCAAATGGTCAGGTCACTCCAGGCCGGCGACGTCAACGACAGTACCAACGATCAAAAACAGGTTAGATGGCTGACCGGTCTTCGAAAGATCGGTGGCAGTGTGAAAACACGGGCCTCGTCTGGTGATGCGGGGTAGCTGGAGGACAAAGGACGGAGGGGTGCGTAACAAAAAGCGGTCGGGGAGAGCAGCAACTAGAAAAGCACGGAGGCAGAATCGGCGTTTAACAATAAGAATGTATGGGCACCTAGCCGATGCCTGATCGGTGGTCGAAATTGGTTTCCCGGGAAGTTGGCAGACCGCTGACTTCGTTCGCTGTAACAGATCAGTGGCGCTCGGAGACGTTCGTTGTAAGTGCGACTTTGTGCCATTGAACCAATGTATATTTTGACAGTCACGCCGATATTGTTCGTTTTAAGCGAAAGTTCGTCTTAAGTGGGGCCGTTATATGTGCGCTCGATTGTATATAGATACGTGTACATATACGGTGCATGATATCCATGCCGCCGCCGGCAAAATTGAGCCGAGAGTGTCCATATAATTGCTATCCCAATAATAGGCACACCACCATCCGTATGGTTGAAAGTTATTACAATAGTGACGTGGACACTTCATTTTGGTTGAATGCGCATGCTATTTTCACTCTTCCACAAATTACAGTTGTGGAGCTTCGTGCTTGCAAGACAGTCCGAATCAAGTAAAACCAATATAACCATGGTTTGATGCCATCAAACAATGCATGTGCTTGCCGGCCATGACGCATTTCAGGCTTTTTGGTGCTCCCCACATGCAAAGCATGGCCTCATGGTCTACGAGATCGGCACATGCTACTTAGAGACATTGTTAGGCAGCCGGCGATGCAATTCAGGCACCCCCTAGTACCAGTCATCTTACGTGATTCACATGCCTCTGAGTTCCAGAACTATCCAAGTTAACTGAAGCATGACCAAATACGTCCAAATTAATGGAAGTTTCATGCCAAAGGCTTCTGTTATGTACAATTCTCAGTGAACCACATGGAACATCTGAATCAAAAAGGTTTCACTGTACAAGTTCCCCCATTGCACTGACAATAATGCTGTATTTGACTAGCTGCACTTATTGTCAAGGTCTTGCCCATAGCACACAATTCTATGTGTATGGGCAGCTGCCCTAATTTTACAGCACAGCTAACTAGGCTCTTCTCAGTACACAAGGCCAAGAAGAAAACTTCCAAGCCATCCATACTCAGGACACTCAAGGCACTGATACAGAACACGAAATTTTCCTAATTCTACCTAGGAGAATACCTAATCACAGATTGCATTACAAACTTTTTGCTTTCAAAGGCATCTGTATCATTGAACACTTAAACATTTTGTTACTACGCCTATTCAAACCGATCACTGGTGATCGCTGCTTTGGATTGTCGATTTTGGTATGTTGAATTTGTTTCTCGTGAACCTAGCTTTTTCTAGTAGTTAGTCCAGTCACTCAACTTTAAAAATCAGCTCGAATTTGCCCAAATAGTGAATTGGCCAACTATTGATTTTTACCAGACCTTTGTGCGAACCAATGTGTGTTTGTTATTAAAAATCCACTTAGCTGGCGAACATGACAAAACTGCGTGCGCCTCGTGGTTATGCTACGGAAACTTCAAAGTTCTTGAATGAAAATAACCTTTGCAAGTCAAATATCAATTCAAAGTGTAAGCTTCGCAATCTGACAGTGCTGAGCAGTAATAATTGTAAGAAATTCCTGCCGACTATTCTATAGAGAGCTGTTGCTAGGAGTAGGAGAAAATTTATTCTACAAAAAATATTTCTGAAGGTTCACCGCATGTGTAAAGTGTGGAGATGGCCTTCTCAGCCAGTTTCCAGCAGCGTTAGTTTTGCTTGTAGTATCATTACATCAGACACACGGCCGCATCTAGTGCCACTATTTGCTCATATGGCGGTGGCATCACGACCGCATGGGTGCGCACCTGCGCTGCAAAAAAAAAAAAAAAACACTCGCCGACCGAAATTGTCTTGCAACCGCATCTGAATTGAGTGAGGACTAGTTTAGAGCCCGAGGATGACAGCACCTAAGCTTCAAGTTTCATAGCGATAATGTTATGTGTCAGCCTGAGACACCCACAGCAGTTCTTGGGTTTGCTTTGTTTATGGTTTATGTTTTGTGCACATGTGCCGCTTGTTTAAGGAAGGTAAAGGCTGTTCGAGCTTAAAGGAAGTTGACTCCTCCCCCGCAAGTGTGTAGTTGCTGACCTTTGTGCACAATCTTATAGCTACTCTGGTTTTGTGCAAGGTCCACACGTTGCCGGGGCACGGTGCGCTGTTGCCAGCTGCAGAGCTTCTCGTCATGACAAGAACGTCACCGGAGCACATCTTGGACCAGAGTACACAGCAGTGCAAAACATTTTAGGATTGCGCACGATATTGTTCTTTTTTATTACAATTTGCTAAAATGCAAAGATATATGCTTATATGTATATATTGGAACACCAGCCTATGGTGAGTCAGGTGGCTCATAGAAAGAGGTGACGCTAGATGAAATAGAAGTTCACTGGGCATCTGATTTAGAGAAGGTTATTCCCACCACGGGCATCCATCAATATTGGAACACTTGCAGGCTGTTCTTGCAAAAAAACAACAACAATAATACTGAGAAAAGTGTATGAGTTCACTTGTGTCTCACGAAAAACCAAGCAGTGCTTCACTGCATGGCATAAGAAATCAAGCAGCACCTCGCTTCCGATTTTCTTTGTCTATGTTAATAGAGACATACTGTAGAACATTTATTATTCTTTATACTATTCCTGGGTAATTTATCTTGAAAATCCATATTCTGAATTTTCTTTGTTGTAAATATTACTGAAGATATGCATTTTTAATTGCATTGTTTACCAGCTGGCAAACCAAAAACTACACAATTTTTGAAAATTTTCTTCATTTTAAAAATTTTTGTTGCTCTACAACATATATTTTTTAAAAAGAGCATTTGATTGTGCACAATTTGGCATGCTGAAATGCGTGCCGGAGTACTTTATTGGTTAATCGACGTTTGTTACAATGAGAGCTGAAGGTAAAATAGTCACAAATCTGAAAAAATCATTCATCCAAGGTTCGCTATAGCGACATTTGACTGCACCACAAACAACATCCTCTGTAGTTTGCTGGGCTTTCCAGTCTACTAGTTGTAATTAATGTCGAGCCCACACCCTAGTGACACAATGGAACGGACACTCACTGTGTGACGGGGCAGAACTGGATGTCCTGTCCGGGCGTCAACATTCCCCCGCCGCCTCCTCCGGCCACCCCGGCTGTTGCTCCTCCCCCTTTAGTGCGGGCGTCGAGGGAGGTGAGGGTGCCGCTTCCCCCTCCTCCGTACAAGGAGGATCGGGTGGCGGGCACCAGTGCTCGAGAGGACGAGGAGGGCGACCTGCGCTGAAGGCACACGCCCCCAAGGGCGCACAGGAAGCCCGTCATGTTGGCCCACTCGTTGACCTGGTCTTCGAGCTCGTGCTCGGTGCTCTGGTGGGAGGCGCGCCGCTTGCCGATGGTGCGGTGCAGCGACTCGCAGATCATCTGGCCTTCCTCTAGCTTGGACTTGGGGTAGCTGACCAGCAGCTTGGTCACCGCGTCCCAGTTCATGAATGTGTCCTCCCACGCCTGGACACAAGGGATCACGAAAGCGGTCAGTCTGCCAGAACTACGCTTTACAGTAGTAGTATGTAGCAGCTTATCATAAATGTTGAAAAACAACACAAGAGGCAAATAAAGAAAAACAAACAACTTGCATTGATTCAGTTGGCAAAATTAGCAGGAATTTAATAAATTCGATAGAAGATAAGCAATGTCAAACAATTGATTTAAATTTGCACTTTTACAAGAACCTGAATGCCTACTTGTACCTGCCCACAACTATTTGTTACACAAAAATGAATTTAACATTTTCGTATTAGGTTCAATATAATTTTTGAGGGTTTACGTACCAACAGTGCACAACACTATGATTAAGAGGGACGTCACAGTGTGGGGGCTCCAAAAATTTCGGCAACCTGGGGTTCTTTAACGTGCACATAAATGCAAGTACACGGGCCTCATGCATTTTCACCTCTATCAAAAATGCGGCGGCTACGACTCAGGTTCAATCTTGTGACCTGAGTTTCAGCAGTCCAGCGTCGTAACCACAGGACGACTACTGCGGCGGGTTAAGCCTACAATTTTAAAATTTTAATTTTTAACAGAGTAAAGTTGCAATAAGAAAGTGAGTTCCTCAGGTTGCTTTACCCTGGGTAGATATATTTTAAATGTAGTTAAAGAACATTTGGACAATCAATAAGGAAATTTATAAGGACTTCTTATAAGAGCACGAGAGTCGGGGAGTTGGCAAGATTTGAAGCCAGTCATTTGAGAAGTGTATATAACTGGCTGGAGACATAACCAAGAGTGGAATGCCCGAGCAGTGGTGTTGCAGGCTTAATGAATGCCCTTGAGAGACACGGCAGTTCATGCTTAATCATTTAGTAAGCATAAAGCAAGTGAGATAACAGCTCGATAAAAATGGCTTGCTTCATGTTCGCCCCGTCACAAGGAATAAGTTATAGGCCTCATGATAATGCAAGAAACAAGCAGGCAGATTATAGTAGTGCGTCTGCTTACCTGCAAACTTCAACACTGATAAATGGCTTCATTTATGCCCACTTCTTTGCACGCTCATAAACTTTATTAACAAGCAAAAATTAAGTAATCATATTATTTCACATCTCCAAATAGGGTAGTGGATGGTTCCCAACAAATTTAAAGCTCCTAGGATTCTGTAATGTGCAGCCAAGGTATGATTACCAAATGTGCTTTCATTCTGCCTTGACCAGAACGTGGCCAATATGGCAGTGAATTCGGCCTGCAACCTTAAAGGGCCCTGCAACACTTTTCGAGCATGGTCAAAAAACCCTGCCCTGTGGTAGTCGAGGCTCCGGAGAACATGCAACCCAGGTATTATCGCGCAGCAAGAGACCAGGAATTGGCAATAAATTCACAAAGTCTACTAAAAATCACTTTCTCTTTTCTTGACAAATGATGGTCCAAAATAATTGCGTCACACTCCCACGTATCACACCACTGGCTGATATTAGCATGGCGCACTCAGGAGTTACTGGGGCCGCCGCGAGAAGCCGTGACGTGTATGCATGTGATCGCACTGAAATGCCACGCATTCCAAGAAAGGAAAAAAGGAGAAAATGCTCATGGTCACAAGGCACGCATGACGTATTTTCTTTTGCCGTACCATCCCTCCCTATTTAGCTTCAAGTGCTTTCATTGGGGGAAGAGAAGAGCGAATGCAACTGCAGCATGTGACAAATCATTGTACTGATTCCGCTCATACCAGATGAATTTTAAAAACTTGTACGGTGGTCAATTCGCGAGGCAATAAGCTTCTTTAGTGAATCTATTTCGTGTCTACTTAGAAAAGCATTGCAGGGCCCATTAGGCTTCACAGGCACAACGAATGTCATTGTCACAGAACCACTACAGCTAATACACAGAGAACGTAGTTTCAGCCCAAGCCTGACGAATCACTTGTAATATCAGGCAGTGACCTTTATCTGTAAACTTTTTGAAAAATTTGGAACAGTTAGCCATTTGGTGCATTCACATAACAGATGCGATCGCAGACGAGTCAGTCACACAGCAACAGACCCAATTTGGATTGCTCTGCCGATAGGGTTCACACCACAGGGAAGAGTTCACAAGACACAAAAGCGTTTCAATATTTCTCATCTAACTGCAATTTGTGTCTCCGCCAGCTCAATAATTGCTTAGCCCGGACCGAAAAAGCACTGCGGGAATCGATGATGTATAGCTAAGTGATGCGAAGTCAGTGGGGTTTGATTCCAATTTGGTCTACTGTACAACTGATAGTAGGGGTGTGCAAATATTTGAACTTTCAAACCTTTTTGAAAAACTGTTCACTATCCGATTAGATTCGCATCTGAATTTTACTATTCAAACTTCCCAAAGACACAGTAAACATTTCTTCCGGCTGTGGCCTCTTCAAATATTTTATATGCTTTACGCCATCACACTTTGGTAGTAGAACTGTGCTGTTACAGTGACCCTTTCATATTTGTAATATCCTTCACCGCATCACACTCTGGTGTTGCAACAAAGCTGTCTTTGGGGCTCCACTACAATCGTAAGCAGACTGACTCTTAGAAGCTCTGGTTCGAACCAACGCTGCAGCGATGGGGGCTTCAATTAATGTAGTTTCAAATTATCAAGCGCGAAAAAAATCACACCAAAATTTTCAGCCTCATAATTTCAAATGTTTCATACACTGACGTCTATGGGGCAGATTAACAACTTCGAAGGGAGCACACCGACGTCTCCAAATCAGTTGGGCCTCTACAGTCGTTGAAGACTGGAGAAGGGCAGAAAATAGCGTCATTTTCTTTTATGCGTAAAGTGTTGTGACAGGATATTGGTTGCAACAAATCATGTAAATAAATACAATGCGGTCCCTGCACTGCCTCATCCTTGATAAAACTAGGGAACACTATTTCTGCAGCACTTGTGGGGGTGCTGGCACACCCGTAAAGTTGCTTGCACTGCATGGCGCACGTGTCGCGCCCAAAAGCCGCATTTCGGGCTACAACTACCAAGTGGTAGGTGGCGTTGATCACCACTCTGATCATCATGGTTGGTAGAGTGGTAGCGCCGGTGGTGACCCCTGGCAGAAGGTAAGCCTTGGTGGTGGGCGAGAGTTGAGCTGGTCTCCTCTGCGCGTGGCGGTTGCCGCGATCGGTTGTCTCTAGCGTGGGTTCCCGGTGTGTGGCACCGCAGGCTGTGCGTCGAGGGCCCTCGTGGTAAGTCAAGCGCTGGCGACGCTGCCTTGAGTGTGTGTCATGTTATTAATGTGTTTGTCATGTTATTGTGTGTGTTATTGTGTTTGTCATGGAGTGTATGATGATGATGATGATGAAAACTTTATTACTCCCAAACGAGAGGTCGGTTACACTGCTTATAGGAGGTCAGCAGGTATGCCTTGGGACACCGCAGCCTCCAATGTGAGTGAGATTTCCCGGCGTTGCTGTGCCGAGTCAGTGATATGCAGAAGGGACTCCCATGTATCTTCTGTGAGAGAAGCGTCAGCGTACTGTGGGCACGTTCATGCAATGTGTATGAGGGTGGCCGATTGTGAACAGTATTTACAGAGTGGTGTCAAGAGGTGTGGGTATACCTTGCTACAAAAAGTATCGCAATATTGCATAAGAATGTGCTAGCATGTTGATAACGATTGATGTACAATAATTCAGCTGACATATCGTCAAAGTTAGTTAAATAAATGAGTGTTGTTAGGGTTGGACTAACTGTGCCTGCTGTGTCTGTTCACTTCAAGAGAGTGTGCCTCGCCATCTCGAGACCCCACACACTTCACCAACCTAGCCAAAAGAAATACTTCCATGTTCCTATCTCATAAGAATACGCTGATGATGCTCTGCAACCTTTTTTTTTTGCAATATTACTTCGAACAATTACAAAGATACTGTGGAAATATTCAAGAAATATTCTACTGGATTTGCAATCAAACTTTAATATTTGAATTCGCTTCCCACCAAAAATAGTGCTGTTTGCACAGCTCTTCTTTAGAGTCCTGGTATCTCAAATCAGCACATTTTAATACAGGTGGTACTCACTAGAGAGCAGCCTTGGGTGCAGTGCTCAATTTTCCTGAGCAAGGCCATGATCCTCTTCTGCAACACTGCACGACCTGAGGAAAAAAAAGAAGGGAGGAGCCAGTGTGCTAAGGACGATAATCTTCAACAAGGCAAAGGAGTGAACCCTGGCCTAAATCACAGGGACCCACATCAAAGACATCAGGGTGAGATACAGCAATAGAATCATGCTAATACAGCTTTCGAACACAAACTCAAAATCAATGACAAAGAAAAATGTTGAATGGTTACATACCAGTAGTGAGCACAGTGCTGGCAGTGGCCAGCTCCTGGTAGACGTGGTAGTTTGGCAGAAGGTAAGTGACAGTGAGGTCGTCCTGTCCACACCGTATGTCCGCCTCCTCGCAGAGCAGGGCAAAGCAGGACATGGCCACGAGCACGGCGTCGATGTCGACGCTCCAGAGGTACATGAAGAACACCACCTCGAGCTTGATGTGCGCCTGCTTGCAGATGGCCACGTGGGAGCCCAGGTTGGCGTACTCACGGTGCCTTGCCAGAAAAGCATTGCGGCAGCGCAGAACCTCGCGCAGCCACCTCAGCACGTCGGTGTAGCCAATGATCTGGTGCTGGATCAGCTTCTGAGAGATGGAGAACAGTGCCTGCACACGAGGAGAGACGAGTAGCATTCAGCAAATGTCACTTCACACTAGAGCTTCATAAACGGGTCTTAGCATATAACAGATGCAAACAGATGCATCCAATTCATATCACTTTGTGGCTAGCCTCAGAGACTTCAGCATCAGCAATGCAAAACAAGCAAAGATTTTAACAAGCTAGTGATGACGGCAATTACCTATACAGAACAAAATATCATTGATTTTGCTTTATGAAGTTTTATCATAGATGTAAAAATGTACTGTTGAAAAATGAATTTATATTTATTAACAGATGGCCACAAATATGCCATCATCTGTGGCACATCCCTTCTATGAGCTCTTTTGTTAGAAAAGGTCTATAAGGACCAATTTTAGATTGAACTGGTTCAAGAAAGTGAAAAAACTGTTTCACAACACGCCCAATGGCAGGCATATTGAGTTCGGCCAAGAAGATCCACTAGACATAGGCAGAGAAGGCCGACCTGTGAGGAGAGGTCCCAGCAGGTGTTAATGGGTGCCTCAGGGTTCCAGCGCTCAATGTGTTCAGGCAGGTGCAGCACAAGCAGGGCCTCCATGGCCTCCTGGGCCAGGTCCTGCATGCTGGGTGGCTGGTGCACCAGCGACACCAGGCCATTGATTAGCTCCAGCGTGCTGCTCTGTACCTCGTGGCCCGCCTTGCCCTGGCTCTGCGAATGAAGGCACACAGTGTGGTTGTTGGTGCCGCCGAAGAGTGTACACGTGCCCCCATACAAGACACCACAGGCACCTGACATGAGAGCTGTTTCCAGGATATTCAAGCTGTCGATTGCCAGCCTATTGATGACTACAAAATCACATAATGAATTTCATGTTCAATGTGGACCAACTGGCCCACTTATTTCCTACTAAAGTTTAGACTTGTGATCCCAGACGTATAGCCCTTCAAAAAATGGAGGTAAAACTCACGTTGAGCATGAGCATGGGGTCGGCGTGGATGAGCCGCACCATGAGCAGCAGCAGGTTCTTGTAGGAGAGCTGCTCCTCGGTCTTCTCCTTGAACTTGAGCGTGCTCACTTTCTCCTTCAGCGTCAAGCTGGGGATCATCTTAGTCGGCCCTCCCGAGGAGCCGCCCCCGTGCGACACAAAGCCCTGGGTGACCCGGTTCAGGGTGTCGGTGAACATGTGCCGCAGCTCAGGCGCCTTGGAGTAGAGCAGGTCCACCTGGGGCCACCAGGCCAGCCGAGGCTGGCTCACCACCCGCAGCAGGGAGCCCAGCAGCACGTGCTGGTACGTCCACGTGGGTCCTCCCGCGTGCAGGCACACCTGCGCAGGTGGTATGCGCAGGCAAGTTTAGACGCTTAGTTAAGCCAAGCCACTGCCATCCGGGCAAGTCCTCTGTCCATTGACAAAACTGCCTTTCGTGTCAAGAAAGAACTGAGCCAGGTCTGCTGCATAGAGTAATTTACTAAACTATACAGCTCGGAATAACTTCATGACCAGGAAAGAGATGCTGTCAATTCTGACAACCACCATAACCAGGCAAAGAAAAGTTGATAGTCCAATACAAGCATTCTGAAACTGTAGAGCTCTGACTGGAAACACCTGTTATCAAATAACTATTTTGACATAATTACTTGGTCTTCGTAAATAGCTGCTTCAGTGTAAGTTATGCATTTATTATTATTTTTGTTGGAAAATCGCTCAATTTGCATTCTGACTATTTTCATTAACTCATGTTTCCTTGTGAAGCAGTGCACAGATACAAGGCACAAAAGGAACCAAAAGGACACTGACTTTGTGCCTTGTCTTCATGTGCTGCTTCACAAGTAAACATGAACTCTCACCGACTCGCCCATGACATTACACAGCTCAAAAAATCACACTACAAGCTCAGAAAAAACACTTGTCAGAGCCATTGGCTGACTTGAGCAAGGCGTGCTCGGTTGTTACTGGGGCCACCGCAGGAGGCCACCGCTTATCTACGCGTACGTGCGCGATAGCACTGAAAAGCCGCGTGTTCAAAAAAAAAAAGAAAAAAAGAAAGAAAAAGTGCTCAAGGTCATGACGCACGCATGATGTTCTTTCTTTCCCTGTGCCATCCCTTCCTGCTTAGCTTCCAGCTCTTTCGCCAAAACGAGAAGAGAGAATGCAAATGCAGTGTGCGACAAATGTTTAGAAATCTGCTCATACTAGACGGATTATAAAAATTTTGCGGTAATGCATTCGTGAGGCAATAAGCTTTTTTAGTGGCTCCATGGCTACCTTTAAATGAACATGTTACCCTCAAATCAATTAATCATTTTATTACGCTTAAAAGCTTGTTATGATACCTTACATGTTTTAGGTATAATAAATTTCAAAATTTTACATATTGTTACAATGAAAAATGTTTATTTGAAGATGGGCTCGTGGAACGGGGCTGAATGGCTGCTGCCCGGCACCGATCCACTCGCAAGACAAGCGCTCTTCATCCTCCCTGTCGTGTTAGCATAGCAATATTTTACATCTTATCACCAGCATCCCACCGAAACTCAAATCCCGCTACTACTCAAAGTTGTTTCGACTTCCTTTGAACGAAAAAAAATGGTATTTGCATAAAGCCCCTATTTATATTTAAAAAATATATACATTGTGCAGGTTAGTTTAGTCACGATTCATATTTTCGTTTATTTACATCTGACACACACCATACGAATTCGATTCGAAATTACTTGACCAAAATTGCTACTTGCTCCGAATACGCTTCGAACCTAAAATGCACTTTTTGCACAAGCTTATTGATGAATATACACCTCAATACCCTGTGTAATAAAAAAATGTACTGCAGAAGACTGTACCTAAAGTTAAAGTGTATCAGATGGTTTGCCATTTGCAATTTATCACATCTGCTCAACCATATCTTTTTTTTTTTTCTGTTTGTGTTAGTGGTAGACATGTACTTCAACATCGAACAAAACTGCGAGAAAGAGATACATAAAAAGGGAAGAAAGCTCCTCCCACCTTGAGTGCCTCGTTGTTGTGCGGGTTGATGCGGAAGCAGGAGACGAAGCAGTCGGTCATGAGCTCCACGTCCTGGGCCACTGTGGCCTGGCTGCGCACAAACGGCTTGGCTGGGTTGAACAGCAGCAGCTGCACACACACACACATACAGGCTTTCACTTGCAGCATGCAATTGCAGATGGGCAACTTGGAATTGCTTAGAAATGTTCCCTGCAAAGCTGTCTTATAAAGGACTAGAGACAGAGATGAGCATAACCATACTAAGAAATAAACATAACTACTTGAAGACTGTTACTTCTATAATGAAGGAATGATGACAACAAAAGGGAACAACAAGCATCATCGCAGAGTAAGGCACCACGAGATTGCCGCTCGAGCTCCTCCATCTTTCTCGTCCTGTCGCTATCTTGAATCTTCCACCTGCCCGTTTGGTTCGCCCAATAAGCCTCTTTACATTTGGTGGATCGTGCTAAGTAACCACATCGCCTACAACCTGGAACTCCATTGCCGCACCCTGTTTCCGACCATGCAAGTTGACGCTGCCCAACAAACAATACTTCTCGCGGCCGCTACTTGCCCCGGCCCAGTTCATCAGCGAGACCCCCCGGTCTCTGCGGGCACCGAAGACCAGGACGTCGAGGATTGGTTGTCGTCATACGAGAAAGTCAGTGGACCCAACAGGTGGGATGAAGCTGCTAAGTTAGGCACTGTCAGTTTTTATCTCACCGACGTGGACAAGCTGTGGTATACGAACCACGAAACCGAGTTCGCGAATTGGTCCGCCTGCAAGGAGGCGATATGTGCCGTTTTTGGTTGTCCTGCCTTACGGAAGCTACGCGCCGAACAACGTCTGCGCACACAGGCACAAGAGCCAGGTGAAACTTTCACCTCGTATATAGAAAATGTGATCGATCTCTGCCGGCGCGTCAATGCTTCCATGAGCGAGAGTGCAAAGATACAGCACATTATGAAGGGCGTCGACGATGACGTTTTCCAGATGCTTCTCGCGAAATCTCCTAGCAATATGACTGAAGTAGTGACTTTGTGTCAGAGCTATGATGAATTTCGGAGGCAACGAGCTCAGACGCGATGCTCATTCCAGACAATTCATCCAGTGACCGCACTAGACGTCATGACTGACTAGACGAACCTTCTCGCACAAATGAAAGACTTCGTGTGAGAAGAAGTGGCTCGGAAGCTTTCTCTGCTGCCTTTTGCTCAACGCCAGGAGCTCTCGCAGCAACAGCCACTGCGACACCCGCCACCATTGGCTCCCATGCTCCGACACGTGGTCCAGGAGCAGATTCCCGAGGCTATGCCGGTGTCCTTGCAGCAGCCCCCTGTCACAGTGCTTCTTACTTACGCTGAGGCACTATAGCGGCAGCAGCCACACCACCCCCCGCCGTTCCAGGGACTGCCGTATACCTCAGCCCCGACTCATCCGTCCACCGCCTGGGTTCCTCCCATTGCCACCACAGCCTCAACTCACCTGTCTGCCGCATGGGCTGCTCCCCTCGTCGCCAATACTTGGAGAACGCACGATAACCGGCCCATCTGTTTTGCGTGTGGCGGCCCTAGCCATATCGCCTGTTACTGCCGTCGTCGCGTTCCGGGATACACAGACGCCCGGACACAGAACAGCTTCATGGACCTTCCTCCATCTCGTCTGGAAAATTCTGACCATCAGTCAAGCTCGTCTTCACGGGAATGTCCGCAAACTATGTCTGTGCGCTCACCTTTACCCCGTCGTCGCTCACTGTCACCCATGCGTTGACGGCCAGCTCCTGAACACGAGGGAAACTAACCGCCGCAGTTCAGGAGGCAAGAACTGCGCTGTCGAAATGCTCAAGTCCTCGGACATTGGCGTCGAATATTGTCGAAGTTTTTGTAGAAGGTACTCGAGCATATGCTCAAGTGGATACCGGTGCTGCAGTTTCCGTGATAGACGCTAAACTTTGCCGCAAGCTCCGAAATGTGACGACGCCTCTTAATATGATGTCCTTGCAAACAGCAGATGGGGACCCGGTTCAGCCTGTACTGTCCGACTGATGATCGTGAAGGACCACTACACTGTTGAGTTTATTGTCCTTTCATCATGCTCACAAGACATCATACTTCGATGGGATTTTTTATAGCGTAACCATGCCGTTATTGATTGCGCAAGATCTGAACTTCGACGCTTCCTGTTTTACGACCAACCGACCAGCAGCATTCAGCCCGCCGTACAAACTCTTCGTCAAAGAAGGCACTGAAATTCCTCTGACAGCAGCTGTGTTGCTCCTCGTGTTCTGCGACGACATTAGGGACGAAGCTGCATTCTTTGAACCATCAAGCCTCTTCCTTAGTCGAAGATCACTTCATCTGCCTTATTCAATTCTCTATATTTCTGAAGGAAACAGTGCTCTTTGCCTCATCAATCCCCTTCCGTATCCCGTCGAACTGTTTCAAGGTGAATCTCTTGGACACGTGCATGCCATTGATAAGGAACAAATTGTTACCATGCCGCCAGATTGTTCCCGTGACTACGACGCCATCAGTGCCCTCAACCCTTCTAATGTACCACCTTCCGAGCTTTTCGATTCATCGATCGCCGACGGACTATCGCAATCTGAACACTCTGAGCTTCTTCAGCTGCTCGACCAGTTGCGTGAATCTTTTGACTTTGCTCGACCGACCCTTCGCCGAACTCTCAGTTTTTCTCACTGCATCGACACAGGTTCCAATGCGGCAGTACGACAGCGACCAAACCGTGTTTCCGCCGCGGAACGTCAGGTTATCACCGAACAGGTTGACGATATGCTCAAGCGCGACGTTATCCGACCTTCCCAAAGTCCATAGGCATCACCTGTTGTTCTTGTTAAGAAGAAGGATGGTACAATTCACTTCTGTGTTGATTACAGGCGCTTAAATAAGATCACTCGCACAGACGTGTACCCTTTGCTCAGGATTGATGATGCCCTTGATTGCTTACAAGGTGCCGAGTTTTTTTCGTCGTTAGATTTGCGTTCGGGATATGGGCAGGTGCCCTTAGTAGATGGTGATCGTCCAAAAACAGCCTTCGGGACACCGGACGGGCTATATGAGTTCAATGTCATGCCCTTCGGCCTCTGCAATGCGCCGGCCACATTCGAGCGCATGATGGACTCGGTTCTGCGGGGTTTGAATTGGAACATATGCCTCTGCTACCTCGACGATATCGTCTTCTTTGCACCCGATTTTGCAACACATCTTGTACGCGTGAAACATGTCCTCTTGTGTCTGAAGAATGCGCAGCTCCAACTGAATCTCAAGAAATGCCACTTCGCTGCTCGGACGCTCACAAATCTCGGTCACGTCGTATCAAAGGATGGCGTTCTTCCCGACCCGGCTAAACTGCGCGCTGTCGCTGAATTCCCCAAACCGACGACTGTAAAACAGTTACGCAGCTTTGTAGGATTGTGCTCCTACTTTCGTCAGTTTGTGCGCAACTTTGCCTCCATAATTGCCCCTTTGACCCAACTTTTAAGCAGTGCCAACGACATCTGATCATGGTCTTCCGAATGTGATCACGCATTTACCACTCTTCGCCGTCTCCTGACATCACCGCCTATATTGCGCCACTATGATCCCACGGCTGCAACTGAAATCCATACAGACGCCAGCGGTGTCGGTCTCGGTGCAGTTCTCGATCAACGCAAGCCTGGATCCCCTGAGTATGTCATCGCCTACGCCAGCAGAACGCTCAACAAGGCTGAGGTAAACTACAGTTTTACCGAAAAAGAGTGCTTAGCCATACTTTGGGCGATTGTGAAATTTCGCCCATACTTATATGGCCGCACCTTTGCTGTAGTTACAGACCATCAAGTCTAATGTTGGTTGTCATCGCTGAGGTATCCATCTGGTCGCCTTGCTCGTTGGGCTCTGCGACTTCAAGAGTATGACATCCGCGTCGTGTACCGTTCCGGCCGCCAACATACCGATGCTGATGCACTCTCATGATCACCACTGTCCGCTGAGGTTGCCTCTATATCTTCTATAGAACACGCGCTGTCCACTCTTGACATCGACACAATGACTTCTGCACAGCACGACAATCCATGAATAACTTCGCTTCTGGACATCTTATCTGGGGTACAGACACTTCCCATTACACGAGCAATGCGACGCCAGGCTTCGCATTTCACCATTCAAGGTGGCCTCTTGTACCGGCGCAATTACTCACCAGACGGCAGGAAGTGGCTGCTCATTATTTCCCGAAAGCTGCGCTCTACAATCTGTGAATCATTTCACTCCGACCCGCAATGCGGTCACGCCGGGGTCTTCCAGACCTACGAACGTTCAAGGAAGCGGTACTACTGGCGTGGGTTGTTTACTTTTGTTCGACAGTTTATTCGCGGCTGCCACGAGTGTCAACGACGAAAACAGCCATTGAATGCAGGAACAGCTCCACTACAGCCGCTCGGGTGAGCTGACCGCCCATTCAATCGCGTCGGAATCGACCTTTATGGACCAATGTCATTGACCACAGCAGGTAACCGGTGGGCTATCGTTGCTGTAGATCACCTGACACGGTACGCCGAAACCGCTGCTCTTCCTACGGCAACCGCTCAGGACGTCGCATCTTTCATCCTCTATCAGTTTGTGTTGCGTCACGGCCCTCCTCGCGAGCTCCTCAGTGACCGGGGCCGTGTATTTCTATCCGACGTAATCCAAGCACTTCTCCGTCAGTGCTGTATTGTACACCGGATGAGTACTGCTTACCCCCCTCAGACGAATGGCCTGACTGAGCGGTTTAATCCGACCCTGGGTGACATGCCCGCGACGCATGTGGCATCTGACCAAACGAACTGGAACCTGGTTCTTCCGTTTGCAACCTACGCGTTCAACATCGCTACCCAAGTCACCACCGGCTTTTCGCCATTCTACCTTCTATACGGACGTCAACCATCGCACACAATTGACACTTTGCCGCCATACGCACCAGATGTATCTGAGTGCACGACCGTGTCTGAAGCCGCCCGTCACGCCGAAGAATGCCGCCAACTAGCGAAGCAGTTTACTACGGCTGACCAGCAACGCCAGAAAAAAGCCCGCGATGATGACCACCCCCTGCCGCAAAGTTCGCCCCTGGAACTTTTGTATGGCTGTATGTACCACCCTGTGCACCTGGTTTGTCTACCAAGCTCCTTTCAAATTACCATGGTACATACCGCACGGTAGAGCGCACATCGTCCGTCAATTATGCCATTGAACCGCTAATGCCACTCGGTGACCATCGTCGGCGTGGACACGATATTGTTCACGTAGACCGCTTGAAGCCGTACTTCAACCCGCTCGTTCCCACCTGTTAGATCGCCAGGTTGGCTTTCTCGACGGGGGCAATCATAATGAAGGAATGATAACAAAAGGGAACAACAAGCATCATCGCAGAGTAAGGCACCACGAGATGGGCGCTCGAGCTCCTCCATCTTCCTCGTCCTGTCGCTATCTCGAATCTTCTACCTGCCCGTTTGGTTCGCCCAATAAACCTCTTTACACTACTAGCGCATTACTGCAAAGTGAATTTGCATATCACTTTGTTGTCTTCGGGAGCCATACCTTGGGCTACCCCCTCATTGCTAATAAAAAATACACCTGACTAAATTGTGCTAGCTCTTGGTCATGCTTCAAACATTGACCAGTAAAAAACTACTGTAGCAGAAAAAATGAAACAAAATGTACTAATTAAACCAGGTAGCTTTTCTCTCAGTTTTTAGAATATTTATCTTATAAAAAAACTTCATATAGTTGCTTTCTTTCTTAAACTGCTTAGTTGTAATGCCGACTTTCCAATGAATAACATTATTTTATGACACCGTCACAAAGAGCACCAATCGAGAGTGAATTAAGTGCCAATTTTTCGTACCTTGAGGTCGTTGATGACCACCTGGACGAGGGCAAAGACGACATTGTTGCTGTCCAGGATGTTGATGTAGGTGGACGCCTTGCAGAGCTTGACGCAAGTCACGGCTGCAGCTTCCGTCAGCTGCTTGCTGGTCCCGTGAGGCACCAAGGCTTTCTTGACGTTGTCAATGAATTGCCTCTGGACATCAAGTGACACACAGAAGTACATCATAACAACACGTTTGACACGTTTTTGTGGAATGCAGCATGCGTTCACGGGCTCTGTGAACTAGAACAGGTCAATCTGTTGAGATGGCAGCAGTATGACACTACACTGGTGGAACAGAGCCACCACCTGGAGCGTATATATAAGCCCTTTCCTACCAAACATCTTGCAAAAGTATTTATGAAGGACCCTTAAAAACTCCCCAACAAAGCTTTGTAGGAAATTCTGGTTATAAACTAGAGTCAATGAAATGCAAGGATCCATTTCATTGAATCTGTTTTATATTCGCAATCCATGACCAGCAAATTTCTGTGATAGCATTTCCCTGCAAGAGGGCATTCTACTACAAGAATTTTCCGAATTGGTTCATTACAAGTGGAAATAAAATAAATATATATTTTAGGAGGCGCACAACCATGAAGTGAGAAGACGAGCTTCACACCCCGGCCACTTACACTGTCTAGACTTCGCAAGCTAAGCTTCCTCGCTCCATGTTCTCTCGCAATGCAGTCGGGGGATCATGTGACGCACAAGCATCATTAGGTGACAAACACATCATGATGAGTAGGTGAGATGTGCCCTCCTTTTTTTTGTGCAGTTTATGCTCTACTAGAGCACTTTGACGACCACCTCGCCCATCGCACGAAGTGGTGCAGCTCTTTTAGGTGTGTGTACTGCCCTCAGTGTCATTTGTCGTCAGCCCACCTTGGAAAGCTGTACTCACAGGAAGAGCAGACAATGTTCAGTTTAAAATTTGAGCTTTCATCTTCAGTGCAAAGCAACATAAGTCATCACAAAGCCGATCCTGAGGGTGCAATGTAAGCGCTGCACGTGTCACCTTAAAATGACCAGAGCTGGTGTGTGGGGCCCTTAAATAAAGGCCGACACTGTTGGTTAAGATTCACGACACCTTCTGAATGGCTGAAATAAAGCTGCACGCTTTTACTACATATGTGTAAGACGACGGATCAATGCACGTGGCACACTGTGTTGTAGAACACTTTGATGTAGATGCTCTTGGACTCACCTTCTTCAGATGGCGTGGTGAACAAGGAGCCCCTGAGTCGGCATTCACTATCTCCTCCAGGATGATCTGCAAGGGAGGCACAGATCACACCGATTATAAAGGACACTAGAACTCTCACTGTCCAAACTAGCAGCTGCACACTGTTCAGAGCAGACAAGTGGCCAAGACCAATGACTGTGCAAGGTCCCTTAACACTAGCACAGATATATCCTTCGGTGGTCACTGAAACGGTAAAGGCTAGGAATGAAATACAATGTAAGAGACTTCCTTCTATGATACATAGATACACTCGATATGAAGCAACACTGCCCCTGCAGAACTATTCACTGTTACACCAAATAGTGACAGATATGACACGACTACAGCCAGCATGTTCACCGATGGTGTTATGACTACTTTCCACAGCTCGCTTGGAATGTCGTGCCACATGTTGTGGTATTGCTGCCTGCGAGCATTAACAGTTTATACCATTCTGGACACAAGAAACATTCGAACAAATCATATAACAATATTTAAACCCACGGCAGCAAGACTACCTTTCCAAACACAAGAGATGGCAATCAAGGAGCCCAAGAGAAACCATCAGAAATGACCGAGCGTTTATCGCAGATTCACTGAAGGCCTTCAAGAGGATTGAAAGGGGCTTTCTCTCTTTGTCAGAACTCATTAATATAGCTAACGGGGTTAGTCAAGTTGGTAACTAAGCTGTTCAAATCAACAACTGGGCATGTTGCTTGATACTGAGTGTCAGATTAGCCTATTTACTGTGCTGACGAAAAAAATGAAATAAAAAAAGCACTTTGGTGTTCTTCGACTTTGGCACGCTTTTGAGAAGGTGTCAGGTAGATTATTTTGGTAACTGGGCAGTCCCTGCTTGTATAGTAAGCTGCTATAACATATTTGAAATCTTGGATTCAAAAAATTCCTGATGCTAGGAAGCATTATTACAATTATTCTTACATAGCCCCCTTATTTTTTTAGATGAGTTGATGCTTTCACCAGCAGTCCTGGTATTGTTTGTAATGCTCATGCAAATACAGCAACATTCCTACAGCTGTTGACATTTCACTGCGAAACTTAGGCCATCCTTCCTTACCACAGTCGAGTTCTTTGTTATTTCTTACTGTCAGATGACGACAATCGTTTCAACAGCCATAACAATTGTTGTGTAGCTGCAACACAACCTAGTGCACGACTGTGTGATGTAGTGCTCGACTGCCTATGAACCCTGAAAGCCACTGACCTGATAGTTTTGACAAACCCCTTGCATCAAGGTTCAGCTTGATGGCACTGACAATGCCATTGCCTCTATTTTTCCACAAACATTGTGTCGTGCATAGAAGGCAAATAATCAGTAATGAGATGACCACTATTCTTTATCAAATAAAGCCAGAGCAAGGTGCCCCATGCAAGGCATTAAAGTTGGGCATGAGTACGGAGATTGCATACGAATGACGATGACGAAACAGCAAGAAAAGCAAGAAGCGCTCAGAAAAGGCACAAGTGCATGCATTAAGTGGCGCACGGCTCGACGCTCATGACATGAGCCTTTCACGAAGGTTGCAGTTCAACGAACTGGCATTGTTTGCTTGGCTATGGTAAAAGAAGGCCGCAAGGAAAGCTTCGTTTTATAGACGAGAAGCAGCAGGCGTTCGATTCCGGAGGTCGTTATGCTGGCACTCTGTGGCATGTCCATCGACTTCAACGATATTCAGACAATGCTCTTTGGAGGTGCTTCAGCCTCTTTGGGCAGTTCTGTATGCACCAGCAGCAGTCCCCCTTTGAATGTTGGCCAGCAGCGATTTCCGTGACACCACGTGATCCCTTTGAGGAGGAGCTGAGCTCATCCTTAGGCTTAACTGACGAAGACACCTTCCCATGTCAATGACGACGTCCGAAAAAAGACTTACAGCAGTCTGATTGGCTGTCACTCACCTAGACAGCTGTTTCAACTCGACTGTCGGCAACAACAACATAGGACACAAAACAACATAGTGTGGACATTCAGCAGACTTGGATCGACAAAACAAAGCAAGAGCGCTTCACTCAGGCAATGACTCAACAGCGAGGCCTAAGTGCGCAGACGAACACAGAAACGAGAACTTATAATCTCTGTAGTCAGTTTATTTTGGGGGATTTGTTAGTAGTAGACTCTATAAGGTTTTTCTTACAGTTCATTGTGTTTTACTGAGTGTAGTGCTTTCTTGGGTCTTTTTCTCATTTGTAATTAAAATCATGCTTGCTTTGCCCTCTAACATTCTCTCAATCCATCGCCAAAACACACAACGTGGCAACAGAAACACAATTACTGTGGCTGTCCACAAACCCCAAAACGAGCAAAATGCTATGCATTTGCATTCTCCAGCATATGCATTGACGATTTACTACACTTTAAGACAAGTAGTTTTTCCCCACAAGCTAATTACAAATATAACACGTAGCTCATGAAATAACTTCACATTTCACTAGTGCAAAATATGAATACCTTTGTTTGAAAACAAAGACAAGGTGAATAGTAATTAACACTGAGTAATTTTCAAGAAAACAGCTCAAACACTCCAGTTCGTATGAAATCTCAGTAAATCTTGATATAAGAGGCTGGCAAACTTTTCAAAAGTCAGTTCTTTACTTGCTGAAAAATAAACAGTTTAACATATGCATTGCATTTTTTTTTCCTTCTGAATAGTGATAATTCAGATATCTAACTGTATGATGCCATTTTCATAGGCTGTTTGGGCATTTTTTTTTTTTTGTCGTAATCGGAGGTATGCGTTATGCTTCATGGAGCACAGCGTGCTTTGAATGTTACCAGATTTTGATTATATAACTTTTTTTAAAAACTCGATCAGACAAAAAGCTAATTGCAGCGCGAGTAATGTACAAGCTTCTCTTTGAGATGTGGCTTCACGGCAGCACGCGTTTAGGCCTGTAAATGTGGTTTCTCGGCAGCAATGGCCACTATGCGGCGAAACCGCCTTTTCAAGCGGGTTACATGTGGGAGAGGGAGGGGGGGGGAATGTCCTACATGGAAATTAAGAGATAAATCGAACATCAACTTTCACAGTATTCGTTAAAATATTTAGAAAGAATGTCAAATAATTGCCGAAGCCCACATCTAACAAATCCATAGTGAGCAATCCATAGGGTAATCTCCCTTCTCCCGATTCACAGCTGCAAATGAGTCTTGAGATAGTATTAAAATACTCTCTGTCACACAGATGTCAGGGCTTGTCTGGAGTACACTTAGATGATGTTTGTACAGTAATACAAAGTCGATGTAATGGGAGCTACACAGACTGGCTGACATAGACTTCAACTTCGTGGGATGGAGCATAACGTTAGCTGGATGAGCTGAAGGTGCGGCACTACATTATGGCAAACCCTTCAGGCACTACTCACGGGGCACAGGACCAGCAGCATGATCTGCAGGGGCCAGGCCTGGGCCCGCCGCTTGTTGTTTTCCGCAAAGCTGTCCAGCACGTCAAACATGCGGTCGCAAGCATCTGGAAGAAAAAAAGACAGCGGCAGTTGCTACTGCAGTCCAAGCAACAATACCAGGGTGTCATGAGTAAGAGGGCGCGAGGTGCGTGCTGGGTGCTGGAATGCAGCGATGGTGCGTGAGGCGTTGGTGGTGCACATAAGCACCACGTTCACATATGAGATAGGACGCAGAAAGGCTCATGGCACGTAACACGAGCCGTGATGAAAAATTCTAGAGGATGAGCTGTCACTGTGCTGTGGGGCTTCGAGCTGTGAAGATAAGAACATCATCGTCGCTACAGCGTTGGAAGCAGTAGCCGCCCGGTTTTGAAGGATGTCGGCATAGAGGCCTATGGGGAGTGGCCGTCGACCTCGGAGGACACGAGTGAGGCTGCCCGAACTTGTCGCACCCTTTCACAGCAGTTCGTGGTGAACCTACAGCTCTCCCACTTTGCGCCAGGGCGGTAGCAGCCCACACCAGTCATCGGAGTGACTCATCAGAAATCAGTAGGGCCATTGACAAGTTAGACTTAAACAAGCCGGGCCGAAGGTGAAGAAGACCCGTTAGACTTAAACAAGCCGGGCCGAAGGTGAAGAAGACCGAGACAGCCAATGAAGAAAAGCAGCTCACTGGGCAGAAACAGACGACGAGCGTAGGACCTTGCGGAGGACGTCGACAACATACTTGACGAACCGTCGACACAGTAAGGGCACAGAGTCGACAGGACGAACTGTAAGGTAGTACGATTACCGAAGTGCCGTATTGGCTATACGCTGGCTAGGGTTAAAACGCGTATTGCAGTTTGTTCAGGTTTCAGTCCATAGCTGGCTGTCATGTACTTATGTTGTTCTAGAGTAGATATTGAGTGTTCATTCTTGCTTTCCATTTTTTGGGGGGTGATAGTGTATTTGTCTGGCCACTCCCGTCTCTCTCTTAATCCAATCTTTTGCAAGCACTCCCGAGATTAGTCGTGACACAGGAACTTGAGGGGAAAAAATGGCATGACCGACTTTGTGCAAATGACTTTTGCATTAAAGAAGAAAAGAAAGAAAGCCTGCGCAGCTATTTGCACCTGTACAAGTGAAAACAGAGAACAAGATCAGCATTTACCAAATTGCATTTCTATTGCACAGTGTAATCAAGAGTTCCGACGAAAACTCATAGAGTCGGGAACAATAATGGTCAAAGGTAAAGGATTATGTCAACGTCATCCAAAAAAAAAATTCTAAAATAAGACATTTTGGCTCCTGCACAGGGGCCTTGTTCACAACCTTATTTTGAAGTTCTTTTTTGTATTTTGATGGCATCTTTCTTTACCTTGGACCATCAGCGGTGTGCAGGCCCATAGCGAGGTGGGGGGAAGTGACCTAGGGGCACTTTGAAATTCAGGAGAAGGGAAGGGGTACGTTTTACAGAGAATAAATAATAAAAAAAGGTGTTTTTCGGGGCCTTCAACAAATGGACCCCGGCTAAACAAAATTTCTCGCTACGGGCCTGGCAGTGTGTAATTATCACTACAACCTTTACAGTTCTCAGTGCTGGTTCAATGTGTGCATCCTTAAATGGCCCAGTCATCTCACAGAGAATGCTTTTTGCATGAGGTAAAAGGAATTTTTCATTAGCGTTTGTGGCACCCTTGTGAATGTAGCACGTACAGAGCATTAGGCATTAGCATATTTTTGCAGGACACATGTGGCAATCCCACACGCACTTATGTGCTACTGAAAACGCTTCTTTCAGCCATCAACACCGATTCCTTCACGAGACATTTCCACAAGCAGCACTGCTTGACTGAACCTAGTAGCAGTGAAGCTCCTTGTTAACTGCCACAGTTATCTATTCGAGAGAGTCGGTAACAATGGATAGCAAAAGGAGGTCTTACGAAACAACAGAAGCAGTGAATTCACCTGATGCAACAATCAGCCCAGTTACAATGCTTTCTTTAAGAATCGCAGTTATGCAAGAATATTTTGGTGCGGCAAGACGGAGCGGTTTCCATGTTCACCGAAAGCACCAAAAACAGAATGAGAGAAACACAAGAGAAAAACGTCGATGCCCACCTGCCAGCTCGTCGTTGGGCTTGTTTTGTAGCTCCATGAACTCGTGCGGATAGGTGTCCATCCAATTCCAGATGGCCTGTGACCCAGAACACAGTACGAGCACAGAAGCTCTTCGAACACACTTTCACGAAAGACTCTAAACAGTCAACAATCAACTTGTTAACAGTTGACATGACTAAACAGTCAACAATCAACTTGTTAACAGTTGACATGACAGTCATTACTACAGCCGCTTTGTGTTCTAGTGCGTTTGCTTCCGCATTCTTCCTGGCTTATTTATATTTACACTGATATGAAGCAGGCAAAGCGACAGCATCGACGAAGAGCTAGCTTGCTGCAATGATGAAAGCTTCCCTGGTTGGGCAGCTCATAGTGCACAGGAAACACCGGCAAAGCAACTGATAAACTACTCTCACGATGCCTGGCAGAAAATGATGCAGTACTTTTGGTACAGATGAAAGATTGCACTATGACACAAGGTAATAATTTTTTACATACATTGGCAGGACAATGTTATGCCATTAAAATGAGGCTTTAAACACAAGTTCGCTGTGATGTTTATAAGAAGAATGCAACTTAATCCTTTTTTTTATAGATTTGATATGTACCATTTTGTTGAAACAAGGTTTCGGCGCACTCAACTATGAATTAAAAGCTTTTTTTAGAGTGCCCAGAAGAAAAAAGAATAGTGAGGTTTTTTTATTATTTCGAAAAAGATTAACTGCCAGACAGAGATGGAAGAAAAAAGTAGAAGACTGCACTATCCTCAGAATTTTCTTTTTTTCCACCCACGCAAGCGTACCAACTTGCCCAGCGGGAAGCAGTTATTGGTGATTTTTCACTAACCCGATGTTACATGGCGGAATGAATGCACACTTCATTAGAGCACATTACAAGTGCGGACCCCCATTAAGATGAGCACCTGACCTTCTCTAGGCTGCTCATAAGGCAAAGGTGGGCATTCTTGCGCAGTGACCGGAACTTCGAGTTGATCTCTGCACAGAGGTTAGAAAAAAAAAAGGACAGGTTAGGGCTATCAGGAGGACAAAAAGTAAGAGACAGGCAGCTCCTCACCATTGAGTAGCTTGATTAGCCGCGTCACGTCGACGTTGATGTGCTGGATGAGTTCAATGTCACTGAAGTCTGTCGTCTCCTCGTTAGCATTGGAGAGCTCGTGCAGCCTGCAGGGAGAGTGCCTGTTGGTTGGCTGTTCCTCGACAAAGTATGCGGTGTACCCTCTCAGACTACTGTGTAGTCTGAGTGGGTACATAACATAACACTTGCACTTGTGTTTTGTGGAGAATTGGTACAAAGTGTGTCCTACAGAAGCACTCGACTACAAGGACCCTGCATTTGCCAAACTAATTGTCAAAAGTTACCATCAGTAAGGGTGATCATGTTGTGCAGCATAAATGCATGCATGTTAGATACTTTATTCATGCAGTCTGAGATTTTTGTTACAATTTGGAGAACCTTGACTAGGCATGCGCTGTGTACAACTTTGGTAGGAAATGCATGGAAAATTTAAAAGCAGAAACCTTCACTCAAATGCCCTGTGCAATCACCAGAAGACACAAGTAGTGTACTGGCACTATGGGCCTACAGAGCAAGAAATTATAGGGTTATTATTCAAGGCTGTCTATCACTATAACTAATACTGATAATGTGCTGCTGGCAAAAAGGTAACTCAATGGTGAAGCAACAGCTTTTTTTTTCAAGGTTGCACGAATTTCTTTGTTTGTTTCTTTCTTTTATTTTTTCCCTGGCCTGCATGTATTGCTCTCTGTTATGTGTTGCTTGTAAAGGCACTGGTGAAGTAAGGGGCGACAAAGGCATTGAGCGGACGCAACGCTGGCAACACAATAAAAGAAGATAGACGCGAGGAACCCTCGTGGCGCGAGAATCTTGAAGAAAAAAAAGGAAGAAGAGAGGTGGTGGAGCAGCGCGTGGAGGGGAAGCAGATATCGCCGGACGAAGTAGCCATGCACGCAAGAAACCCTGGCTCCTGCCGATACCTCGGGCCGCTGAGCCTGTGGCTCTGAAGGTTGAAGGAAGTTCTGGGACAATCACCTGTATGTGAGTCGTCACGAGACACTCGGACAACAACCGCTCGCGATTCATCGGATAACCCCAGTGGTGCCTTGATCCCGAGTCAACACCGCGAGGCGTCGCATCTAGGACTCGCCTTGTTCCTCCGGCCAAAACCCATGTTGATGTGCGGTCTTTGACATTTCACCGTATTTTATAGGTGAACTGTACGTTGGTTCTATAGCTATTTATACGTATCTTAATATTGTGCATAGCGCAACTGGCTTGTATAGTTATTTTTCCATAGTATCAATGTTTGAAAGTGTGAGTGCTAACGAGAATGCCCACTTCGTCCTTCATATTTCTCGAACCTGAGGCGGTGAAGCTAATGCACCATGAAACTCTCTTGTGGTATGATTGAGCATGTTAGCCATGAAAAGGAGCAGCGACACGAGCGTGTTCATTTATTAGTGAGTATCATGTCGCTGCTGTATAAATATATCTAGCAATACAGCACTAATGAAACAAAAGTGGCAGAAGTAAGCTAGATGAAAGGATTGCACTTCACTCGCCTGCCAGATATTCGGTTGAAGACGGCGTTAAAGTTGTTCAGGCTCAGCGCAAAGAGAACTTTGGAGGCCAGGTTCTTGAGCGGCACCACCATGGGGCTATCCGGCATGTCGATAAACTGCACAGCATCACCACACAGTCTCACAATAGGCCACTCCCATTCAACAGCACAATCACAGCAAACGGGTCGAGCTCTTCAATTTCTACAATGCCAATCAGGATAACACTGCATATTTCATGACTACAATATTGCTCGTCCATTAAAATTTGTCATCTTTCCTTCAGTGGCGTTGTTCTCATAAGTGCAGTATAAATGGCAAAAGTATGTTAACAGTGTACATTTTTAAGACAAAGCTCGGCCATGGTGGCTGTCATTTAATCTGGTCTGACATCTAAAGGGGCCCTGCAACACTTTTTAAGCATGCTCAGAAAACACTGCCGATCGGTTGTAGAGGCTTCTGAGAACATGCGAGCAAAATCTTATGGTGCAACACGCGGCCTGGAATTCGCAATAAATTCTGATGAAAGTCAGCTAAAAATTGCTTTCTCTTGACAAATGGCCGAAGGTGCCAGAAAAATCACTCATGGAATGCCCATTTATCGGCCATTGGCTGATTTGAACATGGCGCGCTCGGTTGTTACAGAAATAGCCGCAAAAGGCCGTCACTTGTCCACATGTGCGCGCGCAATCACACTGAAAAAGCCGCATATTCGATGAAAAAAGAAAAAAGCGCTCAAGGTCACGAGGCGCACGTGACGTTTTTTGTTTGCCACTCCCGTCCCTCCCTGCTTAGCTTCCAGCGCTTTTGTCGGGACGAGAGAAGAGAGAATGCGATTGCAGCGTGCGACAAATCTTTGTAACTTCGCTCGTACTGGACAGATTCTTAAAATTTTTGCAGCATTGACCTTATGAGGTAATAAATTTTTCCAGTGAATTAATTCCATGGTTACTCAAAAAAGTGTTTCAGGGCCCCTTTAAGACAGCCATGAAGTACGACAATCACCAATACCATTATAGCTATGAGTACTACAATCAACTGCACTTTAAAGTGACTAAACAAAAATCTGTAACTGACCATTCTGTAGTGAAACTACAATTAAAAAGTCAAACTGAAATCGTGACTATGCAGCTCAGAAATTAGAGCTCTCATGTTATAAGTAGCATACAGTAAACTTCAACAAAAGTTCATGGTCAACACGAGCTGATAAAATTTTATTTCCACAAGCTGGTGTATGTGATCTGCAGACTGCCCTAATTTGTACGCACAAAACAAATCACTGTGCAGTTTTACTCGCTATGGCCTCCAGTGCTTTCTCATATCCCAAGATCCTTAATGTTTCATGCCTGCACGCACAGGAAGAAGTCAACGACACTCAAACAACGGATGTCTCCATCCATAGCCAGTGTTTCATCTAGACTTGTCTTCATCATGGCAACAACTCTTGTTCGTATGCAAACAAGCACGTGAGTATACTGACGCAAGATAACTAAACAAAGTTCTTGAACAAAAATAACAGCTTTGTTCTTCTTTGTTAGATACATGTGCAAACAGCCAGGACAGCTAACATAGAGAAACCTGTCTTATAGCACTCGTAATCCATCAGTAAAGTCATTTTAGCACCATTGCTTCTCTCTTGATGCGCGTAGCTAACAAAGAAGAAGGAAGAACTCAGCTTGTCCTAGACTTTACGTGGTTATCTCATTTAGGTCGCTTAAAAATGGATGTCTGTCTTAAGGACTTCGGAGGTTGTCTAAGCATAACAATCACCTGGTGCATATTAGTGAATTTCACAACATTCCTTTGACAAACCCAAGCTTTCTTAATACATGTATACATCAAGTGAGAGAAAACAGTATCGAAATACCATTTTTGGACAATCAGCAGCACAACAAGAGTTAACTAGGGATACCCTGCCACACAATTCAGCCTTCACAGCCTTCTCCATGAACTACAGTGGCCATATGAGTTTGATTTATGGACCGATATATTCATTGGCAAAGAATTATAAATTTGCAGGAATCAGGTTCAGTACTGAAGTGCTTTTAAAATAAACAGAGCAAGCAAGAGCATTTTAACACGTGATACAGAGAGCAGCAAATGCACAATGTAACAAATAAGCTCGTAAACTTACTCAGTTTTGATAACTGGCTAAATGCGAGGTCCACTTTGAAAGCAATTATCGACAGCTCATTAGAGTTTGCTTTGCGAATCACGTGAACTTCGCAAGTCACGTGACAGTAATTTAACACCGTCCAGCCTGGTGAGCACTATTACATTCCAATTGCCTCCACTCACATGTGTTTACTCAAACTCTAGTCTAAGGCAATTGGTAGCTGTAGCACTCATGTCCAGAGGTGTAAGCAGAATTTTTTTTTTTTCGGAGGGAGGGGGGCGGGGCACCTCCTTAATCTGAAAGGGGGGATGGGGGGGGTCTGGGCAGGCAAATAGTCATTTTGCGCTCTGTGTGCTACGGCATAAAAAAAGAAAAGAAAAACTTTTGCCAAGGGTGGGGGGGAGGTGGGCGTGGATTCGGTGTGCTACCCCTTCGCTAAACCACTGTTCGTGTCAAAGGGCTGGAGCCTCAATCAGCTGAACTATGACACTTATTCCAGTGAAAACAGCAGTCCTAGATGAAAAACTAGTACATAACACACCAGGCAAGAAGTGAAAAGAAAAAAACTCAGTCAACTGACCTGGCAGAGCTCGCGCAGCAGTGCCTTGACGTTCATGGTCTCGTCGTAGCGCGTGGTCTCCTTGGGTTGCTGTGGAAGTGGAGTCGCAGAGATCTACGGTTGAAAACGAGGTCCCCACACCCAGTCGGAAGGATAGACCCCCAGACGCACACGGCTACACCGACAGCAACCAGCAGAGACACAGAGCCAACCACACAGCATGCAGCAACACCACATGCAACAGTGCCGACATCTTTCAAACTGAAGAGCTCCATAAATTTAAAGGGACATTTCAAAGGAAGTCAAACAGCACTTGTTTTTAATAATCCAAGAGTTATACTATCAGTGAAAACATGATAACCTTAAAACTGTGAAACCGGTGGCCACCTTTGAAATTACACACTAGCACTCAATGAAGTCTAATTTTTGGCACACTCTAGCTAGAACAAGTTGACCGTTTTAATAAAGGGACGCTGCATTACTCGTCAGAAAAAAAAAAAATTAAAAAGGCTTCGCTAGTTTTAGCAAGCTCAATGTCTCTCTCAATTGTTCATTTAAAGAAAAAAAAGGGACCCTGGAAAGGGCAGCGTAAATTTAGTATTTAGCTTCGGCACACACATGCAAACAAATAAGTGGCAAATGAGCAACGCTGTAGCAACCAAATGGTTTAGCCAGGTGTGCAACTGCGGATAAGAATTTGTGAATACCAAACTGATGCTTTAGAAATGTTGCATACTACATACAGTGTTTGTTGTTCCAGTCAAAGCAAGATAACAATGGTTGAGGAGCATTGCTGGGTTGTAATGACACATTGCCAGCATTGCTCCTTTTCTTATTTAGTACACAGCACTTTCTCCACCACGTTTTGCAACCAAGCCTTAGCAATGGCAATCCATGCATTATAAACTGGCTGTGCCTTTGCAGTGAAGGCCCACTACAAGCTAAAGCTCACCATCAGCTCAAGAAAAGTGAGCACTACCCCATTAGGAAAATCAAAGTTAACAATGTGACATAATAAGCCAATATGAACACCCACAATATTCGAAAATCATAAAAAGTATGTTGTCACCAATCATATACCCACACTAATTAGTATTACGACTTCACTTTAAATTTCAGTTTCTCAATACATAAATTAAAGTAGCCAAATAAGAATAACCTTTCTGAATGAATGAAGGTATCGGAAGCACAAGTAAAACGTTTAGGGCACATTCAAAATTACATTGTACAGAACATTTGTAGTATGTGCAACTAAAGCTGCTTTCTATATGGTCCCAGGTCTGCTCAGTAAAAACATTTTGCCTAGAGCGTGCAGCACACAAGCACTGTAAATAAAAAGGTTTCGTTTCAGCTCTCAATTTTTCCTCATCAGCCCCTTTCCCACACCTCTATGCTACCATGAATCTGCCCCTGATATTACCCACAGCGGAGTGTCACTGCACTGATGTTACATGCATACTAACGCTAGCAAGCAGAGCCTCTATAGCCACATTCTGTCCTACGTCTGCTGACTTCATTCTATGCCTGCGAACTTCTTAAATAAAGTGCAGTGTCTTTCTAGTTGACAGTCTGTAAAAATAAGAAACCTCTCAGTATTTGACTCAATATTCAAAATTACTACCAGTAGTATACTTCTGGTTTTTGCAAAATGGAAAGCATCACTATGTAGCAACACCTCTGTCAAAGTGAAGCTGCTAGACTGTAACACAGCTCACAGATTCTACGTTAAAAGGAGTGGATCGAAATTCTGCCGAGCAACGATTAAATATTTCTTGCTTCGCTTATTGATAAGCTGACTAGCAAAATAACCAAAACTCAGACCAAAAGATTATGAAAGGCCACAGCAAAAAAAAGAGAAAGAGAGAGAAAAAAAAAGCAGTGCAAAATAAATGCACAGGCACCATTGTGCAAAGCAGCACTGACCCTGCTGAGGCATTTCTCTAGTGTATCCAGCACAATGAGCTGCGACTCGTAGAAGTTCTTCTCAAACTCTGGCTGGATTGAACTGTGCGTCCTCTGGTAGACAAACTGCATGTGCATATATAGATCATTGAAGTGGATAGAATCAAAACAAATAACATTCTCTGCCGTTGCACGTCAAAAACATGTGGTTGACACCAGCAAGCAAATGAGGTTCCCTCGACACCTTCAATAAAGTGCTTCTTACACAATCCGCTTTTGTATTGATTCGATGACTAAATAAAACAAAATCTCATTTCTGCCGGTAAGCACACTCGGCGATATTTTTTTCGAAACTGACAGTGAATGCTCTTAAAAACACTCTTTATGGTGCATTTTAAAAGAAGCAAACCAATATCAAGAATCGATGCCATTATTAGTTGACACACAAAGCCTGACACCCCACTTGAAAATTTTGCATCGGTAAAAGTTTGTACACAGTTTCATCAGTGCTCTAAAGAATGCGTGCATGCGTTTTTAGTGAATATGCCTCGCTTCCGCCATAATAACGTCCCACTTAACCTGCTTATAACAATATTTCCACCATCCCCTTTCCATCAACCATGCGAAGAGTAGTCCCTACATTCTTGCAAAGCTGTTCATATATCATCTTAAATGCACGGTCAGCTCCGGAAGGGCATGAATTTCATGAATACATCCGACTTTTACTCCTTCCAATTAAGCTGCTTACACTTCAGCGAATCACTGTATGGGATTTAAGTAACATAATGAAACTTTAGCCTCAAGATATACATGCCCTGGCTTTGTGAAAAGTCACATTTTTCTTTGCGAAAATCCCATGTTTGCTACACACTTGTGTAGCTGAAGGTGCTACAATGCTTACAGATCCTACCGAGAAAAATGGCAGTTTTTAGTCCACTTTAGTTGCTTTCAATTTTGGTCAAAGTCACTATACTGCATTAAAGCAATGTGCCCTATGCTTTGCTTGGCTTAATTGTCAGTTTAGCCTAACAAAGAAAGAAGCCCTTCAAACTATTCACCTTCTTCATTGGAATGGGAATGAAATGGAACCTGTCAATTTAAGGTTAAATGCACAAACTTTCATTTCCCCCAATTTCAGTTTCATCCGCATGATATTAGATTGTAAGCTACGTCAGAGCTAACAACCCTTTCAATGGACAGATTCGTTACAACACAAAGCAGTTATGTTGAGCAATTGCACATATCACAATTGTACATACCACTCAAAAGATTTAATCTTGCATTCTATTCTCTGGGCACTTCACTATCTTGTTCCACAAGAGGACCTTCCTGCTGGCAGCAGTAGAACAACAATGTCATTTGTTTGCTATAGTCTAGCTGCAGTCTAGTTGAAATTTAGTAGAAAGTATAGCAGAATTTCCATAACGGTTAATAAAGGAAAATACATGAACGACACAATGCCATACCTGCCAAATTCAAGAATTCTGAATCTGGGAGATTTTCACAACGAGGGGTGGGGGAGTTGCGATAAATTATTTGGCCCTACTTTTTCTTCGGCACCAAAAAAAAACTCAAGGACAAACAAACAAACCAAAAAGAATCGCGAAAAACAAGAGGGGGTAGGAGGGGTCTCAATCTCAAGCGCCAACATCAGCCAACCTTATAGTGGCTTGGAGTGGCCAAACACACGAGGATAGGGTTTCCCCACTAAGGTGAGAGTCTCAAAGGATCAACACAACTAGCAGAATTTATTTTCGTCAACGAGACTCGCGTATGTCTTCCTGGGACACACGTGAGCGGACGAGAAAGCCCAGCTGAATGCCGCAAAAGCGCGGATCAAAGCTTTGCTCACTACTAGATTCTTTTGACAGGAACGCCAAAACGTGTCTGGCTTTTTTTTTTATGTATTTACTGGCTTTAATCCACTGCTGTGTTAGCCACGTGTCCTCGGAGCATGCAGACCGCTATCACGTCGCCGCGACTGTGGTTTTGTGCACGGCGGTTGCGGCAAACGGTAGTTCCTTTTGCAATCCCCATGCACTTGGCTGTGCACGCGCCTTCAAAACTGAGTCGTTTTATGCCATCTACGATTGCATATGCTGCGGTTTTGTCCGCAGAGTTTGTGGAAAGCAGCGTTGCTTTGACTGGTTGAGTGTTGGACGCGCGCACACTTTCGGGGTTGTGTCAGTTACGCCGTCGCCATACATGATCGTGTCAAGAACGACTGCAGATTCATTCACAGCGGTTGTGGCAAGGACAATCACACACACTGTAGAAGACAGTGCATACGCCGGTTGCACGCGTACTTCTGAAGCTTCGAGTAGGCTGCTCTCGGCCTTCGTTCGGCGGTTTGCGTACTAAAGTTCGTATCACTCGCCGCGATTAGGAAATGAGTTTGGAACATTTGAATTTAAGACCAATGGACATAGTGAAATTTTGCTTGGAATTTCACGAATTCGTATCTGCCATAGTTTCGGATCACTGAGATTCTACTGCACATTTAGATGAATACCTCTTAAATTAATTTATAATAAAATGGGGTAGATTCGAAAAGCCTGGAGCGAATTGAGCTGCCTCTTTGTCAATACGGCCAGATCACGCACAAAAATTTCTATTTTTGGGAGACTTGGCAGGTATGCAATGTTGACATTTTGGTGAGGTAGTTGTATCTCAGAAGTGAATCAAATGTGACCCGCACCAGAGTCTGTGCATATCGGGTCACCACCACTGGGCCAAGGCCACTGGGCCAGCAAGGAATAAGGAAAACGATGGAGGCAGACGTACCACATCGTTGACTGAGTGGAGAATCTTGGTGAGCCCCGAGATGACGAGGGAGAACTTGTACTTGCTGATGTTGATGAGACATTCCTTGTTCTGCTCCACGTTGATCCGGGAATGGGTGGTCTGGGGCCCACTCCGGCATGGCAGCTGCAAAAAAAAAGGAGCACAGTGGTTCCCAAGGTTTGTCTTAAAGAAATTTTGCCGGGAACCAGGACTTCATTTCACTTAGACACAGCAGGCACTGTGCACTGACCAAAGGGCACACTGTAGCTCCCATTTAATCACCCAGTGCCGCTAATGTCAGCTGCTAATTTTATTAAGTTCACCTGCAGTCAGCACAATCAGAGTTGCCAGTTTTGCTTATAATAAGCAAATTTGGGCTTTTCTCACCAAGCTGCTTGTGTAATTTTCTAGTTGCTTGCACCGCCTTTTTTTTGGGGGGGGGGGGGCGAGAAAGGGGGCAGATTTGAGTTTTTTCTGAAAATATGGCCGTTTCAGTACTTGCCACATCCTCTAAAAGTGCATTTGCATATTACTTTGGGTAGCTGAACATCTTGTGAAGAAGAAGATGTGCGTGCAGCAAGCAGCATCGCCAACGCCCGGCTCTCTTGGCTCGTGCTTCGATTCGTTGCTGTGCCAATCGCTGGACGGTTCTTCACGCTGTCTCGTTGCTGTCTTTAACGGCTAATAAACCTCCTCACATTTGGTGGAGGTGCTGTTAATCCCCGTTGCTACACCCTGGAGCTGCGAAGCCGCACGCTACTGCCTGTCATGACCGACAACGCCACTACATCGACGACTTCGCCCCAGTTCAACTGCCCTGGCCATCCTAGGCTACGGGACACGAAGGTCTTCAGCGGTGCGGATGGGACCGACGTCGAAGACTGGCTCGAGCACTACGAACTGGTGAGCGCCAACAATAAGTGGGATGAAGCCGACAACCTGGACCACGTCATATTTTATCCCACTGGCGTCGCCGAATTGTGGTTTAACAACCACAAACACAACATCCCCACATGGAGCGTCTTCAAAACGTCATGTGCTGAAGTGTTCGGTCGGCCGGCTGTCCGCAAGCAGCGGGCAGAACAGCGCTTGCGCGTCCGCTCTCAGCAGACTGGCGAGACCTTTACCAGCTATATTGAGGACGTGCGAATGACACCATGCCCGAATCTGACAAGGTCAAACACATCCTGAAGGGCATCGACGACGGCGCATTTCAAATGCTCTTGGCAAGAAATCCGAGCACAGTTTCCGAAGTCGTCAGCTTGTGTCAGAGCTACGACGAGTTGAAGAAGCAACGCACTCTGACTTAGCAGCCTCAGCATGGTGGTGAGTCACTGTCCAGTTTCGACACCCTGCCTGACAATTCACCGTTGCTTCAGCAAGTTCGAGCCTTCGTCCGTGAGGAAGTCGCCCGCAAACTTTCCCTAGTGCCCTTCACTCACGAGACCACCACCCGTCTACCTGCCCCACTTCGCACTGCTATTTCGGAAGAGGTTGCCCAAGCTGTTCCTCTTGCGCACCACGAGCCGCCTCTATCCAGCCGTGTTCACTGCCAGCGTGTCGCGCAGCCGGTAGACCCTCCTGTCGCCTGTCCGCCAGCCGTGCAGCCTGTGGCCGCGCCCCTTACGTATGCAGCGCAGCCTGCGGCTCCTCCTGTCGCCTGTTCGCAAGTGATGCAGCCTGTAGCAGTGCCGTTCACATATGCAGACGCTGTGCGTAGGCTTCCGCAACCACCCTACACCTCGCACTCACAGCCCGCACACCCGACTGCTTATACTGCATCTTGGGCGGCGCCACCAGTCGCCAATCCTTGGAGGACGCCCGATAACCGACCGATATGCTACGCCTGCTTCACTCCCGGACACGTTGCCCGCTACTGCCGCCGTCGACCTCAGACGTTCGGCGACTACGTCCGATCGTCGCGACCCGGCAGCCAACCCTTTGCGCAATACGGGCCGGTCTCGTCACCTCGCTATGCCCCTCCCAACGACCCTGACTTCGTGACGCCACGCGCACCCTCTCCTCGTCGGCGGTCACCCTCCCCCATGCGTCGCCGGCCCAGACCTTCTGACCAGGAAAACTAAGCACCGCAGTTCAAGAGGCAAGAAGTGCGCCATTTTCGAACTGTCTAAGCCCTCGCCCCTCTCCTGCTAACGTGGTCGCAGAAACTGTTGAAGGTTATTGTACTTTCGCCCTTGTAGACACTGGCGCCGCTGTTTCTGTTATTGCCGCTAATGTCTGCCGTGTATTACGTAAAGTCACAACGCCGCTTTCGGGACTGTCACTCCACACCGCAAGTGCACAGCAACTAACGCCTCTCGCAGCCTGCACTGCAAGAGTGTCCATCGAAGGCATTGTTTATATTGTGGAGTTTATTGTCCTCACTGTCTGTTCGCATGACGTCATGCTCGGATGGGAATTCCTGTCCCGCCGTAATGCCGTTGTAGCGGCGAGAGCTCGCGCCACGTCTCTCGCGCAGCTCGAGCTCGCGCCAGCTGTGCGAGAGACGCGGCGCGGTGATGGAAAAAATGACGATGGTGATGATGGCACTACAGGGCTCCCCCCCTAGCACTTTGCGCGATTTGAACGCATATGAAAAAAAGAAAGAGGGCGACAAATGCTATGTACATGAACGGCAGTCCATAAAGTGTTCCTTTGTCAAGTCCAGTTTGTCAACGTGTAGTGACCATCGGGAACCAGTGGGTCTCTGGTGGGCGACACTGAGAGTTGCGCAGTGGACGGAGAAGTAAGCGCTCGATGGAAAGAAATCCGTAATGACGGATGGCTCGGTCCCAGAGGTCTTCAATCGTGGAAAGCACCTCTGGAATTTCGAGGTCTCGCGCCACTTGTGATGCGTTTCTGTAGGCGAAAGAGAGGCCGTACTCAGTGACGCTGTGAAGCGACGCGTGACTGAGAACGTGCTCAACTGGTGCACTAAAGTGCGGGCTGTAAAGCGTGTCAAACGGGCCCATGTCGTAGAGGCCGTCGTAGAAGGTATAGTCACACACGCCGTCCGCAGGCAGCGGCTGCGACTCGTTCGTCGCCGTGCCGAATACGCGGACCACGGGAAATGGCGTCACGGGAGGCTGTGCAGGAAAGACGGGTTCAGTTGTCGCCTCAGTCACTGTCGAGGTATTCGACGCTGGTGGACTGGTGGCAGTGCTTGTTCCCATGCTTTCAGTTGGCTCCACTGTGGTTGTAGTTAGGTCGGTTGACTTGACAGACGTCATAGACAGTTCAGTTGGCTGGTCAGACGTCGTAGGCAGCTCAGTTGGCTCAACAGATGTCGTAGGCCGTTGAGTTGGCTCCACAGATGTCGTAGGCACTTCAGTTGGCTCGACAGAGGTCGGAGACAGTTCAGTTGGCTCGACAGATGTCGTAGATAGTTCAGTTGGCTCGACAGATGGTGTAGGCAGTTCGTACGCGGGACACGCGTCGCTAGTGGCGAGACGAGAGGAAGTCGGGAGGTCAATAACGGGTGAAAGGTCACCTGTGCCAGGCTCCGAGGCAGGCGGCAAGGTGGCCGTCATGGAGTCTGGTGGGGCCACGGTTGGTAGCACACGTTGCGACGCAGTGACAACCCCAAAGTCGCGGGCCCCTGGAAGCGGTTGGTACGTGAGGCCATTGCGGGCGAGCATTGAGGGCAGGCTCTGGCTCCGCGAAGGCACGGCGCTGGGGGCCGTCGTAGACCACGAAACAGAGACAGGGACCGGGGCGGGGAGCGGGGACGCCGAGTGTGGTTGGCTGCTGGCCGGGTAGGTGCGAGTGGAATGTGGCGAGGCACCCGGCAGGCCATTGCTGGCACCAGTGGCAGGTGGCGGAGCGGCAGGGGGCACCGTCAAGGAGCTGACCAGCAGCTGCGGCGAGGAGGAGGCCGAGACGTCTGAGCTGGTGGTCGCGGAAACGGCGAGGGCCACGTTGTCGCGTGCCGTCGCTTTCTTGGAAAACGTGCAGGTAGCAGGTACGTGTGATGAAGCTCTGCACGGGGGCTCTGAGGGAATGTACCTCTCGGAGGGAAGGTCAGTCGCAGTGGATGTCTTCTACCTCGCGGTCGTGATCAGGTGCAGGAGTGGATGTTTCTGCGACCGGATCAGGTGTAGAAGTAGTCGAAGCCGGGGTACCGAGGTAGCGGTCAATGGAGGGCTGCGGACCGGTTCGTACCTTGCTCTGCGACGCCGGGGAAACCTGCCTGGTGCGGGTAAACGGAAGCGGACGGTATGTGTTGCCGCTGCGGGCGAGCACCGCAGTGCAGAGGGCATCGTAAGGCTGCGGGCTGGTGCTTGAAGTTGCAGCGAGATGGCGCAACTCTACCGGTAGGGCGTCGAGAAGAATGGCGTGCATCAGCAGCTGGTCCGTGACGCCATTCACCGCAAGAACGGCGTCGAGTTGCATAAACCATACCTTTGAGTAGGTCGATTGGAACGGCGGCACTGGCGGGCAGAGTTGCGGGAACATGGCAGCGGGCCGTTCGGCGAAGGGCGTGTTCTCCGGGTCACCAATGTAGCGGCGAGAGAAGAGGAGACGTGAGATGACGTCGAAGGCGGCCGATGGGGCCGTGCCGATCTCGCCACTTTATTGCAGGCCTGAAGCGGAGCCACGTCGGCTACCAGCGTCCGCCACGCCAGGCGTGTCAGCTCGTTCTAATTCTCGCGCAGCTCGAGCTCGCGCCAGCTGCGCGAGAGACGCGGCGCGGTGATGGAAAAAATGACGATGGTGGTGATGGCACTACACCGTCATCGACTGCGCACACGCTGAAGTTGAGTTTTCACCCTTTTGTGATGTCCCATTACTTGACGCTCTTCATCAGCCGCCGAAGTTGTTCGTGCATGAAGATACCGATATTCCACCTGAAAATTTCGCACTTGTTCCAGTTTCGTGCAATGCCTACACTGACGCTACAGTCTTTTTTATGCCTTCTGATATCTTCACGAGTCGTCGAGCTCTGCCGCTGCCTTTTGCAACGATTGACCTTGCCGCCGGAAGAAGCAATATGTTCATACTCAATCCGCTTTCCACACCTGTCACTTTGCTTGCGGGGGAATGTCTCGGCCGCGTGCAGGATCTCGACCCTTCGTCTTTGGTTGATGTCCCGGATGACTACTGCGACCACCCAAAATCACTGTCGGTCCTCGAGGAGTCGTCCGAGGATACGTTTTCCAGCACCATCGCCGACACCCTCACTCCCACCGAACATGCCGACCTGCTTAATCTTCTGCATGAGTTCCGGAATTCTTTCGATGTGTCGCAACCTCAACTAGGCCGCACGTCAAGCATCGTGTTGACACCGGCCTACACCAGCCACTGCCTCAAAGACCATACCGTGTCTCCGCTGAAGAGCACCGCGTCATCAACGATCAAGTCGAAGATATGCTTCGTAGAAACGTCATTCGACCATCTCACAGTCCCTGGGCGTCTCCTGTCGTCCTGGTGCGTAAGAAAGACAGATCTATCTGATTTTTCGTGGACTATCATCGTTTGAATAAGATAACCCGCAAGGACGTATATCCTTTGCCGCGCATTGATGACGCCATTGACATCCTCCAAGGAGCGGAATTCTTCTCGTCGCTAGCTTTGCGGTCTGGCTACTGGCAAGTTCCAATGGCTGAAGCCGATTGCCAAAAAACTGCATTTATTACACCTGACGGACTATACGAGTTTAACGTCATGCCCTTTGGGCTTTGTAATGCGCCCGCCACGTTTGAACGACTTATGGATAATACGCTACGTGGCTTCAAGTGGAATATGTGCCTCTGCTACCTCGACGATGTCGCGGTTTTCTCGCACAACTTTCCTACGCACCTCTTTCGCCTCAGGCATGTTTTGACTTGTCTGACCAACGCTGGCCTGCAGCTTAACCTGAAAAAATGCCGCTTCGCTGCACGCGAGCTCGTCATCCTAGGCCACATCGTGTCGAAGCACGGCGTATTACCTGACCCAGCAAAACTTCGAGCAGTCGCAGAATTTCCCAAGCCGACGACCATGAAGGAACTTCGCAGTTTTGTAGGCCTATGCTCATATTTCCGGCGCTCTGTTCGCAATTTTGCATTCATCATGTCACCATTAACCCAGCTTTTTCGCAGTGACGTGAACCTCTCCTCCTGGTACCCTGCATGTGACGTTGCCTTCACTACTCTGCGCCGTCTGCTCACCTCCCCACCTATTCTTTTCGCCACTTCGACCCGACGGCTCCTACCGAAGTGCACACCGACGCCAGCGGCATCGACCTAGGCGCTGTCCTCGCTCAACGAAAGCCCGGCTATTCAGAATACGTTATAGCCTACGCTAGCCGCACTCTGACGAAAGCCGAAACTAATTACAGCGTGACAGAAAAAGAGTGTTTGGCTCTGGTGTGGGCGCTTGGAAAGTTCCGGCCGTACTTATACCGCCTGTTCGATCTAGTAACTGATCACCACGCGCTTTGCTGGATCTCCAAGTTGAAAGACCATTCTGGCCGCCTTGCGCGATGGGCACTCCGCATCCAGGAATACGACATTCGCGTCGTATACCGCTGCGGATGCAAACACTCTGACGCTGACGCCCTGTCCAGCTCACCTTTGCCACCAGCTACGACGTGCGGAAACACGTGCCTCCAGACCTTGTCATCGTTAAATCTTGACTCAATTGCCACCGAACAACAACGTGACCTGTGGATCGTACCTCTTCTCGAATATCTATCCGGTACGCCCAACCTTCCGGTAACTCGATCCCTCTGACGTCAAGCTTTCCATTTTGCCATCCGCGATCAACTTCTCCATCGACGCAACTACTCTCCTGATGGCCGCCGGTGGCTACTGGTCATTCCATGCACTTTACGATCGCAGGTATGCGCCTCTCTTCACGACGATCCACAATGTGGCCACGTCGGGGTGTTCAAAACATGTGAACGCCTTCCCCATCGCTATTACTGGCGCGGCATGTACAATTTTGTACGCAAATTTGTGCAGTGCTGTCCTGACTGCCAGTGACGCAAATCAATACCGCTACGTGCGACTGGCGAATTGCAGCCACTTCCATGCCTTGCCAAGCAATTTGATCGCGTTGGCGTTGACCTCTACGGCCCCCTTCCATTGACTCCAGATGGCAATCGGAGGAGTATAGTGGCGGTCGACCATCTAACACGCTACGCCGAAACAGCCGCTTTACGGAGCACTACCGCTCAGGATGTACCCTCTTTCATTTTACGTCAATTTATCCTTCGACATGGCGCACCGCGAGAGCTCCTTAGTGACAGAGGCCGCGCTTTCCTCTCCGAGGTCATCGAAGCTCTGGTTTCGAAATGCCACATCATTCATCGGAAAACGACAGCATACTACCCGCAGACTAATGGGCTAACGGAACGGTTTAACCGCATGCTTGGTGATATGCTCTCAATGTACGTGGCATCTAATCATAGCAACTGGGACCGTGTTCTCCCATACGTCACATTCGCATACAATACTGCAATACAAACAACCACGGGATTTTTCACCTTTCTTTTTTCTTTATGGACGTGACCCTTCCCATACAATTGATACTCTACTTCCCTACCGTCCTGATGCTTCCGAATGTCCACCTATCTTTGAAGCTGCTCGACAAGCCGAAGAGTGCCGCCAGCTTGCTCGTGCGTTCACCTTGGACGAGCAGCAACGCCGGAAAGAAAACCGTTGCACCTCTCTTCCGGATCCCAGCTATGCCCCAGGGTCTCTCGTGTGGCTTGCCATCCCATACCAAAGTCCGGGACTCTCATCAATACTTGTCCCCCAGTACGAGGGGTCTTACACCGTTTTAGAGATAACCTCTCCGGTTAATTACCTAATTGAGCCAGTTTCCTGATCGGATGACATGCGCCGGCGTGCACGTGACATCGTCCATGTTTCCCGCCTAAAACCATATCATGAGCCTCTCCCTGAAACTTCTTAGGTCGCCAGGATGGCTCCTTTTTCAGCGGGGGCGATTGTGAAGAAGAAGATGTGCCTGCAGCAAGCAGCATCGCCAACGCCCGGCTCTCTCGGCTCGTGCTTCCGTTCGTTGCTGTGCCAATCGCTGGACGGTTCTTCACGCTGTCTCGTTGCTGTCTTTGACGGCTAATAAACCTCCTCACAATCTAACCATTTGCGGGTTTATTCTTTCTTTCGTGACATGCGGCCGATAAATGTGTATCTTTTTTTATTGTTGAATTAAATTCTTTCGATAAATCTTCTTCAGAAAAGATTGTCTACAATTTTTTTGGGTGACCGCAAAGTGACAAAATAATCATTTGTGTTGTTACATACACATGCTTTATTCGTAACAGCAAGATAAAATTTAAAGAATACCTATATAACACTTAAAAATTATAAGTTGAAAGAAACATTTGTGTAGTTCACACACGTAGAAAAATAAGTGCACGGAGTTGCATCAAGTGAAAATACAGAAGGAGAAAACCCACTTTTTATCCCGCCAGCATCGTCTCACCACGCACACTTTAGAGATGTCTCTCACTCCTCAATATCCGAGTCTTCACTCATAAGTAACTCCTCGTATGATGGGCTGATTTTCACTGAATCAAACTCCGACTCGGCAGTCGAGCAGCAATTTGCAGTAATCGCCGCGAGACTCACTTGCGACAAACTGCTACGCACTTCCATAGCAAAAGCAACTGCATAAGGTGAGTGCAGTCAAGAAAACTGTGTGAGCACATCCGGCAAGGAAAGACAAGTCTGACACCTATAATAATCCTACACATTATCACCGACGAGATAGAAGTTAATTTTGCTCGTGCGTTCACCTTGGACGAGCAGCAACGCCGGAAAGAAAACCGTTGCACCTCTCTTCCGGATCCCAGCTATGCCCCAGGGTCTCTCGTGTGGCTTGCCATCCCATACCAAAGTCCGGGACTCTCATCAATACTTGTCCCCCAGTACGAGGGGTCTTACACCGTTTTAGAGATAACCTCTCCGGTTAATTACCTAATTGAGCCAGTTTCCTGATCGGATGACATGCGCCGGCGTGCACGTGACATCGTCCATGTTTCCCGCCTAAAACCATATCATGAGCCTCTCCCTGAAACTTCTTAGGTCGCCAGGATGGCTCCTTTTTCAGCGGGGGCGATTGTGAAGAAGAAGATGTGCCTGCAGCAAGCAGCATCGCCAACGCCCGGCTCTCTCGGCTCGTGCTTCCGTTCGTTGCTGTGCCAATCGCTGGACGGTTCTTCACGCTGTCTCGTTGCTGTCTTTGACGGCTAATAAACCTCCTCACAATCTAACCATTTGCGGGTTTATTCTTTCTTTCGTGACATGCGGCCGATAAATGTGTATCTTTTTTTATTGTTGAATTAAATTCTTTCGATAAATCTTCTTCAGAAAAGATTGTCTACAATTTTTTTGGGTGACCGCAAAGTGACAAAATAATCATTTGTGTTGTTACATACACATGCTTTATTCGTAACAGCAAGATAAAATTTAAAGAATACCTATATAACACTTAAAAATTATAAGTTGAAAGAAACATTTGTGTAGTTCACACACGTAGAAAAATAAGTGCACGGAGTTGCATCAAGTGAAAATACAGAAGGAGAAAACCCACTTTTTATCCCGCCAGCATCGTCTCACCACGCACACTTTAGAGATGTCTCTCACTCCTCAATATCCGAGTCTTCACTCATAAGTAACTCCTCGTATGATGGGCTGATTTTCACTGAATCAAACTCCGACTCGGCAGTCGAGCAGCAATTTGCAGTAATCGCCGCGAGACTCACTTGCGACAAACTGCTACGCACTTCCATAGCAAAAGCAACTGCATAAGGTGAGTGCAGTCAAGAAAACTGTGTGAGCACATCCGGCAAGGAAAGACAAGTCTGACACCTATAATAATCCTACACATTATCACCGACGAGATAGAAGTTAATTTTGCTCGTGCGTTCACCTTGGACGAGCAGCAACGCCGGAAAGAAAACCGTTGCACCTCTCTTCCGGATCCCAGCTATGCCCCAGGGTCTCTCGTGTGGCTTGCCATCCCATACCAAAGTCCGGGACTCTCATCAATACTTGTCCCCCAGTACGAGGGGTCTTACACCGTTTTAGAGATAACCTCTCCGGTTAATTACCTAATTGAGCCAGTTTCCTGATCGGATGACATGCGCCGGCGTGCACGTGACATCGTCCATGTTTCCCGCCTAAAACCATATCATGAGCCTCTCCCTGAAACTTCTTAGGTCGCCAGGATGGCTCCTTTTTCAGCGGGGGCGATTGTGAAGAAGAAGATGTGCCTGCAGCAAGCAGCATCGCCAACGCCCGGCTCTCTCGGCTCGTGCTTCCGTTCGTTGCTGTGCCAATCGCTGGACGGTTCTTCACGCTGTCTCGTTGCTGTCTTTGACGGCTAATAAACCTCCTCACAATCTAACCATTTGCGGGTTTATTCTTTCTTTCGTGACATGCGGCCGATAAATGTGTATCTTTTTTTATTGTTGAATTAAATTCTTTCGATAAATCTTCTTCAGAAAAGATTGTCTACAATTTTTTTGGGTGACCGCAAAGTGACAAAATAATCATTTGTGTTGTTACATACACATGCTTTATTCGTAACAGCAAGATAAAATTTAAAGAATACCTATATAACACTTAAAAATTATAAGTTGAAAGAAACATTTGTGTAGTTCACACACGTAGAAAAATAAGTGCACGGAGTTGCATCAAGTGAAAATACAGAAGGAGAAAACCCACTTTTTATCCCGCCAGCATCGTCTCACCACGCACACTTTAGAGATGTCTCTCACTCCTCAATATCCGAGTCTTCACTCATAAGTAACTCCTCGTATGATGGGCTGATTTTCACTGAATCAAACTCCGACTCGGCAGTCGAGCAGCAATTTGCAGTAATCGCCGCGAGACTCACTTGCGACAAACTGCTACGCACTTCCATAGCAAAAGCAAACTGCATAAGGTGAGTGCAGTCAAGAAAACTGTGTGAGCACATCCGGCAAGGAAAGACAAGTCTGACACCTATAATAATCCTACACATTATCACCGACGAGATAGAAGTTAATTTTGCGAGTACCCAAAACCAAAAAAGCAACCACAGCACCATTTCTGCACCGTTTGTCTGTCAGGCGCAAATGGTCATTTAGGCACAAATGGTGCCTGTAAGCCGGGCACCATTTTTCAGTCAGTCGGGTCATTTATCAGGCATCATTTGTGTCAGTTGGCGCTTGCACGGAACAGTCATATTCATGTACTGGGGATAAAATAAACGAGGGAGTCACAAAATGGTCACCTTTTGAAAGATAATAAATCAGAAAGCCATCTTTTTTTTTAAAGGCGCAACAAGCGGGAACAGACCCAGGAGCTAAACTGATGCTACCCAGCGTTTCAGTATAGTAAAACATTTTAAAAAAACAGATGACAAAATATCGACGCTAGAAAACTCCACATATTCCATCAGTGTGGCAGCACATGCCAAGCAAGAGAAAAGATCGAACTGGCGTGCATTTTAAACATACAGGCAATGACGTACATGCACATCTTTGACCGTCTTGTGATTGTTAGTGGATGACGTACATCTATGTCTCTGACTGTCGATCGGTTAAATCAATCATACTGTTGGAAGAGTCAACAAATAGCACTGGAAAATTCACAATGAAATGAGTGGAGACTACACTGGAGACTATGTTAAAATTAAATATGTGCACTTGTACATAGCTGTGCATATCTTTACTGCACAAAATTGCTATTTTTCTTCTCTCCTTCATATTTGAGCAACCTTCTTTATTATGATTAAAAATATTTTAAAAGGTCCTCTAAACCACCCAAAGGTCATAATTCAGCTGTGGTGGGGAAGTTGTGCGTGAGTGTACAATGAACAGCAAGCCGTGAGAATTTTTTGAAATGATGCCGTGATAGTAGAGTTGAACGCGTTTGATTATTGAAACGTGGTGATCGCTACTTTCGCTCTTTCCATCGCTAACCTCCACTAGTATCCTTTTACGAAGGCACTTCGCCCTCGGGCTGAGCGCCACTACGGTTGTTTCTCCTCCCATAACGCGAGGGTTTTTTTAGGGGCGAAGCTCCCTAAGGCGTTGGTCTGCCCATCCCTTGCATGTATGTAGTAGTACATAGCCACCAGTGGGACATACCCGCCCTAGAGCGGGTATGTGCCTTTCAAGGATGAGAAAATTTATTGCATTTCCACTTCTTTTGTGCTTTTTTTGTATAGGTAGCAGTTTTTTTTTATGCACCTTTTCAAACTATTTGCATGCACGCTCTGTGGCATCTGGCAAGACTGATTGGAAACAAGACCACATATAAAGACAGGAAAGGACAACAGTTTGGCCGCAATCAAATTTCGATTCTTCGCCCAGCTGAATTGCATATTTTCATGCTGTTGCTGCATATGCCTATAACTGCTTTAAAAAAAGTGCCATTTGATTACAGTAGCAAACATTACCAAAGACATTTAGCTTAGTCGTTCTTACAGCCTTCCTCACTTCCGGTTCATGTTCTAGGGTAGTTATACCAACTGATTCATCAACAAGCAATAATGAAACAGGCACATGGAAGTGGCCAGCTGCTCTGCGAAAAAATGAAAGCTCTGCAAAAGCAAGTTAGAAAGTTTTTGCCCTCATTTTTTATTAGCCAGGTAAGGTACATACAAGTACAAGTTGTTACAAATATACGTGTTTCTGGATTTAGTTTAAACTCCTTTCTTCATTCTATACACTTTAGACACAGCCCCAGAGCCGTTCAGACATTTGTCCCTTTGCAGCAGTAAATTGAGGATGTCCCTGTGATGTAGATAGTCCGGCTGACAATAAAATCATTATTGGCATCATGCTGCATCATTTCACCACGAGAGTCTGGACCACCCACTGTAGAGTCCGCACCTTGCTGCTTAAGATTTACACATTTTCAGTGTGCTAAGGAAGTTCCTGGTTGTAAGCGATTCATGTACAATGATGAACCGAGCTCAGCATTTCAACGGAGGTTCCGCAGTCAGCGGGACAAATACTATCGTAGAGGAGTTTCAAATGTAGTGCTGTGGTGGGATAAACTTTTGAACTAGTGCAGAGACTATGTGAAAAAGTAGTAGCTTGCGAAAGTAGGGTGCGTATAAGAGGCAGCTTTAATACCATGCTTCCAACTCTTGTAATGTACAAAAAAGAAGCGTGGCCTTGAGGTCTGGCATTCGTTACTTCATGGCAGCCTTTGATGTAAGCACAATATTGAGACCATCTATTCGCTCTCTAAACCTCGCAAGTTGTGTGTAAGGTGAATCTAATCTACAGATATAAAAGGATATGCAATTGAAACATGAACACCAAAAATGTTTAAGGTGTACACATGCCTCAGCATATGTGTGGCTGTAGTGACAGCTCACGAAATGTTGCGCGACAGTCGAAGAATAATGAAAGTTCAGGAAAAACTCTGATACCACCCGCAAGGCAAAACGAGCACCCAAAACAAATTGTTGATATTCCCAACATTGCAGCATACAAGTTTTTAAAAATGCTTACGTTATCTTCAACACCTCAAGCTAACATGTTTATTGGCCTTCTGTATTGAAATGCCTTCTCTTTCAAAAGAAACATTACCTAGGACTTTAAATAAGCTCACCTTTGTTAAACAGGTTTAGACAAGTTCGAGACTTCAAAACTTCAGTCTCCACAATGAATTGCCACTTTTTCAGTTTGTTTAACAAATGTTGCACCACCAGCTTGCTTCAGTTAAACAAAAATGGCAAAATAACCTTCTCTAGCACCTTCCAAAGGGTGTGAGAGATAAACAGTGAGTTAGTATTCAATAATCAAATACTACTTCATAACTTCATATTTGTTTGTTTTGAGGAAACAGGTCGAATCATTTGATCATTTCAAAGAAAATGGCAGAACACTCCGCTATTTCAACATCTCACTTACATCGCTGCACTGCAATGTAAATGCCATTTCCTGGTTTTTAAATTAGTTTTCGTACTAAGGCCATTTCTGGTAAAATATTTTTGAACTTGACACTCATGTCATGATTTTTAAGTTAGGCTCTGTCGCTTGTGTTCGCCATGCAATCATGCTATACCATACCAGTTTTGCAACATGTCATGTGAGCTTGCCAAGTCTACCCTTCAGCCCTGCTGGAATACTGTGTTGCCCACATTTGCCAATCAAAGGCTTGACCAGATCCTAACAAACGTCAAAACCTGCAAGGGATGTTCGCCACCGCTTGTCATTAGTCTTTAGATTATGTGTCTATTTTTCTGACTTGCCAGGCCTTTTTTTTTTTTTCATGGACTCTCCTGGTATTGCAGAATAAAACATTCATAGTTGCAGCAAAAAATATTTTTCTCTTCAGTGCTTCTTTGATATTTATATGTGAAGAATTGCCTAAAACGTCATTGATGTGCAAGTCCCCTGTCTGCAATATTTAGTTCGTCAATACCGTAGTAAACACGGCACTGATGATCAGTGACACCTAATCAACACAAGCCCTTAGAAATGCCTTGTGAATTGTTATACAGGCAAATTTTGCTTACCAATCGTACCACTCATGCTCCATATAAACTTGACTTTTTAGGGGACAGCTTAAACTCGGCTCAAAATAGGAGACCATTGAAAACTCTGCATAATGCGAAGAACGAATTAAGTTCTCAAATAGTGGTTGAAAAGTAAAAGGTCAGCTCGTAAACATTATGTGCTTTGCCATAAAACTGGCATAGATTTTAATAACAGTGGTATTTCAAAGAAAGAGCACATCCTGGTCAAACAGTGTTACTTGATGAGAAAACTATGATGCAATTTGTTTTAATTATTTTTTTTTACAATGGACGAGTCTGCAGTAGAGAGACCTTCGCAGCTTGCCAGCTGTGCAACATGTTTATTAACCAGGCATGCATTGTCCAACTGTTTCGGGGAAAAGAAAAAGCGTCCCCTTTCCTCTCTCATTCGTTAAAATCATCAGTCAGAGGTAAAATGTTCATCCCCAGGAGGTCATTCTTTTACGCTACCCACTGTGCTCTTTGTTGCGAAGTGTCAATGTACCGCCTGTTGCTACAGATTATTACCTATGTGTGCTGCAGGCTTACGTGCTAGGTTTCTAAAATTACTCCTAGCCGCACAACTTCAGACAAGTCAACACTATTCCAAGTAATTGCCAACAGCCTCGCGCTCAAAAAAAGTTCGCAAAGAGAAACCTTTATTTTGTGGGTACAAAAAATTGTATTCATGAGCATGAGAGTCTATCAGTAAACAACTGACTGAGCACAAACAACATTTTAAGAATGATGCTCGTAGTGCAAAGACAAACTGCCAAGTCCAACGAGACCATGCTCAATCATTTCACTGCTCCACGGACGACATCACACAAAGCTTACAACTAGAAAATAGTGATTCTAATGCATTCTAAGTAAAGGCATGATGAGAGAAAGGTGCTGAAGAACAAGACTAATGCCTGGCTTTCAAATCACAAAGCTTCCTGGTAAAACAAAACTGACTGCACCGCACACCACTACATTACCCAGATTTCACAAAATATAGAATGATAGATGTGTAAGTACACGACATTTGCCTTGCTGGTCAAATCATATACAGCATTATCCAATTTGGCAGGATCATCAGAGGAGACGCATTTTGAAACTTATCCAACCAAAAATTGTGTCATCCGGGCATAGATGTGGCCAACATTCACGGGAGTTGTAGACCGGGCAAAGAGTCTAACTTTCAGCACCTGAACAGTTTAATGAATGGATTCGGTCCAATATTCCAGCTGTTTCCTGGTCATGTATTCTTGAAACTATCATTCCCACTGTTGTGTTGTTAGCATTATGTGAATAAAGCTCAGTGAGCTCGCATAACACTTTAGGGCACTCAGCTACTCAAATGTCCTGAACGAGGTATTGAGAAAACTACAATTGCTACTCTGGGCCTCTATAGCACAAGACCTTGCTGAGGCTTACTTTAAAAGACAAATGAAATCGATTTTGTGGCCCTTATAAAAAGCATGCCAACCCTTTTGAATCTTTTTTTAACTTCAGAATAGTGGGTACATATGCGTGTTTTTAAGCCAACCATAGTTTTCTTTTTTTATCCAATTTTCACTTAGCAAACCATGCATAGGGCAACAACATACAATGCATACCAATTTAAGCAGCAGTGATAAATTATTTGTGGTAACTAATAGACAAAGAAAACTCATTAATATTGTTTCCAACAAGGAAAGACGAGCCCTTGACACTTCCACTTCTTTCCTTCAATGCAAATTATGTCAGTTAGAACTCTGCACTTATCCACACAATTCTTTTGTCTTTCTTTCAGACTGCTGTAATTCCAACAGGTAATGTATCAGTGCTGCTTTCTGCACTTAGCTATTGTCAGTTATAGGTAAAATGTAAGCGCTTACCCAGTTCTCCAACTGCACGCATCATTCAGCCTACTTAAACTAAAAAATTTCAATCATAGTTTGGATCGCAACTGGGTTTTGATACGAACCCAATTAGTCTGACTGGGGCTTGTACTGTTGTTGCCATATGAAAGTTTTGAGAAACAAGGTTTGGGTATGGGCCACTTTGCATTCCATCACAGATATTTACACATGAAGCACACAAGGGGAGACAGAATGAAACAGCCAAATGCTGCTGATTCCCTCTGTCCCCTTGTCCTGGTATGCGCTGTTTACAGCTTTAAGAAGATTGTACAGAGCCGTAAAAAGTATGAGTTTACAAACCCAATTCCCTGGTAACAAGTTCCTGGAATCTCATTCCCTCATCACAAAACTAAGCAACAAAGCAAGGCCTCTACAAGTAACGTGGATCTATAAAATGTAACGGTTTAAATTTGCAACTTTAAGCGAGATTCTGATCTGAATACAGACATGTCTCTGCCTGCTGCCAACCACTTACAATGGAGCAATCGTTGTCTTTAAATGAAAACATGCCAGTGTGCACTGAAGAAGTGCATCACTGCAACCAGGCGATGTCCTGAGAAACAAAACTGTAATTGAGCCATTCTGTCGAGTGAAATCCCAAGCATTTACGTCCCCCCTGTATCATTCCTACCACAGACATCCTGCGAAAGGTAGCTCTACAGCATTTGCAAGAATAATCGTAAATCATGATGGGGTCACCATCAGACCAACCAAAATAGTGATAAATAGCTCACACATGAAGCAAGTTTCTCTTGATCACCAAGGGTCTGACAAAAGTTTTCTTCTTTCAACGTGCATAAGACTTCTCAGTAGGTGAAAGGCAAAACGCATAACAGTTCCGTATGCACGCAAGGATTCAAAGAAGGGACACCTGGCGTTTCCTGTAAAAGGGGGACAATCCAGGGTACCGAAAAGGGGGGTGCGGTCAACTGCGCGTGTAAACATATGCGGGCCCCGTTCGTAACCGAAAAACGACGGGAAATCCGCAACGTCACCACGGCCGGACGAGCGACGGCATGGAACGACCACGCATGGCCAACCCACGCACGGCGATGAATGGGCGCTCGGCGGCCAAGGTCGAAGCTGCCAAAATCACGCGTACGCAATCAGGCCCTTCCTTTCCTTGCTTTTCGCGAATGGGCTGGGTCAATCGCGCGCAAGCCCCAGTGCTCGCCTCACGCAACATCACCACTGGGGGAAACACGTACGATAAATCTCGCGGCCCAGAGCCAACACGGAAGCTGCAGCCGGCGCAAATTGGCAACTTCGCTTCATTTCCCTCGACGCTTCGTGCCATATTTCGTTGTTCATCGCGATCGAGTGAGGATTAAAGGGCCGTCGAGGCAGGCCGATTACGTCTCGCTCTAGCCGCAGATAAGGGAGGCAATCGCGCGGAGTGCTCTTCCATTCATAAAAATGGGAACTAGCCGAGCGTTTACTTCTCGTGGCGTCCTGCCAGTGTCATCACAGACGGGTTTCTTTCCTTTTTGTTTTTCCTTCCTAGACGAGAACATTGCCACCGAACCCCGACGCGCGGCCAACCGTCCTTTCGCTTTCTGTTTCGGAGACCAGTGCCAATAACAGCAGTCTAGTTTCCGAGCTTGATTCAAATTTGTGGCCGCCACTGGTACAGTTGTACTCTCTGGCCGTACGCGATTAGAAACTCCGGCTACTTTCCGGAGACTCGTCCTCAGCCATGCGCGACATCAGTTCGGATCCCGGTGTTCACCTGTACGACGTGCGCCGTTACGCGATCGCGGTGGCAGTGCCGGTGTATCGATCGCGAAGCCCCTGCTGGAAAGAAGGGCATGGGACGATATGGGGAGCGGGAAAAAAAAAAATGAGCGCTGCGGAGTCTGGCGCGCGCAGCACTCTGTCGGGTCTGCCGAATTTTTTTTCGTGCGTGCGATGAGTTTACGCGGTGTCCTCACAACGGTGCGCACCCTGGTCGAGCTGGGCGGTTGTTGTGGCGCACTTCGGGGCTACGGAACGCAAAACCTGCTTCCAAACGGGCGCCGGAGTAGTGTGGGCGTCCGAGCACTTCCGCTCCTATGCGACACTTCTTTTTTATTATTACGTTTTTTTGCTTTCGCTTTCCTTTTCCTCGCGGATCGCTCCTGCGGCGAAGACGACGCGCGGGGGCGACTTCCGTTCACCGAAATAAAGGAAAGAAACGACATGTCGTTTTGGCCGAGGAAAACTGAGACCCCGTCCGAAAGCCGTGCCGAAGCGAGTCCCACGGAACGTCAGTACGGCAACGCCGGCGCGATCAGCGGCAAAGGTCGCACCGACAAAACACGGCTGTCGCACGCACACCGAGGAGGCACGGCGCCCACAGGACGCCCCGTAAAGGTTTACCTGTTCCTCAAAACGCGTGATGAGCGACGAAACCCACTCCACGGGCTTGGTGGCCATCGTCACTGGCGTCTGCAGGAACATCAACAGAGACCACCGAACATTTTGGACGCCATCTTCCTAATAGACGCGCAGCAAGCGCGCATGCGCTTTCTCCGCGTGCGCTATTGGTGGAACGCTCAATGGGCGTCGTCTGCTAGCGCCCGATGGTGCTGCCGCGCGCGGTCTGTTGTTTTGACGCAGCGACGGCGCGTTTTTTGGACCGTAATTTCTCCGAAAAGCAAACGTAACTCATTATCCACACAAGATGCATTGAAGCTTATCAAGCACCAGGTCATCGACAACAAAACGAGAGACGTGAGAGCCATTCTGTGCCTAGATCTATAAAAAGCGTTTGACAACATCCACCACTCATTCATACTCGAAGCAATTTCCAAGCTTGGTCTGGGGAAAGCCTTCTATGACTACGTATGGTCCTTTTTTACAGATCGGAAAGCCGTGATGAAGATTGCAGATATCGAGACCACAGCAATCGAACTACAAGCAAGGGGCACGCCGCAAGGGGCAGTGATTTCACCAATGCCGTTTAACATTGCCATGATTGGACTGTCAAAAAAAATTATCGAGCATAGAAGGATTGAAGCACAGCATCTACGCAGATGACATTACCATCTGGTATACAGGTGGAAGCGAGGGGCAGATTGAGAGCGCCCTGCAAGAGGCGATTGACACCGTAGAAGAGTACCTTCATCCTTCTGGGCTCAAGTGCTTCTCGAGTAAGTCAGAACTTTTACTGTATCGGACTGCACGCCGGGGACCGAAGCCCAGGGGATGGAAGCCGTTAAACCAGATAGACATCCACCTCCGTACAAGTCAAGGGGATTCCATCCAGAGGGTCGACTCCATCAAAGTCCTGGGCATGCTGATAGAGTCTACCGGCGCCAACAGCAAATCTATAGCCAAGTTAACTTGGAAAACAGACAGTGCGGTGCACCTCATACGCAGAGTGGCCAACAAAAGAAATGGGATCAAGGAAGACAACCTCATCAGGTTGATGCATGCGTTTGTTCTAAGCCACTTCACGTACGAGGCAGCAATGCACAACTGGTCAAGAGCAAAGTCCGAGACACTGAATGTGCTCCTCAGGAAAGTTATCAAGAAGGTCCTGGGCCTACCCATACATACCAGCACCGAGCGTCTGCTTGAGCTTGGCATTCACAACACGCTCGAAGAAATAGCAGAAGCCCAAGAGAGAGCACAGTTTGCAAGATTATCTACAACAAGGTCGGGGAGAATGATCCTGCAGGAGCTGGGCCAACACCCAATAACAATCAGACACAATTACAATGATATCCCTGACAACATCAGGGAGAATATCAGGGTGTCTCCTATACCATGAAACATGCATCCAGAACACAACGTCGGAAGAAGAGTAGCGAGGGCCAGGGCTATACTTCGTCAAGTCTCAAACGAGGAACGAGGGGTCGTATTTGTTGACGCGGCTTCCTACGCCAATGGGAAAGCGTTTGTGGCAGTGGTGGTCGACGGGGCTGGCCATGTCGTATACTCAGCGACGGTCAGGACGAAAGACCCAGTCGTTGCGGATCAGGTGGCGATCGCCTTAGCACTCAAGATGGATAACATTGAAGTCGTCTACAGTGATTCCATGGCAGCACTACGGGTGTTCTCCAAGGGGGCGGTCTCTGAACAAACGCTGAGAATACTGCAAGGCAAGAACATAACGCATCATCTTCTGAGTTGGTTTCCAGCTCACCTTGGACAAATCAACGATTCCCCTCCCAATCTCAATGAAGCAGCACACGAGGCGGCGCGAGAACTCTCCAACCGCGCCTCCCCGGGGATGCGTTCTACCGGTGAAGGGTATAACCGGGAAATTCTTACAACATATAACGAGCTCACTAAACATTTCTACTTGTCTAGAAGGATTTTCCCTCCACCTCACAAAAATCTAACCCGGCCCCAAGCACTTACATTAAGGCTTTTGCAAACGCGGATGTACCCTACTTTGAAAATGTTACACATCATGTACCCTGACCTGTACGCAAGTAATCTTTGTCCACATTGTGGGGAAATAGCTTCATTAGAACACATGCTCTGGCAGTGCACCAAATTCGCTCATATATCGAACATCACCTCTGCCAGGTGGGAGGCGGCAATCCGCAGCTCATCCTTGGCAGATCGGCTCTGGGCTGTCCACCAAGCCCGCGAGGCGGCTGAGGAGCTTGGCATCTCAGTCCCCGCGTGGGAGCTGCCCGCAACGCAGTGATCTGTGTTTTGGAGGACCAAATAAAAGTTTATCCAATCGAATCCAAAACGTAACTCATCTCTCCCAAAAATAATTAACATTAGTTCTAAGTTCGAATGAGCATTCGATCCCCGTCATGATGGTCCCTCCAAACTAAAGCCTATAAATACCGATACGCTCGCTGTATGAAAAAATTATTTCATACGACACACTGTAGCTGAGCAAAATTACCTACTTTGATTGATTGATTGATATGTGGGGTTTAACGTCCCACGTCCCAAAACCACCATATGATTATGAGAGACGCCGTAGTGGAGGGCTCCGGAAATTTTGACCACCTGGGGTTCTTTAACATGCACCCAAATCTGAGCACACGGGCTTACAACATTTCCGCCTCCATCGGAAATGCAGCCGCCGCAGCCGGGATTTGAACCCGCGACCTGCGGGTCAGCAAATTACCTACCTTCTAACATCGCAACATAACGAGAATTCAATGAATTTCAGAAAATTGTTCGCACTTATCTCATGTCCTGATTCTTACCCAATATTAACCAATTACGCGCTCGTTCATTATTTTTTTTATTCTTGCCAGGTTTGGCACGCTTTCTGCCTTTAACTTGCTATTACTAGTGCCAAAGTCCGCCAAAGCTGCTAGTGCCGTAGCACGGAGTGACAATACAGGGTGGTGGTGATGGTCCGCCCACCCCACCCCTGTCCCAATGTTTTTACATTATGTATGTGTATGCATGTGCGCGTACATGCAAAACATGCGTGGACGTGTACATAAAGGGGGTCGGACGCATCTCGAAATATTTTCTGACTATGCACCAGCTCAATACTATAAATAGTGCATTGTTTTGTACCATAAAATTTCTCATATTTTCAATTTACAACTACGGCGTTTTTTTATTATTATGTTACTCGTGTTCCACTTAAGGGACATGCTGCAATTATCATGATTCTTAAAATATATAGGAAGGGTTCTGTAGGTAGGGTTCCATCGCGTTTTCCTTTTTTTTTTTTACTTCGTAGATGCTGCGTAACATTAATATCACTGCAAGATACTCTCACCATTTCCGATGAAGGCGAAAATTCTGTAGACCCGTGTGCTCAGATTTGGGTGCACGTTAAAGAACCCCAGGTGGTCTAAATTTCCGGAGCCCTCCACTACGGCGTCTCTCATAATCATATGGTGGCGTTGGGACGTTAAACCCCACATATCTATCAAACAATCAAGATACTCCCACACGTGCAATAGCATCTAACAGAGTACCCTTAGGCTACCATGAAATAAATGTTTTATGAAATAAAAATTTTGGAACGAAAAATGAATGAGACTGATATACGATGTTTCGAGAAATGCGGCCAATATCATTTGTGATGAAATCTAGCTAATGCACCTGACGACGTGCAACTCTCGCCGTGTGGTGCCCCGTCCTCGGACTTCTTCGACCGCATCCCAACTTCCCTATCTCCTTCTTTTTCTGTCGCTTACCTGTCCTACTTCTTTATTTGTATCTTTCCACTATGCTTTTTATCCCTCTTCCCCTACAAGGCACTGCGCCCTGTCGTTCATGAGGCAGACACATATTAGGTGCATTTTTCCTCTTTTCAAGGACCACGCACACACACTTCAATTCTTCTCTTTCAGTTGAGAAGAATCTGCTCATTCGCAAGCATGTGCGTGCGTGTGTTTCAGTAGTGCAACTTTCTCTCTCTCTCTCTGTGGAGGAGGGAGGGGGCTGATAGCACCTTCCTTCTCACCCTCCTTGAGTCCGACTTGACCCATTACCACTAGCCCACTACCCTCTCACCAGAAAGCTGAAAGTACGCCCTCAAGGTTTCTGTCGACGTTGCTATCGCAATTAAGGGGTTGGTTTGAGGGTTAATTTTCGTGATTGACTGCAGAAACTCCTAAAATGAAAGGGCCCCTTGGTTTGTTTTCCTAGCACACAAAGCCGAGTGGTAGAGAGAGACGAGAAAATCAACCAGAATTATGGCATCCGGCTGGTTTGCTGCCCTGCACTATGCGGAAAGGGGAAGAAAAATGTGAAGGAAAGCGGAGAGACAAGTAGACGCGGCGAAAAAAAAAAGAAATAATGAGAGCGAGGGTGTGGTAGTGATATACAGAGTTAATATGCATATGCGACCTAGCAGAGGCCATGCAAAATGCTCGACGTTACAACGAGCTGGTTCACCGCGCAACATCCCATTCCTACTTTTCCCATCCCGTATCTTTCCTATAGCGACGTACGAATCACGTTCTAAACATTCTGGCAGATCTCATGCATGGTGAGAATCGATTTCAGGCCAAGTATGCACCGAATTTAAAACCGATTTCTCGTTTTCAGTCAGTCAGCGTTAAAAGGTGTATCGCGACGTTTTCGGGTATTTGTGCAGGCCTGCGCACATATCATGGGCACGTCGACTACACTGGCGTACCGACGGCCCCCAAGTTGACGCTATGAATCCTAATGAAGAGCGCGCTGGCCGGATTTGAACAACCAGGTGTTCTATACATTACAGGCACGCGTCCGCTTGTAAATGCAGACAAAATAAGAAAAAATGAGAACAAAACTTCATTTTGAGGGAAAGAATAGAAAAGGGGCACTCAGGAGCATGTTGGTTGGGGCCCCAAGTCCAGGGCCGCACTGGCTTGTGCCACTCGCCTAACATGACCATATCTCTCGGGAGTCTGACCGAAAGCCAGTTAATTCCACATCTTTTTTTAGGCAGCACCATTGTAGATATAGTTCGGAGCAGAGGGAGCAAGGGCCGTTCCATGCGCTTCCCGCACAGCCGTAACGCACGAGCCGGGACCCCTACCGTACGCAAGCGCGGGACAAATAAGCCAATTGGCGACGCTCTTTCACCCTCCGCAGCGCCAGGCACTGCGCCGTGCTCCCTACCGGACTGCAGAAATTAGGTGCCTTTCTCTTCTTCTGACCACTACCACCACCGCTTGCGTGCGGTAGGGGTCCCGGCACGTGCGTTGCGGCTGTGCGGGAAGCGTGCGGAATGACCCTAACAACTTGCCACCTAGGGCCCAGAGGTGCAATTAGCGCTTCGGAGTCGGTTAAATAACTTTTATGCTTTACAAACACACGCGTCCAGCCTACAGGCTTCACTTGTATTACAGCAGTAGTATTGCGTGGTACAACCGATCGGGCGTCAGAACAAGTGATTATCATGATGGCTTCGTGGTTAAAAGCCGACCACCTATCACAAAAGGCCTATTTAGCACAGGAACACGCGTAGCGATGATTACTGAAACGAATGCAACAAGAATAATGGAAATTGGTGCACACAACAGTGAATTTATGAGTCCTCAAAGTTCAAAACTCGAGCAGACGACGAGGAGAAGCGTTCTCTTTCGCATTCCACTCGCCTGCTGGCGTCAAAGAGCACTTACACTTACAATACACACTTACACTTACACTCACAATACACTTACAATACACTTACAAATACACCCATACACTTTGTGCAGGGTTACTTCTCAGCTTGCATGCGAGACTCGTTCTACGTCAACGCCGGCGCCCACCGCCCGTCGCATTGATAAAACGCGGCATGCGTTTCCACTTTTAGTTGCTGGCGTACCGTTGCCTCGTTCGCAGGCTGTGTTGTGTTCGTTGTTCTCCAATACATCATTTTGAGACATGAATGATTTCTTTCGAGAAAATATAAAAAAAGATCTTGGGTGTTTTTAGCATTCACTCGTATGGCCTAGCTACCACCACATGAATTTTGCACGCTATTTCTTCCATCCAGCCAATCAAAAGTGAACGGTGTTTGTCGTCACGTCACATGACATTACATCACTTCCCACAACAAAAATAGCCGATGTGTGTCGCCGTAGTCAAAAACCAACGTAGTTTGACCCGTGAATTAAAATTATAACAGTGTCGATTTCGGCGTTGCCATTTGCGCAATGATATCGGCGCGTTCCAGAGCACCTGAAGAACCAATGAAAAATACATGCTCATATAGTGTCGCAGGGCCCCTTTAAGGCCACGTTGTGAGTGCGTAGCATGCTCGAAAACATTTCCCGCGCACATTCTCCCGTGGTTTAAAACATCCTAACCATTACACAGAATGCAGCCGTATGGGAATGCTTCAGGCACAAGCCACTTTCAGTATTATCGACTACATTGTAGTCATCGACCATTTAAACTTTTAGAGTAACATCATACGATAAAACGCATGCACTGACTGCTTGAAGTACGCACTGTGGGGACAGGATATCCCTATCACGCTCAACTCTTAAAGACCGGTGTGCGAGACATCGACGATGGCGAGGCACCCGATGTCGGAGGACATTATACCTCTGCGACGACCCCGAGGCCTTACAGGATTGCAAGGACATCATGGTCACGGACCACATGTTCCTCATAGAAAAACGCGACAACTTTACCCACCACCCCCTCAAGCAGCTAGAGAGGTCTCAGGCGTCTGAATCGAGGCGTCTGCGAGCTGACACATTACACAATCCCTGAAACCTGCATAGACTATTTCAGGGACGGGTTTTAGTGCCGCCATATTGTTAACCTTTGTGTTTTGCATCTTTAACAACAAAACAAACAGTGTTGCGGTAGACGCATACGCACAAAAATTGTTGGGTAGGTGCATACATTGTTTCGTGGCTTTATTAATTCGCATCCCTATATACAAAAGCAAGGAATAATCGGCTTAACAGCCCAAGACCCAGATACCTTACAGAAAATAGTCTATATAATGGAGTGCGGTGTTCGCCGCCAATACCCGGATGAGCGATAGTGTACCCTAAGATGACTGGCTGAGCGGTGGCGAGCCGCCCTTCTCAGCCCGCAGTGAACCAAATGGGGCTGTCAAGCGATCCACGGCTGTCCCCGAGGACAGCGCGCAATGTTCCCTGGACGGCGGCTTCTGGAGGCCTAGCCCGGGCCAGTGATTTCTCGTTGGACCCTTAATAAAGTTTGTTGTGTACCTTAAGGGTCGATCCCCAATTTTTCTTTGCTTCCATCGGTACATTGTTCATAGCCAACGTCGATGAACAAATTTTATTACGTAGTATGCCCCTATGAATCACCTGGCCACGTTAGGCGAATATGTGCCACACGTGACTTGTGGGAAGGGTTTCATGGATACGCAAGTCATGTTATTATTGACATAAACTGTCAATCACGTTTGCCGTGCACTCATCTTCTATGCAAATTTGGAGGCGAGCGCCAGCATAGACAGAAGGAAGCGTAGGCATGCGCGTAATGGGGAGGGTACAATCTCTTACAAGTAGCGAATCTTTCCTCTATATCCACTCCCGAGTTTCCAACCCTCCTCTCCCAAGTGTCCAAACTATATGTCCTCTTCCAAACAGCCACGGAACGGGCGCCGTGACACTTTCCTATCAAGAATGCTATGTCACGCTGTTAACACGCGCGATTTTCGTAACCTCTCTCGAGTGACGGCCCGAGAGGCGGGAGAGAAGGGTGCAGCGAGGTGGCTCGGTTAAAATAACGACTGTAATTTCCAAAAAAAAAAAGATCCAGAAACTTGACCTACACGCCACCTGAAGGGGAACCCTGCGCACTGTTACGGATGGAAGTGGTCAGGGGCTGTTGGTTCACCAAGAAGTGCTTCGCGTTTAAAGGGCCCCTCCTCCAGAGAAAAGACAAACGAGCGCGTTAATCTCTCCCGGGTGTGTCCACTGTCCCGTCTTTGTGGCACTAATTCATGACGGCAGCTGTTTCTTAATGTGACGTCAGGATCAAATAACCTCTCGACTGGTCAATTTACGAGATATATTTGTTGCGAGCTGTCCCGTATCCTGCTTTGCCATGCAGTCGCATGCCCCTTGTTTTGTATAGGCGAGGAGGAGATAGCCCTTGTAGAAAGGGTAGTGAAGGCGAGAGCGAAACTATCAACGTTAACCTCGGTGTGGTTTAGAGACCCTCCAAAGGAACTTTAAGTAGAAAAATAAACTATTTTTCTCACATTAGTAAATTCCGTTTTCATGATTCCCAATTCACCCCCACTCGCCGCGAGAATATAAGACGCTTGGCAAGCGGGGAAGCACTCAAAAAAAATGTGGTCGGATTAAAAAATTGGCAGATCCCACGTACAATGGGAATCGATGATATGTGAAGCACGAATGAAAAGTGTTGAGATGTCACTTTAAAATGAGCACAACGTTACTAGGTGGAGGTAAATGATACCGTACATGACTTTCGCGTCATGATTATCATGTTTGAATGTGTCGTTTTTCTTCGTCATCTATTTACGTCACATGATACCGAATTAAGTTTATGTGGATCTAGCGAAACGGCCGCGAGCACGCTATGAGCGTGGTATGTTGTCATGTTCTCACATAGCACGCGTGTCAGGATTATCATGTTTGCACCATTCATATATTTCGTCATCCATTGACGTCCCGTAACACCCAATTTGGTAAATGTGGAGCTAGCAAAACGGCCACGAGCGCATCATGAAGGGCCAAATATACTCCAATGTAGCGTTGACGCGCGGGTACGCTGGGCACAGCGACACTACGTTAGCAAAACGCGAGCACTTTATAGTCTGATGCCAGGCGCGACCAGCGTCTGTCGGCGCGGCCCGACGGCAACCGGCGCGAAATGCGACATGCTGCATTTCGCGCCGATGTGTTACCCAGACCACACTGCGTCTCCCTCTTTTCGTGACGGAGGGACGCTGGACGCGCTGAAACGATCGTGCGTCAAAGGAACGAAGCGCGGCGCGCGCCTGCGAGTATATGGCAGGACCGGCGCCTGGCGTGGCAACACCGGCGTGACGCTACAAAACGAACGCCGGCGAGCACGTGCACCACGTCACATCAAAATGTATTGGCGCCTTGACTGTGGCGTGTAGTCATGTTCTCACATGTCACGCATCTCATGATTATCATGTTTGCACTAGTCGCATACCTTTGAAATCCATTGGCGTCACGTAATACCAAATTTGGCATATGTGAAGCTAGCGAAACGGCCCTGAACGCATCATCAGTGTGCATGTAGGCATGTTGTTACATGACACGCATGTCATGATTATCATGCTTGGACGTGTCATTTACTTCTGTCGTCCGTTCGCGTAACGTAATGCCAAGCTTGGTACATGTGAAGCTAGCGAAACGGATGCGAGCGCATCATGAGCGTAGCATGCTGTCAAGTCGTTACATGACACGCATATCATGTTTATCATGTTTGCACCAGTATCATACCTTCGTCATCCATTCGTGACCCGTAATACCAAATATGCCATAAATGAAGGTAGCGAAACGGCCGCCAGCACATTATGAATGTGGCATGTAGTCATGTTGTTACATGCTACGCATGTCATGATTTTCATGTTAGGGTATTTCGCTTGTGTTCGCCATGCAATCATGCCATACCATACCAGTTTTGCATCATGCCATGTGAATGAAACCACCGCAAGAGCTACAGGACCATGAAATGTAAATCATGACATTCGTGACATACATGTAATGATTTTCATGCTATGACTAGTAAGATATATTTTTCATACAGTCATGTTCTGCCATACCAAGTTTGGTATCGATACCATTATCGAAACGACCAGGAGGGCTAAAAGTCATAGGCGGATAGATAGATAGATAGATAGATAGATAGATAGATAGATAGATAGATAGATAGATAGATAGATAGATAGATAGATAGATAGATAGATAGATAGATAGATAGATAGATAGATAGATAGATAGATAGATAGATAGATAGATAGATAGATAGATAGATAGATAGATAGATAGATAGATAGATAGATAGATAGATAGATAGATAGATAGATACGCTCAATGTCGTCAAAGTTCGCTAAGAAATGCTTCGCATTTAAAAACGTGACGTCATGGATTTTGAGGGTATCTCCTAGCTTCTACGTCAGTAAAAATGAAGTACATTGTCCTCGGTGGGAACCACAGCAACAGGTCTCAGGTAGTTTAGTTGAGCAACCGGCGCCAAAATACGACACACTAGGAGATGTCGTGACAATGCGGAGCATTCGGCGCGAAGTTTGAAAAAGCAACTTTCACCTTCATTTTCTCCGGTGTGAATAAACTTCTGATGGTGAAATTAACCAGACTAGAGTACCCAGAGCAGGCCTCATCGGCCTAAATCAATTTATTGTTGCACTTAAGTGCTTCTTTGAATGTGTAGCTTAAGGGGTTTCACGTACCAAAACCACGATAAAGCTTGAGATACGCCGCAGTGAAAGTTTCCTGATAATTTCGACCCCGTGGGTTTTTTTAACGGGCGGATCGTGTTCTTGTGGCAAGTGGGGTGTATTTTGGTGTCGTATAAGTCTAATGAATTAGGCATGCATTTATCGGCATGGCTTTGCACTTTTGAAAGTGACAACAAAGTATCGGACGCCCAGCAAGGGAAGTGCAGTAGCGTTATGTCAAAGGGATGAGCTGTGGTTCTGCAGATTCATTAAGGTGCAGTAAAAGAGTATCTATGCAGTGAATAAAACACAGTGTGGCCTCTTCTGGTGTAGCATGTGTGCTGTTGTGTGACTCAAATTGATTGATTCCCTGCATTTAACAATTTCTTCTTTGCACTTCGGAAACAGTGATATTTCTACACGCCTGATATGCATTACTGTTTCACCAATCCTTCATCCGCCATCAATTAACAAAGTTTTCCGTGACCAGATTACTTTAGTTCGTAAACAACTCTCCTTACGGCTGGAGCTTTTATATACAGCTGAAATGGACAATACCGAAAATGAATAGATCGAATTATTCTTTAAATCGAAGTATTTTCCAACACGACTGGGCTTTGACGTCAATGCATAGAATGCATATACGGCTGCATCGTACAAAAGTAGCCGTAACACTTTATACATCGAGCAGTGCTAAACTTTTCGAGGAATGGGCTTTTTCTCGTGAGAGAGGGCTTTTCGCATGAATTCGGGTGGGCTAGTGGTGTGATTAGGAGCACCACTAGCTTTCCACTGCTTTCCATCGCGAGCTTTCTCCCGTGATTCCTCCTTCCTCGCGTCCATCTCGCGTGGTTTGCAAAAAGAAATCGAACATCAGATACTTCTCTTATCCACGCTGATATCTCCACAGTGTGTGCACTTGTTTTGTAGGAATACTAAAGTCAAATGATATTTTACGCCAGAGTGAAAGCTCAACGTGTGACAACATCTAAAGCGACAATACTATCATCAGCAGTGCCCTACTCACCGAGAAATTAAGGTAAATGCCCAAGAATACATGCGCCGCAGTAGGACATTCTCAAAATGATAGCGATGACATCAGACGAACCTGCTACAATTAACACTATAGTAATCGATCTAGCTGTACTAAATAAGAACCTTCCGTGCATCAAGAGATGTAGTAAAATACTCCTGGTTCGTTTCTGTTTTATACATGGAAAAAAGAACCGCCAGACGTTACTATGGGGAACAGCGCGAGTGGTTCTAATATTCAATTTTCGCGGGGTTAAACTGTACAGGTCTTACTATCTAGCGGGGCGCAGTTGAACCAAAGCCTGTCTGTCATATCAGAGCCAATAGCAGAAAATTGATCAATGGCCGTTGTTACTGCTGTTGCTCCCGCTGCTTTCGTTGTCTCTACCGATGTCCGCAAACACGCAGTAAAGCCGGACAGCGTTGTGCATGACAACAGTGACGAGAGTCCGTCCGCTTTTTGAGGCGGGTGTAAGGAAAGGACTTAAAGACGCCGAGGAACGTCAAACCGAAACTGAAGAAGACGAGCGGAGGGCAGGTGGCGCGAAGGCGACAACAAGAAATGAAGAAGAGAAGAAGGCACGTGCGATTACGAGGCAACTGTGCGCCAATCAGGTGATGACCAGTGGTGGCCCATAGAGGTGGCGTGCCACGATTGGGCCACGCGCGACCATTACGTGGCAGTAGGCTGTGTGGCTGGGCTCGTCCACAGACTGGGCGCAGGCGATCCAGGTTCCGGCCGGGGAACGCGGCTGTCCACGCTACTGCCGTCCAACTACCAGCTGGAGCGGCATTGCCGGCACGAGTACTGCATCTCGGGGCGCGGCCTGGCCTGCTGTTCTCTTCCTTGCCGAGGGCATCGCGGATCTCGGCGAGGCGTCTCCACGGTCAGCCGTTCAACACAGCGATGAACGTGGCCTGGCTAATGGTCACGGGTGCGTCGAGCATCGTGTCTCGCCGCACGCTCTTCGCTGGACGGGCTGGCCATTTCCCCGCATGGAGCATCGCGTCTTCGATGCGGGTTGACTGCTCAGTAGTCGCACCCACGCCATCAAGCGCTGGTGTCACCAGAGCGTCGCACTTCGGCAAGGGACGAGCGAGATGTTCTGCCGGGCGAGACGCGGGAGTGCGCACAGAGGAGTACGGAGCCGGGCGAGGATTCAGGGTGGCCGAGGATCCAGGTGCCAGGGGAGTTGCTGGCTGAATCGAGGATCGCCAGCGGTGCCGAGCCGTACCGAGGGACGTGCGGAAAGGAGCTCGAGGGTTGAGGCCACGAAGGCAGAGGAAGCGGTGCGCCGCTCGAGAGGACGAGTTCCTGGCAGCGTTCCTGAGCCGGACGTGAGACCCGTACGTGTCGGCCAGGTCGAGCTCCGGTGTGTCTGTTCAAGGTCCAAGGCCGAGACCTGCCAAACGGCTCCTGCCTGGGTGCAGTGGCCGGGAGCAGGTTCGTGGGCGAGGCCTACCGGGTGTGGTCCTCGTGAGCCGTGGCCTGATCCTGGACCTCCGGAGTTGCGACCCCGACTGCTGGGTTGGCCGCGACGTCCGACTCAACGGCGCTGCACACGGTAGCGTATCCGTGCGCCGTCAGCCGTTCCACCCATGCCATGAAATAAAAAGTTCATGTTAATCCTTTCTCGTCCGCTATCAACAAACATTGTGACGAACGTTCTTTAACCATCACAGCGGGTAATTTGAAGTGCGCTAACTCGATGCGGGCCACTAAAACGTGATTTTATTTCAAAATAGGCCCTTCCTTAGCACAAAAGTAACACTACGATGTTTCTGGACCGCTATTTCAACAATCAACGTCGACTTGATGGATGCCTTTAGGGTTATTTTAATTGAGGGTAACTTTAGGGCACAGATTGCCATATGCGCTCATCGTCATATTGTCACGGAATCGTGACGGCAACGAAGGAAGCACACTCTAGTTCGAAGATTCAACTGTTTATGTGGCCAAACTTGTGGCCGCTCAATGAAAAGTCAGATTACAGCGATACACACTGGCACTGACAGCGGCTAACAGAGCGTCGGCCGTCGATCAACAGAACAGCTGTGAAGCACGTCGGCATTTATGCATGTGCCGTCGGATATTCCAGACTTAATCACTGATGGTCGTCACGCAAGGTCTGGAATAATCTCGAGTGTTCGCGTCTTGCGAGCAATCTCAATAACAGAACGATCTACACTAATCGCGAACCTTCTCGATTAAAGAGGCGCACAGTTCGCACTGAGCATTTCTGACAGGCCATGTGGGCGAAAGCCTAATGAAACAAAAGTGCGAATAAGAAACGAGCGTGGCAATATGCTGTGTAGCACGACGAGCTTGCACAGAGGAAAAGCCTTCTTCGCTTTGTTCCTCAAACAAGGCCCTGGTGATGACAAACGCAGAGCGCTTAGGAGCCCGCGTGCTATCGCAAAAGAGAAAAAGAATAGAAGGAGAACAACAAAGAGAAGAATGAAATAAATAAATTGAAATAAAGAAAAAAAATGGCCCTAGATATGCATGTTACACTGCAAATGTCATTGAAAGATGGTAGTCTTGCGTCTGGAGGGAGTGAAGAAAACGTTTATTTGATGTTCTGTACAAGAAAATCGGTGAATGGTATTCTGGAGGCGCTGCGTTAGGGCTGGTTTACGCTAGCGGCAATTAAGCATGCCTCGCCACTTGACGTTTGAAGTTCTCAAGCAGCCGTGTGCGGCTGTTTACTTAGCGCACGTCTGCCATTCTATGCCATTCGAGGAATGGGTCCGAGACCCATTTTTGCGCCGCTTGCCATTTGCAGGATAGTCGTTTAGCCAATCAGCGATGGAAGAGCGACATGTCTGCTTTCGCCTCTCCGCATTGTTGGTGTCTGCCGCGGGACACTTCGAGCTGCTTGCTGCTTGCTTCTTGCTCCAAGGTTTTCACGACATGACGTACGTGTTGTTCTAAGACTACGTTCCAGCAGTGAATATAGCATTTTCGCCTGTCCAGTATTTAAAAAGCGCACAGCAATTCAAAATGACGTCCGCAAAGCAGGCGTTTGGACAAGTGATGCCACTTATCCAACGTAAGCAACAACAAGCAAACGTGTAATGTATGCCCTCCGAGATTTAGGAAGACTTGCTTAGGCCTAAAACGTCAGTTATTTGAGTATGGTTCTCAAAAATGATGCCAAATCGAGCCGAGTACTGTGTTGTCGAAGCTGAAGGACATGAGTCTAACTAAAATGGAAGCATCAGTTCGGAGCTTACGAGCTACAGAGTGCACGGCGGCCGCTCGATAGATTCGAGGTGGGCGACAACTGCATTCGGAAGGACAGCCATGTTTGTCGGAGGAGCTTGCCCCTCTCCCGCGGGCGGCGCCGGCCACCGGTCTACGGCACTGCGCCGTTACGGCAGGCTTGCCGCAAGCGTGAATCGGTTCCTTTAGAGTGTCTCGAGCGTGCAGCGGAGGCGAACGAGTGCATCAAGTTACGTCACACGTGATACATGACCACTCTGTGGCAGTTATCTTGGAAAACGAAGCACGCGGCGTGCGCTTGCATCGTCGATATCGCATTGTTCTCGCGTATAACCAGCACTTCCAGCAATAAACCGCGCAAAAATAGAACTACAAAGAAACAACCCCCGCACATTGTCGAGAAGACGCCTCCCTCGCATTACCGTAAAGCAGTGCCGTGAAGGGGAACCAAAAATTTGACACTTTTATAATTGTTTTATATAGAATCATAGAATATACTGAACTAATTTTCGTTTTTTGTGTGTGAGTTCGATATATGCGGTTTTAACCATAGTAAGAAATACACAAATGGCGTGGCTGCTGGAAAGCCCGCTGTCTGGAGGCATAAGGATGGATGGATGTGGCTGTACCCTTTAGATCGGGCGGCGGCTAATGCCACCTAGCCATAATATTCAGTGAACCAACCACTAGATTTATCTTTTTTTCTTTTAAATAGTAAATTTAAGGACTGGTACTTTGCAGTGAAGGGTTTAATTTTCACTCATACCTTGACTTTAGCCACCAATCAGACAACCTTCTTCTAGTTAATTCTACCCACTTAAAGTCTCTTTTGCCCTCCCTGTCCCTAAACCCCAGTGCTTTGAAAAACTCTGCGCCACCATCCTGAACTATAGGGTGAAGCCCTTTACAGAACTTTATCAAGTGTTCGGCAGTTTCTTCTTCCTCTCCACACGCACTGAATACTGTGTCTACCCCTTCGTATTTGGCCCGATATGTCTTGGTTCGCAATATACTCCCGTCCTGGCCTCAAACAGTAGAGAATTACCCCGGGTATTATCATAGATCATTTCCTTTGCAATTTCCTGCTTAAACGTTCGGTAGATCTCTAGTGCGGACTTGCTAATCATGCCAATTCTCCACATGTCGGTCTCCGTTTCCTTCACTTTCTTCTTAACCGATAATTCTTTTTGGTTTGGCCACCTGCTGTTTGTTAAGTATTTACCAGTCAATTTCCTCGTTCGCTTCCTGCATTTCGTATCGACATTCTTTATGTACAAGTAGCTGAATACCTTCCTAGCCCAACGTTCCTCCCCCATTTCTCTCAATCGCTTCTCAAATTTTATCTTGCTGCTAGCTTCCCTGCCCTCAAATGATGTCCATCCCATATCACCTTGTACTCCCTGATTTGGTGTATTTATGTGAGCTCCTAAAGCAAGCCTACCTATTCCACGTTGCTTAATATCTAATCTTTCTTGAACTTCTGATCTCATGCACAAGATCGCATTGCCAAACGTCAGACCAGGAACCATGACCCCTTTCCATATTCCTCTCACATCATCATACCTATTGTAATTCCACAGTACCCTATTTTTCATGACTGCTGCATTCCTGTTACCTTTAGTCGTCACGTATATTTCGTGTTCCCTCAGGTACTCGGTCCCATTGCTTATCCATGCGCCCAGATATTTGTATTTATCTGTTATCTCTAGCGTGACCTCCTGTATTCTAAGCTCACTATCTTCATTATCATTAAAAATCATGAATGCTGAATTTTCCTTACTGAATCTGAAATCTAATCTATCTCCCTCATTACCGCAGATGTCCATCAATCTCTGCAAATCTTCCTTGTTGTCGGCCATTAGCACTATATCATCAGCTGCAGTGGGAGGAGCGCCCCCACGTTACCTGAGCCAGAACATGCCGGCTCATGACTAAAATTATTATGAAGAATAGCTCTTCCTCATATGCATACTGGTGGCTTGCGCAGCTGCTGTAAAAAGTTAGTGTTTAGATCACAGCCATTATTTATTATACGTCGTTTACCTCCGTATCCAGTTACACCAGCTCCACTTACATCGCCCCCACCACAAGGGGCGGAAATCCACAAAAAAATCAATATGAGCCGGGGAGACACAAGTCAGGCCAATGAGGTCATTTTGTATTTCCAATTTCGGTTGTATTTTATTTTCAGAGGAATTTAATCGTGTTTGAAATGAGGTCCAATAAACGAGCATGGGGTCCATCCTCGAGTAATCGCATTCCTCCACTCAGTGTTTTTGGAACCTGTCGAGCGGCTTTTGCGTTTCCATAGTCCCACACAGCTGAAGGGTATTGAACACAGGTATACGTGAAAAAAAAAATGATCAACCTTTAAAAAAAGATAGCTAAATGTCTAGGGGGCGCTTGCGAGGGATGTTCTGACTCGTGTCTGAACAGAAGGAAAGTCCTAACGCCCCGGCCTTCCTCCTCGTTATGACAATACTTGCCACGTCCTATAGGGACAATATGAAACCTACGTTTCTGACTCCGTGCATAAGCACATATCAGACGTGACAAAGAGCTGGAGCTACACGATCTACAGAACCATATGTCTGTGACAAAGAGCTGGAGCTACACGATCTACAGAACCATATGTCTGTGACAAAGAGCTGGAGCTACACGATCTACAGAACCATATCCGTCATCGTGGAGAGAGAAAACAATTTTCTCACATCAGTAAATCATGCACTCTCTCAATACCAAGATCCCCACCTCTTGCCTCGAGAAGATGCTCTGCAAGCGAGAACACTCGCAGAAATAAAATGCGAGTGGCCACGCCATTCAACTTGTGGCACTGATCGCCGTGACATACGTAATAAGGGCTGCAGCGCGAGCACGAATGTGCTAGAAGAAACAGACAAAGTCGAGGTACGGAAGGCAAAAGAGGACAACACGAGCGCATGGCCTCTTTTGCCTTCCGTACCTCGACTTTGTTTGTTTCTTCTAGCACATTCGTGCTCGCGCTGCAGCCCTTATTACTATGAATTCAAACCAACTAGCCCAAATCGCCATTCTTCTTCAGTGACATACGTAATAGATTTTGTAATGTATGCTACAGTTTACGCACTTCATAATCGGTAGAAGTACCTTACATTTTCCTTTAAGGGGGCCGGAGACTTTACCTAACAAAATCCGAGAAGTTTCGTTGAACCAATGCCGTCAGAACACGAACGAATACATTGAGATTCGTGACGTCATCATCGGAGATTTCAGAGTGAAATATAATTACGGAACTTTGAACCTGAGTTTCCCTACTAATAATGAAGCTATGATGTTGGAATTTGAAAATTCGGTCAAAATTAAATTAATGTTTCAAGTTACTCTCCCTTCAAGAGGCCCAATTGATGCTGCACGCAGAGGTGGCGCATGGTGCAGTTGCACACGCGAAGCGATGCCGAAGAAAAAGAAGTGACCAGCTGTCTCCAAAATGGCGGACCAGGCGACCGACACGGTGAGTCTAAGTCTTCATCGCCTCGTATAAGCGCCATTGCCGCAAATATGGTCACGCCGCCATACTATGTGAGCTTGATTTCTACTTTACCGTGGGGCTACCATTTTGAGCGTTACAACCCTTAGATGACATGATGCGTCCCTGGCAGAACGGAAAGGCACATTGATTCGAGTGCAGCTTGGCTATGCTTTTTCTTTGCCGTATTTTTTTTTTTCATATTCCATAGTGCTCAATGTTCTGCGTTGGGCATCCTGAGTTTTTGTGTCTGCGAATTTCCCACCCATTTCGAGTAAACAGCTTTTCGCACATGGTTAGACACCATGCAATGTACTGCGGCTGTACGAATCGAGCTTAACGCAAAGGCACGTTTCTTGAGGTAGCCACTGTACTTGAGGTTCCATTTGCGACTGCGTCCTGTACTCAACCTACACAGTATACTGTGTAGTATACTGTGTACTATACTGTGTAGTATACTGTGTAGTATACACAGATACTGTGTAATGACGGCAGTGACCTTTATCACTGCCGTCATTGTGGTGATTGACAATGGCAGAGCTGTTGCAAATATTTCGCGAGCTGCCGTCTTACTGCGGGTCAGACGTGTCCATACTCCACTGCGAGACCACCCTCTTTATATCGAAACCTTAAGGGTTTTTTCAAGGTAGTGGTACCAAAATTATATTAATTGCTTTATCAAGCAATACGACACTTTTTTAGTGTCTTCGACAGTTTCGTGTGAGTGTAAGCACTTCTTCATTGACGCAAAACGCCAATTAGAACCTTTCTTTCTCACTAAATTTTGGCAGTGGTCGAACATCACACGTGACATTTGTGTCACATGACTCTTCCGCATGTGACAGTGACTGGAAATTCAGCTGTTGGTTTATTTATAGGGCACTGAAACATGCGGTGCCCCGGGGGCCCATAAGATGGCCCGGCTATTGATTCTACAACGAGAGCGCGGTCACCGGTATTGCACAATTCTCGATTATTCTTAGACATTCTACGCGGGCACATGCGCAACTTGGTGGATAAAGTAGAAAACGTTTTGTAGTGACAAATATGGGCTCTAAGAACGACGAAGAAGACGTTTAGTGTGGCGGAGGCTCGTGTTGCTGCAGCTGCTGCTGAAAACTACTGGTTGCTGTCTCGGTGCTGTTAGGCCCAAGAAACGGTTGCTCTACCCCGGCGTGCGTCTAGCAGTATTCTTACATTTGGTGGAGAGTGCTGGTTGTCTCAAACTGGAACTCCGTTCCCGGACTCTACCTCAACCCCTCGCCTCGTCAATGCCTGACAACATGACCCAGCCCCCTGCAGTATTAATCCCATCTGTCACCTGTTCCGGAATGGAATGCCATGACAGCGAGATCCAGTGATTTTCAACGCGACCGACGACCAAGACGCCGAAGACTGGCTGTCGCCGTATGAAGCGGTAAGCGCCACAATAAGTGGGATGACACAGACAAGCTCGCTTGCCTCAATTTCTATCTCGCGGGCGTGGCAGAACTGTGGTTTAACAACCACAAAGCGGAAATACCCTCTTGGCCTAGCTTCAAGACGCACTTCACAGAAGTCTTTGGCCGACCCGCTGTTCGCAAGCTCCGCGCCGAACAGCGCCTGCGCTGCCGCGCACAGCGCTCAGGCGAGACCTTTACCTCGTATATTGAGGATGTTTTGGACCTCTGCCGTCGTATCGATTCAGAAATGTCTGACACTGACAAAATACGGCACATCATGAAAGGTATCGAGGACGATGCCTTTCACATGCTCGTTGCGAAAAACCCGCAAACCGTCGCCCAGCTTATTCAGCACTGTCAGAGTTTCGACGAGCTGCGAAGAGAGCGGATTTCTACTCGACGTCCAAACCTCGACACGACCTCTACATCTGGGTTAACCATTGGCGCCGTTTCCTCCGAACAAATCACGTTAATGCAGCAAATCCAGCAGTTTGTCCGAGAAGAAGTTTCGCGCCAATTGTCTCTTGTGCCGTACGTCCCGACCAGTGAGCATATGCTGACCCCAACGCTCCGCAAGGCAATCGAAGAGCAAGTTTCTGACGCCCTGTCTCCCACATACAATCCTCCGCCTATCTCCGCCCCTCTCACTTACGCTGAGGCCGCCAGACGATCGCCGCCGTCACTACCAACCGTCACGGATCTTGCTAGGCAGCCCCGTCCCCTCTACGCAGCAAGTCCTCCTACCCGTCGCCACCCACCTCCTGTTCGCCACCCCACACCACCATCAACAAACCCTTGGCGCACTCCAGACAATAGGCCAATTTGCTATTTCTGCCAGCTTCCTGGTCATGTAGCATGCTACTGCCGTCGTCGGGATTACAACCCAACTGCTGGTGAGGCGACTTATGACTCCTATCGTCCAGAGCCACCACAGCCGTCTTCGTTCCACCCCACGTCGTATCAGTCGCCGCCACGGCTTCGACAGGAATCGGTCGCCCTCACCACGGTGCCGCTCTATTTCTCCCATACTTCCTCGATCACCACCCGCCCAAACGGAAAACTGACCATCGCAGTTCCCGAGGCAAAAGCTGCGCATATATCGAAACCTTCAAGGCCTCCGTTTTTACCTGCTAATGAAATAACTGTGCATATTGATGGCGTACCTGCGAAAGCACTCGTTGATACTGGTGCTGCCGTGTATGTGTTAAGTGATGAACTGTGCCGCAAGTTGAAGAAGCTTACGCTGCCGCTTACCGATGTCTCTCTTCGCATGGCCACTGCGCATCACATCCAACCTTCTGCGGCGTGCACAGCTCGACTGGTCATCCAAAATATTTTGTATGTAGTCGAATTCGTTGTGTTTTCCCCATGTTCACACGATATCATCTTTGGCTGGGACTTCCTCTGCGCTCATCATGCCGTCGTTCACTGTGCGCGTGCCGAACTAGAGTTGCCGACGATGTGTGAACTGCCCCTGTGTGAAGCGCCGACGTCTGAAGGACCTTCTTTCAAGCCGCTATCTTCACGAGTCACCGTAGCCGCGGGCACTCACATCCCTCCTCTATCCTGTGTTCATGTGCCACTCTTCTGCGACGACGCACCCTCTGTCACCGCCCTCTTTATCCCCTCCGACACCTTCGGCTCTCGCAAAAGCTTCCTTCTCCCGTTCACAGTTGTCACCGTAGAAAACTCACGTGGCTCCATTTATATAACGAACTCGCTTCCTTCCCCGGCCATATTATTCCGTGGCGAACTCCTCGGTCACCTTGAGGAAATTGATTCTGTTTCATCCAGTCACCTACCTGATGACTTGTCATCATCTCACTTAAACATCATTACCTCTGATACCACCCCCACTCCATCTCCGGAGGTTTTTTCCCCATCCATTGATCCTAAACTTCCTGTTGCTCAGCGCATCCAACTCCTGGCTTTACTCGATCGCTTCAAGATGTCATTTGACCATAGTCAACCTTCTTTGGGTCGCAAGTCTGCCATCGTTCACAAAATCGACACCGTAGCCATGCACCTTTGCGCCAGCGCCCATATCGAGTTTCTCACGCTGAACGCCGTGCCATTGATGATCAGGTGAACGATATGCTTCGACGTGGTGTGATAAAACCATCAAACAGCCCTTGGGCCTCTCCGGTTGTACTGGTGAAAAAAAAAAAGGACGGCGGCATGAGATTTTGCGTTGATTACAGGCGTCTTAACAAGATCACCAGAAAAGATGTTTATCCGCTGCCCAGAATCGATGACGCCATCGATTGCCTGCAAGGAACAGAGTTCTTTTCTTCTTTAGATCTTCGATCCGGCTACTGGCAGGTCCCTATGAATGAAGCTGACCGCTCCAAGACTGCGTTTGTAACGCCTGACGGATTGTACGAGTTTAACGTCATGCCATTCGGCCTCTATAATGCGCCTGCCACCTTCGAGCGTCTCATGGACAACATCCTTAGAGGCTTTAAATGGAACACAAGCCTGTGCTATTTGGATGACCTCGTCGTTTTTTCGAAGGACTTCAACTCCCACCTCAGCCGTCTAGAAAGCGTCCTGACTTGTCTTTCGAACGCTGGACTGCAGCTGAATTTGAAGAAATGCCACTTCGCTGCCCGCCAGCTTACCATCTTAGGGCATGTTGTTAGCAAGCATGGTGTCCGTCCTGATCCAGCCAAGCTTCGCGCTGTCACCGACTTTCCCAGGCTGGCTACACTAAAAGAACTCCGCAGCTTCATCGGGCTCTGCTCATATTTTCCCTGTTTTGTGCGCAATTTCGCCCCCATAATCGCACCTCTGACGCAGCTACTTGCCGACAACCAAGACCTCTCGGCGTGGTCCCCAGCATGCGACGAAGCATTCGTGTCTTTACGCCATCTTCTGACATCACCACCTATCCTACGCCACTTTGATCCAGACGCTCCAACTGAAATTCATACGGCACTAGTGGCGTTGGCCTCGGCGCTATTCTTGCTCAGCGTAAATCTGGTTTCGATGAGTATGTTGTGTTTTACGCTAGTCGCAGCCTCACTAAAGCGGAAAAGAACTATTCAGTCACCGAGATAGAATGCTTTGCCATTTTTTGGGCAATCACAAAATTCCGACCTTACGTATATGGCCACCCATTTGACGTCGTGACTGATCATCACACATTGTGTTGGTTGTCGTCATTAAAAGACCCATCTGGTCACCTAGCTCGCTGGGCACTACGTCTCCAAGATTACGATATTCGTGTAATTTATCGGTCAGGCCACAAGCATTCGGACGCCGACGCTCTTTCTCGCTCGCCACTTCCCCATGATTATGTTGCAGCGTCTGTTTCCAGCTGCGAATGTTCTTCACTTGAACAGGCCGACATGTCCGCTGAGCAACGCCAGGATCCATGGATAGCGTCTCTCTTAGTACTGTCTCAGACGTCTCCACGTACCGACAACCGTTTACTTCGACGAACTGCTCGCCATTTTACCATCCGTGACGGTCTTCTGTACCGGCGAACTACCTATCTGATGGCCGCAAATGGTTGCTGGTAATACCTCGCCACCTACGTTCTGACGTCTGTGCCTCCTTCCACGCGGATCCGCAATGCGCCCACGCAGGTGTAGTGAAGACGTATGCTCGCCTACGAATTCGATATTACTGGCGCGGAATGTACCGCTTTGTTAGGCAGTACGTCCGTTCATGTTCCTTGTGCCAACGCCGGAAGAGCTCCCCTCGCACATCTACAGGGCCACTCCAGCCACTGCCTTGTCTTTCTCGGCCTTTCAGCCGCATCGGAATCGACTTGTACGGTCCCCTACCATACACACCAAATGGAAACCACTGGGTCATCGTAGCCGTGGACCACCTTACGCGCTACGCCGAAACTTCGGCGCTTCCCGAGGCCACTGCGCGTGAAGTCGGCCTGTTCATTCTGCACAACCTCGTCCTTAGGCATGGTACACCCCGCGAGCTTCTCAGTGACCGTGGGCGTTCTTTCTTGTCGGAAGCTGTAGAAGCCCTCCTACGCGAATGCAACATCGTGCACCGAACAACGACCGCATACCACCCCCAAACCAACGGGATGACCGAGCGATTTAATCGCACGCTGGGTGACATGCTCTCCATGTATGTTTCTGATGACCATACGAACTGTGACCGCATACTGTCATTCGTTACTTACGCTTACAATAGCGCAATTCAATCGACAACTGGATTCTTACCGTTCTTCCTTCTTTATGGTCGAAAACCTTCATCGTTCTTGGACACACTTCTTCTGTACTGCCCAGACCCTTCAGAATCGACAACTTTGGCCGAAGCTGCCACGTATGTCGAAAAATGCCGGCAGCTCGCACGTTCGCTAACAACGCACGATCAGGCACGCCAGAAGCACTCGCATGACCGACGCTCATCCCCTTCGTCATACGCGCCTGGGGCAATCGTGTGGCTCCGCGTACCATCGTCTGCCCCAGGCCTTTGCTCAAAGTTCATACCCAAGTATGACGGTCCGTACCGGATCCTGCACCAGACTTCACCAGTCAACTACATAGTTGAACCTATTCAGCCACCTACAGATCAACGGCGCCGCGGGCGCGAGACTGTGCACGTCGAGCGCCTAAAACCTCACTATGACCCACCATTCCTGTCTGTGCCATAGGTCACCAGGATGGCTCCTTTCGCACCGGGGAGTCAATGTAGTGACAAATAGGGGCTCTAAGAACGACGAAGAAGACGTTTGTTGTGGCGGAGGCTCGTGCTGCTGCAGCTGCTGCTGAAAACCGCTGGTTGCTGTCTCGGTGCTGTTAGGCCCAATAAACGGTTGCTCTACTCCGGCGTGCGTCTAGCAGTATTCTTACAGTTTTAACAAAACCAAGCCGTAGCATATGAATAATCATGTGCCCCGCTGTCCACCGAGAAAGCGGCGAAATTCTACAACGATGACCAGCATTCAAGGGAAAGCCTATAACTTCGCCCTTGGGCGCACTTCGAAAAACAACGGGAGGTAGAAGTTGATTCTGAGTTTTCCATCACCACCTGCCTCATTATCACAACCTGGTTTCGACGCGTCACACCACGTAGCACTTGTTCAAATTCTATTTCGCAGTGTATAAAGGAAGCCTGTGAAATTTCGAATTCGCAATCAGCGTCACACTGAAGGCTGAAATGCAAAGCAACAAACGACGATCAGATTTCTAGACTAAGTTTAAGCAAAGAATATTTCTCCCTGAGTTTTCTGAACTGGTAATAAAATATCTTTCCCTCTGAGCGAACGTGAGAGAAACCTTACAAAGGATACCAGGGTAAAGTTGTTTAGTGCTTTCTGACAGTGTCTCCTGGCAGCTTCTTAGTACTAGACACCTTTTCCATTTTTTTCTCCTTGGAAAGAATCCTTACCAAGACGATATGAAAATGTGAAGTAGGTGTAGGGGGGGTATGGGGTAGCTGCGCGCTGTGGGTAGCACGCAAATGAATATTTTTAAAATAAAAATTCCAAGTTTCGCAACGTTGTACAATTGAAGCAGTGTACTACATGCCCATAATTGATAGAGACTATAATTGGGGATGCATTATTATAACCCCCAACAGGCGTGCGTCGACGTCCAGCAGTGCGACAGTGGCGCCGTCTCGCCGAAGCACGTCCTCGCCAAAGACGGCGGGTCGCCCTTCTTCCAGGAGGGCCACTTGAACGCCGGGGAGCAGCAGCACACGGGAGGTAGGAATACAAGGCTCGAATCGATTTTACACTAGCTCAAGTCTTGCGACCTGCTGCTCAGCGCACCATACGACTCAAACGCTGAAATCTGCACCAAGAAAATTTTCTTCAATCAATCAATATTTTTAGCTGTTTCAAAAAATTGATACTATGCAGGCAAAAGTGCAGCAAAAGGCCCGAAGTTTACAAACTGAAGAGGGGACTTCCAATTTTAAATTGTTTTTAGTAACAACTACATTACTAAATACTCTGTTTATAGCCCTTGGTGAATGGTACACATATAAAACAACTTAAAAAACAGAAAGCAGCTGTTACACATTAAATAAACCAGCCTTGGCAGTAACTAGTTACTGGTAAAGCATTACCACGTAGTGTATACTTACCTTCTTGAGTAACTTGTAACTGTAACTATATACTACATTTAGGTTAGATGAACTTGTACTTGTAACACTGTTACTTATTTCACACAGTAACTGTAAAAGGAATTACTGTTACAGGCATAATCATAGCTTTTACAAAAAATTATCCAACAGCACCACTGCTTGAAGGCCGATGTAAAACGCCTTTCACATTTTGGAACTTACTTCTTTACCATATCATCTCGACCTTTCACCTTTACACGATATGAGTTTTGTATATATAGTTGTATAATTATGAATAGTTTGTATGTATAGTTACCTACTTTACATTGTTTGCATGGGAGCTAATTAACGTGACCCCTAGCGATGACGCTGCAATTTACTGCATTCACGTGCAAAATACGACACGTCCGCTGGAGATGAGCTTTCTCGGCTGTGCTTGTCGACATCCTTTTACACTGTACGTACACGTGCGCTGTTTGCACTTTTCGTTTTCTCGGCTTAAGCTCATCCTGTAAAGGGTTACGTATATACCAGTCTTGCTGCCGTCTTTATCGATCGTCAGAACTACGTCACAGTGTTGAATAAATCAGTAGCATTTGTGGATTACAACTTCAGGACAACTTCTTTGGCGAATCGGTGCTTACTGAGCACAATGTGTATTTGTTACGATGCTATCTAAAGTTTGCAAAATTATTATTTAGAACTTAACTTGCGATATATTTCAGCAAAACAAAGTCATATCCGAACTTTATTCACTTTTCATGTATTACCACGCCGGAATGCTAATAATCTCCTCTAGTCCCGAGTGCGGAAAATGACTTGTATTGTAGAAAAACAGCTAATAATAATAATAATAATAATAATAATAATAATAATAATAATAATAATAATAATAATAATAATAATAATAATAATAATAATAATAGCACGAGGTTTAAAGGTATGTGTTACCACTTTTCGTAACTGAATTACGGTTTCGATTCAATTGCATGTCTTATACTGTACCATATATGAAACTTCTTCAAGAAAACGGAGGTCATCCAAACAAAAAAGGCCGGTCAAAATGTATTTAAAGGGACACTGAAGAGACGAACACGACTTCTCGCGTGTTAGTCGTTCGCAATTTCACAATACCCAAAACCCCAATCTTGCCGCGAGAAGATGCGCAAAAACAAAATATGGATGGCGATGCCAGCTTGAAACTCTGCAGTACACACCAAAGGCCGCGACGTGACAGATTCGGACGCAGTTCGTCATCGGTAAAAACGGAGTACGTCGGCTTTTGAGGCGGCCAGAGACATCGCACATACCAAGATCCAGGAAGTTTGGTTCAGCCAGTGCGACCCAAAACAAAGGAAATATATACTCGTAGATTTCGGCGTGTAATTAAGATAAAATGAAACCTTGTATTTAGACTGTATTAATAAACTTCTGATTGTGATTCACGTTAGAATTCTTAGAGTATGCAGTTTATCGATCTAAACTGATTGCTTCTTTCACTTTAGTGTGTCTTTTAATTCATCGTGTATGACACGCATAATCGAACTCTGCACCCTGATTGTTCTGGACACCACTTTATCTTTGTATACATATAGACACAGACTCCTACGAGCAAGGCCCTCCATAGCCGATCACGTTTGATCGTATTCGTGTACATGCGCTGCCGTCACTGTGATAATTGCAAGGGTGGGTATGCAGATACTGACAAGTTTTGTTACCAAACATATTCCATAGCAGGCATTATCATGCACAAATCTGCAAGCAATGGAAACGGTGATCTATACGGCTTGTTTGGCGATTCTGAAGGAAGTGGCGGCTGCGTCAGTCGAGATATGCGCCCTGCAGAAAGCTTCTTCCAAAATCTCAAGAGAATTTCTGAAGGTTCGGCGTTTCAACGGTCTTCTCACCATTCAACGGGCTCCCACTCAATCTCTAAGAAAAATCACAGGAGACTTTCAGAGAGCCTTTGCAGTGGGATCACATTGTAAAGTGGTGCATGGACGGCCAAGGAAACTATTTTGAAGCATGCGAATGACATACACCTGTTGTATCAATAAGTTATTTTTGCGAGAACCGGTCTCGTTACTTCATGTGGACAGACCGAACCAAATGATACCAAATATGATAACAAATGTTACCTGGAATCAAAAGTTACAGCGGGAATAGACAGCAGGAAATGAAAAGTGACAAATCCCTTGCCTACTTCTCAGTCAGTTGAAAACATTCTACCATAGTCCCTCAGTGATTCTACTCAACTGTACCAATTGAAAATTTAATTTTCATCTAGAGAATGAGGGTGGGCTCCTGAGAAATCTGTACTCTTTTCACTCGAGGAGAAATCGATCCTTCGAATTGTGGGTATATACGATGCGATATGTTTCGAATTTCAAGTTTATTTCACATTTCCTTTGTACAAGAAAAAGAGAAAACGCAAGGGAAAGAAACAAAAAGCTGCAAAACAGCAGCTTGACGAGGTTCTTGCCCCCTTGGCTTGGCGACAAAACATACAGCATATAAATATAGAGCGAAAAAAAAAAACATATTCACACGCTTTTATGTCGACAAGTACTCATGTATATACAACATCTGAACACTTTCCCATTTATACATTAACAAAAAATATCTAAATATATTCACATACAACAGTTTTCATACATACATGCTATTCATCATAGAAAAGAGACAAAAGAAAAAAAAACGTGAATTTGAAATCGGCAAATAATATTCATATAATTCTACCTTTATTTGATTTTAACGCTTTTTTTGTTAGAGTACTCAACTCGGTTTTCGAGGAATACAACACATTTAATACACAAGGCACTTGGTACTGCAATCGACGTGAGCCGTATAAATTTGTTCTTGAAAATGGCCAAACTTAATTATTTCGTTTTCTGAATTCATATAATGGTTCCTGTGATACAACTAGGTTACACAAGTTAAAAAATATCGCATTGTTGCGCCGGAAATACTTCTTTATTTTCAAAACAATGTTGTATTGGTAAAAGTTTTCAGTAGGCAGTACTTTGAAAGTGCGGAATATTTCGTTGGTATGTGCATCCAATGGAGCAGTGACAATATACCGAACAGTTTTTTTTTTTGTAAAGTTTGTAAGCTATGAATATTTGTTTTTGATGTTGTGCTCCACACTAGATTACGGTAACTGACATGCGATAGGAACAGACTCTTATACAACATAAGCTTTGTTTTGTGAGGAAGCATGTATCGTAATCGGCAGATAACGCCACATGCTCTAGCTAGTTTAGACGCAGTACGTTCAACATGTGCGTCCCCATTTAAATGATTGTTAAAGATAACGCCAAATGTTTTTACGTTGTCAACTAATTATATCTTTATGAACGTAAGTAAAGAGCACTGCTGCAGTTTACATGTTTTTGCGGTGGTGTGAATAATACAGCCTTAGTTTTTTTGCAACAATTTGTAATGATTTTAAATCACTTAACTTTTGTAGTATGCTTAAGGATGTGTTTGCTACGTTTACAAGATCTACGATGTCATGACACTGAAAACAAAAACTGGTGTCATCCGCGCAAACTACAAAATGAGCAAGTTTCGTTATATTTGCTATGTCATTATTGTAAAGATTGAATGAAACAGGTCCAAGTATGCCACCTTGGGGAACACCTTGTGTTAAGGATCTTGCTGATGAGAGTTTCGATCCAATAGCAACGCACTGTTTTCTGTATTGAAGATATGATTTTAGAAGTTTGCGTGTAACGCCGCTTAAGCCGTTATGCTCCAACTTTGAGAATAGGGTTTGATGGTTTATAGAATCGAAAGCTTTCGAAAACTCAATGAAAATACCTAGAGTTAATATATTTTGCTCAAAGTTGTTTAGGATTAATTCTTTTTGCGATAACAAAGCAAGCTCCGTTGATATGCCACTGCGGGATCCATATTGTGTATCTGATAAGATATTATGTTTATCACAAAATGATGTTATTCTTTTACATATGACCTTTTCGGGGCCTTTAGAAATTATCGGAAGTACAAAAACTGGTTTATAGTTTGTTAATTCATTTGTGTTGCCGGATTTAAATAAAACGATCACTTTGGCATGCTGCATTCTCTCAGGAAAGACGCAATTATATAAACATGTTAAACATGTGAGTAAGCACATCTACCACAAGGTCAAGCACATATTTGATTGGTCGAAATTGAAGTCCATTTATATCTCGCGATGCACTATTTTTTAACGACATAAACGTCTTGTATACTTCCTCTGCCGTTACAGGTTCAAAAAACGCAGTGTGTCTGTTAGGGTTACCCAGAAAAAAAGTGGCGTTTATATCATAAGTACTAGAGTTCGGAGACGTAAAGTGCTTGTTAAATGTGTTAGCTAATTCTTCACCACCTACGACGTTATCACCAATCGTCAGCTCTAGCTCCTGCTGCCTGTGACAGTCGGGCAGAAGAATCTGATACGACATCATTTCTGGTTCCGGCTCTAATAAAGGCCTTTTCGAAATGGCTATTTCTAGCATTTCTCAAAAACTTATTTAAAAAGTTTTGGTATGTTTTTGAAAGACGAGAGGTCCGCGGGTTCCCGAGTTTTTACAAACTTCGCGTACAATAAGTTCTTTTCACGGATCATTCTGAAGCATTCCTCCGTTAGCACGGTTTCCCAATTTTCTTTTTCGATCTTTTAATTTTTATATGGAAAACAATTTTCGTAAACATTTACAAATACATGCATGAACGTATTGTAAGCTTCGTCTGCGTCTGTGCAATCAAGTACTGAGTTTTGAGGATGTGCATGTGTAAGGCGTATGAGAGTCGACCGCATTTGCACTTGTTGCGTGCAGAGCTGGCCAAGATGATGGCGAAGATGATGAGCTGCTCTCCCATGGACATGGGTCCTGACGGAGGACATCTGCCACCGAACGACATGGCCGACTCGCTTAAGGTACGCCCGCTGCCTCACCTTTCCCACGCACCAACACGGAGCTTAAAGTATACCTCCTTGGGACAAAATGCCGTCATATATGGTCGAGTTCACAACATCAAGTCAAATTTGACGCGACGTTGTGACCTGTCCACGTGACCAGGTATGACACCTCTGATTGGTTCGAAACACCACCGTTGCAGAGTGATGACGTCCTGAAGGGGAACAGCATATACTATATCGCCTTTCAGGGCACGTTTCCATACACCACCCCACCAGCTCCGCACAGCACAACGAAGGCTGTAGAGATCATGTGGAATTAGCTTGTTCACAAACATCCGCGCCAAACTACGAAAGAATTCTGACAAGAAAAGTCATTCCTGTCATTTCTTGACAACACTTCAAAATTTGACAACACTTCATTTATCTCTGCTAATTCTCACGTGACCGGTTGGGATCTTCGTGAATAAGCTTACTCAGTCGCCTCTCCTGGAACTAAAGCCGAAAAGTTTTTTTAACGTTTAAACCACTTTTAAACCATCCCATATGACGAATCGCTCTTTGGCCACGCACTTCGCAATCTCTAGTGCAGCATCTGTGGCTTCCGCGTTCCATTTAAACAAAAAAACTGAAGCTGTTGGGAATGCTTTTTCTGTCGATTTGGCACTACATTTTTATAGCTTGAAAGAAGGCAAAGAAGGACAGTGGTATTGAAATCTAAATAAACCAATTTGCCGCGCGCACAATTTTTTCATTAAACACCATAAAACGCATAGACAAGTTTCTTTTGCGCGCAAAAGTTTCACTTCAAAATTGGCCTGTCACGTGCCGAGCTATTTGATTGTGACGCCATAAGCGCGATATTGTGTATGATCGAGCATCATTATCACAATCAGCATCATCATAATCACCATCTTGGTGCGTCCAGAGAAATAAAACGCCATCTCTCATTCATCGTCCACGCGGGGATGCTCGTCTCGCAGGCGCGTGACCTGCTGGCCAAGGCAGAGCAGAGCGGCGAAGATGAGGACGCCACCGTGCAGCGTTTCGAAGACCTGGTTGCCCAGGGCAGGGACGTGCTCGACCAGATCAACGACACCCTCAACCTCCTGCTGGCCGCCGAGATGAACAGCGCCGCCGCCGAAGATGCGGCGCGCTGAGCGCCTCCCGTTCACGGCCAAGGGCTGCAGGGTTACCTCCGGGGCTGCGACGAGTCATCGCGAGGAGCTCCGCAAGCACATTCGAGACACGGTCACTGTTATGTGGACGGTCAACGAATACAACACCATGCCAAATCGAGCAGTGTTCATTTGTGCATGCGCGACTACCTCTTATAGGTGCAGTGATCAACTAGAGTTCGCTTTATATGCGCCGGCGTAGCCAGAAAGCCACCGCTCAGCTGCCCCATCTTCCAGAAGTTTTTGCTGCTTTAGGACACAGAACACACAACGACACTCAGTCACGCTTGCCTGCAGACCAAAACACGCCCCTCCCACTATTCTCGGAACAGATTTATGCCCCCGACTGGAATGACGGAGCTGTCAGTCATTGCACCTTTAATGCGGTTGATACGTACTTGAGCCACTACAACTATTATCAACAGTTTGCTACCAAACATGCGTTGCACTGGCGGGAATAAGTCCTGCGGATAAAAAATAATGCGCATCTTGGTCCCAACTACGGCTATTACCTTGTGTGCGTCGTGCACAGCTCGACCAGCAGCTGCGTGCTTAAGCTTGCTTCGAATATGCACGCATGACGTAAATGTCTCGTCACTCGAACGTCACCAATACAATTAGGCGCAACGGATGTCGTAAATGTTTATATTTTGTTAGTATCTAAAGTATTTGCATGCTATAACTAAGCATACATACATTCTCCTCGAAAATTTCTAACCATACATTCATACACCTTTCAATTAGCCCGAAATTTCTTGTTCGTTTCAGTTTGTCTATCTTTAATGCAGAATAAAGACTTCCTTTTTACACTTCTCCAACGTGAAATAGCCATCCACATAGTTGAAACAACTTTCGTCCAATAAATCATGATATATATATATATATATATATATATATATATATATATATATATATATATATATATATATATATATATATATATATATATATATATATATATGTGTGTGTGTGTGTGTGTGTGTGTGTGTGTGTGTGTGTGTGTGTGTGTGTGTGTGTGTGTCAAGCACGATAACCTTTTTAAATAATGTAAGACTTTTGTTCAATATGATGCGTAGTGAAGGGAGATTTCTCATTGTTTCTGTGCTGCCTGTATTGCCTGGCTTAATTTTGTTAAAATATAGACACGCTGAGCACGTAAGTAGAACAGGTAATCTTAAAAGCCTTACGGTTGGCGAAGCGTATGCCGCCAACGTGAAAGAGGTTCGCCTTCGTCAGGCATTTACCGTCCTGACAAAGGTAACGCACATGAAGTGTTCGTCGTGAACACTCTTACGAAGACAGCTCTCCGTGTTGAAACAGCTGCCTCGGAGGCATCGCTCATTCGGCCCCCTGTTTTCCTAAAGAAATAGAATGCTTAGTCATAGGATCGCTTATGCAGAATGCTGATCAAGCCAGCGTTTGCACTCATATTGAGTAAACTTCTCAAGGGCAATGTACAACTTGAAAAAGTATGTATATAGTCGATACATTACAAATGACTAAGTACACCGCGCAAAATTGGTGTAAAAACGCACTCGTGTATTATTCTTACCTGCGTGCCCAGCCAGAGGTTCTTGGGTTGTGTTGGACTAGGTTGCCAACTGCAGTTAAAATGGGGATTTTTGAAGTACTCACAATGCATCTGTGAAGCAATACGCGGGCTATGCAACAAAGAATTATTGTTCAGTTCTTTGCAATGGGCGGGAAGCTTTAAACCCCGAACTTGAAACGCACGCTGTGGCTGATTCTATATATAGAATCAGCCACAGCGTGCGTGGCTTACAAAAGCACGAACTACAGTTCGTGCTTTTGTAATGGCTACGTGAAAAGCTTTCAACCACAAACTTGTTGCACAACTGACGTGGTGTTACACGTGGTGTGATTCGGCAAACATACAATAGTTAACGTAACTCCTATCCCGGCATGACTGCCATTTCCACAGCGTTTCTATAAGCACTGGTGTGACTGCACGTATGTAGAGAGAGAGAGAGAGAAGGAATGTAGGAAAGGTAGGGAGGTTAACTAGACTATGCGTCCAGTTTGCTACCCTACACATGGGGAGTGGGAGAGGGGAGTAAAAAAGAGAGAGAAGGATAGACACATGTCACATCACACACACAATGCCGAGTTTCACAGGCGGTCCCTCAATGAAGTTGCTGTCAAGTATCTCAGGAGGGCTCGTGTGGCTTTCTGTGCTGATGTGCTGCGCGACCAGGCTCCTAAGATCTTTGCTTCATTAAATGGCTGGTCATCGAGTCTATTCAAGGCACACTGGAGAGTCCGGCGATCTTCATCAAATTGGGCACAGTGGCACAAGAGATGTTCAATAGTCTCTATACAGTTGCAGCTTTCACACATGGATGAATCTGCCATGGCAATGCGATGGCTGAATGACTAGTAAACGCTACCCCAGTCCACAGCCGGCACAGCATTGTAGCGTCACGTCGAGAAATCTTGAATGGGAGTCGTTTCTAGAGTAATGACGTAAGATTCTTAGGGCGATAACTGGAGTTAAGTGGAGAATTCCAGTGCGCAAGCGTGGCATTATGCGCTATGTGACGAAGTTCTCTAGCTGCGTTTACTCTCGACAAGAGTATTAACAGTGTGGGCGCTCCATCGTGGGCACATCGGGCAGCGTCGTCGGCGAGGTCGTTACCATTGATGCCACAGTGGCCCGGCAACCATTGTAAAACAATGTCGTGTTCTTGATCAGCAGCGCGATGACAAATTTCATTAATACGATACACCATCTGGTGGTAGTTTCTACGTCGTAGACTTCGCACGCAATGAAGGGCTGCCTTGGAGTCGCAGAAAATGGCCCATCTACTAGGGGATTCTTGCGTAACAAACTCCACAGCGGCTCGAAGAGCGGCGAGCTCGGATCCCGTAGATGTCGTGACGTGTGATGTCTTGAATTAGACGGTGATTGATCGAGATGGGGTGACAAAGGCACCTGTCAAACTTCCCGAGACCGAACCATCCATGTAAACATGAATTCGGTTAGCATACGACAAATGCAAAAGGTCCAGTGAGATCTGCTTGAGGGCTGCAGATGACAGGTTTCCCTTTTTAGATATCCCCGGCACTTCAAGGTGCACAGTCGGTCTTTTCACGCACCACTCTGGAGATAGTGGTATGCATGGCTGCGGGTGAAAATCTCCACGAGATGGAATTCTGGTTAGCCGCAACAACTTAGGAAAACGCTGCCTTTGATCTTTATAGTGGCAAGCTAGCAAGGTGCTGGTTAGGCACTCTGGATATGTGACGGATATGTGTCCGGAGTGTGTCGACAGTTATATATGTCGTGATCGGATGGTCTTTAGCAATACCAATTGTTGCTAACGTATTAGCGCACCGAGGTAGCCCCAAGCATGTGCGGAGGACTTGGCCTTGAATGCTTTGCAGGACCCTGATGTTAGTTTTTCCGGCGTTGGAAAGCACGGGCGTGCTATACCGCAAATATCCCAAGAAAAGCGCTCTGTACAGCTGAAGCATAGATGGCACTGATGTGCCCCACGTTTTGCCAGCGAGAAATCTCATCACGTGTGTGACAGAGCTGAGCCTCTTCTTCAAGTGCGAGATGTGAGCACTCCACGAGAGATCTCTGTCGATGATGACGCCCAGAAATCGGCGACGTCTCGCATACGAAAGGTTCACGTTGTCGATGGAAACAGAATAATAGATCATGGGCTTGCGGGTAAAAGGGACTAAGGCAGGTATGTAGAATACCTCACTGCGACTTACCATAAGGCCAGCACCATGGTTTATTTTGTGCTTATTGGCGTCCCGATGGGTTTTAAATACGATGTCAGGCATAGTTCGTAGGCGTCGATGTCCACACATCCATTGCGCATGCTCGCGTCTCGTGCCCAGGTGCGCGTGCAGGCCGGTTCAGAAAGACACACGCGAAACTGTCGCTCCCCTCCCCCTCTCTCTCCTCGCAAGGCCGACGCAGGCAGGATCTGCTTGTAAAATAAAAAAAAATGCCCCCACTTCCCCGAAAGGAATCGCGAGGAAATGCGAATGATTTTCTTGCGCCGAGAGTACACGGCCTACTAATTTTAATGGCGTAAATTATTGACGAGACGAGGATTTGTTCCGTAACCGTTTATTTACACATTCATCAGCCGGTGAAAGGTCGAGAGTGAAGCACGCGCTTCATTCCATCGGACGGGACAGTGGGGCGCCGTGAGGAGAGAGGGGGAACGGCGAGAGAAAGAACGACGAAGCACAGCACCTGTCATTGTACCCGACAGCCATAATGTCAGCGTCTTATTAACACAAAAGCTACACAAACGCTGGCAGCATAAACGCTACAAACGCGTTTCGAACGCACTGCATTGAGGCCGTGGCATGGCACGTTCAAGTCAAGGAGGTGGGGGGCTCCAGTTGCTAGGGGCAAGGATAAGCGCGCGGGCCCGCAGCTGTCGCTATGGAAAAGGGTTGTGGACGGATCCCGACGGACGCCTGACATAGCCCTACTGAGAAATGCATTCACATTCCGAAAAGGGACTTCTCCCGCTGCGCAACCGCTCACTGGTTGGCGCGATCCGGTGTAGGCACTGGATCGCGCCTTTCAGATTCAGGCAAGGGCGTTTTTACTTGACTTTAGCTTGACATTGAAGGCAACAACGCTTCTATTCATTCAATAAAGAAGAATTATTTAAAAACGAAATACCCAATTATACAACATTCACGCAATGTACCCCCCCCCCCGGCCCCCCGACTCTCCGACGCATTTACTCGAGTTCCCACCGTAAGAAGATGTGGGTGGCACTTTTGTATCTCACGCCATGACCAGCGTGTTATGAAGCACGTAATTAAGGCTTCTGCTATACTAGTTCTTGTTTTAGAAGCGAAGCTCCTTATAGCGGCTCACGTTCATCCCTCGTAGTAGTAGAAGTATAGTCGTAGTGTGTAACAAGTCTTACATTTTGACCTCCAAGGTGGTGCCGGTGAGAGATTTCTTCTGTGCGTTGTTGAACAATAAAAAATTCGCAGCGTGCGCGTTAACTAAAAGCCCAATTCTCCTGTCATTCCCCCTTAGCAGCCATTGGCATGCACATTGAGCACTATCTGACCAGAAAGGGTTGCTACGTTATACTTGCTGGGCATAACCTCCTTGGTTTTAGGAAGGTTTAGCGAGCGTTGGGCCGCAGTGCCATGAATACAGTGAACTAGTATATACCATGAACTCAAGGTGGTTAAAGGTGGGTAGTAGACACAAAGCGCAAGCCGTAGGAAAGTGTGCGTGTGCCTCCTATTGTTCAGTCCTTGGAATGTCCGCTGGATGGCGGTGCTTCTATAAGAGGAATATATGATGAAAAGATGCGAGATGGTGGTACTTGGAGTGTTGAATAGGTGGACGAACGGACACACAGACAGATGCATGGACGGACGCATTCATTGATGGCTGCACGGACGAATGGACGGATGCAGCTAGGAGCGGATGCAGGGACAGACGCACAGATGGACGTGCGGACGCACGAACAGACGCACGCACGGACGGGCGGATGGATGCACGGGCGGCCACACAGACGCACGCATGGACGGATGGAAGCAAGAACGAATGGACGGACGGATGCTTCGCCCCCTCTCCATCATTTACTCGGTGGATATGCTGCAATTTTTCTCCACAGATTGCCCGTGGCGCATAACCACTGTAGGGGATCGACCAATAATTGAGTGGTTTTATAAAATAATGTGCAGTTTTAAAATTATGTAGGTTATATAACAGAAATACTACAGATGTCCTAAGAAACTCTGGTTCTCATTTTAATGCATATAATTATTTAACTAAAGAAAAGAATTTATTCCTAATTTGAAGCAATACTCTGATTTTTGTGTGTAATATAGTTGTAGACACGTTAGAATAATAACACAGATTATTTAGTCAACCTATCAGTTTCATTATTACTCTCAGGGCGTCTTCTTACTTCCTGGCCAGTGTAGTGGGCATGAGCCATCCTGGCGGAGACACGCGCTCTCGTGAGTGCGCGTGCCGTCGTTCCATCGGTGGCCACAGAAACCTCCGACGCTCGAAGTGTGTTCACGTCCGAGTCTAGACTCCGCCTTCTCGTTCCCCGTCAACGTCCTTGCTTCTACAGTCGACTCACCATGCCAGACTACAACGACTTCGTGAGTGCCGCATAGCCTCAGATATAGGCTATTCTCGAGTGTATTCCGTAGCTTAAAGTAAATTCTGGGATTCCGTGCGCCTAAATCACGATATTATTGTGAGGATTTTCTCTCATTGCGCTCCCGTAGAAATTCTGCCGCAGAGGCCGGGTTTAGAACCCACGTGTTTGAGCTTAGCGGCACAACACCCGAGCTAGGCTTTGCTACAGCATGCGTACCGAATATAATAGAAGAGACGATTTTGATTGTTTGATCACAAAACAGTGTGATAGGAGGAGAAGGGAAAAGCCATTTGAATGGCTTGAGGGAGTCCTTCGCCCCGAAGGCCCGATACCTTCTGGGCGAAGGCTTCGGTCAGCGCACTGTTGACCTGAAGGCCACGGGATCGAATTCCGACCACGGCAACTGCATTTTCCATGATCGCGAAAATACTTGAGGTCCGTGTGCTTAGCTTTTAGTGCGTTAAAGGACCTCAGGTAGTCGAAATGTCCGAAGCCCTCCACTTTGGCTACCCTCATAAGTATATTGTACTTTTAGCATGTTAAACCCCAAGAGTTACTATTATATTACGGCGAGGTCTGCATAACTGAACTTCAATTGATTACACTACGCCGCCGAGCAGTTATAACGAAACTTTCTTCCATTATGTTACGATGACAACACATTATTGAATCAAGCTGGCCCCGCCGCGGTGGTCTAGTGGCTAAGGTACTCGGCTGCTGACCCGCAGGTCGCGGGTTCGAATCCCGTCTGCGGCGGCTGCATTTCCGATGGAGGCGGAAACGTTGTAGGCCCGTGTGCTCAGCTTTGGGTGCACGTTAAAGAACCCCAGGTGGTCGAAATTTCCGGAGCCCTCCACTACGGCGTCTCTCATAACCATATGGTGGTTTTGGGACGTTAAACCCCACATATCAATCAATCAATCAAGCTGTGCGACCATCAACGGGGTTTTGCTGATCCTCATCATTTCAGGCACGGCTGTAACTAGGGGAGAGTTGAGGGGGTTCCACCACCCCTGGGTTTTTTTCATGCTTTAAGTTTCGAGTGATACTGAAGTGTTTACACACATTCACATCGACCACTAGTAGAGTTGCCAGAGCTATAGCATTTAGAGAAGCTTGACGAGGGTGTGGCGGTGTTTCAATTTTTTTCAGATACGAAGCAGCCTTCGGCGAAATCAAATCTGGTGATCTGCCGCATGACTATCCTTACTGCGCATGCGCAACAGTTGGCCCAAGCACTGCGAGAACGCGCGCTCACGTGAAGCGCGTTTTGGCCTGTGTCAGGGGCTGTGGCCTCCACCCCTTCATAGCCTTCTAGATTTCCCTTGGCTGCCAGATTATTGGCGGTCACTTGGAAAGCGATCGTCGTCGGAACTAAATGGTGGTGGCGCCACTTAAGTAGGGGTGTCTTCAAATAAGTTTTTGCGTTTCTGGAGCTTATATGCAACAAAAATAACGTTAAAAAGTTTTAAAAAGGCGTAAACGTAATTATAATTAACCCTACGTAAGTGCCGCCGTTATAGGTGACAGGTGTTTTGCGCTCATTCAGCAGGCAACCCCTTCAATACAAGGCATAGCCTTTAAAATGAGCAAACGCCAAAATTGCTGATCTCAAAGGCCAAGTACAAAGACCCTCACCTCTTACAGTAAATACGTAGGTAGCGCCGCGTTTTACGCTCATCCGGCAGGCAAGGGAAATATAGGAGGCTATGACTTCTTACCCTCTCTCCACAATCATGTGACGGCGTCGGGGAACGACACTCTGCAGACGCGCGATGAACCAACGCGTCGTATCCTAGCACGAACGCACTGGCAGGCGCTAACGCGTGGCGGCCTGCGTAACTGGCTGTGTAAGAGCTTGTGGCCTCTGCCCTTACACTCTCTCAGCAATCATGTGACCACGTCGGGTAACGAGACTCTGCAGACGCGTGATGAACCCACGTGCTCCCGCGGGGCGTGGCATGCTGCAACGAGAGTTCGGGACGAGTAACAGCAACAGAGACTACGTTGAATTCATGATGTGCTCCATTCGTAAAGACGCGTTAACATCGAGCAAGGTTCCCGTGACGAACGGAACATTTAGGTGGACACATGCGCTGCTTCACATGCTACTCATGGTTCCCTTCAGCGGGAGATGATATAATTCTTTATGCATATCGCATTCAGAAAGAAAAAAGTCCATAATAAGGTGTCGAACGATCGCAGGAGGACGAAATCCCGGATGCGACGCTGATTGAGTTCGACGAGCTCGACGATGGCGAATACGATGACGATTGGAGCTCCGACTCGTGGCTCAGCATGGACTCGGACTCCGACTACGAGCAGGAGGGTAACTTGAACAAACATTACTGCAATCACGCCTCATCACCACTCAAGCGTGCATGTGTATATCGACTCGAGCTTGAAGCGAAAGGCAGTTTTCTGCTTATCAGCGATATGTCCAACGTTTCAACGTGTGCTACGTTGCGATCAGAAATCATTGAACAATTCCCCCGCGTAGAGCCTCAATTTTCCCCTAAACATCTATTCAGTTTTAGTTCGCGCTTCTATGCCTCACTATTCCGATATACGCGTTGTAAGCTGCTTTACGCACTGGCCGTGTGTCATGTTTAAAACATGCTGAAGACCATATTCAGGGGTCTAAATTTTTTCACAAGCGCGTGATGTACTTATATAATAACTACATATAGTAATCAGGTTACAAATCAGGCGAGTTTAATGCACGCATGATCGTCAGCGCAATCAAGACGCAGGACTGCAAGAAAGTATGTGACCCAAGCGCTGTCTGACCACTGAATTAACTGAACAATTAACCAAAGCTAAACGTAAAGGGTGGCATTAATAGACGACCAGACTATGCAACCTCCCCCCCCTCCAAATAAAAACCACCCCCACGCCTATGAAGTGCAAGCAAATGGTGGAGCTCGCAAGCAACTTCTTTCTTTCACTATATATTGTACTCTTTATTCCTTCTTATCCCTAACATCAGTTCCCCGCACCCTCACATACCTTTTCCACCTTCTTGCTAATGTACAAGGCTATGTCATGATCTAACCATTACTTTCCTCATTTCCTTTATCCTCGCCTTAACCAGCGCTCCATGTTTGTATATAGTCGATGTACAGGGGCACTTGTAGCGACGTCACGGCGTGTATAGCTCTGCCCAACCCAAAGCTCGTCACCACCCTCTATGATCACGTGACAACTGACACAGCAGCTGCTTCAAAGCTGCCACCGAACAACAGCTCGTCGGGCGGTGGCGGGCTTCGGGCTGGGCGGAACATGTATGCACCGCGACTTCGATGCGAGGGCGTCCAAGTATGCCGACGGCAACTACCCTTGTTTACAAACACGGAAGAGGTCTGTAAAAGACGGTCCGGCTCTGAAACGACGTTTTTTTTTTTTCTAAAATAAAATTGTTGGTTGGAGTTTTCTCATTTCGCTATGCTTTAATCTCTTCCCTCCTCCTCAACCTCCTTCGGTAGGTCGAAAGCAAAACTGCTTCCGCTTGAACAGCTTCGATGCGAAAAATTGGGGGACCCTTAAGCTTCGCCTTTAAGAGTTGAACGCGATAGCGAAATCTGGCCCTTAGTTCACCCTTCAACCGCTAAGTGTACACTTATTCATCTGTTTTGTTACATACACACGTGCGCACACAAACACGCATACATGGGGTCATCAAAGTGCTGGAACATTAGTCACCTGTAGTTCTTTTTTAATTTATATTAGCTCGAAGCTTCCACGAAATCGCAAGAAAATTGTAGTTGAGCAACACTGAACCTCAGAAGGCTGTCTTGCTGGGCAAGTTGGTTATATTCCGTTATTCGCCGTAACGGGAAAGGCGCAGAAAGGACAGCGCTGTGTTTGTGTTCTCTGTGTCTTCTGCGCTGCATTTATTAATTGAGCAAATGTTTTGTACGCTGCCGTAGGTCCATGTCCTGGAGCATTCTTAGTGCCCGTATCATTAAAAAAAAAACACCCGTGTCGGCTCATTTTCAATCACGATCAAAGGCGATTATACAGCGGAGTGAGCGCACTGCCACACGGTTGCATGGCGCAGGGCACACGGAGTCCCTCACGGGAGTGATCACCCAGACAGGGTACGAGCTGAGCAGCCTTGGAGGGCAGAAGCTGGAGAGCGAAGAAGAGTACGAGGACGAGGAGGAGTCGGAGGAGAACAACGTAAGCCTGCTGCATGCTCTCGGAATTCCTGTGTTACATTAGTGGTGCAGGTGGGCACTCCCGCATGTTCTCGAAAAAGCGTTTCACTTCGATGTCGGTCTGAGTGCGGCGACGTCGTGTGATATACACGCATGCTTCATGCGCTTACTGCTACCGTCGAGTACGTCGACCCGGTGTTGCGCTGTGAAGGTTTGATTCCCGGCCTCGGAAGCCCCATTTCGATGGAGGCGAAACGCAGGAATGCCAACGAACTAATTAAGATTCGATAATACTGTCTCCTGCTTCACGTGCCAAGTTTACGATACAATCATGGGACACGCCGCAGTACTAGACGCGTATCACGTTGTAACCTTGACCTCTAACGAAAATTATTAAGCACAATGCTTAGAGGACCAAGACTAGAATACGAAGAACCACAACATTGAACTATATGTTCGTGCGTGCGGTTGTTCGTCTTCTAAGCGGAGCGCAATATGATACCAACTGGCACAAGCAAGTTCACTAGCGAGAACCTAAAGTTAAGCGGACGATCGCTCTTGTGTCTCGCCCCCATGTTGCAAGGAATTCAAACTGCGTGCTTGAGCTGGGCATGCGGTTCAACATCTCAGCCGATCAGCTCAACGGCGAGCGTACGCGTGGATTTAGGGAACTGTGAGAGAACCCAAGGTGACCCTATGTAAAGAAACAACTGATCTAGTTATGACATGTCCTGTTCAATCTGACTACTAATTAAAATTTTTTTGCGTATATATATATATATATATATATATATATATATATATATATATATAGGTGTTTTTGTTCTTGTTTGTTATTGTATGTGTTATAGCGTTCCTTTTCAGTTTTTTTTGTGTGGCTATTTATAGTACTGTATTATTTGTTTCTGCAGATCATCCTTTATTCATTACATAACTCTTTAGTTGAGTTTGTCTTAAGTGTCATTCTAAATTTTTACATCTTGAACCCACTACACCGTATTGTTATGGGCCCACACAGTTTTTACAGAGTTGTGGAGAGAAATAATTTATTGAACAATTCAGCCAAATTTTTTAGCCATGCGCGGCACGCAGGCTTACGAGCAGAGCACGAAGTCACCACTTACTCGAATGCCTTCTCTCCACAAAGAGGCCCCACTCACGTCAGTGGGCGGAGCACCATATGTCGTCAAACAGCAGACTGCTGCTATTGGTCGATAGCTGACCTACATTAGGAGCCGCGTTTGGACCACGACCTCCTCTATAAACTTACGACCTGCTCACCGGCGCCATCCCTACGGAGGCGTATGGAGCTAAAAATTGGCGTGTAGGGACCGGAAGTACCGTCAGATGCCGCCACCACTTACCCCCATAGCAGACGACGCACGACCGTCGTGGTGCACTCGTGTGTGCGCGTTCCTCTCATTGTTCTAGTTTCTAACGCGTGGATCGAGCAATCCACTGATTTAACGTCTCGAAGCAACATTCTGGTTGTGAGAAGCACCGTGGTGGATGGCTTCGGGATGCTCGTTACCGGACCTCAATCTTTGCGCGAGCGCTTTTGCGTCCCCATCTAAGTGCAGGCAAACGAAAGCAATATGCGACACATAACCCAGAGAACGTAAGTCTTATTTCCTCGCTTTATTTTAAGCGGCGGCGCCCCACCTAACCGCTGTCTGGCAGCCGCAAACATAATTCGTTCGTGGGCGAGCCGGTGCGATCTTGCATGTAACAAGTTGAAACTTGAAACCGACGTGTCTACGACGTAAATGAAGACGACATACGGTACGAGCGACGCATGCGATAACCCGTGTAAGTTTTTATGACCTGAACGTCGCCCTTCAAGCATATCGTTGTCATACTGTGCACGGATGACGACAGAGGGGCGCAGTTGTGCTATCGTCTGGGTGCTTTGGGTCTAGCGAACGTCTAACGATGGAAGCGTGCGACAAAACCGGCGGATTATCGCAACGTTACAGCAATTTCTCGTACATACATATATTATCAGACACAGTTTATTGAAGTTATGGCCTCTGTTCGAGCGTCGCTAGCATTTCCGCGTGTCTCACATCGGCGGTGCGCCCACGCCTTTACTGGAGCATCCACATACAAAGCATTACGAGGCAACAGCTCTAGCGTGCTCCGTTTCCCTCATGGGAATAACGTTGTATAGAAACGAGAGTTTTATTTATAATCTAAAGCATGAGTTCTAACTAGCTAAATCACTTTGCACTGTCCCTATTCTATTCCACGAACTTTTAGCATTAACCCACATGGTATTACCCACCAATAATGTACTATTCCTGATGCTTCAGCTGCCAATTGTTTCGTTCACAACATGCCTGTGATGCATGCTGTACCGACACACATCAAAAGCCTCTGTGGCATGGGATTGAAGAACAAAATTTTATTTCACCTGATGCCTTCACCCTTACAATAAAATGCTTAGAAGTCCCTTATGACCGCTACAAATGTGCATAAGTTGCTTGCTCAGTGCTAAAAATGTGAATTTTCCATTTGTAAGTGGCTGTATTCACACTGTAAAATGGCAAGAAACAGACAAGTAAGCTTATGGTTCAAACAAATGTTTTATTCCCAGAACAATGGTACACTGCAGCAACAGTAGTAAATAATATGCTTGTCCAAACATTGCTTTTTAAGCATCAGATACCAGTACAGGAAAATCTAATCTGCAACGAAAATGTTGATACCTGCAAAATGCAATTTATTAGTGCACAAAAACATTAACAGTGTGATCAGCAATACCTCTTGCGCACTGTCTCCTCACGCCATAGCCCTTTCTTTTTGCCCAGAAAAGCAAGCTGGTCTTGAAGGAACAGAGCTTTTTCGTTGCTCTCCTCCACCTTTTGCTGCAAGTATGATATAAGCAGGTAGTGAGATTTTTTTTTTAATGTTCAAAAAGAGATAAGTTCACACCTGGAGGATTTCGACGTTTGTTCTCTTCATCGACAAGGACGCCTTTTTTGCCTCCTGCCTCAGAGTGGAGAGCTCTTCCTGTAGGTGATGCTGCTTTTTCTGAAGCCTTTGACACTTCCGGGTAAGGTTTTGCACTTTCCTCGGGAGATTGGTCATTCGGGACAGTGAAAGCCTAGTCTGCATTCCACGTGGTCTGGTTGCCTTTGATGGACTTGTCTGGCACTGGACAGTTTTGCCATGTTTGGGCATCTGATATGTTTTAGGCAAGCAGAAAGAAGATTCAGGTGCAGGCAAAATTAAAGGCAGAGAGGAGGGTTCACTGCAGGGTTCTGTCAGCATTTCATCCTCCTGATGTGCGGTACTGCTGCCAGCCACACAATTGTCTTCCTGCTCATCAATCTTCTCAGACGGGTACCTATAAGGAGAGGGCATGTCTGGCCTGCAACATTAAGAATTTCGACGTGTTACAGGATGAAGCATGTATTAGAAGAAATTTGGGCGTGGCTAAACAAACACTAATTACACAAAAAAAGCTTACCTATTTTTCTTTGCTTCTGCATGAGGCTTGTCTGGTGACAGCCCTGGCACAGCACACCTTTTCACAGGCTGTCGCTCTTTTCGGGATGGTTCCTGCATATACCCTGGGTAGCTCGGGAATATTGAAGGTATGGCATCTGGTTTTAGTTTGCGCAGCTTCAGGCCTTCTCTGTAATCTTCTGGCTTGAAATGCAAGCTGCATACCTTGCTGCGGTCGCTCGGCTCCCATGGCTGTTTTCCTGGTCCTACAAATATTGTATTTAAGACCGCACCAGAATTATCAGATAGTAGGCAATCGATTAAGAATTAGCCTTTTAGTAACCTTCACAACGTGACAGAAAAGGATCTCTAGTATATTCACTAGTTGAATCTCTTACCATTTCAATTTACTAGCAGCTGCATCAGTTCAGGGCAGATCCATTTGCGCCTATTTCCCTTAATTTTGTTATAAAACAACGCCAGCGCAAAACAATAGTGTAATAAATAAAACAAATTTCTCAACAAAGCAACACCGATGTGCATCAGAGCGGAATAGTTGAAAGTAAGTGCTCTATCCCTGACACGGCCACGTGCACGGAGTCTTGCGGCAACAAAGGACAGTACAACAAAGGAAAAATGTAGCATGGGCTGCAGCCCCTTAGCCAGGAAATTTTTTCGTGGCGGGGGGCACTTGCTGAAAACCTTGACTATTTGAGAAAAACGCCTATTTTTATTATTTATTTTTGGTAAAAACACATAGTTCAACAGAATTACGTGCCCTCCCCCCCCCTTTCCCTGGCTGAGGGCCTGATGGGCTGTGTACACGATCGGCGTCCACGAATCCCACAAACAGCACTTGTGTTTCTAGACACCAGCCAACAACGCTGAGCAGCATACATAGCGCGCAAAAAAGTTTTGAACTGCATTCCACTAGTCAGATCTTGCAGTGCATGCAATACAGCACTTTCAGTGCCTTACCTTCAGCCTGTCGAGAGATCTTCTTCAACCACTCCTGTCAAATCTGGGTGACGGGGAACTCGTGAAACGATATCCCAGTTGACCGCCGATCGTTCGACTTGCAAAAAGGAACGCAGCAGTACACCATTGCGGGAATGGTGCTGCTGCTGTCGTTATCTAACGCTCCTGACTGCGCAGACTACTGGTGACAAGCGATAGCGGCGATAGCCTTCGAGTGCCACAAGATCATGCGAACGCACGCACGCACCAAGCAGAACAGCGGCTTGGCGGCTGCAGCAGTGGGGGTTAGTTGTAGCGCCAAGGCGTGCTGCGGCACTTTCGAGAACTAAAAAAAAACTAAACAAGCAAAAGCAAAACCGGCGACACGGGGAGCGGCGGCATGAGCAGGTCGTAAGTTTATAGAGGAGGTCGTGGTTTGGACACCACCTTCTAAAATTCTCCTACTAAATTCTCCTACAACACCTCCTACAACAATATTTAGGAGGTGTTGGTTTGGATGAGATAGACTTCTTGCCGCACGAAACACTTGCCCGCACCAGAAAGCGCGATGGTGTTTTTTTGCGTTTTTTGACGCGCGGGGACGTATCTTCTGGCCCCCGTGTCATCCCTTCCTGTGTGGCATCAAGCGCGCTCGTCTGGACGATAAGAGAGTACGTGCTTGAAGCGTGCGACAGCCGGCCCATGAAGCTCCACTCGATTCTCGTCGGATTCGAGCGATTTTTGTGGCAGTTGATTCGTGACCCAATCAACTGCAATACAGATATATCATATCATTATATTGATTTTTAAGTGGCTTACGACCTTTTTTTTTTTCGCAGACATTTTAGGAAGCACTTGTAGCATGGCGCCAGGTTGCTTTTATCATGTCTGCGGGGTGAGATTATTGACGCGTCATCTGGATGCTTGATCTTTCATTGCTTTTTGTCAAAGGTACGGGTTCAGAGACACTTGATTGACACTTTATTCTTGTTATAAGCGAAATGAAGACACATGCAGAGAGAAACTGTGATGGAAATGTCTCCGTGCGTTAATTCTATCCTCAATATGAGTATGAATATATTTTCTGTTGGTATACAACATGGATGAAGTGTCAAGCAAAGGACTCGTTTTTATAGCATAACAGCATTGAGTGACCTTAACACCTGCGTACTTACTGCGTACCTCTGCTACCCACGTAATCAAAAACAGAGGCGCGACGGAGCAGAGGACGACGAGTTGCCGTCCGATGCGGAGAACGACGACAGCGAGCTAATGAGGAACATCGAGGAACTGATGGAGATGGGTGACTCGCTGATGCAGCAGCTGGAGATCACCATCATGCGAGCGCTGGGAACTGCCAACGCCAGGATCTCGCGGTGCTGTCGGTTCTCGTACAGGCGTGCTCCTTAGCGCCACACCACAGGTGGCGGCTGCTGCACGTACCACTGTTGAGTGACGGGAGTATGTTCGGTTCCCTTGCACCAATAAAGACATGTTAGAGCTTATTACCTCACAAATACAACACGGCAAAATTTTTAAAAACCCGTCCAGTGTGAATAGAGTTTCAAAGATTGGTCTATCGCAGGGCCATACCCAGGAATTTTTTTTAGGGGGGGTTTGCGTGTAGAACGGCTGCCATTTTTTAAGATTTATACTGGCTTATTTTTATGAATAAAACAAGTACATCGCTTACTTGTAATAATTCGATGGTACTTATAAAATTATTTGTACCCAAATAAAGAAATTGGTATGTCAACCTCAAATTCTGGTTAAAGCAAGAAATAAGTTTGGACAATAGCACCATCAAAGCCGGGGACACCGCGACCAACGGCTCCTGATGAAGTAACACAATGTAACCGCGGTACAAAAACGGTATGTATGTGTTACAAGCTGCCACTCTAGCGTCGCCAGCGCGAAGTCGGCGACGGGAATGGCAGCAGGTTAGGTCGTTCCGTACGTAAGCACAGACAGTGAAGAGATCAGAGACGTATGTGGGGAAAACCAAAACTCTAATGATATTGCAGCACTGCAGAGGAATCTAGGAATATTGCAGAGGAATCTAGTACAACACTTAATACCAACTAACAAAATACATATAAAATCAATAAATCAGCTTACAAGAGAGAAATATTACAAACTACACAAAACTAACCAACAATAAAACTACAGATAAGAAAGTCCGAAGGTATAAACAGGTGAAGGGATACCTGTGATGACCGGCAGCGTTGAGTCCACGACGATCGGATGCGAGAAGTCAGAGTTCTGGCACAACTGCGATGTCGGCGGTGTTGCAGCGCTGGTGTTTCCGGGAGGCTAGTGCTTGAAGCTGATCTCGGGCAGGTTGAGCTTACTCGAGATTCAAGTACCGATGCCTACGTTACAGACGTTAATTTCGCGTCACAACTAGACGAATGGCTAAGTTTAGGTGGCCAGCCGACACGGAGCCACAACCACTTAAGGGATACTTCTTGATCTCCTTCTACACCATGTTGGTCAGCAACTAGACTGCTTAGCAAGGCGAAATCCTGCTCTTAAATCGACCTCCCCTGATTCTCGTCCTGGGGGAAAAGAGACCTCTCATGGGTCCAATCATGCACGTTTCATTGTTAGAAACTCCACCCTAAAAATATATTGACCACGTCCCTTTTTAATTAGGAAAGGGTTCTCAACTGAGCGAGAGTGACAACCTGTTGGGGTTCTCTCACACGGCTTGTCCACAAGCAGTTTTGCCCGTGGGAATGGTCAGTTTCCTTGGTTTCAGCCGGTGCGTCTTGCAGTCTACAGCTAGTTCGGGGTGCATCGCGGCCTTTGACTACCCTGTCGACGCCGCCGTAGGTGCAAACGATCAAACATCGGCGACTAACGTTTGAAGAACAACACCCCATTCAGTACTTCCCTGCACTAAAGGCCAGTCTTTTCATGAGCGAACGGTTCCACCGGTCAGTGGGGGAGTGCCGCGCCCGTTAATTTGCCGTTACGCCGGGTCGCAAAAATGGCAGTCCGTGACAGCATGTATGCAAGCAAACAAACAAGTCGCCCGACATTCCGATCTTGTTACCGTTCGCACATTCTGCTTGCTGGATAGTTTCCTCGTAATTGCGAAAGGATAGAAGGGTTGAAGCTTGGGCTAGCTGGGTTTAGCTTTTAATCGACTCTTGAAACATAGAGGGAAGTTTAAACGAGGAAGTTTTTCCTTCTCGGCAACTTGCAAAATTCTGTGAGGACTTCTTCTGGGGTCACTTGAAGTTCTCGATGGATGCTAGTAGTGCTAGTCCGGTCAATCTGTCGTTGTTCATATGATTTCGAAGGTAGCTCTTCAGCCTTCTCAGTGTGGAAAAAGTCCGTTCCGGGGTCGACGTCGACACGGGTAAAGTCGCCAGGATAGAAAGTAGGCTGTGGATGTTCGGAAAAAAGTCGCGGTTGCACATCTCTAAGGCCTGTAAAGCACAAGCTGGGCGATTCTTTTCTTCGATTTGGCAGCATTTTTTCATCCACAGCGTGAACTCTGTCTGCTTCGATGACATTAGCCGAAGGAATGTCGCCAAGGTAAAGCTGCACTGCATCATCAATATCAGAAAGGCTAGCCGATGCGCAGAATTTCGGCAGCAGCATGTTAAGGCCAAGCACGACCTTCTTATGGGCATCGAACCGGTCTCTTAATTGATTTTCGAAGTCAGCCAGCAAAGGCAAATACACATTCCTCCGGTAGTACTCTCCGGGAGTAGCAGAAGGTACGTTGCTTCTTTGCATCTGCCTTCCAGTGATGCGTGGTAAGGCCATCTCAACATTTGTGATCTTCAGCAAAGAGAGCGACTTCAGAAAAATCTTATTAAATTCCGTTTCCGCACTAGCCCTTTTTGTGGAAAGAACGTCTATAACATTCTTTACGTGATCGCACGCTTGAGCCAAGTCACAGTCAATTTTTTGAAGAAACTTGCAAAGTGGCAGTGTCAAAGAGAAAAGGTCGCTGCAGATATGAAGCGAAACGACAAACTCGGGCTTCGTAATGGCATTGAGCAGTTGAGAAGCTTTCGATGAAGTATTAGATGACGCGGCCTCTTCTTCCAAATATTCGAGGAATTGTACAATAGGCACGTACAGTTCAAGGAAACGCTGAAGTGCATCGTGACTCTCTACCCACCTTGTTTGGCAAAAGGAGAGAACTGATTTTCTTTTTTCTTGTGTTAAATCTTCTACTTTGTCTCGCAGTTGGTTCGTCCTCTGTGGCGAAGCCCTCACAAAAGTACAGGTTGAGGATACAGTTCCCAAACAGTTGCGGATGCTGGGGAGTTTGCATGCGTGAAGCAGAGCAAGGTTCAACGAGTGGGCGCTACAATGCACGTACAACGCTTTGGGCGCTGTTTGACGAATGAAGGCTTGAACACCGTTAAGGTGGCCGCTCATTGATGCCGCGCCGTCGTATCCTTGCCCGAAAAGTAGGTTCAGGTCAAAGCCATGACCTCTAAAGCTGTTCAGGATTGTGCTCGCCAGCGCCTTGCCAGTGAGATCGTACACGGGAACGAAATCTACAAAATCTTCTTTAAGAATGGGCACTCCCGACGTGTCGTGTCCAACGTACCTTACACATAGGGAAATGTGGGCGGTGCGAGATATATCAGTGGCCTCGTCAGCTAGAACTGAAAAACACGAACATGAGTTGACATTTCCACTATCTTTCTTTGTATGCTTTTACCACAGAGGGTGATCAACTCATTTTGAATTTTTGGGCTCGTGTACAGCGCATTCGCCGGAGATGTTTCCATGTGAGCTCTCAAGGCGGCATCTCCACATTTTGCTCTCATGCTAAGCAGTGCGCGGAAATTTCCATCATTTTTGAATGGCAGCACTTCAGACATAATTATCGGACAAGAGTCGTCTGTGTCGCGAAGCGGTACTTCTTGCCTGCCACAGAAAATGATTGTTTCTATTATTGGCAGCAAGTTCTTGCGGTTTTCTTCCGCCTGCTTTTTAAGGCCGTGGTCAAGTTGTGTTAAGATGTCATGCTGTGAGCGGGACCGGACTGCTAAAAAGTTATCCGATAGCGTTTTGACATGGCGTGATAACTGCTGGATGCGTGGCTCTTAAAGGCGTCCATGGCTTTCTTGTAATTAGTGAACTCCTTAGTTACAAAACAGCACAAGCGCTGGTGCTCCCCTTTTCCTGCACACTCGCTTGCGAAGACTACGCAATATTTGCATAATGCTCCTTGAAGCTTCTCTGAATAAACAAGCCATGGGTAAGGATCTACCCAGTGAGGTTGGAACTTCAGATTTCTTTTCCCTGTGGCTGGATAATTATAGTTAGCCGGAGGGGTCGACGGATTGAGCAGCAGCTTCTCCATCGTCTCTGGATCATTTACATTATTGCTTTTCGAGACAAACAGTCCCAAGTCGAAAATATTCGCACTCGTCGCACAGAGGGGAGGCGAACCAGAATGTGTAGGTGCCATGCCACTCACCTTCCTTGGGCATTGCCCAGTGGTAAAGGCGTCACTTTGCCCAACGTTGACTGTAGAACAAAGATCACTTGGAGTTGCACTGCGGCCACCATCATTTCCCGGCGGCGCATGGGTGTCCTGCTTGTGTTCGTTCTCAGGTGATTCATATAAACCGGTGCATTCTCCCGAGTCGCTACAGAAGTTCGGACGCGCTTGGCTTTCCACCAGTGCTGAGGAGGGCGAAGTTTTATCCTTCGAAGGAGGCGGTTCTTCTCCGTCCGCTTCATCGGTTCGAACTTTCTTGGAGTAAGACGCAAGACTCCTTTGCTTCGTTGTTGCAGAGTGTCTTTTCATTTTGCTGCCGCAATCCTGTGCACGCACACAGAAGTGGCCAGTGGCTCCAAAAAGACGTTTGCGACTGCTTCGACTGCCTGGCGTGAATGGCGGGCGATGTTTTCTTCCTCTCTTATCCACTAGTGGCTAGAATGTAGAAGTGTGATGAACGCGCCGGCTCCCGCGTGGCGCATGTGTTTTCTGAACGCCGCTACAGCTGGTGTGCATGCAGGCCCATTATTGTACTCCAGCTGCAGCAAACTGGATTAACGCTACTTGAAGACCTTTTCACAGAAGACTCCATGGGCACTGCATACTCCCTTTAATATGCGTGAACCCCCAAGAATGCACTGCCGAGACATTTGCACTCCCGTGGTACAGTACAGAAAGGAGGTGTTGCTCCGTTCCTTTGAAAAAGTCACCTTTTCACAGACGGCTCCCTGGGCGCCTGCATAATTCTCTCTGGGCTGCGCTAATTAAATAGCCGTGACCCCCCAAAAATGCACTTTGTAGGCTGTGACGTCAGCCTCTGTACTCCCGCGCGCAGCCCAGCTTGGCGGCGTTTTTTTTTTTTTTTTCTCCTGTGAAAGTTGACCGCTGGTGCCGGATCGTGTGCCGGCTGTATCCTCGCTTTGTGCGCTTTGTAGGGAGGCGCATATACCTTCTGTGTACAGAAGAGGTAGATTTCCTTGCGTGTGGTTAAGGTTGTTCGAAGTTGCTAGGATATGCCAGTCTTTCAGTAGATGCCATCTTCGATGATTCGTTTCGGTGGCGAGGACTACAGTTTGAGAAAAGTTTGCCCTGCAGCCTGCGTCCTCGGAATGCGCCGCTGAGTTTTTCCGCTTAGGGGTTTCGTTCCCTGGCAAATTTACGCACGTCGTGTTGGTGTTGCCGTTGCTGTCGAACTGTTTACCTTCACAGAAGTAGACGCGCTTTTCGTAGGAACCCTAAGCCGACACGTGCGGTCCGCACAGACGGATAACTTCTCCAGCGGCAATGCACAAGGAAAGCATCTGGAATCAATAAAGGAGCTGCTACGGTTTGAAAGACGAAAAAAAAAAAGACTCGAAGGAACGCGAGGGCGAAGTGCAAAGCTGTACAAATAGGGCAGGTGCGCGTGCGGGGGAGGGAGCGCCGAGGTGTTCTAGTAAAAGGGTAGGCTTGAAGAAAGGAAGAAGAGGGAAGCAATGCCAGGAAAGTTTCAGTTTAACTTTGGCAGCTGGTGGTCGCTGTGAAGGCGTGTAAATATTTTAGTATCACCCGAAAAGTTATAGCATCAAAAAAATTTCGGGGGGGGGGGGGGTCAGAACCCCCTCGACCCCCCCTCCCCCCCCTAGTTACGGGCCTGGTCTTTCGTCCCGACGAAAGCGCTGCAAGCAAACAGAGAGGGATGACAGGGGCAGAGAGAATACGTCACGTGTGCCTCATGAACTTGCACTTTTTTTATTCAAATGCACTGCTTTTTCAGTGTGATATATAGTGTGATCCAGCGCGCACGCGTGGATAAGTCGCGGCCTCCCACGGCGACCTCTGTAATGACCAAGCGCGCCATGTTCAAATCAGCCAATGGCCGATAGATGGGCGTTCTTCGTAAGAGTGATTTTTTTTAGCACCTTTTGCCATTCGTCAAGAGAAAGCAATTTTTAGCTGACTTTCAGAATTTATTGTGAATCCCAGGCCACGTTCTGCGCTATAATATTTGGCTCGCGTGTTGTCGGGAGCCTCTCCTACCGATCGGCAGCGTTCTGCGACCATGCTCAAAAAGTGTTGCTGAGCCCCTCTAATATTTCTGTACACTCAATTACGCAAAGATTACATTTTTTTTACTCTTGTTGGTCCTTGTTTCTCATGTGTTGGTCTTACTACTATTCTGATTCATAGTTATGGAGATCCTTTCTCTTATTTTTTTACACATTATAATTAGCGAATCTAGCTCTTTAAGAACTTTTTTACTATTGCTCTTTTCTACAACAGATTTATTCTACCTTCCTTTGCAAGTTGCCCAAATGAGCGTCATTCTTATTCTCCAATCACACCTTCATTGTCACCTCTCCGCACTCCCTGTTACCCGTCCACTTCTCTAGAAGAGCAGAGACGAGAAAATTTTTGTTACTGACTTTTTAAGCTTCAATTAGTAGCTTTGTCTCATGATCCAGATATACCGTAGATACTATAACTTATCATGTAATTACCATAGTATCATTGATAATCATTGATTTCAGTGTCTTTTACAATAGCTCTTAAGCCCACCTTAAACCATGATAATCTAACACCTCATCGCAATCACATGTGCCAAGATTGTCACGAGGTAGCGCCTTTAAAATAGGGGCCTCGCATGGGTGGGCGACGTGATGAGTATCAGTTGTAGCGTATCAGTGTAGCGCAGTTGTTGCGACGTGATGAGTCAGGGTGTAGCGCAGCAGGCACATTCTATTGGCAAAATTTCTGTGACACATCCCCTAGCCAAGAACCCATCGTACTATAGTTAGTTACAGCTTCAGAAGTCAGCGGCATTTCCTCCTCGAAGGCAGATGCAGACCAATGGGCGCAAAATCAAGACCAATGTCACGAGAGGACGACCGTAGTCGCTGAGGTGATCGGCTACTGCACTTCGGTCCTCTGGGTGATGTTTGCCATACACGGAGTTAGTTGGGCACCCGCAGCAGCTCTGCAGATGCTCAACTAAATGTGTGTGTCATAAGCTTGCCTCAGAAAAAAAAACAATTAAAAAAGTACCAAGACAAGTGGGTCTCTGCCGAACTCATTTGCATTGAAAGTATCGACTCTATTTATTATGTGAAGCCAACGTGAGGAATAAGCAGTATGATGGCTAAGGATGATTTATTCCATGCAAAACACAACATCCATCCGCACTGCTCATAATTTTGCTCACGTCCATTGATTTTTGCATTCAACCGGGCACGCATACAAAACCCACGCACACGCTGTTCATGCTCCACATGTCCAGTCACCAGTAAGATGTCCGTCTTGCCCATGTCACCATGAACATCAGACAAGCCGTACAGTCTGTACTTAGATAGACATTAATTGCGTGTGCACTCCGACCTGGAAGCTTTTGTAAACGATTTTTGGGAGTTTTTGTGACCAAGCCACAGATTGTTGCGGTACTTGAAACACCAGCGGCGTAAGCAACACACCACTGTCTAATGACATGCTGGCACGTTTATGCATTTGAGATCGTGACTCCCATTTATCGCACCATGAGGAGCACACGACAAATCATTCGATGTGACGTGGTGAAGACACATGACTTGAGACAAACTAACCCAAACAACTGAAGTTATAGTACACTATAGCCGAAGTGAAGCCATTGCCAGGCATCACCGTCAGTGAGCATCATGATAATACTGCGACCGTCGACATTATCTTTATCCTAACCCATGGGACATGGCTCCAGGTCCTGCTGAAGGCGTTAAACTACTGTCGATGTCACAAGGTGCTGAATGCTTCATTGAGCCTGAGTACGCTGTTCACCTTCAAAATAAAATAACGTCCATTTAACGGACATAATTTGGCCTTCACCAAAAAAACTTATGCATATCAAGCTATCATAGGAAGGCGGCATCTCGGACTTGAAATTTTATATTATTATTCATTTAAAAGAATACTAAGGGGAAACAATTAATAATGATAAGCTCTACACTGAGAACTCCAGTGTCAAAAGTTGCATCTTCATAAGTTCATTCTTAAAAGAGAAAATCAAAGCTGAGATGTCATTTTTAAATTTCCGTCGAAATTGCACGTGATGCCACTGGTTTCAAGATTTGTTTTGCATATTTTCGCAACACTGGCTCAAGGAATTTTTCTGAAACTCTCTATTTTAGGTACTTACATGTACTTCCTTTTTATTGATTAGGAATGATGTAAGACTTAGAAGATGGCATCAAAATTTATGATGTCAAGACGTTTCGTGAGGAAATTTCAAAGTGAGGTTTCTACCTGCGTTTCTTTCTCACATGCTTACTTGTTTACCAAACCTTGCATCGTGGTAAAACTGGCGTTTTTGGAATTGTGGAAATGTACTACACTATATTATACAAAAAAAATATTTTTTTTCTCTTTAGTGCCTTTTTAAAAGAAGCTAGGCTCGTCAAATTTATAATATATTCATTGCATGACGACAGGACAGATGCTTCGTGAGGTGGCCTTTTTGTGCAAAAGATGCACCGCAGTGACTACAGGGGAAGGGACGTTCTCCAGTGTGGGTGCGGATATGTACAATGAGGTTACTTTTTCGGAAAAATGATGCAGTGCAGTAGTCACAAGAAAAGGGACGCTCTCCCGTGTGACGGCGCATGTGCTCCACGAGTTCACCTTTAGAAAGAAAGGACGCATCGCAGTGAACACAAGGAAAGGGACGCTTTCCTGTGTGCTTGCTGATGTGTCTCACCAGTTGGTTTCTCTGCACAAAAGATGCATTGCAGTGCTCACACGAGAAAGGGCGCTCCCCAGAGTGAAGGCGCATGTGCCGATTGAAGTGGGATTTCAAGGCAAACGATGCACTGCAAAGGACGCAGGAAAAGGGACGCTCTCCAGTATGAGAGCGCATGTGTTCAAGGAGGGCGTACTTCCGCGGAAAGGATGCATTGCAGTGAACGCAGTAAAAGGGACGCTTTTCAGTGTGAGAGCGCATGTGTTCATAAAGCGAGTACTTCCGTGAAAAGGATGCATTGCAGTGGACACAGGTGAAAGAACACCCTGCTGTGTGAATGGCCATGTGCCTAACAAGGTTACTTTTCATCACAAACGATGCATCACAGTGTACACAGAAAAAGAGTCGCTCTTTCGAGTGTGTCCGAAAGTGTTTCATGAGGTCGTTTTTCTGCAAAAAGGATGCATTGCAGTGAACGCAGGAGAAGGGAAGCTTTCCTGCGTGTGTGTGCAAGTGAATCATTAGATTGGAGGCCTGAGTGAATGCAGCAGGACACAAGTGGCACTGGAAGGGGAGCTCGCCCTTGTGTTTCCTAAGGTGGGCGTTCATAGTTGACTTGGTCATGCTCACATAGGTGCATTTCTGGCACGAATGGAGTTGGACTCGTATAGACGCCATTGGAGAAGGCTGCCTCAGGGCCACAAAGGACAATGAACCTGCAAAGCAATCGAGAAAATACACAGCCCATGTAAAGTGCAATCCAGAATGGAATCGAACTAAACAGCAGGCCATTAACAAGCGTTGCTGCACACTTAAGTGACATAGATGATCACCTTTTCCCACCCAAAACCAAAGCTACATTTATGGCAATCGAGTATGCCATCGCAGCAAATCTCTTATGGCAATTTCCATCATGCTGCAGATCAATTCTGTGCTTATAGAGGTGTTGCAGTGCTTTTGGAACATTGCCACAAAACGCTTCAGGTCAGTAGTCGAGGCTCATAAAAACATGTGAGGCCGAACATTATTCTGAAGCACGCAACCCAGAATTAACAATTATACATTAAACTCATCCGGAAATCACTCATTCCTCTCTCGACAAATGATGCCATAATCCAAAATGGCCGCACCACGAAAACATCCACAACCTTTTTCTTCATTTGAACATTGTGGGCTGTATAGTTACCTCGGCCACCCAGGGATGCCACGAGGTGCCCCCCCTCAACGTGAAAGTACATAAGTTGCGCGTTTCAATAAGAAAAAAATGTAAGACAATGCTTAAAGTCGTGAAGTGCGCTGGCGAACAGACGTAGCTTATCACCCTTTGTCATCTTCCCGCGCGTGGTTTTCAGCTCACTCGCTGGTACAAATTAGTAGACAAATCGCTCATAGCAAGCAACATATCCCTGTAACTCAGCTCGTATTTGACGAATTTAAAACAATTCTTCTGCAGCCTATTTAGGAGGCAATAAGATCTTCTAATAAAATCGTTATATGATTACTTGGTAAGCTCTTGCTCAGTGCCTCTCAAACAAAGAAACACCAGCTACTGAAAAAATATTCTAGTTTAGATGCCATTTCTTAAAGTACGTGACAATAAACACTAACCCATAAATTGCCCATTGTAGCCTTTTTTTTTGCATAGAAGTATTATTATAACACTACACATCACTAAAAACCAGTACATGTACCAATACATTGAATTATATGAAACAAAATGAAAGAAAGAAGTTAATACGAAGCAAACTGGAAAATGTTAAGACAGTAAGAACATTCACATGTGTCAGAAAGCCACGTCTGCTTTGGTGATCATCATAACTACGAGGACATGTATGCACATTAAACAAGGAAGTGCTTCTTTATATTACTAGTGTAGTTTGCACATTTCCTACCAATGTGCACTTCAATAAAAGCAACAGATATTGTTTCTGTCAGACGGCCACACACATGGGAAAATATTTCCCTTTATTACTACAATACATCACTCACCATGCTTAGTTGAGATGATCGCTATACAACACAAACTAGCTAGGAAGGCTGTCTTCAGGTATACATACTCAAACAGTAATGAAATTTGGGATACACTATTCTAAAGGATATACTCAAGCCGGAGCACTAAGTGGATTTTTAAGCACGACTTGACAGGAAGGGCCAAAGGCAATACGATTGATAAAATTGAGAAAAGTATAACATTTGATAAAGTAAGATGATTTTGCCACCTTTAGGTGACCTTACCAAAAAATTATTTCTGGCTAAATGGCACTGCAACGAGAGAATAGATAAAGTAAATCTTGATTGTGGTTTACACAAAATCTCTGGATGAATATTCTAAGAAGCTTCATAGGGTGTCAGCCCACTTTAGTTACACATAAAACTAAGGAAACGTGTTCAGTTGAGCACTCAAAACCTGAACACTTGTGAAATCAGGTTATGGATCAGCCCTTAGGTGATGAGCCCTGTCATGCAAGATAAGAAACAAACTAGAGAAAAAAATGCACATCACACAGCATGCAATGATAGTAAAAATAATAGGACTAACAATGAGATGTCAGAGGATGGCAGAATGGGTCAGAAGGCAAACAGGCGTATCAAGTATCCCAATTGGCATCACACAATTGAAATGGATCAGGGCTGGCCACGTAAAGCATAGGACTAATAAGTGCGATGGGAATCGCAGTCGAAGCAGGCAGAGAGATGAAATGACAAAATTGAGAAGTTTGCAGGAATAAAATAGATGCAGCTCACATGGGACAGGGTAAACTGCAGATCATTTGCTGAGAATAATGATGATGATAAATAATTCGTAAGTATTTACAGCGGCGATTCTGAATGCATGTAAAGCGTATTTGTAGGGCAACACGTGGCATGACGTCATGCCTGCCACACGCTCGAGCACACCGGTGGCTCGACGCGATTCTGACACCCAAAAATGCCTTGGGAGACATGGCTTTTCCTTTAAAATCTCAACAGCAGGCAGATGTATCATGGAACAAATATTGAAGATAAGCTGGACAGGTGTCAGCTTCCCATCTCGTCAAAGTAAACGTGCACGTGCAGCATACAACGCGAACTTCGCAGAAACAAGGAGTGCACAGAAGGCCCACAGGCCGATCATAAACTACACATTACTTGCGTTAGGTTGGATTTAAACGATATCATATACTAGTTTCGTGACACAGGAACTGCCGGATAGCAAATGCTAGAGCCATAAGGAGCCGTAAGATAGGGCTGAAAGCTAATTTGCAGAAAACGAAAGTAATGTACAACAATCTCGGAAGAGGACAGCACTTTGAAATAGGTAATAGTGCAGCTTGAAGTTGTAAAAGGCTGCGTATACTTAGGACAGGTAATAACTGCGGAGCCGAACCACGAGTCAATGGGTGGAGCACATTCGGCAAGCACTCAAATCATGACTGGTAGATTGCTACTATCCCTCAGGAGGAAGGTATATAACAGGTGCATCTTACCGGTACTTACCTGCAGAAGAGAAACCTGGAGGCTTACAAAGAGAATCCAGCTTAATTTGAGGACGACGCAGCGAGCAATGGAAAGAAAAATGATAGGTGTAACCTTAAGAGACAAGTACAGAGCAGAGTGGATCAGGGAACAAACTGGGGTTAAGGATATCATTGTTGAAATGAAGAAGAGAAAATGGACATGGGCCGGGCATGTAGCGCGTAGACAGGATAACCGCTGGTAATCGAAGGTAACTGACTGGTTTCCCAAAGAAGGCAAGCGGGTTAGGGGGAGACAGAAAGTTAGGTGGGCCGATGAGATTAAAAAGTTTGCAGGTATAAAGTGGCAGCAGCAAGCACAGGATCGAGTTGACTGGCGGATTATGGGAGAGGCCTTTTTCCTGCATTGGACATAGTCAGGCCGATGATGATGATATGGTTACACACGTGGGAAACTGAAGTGAGGGGGAGGACTGACATAAGGATGGCAAGGAGGTGAGAGAGCGGGTATGTACCAAGCAGCTCGTAATTTGTAGCACGCACAGTTGACAGGGGCACAAGGAAGAGAGAAGATGACTTAGTGTTTCCTTTTTGTGCATCCCTATCAATTGTGCTCAGTAAAAATTTTACCTCAAACACTGACCAACTCGCCATACAATCAGTTATACTACCAAGCATCTCCTAGTGTGCCATAGTAGTGCATAAAATAGCACAGCAATGGTGTTGGTGAGAAAGTTAGGGTGGGAGGAATGATAAGGAAAAGAGGAGAGAATAAAGATGGCCGAGTTTAGTATATTGCTTAGTACGAAGATGGGAAAGAAAGTGAGGGTGCTGGTTGGAGAGTGAGGAGAACAAAATGAAGGGGTGAGGATAAACCACAAGCAGCATAGCTATGTAGAACAAGGGAGTGTGAAAAAGAAATGAGGATAAAGAGGAGTCAAATGAGAGAAAGAAGGAGAGATGTCAATACAGAAAGACATGAAGATAGATGACAGTAAGAAGTAGAAAAGAAATCAAGAGAGATGACAGTAAGAAGAAGGTCAAGGAAGAACTCTATCTGTGTTTGCCAAGAAGTGGTGCTTACTTGCCAGCTTCACTGCTTACTCGTAATTCACAGGCTTGGAAGTGGGCTTAACATTTTTATCTCACAGTAAATGAGGAGCCATACCTGAAGAAACAGCTCGAGGCTCTGTTTGCGTAGCACTTGTTGATAAAATTTTCCTTTCAACAGCTTGTGATGCTTCGTGGCGGGTTTTTAGTCGCATTTGAACAGATTTATCTGCGACATAGCCTGGCTCACATGCTGGCTCCGGTGATGTTTCTGCAGCCTTTCCCGACTCGTGATGCAGACCTGGTGCTGCTTCATGAGCTGGCTTTGCTGCGAAGGCCTTCTGAAAAAATGAATCAACTTGTGTTGCAGCAAGTGACAACGCTTCGGCTAACGCCCAGAAAGGAAATGAAAGACCTCATAAATTATCTGTTTCACTACATTGACTTGGCAATTTTCTGCCAGCATAACTAAGGATCCCCGAGTAGGAACTCGGGGATCCTTAACATTGTGAGCAGCAGGAGTAGTAAGGAAAGCCAAGCTAGTTGGTATGCACCCATTTTGGCATAACAATACAGGGACTCAGGCCAGAAAGGCAATACAGGCCCTAACTTTAAACCGACGCTCATTTTCAGAAAGACGACATATAAACATGCATCTGGTCACGCACAATGAATCCATCCGACAGCAGAAGATAATCTGCACTTCCTTTTCCCCATCTATAACCCTGAAACCAGCAAACCTAGTTTCTTATCCAACAAGGCTATAGACAGGTGGCTTATGCAAAAAGCTTTGGTTAACTCTCTAGCTATTCGATCGCCATTTGGAATATCATGGTTGTGTCATCACAACAAGTGACACATTGGCACTCAATGCAAATAATGGGACAGCCGAATACATGGTCCACATTTGAAGGAAAAATAATGTTCACGAAGTCGAACATTTACCCAAGGTCCCAATGTGTTCCAACATGTACGTGTCGCATGGTACTGGCCATATATATACAACTTCCCTCTTGTTGCTTTTAATAAATTGAATGATTTATAGCACATGACTCATTGTCCATTCAAGTTACTACTTTCTTTGCTATAGATAAGATCAACAGTAGGGCAGACACATAGGTTAAGTTTGGTTTTCATGGAATATAATACTTTCACCTATTTTCTGCCAATACTTTTTAGGCGACGCGAGTTGCCATGGACAAACGACACTATTAGCTGGGACTGTTACGGCCTTTCGCAAATGAAAACTTAGCCAGCTGATTCTCTCAATTTGGTCTTTGAGATTAATGTTGGAACACTCATATGATAAAGTGTTGGTTCAAGTTGAAAGTTACATTAAAGGCCAACTCTGGCGATTTTTCGAGGTCAGTGGATCTCAATGAAATTCACTGGGTACGTTCATTTGCACGTTCGTGCCATTCATGCCAAATAGCAGGCTGAGTTTCACAGACTCTTTTCAAATGAATTTTATAGCTTGCCTCGAAACGTTCACCTCGCTTGCCAGAATAAATGGCAACATTGTGTGTGTGACGTTGAGTATTGCCTCGCGGAAGTGACGAACTGATGTGCCACTGCAGTGTCTGCTTGTCTGCTATGGATTGTGTGGGTTTGGCTGGCACTTCCTTGGTTGAGAGTGCAATTTCCTTTTCCGTGTTGGTGGGCATGCGATAGGCGCCAAGTGGTATTGCGTTGTAAGCCACACACGATTCACCATATATTCACCATAACAGCGTAAACATTTTAGTCAATAGCCGCTGACATGTAATGCCATCTGGCGGGCATTGTGTGCAATCAGGCAGGTTCTGGCAGCGTCAGGCAAACCTTTACGTCACACGTAGAAGCGCACTCGGTTGAATTTCAGTATTGGGGTTTTTCGATAATTAAAAATCATTTTTTAGTTTTTGAGCGTTTCAGTTATCGGGCGCGTGAGAAGAGTGTCTAAGGAATAAAAAAGCACCATTATCCTGACATGGTAAAAAAATTGCTGGAGTTGGCCTTTTAAGGGGAAAGCAAGCTTGGATTCATTACACTAGAAAAGTGACCATCAGTTTCAAAAGCAATGATGAAAAAACGTCCTGTAACCCGAATTTACGGTTTGATGACGTCACCATAATCACAAATTGCCGAAACTTGTGATGTAATCACCCCGTTTTTCTGAAAATTATCGCATGGGCCATGATGTGCTGATTACGCACACAGTGCCCAATGAGGAGTTGTGCACGAAGTTTGCAGTGCTTCCAATCAAAATCAAGATAAGCACAGAAAACTTCTTTCATCTTTTATTTAGTGGGAAGGAGGGGCTTGAAAGCAGGCATAGATCCAGCTATTAATTTTAGGGTTGGGTGATTGCTTGAAGTGAAACCGGCGAGGGGGAGTCCTGACTTATTTTTGTGGTTACTATTATCACAAAAACACAATAAGACTGTAGATACTCTGAATTTGTTCCACTCATTTGTCCTGACATGACAGACACTGATGGGGTGCTGGCACAGGCTTTGTAATGCGGTTGCCCATTGTGATGGTTAAGGACGTTCGTCACTATGCTTGTCGATAGCGGACGAAAAAGGATTAACATCAACAATTGATGCGAACAAAAGAAGCTTTATATTGCACACTAGAGAGGAAATGGCAGGTGAAAATAAAACTATATATACAACCCTACACGCCAAGCATCACGCCACCTGCACGAGAGTCAGACCTCTATGTGCGGAGAGCTCGCGGCTACGCTTACTCAAGTGTCAAGCGCGTATAGTTCTCGGTTCGCAAACATAAACCGCTGCCTCACAGTTTGGGTCCCCGTCGTCCCGACATGATGCGGTCGTCGACGTGCGCGAGGGCAAAGGTGGCACGGCTGGAACGGCAGACGGTGCACGGATACGCTACCGTGTGCAGCGCCGTTGAGTCGGACGTCGCGGCCAACGCAGCAGTCAGGGTCGCAACTCCGGAGGTCCAGGATCAGGCCACGGCTCACGAGGACCACACCCGGTAGGTCTCGCACACGAACCTGCTCCCGGCCACTGCACCCAGGCAGGAACCGTTCTGCAGGCCCCGTCTTTGGACCTTGTACAGGCCGACGGACTCGACCCCGAACAGGCACATCGGAGCTCGACCTGGCCGACACGTACAAGTCCCACGTCCGGCTCAGGAACGCTGCCAGGAACTCGTACTCTCGAGCAGCGCACCCCTTCGTCTGCCTTCGTGGTCCTCCGTGCACACGCCCGCGTCTCGCCGGCAGAACGTCTCGCTCGTCCCTTGCCGATGTGCGACACTCTGGTGACACCGGCGCTTGATGGCATGGGTGCGACTACTGAGCAGTCAACCCGCATCGGAGACGCAATGCTCCATGCGGGGAATGGCTAGCCCGTCCAGCGAAGAGCGTGCGCCGAGACGCGATGCTCGACGCAACCGTGACCATTAGCCAGGCTACGTTCATCGCTGTGTTGAACGGCTGACCGCGGAGACGCCTCGCCAAGATCCGCGATGCCCTCGGCAAGGAAGAGAACAGCAGGCCAGGCCGCGCCCGGAGATGCAGTACTCGTGCCGGCAATGCCGCCCCAGCTGATAGTTGGACGACAGTAGCGTGGACAGCCGCGTTCCCTGGCCGGAACCTGGATCGCCTACGTCCGACGCTTCGGCCCGCTGTCTCCCGTCTGCCACTGCTCCGGCTCGTTCCCAGCCACACAGCCTACTGCCACGTAATGGTCGCACGTGGCCCAATCGTGGCACGCCACCTCTATGGGCCATCACTGGTCATCAGCTGATTGGCGCACAGTTGCCTCGTAATCGCACGTGCCTTCTCTTCTTCTTCATTTTTTGTTGTCGCCTTCGTGCCAACTGCCCTCCGCTAGTCTTTTTCAGTTCTGGTTTGACGTTCCTCGGCGTCTTTAAGTCCTTTCCTTACACCCATACCACCTCCACCCCTCTGGTTCAAAACTAGTTTAAAAAAAAATGTAATGAGTGGAAGGTCATGTGTACTCGAATAGATGCTCCTCTTTGCACAAATGTTTTTCAAAGCCGTACATATTTGGATCATCACGCAAGTAACCCTTCAATGCAAAATATTTACATTGGCATAACCAAGGGATACCTTTTGTACTATATCTATGTCGTTAGCATAGCATGGAGTGATGAAAAAGAGGCCTCACTTGTGGGCAACAAGCTATTTACCTGATAAGCTGCCACATTGAGCACTTGTAGTTACTCTTGCTGGGCTGTACAGACAGAGGGAGGAGGGCTACCGAGTTACGCACCTTTGTTCTGTGCACAGGCCCAAATGCGTCGAGTTGGTCTTTGGCCCGTAAGGAATAATAGCATTTTATTTCGTAAGTTGTAATGAGAATTCTTGCTAGTCTGTTGTTTAAAACTTTATTTTTTTTTTTCATACACTTGCTATAAGAGAAGCTGCATCTTTTTTTGGGGCGCCGTGAGGGATTGTCACGGATTACGGGCTGCTGCTGTGGGCGATGAACTGAGACATGACTCTGTTAACAAGACCCTTTTAATAAACACTCACCGCACAAAAAATACATAGAAATGCACAAAACAGCTAGTAATAATTTCGAACTAAGCAACCACCTATAAACACACCCCCATACTGAATACTAAACTTTGTCCGGCAACTTTATATAGCCTTAGGGCTCCTCATCGACTTTAATTGTTCTCCCAGCAGACCCGCTTCTTATCACTGTCCCGACCCATCATGTCGGATACCTGTTGAAGTTCTCGGAACTCTTGACGAAAGTCATCGTCATTGCCGCTGCCAACGCGGTCGCCCGTAGTCGTCGTCTTACATTGTTGCTGACGTGGCAGATGTCTCGGTAATTGGGCCTAGTGGCCTCTGGCGATACCCGGTGCTGCAAGGCGACGTGGCCACCTTGGGACCGTCTTCGGCGGCTTGCTTCGAAGGGGGCTTGGGCTAGGAATGTCGGCGGTCGCTGAGCGCGGCAGCTGCATCCCGAGCAGCCTTCCTCGCAGCAAGTCAACGTCTCCGCCCACTTCCCAGGAACGCCCGCATCACAAGTTGTCGAGTTGTAGTCCCGACACTCTGCCACCAGTGCACTTGCTGGCAAAGCGACCTTCTCCTTGCAAGTACACCTCGACAATGCCAGCTCGTCACTGCTCACGCCCCGATCATACGCCTCGGGCCTCACTGTACGATGCGTGCGTTCGTGCAGTACCGATCGTCGTCTATAGTTGGTTGTCTTCTTTTTTTTTTCTCCTTCTGAAGGGTGACTGCTCATGACAGGGATGTTGAAACATTGGTTTACATTCATCATAAACAGCCTATTCCATACAGTCTCTATCCCTTGTCTTTGGTCCGTGTTGGTCAGCACAGTTTAAAAGAAAGCACTAGCAGAGTATGGTGGCTTTGAAACGAGCCATGATGCACATATGGGCAAACTTATTTGCTATAGTATGTGGTGTGGAGGTGATGTGTGGTGACTGAGCCAACCAACGTATGCAGATAGTCCACAGATTTCAGCTTGCAAATCTCCTGATCACAGCACTGTTGTATTCCCCAATTTCACCACTGGTAACAGCCTGTAGCAGATAACTCTTTTATACTTTCCGATTCTAGAAAATACTGGCTTCAAGCTCTGTCTTTGACAATAATGGTCAAAGTATTTTGACCGATCGAAAATTCAAAGTAGAGAAAAATTTATTTGTTAACCCAATGATGTCATCCGAACTTCTAAAGTTTCCCATTACTGTTCAACAGTACCTCAGCTCAAAGCAAGGTCACTGACCGATGCACGTTGCAAGAGCGGAACCCTTCCCTCCGCCTTACTAGCTCGCCTAATGCACATGCTGTGCTACCCATACTTTATCCAGGGACTAATCAAGTGTTTCCTTCGAATTTTGTTAGAAAATTTCGATCTATGGCTGCAGCTAAGCATGCTAGCTCACGGCTTTATAATTTTTTGTTTATAAATTAAGATACTTAAACATAATCAGTTTCATCATAAACTGCACTGTTGCAGCGAATTTACGTTATTGATCACAAAAGTTCTGCCGGTAGAAAATTCCAGAGGTATATTTTATGAACAGCATTAGAAATCCGTTGTGTGCCAACATTTTATTTTCAGTTTTGTAAGTGACGGCTGTAAGATACGAATCATGCACTGCCTTCCTCTGTGCGCACGAGAGCTTCGCACGTCACCCACCTGGCATGCAGCATAATATTCAACATTTGACATCTTGAATATTTCCGTCTCATCGAGAATGCTGCTCGAGGTGCCTGCGATTCGTACCATTTGTAAACGTAGACAGACCGCACCACATCTAGCTTCGGTCAGCAGATCTAACCATCATTCCCGGTCTACGCCTTCGCTATAACTCTGATAGTAGTCACTGCCACAAAAATGTTTCGAGCGGAAAACAGTGGTTTCGGAAAGCTTCAAATTGCTTCACTTTCTGGCAGCGATAGCCTGAGCAGCTATTCTGCGAAGTTGTGAAACACTGCTTACATCGTTTCGTCCAGCGGCGCTCGTACAGCCATACGCAGAGCAAAAGGCCAGCATGATGATACTATGAAACCAAGCTCTCCTTCCGGCAGCTCTTCCTCGAAGCGAAAACCATAAACGTGACGTGGGTGCGCTGATTATTTAGATTAAGAAGGAACCCTGACACGTAAAACCTCAGCACAGTGATGATGCGAGCGACCATGCCGTGTCTCTTTCAGGGCGGCTCAGCGTAAACGAACATACACCGATAGCACCGATAGACAGCGATTCGTGTATCGCCTTCCTCCGTGGAGTATCGTGGGCGCCGCCATCGTGGCTTTAAAACACACGAAAAACAAAAAAAACTTCACCATAAAACGCACAAAGGCCACCACCGGTCATCTATGGCAGCGCTGCCTACGTAGGGGTGGGGGTCTTTGTACTTGGCCTTTAAAATCGGCAATTTGGTGCTTGTTACTAATTTCAGAGGATGCCTTGTATTGAAAAAGTTGCTTTTTGAATGACAACGTCACTTACGTAGGGTTACCTATAATTATGTTTACGCTTTTTTGAAAAAAATTTACATTATTTTTGTTGCATATAGATAGGCTCCGAAAACATAAAAACGTATTTGAAGACACCCCCTAGTTAAGTAGCGCCATCATTATAGTTCCGACGACGGCCGCTTTTTAAGTGACCGCCAATAATTCGGCAGGCAAGAGAAATCTAGGAGGCTATGGTGCAGTGCACTAGAATCTAGAACGGGGTAGTGGAGTGAACGACGAGGTGGCCGCGCCCAAGGAGGTTATACCTCCTTGGCCGCGCCGCATCTCGGCTGATTCTCCGGCGGGTGACAGTAGCGGCGGCGCTGTAGTTCCATGGTACTTAGGGTTCCTCGATGCGCGCTCTCCCCTCCGCCGCCTTGGAAGGGGGCGCGCGCATCGAGGAACCCTAATGGTACTGTACATGTAGTTCCATGGTACTGTACTGTACTGTAGTTCTATGGTACCACAGAGGAAAGAAAGGTACCTTTCCTTCCTCCGTGCATGGTACTGTACATGAAGAATGTCGATACAAAATGGAGGAAGCGAACCATGAAATTGACTGGTAAATACTTAAATACTGGTAAACAGGAGGTGGCCAAACCAAAAAGAACTATCGGTTAAGAAGAAAGTGAAGGAAACGGAGACCGACATGTGGAAAATTGGCATGATTAAGAAGTCCGCACTAGAGATCTATCGAACTTTTAAGCAGGAAATTGCCAAGGAAAGGATCTATGATAATACTCGGGGTAGTTCTCTACTGTTTGAGGCCAGGACGAAAGTATTGCGAACCTTCCTCCGTGGCGAACCTAGACATATCGGGCCAAATACGAAGGGGTAGACACGGTATGCAGTGCGTGTGGAGAGGAAGAAGAAACTGCCGAACACTTAATAATGTTCTGTAAAGGGCTTCACCCTATAGTTCAGGATGATGGCGCAGAGATTTTCAAAGCACTGGGGTTTAGGGACAGGGAGGGCAAAATAGACTTTAAGCGGGTAGACTTAACTAGAAGGAGGTTATCTGATTGGGGGCTAAAGTCAAGGCAAGAATGAAAATTAAACCCTTCATTGCAAAGTACGAATCCTCAACCTCACTATTTAAAGGGGAAAAAAAAGATAAATCTAATGGTTAGTTCACTAAGTATTACGGCTAGATGGCGTTAGCCGCCGCCCGATCTAAAGGGTACAGCCACATCCATCCATTCATCAATTTACTGAAAATTGCGGGAGCGTCTGCATTAGGAGTGCGCGCGCCCGAGCCTGCGAAAGCGTATAATTGCTCGTTTTCAGTGCGTTTAATGCGTTTCTGAGCCTTTATCAGTGGACGCACCTGCTGCGCACCATGGTGCATGAGTAAATATGCAGGCACACCGAAATTGCGTCGATACGTTCACTGTTTCAAGAGCCTGCCGACCAAGAAAAAAATATGTCAATCGAAATTTGCACGGATTCACCTAGCTCCTTACTCAATCAGCGCTTTGAGTTGCGTTACATCATATGTGGCTACTGGCGAACGTCGAAACGCACCACCTGGAAGTATCCCAAGTCCGGAATAACCACAGCTATCTTGGCTAATTCACAGACGAAGTACATTTTCCAATACTTCGACCCGCTGCTACAGGGAACACCGGCGTTCGTAACGCAGTCAGGCGCATTGGTCAGGGATGTTCCTTCACTGCTTACCTAGTTCCTTCGTCGATAAGAACCCTGGTTCTACACGTCCGGAGCAACGACTGGGCAAAAAGAAGTGCTCACGCAACCTTTCGGTGTTATCGCAACCTTCTAAACCTGATCCGTGAAGAGCGACCCGAAATAAGCCGTTTGTACGCCACGCTTGTCTTGCCAAGAGCCACGAATCAACGTCGCAGAAATAAAGACCAAGTGTTTGTCCATCGTTTCAACCGCAAAGCAAGCCATTTCAACAGCCTATTACGAAGTTTCTGCGAACGTTCTAGGGATGTTTATTTTTTGGATCACATGTTCGAATGGCTGCCACCTGGACGAGTACTGGCAGCCTATGGACTGCACGTGAGCTTTGAGGGCGTCGCACTGATGGCAAGTCACTTACGCCACCTTTGCTTCGACTCACCAAGTGAAGGTACTTCAAATACTTGGGGCGACGCGCATCTTCGCCCCAGTACCTTCGGGGGCTTACCCCACAAAGATGCCACCGGACTACGCCAGAAATCGCCAAGACCCGGAAAACGCAACCTGGTGCTAGCCGGCCGACCAAAAGTATCCCGGGTTACGCCAGTTCTTCTGGCAACGGACCCGCCTAGAAGGAGTCACGCAGCAACGCCATGTTCGCCGAATCAACGTCTACAGCGTCCGCCAACCAGCGGTCATCGGGTCCTCCTTGTGTGCCCCGGAACGAGAAAAGCAACTCCTGCTCTGCCCAGAGGAATTCCGCACCAGGGACATCAGCCAGCTCGGCTGCACATTACCCACGAAAGACGGCAGTTTCCCTTACGGGCTCCAGGTACCCACTTCGACGCAAATATTCAGACGTTTTAAAAATAAAACCGAATAATTGACTGCAGCACTCATTGTCGAATATTATCGTGAGTTCAGAGTGTTCTAAGGGTTTTCAAATAATTAGGAAGTCTGTCGAGAAACGTGTCCGTTACGAGCTACATGTGTCTACTCTAGACGCATATTCAGCGGCTTCCATTCCGTCTCGAGGTTTAAGTCTCTGTCTACAGCACGCAACATCAAAGCTATCAAAGTGCGACGCGAGGAAGTGGCTTGACACCTTAAAGAAGGCCTCACTTGAGCTGGCACACATTGTATTAAGCCATTATCGATCTTCCCTGAAATGCCTGATAAACAGGGAGCGCCAACTACTCGATCAGTTTAGCCTTTCTCCTGAAGAATCATCGTCCCTAAGAGCATATGAGCAAAAGAAACGTTCCGAGCTTAACGCGCAGAAATGCAAAAAGTTGCTCAGAAATGGTGTAAAACTTCAAAACTCAACGCCTCCATCTTCGGTTAAGGAAAGAACATGTAAACCTGCACCTGACAACATTATTAATATTTCAACCGTTATCTTATCTAGAGAAGAACTCAGCCTTTTATCCCGCGGTTTAAGCTTCTGTCCAGCAAGTGGTAACTATAATGAATTTCAGTTATACAAGGATTTAGACAACTTCGCACGAAATATGAGACTACGCGAATATTTGTTCGATCAGCTGGCTCCCGCCGACGATCCTACCGCTTTACCCTTGGCTAAACGTTGCACACCGGGGTCACAATGTGACAAACACTTGGACATGTTTATTAAAACAGTACAGCGAGATATTATTCAAGCTTATAATGAACCCCAGTCTTTTCGTCGTAACCTATCGACCCTCGAAATAAAAGCTATAGCAAACCATGGGGAACGCACTGACATCACAATAAAACCTGTGGACAAAGGGGGTGCCATCGTTGTCATGGACACGACTAAATATATCGCTGAAGCGAAGTCAGCTTGATTATAGGTCGTTTTACAAACGACTTGAGGCCGATCCGACTGAGGATTATAAAGCGACGTCAGACGGCACAATAAGAAAACTAGTAAAGAAGAAAAACTAAATGATAGGGCAGCTTCTCTGATCCCTCTTAGTCCGGCAGCTGGTAGTTTCTATTTGTTGCCGAAAATCCATAAACACAATAATCCTGGTCGCCCAATCGTTTCCGGCATAGGTACAGTGACAGAAAATTTGACACGTTACGTAGATAGCCTGATAAACCAGATACCCCCTATGTTCCAGTTATTTATGCGAGATACTAACGACTTCCTTTCCGATATTACCAACCTTATTATACCTAACAATGCTCTTCGAGTCACTCTCGATGTTGCGTCTCTCTACACAACCATACCGCACTTGGATGGTATAAGGTCCGTGGTTGAGGCTTACGATCACTCCGCTCTCGACAAGTCCATTGATAGCTCGACTATAACTATACTGCTTGAAATGATTTTTCAGTACAACAACTTTGAATTCAATGGAGTGTATTATGTTCAAGTAAGTGGTACGTCTATGGGTACTAAGATCGGGCCAAGCTACGCGAATATATTTATGGGATCCCTTGAGAACAAATTCTTGTCGGGTCGTTCGCTAAAACCTTTTTGTTATAAAAGATTTATTATTTAACATATTCATGATTTGGCCACATGGAGAGGAGGAACTTTTGTCTTTTATTTCGGACTTTAATACTGCTCACTCTTTCATATCCTTTTCGCACACATATTCACCAGAGACCATTAACTTTCTCGATGTCGCAGTATGTCTCGATAATGCAAAATTAAGCACTAAACTGTACTGCAAGCCGACTGACAGACAGAGGTATTTACACTTTCAAAGCAGCCACAAAAGGCACTGCAAATCCAGCATACCTTACAGCCAGGCCTTACGCTTTAAGCGAATTTGCTCTGAGCAATCTGACTTTGATAATAACTGTAACCAGCTATGCACTGCACTTCTTCAACAGAAATATCCGCCCAAGTTAGACGATGACGCAGTGAGGCGCGCCGACACACAAGACCGTACAGCACTCTGCATCCCCAAGTAAAATCCTAAAAGTCATTCACAGGTTAATTTGGTTTTAACCCATAACGTATCAGCGCCTAACGTCGCATCTATTTTCCGTAAACATCACAATATACTTATGCAGAGCGAACGCCTTACAAAAGCGTTTCCAGAACCACTACGTGTTGTGTACAGACGAGGCAAAAATTTGCGGGATTTATTAACTTCCTCTAAAACCAGACAGAGCAACATTGTCCAGATTCTTGGTTGCCATCCTTGTAAAAAGCTCCGCAGTAAAGTGTGTGCGCACATGACCACAACAACACTGGCAGCCAGTACTGCGACGAACTTCAAGTTCAAAATAGAGGGCAATTTCACTTGTGATACTGCAAATGTCGTATATTTGCTAGAATGCTCAATCTGTCATGTACAATACATAGGTCAAACTAAAACTGCTTTTCGATACTGTTTCAATAATTATAAAGCTCTTGTGCATGCCCTTCCTAACTTACGGATTTCAAGGCATGTCACCGAGGCAGGTCATTCTTTTAATAACATGATAGCTAGAATACTGGAATTGGGTTTTAAATCACACCATGAACGCGTAGTAAAAGATTCATTTCTAATTCATAAATCCAAAACACTATCTGACGGCATGAACGAGAGCCCGGGTACGCTTACTTGCATATTGCCTTAGTAAAATCGCCGTTTTGTCTTACTGGCTAGTGTATATTCTTTGCATGATGTTGACCTATTGCCTATTATTACGTACATAATGTAGGTGGCCTTTGTCGCTTCACCATTTTACTTGCATTCATTTTGCTCTGCCTGCTTTTTGATTTCGTTTTTATCTCTCTAAACTTTTTTCTTTTTTAAAGGCTTACTGAATGTCCTTAGGCTGTGATTATCCCGCAGAACTTATGGCCAAGTGAGTGACTGGGTGTACATTTTGTTATTTTGTGTGTATATATATATATATATATATGTATATATATATATATATATATATATATATATATATATATATATATATATCATCAGCCTGTCGACGTCCACTGCAAGACAAAGGCCTCTCTCATGTTCCGCCAGTTAACCCGGTCTTGTGCTTGCTGCTGCCAATTTATATGTATATATATATATAATAAATCGGCTCAGTTGTTCTGAATATTATAGACGCCTAACCAACAAAGAAAGAGTTAAGAGAGAGGAAATCAGTATAAGACACCCTTTCTCAATTATTTTTGATCTCTCAAAAAGGCTTTTATGGAGCTCAAATTCAGTAGATTGGCGTGTGATACTTCAAGGGCTATGGCATCATGTGCTAGACATGAATGATAGTCAGGTACAAAGAAATCTGCATCAAAAAAGCGCGGCGAAGGAGCCGAAGTGCATAACTGTTCCTGCTGAGAGATCAGGCCAAACGTGTTCTGTGATTAGGCGGCGAGGTGCGGTCACGCCACTCAACACTTCAAGTACACTCTACAATGGCCTATTTAACTTTCAGTGTCCTAATCTGGCTGGCTGATCGGAAAATGTGGACAATACAGCCAGCAGATGGCAAGGGCAGCACAGGTTGGAGCAGCAAAAGGCAGCAAAAAGGGGGGTGAAATTGGTGCATTTATACATAAGAACATGTATTGGCAAAGAGTCAAGCAGGGATGCGTGGAACATTTATGGTTAAGAGGGAAACTAGCTGGGCAGATGACACTCCTTGGTTTGGTGTACTTGTGGACGGGAGCAACGGCCAGAGAGGAAAACCAGGCAATGGTGGAGTGTATATCAAAAGACATTTAGGAATTAGGAGGAGAGTGCGAGATAATTATACTAGGAGATATGAATGCACACATAGAAGATATAGATGGGTATACTGACTCAACAGGCAAAGTGATTATGGATATGTGTGAAAGGCATGATTTGATCATTTGCAACAGTACCGAGAAGTGTGAAAGGCAAATAACATAGGAGGTAGGAAGGCTGCAGTCAACGATAGATTACGCACTGATGTCACATAGTATGTATGATAAGCTCAGGGGAATGCACATAGATGAAGGTGGCTCCAGAAGTCTGGGTAGTGATCACAAACGTATCAAGCTAAGTTTTGGAAGAGCAGTGAAAGTGGGAAGGAGGCAAGATGAGCAACTACAGGAAAATTTTTATTCAGAAAGTCAAATAGAAATAGATACTAAACAAATTGAGAAAGTAATCACTAAGGATAACAAAACAGTGTGGACATACACGAATGTAATTAGACTGTTTGGGCTAGAGCTTGCTAAGGCACGTGACAAGTCACTCCGGAAAAGAAAACACAAGCCCAAGAGTTGGTGGGATGAGGAAGTTAAGAGAGCCATAGCAAAACGTCAGGAAGCCTCTAGGGAACACAGACATGCTAAGCAGCGGGGTGAAGTGACATATGTTGTTGAAAGAAAGTGGAAAATCTTTTTAAGCTGTAGAAGGAGTGCATCCCTTGTGATCAATGAAATGATTAGAAGAAAGGGAGCTCAGTGGCAGGCAGAAGTGTATAAAAAAAATAGAAAGGCAGCTGCGAAATTTTGGAACCGTATAAACTCCCTAAGAAATGAAACAAGCCTAAAGCAGAGGTTTATAACTACAGCTCAAGGTGCTAGGCTAGAAGGGGACGAAGCTATTGAATATATAAGAACAAGGGTGACAGAAAAATTTCAACAAAGAAGTGCTTTATGCACCACAATAGACAAGGATGCATCAAGTGGCGCAATGGCTCCATTTTCACAACAAGAGTGGGAAAGGGCTGAGAAAAGGGTTCCTAGTAGTACATCAACAGGCCCAGATGGCATTCCAATTATCCTGATAAAGGCATTAGGTCTGATGTCTAAGCAGGCTTTGAGAGAGGCAGTGAGCAAAATAATAATCGATGGAGAATTTCCCGATAAATGGAAACTTAGCAGGATGAGCATGATCTATAAAGGAAAGGGGGACAAAGATGACATAAACAACTACCGTCCTATAGCAGTGACATCAGTGGTCTACAGGCTGGCGATGCAGATTATAAAGGAAAGGCTGCAGGCATGGATAGAGGATGAGGGAGTGCTGGGGGAACTGCAGAATGGGTTTCGGAAATGCAGGAGGTTGAAAGACAATCTGTTCTCACTGATGCAGTCCATCGAAATAGCAGGGCCCCTGTGGCTAGCATTTTTGGATATCAAGGGAGCGTACGACAGCGTGGTTCAAGAGGAATTGTGGGGAATACTGGACAAACTAGGCGTGGCACATGTAGTCACTAATCTTTTAAAGCGTATCTATAAAGGTAACAAGGTAGTTATAAAGTGGGAAAAACAGGTATCCAAGCCTGCAGAGGTAAAACGGGAGCTTAGGTAGGGGTGCCCCCTGTCACCCTTATTATTCGTGATGTACCTACAAGGATTAGAGGCAAAATTATAGGGAAGTGGACTGGGCTTCAACCTTTCTTTAGTCAAACAAGGAAAACTTATTGATCAGGCACTACCAGCATTAATGTACGCAGATGATATAGTGCAATGGCCAACAACAAGGAAGATTTGCAGAGATTGATGGACATCTGCGGTAATGAGGGAGATAGGTTAGATTTTAGATTCAGTAAGGAAACATCAGCAGTCATGATTTTCAATGACAACGAAGGTAGTGAGCTTAGGATACAGGAGGTCACGCTAGAGATAACAGATAAATACAAATATCTGGGCGTATGGATAAGCAATGGGACCGAGTACCTGAGGGAACACGAAATATACGTGACGACTAAAGGTAACAGGAATGCAGCAGTGATGAAAAATAGGGCACTGTGGAATTACAATAGGTATGATGTTGTCAGAGGAATATGGAAAGGGGTCATGGTTCCTGGGCTGACGTTCGGCAATGCGGTCTTGTGCATTAGAGGTTCAAGCAAGATTAGAAATGAAGCAACGAGGAATAGGTAGGCTTGCTTTAGGAGCTCACGGGAATACTCCAAATCAGGGAGTACAAGGTGATATGGGATGGACATCATTCGAGGGCAGGAAAGCTAGCAGATGATGAAATTTGAGAAGCGACTGAGAGGAATGGGGAGGAGCGTTGGGCTAGGAAGGTTTTCAGCTACTTGTACATGAGGAATGTCGATACAAAATGGAGGAAGCGAACCAGAAAATTGACGGGTAAATACTTTGAAAAGAGCAGGGGGCCAAGCCAAAAATAACTATCGGTTAAGAAGAAGGTGAAGGAAACGGAGACGGATATGTGGAGAATTGGCATGATTAAGAAGTCCGCTCTAGAGATCTATCGAACTTTTAAGCAGGAAACTGCCAAGGAAAGGATCTATGATAATACTCGGGGTATTTCTCTACTGTTTCAGGCCAGGATGGGAGTATTGTGAACCAAGACGTATCGGGCCAAATACGAAGTGGTATACACACGGTATGCAGTGCGTGTGAAGAGGAGGAGGAAACTGCCGAACACTTGATAATGTTCTGTAAAGGGCTTTATCCTACAGTTTAGGATGATTGCGCAGAGTTTTTCAAAGCACTGGGGTTTAGATACAGGGAGGGCAAAATCGACTTTAAGTGGGTAGAATTAACTAGAAGGAGGTTATCTGATTGGTGGCTAAAATCAAGGTAGGAGTGAAAATTAAATCCTTCACTGCAAAGTTCCAGTCCTCAACTTCACTATTTAAAGGGAAAAAAAGTAAGACAAATCTAGTTTGTGGTTCACTAAAGTATTACGGCTAGGTGGCGTTAGCTGCCGCCCGATATAAAGTGTACAGTACAGCCATATCAATCCATCCATCCCGGGTGACTTTAGGCGGGTAAGGTTTCTGTATTTTTGAAAGATACAGAGCCCTAACAGGTGGAATTCGTTCATGCAGGGGAGTGCAGCAGACTAATTGTTTTTTTTTTTTTTTTGCATTCTAGCTCACTGTGCCGTCTACAACATTTAGTGCGAGTACAAGCTCAAGGTTTGAACCGTCAAAAAAACTTTTCACAGTGCCGGAAAAAAACATGAATGCAGGAAAATATATGTGACATGTCACATGGACAAGCTCCGACTTTCAACTGATGCACCCGCCATCATCATTATTTATTTATTTATTTAATCATTTATTTATTTATTTATTTATATTGCAAATACCGTTTGGAAACGACACAGAAAAAAATTCAACACTTCATACATAACACGTACATAAACAGAGTACATAGACGTCAAACTCTGCCCAGGCGGCACTGCGAAAAATGCCACCACTAGCGCCCCCATCGACGCGCCGGCCATTAATGGGTAGTGCAAAGCGAGCCGTCCGCAAGCGAACGTGCATAGGCCCTCCTCTTTCGATTTGTATTGAGGCGCGGTTTTCTCAGAATTGAGGACCTGGCAAGCTTCTTCCTTCAATCCAACTTCGCTTCAGAAATGTAGGAAGCTCATCAAAACGAACTGCGGGTATAACGCGAAAGATTTTTTGGTTATTACGGCACACTGCAACTGGTACTTTAAGTGCAAGCGAGCATCGTATGACGAGTTACAGGCAAGCACTCAGACGTTCGTTCTGTAACGCCTAAATGTGCTAAACTTGGGCATACACTGCATGCCAAAGCGATGAAGTGCATACACGAGCAATTTATCTTACGATCAGTGGTACGAAGTTCACTTTATTCGGCACAAATGGCCCTGGCTATTTTCGCCTTTGCAGTTACATTCTCCACCGATCTCTCGCTTCCTGCACGTTGAGTTGTTTTATTATGAATGCTAGAATGTTTTGTAGACGGTTGTCTTCCGTTTGCATATAGTACTGCAAATGGGGATACCTGCGTGTCCACTTTCTTGGAGTACAACAAAGGCCGAAACCGAAGCCTCCGAGATAGCTCCCGCAATCGCGAAGACCAATGGCAAGAAAAACCGATTGTGATCACAATCATTCTGCGATTTATCTGCATGACGTACATGTTCGCATTTCCTAGACAGACGCGGAACTTGGAGCCTTCAAAGCCTTACGCACGTAATGCTGTGCAACTTCAGATTATCGGTGGTCGCGAGTGTACAATGTTTATCGCGCGCGTCATCTACATTTCTACTGCTGCACGGCGGGCACCACGGTCAGAGACTAAGCTTCATTGTCAAAGTTACCACGGTTCTTCGTCAAAGTTACTCAAAACAATAACAGGAGACCTACATTATTACACTTTTTCATGCGAATGACTGTGGAAAACGCGATTAATTTGCTTTCAGATCACGCTCGCAACTCGCCATTCTGCTTCACGAAAGCTGTCGAAATTAGTAAAACTGAAGTCCTTTACGTCCATAGCAATTCCCAGCGCGAGTTGCGTCGACTGGGGTCTTTTTTCGTAGGGCGCAGAGTTGTTGCGTCTGCTCTTGTTTTCGCCGTCGTTCTGGCGAGTGAACCAGTAAGCATGGAGGTTCGGTGACGCATCCTACTAACGGAGAGAAATTAGTAGATCCTTTTCTAAATGTTCAATACGCAAATACACCTATTATTTATCTCAGCCGTTGTTTTGAACGCTGTAGTTGCACCTGGTTGCAAAGCAAACTGTGGAAGGAAGCGGGACTTTGCACTATACCCAAGACTGCGACGACGCCGCAAAACTCCAGGGTCTGGTGTCTATAGTGAAAAAATACATGATGTATACATGAAAATGGTACAACACACACACACACAGATATATATATATATATATATATATATATATAGAGAGAGAGAGAGAGAGAGAGAGAGAGAAGAGAGAGAGAGAGAGAAGAGAGAGAGAGAGAGAGAGAGAGAGAGAGCTTTTTAATAATGATGTATGTACAATGAATGACTGCAGTGGAAATGTGGTGCAATCACTCGGTGGTGATACGTGTCAGGACAATTAGCTATTTTGTCTGGCAGGTTATTCCATATTGTAAGAATTGATGTATTGAAATCGCTAACTTTGCCCGTGGCCGCGTCCATCCTCTTGTGTGGCAAACATTGAGAGTTTGTATCGAATATTTCAGTAGGCTTATAGAACTCGTGTGGGTGCCGGCTTACTCTGGCAATCCCGGAAATGAGGCCGACAATAACATAGCCCGAGGACTTATTATCCGGGCAAACGGCGAGCCCAGCTGGGATTTCTCGAGAGAGCGGGCACACACATTCTCTGAACTCACCCAACAAGCACGCCCTGCCCGTCACCTCTATCCCTGTCCCAGCCCCCGTCTTTCTCACTCACAACAAATCGTGTGGAGGCGACTTCAGGCAAGAATTCTTCCCACTCCTCCGTCCTATCCCACTTCCGCCCCATTTCTCCGGAGTGCACTCTCTGTGGAGAGTCGCCTGCCACCCTAGACCACATTCTCCTTCGCAGGGACCGCCCGCCCACAGAACACCTACCATGGCCCGCCATCAGCACATGGGAGGAATGGGAGGCCCTCCTTGCGTCGCAGGACCTGGACGCATTACCCCCGCCGCGGTGGTCTAGTGGCTAAGGCACTCGGCTGCTGACCCGCAGGGCGCGGGTTCGAATCCCGGCTGCGGCGGCTGCATTTCTGATGGAGGCGGAAATGTTGTAGGCCCGTGTGCTCAGATTTGGGTGCACGTTAAAGAACCCCAGGTGGTCTAAATTTCCGGAGCCCTCCACTACGGCGTCTCTCATAATCATGTAGTGGTTTTGGGACGTTAAACCCCACATATCATCATCATCATCAGGACCTGGACGCACAGCTTCGCTGCAAGAACCGGGATGCCAGTGCCCTAGCCCTGCGTGGTCTGGACACATACGCGCAATGTGATGGCCGTGCGGTTGCCCAGGGTTTGTAAAGGACCCAAACTCACTTGCCCAATAAAGTTTTTCCTCCTCCATATTGTAACAGCGCGTGGGAGTGCTGATGAGTTGAATGTTAATGTGAGACCATATATGCGTGTAAAACTCAAATTTTGTGCAATCTTCTGGATGTTCGAGATGGTACATCGAGATGAAGTGAACATGACCTGTCCGAGTGGACATACTTTTGGAATAATGTTAGTAGGGCTATCTCAGGGCGCATTGCTGTGGACTGTAGGCAAGGATCAGTTTTAATTCATGTGACACTGCTGTAGTAACTATAATTTCATGATATGAACCACGCCGCCATATCTTGAATGGATGATAGAGTGGCGACCATGTTATTATGATATGAAGACCAAATGGGGGATGCGAAATCATGGTGTGGGCGATCAAAGGTGAGATAAGCTAGTTTAAGAGTATTAACGGGCAAATTTCTGAGGTTACACCTTATGTAACCCAAGGACTTTGAAGCATATTAGCTAGAGCATATAGCAATGAAATATGAAATGACCATGACAGATCCGAGGAAAGGTTAACACCAAGAGATTTGTAATGGTACACGTGTGATAGTAAGCCGTATTGAATGCGGTATGTGTAATCGGAATTGTCATATTTACGGCTGAATGTGACTACATTTTGATGTGTTATGGGTCATTAGCCATGTGTTTCACCACTCGATAATAAGATTTAGATCACACTGGAGTGCCAAATGGTCAGTAACAGATGTAACGGGTGGTATAAAACACATCATCTGCGAAAGTTTGCATGCTTGAAGAATTGTTATTGGGTGAATCATATGTATAAAATAAAAATAATAATGGACAGTACATTGCCCTGCGGTGTGCTGAGGTAACTGAGCAAAGATTACAGGAGAAATTGTTTACAAGTGTGAATTGTCGGCAGTTAGAAAAAAAGTTGTGTGCATGCATGATAACGTTATTGAGTCTAAATGAAGTGTGGGCGATTTTGAATTCAAGCAGCAATGAGGTACATGGTCAAAGGCTTTGGTCAAATATAGAAATGTGCAGTCAGTTTGTAGGTTATTATTCATGTTAAAGTGCAAGTCAGTCATAGTTCTAATAGCTGCGTTTTGAAGGAGTGGTTCTTTCTGATTTTATCATCAGCCTGACTGCGCCCACTGCAGGACAAAGGCTTCTACCAGTCTTACGCTCCACCAGTCAACTCGGTCCTGTGCTTGCTGCTGCCACTTTATACCCACAAACTTACTAATCTCATCTGCCCACTTACCCTCTCCCCTTTAGCCATTTGCCTCCTTTTGGAATGCGGTCTGCAATCTTTGATGAGCAGCAGTTATCTTGCCTTTGCGCTACGTGCCCTGCCCACTTGACTTCGACTATGGTGTCTTTAACCACCATTTGTCAATTCCCTGATACGTCCTGCTTTCCTCTTGTCTCTTAGGGTTACACCTACCATTTCTCTTTCCATTGCTCGCTGCGTCGTCCTCAATTTAAGTTGAACCCTCTGTAATCCTCTAGGTTTCTCCTCCATAGGTAAGTACCTGTAAATATGCAGCTGTTACATACCTTATAGTGGCAATCATGCACGTAGCCAGAAATATTTTCGGGGGGAGGGCACCACCTTAATTTTGGAAAGGGCATTTTCGCTCTCTATGCCACAGCAAAAAAAAAAAAAAAATTGGGGGTGAGGGGGCAGCATGTATGTGTCCTGTGTGCCACTCCTGGCTACACCCTTGGTGGTGATCTACCATACATCATTTGAGAATGCTTGCCGAATGTGCTCCACCCCATTCTTATTCTTCTAGTTACTTCAATCTCGTGGTTGGGCGCCGCGATTACAACCTGTCCTAAGTACACATACTCTTTTGCAACTTCAAGTGCATTGCTGCCTATGTCTAAGCGCTGTTTTCTTTCGAGGTTGTTGTACATTACTTTCATTTTCTGCAGAATAATTTTAAAACCTACCTTTGTGCTCACCTGGACTCATTTAGTAATCATGAATTGCAGTTCGTAGGCTGAGTTACTCAGCAATGCAATTTCAACGGCTATAGGCTCAGATTAATAACTAAGGTACTCTCCATTAACTCTCGTATCCCTAACTCTTCCAATCTAGGTTTCTGAAAGCCTCCTGTAGGCACGCGGTAAATAGCATTGGGTAGATCATATCTCTTTGTCTTACGCTCTTATTTATTGATATTCTGTCGCTTTCCTTATGGAGAACTATGATGGCAGTTGATCCGCTCAAGATTTCTTTCAGGATATCTATATATGGTTCGTCGACGCCCTGATTTCATAGTGCCTGCATAACTGCTTATATCTCTAACAAAATGCCTTCTCGTGATCTATCTAGTGTATAGCGATTTCTAGTGTATAGTGATTGGGTTGGGTATTCTGAGAATCTCTCTATTACCTGATTGATAGTCTGAATATGGTCGATTGTTGAGTAGCCTGTATGAAATCCTGCTTGATTCTTTGGTTGATTAAATTCTAATGTCTTATTTATATTAGCAATTACTTTCATAAATAGTTTGTAATACAACGAACAGCAAGCTAATCGGCCTGTAAATCTTCTAGTCATTGTCATCCCCTTTCTTATGCATTAAGATGATGTTAGCGTTCTTCCAAAATTTTGATACCCTTCCCGTCAGGAGACACTTCGTAATCAGGGTGGCGAGTTTTTCTACCGCAATCTGTCCTGCGTCTTTCAGCAGATCTGATGTTACCTGATTCTCACCATCAGCTTGGCCTTTTTGCATTCCATCCAAGGCTTTTCCGACTTCTTCTGTCATTACTGGTGGGAGGTCATCTGGAGTACTGCTAGTTCTTATGTTATGATCGTGGTTGTAGCAGCTATTGTACAGATTTCTGTAAAACTTGTCCACTACTTTAACAATCCTATCCATATTGGTAGCTACTTTTCCTCCCTTGTACCTCAGTGGATACTTCTGGTTCTCGCCTAATCCAAGTTTCCTCTTCACTGCTTTGATGCTTCCTCCTTTCTTCAGAGCATATTCAATTCCCTCCATGTGATACCTTAAATCAAATACCTTACACTTATTAATCGATTTCGAAAGCTCTGCCAGTTTTATTTGGTCTGTTGTGTTTGAGGCTTTCATGCTTTATTATTTTTTAATGAGGTTTTCTGTATACTGCTACAGCTTGCTAGTGTTCTAAATACCATACCTCGTACTAGCACTGCAGACTGCGTAATACTCGTAAAATTATGATTCATTTTGTCAATGATATAACACCGATTTTCTCGGTAAGAGCTGAGTATCTGTTCTGAAGCGAGACTCTGAACTGCTGTACTTTCCCTCTCAGTGCTAGCTCATTGATGGGCTTCTTGTTTATCAGTTTCTGTCATTCCTTCTTCAAGCCTGGGCGAATTAGAGACCTTACTATTTTATGGTCACAGCGTCGTATTTTGCCAAGCACTTCCACATCCTGCACGATGCCTGGTTGGGCACTCAGTATAAAGTCTATTTCGTTCCTCCTTTCGTCATTAGAACACCTTCCTCCATGTGCACTTACGGTTCACTCATTTTTGGTAGAAAGTATTCAAGATACATAAAGTATTGTGTTCTGCAAATTCCACTAATAACTTCTCTCTGGCATTTCTAGTGCCATTGCCATGGTCCCCTCTGACTGGCGTCCAGCCTGCTTCTTCCCTACCTTGACATTGAAGTCGCCCATCAGTATAGTATACTGTGTTTTTACCTTACTCATTGCAAATTCTACGTCTTCATAGAAGCTCTCACCTGATACGTCATCAAGGCTGGATGTAGGCACGTGGGCCCGTCCCACCTTCATCTTGTATCTCTTATTAAATTTAATTAGAATATCTGACACCCTTTCATTGATGCTATAATATTCCTCTATGTTACCAGCTATATTTTTGTGTATAAGGAACACCACCTCACACCCCCCCTCCTCCGTTCTCTTCTGTCAGCTAAGCCACGATAGCAAAGACGTGCCCATTCTGCAGCACTGTATAGGCCTCATTTGTTCTAAATTCACTGAGCCTTATTATATCCAATTTAACACCATCTAGTTCATCAAGTAGCACAGCTGGGCTTGCCTCAATAGATGAGATTCTAGCATTAAACGTTGCCAATTTGAGGTTCCAATGGCAGCCTGTTCGGACTCTGAGATTCCTAGCACCCTCTGCTGCATCGCAGATCTGACCGCTGTCATGGTCAGTTGCTTCGCAGTCGCTGTGGATTGAGGGCTGAGGGTTAATTGGCATATCTGTGTGGAAGATAGCGGCCAGATACTGCACCAGGGTGGCCAGTCCTTCTCTGGTGAGGGAGTGCGTTACCGGCGGTGGTCACCGCGGTAAGCCCGCACCCCAGGCCTTTCTTTTAATGCAATTCCATCACCACGTGCATAACTTTTATTTAAATCTGGTGGGTAATTGCGCAGCACCAGGACGATGCCTCTAAAGACATCATTTAAGAAAGTAATTAATTTAAATAAATTAACTTTTTAATTAGTGAAGTAGGGCAGCTATGTCAAATGAGATAATTGAAGTCATTCATGCAAAGAACTCATTAGAGCTTTGAAAATTTGAAAATGTGGCTGTAGGCTTGTTCGAATATTCAAAGGCTTCAAATATTCTAACGATAATTAATAGTATTCGAACTAGCTTCGATGCAAATTTAAATTATTGAAAATTTTGAAGTACATTCGAAATAATCTTTGGACCCAAAGGCTGCATACCTGAAAATGATCAAAGTGGGTCATTTAGAAAATACAATGAGAGGGATTTGACGTCATGTACATAAGTGAAACAGGCAGGAAAAGATCAACGAGGCTCAAAGAACACAAAGGAGAACACAAAGCCACCAATGCCACGCATTCCAATACATAGCTCGTTGAACACTGCTGGGTGACAGGGCATGCCTTTGACTTCAACAATGCAACAACGCTGGCTCAGGAACAAAAGTGGATGAAAAGAAAAGTCGTACAACCTTTTGGCTCATCTGTTGCAACAAATCTGCATGCAACACCAACCACAGCTCCCTACCGGACATCTACAGAGACATACGTGGCTAGCAGTGAACCGGGGGAACTTCACTCATTTGCAGCCAGTGCATACTGAGGATGCCACCCGCATACGTGGCGAAACATTTATTTGTTAAAGGGACCCTGCAAAACTTTTTGAGCATGGTAAGAAAACACTGCGGATCGGTAGTAGAGGCTCCCGACAACACGCGAGCCAAATAATATAGCGTAGCACAAGGCCTAGAATTCACAATAAATTATCAGTCAGCTGAAAATTGCTTACTCTTCTCTCGACAAATCACGGACTAAGCTCAAAAATTACTCGTAGTAAGCCCATCTATCAGCCATTGACTGATCTGAACATGGCACGCTCAGTTGTTAGAGCTCGCCCAGAAAAGCCACTAGTTGTCCACGTGTGCACGTGCGATCACACTGAAAAACCCGCGCATTGGAAGAAAAAAAAGGGGGGGGAGTGTTCAAGGTCGGGAGGTGCGCGTGACATTTTTGTTTGCCCCTCCCATCTCTGCTTACTTCCAGCGCTTTCGTCAAGACGAGAGAAGAGAGAATGCGATTGCAGCGTGTGAGAAATCTTTGTACCTCCACTCATGCTAGACAGACTCTTAAGAATTTTGCGGCGTTGATTTTTTGAGGCAATACGCTTTTCGAGCGAATTAATTCCATGGTAACTCAAAAAAGTGTTTTAGAGCCCCTTTAAGCCTGAGTAAATCGTTTATAATCACAAATTTATATTTGTCCACATGTAAGTCCCTGTAAAGAAAGTTTCACTGCAGTAGAGGATGCTAAGCCCTGAAAGCACCTATCCAAATATAGATCGGCATGTAAAAATTTCACTACAAAACAAGATGCTAAAAAACAAAAAAAAACGCACTTGGGGTAATTTCGCACTGCCGCAAAGTCCCAGTCTAAGGTGGTGGTTCTTTTTACTGATCTCCGCACATCACAAACACCCTTGAAGAAGATAGGCCGAGTGGAAAGTGAATTCTGGCCAAAATTTCTGTATTATGTAATTATTAAATCACCTACATAAAAAATTGCAATTATTTTCTGATTTTACGTGCCAATTACTAGTCACGACATATGTAACGCATGCCAAATTTAGCTAGAGATTCTTTTAGTTGCAGTGATATAGTCCTGAAAGGCAAAGAAAACATCGATTTTTTTCTTATTTTAAGTGTCAATTACTAGTAATGACATATGTAATGCACGCCAAAATAAGCTATTCTTTTAGTTGCAGTGATGTAGCCCTGAAGGGCAAAGAAAACACCCCTGTGGCTGTACTCCGGAGTAGTGGCCTCGAACGAAGGAAGAACATGTTCCGATAGTATCAAGCCCAGTTTTCGAAGAGGTGGTGTATTGGTATGCTCTACCTAAATGCATTGAATCGGCGACAAGCTCAAATGAACACATTACCCTCACATCGATTCATCTTTTAGGTGTAAAAGCCTATTATAACGGCTTAGTGCAATGGCTTATAACGGCTTAGTTCTGAAACGCAACATGCAGAATTCCACCTTTAAATTCTTATTTACACAGACCTGGCTTTGCTTCCCTCGACGTTACTATTGTACACAGGTAGAAACTATAGAGCACTTTTTGACAAAATGCCGCAGGTATCGAAATGGAAGGCAAATATTTCTAACACCAGCTTTCCGAAAACATAGGCTTGAACTGTCTAAAATGATATTACTCTCCCTGGGGGCTTCGTCACTAGGTCATTGCACCAGGGACATATATGAAGTGGCATATAACTATACACAAGAATCAAAATGGCTACCATGCTAATCCAATGATGGAAGCGACATTTTGCTTTTTGGAGCAGAAAAAATGGTGCTTTGGAGCCGACTTAACTGCCTTCGGAGCAGAAAAGAATGCTATAGCTAAGGGTTGCTATTGGTGTATTCGGAGCAGATGCGTGTTCCCAACGATTCCTGAAGTCTGAAACATCTCTTAAGCATCTAATAAGTATCCATATTTATTACTACACATGCCGTATGCTAGTATGCAGCTAGTATACAAGCCGTATAGTAGCATCACTGGTATAAATCGTGAGGGGGAGGGGTCAGAGAAGTCCGGACTTTTCTGTGATCAAGCTGGGAAGAACAGCCTTTACAAGTGTCCCCCTTGATATTTAGCTTTAGTAAGTGACATGATTAAGTTAATAGCTAGTTAAGTATAGCACAATCAACTTTTTAAAAGGCTTTTTATCTGTTACTGCATAGCTGTGTTAAATGCTCCTGAGCTATGTGAACTATGAAAATCGAAAAAAGGTGAATAAGAAGAGACTGAATATAACAATGCAATTGCTCGAGCTCGGAACTGACGCTAGCTTTTTTTTAATTCTATTTGAAAGCATGTATAAATTCTTATATAAATAAAAACACAAAACCCATATTAGGAATACGAATTGGTCAGCGTGGCCTGATATGTGTCACCCCTTGTGATTTTTTCTGTATTTATGCCACTGAGTAGCATACTAGAATGATAGCATACAGCTTGCTTTTGGTTTCCCTTAGGCTCAAGAGATGGTTCCCATGGTTCAACTTCATTCTCTTTAGTTTGCCAACGCCATTTCGGAGCAGGCTTGGAGCAGTTACTAGCAAATATTGCACTTTGGAGCAGCATTTCTTTTTTGGAGCAATTGTAGCAGCACTTGGTTCACTGCTAATCTCAGAAGTACATACTCATTACGTATTTTCATTATTAGCCTATTTTATACATTCTTTACCATATTTCTTGCTATTTTTTATTACTTTTATTATTTTCTTCTATAACAATTATTAATAGTGTGTTAGCACAACTAATACTTTCGTTTACCTAAAAAAATTTTAGGCATTCCCCCCCTCCCTTTTCCCCCGAAATCCCACAGCCACGCGATTCATGGCCGATCCCCCGTGGTGGTTTGAGCCACCGCTCTTGGATCCAACCAACCAACTAAGCTCGCAGTGCAGACTACAACTACACCGGATGCGGGGTGACATTGTGAGTTTCATTTGAAAGGGCAAGTCTTCATCACAATGATTTTACATTCTAGTCCTAGCCTTGTACGAACGCTTTAGAATAAAGATAGTACGTATGCAAACCATCTAGTACCTTCATTTCTGAATGCACGATTTTTTACGTGTTGACAATTAAACTTCTCGAAGTCATTTACCATTCAAGTTAAGCGAATTCATTCAACACATGCGTCGAGATACTTTAACCTCATGTCAAATACATTCAAAATACAGTTATAAGCTAATGAGGATGGCAAAGTTCTGCTTAACAGGTTACATGATGCAATAATGACTTGTACCTGAATTCTATGGTTCGGTTCATTGGACTCGGAGCGTTCACGTGCAGTGCCTCACTTAATTATTTAAAATACGCATGAAAATCTATTTGATTATTGTTTGGTCACTATTTTTTGTTACATGATGAGTCACATTTAATAAACAACTATAAATGTTAGTTTATTCCCAGGATGCATATCTTTAATTATTTTAAATTACTTGCATGTTCCAATATGGTTATTTTGGCTCAAGCTTTTCTAAAATTAGCCTACATTTTGTGTATTTTCTATCTGTTCTCTGCCATGTTATAATCACGTTGTGCTGTTTATATGTTAAATTTTCTTTCTTGTAACATAAATTGACATAACACCGCAGTTTTCGTTTCAACTCACCATTAAACGTATTTGGTTTCCATACAGTCGAGGTTACAACAGGCACGCAGAGTTGCAATGTGTGTACTAGGGAATCTAATGCTTGGAGCAATGAAAAGAACGTTAGAAACCCAAATTAATGCAGTATTTTTGTCCCTGAATAGAGAAGGTACGAGGGGCGTCAAAATCACTCCTCTATTCAGGCTGTGAATTTATTCAGTTAAAAACCTGCCGGACATTCAAGTGTTTGAGATTTGACAATTCCTTTTTAAAGTGCAACAAAATGCATGTTTCAGTGCTCAGGGAATTGTCATCGCATATATTTGACCGTTGAAGGGAAATTTCCTTCAATCTTTCTGCCCCGAATACCCATTCTTTTAATTTTCTTGCAGTTCCTGGCCTTCCAGAATGGACAAGTATCTCATAAAGCAACCTCGACTGTCTGCTGAATTTCCCGGAAATCCTTCCAGCCTCTGCAATGCAGCCGATGACTATCCAACACACCATGGCAGAACCTCTGCACCCTCCATGGACACTTTGGGTGCCATAAGTGCTGCTACTGCTGACACACCCAAGTCTGCGAGTTTGTTACCTACGAATGAAGAAAAGGTCCTGGAATCAGCTTCGAAGAATTGGGGTGCCACAACTGGAAAACCAAGCACTCATGGGCGTCTTGAGCAAATTCAGCCAGGGCCCACTAACAGCAACTGTGCATGAAGGGTTTCAAAAGAGTTGGCAATCAACCTACACCTGGTTTTCCTACAATGCACCAACCAGTAATGTGTATTGTGACATCTGCGTACAGTCTACTGACAAAAAGCTTCCACTACCGCCTACATCCCCAGACAAAGACTCGCTGATTGCTTTTGTCGAAACTGGTTTCCAGAACTGGAGAAAAGCTTTGCAAAGGTTTAAAAGCGACGAAAATTCGGCATTGCATTGCGCAGCTTCCACAGCTCTGACAGCTTTAAACGTGGGGCTGAATGTAGCAGCTGCTCTCTTAGAGTCTAAGCGAAACCAAATGAAGGAAAGCCATAAAGCTCTGACAGCTATATTGTCATCCATTCGCTTTTTGGCTATCCAAGGTCTGGGCTGCGAGGACACGATGATGACAAGGGGAACTTGAAGCAACTGTCACTGCTGCGTGAAGCTGATGTGCCAGGACTAGCAGAATGGCTAAATAGAACAGGCTAGAATAGAATAACTCGTCGGTGACATCCAGAACGAGATGCTCAAGTGAATAGCACACCACATGCTTCGCTCCTTAATGAAAGAAGTGCACAAGGCAGGGTTTTATGCTGTTATTGCTGATAAAACTTCTAACATAACTACGCAAGAGCAAGTACCTTTCTGCTTTCGGTATGCTAAGAAAAACCTGGAAGTGAAAGAGGTATTCGTTAGATTTTATGCAACTGCGGACACCACAGCCCGTACTCTTTATTTTCTATTTTGAAATATGTGCTTTGTCGATTCAATCTTCAGATTGAGAGCTGCTGTGGGCAGTGTTATGATGGGGCTGCAAATATTTCTGGCAAGAACGGTGGGCTTCAGGCCCTTGTTCAAGAGATAGAACAAAGAACTTTGTGTGTGCACTGCCTTGCACATACACTGAATCTGTCTTTGCAAGATTTGTGCACGAAATTTGATGTCTGTCGGGATTTTCTTGGCTTGTTTCCGGACCTCGTCAATTTTGTTAGAACTTCCCCAAAGCGTATCAGCTGGTTCTAGCAGTTTCAGAAAGAGGAAAATCCTGCACTCAAACAGTTTTGCAAAACTGGGTGGACATTAAAGGTGTGCTCTCTCCGATCAGTCTCCGCTAACTACTCCAAAATAACCGGATTCCTTTTTACTCTTTCTTTGGAAGAGAAAAATGACACGGGTGCCAAAGCAAGCGGTTATGCAAAAACGCTTCTAAAGTTAGACACCTATTTTCTACTGAGGCTCATGCTTCTTGTCTTTAAGAGGTTGGAAAGTGTCGATTTCGCTCTCCAAAAGAAATACCCACAGTTCACCCACGGACAGCATTTAGTTAAGGCTGTTGAAGAAAGCATCGGTCAACTACGCGACGACTTTTCCAGTTTTTGGACAGATGTGTCTGATAAAGCGTGTGAAATAGACATCGGGACCCGAAGAGTTTCTAAAAGACCAATGCAGGCACCACGTCGGTATGATAAGGGTAGCACGCACATTACTTTAATTCCCCCAAAGCTCTGCACCGGCAGCGGTTTTATCTAGTTATTGACATGGTGCATGCATCACTGCGCACGCGGTCTCTGTCAGAAATGTGGTATCGCATGAAGCAAGTCCAGCAGTTCATAACAGGCGATGCTGACTGCACGTATCTATGCGAGTGCTACAAAGGAGATCTCAATGCTGTGCATCTTCAGCTTCACCGCAATATGTTACTTGACATAGCAAAGCAACGTGCATCGAGTCTTGTCACATTTCAAGATGTGGTCGACTTTCTTTCGACAAAAGCAAGTGAACCCTTGAGGGTGCTCCTTACAGAAGTTGTCAAGCTTCTACAAATCTCCATGACGATTCCTGTGACTTCCTGTTTGTTAGAAAGATCTTTCTCGTGTCTCCAGAGAGTTAAAGCCTACCTGTGCTCAACAATGGGACAGGCCAGACTTAACCATACCGCCTTGTTCCACTGCCACAAAGAGCAAGTTAAACAAGTGGATCTGAATCTTGTGGCTAACGAGTTCGTTCATCTAACAGTAGTTGGAGAAAATATGTTTCATGTTGAAATCTAAGATTACCATTTTTACGAATACAATCTAAAATGTCGTCTGTTGTCAAAGTTTGCTATTTTCTCAGCCATGTGTATCTGTTTTTATATTTATTTCTATATGATGACTGGTATATGAAAAAACTTTAACAGTTTTCTTATGTATACAGAATTACAGGTACACAAAAAACTGTAATAATTCCCTTATTTTTGTATTCTCGGAGTGTATACAACCACTGCGAAGACTGAAGTGTAAAATGTTCTTGGATCGCTATCCCCAGTTCTCTGTTGTAGGCTTCAAATTCAACTATTTATACGTACACAATATGTAATTTACATCTCTTTTCGCAGCATTGACATATCGTAGGAATTCTTAGTTGAATATCTCCACGAAAGGCTGAAATTCTCTGTTGATATTATGCACAAGTTTGCATTGATAAGACATATTCATTGTTTCCTTCTCTTTCTTTGTAAATGATTTTGTGAGTGGTCGTGTTAGGGAAATGTAAAAAAAAAAGAAAAACAGCAGGGTACAATGAAATGACCAAGCATATACGTCATGAGTGCTTGTATGTTCACTCTTTACTTTTTCGTGTAAGCCTTTTGTAACAGTTTCATTGACAATTGCTGAAATTGCGATGCAATTGCATATCCAGTCCAGAAGTTTCGTAGTAAGTAGAATATTTCAAGATACATTTTATTCGCTGAAATGGCCAGCAAAACTTGGCTCCTTCGCACAACAAGTAGGAGTATTTCTTGAACACCCCTTGCTTTTAAATCTTTTACTGGTCACATTTATGCAACGAATTTTTACTTCCGAACTGCCTATTAAAAAAAATATCAAATTGACTTTTTTTTTATGCTGATGATACAGCCATGCAATATTTTTGGAAAAATGCTACCATTAAAACACATATTCAAAGAAATTTCTACTGCATGAGTCAAACTGCAGAAGTTCACTGTTCATAGATTCGCGGGACTTCTTATTTGGAGACACCCTGTAGTTAGCCGACACAATGTAAAAGGCCTTCACTGGTACAGGTGCCCCTTATGATGATGATGATGATTAGTGGTGCCCCCTCCATAGCGGGGTGGTGACGTGTCATCTCATAAGGACCCCCCCCCTCGATTTTTCCCCCTCTCTTCGCCGCTTCCTGCAGCACTCCAGGCCTGCCCCCCCACGAAGTCTATGTCACTACACTACGTCCCTTTAAGACTCGCCATAGAGAGAACAGGTTTCTGTATTGTGAAACTGGGATTTCGTCTATTTCCTTCTAGCTTAATTGTCACCGCAGGGTCCACACTTATGCTGCTACTTGATGTGTAAATGTGCTACAAAGTGGAATAAGATGAAGAAAGACAACCAAGAAAATTATAGTAGATATGTACGTAATAAATGGCTAGCCAGTGCTAACGTTTTTGCGCTCTACATATCTTTTCTTTTATTCCATGCGTTCAACTTATTATACAAGAACGCACCTCTGTGCACCTGACTACTGTTTTCCCATTGAGCCTAACCTAACCTTATATGGCTCATATGAGACGGGATGCGGTCGTGGTACGAAAGAAGTCACAGTTTCCCCGCAAGAGCGAAGCAATGAATGCGATAGCAACAGCCTAAAATGTAACGCTGAGAACAGCAAGCAGATCGAAACGTGCAGCGTGCTGCTCACGCACAAATAAAGCACAAAAACAACACACACGAGACGAGAGCTAACAAAGAATGTTTACAGCTCAACGCTTAATGCACTGTTTAAATAAAAACGATGCACGAAACGTAATCACAGGTACAGATGTGAGTGCGAACTAAACAGCGTCCCAGAGGTTACTTCGCTCTGTTCGAAAAGCGCACTCTTTTCACAAACGGGGCCTGCTCAGAGAGCGAAGTGACCTTTGTGACCTAGAACTAACGCAATTGTTCCGGTGAAAGGTCAAGGCACACGATTCTCCCCACCGAAAAATAAGCGCCTAACCTCCCGCTCCCATCCGCGGGGCAAAGTACGTGTGGGAGCTAGATAAGGGCACATTGGCACATCACGAGCTGGGTGCCGAGCGCGGGCGGTTTTTTTCTTTCTTCTGTTTTATATATATATATATATATATATATATATATATATATATATATATATATATATATATATATATATATATGCTGTGCATGACGGCAAAAAGCAGCCAAGACAGTCCATATAAATTGCAATAAAACAAAAATAAGCTCTTGTAACTTTCGCGTCTCATTTAGTTGATATATATCAAAAATGGCACGGAAGGGGACCCCTGCATGAATAACGTGACTGACAAACAGGTCAGCTGGGACGTCGAAGTTATCCTTGGCTTGCAGGGACTGAACATTGTAAACACCAGTGAGGGTCACTGACATAACGGCGCGAAGGTTGAGAACATTATCACTAAAGTCACGCAACCAACGCTCGGCATTGGCTTGGCACTGCTGCATAGTGCCCCTCCCGTGCCAGACTCTGTCCTAGGTGCCGCTGCTCGTCTCCGCTTCAACACGTGCATGCATCCAACCTCCAACTAGCCAGCTTCCTCCCCTCGTCTCCACAATACAATGCTATTATGCTCTTCCTTTTCCCTTGTGTTGCTAAACTTTGCCCTCTCGATTCGTTTTCTAGTCCTTTCTTTCTTTCTGTCTCTTTATTTCCCAGAATAAAAAAAAAACATTACATTCTGGATGGTCTCCTGGGCTAAAAGCTGTAATCACTTGCATCACTCCTCCTGACGTGACCGTCTCTTGCCGCCCACTCCCTTATGCTATTTGGGGGCTGCTTTACACATGCCCGCTATTTTTGTATTATGTGAACCAGAGGTGAACAGTGGTGTTTGATCACATACAGGGCACATACCCACAGGTGTCAGCAGGGGGTTGCAAAGGGGGCATAGCTCTCCTCAAGCCACACCAGCTCACACCTTCACTCAAGCAGTGCTCTCACCATCCACGAAGCAACAATGGTTACCACCTACCCCCTCCCCCCCCAAAAAAGATCCTGCCGATGACCATGCTCATAGCCACTTCGCTATGCTCCAAACAAAGAGAATAGAGGTTTATGTGCGGCTCACTGTAATGACCCTACATGCCTGCCAAGCAGTTGGATAGAACCTGCGGAGGATTCTCAGGAGAGGAAGACGGACACACCGCTGGACCCAGTGTTGAGTTGACGAGGTTGAGTTCCCATTGACATAACAAACAAAATTATATGTAAGGCTGAAAATTGTGTGACTTGTCACGCACACCAGCATTTTTCGGCTGGAAAGAACTGATTGATTTGTGGAGTTTAACGTCCCAAAACCACCATATGATTATGAGAGATGCCGTAGTGAAGGGCTCCGGAAATTTCGTACCATTTGGGTTCTTTAACGTGCGCCCAAATCTGAGCACATGGGCCTACAACATTTCCGCCTTTATTGGAAATGCAGCCGCCGCAGCCGGGATTCGATCCCGCGACCTGCGGGTCAGCAGCCGAGTACCTTAGCCACTAGACCACCGCGGCGGGGCGGCTGGAAAGAACTGAGCACACCGGTGAAAGTCATACGAGTGTCGCAGACTATGACTCATCACATAAATGAAAGAAAGAGCAATGACATCATAGTCATAAAAAGAAATGAGGTCGTTTATTTACAAAAATACCAATTATATATTTACAGCACACAAAACAAATAGCACAAGGGAAGACAGTACACACAACATAGAGGAAACAAGTCTACACATAGCTATATAGTGCAACTCGAGCCGGAATGCTATCACAGTCTTTTGTATGTAAAGGTACAGAGGCTCATGTGTGTGTGACAACGGTGCACAACGCACTGCAAGGGTGGTTACAGTAGCCACTGAATGCGATGGAGGGCAATGGCCAAATGCCCTACGGGTGTTCACCAGCCAAAGTTCACATTAAGCTCCTTCACCTTCCTGGACACACCGGTCTCACCTGGGTTGCATGTTGTAGCTCTAATACCAGGCTATGAAGAGAATCTTGACAAGGAATGTGCATCCAGGTGAAAGCCTGCAGTGACCTTGAGTCAGTAACTCAGCATGCCACTACTTTTGTGCCATAGACAGAGTCTCCTTCTTCTCACGTGTCTTCCTCACCCAGTCCCGCCTCTCAGTTTCATCATTTGTTCTCGTGGGGAGTGCTCAGTGGACGAACATGTCTCTCGAGCTCTCGCATACCACAGGTGCCGCATGTCATCTTCGTAGCCATTTTATTTACAGTCCCCACACCACTCGCACGCGCCATCACAAAGACCCCCCTTTAAAAGTTTTTCAAGAGGAAAAAAAACTATAGCAATCTGCACGACTGTGATTTATACAAAGTTCACATTCAATAGACATACAATCTTCACATGGAACACCCTTATATTATTGCATTTCTTTCTTCCTTCCCGATGATTATCTTGAGGATAAGTTGGACAGCCTTTAATGCCCAGCTTCTCCAATCATCGTCACATGGAGCACCAATACACAGTCAAAATGGTGCACATGCTGGTATAGCCACCTAGCACCTCCCCTTTGCACAGCAACAGAGGTGCACTTGCCTATCGCTTTAACAGCACTATGAAAATTGTGATGAGTAAATGTGAGCTACGCCACTAGTGTTGCGAATACCACCAATGTGCGAACACCCCCATCACAAAATAACCGAAATGTCTTCACTATCATATTGCCACGTTCCTTTCCTCAAGTTTTGTTATCACCCCGTTAGACTACATTCAGCACAAACCGCACCTACGGTGTTCGAGAAGCTTCGAGGCTTTAGTAGATCGTTTTGTTAAGATTACGCCCTCTTTGGGAACGTCACAGATTATTCGGGAACCTACGTCGCCGCTAAAAATAATGCTAGAATATTCGATGGCAAGGGTTTAAATGCTGACATGATTCGCCGCTTGTCAGTCAATCGACAGCAGACGCTCTGCTCGCCGCTATCAGTGCCAGTGTCTTACTTTCTTTTTGCGTGGCCACAAATTCAGCCCGAATAAACAGTTTCTTCTTCGACCTGGAGTCTCCTCCCTTCGTTCACGCCGTCACGACCCCGTAACAATATTTTATTCAACATTCTCCGGAATAAGACTTGCTTTTGTTTTCTCTTTTCACCTGCGGAAGGTATCTTCACCTTTTATTTAATTGTAGTAATGAACACTTATAAAGGCAGCATAAAGAAGGACAGGCTACTTGTGTATTGCACCTGCTCACCTTGCTTCACTGCACTGACATTGACTTGTAATAAGCACAGCTATGGTGAAGTGTTGAGAGGGCCTGCTTTCTGTTCTGTAGGTGTAGGTTACACTTCCCAGTGGCTGTGGCTGCTCATAATTTTTTCCAACAGATAGTCACCACCAAGATCTGGAGGACAATAGCGTTAAAACACAACTCTAGTAGTGCTTACGACTGAGAAAAAATGCACATTTGTGGAATACTGTGTTAGCACTAATGATTCTGGCCTAAAATCACTTCATTCACACTCATGAGTTGCCAAAGTAAGCATACTTTCTAACCCAATACTACACCTTCACTCTCATTCTAATTAACCAAATCCACACTCCATGCACCACCTTACACTTCTTTAACAGAAGCTTTCTGGCACCTCACATTTAGGGCATCGTATTTGCATGACGAAGAGACATATGATCTGTGAGGGGGCGTTTTTGTGAAAAAGATGCATCACAGTGAGAACAGGAGAAGGGACGTTCCCTAGTGTGCATGCGAGAGTGTTCCAGAAGCTGCCTTTCTGAACCGAACGATGCACTGCAGTAGGCACAGGAGAAGGGACGCTCTCCTGTGTGAGTCCGCATGTGTATCACAAGGTTGCTTTTCATAGAAAAGGATGCGTTGCAGAGGACACAGGAGAAGGGACGCTCTCCTGTGTGAGTGCGCATGTGTATCGAAAGGTTGCTTTTCATTGAAAAGGATGCATTGCAGTGAATGCAGGAAAAAGACTCTCCAGAGTGCATGCGCATGTGTTTTACAAGGTGGTATTTCTGGGAAAAAGATGCATTGCAGTGGATACAGTTGAAAGGGCGCACTCCCGGATGAATGGCCATGTGCTTAACGAGCTGGCCTTTCATAAGAAATGATGCATTGCAGTGGACACAAGAGAAGGAACGCTCACCTGTGTGAGTGCGCATATGCATAACAAGGTGGGCCTTCATTGAAAAGGACGCATTGCAATGGAGGCAGGAAAAGGGGCGCTCTCCAGTGTGTACACACATATGGCTTACAAGGTGGTCTTTCTGAGAAAAGGATGCATTGCAGTGGCCACAGGGGAAAGGGCCCTCTTCTGTGTGAATGAGCATGTGCTTCACGAGGTGTCCTTTCATCACAAACGATGCATTGCAGTGGACACAGGAAAAGGGACCCTCTTTCTTGTGGCAGGAATGCAGTCGATCTTGCACAGACGCCAATGTAGCAGACTGCTCCAGGGACACGAAAGTCAAGGAACCTGCAATGTCATCGAGAGCACACAAAAGCAATGTTAATTGTTATTTCTATACAGCATGGAACCGACTGCAGAGCAGCTGAGTGAAGTAGGTGACGAACTTGTCACACCCAAACCAAAGCTACATCTATGGCAAGGGTGCGCCATCCAAGCTCTTACAATTCCCATCGTGCTGCATATGAACAGCAACTGCATGGTAGGCACTGCAACACTTAAACATTGTCAGAAGATCCTATGAATTGGTAATCGAGGCTCCTGAGAACATGTGAGCCAAATATAATAGTGCAGCACACAGCCTGGTAATTATTACTAATTATTAAACTCAGCTAAAAGTCACTTGCTCTTCTTCTGACCAATAATGCCATAATCCAAATTGCTGATCTAATAATCACGACGCACATGGCCTTTCAGTTGATTTGAACATCATGATCTGCAGAGCTCTGCCATCGTAAGATGCCGCCACATGGCTGCACTGCCCACTGAAAGTTTGGAGAGTGTTGGAAGAAAACAGGAGAAGAAAATGTTCAAGGTCATGGCATGCGCTCGAAGATATGAAAGGAGACTGAGGGTGTCTGTACGAGCTTGGTATTCCATATTAAACTTGCATACAGTGCAGAATGAGACGAAGAGGCTATGAACTAATATGAGCACTGATTTCCGACTGGTCTCTAATTTAAAAAACATGCAAATATAACTATTGTAAGACTATGTAAACGAGAGAAAATATGCCCAAAACGACAACACGATAGCGAATGACCCAGGGAAAGATAGTACACAAAAAGATCTGGCATTTCTAATGTCACACGTGCACGACTCTGGGTAAGAATGTATTATGTGCTTTCGTGTAGGTTTGTGCACTATCCTGGGCTGCTTCGTTTGCTATTGTGTTAGGGTTCAAACTATTCGGCACTTTGTCATTTGCTATTATAAGTATGTTATTGATGTCTTATTTTTATCTTTACCCTATATAGACTAGTGATACTTCTTTCATATATACTCCAGGCAACAGATTTATACTTTATCTTTTGTCTCAATACAATTCAAAATTTTCCCATTATATCAACCGCCTGTTCTGTGGCCAATCACCTATAGTGGGTAGGAGCCAAGGTTCAATGCATGAGCCAGCAAACAGGCGTCAACAACAGATAAGCAGTCTTCACGTGAATGCATTATTAAACTTGTGAGGCCGACAATTCAGAGCCGGCATTGATGGTGTAATTGAGTAAAATATGAGGAAAGAAAAAATAAGAATGATCCTCAAGCTAGAATAGAACCGAGGCATTCTGCATGGTAGTCATTTATTCTATAACGGGGCCATGTCAGTGCTGAAAACTTCCACAGGAAAAGAGCTTACACAAGCACCACATCGGGGTAACACAACTTGTGGTTGCGATAGTGGCTTGCTTCGACAGCAATAGAATAAACATTGATTACATAATCTACAGTCAAGTGCTGCTCGAATACACCGAGAAAAGCTAGTTATCACATGCACATAATCCAACCGTTCACACTATAACTTCGATCTCTGCTCTTATATAAGTGCAAATGTTACATCAGCCAATAAGCTCTCGCCTTTGCATGCCAATATAGTCAACATGTCTGACAAGCCCACAATGTGCACACAACTACTGAACTCAAAAATTGCAACATCGATCCACCAAGCAGTACAAATTGCCTCACAGCAAAAAATCTGCCATAGGCTGCCATTTGTGGACCGCTTTGCACACAATCAACTGCCGTAATTCATATAATCTGGAGGAGCATTTTATGAGAGAATTTACTAGTGGCTTTTCAGGGTGTTTATCAATTTGATTTTTCAAAAATTCCCCGACTTTTCCAGGTTTTCCATGATAATTTAAAGCAAATTCCATGACAGTTACATCTGCTTGGAAAACTATGTGCACTGGAAACAGACAAGTGGTAAAAAAACGAGGCAATTCTACAGAATAAGTAAATAAATGTACCGTACGTGCTCAGAATGTCCTGAACGCGTGCAGTAAATATGAAAAAATATGCATATCTGGTCAAAATGATACCTCTGAGCCAGAGAGATAGCAAGTTGGCTGTTTGGCAGAATGCAAATACACGAGTTAAAGGGAGCCCACAATAGTCCTACAACGCAGCCAAAGGTGCTTGGAAAAGTGGAAGTGGCACCACCTCATGGCATCTGTGTAAAAGGAGGACGCCTGCGCTCAGCTGGTTCGGCTATTGAAGTATATTCTAGTTCACTATAATGTTTAAGCCCAGGCCACTTAGGATGTGAATTGGATTAGATCAACCTGTATTTACTGACTTCACAAGATCTAATACGACCTGGATTGCTGCATTTACTATATATTTGCATCCCCACCTAAATTATACACCTCTAATATATACTCTTTAGTAAAAAAATAATAATACCTGTGTATTACTCCTGTATTCTGTGACATTGCATTGAAAATGACTAACAATGTCGCAAGAATAGAACCACACTGCATAATTTTCTCTCTTTTTTTTAGTTGTATTGCAGTTTTATCACCCAAATTAAGCTCAAATTTCCTCTTTTCTTGCTTTCTTTCTTCTTATATGACGAGCACATGCATGGTGATGTTGTATTTCTCTGGGCTCTGACGCTTAGAGTTCAACAAAGACTTCAGATGCCTGCAATGAAAGGTAGGAATAGCGTTTAACTAAAGTGATGACATTCGAATATGTGCTGGCCAGAAGGAATCTGCTTGGTCGCAACAGCTACCTTGATTCCACAGATTTATCACAGATGCGGGCAGGTTACCTTCGTTTGTGTACTCTTCTATGGGCATAATGCTAATTACTAATCACAGATTTAATAATACCATCTCAGGAAACTGAAATGAGAAATTTAGATAATGTTACCAAACTCTACACTTGAAACGCAAGCTACCAGCATTAAGTGCAAAGCTGAGGATGTTTGCTGTTGCATGACCAATAATAATAATGATAGTAATAAGAATAATAAAAGGCATTAAATAGCCCAATAAGCCTCAGCTAATGGGAGTTTCATCCAAACCAAAAGGCCTCCAAGCCGAGTAGAAATCATGGTCAAGACAAACATGCACAAGTTTACCTACATGAGTAATGTGGTTCAAAGTCAGATATGCTGTGTGATATGCGGAAGCAACAGGCATCAAAATAGTGAATGCACCAACATGGAAGCTAAGAAACGCCTTAAATAACGTGAAGCACAAGTTGCAGAGTGAAAATTTCCACGGTCTTTTAGGAGCAAAGCTCCTTAAGCCAAGAGTCGTGCGTCCGCGATGTATGTAGTACTAGTTGTCGTAGTAGTAGGTAGCCACCTCCATGGCCGAACTAGAGGAGTGGCACGCACGCACCCTCTTGAATTGAGGAGGAAACCCACGCAGATTCTTCATAAATAAAAAGATAGTTGTTTCTGATGAAATAACCTACAGAGATGAGTATCAGTGACTTAATCTCCAATAAAATTTGCCTTGAATTTGATGCTTACTAAAAAAACTAGTAACAGAAGGTCACACTTTGAGCACTATCTGACCAGAAAAGGTTGCCACGTCAAACTCGCTGGGCGCAACCTCTTCGGTTTTAGCAAGGTTTAGCGAGGGCTGGGCCGCAGTGCCATGAACTTGCGGCGGTGAAAGATGGGAACTAGACACGAAGCGCAAGCCGTAAGAGAGTGCGCGCGTGCCACTCCTTTAGTCCAGCCGTGCCACCTCTCGTTTAGTCCTTATAATGTCCGCTAGACGACGGTACTTCTACATCATGAATATATGATGAAAAGATGCGAGATGACGGTGCTGGGAGCATAGAGTTTCCTAATATACACTAGAGAGAACTCTGGCGCTAGTGTCTATGGCAGCTGCAACGCATGACGCTTCAGTGAGCATGGGAATGATGGATAGTACACACATTTGTCTAATATTCATACTTCTGGCCTGCTTTGGGCTCAATGTGTGTTCGTGTGGCTTGGAGCTGTTTTCTTACGAAACAAATATTAGCAAACGTTGAGCGGTCGCGCTTCACCATTTTATTCTTTTAGACTTACCTTTCCAAATCAGGGTACGCATTTCAAAAGGGTTGAATATTTCTTTCAAAACAAAACCGAAACACAGCAATAAATGAAACCGCAAGTACATTTCGCCGCCCGCAAGTACAAACACTAGGCAAATGTGGGGACTACTCATCATTCCCATGGTCGCTGAATGATCGCAGTGCCTGAGTCCCCTCTAGTTAATTTTAGGAAACTCTATGGCTTCGAGGGTTCACTAGATGGACGGATGGGTGGACAGACACACAGACAGCCAGATGGATGGATGCATGAATGGACGGACGCATGAATTGACGGATGGACGAACGCACAGATTAACGCAAAGACGAATGCACGGACGGACGGATTGATGCACAGATGGGTGCATGAACGGACGGAAACAAGGACGAACGGAAGCGTAACAGACTGACGGACGCTTCGCCCCACTCATCATCATGCACTCTGTGGATATGCTGTGTTTTTTTTACGTTCAGGCTGCCACAATCATGACAACCAGTACATCGGTGGAACCACCAACTTCAAGAAAAGTTAAACAACACGAATATGACGTCAGGAAACAATGCGTGACCTCATATTCCCTCGCTAAACACGTGGAATATACAAGCTACCAAAGTGACTGGTCAAGCGCGGGTGTTCTGGCCAAAGAAAAGCTTGCATCTGCCTGCACCTAGAATACCAGCACATACAAACAGCTGCACTTACAGTGAAATACAAACAACTGCACTTACAGCGAACAGGAATGATGGGATGCTCCCAACAATGTGGTCCCGGTGCTTACGTCGCATACTTAAGTGTACTTAAATACCCTGTACCTTTCTTATGGCTATTATTGTGAACATGGCTCTGTAGCGGGTGCCGAAATATTAGTAAGCTTTGCATTCATTTCGTAGGTGTATCCTTTCGCATCCACACTAGGAAGCAACACTAACGCACTGATTTTTATTTTTTCCCCTCTTGCCGTTCATCTTCTTGCTGTTCAGTGTAGTTGCAGCCAAAGGAGAGGCTTTTTAAGCTTTGATCAATGATGATGTCTATTTTTGTGATGACTGCACAGACTTCCATTAGTTTCCATGACCAGGCCAGGTTTTTCAGAAATTCCCCGACTTTTCTAGGTTTTCCTAGTTGGTTAACACCGTGCTTTTCAGTGATTGAGCTGGTAGTACAATCCTTCACTGACCAGTGGAGAGTGCAATGTGTCACATGATTTATTCACGTACAGACGAACTGGAAGGTTAAGGAACGTCAGCAGACCGAGGAGCATCAGCAGTCCGAAATCCAAGTAGGCGCAAGCTCAGGTAGTGCGTGTATAACACTAACTCTGTGGCTTGCCTTGCTTGCTGCTTCATCATCATCTCGCATTGTTCCCTACATTGGCCCCCGGTGAAGAGGGTAGCCATCCGGTGACTTAAGGGGTAGTCACTACAGTGGGGTCATAATATGGCTTCAGGTGACTAACATGTACAATTTCTCTGCCACGATGACGTAAGTCATCAGACAATGTCAAACGCTCAATCTCATGATTGACTGGCGATGTACGGGCAAAAATGCAGTAGGGCCCGTGGTATCGCACCACTAATTTCGACGAAAGGCCAGGAGTACTCGGCGGAATCCAGAGCGAAACAAGGGCACCAGTAGTGAAAGTAGGGAGAGGTCGGTTGGTGTCATGCCGTAGCTTCTGGTGGCCTTGGTCCTCGGTCACCAAAGAACGGGCCAATTGTCTGCAATCTTTGGCGTATCTGGCAACATCAGAAATTGCGGTGTACTCAGATGAGTCAGACGGGTAGGGGAGGATAGTGTCCAGCGTGCACGATGGTTCATGTCCGTACAACAGAAAGGGGAAAAACCCTGTGGTTGTGTGCGTAGCGGTATTATACGCATACGTGAAGAATGGAAGGACAGTGTCCCAATCGGTCTGGTCTGAAGCTGTGCACATTGTGAACACATCACTGAGAGTGCGAATAAATCATTCTGTGAAGCGATTTGTCTGCAGGTGATATGCTGTCGTCATGCGATGAACCATGTTGCACTGAGCGAGCAAGGCTTGAATGGCGTCAGACAGGAGGAAAACATGCCCCCTGTCACTCAAAAGTTCGCGGGGAGCACTGTGGCGAAGAACAAAGTTGTGCAAGATGAAAAACGCAACTTCTGTTGCGGTTGCTGCAAGGTAGTGCTGCCGTCTTCGCGTAACGTGTGAGGTGGTCTACGCCAACAATTATCCACCTATTTCTAGAAGACGACGAGGGAAGTGGTCCGTATAGGTCGACACCGACGCGGTCAAATGGATGCGCTGGACAAGACACAGGCTGAAGTGTACCGGCCAGGCATTGAGGTGGGACTTAACATCGCTGGCATGCAGTACAAGCATGTTCGTACTTGCGAACAAATGGGTACATGCCGCCCTAGTAGTACCGCTGAAGCAGACAGTTGTACGTTTTGAGAGTGCTGGCGTGAGCGCTTTGAGGGTCGTTGTGGAAAGCAGTACAGATTTTCGAGCGCATATGGTTGGGTATCACTAACAGCCACTTCCGACCTTCAGGCGTGTATTTCCCCCAATAGAGGAGGTCGTCTCGAAGAGCGAAATGTGTGGCTTGACGGCGGATAGTTTTCGAGACCGGCTGAGCCAACAAATCAGTCAGAAGACGAGGAGTTGGGAAATTCACGCATGTTTTCATTGCTTCGATGCCATGTCTGTGAAGTCAACTGGTGTCATGACAGCTGAAGGTGATGAGGTTGGGTCAGCCGGTAGCAATGATCGGGATAGCACATCAGCGACGAAGTACTTGCAGCCGGATCAGTATACAACACGAATGTCGTATTCCTGTAGGCGAAGTGCCCAATAACCAAGGCGCCCCACAGATCTTAGAGTGATGATAGCCAACATAAAGCGTGGTGGTCCGTGACGACTTTGAAAGGACGGCCATAAGGGTATGGGCAGAAATTCGCCAAAGCACAGATAATTGCGACGCACTCTTTCTCAGTGACGGAATAATTGCACTCAGCTTTCTTGAGGGTTCGACTCGCGTAAACGACAACGTATTCTTGGTATTCTGGTTTTCGTTGAGCCAATACTGTGCCAAGACCGACACCGCTGGCGTCGGTGTGGATCTCCGTAGGCGCATCAGGGTAAAAATGACGTAGTATTGGAGGCGTTGTTAATAACCGCCAAAGCGTGGTAAAAGATTCGTCACACTCTTTTGATCAAGCAGAAATGCCTTTGGAGGTTGTCAGTGGATTTGTAAGAGGCGCTATAATGGAAGCGAAGTCGCTCACAAATCGATGAAAGTATGAGCACACCCCAATAAAACTTTCAAGCGTCTTCATGTAATTGGGCTTCGGATAGTCGGCCACGCCGTGGAGTTTCACAGGATCCGGGAGAATACACCCCTTGCAGACGACGTGACCAAGTATAGTGAGCTTGCATGCGGCAAAATGGCACTTCTTGATGTCAAGTCGATGGCCAGCAGAAGTGAGACACGTGGGAATAGCATGAAGACGAACAAGGTGAGTGGAAAAGTCGTGAGAAAAAACAACGATGTCGTCAAGGTAGCAGAGGCACGTGTTCCACTTGTTGCCGCGAAGGATGGGGTCCATCATCTGTTCTAAAGTAGCTGGGGCATTGCAGTGTCCAAACGGCATGACGTTAAGCTTGTACAGACCATTAGGTGCGACAAATGCAGCCTTGGATCAGTCAGGGTCAGCCATGGAAATTTGCCAATAACCTGAGCGTAAATCCAAAAAAGAGAAATATTCTGCTACTTGCAAGCAATCGAGAGCATCATTGGTGCGTGACGACGGGTACATGTCCTTCCGAGTTATCTTATTGAGCCGGCGATAGTCGACACAGAATCGAATAGACCCATCCCTTTTGCGCACAAGCACAACAGGGGATGACCAAGGGCTCTGCGATGGCTGGATGACACCGTGCTTGAGCATATCATCGACTTGTTCGTTGGTAATACGCCGATCTCCCGCTGAAACTCGATATTGTCGTTGGCGTAAGGGAGCATGAGAACTGGTGTCAATGTGGTGCTTGATGTTCGCTGTGTGACCCAAAGATGGTTGCGCACAATCGAAGGAAGAGCGGAACTCTCGAAGAAAGGACAAGAGTTGACGTCGTTGTGTCGGCGAGAACTCAACGGCAACAGAAGGGTGGAATGAGTCTGGTGCGGGCAGTATTGCCACAGGTGGCATCATGGCATTGACCTGAAGGTGCGGTTGACTTTCAGCAAACTCCAGAGGGCACAGGAGGTCAACGTCTTATATGCTGCCCAAACATTCTCTGCGATGTAAGGTGACTGGTAACGATAGTGAATTCGCAATAAGCATTGCTGGTAGCACCGGATTCCACGGTGAGTACGGCAAAGAGCAGGTGTAGGCTATGGTGATGGAGAAATACGTCAGACAGAGTAAACAAAACAGTACCGGCAGGGGTGGCCGCACAGGTCAAGGCTACAGGGGTGGATGTGTTCGGTGCTATGTCCATGTGTGGAGAAACGACAAGTTTGCAAGCTTCGGGAAAGGAATCCCGAAACGAGAAGTTGGCAGCGGTGTAAGGGCAACTTCTGCACGTGAGCAATCTATGATGGCCTGGTGACGTGAAAGAAAGTCTCATCCAAAAATGGCTTCGTGGGAGCATGATGCCAGCACAAAAATTCAATGACATAAAGTTCACCTTGTATAGTGACACGTGCAGTGCACACAGCTGAAGGTTCTACGCACTGCGAGTTGGCCGTGCGGAGCATCAGGCCCGAAAGCGACGTCGTCACCTTTTTCAACTTGCGGCATGAGGTCTCACAGAATATGGAAACGGCGGTTCCTGTGTCAATAAGAAGCACTTGTGCGGCGGTCCTCTCTTTGATGTTGATAACGTTTTGCGGCGAAAGAGATGGGGGCCTTGAGCAGTTATAGTTGTGTGCAGCTGTTGCCTCCGGAGCTGCAGCAATCCGTTTCCCTCTTCCGCAGCAGGTCGGCGACGCATAGGTGACGGGGAGCGTAGTCGAGGAGATGGTGACCGATGGTTCGTGTAAAGTCATTGATCGTCAGGGGCTGCCCAAGCAACCGGCCTGATCACGGTGTCAAAAGAGCTTGGCGACAGTGGCGAGCGACATGTCCGGGGATACCACAGGTGAAACAGATGGGCCTGTTATCTGGCGTCCTCCAAGCATCTGAGTGACGGTAAAACGAAGCTGAAGATCACGCGAAGGGATACGGCACAGCAATCGGGATTGTAGGCACGACATGGGGCGCCATGGCAGGTTGAGCATGAGGCATACGCTGTTGCGTAGGCCGAGCAACGATAGCAACGTACGTGAGAGTCGCAGTGACAGGTGGTTGCTGATGCATCGGTGGGAGGGCCTCAGCGACTTGGGTCCGAATGGCGTGTTGGAGGTTCGGAGCCAAAGCATGCGCGGGCGCATGTGTCAGTGGCAGCAGTGACAGCTGGTGCGCTACCTCTTCGCGGACAAACTCCTCGATTTTTGAAAGCAGCGACTACTGATTGGCAGGACTGGCAGGTAGGCGCAAGCTCACAAGCGTGTCTGGCGTCGTGAGGACTTGACGAGCAATTGCACGCTGCCTACACAGCTCGAGCGAAGTTCAAGGTGCAGACAGGAGTCCACACACCTCCACCAGATGTCACGTGATTTACTCACGTACAGACGAACTGGAAGGCCGAGGAACGTCAGCAGTCCAAAATCCAAGCAAGTGCAAGCTCGGGTCCCACGTGTATAACACCAACGCTGTGGCTTGCCTTGCTTGCTGCTTCGACATCGTCTCGCATTGTTCCCTACACAAGCATCATCTTTTTTTCGTAACTTCTATCATCTCTTTCATCATTCTCAGCCTGTGCTTGTCCATTGCAGGACAAGAGCTTCTCCCAATGATCTCCATTTTATCCTATTGTATGCGAGCTGATTCCATTTACTCACAGTGAACTTCCTAATTTCGTCACTATATGCAACTCGCTACCTTCCCCAACTAAATTTTCCATCCCTTGTTACGATACTGTTGTTCTTACTATCCACCGGTTGTCTGTTCTACGCATTATGTGATCAGCATAGGTGTATTTCCTTCGCCTGAGGCCTGCTAGAATATCTGCAACACCTGTCGGTCCATTTAACCACGCTACCGCCTTTCGATCACTCAATATTATTCTTATCATTCTATGTTCCATTGCACGCTGTGTGGTCATCAGCTTTTGCTTTGGTTTTTTTCATTAATCCCCATATTTCAGCCCCATAAGGCAGAACTGGCAGTATGCAGTGGTTACGTACTTTTCCCTTCAATGATATTGGCCGATTTCCTGACATTATTTATGAGCAGAGAAATAATGCTTTTGAGCATGAAAATCTCAATTTGTAGCAGGTGACGAGAACAAAATATGTAGTTTTTAGCCTAAAACTGTACATTTGGAGCAATGTAACAATCAGATTTACTTTCACAAAAGAAAAATATATGTACAAACCATTTACCATCAACTAACTCGTGCATAGTGCGCATGACCACTGCTACTTTTATTAAAGCAGTCTGCTGAACCACCCCCAGTGCTAACAATGTTGAAGTCCACAATAGCATTTGCAGAGCCTGTCAAAACATTTGACAGGTGCTGCCTATGCTGTTGTCATTCTACCAATTTGGTCATATTGAAATTCTGAAGATTCATAAAGTTGAAGCGAAAAGGGGTAGCAAAAAAAAAAAAAACTCGCTTACATTTTTTGTTTGTTTCATAAGACAACAAAAATGTTGCACATCCCTCTGAATGATTACGTTATTTTTTAGATGTCAGCTGTCATACTTTTGCTGATTATATGGCATGAGTATGCATGAGTAATTGAGGAAGAAAATTTGGTGCCCTGTCACAACATGTACTATCATTAGCCCCCTGTAAATAAATGGGTGTGCTTTTCTGCACAACAACGATGTATTGCGCAAAAGTGGCTTGGAAAGCCTCGCGCGCATCATAGAATTAAGCCATGAAATTTGAGCATCATTGCCCTTTTTTCTTTTTCAGTGATGTTAGGGTATAGCAAACTAGTAGTCAGAGTTAAGGTCTGCAAGTATGTTATGGTCATCTATGAATTGGATGATGATGTGCAAACTGCAGGAGATTACCACACTCTCTATATACTAATAAAATTAGCAGTACTGAGAAAATTTTGAGACTGTTTGGCTATTCTAGCACAGCATAGCACAACTTCAACAAATTTCATGGTTTTGGTCCACCTTGGAGCAAAATTAAAGTGCATCAAATTGGCACAGCTGTTACACACCTGCTGCTTGAATGCCCTTGACTCTGAAATAATATCCTGATTAAGCACCAGATTGAGTTGTTAATTGATTATTTATTAACAGCAAGGTATCTGTTTTTATTAAAAGCCTGCCTTCAGTAGTGCTGTCTTAGGCATTTAGAAAATGTTACCCCACAAACAAAGTGCCGAAAACATTTTTTTTTATAATGTTCGGCCATCATATAGCGGATGTTCCAGGCCATTTTACAAAAATTGTCATTTCACCACAGGGGTGCCGCCGCGTCCTCTTCATGTAATGCCCATAGGGTATTCACAATTTACTGGGCCAGTACTAAGCACAAAGTAGATTTATTACCCCAAGTATCCATGCTGCGCAGTGAGAGAATTTGCATTATTGAATACTGGTACGTCAACTACAGCGAAGGCTGTGTTGAGCTGAGCAATAATCAAGGCTAATCGTTAGACCAAGCCCATATCTTGAGATACAAAATGCTAATATTATTTAAAAAAAGGAAAAGCAATATCGTAGGCTTAAGCATGTTAATTCATGAGTGGTGCTTAAATGCCTTCCACATGTGGACAGCGCCGTTTTCGACCATATATATACGATTGTTTGAAAATATGGCCATATCCGATTGCCATATAGTTACATGAAGTACTGCGCATTTTGGAAATTTGTCACCAGTTGCCAATTTACAGCTGGTGTAACCAGGGGTGTGCAAATATTCAAATTTATTGAAGAGTTGGAATGCATTTCATTTTATTCCGCACTCGAGCCAAATAGCACTTCCCTAAAATATTGAGTATTTTCTAAATTGTTTTCGAATAATCGGCACCGATGGAAAAATCCCCAAACTAACGAAACTTTGGAAGAGTTGAAAGCTATACCCTTTTCCATTTTTTCACTAAATTACCAATGATAATGCAGCCCAAGTTTTTACAAGACTACTAATGCTACATTTATTACCAAGCGAAGGTGTTTCATTTGAAAGCTCTACTTTTACTCAATTTTTACTACAACAAAGCTGCATCGCATTAATCAGTGACTGTCTTCGCCTTGTAGTAACTGAACGGGGGTGCTACGGCTATATCTAGCTTCATGAATAACAACAGATGCAGGTGTTGTTTTTGCGTAAATTATTCATTTAGATATAGCGTTCAATACCTAAGTTCGCATGCTTTCAGGGCCAGGGCTCACTTGTGATGACAGGTTTATCAGTTTCATTACATTTTCAGCTGTGGTCCTGGTGTGCGGTTCAATGAAGTTTAGTGCTTTTTATATCTTAATTCTATTTAAAAGCAGGAGACAAAGTATTAACCTGACACTGCAGTCACTGCTGGATTTCAACCTACAGGAAATATTTCAAAGGCTCTGATCGGTGCTCCACAAGTATTTCCCTTAGATTTCCCAACTGTGGAATTTTGAGACTGCTAGAAGTAACCTTAAGGTTTAGGTGAAAGCTTGTGAATATTGATTTAAAATGAAAGGGACATAGTGGAGTTCCAGCAGACTTTCGAAAATGGCTATGAATCAAAAGCTATTAAAAGATATTCGAATAGAATTCTTATTCAATTCAATGCCATCGCTATTCAATTTGCATTAAACCTGGTGCCATAATTCATGAATTAAAACCCCCAAAACATAACACATTCAATGTTGCTCGAAGAGCACAAAGCCGTAAGCACCTGAAGTCTGGTAATGCACAGTTTTTCAGACAACAGTTTTCCTTTCCTCACACATTACAGAAAATAGAAAAGTGCGAGTACCCGGACCTGTACTCCTCGCTGGATCAATAGGGCTACCACCTATTTTAGCAAGGCATTGGGAAAGTGAGGTGAGGAATTACTGACGTAATAGTGAGGAGAAAGGAAAGGAATATGTGAGAAAGCGGGTTAAGCAGCTCATGGTGAAATTTGTAGCACACACAGTTGAATGCAACAGAGAGACAAACCAGCAATACTTTGACTTTCTTCTTTGTGTAAGCAACACCACCCTAATGTGTTGCTCACACGAGCAGTTGTTGCCTCTGATCTTTCGAGGCACCAGCTGAAGCAGCTGCTCACAAACCCCCATCCAGATGCCAGAGTAGCAAATGGCAAGGGTCCGAAGCCTCTCCCCGACGGTGGCGTCACTAAGTGGGAGCGTGCCACTATGCCTTGTTTGCACACTGGTGAACAGTGGCACGCTTGTACGCCAAGGGCCGCTCCCCTCACAAGCCTGCGAACCTTGCGGTGACTCTGAGACATTTGAACACCTTCTCTGCGATTCCTCATCATTGACGCAGGAACCCTCCAGGCTCACCACGGCCTACAGGGCCTCCCTGCAACCACTCCCAACCACTTCCTGTTCCCTTCGCCTCCCAACCTCCGGGCTCTTCACAGCCTGTTGGAGCTTCTGGGGGTGACTGGAATCGCTGCCTACCGTTAAGCGCCCGCAACTTGCTGGTCACTCACTTCCCCTTTGCTCTCTCCCATAAATGAACGAGACCTCGGCTGCTTATCCTTCTAAGTTTGTACTATCTTTCTTTCTTCTGCTATCTCTTTGATTTCTCACTTTCTTTTCTTCCCTCACGCTGCACCGTGCTCCCTATTGGGCACCATTAGGCACCATTCCTACAATAAGCACTACTACTACTACTGTCGACACCACAAATTTCACCATGATCTGCGTTCGCCAAGTAGTGGTGCTTGCTTGCCAGCTCCACTGTTTACTACCATTTCCCAGACGCTCCAGTGGCTAGCTTTTTTTGCTAATTTTACAATGAATACGGACACTTACCTGAAGAAACAGCTTGAGGCTCTGTTTGCGTAGTGCTTGTTGAAAGAATTTTCTTTACATCTGCTTGTGATGCTTCGTGACAGGTAAGTAGTTGCACTTGAACAGATTTGTCTGCTGCATTGCCTAGCTCACATGGTGTCGCTGGTGATGTTTCTGCAGCTTTCCACGCCTTGCGATGCAGGCTCGTTTCTCCTTCATGTACTGGCTCTACTGCGAGGTCCTCCTGAAATAATTGGGATAGTGTTGCTGCGAGCGACAAGGCTACAAATCATTGCCAATAAAAGCAATGAAAACCCTCGTACATGATCTGTTTCGCTACAATGACTTGGCGTGTGCCTGACTGTTGAGTCTCCCGAGAGGAGCTGTTGAAGACAATGGGTCAGTGTATGGAAATCTGAGCTACTTGTACATACACAACAAAACAGGAACTACTGGCAATTACTAGGTTGAATATTTCTCGTTTTCTAAAAAAAACAGGTGAGACCACTGATTAACCCCATGATGTAATCTTTCGGCATTAGCTTTCTCTGACACTGTACTTCATTCGTCTTGCAGTTCCAACAAGCTCTTTGCTTCTCTTTCAATCATATCCGGTAGACCACTTTCGAATTTTCAAATTTTGCTAAAAAGATTTAATGATGGAACTCCATAGTTCTGGTTCAAGTTAAAAGTCATATTGGATATCTATAGTACTAGAGCAGAACTTCACTTCATACAGGGGCCAAATACCTGTCAGTGTAGTTAAGGCCACCCGAGTTTCTTGAAACATTCTGAGCAGCTACAGTAGTAAGGATAGTCAAGCAAGTTGCTATGAATGCATTGCCTAATAGCAAAAAAAAAAAAGAATGGTGATAAAGGCCAGAAAGATGCTACAAGCACTAACTTTCAAATGACATTTATTTTTCAGAAAGACGACACATGAGTGTGATGAGTGTGAGCAGTGACCGCGTCCAAAAGCGAAAAATAATCTGTCTCCGCTCACAGCCCTGAAACCAGCGAACCTAGCTTTTTATGCAACAAGGATAAAGACAGGTGGCTTGCGCACTTACATCCCAACCTTGTGATAAAGAAGATTCGGCTGCCTCTCTAGCTGTTTGATTGTAGTGCAGAAAAGCTGAATTTTGTCACCAGAAGAACGAGCACATTTCTGCTCTGCACAATGAAGAAACGGATGGCTATATATGGTCAAAATTTTATAGGGACGCTAAAGAGGAACAATGACATAGTTTAGATTTCCAAACTGCACTCTCAGAACTCTAACACCATATGTATCACTATCATTCGTTAACTATTAGCAGAGAAAATCAAGGTTGAAGTGTCATTTCTAATTTTCATGCCAAAATCTCCGTATGTGATGTATCAAATTTCAAAATGCATTTTCGGTATTTTCATGTCATTAGCTCCATGAAATTTTCTGAAACTCCGATTGCTAGGTCTATGGCACCCACAGATTTATTGTACTTCATTTTCATCGATTGGAAGGTACGTAGGACCCAGTGCCATTGGCTCCATGAAATGTTTTGAAACTCTGATTGCTAGGTCTATGGCACCCACAGATTATATTGTACTTCATTTTTATCTATTCGAAGGTGTGTAGGACACAGTAGACACCTTCGATATTTGCTATGTCATGATGTTTGATGTTGGGATCTCAAGGTAGTGTTGCCACCCGTGTTTTCTTCTCATGCATTTTCTCGCTTACTCAGTGCCGTGTCGTGGTAAGAGTGGTATTTTTGAGATCGTGAACTTGCACTTCACTAATACGCAAAAAACAGTTGTGCTCTTTAGTGTCCCTTTAAGGAAGAATGGCGCTCTGGGAACATTTATGCACGTCCCAATTGTTTCATATACATGTGACGGCAAGATATTGGCAATAAATATCGAACTACGCTCTGTTGCATTTCACAAATTGAATGGCATGGTGCCTCTCACATGGTCTAGTCAGTATATTACTTTTGTTATAATACCCGCCACGGTGGTCTAGTGGCTACGGCTGCTGAACCCTAGGTTGATGGATGGAATCCAGCGCCGTAGGCGTGGACCTACGGCACAACGTGCCCATGCTCCAAGCTCTTAGCAAGAGCTATGCGAGCAATGAGGTAAAGACTATGATCATGATGAGCGATAATAATGCTGTGACTATTTCAAGCAAAGCACTTCGCGAGACTCTATGGCTGAAAATCACTGTGGACGAAGCCGTAACAAACAAAGATGCCGCCGGCCACTCACCATATTATTTTCACAGCGAGCGGCCACGGAGCCATTAATATTTCTAAATGCTCTAAGTATATTGTAAGTGCATGGGTAGTGGGCATGCACCAATTATATTCTAAGTGTGAAAGAATGACAGCTTACGGCAACAGTTATGAAGTAAGCATCTTTCATTACGCACACCTGACGCACGCATTTAGTCGTCAGTACTGAGTACGGGCAGCAAGGTGCTCATTAACGTAGAAAATGTTGCCACTCACATGCTGGTTCTCCCATTTATTCATTGTAGCTTCGTGAAAGAATGTACCCCTAAGATATTTTTAAACCCTGCTCGCAGCACGCACTAACGGGCCGGACATGGGTGCTTGTTTCACCATAGCTTTTTAAGCAATGAAAAGCTTCTGTCTGCTAAGATTCTCAACGTTGCGTGCCCGCTGCACCACAAGTGGCGCTGCGCGCGCCTTTCAAGGTGCCCCTTATAGGTCCCTAACAGAGTGTATAGCCAGATACAAGGCACCAAGGCACCTAGACAACGAAAGCGTGGCAGCCAAGTGGTTCCATGACTAAAGAAATAGATCTGCTCATGCACCCGGCAGTACAGTGCACTAGAAGAGGGCAGTGGGCTTACTCCGCCCCACCTACGCCGCATTTGGCGTCACATAGAGGAAGTTGTCCCACAGGCATTTTCAATGAAAGACTCCCCTGCAGAAGCTGCTCGCCGACGCTCGCTCGTAAGAGTTGAAACATGCATTTCTTCGATATTTGTAATAAACTTGCATGTTTCAACTGCCCTCTGACTATATTGTTACGGATGTGATGGGTTTATTTAGACTGAAAAATGTCAGCACTCTACCGTCACTGTCGAATCACCATTGCTCGTGAGCGTCCGATCTCTTCTTCTTCCTCGCTCTTTCAGTCCGCGTTACATTTCCCTCCGGGCCAGACGAAGCTCACCAAGCGAGTAAAAGCGATTCGTTGTTGTAAGGCTTCAATCGGGCAATGTGCACAATTTGCATCTTGCGCGAACGCCGGTTCTCAGCTGTCACTTTCGCAACAGCGTAAGTGATGTCACTTAGGCACTGAGTAATGACGAATGGTCCTGAGTACTTAAAAAGAAACTTCTGGCAAAGTCCCTTTTTTCGAACGGGCATCCACAGCCAGACCAAATCACCTGTAGCGAAATTCACGGGCGGGTGTTTTGCGTCGTAACGGCCTTTCGCACGAGCATTGGCGGAAAGAGTTCGGAGCCGAGCAAGTCGACGAGCTTCTTCGGCGCGACACAAAGTCTGCGCGACACTAGCGTTTTCGTTTGTCGAAAAAGAAAGTATGGTGTCAAGGAAACTTTGGGAATGGCGAGCATAGAGAAGAAAAAAAGACGTATAACCCGTGACTTCGTGTTTCGCGGTATTAAAGGTGTATGTAACAAAAGGTAATACGGCATCCCAGTTCTATCCGCTGCGACGTAGATTGAAAGCATGTTGATGATGATACGATTGGTGCACTCAGTGAGGCCGTTGGTCTGAGGGTGGTATGGCGTGGAATGGCAATACTGACACCAACAAAGCCATAGCAACTTTTCGACGTCAGCGGTAAACTGTCGGCCGCGATCACTTATCACCACACGAGGGGCCCCGTGACGAAGTATGATCGAGTGTAGAAGAAACCATGACACATCAGATGATGTGGCTGAAGCAACCGCCATCGTTTCAGTATACCGCGTCAGGTAATCTACGCACACAATAATCCAGCGGCGGCCGGTGGTAGACTTGGGGAAAGGGCCCAGTAAATCTATGCCGACTTTTTCTAATGGTGATGTCGGTGGCTTAACCGGCTGCAGTGGGCCGGCCAACGGTAGGTTGTTTGTGGCGTTGGCAAACATCACAACTTGCGACGTAGTGCTTGGTGGTCTTCCAGAGTCGAGGCCAGTAAAGACGTCAGATACGGTGAAGCGTTCAGGCAAATCCAAGGTGCCCAGACGTGATGTCATCGTGCATGGCTTGGAATACCGCAAGACGCAGGCATTTTGGCACGACGAGGAGTAGTGTGGAACCATGACTGGAGTAATTCTTGCGATATAGTAGGGCGTCATGAATCACGAATGGCGTGGCGTGTTTAGAGCTACGAGCCACATCAATCATTGGTTTCAGGGAAGGGTCATGCTGTTGCTCGTGACGTAAGACGTCCAAATTTGGGAAGTTGGATGAGATTGCGGCCAGGCAGTTGTCTAAATAATCATCATCAGCATCCACAGTCGGAGATGGAAGATGAGATAAGCAGTCGGCATCTGCATGACATCGACCGCTCTTGTAGGTCACAGAATAATTATATTCTTGAAGCCGTAAGGCCCAGCGAGCCAACCGACCAGCTGGGTCACGTAGTCCGACAAGCCAACAAAGCGAATGATGATCTGTGACGATCTTGAACTGCCGGCCGTACAAATAAGGTCTGAACTTTTGGACGGCGAAAACAACTGCAAGACATTCCAGTTCGGTGACCGTATAATTCCTCTCCGCCTTAGTCAAAGTACGACTTGCACACGCCACGACGTGCTGGCGGCTGTCGTGATATTGAACTAGCACGGCACCAACACCGATACTACTAGAGTCTGTATGCAGTTCCGTGAGTGCCTCTGGGTCGAAATGACGCAAGAGGGGCCCGAAAGTAAGCAAATACTTCAGCTGCTCGAAAGCAGCCTCACACTCAACAGTCCATCGGAATGGGGCGTTTTTGCAGAGCAACTCTGTCAGGGGATGAGCAAGCTGGGCGAAGTCTTTGATAAACTGACGAAAATAAGAACACAGGCCCACGAAGCTACGGAGATCCTTCACAGACGTCGGTTGCTTGAAGTCCCAGACAGCACTGATTTTGTGCGGGTCTGGTCGTATACCGTCCCTGTCGACTAGATATCCAAGCACAAGGGCTTGACGCTCACCAAAATGACACTTCTTTGCGTTTAAAACGAGACCAGCTTGTTTGACGCAATCTAGAACAACGCTAAGCCGATGGTTGTGCTCTTGGAATGTCTTGCCAAAAATAATTACATCATCGAGATAACACATACATATCTCTCATTTGACACTGCAAAGGATGGAGTCCATGAATCGCTCGAAGGTAGCTGGGGCACTGCATAAGCCAAACGGCATAACATTGAATTCAAATAACCCATCAGGCGTGACAAAAGCAGTCTTCTCTTTGTCAGACGGATGCATTGATATTTGCCAGTATCCAGACCTTAGGTCGATGGACGAAAAGTATGCAGCCGAGTGCAGACAATCAACAGCATCGTCGATGCATGGTAGCGGATACACGTCTTTCTTTGTGATGGCGTTAAGACGGTGGTAGTCTACACAAAATTGCCAAGAGCTATCTTTCTTTTTTATCAGTATAACAGGAGCTGCCCAGACTGCTTGACTCTTGAATAACGCCTTTCTGCAGCATGTCGTTGACCTGATCGGCGATCACTTGCCTCTCTGACGGGGATACGCGATAGGGTTTCTGGCGTATCGGTGTAGCATCTCCCGTGTTGATGCGGTGGTACATACGGGATTCAGACAACATGGAACAACGCTTGTTTTGAGCAAAATCAAAGACTCCCGCGTAGCGTGTAAGTATCTCCTCAAGGACATTCTGCTCGGAAGAAGGCAACGACTTATTGATCATACGCTTAATCTCGGCTGAGTAGTTGGGCGCAGTCTGACTCATGGCTGGAGACTCCGAGACCATTCTGACGTCAATTGTGGCCTGCTCCTTGAACGTTCCCAGTTTGAATCCGGCTAGTAGAACAACAGGCTCTGAGGCTGCGTTGAGCGCCCACAAGCAAGCATGTCCGTCGATGGCTGTAAGGACAGACCGTGGGACCAGCACATTCTTCTTGATGGCGTTTGCATGATCAGGCTCCACAAGTCCAGTGCAGGGTCCTGAGCGGACATGAGAAGAGCATACGGGTACAAACACTGCTGTCCGACCAGGTATCGTAGCATCTTCAGACAACGAAAGAGCATCGATGGACAGAGTCGCAAAATCGTCAATTATTGCAGGGGGCAACGTACTTTGTAGAAGAATCTCTCCAGTTCCACAATCAAGCGTAGCGCCGCATTCATGAAGCAGCTCTATCTCTAAAATGACGTCTATGAGGTGCGCGAGCCAGCACAGTGAATTCAACTCGGAAATTTTGTCCACCAATCGTGAGTACAACTGAACAAATACCAACAGGACTTAACGCTTCGCCTCCAACTCCACGAAAAGTTTCTTTACGATTCCACGCGAACATAACTTTGTGACCCAAGAAACGATGTTTGGAACGAAGGCTCATAACCGAAACAGCAGTACCAGTGTTACAAGAGCAAGAGTATCTACACCGTCTATACACACACGCACTTTGTTCATCAACATCACAGCAGAAGGAAAACTGACAGTCTCGCGACCGCACCTCCATCGGTCACACCAGTTAGTTTCCCAGCTGATGCGGGGAAGGTGACCAACGACGCGGAGATGGCGACCGGCGGGACAGTGTCGGAGGCGGCGTCAGGCTTCGCTCAGAGGCGGGGGACTCACTGCGAAATTCGTTAGGCCATTGCTGTTGGGGACGGTGGTCGGCCGGGTGAGAGGTCCAGGTTTTGTGCATACGAGGCGGGTGCGTCGAAAAACGTGGCGGCGCAGGCGTTTCGTACATACAAACCCGATACGTCGAAAAACGTGGCGGTGCAGGTGGCCGTCTGGGACAGAAGCGCGAAATATGCCCTGGGAGACCGCATGTGTAGCAAACGGGGACTTGTCGGCTTACATTAGCAGGAGCAGAGGTGGCAGAACTACGCGGAGACGAGTCGTGCTCCGCAGGAACATTTTGTGATGACGCATAGTAATCTTCTGGTAGAGGCCTGGTTGACGACTGTCGGAGGTCCGCAGCGGCACGTCGAGATGATGACATCCGGTGGTGGCCACGACCAGTCTGGGAAAACGGAAGCCGCGGGGTAAAATCTGCAGTTTCTGTGCGTGGTCGGTTTTCGACGTGGCACTCTCGCATCCAGTAGGGAGGTGGTTCGGGGCACGCGGCGAACGAGCATTGGTGGTGAACGTCACCTGCTTGAAGTCGTACGAGCTCTTCTCGAACTACCCAACGTACGAGGAAGGGAATGTCTTCGCAGGTGGCGACGTCCACACTTGCGACAGTGGGAACATTGTCTAAGCGCCCGAACTTGGGTAGAATTCTCCGGGTCTTCAACACCTCGAATGTGCGACACTGCGACACTGCTGCCTGAAAATCGAAGGAGTGTTCAAGTTTTCTTTTGTTATAAAAAATTGTACACGTCCTCGGCGATGCCTTTTAACAAATGACCGACTTTGTCTTCGTCAGACATATTTGCGTTGACAATCCCGCAAAGCTTTAATACTTCTTCAATGTAGGTTGTGCACGTCTTGCCGGGCAACTGAGCCCTACGTGACAGCATTTGCTCAGCTTTCTTTTTCATGGAACTCCTGCCCCCAAAGCAGGCCTTCAGTTCCTTTACAAATATATCCCAAGTGGGGAGGACATGTTCAAGGTTCTCAAACCAAAGCAAGGCTGTCCCGGCAAGGAAGAATACTACGTTCTCGAGCTTTGCCGGTGCGCCCCATTCGTAATAGCGGCTCACTCTGTCAAAGCGTTTTAGCCAAGCGTCGACGTCTTCGTCAGTTTTACCAGAGAAAATTCGTGGCTCAGGTGCCCAGTAGTCTGGTTGTCGAGGTCGACGGCCCCCTTGTGCCGTGTCGATGGCACTGGTGGACGCAGCAGCGTAGTACGTCAATGGGATTGCTGTGTCGTAGTTCATGCTGATGTTGTCCGGGGGTAGGCCAGCTAAGCATCTGCTTCTTCGAAGAACTTCTGCTGCGGGGTCCGGGATGGCAAGTTACCCAGCACCTCCACCAAAGCTGTTACGGATGTGATGGGTTTATTTACACTGAAAAATGTCAGCGCTCTACCGTCACTGCCGAATCACCATCGCCCAAGAACGTCCGATCTCTTCTTCCTCGCTCTTTCAGTCCGCGTTACAATATTGAGGGCGTATGTTGCTCTTGGTTCGTAGTGTTTCTCTTTTCTTTTGCGATACTGCTTCCTGAAAATCAGTCCGACGGCAGCCTGTACAGCCTGTTCTTTCTTATTTCTAGTGCGATGCAGTTAATGCTTTTTCAGTGTGTGTGTGTTTTTTTGGGGTGGCAGGTGCACTTTTTTTCTTTTAATATTTCTCACAAGCACTATATTTGTTCAGGCCCCATTGTGTTTTCCCGAATATAACACCTCAACGAGAAGGATAATGTATCCTACAAAGTATATGGTTTGATAGTGACCAAATGCACGGTTCACACTGTGTAAACCGAATGTAAAATGATTTTGTAACAAGATTATGCCTGCCCTTCCATGACATAAGTAGAAAACATTGCACGTTCACTTCCTAGAAAGGTTTTAACATGTAGGCATGCCGCCAGAGTTTGCACCGTTGTTATGAAGTGAAATTGTAGCACTTAAATATTTTTTTGTCCTGCTTCGGTTGTAGAATGAGCTTGGTTGTGAAGAGAGCTTCATTATATTCACTGCGGCTCATTTCACCCCCACATAGTTGCAACCGGTCAGTCTTTCTCAGCTCGTCCTCAGCCTCCGTTTTGCTGTGCACTGGCACTTCCTTTGTCAATACGCCTCTAGCAAGCACTTTGCAGAATGTGGCACATTGCGACTCTCAAAACATTACCACCTTCTCGGAGAGTACTTCTGCATTAGTGGTCAACACGGACTTGCTTGCAGTATACGGTGCCGGCATGACCAGGGAAACTGTGTTTTCTCCCGTATACAGCGAACACACTTTCAAGTTAAAATAAAACCGATTCATAAGATCAGATGATGAAGATGCAGATGCTCATGGATATTCTTTGCAGCCTGTATAAACAGCGCCGTCGGTGTGAGCACACGGCCCAGACACCGCATTGTCGGTAAAACAGAATGCTGGCATTAATTTACCTTGCAAAGATTCCGATCGCTTCATGTTCCTTTTACGAACGATCCTCTATCGGGTTGCCTTTTTACTTAGGTAAGATGGCAGATTTCGAAGAAAAGTCAGCACAGCATCGGCGCATGAAATGGGTCTTCCACGAGGTACCGTACTTCCTTTCTATCGATAATATGCACATAGCCCCTCAGCACATAACGCGGTTTGAAATAGAGTTCGCAAACTGCGCTGGTGTTTCTTAGGGGATTGTCCACACCGTGCAGATTCTTCTATCATTCTTTACGCCTGTTTTCATCCTTCGGGACACCAAACAACGACACCTCTGGTGCACTCTTTACGAACATATAGCCTGTTTGGCACCCAGGCGCATAACAGTGGTTTTGCCATTGTCACGGCATGGCTCAGGCACTGAAAAGCATACCGACGTCTAGCGTGATGTGTAAGGCTCAAAGCTGATGGCAAAAACTCGGCGCAAGAATGTCCACAGCAACACAACGTGGCTCGAACTCTGCTGCTTTGCAGAAGTTGACCGGCTCAGCTGCAACGTCGCTCCCAAACTTGTTTCATTGATAACGATGCCAGTGCCACCGTTCGGGTAAACAGAGAAGCACAAACGTGTGCCGTTTGTGGGGCCACCCCTCCGCATACCCTTTGCTGGAGAGTGAGCCCACTGTCCCCTTCTAGTACACCATAGCGGCAGTGTTCTCCAAAGGCGGACTGACTGGCTCATGACATGTTTCTGGGGTGGGCGCCAGTTAGTGCAGGCTTGTGTGCATCCGCATTTGCAGTGGGAATGCCACAACCTTCTAAAGTTGTATCTAACTATAGACACCCTCAGTGTCTCCTGGGGAGAAAGTTTTTAGCATAAGCTTAACAAGCTAGTCCAAAGTGGAAACAATGCAACTGGAATAAGTTGGCAGACACATCCATGGGCTCATGGTTAAGGGCGACCTACGCACCGTAAATGCAGGTCAACCAGTGTCTGGTGCTGTGCTCAAACACACCCATGCAAATACTCCACTGCCTTCATCTTGCAAAGGTCCTCAACACAGCGCTGTAGGATTAAGAAATTTTCCCCTCGCTAACAGCACAGCAGGTAATTCTGGTAAAAAAAGAGCGGACTGATTAGCGAATTGGTGTTTGGACATAAAAACCGTCATGAGTAGCACAATGAGACAGGACCACAGAAAGGAACCAACAAGCTCTGCCGTGCGCACGTCTGTTCTTTTCAGTGGTCCTGTCTTAGTGCGCTACTCTCAATTGTTTTGAAATTTTTTTATATTTCCCGATTATGGCAAAATACTAGTATTTTACTATAATGGCTAAAGTCCTTTCATTGGCAAAACATTTGAAGCAGCGACAAATCTTCTTCTTAAACTAGTAATGTCAGCCAAACTTGGCACTGCTGCTGTTCAAGAACCACGTCGACTTACAGCATGTCCCCTGAGCGAAGTACTTTGCAAGTGCGCAATGCACCCCCCTCTCCCCCACACCCACCGGCTCGCATAATGCACACGCTGCGCCACCAATGCTTCATGCAGGAACTAATTTGTATATTACATGTTTCTTTTTCATTGTTTCTGTGAGAATCTTACCGTATGAAAGTTTATAAATTTGAAAATGAAGTTGGTGCTTCTTGAACAGAGATCTGCTTAGGGAAATTCTCTTGGAGCAGACGAGTTTATAACGTAATCACGCGAAACATATAGGTGTTCTGTGGCGAAACCACTACAGGTGGAGAATCGTGAAGGTACAGCAAATAGGCGCTGGTGCTGCGAGCGGTCGATGCTTAAGACGCTGGGGTGTGTACCTGTCACTTTTGTGCCGCAAGCAAGAGCATCGCGAATTATCCCGTTTCACAGAGTTGAATCATAATACGCTCAAACATTAATCTCTTCGAGAGTGCTGCTGTCGATTCCTGCGATTCGTTTCGTTCGTAAAATAAGACGGACGGCCACACACCTGGCCTCAGTCGAATAGATTCCACCGGAATTCTCTTTGTACACATTAGCAATAAACTTTGGCAGCAGTCACTATTATTAAAATAGTTCAAGTATAGAACAGTGCTTGAAATACCGTACTCCCTTTCGTAGCAGCGATCCACTGAGCAGCATTTTTCTATCTAGGGACGCTGTGAAACGCTACTTACATCGTCTGGTCCGTCAGTGCTCGTACAGTCGTACGCAGAGCGAAAGGCAAGCATGGTGATACAAGGAGATTATCTCACGCCAAACAGAACCATGCCGTTCGGCGTAAACCAACTACACCCATTCGCACACTATGGGCGCCGCCATGTTGATTTCAAAACGAAAGAAAACCAAGACACAAAAAATGATCTCCGGAGAAATCACGCCAAGGCCATGTGTCTGCAAACGGCCAATGACCGCAAATAAGCAGTTTTTTTTTTTTTGCTTGCTTACTTCTTGCTTATTTTACTGTACGCTTGCTCACCGCAAGTAATAAAATTATTCCCAAGTAACCAGAGCGTGTCGGATGAGCGGAACATGATGGACACCACGGAGGAAGGATGGACACCAACGATAATAAAATAAAACAGATGAATAAAACAGATATTGACGTACATTTATTAAGAGAACTGCTCCCATTGCTTCAATAAACACATCCACAATTGTTCGTTTAGATCGATAAAACATACAGGGTTGAATTTCAGCAAATAACATATGTCGAACCTTGACTTTCTCGTGTGGTCGGACACAGTCCCATGCGCCGGCATGGCCACTTTCTCAGTCATCGCTCAGGTCTCTCCTCAATTTCTACGCACTAATCTTTCGCCTTTTACTAAAGATTACCGTGGGGAGGGACACTCCAATGAGCCTATAGGCCAATTTTTGGGAGGCCTTACCCGTTTGGGTGAGGCCTAATTATGAAATCCAAATTTAGAGATACGATCGCTCTTCCACCTCTGCTTGGTGGGCTCCCGGGCCATGGTGCGGATACGACGCACCATGGCCCGCTCCGCTAGAGTTACTTTCGGTCACGGAGGAAGCTTTCAGTACTATATGCTACCTTTAGGTTACCTACCTTAAAGCCTAAAGGTAGTATATACAGAAACCAGGTGTTCTGTGACGGCAGCTCGCAGACGGGTTGCCGATCAGCATCATCGGGTCCTTGACCGCCTGTTTCAAAAGGGTGCGGCCGTAATCGTAATCCTATAACTTTGTTTTCACGCGTGCGAGGACGCGGGCAGACCTGCTGTGCGAAGAAAAGCTGCAGGCGTTAAGTCAGGGAAGGATAGGGGGGAAGGGGTGAATTTTGCCGGTACACTGCAGAGGCGCTATCCTTCCAGCTTTTTTTTTTATACGAGCTCCATTTACTTGTATAAAAAAATGCAGGCCGTAAAAAAAACCTCACTGGATTCGAAAGTCATCGTTTTCTCCTCAGCTGATGTATTGATGCTCCCCGCCACCCTTCGAAAGCTTTTGGCGGTACATACCGTCCGCAATCGGACAACTTTGACCGTTTTACGATATGTGATGACGTTCTAATTATGAGACGTTACGTCACATGACGCCTCAGTGACATCATATTGTTACGACCTCAGTAGGCGTCTGGGAAGTAACCAATTATTTTGGCAACCTGGAACGTCATGCGTTGTGACGTCTATGATGGCGTCATCTCGTGATAATTTTTTGTATCACTCGTCTCCAATGACAGGGGATGCGAGACGCCACTGACGCTGAACGCCCGAGGTTTTAATTTCACGTTTGCTGATAATTTTGAGAAACTATATGGCTGAGAGATCTCAGGTTCTCGCCTTAGTAATAGCTGCAAGCACGCCCACGATAGTGCAGAGCGCCAGCTAGGATTTCGTTGCGGCTTCATTTAATTCTTTAAAATTTTTTCGGCCACCTAGACACCGCCATCATAATCGACGGAGGGTGGGAAGAGACAGGAGTTCATCGCCCTCTTCCCCCACCTCACGCGAAGGAAACTGCCGAACTTCAAATAAAGTTTAATCATTCAGTTCAACAATTCATGCATGACTATGAGATGAGTATTATTAGGTTTTTCTCGCAGATACAGGCGGTGTGCATGGGGTGTTGAAATTATCGTACTTGAGCAAATCCTTGGTGTGATGGTGAGTGTTTCATAAGCGCGTTTTTGCGGTTTCATGAGCTCTTTATATTGGTGAACACGATCCGACGTACATTATAGAATGGATCTGTTTTTACCACGAAGATTTTGCAGTCAATTACGAGCATGATTGCGACGTAGTAATTCAGGGAATCTCTGTAAAACGAAATTGTAGTGCCTCAACGATAAGCTGTTTTTTGAACGCTACATTTCACTGAAGACTGATTTGAGCCGCTTATTTTATAACTATTTAAGTGAAGGAAAATTTTCAAGCCCATTGCAGTTCGAACAGTATTTTCCCATAAATCTCCCGCGAGGCACAGGAAGCAGCCCCCTGACAGAGACACGAACCTCGAATAGTGAGTGTTGCTGCTGCCTGCTTTTTGTCCCATCTATTGTAGTTGCCACAAGCAAAAGTATATCGGCTGCAAACATGAAGAATGTTAGGCTGCAGAAAAAAAAAAAAACGTCTGCATCATAAAAGTAGAAAGCACCTTTGAAATTAGCATGCCTCGTTTACACGGCTTTGATTTGGAAGAACCAGAGTCCTTGAATGGAAGAACCTTATGTTCTGATGATCATTCACTGCTGTGTTCTCCGTCTTGTTATCACCCGTTTTCAAAAGTTTCTACACTGGCGCGCAAGCGGTCCTAGATACGTGCCCGCAGCGAAAAATGGTGCCGCCAGCAGCACGCACCGAAGGCGGGCGAGGAGAATCGAGGAGGGAAGGAGCGCGCAGAGGAGTGTCATTACTTTCCTAGCTTTAAGGGGCATCATGTTCTCCAGATTGAACATACCGTAATTCTAGGGCAGCCCGGAGCACGCTTGTGACGCCACAGAATACCTAGGTGACGCTGTATCCTCTCCACGCGGCAGGCCGCACCATGTCTTTTGATCACCATGTGTCGCGGGATCAAATCCCGGCTGTGGCGGCTGCATTTCCGATGGAGGCGGAAATGTTGTAGGCCCGTGTACTCAGATTTGGGTGCACGTTAAAGAACCCCAGGTGGTCGAAATTTCCGGAGCCCTCCACTACGGCGTCTCTCATAATCATATGGTGGTTTTGGGACGTTAAACCCCACAAATCAATCAATCAATTTATCACCATGTTTTGATCAAGTGGCCGTGACAGTAAGCGGGCAAGTGCATTTCTGCCTCGTGGGGGTGGGGCCGCCTCCTGTCAGCCCACTGAAACCCTGGGCAGTGCCAGAGGCACTGCGCCGTGCTCCCGACCGGGCTGCAGAAATTAGCTGCCTTTCTCCTGTTCTAACCACTACCACCAGTGCCAGCTAAGACGCAGGTGGACGTTGTAGGCAACGGAGATCAAGAGTTTGTTCATAGGGACGGTAAATTCGATAAACGATTTATCTACCAAAATACACCGCAAAAAAATTAGCCATAGGTAGGTTCGGGTAATTTAAAGGCGGTAATCTATGAAGTTTTATCATTTTGTGGTGTACTTTTAGCCGATCTCAAGATGGTTTGATGAATCGAGTGTGACACCACCCACTCTTACTACCACCACCACCTTTTGGGCCTATGCGCACGATAGCGTGGGGAACGATGCTGGGACACAGAAGCCGGGTGCATTTCCTCTTTTTCACCACATTTGTACGCTTATATAACGAGCCGAAAGTTGAAAGTGGCCCTCCCCCATGGAGACAGAAAAGAACAAGTACATGTAACGTACCTCGTGCCCTATAATAATAGAACTTCTTGATGTTAAACTACTAAGATTTAAAAAAAAAAAAACAGGATGCCATATCTTCTTCAGTATATGACTGTGTAAGCTATATGTTGCATTTTCCTTGCTAAGTTAATGTGTATACGTGCGTGTATGTGAAGCTTATGTAAGTAAATGTTTCCAAGCTGACAGCTTAATTATTATCCTCTTTTTTCATGAGTGTAGTGAAAGCACTCCTTGAAATGGGCACCTTGAATTGACAAAATACATTTGTGCCTGGATGTAAAGATGTTAGTTACAGACACAGTAAAACCCCTTCAAATGGTGCAAGATGTTTTTCCGTGGAGGGTTTCGCATGTCACATCCTGTACATCAGCTGCAGATTTTTGCACACTTATTCGACATTGAAAGTATCTGATGTACCATGCAGCTCAGCACCTCATATCTGAACACGTGAAGAATGCCGAACCATTGAAGACGTAAAAAAGTTTATTTGGACTTATATGCGCAATGTGCATCGAGCTTAAGTCTATCCAAAAGCGCTTAAATGCAAGAGCCAGGAGTAAAGCACTCCTCCATCAAACGTGTAAACATTCTGAGGTCTGAAAATAAATATTTATTGCTCGTAAGCACTGACTATATTTGAACACCTTCAAGTGAATATTTTGCCGGACTTAACAAATATCTTGTTCACCACCTAATATGCTTCCTAATCGGCTTGTGCGTGTAGGTGAAAGGCTTGACATTTGCATCAGTCATTTGGTTGGTATGATTGGCGAGGGGAATTCTTTGAATTTTGCGGCTATGAGATCTGCGGATCGTCCGGAGTGGCTGTCATCAACGCCTTTAGTACGAAGGTGGTCCTCGAAAAGGGTAGGCGCAGAGTCGGGAATTTTTCTGATACGGCACGCAGGCACATAGTTTTCCTCGTGGAAGTGTCGGCTGCATACGACAGTCGATGCACAGTTTTCTTTGGTAATGAGGTTGTCTCTCGAAATATTCTTTTGCCATTAAGCACATAGCTCAGCATTGCTTGGGAATCGGGGAAAAGAAATACTGGGTGTTTTCCCTGAATGGGACTTTCAATACGGAACACAGCAATACACCATTTTACAGCTCATACATATCGATGTAAGTACTGTGCATACTGAAGGTTGTACGACTGTTTTCTTGAGCTGAGAAATCACTGCATACAAGGGGCGTACCGAGGGGGTGGCACACCGAGCACGTGCCCCCCCCCCCCTAAATTTTTTTCCCGCCATGACGTTGAGAGCGAAGAATGGCCATTTTAAGGGTGTGCCCCTCCCGAAATTCAGGTGGTACCCCCCCCCCTCAAAAAAATTTGTGGCTGCGCATCTGCAGCAGACTGCACACTGAAAAAGTGTTGAATAAAATCCAGAATAGAGCAATTAAGCCACACCAGAGACAAAGGGAAACTTACAACAACTTGCTTGTAACACTATAAGACACAAATGAATTCATACAGATTCGTTAGAAAAGCTGCTTACTTGCCGAAATGCTGTAATATTGTCAGTTTCACTTTCTAAACATGTTAATATTCTTCTATGAATTCGAAGGATAGTGCTGAACTCATTTTCACTAGAGAGTTTTACTTCCACGGCATGCGGCTTGCGAGCGTAAGCAGCTGCATTCTTCACATTATTCATGGATGTGGCTTGCAGAACAAAAGAACGCCAAAGAGCTTGCGATCCCCGGAGTGAGTGAGTGAAACAACTTTATTTGGTCCACAATAGACGCGAGTAAACTCAGCGTCACCTGGCTAGGCCCACTCGGGGACCATCAGGTTAAACCTGACGGCCCTCGCGCGGGCCCTCTGGACGGCCAGGATTTGAGAGGTCTGGTCCTGGGCCTTGATGAGTCGCTTCATTTCCTCTTGGGTGAAAGGGGGACCGGCAGAGGCGCAGCCCCACAGTACATGTTCGAAGTCCGCATAACCACCACACAGGGGGCAGTCCGGGCTTGGAAACCGTTCAGGGTACATTGTGTGCAGTGCCGCAGGGCTCGGGTAAGTGTTAGTTTGTAGCAGTCGGAGAGTAACAGCTTGGGCCCTGCATAGCGAGGAGTGTGGTAGAGGCAGCAGTCTTCTTGACAGATAGTGGTGCTTGCATATCTCGTTGTACGAGCAGAGAGGCTCAGGTCGCCCAGGAGATGACGCGTTACCCGGCACACGGTCAGTCAAACCTCGTGCAGCCGAGTGCGCCTCCTCGTTGGGATTGAGCGAGGCACCCTCAATGGTTCCAAGATGCGCAGGAAACCAGACCAATGAGTGATTTTTGAGGTCTTTGACTTTTTGAATAATCTGTAGGACCTGGGGAGCCACCATGCCCATCTGGAAGGCCTTGATAGCGGCCTTGGAGTCTGAATAAATTGTGTCATGTACACCGTCCGTCAATGCAAGAGCAATGGCAACCTGCTCTGCAACGCTGGAACTAGAAGTGCGGATGGTAGCGCAGCTGATGACTCTGCAATCACAGTCGACGACCACTGAGGAGAAGGCTTCTTCTTGAATGTACGAAGCAGCATCGACGAAGCAGGCTCGATCTTTGTCCAAGCGGGCACTGGCGAGCAGAGATTTACCCCTGGCTCGTCTTCGTGCTTCGTTGTAGGTTGGATGCATATTGCGCGGCATCCGCGCAATCTGGATCTTGGATCTTACGTCGCTGGGCAGCTTCACAGCGTCAGGACCGACAACCGTGGGGTTTCGTCCCAGCATGCCGAGTATGGCTCTACCCGCTGGGGTGCCAGACAGTCTGACAAACTGTGCAAACTCTTGGGCTTCGACAATTTCTTCGAACGTGTTGTGGATTCCCAACTTCATGCGATCCCCGGAATTAATATTTCCAGCTGGTGTTAAGACCTTGACAATGCGCCCCACCACACTCAGGGTGTGCCATTCGAGGGGGTTATTCAGCTGCAAGAGTCCTCTTGATTGATTGATTTGTGGGGTTTAACGTCCCAAAACCACCATTTGATTATGAGAGACGCCGTAGTGGAGGGCTCCGGAAATTTTGACCACCTGGGGTTCTTTAACGTGCACCCAAATCTGAGTACACGGGCCTACAACATTTCCGCCTCCATCGGAAATGCAGCCGGGAATCGAACCCGCGACCTGCGGGTCAGCAGCCGAGTGCAAGAGTCCTCTTTTTGTTTTACTTTTTCTTATATACGCAGTTATTTTAAACATTAGAGATACAACTCATGTACGTGTTTCAAAGAGTTGTCAAGTTGCAGAACGCAGCTTTTAGCCCTGAAAACCACTCCTTATGTATTTGAAAAAATAAAAAAAAACAGAAAGTAGTTAGCAAAGGAAGAATGTGCTCGTCATTTCTGTAAGCGACCTCTCTTAAAGGGGCCCTGCAACACTTTTTGAGCATGGTCAGAAAATGCTGCCGATCTGTAGTAGAGGTTCCCGACAACACGCGAGTTAAATATTAGAGCGCAGCACGCGGCCTGGAATTCACAATAAATTATCCAAGTCAGTTAAAATTGCTTTCTCTTCTCTCGAGAAATCACGGAAGAAGCTCAAAAATTACTCGTAAAAAGCCCATCTATCAACCATTGACTGATTTTAACATGGCGCGCTCGGTCGTTACAGAGATCACCGCGACTTGTCCACACGTGCGCGCGCGATCACACTGAAAAAGCAGCACATTCGAAAAAAAAAAAAAAAAGAAAGAAAGAGCGATAGCCGCTGTTTGTTAATTGTTTTTTTTTCTTGGGGGAGATCAAAGTCTCATTAAGGAGATAATTATCAGCCTTGATGAAGCAGGAGGCAAGTTGGAGATAATGAAAACTTGGAGATATATATTGTTGCGAAATATACACAGATATTTACAGCTTGCCGAAGCACACTGACAACAACATAGATGTAAACAGCGTCTTACCGTTCTACTTAACTCTTTCAAGTTAGAACCTAGAACACCGTTACTACGTACAAAGAGCCCCGTCTCACTGATCAACCACTGAAGGGTTACGGCCCAGACAAAAGTTGCGTCATACGGAGTCTTATGATCTTTCAGCCAAGTGATTGCAGCCTAGACTGAAAGAAAGCGAATTTCATCCAGTATTTGTTCCCTTGTGGTAAACAATTTAAAAAAAAGGGGAGGCAACCACTGCTGGTCCGCCTCAACATTCTGTTAGCCAGTCTGCTTACCGCCAACTTAAGCCACTGCTTTTAGGGCTGACCTAATCTCAATACCAGTGTTTTAACAGTTTCGGCAGGCCTTGGCGCTCTTTCTCATCATGGCTCTCTCCCTCTTCTTCAGAGGCTGCCAACGATTTCTCGCTGCGCAGAATTATTGCAGAGTTGTTCACATATTCTGTGCCACGTGTCCGCAGGCACACTTGCACCGAACACGAGAAGTGACAGCGGATTCGCATACCACGTCTTAGATATCGGTGTTGTAGCCCTGTGCTTTTGCGCCGTCTTCCCGCACTTAGCGAAACGAAACCGCAGTGCCGATCGTTAAAAATAATCGGGAACCGGCCGCCATTGTCCTCTCGGACGGTCACGGGAAGCAACAGATGTTTGCCTGTCATCCCCTCCCTTCCGGACCGCGCGTCACCGCGCCGTGACCTTCAGCCCGAGCCTGCCTCGAGGAAGCAGTAGCAAGGTCACGTAACCACAACTACGGACAGCTGTCGGCTGGCCGCCCCCGGAACGAGCCATTCGAAGGTAGCCCTTCGCCCTCCGGAGATAAGCGCAGAGACCGCACGGAGAGAGAGCCGAAAAAATAGTTGCATAACATACAGTGCCGCTTGTCTATGCTGCACACCTGACACACGAGTGGCAGAACGTAACAATGATCAAGGTCACGAGGCGCGCATGATGTTTTTCTTTGCTCCCGCTATCCCTCCCTGCTTAGTTTCCAGCGCTTTCGTCGGAACAGGAGAAGAGAGAATAAATCTTTGTAACTCCTTTCACTGGACGGAGTCTTGCGGCAATAAGCTCTTCCAGTAAATTGATTCCATGGTTACTTCAAAAAGTGTTTCAGGGCCCCAAGTGCGGCCTCGTTGTCTAACGAGACCAAGGGTCGAACGTATTTAGTGCACTCTTGCTTGCAGAGCAGGCGCAGCATTGTTTCTCTCTCTCTCTTTGATCGTTGCAAGTGCTTTATGCCTCCTGAATTATGCCTCATTGGCTGATTGTTCCACATTTTTAGCCAGTTTCAGCTTGTGTTCTCCACAAGCACATGCATAGGAAGAGCCAGACAATATACATAATATATTCCTGAAAAGATATGCCAAATGGTTAGCCAAATACCTGTGCTTAATTTTTAAATCATTATTAATCTGTAGATTACCACAAGACTGGAAAGTCACAAAAATCATTCCAGTACAGAAGTCCGCTGACAAAGCCAAAGTCTCTAATTACAGGCCCATCTCCCTAACCAGCTCAGTCAATAAACTCCTTGAACAGATAGTGCTTAAAAGCATAAACACATACCTTGAAGAAAGCATCTTTTCATCTTACCAACACGGCTTCCAAAAAGGTCTATTCACTGTCACCCAGCTTGTTGAGCTAATCCACGACATATCACTTTTCATCGATAACCAAAAACAAGTGGACCTTCTTTTACTAGATTTTTCAACAGCTTTCGATCGGGTCTCACACAGTAAACCCATTGTCTAAAATTGAATCAATTTTGAATAACGGACCCATAATCACTTGGATACAAGAATGCCTTACCAACCGTTTGCAGTTTGTAGAAATTCACCATCAAGCATCCACTCTTTCATGCGTCACATCTGAAGTACCTCAGGAATGTGTACTGACTCCAGTTCTTTTCCTAATTTTTATGAATCATCTACCATACAACATAGGTGTTAAAATTAGATTGTTCACTGACGATTATATACTTTATAAAAAATTAAATCGTACGAGGATCACGTAACATTAAACGAAGCCCTGCACTCAGTTTCTAAATGGTGTAAGGACTGGCAAATGACCCTTAACGTTATTAAATCAGCTGCCCTGACAATTACTAGAAAAAGACACATGTCTGAGTTCGCATACACAGCAAGTAACATACAGCTAGGTCGAGTTCAAGGACACAAGTACCTCGTTTTATTACTTACACACAATCTTAAATGAGACTCTCACATTAACACCATTACATCAACTGCCTTAAAAAAGCTCTTTTTCCTCAGAGGACACCTCCGGCTTGCGCCACCTGACATCAAGCTTTTAGCATACAAAACTTTTATCCGACCAGTTCTCGAATATGCTAACATTGCATGGTTCCTGTGCACTCAACATAACATTAATAAACTTGAACGGATCCAAAGAAAGGTCATCAGGTTTATATTTAACAAATATAAAACTTCAGATTCACCGACTGAATTACTAAAGAAGGCAGGTCTTTTTAGCCTTGAAAATAGATCCAAACTAACAAGGTTAAAATTCATGCATCAACTGCTACACAGCCAGGTAAACATTGACACCTCTATGTTTATTTCAGTAACCTCATGTAGACCTACACGCAACACACACTCCATGACACTAACTGAATGTACACTCCATTCTAACTTCTTTTAATACTCTTACTTCCCGAGAACCTTAAGAGACTCAAATGGACTAGATCCATCAAATACAAAAACTCCTTCACTAGACAGCTTCACTTCAACTGCCCTGAGATAGCTTTACTCGAGGTAGCTTCACTAACCCAGAACGGTTGAGTCAAGTTATTACCCGATTTCTTTGTGAACATAACTATTTTCATGTATGGTCTTCTTTTCTCTTACTCCTACTTTCTAGTGGAATGATGTTTATATTGTATAACTTGTAGTTAACTTATGTCTGCATTTATGTGTTTTAGTGCATTGTAGTACAACTTAGTGTAATTTGTTTACTCTTTTTTATGTATTCTGCAGTAAACCCCCCCCTTTTCCTGCCTTGATCTCGTTTGAAATTTGCAGTATTTGTAAATAAATACCTACAATTGGCAGTGAGCCGTCCGATGAAATTACTTTTTTTTAAGAGCAGACGTTCATCCCTCTATCCCCAAATTCTTGAATAATCCCCCTCTTCCCTATCCGCCAAGAACCCTCATTCCGCAGTTTCACGTCGATCAACACTCTTGTGCCTTGTGCGCGGCGCAAGGTCAGGGTTGCAGCGCCCTTACCGTCGACGGGTTACGAAATATACTCAGAAACTCTCTCATTGCTTTAGTGACGGGTGAGAAGGTTAAGGAAAGAAGTGCTCCGATTCCATAAACGTTGGTCAAGGCCGTCAGTTGTATAGTTAATATGCGCACCTCTCCAGTCCTGCCGTGTGTAGTTCTGGGAGTGTCTAGCTACAGCCATCTTGACCTTCTTTGTACGTAGTGTGTTGCATCGTTCAGCCGGGTGTTCTGTGGTTCAATAGAGTGAATGTTTCTAGCCAGATACGTCTTGATTTGAGTCCATTTGACTTCTAGCTTTTGCATTCTAAGGGATATGTCTTGCAACGCAAAGCAGTGAATCGGTTGCTGCAGACCGGCCAGTCAGACCGTGATGAACTGTTGTATACGACTAAAAGTGTTTCCTTTCACCAATTCCCAAGTAAAACAGAACTGGTCGCTAAGTGGCTGAAAAACATTGTGAGGGAAAATTTTATTGTCGACTGTCGTTGGTAGCCGACATTTCTTCTCTACTGACTATGTGCCTGTGTGGTGAGTCAGTTAACTTCACATGGTGTTGTCCCGACAGCATTCGATGAGTACCCAACTTACCCAGTGCTAAGAGCCAAAACGACTTGTCAGTGTTACGAAAACTTCGATTAAAATTAGAACAAGTTTATTTTACAAAATTTACAACCGTCTTGAGATGTGATTCTTGGTTAGTGGCACAAAAGTCTCTGCCCCTGGGCTCCGACTTTTTCCCCGTGGGAGACCGTGCTGCTCAGCTGTTACCCAGAGGAACAGCTCTGGGTAACTCGACGGGCCGAGGACGCCGCCAGGGCCCAGGGCTCTTGGCTGACACCTAGGTGTGGGATCCGCACCACCAAGGCCGTCGGATTTTCAAAATAAAGTTTTTCCCCGTCTTCCCTGCACCAACCACTGTCTCACTCTCGTGGTGTCTCTGTTCTGTTTCCATTTGCACTTGTTGAACATCATATGCGCAGTCCAGAGGCTTTTCTAGACAGGCCCCACAACTCCGTTGCGCTGTTTGTGCCATGACCGTGAGGGCGCGGTGCTGGGTACAGTTGCGTCGACAGGAGGGGAAGGCTGTTGCCCACGTGGAGCAGAGAGAGCCTTCATTAAGATCGTGTAGAAAGCGGATGTTTGTCCGAACTCTGGGATGATTTGTGTTTTTGGTTGGGGATCCCGCGTGGGGCTATGGGTGATTTATTATAGCAAGGAGCCCGAATCTAGATGTTCTGTCCCTGTTCCAAAACCAAGCATGCGAAAAGCGGAGCAAGAAGGTACGGTCGACCTTTCTGAATCGCAGGATGACTTTGCTGACAAGAAACATAGTGTTTGCACTCAAAAGGCAAATAAAGAGGCCCAACGAGTAAGTTTATATGTTTTGCCTATCGGCAGGCGTCGTAAACAAGCTGTGACCAGCGTTTGAAGTGTACCAAACTCCAACAGCAGCTTGGCACTGTAAGGAAAGCACACACTTTTTGTCGGGAGAATAACAGGCAGCTTCTGTCAAAGAACGTGTGGCCGATTGTGCAACGGTGAAAAGAAGGCCATCTTTCTCCTTCATCAACTAGACAGTTATGGGCAAAAGCGGCCGTGCTACCCAGAGAAGATAATCAGAGAGTGTGTCGTGCGGCACTTTCTTTCGCCTAAGCGTTACGGACGCACTCGGACAGCCCAGCTGCTCACACTTCCAGCAAAGTGCATGCTGCAGCGGTGCACGGGACCAAGCCTGACAATGACAGAGGTGAAAGAAAGAGGTTTTTGAAGCTTCCTTACTCAACTCTAAGCAGCATATGGCAACACTAATCATTTACGAGGCTACCATCAAAACAAAATGCATATACGATGCAAAATTGGACGCAGTCTTTAGCTTGAGAGACAAGCCTATCTGGGACACACCAGCTGGCTCGAAGAAAACCCTTGCAAACAGGGTCTTGTGTTTTATGCTTCATGGCATCACTAGCTTCTACAGAATTCTTCTCTCATACTATTTCACTAAGCAGCTTTGCGGGAGAGACCTGTTTGCACGAACTAAGGAAGTGATCAACGGTGCTGAGTCGTGCAGATTCTTGATTGTGGGTATCATGACGAATAATAATTCTACCAATACTACAGTGTTTAAACTGATGGGATGTGCCAGCCTATCGACTGTAGTGAAGCTTCCATATGATATTAATTTTCCTAAGCTTAACCTATGCCACGTACTAAAAAAATGTTTAGAGTCAATTTCTCGAACGAGATCTCACAGTAGACATAGGGGAAATCTGTGACATACTTGTCCAAATGATATATGGGCACCAGAAGGACATGACCATCAAGCTGGCAAGAAACTTAACCAAGAAACATGTCCACCCTAGAAACCCGGAAAAGATGAATGTCCTTCGATCAGTGTAAATAATCTCTCAAGTAATTGCAGCTATTGAGCACCTCCAAGAAAACACAGGCGGTGACACTACCCTGTACATGTTAAGCTAAGCAAGTTCAACTATTCACTTTATGAAGACAATGGTTCAACATCCATGATGCCACGCATGCTAGCAGCAGCCAGAAGAGCCCAATATCAAATACAGACAACTTCCGGCAGCTGTGACTTGCGAAAGAGTTTACCAGCTACACAGAAGACATCCAGGAAAGCTTAAAAGCACGAGGAAAGAATGGTTTCACTGGTGAGACATTTGAATCCTTGCGCTGTACAACAAAGTCTACAGCTGAAACTGCACGTTTTCTTCTGTGAAATGGTATTAACTGCGTCTTTTCAAGGAAGCTGAACAGTGGCCCCATTTGAGGTCAACGTTGGAAGAATAAGATTCATGTGCAAAGGGAATGACATGCTTGATGCAAGGGCAGTGACCACTGTGATTTATCGCGTTATCAAGTCTGAGGCCTCGATTGGCAAGGAGCTCACAATACCTTGTGTTGGTGCCGAAGAGCTGGCTACAGCGCTACCACATTTTCTGACTGAGGATTTGAATGACCATGCAGAATAACCAGACACCCCATCACCCTCTGTCATACACTCTCGTTTGGTTATGTCACTGGATACATCGCCAAAATAATAAGTGACTTTCAGAGTGACGCGTGTTCAATGCTCCTTGAAACGTACAGGAGAAGTGATCCTATGTATATGCCTCAGCAAAGCCAAGATTTTAGCAGGCTGCAAAAGCAGTGTGTGTGGCTCTATTTTGTGCCTTTTTTGAGAAAGCTGTCAAGCACCTTCCACGCGTAAATGTTCTGGAAGTACTACAAATCCTCATTCAGTCACGTCTTGAAAACTCGCCACTGCTACGTTGTCCAAAAGGCGTCAACAACAGCCACGCGATAAGGCCTGCCGGCTTGACTTCCGAGAAGTTTGTCGGAATACTTCTGATCAACTACACCAAGAAGATAACCAACAGGAATAAGACGTCAATAACTTATGCGCACAAGCCATCTAAAAAACACTTTAGGCTTTAAATTTTTATCCCAGGTGGGAGTTATTTGAGCAAGAAGTGATGTGTTACACATGACAGCTTTCAAACAATGTGTTATTAATGAAGAAAATTCTCAGTTTGTTTTTAATTTCATTGTCAATAAATAATTGGTTTCACAAAGTATGTATCACCATCTGTAAAGTTCGAGATGGTTCTTTGTCGATCACATAGATCTTGGACGATCATCAGCAGTGATGATGAACTCAAGCGCAAGCAGTGGAGGTTAAATGGACGAATTCGTTTATCAGAAGGGGATATAATATATACAACTGAGCTTAAGAGATACACAGATAAACACAAGAGAAACGTGCAGTCTCACTGTACTACTTATAAAGTTAAAGCCCAGACTGTTTTCAATCGTATTTGCCTCTAGCTTCAATGATCTACCAACATCCTGATTGCAGCCAAGGCTAGATCTATGTAGGTACGGAGATTCACCGATCTATCGGAAACACTGATTACAGCCCAGACTGTCCAGTCACAATCATGCACATATATAGTGCCACAAAAAAATAAAATGGGCAGTGGCCGTGCTTTACCCTTGACTGCGGCGGCCAATTAGAGCCAATATATTCGAAGGCCACAGCCCACCGGGCAGGGCCAGAACGGAAAACCAAACTACCAAGAAAAACAACTGCCTTTCTCCTTCCCCATCCGCAAGTGATCGCAAACAGTGTCAGTAGCGGATGTCACATGTACGCAATTTATTGCTCAGACATTCTGCTCTTCACATTCTGCTCTTCAACGGCATCGTTAGCCACCCAAAGAGACAAGACAATGCCTCTGCAGCATGTACCATCGCTGGCAAATGCCCTCTAACAGCTTCACTTGGACCCATCAAGGGTGGTCTGTCTCTTTACCGGACGCGGCGTCTTCCCGGAGCTTGAAAACAAGACTGCCACGGCCGTGGCCCAGACCCCACGCTAGAAGGGGGTGGCACGCGACTGCCAGCGTAGCGCCATCGCATACAGCCAATACAACTGCCCGTGTTGCACACATACGCAGCGGGAGGTCATGACACCGGCTTCTGCCCAAAAATCTTATCCCTCTCAGCATTCCACGACCTCGCAGTTCATCCCTTGACATGAAACCGCTCTCACCTTGAGCGCGCGGCGAAGAAGAAAAGCCGGGCGGCCGCCGTCTGAGAGCGAAATGACACTGCCATCTTTCCCAGAAAAGAGAACATGCCAACCTCCTTAGGGAGCAAAACCTCCTTAGGGAGTATATGCGGCCTTACACCATCCTTCATTTTTAATGCCAGTGGTGCTCAAATAAAAAGACCAGCACTTTGGCTCCAGAGCTATGACGCAAATTGAAGCCTGATGTTTCGTTCTGTGCAAACACTGCATGTTGCGCAGAAATTCATTTGCCAACTCAGACACATACCTAGGCAAGACAAAACTGTGCAGTGGTAGTATAGGAATAAGGGTCAGGAAGTTTTTGTCAGTGTATGGCAGTTATAAATAATGCGAGCATACACGGTGAGAGGGGAGCGAGTGCACGCTCGTTATCCGCTTGGGCTGGGGGCAGTGGTAGCTGTAGGGTCGCAGCGACAACATAGGTGTGCGGCGTGAGGGGTAAACAGTGACAATGAGAAGGTTGTAAGAAGGCCATGGTATGACAGAGTAAACTTGACTTCAAAAAAAGGTGTCAATAGCCCTAAATCAACAGGGCCTTTCAGGAAAACATCGCATCATGTTTCTTTGTGTATCAGCATGTCTCCAGAACAGGCATAATGCAATTGCCAGACACATGGTAAGGCAGAGTAGCTGTTTGAGATGTCGGGGCTCGCCTTTCCTGCGTACCTTATATTAATTATCTCCAAGACAAGGTGTGAAGACCATTGTTGTTCTAAGTTGCTGCAAGCATCGCCAGGTGGAATGGGCATGCACAGTCAAACTGATGCGCATGTTTGTAGAGCCATGCCTACCGCTCATTGAGCCCATTGATTGCATGCCCGCCTCTAGGCCTTGTCCTTCGCATGGCAGCCAAGGCACGTTCATTTCAGACTTTGACAGCACCATGAGAGCTTTCATCAATAAATAGTCCTTTCAATACTTCTTCTGTAAAGGAGACAGATGTACGAACACTTCCACCACAAAATGGTGCAAATCTATTCCCTGTTCAGTTACTTTATCCTTCATTCTCTTCAATGTTAGCGTCTTTCTCTAACGGGCTGCAAAAAGTATTTTTACCATGTACTTCGACAGCCAGAAGAGGAGATGCACCCTTTTCTGAATCATACTAGCGTACCTTCCTGCACTGCATTCAGCTCTAAGAATCACAAATATAGCGAAGTGTTCAGATGATCTGCTTCCAATGCGGGATAAGTAGGTTGCAATGCCCAGTGCCTGTGGCTGCTCACTAGTTTTCCTGCTGAAGATCTCCTGGACTTTGCGCTCACTGGTGGGAACACAGAACTAGCGGTGGTTTAGGAGAAATACTTATACTTTTTCAACTGATAAGAGAGCTTGTGGCTCAGTGTTGTTCTACCTCATAAGTTCCTTTATGTTTTGTCACTCCCTCTGGGTAGTGAAAGGGGAAGAAAAAAGAGGCCACGCCCATGAGAAATCATCACCTACATCACCAAGCACCTGGCTCGGCTACCATGTCGGCCCATTTCAAAAATTGGTGGGCGTCTAGCACCACAAGTTATTCAACTCAGTAGCTCTGAAAAGTCGGCCTTTCTGTTATACTATCTTCTGCTTCTTCCCTACCTCAAACTGAAATCATCGTTCCTGATCAGTTGCTGAAGTTTCTTTTCAAACCTCAAACCACATCTTCAATGTCACCTGAAGTAAACGAACTCTGCCCTCCCTGCCACGTCTAAAGTCTGAAAGCCTCTCACTTTTGTAGCTTTGTATTTGCATGACGACGCGACATGTGAACCCTAAGTCGGCATTTGTGTGGAAAAGAAGCATTGCAGTGAATACAGGCAAAGGAATGTTTTTGTGCGTGAATGCGCATGTGCTCATTGAGGTTAGCTTTCGACAAAAACGATTCATTGCAGTGGAGACAGGAAAACGGGCGTTCTCCTGAGTGCTTTCGCATATGTCTAACCAGCTGGTTTTTGTGCACAAAAGATTCATTGCACTGTACACAGGAAAAAGGCCGTTCTCCAGTGTGAAGGCGCATGTGGTCAACGAGGTGGTTTTTCAGCCCAAACGAAGCATTACAATGCACACAGGAATACGGACGCTCTCCCGTGTGCTTGCGTATGTGCCGCACAAGGCAGCCCTTCGTTGAAAAGGATGCGCTGCAATGGACACAAGAAAAGGGGCGCTCTCCTGTGTGAGAGCGTATGTGTTCAGACAGGGTGTACATCCGCGAAAACGTTGCATTGCAGTGGACACAAGAAAATGGACGTTCTCCTGTGTGCTGGCGGATGTGTCTCACCAGGTGATTTTTCTGCACAAAAGACGCATCGCACTGCCCACAGGAGAAAGGACGTTCTCCGGTGTGAAGGCGCATGTGCTCAACGAGGTGGCATTTCATCACAAACGATGCACTGCAGTGGACACAGGTGAAAGGACGCACTCCTGTGTGAGTGTACATGTGCTTAACGAGGTGAGTTTTCTTAACAAACGATGCATCGCAGTGAACACAGGAAAAGGGACGCTCCTTTGTATGTGTTCGGAAGTGTTTCATAAGGTCATTTTTCTGCAAAAAAGATGCACTGCAGTGATTGCAGAAGAAGGGAAGTTTTCCCGCGTGGGTGTTCAAGTGAGCCATCAGATTGAAGTTCTGAGAAAATGCAGCTGGGCACAAGTGGCACTGTAAGGGAAGCTCGCCCACATGTTTCTGATAGTGTCTGTTCATATTCGTGTTGTCCTGTGTCACATAGGTGCACTGCTGGCAGGAATTCAGTCGATCTCGTACAGACGCCGATGAAGAAGACTGCTCCAGGGACAGAAAAGATGAGCAACCTGCAAAGCCACCGTGAGCACGCAAGGGCAATGTAAAATATAATTTCTGCACTATGTGGAACATGCTACAACACTAGCCAATACATAGTATTTGTTTTGAATGTAAGCGAAGCAGTGATCCCCTTGCTGCACCAAAACCAAGGCAACAGTGGACTATCTCAGCACAACTCTCATGCTAATTCACTTTTATTTCTTAGACACAATACTATTGAGAACTAACAGACCATATAGACAAAGAGAGAATAGAGAATGTGATTTGTGGTAATTACTTGATAAATGTCAAAGAGATAAACCAGACAAGAAGATAACTTACAGCCATCAGGAACTGAGCTGGCAACATTTGAATAAAGTGAAGTGACCAGTGCTTTACTCAATGTGCTGGGGGTGGCCACCTCCCAGTCTACTTTGTTGTGTACCTATATCTGTGCATTTAAACCTGGAAGATTTAGCACCAATTGTAGCTATGCCTGCGAGTGTGGAAAACTTTTGCTGCCTGCTGGCATCATATGGCATGTGATCTTTCTATGAGCTGGCGCTTTACCAATAACTCGTAGCATTCATGACAAAGTTCTGCTTCTGGCAGACTTCAAGCCTTCAAGTAGTATGCAAGAGATTATTGGTCACCTGCAAGCTCGCAGAAAGACAATGTGCTGTGTAATGGCTGCAGGCAAAAAAGAGGGTTCCACACTGGCCAGCATGGCTGCACTCAGCATTCTCTAATACTCCCAGGTATAGACGCACAGTTCTATTCAATTAAGTGGATGGGGTGATTACTACTGCCGTAGCTGCAGTGTTGTAATAAGATGACTGTTTGGGTTTGAAGTCCCAAAACCGCCCTATGATTATGAGAGGCACCGTAGTAAAGGGCTCTAGAAATTTATACCACCAGGGGTTCTTCAATGTGCACCTAAGTTTAGGCACACGGTCCTCGAGCACTTTCGCCTCCATTGAAAATGTGGCTGCCGCGACCTGTATTCGATTCCACAACCGGCGGGTCAGCGTCCTTAGCCACTAGACCACGATGACGGGTGCCATAGCTCAGTTGGTAGAGCACCAGATGCATCCTTTGAAGGTTGCAGGTCTGCCGACGACACTTTATACTTTTGTTCACATCACTTTCTTAGCATTTATATCCCGACTACTACAAATAACATTCCCTATACTTTCCTCCGTACTACTGTCCATAGGTTCTCATAAAAACGTGCTTGAGATATAGAAACACCAAGGTCCGAATAAAAAAAAAAATTTATATGTCATTCCAATGCAATGCCCAAAAAGCCATATTGCCTTGAATATGAGCCAATGTGCACTAACTAACCCATTGAATTACTTACAGCAAGTTTTTCTTGCACAGAAGCATCCACAGAACACTCTGCAGCAAGATAACCAGTTTATATTCCAAAATAAGAAGCACAGGAACGAAAATACGAGTGCAAGAGGTTGATAAGAAGCAAACTAGACAATGTGAATAAAACGAAACTAACATTTACATAAGTTAGAAAAGGCATCTTTGTTTTGGTGGTCCAGCCTGCAAGCACACTTATTAACATTAAAGGAAGAACTGTTTTTTTACATTACAAGCCATTGCATAAATCCAGAAAAATCTGATCGTGGAGGCCATTTCATGGTTTTAAATAAAGTTAAGAAAAAAAATGAGGTTCGAGCTCGAGAAATTGGCTTAGCACTATTGCGCCAGTCCTATGTTCTCTGTCTGTCCTTGTATTGTTCTGTACTATAACTTCTCTTCAGGAGTCGAGTCAGTCTTTCCTGGACCGGTCAAGCGGCTTTTACGATTTTCATAGCCTCACACAGCTGAAGGAACTGAATAGAGCTAAACCAAGAAGTATTTAGCCTTTAAAAAAGTTGAATGCGCTAGGGCTTAACTGTCAGTTAAATCAAACATACAGGGTGTTCTTTTTAGGCTATATGTACAGATTCTTTAAATAAAAATTCTATGGCATTGAAGCACCTGTCGCTCTTGCATACAAACTCAACATTAAGGCAGAAATATTTTGCTGCAGTTAACATGACACCGTTGCAACTGATGAACAAGAATTCTTAGATCAACCTTTTTGTTATTGACTTGAGGGCAGGCGTTTATATTACAAAGTTCTAGTGCATACCAGTTTATGGCAAACCTGATTTTTAGAAATAAAAAGTTGCGCATAGTTTGAGGTATCCATTGGCTCATACAGAGCACGGCAGAACACAAACATGACGTGAGACAGAGAAGCGACGAAATCAGCACGAAGGCATGCCAAAGCACCATCTGGTCAGAAAAATCGGTGAGCATCGTGAAATGCTCTAGCAGACAGCTTAATGTTTACGTGCGATGAATTATGCGAATCTATTTCTTTCTTAAGCTATAAAGAGATGCGAAAAAAAAAATTTATGCTGTATGCAAGAAGAAGCGCTGCAGTGGCCGCCCCAGGGTTTTATGCTTTCCAGACAAAGAAAAGGTTGCTATTCTGGTTTTGCTGTGCACAGTTCCAAGGAAACAAGTAAGAACGAAACACTATGTGCAAAGTAAAGTGATATGCTGACCCAAGCAAAGTGATGATAATATTTTGTTTAACAAAAAAAGGGCCCCTAAATATTTACTTCTTTCCTTAATTCATAGTGAGGGTATCGTTTTGACAAACGTGTCGCCTTTAGGTAGCATACGAGGAATTATTAGTCAGCTACTAGGTAGTATTAGGATCACGTGCTACGTGGCGTTACGTGAAATTGCAGTTACTATGTAGTTCTGCTTGTTGACCAGCTTCATTAGCTCAGAGAACTTTATTTTAGATCTCAAGGAAAGATCAGAATCAAAAGATGCAAGTTTTTTCCAAAATTACATAGTTTTCAATTTTATTTGCTTTCAAAAAGTGTTTCTCAACATTTACTACAAAAAAATTGAGCCTTGTAATTAAACTTGTCATAGGTAAAATCACCCTTAAAAAGCACAAGGTGGCCACCAAAAACTAAGAAGACCTGGCTAGAGTTCCCTGTAAGTTGCCACCTGTGCTGCTTGCCATTGCATCTCGCATGAGAAGTTCACTAAAGCCACATGCTTAAAATAATCATGTTTTCCAAGCTCTCATTATTGAATAAATCAATTTAAGATAACACAGTTTTGCCCAATAGATGAGCTTTCCCTTATACTTTTCAAATATGTTTTTTGCAAGATCCACACTGTAAGCAAAAACTATCAGAGTTTGAGGTTTTTGTGGTTCATGACCTCTGAAAATTCTCTTGCGTTCAAAATTACTACCTCGTGTAGGAGTAAAAAGATGGTACATGACATAGTTTTACCACCACCTCTCAGGCAAGTAGTAAAAGGATGTCAAAATCCTGTTTTACCACATAGGGAGTTTTCTATTACGTGATTTTTAACCCGCGTTTCAGAGTTTATTACCACGTGACTGCAAGGTGCAGCTGCTTCGGTGGCTTTTGCCCCATACCCCCCATTGTGACGCTCTCCGTGAATCCTAAAGGTACGCGAGGACCACAGATCTTTTTTTTTTTTTTTTTTTTTTGGTGTCGCCGTGCATCAGGACTGACCTCGAGTCAACGCACTTTCACTGGAACTGGGGGCAGCATAAGCACAACAAGCGAGAACAGCATTCTGAGAACGAAAAAGAAAAAAAGACGGGGGGGGGGGGGGGGGGAGGAGGAATCTCAAACGAAGAAAAAAGAAAGAAAGAAAACCTGCTGTGGAAAGTTGTCCTGCATATTTTTGCAAATTGTTGGCTTTTGCTCGGTGGTGGTGCCTTGGAGACAGACGGTGCAAGAAACCTGGTATCTGTGTATCTGGTTGGGCTGATGGATCTCACGTGTTTCCTACATCGTCAAACGACCGTGCGCTTCCGAGCGCCTCCGAACCTGCACGTCGCGGATATCTTGCTTCCGAGCCGAATCGCGAATATCTGCCAGTGGTGACAAAATCAATCTGGTGTCATAGTCCGTGCTTGCCTACTGGAGAAATAATAAGCAAAATGCTTCACTCTGTCGTCGGCACCGAGCCGCGGCCGCCAGTGACCAGTGGGAGTGTGTCGCCGGGGCAGATGAAAGAAGCATCGCATATATTTCGTTCCACAGTAGGCGATGTCTGCATGAGTAAAGTGCTGCCCGAATTGCCCACCTCATGCACCCACTGTTCTCAAACATGTAGCGCAAAGCCTATACGAGGCAGACGGAACCAACAAGCGGCTGCCGGTGAGCACGAAGAAACCCCGGACAGTGGTCTTTCGTTGGAAGTATGCATACACCGCCCCGTCCCCGTAAGATAGCGGTCATGTGTTTATTTGTGTCTGAAATTACGACGAAATTCGCACAGGATATGTGTTCTGTGATCGCCAGCTGTGTTTCATCGGATAGCCGTGTTCCTCGAAAAGGCCTAGTACGCCGTCGGTAAGAAGCTTGTGTGCAGGCGTGCACCGCTCCTCTACGCCCGTTGTGATGAATACGTGCTGCTACTGTGTTTGTGCACCGTCGCTCAATGAAAATCATTGAGCTACCATGGTTTGTGCGTACTTAGATATATTTTATGGACTTGTGCATCAGCAGTGCTAACACGCGTGGGGCCATGAGCCTGGTGTGCCAAGTAATTATTGGATACTCAAAAAGGTGAGATTGGGTAGATTTATAATAAAAGGTTGGTGTGACATTTAGTGCCCTGCAGCCCACATTAAGTTAACGCTTGCACCTTCAACCGTTGTTGTTAATCAATGCAAAAAAAGAGCTCTCCTACCGGTCCTACAGGGCCGGTAAAAAAGTCTACCTATATATACCAGATTGTCAAAGTGTAGTTGAGCAACGCGTGCAGTCTGTTCGAGTGGTGTATTATTCTGCATTTGTAGTGTGTGCGTGTTTGTCTGTTTATAAATCTATGTGTCACCAATTCTGCCGTTTAATAAATGCAATCAATTCTGCTATTTAATAAATTTGTCGACTCTGGGCGAATGCACCCGTCAATTTTAATTTTTTACCACCGGAAATAACTCCCAGAAATCACCTCAAAAACCTTGTGAAGGCAGTAAAAATTTACTCTCTCTATACCCGCTCAAAACCTCACTGGGGTAAATATTTACTACTCTCCCTACGGTCAAAAACTCAGCACGAGAATAAATTTTTACCTCGATAGTAGGTGGTAAAAAAAAATCAGGAAAGATAGTGCGCTAGAGGACAAATGGTTTACGCAGTTTTTGAGGTTATTTCAGGTCATTTTCGTTTAGTGTGCATTTTCAAATAATGTTTTGAGTTTGGACACCCTGTTTTTGGTACTTCTGGTAGCCAGATCAAAATAAAATTTGGCCACATATTCCTTGGCATAAGAAGAATGCAGGTACGTATCGTCCCTAGAACTTGACATCACCAATATAATTATTGTGGAGCTGAAGTAAGCAATTAGTATGGGCAGAGCATCTTAAGACTTCTCACAATGCAACTTTTCTTGCCGCTTAAATGTTTATATGCACTTTCTTGATAGCTATTTGTATCCTACAGTTATTCAGAAGCAATATGAGTCATTAATAGCTTAGAACCATAAAATTTTAATGTGAATAAACAACTATATTTTACTCATTGTCATGGTACAAAACAAAAACCATGCAACTTCTTTGAAACTGGTTAAATTATTGAAATCAGCATAAAAAGCTATATATACAGCAAAAATTTGGCTGCCCTTGACTGCAGACAATTTTTTTTTTTTTAGTGGTGTGTTTCTTTAACCGACTCCTTCATGTGTTGCCGTTTTCATTCTTTCATGATTTAAGAAAGCTTGCTAGTCTGCGCCTCGGTCTTTTACATCCAACTACGACCGCTGCTTCAGGGATCAGTGTATCTACTGTTTTGTTCATTCCTTTGATGACAGCATTTTCTTATTGTACTTAAGCAGCATATTTGTTTTTGATCGTAATCCTTAAGTAGTCAGATTTGTTCTAAGTGAGTCCAAGTTACGTGGTGTTTTGGTAGTTAGCCTTGCTGAAGGTTGGAGCACTATTGCTGCCCTTACTAACCTATGGTCAGTTCACTTTACTTTCCTCGTGATATCAACATCTTGTATGCACTATGGTGGCCCATATAGAAACAAATCTACTTCGTTATTTGTACATAGAGCTTTCCCATATGCACTTGTTATTTCTACCTTTACGGAAAAAGGTGTTCATAATGCAGAGCCTACCTTGCTTTCCTAATTCTATTGACATTTCTCGTCTGTTATTTCCATGGTAAATATCACAGTCACAAAGTGCTTCTTCAACGTATTCTTCCTACCCGACTACATACACGGCGCAATACAAACTTCAGCATTTTTATTTGGCTGACTAAAACAGCTGTGACAATGTGATTCGGCATTAAACAGCATGTGCACGTCCATAGAATCAGACCAATGCACTCAATATACTAGATTTTAGTACACTGAGGGCACTGTAGAGTAGATCTTTGATTATACAAATTTTGTGCGGTCATGAAACATATACGTATGACTGAACAGGGTTCGTACAGGTTTCCAAGGAGAAAACTCAAGGATATTCAAGGACTCTCCAGGACCTGTTGCAAGTTTTTCAAGGACTCAAAGCGGCACGCTAAGTTGGAATTCTTCACTCTAAAAATTTTCAAAAAAAAGTGACCAATTTCATTACACTTATAATATCTATGAATATCACAATTATAAAAAAAAAGAGCGCAGTATTAATAACTTCTCGCACCCTCTCCATACGAAGAGGGCACAATGTCATGTCAGAAAGTTATGCGCTGATGGGGTTCAATGCGCATGTGTAGTCGGGCCATAAAGGGGTCGTGCCACAATATTTGTGGCTTGTGTGCTCTTTGCTGCAAGCTTTAACTACAGCTCCAATAAGCACAATACAGGCACCAAGATTAATTTATTCTTGCTATATAACTTGTCACCTTTTTGGTATGGACAATTTTCAGTTTCTGTTTGTGGGGATTGAGTTGTGCATGTACATAACAGTGTTTCTGACTTAGTCACGTGATCACAAAGCTTTGCACGCGTCATGCTGAGTATTGTCAGCTCTCGCACAAATGTGCCACACAAGCACCTGCAAAACAATCTCGCCGCTACCTGCAACAGCCACGATGCTTTGCCGATATGTAAGGGATATTCAAGGTCACTCAGTTGACTACAGATCTGGTGTGACGTCACTAGAGCCCTTGTAGCCCTTCCGGTAGAGCTACGTTAGTGTTGGACGCGCTCGCGATGGGCCTCGATTAGGGGAATGAGCATTTAGGTACACCTAAAAAGTGACAAAATATATTCTTAAACCCACAAGGTGTTTGCTATAGCCTTGAAATTTGATGGCACCACCCCATCAAGAGTGCCGGCTAGTGCACAGTTGACATTCGCAGCTCATTGCTCAACAACCAAGAAGTAACAACTGTGACAGTGCTTAATTTACACTCATCCTGTGGATACATGTGTGTTCTTTTCTAGCAACGTTCTTGGTTTGTTTAAGCAGCACGCTTCCAGTGTCGAGCTATGACAGTCATTCATCCGCACTTGTCCTGTGCGCTTTCACTATGTGTGTCCTTCGTGATTGAGCGGCGCGTTGCATGTATGGGCTTGCTCGCCCTTTTTCATGTGACATTCTAATTTTTTGCTATCACATTCACTGCTTCACCCTTGCCACAAACTAACTTTTTTTTTCGCATGCACTTTTGCAGAATGAGATCATGTGCACCCACGCCCCATTGCTGCTTCAGAAATGGGGAGTTTAACAGGTTCTTACACTGATGTACCGCATTTAGGAGGTCGCAATGTCGATATGAGAGTGCACTGCTCAGGAATTTCAAGGATATTCAAGAATGGGGAAAAATTCCACGACTTTCAAGTGCCTTAAAAATGCATTTTTCTAATTGAAGGGTTTTCATGGATTTCAAGGACCTGTCCTGCTGAAGACACGTAACTTCTGCACCACTAGCATGTTTACTGCGTGAAAAAAAAAGAAAAAAAAAAGAAAAAAAAAAGAAGAAAATAAATAGAAAGACAAAAATTGGCACACGATATTATTTATAGTTTGTCAGGGGCGCAGCAATTTTAATACATCCCTCTCAGTGATTAGAAGTAGTTCTAAACCGTCATCAACCATATTTGCACTACACAGCACGTACACATGTTAAAAAGAATAGTCACGGACAAAAAACTACTGTTCCCAGTGACAGTGTTTAGCCCCTTCACAATTTTGCTACGATTATCTGCACGACTAATGTACCGCAAGGAATGTGACTCAAGGGGAACTTGGTAACATATTTCCGCTGGACTTCTAAGCAGGTCGACAAGATTCCCGTGGGTAGACATCTAAAAAGTTACAAGTCTTTTTATTGGCAGGCAAGTTTGTGCGAAACTACCCAAAGACTCACTCTGTCGTAGATTTCTATTATCAGATGTAATGTTGTTTAAAACCAAGAGATAACGCTACACGATTCAAGACTTGTTAGCTTGTCAAAGCTGAAACAGGCACCTTGGTTGTTCAACTAGACAACATACTTTGCACATAAATATCCAATGAAACGGTATTCTGCACTGAATGCTTGGCCTATCACTGGCTCCATACTGAAATTTTAAAAGCATTAAAACAAGTGGGAGTAAACAGAACCTCCTGAAATAGCTGCCAGACAGAATTCTGTGAGAAAAAATATGCTGGGCTGGCTTCATAGAGACAGAGGTGGGACAGGGGGGGGGGGGGGAACTCTGTTAAATTTAGTTGAGGTTTATTTACTCTGCTTATGCCCTCTGGAGCTTTTTAACACCCTCGACAAAAAATTTGACAATGCTAAATGATATAAACATGAAAAAAAACACTATCACTGATTCGCGGCAAGGGCAAACTAATCTGAGAGGCACCCATAACAGGTGGAGTGTGCAGTCACGTCACAGCAGGGACCCACCCGCAAAAGCTGCATAGCTAGTGCTGAAACTGAGAACTCAATAAAGTGGGTGCGGCAGGCATGAGTTCACGGTTCATACATTTGTACCGTTTGTGCTGCACTCACACCGCTTACTTTGCATCGAAGAGACAGAACGCACGAAAGTCACTTCACTCGCTGGAGCGGCCATATTCCTCTACATCAGCAGATTGAAAATACTGTCAGATCAAATCCTAAAGGCGGCAACTGTTAGCCTTACTTCTTATAACATCCCCAATGTGTTGTTACAGCATACCTGCCAACCTGGCAACAGAGAAATTCGTAAGACTTCCGAGCGGGAAGGAGGGGGGGGGGGGGGGGGTACAGATATTTTGTTTTTAAATTTGTAGCTGTGATGGATTTGGCTTTAGCGACAAGCATAATTATGTTTTGCCACCATAAGTAAAATCGACGCGCTGAATTACTTTCCCCCATTTTTGGCACAAAAATGAAAAAAACAAAATAAACCATCGTGAAAAAACAAGAGGAGGGGGGTCCCAAACACAAGTGCAAACATTGCCGTTGCGGTCTCATAATGGCTTAGAGTGGCCGGACATACGACGGTAGGGTTTCCCACTAAACCGAGCGTCACAAAGGGGGAGCGCAAATGCTCCCAAAATTTCGCGTCATCAAAACAACTAACAAAAGAATCGATTTCCGTCAAAGCAACTCGCATATGTCTTTATACGTGAACGGATGGGATGGCACAGCTGGCTGCCACGAAAACCCGGGTAAAAGCTTTGGCTTTGCTCGTTTCTAGATTCTATGGACAGGAAAACCAAAACGCTTTTAGACTTTCTTACGTACTGCCTTTAATCTACCGCTGCATCAGCCACGTGCCTTCGGAGCTCGTAGATCGCTATCGCATCGCCGCGATCGCGGTTTTGTGTGCGGCGACTGCGTCAAGTGGTAGTTTTGTTTTCAATTCACGTGCCTTCAATACTAAATCATTTCATGCTATCTATGATCACAACTGCCGCGGTTTTGTCCACAGAGTTCGCTGAAAGCAGCATTGCTTTGACTGGTCGAGCATTGGCCGCGCGCACACTTTCAAAGTTCTGTTGGTAACGTCGTCGCCATACATGATTCTGCCGAACGACTACGGTTTCGTCCATAGCGGTTGTGGTAACGACAACCACATGCACTGTAGAAGATGGCAGATGCGCTGGTTGCACGCGTACTTTCGAAGCTTCGAGCACGCTGCTCTTGATCGGAACGGTTTCGGTACTGAAGTTCATTCACACGCCTTGTTCAGGAAAAGTGTTTGAAAAATTCGAATTTCGGCCTAATAGACACATGAATTTGACTGGAAATTTCACGAATTCGTATCTGTCGCAGTTTTGCATCACGGAGACTCTACTGTATGTTTAGATGAACGCCTCTCAAATTCGTTCATAATGAAATACGGTTGGTTCGCAAAAAGCCTGGAACAGACTGACCTGCATTTTTGTCAATGCAGCCACATCTCGCACACAAATTTCGATTTCCGAGAGATTTTCATGGCAACCTTAAAAATGGGAGGAACGATCGAAATCCAGGAGTCTCCCGGACAATGCGGGGGGAATCTTGGCAGGTATGTGATGATGATAACCCCAATCAATATTGTTTTATCCTGGTGACAGAATATAGCACAACGCCAATCGTCCCACCTCCGCGACTAGCTATGGCAATGCACCGTAGCCAATCGCGGGGGGGCCACGCTTTTTCATTTTTTTTTTTATCAGAAATGAAATATTTTTTATAAAGTTTCAATCAAGATTTTCAAAATCGTAAGCGCAGTTGAAATTAGTATATTTTACGGGAAAATCTGAGAAGTTAGCAGGTATGCTATAGGACTCCCCGCTTCACTCTTTCGAAGAAACTCTGAGTTTTTTATTTTTATGTTAAGCCAAATGAGACAACATACCTGAAGAAACAGCTTGAGGTTCTGTTTGCATAGCAATTGATGACATAATTTGTTTTACATCTGCTTGTGATGCTGCGTGGCAGGTTAGTAGTTGCACTTGAACAGATTTCTCTGTGATGTGACCCAGTTTACACACTGGCTCTGGTGATGCTTTTACAGGTTGTGCCGACTCGCAAGACGGACCCGTCACAGGCACTGGCTCTACTGCGACGTCATCCTGAAATGAATTGGCTAGTATTGCTGCGTTTGCCAACGCTAAAGATTATTGACAAAAAAAATTAATGCAAAACTTTCTTACATGGTCCATTTCACTACAATGGTTTGGTCTTGGCATGTGCCCAATGGTTCCATCTCCAGCGAGAATCTGTACAAGAATATGAAACAGTGTATGAAAAGATTACTGTATGGATGGTTAATGACACATACAGAAGAAAACCATAACTTGGAAGTACTTTTTGCTGAGCTAGCTGGTACATCATTAAGAGGGGAAATTTCATAGGCCTAAAACACGGCAATAAGAATCCAGGAGCACAAGAAAGGAGTGTCTTTGAGCTCTTACGTTCTTCTTGCAGTGTTTTAGGCATCCAAAATGTTTGCTAATTAAAAAAACACTGGCACAAAGGGATACTAAACAAAATTTTCGCTGCCAATATTTTCAGCCAAATATATAGGTTGGATCATGAAATCGATACAGACAACCTTCATTGGAAGCAGAAACTACGGGAATATAATTAATTTTATGCGTTTTTCACAAACTGTCGCATCTAGCGACTGCACCGTAAACTAGAGGATATGACATTTGGTAACGTCAAACTCACTCTAAACTGCCTTTTGGCTCGCTCATCTCCCACTTCGGTTCCTAGAACCAATATGAACAGCAAAAGCAGCGAACAATGCTTCAGGCTGGGGCAAAGCACCAGCGCTTTTGTGGAAGAGAAAGAGTGGAGTGAAAGGATAGGTGGAGCAAAGGGAGAGGAGGACAAGAACATGTGCATCCTGCATATGCCTCAATGAGTTCGCCATCACTGCTTACTTGCGAGCAGCCACCACATGCTCACAAACCATCAAAAATACAACCAACTGTTCGAAAATACGAGAAATAAACTCAGCTTATCAAAACAGTGCCATCTACTGAGTGTAATTTGGAAATTTCATCACTTTTTCCAATTTTTGTTCAGTATCACTTTGAATTAAGCAAATGATTAAAATAACAGATATAAAACTAAAGAAATAAAAATTTATTCGTGTATAAAAAGGATTAAGACCACTGAATCACATTGTGGTATACCTGCCTGCTCTTGTGTTGTTCTGATGCTATAAATAGCTTCATCTTTTAGTGGCAGGAGTACTGAATGGCACTCTGTCCGTCTGGAATACTGAGTGACACCCAAGTCGAACCGGTCAGGCACTCCCGATTTTTTTGTTTTTCATAAAAGTCGTCTCGATAAGCAGGAATCGAACCTACGACCTTCGAATAACGCGTTCGATGCTCTAACCACTGAGCTATCACAGCGGCCGTCCCTCCATCCACTTTTTGGGGTTTATATGTGAATTTAGAAGTAGGAGTGATAGTCAGCGCCATCTATAAGCCAAACAACGAGTGTGAAAACACTCTTATTCGCATGTTTGGCGTCACATAGCACGTGAACTTATTATGAGCGGGCAGCTGAATAATTGTCCCTCTTATACAACCTAAACACACCAAGTCTGCCAGTACGAGACCCACGTTCAATGAAATAAGGGAGAGAAGTGTATACCTAAGGGCTCGTATTTCCGTGTTTTAACACAATATTAATGAGATATAACAGACAGTAATGCCAAGGAATGTACAGGGGAAGTTATTAGAACAAATGGAATGTAAATAAGAAGAAAGAAGAAAGAAAAGTGGATGAAAAAATTACCAGCTGTGAGCAGGAATCGAACCTACGACCTTCGAATAACGCGTTCGATGCTCTAACCACTGAGCTATCACAGCGGCCGTCCCTCCATCCACTTTTTGGGGTTTATATGTGAATTTAGAAGTAGGAGTGATAGTCAGCGCCATCTATAAGCCAAACAACGAGTGTGAAAACACTCTTATTCGCATGTTTGGCGTCACGTAGCACATGAACTTATTATGAGCGGGCAGCTGAATAATTGTCCCTCTTATACAACCTAAACACACCAAGTCTGCCAGTACGAGACCCACGTTCAATGAAATAAGGGAGAGAAGTGTATACCTAAGGGCTCGTATTTCCGTGTTTTAACACAATATTAATGAGATATAACAGACAGTAATGCCAAGGAATGTACAGGGGAAGTTATTAGAACAAATGGAATGTCAGACTTGGTGTGTTTAGGTTGTATAAGAGGGACAATTATTCAGCTGCCCGCTCATAATAAGTTCACGTGCTACGTGACGCCAAACATGCGAATAAGAGTGTTTTTACACTCGTTGTTTGGCTTATAGATGGCGCTGACTATCACTCCTACTTCTAAATTCACATATAAACCCCAAAAAGTGGATGGAGGGACGGCCGCTGTGATAGCTCAGTGGTTAGAGCATCGAACGCGTTATTCGAAGGTCGTAGGTTCGATTCCTGCTCACAGCTGGTAATTTTTTCATCCACTTTTCTTTCTTCTTTCTTCTTATTTACATTCCATTTGTTCTAATAACTTCCCCTGTACATTCCTTGGCATTACTGTCTGTTATATCTCATTAATATTGTGTTAAAACACGGAAATACGAGCCCTTAGGTATACACTTCTCTCCCTTATTTCATTGAACGTGGGTCACGTACTGGCAGACTTGGTGTGTTTAGGTTGTATAAGAGGGACAATTATTCAGCTGCCCGCTCATAATAAGTTCATGTGCTACGTGACGCCAAACATGCGAATAAGAGTGTTTTCACACTCGTTGTTTGGCTTATAGATGGCGCTGACTATCACTCCTACTCCTAAATTCACATATAAACCCCAAAAAGTGGATGGAGGGACGGCCGCTGTGATAGCTCAGTGGTTAGAGCATCGAACGCGTTATTCGAAGGTCGTAGGTTCGATTCCTGCTCCCAGCTGGTAATTTTTTCATCCACTTTTCTTTCTTCTTATTTACATTCCATTTGTTCTAATAACTTCCCCTGTACATTCTTTGGCATTACTGTCTGTTATATCTCATTAATATTGTGTTAAAACACGGAAATACGAGCCCTTAGGTATACACTTCTCTCCCTTATTTCATTAAACGTGGGTCTCGTACTGGCAGACTTGGTGTGTTTAGGTTGTATAAGAGGGACAATTATTCAGCTGCCCGCTCATAATAAGTTCACGTGCTACGTGACGCCAAACATGCGAATAAGAGTGTTTTCACACTCGTTGTTTGGCTTATAGATGGCGCTGACTATCACTCCTACTTCTAAATTCACATGTAAACCCCAAAAAGTGGATGGAGGGACGGCCGCTGTGATAGCTCAGTGGTTAGAGCATCGAACGCGTTATTCGAAGGTCGTAGGTTCGATTCCTGCTCACAGCTGGTAATTTTTTCATCCACTTTTCTTTCTTCTTTCTTCTTATTTACATTCCATTTGTTCTAATAACTTCCCCTGTACATTCCTTGGCATTACTGTCTGTTATATCTCATTAATATTGTGTTAAAACACGGAAATACGAGCCCTTAGGTATACACTTCTCTCCCTTATTTCATTGAACGTGGGTCTCGTACTGGCAGACTTGGTGTGTTTAGGTTGTATAAGAGGGACACTTATTCAGCTGCCCGCTCATAATAAGTTCACGTGCTACGTGACGCCAAACATGCGAATAAGAGTGTTTTCACACTCGTTGTTTGGCTTATAGATGGCGCTGACTATCACTCCTACTTCTAAATTCCCATATAAACCCCAAAAAGTGGATGGAGGGACGGCCGCTGTGATAGCTCAGTGGTTAGAGCATCGAACGCGTTATTCGAAGGTCGTAGGTTCGATTCCTGCTCACAGCTGATAATTTTTTCATCCACTTTTCTTTCTTCTTTCTTCTTATTTACATTCCATTTGTTCTAATAACTTCCCCTGTACATTCCTTGGCATTACTGTCTGTTATATCTCATTAATATTGTGTTAAAACACGGAAATACGAGCCCTTAGGTATACACTTCTCTCCCTTATTTCATTGAACGTGGGTCTCGTACTGGCAGACTTGGTGTGTTTAGGTTGTATAAGAGGGACAATTATTCAGCTGCCCGCTCATAATAAGTTCACGTGCTACGTGACGCCAAACATGCGAATAAGAGTGTTTTCACACTCGTTGTTTGGCTTATAGATGGCAATGACTATCACTCCTACTTCTAAATTCACATGTAAACCCCAAAAAGTGGATGGAGGGACGGCCGCTGTGATAGCTCAGTGGTTAGAGCATCGAACGCGTTATTCGAAGGTCGTAGGTTCGATTCCTGCTCACAGCTGGTAATTTTTTCATCCACTTTTCTTTCTTCTTTCTTCTTATTTACATTCCATTTGTTCTAATAACTTCCCCTGTACATTCCTTGGCATTACTGTCCGTTATATCTCATTAATATTGTGTTAAAACACGGAAATACGAGCCCTTAGGTATACACTTCTCTCCCTTATTTCATTGAACGTGGGTCTCGTACTGGCAGACTTGGTGTGTTTAGGTTGTATAAGAGGGACAATTATTCAGCTGCCCGCTCATAATAAGTTCACGTGCTACGTGACGCCAAACATGCGAATAAGAGTGTTTTCACACTCGTTGTTTGGCTTATAGATGGCACTGACTATCACTCCTACTTCTAAATTCACATATAAACCCCAAAAAGTGGATGGAGGGACGGCCGCTGTGATAGCTCAGTGGTTAGAGCATCGAACTCATTATTCGAAGGTCGTAGGTTCGATTCCTGCTCACAGCTGGTAATTTTTTCATCCACTTTTCTGTCTTCTTTCTTCTTATTTACATTCCATTTGTTCTAATAACTTCCCCTGTACATTCCTTGGCATTACTGTCTGTTATATCTCATTATTATTGTGTTAAAACACGGAAATACGAGCCCTTAGGTATACACTTCTCTCCCTTATTTCATTGAACGTGGGTCTCGTACTGGCAGACTTGGTGTGTTTAGGTTGTATAAGAGGGACAATTATTCAGCTGCCCGCTCATAATAAGTTCACGTGCTACGTGACGCCAAACATGCGAATAAGAGTGTTTTCACACTCGTTGTTTGGCTTATAGATGGCGCTGACTATCACTCCTACTTCTAAATTCACATATAAACCCCAAAAAGTGGATGGAGGGACGGCCGCTGTGATAGCTCAGTGGTTAGAGCATCGAACGCGTTATTCGAAGGTCGTAGGTTCGATTCCTGCTCACAGCTGGTAATTTTTTCATCCACTTTTCTTTCTTCTTATTTACATTCCATTTGTTCTAATAACTTCCCCTGTACATTCCTTGGCATTACTGTCTGTTATATCTCATATATATATATATATATATATATATATATGTATATATATATATATATATATATATATATATATATATATATACACACAGAACTGCAGGATAATTTTACTTCACATAAGGGCCAATAACCCTCAGCATAATTAATATAAACTGATTGAGTTCACTGAAATATTTTGAACTGTGTTGTGGCACATGGCCTAAGCCTATTTCTATGCACATATTTCTACTTGGTCTCGCAAATTCTCTTCGTAAAATTGGTACTAAATGGATGGTTTGGTGTAAGTTGAGAGTTGTATTAAGGTAAAAACTTTGTACACCTCATCAGATAAGAAAAGTGATTTTCGGCTTCAACAGGAACGGCACACCAAGTCATGTGAGCAGACATTACACCTTTATGACAGCTTCATGATAGCACGGACCGTCAGAACTTGCGAAGTCATTATGAAGTCCAAGCAGTGCTTCCAATCCTGGTGGCAGTGCAAAAACACGTCAGGTGTGGAACGTTTTCAAGGAAAGAGGGAACTTTGGAGCACCCCTGTGTGTTGACGTTGAACACTAAATGTGGGATGTCATCCTTCCATTTGTGATCTTCGCATACAACACAGCCAAGCAAGAGACCACGCAGATTACGCCACGCCAGTTGGCCCATTGAATTAACCCGGCAACGAAGTTTGACGTTATGCAGCTGAGCATCACTGGCAAACAAAATGTTCATGTTGCTATATACTTGGAGTGCTTTGAATAATGGCAGCTCACCCACCAGCCTGTCGAGAACCAGCAAAAGATTGGCAGCTATCCCTACCCTACCATCATTGCAATCTCAGATGACACAACATGGAGTATCAACCTGGTGACCATGTCTGAGTCTGCGCACGAATTTGACAACGTGGACCGAGTTTAAGGCTTCTACAGAAATCGGCAAGCGCATGAAGACAGGGACAAGAAGGTGACACACAGAGTGCTACTTCCAACTAATATATTTACCATGACACAAGCACACCGTATATGTAGTTTCTTCACTCATGAAATGGTAACGGCGCATGCTTAAGAACTACAGTTTTTATCATCTTATTCTTACGCTCTCTCGCTTTTTTTGCTGTGACAATTACAGGCTTTGCTAGCGTGCGCAGGAACTGGGCAAAAAAGCATAGGCAGCCGATACCATGCAAGCTTTTGACAGAATTCATAGATTCTTTCAAAGGCAAAATCGACTGGGAGAGGAAGGTAGCATGAAATGAACAAGGGTACAACAAAATCTGGCCAGCATAAATGAACAGGAACAAAAAACCACAAATGAGGCGTAACAACGGAGGTCGTCAAAAGGTAGAACTGTATTTGTGATTCCAACTGAGCACTCGCCACCTAGCGGCCGCAACAGAAAACGGCACAAACGATGTCGACCTTGAAAGGAAATATGTTAGCATGTTGCTCGCATTGAGAAACGGCTGCATACTTCCTTTATTTTCGCCATGCCGCATGTGCGAGCCTGAAAAAAAAAGAAAGCAACGATCGTGTAGGAAGTGCTAGCTGGTCAGATGGGGCGTTGTTCAAGTAGCAGATTATTAGATCATACAGCTTCTCTAAGGGGAACACCCTGTTCGAACTTGTCACATTGTAGAGAGTGTGATTGCATGCCTTTGCTGTTAGATTCCAGGGTTCTAAAAGAAAATGTTGCGCGAGAAATTGAAGAATTTATTAGATCTGGTGAGAGAAGCATAGAGAGGCTCTACGTCATGCTGCATGCCACTGAAATAGATTTCTTGAGCGCCAGCCAATAAATCAAATCCTGTTTGGCCCCATTTAGATTTTGACCATGTGAAAATTTGTAGGAACATATAGGTGTGTTTTTAAATAAATTCCTACAAGTGCCTATGAATGCCTATTTTCAAAATCGGTGCCTACATGAATGCTATTTAACTTCAACTTTTGCTTTCAAGTACAGATGGAGATTGGTATTCATGTTACCAGGCAAAATTGAGCTTTCAGAAGGTGCAACCTATACTCCATCTCATAAGTTTCTTTTAGCACTGTCAAGGCTAAAAAGCCTCTTAGCCAATAGGAAGGCAGATTAGCCTCTTTACATGTATTCATTCATGTCGCATCGTCTGCTCGGCATCTCCCTAGCGTGTTTTCGCATGCATAGGGAACAGGATGTGCTTCTGTGCAGCCACAGGAGCGTCATCAGAGAAAAGTAGAGTGGATAAAAAAATGATGCGTGAGGTCTTTGTTTTCTTTGCATTTACTTATTACACAGCTCTTCACTAAAGGTCACATGAGAAATTTTACTTAGACACTGGGAGCTGTGTGCCCAATTAAATGAAAAGATTTGCACCACCAGAATTTTTTGATTGGCTCATTACAAGCCGTCATAGCATAATGCCAGGAGTTGAGCTTCAAACCTTTGCCAATTGCCCAGTGTAGACTTCGCAAGCCAAATTATTTCCCTGCCGTCTTCGATATCGAAGTAAGCCAGAGCCGGAAGATCACACGCAAGGTTACATTCCCATGACATGCGCATGCCAGGTCATGCATGCAAGGGGTGTTGTATCGTTTCGATGTTTTCTGTACTGTACTGCCTGTTTCTATGGGATGGATCCCTGTATGAGAGCACGTTTGGAGAGGATGGCATCCATCATGCATTCTACCACGATACACAGCGTCGCTTTGCTGACATTGCTCTAAGGGACGATGCACCAGAAACACGCCAGGCGTTGTAAGGGCTGGCATCGCGGCACGATGCGAGAACACAAACGCAAACAAAATGGAGCTAGCTTAGTCTCGCATCTCGCTCAATACGAAGTTAAAAAAAATGACGTGACATAGAGTCCGCTTGTATGTTTTAATATTTCTGTCAACCTTCACACTTCTATTCAGGCAACAGGTTGCACTAATTACACACACTGCCTTGAATAATTCTCGCATGGTCGCGTACTACTTCGACGTACGCAGAACAATTTCTTATTTTATACGTCACTAGCACCATGTTGGGGCGTGCGCCCATGAGATAGAAGGCCAAGTGGTGTTCCGTCTGATATTTCGCCTGTTTCTGGTGTGCGCAACATTGCAAATCTTGGCAGACGAGATCGTGAGTGCCCAGTGCATACATAGCTCGTGCCTGCTCGAAATTCTAAAACCTGGTGCAGGGCCCTTTAAGGTGTTAAAGACTTAGGATAAGTTTACCCTGTGCAGTTAGACCAAGTAATTATGAGGCAAAAAGATCCTTATGGTGTATTAGTGCTCTGGCTATTGCTCCTGTGTTGCTCTTCTCAGCCATGCCAAAAAGAGACCAAGGAGTGTGTTTATTTGACGGTGGACACTTGACTCGCAATGCTGGACAAAAAAAAAGTATTCTGCAAACTCAACAGCAAAAAATTGCATGGCAATTCTAAATCATTAGCATCATAAACTAAAACATTTCTATTTGCTTTCTTATCATAGACACAGCTCCCACACAGCTCTGAAACAAATTTTTTCCAAACTTTTAGTCATAAATATTAACAATATCACTAGTAATAACATGCTCCGCCATTTCCTTGTCTTCTTCATATATAACTACGCGATATACTACTTGCGAGCAGGCTACCGATCGCAGCGCCGCAAACAGCTTTGACCCTGTTTGGGTTTCGTTTTAAGAAGCTCATCGCAGGCAAGGTTCCTTTTGGCGTTGCATAAATGGTTGCCAGACTGGGAGAGTCAGTGTTGCCAGATTGCCGCTAAATTTGACTGCAAAAATTTTTTTGCAAGTTTTTTTTTTTTTTGCAAAAGGAACCTTGCCCTCATCGCGAACACTCATCTGTTCTAGTAAACTCTACCTTCAAGCTGAGACGTCACACCAGATGTTTTCATGCCTTTGATAATTCTCCTCAATCGTTCCGCTCGGAAACTACAATCAACGGCTTAGAGCTTGGCTTAAGTCGTGCACATTTAGCCGAGCGATGAACTCCGACGAGAAGTACCCCGATCACGAAAACTTCTCAAGTTGAGGACGGTGCTTCTCAAAGGCTTGAAATCACTTCGTCACCCAGCAGCGATACACTGAGCAGCTTGTTTTTTCTCGCGTGACAAGTTTTGAAACACTACTTACATCGTATTGTCCGTCGGTGCTCATAACGTCGTACGTAGAGCTAAAGGACAGCATGATGATGGGACGAAGTTCTCCGTTTTCTAATGTCTTTCTCAAGCGCTAGCCTAAACGTAGTGCGGGAAGCTCGAAAAGACGACTGGCGCGGAAAATCTTTGCACGGTGATGATGCGAGCGTCTGCACCACGTCTTTTCTAGGGCGGCTCGGCGCACAGATTCACGTATCGCGGGCGCTGCCATCTTGGTAACCTTCGCATCGTAAATAACAGCGTTGCCAACTCGTAAAAAAGTTATGAATTTCGCGCTAAATACCGCTCAAAAATGGCTATAAACGTCTTGGTTTCGGAGAAGGCCCAAAATAGATATTGTGATGAGATTGGTTTGGCCTCTGTAATTTACAGGTGTTGTAAGGCTTTCGACTTGAATTGAAGCGACTATATTGTTATAGAGCCCTTATGCAAAAACAAGTTCATACCTCCTACTTCAAGACGTTATTTGGATGTTTTATACAAACGCGCGGGAGCGACCTTACCGGCACCTGAAGGGAAGCGTTGGAAATGTTTACCTGCGGATCTTTCCGCCAGGGGAGAAACAAGCGCTAGATAAGGCAGAACTTTACCAGCCGACATGTATCGTCACTACTAAGGTTTTCGTTTTTCGCATTCGTCACTGCCCGAACTTTGCTGATCGCGTGGCTTCCCACCAATGCGAAGTCACCGCTTTGAAATATGCTGTCTAAACGTATTGCCTGGTAGTTCTTGTTTTGTGTCAAGCAGCGCCGTTCTTATGAAACTCGATGGCCGCGCCGAAACGCCATAAGTTCACTATACTGTAAGGTAACGTTCGATGATTCATTATTTCTCGAAAGGCGACGCTGCTCCCAGTGCACACTTGACAACTGACGAAAAAACAACCGCAGCCGAAGAAAAGCGGCGAACAGATGTAAATAAAGAACAGATAAAGAATATATATATATATATATATATATATATATATATATATATATATATATATATATATATATATATATATATATATATATATATATATATATATATATATATATATATATATATATATATATATATATATATATATATATATATATATATATATATATATATATATATATATATATATATATATATATATATATATATATATATATATATATATATATATATATATATATATATATATATATATATATAAGGGAAAGAGGTGTATACCTAAGGGCTCGTTTTTTCGTGTTTTGACACAATATTAATGAGATGTGACAGACAGTAATGCCAAGGAATGTATAGGGGAAGTTATTAGAACCAATGGAATGTAAATAAGAAAAAAGAAAAGTGGGTGAAAGAATAACCAGCCGTGAGCAGGAAGCTGGCTACTAACCTGCTCACGACTGGTTATTCTTTCACCCACTTTTCTTTCTTCTTATTTACATTCCATTGGTTCTAATAACTTCCCCTATACATTCCTTGGCATTACTGTCTGTTAGATCTGATTAATATATATATATATATATATATATATATATATATATATATATATATATATATATATATATATATATATATATATATATATATATATATATATATATATATATATATATATATATATATATATATATATATATATATATATATATATATATATATATATATATATATATATATATATATATATATATATATATATATATATATATATAGATATGTTCCTTCTTGGGCTGTTTGTCAAACTGCTAATAAAACTTCCCCAACTCTCCTTTGGCTACTTGCGAGAGAGCGCCCAAACGCGAAGTTCGTCGAGATAACGTCGATGGGCACCCACATTCCTCCCAAGTTGACTCCGGCGCCGAAGTTTCAGTTGTACCCAGTACGTTTTCAGGCATCCCCTCGAAGCTTCAAAACACCAAGAGTGAGTTGAAAGGCCCGGGCAACAACATACTGCCGGTCAAATGCACTTACTTCGCTACCCTGTCGTGGCATGGCAAGTGAACCAAGCAGCTTCTCTATGTCCTAGCAACCAAAACGGGGTGCTAGGCTTCCTGGCAATCCAAGCCCTCAGTGTCTGAATGTTGGTCGACGAAGTCTCGAGGACTTCACAGCCCTCCGAGGACTTCGGACACTCCCAGAAGCCTACACTATACCAGACTGCAACCCAATAATGCTACGCCTTTCTCCAAGTTGAGCAAACCTCGGCGCATTCCACTCTCTCTCTCCGTGATGTCGTCAACACTGAGCTAGACAAGCTGAAAGCAGAGGGCGTGATTCATCGAGTAGAAACATCCACTGACTGGTGTGCTGGACTAGTTGTCGTCCCCAAGGTTATCGACTGTGTGTGGACATACCTCAACAAGGTGATGCTTCGAGGGGGCGACGTGCTCTCAACAGTGAAACAATGCCTTGGATTGCTTGGTGAGGCAACAGTTATCTCCAAGTTAGATGCCACGCCAAGCTTCCACGAGGTCAAGCAGTCCCTCTAGCCCCAAGAATTAACCACATTCATCACCCCGTTTGGACACTATTGTTTTTCCCGGGCTGCCGTTTAGCATCACGTCTGCACAGGAATACTTCCAGCTGCAGATGTCTTGGATCGTGGAAGGCCAAGAGGGTGTGGTGAACAAGATCGACAACATCCTCATTTCTGAGAAGACACGTTCCGAGCATGATTGCTGTCTCCGATAAGTCATGGACCGGCTAGCAAAAACAGGAGTCGCGTTCAACTGTGCGAAGTGTTCGTTTGCCACTTCTAGTGTGAAGTTCCTGGCCGTCGTGGTCAGCGCGGAAGACATTTCTCCTGACCCAGACAAGGTGGCGGCCATCCAAGCCATGAATCCACCTGAAGATGTTGCAGGATTTCGTCGTCTCCTAGGTGTTCCGGTGTTCACAATTTATTAAAAAATTGTGAACACCGGAAGCCTCTTGCCACACGTTTCATTGGTGACAACGCGGATCAGAGCACTGCTGCTCATAAACTTTGCCTGGATGCGGGGCTTGGCGCAGCAGTCTGCCTTCTCCGAACTAAAGAAGCTGATGTGCTCAGATCTCTGCGTGGCTTGGTACAACAGCACATGCAATACTACGATCTTGACTGACGCCAGCTCCTACGGTCTCTGGGCAGTACTTCTCCAAGAACAACCGTTCGGTGACCGAAAAAGAAGCTTTGAGCCCCCTGCGTGGTGCAAAGGTTCAAGGATTGCGTCCGTAGACTTAACTTCGTCCTTGTGACGAATCATCAACTGCTAGTGGCACTCCTGGGGTCCATGAGTGTTGATTTATTGCGACCTTGGATCCACAGGTTTCACTTAAAGCTCATGAGCTTCCAGTACCAAGTACTCTACGTACCGGGGAAGCTGTTATCAACTGCGGATAAACTTTCACCCGCACCACTGGATTCTCCTTCATCCAACTGGCTGAGTCAAGTCGAGCTCTTTGCCCAAGAAGTCATCCGCTCCTTCCATGACATCGTCTCTTCACAACTCAAGCACCTACGCCAGGCTTAAGCCAATGACAGCGAGTACAGTCTGCTGCTTCAGTACTGCGCCAACTGCTGGCCTCGACAGTCTTATTTGCTTCTCCATGAGAAGTAGTACTGAGAATGTCAAGGGGACCTCAGCGCCTGTGAGGGACTGCTTCTAAAGGATTCCCGCATCGTTGTTCTGTCTGCCCTTCAGCACCCGATGCTAGAGCTCCTTCATTACGGGTATCAAATAATCAACCGATACAAAGCTTTAGCTCTGGGGTCAGTCTGGTGACTGGGCATCAACGACCAGATAGAAACACTGCTGTTGAACTACTCCGCATGCCCCGAAACCAGACTGCAGCGCTGGGAGCTTATGTTGGCGTCAACCACTCTAACTCTGCCTTGAGAAGGGGTCGGCATCAATCTTTTCACCTGAACGACTAAGACTTTGTTTTTTTGGTGGAAGTCATCAGCCTGCGTTCAACCGCACCACCTGCGGTCATCAATGCGATGAAGAGTGCTTTTGCACGACATGGGATTCTGAGGCTTGTGCACAGTAACAATGGTCCTCAGCATGCTGCAAAAAAAATTCTCTGCCTTTGCAGAGTTCTACTGCTTCTGCCACGTCACTAGAAGCCCCTTTTTTTCCGCAGTCAAACGGGGAGGTGGAACGGATGGTGCGGAGAGTCAAAAACCTGCTGCGGAAGGCAGATGATCCCTACCTGGCACTTCTAGCATATCGGTACACACCAGGTGTAAATGGAGCGAGCCCTGCTCGGCTGCTCATAGGTGGACACCTACAGACACGGCTGCCGAAGATGTTGCAACTGCTGGAGCCAGCTCGGCCTCTTTCAGTCCCATACAATCAACGTGACTAAGACAACCGAAGGCACCAAGCGTCATATTTCAAGCGAAGGCACGCCGCTCACACCTTGTGGCCTCTGCAGGCAGGAGAGCGAGTCTGGGTTCAAGACGTCAACTCCCCAGCGACAGTGTTGGAACCAGCTCAACGCCGCTTTCCCACGTGGTGGAGACTCGGTCAAGGATACTCCAGTGCAACCGGAAGCACCTGGTGCCAATGACAGGACATCCTGGGGAACTCACGGCCAGCCCGCCTGCAACACCCGTGGCAGCCCAGACTCGGACTACACTGTCAAGACCTGAGGCGATCAGGGGCTGACCAAGCAACCCAAGACGAGCTCACGAAAGCACCTCCACTACAGAGGAACCTCAGGGTTGTGCTGCTATGCCACGCACGTCGCGGTCCAGCAGGAGAATCTGCTGACCGAAATGACTCGACCTGTGAACATTTTTTTTTCCTTCAGCCCAAATGTTTTGGTTCATGTATTATGTCCTAGTTTATTGTGGGGGAGGTGTAGTGTGCGGCAGTACTAGTAGATGGCTGTTTTGTCACTTGCCCGATGCGCTCGACAAAAACGGCTTTCCAGTTGGGAATCATTTGCACTTCGAGCCTGGAGATACTATTTCCAGCAAGAATTGGCATTTCCAGCTGGGAATGGGGAATTCTCCACCTGAATAGCCGTTTCCAGCTAAAATCTAGGCTGCAAACCCAATTTTCGGCTAGAAATGGACATCCCATTTTCATGTGGGTTTGAAAGGCTTACAGAAAACTTTTTATATGTTCTCCATGAATGTTCAATGTGCTGTAGAACACATAGGTTACTGTTATCTACACTTACATCACATTTTCAGCCAGACTCCCCACATTTTAAAACTTCGTAAAGACAATGCGCTTACACGTGTGGGAAGTTGGTATTCTTCCAGGAAGCATGGTTAACAGAAGTGGACGCAGGGAAGAATTTCAGCCACTGAATTTAAGGGCGGGGGAGGGGGGGGATCAGGCTGGTTGCTTGAAGTTACACCGATGAGAGCGTAGTCATGACTACTTCATTTTTACTAGCACGAAAACCCTATCACAATATAAGTACTCTTAACCCTTTAATGCCCACTGTATCATATACATTGAATATAATACCTCAACAAAGCTACGAAAATCTACTGTAGGTGTCATGATGAGCAACTGTAGCCGATTTTACATGTCATGAAGGTAAAGTGACTTACATATTATACGATAGTGATTAATCATTTCCATAATTAGTAAGTTATGCCTCAAACAAAATTTCATTTATATTTTTTTTAAAATGAACAATACAAGATGAGTAAAAACAGTCAGCATTTTCTCTCAACTTTTCTGAAGACATAACTGCTCATGGTCATAACAGAGTTAATGAGAGCTCACAATAGTCCCACTCATATGTCCTGATTGGTGATAGGAGATGGGAACCACTGAAGAAAGGGGAGTACTGACACAGGCTAGGGGAAGGGGGGCCTTTAACCCTTTTGCCCCGCCTCTGGATCTGCCAGAGAGTAGATGATGATCGGCATGGTACCTCTCAAAGGTCTGTAGTTGTCTCTCTTTTGAGTTGCGAGAAGAGACCCAACTAAAAGCTTGAAAACTTCACTCCCGACATCGGTACCTCTCCCGGCGTCGCTGCTGCAGCTGGTGTCGTGCCCTAGGAAACCTCCTTCTGTGCTGTATGTATTTTCGATGAGTGAACACCCTGTACGTGTTATCCTACCCAACGATGTTCAGGCACTAAATGGGCTAACAAACAGAGATATCTCCTAGGGAGCGTAAAAGACAAGCGACTAATTTCCAAGCCAAAACAGAAAAACTGGTATCGTAATACTGCCACATGCATTTTCTTGAGACAGCACATGACAGGTCCTGTTCCTGTTTCACTAGGCTTCTTGACACAGCATACTCTGTCATGAGACACCCGAGTGTTAAACTATATGCTCATGAATTAGTTAAAATGTTCACTTCGGTCTCTTTATGCTACCGACCCATTTTCACTTGTTCAGTTCTTCATTAGAACTTTTGGGTAATACCAAAGACGCATGCACTCTGCAAAAGTTTTAGATAAGTAGACATAGAAATGAAACATAGCATTGCGGTGCCATAGGTTGTCGATACAGAGAGTAAATTAATGGTCTTCGTCTCAGCCCGGCTATTCCTGTCAAGCTCCTACATCCGTAGCCCTTTTCATCTAGTTATTTTTGAAAAAGTCTTTCCAGGATGCCCATTTTTAAGTGATTGATTAGAGTGGTACATTACATAAATGATCGAAGAACACTGGGAGTAATATAGTAAAAGCTCGTTAATTCGAACCTGAAGCAAACTACAAAAATGGATTAAGCAGAGCTCGAATAAGCAGGCATGCGCTAAATGAATGGACAGTTCACCACTATCCGTTTGCGGAACCCAAAGAAGACACCTGTAGACTCGTTATTTGGAACTAGGAACTGTTCCACACCCACAGAAGGTGATTTTATTGTAAGTTCATGGTTCTCTAACAGCAACCAGAATTAATTGCTCAATCAGTTATATGCCAGAAATAAGCACAAACATGAATTCATATCAGTAGTGAGCCTTAATATGAAAATATGTGATGCTATCTAAGCTCCACAACATCTTTATTTATTGCTAGAGTTAATTAAACCAAAATGAAAAGTAATCAGTAATTTAAATCTCCTTGGGCATCTTTTGTTGTGACCCCATGACAATCTTATGCAGGTTGCCCGTGAGATCCAGTGCAGCATCCAAATTATCATTTGCCAATAAATGCTTCAGTTTCAGTGTTTTTCATAACTTGTAAACTTGGTTTCGTTTTGCAAAACATTTTGATCCCTGTGGGTCGACTTTTATGTGGAGTGATGAAAACAAAGGGCAATCAATATGAGACTTTACTGCATTGTTCTTCCCGTAAAATTCACAACCACCAGTTTTTTTTTATTTGATACATAGTTTGCTTCAATATATATATACAGTTGCAGTTGAACCTTTTCATAAGAGATGGATGGGTAGAAGAGTCACCATTGTGCCTACAATAAAATACAGGTTGACAAGAAAGTGCATACGAGGTACCCTGCTTATAAGAGACATCTCATATAAAAGACAAGAATCGATGCTCGGAGCATGTTTTAACTGTGTGTGTGTGTGTGTGTGTATGTATGTGTATATATATATATATATATATATATATATATATATATATATATATATATATATATATATATATATATATATATATATATATATATATATATATATATATATATATATATATATATATATATGTGTGTGTGTGTGTGTGTGTGTGTGTGTGTGTGTGTGTGTGTGTGTGTACGCACAGTGCAGTCAACTTAAAAGTGCCGAAAAATTCCATTGTTAGAACTTGTAATTAGATACGGCAACATTTCATTTGCTCATTTACATACAAGTAAAATAAAGCAATTGAGTACAACTCGTTTGTGGAAGAGAAATAGCCAGTCAGCTCTAACTGCTTTATGCAAAGCTGGCACACATACTTTGCAAAAGCATCTATGCGTTCCAATAGCCGAGTAGGATGTCCTTCGCGAAAGCGAGGGCTCGAGTGGGCCTCTAGTGATGACAGTGCCTAAGTATAGGTTGCTAAACCGCATCGTTGGAGCTGTCGCTCTGAGAACTATCTACAGCACTGCGCGGTCTGTGTGGAGACTCATTTCCCACATGTGCTATGGCCGGAATGAATCGCTCAATTCAATATTGTAACAGGGTCATGACGTGGCCGAAGACAGGAGACTTTATGTTGGGATTTAACTGTTTATTTGGGCGAACCTGTGCTCGATAAACGGAAAGTCCGATTACAGTAGCAGTCTTGCACAGATAGCATTGAACGGAGCGTCGGCCGTCGATCAACTACTGACAAGCGGCGAAGTGCGTCGGCATTTATATTCTTGCCATCGATTGTTCTAGCGTTATCACTGGAGGTGACGAGTGTTCCAGAATAATCTATACAGTTCGCGGAGTGGACGTGATCTTATCGAAATGATCTACTACAGTCCCAAAGCTTCTCGAAAACTGCAGGCGCGGTTCGCGCTGAGGATTATGTAGTGTTTTGGGGCGATAACAAAGCTTGAGGAATGGAACGTGGCAATATAGCGGCACTGGGGCATCATAATAAGCAGTTTATTTTAGCAAAGTAAAGGGGATGCTTTTACCACAGTAAAGAGAATGGTGCCACCCTTGTTCAGCGTCCTATCTCATATACCGTAATAAATGATATCGTTATAAGGCAACTCGACCCCATAGGTACATGTTACCGTTTTAAAACCTCCGGCGAACTGGCCTTTCTATTCTATTTGTTCATTCACTATTCCATTTCTCTACTACAACTTCGTGCTATTCTCTCTTAAAAGTTGCCGAACTAAGCATCCTTCCTAACTTTTAATCAACAAACTCTGACTCCCTGCTATACAAACCCTTTCTAAAGGGAAGCCCGTACAGCCCTCGCATTGTGGCTTCTTTCCATGTGTGGTGGTGCTTTTGTGAAAAGGTGCATCGGAGGGGATGCAAGGGTAGGGACCCTCTGCTGAGTGAAAGCATGTATGCATAACAAGGCTGTATTTCTGCGAAAACCATGCATAGACAAGGACACGAGAAAATGGATGCTCTCCTGTGTGAGCGCAGATGTGTTTCACGAGGTGGCATTTCTGCACAAAGGATGCACTGCAGCAAGCACAGGATAAGGTAACGGTCGCTACCCTACACCCCTCACATTTAAGACTTCTTTCCATGTAGACTAATCACATGCATTGTGAGGTGGTATTTTCGTGAAAAAGATGCATTGCAGTAAACACAGGAGTGGGGACGCTCTCCTGTGTGACAACGCATATGTCCATTAAGGGTGCTTTTCTGCGAAAATGTTGCATTGCAGTGGACACAGCTAAAGGGACGCTCTCCTGTGTGAGTTCGCATGTGCTGAACAAGGTAGTATTTAGTAATAAAGGATGCATTGCAGAGCTCACATGAAAAGGGACGCTCTCCTGTGTGAATGCGGATGTGTCTCACGAGGTCATGTTTCTGGGTAAAGGTTGCATTGCAGTGGACACAAGAGAAGGGACGCACTCCCTTGTGAGAGCGCATATGTACATAAACATTGGATTTATGCTTAAAAGATGCATTGCACTGTTTACAGAAGAAGGGACGGTCTGTTGCGTGAGTTTGCATATGAGATAAAAGGATGCGTTTCAGCGAAAACGATGCATTGCACTGGACACAGGAAAAGGGACGCTCTTTTGTGTGAGTGCTTATGTGGGTATTAAGGGTGCTCCGGCTCGAAAAAGATGCATTACAATGGACACAGGAAAAGGGGCGCTCTCCTGTGTGGGTCCGCATGTGCGATGCCAGCTTGGATTTGCAAGTGAATGCCGCTGGACACAAGCGGCACTGTACGGGACGTACAGGATGTTTTTTAAGGTGTGTATCCATAGCTGACTTGTCCAGGGTCACATAGGTGCACTGCTGGCAGGAATGCAGTCGATCTTGTAGAGACACTGACAAAGACTGCTCTAGGGATGCAGAAGACAAGGGTCCTGTGAACCAATCAAGACAGCACAAAGAATGTGTAAATTATTTGTCATGCACTACATGAAAATGAACTGCAGTATACGGCAATACAAAATGGTTAATCCACTTGTAAGTGAAGTAAATGATCAACTAGTCTCGTCAGAACAAAAGCTACTCTCACAGCTGCAGCGCAGAAACCCAGCATATTTCATGAAAATTACAATCTAAGTGCACATAAAAACTATGCAAGGTGCCCAGAAAATTGAAACAGATTTATATGCCTTTCCTATACTATATCTGAAGTGTCTAATGACTTTAATGTGCATAAATAAACATCAACACATTAAATTACTATAGTGCTTTTTTCCCACAAAGTTATCCATAGAGGACTGGACAGCAAAGAGCCACTTCACATTGAAACATCTGAAGCATAATAAATGAAATGTGAGCACAAAAAATGAAAAGGAATTAAAGTAGAAAATATAACAAAAGAAAAAATATATAAGAGCTAAAATAGCATCACAAGTATACAGGGGTGGAACAGGGTACGTGGGTTTAGGAGCAGTCCTGGCAGCAGGCAAAAGTGACATTTGTAGCAGGCTTGGAGCATCCAAAGAGACATTTTGGAGAAGGTTTAAAGCCGTCACAGAGAACATTCAGAGCAGATGTCACCTATTGCACAGCACACATGAAGCAACATTTGTCCAATGCGGCATTTTTTTAAACACTAAGCTTAACTGTGCGATAGCTATATGGACATTCTCTGCAAGTTTTTGCCCTTGCCATCATATCAAGTACAAAGTCTGATTCGATAACATGCCTCTGCCCATCGTATGCTATACCCACGGGTATATGCACGCGAGCGGAGGTGAAGAATACAGCTTAACCAGAAATATAACGAGCCAACCCATTGTCGCTGAAAGGGTGTATACATGAGATCACCCTCTCGGGATGCTTCTGGTCGAAGCACCCCGCCTGTCTTGAACGACCATGTGAAGACGCGAAGAGAGGTGAGGGGCCGCTTAGGCAAAAACTGAGAACATTGCTTAGAAAGGCATTGGCACGTGTTCTAGCTCGGCAGCCATCAACGGGCGGCTCGCATATATTACCCGCTGCATGCGCTCTCATCGCGAAAAGACTGCGCAAGAAGTGTTGCTCTTTTTGACGTGGCCCTATTCTCTTACAGGAGCATTTTGTAGAGTTGTGTTAGAAAGAATCTAAAAAAGTTGGCTTTCAGCCTCAGTTCGTATAATATTACAATATTTGTTGCTATCGCATCCATTTTTAGCCCCTTGCGGTGGAAGTGCGACTTCTTAAGCTATGTACTGCATTTTTTGTTTTTGTAGCCTGAACAGGCGAGCAGGAACCACTTAGTCGATAAACGTCGTATAATGGAGCACAGCGGCGAAATGACCTAGAATGCGCACTTTCGCTCTATGACGCTCTATGAGCAGTCCTGTGCTCTCTCTTTCCTAGGCTGTTCTTCCGAAAAACCGCACACCATCCTCTTTCTTTGGGCACCATTACCGTCACCCTTTTCTGCTTTTGTTAACGCTGCCATCAAGTTATAACAAAACTTCTGATGTGATATCGTGCAGCGCTACAAAACACTGGTGTAAGAGTATAACGCCACGCCAGAAAGAGATGCTTTTTTCACGCAGTCTTTTTACATTGAGAGCACATCACTTGGATGGGTTTGCAAGCCATATGCACTGATGCCTGAGAGTTACCGCGTCAGCGATTGCGATCAAAACGTTATGATCAATGTCAACGGCTGCTGCTCGATCTATCACTGCCTTCACGAAACCGAAACTATAACAATTTTGATAATACTGAACACACGATGTTTCAGCCGCATTTTCGGGCATGGGACTTGATGGCCGTCGCACCTTGCGGCTAAATTCAGGTGCTTCGGCGCAGTACGGTGCTGATAAACAAGTTTGGCGCAGGATTGGGCAGGTGAACAAGTTTGGTGCACAATGGTGCAAATGGCGCAGCTGTTACGCCACTGATTATTGGTTGTCAAAACTACAAAAAAAAATGATCTTCACTAGACTAACAGCAGTTTCTTTAGATTAATGCCACAGTTAGCACATTTAACACTACGTTTCTGTACTACTTCAATGAAGATATAATGGTGACAAGGAAAACAATGCTGAACATTCAAAAATATTATGACAGTCCCTTACACAGTCATTCTCAGATAATTGCTTATATCTTGCACAATGAAAGCATATTGATGACAGGGAATAGAATGTCACATTTGACACATAATGTCGCAGTGATAAATATAAGTTCCACTGCCAAGTATTGCAGCAACTTATCTGCGAAACTGTTTCTTTCAGCACAGACGAATACGTAGCATAAAAGGACGCATTATTAATGACCTAAGTCTGAACCAGTAGTTTGTTAGACGAACACAATTTATTCACACAGAGTGAAATTTCTTTGTTAAAATGAGATCAATCATTTTATTCTCAAATTAAATTAACTGAAAGTGCAAAAAGAGACTAATCGTACAAAAAGAGACTCAGAACTTTCACACATTTCAATACAAAAAAATTCAAAGTAGTAGTCTAGACAAGGCCATATCACCATCGCCATCCTAAGTTTACTAGGCATTAGGCTGCAATACATGTGTAAAATGTGAGATGATTTTTGTGAAGAGGCTGTTGCCGTGTCCTCTAAAGAATATTCAAAGCATGCAAATTTTTATTGCTCATTAGAAGGCATGGACACATCTGCAGCAACACAGCCCAGCTGAAGCCAGCAGAAACTACATAGTACACCCACTCATACTTTTTACAACTTGCACCAATCAGGCTTGAATGCTAGGAATTTCTCAACCAAATTTTTAGTACCATAATCGAGTGACTGTGTCTTATGAACTAATTTCACATAACTAGTTATTTTTCCAAAGGAAGACAACTTCTATACATAAAAAGGACAATACAAGCATGCATGCATACTTTCACTTGACAGGAATTTTATAAAATTGAACAACTGGGGTAGTGTGATGCAACAGCATAAGGGATACAAATGTATAAAAGGCTAATGGAAAAATCAATGAGAAGAAAAAAATTCCAAGGAGCCCTATTGGGGATTTGAACCAGCGACACCTTGCTCCTGAGTGCACTGCGTCAACAAACCAGACCACACCGCTCATGTGTCCATCTAGCTAACAAACGGCGAGTATACCTATGCACCATTTACCATTTGCTTAATATCAATAGACCGACAAGAAACATTCTTGAGCAAAGTTCGAATGTCTCGCTAGTAGTTATGCAGCACGTAAAATTATATAGCTAGTTCTGCCGAAACGTTTCTGCCTCATTGTTTTGCTTGTAGCGTCACCTATAGATACTTCAAGAAGAAACACAAGCTTGTACTATATGGCCTCTGTAATTTGGCATCCTTTGTCGCGTGTCCGGCAAATATAGCCATTCATGCTAAGCATTCCAATTAACATGAGTGCAGTTCTCGGAAAGAGATTAAAATAATCATGAGTCCTTTTTGCTGTCAGATCTTGTATAGAAAAATGAGCCATTTTCACATCGGTGATGAGGCTTTAGACCGGCGAAATTGGCATCCAGCCACGCGTAAATATTCAAAAATTTTTGTTTATCCCTGCGGCGATCAATTTCTGTCTCATTCCTTTTCAAACATAAAAATTTTTTTATATCAAACGCTTGTTTCATGGCCAATCCCCCGTGGTGGGTGGGAGCCATATATCAAGGAAGAAGCAAGCAAGCAAGCTGCTCCCATCATCCAGCTTCTTCTGGCATTGACGTCCACAATGCAATGTCTGGGACAATCTGAGATGGACGTTTTGGTGAAGTGCATTGGAACTGTACTTTTCGCTACAGTCACCGGTACTGTTGGCGAGAACTGACGCCGAGAAACAAAACGCTGGACAAAGCTGGTGAAAACTTGGTATGTGGTTCGGCCTTTGTGATGCCGCCGCATGTCGCACAAACACCTGTGGCGCAGCTCCAATAAAATGCTAATCGCGCTGAAGCAGGGCGAGCATGCATAAGCCCCCAGACACAAAAAAAATGTGCTGCTGCGCATGCAAGAAACGCTGCAGCTCAATGCACATTCATTTGACTGTGTTCACTACATTTTGTATGTTTTCTAAATTTCCTAGCCTTACTTTGGATAACAGTTCGACGTGTTGTATCGCATTCATTGGTTCGGCCTTGTGTCAAAACTGCAATTTTTTAATCAAACAAAAACACAAAAAGATGTCTTACAGGAATTATTTTTCTTTTTTCTGGAAAAAACTGTTTCACTATGTCTGCTGAGGTGTGTCTACTTTCTAAAACTGGACCTAAAAGACATCAAAGGTGCAGAAATTAAAATGGCAAATCAATATCTCTTTCTTATAACCACTATTTCAATGTAAGTGGTGTTCACTATAAATGGGCTACTCAGTATCACAAAACACAACAATTTACGGATGCTGAATATTTCTATTGGAGATAGGAGATCAGAAGTGGACATGGAGGAACCCTGGTGGCAAAGCTAAGAATGAAGCACACACCGTACGGTGCGCACACCCTAGCATTGTGCTGGATGTGGAAGTGCTTGGCAAGGCACGATGCAGCGGCCATAGGATTACAAATCTTTGAATTCGCCCAGGAACAGCAGAAACTGGTACACCAGAGGCCAGTTAATGAGTGTGCACTGTGAGAAAAGGCACAGACACTTAGGATTGTGCTCCAGAACAAATACCAGGTCTTATACAAGGTCGAATCCAATCTTTTTTTTTTATTTTACCATGTTAAAATAATGATGCTCTATGTTTCTGAGAGGCTCTTCTCACAAGCCCGGTAGTAGCAATACTAAAAAAATTGGTAAAGATTCTTGAAAAAAAAAAAAACACCATACCAACACTCAATTTAGTGGTACTCTCTTAAGCCTAGTTCACACTGAACTATCCGCTTCTTACAGCGACCGAAATTCTCCTGCCGCTGAAATGCAGCGTCGTTTGCACTGGATGCGCCCCACGCTGCCGAATTCGCCGAATAGCAATAGCGTGCCATCTGCCAAGTGAACAATAAACCACAGGGCGAGCGTGGAACGGACTGGCTGTTCCCCGGATGTTGTCAGTGGCTAGCAACATCAGTGCGCACGTGACGAGTTCGATCTTTTTGTTTTGCGCGGTTGAACTCTTATCTTAAGCCGCTATGCTGTCAAGTGAGCAAGAAGAAGAAAAAATATCGCTGAAGCAACCACGACGCCAGCGGCATTGGTGGGTTCGGCCTGCTTTGCAGGAAAGCGCCAACCTTGGTCAGGCCAACAAACTGCTACCTCTCCTACGAGATCCAGACATGGAGTTTTACAGAGAGTGAGTTCAACTCTGATTACAAGGTTCCCTTAGGTGCCCTTCATGCAGTGCTCTTTGTATCTCCGTAGATACATCAGGATGCCTCCCCGTACTTTTGACACGCTGTTGCACCTTTAAAACGTCACATTGAAAAAAAGGACACCAGCTTCCGGAAGGCAATCAATCCCGAGCACCGACTTGCACAAACTTTGACGTAAGGTTGCCTTATGAATCGTCTAGAGCATTCATTTGCTTAGGGTGGCTGTGAAATGTGAAGTAAACAGCAAGCATATCACACTTCTCGCACAGTTAGATGCAGCTAGCTCGATACACACAATGTTTACTATAGTTTTTTTTTGTTACGTAGTGTCAAAGGGTCATTGTTTATGTATGTGCATGCGCTGCATGTCATTTGGTTTGTCTCGCTGATTAACATTAAAAATTAATCATAACTGCAAAAAAGCCACCCGACGAAATGCCGTAAAGGGGGAAGTTGTGAGTGGCGTTTGTTTTTCTAAATATGGGCATTTTTTCATTACGTAAATTCTGCACCACCATGAAAACGTGCGCTCTCCTAGCTTCTACATTTATTTCTTCTCAAATTCTCGGCTGCAGGAGAAACACTTCGTTGCTCCTCTTTCAAATTTTTAAATGGTCAATCAACAGCATGCGATAATGTGTCAACAGTGTGCCAGGTACTCTGGGATGTACTTGGTCCTGTATACGTTGCCCGTCCAAAAAGTGCAGTCGAGTGGCTATAGGTAAAATTTACGCTATATAAATGCATGTTGCATAGATTGCACCTGTAACATTTGGCTTGCCTGTTCAACATCCACCTTAATTTTTGCTCTACAAACATGACTTGTGTGCTATTCCCACAAAAGCCATTATCGATATTTTCATCCCATTAGATTGCAAAAGAGTTTGAGGAACGTTGGATTATGCCCCACTATGTGGGTGCAATTGATGAAAAACACATTTCCATTGAATGCCCTGCCAAATCTGGAAGTGACGACTATAACTACAAACACTTCTTCAGTAAATCGATGCTTGCTGTCAGCGACGCCTGCTACAAGTGCGTGTTTATTTACTCTTGATGCACCAGAAAGTAATAGATTTGGAATGTTGGATAGGCAGAAAGTGTCAGTATGTCCATGTATATGCACGTAAAATTGTAAAAAAAGCATTCCTGTAATTTTTAGCCTTTAAAAAGCTGGTGTTACATTTCAAGCCTTGTAGTTGCACGGCCGCTGGATGAAAAAGCTTCCAGCGGTCGTGGTAGTTGCATGAACGGTCGCCATCCATTTGTCTTGGCCTCTGCGTTGAAACAATCATAAAAGACATGCAAGCTCACGCTTGCTAAAATAATGTTTTAATGTTTTCAGGTTCATTTATGTAGAGATTGGGCACCTTGGGAGCAATTCAGATGGTGGAGTATTCAGCGAAAGCCAACTGCCTGATATTATCCTTTCAAAGAACAAAGGATTTTCCCCTGATGCACCACTGGTGAACATTGGCCGTATTCTTTTCTACCTGGTCGGAGATGAAGTGTTTCCTTTGAAGACACACTTGATGCGGCCATATCCTCAGAAAAGCAAGTCACCCCTTTGATTCCTTTTAGTACTGGAGTGCATTGCTATATGCTATTAATTTGAGGCCGCATATTGGTGCTTCTCCTTGAAAGCACGTTTCCTTTCCCTGTGGAAGTATGTTTTTGCTCAACTTTCATGAACATGAAACAAAAACATGGCACAATGTGTTCATTAATCATGTGCCTATGTATTCTCTGCTGCATTACTGCGAAGCTCTATCAGGATGATGTGTTTTTCGTGTAGGTACGGGGATGGGGATAACCGTTCATGCAGGTTTTCAACCGTTCTTTGCTTCAACACCTGAAGAGGCATTTCAAGGAGAAAAAGACAACTGCGAACCTATCACCTTTGTGAAGGCACATTTTCAATTACCGCCTAAGCTGAGCCCGTCGAGTGATAGAAAATGCATTTGGCACAATGGTTCAAAGATGGCGTAACCTGCGGCATCCTTTCAAAGCCAAAGATGATAACATTCAGCAAATCATTTCCGCATGCGTGGTCCTTCACAATTTCACGATGAAAGATGTCGGAGACATCTCGGTGCACTTACTGCCCTCGAGGGACAGCTGATCAGGTTGACTGGCAGGCTAACATCACCAAAGGCAATTGGAGGGCTGATGACATCAGCAGTGCTGCTCTGCCACCTCTACCGAAGACTGGCTGCCCCACCACAAAGTAAAGATATTTTCATGTGGCAAGGTTCACGGTGGGCCTCAAATTGTAAGCCACGCACCAGCATCAGCCACAATAAAAGCTCATCCATACGAGCAGCGTAATTTGCTTTGCTCTGGTATAGTATTTCACTGTCTAGAAATTTTTCTGCTAGGTTTTCTTACAAAATGCGGGACCTCCTAGCAAAGCACTTCATCACCAACGGCAAGGTGCCTTGGCAAGAGAGCAATGGACACAAGACTGTACAGTGGTGAGTGCATCATTTATTGTTATCATGACAGTCATACAGAGACACAACCTGATCCTCTTTGCTATGTCTATGATGAAACACTAAACAGTGCTGTAAACAAGGACACAACTGACACGATGTTGTAAAAAGTGTGCATTATGTTGTAGCACAAAACAGAAAATCAAACAAAGATGAAAGCAAGAGGTGTTTGTTATGCTGTATGTCCTGAGGTCTGCTTTTTACAATTCATAATACATATCAAGCAACTTGCCCAACAGAATCAACTCAATTTACAAAGCTGTGACAAAACACTTGCTACATACACTTTGCATGCATATTGTTTTTCAACTAGGGGAGATGCCACTTGAAAAATGGAACTTTCTTTTCCTAAAATAAAAATCTTTTCACTTGCTTTACCAAGTTCATTTTGTGTACTTTCAAGAAAAATAAATCAGTATTGTAAAAAAGCAAGTATTAGGCTAAATTCCAATTTGAAGGAACACTGCATGACTATTAAAACTAAAAAGAGGCTAATATTAATTGGGAATGGTCATCCGCATGCTTGTCATTGCATTTCGCATAAGGAGTTCAGAAAAGTACATCGCCACATGGCAAATATGTCCCTTTATGTTTTGAGAGGGGGGAGGATTTATGCACTTTGACCCCTTTTACATTGACAGCTAATTGCCGAATGCGAGTTCTAGCCTTGCTTCACTGATCTTTTTTTGCATCACTTCTTGTAGTGCTGTTATAGCATCTACCTGCTGGTGGGGGTTTAACAAGCGCAGCTGTTGCACCAATGACATGCCAAAAAAATAGGGAAGGTCGTGCTGTTCCTGTGCTGCCTTGATGGCACGCAGTTGGTGAAGGCATTCACTTGCAATGTCGACATAGCAGAGCGTCTTTGATGAACTGAAAAGAAGCAATGCCTACTTTAGACACATTATCGTTACATTGTCGGAGCTTTTGTTCTCACGTTGCGCCTTGCGTGGCCTGTCAGTGAAAAACAAGGAAACTGAGTGACATAGTACCAAGAAAGGGCAATATCGTAACATATAGCAGTTGTGAATGTCAGATAAGAAAAAAAGCTGTCATGCTTCTGTTGGAACAACTTACCGTTCAGCCTGCTTTCTTGTATTTTGTTCACCCTCTGCACTGTCTGACTTACGAAATAAATTGCTGTTTGGTACATGAATATAGTACTACAGCTAAAGAGTAAAATAAAACGTGCAACGTTTCACTTCGGATATTTTATGTTAAAAAATTGCTGTGACCTGTCTGTCTCAGTGTTTGCAGGTGTTGCACCGGATGAAGATGCAGGCTTGTCTAGTGGTTCATCCAAGATACTGGTTAAACATTATTTTCTCAATGCACAAGTGCTGGTAACTTTATTCAGGTAACGTGCTTTTGCACTGCAAGCCCTATTTGCTTGACTCACAAAAAAAGTGCACCTTACAACGTTCACTCTCACCACATCCATTCCTTGACCCGTTCATGTGATTGTTAGCATCTTTGGTAGGCATGCAGAAAATGGCTTTTTAGGTAATAGCAAATGTTTTCATCATCTTCTAAGCAGTATCATGCATTTCCCTGCTGGCAAAGTTATTTTGGTACCTTTCTTGCAACTTACCGATCAGGATTGATGAATCCTACGTTTGTGGAAATGCTGGAAAACATTAACATTTTTTCGTTATTTTACAGCAATCAGGCCTCCAAAAATTTCGATGAGCAAGTTATGCAGTACATCGTGTTCCTTTTATAGACATTTACTAATCAAATATGTTAATGCCATCTGGTGTAATTCCTTCCTCATTATAATCTTCATGATTTGGTAAATAAAAGTATGTTGATTTAGTTCTTAGGCTTATTTGACAAGAACAAGTAGTGAGGCCAGCACATCAGTATCTATGAAACGTTTACTTTGTGCTTTGCATTGTGTGTGTATGTGTTTACTGATGTGCCACCCTGAAACTTGCTAAACTACAGCATAACTAGGAAGCTTAGAGTCTTATGCAGTAGTGATCTACCGTTCTCTCAGCTCATCGTGGCTGCAATATTTGTACTCAGCTGACGTATTTCGTTGTAGAGGCACTCATGAATTGTTGACTTGTTGTGCAAGTAAAAAAACTGTGATTTCCTTTTTAGCATGTGCGATTGTGGCCAGCAGTTCTGCATAAAAGAGAGAATTACGTCTTTGTGTTTTCCTTTAAAGTTTTGTACACTTTCATTGCATTGATTGATTTATAAAAAATAAAAAAGAATCACAAAATTTGGCTTACATTGGTTCTTTGAGTATGGGACCCATCATAGACATCATTGCCTCGAAATGCACCCATTTCACATTGGGAACATCTCCAGCCCCTGCATCACTTTCTATGGAGCCCTTAATCCTGTTTTTGTGTTTTGTAAATGTGTCCTTTAGGTTTTTAAATTTGGCATATGCTTGCATTCCTGTGAAGAATTCAGTTCACTTATTAGGCATGCTTTTCACATCCTTAAAAAATTAATATCAACACAGTGTGAATGTGGAACAATAACAAGCTGGTTCACAAAACAGTAAGTTGCTTCCATATATTTACGAGACAGAAGACCAGCACGTAATGCACAAGACAATCTATGTATGCATAGCTGTATAACTCGCACGTTAAAATGCGTGCACTTTTTAACCCTGCATAGAGTGATGAATTTTTATATCTGGAGGGGAAGACCTGCTGCAGACTGTACCTGGTTTAGAAAAACACCTATGCTTTCATTACTTAATTTTAATAAAAAGCCACACTCCCATCTATTTAAACAGCTAAGCAGCGTACTCAGAAACACTTCTAGACTTGAAATTAGGTTCCTACCGTGTTCAATGCAGCACAAACGCGGTTCGAATGATGCGTCTTTACAATGCGCCAAGCCAGCACAAACGCACCGCCTTTCAGTGTTGGTAAATCAAATTCAAGCCATGCGGCGTTCGTGGATACAACGCAGGGCAAGCAGTGAACAGACGCACACAGTGCCCGTGCTGTCTCGCCTGCTGCGTCGTTTATGTCAACTAAAGCAGTACCTGCATCGCTGAGCCCATCGTTCAATGAGCACGATGTCTGTCTAGCATTTCCATTGTTGACATCAAACAGCGCACTGAATAGCACAATCGAACGAATAGTATGCGCGAATTTCAATGCTTGTTGCAAAGTGGATGAGAAGCACGAGTATTTCCACATCATAAGGTGTTCGCGATTTAAGGAGCAAAGCAATAGAGGCACATAAACTTGTACTCACCAGTCATTCCGAGCTAATTTCCTATTTTGTTCCATAAGTCGTCTTTCAGCAAGCTGTCTTTGTGTTTAGGGTGACGTTCGTCGTACTGGACAGGGTGGTTGCGCACCAATTTAATCAGCATTTCTGCTATGCGCACGCTACTCAACTGCGACATGACGAGCAAGTTGCTCTTCGCTGCCATTTCTTCAAGTTTCTCGGCTAGCGCCCCTGTTGGTTCGCGGCGAGCCAATCTGGCGGCAGACGCCGCAAAAACTGGTTCAAGAGCGATCAGCACGGAGAGGGCTCTTTCGGCAGATCTTGCCGCCGCCGAACCAGATTCGGAGCACTTTCAGCGGCCGGAACGCACAGTGTGAACACGCCTTTAGTGAAGTGTCATCATCATCATCAGCCTGACTACGTCCACTGCAGGACAAAGGCCTCTCCCATGTTCCGCCAGTTAATTAACCCGGTCCTGTGCTTGCTGCTGCCAATTCATACCCGCAAACTTCTTAATCTCATCTGCCCACCTAACCTTCTGTCTCCCCCTAACCCGCTTCCCTTCTCTGGGAATCCAGTTGGTTACCCTTAATGACCAGCGGTTATCCGGTACTTAGTGAAGTGTGCTAAACAGTAAAAACAGGAGTTCATGCGAGGCATGCCAGCCTAACTAGCATAGAATATGAAAGCTGCAAAGAGCAAGTGCTCAGCAGGAAGATGATCATAGGGCAGCAGTCATACCATGTCTCCCTGTGCCACATGCACAAGCTCCTCAGAACTGTCCCACAACGATGTCTGTGATTTGGACAGGTTTGGGAGCCACAAAAAACAGCTATTCCTTTTGGATGAATGGGAACATACTTGTTCATTTGTGTGCTTGCTCTGTGGTGCACTATACACCAGACGACACCACCTCTCCAAACCATTCAAGCTTGCAGCTGCTGCAGTCGAGTTAAATGCAAATGCTAAAAAGTTTGTGGACTACAGATATTGTTAGATATTGTTATGAGAAAGGAATATAAGTGGTTAGATAGCGGGATTTGACATCAAGTTGACAGCATCGACGAAATGTATAATTCAAGTACGAGCCACTTTCCCCAATATGCACAGCTAGCCATATGCAGATAGATCCATCACTGTGGACCCAGTACACCTTATAGAACAGTCTTTTTTTATGATAAAGTTCACGCATGGGCATGAGCACAAGAACGGTAGTGCCCAATTTTCGCCTTGGCAGACCAGCACTGCTACCTAAAGCCTTTTATATCAAGAAGGGTGATTGCTAGTTGAAACTAATTAGTGACAGGGAATCATGTGCAGCGCAATGCAATAAAACTTGCCACCTATCACACACCCATGTACTGGGAACTGAAATTTGCATATCAAACCAACAGAGAGCTGACAAAAGACACGATCGCTGCCTTGTGGACCTCAGTCACCACAGCAGCACCTCATCTCTATCACTACCATCGAACTGTGATAAACATCATTACACACACTTAGTGGGAACGGAGGTCACTGATTCGAGTTGACCAATAAAATTAATCTGTAATCAATCTACATATCAATTCAGCCTTTCATTCAGCATAAGTGACGGAAACGGGTAAGACCCAGAATTAAAGAGCTCTAACAGACAATCATGCCAAGGAAAGTATAGGGGATGTATTAGAAGTAATTTTAATGTGAATGTAAAGAAAGAAATGTGGATGAAGAGATAACTTGCCATGGGCAGGGACCGAACCTGCAATCTTCGAATAACACATCCAATGATCTACCAACTGAACTACCACGGTGGCTATCCCGCCATTCACTTTATGGGGCATATATGTCCACTAAGCGTGGGACCGTCAGTCAGCGCCGTCAGTAGCCATGGTAAGGAGTGTGAAACACTCTTCATCAACCTTTTTGGCATCACGTAGCACGTGAACTTATTGTGAGCTGGCAGCTCACCAATAATTCTTTGCGTGCTACCTGAAGGCACCAAGTCTGCCAGAAAGAGGCCTCCGCTACGAATGAAAGAAAGAATTGTTCATTTATGGTCTCGTTTTTCTTTTCATCTACTTTTCTTCTTTTGCATTTACATTACAATTACTTCTAATAACATCCCCAATACTTTCCTTGGCGTGATTGTCTGTTAGATCTTTTTAATAATGTCTAACAAGGAAAACGAGCCCTTAAATGTATAATTCTTTCCTTGATACATAGTGAGGGTCTCGTTCTGGCAGACGTGGTGCCTTCAGGTATTATGCGAGGAATTAATGGTCAGCGTCCAGCTCGTAATAAGTTCACGTGCTACGTGATGCCAAACAGGCTGATAAAGGGTCTACCACGGTAGCACACTTGCTAGAGCCTCAGATGCATGATTCGAAGGTCGCAGGTTCCGTTTCTGCTCACGGCTAGCTATCTTTTCATCGACTTTTCTTTTTTCACAATTACATAGCAATTCTAATACATCCCCCATACTTTACGTTGGCATGATTGTCTATTAGATGTCTTTAATGCTACGTCTATGAAGGAAAACGAGCCCTTAAATGTAAACTGACAAAAGAGCACAACCACTACCTTTTATTGAGATCCACTGGCCTCGACAAATCGCCAGCGGTGGCTTTTAAACAGCTCACCCATTAAAAACTCTAATGCTGCCGCTGCGCTTCGTGCAGAAAATTGAATGGGCACTCAGATTTAAGGGGGCAGACTGGTCTTAGACGTCTTTTGTTTGTTTCTTCAATGACCTTGATCAAACTGCACAGGATTATGCAGTTTTTTCTGCTGACTCCAAATATTTAATTAGTTTTCCTGCAACTCATCTTGTTCCTGAGATAGCTTAAGTGCACCCCCTATTGTTTAAGGCCGCCATAGAAAAAAAAAGTGCTTATTAGAAATGATATTTAAGATATGCCAACATAGACTGATGACTATAGAGTGAAATAATGCAAGAGTTTTTTTTTGTTGTTTTTAGGCTTTTTTGCTTATTTTACAGCAAAATTAACTACTTATTTTCAAAAGCAGTTGGGATTGTATTGAAATTTTGATAAGTAATTAACTAAAAAGGCTCATCCTCTAAATTCTGCTCCCATAATTGCATTCTGCACATATACTGTTTTCACTGCAGAAAGAATTATTGTTGTACCTGCCCTAGCTGTAGAGATATTAAGGCTACAAAATTGAACAGTCCTAAATTTACTTTTTTGAGAAAAACGGAAAAAACTGAAAACACACAGCTTCTTCAAAAAGCAACAATCATGGTGCGCATGTTTTGCAATCCTCATAAAGGTGCCCATAAATTCGTAGTAGAGCTTCTAACACAGGTGCCGACCAATTATAAAGAAGCCTCGAAGTTGGTTCCCCATTTTTTGCAGGTCTGCATGTTACCGTATTTACTAGAATGTAACGAGAGTTTTTTTCAAAATTTTTTTGAAGTGATTTTGGGGGTCCCCCTTATGATCAAAGCACCTCAAATCATGCCTTGGCGGTGCCACCTTACAGGTTCCTTAAAATGGCTACGACAAACCTAACGATCTTTCAACATTGTGCGGGCAACATATGCACACTGGTGAAATCTAATCAAATCCAGTCCAATCCTATTGTTTGGCACGTGCACATGGCGACGCGTTTTGTGGGTGGTTCGTTTCCTTTGTACTTCCGCGACCTCGGCTCGAGCAAATAGCAGCGCGACGAGTTCAGTACGAAGCCCGCCTTAAGAAAAGTGCAATACTGATAGCTGAGGAAATCGGAAACTCAGCCGCGGCTCGACGGCTAGACGTGGCAGAATCTACTATCCGTGGGTGGAGGCTCCTCTTCAAGAGTGAGCCCGGCCGAAAAGGCTTCCGTGGACCTCGTTGTGGCAGTCAGAGAACTCGAAAAAAAAAGTGGTGGAGTTTGTGACTGAGCAGCGGAATCGCCCATTGGGGGTCAACTTTGAGCTGATTCAGTAAAAAGCCCGAGACATAGCTCGATAGATGGGAACCCCGCGGGAGAACTTTAATGCTTCACGTGGATGGGCACAAAACTTCATGCGAAGTAATGGATTTTTCCCTCCAGCGAACAACGTCGATAAGGCAAAAGCTAACAGCAGATTGCAAAGCGAGTGGAGTTTCAGCGCTATGTGCTCGACCTGCGCCACTCGTCGCAAATGCCGTTGGGGCACATTGGCAACGCAGACCAGACTCCCGCTTTCTTGGACATGCCTACGTCAAGGACTGTCAGCGAAACAGGTGCCCCTCAAGTTCCCATAAGGACAACAGGTAACGAGAAAACGCAGCTAACCGTGATGCTAGCCTGCTTGGCGGATGAGCGCAAGTTGACGCCATACATCATATTACAGCACAAAACCTTGTCAAAGGAGCTGTTCTCCAGGAATGTGATTGTCCGCTGCCAAGAAAAAGGTTAAATGGACACTCCGCTTATGCTTGACTAGATCAAGTGGTGCTGTTGGCCAGGTGCGCTCCTCCACCCCACCTCCATCTTAGTTCTCGACTAATTTCGAAGTCACCTGACACCCGAAGTGAAGAAGCTGATGCGGGAAACTTGGCCACAGCTCGCCGTTATCACTATCATGTCGAGCCTGCCGCTCGACATGATAGTTCGGGCGCTTAAAAAGTGCTGTATATCGAACTATATGGATGGCACAAAGGATGACTTCATCTGGGAGGAACAAAGTGACAAAGAGGGCTCGACCACCGGCAATGAAAGCGACGAATGAACAAAACTCGCTTCATATTTAGAAACTGGGATGTCTTTTCCACTACCATGTGCAGCAAATAAAGGTACCTTTTCCCCCACTTTACTCGCATTAAATTTGTGTTCTTTTTTTGGCACTGAAAAGTCGCCCCTCGCGTTACATTCGAGTAAATATGATAACAGCAACAAGAATCTGGACAGTTATAATGACATTATAAAAAAAATTACCACTTCCTGGTGTGTGAAAATTTGCAGAGAGAGAGAGAGAAAAATACTTGCAGAAACCAAATATGTAAATTTTAAAAAATAAATTTTTGTGTCCCTTTTTGGTCCCAAAGACCAGTCTGCCCCCTTAATGGGGCACACTGCAACGTGAATGCAGAGGTCTATAGGAACCCAGTGCAAGGACAGAACTTCTTGTCAGCTATAGTGACAACATGCCAGACAAATACAATTCAATTGCTCTCATAATATCATTCTGACCACTTCAAAACGACTGGCACGATACCATTTACATTTAAGCCAGCAGACCCACAACCACCTAGGCTGACCATAGCAATTAGCGCAGCAGTTGGAATGGAGCCCGCCATACCTGAGGGCCTCATTGCAAGATTTAGCTGCAATGGAGGTATTGCCTGGTGCCACTTCCCATGTTCTGATGCTATGGTGTGCCATAGCATCGGGACGGCATTATAGTATGGAATATTGACACATACGGTATCCTTTATTTTTGCGGGTTTGAAATTAAACGCAACTGACAAAGTGCCCTGAAAAAACGTCTCCTATAGAGATTTTTTTTCTTTTGCAATATAATTTAGCTCAGGTTAGGTTTTAGGTCCAAAGTCACTTGCCACTACGACCAAAATGAACGCACACAATGTTGCCTCCATCACTGCAACAGCAACTATATGAACACTTGAGGTGCACTTTCTTTGTCGTCGTCAGGTTGTGTATAAATTCTGACTTGATAATATTGTCCCGCTCACCATACTTTCTACATCAAAGTGAAAGCGTGCGAGGGTTGTGTAAGGTCGCAGCCCAAACAGGGATCAATCGCGCCGGGCATCTTTTTCGCATAAAAGCACTTGAAGGAGCGCAGGACCAGGGATGCTAGGGCGGCAACTGTAACCTTTCGTAAAAGAGGGCACACCACTCACACCTTTGTATCAATTGTATTTGCTGTGCTCTCATTGATAACTTAACATTGAAACAACAGACAGGGTGACAGTAGCTTTGCTTGGACTTTTCTTTCTATATTACGGCAAATGCAGGGACGTACCTGAACGAACAGCTTGAGGTTCCGTTTGCGTAGCAATTGTTGACAGAATTTTTTCTTCATTTGCTTGTGATTCTTTATGAGAGGCTTGCAGTCGCACTTGAACCGATTTATCCATAATGTGGTTCAGTTGATGCACTGGCTCAGGTGATATTTCCACACAGTGTTCCAAATCACAATTCAGACTGGGTGCCACTTCATGTACTGCCTTTGCTGCAACGTCATTCTGAAATAAATTGGCTTGTGCTGTTGCAAGTGACAATGCCAAAGATTATCGCTAGGAAAACAAATGAAAGCCCTCTTACATGATTTGTTTCAGTGCACTGGCATGTGCCTAGTGGTTACGTCTCCAGAGAGAAACTGTCAATAATCTGAAATGATGCATGAAAAGGCAAGTTACTGACATATACACCACAAAACAGGAACGTATATCAATTATTACAATACACAATTTTCAGGAAGATTTTTAAAAATATAGCGAAACCACTCATATGACTGTGCAGTTGCCTAAACTCTTAAAGATATACTCAGCTTTCTCTGTTGAATTGGCATAATGTTGCTCAGAAAATCAAGCCTATTACATACTTATTGAAACAGTTTCTTTTCAGATGCTTATTTGAATAATGCTGGAGACTGAAAAAAATTTTTGTGGGAATTCATGTTCGTGAGACTGAATATAAACCACATATTTAACTATTACTTGAATTCCTTTCAACCTGAAAAAAAATTCCCCACTTTTATAGCTTTTTTTTTAATAAGAATGAAACACTTTTGAATCAATGAATGCTTCTTTATTTTTCTAACTGCTAGAGAAGATAGCAAGCGCACTGTGTCACAGGCAGCAATGCAATAAAAGGCAAGACACAGGAGGAGGAACAGGAAAGAAATCTGCTGAAAATCCATGGACAAGTGGGGCAATATTGCATGAAAAAGAAAACACACAACTACGATGAATATATTAGCCATTGGTTCCATGTGCAAGCATTTTTTGTTGATGACAAGTATATTCATGATTGGTCTTTTTGCTAGATGTGTGGCTTTTGGAGCGAGCCTTAGCCAGCCCCACCCTCAAAAATAAGCTTCAGCTGGTGGAGAGGGCTGTCGACGCGGCAAAAGCCTATGGTTTTCTGAGAAGGGGGAGACCACCTTGAAGACGCTTAAAGAATAGCGAAATGAAGACATTTATTTTCTCTCTTTCTTTTTTTTTTTTAATATGTCCCCACAACTATGCCCATCAACGGTCGCAAAAGGGTTCGTGAATGGATAAAATGAGGAGCCCCAACTTGTGCTGCCCTCTAAAGTTTAAAATTGCAACTTATATAACTTGTCTATTGCACTGGACACAATTGTTTTTAAGGAAACGAGTGGCAACAAGTTCCTTGATTGTGTTGCTAGTAAACTTTTCCAGCAGTTTTTGGAACATTTGGCATTGCAATAAGTGTAGAAGTTTTTGCTACTGCTGCAAAACCTTTCAGCACATCTATTGAAAGTACTCATAATTTAAAGGCACAAAAGAAAGGGCAGTACCGAGGAAAGAAACTAACTTACCACAGAAATTGATTTCTTCTGTTTTTTTCATGGCAAGAACTTTATACTTAAACATAGTTTTAAGCGAAAAAGGCACAAAACAGCTATTTCTGTGAAATATTTCTGCCAAGTAAATTCTGACACTTCGATACTTAAATTGTCCCTTAAAAAAAAATGGAACGTTGGGGGACACGGACATGATTTAGCTTGAGTCACCCTGGGCCATTATGAACATTGGGCAAAATTTATAGACACACCCTTATGACTAGATATGGTCAAAATTAATCCAGATGGCGTACCACACAGTTATGTTATACAATTTCATGCAAGACATCATCTTTTTTTTTTACATTATCTTGAGCACATTTGTGGCATTATAAACTGGTGAAAGGACAAAACATTATTCACTTGAAAAAAAAACTTTGGGGAATAAATAATTGTACTTTCTTTGTCATGCAGATAATCAATGGAAGAAAGTTGTGTGCTAAACTGTCATTTCACATTTTTATACTGTTATTGGAGTAAGATCAAGCGTGCCAAAGTGCTGTCAGCCATGTAGCTTTCCCAAATAATCTGAAGTGTCTTATGTTTTTTTTATAAGAAATGGATAAGGAAAAGTAAGTATGCATACTCGTGGTTACTTTAACTCATTGGCCAGGAATATGGTATTTCTTTCTTTCTCTCGTATACACAACCATGAAGCAAATAATGAAATAAATCGCTCTACAGCAGTGCATACTAGGCAAAACATGAGTTCAACACTTATTAACAAAAAAATATACCGCCCGTATGTTCCCACGGGGGGGGGGGGGTTTAAGTGATCTAAAAAAAAAAGTTAAGCAACACGAACATGATGTCACGAAATAACACATGGTTTTCAATGCCCTCGCTGAACACGTGGAATCCACGGGCCATCAAATTGACTGGTCAAACACACGTTTTCAGGCCAAAAAAAAAAAAGCAAGCATTATGCCTGCACGTGGAATCTCTGCACACAGAGAACTGCACACGCTGAAAAGGAGTGGTGGGACGCTTTTGACAATGCACTCTCGGTGCTTATGTCACGCACTTAACTGGATACCAAGGAGAAACAATGACTTGGTTTAGATTGGTGAACTGCCCTCTGAGAACTCTGCCTTATGTTGCACTATCATAAGGGGAAAATGAAGGTTCAAGTTTCATTCTGAAATTTCATGCTGAAATCTTTGCGCGTGGTCAGAATTTTAAAAATGAACTGTTTGTATTTTATGCAATGGCTCGAGAAAATGTTCTGAAACTTCGCATGCTAAATCATGGCACCTACAGATGACAATGAACTCCATCTTTACCAATTAGAAGCTACATAGGACTCAGTACATGCCTTCAAAATTTATGACATCACGGGGTTTGGTGTGGAAATCTGAAAGTGGCATCTCCACCCGCATTTTTTGGCATGCTTTCTCACATACCAAACTAAGAGTTGTGCTAAGAGTGGTGTTTTCTGGATTGTACTTTATTAATAGGTAAAAATCATTGTGCTCGTCAGTATCCCTTTAAATACACTGTCTCTTTTATGGCTCTTATTATGAACAAAGCTCCCGCATCAAATGCCGAAATGTCAGTGCACTGTACTCTTTAGATTGGTGTATTCTTTTGCCTTTGCACTAAGAAGCAATAGTTATTTACAGCCTTTTCTTTTCATGCCTATTTGAGCTCTTCACAGTAGTCAGCCAAAAGAGCGACTTTTTAAGCTTTGATCAATATTAATGCTTATTTTTGTGACGGTTGCCCAGACTGCCATCAGTTTCCAGGACCTGGCCAGGTTTTTCAGAAATTCCCTAACTTTTCCAGAAGGGTCCCTATTCCCTGACTTTTCCAGGTTTCCCAAGCTTTCTAGGTTGGTAGACACCCTGGGCACGATACGCGAGCATGCGCAGTGTGATGTGGACATCGCCGCCGACGCACTACATCGTGCGACTAAGAAATGCACCTCATTGAATACAAGAAATGTGACATAGCGCTTAAGTGGAGACAGCCGCCAAGTGCAAACATCCTGTTCACTGGAAAATTGCGTGCGTTCCCTCACAAGTAATAGTCATGTTCGGTGAGCTTCGTGTGTCTATTCGGTAATGACAACATACATATTACGAGTAGGCTGCAGTCAATGCATTTCATTCACAGACAATCGGCTCGCACTGCTCACAAGAAATCACCGGTGGATACATCTGTACGACGCTTTTGGCCGCCTATCTACACTCATAGAGTTAATCTGTGTACTGACTCTCACACTAGACCGGTGAAGGTGCTGCCCCCTGTCGCCCCAGTAGCCCGATCCTGGGACAACATGATGGGTCACTCCCCACTAAAATTTGCGATAAACTCCGATGGTAGCCCGTGTCCCGAAAACGTTTCCAGTGAAGAACGGTGGTTTTCAAGGGCTTGAAACCACTTCTGTGCCCAGCAGCAATACAAGAGAGTCTATTTGCACATCGACAACTTGGGGTCCCGTAACCCAAGGTAAATGTCACATATGACGTCAATGGTAAAGCGATAAACTTCAAATGACACTGAACTGGCTACGTCTCTTACAGCGAGTTCGAGGTCACGTGAAAAAAAAAAAACATTTTGTTGAAATTATGGTTCGCTTGCACTATTTCAAGTTAACTTACATTCTTGTGGTCGTCATTCACGCTGCATTAGTTCGTTCAATTGGCGGCTTGACTTACATGTTACTCTGTTGCGCGGCGATAGCCCGCTTTCTCTTGCGTTTCGGCCGAAGAGTAATAATATTTGTCAGAGTTGAAAATCCCAAAACCAGACCAGATTAGTAGGCATGCCGTAGTGGAGGGCTACACTAATTTCGACCACCTGGGGTTCTTTACTGGGCACATGAATCTCAGCACACGAGTCTCAAACATAATTGCCTCCATCAAAAACGCTACCGCTACGGATTCCACACCGCGACCTTCAGATCACCTAGGCAAGGGACCAGAGCGAGTGCTCGTATCACTGGCGAGTCGTGTGTTTCCGTGCGTAAAGTCGTACAGTACAGCTCACTAGTCAGCACATTTGTCTAAAACACCGAAAAGGCGCTCTCCGGATAGCACTGGCGAGGTTTTCTGATTTGGGTAATGAAAGAGCCAAAATTCTGGCATATACAAAGCCTCCAAGGTTAAATGCTTAAGTGTGGGCTTTCAACATCTAGATATCGGTACACATGGCGCCAGTGCGCAGCTGTGCAATTAAAAGATCGTGTCTCAGTATTAAGGACGACGCGTACGAATGCGAGGAAGTGAATTTGTGAGCCGCGTCGCTGAAGCACGAAATATCTCCGTAGCTGTGCGTACCCAGTCGACTGTGCACAACGACACGTTTTCTGGGGAAACTGAACAGAGTCCGAACGATATGTCTTGTTCTGAGACAGCTAAGGGAAGCGTAGCGTCCCTGTCGTCGCGCGAGGTCGATGCGGCACGATCAGCTGTGCCGAGAGCCTACTTCTGAGATATGATCGTCGAACACGATCAGAACAGGGAAGCCCACCGCCTGCTGCGACTCTATTCAGTTTCTCCAGAAGGTGCCTCGTTGTGCGCATTCGACTAGGTACGCGCCGCTACGGACATACTGAGACACAATCTCTTATTCGCACAGCTGCGCACACAGCAAGAGAACGCACCCCGAATTCTGCAACACGCGGTTCATTTCGTTAATTAAAACGGCAAACGTCGCACACGCGAATAAGTTCATCACACGCACTCGCGAAATGAGCGGCAGGTGACATGCAGCACGGACGACATAAAGCCCTTACGGGGAAGCACAACTACAGGGGCAAATTTATTCGCCAAATCTGGCGGCAGTCTGGCAACAACCACCCTAAAGCCTGGCAACTGAGATATGCAACGCCGAACAGAACCTTACCGACGCCGGACCGAATGGCCATCGGGAGGACTCCGCGCTGTACAGCTGTAGACTTCAGTAGATTACTTTGATGCAAAGTGTATGGCGCCAACAGCCGTGTCAACAAATGCCCCAAACATCATCCTAAGTATGTTTGCCGACACACAACAGCAGGGCGCCGACATGACCGGCCGTTCATGTAGGATCCCCATGCACAACACACTTGGCACTCCCCTCGACAAAACTCATATAACTCTCGCACCTACACAACAACGTCCGTGAGCGTCACAGAGGAGTGGCTTCGATTCCGCGGGCTTCATTTACCGGGCTCTTCAATCCGACAGGGCACATAGCGCGGTAACAAAACGCGCCTTTCCCGCCTGCTTTTGTCTCTCCCGTGGAGAAGTCTAATAGAATAAAGAATCGGAGCAGAACAGGAGTACAGTGTAGTAGAACGGGCAGTGGAGTGAACGAGGCGGCCGCGCCGCGTCTTGGCTGATTCTCCGGCGGGTGACAGCAGCGACGGCGCTGTAGTTCCATGGTACTAAAGATCGCGGGAGCGTCTGGATTGGGAGCGCGCGCGCCCGAGCCTGCGAAAGCGTGTAATTGCTCGTTTACAGCGTATTTTATGCGTTTCTGAGCCTTTATCAGTGAACGCACCTGCTTCGCGCCATGTTGCACGAGTAAATATGCAGGCACGCCGAAATTGCGTCGATACATTCACTGTTTCAAGAGCCTGCCAACCCAGAAAAAAAAAATGTCAATCGAAATTTGCACGGATCCGCCTATCTCATTACTCAATCAGCACTTTGAGCTGCGTTGCATCATAGGTGGCTACTGGCGAACTACAAAGAAAGGAGAAGTATCAAAACTATGATTAAATCACACGCTCGTTTTGTCAGCAGTCTCTACGAAGTCCAGAGCACAGTGTTCCTCATATGAGCCTATATGCGCTCGATTGTTTCGATCACGAGAAATTTGAGTGTAAGTAACGTTGTCACAACATTAATTGGTGACGACTCTTTTATCATGCCAGTTTTGTGGAAGATAATAATTATTGCTTTCCGAAAGGCTTATTACATTTTAAACTTATTAAAAACAACACTCAAACATATTGAAAAGTGTCAATTGTATATATAGCCTATCTGTTAATCAGCGTAAATTCATTGTAACCATTTCTGATTTTGTATCGACAGCTTAAATTGTGCTGCTTTCCAAATATTTTATTGGCGTACCGCCATTGCAAGCGAGCAAGTTTATGACGATGTTTTGTATTATAAGCGTCAAAACACTTTTGACGCCTATTAATAGGCGTCAAAAGTGTAGGCAGGCAGTGGTGCATCTTGTTTTGAGAAATTTACCTTCCTTGTATATGTACACAGTAAACACACACACACACACACACACACACACTATTTTTAGGCGGTGCATTTCTTGTCCAACTGCGTTAGACTTGAGCTAGTTTTGAGACCTCATACTCGAAAAGGTGAAATCTACAGTGCGCATTTGTAGATACACGCTATGTTCATGTTCTGCTTTGCCAACTGTACACTAGTGGCGCAGGGCTACCCAGAATTTCTTTTTCTTTTTTTTTTTTGAGGGGTGTGGTGTGCAGCAGAACGCCCAACTTTGGCAATTGGTGATCGCTGTGAATGCCTGTAAATATTTTAGTATACCCTGAAAAGTTAAATTACCGAAACATTTCATGATGTAGGGGGTACAGATTTCCTTCCTCTACCCTCTTTCCTTGTGACTTTCTGGTTCTGAGTGCGTGTGACACAGTATTTGTTTTCTAATCTCACAGCTTTCCGAGCACAGCTAACTTCCAATAAAGCAGCTCAGTTATTCTGAATATTGTAGACGCCTAACCAACGAAGAAAGTGTTCAGAGAGAAGAAATTAGTATAGGACACACCTTTTCTGAATTATTTTCGATCTCTCACAAGGACTTTTATGGAGCTCAAATTCAGTAGATGAGCGTGTCATACTTCGAGGGCTATGGCATGATGTGCTAGACATGAATGATTGGCAGGTGTGAAGAAATCTGCATAAAGAAATCGCGACGGAGGAGCCGAAGCGCATAGCAGTTCCTGCACGCGGCGTGCGGCTCTTTCAGTACTATTCGACTGCAGCGCCGCCGCTGCGGGCAACGCGGTAGGGATCAGGCAGCGAGGCGTGGTCACGCCACTCAACACTTCTAGTACAATCTAACAATAGTCTCTCTACCCCTCCTTTTTTTCTTTTTGTTTTGCTCACTTGACCTGAAAGCCGCTCGACAAAGCGTAGCAGGTGTTCTGTGGTTAAAGCCGATTGCTATGACGTCACATGTGACGTTTAACTTTGGAAGTGTGGCAGTTTGGGTCAGTGTTACAGTACTAGACACTTCTACCACACTCTAACCATACTCTAACAGTGTACTAGAAGGAGGAGTGTGCCGTGCGGCGCCGGAAAAAGGGTCTTTCTAGCCATAGAGCTGCTCACAATGAAATTCAAACTCTATGCTTCTAGCAATGACCACTCTGCGCGCCACTAGAGGGCGCTGCTGGCTAAAGGAGAATAAAGCTCCTAGATCTAGGGGCTTTAAAGGAGAATACAGGAGGTCACGCTAGAGATAACAAATAAATACAAATATCTGGGCGTATGAATAAACAATGGGGCCGAGTACCTAAGGGAACACGAAATATACGTGTCGACCAAAGGTAACAGGAATGCAGAGGTAATGAAAAACAGGGCACTGTGGAATTACAATAGGTATGATGTTGTGAGAGGAATATGGAAAGGGGTCATGGTTCCTGGTCTGACGTTCGGCAATGTCTTGTGCACGAGATCAGAAGTTCAAGGAAGATTAGAAATTAAGCAACGTGGAATAGGTAGGCTTGCCTTAGGAGCTCACGGGAATACACCAAATCAGGAAGTACAAGGTGATATGGGATGGACATCATTTGAGGGCAGGGAAGCCAGCAGCAAGATAAAATTTGAGAAGCGATTGAGGGAAATGGGGGAGGAGCGTTGGGCTAGGAAAGTATTCAGCTACTTGTACATGAAAAATGTCGATACAAAATGGAGGAAGCGAACCAGAAAATTGACTGGTAAATATTTGGAAAACAGCAGGGGCCAAACCAAAAAGAATTATAGGTTAAGAAGAAGGTGAAGAAAGCAGAGATATGTGGAAAATTGGCGTGATTAAGAAGTCCGCACTAGAGATCTATCGAACTTTTAAGCAGGAAATAGCCAAAGGAAGGATCTGTGATAATACTCGGGGTAGTTCTCTACTGTTTGAGGTCAGGACGGGAGTATTGCGAACAAAGACATATCGGGCCAAATACGAAGGGGTAGACACGGTATGCAGTGCGTGTGGAGAGGAAGAAGAAACTGCCTAACACTTGATAATGTTCTGTAAAGGGCTTCACCCTGTAGTTCAGGTTTATGGCGCAGAGTTTTTCAAAGCACTGGGGCTTAGGGACAGTGAGGGCAAAATAGACTTTAAGCGGGTAGAATTAACTAGAAGGAGGTTATATGATTGGTGGCTAAAGTCCAGGCACGATTGAAAATTGAACCCTTCGCTGCAAAGTACGAATCCTCAACCTACCTATTTAAGGGGGAAAAAAAATCTAATTTTTGGTTCATTAAGTATTATGGCTTGGTGGTGCTAGCCACCGCCCGATCTAAAGGGTACAAACATATCCATCCATCCGTAGAGACAGAACGCCTACCAGTTTGGCGTAGAGTGTCTGGGTATGGTACCTTTAGGTAGGTAACCTAAAGATAGCATAGAGTACCGTAAGTAACTCTAGGGGAGCGGGCCATGGTGCGTCCGATCCGCACCATGGCCCGGGAGCTCACCAAGCAGAGGTGGAAGAGCGATCACATCTCTAATTTTGGATTTTAAAATTAGGCCTCACCCAAACGGGTAAGGCCTCCCAAAAATTGGCCTATAGGCTCATTGGAGTGTCCCTCCCCACGGTAATCTTTAGTAAAAGGCGAAAGATTAGTGCGTAGAAATTGAGGAGAGACCTGAGCGATGACCGGGAAAGTGGCCATGCCGGCGCATGGGACTGTGTCCGACCACACGAGAAAGTCAAGGTTACACATATGTTATTTGCTGAAAATCAACTTTGTATGTTTTATTGATCTAAACGAACACATCTGGATGTGTTTATTGAAGCAATGGAAGCAGTTCTCTTAATAAATGTACATCAATATCTATTTTATTCTGGTGGAAACATTAAAAGTCGTGCGTCTCTCTATACGCGTAGAACGTTCCAAAATTTCCTGTTGAAAGCGTGATCACGCGCTGTGGTGCTGCCCTCTACTGTACACTCAGGCAACTAGAAAGCACGCCTGATTCCTTCTGCCTCCGAGTGACGGCGCCAGAAGTAGCCAAACAAAAACAAATGTGCGCGTTTAGTATTCGTGTTGAGTTGCAGAAATGGTGCCTAGCAGTGTTTTAAAGGAGCACTGACATCAAACTCGAGATGTGCCCATCGTTCGATCGATTGGTATGCACAGGTCTTCTTGGCCGACTTTGAACGGCATGAGTGGTAGCATATGCAGTAACTCTAAAGAAGCGCTACGCTCGCTGCCGTGATGGCTCTGTGAGCGGGCTCTGTAGCCGATTTGTGTGCCGTTTCGAATTGTTGTTGGGGCTTTTTATACGATAAATGCCATGTAATGGTGGAACTCAGCCCTTTCGCATAGGCACTAGCCGTTCTCTCGCTATAACGAGCGTACACATGAACACCCAACTACGAATCGGTGAAGTTATTTACACCAGTCGAACTTTCTTTCTTTTTTTTTTTTTTTTGATGTTACTAAATTTTATGCAGTAGCGATATACTTTCAAATAGTACTGGGTGAATTTCAGCGTATGAACTTATAGAGCTTAAATAACTATTTTTTGTTTGCTTACAAGCGTCACTGTTTGGTCCTGTGCGTCTTATATCTTTAGTATTGCTTCGCATACTAATTAAGCGGACTCGAAGGACTCCCAATTCTTTCAGCTACTGCGCTTCTTATGATAACTGCTGATATTTTACTTTCATTCAGCTCAAGGTAGTTTTCGCGCTGCTTAGCTTGGCTTTCGTTCTCCGAAGGTTACGTCATATATTTCGAGGACTTTGTTTCGTTTCTTCTGACATCGTCTTCTGGAAAGCTGGTTCAGTACCAGTTTCTCTGATATTTGCAGTGAATACAAGCACTGAAGTCATTTACAGCAAGCGTGCAGTTCTTTGAAGAGAACACTTCATTACACGATGGGCATTACCAGCTAGAGGCTCCATTAATTCCCACGCCGGGACACGAAGTCAATTTGCTCACATTGTTAATCAGCAAATCTGCATCTACTCGTGAGTTCTTGGCACCACTTCTTTCCTCTTAGGAGAACTTCGGCGGTTGCAGAACTTTCAGCTGCTTGCTTCCTAATCTGAATGAGTTCTTTATATGCTACCTTGCTATGTTCAACAGCTATAGCGTCAGCTACCAACTCGGCAAAAAGAAATGAATCCCCAACACACGGCAGGAAAATTTCCGACCACTCATTAGGAATCGCGAGCTTTGAAAATTACAGCTCTTGAAATTCTTGGTCACGAACTTTATCAGCGGCACCGTCTCGGCCAACATCATTCGACATTCTTTGGCATTTCTGTTCAGAAACATCGTCGACTGAACTGCCTTGATCAACGTCATTCGACTCAACTTCTGACAACATGTTGCTCTCACATCTTCACTTTGGTTTGGGAAGAATCTGATCGCTAAGGTTAATTGCGATCCTTCGGTTTTTTTTTTTTTTTGGCAGCGATTCTGGGAGGCACTTGGGAGAATCGGGGAAAATTGTAGGAATGGCATCTTTTGATAAGAGTGGTATGTGTCTGGGGATCTCAATAACCTTAGGTATGAACCTTGCTTCGAAGTGTAGCTCACAAACAGCGCTGCTCTTGTCGAGGACTTGATCACCTTTCTCGATGTTCCGCGACCATTCTTCCCGGCGGTCAGCTTCAACGGCACTCAAAATAAGGAGTGCGCCTCTTTACACGAGTGGTAGCCACTGTTACAATTTGGCACAAAGCAAAAGTCCTCGCTTGTCCCACCGTCTCCCAGCCATATTTTTCTTATTCCAGTAGACAAGCGCACACAACACCGTAATTTCTTCCCTCACGTTTGTGGAAGAAGGATGCTCACGTAAAGCACAATCTGGCGAGGAGCAGAGTTATTTAATGCGAGAAATACCGGTAACGAGGAACTGGTCACGCGTTAACAGCCGAACTGACAGCGCAACATGTGCTGACATACGCGCTCCTCTAAAGTTACAACACCTATACACTACCATTTATGATGCTATCTTTAGGTAGCATATACAGACATAGAGTTTCCTAATATACATTTTAATTAATTTAGGAAACTCTATGTGTACCGTAACTCTAAACGCTCCTCTGGATCGCAGCGTCCCCTAGCTTAATTCCCAGGTTGTACATCAACCTAGCTGCTTCATCGCTGCGGGGCCCCCCTCGCCTCCATTGTAACGCGCCGCGCACGGCACACTTCGCCTTCTAGTACACTGTAGTTTGGACTAGTTGGTATGACATATGACGATAGTTATAGCGCGAGAACAGAACGACGACAAAGAGACAATTGTCCTTCTTGTCTCTTGGTCGTCGTTTTCTTCTCGCGCTATAACTATCGTCATGTTTAACCTTGGGTCAATTGAGTGACCCCCAGCTGTTTATGTAGTTGAGGTGCAAATAGACTCTTCTCAGCGATTCACTGAGCCAATTAACTGAGCGATACACGCGGCAAGTTCAGAAACTGCTTACATCGATCGTCTTCGCTGCCGGTTAATTCTTGTACAGCCGTATGCAGAGCAAAAGGCCAGCGTAGTGATGAGACGAAGTTTCCGCCCTGAGCGTTAGCCATAAACTTGGTAAGAAAGGCTAGATTCTTTAGAACAGGAATAACGACTGACGTGGAAAACCTGCACACACTGACTGTGCGAGCATCCGCGCGTCTTCCCTAGGGCGGCTTGGCGTAAACAAACTGCTACATGCATTCTAGTAGCCATAAACTCTGTATGTGTTAGTATACCTGCATAGAGTTATAATATACTGAGTAGCTGTACCACGCAATATTTATTTTAACCTCCTTGAGCTGCACCATGGACCCCATGGAGTACACCCAGCGAGCACTATGGAGGAAGAAAATTTGAAGAACACCGGTTCACATCGCGTATCGCGGGCGCCGCCATCTGGGCATCAAAAATAACAAAAACAAACGCGTCATGTGATCGCCAACCCAGAGAACGCAGCATTTTTCTCTGGGCATAGCCTTCGAAATGAGTTGGAGGCGCACCGCATAGTTTCTCAGCAACTTTGTGAAAAACTCCCATTCGCACGCTGGGCGTGTAATCGAGAAAAAGCATGACCTTCGAAATTGCGTGCGTTCGTCATCTCGGAGCTCTTGAAAATATAAGGGTAACTGTTCCTCGCTCCCACGGATCTTCTGACGCGGACATGCGCGAAGGACGAAAGCTTGCCAATCGTAGCTACGTCATATAAAAAAGAATGCGACATGTCATATAAAAAAGAATTACACCATCCCCCGCTAAAGAGAGCCCTGTGCGGATGCGGAGAAGCGGGCGATAACGCCTACACTGGCTGCAGGATTGACGCTGGCTTCCGTCGCGGCGTCAGCGGCGTTGCGCAGAGAGAACCTGGGAGGCGCAAAGCACGCAGTGGACCGATGTTTTTCACTGGGACAAGCCAGTCGCTGCTAATGGGCAATGAGATGGCCTCGGCAGCTGTAAGACTCCAACTGGTCACGGATATTCGCTTTCCACTTTTAGTTAACGCGCACGCTGCAAATTTCGATTGTTCATCAACGCATAGGAGAAATCTCCCACCGGCGCTACCTTGGAGTTCAAGATGATCCAGAGCGGTGCTGGCCAGTCAACTGTTGGGGACGTGCGAGCAGTCGGTTTTTTTTTTTAATCAAGAAACTCGCTATCAGACGCTACCTGCAAAGGCGGTGAGAGGGGAGGGGACGCACACGCACAATGGGAATGCAAACGTTGCTGGGAGGGCTGCCCAAAGAAGTGAGAGCAAGCGTTATTTTGCTAGCAGCCGCTGCCTGCGTTGGCGTTGCGAGGTTACAGTGCACTAGAGGGGAGCCCTCTAGTGCACTGTAGCAAGGTGAGAGGGACGGGGACGCGCATGCGCAATGTGGGTGTAAATGCCGTTGGGAGGAATGCCTAGAGTTGCCTATAGAGGAAAGAGAGGGGGTAGCGAGCGTTGGCTAGCTGACGCTGTCGGCGCTGCTAGGCAAGAAAGGTAAAGGAAAAAAGTAAGAAAAGGTAGAAGGAAAAAGATAAAGACATTGGGTCCTAAGTCTAAACAGACTTTGAGAGAGGTAGTGAGCAGAACAATAATCGATGGTGAAGTCCCCGATGAATGGAAACATAGCAGGATGAGCATGATCTATAAAGGAAAGGGGGACAAAGCTGACATAAAAACCGTCCTATAACAGTGACATCAAAGGTCTACAGGCTGGCGATACAGATTATAAAGGAAAGACTGCAGGCATGGATAGAGGATGAGGGGGTGCTTGGGGAACTGCAGAATGGGTTTCGGAAACACAGGAGGCTGGAAGACAATCTGTTCTCACTGACGCAGTGCATCGAAATAGCAGAAAAGGAACTCGGGCCCTTGTGGCTAGCATTTTTGGATATCAAGAGAGTGTACAATAGCGTGGTTCAAGAGGACTTGTGGGAAATACTGGACACACTAGGTGTGGGAGATGGAGTCACTAATCTTTTAAAGGAGATCTATAAAAGTAACAAGGCGGTTATAAAGTGGGAAAAACAGGTATCCAAGCCCACAGAGGTGAAACAGAGGCTTAAACAGGAGTATCATTTGTCAACCTTGTTATTCATGACATACCTACAAAGATTAGAGGCCAAATTAAAGGGAAGTGGACTTAGCTTCAACCTCTCTTTCGTTAAACGACGAAAACTCATTGATCAGGCACTACCAGCATTAATGTACGCAGATGATATAGTGCTAATGGCCGACAACAAGGAAGATTTGCAGAGATTGATGGACATGTGCGGTAATGAGGGAGATAGGTTAGATTTCAGATTCAGTAAGGAAAAATCAGCAGTCATGAGTTCTAATGATACTGAAGGTTGTGAGCTTAAGATACAGGAAGTCTTGCTAGAGACAACAGATAAATACAAATATCTGGGCGTATACATGGATAAGCAATGGGACCGAGTACCTAAGGGAACGCGAAATATACGTGACGACTAAAGGTAACAGGAATGCAGCAGTGATGAAAAAATAGGGCTCTGTGGAATTACAATAGATATGATGTTGTGAGAGGAAATCGAATATAGAAAGGGGTCATGGTTCCTGGGCTGACGTTCCGCAACGCAGTCTTGCGCATGAGATCAGAAGTTCAAGCAAGATTAGAAATTAAGCAATGTGGAATAGGTAGGCTTGCTTTAGAAGCTCACGGGAATACACCAAGTCAGAGAGTACAAGGTGATATGGGATGGACATCATTTGAGGGCAGGGAAGCTAGCAGCAAGATAAAATTTGAGAAGCGATCGAGAGAAATGGGGCAGGAGCGTTGGCAAAGAAGGTATTCAGCTACTTGTACATGAAGAATGTCGATACAAAATGGAGGAAGCGAACCAGGAAATTGACTGGTAAATACTTAGAAAACAGCAGGTGGCCAAACCAAAAAGAACTGTCGGTTAAGAAGAAAGTGGAGGAAACTGAGACTGACATGTGGAGAATGGGCATGATTAAGAAGTTCGCACTAGAGGCCTATCGAACCTTTAAGCAGGAAATTGCCAAGGAAAGGATCTATGATAGTACTCGGGGTAGTTCACTGTTTGAGGCCAGGACGGGAGTATTGCGAACCAAGACATATCGGGCCAAATACGAAGGGGTAGACACGGTATGCAGTGCGTGTGGAGAGGAAGAGGAAAGTGCCGAACACTTGATAATATTCTGTAAAGGGCTTCACCCTATAGTTCAGAATGATGGCGCAGAGTTTTTCAAAGCACTGGGATTTCGGGACAGGAAGGGCAAAATAGACTTTAAGCGGGTACAATTAACTAGAAGAAGATTATCTTATTGGTGGCTGAAGTTAAGGCACGAGTGAAAATAAACCCTTCACTGCAAAGTACCAGTCGTCAACTTCACTATTTAAGGAAAAAAAAAAGAGATAAATCTAGTATATAGTTCACAAAGTATTACGGCTAGGTGGCGTTAGCCGCCGCCCGATCTAAGGGATACAGCCACATTCATTCATCTATCCATCCATCCAGGTAAAGTCTCTTATTATCACGGAGGAAGGAAAGATTTCCTTCCTCCGTGCTTATTATATAGAAAGTACCGACACTCTCCTCACTATCCTCTCTGAAGTGTCCAACCTTCCTCTCCCAAGTGTCCAAAACCTTATGTATACATCCTCTCCCGAACAACCACCGTGCGGGTGCCGACCCTATTACTCGGTTCGTACTACTGTCGTATCAAGAACGTAATGTCACGCTGATAACACGCGCAATGCTCGTGGTGGCCCGAGAGAGGAGGGTGTGCGGTGTGGCGGCTCGGTTAAAAGGATTGTGGTACTTTCCTAAAAATATCCAGGAACTTTAAGAAAAGGAGGGAGCATACAAGGTCAGAGAATAGAGCGAGGACTTTAAGAAAAGGGGGGAGCATAGAAGATGAGTGAGCGCTGGCGGGCAGTACTGCCTGCGTCGGCGCTACTAAGCGAGACGAGGCGCATATGCGCTGTACGGGTAGTAACACCGCACACCAGATTGAGTTTGACCATAAGACACTTTGCATCTGGATATAGCAGCACAAGTGCCTTATAAAAGCAAAACATCACTTACTGGTGTAATCGGGCTATTGCCTCTTCAATTCTCACGCCTAAGACTGCGGGGAGGCGCCCATTGCTAAGAGGTCATTCGCTGATGCCAAAGGTTATGTTTTTCTACGCGCTGGTAATTTTCTCTCTGGGACAGTTTATAGCAAAAAATACGCAGAATAGAAACGAATGCTGATACGCCATCACGCGTGTTGTGCTGTGGCTGTTTCTTTATTCCTTTTGCTACAAACCATTTAAGCTTGTGTCTATTCTGTCTGCATTTCTTGCTTGACAAACCGTTCAAGATGCCTGATTTGCTACAATCCTTACCTGCACTAGGCATTCGCTTGGCGCGGCTGCACAGTGACTTGTCCCAAGCCAGAGTTCTCGTCCAAGTAGATGGCTGAAACCCGAGGAGCGTTCGAAACGTCTACAAGGTCAAGGAGAGGAAGACAGATGACATACTGCTGGATGCAGTATTGTGTCGACAAAGTTGAGTTTTCACTTACAATGAATGAAATTATCTTGCTATGAGGCACCAGAGATGGACACGGTAGAAGAGAAGACAATGTTTATTGATATCCCGCAGAGACCAGGCCCCATCTTGTACGCCTGCCTTCGAGTGTAAATATATTCTTAAACGCCTTCATCCCTATAACAATATGTAACAATGAACGCAACTTTGTGACACCACACAAACCCAAATTTTCAGCCAGAATGAACACAGGTAAAAACCGTGCGAGTGTCAAACTGCTAAGACTCATCTCATAATTGAACGATAGAGTGATGATGTAATAGACATGAGAAGAAATGGCGCCATTCATTCACAATCAGAACAAATATAATATTGTTACGTATATATATTATTACAAATATATTTAGAAAATTGAAATTGCTCCAGCCACAGTTCAAATAGAGTCCGACGTTTCGAGACCGACTCGGTCCCTTCCTCAGGGGGTGACTGTCTTGGTCATGGAAGTGTCGTCGCGTCGTGTTCTCTCACCACGACTCCGGCTTTCCCTTTCCACCACGTTTCGGAGACCGTGAACGTACACCGAAGGCATTGTTCCCAGCGAGCGGTTCACGTTGGCAGGCGTATGCTGAATGTGCCAAGACTCGAGCAAGAGCCTCTTTCCCAAATTCCGTTCTGTTTCAATAACAGAAGCGCCTTCTAAGTCAATTTTATGGTCGTGCTTCTCGCAGTGCTCCGCCAGAGCGCTACGTTGCACTTCCATCTTCCTGACGTCGTTCTTGTGTTGGCGCATTCTTTCCGGGAAACACTTGCTCTCGCCTATGTAGCAGGCTGGACACCCAGAACACGACACTTTGTAGACAACGCCCGGGTGTAGCTCCCTCGGAGGTCGGTCTTTCGGCCGCGGTAGCAAGCGAGCGAGCGTCGAAACAGGTTTATGGATTACCGTGACCCCGGCTTTTCCTAGGACTCTCGAGAGCTGTTCACTTATGCCCGGCACATATGGAATGGCGACGCGGTTGTTTGGCGCCTTCGTTTTTCTCGTGTGCGGTGGTGTGGCCAGGGCGGAAAGGGGGTCGGGCGGTGTGTCGCTTGCAGGTGTCTTTCCGCGGTGCGGTGGTTGTCGTCTCGACAAACGGCGTGACGCCCGGCGGATGAACGCTTCTGTGTAGCCATTCCTTCGTAGCTCGGCGACAATCCTCTTTTCTTCTTTCTTCCTCTCACCCTCCGACGTGCAGATTGCTCGTGCACGTGAAAGGAGTGCCGAAACCACTGAAGCTTTGTGGGCAGTTGGATGACAGGACGCAAAATGCAAATACCTGCCGGTGTGAGTTGGCTTTCTATACACCGAAAAGGTCATGCGCTCGCCCTGTCGTCTGACTAAAACATCGAGAAACGGAAGCGCCCCGTCTCGCTCTCGTTCCACCGTGAACTGTATCGCTTGGTCGATGGAGTTTAGATGTTCGAGGAAGCTGTCTACTGCTGCCTTCTTTATTATGCAAAAACAGTCATCCACGTACCTCACAAATACTTTCGGCCTGTCAATAAAGGAGCCCAGTGCCGTCTCTTCTATGTGTTCCATTGTGAGGTTCGCAGCCGTAACGGAGATCGCCGCTCCCATCGCGGTCCCGCTGGCTTGTCTGTAGAAGCTCCCGTTGACGCTGAAATACGTCCCCTTGAGGCAGTATTCCAGTAGGCGACACAGTTCGTCGACGCCCAGGCAGGTTCTTTCATCCAAGAGCTCGTCTTGGTTCAACGCTGCTCGTGCGCTAGATACCGCTAGTGCTACGGGCACACTGGTGAACAGGGACACGACGTCGAACGAGACGAAGCACTCATCGCTGCTCACGGTCACATCTCTCATGCGCTCCAAGAAGTGGCTGGCGTCGCGTATGTGGGTCGGTGTTTGCCCCACGAGCGGCGCGAGAGTCCGGTGGAGATACTTGGACAGCGCCCGGAGTGGAGATGTTGTAAAATCCACGATAGGACGGAGCGGAACTGTGGGCTTGTGGGTCTTGGGAAGCCCGTAAAATCCTGGTGCAGAGCCGTTCCGGCAGATGAGCTGGAGGTATGTGTTTCTCGCCTTCGGGTGTGCTTTAAAGGTATCCGCCAGGAGCTTGTTCATTTCCCTTTGGACACTTGGTGTGGGGTCCTTCGTCAGCTTTTCGTAGGCCGGACTGTCCAGCAGGTCTCGCACCTTGTCGTTGTATGCCTCCCTGTCGAGCAGGACCATTGCGTTCCCTTTGTCGGCCGGGAGGATGACAACCTTATCATCATTTCGGAGCGCATGGATCGCCTTACACTCCTCTCTCGACAGGTTGTGCTCACGGCGCTTTCCTATACGCCGATAGCCTTGAGACGCACGTTTTCCCGAATGCCGCTGTCGAGTCGCCTTATGCCTTCCTCCGTAGCCGCGATGATCTTCGGCAGTGACGGACGTGTCGTGGTCGTGTTGAAGTTGTGTCCCTTTGCCAGCACGCTGTGCTCTGTCGGGGAGAGTTGTTTGGAGGACATATTGACGACGAAATTCTCGTTGTCAGGACTGTAGTGGTGTTTTTCTCCTTGAAATATATTGTTTGTTGTTGTCTTCTGACTGCTGATATGTCAGCTAAGTAGCAATATGTTTACAGAGCACAAAAGATAGCACAGTGAAAGATAGTACAAGGCAGTCATAACAAAGAGGAAAAAGCCTACACACAGCTATGAAGCTCAACTTGAGCAGGGATGTTATAGCAGTCTTTTAACATTCCGTATGTAAAGGCACAGTCGTCATAGGGCACAAGTTCACAAGTGGGTGACAACAGTGCCGGACACACTATAACACTGCAATGGTGATGTCAGTAGACGACACAGGACGGTGAAGGGCAATGGCCAGATGCCCTATTGACGTTTACGAGCCAAAGCTTACACGTACCTCATTCTTTGTCCTGGGGACATGGTTTGCATGTTGTAGCACTGATTCCAGACTATGAGGAGAATCTTGACAAGGAATGTGCATTCGGGTGAAAGCTTGCAACTGGGCAGACCACTGCTTTTGCTCTCTGGGAGCCATCTTCTTCCTGCCATGTGTCCTTCTCCACCATCAGTTTCTCGATTTCTTCATTTATACTTGTAGGGAGTGCTCAATGGATGAGCTCTCTTTGCATACCACACGTACCTGATGTCATCTTAGCAGCCTTTTTAATTACAGTTCCCACACCAATTGCACACATCATCACAAAGGTCCCCCCTTCAAGCATTCTTTTAAAGAAGAGACTAATTGGGGCAATGAGCCCGACTATCATTTATACAAAGTTCACATGCAATAGACAAAGTTTACATGAAACACCAGTAGACATTTCTTTTTCTACAAGTCAATGCACTGAGGTAAGCTACCATGTTAATGAGTGACATTATGTTATGGCGTCCCAAACAGTTGTATAATAGTAAAACTTTGCCTACAACCAGAAAGTTGAGATTCTCACAGTGTATGATCTTAAAATGACATACCCAATGTTTTTAGAAAGAGATGCCATTTATTCATGCCTGGCAGGCAGTAGGCAACTGAGATGTATTGTTCCTCAGCATTGCATTTTATAGCACATATGGGATGGTTACAAATGAAAAATACTTTCGGACAATTTTTTGATTAAGAGACTGTAGTTATATGCCCACCTCATTGTGTTTATTTACTTATTAAGTACCTGCTTTGGCATAAGGCAGTACAGCAAAAAGGGTTCACTACATATGATCAAGAACACAAATATAATAAAACCCGGAAAAAGATCGTCATTTCAACAACCACAGACAATTTCCGGTGGTAGAGTTCTACTATCTCATAGTGCGAACAAAGAATAGTGGGAAGCGTCACCCCCAAGAGCCTACTCCGGCGATTTTTTCGCCATGTCAAACTAATGGTGTTTCTATCTTCCTGAGATACTCTTGTCATGAGCCCAATAGCTGAAATGCTCAAGAAATTCAAAAAAATTTTTAATAAGCAGAAAAGCACAATACTGAAACCGAAACCCAATTGAGTGCACTGTCTACGCATGATGTACTATTTGGCCCCGCCGCCGTGGTCTAGTGGCTAAGGTACTCGGCTGCTGACTCGCAGCTCGCGGGATCGCATCCTGGCTGCGGCGGCTGTATTTCCGATGGAGGCGGAAGTGTTGTAAGCCCGTGTGCTCGGATTTTGGTGCACGTTAAAGAACCCCAGGTGGTCAAACTTTCCAGAGCTCTGCACTACGGCGTCTATCATTATCATGTCGTGGTTTTGGGACATTAAACCTCACAAATCAATCAATCAATGATGTACTATTTGGTAAGAACAGGAAGGTGTATACTGGTCCTATTGGCACGGAGTATGAAAACTGTGAAAGCCAGACCAGCGAAGCACTGGCAGAACACCACGAATAAAGGAAGGAAGCTTTTCTGTGCCAAACACCCCCGCCGTCGCCTTGTAGCCAGCACAATAAACGCTGTAGTGATGCCATCTCCTGCGTCACTTCCGTTGACATCCCAAACATGATGTCACACACACATTGTTGCCAATAATTTTGGCAAGCCAGCTGAGTGTTTCGAGGTGATTTTCAATGTTCATTTTCAATGAATCAGCACATCTATCAAGCCTGTTTTTTGGCATAAGTTACCGACATGTGCAAAGGAATGTACCCAGCGAATTTAATGGCTCTCTAATGACCTCAAAAATTACCAAAGTTGGCGTGAGGAATGTCATGTATTTTTCAGCAGTGATCTTTATTAACACAGAAAATAGAGGTTGCAGTTTCATTCTTAAATATTGCGCAAAAATGCACACGCATGAAGTATAATAACGCAAAAATGTATTTTCAGTATTTTCGCGGCATTGGCTCAATGAAGTTTTCTGAAACTTCGTATGCTAAGTCTGCGGCACCCACAGATTACAGCGCATTTATTTCATTTTTATGAATTGGAAGCATCATCAGACCCAGTAGACATCTTCAAAATTTCTGACGTGTTTGGTATGGGAATCTAAATCCCTTGCGCTCATTTGTTAATCTCCTTTCTTCGTTCTTGTTTGTCTCGCGCACAGTGGCTAAAGGTGAATTCATTCCAACTAGGCCGGCAAGCAGTTTTGGGCATCTCTAGGTGGCTTCGCCACCTGCGTTTTTTCGCATGTTTTCTCGCTTATTAGGCGTCATGTTTTTGATGTAGTGAAATTGCACTTTGCTGATATGAGAAAAATTGTTTTGCTGTTTAGTGGCTTTTTAAGACTGAGAAAAATACGCATATTTCTAAAAAAACATAAGAGAGAATGGCTTAGCAACATTGGACGAGGTAGTGAAGTTTAACACAGAAAGGAAGAGATTACCTTCTCAAGAATTTGCTACCTCCAATGCTGAACACCAGGCTGGGCTACCTTTCAGCCTATAAGAAAAACGGCGGGAGTAAGAATAAATAGAAGTGCAAACCTCTGAGAGTATTGGTGTCTCCACTCTCTTGTACTACTCATCTACCTGGCCTAACATCATTCCATCCTTCCTCGTGAGCTGTGGAACTAAAAAGATTTCCTAACCTTAAACCACACCTTCACTGCCATTCCGATTAATCTACTGAGCACCCCATGCTACATTTTCATTTCTTAACAGATGCTTGTCGGCCCCTCACATTGATGGCGTTGTGCTAGCGTGACGACAATTCACGTGTTTTGTAAGGTCGCGTTGCTGTGAAAAAGATGCATTGCATTGAAAACAGGAGAAGGGTTCTTTTCTAGTGTGTATGAGGGAGTGTTTCACAAGGTGACTTTTCATACCAAACGATGCACTGCAGTGGACACAGGAAAAGGAACGCTCACCTGTGTGAATACGCATGTGCCTCACGAGGTTGTACTTTGCTGCAAAAGACAAACTGCAGTGGTTACAGGAAAAGGGACACTCTCCAGTGTGGACGCGCATGTGAAAAACGAGCTCGTATTTCTTAGAAAAGGATGCACTACAGTGCATACAGCTGAAAGGATGCTCTCCTGAATGAATGCGCATGTGCTTAACAAGGTGGCATTTCATGAGAAACGACGCATTGCAATGGACACAAGAAAAAGGAAGCTCTCCTGTGTGAAGGCGCATGTGTGTCACTAGGTTGCTCCTCAATGAAAAGGATGCATTGCAATGGACACAAGAAAAGGGAAGCTCTTCTGTGTGAAGGTGCATGTGTGTCACTAGGTTGCTCCTCAATGAAAAGGATGCATTGCAATGGACACAAGAAAAGGGAAGCTCTTCTGTGTGAAGGTGCATGTGTGTCACTAGGTTGCTCCTCAATGAAAAGGATGCATTGCAATGGACACAAGAAAAGGGAAGCTGTCCTGTGTGAAGGCGCATGTGTGTCACTAGGTTGCTCCTCAATGAAAAGGATGCATTGCAGTGAACACAAGGGAAAGGACCTTTTAGTGGGTGAATGAGCATGTGCTTCTCTAATTGTTTTTTCATCCTAAATGATGCATTGCAGTGGACACAGGAGAAGGAACCTTCTTTTTTGTGGCAGGGATGCAGCCAATCTTGCACAGACGCCAATGAAGAAGACTGTTCCAGGAACACTAAAGCCAAGGAACCTGTAATGACATCGAGAACACACAAAAGCGATGTTAATTGTGATTCTTATACAGCATAAGTAAATGATCAACTTGTCTCACCCAAACCAAAACTACATTTATGCCAAAGGTGCACCCATGCAAGGTTGTTTAACAATTCCAATCTTTTACAACAATTGCGATCATGCTGCATATAAACTCCCCCTACATACGTGCTGCAGTGCCTCAAAGAGGCACTGCAACGCTTAAGCATGGTCATATGAGGTGTGGATTGGTAGTCGAGGCTCTTGAGTACATGTGAGCCAGACATTATAGAGCAGCACCATGGCCTCGTATTATTAGATGTGAAGCAGCTTTTTGACTAGCCTGTGTAACGCTGTCCGTCTATGTCTGCCTGCCAACGCGCCGCACCGCATTCACCCCACCACAGTTGTTTGAACGATGTCATGTAGGTCAAGTCACTGCTGCGCATTGATGTCACTCTCTCCCTCACCCGTCGCAGCTGCCAGCTCTTCTCAACACACCTAGGTGGTGTTGCTCCTCCGCCCACTCGCAACACACTTCTCTCTCGCTTCACCCTCTCCACCCTCCGCAACACTCAACTGCACGTCAAGTGAGAACACTCTTACGGCTCGTTTATCTGCGATGAAACTTACACGAAACCCATACCGTCTCCCGTGTCTGCATTTCAAAGAAACGTTTACTCAAGTAAAGGCTACACAAAGTTTCGCTTCAAAGCGTTCTTTCAGCACCTGCGTCGATGCCCGTTTCAGCCAGGTCAACGGCATGCGCAACGCTGCTGTTTCGCATCTAATCATAGTTTTCTTTGTGAAAATGGTCCATACGTTTTTGAATGATCAAACTCGGACAAAAATAACTCGTTCTGCTCTTGACAAATGATGTCCAATCCAAGAAGGCAGCCTAATAAATGCAAAGTACACGACCTGATTTGAGCATCATGAGCAGCAAAGTTGCCTCTACTGCAGCAAGATACCGCAATATGGCTGCATTGTGCACCGAAAGTAACGACAATGTTCGAAGAAAAAAGGAAAATAAAGTGGGTGTCACGCACTTCTGGTGAGGCCCCACCGATCCAACATCGACGTGCGGCAGACTCGCAGGCTTCCACTTTACGCTTCGGCCTGCGACGCCTGAAAGGCCTCGAAGTGGCACATTTCAAATTTATTTGAAGGTCGGTCGACCCGTGCGGGGTTGCACGTGTGGTGATGTGTGGGCCTGACCGACGCACTCATAAGCAGACACGGAGACTTTATGCAAAACGAACTAGCATTTAATTAAAACAGGGGCAAAGGCAGGAGATTGACAAAAATAACAGACAGGAATAACACTGATGCGCGATGGAAAGAACAGCTATGTAACAAATTATGCTCTAAAAGAACACTACAAGAGGTACAATCAAAAGACAAACACGTGGAATATTAATAAAATAACAACAAGATGGAAATCGAAGGAGGGTTACAAGGAAATAATTACAGAATGATCATTGGTCGCGCTTTTGAATTTCTACGTGCATCGCAGCGCACACAACTACAAATAATAAAAAAAGGCTGGTTCAAATAATTTAACAGTTTAAGAAAAAAAGTCACAATAAAAAGTTCCATACCGACCAGGCCAGCTCTTGGTGCACGTAGGGGAGTTGACGGGTGCCGCTGAAGGTCTCGCCGGCTTGGTAGACGACGAGGGTGCCCGGAATTGCAGCCGTCTCAATACGTTGCGCGGGTCACTCCATGCTCGCCGCCTACGCGAGACCGTCCCCCCCGGAAGCTGCGAGACTCGCGACACCGACGACCGCACTTGTTGCTGGCTGTACGTCAACTGCCCTTCCGATGCAGTTCAAACCGCCTCAGGGGCGTACACGTGCTCCCGTCTCATCTGGGAGTAATTTTCCTTGTTTAGATCGCCGGTGCCCCATCCGGTACCGGTGCAGGGAAGACGAGCCGGCGCCACGCTGGGTCGTTATAGTCGCCGGATGTCGTCCCCCAACACAAAAGCGCCCTTCCTTGGTAGGTGGGGCCCGCGGATGCTCCGAAAATTGGAGTCGTTTGTGACAGTGGGCAAGGTCATGACATGTGCTCGCTGATACAAAAGGAGCAGGAAAGCACATAAAGTGTGCGAGAAATTCCTGCAACCGCACTCATACACAATAGATTCTAAAAAAAATTGGCCGCAGTTGACTTGCGAGTAATAAACAATAATAATATCTAGAGCCATGCTACGGTTATAAGGCATATCATACTGGAGGGCTCTGGGGATTTCAATTTATGATAATGTTTAAAGTGCACTGACATCACACAGTCCACGGGCCTCTAGCGTTTCACGTATATCGAAATGTAGCCGCTGCAGCTAAGATCAAATCCACGACTTTTGTGTCAGTGACTGAGCAATGCAGCCACTATACCACCATGGCAGACAATAAACTAATTTAATGAAAGAGTTGCAGGACCCCATTTAAATGAGGAAATGCCAGGTGCCGAAAAAAGAATCTGATTTAGATATCATTCCAACGCATCCTAAGAGCCATATTTCTACGATTATGACAATAAACACTAACACATTAAACTGAAGCAGCATATCTGTATGGGTAGCAGTGCTTGGTTGATTGATTTGATTGATTGATTTGTGGGGTTTAACGTCCCAAAACCACCATTTGATTATGAGAGACGCCGTAGTGGAGGGCTTCGGAAATTTTGACCACCTGGGTTCTTTAACGTGCACCCAAATCTGAGTACACGGGCCTACAACATTTCCGCCTCTATCGGAAATGCAGCCGCCGCAGCCGGGGATCGAACCCGCGACCTGCGGGTCAGCAGCCGAGTACCTTAGCCACTAGACCACCGTGGCGGGGCAGCAGTGCCTGGTATTCCAAAGTAATGTTGTGTACAGCTTGGTATTCCAAATAAATCTTGCGTACAGAACAGACAAAGATCAATGCTGGCTTCCAACTGCATTTTCATTTCGAAAAACAAGCATATTGTAAGGATTCAAGGCTGAGGCTAGCCCGAGAACCCCTCAGGGAAGAGGGGGAGACCGAGAGAAACCACGTTTACTGATCCGCACCCGGGCTGCAACTGCCCGCTGCCAGCGGCTGCCACATGCCACGAGTGCACCTGCGACCGTCATTGTCCTCTTTCAGAAGTCGGTGTGCTCGCAGCCGCAACTCCCATACTACCCCCTCCCTTTCGGCGAAAGTGGAGAGAGGAACGTGCTGCGGTAACAGTTGACCCTGGTCATGACGGACTGCACGTGACGCACAAGCCCACATTCCAGTGCAGTCCGTCCACAACTCCATGTGGGAGCTCATGGGCTGCCAGCCCTTAGTGCTGTCTCTATATGTCTCTCTGCCTTTACGACTGGCCTGCTGCTTGGAGTGCGAGGTAGAAGCGCCGAAGTGTACACACATGCCATCATACTTGGAACCTTTGGCTCCAGCACCATGCACGGCTGCCTTTAGCTTTCCTTGCCAATTCTCTGACCTTCGCTTGAAGTTTCTTACCCTTGAGGTGCCTTTCAAGCTCGTTGCCGTGAGTGATCACTGTTGTTGCCCAGATGCCATCTTCCGTGGTCACCACGTTGCATTCATTATCGGTGCCATCAGCCTAGGCACCATCTTTCCTGCTGTAGCTGTGTGTATCACTCATCATCTCGTCATGCACTGCAAAGTGGTCCATGACGTAATCGTCCTCTTATCACCTTCAACACACTCTTGGCCCATGCCCTCGGCATCCTCCACGTCATGAACGAACTCTGCATCATCGGCGTCTATGCATATCATGTCTTCATCCCAGTGTTGCATGCCATTGCCCTCCTTGTCATACTGCACTTCACCATCAGCGGCTGCTTCCCAATTCAGCTGCCTCTCCCTCCACACAGTCTCCTCCTCCAGTGTTCGCATCAGCGACCTATCCTCACGATCCCAAGACTTCATGACCTCTTTCAGTTCCTGCAACTCCTCCACAGCTCTATCGCCGTGCTTCCCAACCTCCTCATCGCAATGCTGAGACTCTTCTGCCTTTCTTTCGCCTTCCTGGGACTCTGGCTTCTTCCTCAATGATCTCCTCCTCCACCTCCGTGAACTCCTCAGCGTTTACATTCTCCGCACCTTCGTCGGCCCACTGTTTTACATGCTCAGGAGTTGCCTCATCGCCCACTTCTTTGACATCCGCAGCGCAAACAAGGTTCCCATCAACGTTTTTCTCGGTCTCGGCAGGCATGGAGTCCTTCTTGGTAGTACTGTTGCAGTTCTCGTCTTTCGCCTCCACATCAATGCGCAGCATGTAGTGGCGACTTTTTCTCTTTCTTTCCTTCATTTTCCTCTGCACCCAAATGGCATCATTCGCGTTATTGGCAGCTCCTTGCCTGGCCGCAGTGCCAGCGCGCCTCATGCTGTCCTTTGATGTGGCTTCTGCTGGCACGCCTACAACAGCGACATTCCGCTGGCTGGTCTTACACTCACCGGTCTCTTTGTCACCTCCCTGGAAATCGCCTCCCTCCTCCGTGACGATCGCCACGGCCAAAGGAGACAGCTCAGTACTAAGGCACCTGAGAGCTTGCTCGTACCATGCCTGTACCGAGGGTCGCACGCTCATAGTCTTGAGGCCGAGGCAGATGGTGAGGCACAAGGGGGCCCAAGAGGAACGTCAGGAGATGGTGGCTTGTAGTCACACTCCCGAAAGACCACCTCCTCAACTTTCCGAGCAAAGCGGGCAAGGCAAGCTCCTCGGGGAAAGGAAAAGAGATGCTTAACAGGTGTTGCTGGAAACAGAGATGGCATCACCGCATAACGTGTGACATTCTAATGGTATCAGGAGCAGTGAGGTCCACCAGACAGAAAAGATCCTGCATGGCCCGAGCATAATCACGCAGACCCGCCTCTGGGTGTTGCGTTCGGGCGTCGAGCTCATGCCGTATACGGTAGTCGTAGGCGACCGGTAAGAACTCTTCTCGGAATGGCGCGATGAACTGGTTTTAGAACTGGAAGAAAAGTTGAAGATGCCACCACAATTCTGTAGCACCGTGCAGGGCAACTGGTTGAACCCGCCAAAGCACGTCGGACTCCGGAAAGCTGCTAATGGTCGAATCTTCGAAAAGTTCGTCAATGAAATCGATGATCGATTCCCTCGCGTCTTGGCCGGAAAAGGTTGAGATGGTGAGCGGCGTTGTCAGGGCCATGGTCGCTGACTGCCAGACCGGCTCGACATCCGTGGCTCAAGGGCGGGGTTCTCCCCGTAGGGCGCCGAATGTAGGGGTTCCAGGCTGAGACCAACAGAAACCACATTTACTGATCGGAACCCGGGCCGCAACTGCCCGCTGCTAGCGGCTGCCGCATGCCACGAGCGCACTCACGACCATCATTGTCCTCTTCTTTCAGAGGTCTGTGCGCTCACGGCCGCCAGTCCCATAATATTGCCGCGATCGTAACGACAGACAGCGACGAATCGACGTCTTGCTTGCTCTCAGACCAGGACGCAAAAGCCCTCTTCTTTCTTCACTTCCAAGGGATTCCACCTACAGGTGATGGCTCATACCCATTACCTGTGACATTACTCCCTCTCCTCGAAAAGCATCGGCTCGATGCTGGTAATGAGCGTTGAGAAAAAAAATGAGAAAGAAAAGATGCTACCATGAAACCCAACAACTCCGTCGTAAGGAAAAAAAAATTGGGCTGATGTCACAGAAGTAGTGAATAAACAAAGGAGTTAGTACACAAGACAATCAAAAAGAAACCAAAGTGACAGTTCTTGTGATCAACGGCCATGTACTTTGACAGCATATCTGCAATGGTCTTGTTCAACCGTTCAGTGAGTCCATTTGTTTGAGGGTGATAACCCGTGGTTTTCCTATGTCCTGTACCACTTAGTCTCAGCACTTCTTGAAGCATCTCTGCGGTGAAAGCTGTACTACGATCAGTAATTATCACAGCTGGCGCTCCGTGACGAAGTACGATGCTGGTGACAAAAAACTGTGCGATTTCGGCTGCGGTAGCTTTGGGCAGGGTCTTTGTTTCGCTGTAACGCGTTAAATAATCGGTGGCAACCACAATCCACCGGTTTCCAGAAGAAGAGGTGGGAAATGAGCCGAGCAAGTCAATGCCAATTTGATGGAATGGTGTCTTCGGCGTGGCGATAGGCTGTAGTAGTCAAGCTGGTCGGACAGGTGGAGTCTTACGGCGTTGGCAGTCGCGGCATGTGCGGACGTACTACTTGACTGTCTTCGCGAGGCGGGGCCAGTAGTATGAGCGGCGAATTCTTTCCAATGTGCGTGTGTAGCCAAGGTGTCCGGATGATGGTTCGTCGTGACAAGCATGTAAAATATCGTCCCGAAGCGAGGTCGGCGCAACCAGTAGGTAAGTAGCCTGGGTATGGTAGAAGTTTTTCTTATAGAGGACTCCATCCCTGATGCAGAACGAGGCCAGTGAACGTGTGAAGTTTCGAGGAAGGCTGCGTTTTCAGCCTTCGAGGTACTCAATCAGCGGGCTTAGCTCCATGTCGTCGCGTTGTTGTTGAGCCAAGTCGGTTGCTGATACAGAGGAAAGGAATGTATCGTCCTCTTTAACGTCCACGTTCGTACTTCCAATCAGTGCACGTGAGAGGCAGTCAGCATCAGTGTGTTTGCGTCCTGACTTGTGAATGACTGTAACGTCAAATTCTTGCAGCCGAAGGCTCCAGCGTGCTAGACGACCGGAAGGGTCTTCGAGGTTGGCGAGCCAGCATAAAGAATGGTGGTTGCTTACTACCCTGAATGGTCGATCGTATAAATAAGGGCGAAACTTTGTTATAGCCCAAACAACGGCTAAGCATTCTTTTTCTGTTGAAGAGTAGTTTTTGTCTGCAGATGATAGTGTTCGACTTGCATAGGCAATCACGCGCTCTGCGCCATTTTGCCATTGAAGCAGTACAGCGCCAAGTCCGACGTTGCTGGCATGCGTGTGTAGCTCTGTGGCAGCGTTATCGTCAAAGTGACCGAGTACAGGTGGGGCTTGGAGATGGTTTCATAGCGTGTCAAAGGCGTGATGCTGATCATGACCCCAAACAAACAATGCGCCTTCTTTCATAAGTTCATTTAGCGGTTCAGCGATTTTAGAAAAGCCTTTGACGAAGCGTCTGTAACATGCGCAGAGTCCCAGAAATCGGCGGAGGTCGCGCTTGTTCGTTGGGACAGGAAATGCGGCAAGAGCTTTCGTTTTCTCAGGGTCTGGGTGTATAGCAGCGTGGCTGACAACGTGACCAAGAAATTTCAGTTCCTCGAATGCAAAGTGGCATTTCTCAGGTTTGAGAGAAAGTCCAGCTATTCGAATCGCCTGAAGAACTGCCTGTAAGCACTGGACGTGCTGCTCAAACGTGTCCGAGAAGACGACCACATCGTCAAGATAGACAAGACACGATTGCCATTTTAGCCCAGAAAGAACCGTGTCCATCATTCTTTGAAAAGTAGCTGGCGCTGAGAATAAGCCGAAGGGAAGGACCTTGAACTCGTAGAGTCCGTCAGGAGTAATGAAGGCGGTCTTTTCGCGGTCGCGCTCATCAACAGATATTTGCCAATAGCCGCTGCGTAGATCCATGGAAGAAAAGTAACGAGCATTGCGAATGCGGTCCAGCGAGTCGTCTATTCGTGGTAAAGAATACACGTCTTTCTTCGTGATCTTATTCAACTTTCGGTAGTCGACACAAAATCGCAGAGTACCATCTTTTTTCTTTACTAACACAACAGGGGACGCCCAGGGACTGGTCGATGGCTAGATGACATCGTCCTTGAGCATCTGCTGGACCTGTTGGCGTATAACGTCTTGTTCTTTTTGCGGGACTCTGTAGGCATGCTGTCTGTCACGGACGGCTATTTTTGGCGACACCGCGTCACGGCAATTAACGGGCGCCGTACTCCCCGACTGACCGTGAGAAACGGCGGCGCATGAAAGGGATCCGAGAAGTGCAAAATGGGGTGCTCTTCTTAGAACGTCGCCGCCGACAGTTAATCCTTTTGTAACTGTGGCGACGTCTGCAAGGTCGTAGAAGGCCACGGTATACCCTGACCAAGGATTAGACTACGATACGCACCCGCTGAGAGCTAAGTGGTTGACCGTTCCCACGGGGAAAAGCGTGGGAAACGCTCTGGTGGCCAAGCCGTATGACAACAACCCGACAGGTTGTCACTCTCGCTAGTTGACGGCCCTCTCCCAATTAAAAAAGGGGTGGGGTCCAAAATATTTTTGGGGCGGAGTTTCCCATCAATTAAACGCGCATGATTGGACCCAGGTAGAGGTCTCTTGTCCCCAAGGAAGAGAGCGAGGAGACACGAGGGGGATTTAAGCGCAGGATTTTGCCCTGCTAGGCAGACTAGTCGCTGACCAAGATGGTGTAGAAACAGATCAACAAGCATCTCTTCTAGAAGTTTTTAGTGTGGCTCTGTATCGGCTGGCCACCTAAACTTAGCCGTTCGTCTAGCTGTGACGCGATATTAACGTCTGCAACGTAGACATCGGGACTTCGCCTCGAGTTAGCTCAACCTGCTCGAAGTCACCTGCAAGCACTAGCCTCCCGGAGCCACCAGCGTTGCAACACCGCCGACATCGCAGTCGTGCCAGAACTCTCTTCGACTTCTCGCATCCGATCGTCGGGGACACAACGCTGCCGGTCATCACACGTATGCCTTCACCTGTTTATATCTTCGAACTTTCTCCTCTGTAGTTCTCTTGTGTTAGTTTGTGTAGTTTGTAATAGTTCTCTGTCGTAAGCTGATTTATTGTTTCTGTTATATATTTCTTTAGTTGTATCAAGTGTCGATGTATTTTGTTAGTTGTATTGAAGTGTTGTATTAGATCCCGTGTGCTGCAATATCACTAGAGTAAAGTTTGTTTTGTTTTCTCACGTCTCTGATCTCTTCACTGTCTCTGCTTGCGTACGGAACGAACCAACCTGCTGTCATTCCCGTCGCCGACTTCGCGCTGGCGACGCTAGAGTGGCAGCTTGTAACAAAACTGGCGTCCGCGAGACAGGACGTTCCATACAAGAGTAAGACAGTGAGGGGTGAACGAGAACCGTGCGGACAGCGTGGTGATAGAGCCGCACAGTTGAAGCGGTTGCATCCTGCAATGATTGCGCTGTTTTTATAGTGGCATTATAGTGACAGTTGCAGTATGGAGTGTATGGATTTTGATAAGTGGATCGCGTACGGTAAACAGTTAGGCCTCGAGGGCGCCGAACTGAGACAATGTGTTAAGGAGCAGCAGGAACAGGCGCAGGCGTTAGCCAGAGAAGAGCAGGCACGGGCCCGGGAGAAAAAGGAAAAAGAACGGGAGAAAGAACGCGAAGAAAGGGCGAAAGAACAAGAAGCGGCAAGGGAAGCCGGAGAACAGGAAGTGCAGTTACTGCAATTAAAGATTCGCCTCATTGAGGGTAGCAGGGTGAGCCGATCCAGCAGTGAGCACGGCGATGCCGGCGAGAAACTGTCATTTGAGCGAGACACATGGTGTCAAGGGCTACTCACGGTTCTGCCTTGCGAGGCAAATGAAGCTGTTGCGCGACTCAGTCAGCAGAACGCGAAACACGAGGTAGTTAAGGCAGATAGGTTCTGGATGTTTGGAACTTCTGTCTGGACAAAAGAAGAGCAGCTCAGACAAGCGTCTGAAAGAAAGCGCGAAACAGAAAGACCACAGTCTGAAAGGGAGGGGCGTCGGAAAGCGCTGGACGTTAAAGTGTGGCAGGAAGCGCTAGAACCAGAGATCGCACCAGAAAAGGGCCCGCGTATTCTAGAATGCATCAAGGTAGAGTATGCTGAGAACGAGGATTTGGCCGGTCTGGGGGTAGAGACGATGTCGAAAGACGCGCCTTGCGTGGATGAGGGGAGTGCCAGCAGCCCTAATGGGCCCAGTAAGATGCTGGAAACCTCCTTCGTGCCTCAAGAGTACGTTTCGACATCGTCAAATGTAGGCATGATTAGCACAGTGGCGAATCAGAGCGAGGACGCGACGCTTCAGGAATGCAGCGACGCCATCCGAGAGGGCCCAGTCAATGGTTTAATCAGCGTTGACAAAGATAATTTGGCCCAACAGTCCGTCGTGACGAAGAGTTCGAAAAGCGTTAGCGGGAGGGAAGACCTAGCACTAGCTCCAACGAGCTTCCCGACTTCTGAGGTCACGACGCGACATGATGATGGCATCGAGAGAAAAGAGGCAAGCAAACATCGCCGAAAAAGAAAGAAGCGAAAGCGTTCGACACTGCGTGAGCCTAGGGCTGGTCCCACTCCGTCCCGACAGAGACGAAAGGCTAGGCCGTTAATCCATTTCAAGAAACGTGAATGGTGGCGTTCATGGAGACACAAGCGGCGAGCCAGGTGTAGAGGGGGAAAAGGAGGTGCGTCACCCGAACGAAAGGCGCGGTTCATTTCGACGACTTCGGGAAAGCGGCCTTGCCCGAAGGGTCAAAGTCGAAAAGGCACAACGGCTAAGTGCTACGTGGGGGCGACCACAAAGACACTATTACCCAGGCTTCCCCCCTGTTTCTGGCGTCCCTTGCACATTCCTGAGGGGAGCCGGCCGAAATGCAGACTGAGGCGTGACAGCAGGACACAGCCTGGCGTTCGTGCTTTTTGTAACCTCTGGCGTGCTCGAAAGCCGCCGGGAAAGCGACCCCATCGTGTGCGATTCAAGCGAATCTAATTGAGAAGGTGGGGCACGGTTTTATCATAAACCAGTGCAAGTGTTGTTGGTTTACTTTGAAGACGATTGATCAAGTGATCATATAAGCAAAACAGTAAACTTTTTCTCAGGTTGAGCGAACGAAGAATATTTTGGCCACAGCGTAGACCAAAGTTTCAGGAAAGCTGGATAGCTTAGTGTTTCAGTAGTAGACAAATATTTGGCGGCCGTAAACAAAGACAGACCACCAGCCTCTGAGTTTTATCCAACGGGCAAAACAGCTGAACGCTCGAGTACTTCGATGGAGTTTACTACTCCTAGAGTACCAGTTCACCATTACGCATATTAAAGTTAGCGAAAATTTGCATAAGGTAAAAACCGAGAAAATGTGTCATTTTTCTAGTTTTTTCAAAGGTTTAGTGTGGCATCGTATGCTTACACTGCCATGGGGATGTGACATGAATGAGCATTTGAGAAAGATGTTAGCATAAACCGAATGATTTTGTAAATTGATTAAGATTGGCGTGACCCGGTACAGTTGTCATTGCGCGCATTGAGAATTGAGGTCTATGAGCATGTTATTTTTTTTTCCTTTCGTCGGTTGTTTTCTGTTTGTATGTGCGTATTCCATGGTATAAAAAGTGTATTTTGAGTTACTTTCTTGTTGCTTGGTGCATTGGCTGTTTTTACTTGCTGTAATGCACATTGAAGGATTGCACTACAGTAGAGGAGCGCACCTGTTCCGTTTTGTTTCGTAGTATATATTCGTGCAGTGTATTCTGTATTGATGGCTGCCGTACACGGCTATTTCCTCTTCTTGTTTGTATGGCGCATTGATATTGTTGCGTGTAAATGAAGCTGGTACTCTAACAATTGTTTGTTTTTCCTTTTGTTGTTACTTTGATGCACTCTGCCTATGTATGTTGTGTATGAGAGGGACAGTCCTCATGCCTCCCTTGTTGGTGGTGTTTTGTTCCTTGTTGTCGAAAAAATTCCCCTCCGTGTGAACAAATGTTATGAATAACATTCTGAAAGTGGGGGGCAATGTCACGGACGGCTATTTTTGGCGACACCGCGTCACGGCAATTAACGGGCGCCGTACTCCCCGACTGACCGTGAGAAACGGCGGCGCATGAAAGGGATCCGAGAAGTGCAAAATGGGGTGCTCTTCTTAGAACGTCGCCGCCGACAGTTAATCCTTTTGTAACTATGGCGACGTCTGCAAGGTCGTAGAAGGCCACGGTATACCCTGACCAAGGATTAGACTACGAGACGCACCCGCTGAGAGCTAAGTGGTTGACCGTTCCCACGGGGAAGAGCGTGGGAAACGCTCTGGTGGCCAAGCCGTATGACAACAACCCGACAGGTTGTCACTCTCGCTAGTTGACGACCCTCTCCCAATTAGAAAAGGGGTGGGGTCCAAAATATTTTTGGGGCGGAGTTTCCCATCAATTAAACGCGCATGATTGGACCCAGGTAGAGGTCTCTTGTCCCCAAGGAAGAGAGCGAGGAGACACGAGGGGGATTTAAGCGCAGGATTTTGCCCTGCTAGGCAGACTAGTCGCTGACTAAGATGGTGTAGAAACAGATCAACAAGCATCTCTTCTAGAAGTTTTTAGTGTGGCTCTGTATCGGCTGGCCACCTAAACTTAGTCGTTCGTCTAGCTGTGACGCGATATTAACGTCTGCAACGAGACATCGGGACTTCGCCTCGAGTTAGCTCAACCTGCTCGAAGTCACCTGCAAGCACTAGCCTCCCGGAGCCACCAGCGTTGCAACACCGCCGACATCGCAGTCGTGCCAGAACTCTCTTCGACTTCTCGCATCCGATCGTCGGGGACACAACGCTGCCGGTCATCACCCGTATGCCTTCACCTGTTTATATCTTCGAAATTTCTCCTCTGTAGTTCTCTTGTGTTAGTTTGTGTAGTTTGTAATAGTTCTCTCTCGTAAGCTGATTTATTGTTTCTGTTATATATTTCTTTAGTTGTATCAAGTGTCAATGTATTTTGTTAGTTGTATTGAAGTGTTGTATTAGATCCCGTGTGCTGCAATATCACTAGAGTAAAGTTTGTTTTGTTTTCTCACGTCTCTGATCTCTTCACTGTCTCTGCTTGCGTACGGAACGAACCAACCTGCTGTCATTCCCGTCGCCGACTTCGCGCTGGCGACGCTAGAGTGGCAGCTTGTAACAAAACTGGCGTCCGCGAGACAGGACGTTCCATACAAGAGTAAGACAGTGAGGGGTGAACGAGAACCGTGCGGACAGCGTGGTGATAGAGCCGCACAGTTGAAGCGGTTGCATCCTGCAATGATTGCGCTGTTTTTATAGTGGCATTATAGTGACAGTTGCAGTATGGAGTGTATGGATTTTGATAAGTGGATCGCGTACGGTAAACAGTTAGGCCTCGAGGGCGCCGAACTGAGACAATGTGTTAAGGAGCAGCAGGAACAGGCGCAGGCGTTAGCCAGAGAAGAGCAGGCACGGGCCCGGGAGAAAAAGGAAAAAGAACGGGAGAAAGAACGCGAAGAAAGGGCGAAAGAACAAGAAGCGGCAAGGGAAGCCGGAGAACAGGAAGTGCAGTTACTGCAATTAAAGATTCGCCTCATTGAGGGTAGCAGGGTGAGCCGATCCAGCAGTGAGCACGGCGATGCCGGCGAGAAACTGTCATTTGAGCGAGACACATGGTGTCAAGGGCTACTCACGGTTCTGCCTTGCGAGGCAAATGAAGCTGTTGCGCGACTCAGTCAGCAGAACGCGAAACACGAGGTAGTTAAGGCAGATAGGTTCTGGATGTTTGGAACTTCTGTCTGGACAAAAGAAGAGCAGCTCAGACAAGCGTCTGAAAGAAAGCGCGAAACAGAAAGACCACAGTCTGAAAGGGAGGGGCGTCGGAAAGCGCTGGACGTTAAAGTGTGGCAGGAAGCGCTAGAACCAGAGATCGCACCAGAAAAGGGCCCGCGTATTCTAGAATGCATCAAGGTAGAGTATGCTGAGAACGAGGATTTGGCCGGTCTGGGGGTAGAGACGATGTCGAAAGACGCGCCTTGCGTGGATGAGGGGAGTGCCAGCAGCCCTAATGGGCCCAGTAAGATGCTGGAAACCTCCTTCGTGCCTCAAGAGTACGTTTCGACATCGTCAAATGTAGGCATGATTAGCACAGTGGCGAATCAGAGCGAGGACGCGACGCTTCAGGAATGCAGCGACGCCATCCGAGAGGGCCCAGTCAATGGTTTAATCAGCGTTGACAAAGATAATTTGGCCCAACAGTCCGTCGTGACGAAGAGTTCGAAAAGCGTTAGCGGGAGGGAAGACCTAGCACTAGCTCCAACGAGCTTCCCGACTTCTGAGGTCACGACGCGACATGATGATGGCATCGAGAGAAAAGAGGCAAGCAAACATCGCCGAAAAAGAAAGAAGCGAAAGCGTTCGACACTGCGTGAGCCTAGGGCTGGTCCCACTCCGTCCGACAGAGACGAAAGGCTAGGCCGTTAATCCATTTCAAGAAACGTGAATGGTGGCGTTCATGGAGACACAAGCGGCGAGCCAGGTGTAGAGGGGGAAAAGGAGGTGCGTCACCCGAACGAAAGGCGCGGTTCATTTCGACGACTTCGGGAAAGCGGCCTTGCCCGAAGGGTCAAAGTCGAAAAGGCACAACGGCTAAGTGCTACGTGGGGGCGACCACAAAGACACTATTACCCAGGCTTCCCCCCTGTTTCTGGCGTCCCTTGCACATTCCTGAGGGGAGCCGGCCGAAATGCAGACTGAGGCGTGACAGCAGGACACAGCCTGGCGTTCGTGCTTTTTGTAACCTCTGGCGTGCTCGAAAGCCGCCGGGAAAGCGACCCCATCGTGTGCGATTCAAGCGAATCTAATTGAGAAGGTGGGGCACGGTTTTATCATAAACCAGTGCAAGTGTTGTTGGTTTACTTTGAAGACGATTGATCAAGTGATCATATAAGCAAAACAGTAAACTTTTTCTCAGGTTGAGCGAACGAAGAATATTTTGGCCACAGCGTAGACCAAAGTTTCAGGAAAGCTGGATAGCTTAGTGTTTCAGTAGTAGACAAATATTTGGCGGCCGTAAACAAAGACAGACCACCAGCCTCTGAGTTTTATCCAACGGGCAAAACAGCTGAACGCTCGAGTACTTCGATGGAGTTTACTACTCCTAGAGTACCAGTTCACCATTACGCATATTAAAGTTAGCGAAAATTTGCATAAGGTAAAAACCGAGAAAATGTGTCATTTTTCTAGTTTTTTCAAAGGTTTAGTGTGGCATCGTATGCTTACACTGCCATGGGGATGTGACATGAATGAGCATTTGAGAAAGATGTTAGCATAAACCGAATGATTTTGTAAATTGATTAAGATTGGCGTGACCCGGTACAGTTGTCATTGCGCGCATTGAGAATTGAGGTCTATGAGCATGTTATTTTTTTTTCCTTTCGTCGGTTGTTTTCTGTTTGTATGTGCGTATTCCATGGTATAAAAAGTGTATTTTGAGTTACTTTCTAGTTGCTTGGTGCATTGGCTGTTTTTACTTGCTGTAATGCACATTGAAGGATTGCACTACAGTAGAGGAGCGCACCTGTTCCGTTTTGTTTCGTAGTATATATTCGTGCAGTGTATTCTGTATTGATGGCTGCCGTACACGGCTATTTCCTCTTCTTGTTTGTATGGCGCATTGATATTGTTGCGTGTAAATGAAGCTGGTACTCTAACAATTGTTTGTTTTTCCTTTTGTTGTTACTTTGATGCACTCTGCCTATGTATGTTGTGTATGAGAGGGACAGTCCTCATGCCTCCCTTGTTGGTGGTGTTTTGTTCCTTGTTGTCGAAAAAATTCCCCTCCGTGTGAACAAATGTTATGAATAACATTCTGAAAGTGGGGGGCAATGTCACGGACGGCTATTTTTGGCGACACCGCGTCACGGCAATTAACGGGCGCCGTACTCCCCGACTGACCGTGAGAAACGGCGGCGCATGAAAGGGATCCGAGAAGTGCAAAATGGGGTGCTCTTCTTAGAACGTCGCCGCCGACAGTTAATCCTTTTGTAACTATGGCGACGTCTGCAAGGTCGTAGAAGGCCACGGTATACCCTGACCAAGGATTAGACTACGAGACGCACCCGCTGAGAGCTAAGTGGTTGACCGTTCCCACGGGGAAGAGCGTGGGAAACGCTCTGGTGGCCAAGCCGTATGACAACAACCCGACAGGTTGTCACTCTCGCTAGTTGACGACCCTCTCCCAATTAGAAAAGGGGTGGGGTCCAAAATATTTTTGGGGCGGAGTTTCCCATCAATTAAACGCGCATGATTGGACCCAGGTAGAGGTCTCTTGTCCCCAAGGAAGAGAGCGAGGAGACACGAGGGGGATTTAAGCGCAGGATTTTGCCCTGCTAGGCAGACTAGTCGCTGACTAAGATGGTGTAGAAACAGATCAACAAGCATCTCTTCTAGAAGTTTTTAGTGTGGCTCTGTATCGGCTGGCCACCTAAACTTAGTCGTTCGTCTAGCTGTGACGCGATATTAACGTCTGCAACGAGACATCGGGACTTCGCCTCGAGTTAGCTCAACCTGCTCGAAGTCACCTGCAAGCACTAGCCTCCCGGAGCCACCAGCGTTGCAACACCGCCGACATCGCAGTCGTGCCAGAACTCTCTTCGACTTCTCGCATCCGATCGTCGGGGACACAACGCTGCCGGTCATCACCCGTATGCCTTCACCTGTTTATATCTTCGAAATTTCTCCTCTGTAGTTCTCTTGTGTTAGTTTGTGTAGTTTGTAATAGTTCTCTCTCGTAAGCTGATTTATTGTTTCTGTTATATATTTCTTTAGTTGTATCAAGTGTCAATGTATTTTGTTAGTTGTATTGAAGTGTTGTATTAGATCCCGTGTGCTGCAATATCACTAGAGTAAAGTTTGTTTTGTTTTCTCACGTCTCTGATCTCTTCACTGTCTCTGCTTGCGTACGGAACGAACCAACCTGCTGTCATTCCCGTCGCCGACTTCGCGCTGGCGACGCTAGAGTGGCAGCTTGTAACACTGTCGAATGGGTCTCTCGGTAGGCTCGGTGATGATACGATGCTTGGCAAGCGGTGTTTGGTTAACTTTCGAAGTCGTAGCGAAGCAGTCCCGAAATGAGCCGAGTAGCTTCAAAAGACTTTCCCGTTGTGCAGACGGTGGACCCTGGTTTACGTCGAGAGTGCTTGCAAATGTCATGCCGGAATCGCCGCACGACGAAAGAGCAGATAATGTTGAGGGACCAGGGACGTCGGCAATATCCTCAAGGTATGCGATCGCAGTGTGTTTGGTAAGATGGCGATACTCCTAGCTGAAATTCGTGACTAATAGGCAAGCCTGCTTTCTACTGGGCTGAACAATACCTCGGGCAACGCAGATTTGTTGTGCAAAAAGTAGGAACAAATTTCCTTCTGCAATTACAGCATCGGGGACGTCTTGGTCACATTCAACGTTGATAAAAAGGCTGCTGTGGGGAGGCAGAGTAACAGATTCGGAGGATACACGTAGGGCAGCCTTCGATGAGCAAGCGTTTTCCGGTTCGGGATGAAACGGGTCCTCGAACGACACCTGCAAGTCTCGTAGGTCAATAATTGTGCCGTGTTCGCGAAGAAAGTCCAGCCCCAGAATGAGTGGACGGGAGCACACAGGTAATACGAGGAAAGACCCTGTGAACGTCGAAGCACGGACTCGTACACGGGCTGCGCACATTCCAGTCGGCGTGATGAGGTGGCCCCCTGCCGTGCGCAACGGCGGTCCTTGTCAAGGGGTAGTTACCTTCCTCAGTTGGGATGCTAGGGCGCTGCTCATAACCAAATAATCGGCGCCGGTGTCGACGAGGGCAGTGACGACGTGATTATCGAGTATACGGTGATGTCGGCGGAAACAGTCTTATGACTTTCGGAAACGACTGGAAAGTCAGAACGGTCTTGGTCGGGTCTTTGCGTCGAAGGAGGCTCTTTGACAGTTCGTTGGGACGCGGCTTCACCCCCAGGAGCCGCGGTTTCTAGTTTCCCCTGTGGGGACTCGGTGACCGGCCTCTGAAAGGAGCATAAGATGACGAGGGAATCCTAGGTGACGTGGGGCGGCGAGGTGATGGTGATCGTGATTGGGGGCGTTGACCAAACCAACGTGAGGAGCTTGCTGGTCCATAAGGTACGCTTCGATGTCGCGGGGACGCTCACCGTAACACGGGCACCGGGCATCAGGGTGAAAGCCACGGAGACCAAGTTGGCGGTACTGGCAATTACGGTAGACGTGACCCGCTTCGCCACAGTGGTCGCAGAGTGGACGGTTATCTGACGTACGCCACACGCTGGCCTTTGTGGCGTTCTGCCGCGATCCATACGGACGATAAGTTGGTGCAATCGGAAACCTTGAGGCGGGTGGCGGAGTCGAAGAGGTGCCCTCGAATCGATGGCTAGCCTGATCCATTCTCCCCATGGCAGGATCAGGGCCATGTGGTGCAGGAGATCGCAGAGCCGCCGCATAAGTCAGCACAGAGGCCTCAAGCCTTGTTGGCGTGAGTGGGGTGACCACCTGTCGGATCTCATTTCGGATTAAGTCTGCGAGAGCACTTACGGGTGGTTGGGGTCCCGCTGCTTGGAGTTGGCGCAGCTCGTCTCGCACGGCGCTTCTTATGAACTCTGCGAGAACATGCCTCTCCCTGTCAGCCCCGATAAAGCATGCAGCAGGGGTCACGTCGTTGCGTTCATACTGTGACGACAGATACTGGAGAGTACGCTCCGTTGTGGTTGCCTCATTTATGAACTCTGCCACAGTCGCCGGTGGATTGCGCACGAGTCCGGCGAAGAGCTGCTCTTTTACCTCACGCATTAAATGCCGCACCTTCTTTTCCTCGGACATTTCAGGGTCAGCACACTTGAAGAGTCGAAGTATGTCCTTGACAAACATCGAAATTCTCTCGTTCGGTCGTTGGTTCCGAGACGAGATAGCCTGCTCCGCTCTCTCTTTCCTTTCAGTGCTGCGGTACGCATCACGAAACTGTCGGCTGAACTCATGCCACGTCGCAAAGGAACCCTCGTGATTCTCGTACCACGTTTTGGCAGAGTCTTCTAACGCAATGTAAACTCTACGCAGCTTGCGAGCTTCATCGCATTCGTTGATGTTGGCAACTCGATTGAAGTGGTCAAGCCAGTCGTCAACATCTTGATAAATGTCTCCATGAAAGGAACGTGGTGTTTGCGGCGCATGAAAAACATGCGGGAGAAAAGAATAGGCGTCGTTGGTTTGACTCGCCTGGTTGTTAGTTGAAGTTGCCATCTTGTCTTGGGAGAGGGGACTGTATTCGGGAGATAGTCCTCGCAGACGGCAACTGCTTCTTGTCGTGGGAGCTGTAGCTGTCTCCAAGTAGCTCGGTGTGTCGGCTGAAAATCTGCAGCCGAGGCGCATTTACCCAGCACCTCCACCAGTGCCGCGATTGTAATAACAGACAGCGAGGAATCAATGTCTTGCTTGCCCTCAGACCAGGACGCAAAAGCCCTCTTCTTTCTTCACTTCCAAGGGATTCCACCTACAGTTGATGGCTCATACCCATTATTTGTGACAATATATAAGTATTGTAACACTAAGTACATGAAATAGAATACGCCCCAAACAACAACACAATAGCAAACGATCCAGGGCAAGATGGAACACAAAAAGCAGTGACATTTCTTAAATCACACATGCACAAAACTCGTGGTAAAAATTTTTTTGCTTTTGTTCGATTTGTAGACTATTCTGGACTGCGTTGTTTCATAATAAAATTCATATTATTAATGTATTCTTCTTGTCTTTACATGAACTACTCATACTACTATTGTAGTCTATACTCACGGCAACCATTTTATTCCTCATTGTTCATCTCAATTTAATGAAAAATTTTACCATTAGAACCTCTGGCTTAGTTCACGAACCAGTAAAGACATGCCAAGAAGAGATAAGCAGTCTTCCCATAAAAGTGCTTATAAACTTGGATGGTAGACAATCAAGTGCTGACATTGATGGCACTATCGAGTAAAATATGATGAAGGCAACAATGAGAATCACTTGAGCTAAAATAGAACTGAGGCATTCTGCATGGTGGTCAAGTATTCTACCGCAGAGCCATGTCAGAACCAGTTGTGGTTGCAATATTGGCTACTTGCTCTCACAGTGATGCAACAAACATTAGTTACATAATCTATAGTCAAGCATTGCTCGAGTACACTGATAAAAGTGCGTTATTACAAGCACATAATTGGAATGTTCATGTTAAAATTCTCATTACTGCTCTAATGTAAGTACAAACGTTATGTCAAACCATGAGCTACCCTTTGCATGCTAGTGTAGTCGATATATCTGGCAAGCCAACAATATAGGCACATCTATCAAACTTACAAATCTGGTAAAATTTTTATAAGGAAATTTCCTAGTGGCTTTTCAATGATTGAACTGGTAGTACAATCCTTCACTGATCAGTGGAAAGCGCGCAGCATCACCTTTTCTCTGCACTTTTATAAGCAGATTGAAAGCATTCCTGTTAGTAGACATCTAAGAAAGAGCACACTGGTGAGCAAGTCTGTGTGAAAGCATTGACTGGCTCACTGCGTCAGGCATTTCTATTCTCATAAGCATTCTTGTTGTCTGAAAACCAAGAGCTGTCGCTATGTGGCTGAATGATGATGATGATGAAATAACTTAATTGATTATCCGGTGAATTGAAGGCCCGGGCCTGGGGCCGCCTAGATGGCTGCTTGGAGCTGTTGCTCCCGCGCTGCCTTCAGGGCTCACTGGAAGGCCCAAAGTTGCTCCGTGAGTTTTGAGCTTTGCAGCGCGGCCGACCACTGCGCCCGCAGATCTTCCGAGGAGACCGCCATTTGATCTTGGTATACTCGACATCCCCACAGCCTGTGTTGAAGGGTGGCTTTACAAAACTTGCATAGCTTGCATATGTCGCTCTCGTATATGACAGAGTAGAAAGTCTTTAATTGCACGGGATTGGGGTAGCTTTCGGTCTATAACCGCCTCCAAGCAACGGGCTCTGCTCTGTTGAGTTTAGAGTGAGGTGGTGGATACATTCGCCTCTGTATTTGATATATCACTGAATGTGGTTATTCGATTTTTTTCTCTCCATATCCCCTCCTCCACCTTCACTTGACAAGTACAAGTCATTCCTTGCTCAGCTCAGCGAATAAGACCTCTAGCCTTGCAGTGTGCTACTTCATTGGGATTGACTGCAGGAACGTCTGGAGCTGTATGCGCTGGGAACCAGAGCAGTTGTCTATAATTCTTTTCTACAGCGAAAAATATTGCTTCGTTTACACTCATGACGTGCCAAGCCTCTGGGGAGATCTGGCCCTTAGCATGATTTCGAACGGCCGCCTGTGAATCACTAATAATGTATCAAGCATTCGTAGAGACCAGTGCTAGTGCAATGGCTATTTCCTCTGCTGTCTCGGAAAATTTGGTATTCACTGACACGCTGGTAACAAGCTTTTGGTTGCGATCTATGACTACTGCCGTGTAGCTATTTCTGTTTGGGTATTCTGCTGCGTCTACGAAGACGGCTCTGTCGTCTGACCCGTAGCTCTGGATACTTTTTTCAGCTCTACTCGTGCATCTACTTTTGTTGTAACATGGATGCATGTTCTTGGGTATATTAGGTACCAGAAGTTTCTCACGAATTTTTCTCGTGATCGTCCTTTTTTCTCCATTTTGGTTGTGGTAATTCATTCCTAGCTTGCATAGTACATTCCATCCAGTAGAGGTTTTTGTTAGTCGTTCCACCTGAGAGATTTGTTGTGCTTCTGAGTTCCTCTATAGTGTTATGGAGTCCTAGCTTTAGAAAAAGGTCTGTGCGCGTACTGGTGGGAATCCCTAGCGCTAGTTTGTACACCTTTTTTTATCAGGTAGTTAATTTTGGTCTTTTCAGCTGCAAACCAATTAGGCTACTACGTATGTGATCTGACTGATTACAAAAGATTGTATCAACCATATGATACTTTCTTCCTTCATACCCTGGTGCTTGCTAGTAATTCGTTTTATTATTCTTATGGGGTTTGGTGCCTTCGCTTCTAATTTTTTAATGGTTTCCCCGTTTGTACCTTTGTTCTCGATTACAAGGCTCGGTACCTTGAGTTGGTTGACTATAGGGATATTTCGGCCGTACCCTGCGTGTATTTTAATTTCTTGGTAGGCCTAGTTCCTGTCATATCCAGTGGGAGGCCTACCCCTAAGCGTGGGACGGTACGGAAGAAGCTCTGACTTGTCTGCGGAGCACGTGAGACCTGTTCTTATCTGGAGTTCCTCTACTGTGTTTATTACGGTCTGCAGTCGTTGTTCCATAGAGCCATCGCTCCTATAACAAACCCAAATAGTAATATCATCCACGTAGATTGAATGGTGTAGAGATTCAATTTCATTAATTTTTCCGGGAAGCCCTATTAAGATGAGATTGATTGATTTGTGGGGTTTAACGTCCCAAAACCACTATTTGATTATGAGAGAAGCCGTAGTGGAGTGCTCCGGAAATTTTGACCAACTGGGGTTCTTTAACGTGCACCCAAATCTGAATACACGGGCCTACAACATTTCCGCCTCCATCGGAAATGCAGCCGCCGCAGCCGGGATTTGATCCCGCGACCTGCGGGTCAGCAGCCGAGTACCTTAGCCACTAGACCACCGTGGCAGGGCTAAGATGAGATTGAAGAGCATCGGAGATAAAACAGAACCTTGCGGCGTGCCTGCACCACCAATGTCGATCTCAGGCGATTTGAGTCCTCCGACGGAGATGACTGCCTTTCTGTCTGACAGGAAGCTCTTAACGTAGTTATACATCAGCTGCCCTAGTCCTATCCGTTCAATGTTTTTCAATATGGCTGTATGGTTAGCATTATCGAAAGCCTTTTTAAGGTCAAGACCCAAGATGGCCCTAGTAAAGCGCGTTTTATAGTCAATTATATGATGCTTGAATTGAAGCATCGTATCTTGTGTCATGAGGTTTTTGTAAAACCCTATCATCGTATCTGGGCAGATGTTATTGTCTTCTAAGAAGTTGTCGATTCTGTTTAAAATTACATGTTCTAGCAATTTTCCGACGCAGTATGTTAGAGAAATCGGTTTGAGGTTGTCGATGGCATGCTTCCTACCAGGCTTTGGAATGAGCGTTATCATCGCTTTCTTCCACTCAGCTGGTATTTCTCCTTTTATCCAGCACTCGTTCATGTATTCTGTTAATTTGGAGATTGATTCATCATCGAGGTTTCTAAGAGTTTTGCTACTTATACCGTCAGGTCCTGGGGCTGATTTGGTGTTTAAATTTTGTACTTCTGCTTCTGTAACTTTCTCGTCAATTTTTGAGTTTGCATTACTGTTGTAGCTAGAACGGTTACAATGGGCTGCTTGTGTGATAAATTTCTTCTCTAATTCTTTGAGAAGTTCCTCTTCTGTGCCATCATAGCCATGTATTAACTTAGTAATGGCATTGCTGTTATTTTTCTTGTTATTTTCCGGATCAAGTAGAAACCTAAGCAAGTGCCAAGTTCTGCCGGTGCCTAATTGCCCGTCTATAGAATTACAAATCTCGTCCCATTGTTTACTGAGTTGCTTAGCATATTGTTATATGTCTTTGTTAAGAAGTGTTATGCTCTTTCTCAACTTCCTGTTATGTTTTTGGCCACTAAGTCTACGTTGAAGTGACTGCTTAGCTTCCCACATGCGGACAAGTTTGCTGTCACATTTCGTTAAGTTAGATTCAGGTGGCACGATTTTTGTAGCAGCTTTGACGTTTTCCCTGAGCTGCTTAGTTCATTGTTCTATGTCTGTGATTGGTCATTGTTCTGTCGCCTCTCGTGTTCTATGAAGCAATTCCCAGTCTATTAGTTTATATTTCTATTTTTTGGGGACTACTTGGGCCATACGTGAAGTGTAACTCTGATATGCGGTGGTCACTGCCCAAATCTTGTAGTGTGTTGTGCCACGCTGCCATTACAATATTTTTGGTAAAGGTTAGGTCTGGGGTTGTGTACCTGTTTAGCGCCGTGCCAATTCTGGTCGGACAGCCAAAATCTGTGACGAGTTTTAGGCCCAACTCTTGCGAGTCATCCTATAAGGCCCTTCCTTTTGGTCTTGTGTATAGATATCCCCAGGCAGTGTGCGGTGCATTGAAGTCTCCTACTATAACTACGACATTTTCTCCAGTCAGGCTAAGTGTTTTCTGGAATAGGTTCTTAAATTTATGCTTATGTTGCGAAGGGTTGCTATAAATGTTCAGAATAAATAAGCTATGCCCTGTCTTCTTTTGCAGTAGGAGTTCCAATAAGATATTTTGTCTATGTGCACTATCCCTGTGTTGTGTTGCGTGCATGAGACGCTTCTTTTTACCAGCGTGGTTAATGCCCTGGTCTCCCCTTCGGCATAGCCAAAATATCTGTATCCTGCTAGCTTTGCAATACCGTGTGTTTCCTGCAAAATTATGACGTCCGGTTTATCTTTGCCTTTTAAGTACCGCTCCAAAACTGACGTTTTGTTTTCGTAACTGCTACAGTTCCATTGCCACATTCCAAAAGCTTTCTTTGGCGGTGTCATTGCGGTTGTGACCATGGAATGGAAGTGGGAGGTTGGAGAGAGGGTGATCTTATATAATTCTGTAGTTGAGAACTTGATATGAATGGTGGCGCTTCTGCTGCGCCGGAGGAGAGTCCATAGCCTAGTAACTGCTTTGTTTCTAGAACGTCTAATCTATTCATAATCGTTGCTACTGCCTTAGCCATTTGGTTCATCATTTCGTCTTGTTTTTCATTTGATTTTTGTATCTCCTCAAGGGTATTTTGTATATCAGCTAATGTTCTATCTGTCATCGCATTATCTTGTTTAATACTTCTCGCTTGAGCCTTGCCTTTGAGAGGAGGGGAATCATCCCCTTCGTCCATCTTGTTCTCCGGGATTTCAGTTATTTCGTTTGTGCTCGCATGTGAAGCGGGAGTTACCTGGCCTGCTGGGCATTTTTTCTCTTTGAGGCTTTTTGTTTCATCACTCATGCGTGCTAGCATTATCCTCAGATGCGCGTTCTCGTGCTTTAGTTCCCTTAACTAATTGGTAATGGCAGTGCCCCCGTCAACTCACGGACGCGCGCCCTCAACCGCGTCTGCCCAGCTCACCTTAAATTTGAGGTCTCCTGTAGTAGGTGGCCTTGTTATGGACCTAGACCTGGATAGGGATTGGCGTCGTGTCCCCAGTTTTCTGGCGTCAAAGGGATGAAGATCTCTCGTGCTCGACCTTGTTCTGGACCTGGAGCGTCGTTCCTTTGCTTCTGGGAGACCAGATTTTCCGCGAAAATCAACCTTTTCTTCTCTTGATGTAGAGTCTTGATAATCTTGTTCTCGCTCCTGTTGCAGCATTTGTCGTTTTTTTTTGCTTCACAATGAAAGGTTTTTTGAATTTGGCCTTGCATGTCCTGTTTGCGGTGGCATAGTCCGCACCGCATAGCTGGCATTTGGATTCACATCAATGACCTTCATCTCGATTTGGTGTTCCACAACCGGCACAAAGCTTGTTGTCAGGATTGGGACACACGTCTTCCTGGTGTCCAAGTCTTGCATTTGCGACAGAAATCTACTTGTTTCCGGTACAGCGAGCATCGGAGTAGATGCTGCCTTGTATCGGACAAATGTGGGCACTTAGTGTCCGTCAAAGAGCACAATCACCATGGTAGTGTTACTGAGTCTCTTCCCTGCTATCGCCGTTGCATTTTCGGTAGTAACTATAGCTGCTGTGATGTCTCTTGGACCCTCCACGAGTGGGATTCCTTTGATGACATCTTTGGCCGTCATGTCCGGTGCTGTCTCAGCAGCATTTGTCTCATAAAACTTGTCTTGAACTTTGATACGTTTTATAGTCTGATATTTGTTCGAAAGCTCCTGATCCAGTGTACTGTTGATCAGAATATTTTGATAGTTGTTGGGACAGATGATATCCTTCTCTCGTTCCTCTAGAGGGATGTCCGCCGCATCTTGCACTGCCACTGTTAGGTTAACCATGCCGTGCCCAGATATTTTGATTCCTCCAGTTGGTCTAATCACAATCTTGTAATCCCCTCTTGGCAAATGTGGCATCCTGCTGGCTTTGCGTATTTGGCCTAGTCTTCCCTTCCTGGGTCCACCGTTGCGCTCGACAGGCCGCGTCGGCGACGAGTTGCTCTTGTGGTGTTGGGAGTCTTGCCAGCTTGACCTTCTGTTCCTGACCTCTTTCCATTACTTGCTCTTATTCAGTTCTTCCTCTGTGATGCTGTGTCCCTCTACGGTGACTTCCACTATTGCGAGAATTGTGAGAATGATCAGCAAACCTTGAGAAACTTGGCACCACTAAACGCCAGCTGTGGCCGGAAAGTTGCAGGAAAGGTGCGTCGCTGTCACTAGACACGAGGCTGGGCCGCCGACATAGCATCAGCGGGAACGCTGGCGGCGTGTCTATGGGCGTGATGCCGGGCTTCCTGCTACGCGTTCCTGGCAAAAACAGCCGTATCTTCGTGACAATCGAAATGCTCACCTGGAGCTTCGTGTCCACTGGTTCCTGGTGATAAGCTCGTTCTGCTGATGTGGAATATCTGATGACGCTTGGTGATTTTCGCCACGAAAACATGTGAAAACTGCAGAGCTGACGTGATGTAAAATCTGCTCTCTCCGGCGATCGCAGCACCCCACTCTTTGTAGCTGAAAATGTTTTTTTTTTTTTTAAAGTCATAGCTAAAAGGGGCACTTCAGTTTTAGATCAGGCAGAATGATTATTTTTACTTCATCTTACACCATAATGCTCTTCATCAATCACTTACGGACGCAGCACAAGTTGATCACTTCCTACCATCACCAAACAAGTGCCCTCACCAAGCGCCTCAATCACACCCTCACGGACATGCTCACGATGTATATCTCCTCCGACCACAATGACTGGAATCTGGTGCTACCTCATGTGACCTTTGCGTACTATTTTTCGCGTCATGACACCACTAGATATTCACCCTCTTATTTGCTCTTATAACCCGTTACCACTGGACACCTTACTTCTCACTACTACCACCCCGTCAACCAAATATGCACGCGACATTTGCTCGTGCTCACCACGCACGTCAGATCGCCTACTCTAGATTTTCGGCTTGTGGTCGTGACGTTGATGAAGGGAGCAGTGGGCGTATCGAAGATTGAACTCTTTTATTTCACCGCACTTATGGTCAGGAAACTGAAAGTTGAATTCCTGCAAACATTGCACACTGTACATGAACAGAGTGTCGGCTCTCGAAAAACATACAAGCGGTGAAGTGCGTCGGCATTTGCACATGAACCATCGAATTTCCCACCCGTATCACTGGTCATTGTGCAAGCTCTGGAATAAGCTGGAGTGTTTGCATGCGGCGTTCAATCTTCACAAAATGATGTATTACAATGGTTAAGTTTCTTGAATACTGAAACATGGTTCGCACTGATCATTGCTGACAGTCTTTGCGGTGTAAACAAAATACAGCAAATGTGAAATGACAAACAAGCATGGCGATTCATTAAATAACTTTTTAAATGAATTAAAATGCAGTCGGTTCGTTTTAGCACTTGAGTCACATAGTACGTACCGAAAATACTGAACATTTTTTCAAATAGTTTTCGAATATTTTACGCTGGCAGGAAAACCCCTACACAAATAAAACTCTGAAAAAGCTGAAAGTCCTATTTCTCCCTTTTAACCAATATTTTAACCAATATTTTTAACCTTTTACCAATACTTTTAACCAATTACCAATATTTTTGCATCCCAAACTTTTTCAAACTAACAAAGCAATATTGATTACCAAAAGGAGGCATTCCTTTTAAAAATCACTACCTTACTCAGTTTTTACTCTGAGAAAGCTGGATTACATTATTCAGTGATTGTCTTCACCTTGCAGTAACTGAATGGGGGTGCTATGTCAGCATTCAACTTCATAAATAACAGCAGATGAAAGTGTTGTTTTTGTGCAAATTTGTAACTTAAAGCATTCAACACCTATATTTGCATACCTTTAAGACTAGGGCTCACGATGTGATGGCAGGTTTATCTATTTCATTGCATTTCTAGCTGCACTCGTGATGTGCGGTTCAATATTATTTAATTTTTTTTGTCTCTTAACTCAATTAAAAGCAGGCAACAATATATTACCTTGATTACAATAGTCACTACAGTATTTCAACCTACCCTAAGAAATATTTTGAAGACCATGGGGGGTTCTCCACAGCTGGTTACCTCAGTTTTCATAATTGTGGCGGTATTCACAGTTGGTTACATACAACCGTAATGTTCTTTGGTGAAAGCTTCAGAATATTCGTACAAAATGAGAAGTAGTGGAGTTCTAGGGCTCTCTTGAAAAAACTACGGTTCGAATAGCATTTAAAAGCATTTACTTAGATTACGTATCAGATTTGGCGTCATCACTGTTCAATATTCAGGATTCAATACCTCTAAACATAACATATTCAATGTTGCTTGAAGAGTCCATAGCCGCAAGCACACTGCATCTGGTTGTGCATAGTTTTTAAGACCACAGTTTTTCTTGTTTAGTAGTTGTGAGTATGAGAAAAAGCAGTGCAAACATTTCCCATTCACACTTTGCTAGCTAACAACAACAACACAAGAGAGATGAAAATTCGCAGTGCAACCCAAGACACCACGAATTTTTCGATGCCACACATCCAAGCACCAGCATCCACACATTCCAGAAAAGAGGAAAGTGCTGGTTGCCAGACCTGTCCTCCTCACTGGATGAAAAGGTCTACAGCACGGTTTAGCAAGGCACTGGACAAGTGAGGCGAGGAATTACTGGAGGTGAGGAAGGAAGTAGTGAGAAAGCGGGTCAAGAAGCTCATGGTGAAAATTGTTGCGGGCACATTTGAAAAGGACCCAAAGAGAGACAAACCAGCACTATTTAATTGCCTTTCTTAGTGTCAACTGTGTCCACCACAAATTTCACCATGGACCCCAACCAACTCACTCAGTTATCAGTGTTACCACCAAGCAGCTTGTAGCATACCACAAAAATGCATAAAATAGCACAGTAACGGCGAGGGAAAAGAAAGTAAGGCTAAACAGGAGGAGGTGACAGGGTGGACTGCTATAAGACAGTTTCAGCTTGATATATGTAGAGGATTTGCATAAGTAGAGCTTATACGTGTAAGCAGTGCGCATGTGCGGAACATAGCGACCACGCCCTCATGAAAATATGCGAGATTCTATTTTTTGCATGTGTTTCATGTGCATGCAGGACGCTTAGTGCGGACGCTGTGATCAAACATCTTACATTGAAACACCATGACAGGATCAGCTCCGCCCCTTCGCTTTTCAAAGAGCGACGACTTAGACCTGCTATGTTACATGAGAGAATGCAACTCTTTCGAGGAAAACATGAGGCACACAGTGCGCTGGAAAGAGATCGCTGTCCGCGTGACAGAGTTGCACAAAAAAGTGTTGAGCGCTCGCGCTGTTCGTGACTGTACAGACCTGCTGCTCACGCAACACACTGATTGAGACAGGAAAAACCTTCGCAGGTAAGTCGCTTGGTAGTTTCCATTTAGTGAACAATACACAATGCGAACTCGCTGGCCAAAGATTTCTTTTCTTTAGTGGCACCTCCTAGATTCGGAACTAAGGTAGGAGTACTCGAAACAAGAGCAATTGCCCGACGAAAATTTCACAATCGCGAAAAAGAACGGCTATGAAATAAGAATCTTTAAGAAGGCACCGTTGGGCTCTAGCAGCCGAAAGACATCAATTATCAATCAACATTGCCAGAGGACGGAGCTATGTGGTAGGTGTCACCGCGCGTTGCGTACAAGTAGCTAAAGGCGTTTCAGATGGTGCACACGTAGCTTACGTTTACTTTTCATGTTAGGGTAAATGAAGTCCCTACGTACATAAAACTAAAACTGCCTATATAGTCATGCACAGCAAAGGGCGGCGTTAAGACATATCAAGAGGATTAAGAAAGAAGCAAGGAAACAGGGCAACATAGAAAGAAATAAAGAGAGACTATAGTAAGAACAAGAGAAAAAAAATCAAGCAAGAACTAATATGCATTCTCAAAGAAGTGGCGCTTGCTTGCCAGCTCCACTTTTTACTCATAGTTGACAAGTGTGCAAGTGGCTTTAACATTTTTTTTCTTACGGCAAATTATGAGCCATACCTGAAGAAACAGCTTGAGGCTCGGTTTGTGTACCGCTTGTGGACAGAATTTTCTTTTCATCTGTTTGTGATGCTTCGTGGCAGGTAAGTAGTCGCACGTGAACAGATTTGTGTGCTACGTGGCCTGGCTCACATCGTAGCTCTGGCGATGTTTCTGCAGGTTTCCCCGACTCCCGATGCAGACCAGGTACTGCTGCATGTACTGGCCCTGCTGCAATGTCCTCCTGAAATAAATAAGCTTGTGTTGTTGCAAGTGACGAGGCTACGCATTATTGCCGAGAAAAGCAAACGAAAGACCTCGTACATTATTGCTTTCGTTACGTTGACTTAGCCTTGGCATGTGCCTGACTGTTGCATCTCCAGAGAGGAGCTGTTCAAGAAAATCAAACAGCATATCAAGAGATGTGTTACTGGCACATACTCAACAAAAAAAGAAACATGGCGATAATGCTGAATAACCCTACAGTATAATATCTATGCCTTACATTTTCCTGAGTCCGTACATTGCTCGTCCTTTAGTGGCACGAGTAGTCAGTGACACACTTTGCTTCTATTCCAAGCATATCCAATACACCACTTACGATGTTCCAAATTTCCGTGAAAGGACTTCTTAAAATATAATTCAACAGTTCTGTTTCATGTTAAAACACACACAGAAATGAGGACAATAGAGTTTCTTAAACATAGTGAGCAGCTGGCATTAGCAAGGACAGCCGAGCCAGTTGCATCGAAAGCGTTGTGCAATTAGGGAAGGAAACACTATCACACAAGCAAGAAAGACGACACGGCAACGAACTTTCACTGACAATTATTTTCAAAAAGAAGACACACAAACATACATCTGGTCATGCACAATGACCAGATGTATGTTTATGATTATACAAGAGGCCGGTAGTCGCCTTGATGGGGGAAGGGGTTGCAATTTTGCCACTGGTTCGATATCATCAATGACCGCTTGTTTTGCTCGCCGCGAGATGACGAAAACAGGCCGTGGTTGCTCTCGCTCCCACTTGAACGCGCTGCCAGCAGCCGCCGGGGCGCGCAGGCCACGCGCTCCCGTGCACCCTTTTATAAGATATGACTAGTGTACAATTTACACACAGCACCAAAAATTGCTTATCGACCGACAAGTTTACCGTATTCGCTCCTGCTTTGACTGCAGGTTTTTTTTAGAAGAATACAGTAATCATGCGAAAGAGATCTGAGACATAAAGCAGGAGCTGACGCAGCGGGCGCACGATGAACGCTAGGGTGCACCAGTCACTATTGTGCCGTATGCAAGAGCTTCGCGAATCATCCTGTTTCAGAGAGTCGAATCATAACACGCTCGAAAATTCCATCTCTTCAGGATTGGTGCTGTTGATGTCTACGATTCATTTCGTTCGTAAGCGAAGATGGGTGGCCGCACACCTGGCTTCAGTCGAGCAGATTCCACCGGAACTTTTTTTTCTACACAATGACAAACAACGTTGGCTGCAGTCACAAGTACAAAAATATTACGACCAGTGAACAGTGCTTGAAATTGCTCATGTAGCAGCGATACACTGCGCAGCAACTTTCTCTCGAGGGAAGTTGCGAAACGCTACTTACATAATCTAGTCCGTCGGTGCTCGTACAGCCGTATACAGGGGAAAAGGCAGGCATGGCGATACTAAATGGTGGTATGTGGGTGTTCTGTGGTGATAATCTCAGTTTTTAGATTTCTTACGCCCACAAAAATGTAAATCCGGCGCACGGTGACGGAGCTGATGCTCGCGCCGCGTATTTTTTAGGGCCAAGAGGGTATTGATACGAGCTCATCGGCACAGATACACTACACTTAATAAAACACATCCACATAGGGGAAGAACAAAGAAGGTTCAGCGTAAACAAACTGTACTAAATTGCGGGCGCCGCCGTTTTGACTTCAAATAACCAACGCCTCCTCTAGAAAGATGCCTAAGGAATGGCTCGCGCTCCCAGCCGAGTTGGCCTGCCTTCAGTTTTAAAGAAGCTCCGCGCGGTGGCGCTCGCGACCGACACTATTAAGAAGTCTGCACTAGAGATCTATCGAACTTTTAAGCAGGAAATTGCCAAGGAAAGGATCTATGATAATACTCGGGGTAGTGCTCTACTCTTTGAGGCCAGGACGGGAGTACTGCGAACCAAGACATATCGGCCAAATACGAAGGGGTAGACACAGTATGCAGTGCGTGTGGAGAGGAAGAAGAAACTGCCGAACACTTAATAATGTTCTGTAAAGGGCTTCACCCTATAGTTCAGGATGATGGCGCAGAGTTTTTCAAAGCACTGGGGTTTAGGGACCGGGAGGGCAAAATAGACTTTAAGCGGGTAGACTTAACTAGAAGGAGGTTATCTGATTGGCGGCTAAAGTCAAGGCACGAGTGAAAATTAAACTCTTCACTGCAAAGTACAAATCCTCAAACTCACCTTTTAAGGAAAAAAAAATAAATATATTTTTTGATTCATTAGGTATCACGGCTTGATGGCGCTAGCCACCGCCCGATCTAAAGGGTTTAGCCATACTCATCCATCCATGTATCTATCCATTATCACGGCGACGAGCGGTATTAGCCACGGAGGAAAGAAGTTTTCCTTCCTCCGTGGGTATTAGAATACATTAGCTGAGCGTTTTTCATCTGCGGCCCCTATGGGCGCGTCAGTCGAAAGTTATTTGAGACCTGCAACTGTGCATCACCGTTTCGGAGGCAATGCAAAGTGTTGCGTTGTTGCACCGTCCGCCACGAGTGACGCTAGCGACTGCGAACATTTTCAATATGAAGGAGAAAAAGAGTGTGGCAGCTTTTTTTTTTTTTTCTCATGCGGCAGGCATCTTCTTAGAAAAGGCGTTGACATAACAAAAAAAAAATCAAAACGCTGAGCTTCAGTGTTACCAGATAGCACAAACCTCAAACAGCCAAATTGAAATTCGTAATAGCCGAAAATGCCCAAACGTAGCAAAATGCGTAAATATGAATTAGTCCTAAAATAGTCCAAATCATTTGTTTCTAAAGAATTTTTTTTCGCACTTATGAAGTTACTTTTTAACGAAAATTTGTGCCCGCTAGTTTTTTGGTGAGCAAAGAGGGGCACATGCATGGTACCCTTTTCTTTTTTCTGTGTGTGTGTGAGTGCGTGTGTTTTGCTGCTCCATCATAATATTTTGTTTTTTATACTCGAAACAACGATGTGGTTACTGTAGGACACAGAAAATATTTGTTGTCACTTGACAAACAGAAATGCTTCCACGAGAGGTGGAAGAAAATGAATACTGTGTGGGACTTCCAGAGACTTCGTGTTCTTTGGATGTGTGTCTTGTTCAGTGAAGTGTGAGGCCCTGAACGTGGGGTAGGAATTTTTACCACATCGCAAAAAATTATACGCTCAAAGCCTCCGGAGCACAAAATATAAGCTAGTACAAAAGTTAAGACTGGGACCACATAGAACTGTAGTAGCGAGAGGTAAAAGGTTAGATATCACGTAGCTGTATACAAAAACAAAACTATTGAAATAAATTAACATACAAAAGATATGAAAGTAGACAAGAGCAAGCATTTGGTCAGAATCGGCTGATTTGGAAGACGATTTCCTTCCGTATCGCTGAATCCAGGCGCAGCAGTCACAAGCTCCTGTGGACTGCAACATGAGCATCCAACTGGAAGTCATCAGCGGACCTAGAGCGTGGCTTCCTCGGAAGAAATGATGCTGTTATTCATGAAGTTGATTGCTGACATAGCACGCCCATTCAGTTACTACAAGGTGAAGACAGTCACTGAATAATGTAATCCAGCTTTCTCGTAGTAAAAACTGAGTAAGAGTGTGATTTTTAAAAGGAATGCCTTCTTTAGGTAATCAATATAGCTTTGTTAGTTTTGAAAATGTTTGGGATGCATTAACATTGATAATTTAGTAGCCGAAAGGGAGAAACACGACTTTCAGCTTTTTCATAGTTTTGTTTGTGTAGGTTTTTTTTTGCCAGTGCAAAATATTCGAAAACTATTTGGAAAATATTTGGTATTTTCAATACGTACTATGTGACTCATGTGCTAAAACGAATCGACTGCATTTTAATTCATTTAAAAAGTTTGCCATGCACATTTGTCATTTCGCATTTGTTAAATTTTGTTTACACCACAAAGACTGTCAGCAATGCTCAGTGCGAATCGTGCCTCAGTATTCAAGAAGCTTAATCATTAATAGATTGAACGCCACATGCTTACACTCGAGCTTATTATAGAGCTTGCACAATGACCAGTGATACGGCTGGGAAATTTGATGGTTCATGTGCAAATGTAGATGCACTTCACCGCTTATCAGTTTTTCGACAGTCAACATTCTGTTTGCCGATATTCATGTGCAGCGTGCAATGCTTGCAGTAATTCGACTTTGTTTTCCAGTCATAAGTAAGGCGAAATAAAAGCTTTCAATTTAAATAAGCCAACTGCTGCCTTCATCAACGTCACGACCACGTGACAGTATGTTCTCCCTGGTTACATTAGTTATAAATCGGCAGGTGGCAAGAAGTTCCCGGAACACACTGTACTTCATGTGGTCTTATGGCAATCAAACAGGGCCAGGCTCTCAAACTAGCACATTTAAATGGTCAAAAATATCCTAGTCCGGAAATGTTAAAAATGCAAGTGCCATTTGTGAATTAACACACTTGCTTAAGCTAGCGATATTGGTTTTCCTTTCTCTTATATTTGTATATTGTAACGCACTCTTCAATGAACTCTTTTAATAGGCTAACGTAGGCAGGGCGAACTTGTGCCCGAGAATAATAACACAGCTCGATTGTCTCGAGGATTTAGTTCTGCCTCTTCTTCTACGTTCTTCTTTTTTCCAACACGGTTCGCGCGCAACTGGGTCCTGCAGCCTCGTGCGTCGCAAATTATCTAGAAGGCACAAGTATTTGCTAGCGCGCGTAATTTGAAGTCACAATGTGTCATTGCCCCCCTTTCCAGAGTGGATCGTCCCAATGCTTGTGTCGAACTGGTTGCATGGCAGTCATTCACAAACCCTCGTCGGGGATGTCGTTAACGTCAAAGAACGTTGTATCTCCAGCGTTTCATTGCCGGTCGTGATACGGTCTCATCCTGACGACATGCACAGTTTCCGTGCGATGCCGCCGTTGGGATGAAATATCCTGTCCCTCTGGCATAACTTCGTAGTTGAGCGAGCCGACGCGGCAAAGCACTCTGTATGGACCGAAATAGCGGCGAAGCAGTTTTTTTGACAGGCCACGTATTCGTACAGGAATCCACACCCATACTCTGTCTCCTGGTGCGTACTGGACGTCTCTTCTTCGCAGATTATATCGATGCGTGTCGGTTTTCTGCTGTTGGAGGATGCGGTATCGTGCAAGCTGTCTGGCTTCTTCTGTATGTAGTCGTGAACGTCATAGTAATTCTCGGGCGTCTCGTCAATAGGTAACATTGCATCTAAAGGTGTCGTTACCGTCCGGCCAAAAACAAGTTGGAATGACGTCATTCGTGTTGTCTCTTGCATCGCAGTGTTATAGGCGAATGTTGCATAGGGTAATATTTTATCCCAAGTACGGTGTTCTATATCAACGTACATTGACAACATATCAGCCAGCGTTCTGTTCAGTCGTTCCGTAAGATCATTTGCTTGAGGATGGTATGCCGTCATTTACCTATGACTGGTGTGCGTCAATTTCATAATGCATTTCATCAGGTCGGCCGTAAATGCAGTCCCTCGGTCTGTGATCAACGCTTTTGGAACTCCGTGCCGCAGTACGATGTTGGAGACGAAGAATTCGGCTACTTCAACGGCTGATCCTTTAACAAGAGTCGCTGTCTCGGCATATCTGGTTAAATAGTCGGTCGCAACTATTATCCACCGTTTTCTCGATGACGACGTAGGAAATGGGACCAGTAAGTCCATTCCCACTTGTGTGAATGGGGCTTCTGGTGGTTCTATCGGTTGAAGGAGACCTGATGGTTTTAGCGGTGGCGTCTTAAGTCTTTGGCAGTGCCGGCAGGTTCTGACATAGTGTCGTACAGAGCTAAGCAACTTCGGCCAGTAGTATTTAGTGCGGATGCGTGCTAACGTTCTGCTTACTCCTAAGTGTCCAGCTGATGGATCGTCGTGGCAAGCCTCCAAAATCTCTGGTCGCAGATGTGAAGGGACGACAAGCTGGAATGTCGCTATATTGTTGTCAAAGTTTTTTTTATACAGGATGTTGTTTCGTAGGACGAACGCTAACAAGCCGTGGAAAAAAGGTCGTGGAACATCGACAGACTGTCCTTGTAGGTACTTGATCAAGAGGAGTATCTCAGGGTCGGATCGCTGCTGATGTGCCATCTCTGATGGTGTCACAGCTCCCAAGAAAATAAAATCTTTACCATCCTCGGCGGAAGCAGAAGCAGCAGGATGAACTGGAACACGTGACAAGCAGTCCGCATCACTGTGCTTGCGACCTGACTTGCACACAAGCGTGATATCATACTCCTGTCATCGCAAGCTCCATCGTGCAAGCCGTCCACATCGGTCCTTGAGATTAGCCAGCCAGCATAGCGAATGATGGTCGCTTATAGCTCGAAAAGGCCTACCATATAAATATGGTCGAAACTTGCCGATAGCCCATACCACGGCAAGGCATTCTTTCTCGGTCGCTGAGTAGTTCACCTCAGCTTTCGAAAGAGTGCGACTGGCATACGCAATGACTCGTTCTTGTCCGTTTTGCCATTGGATGAGCACGGCCCCAAGACCTAAATTGCTTGCATCCGTGTGGATGTCGGTTTTCGCTTCCTCGTCAAAATGCGTGAGAACAGGATGGCTTTGAAGGCACTTTCGTAGTTCATTGAAGGCATCCTCTTGTTCGGCAAGCCATACGAAAGGCATTTCCTCTTTTGTCAGCAAAATTCATGAAAAATTTTTAACGAACCGTCGATGATAGGCGCAGAGACCTAAAAATCGCCTAACAGCCTTTTTGTCTGTTGGCTTCGGAAATCTTGCTACGGCCTCAGTTTTTGCAGGGTCTGGGCGGACGCCTTCTGCACTGATGACATGGTCGAGAAAAAGGAGCTCACGGAAGCCGAAATGACATTTCTGCGGTTTTATCGTCAAGTCCGCTGATTTGATTGCAGTGAGCACGGCCCGGAGCCTTTCCAAATGTTGCTCAAAGGTAGCAGAGAAAACTACAACATCGTCGAGATAAACCAGGCATGACTGCCATTTAAGACCACAAAGCACTGTGTCCATCATCCATTGGAATGTGGCGGGTGCTGAACAAAGGCGAAAAGGGAGCACCTTGAACTCGTATAAACTGTCCGGTGTCACAAACGCTGTCTTTTCGCGATCTCTTTCGTCAACTTCTATCTGCCAATATCCACTTTTAAGGTTCAATGAGGAAAAATACCTGGTATTTCGCAGCCTATCCAGAGTGTCATCAATTCTTGGCAGAGGATAAACATCCCGTTTGGTGACGGCATTCAGCTTCCGATAATCAACGCAGAAACGCAAGGTTTGGTCTTTTTTCTTCACAAGAACAACAGGTGACGCCCATGGACTTGATGAAGGCTGGACTATATCGTCTTTGAGCATTTCTTTAACCTGATTACCAATAGCTTCTCTTTCTCTTGATGACACTCGGTACGGATGCTGGTGTATTGGCCTCACTGACTCGATTGATTTGTGGGGTTTAACGTCCCAAAACCACCATATGATTATGAGAGACGCGGTAGTGGAGGGCTCCGGAAATTTTGACCACCTGGGGTTCTTTAACGTGCACCCAAATCTGAGCACACGGGCCTACACCATTTCCGCCTCCATCGGAAATGCAGCCGCCGCAGCCGGGATTCGAACCCGCGACCTGCGGGTCAGCAGCCGAGTACCTTAGCCACTAGACCACCGCGGCGGGGCTGGCCTCACTGACTCGTCGACAATGATGCGATGTTTGGCGGTAGGAGTGCGTCGTACCTTAGATGACAACGAGAAACATTCGGCGAATTCCCTCAAAAGACCCTCTATTTGCTCTTTTTCGCTTGGTAGTAGACGTGGCTCGATGTCGATGGCTGCAAGGACAGACTCCACATCTTCGAAATCAGACTCATTGGTTTCGAAAGTGCGCAGCTCCATAACCTGGACGAAATCATTCAGACTGGCGATGACGGTTCCTTTTGCAACGTGCTGCACCTCATTTCCAAAGTTTGTGAGTAGAACATTTGCACATCCGTCACGTAACTTAACAAGGCCTCGTGCCATGCAGATCCCTTTTTGGAGTAGTAGCCTTGGACGACGGTGTTTAAAAAGATGCTAATTTAATGTTTCTTTTTTGCCCTCCGTCTTACTAAGCATTCTGTCATAATTGCCAAAGACAACTCGAACTCCAGGCAGCTCCAAAAGTAGGGCCGGTATTGCTTCTACGGCGATTATGCGAGGCCCAATCTTGGCCTAATGTTGAAGGTTGTAAGCCATTAATGGCTGAGCCGATAACTTTGGGCAGTAATACTGGTCCGGTTTTGCCACCCTTTATCCAATATAGGACTTTCACATGCGATATTGGGCCTGGCCAGGACCTCCTAGAATTTTGAAGGCCTCTGCACTCCCTTCGTTTTCCTGTCTAACACCACCACACTGAGCCCGACGAACTGGTGGGCAAGGTGAGGAGCGGTTGGGGAATGTAGAGTCAGTCACTCCTTTCATTAAGGCGAGCATGTTGGAACTTGTTTGGGCCTGCCATAGCGAGGTGCTACGCTGCACAAGAATTTGGAAATAGTGCTGGTGGACGTGCTTTGAATATTTGTGAAAGTCTTGACCCTGTCTGTGTTCTTTCGAGTGCAAGCAGTGAAGTTTCGTGATGTGAAATTATCAGGAAGTTCACAGGATGGGCTGCTGCTGTGTGCCGAACTATCGTGGAAATTATGACGGTAGACCGAAGGTTCACTTATTCTCCTTCCCTAAAGACCGTCGTCGGATAAAATGGAAACGCGCTATCTTCATTGCTTTCTGCCCACAAAGATGTGGTACACATCCTTCCTATTTCCAGCATTGAAGCCAGCCATTTGCACGACATCTTAAAAAAGTATTTTGGGTCTTGAAAAAACAGGACTGACAGTAATTGCCATTATATAACAATAGACATTGTGTACCCACACCCACCAGACAATGCAAGGCCGCTATTTTTTGTTGTCGATACCGTGCATTTGTTGAAGTGCATCCGTAACAACTGGTTGAACCAGGAAAATGAAGGCTGTTCAATTTTTATCCCAAATTTTCAAGTACAACATCGCAGGTGCAAGTAAATAAGCAACATTTGAGACACTTCGTAAATTGTACGCATCCGGGCAGCACAATCTCTCAAAGCTTGGATACGGATTTACCTACTAGGCTTTGAACCCCTCCAACCTCGCAAGACAAAACGTGAAACTAGCACTGAAAGTGATCAGCCCATTTATTGCAGAAGCACTCAAAACGTATGGTGCAAAGCTTGGTTTGATTTCTGCCCAAGAAACTGCCGAATATATTGAATTAATACACTAAGGTTGCACGGCGGGCTTGTTGGTTATTCATGTTGTTCGATTTATAACGCATCCAGGACGGGACAGAGAAGAAAACACAGAACACATACACGGCGCCGTGTATGTGTTCTGTGTTCTTCTCTGTTTCGTCCTGGATGCGCTATACCTTGAACAACAAGAATTAATACACAAGTGGTGGTGCGTTGTGAACGCGAAAAATCTAAAGGCAAGCACCTAAGAAATCCTCATCAAGCACCCGTAAGAAGTATGGAGGACATGCAGCTGCAGTTTCTTAACACATTTGTGGACTGGCTAGACACTTGGGAAAACTTGAAGGTTGGCACTGGCCGTGCAGGACTGTTAACCACGGAGACGCACTCACACTACGTCTCACATTGTATACCTTGATTTAAGTCGGCCGGTATTGCCTGGAGGAGCTTCGTTTTGAATATGTCTTGCTTGGAAAGTTTCAGGCAGACAGCCTTGAGGAGAGGTTTGGTCGCTACGGTCTGCTATGAGGATTTAACTACCATATTTCCGCCCAACAAATATTTGAATCAGAGGTCAAACTGAAGTTTCAAATCGTGCTGGTATTTCCAGACATGAAAGAACTGTCCCAGCCGAGCAGCATTGTGTTTGATGCAACCAAGGTGATAGAAGAATATGGCATTAAGGTTATCAAAAAGGATGTGAAGACAAAAGAGAAAAGCTTGCCTTCAATAGCGTATATCTACGCTTCAATAGCGTAGGTTATTGCACCCTCGCTGCACTCATAAAAATTCCCTGTGAAGATTGTGTGGCCAACATCACGAGGCGAGATAGGGATATGCCAATGGGAGATGATATGCTAAACGAAGGCCTCACAAAAAAGGGCCCTCAAGTTTCCCCAACAAGTGCTGTTCTGCACACACAACTCGTGCTAGAAAAGATAACCTCAAAAGAGAACATTGCCCACTTTCATGCAGCACGGCACCAAAGGCAGCTTCTTCTCAGTGTGGTGAAGCACCTGCTAATTGAAAATGAAGATTTGGACATTTGTTGCAAAGGACACCATCCAGACACAGTGCTTCATAACATCTTGTGGGCAGCCACCAATACCTCACTGAAAAACTACGTCCAAATGAAAACAGACAAGTTAACGGTGCAGCACTGAAGAGAAAACTGAAGGTGCTTAATTAAGCTACCTTTAACGGCTTGAAGATTCGTCTCAGAATAAATAACTGATGCAGACTGCATGAAATATATTTGATCATAGTTCATTTCTATTTAATCAAGGAAATCGAAAAACCCCATACCATAGTCGGACATTCTTATAGCACTACGGCTTTCGGGCACAATAATCGAAGCTTCCTTTAGCATGTGTTACCTTGAAATACCTTGCCCTTGAGTTTACATCTGCATGCTTGAGTAAAAAGTACATATATGTGATTACCATTATGACGTGTGGGGCAACCCCACACATGTCTAGCACATGGGAGTGAATAGAGCCTGGGCGGCTAGCAGACAAACTTTTTCTTCGCGAGGCACGGCCCACTCGAGCAAGGCACGTGACGTCACGTGGGAGTGCACAGGCCTTGACCTGTTCTAGGTGGCTTTGGCCTGGCTTGCTTCCGTCCTGCCAATATCGGCTGAGCCAATGACTTTCGCCAGCAAATAATGAGCAGATACTGCTGTCCTTCAGCCTAAGTTGGCCTTGACCTGCTAATGTTGGGCTACTTTTGCCGCTCTTCAACCGATGTTCACTTAGCCATTGGCTGTAAGTGGCTAATGTTGATTCCTTTTGTCGTGCTTGATTCATTGTAGAGCACAGTTATAGTCATTTGCCATTAATATTCGGCTTTTTTGAGCCTGTCTGTGCTCCGCCTGATGATTAAGATTTGACCGTGAAGAGAATTACCGAAATTCTATTCATTTCTCTACGTATCAGTCAGACATTGAGAGTCAATGAACACGTCTTATTGCCTGAACATCATGCGTGTGTGCTAAAGTTCTGCTGCCCATGATGATGGTAAATTGATTACTGTGCTTGAATGCCAATTCGCAGGTCGCCGGATTTTATCTCAGCAGCGGCGACCACAGTTTTGATGGAGCAGAGCGTCTGAGGCCTGTGTACTAAGAGATCAAGGTGCACGCTAAAGGGCCCCACGAGGTCGAAATTTCCGACACCCTCCACTACGCTTCATATGATGGTTTTTGGGGTGTTAAATCTCTATAACTACTATGAGCATTTTGTTCATGAACTTTTTATTGCACAGTAGCAATGACATACATTGGTATATTGCACTATTGCTATGACACATATCATTAAACACTTGAATGATTGCAGAAGAGTTGATAGGCGGGCCTGTTGATAGAAATTCATTAGAGCAACTTGGTAGTGCAAACAAACAGGACGAACTTTCCAGCTACTTTTAGTCTATAGTTTTCAATGTTAAAATTAAAAACTAAAAAACTGGCTGTGTTTTGGGAACCACACAGTTTCTTACAGTCACCGCTGAGATCGAAACCGAATCGGTCCTGAAACGTCGGGTCAGTCTTTAGTTTTAATATTAACATTAAAAACTAGAGTACTAAAAGTGGCCAAAGAATTCATTTCCCATAATTTTCACCCAGCCACCCACCCAGACAGCTCTCTGCCAAATATCGTTACTTTTAAAGCATACATTCACTACTCTGAGCATGTTCGTATGCGGTGAATTCACTTGCGCAGATGTCAGAGCCACAGCGTGTCCATAGCATGCTAAAAGCCCAATAATAATATCCCTGTAGCCAAAAAATAGAGACAAGCGTACAGTGTCTATTCAAGTGTTGTTGCCAGCATGACGCATCACTTTCCAGAGCACTGCCTCCTTGTAGCACGTAACACGACTGTAAAATTCGAAGAGCAAACAACACGGGAACATGACACACAATCTTTATTCTTCGCTGTGTTGTCAAGAAGAGCAAGAAAGAGCGAAGGATGCATACCCCTTCTTACATGCACGCTCGCCCTCCGCATGCGTCGAGGTGGGATTACGATGGCATAGCCATGATAGTAGCGGGTTGGCGCTCCTAGGCGGCGCGCTGTGTGAACTTTGGCTAATAGTGTATACCTCTTATTCGAGTGTAGCTCTCTCTCAGTGTGAAACTACCCAGCCAAGCCTGATAGTTCTATTTGCGTTTCAGCAGCACGCCATGTCTGCTGCCCACCCAAAGTGTGATACACTATGAGAGAATGCAATGCTGACAACAGGCAGTTTTTTTCAAGCGCCTACCATGCTCAGAACCTGTAGAATTCTTTTAGTCAGCCTAGCCAAATAGACCTCAGAAAACCAAGACAGTTTGAGCCCGTCCAATGGCATCTCGATACTTTCCTTCATCTAGTGCAGGCAAGACTTCTTAAGTGCAGCCCTCATACTCGTCGTGACAGCATTTTTCACAACTTTAGAGTGCCCGGAATGAAAATCAAGGACACACGCACAATGTTGCCACGCACAATGCACACACGAACTGTGCACACACGCACAATGTTGCCAATAATTGTTCGAAGCCAGTTAGGAGAGTTGTGGCAATCTATAAAATTCATGTGTAAAACTCTGCACATCTATTCAACCTGTAATCGGGGACGAATGATGAAAACATGCAAATGAATGTACCCAGTAAATTACAGTGAGATCTTTTGACCTTGAAGAATCGCCGGAGTTGGCCTTTAAGGGGCCCGTAAAAAACCTTTAATATTTTTTCAAGCATTTCAAGTAAACATGCGTATTGTGTGCAGAGCGCCGTCGATTCTGCATGCGGCAGCGCTGCGAGCAGCCAACGCGCCACGAATTCCAAGAAACAATTCCTTTTTCTTTTCGGGCCTCCGCGTGACGCGCCGTGCCACATCTCTGGCGCGCTGAGCCAAATATGCCAAATATGCTGTCGAGCAAGAGCCTACAATTTCGGTCAGTCTGCAAGCAGCTGTTTGCGCTGTTTGTTGTTCGTCGTGTTGCCTGCATGCGTGTAACTTGTGCGGGGCATAGCGTGTCCCCCTACGGATCCATCACGTTGGCAATCCTTTGAAGGCATGTGCGCAACGCAGGTTCTATACCGGCACGATTACGGCAACCATGGTTCGCCAACAAGCACAGATGGAGTCGACGGTTGGTGGCGCGACAACCGGAAGTAGACGGTGTTTCAAGCAGCGCATCAGTGATGATGTATGCCACGCGAGATTGGGAGGGGGTCTCGGAGACAAGGCAAAGCGGCATGGGAGAAGATACCAGCAGAGGAAAGCGGTTTCGATAATAAAACGCGTCTGACTCCGCTATTACTGTTTCTGAAAATTCGCACGGCTTTGTGTTTGTTGTACACTCGTGCACAATTTCCCCATAACAACTGAATTTCTACCTCTGAGTAGTTTACGGGCCCTTTAAGACTGAGAAGCACGCATATTTCTGGGAGCCAAAAGGAGGCACAGCTTAACCTCGTTGGGCGTAGTGAAGCATTACATGAAAAAGAGCACCTTCTCAAGAATTGACTGCCCCCAATATCAAACACCAGGCTGAGCTACCATGTTGAAAATGGATAGAAGCCCAAACCTTTGAAAGCACTGACCCCTCAGCTCTCTTTTAATGCCGCCCCGCCGTGGTGGTCTAGTGGCTAAGGTACTCGGCTGCTGACCCGCAGGTCGCGGGTTCGAATCCCGGCTGCGGCGGCTGCATTTCCGATGAAGGCGGAAATGTTGTAGGCCCGTGTGCTCAGATTTGGGTGCACGTTAAAGAACCCCAGGTGGTCGAAATTTCCGGAGCCCTCCACTACGGCGTCTCTCATAATCATATGGTGGTTTTGGAACGTTAAACCCCACATATCAATCAATCAATCTCTTTTAATGCCCATCTTCTTGGCCTCACATCATTCCGTTCTCCCTCGTGAGCTGCCGGAAAAAAAATTTCCTAACCTTAAACCACACTTTTACTATCAACCTGATGAACCTACTCTGCCCCTTATGCCACGCCTTACTTCTTTAATGAATGCTTGTCGGCCGCTCACATTTCTGACATCGTGTTCGCATGACGCAGAGACATGTGATTTGTAAGGTGGCGTTTCTGTGAAAAGGATGCATTGCAGTGAAAACAGGAGAAGTGTCGCTCTCTAGTGTGCATGCGGAAGTGCTCCACAAGGTGGCTTTTTGAACCAAATGCTGCACTGCAGTGGACACAGGAAAAGGGACGCTCTCCTGTGTGAGTGCGCAAGTGTCTCACGAGGTTACGCTTCGCTGCAAAGGATGAACTGCAGTAGCCACAAGAAAAGGGACGCTCACCAGTGTGCATGCGCATGTGACTTACGAGGCGGTGTTTCTGAGAAAAAGATGCATTGCAGTGGATACAGCTGAAAGGGCGCTCTCCTGGATGAATGACCATGTGTTTAACAAGCTGGCATTTCATTACAAATGATGCATTGCAGTGGACACAGGAAAATGGACGCTCACCAGTGTGAGTGCGCATGTGTATTACAAGGTTGCCCTTCATTGAAAAGGACGCATTGCAATGAACACAGGAAAAGGGACGCTCTCCGGTGTGCACGCACATGTGACTTACAAGGTGGTCTTTCTGAGAAAAGGATGCATTGCAGTGAACACAGGGGAAAGGGCCCTCTTCTGTGTGAATGAGCATGTGCTTCACGAGGTGTCCTTTCATCACAAATGATGCATTGCAGTGGACACAGGAAAATGGACGCTCACCAGTGTGAGTGCGCATGTGTATTACAAGGTTGCCCTTCATTGAAAAGGACGCATTGCAATGAACACAGGAAAAGGGACGCTCTCCGGTGTGCACGCACATGTGACTTACAAGGTGGTCTTTCTGAGAAAAGGATGCATTGCAGTGAACACAGGGGAAAGGGCCCTCTTCTGTGTGAATGAGCATGTGCTTCACGAGGTGTCCTTTCATCACAAATGATGCATTGCAGTGGACACAGGAAAATGGACGCTCACCAGTGTGAGTGCGCATGTGTATTACAAGGTTGCCCTTCATTGAAAAGGACGCATTGCAATGAACACAGGAAAAGGGACGCTCTCCGGTGTGCACGCACATGTGACTTACAAGGTGGTCTTTCTGAGAAAAGGATGCATTGCAGTGAACACAGGGGAAGGGACCCTGTCCTGTGTGAATGAGCATGTGCTTCACGAGCTGTCTTTTCATCACAAACGATGCATTGCAGCGGACACAGGAAAAGGGACCCTCCTTTTTGCGGCAGGAATGCAGTCGATCTTGTACGGACGCCAATGCAGAAGACTGCTCCAGAGACACGAAATCCAAGGAACCTGCAATGACATCAAGAACACACAAAAGCAACGTTAATTATGATACTGCACAAAACTCAAATTAGAAAGCTTTACAAACTCAAACTCAAAACATGCACAAAACTCCAAATTCGAAAGCTTTTTGTCTCGTTTCGGGACTACCCCGCACTGCATCGCTTGCTATTGTGTTGTGGTTCGGATTATCCAGCACTTTTTCATCTGCTGCCATGCTATAATTTATAATATCAATGTATTATTTTTATCGTTACATGACATAGACTAGCTGTACTCAAATTTTAGGGGCAAAGCACTTTAAGCCATGGGTTTGTCCCTCTTAGCACGTTGTGGTTCATGACCGCCTAGTTCGAAGACTCACTCAGCAGGTGCAGACGGGTGAACAGACAGATAGACGGAAGCAAGGACGAATGGAAACACGGACAGAAGCACGGATGGACGCTTTGCCTTATTAATCATGATTCACTCCGAGGATGTGCTACGATTTTTTAAATGTGAAGCATTTCTTAGCGACTTAGAACTTCGGCGACTGAGTCTGTCTGTCTCTCGGCCGGTCGACCGACCGACTGACCGACCGACCGACCGACCGACCGACCGACCGACCGACCGACCGCCTAGCCACTTATGTTTGGGTGCTCTCATGGTCACCCCCTTGGCATGAACCAAAATTAGAATGGGAAGATAAGATGGGTTGACGAATATGATGCACTGGTCAAGACATGAATAATGTCACCAGCCCGTTGCATACGTTGTCAACACTACCCGCAAGACAGTGGCACACACCTACCGGCAAGTATGTGCCACAGATGATCGACACTTAATATTTGCCCAGAAACGATGTGAACACACACGGGCAATTTTAACGCGTGAGCGTTAAGATATACACGATATCGGTAGCGTGGACCCGACGAATGCAAAGAATAAATGTCAAAGTCACAGCTAGAATCGAACTCAAACAATATGTGTGGCAATGAAGCATTTTACCACTTAGCTACCCCAGTTCTCGGAACTACTTTTCAAATAGACGCTAATCTTCATGAAACGTCAATAGTGGTTCCAATGCTGCTTACCCAATTTTATAAACATTACATACGCGCTCTTTTGATACAGCCGTCATGTTGGTTTAACGTCAATTGTGGTTAGTTACCATATGCTGAAGTTGATTTACGTAGCAGTGTCTAGGGCCAGCATCCTCGTGAGCATCAGCGCTTCATATCAGCTTCCGGAGTTGATAATATGCATGTTTTAGTAGGCATCGTTACACAAGTGCAAACAACTGGTTATATAAACATTTGCAACTCAACATATGTCTGTGCATGCAACATTTGTACATATATTTAGCATCATTTCATGACGTGTCGCTCAATAAAAAAAATTGCAACATGGTAACTTTTCCTCCGTATGCTTGGCATAACATCGATTCCTAGGTACGTGAAATCTGCCGAATTTTTTTTTCTATACTCTAGGCAACCGATTTATTCCTCACAAGTCGTCTCAATTCAATTACAAATTACAGCGCATAATGGTAGCAGCGAAGGAGGAAGAAGCAGCCAGGGCTCGAAAAAACAGTAGTGGCCACGCAAGACCATGGTGTTCGAGAGGTCATCCAGGTTGGCGAGGGCTACCTGGGAGTACCTGGGCGAGGGCTACCTGGGAAATTTTGAGGCTGGACAGCCTCCTGACGGGTTGTACTCTTGCAAACGCTTGTGTACCGGTCATGCGACTCCTGTCCATTTCTGGTCCCGTTCAACGACTTGCTGGCGTCCACCTGACCGAACATCTGCTTTGCCACCACTCACACGGCTCCTCGTCATGACGTGTCGCGTCGTGCTGATGTTCTACTGAGCTGTTCATCAAACCACGACGCCCCTTCCTGGTCGTCTGGCGAGTGGGGTTACCACTTGGTGGCTGTACGACGGACAGTTGCGCCAACATAAGCGAGGCACTGTCATGTCTAGGTACTGTGTGTAACCCATACGGGACCCTGTTGTATTTGTGTGTATTGTCGCCCGACATCTTTTACATTTGCTTATATTTGTGTGTTTACCAGCCTTAACGTGTTCGGATCTTTTCTTCACCACACGGCACACAAATTAAAGTGACCATCCCTCAATGATTCACTACACCCCGGAATACAGGCCCTGTCAAGGCTGGTGCGCGGCTTGTTGGCCTGTACGACTAAGCCTTATTCAGGGGTGCAATATCCGAAGGACTTGAAGCAATTTTTGGAGAAAAAAAAGATGCGTTTGGGGACAACAATCTAAATTTGGAGCAGCTTACCGGAAAAAAAAAAATGTGCACTACATTGGCCCAAAACCATGTATTTCGAGCAATGTAACAAAGCAGCCTTACTTTCAGAAAAAACATATACAAACTGTTTAACAACAGCTAATTTATGTGTAATGCACATCAACACTGCTATTTCAATAAAAGCAGTCTGCTGACCCACCCACAATGCTAACAATGTCGAAGTTCACATTAGCATTTGGAGGGTGTGTCAAGGCATTTGACAAGCATTGCATATGCTATTGTGAATCTGTCAACCTTGTGATTTTGAAAATCTATAGATTCGTAAATCAAAAATGAGAAGGTGTAGCAAAAAAAGAAAACTGGTGCAAGCATTTGTTTATCGTTTCTCAAAGTTGTGGGACATCGTAAACTGCTCTGAATTGAGCAAGATGGAAAACTGGGCTAGTTGGTGAGCATTCATCGTGGTTAACAGCGCGAAACACCCGGACAGGAGCGATAGAAGGACACGGTACAGCGCTGACTTTCAACTGAAATTTTTATTGAAAACACGAGAATATATATATAGACAGAACAGAAGACCTCGTGACCAAACCAGCCCCCTCAATCGATAAAATTATACACGGCGACAAGGCTTTGTCATGTGCACGCAATCTTGCCACAAAATAACACATACTTCAAACTATAAGATTCCAATGTCGCCAAGAAAACCGGGCATGAGCAGACGAATGAACTTTAGCCACTATCTAACAAAGATAATTCATTACCAAGTAAGGCGATAGACGGCTGGCTAACACATTGAGACCCTTTCTTATTTATAAAAAATGCCTCCATAATTTCTCTTGAAAGCTTGTCTGGGTGCTTGAAGAGTACTTTTGTTTTTTCAAAAAGTGGGTGGCATCCACATTCGCGGCAATGCAAAGACAAATGTGAATGCGCAAATCCTTTCAAGGAACTGTGGTGTTCCCTTAGCCGTATATTAACACAACGCCCGGTCTGACCAATGTACTCTCGCCCGCATGAAAATGGGGTTGAGTACACGACATTCTGCATGCACGGGAGAAACTTCATAGTATGTTTGATACTACACTGCTGATAAATTCCAGTCTTCCTGCCTTCTATGCGAGTGTTTACTGCCTGGCAAAGTCCCTTAAGCTTCGTTCTGCTTGAAAACCCAACGTTTAATCTGAACTTAGATGCTACTTTCTTTAATCTGTGCGAAAAAGAATGAACATATGGAATGTAGACAGAACGGCTAAAATCTTTTTCTTTCACTCGGGAGGACTGCCCCTTGACCTCACGCAGCAGCTTATCGCAAGTCGTAGAAATGATAGAGTGAGGAAAGCCTGCATCACGCAGCCTCTCCACCTGATAGTTAACGCTGTCAAGCATACGATGGGGACAACTCTTATTGAGGGCGGACCTTATAGCGGAAGTGGCTATACCTCGTTTAATCAATTTCGAGTGCCCTGATCTGAAATCAAGAAGAGACTTCTTTGACCTCGGTTGATAGGTCCAACACACATGTTCCGCTTTGAAAGACAGTCTAAGGTCTAAGAACTGCAACTCCTCCTTTTCAGGAACCTCAATAGTAAACCTAAGACCTTGTCCCTGTTCATTAAACAACTTTACGACGTCCACAATCGATCTTTGGAAATTTAGCCTATTGACGAAAACCAAATAGTCGTCCACAAAGCGGAAGTTAGGCTTCGTCGAAAGTTGCAAAATACCGGTTGCTAGCTTCCTAGAGCTTTTGGAGTTTTACTTGAAGTCCACGATCGTTCAGTGGCAAGGAAGGACAGTTATCCAAAGGGCAGGAGTGTGCATAGGTTCCTGCGTAGCGCCAGTACTAAGCAGCATCTTTTTAAGTTTCGTTGACCGCAAAATAAATGATAACCTAGGTGAATTAGCTTTGAGAATTTTCCGCTTTGTGGACGACTATTTGGTTTTCGTCAATAGGCTAAATTTCCAAAGATCGATTGTGGACGTCGTAAAGTTGTTTAATGAACAGGGACAAGGTCTTAGGTTTACTATTGAGGTTCCTGAAAAGGAGGAGTTGCAGTTCTTAGACCTTAGACTGTCTTTCAAAGCGGAACATGTGTGTTGGACCTATCAACCGAGGTCAAAGAAGTCTCTTCTTGATTTCAGATCAGGGCACTCGAAATTGATTAAACGAGGTATAGCCACTTCCGCTATAAGGTCCGCCCTCAATAAGAGTTGTCCCCATCGTATGCTTGACAGCGTTAACTATCAGGTGGAGAGGCTGCGTGATGCAGGCTTTCCTCACTCTATCATTTCTACGACTTGCGATAAGCTGCTGCGTGAGGTCAAGGGGCAGTCCTCCCGAGTGAAAGAAAAAGATTTTAGCCGTTCTGTCTACATTCCATATGTTCATTCTTTTTCGCACAGATTAAAGAAAGTAGCATCTAAGTTCAGATTAAACGTTGGGTTTTCAAGCAGAACGAAGCTTAAGGGACTTTGCCAGGCAGTAAACACTCGCATAGAAGGCAGGAAGACTGGAATTTATCAGCAGTGTAGTATCAAACATACTATGAAGTTTCTCCCGTGCATGCAGAATGTCGTGTACTCAACCCCATTTTCATGCGGGCGAGAGTACATTGGTCAGACCGGGCGTTGTGTTAATATACGGCTAAGGGAACACCACAGTTCCTTGAAAGGATTTGCGCATTCACATTTGTCTTTGCATTGCCGCGAATGTGGATGCCACCCACTTTTTGAAAAAACAAAAGTACTCTTCAAGCACCCAGACAAGCTTTCAAGAGAAATTATGGAGGCATTTTTTATAAATAAGAAAGGGTCTCAATGTGTTAGCCAGCCGTCTATCGCCTTACTTGGTAATGAATCATCTTTGTTAGATAGTGGCTAAAGTTCATTCGTCTGCTCATGCCCGGTTTTCTTGGCGACATTGGAATCTTATAGTTTGAAGTATGTGTTATTTTGTGGCAAGATTGCGTGCACATGACAAAGCCTTGTCGCCGTGTATAATTTTATCGATTGAGGGGGCTGGTTTGGTCACGAGGTCTTCTGTTCTGTCTATATATATATTCTCGTGTTTTCAATAAAAATTTCAGTTGAAAGTCAGCGCTGTACCGTGTCCTTCTATCGCTCCTGTCCGGGTGTTTCGCGCTGTTAACCACGATGAATGCTCACCAACTAGCCCAGTTTTCCATCTTGCTCAACGTTATTTCTAGTACAAAGGGCTCTTTTCCATGTTCTAATGACTTCTTGACTAATCCCGGCTTTTTGACGTCGATGATAGCCGTTTACGTGTGCAGAGCAAGAGTAGCGTCTTGGTATGCCAGGAAGTCGCTATGCCCTCCCGACCTGCAGTCTTTGTGTGGGTGGATGACTCCGTCTGAGGGACACGCTCGGAGGATGTGCCGCATTTTACGCGCGGAGTGGTGGCAACACGTGAGGGTGTACAAGGATCTTTTGCGTTTAGCCTGTGCGAAAGAGGCTTCCGAAGCGCGAAGACGGCTTCTCCTGAAGGAGTGGACTAAAGTGTCCTACCACGCTACGGAGTTCTTATGGAGTCAAGTTCGACCTTCGCTACCTAAGAAGAAAGAAGTGAAAGGAACAGGGAATGTGACCATTATCGGGGACCAAGTAGTACCAGACAAGTTTCTACAGGTCCTTCAACTAGGGCCCAAATTCTGTCTCGAGCCGCGTCTGAAACAGCTGGATAAGGTCGTCTTAGCCAGGACAGTGGCTCACCGAGCTGAGGAGGAGGACAGACTAAGGTGTGTGTCTGAGTGCGTCGATGTGTTGTTGAAACCGTCGAAGGATTCTAGGTGTTCGAGAAGGTTAGGACCTCTGATTGATTTCTGTGCGGATAGTAATTTGCGCATTCTAGAGTCTGACAAAGAAGGACATTTTGTTATTATTCCGGAAAACTTGTATTTGGAAAAAGCAACCACAGCAATGGATAAGAATTTTCGCGAAGTTTCCGTTGATCCCTCTAAGATTAAATCACGTGCTTTGGCTTTGATGAATGAGGTTGGATTAACGAAAGTAGCAAACGAAGTCAAGCGAGAAAAAGGGCTCCTTCTGCAGGCCTTCTTCAGTGTAAAGACGCATAAGCAGAACTATCCTTTCAGGACCATCGTCTCGGAAAGAAGGTCATGGTTAAATGTTATTTCAGGGTACTTGCAGACTAATCTCGCACAGCTTAAGCTGGAGGACCCTTTCGAAGTCGCCAGTTCTAACTGCGTAGTTCAAGTTCTGCAGAATAATAACCCTGGCGGTTGCTTTGGATTCAGCATAGACATAGAAGATCTTTATTATTCCCTGCCTCATGTACAGTTATTGAAATTCGTGCAACAGACCATCGAGGGACAAATGAATGAGTTAGGCTTCGTCGAAAGTTGCAAAATACCGGTTGCTAGCTTCCTAGAGCTTTTGGAGTTTTACTTGAAGTCCACGATCGTTCAGTGGCAAGGAAGGACAGTTATCCAAAGGGCAGGAGTGTGCATAGGTTCCTGCGTAGCGCCAGTACTAAGCAGCATCTTTTTAAGTTTCGTTGACCGCAAAATAAATGATAACCTAGGTGAATTAGCTTTGAGAATTTTCCGCTTTGTGGACGACTATTTGGTTTTCGTCAATAGGCTAAATTTCCAAAGATCGATTGTGGACGTCGTAAAGTTGTTTAATGAACAGGGACAAGGTCTTAGGTTTACTATTGAGGTTCCTGAAAAGGAGGAGTTGCAGTTCTTAGACCTTAGACTGTCTTTCAAAGCGGAACATGTGTGTTGGACCTATCAACCGAGGTCAAAGAAGTCTCTTCTTGATTTCAGATCAGGGCACTCGAAATTGATTAAACGAGGTATAGCCACTTCCGCTATAAGGTCCGCCCTCAATAAGAGTTGTCCCCATCGTATGCTTGACAGCGTTAACTATCAGGTGGAGAGGCTGCGTGATGCAGGCTTTCCTCACTCTATCATTTCTACGACTTGCGATAAGCTGCTGCGTGAGGTCAAGGGGCAGTCCTCCCGAGTGAAAGAAAAAGATTTTAGCCGTTCTGTCTACATTCCATATGTTCATTCTTTTTCGCACAGATTAAAGAAAGTAGCATCTAAGTTCAGATTAAACGTTGGGTTTTCAAGCAGAACGAAGCTTAAGGGACTTTGCCAGGCAGTAAACACTCGCATAGAAGGCAGGAAGACTGGAATTTATCAGCAGTGTAGTATCAAACATACTATGAAGTTTCTCCCGTGCATGCAGAATGTCGTGTACTCAACCCCATTTTCATGCGGGCGAGAGTACATTGGTCAGACCGGGCGTTGTGTTAATATACGGCTAAGGGAACACCACAGTTCCTTGAAAGGATTTGCGCATTCACATTTGTCTTTGCATTGCCGCGAATGTGGATGCCACCCACTTTTTGAAAAAACAAAAGTACTCTTCAAGCACCCAGACAAGCTTTCAAGAGAAATTATGGAGGCATTTTTTATAAATAAGAAAGGGTCTCAATGTGTTAGCCAGCCGTCTATCGCCTTACTTGGTAATGAATCATCTTTGTTAGATAGTGGCTAAAGTTCATTCGTCTGCTCATGCCCGGTTTTCTTGGCGACATTGGAATCTTATAGTTTGAAGTATGTGTTATTTTGTGGCAAGATTGCGTGCACATGACAAAGCCTTGTCGCCGTGTATAATTTTATCGATTGAGGGGGCTGGTTTGGTCACGAGGTCTTCTGTTCTGTCTATATATATATTCTCGTGTTTTCAATAAAAATTTCAGTTGAAAGTCAGCGCTGTACCGTGTCCTTCTATCGCTCCTGTCCGGGTGTTTCGCGCTGTTAACCACGATGAATGCTCTGAATTATTGAAAGTAATTATTTAGACGTCGGCAATGATACCAGTACTGAGCATGCATGAGTAATGCTATCTCTCATGACAGCAAGTACTAGTAACCCCTGCTAAATCATAGGATACTTTTCCTTACATCAGTGGTGTAGTGAGGCAAAAGTGGCTCATAAAGCGGTCTGCATTTCTTAGAACAAGGCCACGAAGTTTTTTAATCGCTGTCCTTTTTCTTTTTTCTTTCATCGTGAGGTTAGGGTGTAGTGAACAAGTAGTTAAGGTTATGGTTTGCACGTCTGCATCAGATGATGATGTGCAAACTGCAGGTGATTAACACGTCCTATATTTCTTGATAAAATTAGCAGTAGTGAGGAAATTTTGAGGCTGGTCGACTACCCTGGCACAATTCCAACAAATTTCAAAGCTTTGGCTTAGCTTGTTGTAAAAGTAGAGGCCTGTATTGAATAGGCCCACCTATTGCATTCCTGCTCCTTGAGTGTCCTTGATTCTGAAAGGTAATCCTGATTTAGCAACTAATTTAGTGGTTTATTGATTGATCAAGTGATAAGCATCACAGCGTAGTTTAGGTTTCTGCTAAAAGCCTACTTTCTACAGTGCTGTTTCACATATTTAGAAAATCTTGCACCACAAAGTGGCAAAAACTTTTTTTCTTTTTTAAATATTCTTACACTGTTCTACAGAAATCGTCACCTCATCACAAAAGTGCCAAAGCCTTCTTTTTATGCAGTGTCTATAGGATGTTTTCAGTTTACAAGGCCTGTACCACATAGCAAGTAAGACAGGGGGGCAAATTTCGGGCCGGCGCCAGCATGAGCGTGCGCCACAATAATGTCACCCTAGAAGGGGAGTTTGGTGAACGTGCACACAGCGATCCTTGCGGCGACCCACAGAACTATTTGTTTTCCGCCGCGGAATGAGAGCACGCCCACCCGCGGCCTCCAAAGGCGCCTGAGTGTCGTCCACTACATTTGCCACTTGCCAATTCCACTATGCTACTGGATTCAGCTATGATCGTTTTTCACTGACGTGGTCTGCAAAAAAAAAAAAAAAAAGTGCAAGTAGAGCATTTTTAGTGCCAGTATATTTATTTATATTTGTTGCATCAGATGCTCTTCAGACAACAAAAAGAATGAGATGGAAGTATTAAAAAGCAGACGATCTGTAATCGTAGCTAGGCGCGTACCTAATATTACTCGTTGTGTAGCTTGAGGATAGATTTTGCAAGTTCTTCAATATAACAGCCCCACGGAAATACTGCGCATGAAAGAAAGACAGACAGTGATAAATGTTTTTGAGCATATGACGATTGATTCAACAGAAGAGCAGAGACTGCCTCAAGCTGTGAATCAATACTGCGTAAAAAAAAAAGAAAAGAAAACTTTCTACCTTTTCAATGCTCCCTCTGACCAAGAACAGCAGCAAGAATAGACAAGGTCTATATAAAGAAGAGATCGAAAATGTGGAGGAAGCAACTGCATCTAGAAAAATTATTTTCGCAGCGGAACGGTCGGCAGGTGCAACACTACGCTAAGTTTAAATTTACAGACATCCCTGACCAACCAAAGATCTTGCGGCTCCCTGAAGCAGCACCTTACGTTTTGGAATGGAGGTTTTATTTACTCGTGCCCAGAAATGAAGCTCAGCCCCAATAATGCTGAAATTACTTATAAAAGCAATGCCAACGCTCGTCACGAGCCAGAAGTCTTTGTCAAACATTTTACAAACCTCCAAACATCCAAATAAGCTACATCGCGATAAAAGTGTGGTTCTCAGTTTCACGTGTTAGCTTGTTGCAGCCTGGCATGAACGATTGGTTCTCAGGAAGTTACAACATAAAACAAGCTTCGGCAGAGAGCAGACACATGAGAAACACTTTTATTTTCTAATTTTTTAATGTGTTTAGTAAGAAAAAATCCCCTGGTATGCTTTTCTTTTGAATTAGGGCATATTGTATGCCATGTTCCCACAAATAGTATTTATACCCTCACATGCGAAGCTGAAAAAGTGGAAGTAAACCTTTTAAGGCTTGTGGACAGCTTCACGAAGCTATTGTGGTACGGTCTCTCTCCCAAGGCACTCTGGCTAGCTTAGCGAGAACTCGTCGTAACGATTTGCTGTAAGTTTGCACTATTGAAAACTGGTGTGTTAACTGCAGTAATGATCCTGTTAAGACGAGCAATGGTCGATCTTAATCATTAGACCAGGCAGATATCATTACACAAAATACAAAGAATAAAAGGAAGGAGAAGCAATATCGCTAGCTTAAGCAAATGTGTTAATTCACAAATGGCGCTTCTACGTTTTACATTTCCGGACTAGGATATTTTTGACCATATAAATGTGCTAGTTTGAGAGCCTGGCCATATTTGATTGCCATAAGACCATGTGAAGTACAGTGTGTTCCGGGAATTTCTTGCCACCTGCCGATTTATAACTAATGTAACCAGGGAGAACATACTGTCACATGGTCGTGACGTTGATGAAGGCAGCAGTTGGCGTATTGAAGACTGAACGCTTTTATTTCGCCTCACTTATGGCTGGAAAACTGAAAGTCAAATTACTGCAAGCATTGCATGCTGTACATGAATATTGGCAAACAGAATGTTGGCTGTTGAAAAAATGACAAGCGGTGAAATGTGTCGACATTTGCACATGAACCATCAAATTTCCCAGCCGTATCACTGGTCATTGTGCAAGCTCTGAAAATAAGTTCGAGTGTAAGAATGTGGCGTTCAATTTTAACAAAGTGATCTATTACAATGGTTAAGCTACTTGAATACTGAGGCACGGTTCGCACTGAGCATTGCTGATAGTCTTTTGGGGCGTAAACAAAATACAGAAAAAGCGAAATGACAAACGTACGTGGTGATTTATTAAAAACATACGTGGTGATTTATTAAATAACTTTTTAAATGAATTAAAGTGCAGTCGATTCATTTTATCACATGAGTCACATAGTATGTACATATTGAAAATACCAAATATTTTCCAAATAGTTTCGAATATTTTGCACTGGCAGGAAAACCCCTACACAAACATAACTCTGAAAAAACTGAAAGTCATACTTCTCTCTTTTAACCACTAAATTACCTATGTTAATGCATCCCAAACTCTTTCAAAACTAATAAATCTATATCGATTACCGAAAGAAGACATTTCTTTTAAAAATTACACTCTTACTCAGTTTTTACAATGAGAAAGCTGGATTACATTATTCAGTGACTGCCTTCACCTTGTAGTAACTGAACGGGGGTGCCACGACAGCATTAAACTTCACAAATAGCAGGAGATGCAGGTAGTTAATTTTCTACTCCTCAGCTAGCTTCTACACTAGCTAAGAAGGGAAGGTGTGGAGGTTCGGAATGGGTGCCTTTCGATGACCCGAGTGCTCGGTGGCAGCGCGAACGAAGAGCCGTAGTCCGGCCAAGAGAAGCTTTGTTGTAGCCTCAGGCGTCTGCCTGAGTTTAAGCCCCAACCTTTGTTCTCCCCATTTCGAATTCAAACACCCTCTGTTGAACCCTGGGTCAAACAGAAGGTGTCCAAACAAGCCGATCACACATGGGGGCTTATTTAACCACCACCAATCGCATGAACACTTTCATGATGGACACGGTATTGGAAACAAGCACGTCACCATATACAACACGCGAAGGAACAGGTTCTTCGCATGTCGCGCTCTCTCCCATGCCAGGCCATGTTTTGGCTAACCTCATTTGGTATCCATTCTCACGCTAGAGCTCTGTCAGCTTTCTCATTAAACGTCGCTTTGTGAAAGCGTCTTTAAGTGCGGTGAGTACACCATCAGGCCCTGTGCGCTAACCAGGTGCGCATGCGACAGCGAGGCGCCCCGTCATCCTAACAACACTTGGTAATGACGTATAACGGGGGAAGATATGCTCGTCTCCGTGCCGCAACTATGTCTCAGTCAGCCAAGTGGTCGCGTCTCTGCGGCATTCTCAATAGCACACACGCATGCCAACAATGGCTTACACTCGGACGACCGCCCTTGATCTAATTATTGCAAGATGCGCTTTCGAGTAAGCTTTCGCCTTCTTGTTTCAAACGGGGCAACCTTGAAGGCTCCGCTCTAAACCGTGTGAACAAAGGAGTCTCCTTTCTTTCCCGTGCACTGGTCTTCTGCGTTCGCCTTCAGGGAACCGATCGACGTCTTTAGTTGGCGGGTCGGGAACTCTGTGCTCTGCAGCAGCTGCATTACCTGTGCTACACACAACACACCACTAATGGTTGCCTTATACTAACTATAATACTGTTTTTTGTAAAATGTTCATTTAGATAAAGCATTCAACACCATGTTTGTATACTTTCAAGGCCAGTGCTCAAATTGTGATGGCAGGTTTATCTGTTTCATTGCATTTTTAGCTGTACCCGTGATGTGCAGTTCAATATAATTGAATGTTTTTTTTTGTGTGTTTTAAATCTGTTTAAAAGTAGGCAACAATGTATTACCTTGATTACTACAGTCACTACTGTATTTCAACCTACCTTAAGAGATATTTTGAAGACCATAGAGGGTTCTCCACAGCGGGTTACCTCAGTTTTATAATTCTGGCAGTATTCATAGTTGGTTAAGTGCAGCCATATTGTTCTTTGGTGAAAGCTTGTGAATATTCACTTGAAATAAAAAGTAGTGGAGCTCTATGACTCTCTTGAAAATCACTATGGCTCAAATGCTATTTAAAAGTATTTGATTAGAATTTGCATCAGATCTGGCATCAGCACTATTCAATATTCAGGATTCAATACCTCTAAACATAACATATTCAATGTTGCTTAAAGAGTCTATAGCCCCAAGCACACTGCACATCTGGTTGTGCGTAGTTTTTCAGACCACAGTTCTCCTTCTTTAGGAGTTGTTAGTATGACGAAAAGCAGTGCAAACTTTTCCCATTCACGTTTTGCTAGCTAACAACAAGAAAAACACAAGGGAGGTTAAAATTCGCAGAGCAACCCAAGGCACCACGAATTTTTCGATGACAGACATCCATGCTCCAGCCACCTGCACAATCTAAAAAAGAGGAAAGTGCTGGTTGCCAGACCTGTCCTGCTTACTGGATCAAAAAGTCTACAGCACCTTTTAGAAAGGCACTGGACAAGTGAGGCGAGGAATTACTGGAGGAGAGGAAGGAAGAAATGAGAAAGCGGGTCAAGCAGCTCATGGTGAAAATTGTAGCGTGCACAGTTGACAAGGACTCAAAGAAGAGAGATGAGCCACCACTATTTAGTCACTCTTCTTTGTGTCTCTGTCAACTGTGTGCACCAAGGATTTCACCACGGACCCCTACCAACTCGGCCAACTATCAGTGTTACTACCAAGAAGCTTCTAGCATACCATAGCAATGAAAACGCCAGCAGAGCAATGGGGAAGCAAAAGAAAGTGAGGAGTGACTTGAGGGCAAGGAGGAAGGAGCTGTTTACAGTGTAACTTAATAGGAAAGTGGGATAAGAAAGTCAGAAAGTCTAGTTGAAGAGTGAAGAGGAGGTGAGAGCGTGGACAGTCATGCACAGCCAAGGCAGGGGGAAAAAGAAGTGACAATGAAGACGACTCAAGAGGATTAAGAGAAAGAGGGCAATATAGAAAGAAATGAAGAGAGATGACAGTAAGAAGATGATAAATGAAAATTGAGAAAGAACTAATCTGCATTCTCAAAGAAGTAGCACTTGCTTGCCAGCTCCACTATTTACTCACAGGTGTGCAAGGGGCTTTAACATATTGGTCTTACGCCAAATGAGGAGCCATACCAGAAGAAACAGCTTGAGGCTCGGTTTGTGTACCGCTTGTTGACAGAATTTTCTTTTCATCTGCATGTGATGCTTTGTGGCAGGTAAGTAGTCGCACTTGAACAGATTTGTGTGCTACGTGGCCTGGCTCACATCGTAGCTCTGGCGATGTTTCTGCAGGTTTCCCCGACTCCCGATGCAGACCAGGTACTGCTGCATGTACTGGCCCTGCTGCAATGTCCTCCTGAAATAAATAAGCTTGTGTTGTTGCAAGTGACGAGGCTACGCATTATTGCCGAGAAAAGCAAATGAAAGACCTCGTACATTATTGCTTTCGTTACGTTGACTTAGCCTAGGCATGTACCCAACTGTTGCGTTTCCAGAGAGGAGATGCTCAAGAAAATAAACAGCATATGAAAAGATGCGCGACTGGCACATACAGAAAAAAAGAAACATGGTGACAATGCTGATCAACCCTGCAGTATAATCTCTAGGCTTTACATTTTAGAGACCGCATATTGTTCGTCTTTTAGTGGCACGAGTAGTCAGTGACACACTTTGCGTCTCTTCTAAGCATATCCGATGGACCACTACTGATGTTACAAATTTTCATAAAGGAACTTCTTTTTACTTATGAAGTATTTCATAAACAACATGTCATATGCATTACAGTTTACTCATTTTTCTGGTACCTTCTACACAAGTGATAATCATTTAAAATAAAAAATGGTGGCTGCACAGGAGTTGGGAGATGGGGCGGGCACTTGCACGGTTATTGGCAATTTCAGATGTTTTAAAAATGGGAGGAGGGTGCTTGTTTGCATTTTGTGGTAGGTCTGCTCGTTTCACCATTGTGAGTGAGGATAGATTACATTCTGCTATTAGATGCACTCACTGTGAGTGACCAGATGTATGTTCTTGTGTCATCTTTGTGAAAATAATTGACAGTTCAAAGTTGGCACCCGTATCGTCTCTCTTCGCTGTGACATCATGTTTTCCGCCCCATTGCGCAATGCATTCATAGCTACTAGCTCAGATGTTTTTATCAGAATGCATTGCACAATAGGACAGGAAACATGGCGACATAGCGGAGAGAGATGATACGGGCACTGACTTTGAACGGACAATTATTTCCAAAAAGATGACTCAAACGTAAATCTAGTCATGCAGAATGACTGCATTCAACAGCATAATCTTTCCTCAATCACAATGCTGTAACCAGCATACCTACCACAAAATGCAAAGTAGGCAGCCTCCTCCCATATTTAAGACATCTGAAATCGCCAATGACCATGCAGACCGTGCAGGCGCCTGCCCCATCCTCCAACTTCCCTGCAGCCCCCCCCCCCCCCCCTTTTAAATGAGCATCACTTGTGTAGAAGGTACCAGAAGAATGAGTAAACTGAATTCAGATGAAATGTTGTATATGAAATGCTGTATAAGTAAAGCATTTCATCAGAAACTCGGATGGGCATTTTTCAAGCAAGCGCCCCTTCTCCAAGTACGGCCTTATTATGCTTCACCATCGGGAGGCCCCTTGCTTGGCTTTTTACGGTAGATTCTTTTGCAACAGGGATAGGAACAGGCGGCTAACGCAGTTACATGTCAACCCTGTCGTCAAAACAGTTCGACTACTTCTCTAGCTGTTTAATAGCAGCGTAGAAATAGCATGAATTTGTCAAGGAGCACATTTCCACTCTGTGCAATTGAGAGACAAATGGCTGCATAAGGTAAGCATTTTAAGAAAGAATGGTGCTCTCGGAGTTCAACATTTGTGCACATCGCCATTGTTCGATATACATGTGACCGTGAGACACTAGAAATACATGTAAAACTCCGCTCTGTTACATTCCACAAATAAAATGGTATGGTGCATACTGCATTGTCTGGCCAAGTTATTACTTCCTTGGCTATAGTGGAGACACGTTACTTTGCTGATGTCAAAGGAACCGACGAGCTTTGCACCTGTGCTCGTCTATTCCCTTCTGTTGCCCTGTCTCATTGCGCTACTCACAATGGTCTTGCAATTTCGGTATATTGTCCAATACTAGCAAAGCCCTTAAGTGCTCAATTTCTTTTTTAAAGTTTCCAGACTAAAAGTGCCTATTTTTTTTATGGCTGATTTCGAATCTGATTGTACTAGAAAGCAGTTAGACGACGTTGAAAAAATATTTACATACATACTTGGTCACACCAACTCAATAACGTTTACTTCTGAAAAATATACAGGAAGCCAGCTACCTGCTGCTAATATAAATAAAAACCTTGTAAAGAAAACAGTAGCAGATGCCACATGTTTCTCACTTCTGTACGTTAAGCCCCATTAGGCTATTTCCCTTGGGCAGCTTCAGAAAGTTTTGGTGTCAAAAGTTTCAAAACACAAAATACTGGAAAGCAGCTTCACTGCGAGCACTCGCAGTATTCGCTTTCAAGCTGGCTTCATGATCCCGGAGGAGCTTCCCAATTCACGGTCATTGCTGTCTTCATTTCGTGACAAAAAGATAAACATCTGAATTCAAATCATGGCCCCCGAAGAAGCTTCTTTCTCACGTTGACGAACGAGCTATGCACGGGTCGCCGTCCCCGCATGCCGTCTTCTCATACATAAAACACGCTCCTGCCACAGGAGAAAACTAAATTGTTGAGTAAATGCCGCCTTCTAAAGGATGAAATGCAATCAGCCAAAGACGAGCAATTCTCGTCCTGAACATTACAGGCGGTACGTATTCCGCAAGGACGAGGTCTGCTTGTCCAAAGCCTTCAAGGGCTTAAGTTTAAACTTTTGTCTTTTACTACAACGGCAAAAGTCTTTTCATGAACCAAGCAAGCAGTGAGAAATCTGCTTGTTAGGCTAATAATGCCAGCCAAACTTGGCCCTATTGTTGCTCAAGAACTGCATCATCTTACCGCATGGCACCAGAGCGAAGCACTTTTTTGCGTAATGTCCCCCGCCCCTCTTCCCACACACACTTCTGCGCGCACACACACTGGCTCGCATAATGCACATGCTACGCAAGCAATACTCCATCCAGGAACTAACTAAAATATTAGATGATGCTCTTTTTTTTTTTGCACTGTTTCTGTGAGAATTTTGCCTTCTGGCTTAAGGATGAAAGCTTACTACTTCGAAATAAAGTTGATGCTCGTTGAACAAAAATCAGTTTTCCCACAAATTCTAATGCGACAGACGGATTTACATCATGATGTGAAACTACTGCAAACTGAAAAAGGTGAAAGTACAGTGTCTTCTAATCGAACGCCGGAGCGCGCGTGCAGGCCACGCGCTTCCTTGTTCGCTTTCAGAAAAATTGAGTGTGTATTTTATAAGCAGCGTCAAAATTTCGTATAGACCAACATGCTTATCCTATTTTCTCCTGCTATGACTGCAGGTCTTTAGAAAAATACAGTAATTATGCGAATGACAGATCCGAGACACAAAGCATGCGCTGATGGTGCCTGCGGTCGAGGGCAATGCGAATCAACCTGTTTCATAGAGTCGAATCATAATACGCTCAAGCATTCATCTCTTCAACGAACTACACCGGAATTTTCTTTGAACAAGTTAGGAACAAAATATGGCAGCAGTCACAGTTGCTAAAATATTTCGGCAAAGTTCTGTTTGGTGCCGCAGAATTCTCGCCAACTTTTCGAGCAGAGAACCGTACTTGACATTGCTTCATTTCATAGCATCGCCCATTGCGCAGCATTTTTCTCTCTAGAAAAGTTGTGAAACACTACTTACATTGTCTAATCCGTCGGTGCCCGTACATCCGCATGCTGAGCAAAAGGCAGGCATGTTGGCACTATCAGAGTAAGTTCTCTGTTTGTTAGCTCTTCTTCGAAGCGTACACCATAAACGTAACGCAGGGACGTTGGTGGGAATCCTGACGCGGAAGGCAACGGTGACGGAACTGGTTGATAAGGGCTCATTGACACACATATATTAGTATACACAGCCCTTATTAAAACACATCCACATAACGAAAGAACAAGAGCGGTTCAGCACGAACAAACTGCACAAAATCAATGAAGGAAGCGAATTCACACATCGTGGGCGCCGCCATGTTGAATTATCATAACGAAAGAAAAACTACAGTAGGTGGCGGTGGTAGTGGTTAAAAGACGGACGGGAGTACTGCGAACCAAGACATATCGGGCCAAATACGAAGGGGTAGACACAGTATGCAGTGCGTGTGGAGAGGAAGAAGAAACTGCTGAACACTTGATAATGTTCTGTAAAGGGCTTCACCCTATAGTTCAGGATGATGGCGCTGCGTTTTTCAAAGCACTGGGGTTTAGGGACCGGGAGGGCAAAATAGACTTTAAGCGGGTAGACTTAACTAGAAGGAGGTTATCTGATTGGTGGCTAAAGTCAAGGCACGAGTGAAAATTAAACTCTTCACTGCAAAGTACGAATCCTCAAACTCACTTTTTAAGGAAAAAAAAATATAGTTTTTGGTTCATTAGGTATTACGGCTTGGTGGCGCTAGCCACCGCCCAATCTAAAGGGCACAGCCATATCCATCCATCCATCCATCCAGACGAATTGCAAAGTACGAATCTTCAAACTCACTTTTTAAGGAAAAAAAATAAATATAATCTTTGGTTCATTAAGTATTACGGCTTGGTGGCGCTGGCCACCGCCCGATCTAAAGGGTACAGCCATATTCATCCATCCATTCATCCAGACGAGCCTACCTTTCTCCGTGTGCAACCCGGTCGGGAGCACGGCGCAGTGCCTATACAGTAGGTGGTAGTGGTAGTGGTTAGAAGATGAGAAAAGGCACCTAATTTCTGCAACCCGGTCGGGAGCACGGCGCAGTGCCTGCCTGTAGGTGGAAAAACTACAGTATAGCCTCCTAGATTTCTCTTGCCTGCCGGATTATCAGCGGTACAGTGGCTAGTATTTTAGCCACTGTATCGGCGGTCACTTGGAAAGCGGCGGTCGTCGGAACTATGGTGGTGACGCCAACTAAGTAGGGGTGTCTTCAAACAAGTTTTTACGTTTTTGGAGCTTACATGCAACAAAAATAACGTAAAAAAGTTTTAAAAAGGCGTAAACGTAATTATAATTAACCCTACGTAGGTGACGCCGTTTAAATGACAAGCGTTTTGCGCTTATTTAGCAGCCTCTAAAATCGGTAACAAACGCCAAAATTGCCGATCTCAAACGCCAAGTGGGTGCACGTTAAAGAACCCCAGGTGGTCGAAATTTCCGGAGCCCTCCACTACGGCGTCTCTCATAATCATATGGTGGTTTTGGGACGTTAAACCCCACATATCAATCAAATCAATCAAACGCCAAGTACAAAGACTCTACGTAGGTACATCATGAACAACAAAGGTGACAGAGGACACTCCTTCCTAAGCCCCAGTTTTACCTCTGTGGGCTTGGATGCCTGTTTTTGCCACTTTATAACTACCTTGTTACTGTTATAGATATCCTTTAAAAGATTAGTGACTTAACTTCCACACCTAGTGTGTCCAGTATTCCCCACAAGTCCTCTTGAACCACGCAATCGTACGCTCCCTTGATATCCAAAAATGCTAGCCACAGGGGCCTGTGTTCCTTTTCTGCTATTTCAATGCACTGCGTCGGTGAGAACAGATTGTCTTCCAACCTCCTTTGTTTACAAACCCAATCTGCAGTTCCCCCGCACCCCTCATCCTTTATCCATGCCTGCAGTCTTTCCTTTAAAATCTGCATCGCTAGCCTGTAGACCACTGATGTCACTGTTATAGGACGATAGTTGTTTATGTCAGCTTTGTTCCCCTTTATAGCTCACGCTCATCCTGCTAAGTTTCCATCCATCAGGGACTTCACCATCGATTAGTAGTTTGCTCACTGCCTCTCTCAAAGTCTGCTTAGACTTCGGACCCAATGTCTTGTATCAACATAATTGGAATGCCATCTGGGCCTGTTGATGTACTACTAGGAACCCTCTTCTCAGCCCTTTTCCACTCTCTGTATGAAAATGGAGTCATCGCGACACGTACTTGATTCATCCTTGTCTATTGTGGTGCATAAGACACTTATTTGTTGAAATTTTTCCGTCACCCTTGTTTTTATATATTCAATAGCTTCATCCCCTTCTAGCCTGGCATCTTGAGCTGTAGTTATAAACCTCTGTTCTAGGCTTGTCTCATTTCTTCAGGAGTTTAGATGGTTCCAAATTTTGCAGCTGCCTTTCTATCCTTTTTTATGTACTTCTGTCAGCCACTGAGCCCCCTTTCTTCCAATCTTTTCATTGATCAGAGGGGATGCTTCCCTTCTAGAGTTTAGAAAGATTTCCCATTTTCGTTCAACATCATCTGTCGGTTCACCCCGCTGCTTAGCATGTCTGTGTTCTTTAGATGCTTCCTGACGTTTTGCTATGGCTCTCTTAACTTCATCTCACCAACTCTTGGGTTTGTGTCTTCTTTTCCGAGGTGACTTGTCACGTGTCTTAGCAAGCTCTTGCTCAAACAGTCTAATTAGGTTCGTGTATGTCCACTCTGTCTTATTATGCTCAGTGGTTACTTTCTCAATTGGTTTAGTAGCTATTTCTATTTGTCTTTCTGAACACAAATTCTTCTGTAGTTGCTCAACTTGTCTCCTTCCCCCTTTCGTTGCTCTTCCAAAACTTAGCTTGATACGTTTGTGATCACTACCCAGACTTCTAGAGCCACGTTCATCTATGTGCATTCCCCTGAGCTATCATACATGCTATGTGACATCAGTGCGTAATCTATCGTCAACTGCAGCCTTCCTACCTCCCATGTTATTTGCCTTTCACATTTCTCAGTACTGTTCCAAATGATCGAATTATGCCTTTCACACATATCCATGATCATTTTGCCTGTTGGGTCAGTATACCCATCCATATCTTCTTTGTGTGCATTCATATCTGCTAGTATAATCATCTAGCACTCTCCTCCTAATTCCTCGATGTCATTTGTTATGCACTCCACCATTCACTGGTTTTCCGCTATGAACTTTGCTTCCATTCACAAGTACACCAAACCAAGGAGTGTGATCCGCCCAGCTACTTTCTCTCTTAACCATAAACTTTCCCTGCATTCTTACTTGACTCTTTGCCAGCCCATATTTATGTATAAATTCCCCAATTTCACCCTTCCCTTTCTTTTGCTGTTTTCTGTTCTATTGCAATATTTCCATAAGTAGTCCGGATTGCAAGATAGTTGCTCCAGGTCCGGAAGATGTGTCTCCACAGCCCCATATACCATCAGCTCCAGCAAAAGTAAATATTACAGCGAAAGCTGTTATAAGATCAAAACACGAGTCACGTGTGGTGCCGTACTTGTCCGCCCCTGCCGGTGTCTCTAACCAGTATCGAAAGAAAAAAAAACTCTGCTCTTCTATCTCTTCCCACTTTAACCTATTCCTACCACCCTGCATGTTAAAATACTCTAAGTCTGATTTAGCTCGGCCCTTGTGCTTACGTCAATTTCTTCTCCCACAGACCCCACGTGGCTTGAATATTGGAGCCTCTTTAAAATCGTCTTTGGCTACACTGTTGGCCTCAGGGCTCTGGGTCACCCTAAAAAAGCTGTGGCTTGACGACACATCCTATTACCAACCCTCCTGCCATGGCACCACTGTATTGAATGCTATTCTGTGCAAAGGGACGAGCGCCGGGCTCTCAAATGTCATGGTTCACCTCCGTTATGCTGTATCCGAGCTGCCGGGTAATACCCCTCATGACACAGTTGGCCTCCACTACCCTCCTTTCAATCCCAAGTGACTGCCCCAGACCTCTGGGACTATGCATATGGTCACATGCACACTCCCAGAGGCCTCTTGGAGTTTACCCACCCCAAAATCTGCTTCCATCTAGCGGCCACTTTATGCGTTTTAACCATGTTGAAGGCTAAGCGCACTGCACGCATGTACGCTCGGAGTGCAAGTGTCAACTTGTGGCGACTATTATGAACGGTACTGCCTTATGCTCTGTATTGCTCATTTAGGAGAATAGGTATGGTGAAAAAGCTTTGCAGGAAACTAGCATTGACGCTATTAAATTTCCTCATACTAATGCTCTGTTGCTTTATCCAACTGCTCTTTACAACTATTTAATGTTGTGTTAACATTCGTATTTCTAATAGATGTTGTATATGACAGCATTGGTGCTCATCAGAGAGCATTCTTTCACGCCGTGCTGGACAAACAGACCATGTACGAGCTTCAAATTAAAGCTGCATTATAGCTACTATAGCACACGCACGCATGCTGCTGTTGATGACATTACTTTGCCTATTACATTGCGACAACTATTACAAGTTGGACAGGCAGCTCATGCACATTGTTTTGTTGTTGTTCTCAGTGGACATTCTTTATTGGAAGGTAAAAAAAAAAAAATCCTCAGCCCGCACTATAAACATACAACAGGCGGTCTGTTCTCCGTGGACAGACCTATCAAGCTGAAACATGTAGTTCGTAGTTATTTCCAGATCGGGAAGTTTAACATATTAAGGTCTTGAATTCTGTGCCCGCATATCGCTTCCTTAATCCTATTGTTCAACCATTTCATGTGCCTTGGTGCGAAATTTAACACAACAATCCTCACTTCGCCACCCCAAGTTTTTTCATTCATATCCCAAAGAGAGGAAATATAAGGTTCTTCCAAAAGCTGATGCCGCTTCTGAAAATGGGAACAAAGGTTTATCGCAGTGCTCTCCCTCCCAAAATGTCAATGTATGGGTCCGATTTCGCACCCCACCCCTGCTCAAGTGACTGAAGAAACTCCCCCCTCCCACCAAATCACCCATGCGCGCCTATGCACAAATGCTTTAACTCTGAGACATTTTTTGTACACAACTGAAAATCGCTGTTCTGGAAGTGTAGTACGTACAACTGCAGGTGCATTATCATTGGTTACACGCTCCTGTGCAGAACCAACGAGCCAAGCTGCTTTGCTGTAATGGCTTGAAATACTAAGGCGCCAGTGTGCCCTAAATGCGACGATGTGAATTATAGGCATGTCTTGTTATCTACGAGCACATGTCTCAACAATACTGCATAAAATGCCATCAAATGGGCATTGACTTTTTTGAGCCACAAACACTTGTTAATTTCCCACATGTGTGAGGTGCTAACTTTTGTTAAATAATAATTAAGAGGTATTCTATAAAAACTTATATCGGTGACAGAATTTATATTGCAGAAAACAAGAACACAGTTTTACATCCAATTAGATGCACAATACATCAGAATATAGGCTGACCCTTATAAAATGTGCTTTGAAATGCGTATTTTTTACTGTCATCGGTATGCCTTAATGTCGCTTACTAATGCATCTTCCTAATCATCCTACGCTACACATAGATATTCATATAGTTCATGCTTTGTAGGCTATGCTGAAAATGGACATAAGTACTATAAACTAGTGTGTTGTGGTCACGCTCAGCGACGGCAGATCTACACGAGGATCGGTGATGAACCGCTATTTTCGTTCTCACATCGAGCAAGTTATTAAAACATATTTACGGTGAATGCCACAATCAGGCAACCCCAGAAATGTGTACAGGTCCTTACAAGCTCATCTAGCAATTTTATGCACTGATTGGTTACTATGAAAAGCAGACGCAAGCAAGACATTATGGCAGCAATATGATTCTAATACATGCAAGCCTCACACATAGCGTTGAATCTGTAATCAACAGAAGGCAGCAATTTTGCATAAGGTCTGTTGTAGCATCTCTTCACTAAACTTTTGCGGCAACATGTTCACAAAGCAAAATGCTGTGTAGGCAGTTGTAAGGTGCTCGGGTAGATGGTACTGCCGCCTTGGGAGTATGTCACGCGTGTTCTGACAGAGGGGAACTCAGTCAGGCTTGGACTGGGGATCCGGAGTGAAGCTATGCTCGGTGTCTCCATCACTGCTCTCTCAATGTAACTATGCGTAATAAACCCTGTTATGTTGATACACAACAACTGGCGACGGGGATGGGATAGCATCGGACCTGGAGGAAAGCCGAAGCGAAGACATCATATAGTGATGCGCGCAGGCAAGTGAATTTACGGCCAGTGGAGTGAAGCACGTCTTTCCCGCGCAAACATGACGACGTTCGGTCGAATCGAGGAGTATGACAGCAAAGAGCCATGGCCATCCCACACAGAGCGGCTCGATATGTTCTTTAACGCTAACGGCATCGAGGACGATGAAAAAAAGAATATATTACTGCCAACAGTCGGCACCAGTACGTACGCAACACTTCGCAGTCTGTTGGCTCCCGATCAGCCCAAGCAGAAAGCGTTCAAAGAACTTAAGTCAATGCTCAACAGCCACTTCAGCCCCGTGCCTTTGGAGATGGCCGAAAGCTTCCGTTTTCACTCCAGGGTTCAACTCGAGAACAAAAGCGTCGCAGAGTTTGTCGCCGAGCTCCGACAAATTGCAGAACATTGAAATTTCGGCACAGCGCTGAACCGGATGTTGAGGGACAGACTTGTGTGTGGAATTCGCGACAGAGGCGTGCAACAGCTGTTGTTAGTTGAGAAAAACCTCACTCTGGACAAAGCCGTAGAAGTTGCAAGAATGGCAGAGGCGGCAGAACTCAACGCAAGCGAACTGCGCAAGGGCCACTCGACAGGCCCGCTTCTCCTGCTCAAGAAGGCTCGGCGAACCACCTCAAGTTCAAGAAAAGGCACATGCGCCCTCCCAAGGGTCATAAGGCGCAAGAATTGAATCCGAGAGGCAAACCCAAGGCTGGACACCACGAGAAGTTCAAGCCGTGTGTACGCTGTGGATCCTGCGATCACAGGCCTCTAGAGTGCAAACATATAAACACGTGGTGCTACCAGTGCGACAAAGTGAGTCACTTGGCAAGCTGCTGTCTGTCTAGTGCTGACAAGGGAAAGTCGCAGCGTGGCTCTCAGGTGAACACCGTGCAATCTGCAGACAAGCCACCTAAGTACTACCTGCATTCTCTGCGAACGCAGTCATTCTTGAAGCCCATTACGATGACATTCAGTGTCAATGGTGTGCCATTGGAAATAGAGTTAGACTCAGGCTCCCCAGTTTCCATAATCTCGAAGGACACCTACCTGCAGCACCAAGGAGCTTTGTCCGAGCTTTTGCAGACAGACATCAAGCTCAACTGTATACGGAGAACCATACTGGTGCAGGGAACGCTGTTTGTTGATGTACGTCTAGGCGAAACTGCAAGTCAGCAGTCACTGCTTGTGGTAGCTTGCAAGAGTCCCAGTCTATGCGGTAGAGATTAGCTTGCAACCTTCAATCTTCTGCCACGTCAAGTAAAGGCAACGCAGATGGATACTACCACACAAGAGATCGTACGGGCTATGCTCTTGGAATTTCAAGACATTTTCAAACCGGGCTGTGGGACGCTAATAGGACCACCAGTGCACGTCCAGGTTCGACCTGACGCGCAACCACGGTACTACAGGCCTCGTTCAGTGCCGTACGCACTTTGAGTCAAGGTTGAAGAAGAACTTCTGCGAATGAAACATGAAAACATCATCACACCAGTTGACCATTCCGATTGGGCTTCATCAATAGTGCCGGTTTTAAAAGCAGATGGGCAAAGTGTCAGGATCTGTGGCGACTATAAGATTGGAGTCAATCCCGCAGTGGTGAAAACACAGTACCCATTACCTAAAGTGGAAGACATATTTGCATCATTGCAAGGTGGGGCCAAGTTTTCAAAACTGGATTTTTGTGAGGCTTATAACCAAATCTTAGTTGATGAAGAGACCAGCAAGCTACTAGGTCATCAACACGCACAGAGGCCTCTTTGCCTACAATTGCCTCGCATACGACGTATCCTCGGCCCCTGCCCTCTTTCAAAGAAGAATGGAAGAAATACTTCGTGACCTTCCTGGCACGTCCATATACCTAGACGATGTCTTGGTAACTGGCAGAACGAATGATGAGCACCTCCAGAATCTGCGCAAAGTTTTACAGAGGATCAAAGAGTCCGGGCTGACACAGAAACAGGAGAAGTGCGAATTCTTCAAATTATCCCTTATTTACTTGGGCCATGAAATCAGTGCAGCTGGTCTTCAGCCATCAAAGAAAAATGTTGAAGCCATCATGGAAGCACCCGAGCCCAAAGACGTTGGTGAGCCGAGATCCTTCATTGGACTTTTGTCATACTATGGGAAATTCCTCCCGAGCTTGTCTACGCTACTAGCACCCTTGTATGCTCTGCTTAACAAGAGCAGTCCCTCGAAATGGAAGCAAAGGTGCTGGCGCACTATGACCCATCTAAGGAATTGGTGCTCGCATGTGACGCTTCCCCTTATGGAGTTGGGGCAGTGCTTTCACACCGTGATAATGGGGTGAAGAACCCACTGGCATTTGTATCTCGCACACTCATAGCAGCTGAGCAAAATTACTCGCATCTGGAAAAGGAAGCCCTGGCCATCATCTTTGGTGTCACACGCTTCAGAGACTACTTGCTCTGTTGAAGCTTTGTCCTTATCACTGATCATAAGCCATTGGTTGGCATATTTCGTGAAGACAAAGCCATTCCTGCAATGACTGCCTCTCGCATTCAGCGTTGGGCCCTCACACTGGGAGCCTACACTTAGACGATTGAGCACCGACCAGGACGCCTCAATGCAAACGCTGATGCCATGAGTAGATTACCACTGACACGAGCTTTACACAGAGCCGCCTGAACCACCAGAACTGGTCAATGCAATCTCCAAGCTGGAAAAGCTAGCAGTGTCGGTTAAGCAACTACAGCAGTTCACCGACAGTGACCATGCCCTAAGACAAGTGCTGCAATGGGTCAGAGTTGGGTGGCCGCAGAGTTCTCCAGACAAAGCTTTCCAAGCATTCTGGCAAAGACGGGACGAGCTGAGTGTGCACAACAATCTGCTGTACTGGGGAAATCGAGTTGTGGTGCCACCTCTGCTCGGAAGCATACCTTGGAACTGCTTCATGAGGCGCACCAAGGGATCGTCGTCATGAAAGGCATGGCAAGGTCGTTGGTCTGGTGGCCAGGAATGGAAGCTGAAATAGAACGATGCGCCCCGCAATGAGCACATTGTCTACAGAACTCTCCACTATCGGCCAGGGCAGAACCAGTGCCATGGCCTGAGCCAAGAGAGTGCTGGGAGCAGATAAACTTAGATTACGCAGGCCCATTTGAAGGAAGAATGCTCCTCATAGTAGTGGGTGCCAAGTCAAAGTGGCTTGAAGCTGCCATCGTGTCAAGTGCCACAGCTGAACAAACAGTAGAGCACTTGAGGGACATTTTTGCAAGGTTTAGACTACCAAGGTGCATTGTTACCGACAACGGAACACCTTTTACTGGCAAAGCTTTCCAGGACTTTGTTTTGGGAAATGGCATTAAGCACCTGCGAACAGCTTCCTTCCCTCCAGCATCAAATGGCTTAGCTCAGCATGCTATCAGAACAGTGAAGGACAGTCTCAAAAAGACCACTGGCGGAGATCTCAAGCTCCGGCTTGCAAGATGGCTGCTTATGTGCTTATGTACCGCAGAGCACTCCCCCCCCCCCCCCCCCAAATGGAACATCACCCTCCGAGCTGATGCTAGCATATTCAATGAAAGCAGAGATGGACCTTTGCATACCCAGAAGAGGGGAAGAAGAGATGATGCCAAAATAGTCACAAACCAAGCCCAAGGAGCATGCCAAAAAGAAGAAAAATGGACCAAGATTCAAGAAAGGAGACAAGGTGACAGTTCGAAATTTCGGCAGAGGTTCCAAGTGGGTTGGGCGAAGTTGAAGAAAGGAAGGGATCTTCCATGGTAACCATTTCAACTCCCCAAGGAAAGGTTCGTCGCCACAACGACCAAGTGAAAATGCACTTGGACACTCCGGCACCAAGTCCTGCGGAGACAGCACCCACCGAGGCAAGCTGTGTAGCCAGCGCCTCGGGCAACGTAGAGGCTGCAACAGTGCTTTCAGCAAGACATTCAACCAGAGCTATTCGCAAGCCCCTACGATACCTATAAACTTTAGGAGAGAGGAGTGCGGTGTAGGCAGTTGTAAGGTGCTCGGGTAAATGGCACTGCCACCTTGGGAGTATGTCGCGCGTTCCGGCAGATGGGGACTCCGTCGGGCTTGGACTGGGGAGCCGGAGTAAAGCTGTGCTCAGTGTCTCCGTCACTGCTCTCTCTATATAACTATGTGTAATAAACCCTGTTACGTTGATACACAACACAAAAGCACGCATATTTCTCTTCATAATAATTTTGAACCTCACGACTGTTTACTAGCCATTTAAACTAAACTTTAGGTGTCACTTCTAATCAACAAACTCTGCATCCCTGCCACACCTACCTTTTTAAGGGTGGATTGTTCTTTGGGACCGAAAAGTGACAAATAAATTCATTTTTAAAAATTGACATGTTTGGCTTCTGCAAGCATTTTTCCACCCACAAATTATCACACACAAGGAAGTGGTAAGTTTTGTAAATTGTGTGTTATCAAATTTATCCAACAAATGAAAACAGAGAGTAACAATTGACAACCATCTACCGCAACTGCTTGATGTTTACTCTGGAGTACCTCAGGGATTGGTACTTGCCCCACTTTTGTTTTTAATGTTTATTAACGACATTCAATTTTTTGTTAATAATCCAGTTCAAATGCAAGTATTTCCAGACGACTGTGTTGTGTACACAGTATTACACAATTAAAACGATCAAGTTAGACTGAACAATTCATTGCAAATGATCTATTCCTGGTGCATTACTTGGGGCATGAAATTAAACACAACAAAAACTCACCTACTTTCATTCACAAATAAGACCGACCCCCTTAACTTTACATATCTTATAGGAAACACAACTATCTACAAAAGCGACCAAGTAAAATACTAAGGCGTTACTTTCTCATCAAACCTCAACTGAGAGCCACATGTTTTAACCACATGTCGTAAAGCAGAGAGGAAGCTATCCTTTCTGAAAAGAAAATTGCGCGCTGCATCATCACACCTTAAACTTAATGCATACAAAACACTAATTATACCATGTTTAGAGTACGGCAATCTTATCTGGAGTCCACATCAAAAGCACCTCATTGATAAAATAGAAAGAATACAAAGATTGGCAGTTAGATTTGTATATTCAGACTTCTCGAGGCAATCCAGTTCTGCAGGCTTGCTCGCAAGGGCAAACTTAAAACCTCTTTCTCAACGCAGAATTATTTTGTGACTGAAATTTCTTTACCAATTATATCATGGTCAATTCCACATATCACGATCTCATTACCTGCTAGACCCGCCCAAACACTCGTCACGACAGAACCATTCTAAAACTATCCACCAACTTTTCAGTCGTGTTAACGCTCACAAACATTCCCTTTTTCCGTCAGCTATCCACCATTGAAATAGACAACAATATTGTGTGCTGTAACACCATTCAATCATTTATGAACATAATACAGTGTGTTCATTTTGAATTACGAGCTGTGTGACATTGTATCTTCTTTCTTGCTATTCCGTTATGTATTTTTTCGATGCTTAGTATATAAATTTTTTGTCTCCACTCCTGCATGGGCTGTGAAAAGCCTGCAGTATCTTCAAATAAACAATATTGTCACGGTGTCGTGACGTGACCGAAGACAGGAGACTTCGTGTTGGGATTTAACTGTTTATTTGAACGAACCTGTGCCCGGTAAACGGAAAGTCCAATTACAGCAGCAGTCTCGCACAGATAGCAGTATCGGACTGATAGCGGCGAACGGAGTGCGGCCTTCGATCAACAACTGACAAGCGGCGAAGTGCGTCAGCATTTATACTCTTGCCGTCGAATGTTCCAGCGTTATCGCTGGCGACGGCGTAGGTTCCAGAACAATCTGTACCGTTCGCACAGTGGGCGTGATCTTATCGAAATGATCTACTACAGTCCGGAACCTTCTCGAAAACTGCAGGCGCGGTTCGTGCTGAGAATGGTGTGGTGTTTTGGGACGATAACAAAAACTTGGGAAATGGAACGTGGCATTGCCCCCCCCTGAAAAAAAAGGCATCGTCCCGATGCTTTAACTAAAGATGAAGGTACAATAATAATGCTAGAAAGTACAATGAATAGATTACGATACAACTATAATAAAAAAAAACACTGTTTCAGTTTGTTAACGCGCATGAAACGGCTTGAGGCGCGCGACATGTACGACTTCAGGTCGCGATCGGCGTCGTTGAGAGTTCGTGATGCCGTCGGGGACAACCTCGTAATCAAGTGGGCCAAGACGTCGAACCACCCTGTACGGTCCGAAGTACCGTCGCAGAAGCTTTTCACTTAGTCCACGTCGGCGTAACGGCGTCCACACCCAAACACGTTCACCGGGCTGGTATTCTACGAAGCGTCGTCGAAGGTTGTAACGGTGGCTGTCGGTCGTCTGTTGATTCTTGATACGGAGACGCGCAAGTTGTCAGGCTTCTTCGGCGCGTTGAAGGTACTCGCTCACATCGAGGTTTTCTTCGTCGGTGACGTTGGGTAACATGGCATCGAGCGTCGTTGCCGGGCTCCTTCCGTAGACCAATTTGTATGGCGATATCTGCGTCGTCTCCTGCACCCCCGTGTTGTATGCGAAGGTCACATACGAAAGAATGGCGTCCCACGTCTTGTGTTCAACATCGACGTACATTGACAGCATGTCGGCGATCGTCTTGTTAAGCCGCTCGGTGAGGCCGTTGGTCTGTGGGTGGTACGCTGTCGTCCGGCGGTGGTTTGTTTGGCTGTATGCCAAGATCGCTTGAGTTAAGTCGGCAGTGAATGCCGTTCCTCTGTCGGTGATAAGGACCACCGGGGCGCCGTGACGTAGGACGATATTTTCGACGAAGAACTTGGCTACCTCGGATGCACTGCCTTTTGGCAGGGCTTTTGTCTCGGCGTAGCGGGTGAGGTAGTCGGTAGCTACCACGATCCACTTGTTTCCGAAAGTCGATGTCGGGAACGGCCCCAGTAGAATCATACCAATCTGCTGGAAAGGTCGGCAAGGGGGATCAATTGGCTGCAGAAGTCCCGCTGGCCTTGTCGGCGGTGTCTTGCGTCGCTGACAGTCCCGGCATGTCCTCACATAACGAGTGACGTCGGTGGTAAGACGTGGCCAGTAGTACCTTTCTTGTATCCTCGCGAGCGTGCGAGAAACACCGAGGTGCCCTGCCGTCGGATCGTCGTGAAGGGCCTGCAGGAGTTCTGGTCGCAGAGCTGAAGGCACCACAAGGAGGTGCTTAGCTCGAAGCGGTGAAAAGTTTTCCTTTTGTAGAAGACCGTTTCGTGGAAAGAACGACGCAAGTGCACGCTTGAATACCTTCGGGACTTCGGCGGTCCTGCCTTCGAGGTATTCTATTAGGGCCTTAAGTTCCGGGTCGGCCCGCTGTCGTTCAGCGAAGTCGTCGGTAGTTATCGTTCCCAAGAAGTACTCTTCATCCGGGTCGTCGGGTAGCGGTTGGTCGACAGGCGCACGAGAGAGACAGTCGGCGTCAGAGTGTTTTTTGCCGGACTTGTAAATGACAGTAATGTCATACTCTTGAAGTCTCAGGCTCCATCGTGCGAGGCGACCTGAAGGGTCCTTCAAGGTGGCTAGCCAACACAAGGCGTGGTGGTCGCTCACAACTTTGAAGGGCCTGCCGTAGAGGTATGGGCGAAATTTCGACGTAGCCCAGATGATGGCGAGGCACTCCTTTTTTGTTGTGGAATAATTTGCTTCTGCTTTGGATAGCGATCGGCTGGCGTAACTAATAACCCTTTCAAGTCCGTCAGCCCTCTGCACAAGAACGGCGCCAAGACCTACGCTGCTTGCGTCAGTATGTATTTCTGTCTCGGCGAATTCGTCGAAATGGGCAAGTAACGGAGGCGTCTGGAGGCGATGTTTAAGCTCCTGGAAAGCGTGTTCCTGTGGCGTTTCCCACTTGAACTCCACGTCGGCCTTGGTAAGGTTAGTGAGAGGATCGGCGATGCGGGCGAAGTTTTTCACGAACCGCCTATAATAGGCGCACAGGCCCAGAAATCGGCGCACGGCTTTCTTGTCAGTGGGCGGCGGGAATTCGGCGATGGCGGCTGTTTTCCGTGGATCAGGACGAACTCCAGACTTGCTGATAACGTGCCCCAGAAACAAGAGCTCCTCATACGCGAATCTGCACTTTTCTGGCTTCAGTGTGAGTCCGGAAGTCTTGATGGCTTGAAGTACAGCTTCAAGGCGCCGAAGATGCTCGTCGAAACTCGAGGAAAACACGACGACGTCGTCCAAGTACACAAGGCAAGTCTGCCACTTCAATCCTGCCAGTACTGTATCCATAACGCGTTGAAAAGTTGCAGGCGCTGAGCAAAGGCCGAAGGGCATCACCTTAAACTCGAAGAGGCCGTCCGGTGTTATAAACGCCGTCTTCTCTCGGTCTCTTTCGTCGACTTCGATTTGCCAATAGCCAGTCTTGAGGTCCATTGACGAAAAGTACTTGGCGTTATGGAGCCGATCAAGTGCGTCGTCTATTCGTGGGAGAGGATACACGTCCTTTCTTGTGATTTAGTTCAGGCGGCGATAATCGACGCAGAAACGTAGGGTCCCATCTTTTTTCTTCACTAACACCACGGGGGATGCCCATGGATTCTTGGACGGCTGGATAATGTCATCCCGCAGCATTTTATCAACTTGTCTCTTCATGGCCTCACATTCTCGCGTCGAAACCCCGTACGGACTCTGACGGAGTGGTCTGGCATTTTCTTCGGTTATGATGCGATGTTTCGTGATTGGGGTCTGCCGAATTTTCGATGACGACGAAAAGCAATCTTCGTATTGCAGGAGCAGGGCCTTGAGCTGTTCTGGCTTATCGTTCGGTAGTCTGGGATTGACGTCGAAAGCTATGGGAGGGGCTTGGTTCCTCTGAGCAGGTTCCGCAGAATCGGCGAGGGCGAAAGCACTGGTGGCTTCGACGATTTCTTCGATGTATGCGACCGTTGTTCCTTTGTTCACATGTTTGTACTCATTGCTGAAATTCGTGAGCATAACCGTTGCTTTGCCTCCCCGCAGCACTGCTATTCCTCTTGCGATGCAAATATTTCGGGTGATTAACAGATGCTGACTGCCTTCAACGATGCCTTCCAAGTCAGGTGATTTAGGAGCGCCGACTGAAATAATGACGCTTGAGCGAGGCGGAATGGTGACTTGTTCTTCCAGCACATTCAAGGCATGGTGTCCTGACGGCGTGCGCGGTGGTAGTGCTTCTTCTGTTGATAACGTTATCGACTTTGTTTTTAGGTTGATGACAGCACCATGGAGGCATAAGAAGTCCATGCCAAGGATGACATCTCTCGAGCAACGCTGTAGGACTACGAAGACTGTAGGATAAATACGGCCGTGAATGGTGACTCTCGCTGTGCAGATTCCTGCAGGTGTTACAAGATGACCTCCGGCTGTGCGGATTTCAGGGCCTTTCCAAGCTGTCCTAACTTTCTTTAACTTCGCGGCGAACGACCCACTGATGACAGAATAGTCGGCTCCAGTATCGACGAGAGCGGTCACACTGTGGCCGTCAATAAGAACGTCGATGTCGCTAGTTCGCCGTCTCGCATTACAGTTAGGGCGTGGCGTCGGGTTACGGCTGCGTCGGCTTGATCCGCTGCTTCCATGTTGCGTCGTCAGGCCACCTCCGATAAGTGAGCTTTCGCCGTCAGGGCTTTGCCTGGTTGGCATTGTGTTCGGAAAGCTCCGTCGCGGCGTCGTCGTCGTCGAAGGATCTTCGGTAGTTCGTCGCACAGCAACCGCACCTCCACCGGTTGCTGCCCTTAGTTTCCCGGATACGGGCTAGGAGACCGGCCCCGCGTTGGACCGGAGTACTGCCGGGGGTGCGGCGACATGCGGCGGCTGGGCGACGGTGAACAGGAAGGACTTCGGGGTGTCCATTGAGTTCCTGTCAGGTAGTCGGCGATGTCACGTGGCCGTTCCCCTGGCTGCGGACGTGGTGCATCAACGGCAAAGCCACGCAGTCCCATCTGTCGGTACTGGCAACGGCGGTAAGTGTGCCCGGCCTCGCCGCAGTGGTAGCACAGTGGGCGGTGGTCAGGGGTGCGCCAAACGTCGGTTTTCCTCGGCACACTGCGCTGGCCCGCTAGTGAACGGTAGGTCGTCGGTGGGGGTGGTGGCGGCGGTGGTGTTTGGCGACGGAAGTGCGACGGGGTGGCGTTTTGGCGTGGACGGGGAGGAGCGTTGTGGCGCACTGTAGCGGCGTAGCTCATAGTTTCTGGCTCGGGCAGCGGTGTTTGGGGAATTCGAAGTGATTGCCGAACTTCTCGCACAATGTCGGTGATCGAATCCACTCGAGGGTGCGCCGAAGGCAACAGTTTGCGCAGCTCTTCCCGCACGATCGCTCGGATCGTTTCACGCAGGTTTTCGGAGTCACTGGTTTGAGCAGCAGCGCATTCTGGAGTCAGGCGACGATTATACTGTCTGGTGCGCATGTCAAGGGTTTTCTCGATGGTGGTCGCCTCGGATACAAATTCTTGGACGGTGTTCGGTGGATTCCTCATTAGTCCCGCGAAGAGCTCCTGTTTGACCCCTCGCATGATGAGGAAACGAACTTTCTTCTCCTCAGGCATGTCTGGGTCAGCGTGATGAAACAGGCGGGTCATCTCCTCTGTGAAAATTCCAACCTTCTCATTTGGTAGCTGAACCCGGGTCTCTAGTTGAGCAGCGGCCCTTTCTTTGCGAGCGACGCTCGCGAACGTTTGCAGAAATGCGCCGCAGAAGACATCCAACGTTCGGAGCGTGGACTCAAGATTCTCTAGCCAGGTCCTTGCGGTGTCTTCCAGGTAGAAGTACACACGATGGAGCTTTTCTTCGTTGTCCCAGTGGTTGAGGGTGGCCACATGGTCGTATGTTTCTAGCCAGGACTCCGGGTCTTCGAACGATGACCCATGGAAAATTGGTGGTTCCCTGGGTTGATGCATGACCATCGTGGGCTGGGATGTGGCGGTTGTCATTGTCGCTGCAGTCGCGGTCATGGCCTTGGTCTTCCGCGCCTTGTCTTCTAGAATCCCGTACTCCGGTGGTAGCCCTTGCTGTCGGCGGCTTGTTCGCTGCTCCTGGTTGGCGTCGGTGTCTTCTCCGCGACGTGGGCTGGGTTCACGGCTTGACGGTGGCGTCCGGTACATGAACGAAGCAGCACCTCCACCAAATGTCACGGGGTCGTGACGTGACCGAAGACAGGAGACTTCGTGTTGGGATTTAACTGTTTATTTGGGCGAACCTGTGCCCGGTAAACGGAAAGTCCAATTACAGCAGCAGTCTCGCACAGATAGCAGTCTCAGACTGATAGCGGCGAACGGAGCGTCGGCCTTCGATCAACAACTGACAAGCGGCGAAGCGCGTCGGCATTTATACTCTTGCCGTCGAATGTTCTAGCGTTATCGCTGGCGGCGGCGTAGGTTCCAGAACAATCTGTACCGTTCGCACAGTGGGCGTGATCTTATCGAAATGATCTACTATAGTCCGGAACCTTCTCGAAAACTGCAGGCGCGGTTTGCGCTGAGAATGGTGTGGTGTTTTGGGACGATAACAAAAACTTGGGAAATGGAACGTGGCATTATATATATATATATATATATATATAATAAACTTACAGCTGTCTACATTTGAGTCCTCAATATTTCTGCAGCTAAGGCAGGTACAATAATAAATCTTTTTGCAATGGAAATGTTTACATGTACAGAATGCAAGTATGGGAACAGAATTTAGAGCACAAACCTTGTTAACTAATTACTCTTCAAAACTGTAACACAATCCCAACTGCTTTTAAAAATGGAAAGCTCATTTTGCTGCAAAAAACCAAGATACAAAAAAAATCTCTTGCATACTTTCAACCACAAGTCATTACTATGCAAACATACCTTAAACATACTTTTTAATTAAGCACTTTTTATTGTGGCCTTAAACAATAGGGAGCAAACCTAAGTTATCTCAACAACATGAGTTACAAGAATAGTAATTACATATTCAAAATCAGCAGAAAAAGACTGCATAAGCCTGTGCAGTTTGATCAAGGTAATCGAAGAAATAAATATAAAAATGTCTAAGATGAGTCTGCCCCCTTAAAAAGAAGCCCGTACGCCCCTCACATTTACAGACGTGATACTTTTTAGCGTGAACAGGAAGAAAAAGAAGTAACTATGGCCGAGAAGAAGACAGTGCACAGGGTAAGCGCTAAAACATCTGGGATACAACACCCGCTAGCATGAGAGGAAGTTTTATTGATTCACATTTTCAGCTTCTTTTTCTGAGATGTGGCGCTTTTGCGAAAACAGTGCATTGCAGGGGACACAAGAGTAGGGACGCTACTCTGTGTGAAAGCACTCATGTCTAGCAAGGCTGTATTTCTGTAAAAACAATGCATAGCAGAGGACACAGGAAAAGGGATGCCCTCCCGTGTGTGAGTGCAAGGGTTCCCAAAGATGGCATTTCTGCATAAAAGTGCATTAATAAACTGTGAGGGTGGCCGAGAGAGGGCGTTACGTGACGGCGTCATCATCATCATCAGGACTTGGCCGAGAGAGGGCACTACTTGACGGTGTCATCATCATCATAGGGACTGGAGTGGTGGGGGTTGCGTGTGTGGGGTGCGATTTAGGGTTAGCGTGTGACAAGTGGGGGCTCGTCCGGGATGGCTTCAGGCCCGACAACAGCAGCGGACGACATGCCTAGGCTCCAAGGTCTCGTTGAAGAGCTGTTGCTGGGCACCGACGGCTCCGCCATGGAGCGCGAACGAATCGCGGCGGTCGTGCGCAATCGAGTGATGGGGACGCCGCTGCCCACGGCTCCACACGTGGGAGCATGGACTGGGATCGCTAACACTGGCGCGGTCCCTCGGTCCACCGACGACTCTGCGCCTCGGCTCGCCGCTGCGCACCTCCCCCGCTACTCCGGTGCCAGAGACTTGCAGTCGCCGGAGGAGTTTCTTGAACGTTTGGAAGACTTCTGCCTCGTGACGGGGGTCCCCGCCGATAAGGGACTGACACACGTGGTACCGGCTGCCCTCGAGGGTGGCGCGAAGTTGTGGTGGCGGTTCGTGCGCGGGTTCGACTCGTGGGAGCAATTCACTGCCGCCTTCCGCTCCGAGTTCTCGTCGATTGACGCGAAGCGTCGCCTGAAGCCGGAGCTCGAACAGCGCACGCAGCACCCGGAAGAAAATTTGAAAGAGTTTATATATGCGATCGCTATGTTTTACGACCGCATCAGGGAAGAGGTCTCCGAAGCCGAGAAGGTGCAGCGCGTACTGAGGCAGATGCACCCTCAGTTGCAAGATTTGGCGGAGGGGCATGCCTACAACGACCTCGCCGAGTTGGTGAAGGCAGCCGACGGCCTAATGGAGCGGGCTTGGCGTCGCCTCCAGTACAGACCGCCGCCACTTCCGAGCAACCAAGTAGCCAGAGATCTAGCGTTCCGCCCTAGCCAGGCCCCCGACCATCACTCACTGCCACAGCCGAACACTATGGCGACGGCGTCGTTCGCTTTGTTTGCTGCTGCCCCACCGGCACCGCCGACTTATCACTGGCCACTGCATCCAGCTGCGCTAGACCCGTCGTACTGCCGAGATTGACAGTACTCGTGCGACACAGCGCCGGCGTTCTCACCCTACGGGCCGGGACCGATGCCGCGGCAGGAGCCCGCGAGTGGAGCAATGCGTGTGCAGTGCCATCGCTGTGGTGGATTCTGCCACATATCTCGTAACTGTGCCACGGGTCGACGAATGGGGCCACCCGCTTGCTTCCGGTGCCAGCGATCGGGTCACCTGCAAGCACAGTGCCCGGGAAACCAGTGGCGGTAGCTGCTGCCCCGGCGGGCACCTACGTCAGTGCGCACCAAGTAGCGATTACAGCCGGTGGCAAAGAGTCCCTTATGGACGTCCGTATCGGGTCGTCGAAGTTTAAGGCCCTGCTAGATACAGGCTCAAGTGTAAGCTTCTTCGGACCGCACGCCGCGGCGGCGGCCCAAGCTTCTGGAGCCAAACCCAAGGCAGACGTACGCGTGCTGCGTTAGGCATCTGGCTGGTCGCAGTCAACCATGTCTCTGAAGTGCCAGATCGAGTGGGCTGCCGGTTGCCGCAGACAGCAGTATTTGTGCGTTCCTGACCTGTGCCGTGACGTTGTCCTTGGTAGGGATTTCCTGACGGTGAGTGGCATCTCTCTGCACATGTCACTTGGTGGGTGGACTGTCGGCACAAAACCACAAAGAATTGTGCCCTTTGTCAAGGCCGTTAAGGAACAGCCAGAGGCAGTGGATGATTTTGGAGACAGTCTGCGCTGCATTTTTGCTGAGGGCGATGCCAGTGTGTGTGCCAGTGTGCCAGAGACGACTGCAGCCTGCAATGTGATCATTCCCGGCCACTCGTCGGACCTAGACCCACGCATGAAACACATTTTAGAAGAGTTTAGCGAAATCTTCACCACAACTCCGGGCTGCACAACCCTGGCAGAGCATCGCATAGACACGGGAGACAACCCACCTGTTCGATGCAAACTGCGACCAGTGAATGCCAAGAAGCAGGCCATCATGGACAACTGCATTCAAGACCTGCTGGCACAGAACCTCATCCGCCCTAGCCAAAGTCAGCATGCCAGTGCTCCAGTCCTGGTTGAGAAGAAGTATGGTGGCTACCGCATGGCTGTGGATTACCGCCAGCTGAATGCACACACTAAGGTGCCAGTCTACCCCATGCCGAGGACTGATTGGTTGCTGGCACAGCTGGGACGAGCCAGGTGGTTCTCAAGTTTTGATCTTTCACAGGGTTTTTTTCAAATCCCTGTTCAAGAGCAGGATATTCCAAAGACAGCGTTCATTTGCCATCGGGGAACCTTCGAGTTCATGAGAATGCCTTTTGGAGTTGCCGGAGGTCCTGCCACGTTTCAGACCCTGATGGACCGACTACTGGAGGGAATTAATCACCAGTTTGCCATGGCGTTTCCCGATGATGTCCTGGTGTATTCGGAGACCCTAGAGGATCATCTTGAGCATATTCGGGAGGTGTTGAAGCGGATAAGTTCGGCACAGCTGACCATTAACCCAGAGAAGGTGCACATGTGCTGTCAATACCTGAAGTTCCTTGGCCATGAAATATCGCCCGGGCAGTGTAGGCCGGACAAGGAAAAAGTGCGAGCGGTGCTGGACTATCCTCAACCAACAACACTCAAACAGCTGCAGGCCTTCCTGGGACTAGCAGGCTATTTATTACAGAGGGTTCATACCTTAGTTTTCTATCACTGCACGTCCACTCACAGAACTCCTTAAGAAAAACCAACGTTGGCGGTGGGAGCTGCAGCAAGAGGAAGCCTTTAGAGCACTTAAGCAGACCCTGGCCGACGATGTTGTTGTAAACTTGCCGGACCTCAACAGACCATTCGTGGTGGAAACAGACGCCAGTGGAGTCGGCATTGCAGCGGTGCTTCTGCAGGCAGCCGAGAGTGATGCTCAACTGCGTCCAATAAGCTTCATTAGCAGGGTCCTCACTGAGGCAGAGCAGCGCTATACAGTGCAAGAATGGGAGTGTCTGGCTGTGGTGTGGGCAGTGGACAAGTTCCGACCATACCTTGAGTTCACCGAGTTTGAGGTACACTGTGATCACTCCTCACTGTCCTGGATGTTCACCACAGACCAGGCCTCACCACGTGTAAAGCGTTGGGTTTTGCGGCTGCAAGGTTTCAACTGCAGGATCGAGCACAGGCAGGGTCTTGCAAATGTGCCAGCCGACGCCTTGAGCAGAGCTCCCCTTCAGCACCAGGAAGTTCCAAGCCCGAGTCTACACGAGATGCTGTTCCCTATGGCTGTTCCAGAGCCCAGCCCACAAATCCGCTTTGAGGCAGCTGCTGTAGCATCTGAAGTGGACGACACTACTGTCTTGAATGATGCAGGGCTCCTCGCCCAGGAAGAAGAGCAGGACCCCATACTGTCAAAACTACGAACTGTGATGAAGGAAGGGAAGCTTCCGCCCACTGACAGTGATAAACCTTTGATCAAAGACCTGGCAGAGATGACCGAGATGGAAGAGAGTGGGTTGCTTGTACAGCACCGAGGGAACAGGAAAGTACCTTGGCTACCAAACCATCTCTGCAACTTGGTCCTGCGACTGTCCCATGACCACCCGATTAGCGGCCACTCCGGCTTTTTTAAGACCCTCAAACGCATCTCTCAGAATTTCGTGTGGCTTGGTATGCGCTCGGACATATCCAAGTATGTGCGATGCTGCCAGGTTTTTCAGCGCACCAAAGCCCACCGGCAGAAGCCAGAAGAACTGATGAGCAGTCAATGGGCCACTGCCCCCATGGAAAAGCTCAGCGTGGACATAATTAGGCCCTTACCTATGACGCCTCGACGCCACAAGTACCTTCTCGTGGTGATTGACAAGTTCACCAAGTTCATTGAAATTTTTCCTTACGGGCAGCAAACAGCAAGAATGTGGTGGCCTGCATGATCCAGGTTTTTTGCAGACATGGCACACCTGTCTCCATTTCAAGTGATAATGGAAAGCCGTTTGTAAGCAGGTTGTGGAAGAGCCTCCTCGAGCATTGGGGCATACAAGACCGACACACTGTTCCGTACCGCCCTGCCGGGCAAATGGCGGAGCGCCACAATGCCATTATCAAGCAGTGCCTTAGAGCTTATTGTTTCAACCACAAAGACTGGGACCAGCACATCCCTGAAATTGCCCTGGCCATGCGCACGGCTGAAAGCGTTGTCACGTGCTACACGCCTGCTTTCCTCTGTTATGGCCGGGAGCTGAGAACCCCATGGACACAGGCTGAGGCCAAAGACGACGCGGAGCCTCCTGCGACAGCATATTGTGCATTTGCTACTGAGGTCTCCAAGTGTCTGCAGAAGGTGCTTGACTTCTCCAGGACACACCAAAACCACACGTGGCGCGCCCAGAAGACTCGCTACGACCAGCACAGGCGGCCACTGACAATACAGGAGGGTGATCTCCCCGGCGTTCCGGTCCTTTTCGGGCAGTGAGACGTGTAGGACAGAATGAATTTGTTCTAGTGGACCCCAAAATGGGTCGTCGCCACGGTGTGAGACACGCAGATCAGCTGACACTCTACCATGACGCTGCAGGCGATGTGTAGTGGTGGCTTCACATTTTGAGAGGGGGAGACCTGTGAGGGTGGCCGAGAGAGGGCGTTACGTGACGGCGTCATCATCATCATCGGGACTTGGCCGAGAGAGGGCACTACGTGACGGCGTCATCATCATTATAGGGACTGAAGTGGTGGGGGTTGCGTGTGTGGGGAAGGGGGAGTTCGGGCTGGTTGGGAAGAGTGGCAAGACGTAGCGGTGTGTGGGGTGCGATTTAGGGTTAGCGCGGGACAAAACACTTTAATTACATCTGGCGTTTAAGGTCCCAAACACACAATATGATTATGAGAGACCTGATAGTGGAGGGTTCCGAAAATTTCGACGACCTAGGTTTCTTTAACGGGCACATTAGTACACGGGCCTCAAACATTTCTCTTTCCATCAAAAGTGCAGCCACTGAAGCCGGCATTCAATATCGCTACCTTTGGTTTAGCATCCAAATGCCAGAACTACTAGAACAAGGGGTGCAATGCATTGCACACGGGAGAAAGGTCGCTCCCATACACTCCTCACATTTAAGACTTGTTTCCATGATGACGGGACACGTGCATTGTGAGGTGGTATTTTTGTGAAAATGACGCATTGCAGTGGACACAGGAGTGGGGACGCTCTCCTACGTGACAACGCATATGTTTTTGAAGGGTGCCTTTCTGTAAAAACGATGCATTGCAGTGGACACAGCTAAAGGGCCGCTCTCCTGTGTGAGCTCGCATGTGCTGAACAAGGTAGTATTTAGCAGTAAATGATGCATTGCAGAGCACACATGAAAAGGGACGCTCTCCTGTGTGAATGCGGATGTGTTTCACGAGGTTAAACTTCTGGGTGAATGATGCATTGCAGTAGACACAAGAGAAGGGAGGCACTCCCGTGTGAGAGTGCATATGTGCATAAAAACTAGATTTTTGCCTAAAAGACGCATCACACAGTTCACAGGAAAAAGGACGGTCTGCTGTGTGAGTTTGCATATGAGCTACAAGGATGCGTTTCAGCGTAAATGATGCCCTGCACTGTACACAGGAAAAGGGACGCTCTTTTGTGTGAGTGCGTATGTGGCCATCGAGGGTGCTCTTCAGCGGAAAAGATGCACTACAATATGCACAGGAGAAGGGCCGCTCTCCGGTGTGGGTTCGCATGTGCGATACAAGCTTGGATTTGCAAATGAATGCAGCTGGACACAAATGGCACTGAAATGGATGCTTGCCCTTGTCTTTACAAAGGTGCCTGCTCATAGTTGACCTGTTTAGGGTCACATAGGAGCACTGCTGGCAGGAATGCAGTCGATCTCGTAGAGGTGCCGATGAAGAGGAGTGCTCCTGGGATGATAAGGACACCGGTCCTGCAAACCAAATAAGATAGCACAAATGCTTAGTGGTCATTCACTACATGGAACTTAACTGCTATAGCCCGCAACACACAATGGTTGCCCCGCTTCTAATTGAAGTAGGTGATCAAAACTAATGGTACTCTCATAATCGCAGTGCACAAACACAGCTTATTTCTGAAAACTACACTCTAGGTGCACATGATGGGTGCCAAAAAATAAAATTTGATTTTTATGCTGTTCATAAGCTCTAGCTAAACCACGGCCGCTGGATGAAAAAGCGCACGGTACAACCTGCCATGTGGGGCGGCTTTCTATGGAAGAGCGCGTATCAGCCATAAGCTCAGTTGCGACCGCTGCAGCGCCACGGGGCGGGTACGGGAGGGACGGGGAATCGAATGGCGGCGGCTCCCTCAGGGCCGCAGCAAATTAGGTGGTGTTTGTCACAACAGTGACACACTCAGTTGTCCTAATCAATGTTTTTTTTTAATTCTCATTTATCACAGCGATGACATATCGCATATTTAGTAGACTATGAGGAGGGATCTAGTTAAAAAGCTAATTGATTTTTCCTGCGCGTGCCGAGCACCTGACATTCTTTTTTGTTTTCTTTAGAACCAGCTTCCTGTTTTGAGGCTGACAGAAAAATCTACAATTCATGTAGCTGAATGATATGACACTGAATGCGTGACAAAGTCATTGTTCTATTTATGAAGATGTCTTAAACTAACATATTTTAATTTTGTGACGTTTATTCAGCACTTTCGCGTTTGCTCAGCCGGAATGCTTGACAATTATTTTTGGACACTTTACAATAGACATTCACAGTTTTTATATTCTGAAAGCGTATCAAAGAAACATAATTTCAATATTTTTCATGTTATCTGGTCCACAGTAATATGTGTGTGTGTGTGTGTGTATATATATATATATATATATATATATATATATATATACACACACATATATATACACACACACACACACGGCCGGGTCAAGTGACAACCATGCTTTTATAATGTTTACACATCGCGCAACCCCTGCCCCTGCTGCTGTAGGGCAGTCGAGTGCACGTGACGTGCCCTCGTTTGAGCGAGCACAGGTGCCAATTTGCTGACGATACATAGTAGAACAAATAAACAGTAATGGTTGACAGAACCACATGACGGAGACTGCCAGAAGACAAGCGCATTGGAGTGCTATCGGGGTCTCCAGTGCCCGTGGAGAGGCTAACATGAAAAGCCGAACGGCTGGTTTTATTGTCAATAGACACAGAAGCTAACAGTTGTGCACACAATATGGAGCAATTGTCAAGTCGTTTGACTATGCAAAATTGTAAACAAGTAAAAAAAATAAACGGAGACTGCCAGAAGACAAGCGCATTGGAGTGCTATCGGGGTCTCCAGTGCCCGTTGAGAGGCTAACATGAAAAGACTGAATGGCTGGTTTTATTGTCAATAGACACAGAAGCTAACAGTTGGGCACGCAATATGGAGCAATTGTCAAGTCGTTTGACTATGCAAAATTGTAAAGAAGTAAAAAAATAAAAATGCCAGGATCAACCCTAAATTGAGAATAAAGAAAATATTTTCACATACCTTATTATGTGTTCACTGTTTAATTAATTGCATTATCGTAAGAGCGTCGGGACGGAAAGAGACGAAAACACTCAAAAGCGCAGGAACGCAAGCAGTTGTGTTCCCATTTTGCAGCATTTCATCGCTCTTTTTTTTTCGCCTCACAGTTTTCATATTATTCACTTCATAACTGCTCGCTCGATTGCCAGCATTTGAATTACAGTCACTGAAATTTCAAAAATGCTCGAGTTCAATGTTATGAGATCGCATCCATGCAAAGCATATTTTGTGGCTGTTGTATCTGATACTGCATTGTATGAATACTAAGATGTGTTTGGAAGAAGTGAAAAGTCTTCCTTAGTTAGTGTTAAAAGAATAGTGACAACTGCAGTTGCTGAGGTTAAATATTCTAAGTGAAGTTATCAAATTTGAAGCAACATTTTCTGAAGAGACATACGCACAGTTAATATAATTAATTTAGATGCATTAGAAAAGTGTAGCTCTTCCAGATCTATTAGTTGTGATCTTGTAGGATCCGAGTAAAATGTGCTCACAATTCTTTCTTTCGCGAAAACTGATCAGTGTGCAAGGTACATTTCATCTCGAGTAAGACCGTACCAAAAATTTTCAAGGGCTGCAGGTATCTAAAAGCAAGGCCGGTAAGTACCTGGTGCGCACACGCCAGATGGATATTAAAAGAATATTTCGCGGGTCATGCAAAGATACACGCGCTCAATCGTAACTACCCCAAGCGCGCCGCAGCGGTGGTTTGGGAACTAGACCTGTCACGCCGGTTTTGGAGCACGCGGCGGACCGTACTCGTGCGCTCTTTCATCCTGTGGCCGTGCCTAAACACTCAAATGGCTCTGAATGTGCTCAAACAAATTCTAACCCATTAAACAGTTTATTGCGCTTTTTTATACATGGAACACTGCACAGCAGACGGGTCACTTTACATTCCAACACCTTAAGCATACAAAATAAAATATAAGTGAAAGAAGTTTAAATGAATCAAAGTGAAACATATAATGAAAGGAAAAAGATTATGAGAGTTACAAACGGCCTCACGGTATTGGTTCTCTGAACTACAAGGAAAGTGATGTTCAGTGCAAAAGGAACTGTTTCGTTATACTACTGCCACAGTTTATACAGTAGCCGCTGTGTTTCTATACTGCGTCAATGAAAGCATAACGATGATGGGGAAAACAATGTGATAAATGCATTACATAGTGGTACATTCTTACATAGCAAGCATTCTCACATAATTGTCAATATCTTGCACAATGAAAGCATATTAATGTCACACATTCAACTGATTATCTTAGTCACAAAAGGAAAGATGTGTACATCTAAGGGCTCGCTTTCTTTGCTAGACACAATGTTAATGAGATCCAATAGACAAACATGCCAAGGAAAGTATAGGCGCGATATTATATGATGTAATTGTAATGTAAATGTAAAGAAAGAAAAGTGGACGAAAATTGACTCTCTGTGGGCAAGAACCGAACCTGCAACCTTCGAATAACGCATCCGATGCTCTACCAACTGAGCTGCCACGGTGACTACCCACCCATTCACTATATAGGGTATATATGTGCATTAAATGTGGGAGAGATAGCGCCACCAGTAGCCATAACGGCGAGTGTAGAACACTCTTTACCTGCCTTTGTGGCATCATGTAGCAGAGTAGTTTAGAGATCATTATTTATATCTTGCAGTGTCAAATCAATGTTCTACCGAGCATTGCAGCCACTTATCTGAAAAACTGTTTCCCTCAGCATAGACAAATAGGGAAATATAAAAGTACACATTATTGAGTACCTAAGTCTAAACCAGTGATTTGTAACAAAAGCATAAGTTCTTTTTCTTGAGTGAAATTTTAACGTTGCAATGAAATCTCTAATTTTCTCAATTTCAGTCAACTGAAAGTGTGAAAAAAGACTAGTCGATTTTATATAGTGCAATACAGCCAATCCAATGTAATCATTTAGACATTACCAGATTATCATTGCCATCCTAAGTTGACAATGCATTAGGCTACAATACAGGTGTAAAATGGCAAATGATTTTCATGAAAAGGCAGTTGCCGTGCTCTTCAAGCAATACTCAAAGCATGATATTTTTGGTTGATAATTATGTATGGACACATCAACAACACAAGGCACAGGTGAGGCTGGCACAAACTACACAGTACACCGAACCATAGTTTTTTTACCCCTGGTACCAATCAAGCTTGAATGCTTCAAATTCCTTAATTACATTTTTTTTTTCATATTATAATTGAGTGACTATGCTCTTATTACTTAATTTGACACTAGTTACTCATTCTAAAAAGACAAGCTCTATGTATACGAAGGACAATACAAACATGAATACTCTCACTTGCCAGGAATTTCATAGATTGGAACAGCTGTGCCAGTGTGATGCAGCAGCATATGGGATGCAATACACAGAGAATGAAAGCAATGCTCACAGAATTCGTTTCTTTATTTTAGCACACCATGTAAGGGTAAACTACAGCACGATCTCAATGCGAAAGTTGAAGGGCCAGGAAAAACATTCATATACTATAAAATGGTGTTACTTTGTGACACCCACTCGGGCTTCTGTATTTTAAATCTCGTGCCATGACTAGGTGCCACCAAAAAGCAATAGGCCGCTGAAAAAGCTCACTTGACATGCCAAGTGACCTAGCAGCAGCCGGCCGAGGTTCCCATGCTGTGTAGCCACTCTAGACGCGGACATGTTGAATGGTGTTTTGACACGCGTACTCTTGAAGCACCATAAACTTTCTGCGCTCAACCCGTTCCCATGAGAAGAACCGCGATAAGTGGTATCTACTTGTGCTTCTTATTATGTGGGCTAAAATAAACTGTATAATAAATTTAATCAAGTCATGTTTGTTTAAGGTTATAGACAGGAAACTGAAATATTGATACTTCACGGGGTAACTTTGTGTCACGCTAACTTTCGCGAAGTTACCCCAAGAAGAGCAGTTCTTCCTCCGGTATCAGAGCTAGACAACCCCGGAAGAGGTCTGCTCTCGACGATAACAGCACAGAAGAAAGTAGTGACAGTGAATTGTCTTTAGATGGTCAGCACGGCGACAACAAAAGGTGGTCAGAAGGCGATACAAGTGATTCCGAGGTACTCTCCGGAAGTCTTGACAACCTATCAGAAATGGACACTCGTACCACTTCCATGATACTAAATACTAGCAACGTCTCGAGGGTCCATGGTGCGGGTTTCGGAGAAAGAACCTTCAAAAAGGATGGCTTTGTCGTAGTAAACTTTGAACTACAACTTTACCGGGGAAGAGTGACCGTAGTCAAACCTGACGGGCACATGGTCAGCTCTATGGAGACGGCCCAAAAGAATTTGAGATGGCCGGTCTGCGAAGACCCAATTTCATACTCAAAAGAAGAAACCAATTGTAGGTGACTCAAACTTTTGATGGGGTAATATTGTGCCAGTCTTTTTTCCTCAATAATGTTCAGCCAAAAACAACGTTGTCACAAAGTTGCCCCACACGATGGGGCAACAATGTGACAGCTTTTAACCTGAATATAGCTGTTTGTAATAAAAATGCGGATTTGTAGAACATTCTGTCGTGCGAGAAAAGGTTTTAAAAACGGGCCATTATACATTCGCCTTTATGTTGATGATTCTCCAGCAAGGAAAAGAAAACGTGCGAAATCCGTCACATCATGTCTAAATTTGTATCACCAAAAAAACGCAGAACTAGAAGGACAAACCAGTGTGCTGCTGATATGCCTAATAAGGTAGAATATAAAAAATAAGTGAAACTGGAAAAAGCTTTTATTCTTTGTTTATCAGAGCTGCAGCAACATTACAGACCATTCTGTACAGGATTGCCAGAAGCTTTCAGACGGTCAGCAATCATAAACAGTGTGGTAACTCTTACTTGCATGGAAAGGAACCAATATGACGTTTTCACCACAAATAAAAGTGGTTTTAGTGAGTGTAGTGCCTACTTACGTTGAAATCTTTGTACTGAAACAGCTGACTAGTGTTTTGACGCTCAACAAGCTTTTTTGCAGCACCACCGTGAACTCCACGAAGTCATGCGGATGCTCCATGATAAAAATCACAAAAGTTCTGTCTAGCCAATGCATATCAGTAACTATGGCACGGGCTGCTGCCAGATTCTCCAAACATAATGCAAGATACTGTAAAACAGAAAATATCCTGGCCATGAAGAAAGATCTCTCAATATTGGCTGTTGGTTCACTTCCTTGAAGGCTACGCCTGTAGTACAAGTGTGTAGAGCTGCACTACTTTAGGACACCATGACAACCTTTGGGAGCCAGGGGGGCTATTTCGTAAGCGTTCTACCATACAATGGTGGTGCTCAAGGAATGAAAGGTCACGGGAGTATGAGCAAGCAAGCAGCCAATAGGCGAGCTGAGAGAATGCAGAAATATTTCCAATGCATCAAGAAATACAGAATTATTAGAGCTCAGCATCAATATTGGGAAGCATTGTTTTTCAAGGCTAGAAACTGAAGAGTGTGACGATGTTATAAATTTGTTTGTACTATTAATTTATACAGTGGATGCTAGGTGCTGTCGTAATTTGACGAGCTGTTCGTTGGTGGGGCCTAGTTGCGATTTTCGCAGAGTATGGGTGCTGGTTTCAGGGAAGCAAGACACAAAGTAGGATACCTTGATTTTCCAGCCCCAGTGCTTGCGTGTTTGACTCCCTTCTTGAACACAATCAAATGTGCTCCTGCTCTCTCCTACTCTGTAGTCTACTTGCTTCAATTCTGCCATAGCTTTGCCTTGGATTTCCTCCTCTCAGTGCTACTTCTTATTCTCCACATCCCTATTATCTTTCTTTATCTGACCCTGCTCGCTACACTAGGCTTCCTTCTTACCCACTTAGCTTCACCCACGCTCTCCTTATCATCAAGCTTGCTCTCTGCTAAATGCCCTGCCCATGGCCACTTCGTCTTGATTTCTACTGAGATGCATTTCAAAGCAGCTTGTTCTCTGACCTCCTCTGCTCTCTTCTTCACCTTAAAAGGGACCCTGATCCCCGAATCATGCAAGTCACTTTTATAGGCCAATTGCTTTCTATAGGTCTTGATCACCCTTGATTTTTATGGATCTGAATGGGCTATGGCACCAATGAAATCAGTGAGAGCAAAGCATTTCATATTTCGATTTGTTTCCACAGGGGGTCTCCACTCCGACTGTAGCGCCGCATGTCAACAGTGTCTGCTGCAGGAAGTTAGGTAGCGCTTTTCCAGTGATGTTCACTTTGACTGGTTGAAAGTAAGGAAAATGATGTGCAAGCTGGCTACCACATATGCACGCGTGATGAACACACTTTTTCTTCCAAAAAATCAGAGCACAGTTAAAGGTTCATTTATTATGTGTTTATTTATTTATATTTATATTTACTTATTTATTTATATATAGTACCCTCAGGGCCTAAGAGGCATCAAAGAGGGGAGTGGGTTAATACATAAAACATTACGTAGTTTCGGTCCCTTCCCACGGCATGTTATCTTTTTGACCCTTTGTCTTTCTTCAAATTTACATTACAATTACTTCTCATAACATGCCCTATACTTTCCCTGGCATTGCCTGTTAGTTCCCATTAATATTGTGCCGAGAAAAGAAAACGAGCCTTACACTTTAATTATTTCATAGCAAGGGTCTCATTTTGGCATACTTGGTGCCTTGAGGTGGTGTGCGAGGAATCATCGGTGAGCTGCCATCTTGTGGGCACGGTGGACCATCAGAAAACATGTGGCTTAAACCGTTGTGCTACCTCATGCAGGTGCTTGTTCATGGTCTCTCCGGATCAACGATATCGCAACAACTGAAGCCTAAAGCAATCGACCAGCCATATCTGCTGGACTTCAACACGTGTACATGGGCCCCAACTACGTCACCGATGCCGCGTCATTGCTGGTTCAAAGTCTCATCTTCGCCATTTTGGGACGCGCCACGACTGGCGCCACCTGTGGTTCACGTGACGTTGATGCATCGGTTAAAAAGACACCACCAGCAGACCAACGCCTTTTGTGGGCACGGCAGATCATCAGCAAACATGTGGCTTAAACCGTTCTGCTACCTCGTGCAGGTTAGTAACTGTTCTAGCACGACTAGGAATGATTGCCGCGGTTTTTTGGTCTTGCCGTGCCCCAAACGTTGTGCTTCTATTGCTTATGATATTTATTGCGCGTGTTTATTGTTATTGGGCGGCGATGTCGAGTTAAATCCCGGTCCCACTAACAATGGTGGCGTTTTTATCGAGTCCATGTTAAAGGAGCTGCTGTCTGGCCAAAAAAAGGACAACAGCAGAGTAACATGGAAAAAGTTATCCATAGTTGGGGAGACCAACTAATGGAACTAGAAAGAAGAGTCTCGCGTGTCGATGACCTTGAACGTACTGTAAAATCTTTCGAAGCGAAGTTGACTGACCTGGAGAATAAGAGCAGATGATCCAATTTAGTCGTCTTTGGTATTCACGTTTCGCCGTTATTCTCTGGTATACCAGAGAATGGCGGCGAAACTGAAAGTATTCTTAAAGGTAAGGTTCTTGAAGAAGTTTTTTTCAGGAAGCTTGCTGTTGATTGCAGGTCTGTCGGCAAAATTCATCGCCTCGCTAAGGCGGGTAGTATGAGACCAGTCATAATTTATATTCAGGATGTTCCCGAAAAGCAGCTAATCCTAAAAAATGTTCATAAACTAAAAGGTACTTGCATATCAGTCCAAAACGATTACTCTTGAAACACCCTAAGGAAACAAACTTTTGTTGGATAGCGCTAAAACTGATAGAGAGCAAGGCAAGAAAGTTAGCCTACTTAATGATAAACTGCGTATCAACAGCGAACTGTTCATATGGGATGAGAGTAAGAACACAAGGATCAAAATGCGCGGTTGTCAAAACAAGTCTAGAAATTCTTGACTTTCCTTTGTTCAGGCTTCCCCTGATTCTAAAAAACTTCGTGTTCTAAACATTACTGCCCGCAGCTGGAATACCCATATTTCCAACATCTGTCATTCTTCTTTCAAGAAACTTGGTATCCTCAAGCACAAACTAAAACATGCTCCTTGTGACACTAGAATTTCGGCTTACACATCACTGATCTGACCAAAACTCGAATATGCTTGCATTGTATGGGACCTCTACACAAAAACTAATATTAATGCATTAGAGATGATACAACGCCGAGCAGTTAGGTTTATTTTCTCTAAATATAGAATACATGACTCTCCCACAGCCCTAATGATACATTATAATATTCAGACTCTACAACTTCGAAAAAAAATACACCGGTTAAAATTTCTTTTCCAACTTAAAAACAATTGCTTCTCTCTTAGCCCACAGGCTTGTGTCCCCACTTACAGCACGTAGAACAAGACATCGTCATGATCTTTCTCTAACGCCATACAGCACCAGAACTAACCTATTTAAGTTTTCCTTCTTCCCACGAACTGTAAACGATTGGAATAACCTGGAGGTATCGCAAATAATAAATGCAGATTCTATTGAACGTATATCTATTTATAGTTATCAACAATGTCACATTGATTAACCCTTCGTTCCTTAGTTTCACTGTTACTGTTCTTTATTTAAAAAGTGTTACTGCTGTCTTCGATCCAGTATGAGTATTATCTAATGTTTATGCGTGCGCATTATGTTCTCTATTATTAGTTTTGTTTTGTTCTAATGCTATTGTTATTCTTTTTATTTTGGTCTTTTAAATTTGTCCTATTTTGTCGTGGTTTCTGTGAATGTATGTATTTATGTGCTGCCCTCCTGCATGGACCCAATTAAGGTCTACAGTATTATGTAAATAAATAAATAAATAAAAATAAAATAACTAATAGCATCACGTACGTGATGCCAATAAGGCAAAAAAAGTGTTCCACACTTGCCACTAGGGCAACAGGTGGCGCTGATTGACACTCCCATGTTTAACGCACGTATGTACCCCACAAAGAGGACGGGGGAATGGCTGCCATGGTAGCTCAGTTGATAGAGCATCGGACGCATTATTCGAAGGTTGCAGGTTCCGTCCCTGCCTATGGCAAGTTATATTCTTGACTCCTTTCCTTTCTTCAGATTTATATTACAAATACTTCTAATTACACACCCTATACTTTCCCTGGCATTATTGTCTGTTAGCTCCCATTAATATTTTGCCTAACAAAGAAAACGAGCCTTCAGCTTTACGCTTTCTTTCTTAATGTTCTCGTTATTTCAGTCTCTGGGTACGGTTCCTGTTCACTGGCTCTCCTAATTAGACATATTATTTTACCATTCCAGTGCCTCACTACTCATCACATAATGCAATTCGCATATGAGACTGTTGGACATCTTCTGGCTGTTAAAATTTTGAAGAGCTGCTGATTCTATATTAGCAAATACTTCTGTAAATAGCTCGTAGTGAATAGACAGTAAGCTGACCAGCCTATAACTTTTCAAGTGATTGATGTCTCTGTTGCTATGTATTAAGATGTTAGGATTCTTCTTGAGATTCTGATAGCCTCACCACGAATAGACACTTCATTTACAGGGTGGTCACATTTTTTCCAGCAAAATAAGTCTACCGTCTTTCAAAACCTGATGTACGTTTATGCTGATTTTCACCAGGAGCTTTGCCAATGTGCCAAAGGCTTTTTTCTTTTTTACTATGTAGAATTGTTCAGCTACTTCAACCATCTTATCTATGTCAGTAATGACATTGATATTCTCGTCTCTAGGTGCACATATCCGATTTGTGCTTATGCCCACTTTAGTTTTCACTGATTTTCGGCTCCGTTTATTCTTAGGAACATGTACAATTCTCACAATAATATGCCATCTTATGAACCGACATCACCCCTACTATTCACTAACTTCGAGAGATGTGCTAGCTGTTTCCTTTGTTGGGTGAGGCGACTTTCCTGCTATAAAGTTTCTTAATGCTTTTGTCTCCTGGAAGGGGCTGCCAGTGTCCTGCCTTATGGCCATGCCTCCTCCTCTAACAACGTTTAATGCACACTCCTTGCTGATACATGTCAAATCATTGTTCATCATGCCAACATTAAGGTCGGATTCTTTGGTTAGAGCTCAGAAAGTAGAATGGCATCACTTCTTCATGGAATCAGGTGATTCGTACCATGGAACACTACACTTTAAGGATGCTGAATACTTTTTACTGCAAATGGGAGACTGAATTGGACATTGAATAGCCCCGATGGCAAAGCTAAGAATGAAGCACACCCTAGCAACGTGCCAAGTGTGGAAGTGCTTGGGAAGACATGGTGCTGTGACCATATGATTACAAAGTTTTGAATTTGCCCAGGCTTGAGAAAGAAACAGCAGAAACTGGTACGCAAGAAGCCAAATAATGAGTTCACACTGTGAGGGAAGGCACAGAAATTTAGGATTGTGCTTCAAAATCGATGCCAGGTATCAAGAGCCAAATAAAATTATTTTTTCATCATGTTGAAGCAATGGCGCTTCTACATTCCTGAGGGGCTCTTCTAATAGGCCTGGTAGTAGCAAAGCTAAGAAAATTAGAAAATAATCTGAAATATGAAAAAAAAAAGCACCGGAAAATGACACACAATAGACCTTATGCGAAATTGATCAGACATCTGGCAATGGTGAGCCAGGTGCTTTGAGCCGCCATCTTGGTTCAGTCAAGAAATAGTTGCGTTCTCATGAAATTACATGTGTTGTTGTTGTGCCTTCATGTTGAAGTTCGTGTTTCAGATCTTTAATATAGAACCTTGTGATTCGAAAGTTCTGCTGCACGCCTGTGAAGATACTTCAGCCAGCCTCTGCATATCGGTGTCATCTTGCAAGTTGACGAAGTCATACCCTCACCGTTGTTGGTAGCTACGAACACCGGGGATATGAGATACTATTGGCATAAAATGAAACGTGAACGGCGCTAAGCCTATGAGCGGTGTAGTGTGCCCACTCTAGTCATCACCACTAAAACACATGTGCGTCCAGTTTAACAACACTGCGCATACACGTGCCTTTTGATAGTGATGGCTGAATGCCGTGCCCCGAACCGTTGCTAATGCTTCCTGCTGTTTACCTTTCATTTGACACTGACAATACGTAAGCATTCTAATCCTTCGACTCTGTGTAACATGAACACATTGGAAGCCTCAAGCTGTGGTGTCTGTCAAGTGAGATGCCAAATCGCAGTTCCATTTGAACACGTTCTTCAGAACACGATAAATAAAGCAAACATAAACATGAAGGAATTGTGCAAAACATCGTATAGATATTGAACTCTGTGATCTTTTCATATATACACTTCCTTATTACAAAGAAGTGTACTGACGAACAAGCGTGTAGCGCTCGGTGGCACTCGTCATGTTTGGTGCTTAGCTCTGTGGCAGTAACGCACAATACTTTCAGCGGACAAATGAGAACATAACTTTGATGATGTGTTACGTGTTAATGTTAACATAATGCAAAAGGGGCAAAGCAACATCATAAATGGCATAAGCAGCGCGGCTAAGTTGACAACGGCGGACAAGAATTTCCCAGACGAAGCCAATAACTTTGCCCACTTCATCTGCGCAGGAGTGCAATCACTATCACTTTAGTATTTTGCCTGTAGTTTTTTTTTTTTCCTCAATGAAAGCATAAAAAATAATCGAAATATTCATGACACAGCTTCAATCGTGAAGAAGCACCATGCGTTTCACTCTAAGGGGCAACTAAATAAGGGTCACTTGAAGTTGAGTTCTCGTAATTGTATCACGCGAAATCGAAATGTCAAAAAACAAAACGAAACGCTGTTGTGCCAATTGCATTCTTCTTGGGTAAAAAAGAGCACATTAAACAAAGGTGAGCACAAACATGATTTTGGTGTAAGCTGAACATGCTACTGCCCACATTTATTAAATAGAAAAAGAATTTCGCCTATGCATTGATAAGCACGAGGTGGTCAATCTGGCTACACATGGTCTAGAAAAGCCAAATGCTTCTCGAATTCGATCCGAATGTGAACGAAGGGTTTGACCTTCTTTCCTTGACTATCGATCGCTCAGCCTTGATTGCAAAAGGGAACACAGTATTGTTGCGACATCTTGGTCACCATGAATGCAATAATGACACGTGTTCCGCTTCTGCGTGCATGATGGAGACACACAAGCATGTGCTTAGTGTGTCCATGCACGGTGTCGTCTGCTCCACCTGACATAATCAAAATGGTGCCGGTGATGGCCACAGCACCTACTAGATGGCGCTGCTAATTTTGCATAATGTCTATTTAGCAGAACTATCTTTGCGAGAGGTACTAGACAGTAAAGACAGGAAATCATGCTAAGCATGCTAGTCACCCCTGCACGGAATATGAAAGCTGCGAAAATTGCAAAGAGGTGGCATTCAGCAGCATGATGACCACACGGCAGAAGTCGTACAATGCTCACGGCTCCCTGTGTCACAAGCACAAGCTTCTTGGAGCTGTCCAACAATGATGGCTCTGTTTCGGACAGATTTGGAAGCCAACTAGAATAGCCATTCCTCTTCAATGAAGTAGAACATACTTTTTCATTCATGTGCTTGCCTATTTGTACAATATGCCACCATGATGGCACCACTTGTCGAAAATACTCAAGAATGTGACTGCTGCAATTGGGTTAAATCCTCATGTTAAGAAGTTTTCAGACAACCTAAAGGTTTAGTTATTGTCATAAATGCATAAGTATGTAAAAAGCGGCATTTGACATCCAGTTGACAGGATCCATGAAATTTAGTATAATGCAAGTACGAGCCGCATTTTTCATAACACAAAGCTTGCCAAATGCAAGTAGACTCGGTCACTTAACAGAAAGTGTTTCATTATGGTAAGGTTCATGCATGAGCACTCTTCAACTGGTATGGGATTTCTCTGTGGTAAACACACATCGTTACCTAAAGCATTTTAACATCAAGACAAAGGGTAATTGCCAACTGAGACTATTCAGTGACTGTTAAAGTATTTACATAGGGAACCATCTGTAGCATACAATGCAACACCACTTGCCACCCATCACACATCTATGTACTAGGAACTGAAATTGACACGTATACCAACAAAGAGCTGACCAAAGACACACTATTGTTACCTTGTGAACAGCAGCCACTGCAGCAGCACCTCGCCTCTGTCAGTATCATTACATCATGCTAAATTACATTGCACACAATAAGTTACAATGAGGACAGCAATTTGAGTCAACCATTGATATTAATTTGTAAACAATTTTACACACATGTCCTGCCTTGATTTGGCATAAGTGACAGAAACGTGTAAGTGAACCCTGGGAGTTTTTTTTTTTTTTTTAGATCCACTGACCTCGAAAGATCACCAGAGTTGGCCTTTAAACAACTCCGCCATTACCAGCTGGGCACCGTGCAGCGAATCCTGTGGGCCCTTATATATGATAGGGCAGACCACAATAATAATGCAGGGGTCTATACGAACCAAGTGCAAAAAGGCAACTCCTAATCAGATACGGTGACAATTTGCCCAGACGATTAAGTAGAGTTCAGTTGCTATTATAAATCATCACTTTAAAATAACTGGCGTGACACCATACACATTTCAACCAGCAGGCCAACAACTACCTACGCCAACTGTGGCAACTATAGAAGGTTACAACTTTCGAGGTCAGTGGCATTTCATCCTCGAAAATGGATGCACCAATGGACGTGTACTCAAGACTGAAATCATAATCCGGACGGCCATTGACCCTGTCTGCAGAGAAGGCTGCCGAGGGTAAGAGTGCAACTATTATTTAGTCACTGTGGTGGTTGGCTTCCACGCTTCGGTTGTTTGGGCAGGGCCTCTCCTGGCTTCCGAAGTTGTATCTGACTATAGAGCAGTAGCTGGAATGGAGCCCACCAGTGTTGAGGATCTGATTGCTGCATTGGAAATGTCGCCTGGTACAAATTCTCAGGTTTTATGATGATATGTCGTGCTATAGCATACCGTATTTTCGCGTGTATAACCCGCACCAGAAACCCAAAAATTTCAGTGGCAAAGTGGAGATGGAGATAATACGGGGGGTTTTTTTTCTATAGTGCTGCTTCACAGCAATGCGTGTTGTGCTGTGAAGTCCCTTTACAGTGTAGTGAAGGCTACGGAGGCAGTTTCCGCAAATTCGTGTCGCTCCGCAAGTAGCCCGGCAGCTTACGGCCGATTTTGGTTTCGTTTGCTTGCATCGTTGAAGCATTTAGAAAAACATTTGGGGAGAGACAATTTCATTGTTCAGTGTAAAATCTAACTGTCACACTACATTTTCTCGCAAATCGGCAATGTGGATGAAACTCCTGTTTATTTTGAAATGCCGTTTGACACAATGAATGAGAGGACGGGCAGCAGTTCGGTGAGCGTGCTGACCGGTGGGAACACTAAACTGCGCATCACAGTCTTGCTTTGTGCCCTCGCCGACGGCACGCAACTGCGACGGTACGTCATCTTGAAAAGAAAAACTCTACCAAAGATTCATTTGCCTGCAGGTGTGGTGGTGCGCGCACAGGAGAATGCGTGAATGAACAGTGACTTGTTCGTAGACTGGATCAAGACGGTATGGGAAAAGAGGCCCGGTGCGATGCTCGCAAAGAGGTCCATGCTCATTCTTGACTCGTTCCGCGGCCACACAACTGAGGAAGTGAAGGACCGCCTTTCACGCAACGGAACCGACTTAGTTGTTATACCCGGTGGAATGATGTCAATGTTGCAGCCTCTAGATGTGTCGATTAACAAGCCCTTCAAAGCGCATGTCAAGCGCTATTACGCCGAGTGAATGGCCAAAGGCTGCTCTAGATGTGTCGATTAACAAGCCCTTCAAAGCGCATGTCAAGCGCTATTACGCCGAGTGAATGGCCAAAGGCTGCTATGACTTGACGCCGACAGGACGAGTCCGAAGGCCTGATATTGCCCTATTCTGCAAGTGGATTGCCGAGGCATGGAAGGCCATTCCAGGTGAGATGGTGCGAAAAAGTTTCAAGAAATGCTGCATCACAAACAACATGGATGGAACCGAAGATGACCTTGTGCATAACAGTGAGGACTGCGGCTCAAGCGATAGCTCTAGCGAGAGCAGCGACAGTGAGTGAATTGTGAATGGCCTTGCAGACAGCGTATTCTGCTTGCTAAATAAAGCTTTTTCTGTCTACATATGTGTTATGTTGCTTGAGCAGTAGCTTTTGTACAACCTTTCCTGTATATCAAATGTGCGGGCAATACACGAGGATTTTTTTTTTCTTTCTCAGTGAGCTGAAAGTGGGGGTGCGGATTATGTGCAGGGGCGGGTTATACGCGCGAAAATACGGTACTGTACATCATTATAGCATTGAATACAGGCACACACAATATCGTCCATCCTTGCTGGTTTAAAATTAAATGCAACTAACAAAGTGCCCTGAAAGCACGTCTCATGTGGAAATGATTTCTTTTTCCATACAATTTACTTCAGGTTAGATTTTAGGCTCTAAGTCACGTTATGCTACAACCAAAATGAATGCGCGCTCACTTCCCCTGACATTATTGCACAACAACCATACAAAAACTCAAGGTGCATTTTCTCTGCCATCATCAGGTACGGTATAAAGTCTGATTTAATAATATTGTACCACGCATCATACCTTCTACATCCAAGTGAAAGCGTGCGGGGGCTGTGTAATGTTCCAACTCAAGAAGAGATCAATCGCATCGACCATCTATGTCCCACAAAAGCACTTGAAGGAGGGCAGGACTGGGGAACGAGCTGCTTGGGCAGGAACTGCCTTTGATCAAACAGCCACAGATGCAGGCTATCTTAAAAGAGATATGTTAGTACGCTACTTACACCTTCGTACTAACTGTAGTACTTGCTGCGTTCTCACTGATTACATTGCACTGAAGCGACAAACAGCACGAAAGTAGCTTTGCTTGCTACCATATGCCTTACTTCAGCATGCTATGGAGTGATGCTAAATCCTAAATCGCATTATACCAGAGTGCGATGCTAGCCTCACTGCAGCTAACATTTCCATTTGTTGATATAGCATCAATTTCGCTGACCTAGTGACAAAACTCAGACATTTCTTTGTTATGGAAAATGTGGAGACATACCTGAACAAACAGCTTGAGGCTCTGTTTGCGTAGCAATTGTTGACAGAATCTTCCTTTCGTTTGCCTGTGATTCTTCATGACGAGTTAGTAGTCCCACTTGAACCGATATATCCTTCACATGGTTTTGTTTACACACTGGCTCGGGTGAGATTTCTACACCTTGTCCAAAATCACAAACCAAACGAGGTGCCGCCTCACGTACTTGCTCTGCTACGATGCCATTCTGAAATAAATTGCATTGAGTTGTAGTGAGTAAAAATTTCAAAGGTTACCACTGAGACAAAAAAAAAAAGCGAAAGCCCTCTTACATTATCAGCCCGCCTGCAATGACTTTTTCTTGAGGTGCACCCGATGATTACGTCTCCAGAGAGCAACTGTCTAAGCTTCTGAAATAGAGTATGAAAAGGCAAGTTATGGCAATTAAATTATGCACGGCTTTTCAAGAAATGTGTCCAGCATTCTTAAAAAATCAGGAAAATGCAGTATTTGCTTGTTCTCTTAGCACATGCTTTTTGTGTAGCGGCAGGCATCTCAAGATGATTGAAGACATTATTTTCAACAGCAATTAAAAAGATAATCAACTTTTTAAAAATGTGTGCTTTTTTATGGTGCAAGGGCCATTTGATGGCCAAAGACTGCTAGGTTATATACAAGAGATGTGAGCAATGATTATAGTAGGTTGCTGTATAAAGGCCTTAATATTCCTCATGCAAACGTGGGTAAAAATATAGAAATCATGACAGTGACGTGAAATGTGTGTAGCGAGAATGTATGGTGGAAGGTCCTGATAATAGAACCACGGCAGAGATGTAGACACCACAGCAGCGACCTCTCTTTGCAGATTGTGCTTCAGGACGCATGCGCATATGACACGAGAAGCACACTATTAATTAAAAAAATGCAACAATAATTTACACACAAAAAAAATTAGGGCATTCTTAAGTTTCGTCTTTAAGAGTTCAGCGCAATAACGGTATCCTGTCTGTAATGCGTACTTCAAACATTTAGTGATGATCATTTCAAACTTGCTATGCACTCACTACGTGGCCTTGAGGAAATAAGTGCAGTAACACGTGTGCATTTCGTAGCGGGTCCCTGGCTTTAAACAATGAACTCATTGTGATGATCACATGTTCTTACACCCAATGGCACTGTACGCTTGTACCCCGTGTTATTACTGCAATATTTCATCTTATATTGCGAATAATGTATGTTTTCGTAAAGCATGAAAGTTGCTTTCACTGCATTTCCATGCAGAGTAAGTTATTTTCACTATATTCACCAGCAGACGTGTGGCTCTGCGGTGAAACACCCGCTTGCCACGCGACCGACCTTGATTTAATCTTAACTCAGACCAAGAATTTTTTTTATTATTTATTTTATTTACATCATTTTCGATTGTTCGGTCACACACAAGGTGATAATTTCTCGGTCATGCACAAGATAAATTTTTGCTCACAATTTGCGTCGCCGATTGGGATTTGGTTTCCTGGTCGTACCCGTACACCCGAGACTCGTCACCGGTGATAACGGTGCTCATGAAGTTAGGGTCACTGCTCGTGAAATCCAGCATATCCTGTGCGACTTCAACACGAAGTTGCGTTTGCCCCATCGGGAGCAGTTTCGGCACGAATTTCACCGCAACTCTCTTCATGCCCAAAGTTCGATCATAACGGATTGTGCAGAGTAGGTGCCGGTGCCCACCTCTCCCCCAAATTCCCAGATAGTCACACGACGATCCCGCATCACCACAGAGTTCACTTTGGCAATGGCCTGGTCATTTGGACAAGTTGATGGTTGACCGGAGTGTGGCTTGCTCTCTACCGATGTGTGGCCTTCTTTAAACCAGTTGTACCACTCCTGAATCTATGTGCGGCTCATAGCGTCGTCAACCAAAGCCGTCTTTATATTCCGAATGATTTCCGCTTGCCTGTTGCTCAGTTTTTGGCAAAATTTAATGCAGTAGTGCCACTCCAGTCGCTCCGCCATTTTTCGTGCGAAAAAAAAAAAAAAAAAAGACGACGTGAGCACGGTGCAATACCTCCCTCAAATGCTGCGTCCCTGTGACTGACGCTATCGGCAGGTGGGAAAACCTTCACGCATGTGCACGAAGGTTCAAGGTCGGCTGTTGCAGGCGCGCTTGTTTCAAATCCATCAGGTGCTCGCAAAAGAAAAAAGAAAAGAGGTCGAACACTTTTATAACAGACTTCGTATATATAACACACCTCTAACACACCTCAGAGGGGCACCACGGGTCCTTATACGACCGTCAAGGCAATCCGCCTTTTTCCAAGTTTTTGTGCTTTTTAGAGGATTTGGTAGAGTGTCCACCCTGCATTTTTAGATATGTTTATAATTTTTTCTAGACCTCACACTCATGTTTCATCTTCATGTTCATGTTTGCTGGAAGTATAGTCGGACTAGAAAGAATCTTTTGCCTTACAATTCCTCCCATTCCAAGCTGGTAAAAAGAAGTGTCGCCAATCTTTGTCTGACAAATGCTGTTACTAAGAGCTGAATTCATAAAATTCAAGATAGCATGGTTTAGCAGCGAAACAGACTTTTCTTGGCAGGCTACCTAAAGTTGTTAAAAACCTCTGTTGCTAAATATGGGTTTAAGTGCCTCAATGTAAAACACAGAAGTGACAGTGGTATTGGAGAACACTGAAATGATAGAGGTGTTCGAGAACAGAAGAATATTGTAGTTATGCAGTACGTACATGACATTTCACCAAGAATGAAAAAGGCTGCGGCCAGGATCGATGTCAAACTAGTCTGTTCTGCACCCAGCAAACTCACAGGTCTTTGCAAGAGGGTTGTGCAGCTCAGCACGATAAGCAGAATGTGTGACATAAAACATGTGAAGAAATACTGAGCATGTAACACATAGGTGGTGTATGGCATCCCTTTAAATTGTGACGAGCTTTGCATTGGACAATCTGGTCGATGAGTCAACGTTCAATTGAGGGAGCATGAAAGTCTTCTACCCTCAGGCACTGGTGGTAACTTGCTCTTGCATTGCAAGTTGTGTGGTTGTATGCCCCTGTTTGATAAGGTGACAATTTTAGGTAAGGCTAAGATGCAGCGTGAACAGGAGATTATTGAGGCATTCCATATCTGGAAACTTGGTGCAGACAGATGGGTTAGTGCAGCTTCAGTTCATCTCACCAGGAAAGAATGTTTGTTTTTAGAACAGAGGTGATTTGCTTAGATTAGCTTGCTTGGTTTTTTGGTTCGTTATCTGCACATGCATTGTATAGACCTGGGAGGAATGTTTTATTTCTGAAATAACATCAGTTATTAGTGCCACGTCTCTTTTCTCTGTCTCTGCCGCTCTGATTTTTCTGATTTCGATGTTTTTTGGCTTCTTTTGTGGTAGTAGTAGTAGTATCAGTAGTATTTTTATTTACAGTAAGCCGGATACAGAGCTCACTGCAGGGGCAAAGGGCTAAAGGCGAACAGCCTGACAAAGGCCCTTGTCCCTCCGCAGTCCGTGACAGTGCAAAGCTTAAACAATATATATATTCAATACATTGGTTTCAAGCAACCTGAAATTGTAAACACAAAATTCAAACATAAATGGCATAACAAGTTTACATAACACATTTTAAGAATTAGAGGTCACTCTCGTTATAATTCACAACTAAACAATATCAATGAAACAACTCAAAAACAGACACAGAATGCATGCGGATACAATGAATTCTGCTGTATACACTCGTATAATTGACATAGAAGTTTATGAACAACTTAAGCATTTGCAGAGGCATGAGACTCCATTACGTAGTTTCGATAGTGTAGACCGGTGGTTATGAATAAGTTCTTTATTTGTTTCTTGAAAGTCGCACTACTAGCCCTAAAGTTAAGTATGTACCCAACAAGCAACCCTCCCAGGTGGTCTAAATTTCCGGAGCCCTCCACTACGGCATCTGTCATAATCATATGGTGGTTTTGGGACGTTAAACCCCACATATCAATCAACAAGCAACCCTCTGTAACAGGGGGGAGGGGGGTTCAGACCCCCTCCCACGCTTAGTTGTGCATGGCTTTGCCGTGTCCAGGGAAAAGGGGATACTGGGCACTGAGCCGACACCAGGTGATCGGACCCTTAAGGCCCTCTGGCAGAGGCGACACACCCCTTTGGCCTCGACTTCACGTAGACGGCTGGGCTGACCCACCCACAAGAAATCGACAGTCGCCTTTTCTTATCTCTCTCTCCTTTCATCTTCGTCTTTATCGCTCACTTTTAAATGCGAAGCATTTCTTAGCGAACTTCAGCGACTTTGAGCGTGTCTGTCTGTCTGTCTGTCTATGTATCTATCTATCTATCTATAGCCACCTACGACTTTTAGCTCTCCTGGCCGTTTCAATAATGGTATCGATACAAAACTTGGTATGGCATAACATGACTGTATGAAGAACATATTTGACTAGTCATAACACAAAAATCATGATATGTACGGCATAAATGTCATGATATACATTTCATGGTCCTGCAGCTCTTGCGGTAGTTTCGTTCACATGGCATGTTGCAAAACTGGTATGGTATGGCATGACTGTATGGCAAACACAAGCAACAGAACCTAACATGAAAATCATGACATGCGTGTCTTGTAACAACATGACTACATGCCACGCTCATGATGCGCTTGCAGCCGTTATGCTAGCATCACATATACCAAATTTGGTATTACAGTAAGTGAATAGATGACGAAGGTGTGTGACTGGTGCAAACATGATAACCAAGAGATGCGTGTCATGTGAGAACATGACTACATGCCACAATCAAGGCGCCAATACATTTCGATGTGACGCAGTGCACATGCTCGCCGGCGTTCATGTTGTCGAGTCACGCCGGCATTGCCACGCGAGGCGCCGGTCCTGCCTTATACTGGCAGCAGCACCCTGTGCTGTGTTGCTTTGACGCATGCGTGTTTCAGCGCGAAATGCCGAAATGCAGCATGTCACATTTCACTCCGGTTGCCGTGGGATGCGCTGACGGATGCTGGTGGCGCCTGTCGTCAGACTATAGAGAGCTCACGTTTCGCCCAGAGTGCGCGCCCGTGAACACTAAATTGGAGTATATTGGGCCCTTCATGATGCACGCACGGCCACTTTGCCAGCTCCACATATACCAAATTTGGTGTTACAAGACGTCAATGGATGACGAAATATATGACTGGTGCAAACATGGTAATCCTGACACGTGTGTCGTGTAAGAACATGACAACATACAATGCTCATAAGGTGCTCGTGGTCGTTTCACTAGCTGCACATATACTAAATTTGGTATCACATGACATGAATAGATGACGAGGGTAAACGACGCATCCAAACATGATAATCATGACACAAAGGTCATGTACGGCATCATTTACCTCCACCTCGTAACGTTGTGCTGATTTTAAGGTGAAATATCAATATTTCTCATTCGTGCTTCGCATATCATCGATTCCCACTGTACGTGGGATCTGCCAATTTTCTATCTGTCGTGTCATCTATCTCTCGTTTACTTCCAATTTTTCCTGGTAGCGAGGGTTTACCTTGTGTAGTTGGCCAACGTTATATGTGGTTATAGCGGCGATGCTGGTTATAACACGTGCTACGTAACACCATGTGCTTAGGCAAAACCAAACAGGCTGATAAAGAATGTTCCACACTTGCCGTCATGGCTACTGGTGGCGCTTACTGACGCTCCCTCATATTTTTTTTCACATATATACCCAATAAAGTGCATGGGAGGATAGCCGCCGTGGTAGCTCAGTTGGTAGAGCATCGTACGCATTATTCGAAAGTCACAGGTTTGGTCTCAGCCCACGGCAAGTTACCTTCTCATCCACTTTTCCTTTTTTTTCACATTTACGTTACAATTACCTCATAAGAATTCCCCTTTACTTTCTTTGGCATGTTTGTCATTTAGATACCATTAATTATTTGTCTAATGAAGTAGTGTTGCGGACTTCCTACTCCGGAATAGACACTTTTCAAGCAATCTCACAACGCTCTGCGGTTGTGCAGAGCACTATGAAAAAAGTTGGTACGCCGAGAAAACCAGCTATTGCTCTGCCTGCTGCTCGTTGGCGCCATGTGAGCACAAAACAAAAACAACATGCCGCCGCTTGTTAGAGTCCGAATGCACCTGCGTATATATCTACAAATGAAATGTGAAATGAATAATGCAGTTAGTGGACGGGGTGTACATGAAACGTAGAAGATGAGTGGCATGCGAGTTGTTGTGTATTGATACATGTGGTCAAAACATGCTATCGTGAGGAATGTGAGCCAAAACACTGAATTCGTCGTTATTCAATGATGAACTGCTCATAAAGTGCTATGGCTTTTAATACCATCATGGTTTGATAGGGCCGCGTGAAATCGTTGAAGCCTATGAAATTGACAAATTGAAAGAAAAATGTGTGAGTGTGGCTTCCATAGCTTTGTCAGCTAAAGAAAAGAAGTATCTAGATTCTTCACTTTGTCGTTGGCGAGTGCAATTTGTCACAATTGGTGATGACACGTGCATGAGCTGTGCTGTATTTTAACATGATATTTTCCACGTTTTATCGGTCTACTGTTATTGTATAAATAGTATGTGTGATTGCAAATAAAACATATGTTGCAAGTTAGTGCTGTATGTGTGTGTCTCTCTTTTTGTGTCCTTGTCGTGATGCGCTATACCCATATAAATGAGGAATAATAATGAGCTTATGCTCGGCAAAGAAAAAAAAAAGAACTTGGGCACCATACTTGAGCAAAAGTTTCCAGCTGCAACAAGGCGCGGTGTCCTGTCTATGTCGTATGACAGTCGAACCACTATATAAGAGGCATGCTCCGGGCCGCAATTCTTGTCTTCTGTATGACATGTCTCTTATAAGCAGGGCACCTCGTATGCATTTTATTATCAACCCGTATTTTACTGTAGGCACACTGGTGCCTCTTATACCCCTTTGTCTCTCTTATCAGTATCTTTTATAAAAGAGTTCGAATGTACGTCGGTTCGTAAACAGCTCATACGCACAAAGATTAATCGAACGACCTTCACCACCGAAGAAATTAAAAATATTGCAGTTATTCCATGCATAGGTTCTGCACAGTCTGCAAGGAAATTAGGAAGTGAAACGAGGTCAGAGTTGTGTTGTCCGCACCGTGACTGAGCTTAGTAACATTTCTTCCTAGAGCGCGAAGGGTCGGATAGGTCTGCAGTGGGCAGAGAAAAGTACTATGAGAGGCATGCCAATTGTTCACTGGATTGTTGTGCAAGAGTTGCTAACAGAATTCCTCTTGCGTTCACATACATTGGTCAGACTGGTTGATGTATCAACACGTGCCTCAGAGAGCATGAAAATTCATTCAATGACGCCCCATCTCATCGCATCTCGTATTTTGAGTCATACAAATGCAATTTCATCTTTAAAGGCCTGGTAATCTTGCACAGTGACCCTAACCAAACCACGCGAGAAGTCTCGGAGACACATCATAAAGAACACTACACCTTGTTAACGTTCTATTGGTGTATTTGGTTGTGCTATTGCTGTATTTGGAGCAGATGCGTGTTCTCAACGACTCCTGAAATCTGAAACATCACTTAAACATCTAATAAATATTCATATTTATTACTACACATGCCGTATGCTAGTATGCAGCTAGTATACAACCGTATAGTAGCATCACTGGCATAAATCATGGGGAGGGGGGTCAAAGGAGTCCGGACTTTTCTTGTGACCAAGCTGGGGAAGACAGCCCCTGCAAGTGTCCCCCTTCAGATTTAGCTTTAGTACGTGACATGATTAAGTTAATAGCTAGTTAAGTATAGCGCAATCAACTTTTCAAAAGGCTTTTTATCTGTTACTGCATAGCTGTATTAAATGCCCCTGAGCTGTGTGAACTATGCAAATCGTAAAAAGGTGAATAAAAAGAGACTGAATAGAACAATGCAATTGGTCGAGCTCGGACCCGACGCTAGCTTTTTTAAAATTCTATTTGAAAGCATGATTAAATTCCTATATAAATAAAAATACAAAACCAATACTAAGAATACGAATTGGTCAGCATGGCCTGATATGTGTCAACCTCGCGATTTTTCTGTATTTACGCCACTGAGTAGCATACTAGGATGACAGCATACAGCTTGCTTTTGGTTTCGCTTAAGCTCACGGGATGGTTCCCATGATTCAACTTCATTCTCTTTAGTTTGCCAACACTATTTCGGAGCAGGTTTGGAGCAGTTACTAGCAAATATTGCACTTTAGAACAGCATGGAGCAGCATTTCTCTTTCAGAGCAGTTTGGAGCAATCGGAGCAACACTTCCATCACTGTTTAATCCAACCTGCAGTTACAGCGTCAAGCCAAGTTGATAGATGCACATGCTGCGAGCGGCTCACAGTGGTTCAGTCAAGGTACTTTGTTTTACAAAATTGTGTTAATTTTTAAGGCACTCTTTGAATATGCCAGAACCGTATAATTTACTCGTAAAAGGACAGTGATTCTTAATGCATCCGTGAATTTATGGACAGTGCTTGGAGCTTTTAGACAACCAAGTTGTACTGTTTTTTTTTTTTTTTTTGCTTATGCAAAAGGCGGGCTGACCCTAAAAGATAATAACTAATGCTTCTTAGTCGCTCAGCTGGCTGAAAATGGGGACAAGGTAAAATTGCAGACAGGCCATCGCACCTAAACAGTGAAGTTAGTGAGTGAATCACGCAGTAATGCATCTCACCTTGGCGAGTTCACCTGATCTGAGAAGCGCTGGCACGGTGTAAATGGTCGAAACATGAGGCCCGTGCGCTCATTGCGGCGGCTGCTGCGGCGTACAAACTTTACCCATAAGCGCTTGCGTGCTCGTTGACGGTACTAGTGAGCTTGAAAGAAGTCTATTGGAGTGATTCCAGAATCACTACACATTTTTGTGACCCCGGAATGGAATGGGAATAGAACGGAAACAATGCTTGGAAGAATAAAATGGGAATAGAATTAGGCTCCTCTTGCCTGGATTAGAATGGGAATAAAATCATGTCTTTTGCCGAAAATAGAACACGTTTTCGTCTATGTGCTATTTTACAAACTTCAAACATTAGTAAATAAGAGCCTCAAATTTAACAACAAAGCAGCAGTTTGAAAATGGTTTGGCTGATTACGTACCAGCACAATACATTTAAAAGCAACGTGCCTTTTAAGTTTGTCCTTATATTGACTGTGCTCCTCTGAAGTTTCTCTCTGTTTTTTGGGTAACCCCAGGTGAGCACAAATACGACGGCAGCATGCCCCCCCCCCCCCCTCCACTTTGTGCCTTATGTGATTTTTTCGCCCTTGGCGGCACCTCAGCTACAGTCCCCAAATTAAAAAAGCCAAGTCAAAAAAAAATTTGCCAATTTAAAAGAGAAACCACAGCATAAGTTGGCACACAAACAAATACAGTATCCCAATAGATACTGAAAGGAGAAACAAATTATCCTTGCACGGTGATTCTCATTGTTACTCCACATGAAAGGGGTGAATACTCTATGCATAGCCTGATCGTTATCTCACGAGCAGTTTAGTGCCTGACACACGTAAATAACCTTTGCGACAAGATAGACATTACATACCTGCGCACAGGTGAACACGAAGTTTTCCTCACCCCATCCATGCTAGCGAGGCGCTGTTGACAAGCATGAGTGCTGACGAACAGTGCGGCCCTGTGTTCCATATTGAATACAAAGGCACAAGGTGCCCGAGTGATGGTGCACTGTTCCATCTAATACCAGCAGATTAAGAGCGTTTTGTTCCTCATTAACCAAATTTTAGTTTTTTTCATATTCATGACTACTCGAGACATAGGGCAAAACTGCTTAGTATTCTTGAACACTAATTTTGTCAAGATGAAAATGTGCTACGTCATCAGTTTAGCATTAACAAATTTAAGCTTAAACAATCAAAATATCACCATTCATTCAAACATGCTTACCATAAAATACTATATGTTTCGGGAGAACTGCTCCTATGGGAATTAGTGGGGTGTTTTTACTGCACGAGATATGCCACTAAGGTACTGACCCTCGACCTTTGTGACGTGTTTTATGTATTTTTGCAGTTCTTATTGCATCTCATGACACTATATTTACGGTGTCGTTCATTCTTAATTCAATAAAACTATCAAGATAGATTTCCTACATGAGGAATAGAAGGTACAGAATCGAATTGTCCCACAATTCCTGGAGTAGAAATGGGCCAACTTTTTTCCTTTCGAGAAATCAAAAGAAATGAAATGGCGGCAAATCCCTGTTCCCCGGAATGGAATTGGAATGCAATGAAGGCACCCATTTTGCGACACCGTTATGAAGCGCTACACATAGACTCTCAGCATACCTAATTGTCTCAATGCCACTAAATCCTCACCATTCATTTGAGGCCACCTTTTCAGAAAAGTAGGCAATGACAACTTCACTCTGAGTGCAAAGGAGGTCAATGATAGTAAATCTACAGTCAGCAAGAATTTTGTCCCCTGCCACTAACATTAATCACTGTCTGGTGTGACAAAACGATCGCTTGCTCACCATCATATGCTTTTGATGTAAATATGATGGAGCCATTCAGCGCAATTACGTGGGAAAATTTAGCTGTATTGTGGGATGTCCTGCTTCTGTGAAGCAGGCTACTGTGCTTCAATGAATACATCAAAGAAATCGATTAGGCAAGTAGTTGACGAAAAATCACTACAGCTTTCACAAAGAGCGTGCTGAATCACGTCTTTGGGCAGCCAGAAAACGAGGTACTCGCAAGCAAATTTTCTGACACCATGAAGAAAATTTTGTGCCCTGTAGAGATAACAAAAATTTCTAGATACAAAATAGAATGTTTAAGTCAAAAAGTGAAGTCTCACACTCAGTTGCGTCAAGGTTAACAGCAACTGACCTTCAAATACGATAGCGAAATGGGGACTTCACAATCAGGCTGAAGGCTCTTCCCAGCTCATCAAACACATGTTTCGGCAAACCAATAAGAAAAACCGGCGGGAATGTGATGCGAAATTTGAACAAACAGTGAATTCAGTCAAGCTGGCACTGTGTTGCAGATAGAAATGATGCGATACATGAACCTTTGAATCTGTATAGTAGGTGTGATCTCGGTTCCTTTCAAGTTGAGCTTGAATGCCCTTGTCCATTTTATCGACAGCTTTGAAACTGCAGCCACACGATGAGCACTTTGGCGAAACCATGGCTTGTTTGTAGACCCTGAGGAACAAAAAAAAAAAAAGAACAGGCATAAGTGCAGTAGCTTGTTTTGTCTCCAATTGTTTATATGCACTTCATTCAAATTTGTTGACACTTGCACTTCTGAATGTCTGTTTCAAAAGTGAATTACTACGTCCAAGGCAAAAGCACAGTCATGTGTGGGCAAAATAAGAAAAACTTACAAACATGGGTATTGTACAAGTAAAATTCTAAAAGAAAGTACACATCAGTTATGTTTCACCATAAAATCTGTGTAAGTGAACATGAGATTAACTAAAATGTAATAGAAGTGATTAATGAATGAAAATAGTTACAGGGCCAGAACAACTTTTTTCCCATCACATTAAAACACTTTAATACATACATACTGTGTGGCTAAACATAAGCTTTACCATCCTTGAAATCACTGCAATTTCTTGAATAAGTTCAAAGAAAAAGTAGCTACGGGACCCACACTTGGGACTCCTACCTTTTCGGGGCAGCCATAGTACCTCATCGTTGTACTGGTTGTCTACGCTCATTTTCTGAACCCTTTGGTACTTATTCCTTTGTATAACAAGTTTGGTTACATGTCGGCATTAGCTAATCACCTGGTTAGCTAACAAAGTAAAATAGCTATCCACGATAGCCACTGGTCCTACACAGTAAGAAATTTGTCCTCACTGGTGAAACTTTCAAGCTGTTCAAGAAGCCTGGCAGTTTTTTTAAAAATTTACTACATCTGGCTGAATAAGTTTTCTCGTCACATGAATATTTGTTTCTTGCTGCCTTGCAGATGGGCTCAAGTACTTGATAAGGATAATTTGGGTGATAATCCATTAGTGCAGGCCAATTTGTTACTGCGTAGGACCAGTGGCTATTTTGTAAAGCTACTTACTTTCCCTCCTGAGCAGTTAGCTAATTATAGCATGTTTTAAGAGCACTGGTAATAATTTATATGGTCACCTTGTGGATATTAAAGTCCCAAAGCAACTGCGTCTGACAACAACACCAAAGTGTACTTCTCCATATACTTTCAGCCATCTGGGGTTGTCTCACGTTTAATGAAATTAAACAGCACATGAATCTTGCCCCTGAATTGAAACATGAACACCAAGGCAACTGACCTCAGATGTTCTACATAAGAATACACTTTCATATTTAAATAATGTAGCATCAGTCATAACTGACATGAAAGCTGCAATGAAAATATTAAACAAGCTAGCGTAAGGGCAAATTGAATAGTTAGACCCTTTCCTTATCAAACGAAAGCTCTTTCTGGAATGCATTTTTAAGCTCGTAGCATTTACCATTGAGGCCCCCTAGCTATTACAGAAAAAAAAAATTATAGCAAAGAAACAAAATGGAAATGTATTACAAAAAAGCCACGATCACCGTCCCACTGGCACCGCTAAGCACCACACATCTGCCAAAAAAAAAAACAATTTATACAGAACAAATACTGCAATATAGAAACGTAAATTACTATCATTACTCCTCACTGCAGCACTTCAAGATATACCATATATATATAGTCAGGAGTCCGATGGAATCCCGTCTGATCGGGGACAAACATAGTGCAAAATAACAAAAACGCAGACCAAGGTGAAATACACAAAACTTAAAAAGACGTTTTGGCTCCCCACATGGGAGCCTTGTTCACAGACTGTGAACAAGGCTCCCGTGTGGGGAGCCGAAATGTCTTTTTAAGTTTTGTGTATTTCGCCTTGGTCGGCCTTTTTGTTATTTTGCAATATATTATCTTTACTCACGTAGTGAATGCACTCTCATAATAAACGCACCCCCAACTTCAGTTGTCAAAATTTGGACTTTTTTTTTCCAGCCTAATAAACGCAACACCTACATTCATTCGCTGCAGTCCCGGTAAATGACACCTGGCACCTTCTTACAGGTTGGATCTTATCCGTTTTATTAACCCCCTCGGCCATCTTGACTCGCTCCCTTCCCCCCCTTCTCCCACTGCTGCACGCCGTATTGTTCTTCTTTCTATGTGGGTGCAGCACATTCGCTGTATTTTCTTTATTATCTGTGCGCCGCAGCGGGATTCACGAACTGTGCTAGTGTCAGACATCACAGCTGATGTTCACACAGTGAGCGAAGGTCACGAAACTAAACGCGCCAGCCGACAGTTGTTTCCTGTATAAATATAAAACTTTAAGGCCCAACTATGTGCACGCGATTTTTGAGCAACAACAACAACAGGATTCGCTTTCGCGAAGAGTCATTTGTCACTATCGCGACGATTTCTGCAACATGGTAGCACTTTCCATTCTCGTTTCGCTTGTTCTCCGGGCGTACCGGAACTTCTCGTGTGGAAGCGAGGCGGCAGCCGTATTCTGTCATTAATCGTGTTATCGACGGTTTGTTTTGATGCTTCGGGGGTAGCTTGCTGTAATGCTGGTTAGTTGCTACAATGTCAACGGCGTCATCGCGGTCGTCGTGCGAGGTTGCCACGAAGTTTGCAAAGTGTGTCGTAGCATGGTAGCGCACGCTTCTGGGCGCTCCTCGAGATCACAACAGATACCACTGTTGTAGTTCAACAATTGCGAGATAAGATAGCTGCAAAACGCTTTTATGGCGTGCGCGGGTGACGCGGGGACAGCTTGCAAAAGATAGCGCCATCAACCACCAAAGACGAGTTAAGTGCAACAAAGATGCTGCATCCAAACAGTGTACACGTATGTCAATTGCTAAAAGCTAAGCGACGTAACTCTTTTTTTTTCATTGCCGCAATTCTTGCTTATCTCGAAAAAGTCTTCATAAAGTTTGCCCCATATAATAAACGCATCCCCTACTTTGGTCTGATTTTTTGAGAAAAGAAGTGAGTTCATTACGTAAATACGGTATTTTTATTTACACATTCATGAGATACTAAATTTGTGACATGTTAAAACCCATATTGAAATAGCTATGCTACAACACAGAGCATATTGTAGCTTGTGAATGCTTATCCTTGTTTCAACTTACATGATAAAATAATCATAATGAATAACTAATAAAGGATTCCCCACACAAGTGTCATAATGTCAGTTGTTTCATATGCAGTGTACAGTCTAAAAAGATCACAATCATAATGCTTGCACTGATAAGATTCCATTTGTGACCACATAACGGCAAGTGGCTAAACTGCTAAAATGCTTGAGTGGTCAAAATGCTGTATCCATGCATTTCCTCGAAAAATAACTGCTTCACAGCAAACCTGAAGGGCCGCTCGTATGTGATGATGCCCGGTCCAAGCTGGCTTCTGGAAGGGAGGCTGTCTTCTGCTTTAACCTCCACAAAATGTTCGTTAATCACAGAGTGGCGTCGCCTGCTGCCACGTGACGCACCAAGCTGCAAGTTTTTGTCCAGCTGTGATTGGGCAGTACACCGCACACCACCTGGTGTTCCCACATGTCGAACACTCTACAAGAAAAGATCAAGCGAAACATATTCCGCATTGTTGAGAAATTATGATTAATGCGACTTATATAGGGAAAAGCCGACAGCTCTGGGTACACGAGAGCGAAGTGCACAAATGCCTCGCAAGACACCATATTCAATGTAGCCTTTTTTAAGTGGTCTGAGGGAGGTCGAGTGGCTTGTGCACAAGCGACAGGATTAAACACACATTGGCCGATGAAAAAAGAACACATCGTAAGAGATTTTTTTCATTGTGCACTGACACAGCGACAGAAAGGGGGAATGGCACCAGCGCCACTATGAGCTGTAGGCTTTATTCCGCAAAAGAAAACACATGTACCGATGCTGTAACCCGCTGCCCATGCGAACTGTCGTAGGTGCAATATGCGGAGCTACTGCGTCATATCTGCTGCTACTCCTTGTTTTCAGAAGCGACATTTCGTTTTCAGAAATAGTTACTGACAGGTGGCTGCTACAAGATGACTGCGTGATGTAGCTGTGATATACGTCTGCGAGCTCTCATGTGGGGCGGTCTAAGTGCTCTAAACACAATGATGGTATCCGAAAAGCGTGCCTCACATCCACACAGTATTACTACAAAAACAAAGATTGACATGAGGTTGTTTTTCAACCAACAACTGTAGAATTAATTTGCACTGCACTCACCAGTGTTCCAAGATGTAGAGTTGGATAGGGATTCTCCTCGGTTGGACGCCCATCAACAAAGTGAACTGAACATACCTGAAGAAGTAACACCATTGTTACAATATTTTTTTCGCAGTTCACTTTTGTTTGCACATTGACAAAGAAAACAAATCAACAAATAAAAAGCATGCACATGGACAATGTACGAAATTGTAAGTGCATACTGCCACTAAAGAAACAACAGTAATATTCTGGAAGTATACTTACCTTCAGAATCTAAGCTAGTTGAATAATGTTGCAGCGTTATTCAGTGCCGTACTTTACTTAAGTCAGCAAATACCTAAATAAAGAATGAAATGTAAAAAGTAGGCAAGTCCAAATTGATGCACTAGCATCTTTTTATTGATTGCACTTGAAAGTGCAGCAAACTACAAATCAGCTGTTTCTCCCTGCTTGGTGCTTTTTACGATCTTCAAGAGAGCGCAGGCTGCACATAATATGATAAAAATGCAACCACCACTTGTTGCCTTGTTGAAAACAAATTTTCTGCTACAGCATCCGAGCATGCTCAGCTTTGCGCCACCATTGTAATTGATTGATTTGTGGGGTTTAACGTCCCAAAACCACCATATGATTATGAGAGACGCCGTAGTGGAGGGCTCCGGAAACTTTGACCACCTGGGGTTCTTTAACGTGCACCCAAATCTGAGCACACGGGCCTCGACATTTCCGCCTCCATCGGAAATGCAGCCGCCGCAGCCGGGATTTGAACCCGCGACCTGTGGGTCAGCAGCCGAGTACCTTAGCCACTAGACCACCGCGGCGGGGCGCGCCACCATTGTAGGGCACAATGTAACATCTTATCTTTGTTCTAATTACGGTGTGCTTCCAATATACCGATAAAATGCAAAATCGAACATTGGGAAAATGAAATCGGTTGTCACGCTTCACGATTTCGAATAGCCATTCATCTTCGCCTTTTGCCTATAGACGTCAGGCACTGCCCAGGCAGTGCCTGACGTCTATACACCGCCAACAGCGCCTCCATCAGAACCTTAGCCCTAGCTGGGTAGTACAAAGAGGAACGTTCTCAAGCGAATGTGCATAGGCCTTGATAAAACATCCTCTTTCGTGGGTGTCGAGGCAAGCTTTTGTCACAATCAAAGACCTGAAAAAAGCTTCTTCCGCCAATACACACTTCAGAAAAGTAGGCAGATCATTAAAGCAAGCTGCAGCCCATGGGTACAGGGCAAAATGAGTTTCAGTTATATCGCCTTGCTGCAACTCGCAACTACAACTGAGGATTGCATGACCTATAGTTGGAGGAAAACCCCCTCACATGCGTTCTGTAGTGTCTAAATGTTAAATGAGGGTATAGTATCAAAGCGAGGAAGTACATATACAATCAATTCACTTTGCTATGTATCTTGTGATCAGCAATACAAACATCACACGGTGAGTATTCAAAGGCCTCTGCTACTTTACCGCTGAGCTACAGTGACGGTCAGCCCTCTGTCCACGTGGGAGCTCAATGCCACCTGTTAACATTGGGGTGAGTGTGGAACACTTTTTGCCTGTTTTGGCATCACATGGTTTGTAATTCTATCATAAGATGGCAACTGGCAATGATCCCTGGCCTACCATCTCAAGGCAGAGCAAGACCCTCGCTACGTGAGGGTTTCTGTGATGCGGGTTCTTGTTGCTGATTTGTTTTTCTCCCGGGCTGAGCCTCAGAGAGTTTTGTTAATAAGGACAAAGCCGTTCGGTTTCCAAGAAACACACAAAAAGTTTAATTGAAAAGTAAAAAGGCAAAGATTCCTCACAAAACAAAACACTTAATAAACAGTTGACTGGACATGACGAAACACATCTGTAAACACCCAACAAGAACGTTCAAAGTCAGTAACTAAACCTAACGTTCGAAAGGGGCTGAGTGATGGGAGTAGCGCAAGAGTATCGGTGCAGTCTCACCCACAAGTTGGTTTTCGGCGGTGATGAGAAACCGGAACGCCGTGACTCCTGCGTCAATGCGTGGGCTGGACGAGGACGAGGGAACGCTGGCTGCTGGCGACACGTCGAAAAGCCCTACCAAATCGTGATGGTTTCGGCTTGAGGAGCGTGGACACGTCGGAGACGGGAGAACGCAGGCTGGTGGCGACGCGTCCGGGAACTAGGGTCGACCTAGTCAAGCAGCTGGGCGCACAGCTCGGGCCCGGAGCCCGACGGCTGTAGCTCGCCTGCCGGAACCGAAGTCCGCAGGCTCTGGAAAGGAGTTCAGGACCGGATGGCCACGGTCCTTTGGAGCGGGAACCCGACAGCAGGAGGCCCCGGCCGGTGGAAGTCCTGTAGGCTCGGGTCCGGAACCCAACGGCCCATCTTCAGCGCCCGGTCCGGTGACGACCTTCCGCTTGCACTGCCTGCCTCGAATTCCCCTTGCTCTGGTCTCCCCAGGCTCCTGCTTCAGCTCTGGCCCACTTGTCTCGTTCTCATTGGAGATACTACTGTTTCGTGGTGTCAAGCCATTGGGCCTTGAAATCTCCGTGTTCGCTGCCCATTGGATGTTTTACCTTTTGTTTACTTCACGTCCTGCCACGCATCCTCGTGCTTGACGCTCTTTAACGTCGTCATTCTTGTTTAAGCAGCACCGCACGTGCACTCTGGTATTTCTCCTTTTGTTTTTTTTTTTTTTTTTTTCCGTGACGCGCACTTTTCGAAGGCGCGCACTTTGAACGCGCACCACACATCACATACGCCCCCCTTTTATTCAAGTTTTTTTTTTTTAGAAAAAAAAACTGCCGATGAGTGCGCGTTCTGCACTACGTCACAATTAAACCACATATTTGCACCACGCAGTTCAACACATCACCGGGCTACAGTTCGCTACATCGTCCAAATGTCCACACTTAAACTTTAGATTCACCCAATTGCATTTAAAAGTTCTGAAACCCGGAATAAACCTTTTTACTACAAAATCGACTATGGACAAAGCTACTTGTGTCCGCATCTAAAAGTCGAAGTCCAGAAAGAGCTACCGGTTTTCTAACCCTACACTCAGGTTATCGCGTCCCAAACCAGACGCACTGCCCTTCTCGCACGTTTCGAAAGTAACTGTGGCAAACATGCTTTTATGCACTTTCGCTGAAACGCGTGTCTGCGCCCCCGCCGGCCACATGAACGCTTACCGGTCACAGAGGAACAGGGCGCGGTCTCGAGCCGTCGGCGTCGACACGAAACGCACTGAGACACGAATGTCCAAATGCCACAATCTCTCACACAAATGCTTTCTTTTAATTCACCATCTAATGAACACAAGCTCGGGGTGCCCTCAGCAAGCCCAAACGCTCCGACAAGCGTGTGAGGTTCCTGGATTCTTGAGAAGGGATGCCGTTGTGCTCGGTCATTATACAGCTCATCTTGAGTGGACTTAATTATAGGTTCAAAACCAATCACGTTCTCAGGTTCAAGACCCTGTCTGGCATTCTCCATACCTACTATCGAGCCCACCTCCGATTCGATACTGTTTATTTTGAAGAGTGCTTCAGCACTCCCATCGTGTTTTCTCGGACAAATAGCAGTTACGCTATCCTGTGAACTAGAATCCCCTCTCTCTCTGAGTGAGATATACGTATGGTCTAGGACCATTGACGTGGTGCCTGCTGCTACCTCTGTCGGTACAAAACAATCAGTGGCCACTATATCAGAGCCTTCATGGCATTCGCTGCCATCTTCCCAATGACGTTCTAGCGCTCCTTCCATGGAGCTATTGAGAGGTAGCCCTACCCCTTCCCGAAATGTGCTCGGCCTTTGAGACGTTCTGATACACACCTCATTCTGAATGGAACTTCTTTGTTCCCTGCTATCGAAGCTTTGCTCCACCACATTTTCCACAGCTTCTAGGTCGCCCATATCCAGGCGCTCTTCTTCATAGGTGCTTGGCCTCTCAGAGGTCCCCAAGCAGCTAACGGAAGTAATATGTTCCCAGCCAGAGAAGCTTTCCGTCGCTTCAACAAACTCCTCATGACTCCTGCCTTCTTGGCTGTCCACCTCTCTGCCTTCCTCTATCTGAGCTTCTCGCTCCGAAGTAAGGCTGTCGCGAGGTTCGAGGCCAACCTTGCAGGAATCGACTTCCCTCCAGCAAACGCTGCTATCGGAGCAAACACTCACCGCTTGCTCGACCTTCTGCATCGCCAGCTGCCCCCTTTTCGCCATCGCAAGCTCGAGTCGCCGCTCGAAGTCCACCCTCTCTAATTGGAGCTGCTGCTTCAGTATGCGTGTCTGACGCTCTAGCAACACTTTATTTTCACGCGTTACGCGCTCTAGCTCCTCCTTCTTAGCTCTAAGCACCAATTCAAGCTTTTCCTTCGCCGCCTTTCGTTCTGCAGCCCGTTGCTCACGCTCCCTCTCCATCCGCTCCTCGTACCATACTCTAAACTCCGCTCCCGTCAGTCCCATTTTATCCGCCAACTCAATTAACTCCCACGTGTTCGTCATCGTGTTAACCGCGTCAAAAAAAATCTACTGGAAAAACAAACGACTTTGTCCTGTCGCGGACGCCAATTTGTGATGCGGGTTCTTGTTGCTGATTTGTTTTTCTCCCGGGCTGAGCCTCAGAGAGTTTTGTTAATAAGGACAAAGCCGTTCGGTTTCCAAGAAACACACAAAAAGTTTAATTGAAAAGTAAAAAGGCAAAGATTCCTCACAAAACAAAACACTTAATAAACAGTTGACTGGACATGACGAAACACATCTGTAAACACCCAACAAGAACGTTCAAAGTCAGTAACTAAACCTAACGTTCGAAAGGGGCTGAGTGATGGGAGTAGCGCAAGAGTATCGGTGCAGTCTCACCCACAAGTTGGTTTTCGGCGGTGATGAGAAACCGGAACGCCGTGACTCCTGCGTCAATGCGTGGGCTGGACGAGGACGAGGGAACGCTGGCTGCTGGCGACACGTCGAAAAGCCCTACCAAATCGTGATGGTTTCGGCTTGAGGAGCGTGGACACGTCGGAGACGGGAGAACGCAGGCTGGTGGCGACGCGTCCGGGAACTAGGGTCGACCTAGTCAAGCAGCTGGGCGCACAGCTCGGGCCCGGAGCCCGACGGCTGTAGCTCGCCTGCCGGAACCGAAGTCCGCAGGCTCTGGAAAGGAGTTCAGGACCGGATGGCCACGGTCCTTTGGAGCGGGAACCCGACAGCAGGAGGCCCCGGCCGGTGGAAGTCCTGTAGGCTCGGGTCCGGAACCCAACGGCCCATCTTCAGCGCCCGGTCCGGTGACGACCTTCCGCTTGCACTGCCTGCCTCGAATTCCCCTTGCTCTGGTCTCCCCAGGCTCCTGCTTCAGCTCTGGCCCACTTGTCTCGTTCTCATTGGAGATACTACTGTTTCGTGGTGTCAAGCCATTGGGCCTTGAAATCTCCGTGTTCGCTGCCCATTGGATGTTTTACCTTTTGTTTACTTCACGTCCTGCCACGCATCCTCGTGCTTGACGCTCTTTAACGTCGTCATTCTTGTTTAAGCAGCACCGCACGTGCACTCTGGTATTTCTCCTTTTGTTTTTTTTTTTTTTTTTTTCCGTGACGCGCACTTTTCGAAGGCGCGCACTTTGAACGCGCACCACACATCACAGTTTCATTTAGCCGTCGAATATGATCTGCCTTTTAATTGTTCAGCAATTGAGCGTATACCATTCTATAAGTTAGCACTATTGCCCCTTTTTGACATTCTATGCAGCGGTAATACCAAAGCAAGTCACAAGCAGTTGTATGACATACATTCTTTATTGCCAAAAAGCCCCCACTTTTACGTCACACTGATGTGCAATGCAGTGAAAGTGAGGAAAGGGCAGACTTCCTAAGACCTTGTGGTTGCTCAAATGGACAATTATTTTTTTTCTTAAAATAAAAATTACTCTCATGAAACACTCTGCATGCGTTACCAAGAAAGCATGCCATGCAACAATATATAAGTCATATTTTTCCTTGGACTACTAGATTACGAAAATTAAGCCGCAATATGAGTCAAAGTGCTATTTATCCCCACTTTGTCACAATATTTTAGCCATATTCTTGCTTTATTTGCTCCCACAGTATTGTAATTGTTTAATGTAGTAACTTATAAAACAGAAATATAGATATATTACTGAAAAAAAATGTGCTTTTTACAAAAAAACGATAAACATGTAAGGGAACAGAAGTAAAGTAAAACAAAAAGGAATATAGTGTCGAAGTCATGAAAATGTAGCGCCTTGAGATTAAGGAAGAAATTGATTTGCAGTATTTCTGAAACCAGTAATATTATATAAAATATTTAGCACGACACAGTTTTACTTGGGTGGCCAAAGTTTAAGGTGACCTTTAGGCAAAACAAAATGTTTTTTTCAAAATATAATGCCTATTACTTCTCATATTCACATATACCTGCATGTTTTTTTTTTTTACATACCTACTAGAGATGGTCGAAAAGTGATTAGGTACACTTGATATGCCCTTAGAAATATATTATGTACAAAAAGAGGGAGACAGAAAAGTATTTTTGCAGATCCAGTGCTTTCTATGCATCGAGAAATGACAGGCCAGCGTACAAAAACATGTTTATCTTTTCCTTTCCAGCAAGAGGGGCTGCCTTTATAAGGCACATAGTATATATACAGGGCATTTCAAGAAATATGGCCAGTATTTTTTTTTTAATTAGGAAAAGGCCTTATTTGCTCGCTGTCATCACAGATGCTTTTTTTGTAGCAACAGGCATCTTGGGAGGGTTAAAGATATAATTTAGAATGGTGATTAGGAAAGTTCATTTAATTAACTTTTATAAATTAGCGGAGGCTGCTACTTTATGCAGTGGCTGACAATGATGAAGGAATATGCATGAAGTGGGTATGGGCCATAATTAATAGGTGATCAAAAACAAGTTTTCTAATGGGCTGGAGCATTGGGTGACCCACCCGTTACGCAATTCGCATTCTGAGCTAATTTTGGCAGCTAATTTTGAAAAACCGGCCTCTAGTAGTTATTGAAAAGTAATAAAGTTCTCCTTAATTTTGTGGCGAAACTGAAACTAAAGTACAGATGAGCACAACAAGCAGACGACCACAATGACGTCACTGTTTAAAACAGAGATTGCAGAGGTGCAGTTCTTGATTGATCAGCGAACTGGTAGCGCGGGAAGAACACAGACACGAAGCAAAGAGGCGGCACATAGCACGAGCGCTCGTGCTGTGTGTCGGCGTTGTAGCGAGTCGGCGTTGTAGGGCTTGGGACGAGAAACGTGGACTGCTTGCATTCTGGGTGCAGCAGCTGATGAGTTTGTGGTAGCGGCAATCTCGTAGGTCACAGGTGTGACCTGACGAATGACTCTGTAGGGCCCAGTGTATCGCGACAGTAGTTTCTCGCAGAGGCCAACACGTCGAGATCGGAGCCACACGAGAACAAGAGCTCCCACAGAAAAAACGACATCTCTATGTCGACGGTCATAAAGGGACTTCTGTGCTGTCTGTGACGACAACAACTGAGCATGCGCGGTGTGAGGGCACGGGTGATCGCATCCTGAGCGTACGAAGCGGAGGATGGATGGTCTAATGAAAGCAGTGTGTCGAAGGGCAGTAAAGGATGACGTCTGAAGAGTAGATAAAAAGAGGAGTAGCCCGCTGTTACATGACGCGACGAGTTATAGGCGAAGGTTACGAACGGAAGAGCTATGTCCCAATTAGTGTGGTCGGTAGATACGTACATGGTGTGCAATTTAGCCGCTCCGTAAGGCCGTTAGTCTGAGGGTGGTAAGATGTTGTGAAGTTGTGACGGGTAGCACAAGATCGGAGTAGATCATTAACCACACGAGATATAAAGTAGCGACCAAGGTCTGTGAGCAGGTGAGACGGAGCGCCATGCTGGAGAATAACGTCGTACAGCAGGAAGTCGGCAACGTCGGTTGCGCAGCTGGTTGGTAGCACTCGAGTGATTGCATACCGAGTGGCATAGTCTGTAGCCACCGCAATCCATTTATTTCCAGTTGTAGAAGTAGGAAAGGGACCTAGCAAGTCCAACCCCACTCGATAAAATGGCTTGCCTGGAACTTCAATAGGTTGAAAAATAGGTTGACCAGCAGGGAGAGTCGTAGGCTTCTTTCGGCGCTGGCAGAGGTCGCAAGATGCGACGTAATGGCGAACAGAGTGGTAGAGACCCTTCCAGAATACTCGTTGTCGAATGCGGTCGCAAGTTCTGGAGACTCCTAGATGTACAGAAGTTGGAGCGTCATGGAATTGTTGCAGAACATCCTTTTGCAGGTGATGCGGTACGACGAGTAAAAGTTCCGCGCCGTCGGGGTGTAAGTTGCAGCAGTACAAAATATTGTCTTGAAGCAAGTATCTGCTAAGAGAAGGGTCAGCATAACGTGATTGAAGGCGGTTAATGATGGTGAGCAGTGATGGATCCCGGCGCTGTTCGTCGGCCACGTTCAGAAAGTCAGTGATGGCTAAAACGCAGGCATCGGATTCCAAATCAGTGGAGCTAGGTGGATCAACGGGGCGCCGGGATAAGCAGTCAGCATCGCTGTGCAGCTTTCCAGATTTGTAAACAACCGAGAACGTGTACTCCTGTAATCGAAGTGCCCATCGGCCGAGTCTTCCTGTAGGGTCCTTAAGCGTTGACAGCCAGCAAAACGCATGATGGTCCGTGATGACTGCGAACGAAGTCCATATAAGTACGAACAGAATTTCGCAATAGCCCAAACGAGGGCCAAGCATTCCCGCTCAGTGATGAAATAATTTTGTTCCGCTTGCGACAAAAGGCGGCTAGCGTCGGCTATCACACGGTTGGTGCCATTCTGTATCTGAGCGAGTATAGCACCAATGCCATGGCCGCTTGCATCGGTGCGAAGCTCTGTTCGAGCTGCTGGATCAAAGTGAGTCAACACAGGTGGTGATGTGAGGGCGGTAATTAGCGATGCGAAGGAATGTTCTTGGTCCCTTCCCCAAGAAAAGGCCACATTCTTTTTGAGGAGATCTGTGAGGGGCCTAGCAATATCCGCGAAGTTGAAGACAAAGCGGCGGAAGTATGAGCAGAGCCCAATAAAACTGCGTACTTCTTGTGTGGAACGCGGAACCAGGAATTCTCGGACTGCACGGACTTTATCAGGGTCCTGTTGAACACCAGTGGCGTCAACAAGGTGGCCGAGTAGGTTAATCTGCCGGCGTCCAAATAAGCATTTCGACGAATCCAGTTGGAGACCAGCGCAACCAAAAACGCCAAGAATTGCCAAGAGACGAGACAGGTGGCTTTCGAAGGAGGATGAGAAAACGATTACATCATCCAGATAGCAAAGGCAGGTCGACCATTTGAAACCACGAAGAAGAGAGTCCATCATACTTTCAAAAGTAGCCGGGGCATTGCACAACCCAAAAGGCATGACCCTGAATTGGTAAAGGCCGTCGGGTGTGATGAATGCTGTCTTCTCACGGTCGCAGTCGTCGACCGAAATTTGCCAGTATTTGGATCGAAGGTCAAAGGACGAGAAATAGTTGGCACCGTGGAGGCAGTCGAGCGCATCATCGATTCGGGGTAAAGGATAAATTTCCTTCTTGGTGATCCGATTCAGGTGGCGATAGTCAACGCAAAAGCGCCAGGTGTTGTCCTTCTTTTTAACTAAGACCACAGGGGATGCCCAAGGACTCGATGAAGGCTCAATGACGTCTTTACTCAGCATTTTCTTGACCTCCGTCTGTATAACTTGGTGCTCAGCATGTGACACGCGATAAGGGCGTTTGTGGAGTGGACTGGCGTCGCCGGTGTCAATGTGGTGGGTTACGGCACTTGTGCGGCCCAGAGGACGGTCGTCAACGTCAAAGATATCCAGGTAAGACAATAGAACACCCCAGAGAGCTGTAACATGGGAAGGTAAGAGGTCGCTGGATATCATTTTGTCGAGGAACGCTTTATATTGCGACGTGATGACAGGTTCTGCCATGGTCTTAAGGTCAGGGGTAAAAGAACAAATCGAACATTCGTCAAGGGTGGAAAGATCGGCTAAAGTGATGCCTTGGGGAAGAACTTGGGTCGACGTAGAAAAGTTCAGAACTGGAAGTAGCACCGTGTTATCAGCAACAACCGTTATAGTATGTGGTAGTGCGATGTGGTGCGTAAGGGTCAAATCCATGAGGGGAGCCACCAGATAGTCTCCATCAGGAACGGACGGGAAGGGCGACAGATGAATGTACATAGTAGCCTAAGGCGGTAGCCGTAGAGACCCCACGGATCGTAGCCGAGTGCGACTTGGAGGAGTGAAATCGGAGCACAAAGGCAATTCGAGCCGTAAGATATTGGTAGAACAATTGATGAGGGCGGAGTGAGCGGTTAAGAAGTCAATTCCAAGGATGACGTCGTGTGGGCAAGCATCGAGGACTGCGAAGAAAACGGAAGTGTGGTGGCCAGCAACAGTAATGCGGGCAGTGCACATACTAAGCACCGATCTTCGACTTCCGTTGGCAACTTGAACAGTAGAGAACATAGCCGGTACGAGAACTTTTTTCAAACGAGATCGAAGTGTAGAACTCATAACAGATACTTGGGCACCAGTGTCAATTAGAGCAGTAACGGCGTGGCCGTCAATGAACACCCGAAGTAAAGTGCGTCTAGAATTTGTAGCCGGTTGAGAGTTTTCGTTCCAAGTCGTCAACGCAGCGCCACCTCCAGGAGCTGCACTCGTCAGTTTCCCGGGGAATGGCCAGAATAAGCCGGTGACGGAGAGCGGCGGCGTTGAGCGGAGCGTGACAACCGACCCTGAGGTGACGGCGAGCGGCTAGACCAGTTTCTTTCGGCGACGACATCAGCGTAGGATGGTTCGGAGCGTGGAGATGAACGGCGAGCTGAAGGGTCCTGAGTATGGTCATCCGAAAAAACAAGTTGCGAATAGTGTCCACGGTCCTGACGGCGGTCGACATTAGGAAAGCTTGGCCGGAAATACCACCTGTTGCAGCAATGGCGGGAGATGTGCCCAACTCGAGAGCAAGAAAAGCAGACGGGTCGATCATTGTGCATGTGCCACTCAGATGGATTTTGGTAACGTGGTGGAAACCGAGGAGTCGAAGCTGCCGCAGCGACAAGTGGAGCAGAGTGGTGGTCAGCGTTGTGGACGGGAGCGATCATGGGCTGCGGCATAAGTCTGGCGGGCTGGGGAACCTGGACGCCCAGGTTAGCAAACTCCTGACGTACGAAGGCTCGAATAAGCGAGACTGTTGCCCAGTTGTCTTGCGCAGGTGGCTGATAGAAAGCGGGTGCCATGGCTTCCAGCTCCTGGCGAACAATCCTTACGATATTGGCAGGAGGCGCAAGTGAACGGGGCGCTGCAGAATCCCCGCAAGACGAAGTCGCAGCAGTGTTTGGTAGTCTCGTGATGTGGCGGGTTATTCGCCTGCTTAGCTTGTTCAAATCGTCGGTATTCAGATATGATGGAGTCGACAGTGGTGCAGTTCTTGCACACTAGTATGTTTAAAGCATCATCAGCAATGCCTTTCAACACGTTGCTGATCTTGTCTGCCTTGGACATTTTTTTGTCATTCTTCCGGCACAGTGCCAGTACGTCTTGGATGTACGTGACGTACGACTCTATCAATGATTGAACACGCAACGCGAGTTCCTGCCTGGCTGCCATCTGACGAGCAACTGACCGACTGAACAAATCGTGAAGCTTTTGCTTGCATGTGTCCCAGCTGGTTAATTCTTTTTCATGCGTCTCATACCAGGCGCGTGCCATACCCCGTAGGTAGAATAGAACATTTGCCAGCATAACGTTTCGTCCCATCTGTAGTGCTTGCTGAGGCGCTCGAATAATGCGAGCCATTCTTCGACGTCCGTGCTGTCTGTCTCGGAAAATGTGCCAGGGTCGAGAAGATGGGGGGTAATCAGAGATGATGGAGCCGGCGCGGATGACGAGGCCAGAGTGCCGGTTTGAGGCATTGCGGTTGGACAAAGCTGGCGTCCACTGCGGAGTTCCAGAGTCGGGTTTTGTGAAGACACCTCGCCTTCCACAAAAAGATGTTACGGGGAAGATTTATTCATTGAGAGCTGGTCTTGCTAACGGCTTGAAGAGCGCACAGTCATGCAGGCCAACGGGAGAAGCTCGAGAGTCCAACCCACAACAACCACGTTGTCGTCTTCTTCATTTGGGTGCCCATTCAGCTGCGTCAGGGCAACAGTTCCACACACGTATCAATATATATATATATATATATATATATATATATATATATATATATATATATATATATACATATACATATATTGTAAGGAAGCAAGATCAGCACTGCATGCATTGGCGCGCACTCGTCTAACGGAAGACAAGGAGAACAAAGAATAAGAACAGCTGGAGATATATATATATATATATATATATATATATAGAGAGAGAGAGAGAGAGACTTAGCGGTTGTCTTAGTTTTATTTCCAACGGTTTCGACTGGTGGACCGGCCGAAACCGTTGGAAATAAAACTAAAGGAACCGCTAAGTTGTGACTCTTCTCTTCTCAAGTACGTTTGGCCCATTAGAAAAACTTCGTGCGTGCGTACATACATGTGTGTGTGTGTGTGTGTGTGTGCACGCATGTGTGTATGTGTGAGAGAAAGATGGAGAGAGATAGCAGAACTTGATTTGCATTCAACTTGATGCGATTTTTCATATGCATGGATAAAACTTCAATACCAGTGTTTAATAATATTATAGAAAAAGTACACTCACAGTTCTGCATAGCATATGCTGAGACAGCCACAAATACACGTATCATGCATGTATTAGTATTGCAAGCGCCACTTTTTATGTATTACCTCCACAACTTTGTGCATGAATACAATAATGTTGATGATGGCCAGCTGAGTAGTGTAGATTTGTATGATTCAATAAAATTTTGTAAACATCTCAAAGGCGTTCACTAATATTTGCATTTTTAAATGTAGACAGCTGTAATTGCAGGTTTGCATTTCTAGAATTAGTACTACACTTTCTTGCACATATTGAGGCTTGTGTATTGTATAATTTATTCTGTTTGCTCCTAGCCAAACAGTGTTTCTAGTGCACTGTTATTATTATTACTATTATATGACTATCATTGCTGACTTGCTTTGCTGCAGGTTTTTCTTTTAAGAATGTCTGGTATCAGAGGCGTAGTACAGGAATTATACTCATTGCATTTGTGTAACCTGCATTTCCCAAATGCACCGAATGTACCTTATTTCCCGAATGCACCAATTCTATTTATGGGAGACTTAAATTTTACGAATATTTTCTGGTTGGGCACATGTCCTTCATTAAATCCAACTTTCGCACAATTGAAACGTTTTATCGGCATATGCACTGATGTAATGAAAATATTCTTTATCAGGGCTTAAGTTCGTCACGCTTGTTTTCCGTGCCGTGTTAGGAGAAATGGACTTCGAGACGACGCGGTAAGAACACACAACACACACGACGTTTATGACAAAACACGAAGGAAAAACATAGAACACAGAACCAGAAAAACCGTGAAGCCGAATAAGTAACAAAACTGTCTGATCGAGCGATAAAACAAATGAACGCGAGTTCAAGGCGCAGAGTTCCAAAACCTCACAATGAGATGCGGGCCCCGACGAACGCCGAGGTGCAGGGCAGGAGGCGGTGACAGTCGATCAGAAGCGGGTTGCGTCTCGATGTGCGACGCTCTGGTGACGACGGCATTAGACGGCGTGGGTACGACTACGGAGCAGTCAACCCGCATCAGAGACGCGATGCTCCATGCGTGTAAATGGCCAGCCCGTCCAGCGAACAGCTTGCGACGAGACGCGATGCTCGGCGCAACCGTGACCATTAGCCAGGCCACGTACGTTGCTGTGCTGAACGTCTGACCACGGAGACGCCTCGCCGAGATCCGCGATGCCCTCGGCAAGGAAGAGAACAGCAGGCCAGGCCGCGCCCCGAGATGCAGTACTCGTGCCGGCAACGTTACTCCAGCTGGTAGTTGGACGGCAGTAGCGTGGACGGCCGCGTTCCCTGGCCGGAACCTGGATCGCCTGCGTCCGACGCTTCGGCCGCTGTCTCCCATCTGCCGCTGCTTCGGCTCATCCCCAGCCACAAAGCTTACCGCCACGTAATGGTAACACGTGGCCCAATTGTGGTACGCCACCTCTATAGGCCACCACAGGTCATCAGCTGATTGGCTGACCTCACACGCACAGCTGGCTCAAAATCCCACGCGCCTTGCCCCTCACTTCCGTCGTTGTCATCGTTTTCTTCACTCATCACAACTGACTTTAGCCTACTTCAAGATGTTACTTCGTCGACACACATAAGGAACACCGCATCATCCCTTCTATATCTCGTTTTAACGTCATCATCAGATATCATATCCCAGGTTGCACACTCACCCAGCCTGAGTGATCATGACGTCTTACACTTTACCATTATCCTTTCAATATTCCCGTCCCGTAACAGTCTCAAACCATTAGAGACTACAAAAAAGCCAATTTCACTGCTATCAACCATGAATTTAACGTTTTCCTTTATAATTTTCTCCTTCATGTTGCTAAATGCTCACTCGATGCTAACTGGAATATGTTTAAAGAAAAAATTCACGATCTTGTCAACCAGTTTATTCCAACGAGGTGTGTTCTCTCGAATAACAATGCGCCATGGTATATTAATTTCTTTAAACGACTGTCAAACCAAAAAAATGTCTCTTTCATACAGCTAAGTGGTTACAAAGCAAGGCTACATGGACGGCTTACAAAGAAGCTGCCTTGACCTATACAATAGCTGTAGAGAATACTAAGTTTTTATTTTTAATTCCATCTTTCCGAACATGCTTATCAATCATTCTGAAAACTTTTGGAATGTAATAAAACCTGCCAAATCAAAAACAATGTCCCTCAGTTCATCTACCGGCCATCCCATACCCACTACTGTGCTACTATTTTAAACAATGCGTTTATAAAAGCTTTCTCACCAACACGACATGATGTCGAACCAGCATGGCTACCGCACTGCAGCTTTTTACACATGAATCAGATAATTTTCAACTCCACCAGCATAACAAAAATAATACACAGCTTCAAGCTTATGTCTTTGTGCAGAATTACTGAAATCACAGTGATATTTCTGAAAAATATCAGTGAATATTCCTCAATTGTCTTGGAGAGCATTTTTTCACAATCATACACAACTTTATCTTTACCTTCTGACTAGAAAACAGCAAACATTATTCAGAATTCCAGGTCTGGTGATACTCATGACCCATATAACTACTGGCCCATATCGTTAACCACGATACCATGTAAAATATTGGAGCACATCATATTATCTAACCTTGTTTCGTTTCTGGAAGAAAACAACGTTTTCTACAAGTCTCAACAGGGCTTTTACAAATTACCTTCCTGCGAGACTCAGCTTGTAACTTTTACTAATGACTTAGACAATTTTTTATTGACTGTATTTTCTGGAATTTCGAAAAGCGTTTGACAGGGTTAAACATGCATTGCTTCTAGACAAACTAAGCGCACTAAACATTGACCCGAGAGTACTTGCCTGGATGCAAAATTTTTTTTCTTCCCGTTCTCAATTTGTTTTTGCTAATGGCTTCACATCTGATTCAGCTCCCATTGAATTAGGTGTTTCTCGAGGGTCTATTCTAGCTCCTCTTTTATTTTTAATAAATAATAATGATATACCCAATAACATTTCCTAAACAATTTGTTTATTGGCAGACAACTGCGTTGTATATCGTAAAATTAATGATGCCTCTGACATAGCAACCCTTCAACCCGACTTGAACAACATATTTAAGTGGCACCTCCAGGTTGCATAGAGCTCAACATTAATAAATGTAAATCGATGCACATTTTTCATTCTAACACAATGTGCCCTGTCTACGCACTAAATAACTGCCCCCTTCAATCTGTTAGCAGCTACCGTTATCTAGGCATTCATATTCCCAACGAACTCTCTTGGAAACAGCACATACAATGCATAACATCGAAAGCTAACTGCTCATAAGAATATTTGAAAAGAAATTTTTTGCTTGCACCTATGCAATCAAAATAACTGCTATATATGATCTACAGCCGCCCCGCACTGGAATACGCCTCATCCATCTGGGATCCTCATCGAGTCACATTAATGAAACGTAATCGGTGCGAAAATGTGCTGTCTGTTTCATCCTGGGTAATTATCATCACACTGATGGTGTTTCATAAATGAAGAGTATGCTCCATATTCCAATACTCTATATTTGTAGAAATAAATCGTGCGTTTTATTATTTCATAAAATCTATTACTACAATGCTTTCCTTTGCTCACTTTGTATTCACCCGGCACCGTACCATTCAGCTCGCCATGATCATGTGCATAAGGTCAACGTACCTCGTCACAACACCTTAGCATGTTCTCAATCATTCCTTCCCAAGACCTCAATAGATGGAATAATCTACTTGCATCATTAGTAACCGTCACCGACTAGATTTGTTTTAAGAATGCAATAATAAATTTGCAACCATGAATTGTACTGAATGGCGTAACTATTATTGGCAGCTTACTGCATTCTTCGCAGCTTGAGTTCACTTTTCTTTTAATAAATTGTACTCCTTGTCTGTAATATTTACCATTATGTTTATCTTCACGATAATGTCTTTACATAATCATGTATTTATTTTGCTGTTCAACTATATTTCTACCTCCTCCCTCTACAACGTCCAAATGCACCCAGAGGGTTTCACAAATAAATAAATTGCTAGGAGGGCCCTCCTGCCCCTCTAAATATCTATGCAAATGATGTAAGCACAGACTTCCTTTGAAAAAATGTGGTTGATTATAACATTATACTACCCCGCATTGTTTCTTTTCACTTGACCTCCAGCTCTTTATGATTTGTCAAAATTTTATGGGTCATACACATAGCACCTGCTCACAACTTAATGCAAGAAACGACCCATAAATGATCCATGATGCAATGACCACTCATGCGCGACTCGGTGGCAGATCCGGAGGGAGGGTGGTAGGGGTGATCGCCCTGCCAGAGCTTGTCAGCACCCCTCACTCTCTCCTCAGTGTTTGTCGTCCATCTGCCATCCCCAGTTAGGACAAAAGAGTGGGACCACTGTGAGCACACGTTAACAATATTTGTGCCATTACAAGGTTTTTGTGCTAGTAAAAACAAAGGAGTAATGACCTCGCCCCCTTTTCTGGTGGTAATTCAGGCAACTTCCCCCCTAAAATAGGTGGCTGGATCTTCCTTTGGCACGACCACATAAAAAATAAGAGAATTCACTATACTCAATATGGCGTTTTTGTGGCCATTGGTTTCCGGCAATTCATCAAAAGCTTTTGTTGTGTAATAATATCACGGTCTTGTCACGTAATGTCACAAAACTGTGAAATCTTGCACTGTTAAATTGATTTGTGTACACTAAACAGAGCATTACTACGCTGAACAATGCCTAAACATTTTTCATTACAGTGTGAAAGTGTCACATTCGGAACACAATTCAAGAAGGCTGTCCGCTGTTCATATTGGCAGCAGCTACTTATAGGAGCTAGCAAGATGGATTCATATATGTAATAAACAAACTCATTCTTAATATAAAGGAGAAGGGGAGGGAAATAAACAGCAGTTCCCAAGTGTGCTTCTTTGCTTTCAGAGTTTTATTCTGCTTGTACAAGTCAATTAGAGATGACTCGAGACCAACTAGCCCGGCTGTGAAATCGATATCTCTAGTCGGGAAAACCGTGGACCACGACCATTCCCCTGGTACGGTGGATCAAATTGCAGGATGAGCTTGAAAGCCAAGTTTACTGATGTACTTGCGTACATTATTCCTCGCCTTGTTCCAAGTTGCCGCAATCGCTGCAAGATACTAATAACCTTCAGGCGCGAATTATGATCCACTGTCTGCACATGCATCAAGTTTGCATGGCATGATGTTAAGGCACTCAGTATTATATTCCAAGAAAGAAAATGAAGGAATTCATGGTGTCAAGTGACTTTCCGCAAGTAACGTGTAAATAAAAATCTATTTATCCTGCAGTCAATCACCTTCGATCTCTGGTGCATAAAAAGAATCAAAATCAGGCCTAAGATGAATGCACAGTTTGTTTTTTGGTCGTACTCATTTCGAACAATGAAAAAAAAGTCTTGATGTCAGTCCTGCAACGAAGCACATCGAACGATCATCGAACGTGGTATAGTCTGCAGCAAAGTGATCCTTTGCAGCAATACACAGCACAACAAAGTTAAATGACTGCTGGCTGATGACTCAGCAGGGCTGTAGAAATGTGCACATTACGTTTCAAGCCATTTGAAGAAACACACAGCGCATGACGCACCTCCCAAGTTGGATGTGTACAATTGTAAACACTGCTGCTGAAGGGGATATGATAAGCAAGGCGAAGCAGGAAACAAACGTGTATAAACCTTTTCAAGTTCCCCCAACACTGCCCAACTAAAACACTTAAACTTTCTGCACACTAACTGATTCAAAGGAAATTGACTACAGAGCAGCAGTGGTGCGATTCCTTTCTGACGAAATAAAATGAATTTCCTGAAACAAGAAGAGTGATTGGCCGATAAAACGTTTACTAGTTTCTGCCCGCATTCACAATGTCAATTATGTAAAATTAGCCCACACTGAGCAGAATACAGCGTGACAGAATCTTCCAACATTACAGAGTAACTACTCAGAGGTAGCCTTCTCTGCATTGCTTTACTGAAAAGCATCACATGGGCGACCCGCACCGACAGAGCCTGGTCGTCAGATACGGAAGAAAACCTCCACTGCAAAAATGTAGGACAAATTATTTCATTATATAATTCAGTGATTGCTGCGTAGAAGTCAAATTCCACTTCAGTTGACAGTTTCCCAGTGTGCAGCCGGCAATGACCACTGCCGAAAGTGGGAGTGGCACCACCACCCTAACCTTTTCCAGTGGTGGAGGGGGGCACCCGTGTAGAGACACCTATGACACTACTCCTCTTAATAGGGAACCAGCGCTGGAGTTTCCATGAACACCCTGGCAGTGAGAGCGCGCACATCTCAGCTGCTCCCGCAGACGAGAGTGGCGGCAGATACAGGTGGTGCGTACGCGCATCGCCGTAACAAAACCAAAGGGCACTGACAATACTGTGGCATATTTTAGTGCAACCATACATAAAAGACGGAGGATGTATAGAGGAATGAGAGGATGTAGAAAGAGGAGACGGTATTGCATCCATGCATCCAAGCCGTCAGGCGAGCAACATTCTGCTCTCGCTCTCCTGTCTAGTGCTGTCGGGCTCGTTTCTAAACCGAACGGCGCGTGTCTGTTATATTTATTCGGTAGTGAAGGCAGCCACCAGTGGAAACCAGGGCCAAAGAGTCGAGATTGAATGGCGTTTTGCAGGAAATAAAATGAGCGTATTATGCAACATACGGTCGATGTAACTTTTTTTTTCTTCATCTGGCCCGCTGAGCATTGAGTCGTGCACCTCAGAACTAACAAAGTTCTTATGCGTCCATCTATCTGACCACCACCCCCAAACTCCGATGCCACCACGTGAAGCGATAGGCAGGTAGGTTTTCTTCGTTTTTTTTTCTTTTTTTTGTAAGCAGTTGCCTGTAAAGAAAAGCTGCTTTGTCCACAAGACTTGTGTGGGGCCACGTTCACCTAAAAGATACTCTCGCGGTGAACACCCGATGCAGAGATGCCTCTGTTCAACTTAATTTGTGCAAAAGAGAAGGTTCTTGTTACGAGCAAAGCAGTGGACAACTTGAAGCTTAGCTTTCTGGAGTCAACCGATGCAGTTAGTTTTTCTCACAGGCTGCCGTAGCTAAGTAACATCAGAATTTATGGCTTGCTAGAAAAGTATCAAATGTTTTCAATTTTCACTCATTGTTTAGTTCGCCTAACAACACAGTTTCGGTTTTTTTTGCTGGCCTGTGTCGGCCTAAAATGAAGGTGTCCATTCACCATCGATAATTGCTAGGCTTTCATCTGCCAAACAAGATACAATTTTGAGGTGCGCTGTAGTGTGCATATCAAGATTGTGAGAATTTGGGGTTCTCTAATGCACACATGTATCTGGTTCACGGGTGTTCTTTTTATATTTCGCCCCCATCAAAGTGCGGTTGCGGCGGTCGCTAATCTATTCCGCGCACTCAAAAATAGTAGCGTGACACCACACGTGCTATGCTGCCATGGTGGTTTGCTTGATCAACATACCCGTGCCTGCATACTGCGGACAGGGCGTACAAACGATGCCAAAAAAAAATTATGCAGCTACAACTTACTCTACTTTTGTTTTGTTTCACTGCAAATGTTGGCAGCATGGTATCATCGCAGCACGGACTTATCAATGGGGGCATGTCAGCCAGTACTTACATTCACCCGAAACCCAGCACGCAACCAGAAATTGAGGACGAGGGAACTGCCATCACAGCACAGCACTGTCTCTTCGATACTTTATGCATAGACGCAGTCCGCTTTCCAGGGCTTCTCTCCGTTTTTTAGTGCTTTTTATGCGAGAGCTGCCTTTGGACAAAATTATTTTTCTAAACCGCAAAGCAGTATTAATGGCGCAATGGCTTTTCGAGCTATTCGTTCCAAAATGAAGCGCGGCAGCGGTACACGCGCGTGCTCTCAGAGTGGTACACTGCGGACGGTCGTCTGTGCGCGAGCAGCCGAGTTGTGTCGCGACTCGCCGTCAGGTGCTCGTTTTAGGCGCGCCACCAATCCAGCGCTGGTCCCACATAGCGCACCGTGGCAAAAGCTTAGGCGACGCTATTCTCAGGCCACTCGCATTAACTTATTTGTTACGTGAATAATCGGTAACTTACTCTTGACGCTGTGTTTGGATCGAAGTTCGCTCTTTGTAGATTATCCAGCCAGCACTGCCGCGTAACATTGTTTTTCTCGCCTTGAGGAATCCGGTGCATGGAAAACGGCCTCGGGCACGGGCAGTGTTGATGCAACAACGGCGCGTGTGTTTCGCACACCAACGTCTTCCAAAGCCTAATGTGTCCATCACAGTTCCTGCACCCGACCACAGCACAAACTTTCCCTTTCCGTTTTCCCATTGTTCAGAATACTCTTACACGTCGCCCGGCAGCACACCGGGCTCGGCAAACAGCGCTAACGAGACATCGCTTGCTACGCTTTCCGTGCGGCGGAATGGCTTCTTCCGCCTGAACCGCCCATTTCATGCCGATGCTAGAGTGACTCTAGCCAACGTGATAGATACTATAAACACTGACTTTAGTCCACAGTGACAGAATTGTTCTAGCTAAGGCGGTTGATGGCCACAACCATGGTTACAACGGACACGCCAAAGGGACGGCCACGGCGCAGTTGGTACAGTGGCGCCATGTAGAGTTAACTGAACCAATTGACTAGTGAACCCTACGTGCGACCTGGCGGGTCGCTCGCGCGGGAAGTTCGATTTCTTCGGCGAAACGGACAGTGTAACGTCCGAGGGCCTCGCACCACATGCATGGGTCTGTGGGGTGAAAAACAGAATGACGATAGTTATAACGCGAGAACAAAACGACGACCCAGAGACAAGAGGGACTCTGTGTCGTAGTTTTGTTCTCGCGCTATAACTATCGTCATGCTATACCAACTAGCCCAAGCAGCCACACTTCTAAGGAAAACGGAAGATTGCGCTCAGGAGTGATGCACAAGTCCACCTTGAGAATGTACGGCAAGCACAAGTCAGCAGCACGCAAACACAAATTCTACAACAACCATGTAGCACTCTAGAGGAAAAACTGGGCCGTAAAATCACGAAAGTAAAGACTAGAATATGGTATACTAGAAGTCATAGAGTTAATATGGGGGCAGTGGAATGAACTAAGCTCCCTAGATAAACGATGCGGCCGCGCCACTTGTTCTTGTTCACCTATTGTCCATGGCGCATACCCACTATGGTGGACCGGCCAAGAATTGAGTGGTTTTAAAAATTATTGTTCAGAATAAGAATAATGGAGATCTAATAGAAAGATTACCGATGACCTAGGAAATTGTGGTGCTAAGATCTAATGCATATAATGATCTCAATAAAGAAACGAATTTATTCCTAGAATAGAACAATCTGATTTTATACGTATATAATTTTGTAGACTCGTAAAGATTATGAAACAAATTAATTAGTCAACCTATTAGTTTCGTCAATATAGTCCCGGATGGCCACGCGTACTGTCGCATTAGAGAACCCAGAAATGGAAGCTCCAAAAGACAAAATGACAGGCACAGATAAATCCATACCAATACCACGTAAAGGTATTTCTAAAATGGTTTTTCGTAATGTGTTAAACCACCCGCCGGCCAAAAAGAAATGATCTAATGTTTAAAGTTCATCACAGAACGCGCACAGTGGCGAAGGTGCTTGAGCAGACCTGTGTTTATAAAAATTTAGATTTGGTACCCGGTAACGGTTACCAAATTTGTGGTAGCCACTTTGTGTTTACGAGCGCGGAAAAAGTCTCTTCGCCAGGGATATAATAAATGGCGATATTCGGTGATTCTCGGGTTATGGTACTCGGGCGGGTGACAGCAGCGGCGGCGCTGTAGTCACAAACCCAAAAGCAGGTGGGAAGCGGAAGTTAAGAGAGCCATAGCAAAACGTCAGAAAACCTCTAGGGAACGCACACATGCTAAGCAGCGGAGTGAGCCGACAGATGATGTTGAAAAAAAAAAGGGGAAATCTTTCTAAGCTGTAGAAGGAATGCATCCCTTCTGATCAATGAAAAGATTAGAAGAAAGGAAGCTCAGTGGCTGGCAGAAATACATAAAAAGATAGAAAGGCAGCTGCGAAATTTTGGAACCATCTAAACTCCCTAAAAAATCAGACAAGCCTAGAGCAGAGGTTTATAACTACTGCTCAAGATGCTAGGCTAGAAGGGGACGAAGCTATTGAATATATAAGAACAAGGGTGACAGAAAATTTTCAACAAAGAAGAGCTTTATGCACCATAATCGACAAGGATAAATCAAGTGGCGCAATGGTTCCATTTTCGCAACAAGTGTGGGAAAGGTCTCAGAAAAGGGTTCCTAGTAGTACATCAACAGGCCCAGATGGCATTCCAATTATGCTGATAAAGACATTAGGTCCGAAGTCTAAACAGGCTTTGAGAGAGGCAGTGAGCAAAATAATTATCGATGGAGAAGTTCCCGATGGATGGAAACTTAGCAGGATGAGCATGATCTATAAAGGAAAGGCGGCCAAAGCTGACATAAACAACTACCGTCCTTTAACAGTGATCAGTGGTCTACAGGCTGGCGATGCAGATTATAAAGGAAAGACTGCAGGCATGCATAGAAGATGAGGGGGTACTGGAGGAACTGCAGAATGGGTTTCAGAAACAAAGGAGGTTGGAAGACAATCTGTTCTCACTGACGCAGTGCATCGAAATAGCATAAAAGGAACACAGGCCCCTGTGGCTAGCATTTTTGGATATCAAGGGAGCGTACGATAGCGTGGTTCAAGAGGAATTGTGGGGAATACTGGACACACTAGGCGTGGAAGATGTGGTCACTAATCTTTTAAAGAATATCTATAAAGGTAACAAGGTAATTATAAAGTGGGAAAAAGAGGTGTCCAAGCCTGAAGAGGCAAAACGGGGGCTTATGCGGGGGTATCCCCTGTCACTCTTATTATTCATGATGTACCTACAAGGATTAGAGGCCAAATTAGAGGGAAGTAAACTGGGCTTAAATCTCTCTTTCGTCAAACGAGGAAAACTCATTGAACAGGCACTACCAGCATTGATGTACGCAGATGATATAGTGCCAATGGCTGACAACAAGGAAGATTTGCAGATATTGGTGGACATCTGCGGTAATGGGGGAGATAGGTTAGATTTCAGATTGAGTAAGGAAAAATCAGCAGTCATGATTTTTAATGACAATTAAGGTAGTGAGCTTAGCATACAGGAGGTCACGCTAGCGATAACAGATAGATACAAATATCTGGGCGTATGGATAATCAATGGGGCCGAGTACCTAAGGGAACACGAAATATACGTGTCGACCAAAGGTAACAGGAATGCAGCGGTAATGAAAAACAGGGCACTGTGGAGTTACAATAGGTATGATGTCGTGAGAGGAATGTGGAAAGGGGTCATCGTTCCTGGTCTGACGTTCGGCAATGCGGTCTTGTGCATGAGATCAGAAGTTCAAGCAAGATTAGAAATTAAGCAATGTGGAATAGGTAGGCTTGCCTTAAGAGCTCACGGGAATACACCAAATCAGGGAGTACAAGGTGATATGGGATGGACATCATTTGAGGGCAGGGAAGCTAGCAGCAAGATAAAATTTGAGAAGCGATTTAGAGAAATGGGGGAGAAGCGTTGGGCAAGGAAAGTATTCAGATACTTGTACATGAAGAATGTCGATACAAAATGGCGGAAGCGAACCAGAAAATTGGCTGATAAATACTTGGAAAACAGCAGGGGGCCAAACCAAAAAGACCTATCGGTTAAGAAGAAGGCGAAGGAAACGAAGACTGACATTTGGAGAATTGGCATGATTAAGAAGTCCGCACTAGAGATCTATCGAAGTTTTCAGCAGCAAATTGCGAAGGAAGGGATCTATGATAATACTCGGGGTAGTTTTTTACTGTTTGAGGCCAGGACGGGAATATTGCAAACCAAGACATATCGGGCCAAATACGAAGGGGTAGACATGGCATAATGACATGCAGTACATGCCGGGAGGAGGAGAAAACTGCCAAACACTTGTTAATGTTCCGTAAAGGGCTCCACTCTATAGTTCAGGATGATTGCGCAGTTTTTCAAAGCACTGTGGTTTAGAGACAGGGAGCGCAAAATCGACTTTAAGCGGGTGAATTAACTAAAAGGAGGTTATCTGACTGATGGCTAAAGTGAAGGCGCGAGTGAAAATTAAACCATTCACTGCATACTACCAGTCCTATACTTCCCTAATTAAAGGAAAAAAAAAGATAAATCTAGTTGTTAGTTCACTAAGTATTACGGCTAGGTGGCGTTAGACACCGCCTGATCTAAAGAGCACAACCACATCAATCCATCTAATCTGTCCATCCAACCAAGTTTCTCCATCCAACCAACATTCTCATTGGCTGCAACAAGCTTCCGATAGCAGACGACACCACGTGCACATACTCGGCGTGGCATGACGCCTCAGCAGCGCCGTTGGGAAAGGGCCGAGTAATATGTACGGAAGGCAAAAAGGGCAGGGGCCTTGCCAAGGGGGTGCAATAGGGGCAGTGGCCCTCACAAGCAAAAGATACACTTGCACTACCAAAGCTACGACAGCGCTAGCTCTCCCCACACGCCATGACGTATCTGTACGGCTTTGCACCCTCCCAACGCCCAGCCAAATCTTGCCGACGCACATATGACATGCAGTATGGCTTTCTTGACTACCCACAATAAACGGTGCTTCATAGTACAATTCCATACGAATATGACCATTACGCTATGAGAAATTAACTAAAATGGCGCATTCCCGTGACGTAGTTCTCCACTTTCACCTTTTTGAATAAGTAGAGCTTTCACTCGATCAGTGTAGTGGCCATTGTTACTTGCCATTCTCGAGTTACAGAACGCCACAAATTCAGTCTTCCTACAGTAAGAAAAATTGTATTTATTTTACGCACGCAAAGCTACCCGAGACAATTAAGTTTCCAGGCGCACACAGTTATTCAGTGTCAAGCAATAAACCTTCTGAAGACAACTCTAAAACAAACATATACACTTGTTCACTTGACGCAGATATATTTTTTTCTTTACATTAATACATTGCAGATGTAACTGCAGCCATTACGTAAGCCGTTTACAAAAGCCGCAACTTTTTTCTAGCTTTTACTTGCACCACCGCCATTTGTAGCTCGCAGCTTTGGTTTCTGTTGGTGTCAAGTTATCGTTCATCCACGGTAGTTTTTTCACACTTAAATTACAATTACTTCCATTAACATTCTGGGCTCCTATTCTTTCGATCGGTATCATTCTGTTAATTCTCAATAATATTGCCCCGCTGTGTTTGTGGTAGAAGAGGAGAGCGAAGAAGCGAATGGCTGCTGTGGCTTAGTAAACAGAGAAGAAGACGCGTGGAAGAAGAATCGTGGCAGTCCCGTCGTGAGCAGTCCCGTCGACTGAGCTTGCCCGTGCTCAACCTGCTGGGGTGTTCTTGGCTGAGGATTGAGTGGTTTTAACTTTCTGTCTTAGAGTCTGATTCTATAGTTTATCTGTTTCTGAGTCTAACCATATCCCTAGTGCTCATGTCAACTACTTCTCCTGGCCAGGCGCGATCCGCCTGGTCAGCGTCCCTGCCTTCTAACGAATTACCGTTAGACTCCTTTTTCCGCAGTGGTATTGACAGCATTCCCGTGGCACTGGTACCTTCAAATGGAAGCTTCATCAGACTTACAAACCCTCAGGCGGTTCAAAAGGAACTTAAGACAACTTCAAATCATTTCCAGACCATCAGAGATGTGCGCCCATTTGGGCGAGGAGGTATCGTGTGTAGGTCGCTGGATCAGACCTGCGTGCAGGATCTTCTCAAATGCACCTCATTTGCTGCTACCCCGATGAGTGCTTTTATTCCGCCTCACCTTGCATGTACCAAAGGCCTTGTACGGGGAGTCGACTCCAAGCTGAGTCCAGCTGAGACCCTAGGCAGGCTCTCTGGAGCAGGCGTAATTTCAATTTACCGGTGTAATCGCCTAGTCGACAACGAGAGGGAACCAACTGAATCTGTCATCGCGACATTTGTGGGCACAAAATGCCCGTCAGAAATAAAATTATGGCCACTGATCTTCCAAGTAGAACCCCTCGCTTCTCGTCCGATTCAATGCAAGAACTGCTGGAGATTCGGCCATAGTGCGGGAGCATGTAAAGCTAACGTTCGTTGTAGCACCTGCGGAGAGAGCCATCCTTCAAGCAAGTGTACTGCAACAGTGGAAAAGTGTTGTCTCTGTGGGGGTGGTCACTGCGCCGACAACTCTGACTGTTCCGCTCGTTCCCGGGAGGTTCAAATCCTAGAAGTTATTGACCGCCGCCGCTGTTCTCGAAGGGAAGCCATTGACATAGTTAGAGACAGGGCTTTTGGATACTCTGGTATTACAGCGCACTGCACTTCCAGTATGGACTCAAACCTATCGCAGGCTATTGAAACTGCTGTGGAAAAGGCAGTGAGTAAGGCAATGGATAAACTCATATCTAACCTTTCCGACTGTTTGGTGCGAATTCATCCAAGTCAGATTGGACAGAGTACAGACTAGTACAGAACCTGCAGTATTAGACATTACCAGCGATACCACACAGCTACGCAATGTAGTGTTGGACGAACTTTCTGCATCTGCAGGCAAGGCTAAGCAGTCACGAACACAGGTGCACTTGGACCGACATTCGCCTCAGCCGAGCACAAGTACTGCTACAGATATGAAACTCGATATACGAACTAATAAACGTACCAGATCCCCTATCTTCACCGATCTCAAGTCCAAATCTAAACGGAATGAATCAGCTATTTCGCGTGAAGATGCTAACAAGGGCGCGACATGCGCCTGTGTGGTGCGCTCAACACCATAGGTCAATTGAGGGTACTACAGTGGAACTGCCGTTCTATATTCTCAGCCTCAACCGACTTATATTACTTTTGCAATAATTTTAATCTTGATATTATAATTCTCCAAGAAACTTGGCTCACACCGGATAAAAATTTCCATTTTGCAGGTTTTCGTTCTTTTCGATTAGATCGCCCATCAAGTGGTGGTGGTTTAATGATCCTTGTATCAGGTAAATTATGCCATAGGGCGAAAATATCTTTCAGAATGTTAGACTTAGATTGTGAAATATTAGCATTAGACTTGTGTCTCCCCGGATACCACCCTTTTTCAATTGTAAAATGTTACTTCCCCTCCGGTGTGCAAAGTACGCGTTATCTTGACAGCGTTTTGTTAGCATGTAGAAAGGAAATTGTACTCACAGGAGACTTTAATTCACATCATTTGTCTTGGGGTATAAGGACCGATTCTTGTGGTAGGCGACTATGGGAATGGACTATTGATCACAACCTCTCCTGTCTGAATAAAGGTCATGTAACATTTGTCCGAGGTCAAACTAGCTCAGTATTGGATTTAACGTTTTGCTCCAATGCAATCAAGGTTTCGTCATGGGCTGTTCTAGATTCGGCAACTAACAGCGACCATCTTCCAAAACGCACATACATCAACCATAGCAAATTTCAAACCTGCCTCCGTTCTGCCATTTCCAAGCTTGGAAATGCCAGTACTAAGGAGATTGCATCTACGATTGGTTCAATGCTGGAGGGATCTAGAAAAAATTCCGAATTTTCTATTCCATCCAATAAACGATCCTCCTCTCGTTGGTGGAATGATGAGTGTACGCGCGATTATAGAAGACGAAAAGCCGCCTGGAAAAAACTTCTTCTTAATCAGAGCCCAACAAACTGGAAGGACTATCAATTCCTTGCTGGCGTATTTAAGCGTACAGTGAACCGCGCGAAAGAAGAATACGATAGTAGACATTTTGATTATCTTTATAAATCTAAAAATAAGCGGGCTTTGTTCGCTTATCTTCATACAAGAAATGTACTGCCAGCACCTTTAACGTTACAGTCATGTATCTTGACGCCGGAAGAAATGAACACCTCTCTAGAAGACATAGCGCAAGGTTTAGAACGCCGCATCACTGCTAATTTTTTGGCTATTCAGCCCGTTCTGGTAAACTTGCATGAATTTCCAGAAGTTTCTTTAGCTGAATTGAGTCAGACAGTATTATGCTTACCGAGGACGGCTCCCGGACCAGATGGTATTACGAACTCTATGTTGAAATGTTTACTCCAGGAATCGCCTAATCTTTTGCTAGAAATAGTAAATTATTCGTTAGGGATTGATTGATATGTGGGGTTTAACGTCCCAAAACCACTATATGATTTTGAGAGACGCCGTAGTGGAGGGCTCCGGAAATTTAGGCCACCTGCCTGGTTCTTTAACGTGCACCCAAATCTGAGCACACGGGCCTACAACATTTCCGCCTCCATCGGAAATGCAGCCGCCGCAGCCGGGATTCAAACCCGCGCCCTGCGGGTCAGCAGCCGAGTACCTTAGCCACTAGACCACCACGGCGGGGCTTATTCGTTAGGGAACGCATGGATACCTCCAGAATAGAAACTTGCCAAAATTGTATTGTTGTTAAAAAAGAAAATGATGCATACACGTTGGATAACATAAGGCCGATCGCACTGACATCAAACTTAGTGAAATTGGTTGAGAGAATCATCAATATAAGAATTAATGAACTTATTACCATGAGGTCAATTCTTAGTCCTTGTCAAATTGGGTTCAGGGCTGGTTGTTCAATTTGGGATGCCCACGTTGATTTAGAGAGTCGGCTTCAATTAGCTCGGCTACATAAAAAATATGCAGCTTTCGTTACTTTAGACATCGCTAAAGCATATGATACCGTGGAGCACTGTATTTTGATAGATCGATTAGAATACCTTGATTTTCCATCATACATAGTAGCGTGGGTTCACAATTTTCTTGCAGACAGGAAATTTTATTGTTTTAAAGGTGGGTTTTCATCATCTACTCATACCCAAACGAGGGGAGTACCGCAAGGCTCGGTGCTTTCCCCGGTGCTATTTAATTTACTGATGAGCACCATTCCACGTAAACAGGATATAACAACTTATGTTTATGCAGATGATATCGCATTTTTTGCGATGGCAGATAACATTCAGACCTTATATGAACGGCTGCAGACTTACCTTAATATATTGGAGAGCTGGCTCGATGGCAACAACTTTTTACTTAATCCGAGTAAATGTGCCCTCCTTGTTTTCCCGCTGCAATACCCTGTGAACATCTCTCTGTCTTACCATCATGAGAATATACCACAGGTGGAATCTGTTAAATACCTTGGAGTGATTTATCACACATCGCTTAACTGGCGACCCCATATCGAATATATCGCCGGAAAAGGTGTGCAGGCCATTGGCATATTACGTAGGCTAAGCAATTACCGCATAGGTATGAGAATAGACACATTGGTAATGATATATCGCATGTACGTTCGTCCCATTTTGGAATTTGGTTGTGTACTTTTCTCTGGAGTTCCAGCTTACAAGTTGCGGCCTCTAATTCTTCTGGAAAGAGAAGCTTTGCGCTTATGCCTTGGCCTTCCCAAAACAGTTGCCAACAATGTGTTGTATCTCGAATCGAGGGTCCCTCCGCTTTCTTGTAGAATTTGCCTTCTGACTGTTCAGACATTCTTAAGAATTTATGAATCACCATTACGACATTCAGAAACGGCCTTTATTTTCACCCCGGAATCATTTTTTGCTGCTAGATGGCCGCGATTTCACACGCCACAAATTATATTTGTGCAAAATTTACTGGAGCCTCTAAACGTACGTATATGCGACATCATGCCGAGTCGTGATAATTTAGCCCCGGTGCAAATTCGATTCGACGACATTTTTCCTAATAATGCCAAATTACTTCCCCATGATATTTTGGATGGTTTACTACAAGATCACCTGCGCCGTATTACAACGAACGTTATTATTGCTACAGACGCATCGCAATACGACGAGAAGTCAGGGGTTGGTATTTTCAGTCCGATTTTAAATTGGATTTATTCCCTTCGACTACCCAATTTTATACCTGTTTTTGTGGCTGAGTTTCTGGCAGTAGTGCTCGCCTTACGCAACTTAGATACAGCAATTACATCAGCTGTCATAATAACAGATTCCCTATCTCTCTGTGCGGCACTGTCTGTTGGTGCTGATAATCACGTAACAAAGGCGTTCCGTGCACTAGTACCTGCGCATTTGAGAAAAATACGATTAGTTTGGGTGCCTGGACATAAAGGTTTGTTTCTAAATGAAATAGCGGATTCTTTAGCTAAGTCGTCATTCTGCCAACCAATTCTACCACTCTGTCCATCATCCGCTTATGTGAGTGCTGCTCGATTCCGCAGACGTACGCTTATGCAAGTCTTTAAAGGTTCAACACTAACAAACTCTACAGAATATCGCCATTTATTATATCCCCGGCGAAGAGACTTTCGCCGCACTAGAAAACAAGAAGTAGCTATCACAAAGCTGCGTTGCCGGGTACCAAATCTAAATTTCTATAAACACAGGTCTGCTCAGGCACCTTCGCCACTGTGTGCATTCTGTGATGAACTGGAAACAATAGACCATTTCTTTTTGACCTGCAAGCGGTTTAACACATTACGAAAAACCCTATTAGAAATACCTTTACGTGGTATTGGTATGGACTTATCTCTGCCTGTCATTTCGTCTTTTGGAGCTTCCATTTCTGGTTTCTCTAATGCGACAGTATGCGCGGCCGTCTGGGACTATATTGATGAAACTAATAGGTTGACTAATTAACCAGTTTCATTATCCTAACAGGTTCACATAATTATATACGTATAAAATCTGATTATTGCTCTATTCTGAGAATAAATTCGTTTATGTAAATATTTGTATGCATTACATTTAGCACCACACTTTCCTAGGCTATCGGTAATCTTTCTGTTAAACCTCCATCATTCCAAATATGAACAGTAAATGTTGAAACCACTCGATTCTTGGCCAATCCCCCACAGTGGGTATGCGCCACTAACAATAGGAAAACAACAACAACAACATAAACAGTCGTCCACTTTGAGTTCCTGTCTCGTTTCCTCTCGCGACAGACTGGTGGACGTGCTGGGTACTGTACTGCAACATCTTATGCCTGCTGGTCCTGAACCAGAAGCAACCACCGCCAGTGCACCAGGGTCTGCTGATATCCATCGAAGCAGCCGCAGCCTTCAAGGACTACCACCACAGTACGGCCCCTTGGCAAGTTTCCTGAGGACAATGTTTACGACATCCACAACCCAAACCGAGCATGACCCATTCGCTAGCGTACTCATCAACACTCCTCGCACATCGAACCCATTCCATGGCGACGCCGGTGAGGATGTCGAAGAGTGGCTTGACCATTTCGACCGGATCGCTGCCATCAACGACTGGGACAATCGCCGTAGAGTTGAAGAACGTGTACACCTCCCTCTTAAACGCGGCAAGAGTGTGGTACGAGAACCATGAGACTTCATTCACAAGTTGGCAGCTAGGAATTTCTTCGGCAGCTTGGCGAGGCGTTCAGTAACCACGAACGAAAAAAGAGAGCGGAGCAGGCACTTTCTTCGCGGTTTCAAATGCCAAATAAAAGCGTCGCCATGTTTGTTGAAGATATGTCGCGATTGTTTCGACGGGCTGACCCCCACATGCCAGAAGACAAGAAGGTGCGCCTGCTAATGTGAGGCGTAAAGGAGCAACTTTTTGCGGGCCTTGTGTGCAACCCTCCTACGACTGTGTCGGAGTTCCTACGTGAAGCCACAATTATGGAGCGCATGCTTCGGCAGCCGTTGTCCCAGTATGAGCGTCAGACGGCCATGTCCGCTGCGTGTTCACTTGTACCAGGAGGTGATAGCCGGGAGGTCCTCACAGAACTCATACGGCAGGTTGTACGCGAAGAACTTCGGAAATCTTATGCAGCATCCCCTCCCAGTAGCGCTGCTCTTACGGACGTCATTCGTAATGAAATCAGGCAGTTCGTTCATTCCTGACCATCATAGCAAGTCGGACCTCCCACGCTTTCCTACACGGATACACTACGCGTCTCTGTGTGGTCGACGGCATATTTTGCTCATCCACCTGCTAGGACCCCCACACGCTTTCCAAGTTAAGCCCTTCGCCCGCCTTCTCAGGCCGATTTTCGTCCCGGCCCGCGGAAGTCCACCGTCTGGCGCGTGCACCCGACAATCGTCCTTTGTGCTACCATTGTGGCGAAGTTGGGACACATGTACCGCGACTGTTACTACCGACGAATAGGCCAATGCGGATTCTACTGAGATGCCCGTTGTCCACGCTATGGTGAGCGCCCGCAAAAATTTGCGGATTACTTGGAAGGTAGCCATCACGCTCCTGTCCCGCCGCAACGAGAGTCACGGTCACCATCAGCCCGTCTGTCCGCATCAACTCACCGCGCCCAACCCGCCTTTGGGTACCCTGGTGTCAGTGGTGCAAGCCCACGCCAGGGAAACTGAAAACGGCGACCTCTGCAGGTGAGGTCACTGTCACGCGAACTGACAAATACCCTCCACCGCTGCCTTACGACATACCATTAAAGCCTGTTTCTGAAATCGCCAACAGAACGTCCGCTGCCATTACCGTTTCCATCGACTGTTATCCGGTGACTGCGCTTGTCGACACGGGAGCCGATTAGTCGGTGATGAGTGCTTCATTGGCCACCCGTCTACACAAGGTGATGACAATGTGGGACGGCCCTCAACTAATCACCACTGGAGGACACCTCGTATCCCTCATAGGAAGGTGCACTGCCAGGCTTGAGATTTGTACGTCAGCTTTTGTAGCGTCATTCCTTGTACTGCCCAATTGTTCTCGGCCATCGTTTCTCCAAATTCCGACATCAAGAACAAACATCGTGGCGTGAACTCACGCGCAGTTGATGATTGCGTCACGTTGCCACCTCGCAGCAGTATCTTCGTGCTTGTTAAGTGTCCACGGGAACAGTCAATTACGGGCATCGCCGAAAGTAACCTGACGTTATTGCTTGATCGGGAAGTCGCCATTGCTCGAAGTCTCATTCAACTCCAAATTGGCTAGACTACGCTTTTAGTAACGAACTTCAGTGGCGAATACAGGCATTTTGCGAAACGCACAACCATAGCTTACTTGGAGGCATTGGACGATTTGGACGCCTTCCCTTTGATTATGACAATCTCGACTGAGAACAGCTGCGATACTGACGTGACTAGTCGCCTCAACGTCAATCGCCAGTAAGAAGACTCCGAGAGGGCAAGGCTCCTCAGACTCCTCTCATCCTTTAGTGACTGTTTTGCCACTGCGTCGAAAGTCCGACAAACCCCTCTAATAAAACACAGAATTATCACTGAGCCCAACGTCCAACCCCTGCACCAACATGCTTACTGCGAGTCGCAGAAGGAGCAGGATGCCATCCGTCTTCAAGTGAAATAAATGCTCGACGACGACGTAATTCAACCATCGACTAGTCCTTGGGGGTCACCAGTTGTTATGGTTAAAAAGAAAGATGGTTCAGTACGATTCTGCGTCAACTACCGCAAACTGAACAAGATAACGAAAAAAGACGTATATCCTCTTCATCGCATTGATGACTCCTTGGATCGCCTGCGACACGCCCGTTACTTCTCTTTCATGGATCTCCGTAGCGGATATTGGCAGATTGAAGTAGATGAACGGGGCCGAGAAAGAACAGCGTTTATTACACCTGATGGTTTCTATAAATTTAAAGTTCTCCCTTTTGGCCTGTGCTCCGCTCTAGCCACATTCCAACGAATGATGGACACAGTTTTATGGGACCTGAAGTGGCACTCTTGTTTAGCGTATTTAGGCGATGTAGTCATTTTTTCTACGACTTTTGAACAGCACATTGAGCGGCTTGAGGCGGTTCTTCTGGCTATTCGCACTGCCGGCCTCTCTCTGAAACAGGAAAAGTGCTATTTTGGATATGAGGAACTCGAATTCCTTGGCCATATTGTCAGCAGCAGTGGTGTCCGCCCCAATCCTGAGAAGGCTATGGCAGTTGCTTTGTTCCCGATACCGAGAACAAAGCATGATATACGCTGCTTTCTGGGCCTTTGTGCTTATTATTGCCGCTTCATGCCGAATATTTTGAAAATCGCCGACCCTCTACAACAACTCGTCAAAGACAACGTCGCCTTTGTCTGGGGTCCCAAACGATCCGACGCTTTCCGTGACCTACAACAACGCCTACAAACGCCGCCGATCCTTGGTCACTTCGACACCGAAGCAGACACAGAAGTCGGCACTGACGCGAGTAACCTTGGCCTCGGAGCTATTCTTGTGCAATATCAAGATGACGTGGAACGCGTCATCGCCTACGCTAGCCACACGTTGTCACCTGCGGAGAAGAACTACTCGACGACTGAAAAAGAATGTCTGGCGGTTGTATGGGCCATAACGAAATTCAGGCCATACTTGTAGGGACGCCCCTTCTGAATCGTGAGTGACCACCACTCTCTCTGCTGGCTAGCGAATCTGAAAGATACTTCGGGCCGTCTCGCAAGATGGAGCCTTCGGTTACAGGAATTCGTTATAACGATGGTTCACATGTCTGGCCAGAAACACATCGACGCTGACTGTCTTTCTCGCGCACCCGTCGAGACCGCTGCAGAAGACAAGGATAAAAACTTCAGCTGCCTTGCTATTCTCGCATCATTAAACGTGACTGAGCAGCAACACGGAGACTTAGAACTACAACCACTGATCGAATACCATGAGGGACGTCGCCCACAACCCCTCTCGCCAGTTTGCGCGTGATTTGTCATCTTTCTGTCTACGCCAAGGCATCCTCTACAAGCGCAACTTTCATTCAACGAAAACTGTTTACCTCCTCGTCGTTCCTGCTGCTCTCCGCGATATTTTGCGTGCTTGTCACGACGAGCCATCGTCAGGACATCTTGGCTTCGCGCGTACTCTGGCGCGGATCAAAGACAAATACTACTGGCGGAAACTTAGGAAAACCATCCGGAAGTACGTCAAGACATGCACAGCCTGTCAGCGCCGCAAAACTCCAACGACGAAACCAGCCGGTCTGCTTCAGCCTTTGCGACCCCCTCACGCACCTTTTGAAAAGGTCGGGATGGATTTACTCGGCCCATTTCCGAAGTCTACGGCTGGTAACCGCTGGATTGTGTTTGCCACCGACTACTTGACCAGATACTGCGAAACACAAGCTGCCCAGCGAGCAACTACTTCCGATGCCGCTGACTTTTTTATCAAGAACGTCGTTCTCCGCCAAGGTGCTCCCGCTGTCGTCATCACAGATCATGGTGCTACTTTTACGGCACAGTTGCTCCGAGAGATCCTGTTGCTGAGCGGCACAACGCACCGAACAGCAACTGCGTACCAACCGGAGACTAACGGGTTAACCGAATGCCTTAACAAAATTATTACAGATATGCTTTCGATGTATGTCGCCAAGGATCAGAAGAATTGGGATGAAATCCTTCCGTATGTAACATTTGCCTGCAATACGGCTCTGCAGGAAACCCCCGGCTTTGCTCCTTTTTGTCTGGTTTACGGCCGCGACGTCATCACAATGCTTAACACCATGTTGCAACCAACTCTGTCGGACATGATTACCCCGGACACATATCAACGTCACTAGACACAGATGTATTCGTTCAGCGTGCCGAAGACGCCCGGCAGCTGGCGCGCTTTCGCATTTTATCGCGGCAAAATCAAGATGCTCGACGGTACAACACCCACCACAGAGCAGTAATATACGAACCCGGTGACCTAGTCTGGGTTTGGATTCCCATACGTCAACGTAGACGCTCGGAAAAATTGTTATGTCGGTACTTCGGATCCTACCAAGTTCTTCATCGCCTCGGGGAAGTTAACTACGAAGTTGTCCCAGCAGACACATCGCACAATTCTCGTAGACCACGCTCCGCGGATGTGGTTCACGCCTCCAGGATGAAGGCTGACGAGTCGCGTTGACTGCAAGTCAAAAACTTTCTGATGTGGCACTTGCCTTCAAGACAATTGTACATTTCTTTCTCGCTTTTTTTTCATGTTGTCCTTTTTTTTCTTCTTAATGGACAAAATTTTTACTGCCTTTCTTTGTTTTTCGAAGCTGTGGCATTCATGCCATGCTGCTTCTTTTTTTTTTCTTTGAGGAAAGGGTAATGCCACGCTGTGTTAATGGTAGAGGAGGAGAGCGAAGAAGTGAATGGCTACTGTGGCTTAGTAAACAGTCGTCCACTTCGAGTTCCTGTCTCGTTTCCTCTCACGACAATATTGTGCATGACAACTTGCAGTTTTTCAGTTGCTGCCACTCACCACATAACATTCTCAAGGACATCATTACAATTCTTTGTTCAGTTTTCGACACCTTTTACGTATTGATCAATATCCAATTCGATAAAATGTTGGCCACTATTTGGCACAACTCGATTTGACACTTTCACTATTCACGCACCCGTAAAACAGCAGCTATAAAAAAAAGCCGTCGGTGCCTTGCATGCGCACTGCTTACTCAGCAGAACAATTTGTGGGAATTGAGGCTGGCCCGCTGCCTTTGCGCGGGCTTTCCCGCCTTTTCTGCCATTCTCATGTCCCGACATGTCTGCCCTCCTTTGCCGTCAGCCGCGCTGGGAAGGGCGGAGTGACGTTTAACTCCCTCACCCGGTAGCGGATGTTGACTGTGGCGCCGCGCGCGGGGACCCCGAGAGGTTTTCGCGCGCTGCGTCGGGAGCGGGGAGTACGGTCGATTTTTGCAGCTGCACATGTGACGCACCGGCAGAGCATTTGCCGGCGATAGACGTCGCCAAACCACGGACTCTGGCACAGCAAATCTAATTTGGTGCAGGATTAGGATCACTGGACGAGTAAAAGGGCTAGCTCAGCTCGGCGTAAATTAATTTAGTGACCATGCTCTAGAACTATCATTATCATATACTGGTTGACTCGTGAACCCTACCCACGACCTGGCGGGTAGGGTTCCCAAAAACAGGAAGCAACTTTCAAAACTTGTTTATTCACATTTTCCAGCACAAAAACTCAGTCACCTTTCAACTGTTCTCCACTTACATAAATACACTTAGCCATTTTTTGTTCCAGTTTTCAAAACACTCTTGAAATTAGTCTTTTGTGATGCTTGACAGCACCTTCGTTGTTTTCTTCACCTAAGCAAAACACTTTCACGTCTCTTTTCACTCTTGTAAACAAACAAAAAACACATAGGGAAAGGTTTGTGAGGAAGAAGGACATACCATTTTTGGTCCAGAACTGTTGAAAAGGCAGTGTGAGCAGATTCATTGTTGTGATAGAAAAACCAGTCACCCGACTGCTACTAATCAAGCCACTTCCTTTGCACACTGTTGTACAATCTTTTTAGCACCGCCAACAGCAATGCTTGGTAAACTAACTACCCTGCAGAAAAAATTCTGAATGAAGGATACTTTGCACATAAGAAAAAAAACACATCAGCATGTGTTTAGTTGCTTAATTTCACCTGACAACCTTTCTTGAAGCGAGGTGAAGTCTTCCACTGGCTTGATTTTTGCTTTGATTAAGGATTGTAAGCAAAGCAACGACTTACATTCCCTGTGACAATTCATGAAAATAATGGTTGAATGATTTGCAGACTCTTCTTGCAAAACATAGCACACTTACAAGCAAACGTGTTTTTGTTCAGCACTCCGCAGTTGTGGCATGACTTCGGCAGGCACCCTTTCATAGCCAAATCTTCAGTCAGGATTCGCTGCACTGAACTCCAAGTTACTCCCAATAGCTCCACAATTTCTTCAATGGTCCATCGTCTAACTTCATTGACGACTGCACACACTCCTTCCACATTTTGTCACAACTTTTGAAACAGAAAAACCACTCACACACTTCAGTTTTCATCACAGCATTGTCTTTTTAAGCTGTTCTCAACAACTAAAAAGTTTCTGCAACATCTTCTCTGAGCAAAAGGCAAAATTTCGTCACTGCAAACTGTTCAAGGAAATCATCTATTGCAAAAAACACCGATCACACGAAGCAGCTGTCAATACAGAACCTCTGTAGCAAACAGTCTCAACTTTCTTTGGCGGCGGCGCTCGCCTTACTGACTCAATAATGTTCACTCTATGCACTCTCCGTGGCAAAACTCAGTACAAGAAAAGCTCTGGACAGCAAAATAGAGGTTCGCGCGAAGAATTGTAGGCTAAGGCACCGTCTGGATCTCTTTTGGTTCAAGATGTCGTGCCAGCCTACGGGCATTATTGCCAGTGCCGTTGCTTTCCGCGTGATTGACCTAGCACTCGCGGTGCTCTTTTCTCACAAGTTGCTGTGTAATACATAATACACAGCATTGGAGTGCTATGCAACTTAGTTGAATTACCAATGCAGTCACTACAAGATAGTTGCGATGCTGTGAGAAGTAATCTCATTATTTAAGCGGCATGCACCTCCCAACACATTCATAATGCTTTGCAGCAACAGGTATTCTCGCTCCCGCTTTGTCACATACAGATTTTCTTCACGTCACGAAACATCCGTGCATTTGTTTTCGTGTTGCTCACTCATAAAATTTATTTACTCTTGCGCTGCAAAGATTCCATCTCGATTCATTATAGTAAACGGCACACGTAGACTGTTTCTTACTCTCAATATTGAATGCGCTCGCAGTTTTTTGGCTATTTTCACGACTCTTAGCCCAATATTCAGAGTTTCTCCTCGACTTGAACCGGACTTGCCACCACCTTCAATGGCACCGCTTAAAGAAGCATGTTCGAAATGAGTTTGTGCCTTATCGAAGGCGGTGGGCATGTCAAGTTCAAGTCAAGGAGTGTTTCTGAATACGGGGGTCAATCTCCTTTTACATGAGATATTGTTCTCTCACACACTGAAACAATGTTTCAATGCATGTGAAATCTCCGCACTCAACATACATTCGTGTAACATAGCCATTAAGGCTAGTCTGAGTATAACAGCCTATTGGCACTTCATGCTTGCAAGTCTGACATAATAGAGACGCCATACCATGCAACTTGTTGTTTCAAAAGAGACTTTTAATCATTTTATGTCTCTTGATACGGTTCAGTGAGTGGTCGTTTCGTGCTGTGGGCTTTTTACACCCTCAGCTATTTCATGAATTTGACAAAGACTAGGCAATGCAAAGATACTGCATTGGCATACTTGATCGGGCAGAGTATGCATATACTTACGCCACCAACATACATATGCTGATATTTGGCAGCATGCCCTCATAAGGGTAAGTGATATTGAGGTGGCCACCATTTTCGCTCGAAAATACTACTGCTTGTTTTAAAGCATAATCAAGCTCCAAACCCATTTCTCACTGTTTTCGTGTTTAGTGCCCACTTCCACTTCTCACTTTGTTCTATGCAATATAGTGTATTCATTTGTAAAAGAATTCAAAACACAATCGCTGGACAAGCGGCAACATATATGTGTCGAACGATTGCATGAGTTTCCCCACAGATTACACTGCTCAGCAGGCACCTTGCAACAACAAAGAGGTAGGCCTCGAACCAGAAGCACCGTAAAAGATGATGCGCCATTTTGCTATCCACCTATTAGTTTGGTTTCTTTTGGGCACCCCCTTGTATGTGCCACAGAACTTGGGCATACTTTGCTACTCATCACTACAGCATGGCCTGCAATAACCCTGAGAACAGAGTCCAGAGTGAGGGAGAGACAGCTACAAAGCAAGAGAGCAACAAGCACTGAGATAGAAAGAAAGATAACAAGATAGAGACAAATCTTGCCGAAAAAAAGGCCATGTGGTGCGATTTAAACCCATGTGCCTTGACCTGAGGGCAAGCATCCTAATCACTGGGCTATCCAGACACGCTAGCATAGCATGGCCTTGGCCTTGTATAGTGTAGCAAGGGGGTGGGATGAAGTAAGCATGAAAAAGAGAAACCTGATGATGAGGTGGAAAAGGTGGAGCGAGAAAGTAAAGCACATCACACAAAGAATGCGAAAAAGAAAAATGGTAAAATAAATGCAGAAATAGAAAGACACCTAAAAAGACAGAAATAAATATAGGCTAGAAAAAAAATATATAGACGCAAACATCGCATCGTACAACGACTAGTATCGCACTACCTGGTCAAGCCGCGCATGGCAGAAGCTAAGCCACACCCAATAATGGAGACATTGCTTACAACCTCTGCTCTAGTATGGAGCATAGCCTGGCTGCCTACTACCGAGGAGGAAGCTGTGTATTTCAAAGCTAGACGCGTTGGTCAACAAGGAGTACGAGCGGCAATGGGCCCACGCTTTACTGCGCCAAGTTTTGCGCGATTTAGAGCAATCCACCCGCCACTTTTTTTTACTATTCCAGAACGAGCTCACTAATTCATACAGAAGACAACGGCAATCACACTTTGTGAGTATTATTGCGCTGCCCGCCATGCAGACAGACCGCCTCAAAAACTATTACTGCGCCCCTTTTCCGTGCCTGTCAAGTCTTTTCTGCCCATGCTATGCAACGCTCCCCATCGGTAGCTTTACATAAATGCGCAAGAAACGGCAACTTTATGACACGAGCATTGCAAATGCGCACTAAAGTTGTAGTTCTCACTGTGAAGCCCACAATGTCATTTCCTTGCGCTGCCCTTTGCAGTCTTGAGACGGGCAGGGACAATTAAGACAACCGATTCATCCAAACAAAAATTTCTAACATAAAAATGTGTTTTGTGAGTACCGCTAAAGGAGGAGTGCATGCACCGTGGCATATATGTTTACCGCACTGGTGCCTTGCACTTCCTGACCGTGAAGTGACACGTGAAGCAAGCCTTCCTTTGTCATTGGCTGAGTGCCGATGATGCAACTGCTTAGGTAATGTAACATTTAGAAGATGGCGTAGTCCCAACAATGAGCTACGCCTTCACCTTTTTGCTACCTAGAATAGTCAGAATGCCAAGCAAGAAACCAAGCCTAGCTGAAGTGGGTTCCATGGAAGCTACTTTTTAAAGCACTTGTGAGCAAAGATCTTGTGGCAATGCTCACATTGTACAGCTCCTCAACTTCACCACAAATTTCGGACATCAGTGTGGTTTATTAGCCTAGCCCATCAGGGGAATCCAGTGGGCCCTGCACCTTTATGGCTTGTTGTTTCCATAACAATGGGACATGTGGTCTGTGAGGTGGTGTTTTCGTGAAAAAGATGCACTGCAGTGGATACAGGAAAAGGGACGTTCTCCTGTGTGTGTGCGGATGTGTCTCATGAGGCTGTTTTTCCGACTGAAGGATGCATTACAGTGCACGCAAGAGAAGGGCCGCTCTCCGGTGTGAGAGCGCATGTGCTCGATGAGGTGGCCTTTTACCGAAAAAGCTGAATTGCAGTGAAGACAGGAAAAGGGCCGCTCTCCTGTGTGAGTACGCATGTGCTCAATGAGGTGGCCTTTCATAGAAAAGAATGCATTGCAGTGGACTCAGAAGGGGCGCTCTCCTGTGTGGATTTGGATGTGCTTAGTGAGTTCGCATTTCGCCAAAAAAGATGCATTGCAGTGGACACAGAAAAAAGGACCCTCTCCTTTGTTCAATTGAATGTGTTTCATGAGACTCTTTTTCTCCACAAAGGACGTACTGCAGTGGACGCAAGAAAAGGGCCGCTCTCCAGTGTGCATGCGGAAGTGTCTTACGAGGTTGTTTTTCTTCACAAAGGACGCATTGCAGGGGACACAGGAGAAGGGACGCTCTCCTGTGTGAGCGCGCATGTGCTCGATAAAGTGGCATTTTTCCGAAAAGGATGAATTGCAGTGAACACAGGAAAAGAGCCGCTTTTCAGTGTGAGTGCGCATGTACTCAATGAGATGACCTTTAATCGTAAAGGAGACTTTGCAGTGAATACAGCTGAAGTGCCGCTCTCCCGTGAGTGCCTGCTTTTGCTTAATGAGTTGGCATTTCATTGAAAAGGATGCATTGCAGTGCACAGAGGAGAAGGGTCGCTCTCCTGTGTGGGTGCACATGTGAGCCATTAGCTTTGAAATGCGAGAGAATGCAGCTGGACACAACTGGCACTGTGAGGAGGGCTCGCCCTTGTGTTTCCGAAGGTGTCTGTTCATAGTTGACTTGTCCAGGGTCACATAGGAGCACTGCTGGCACGAATGAAGTCGGCCTCGCACAGACGCCAGTGAAGGCAGCTCCAAGGACGCAAAAGACAAGGAGCCTGCAAAGCCATATCAGAGCCCACAAAGGCAATGCACATCATGTTTCATAACTAGACTACAGCAGCAGGCAATACACAAAGGTTGGTGCACATCTCAGAGAAGTAGATGATCACCTTGTTTTACTCAAACCTACTACTATGACAACAGGGCACCGACAGCAAGTCTCACAAAAATTTTCATTTTGTTGCCCATGAATTATAGGCTCACCATCTGAAAACATCTGATGCCAAAATAATAGAATCTGATTTATATGCGATACCAATGCTATATGAAATGGGCAAAAGTTTTTCAATGTGCACCAATAAAAATGAACCCATTAAATTACTTACTGTGCTTTTGTTCCCAAATGAATGTTAAAAGAATACTTCACAGGTGAAAAAAATATTTCATATTTCAAGACCCAAGCTTAATAGAGAAAATATGGTGGAAATAAGCTGATGTGCAGCAGACTGGGAAAGAAAAAAAAGTGCCTGATCCCCTGTTTTAGGAATCGGCATAACACTAAAGTGAAATGTGTCTTGGCAGCAGTAGTTGAGCATTTATTGTGAATTGTCTCTCCACAAGGGTGAAGGAACGAATGTTACAGCAACCAATAGCATTGTCACGTAAAGAACGGTAAGGAGCTCGAAAGTTGCAGGGCACGCCTCAAGCATAAAGCACGCATGTAATCAGCATACAGAGGATGAGTGCGGACAAATAACTGTCACAGCGCGACACATAAAGAGACTCTGAAACAGTTTTGACAACCTTGTACAAACACGACAGGCCAGAAGACCAAGTCATAGACCGATTTGAGCTCTCGGCATAAACTGTGTAATTTATTACAATAATTTAAAGCTGTGAATCGTTATAGATTGCTAGAACTAAGTCAAACACATTTTGCAATCATCCATTTATAGAGCAACATGCTCTGGTAATGCGACGTTTCCAGGCTGCTGATTTGATTGGCTATGAAATGTGCAGAAGTAGAATCCTGTTGGAGCAGATAGCAACCACTCTGTGACCTTTGTCTCTGTTGCCAAATGGTGTTCGTGCTGCCGGGCGCACTGTGATGGCCTCCAAGAATGCATGCAACCTCTCAGCGTGCAATCTCAAAGGTCTAGATGGGTCGAAGCTGAAATCGTTGAGTGTTATTATGAGAGTTTTACAATCGCTAGCGATGCCACTGTCCCTCATGAGTTGAGGAGGCTATGCAAAGGTGAGAAGGAGGGTATAAAATAATAGCCATAATGACCTTGGTACACTGTGTGTAACTAAATTTTTGGTGTGAATAATTTGATGATACTCAAGCCTAACGCTGACAAAAACTTCAGAAAACCATTTTAGGGTCTCTTTAAAGCACGCTGCTCAAACAGCAAGATGCACCAATCGAATGCACAAGTATATGCAGGACACCAGTCACAACTCTTACTTTGTGTGTGAGGAGCGCTCCTTTTTTTGTAAAAGCCGGCAAGTGAAGTGACCTTCGTGTTCTCGCTACCCACTATAACTTCAAAGCAAACTAGCGGTGGAAGCACAAGAAGTAAAAAGGATCTAAATCCCGAGATGAGTGTGCGCGAGAGTGAGAGACCACGTCAGAGGACATCTATATGCACTCGGACTACGCCATGTGAAGATGTACGCGCATCTCAACGCACTGGTTGTCACAAGACAACAACCTTCAGACCACGCATGCCCCTCACACCATCTTGCTACAGATGATGAAAACATGCTAAAGTTGCTGAGGATTGTGAACGGTACATGGTGTATATAAATTGTTCGCCGCTAACAAGCTGGAAAACATATGCTATGTGACCTAGTGGTTTGCACCATGCACTGCGGAGTGAGAGTTTCACTGGTTCGTTGCCACGTGACTGAACATTTCCTCCTCAAATTTTTGTTTCGAATTTGTTAATATATATATTTTACAGTGTCATATCTATGGCAAAAATACGTCAGCGGGAGCAGTGGTGGACCCTGCATAAAACACCTTCATGTTGAAAAAATACATTTATAATGGTTGTAATAGCATCAAGGTCTTTAGTGGTCTGAATCACAAAGCATATTAATGTGCTTTACAGAAGGAACTGCCACAGTTTAGACATGTTTTACTAACGTCTCAGTACTGCTTTAGTGAAAGCATTATGATACCAGGGAATACAAAGTGACTTACAAACCATCATTTACATTTTACAGTGTTTGATCACATCCCATTTTTATGTGCTTTTATGTTTTTTCTCTGCGCCTCGCCCTCAATGCGTAGCGCCATGCTCCCTACTGGGTTGCAGAAATAATTGCCTTTTTTTCTATTTTCTGCCTACCACTACCACCAGCATTGGATGACTTCTTTTGATGGAACAGCCAATCAAACACTTGTTCTCTCGAACTATGCACACTCCCTGCTTCACTTCCCCTATAGCTTTGCATTTGCTCCCCTCCTCTCTAGTCACCTTCACCCTCTCCTCATAGGTACATCTTCTTTACATCTTAATGAAGGTCGAAAATAAATGTAACGCAATCTATTCTGGAGGCGTAGCTCAGCCGAACACCTGAAGCCAAGTTGGCTGAACAACTCTTCCATCCTGTATTGCGTTTCTGCCTTCCTAACCTGCTCAGTCGTATTTTAAGCAGTCCAACGAGCTAAGTGTGTGAATTAGCTGAAGCAAAAACAAGTGGCTATCCTTCTGTGTTGCATTTATGTTACTGCTGTACACGTCAAGATGGCAATGATGTCATTGCATCACAGGAGAAAACAGTTCCAGATATCAATGTTCTGTGCCACACTGCCCCTTGTGTGCGTTTTCATACTCTGCGATGCTTGTATTGTAGCCGTTTATTTGTCATATGCGAAACAGCTTAGGGTTGAGCTCAATACGGTGTGCAGCGTGACTACCCTTACTGCGCATGCGCTCCCCCTTTCTCACAATGCCGATGCAAAGAGCATCTGCTAACCTTCGCTCGCTTCCCTCTATCTCTCCTCTAGGCACTCCTCCCCACGGCATTAACACCCCCTCTGCACGTGTCCGTTCCCCCACCTTCTTCTGCACTCCCCCTCTCTCACCTCGCAATGCCGGAGCAGGCAGCGTCTGCACAACCGTTCACTGGCCACCCCGTATACATAGGCACTGAATGTTGACCTTCAAGGTAGTGCCAGTAGAAGACTTTCCCTGTGCGTTGTTGCACAATAAAAATTCGCAGCGTCTGCATTAACTAAAAGTGGACTGCAAGCCTCTGGGCCCAATTGGAGTATTCTGTCTTCCATTGCCCATTAGCACAGATTGACATATTCCAGTAGGAAACACCAGGCTATCACTGCATGTTTTGTGCCTCCCCAGGTTTCTTTCCTGCACAACGCTGCAATGAGCGCCAATGTCAACATCGCTACCAGTGTAAGCGTTAATGCCCGCACGTGGTTCCCTTTAGCGAGAGACTGTGAAATTTTTAAAAACATTTTTCCTTTCAGGCCATGTACATACATAGGGGAATGACAATGCACGATAAAACAACAACACAAGGAACACAAAGCACATTCCATATACTTGTACTAATGATAGAGCTGTAAAGATTAACAATACTAACAATATAATAAAGCAGATGGAGGACAATAATTCAACTTTTATAAGGTGAGGGCAACCAGCAAAATACCATTGTTTAAGGGATCTTGAATGGAGTTAGAATACCTGCCGAACTTCCCGGATTCCGACTGTTTTTTCACATTTGAATTGGCTGAAAAATTTCCCGCAATAAAAATTTCTGTGTGATCTCGCCACACTGACAAAAATTCAATCTGATCCGATCCAGGCTTTTTCCAAAACTATTGGACTTTCAAATTATAATTCGAACGACTTAAGAGGCATTGAAGAAAACAGACAGTACAATTTCTGTGATAAGAACTTGCAAAGTTTCCCAGCTGAATTCCACTGGGTTCAATGGCGTCGAAGTTGGAATCTTCTGACCACTTTGGCGCATCAGCAGGTAGTACAAACTTTCGTATGAAACCATCGAGCAATGGCCTAAAGCACCAACATACCCAACACACCCAGTCAAAAAGACATTTTTTCCCCGCCGCGGTGGTCTAGTGGCTAAGGTACTCGGCTGCTGATCCACAGGTCGCGGGATTGAATCCTGGCTGCGGCGGCTGCATTTCCGATGGAGGCGGAAATGTAGGCTCGTGTGCTCAGATTTGGGTGCACGTTAAAGAACCCCAGGTGGTCGAAATTTTCGGAGCCTTCCACTACGGCGTCTCTCATAATCATATGGTGGTTTTGGGACGTTAAACCCCACAAATCAATCAAATCAAAAAGACATTTTTTTTCATAACTGCTGCAAGCAAGACCACAACAGATGCTATAATAGATAGCAGCAAGTAACTTAGTTTTATAAGCACGTGGTTTCGCAAGAGAACTACCGTTTGCCGCAATCGCCGAGAGCGAAACCACAGTCACTGTAATGCAATTAATGCACCTGCAGTTTAAAGGCGATGAAAGTGTAAAAAAAAGGCACAAAGTAATGCAGTATTCAAGTTGCTCTTTGCTCATAACAACGGCGGAGCGCTTTTGAGCCCAGCTTTCATTTGGCCTCAAGTAAAGCTTTGATGCGCGCTTCTGCGGCAGCCAGCTGCGCCGTCTCTTGAAAGGTCAGTAAACGTCCCCGAGGCCCGAAAAATGTTATAAAAAGAAATATGCACACTTTTGCTTTGCGAACATGCTGCCACAAAAATTTTGCTAATACGTGCTATATTAAGGAAGTTGCAGGTGTTACAACACCGGTTTCAGCTGGTTTCAAATTTTACAGCAGCCTCTCCGCCTTTTGCCCTCCCATGAAGGAGAAGGCGCAGCCCGTAGTCATGACTGGTTTAGACGAATCAACGAGTTGCGTACTGAGTCTAGTCGCCGATCAACGACTTTGCAGCACTGTATGTGAAAAGAGGGTTGTATGTGTATGTGAGGGTTCAGCTTAAATTGATGACGACGCAGCGAGCAATGGAAAGAAAAATGGTAGGTGTAACCTTAAGAGACAAGAAAACAGCAGAGTGCATTAGGGAACAAACGGGGGTGTCATAATATATGACGCGCGGGGTTAAAATATACGAAAAACAAAACAGTCCGCCGTGCGGTGGCGACTTGTGTGTCGACCTTTTTGAATGTGTGCGCCGTGCGGGGGCGAATCGCGTATGTACCGTGCGGTGGCGAAGAGGACGGCGATCGTGTGTGCGGAGTGCCTCGAGACAGGGTGAGCAGTGCGAGGGTCGGATTTCCAAGGCTGGGCGATCCTTCGCTGGGCGTCCGGTCCATGGGAGAACCCGGAGCCCTACCTCCTGCTGCCTCGACTTAGAGCGCTCCCGCCTGTTCCGCTACGAGGAGATCGGGCCAGGGAACGTGCACGAGGCCGGACCAAGGCCTTGACGCTGTGTGCAGACGGGCACACTCAGGGTTCTGCCCACGAGCATGCACAGGCCGAGGGCATCCACCGTGGAGCGGGTCCCTTGGGCGCAGCGTCCCGGCATCAACTGCCGCGGAGTGGACCTCCAGGACTTCAGGCGGCCAGACCAAGAACCGAGCTACGTCATCGAACAGACGGTCTACGCACGACGTCCTCCACTCGGCGACCTCATCGGCTCCGACAAAAAACTGTACACTGACTGTACTGCTTGACTATTTCGCGCAGTACCCCTTATGTCAACAAATGTAACTTTTACTATTTGTTGAGTCCTGTCGTGTGTGTAAAGATGTCCTACTTGTGTTTGTCCACTTGCGTGCTGCATCATTCTTTCTGGAGCGAATCCTGAGCCCAAACATAACATCACAAACTGGCGAGCCTGCCAGAATTCACTCAATAACAGTGAAAGAAAGCAGTTTCGCTCGTGTAACAGCACACGTTGGCTCCAAAATGGACTTGGAAAAGCTTACCGCTGTAGGGATTCAACTCGGGCTGACAGGCGCAGAACTGAGCAGGTAGATCGAGGCTCAGCAAGCAAAACAAAGGGATGATAGAGCTGCTAAACGAGAGGCACTGAAAGAGGCTGCAGAGATCCCGTGCTTAGCTGATGAGAGGCAGCGTGAGATCCTGCAACTAAAGCTACAACTTCAGGAAAGAGCTCGAAATGTATCGGCCACAGCTAATGACGCTCTGCCTCTACCCAGCACTTCATCACCCCTTAACCCACAGAAGCTACTTCCTCTCTTTGACGAAAAACACGATGACTTGCACGCGTACTTGCAGAGATTTGAGAGAGTAGCAACCGGTCAGGATTGGCCGCAAGATAAATGGGCCCTGGCTGTGAGCATGTGCCTCACGGGTGATGCTTTAACTGTGATTGGTAGGATGACTGCCGCCGATTCATTGGACTACCAGAAGGTGAAGAAAGCCTTGCTGCAGAGGTTCCAATTTACGGCACAGGGTTACCAAGACAAGTTTTGAAAGGCAAGAGCGGCGGACGGCGAAACTGGAACGCAGTTAGCCGTGAGAATTGCGAGCTATTTTGATCACTGGATCGACATGGCCAACGTGTCGAAAACGTACGAAGGGCTACGTGATCATATAATCTCCGAGCAATTCCTACGCTGTTGCCAACCGAAACTAGTTATCTCCTTAAAGGAGTGAGAGGGCAAATCACTTGACGAGCTTGCTAAGCTAACAGATCGCTTCCTCGAAGCACAAAAATTACCAAACATTGGAAAAGATCCCGATACCGGGCAGGGTTTCAGTGAGAAACTTAATGAAGCACCCCGGAAACCGCAAGTGAAGTGCATGCTCTGCAATCGATTCGGCCATTCAGCTCCCGACTGTCGCAGCCAACCTAAACAAATGGTAAAGTGCAACTTGTGCGGCAAACCGGGACACACAGCTGAAAATTGCAGAGGTCACCGCGCAGATAACAAACCAACTTCGTCCTGTGCATTCACAGAAGCACAACTGACTGGACATCGTCAGGGCAAAACATCAAAGTGCCCACGAAAGCAATCTAGCCGCTCAAGTTACGACGACGAGAGCAGGAAACCCGCTGTACATTTCCTAAGCGACGGGATGCCAGTAGTTGAAGGGCGATTGCTAGGACGAAAGGTTCGCGTGCTTCGGGACACAGGCTGCAATACAGCAATTGTCAGGCGAGAGTTGATTCCTGAAGAGTGCTTGACGGGCAAAACAAGCAATGTCGTTTTGCTTGATGGCTCGAGTAGTCGCCTCCCCGAAGCCATCGTACAAGTGAAAATGCCTTACTTTTCAGGCAGTATAAAAGTGGCTTGTATGAACCACCCACCGTACGATGTGGTTTTAGGAAACCTTCCAGGCGTCAGAGGACCATACGATCCTGATTCGGACTGGGAGCGAACAGATGCAGCTGAGGAAGAGTGGAAAGAAACGAATGTGACCAGGAATTCTCCACAGGCTTCAAGCGTGGCTAAATCCAAAGCTCCGCAACAAAAACGAAACAAGATGCGTCCCTCGTATGTCCCGGAAGTTGTGTCAAATGACATTACAAAAGCGCAACTCATCGAAGGACAGCAGAATGACCCGAAGTTAAAATCGCTTTTTAATAAAGTGAACAAAGAATTTAAATCTGGAAAAGGCCACAGCTATGATTTCGTTGAAGAAAATGGATTACTCTACCGTCGTTATTGCCTTGCGACAGGTAGAACATTTAAGCAGGTGGTAGTTCCAAAGGCGTTTCGACGAAATATTTTAGAAGTTGCCCATGAAAACATCATGGCTGGGCATCAGAGAATCAAAAGAACAACCGATCATATTTTGCAAGAATTCTACTGGCCCGATTAACACGGAGACGTAAAACGCTTCGTGAAGTCATGTGACATATGCCAACGAACAACACCTAAAGGAAAAATAGGAGTCAATCCATTGGGCAAAATGCCTCTGATCCGCACACCTTTCGAAAGTGTCGCAGTGGATCTGATTGGCCCCTTTTCACCAATGTCAGACCGAGGAAACCGATACGTTCTGACCTTAGTTGATTTCGCAACTAGGTATCCGGATGCTGTAGCACTTCCTGCAATTGATGCCGTTCATGTTGCCCAAGCGCTTATAGAAATGTTTTCTCGCATTGGTTTGCCCAAAGAAATAGTGACCGACCAGGGAGTAAGCTTTACCTCCGACTTAATGAAAAAGGTTAGTCGGCTCCTCTCCGTGAAGCTCCTCAAGACGACGCCATACCATGCCATGGCGAATGGCCTAGTCGAGAAATTCAATGGCACCCTGAAGATGATGTTAAGGAGAATGTGCCAAGAGAGACCACGAACATGGGACAGGTACCTCGCCCCACTGCTTTTTGCGTACCGAGAAGTACCACAGGCAAGCCACGGGTTCTCTCCCTTTCAGCTTATCTATGGTCGTCATGTCCGAGGACCGCTGACAGTATTATGAGAGCTGTGAACGAATGAGGAACTCGACGGAGAAACACGGACAATATATACGTATGTCTTTGACTTGTGGAATCGGCTGAAGGAGACGTGCAAGATTGCGCACGAACGATTGGAGAAAGCTCGCGCCAAGCAAAGAACATACCACGACAAAAAGAGCCGTTTTAGGAAATTGTGTTCAGGCGACAAAGTTCTCATATTGTTGCCTACTGACTCCAATAAACTTCTAATGCAGTGGAAAGGACCATTCCCAGTAATTGAGCGAAGAAATGATGTGGACTACGTCATTGACGTCTTCGGGAAAAACAAGATATTCTATATAAATATGCTCAAGAGGTACGAAGAACGGGAGCCTAGCGAGCGCCAACAGGTGTCAGTTGTCACAGAGGTTAACGAAAACACCACCGAAGGACAAAATGAAGTGAACCCTATGCCAGTACTGAACCTGCATCGCACGCAATTTTGCACTGATGTCAACGTATCTACAGACCTCACAAGGAAGAGACAAAGTCACAATGTGTCGTGGGGTACAGCTCAAGAAGCAGCATTCATAACACTACAGGAGAAGCTCGGTGAGGCGCCAATACTCCTCGCGCCCGACCTTTCGAAGGAGTTTGTACTTCGCACAGACGCCTCGAATACGAGCGTGGGTGCGGTATTGCTTCAGATGGAAATGATCAAGTGCTACACCCTGTCGCTTACGCTAGTCGTAACTTATTGCCCAGGGAGACCCGCTATTCTACAATTGAGCGGGAATGCCTCGCACTTGTATGGGCCATACAGAAGTTTCATATTTACCTGTATGGAAAGCCGTTCATTGTGCAGTCCAACCACCAGCCTTTACAGTATTTGAATTCTGCCAAACACCTGAACAATAGGGTGCTAAGATGGAGTCTCCTTTTGCAAGAATATTCCTTTTATGTTCAATACATAAAAGGCTGTGACCACGTAGGAGCAGACTATATGAGTCGGGCTTAACATGTAGCAACAAACTGAACCGCACAAACTGGAAAGCGTGCTGTGCATTAACTCTTTCTTCCTGCGCATCTCTCTTAGAATAGTTGTAAACAACTTTCTTGAAAAAGGGGGTATTGTCATAATATATGGCGCGCGGGGTTAAAATATACAAAAAACAAAATAGTGCGCCGTGCGGTGGCGACTTGTGTGTTGACCCTTTTGAATGTGTGCGCCGTGCGGGGGCGAATCGCGTATGTGCCGTGCGGTGGCGAAGAGGACGGTGATCGTGTGCGCAGCGTGCCTCGAGACAGGGTGAGCAGTGCGTGGGCGGTGTGCGAGGGTCGGATTTCCAAGGCTGGGCTATCCTTCGCTGGGTGTCCGGTCCATGGGAGAACCCGGAGCCCTACCTCCCGCTGCCTCGACTTAGAGCGCTCCCGCCTGTTCCGCTACGAGGAGATCGGGCCAGGGAACGTGCACGAGGCCGGGCCAAGGCCTTGATGCTGTGTGCAGACGGGCACACTCAGGGTCAGGGTTTGGCCCACAAGCACGCACAGGCCGAGGGCGTCCATCGTGGAGCGGGTCCCTAGGGCGCAGCGTCCCGGCATCAACTGCCGCGGAGTGGACCTCCGGGACTTCATGCGGTCAGACCAAGAACCGAGCTACGGCATCGGACAGACGGTCTACGCACGACGTCCTCCGCTCAGCGACCTCATCGGCTCCGACAAAAAACTGTATGCTACTGCTTGACTATTTCGCGTAGCACCCCGTATGTCAAATGTAACTTTTACTATTCGTTGAGTCCTGTCGTGTGCGTAAAGATGTCCTACGTGTGTTTGTCCACTTGCGTGCTGCATCATTCTTTCTGGAGCAAATCCTGAACCCAAACATAACATCACAGGGGGTTAAGGATATCATAGTTGAAATCAAGAAGAAAAAATGGACATGAGCCGGACGTGTAGCGCATAGACAGGATAACCGCTGGTCATTAAGAGTGGGTTCCCAGTGAAGGCAAGCGAGTTAGGGGGAGACAGAAGGTGAGGTGGGCAGATGAGATTAAGAAGTTCGCGGGTATAAATTGGCAGCAGCAAGCACAGGACCGGGTTAACTGGCGGAACATGGGAGAGGCCTTTGTCCTGCAGTGGACGTAGTCAGGCTGATGATGATGATGATGTGAAAGGACTGGTCAGGCATAAGAAAGGAGCGCGGTAGTCGTTTCTCGAAATCACGGTGTAGGAATATTTAGGTGTTGACACTAACCGGGCGCCGCGGCGGAGAACGCGGCCAGATCTTGTTCGTTCTTTTAGTACATGCGCTGTTCGCAGCGGCGCGGGGTGCTGCGAATAAGGGGCGGCAATCGCTTGCGGAGTGGCGTGCGCTGCTACGGTGGTTATGCGCCGCGCTTGCCTTTCCGTGCAGTTAAAGCTCTTTTTCGGTGTTTCCTGCTGCAGTGTGCACAACAAGGACTAGACGTATATGTTTCAGCTGGGCGGCCGGCGCCATACGTAGCCTTTTGTGTCGTGGTTTGGGACCAGCCGCAATGATCGTTATGCAAGCTCACGAGGTAGAGCGGGCCGACGTAGTGCGTGGATGTCGCGGCCTGTGTTCTTGGTGGCTGTGATGTGTTTGTTGTTGCAGTGCACAGTGTTAAAGTGGCACGCTTGCGAAACCTAGCCTGGCTCAGAGGTCGACTAAGACGCAGTAATGGGTAAGAAGTGCTTCGTACCCAACTGCAGATCGGGCTACCAAAGGTGCGTTGATCATGTGCCGCTTTTCAAAGCTCAATCGGAGCCTGCTCGCCTTGAACATTGGCGCCGGGCCATACCTAGAGCAGATAGAATATTGCAACCGAGCGACTGTGTCTGTGTGAAGCATTTTCCTGAGCAGGAGCTATCGAAATCGTACTACGCTGAGTTCGATGACCAGGTGCTTTTAAAAGTACCCAAGAAGAGACCAGTGCTATCGGCGAATGCTGTACATAGCATTTTTCCGGGATGCCCCAAATATATAACAAAGCAGACAACTTCAAGAAAGCCCCCTAGAAAACGAAAGTCTGCAGACCCGTGGGCCCAGCAGCGAAGCAAGCGGCCTGCACCAACCGCTGTCGCTTAGAAAGGTGACTTGTACATTTTGTTAAGACTTGTGGGGCAATGTGTCTACTCTGGTCTCTTGAACTTGCATTACATTGGGTGTTATGTTTTCTCTAGTCTCTGAGGACGATGACTTATAGTGATAAATGTGTCTGTTACACCGACTGCCTATTTTGGCTTCAGTGAAACAAAAATACACTTTCTTGTTTTTTGTCCTCAATGTTATTGTTTCATTACCTAAAAATTTTGTTTCACACCTTGAAGGACCACATGAGATCCTGCACACTACACAGGACATGGGAAGCTTTTGCATTCCTTTGCTGATGGTGCGGCCGGTGTTACGCTTGTGTGCCCCAGTTCAGCTCCCTGATCAGTAAAACATGTTGGGATCAAAGGGACCGGTCGAGTTCCTTCCCGCCATTGCCAGGGCGCCAGGGTGGCCAAGATGGTGGACGAGTATCCAGTCCCAACAGCCATGCACACGACACCAACAAAAAGGTGAGCTTGTCAGGCACGGCCTCCCAGAACGAAACCGCTCGAGAGAGGGAGTTAGCAGCGCTGGTTCAGCGACAGGGAGATTTCATTAAAAGAATGGAAAACAGAATTGCAGAGATGGAACGCGCACTTAGAAACGACCAACGGCAGGGGACACAGGCACCAGCAGTGCAAAGCCTACAGAAAGTGACGCAAGAGGCGTCTGCTCGCGTACAGGAGAGTGCAGCTACGGAAGTGGAGAATCAGGGGACAGTGAAGAGACCACTCCCGGGAGATGAGGTAGGTAACGCAAAACGATTAGCCGAAACGTCACCAGTAGACATGCCACAGCCTGTTTTTAAGGTCATTAGTCTTAAGTCGGATGTAACAACACTTGCCGATAAAGTAGGCAAACAAGGGAAAAGACAGGATAGGTTGGAGGCTCGAGTCGAAAAGATCGAAGCCAGATTAGACACAATAGAGGAGCATCTCGGCATGCTCTCCACTGAATTTAGGGATTCCAAAACCCAGGTCATGGGCATGTTTCAGCAGCTCCATACTCTATTGGAGGCAAGACTGCCTCCCTTGGGTGGCCAAGTGCCATTAGTCAACCTGGTGCCTCATCATGGCGCCTCGCCAGCAAATTGAGGTTTGGCAGTGGAACTGCAGGGGGCTTTTGTCAAAAGCGGGGTAACCTGCAGTTGCACATACAAAATCTGGACAGTAAACCAGACATAATAGCCTTGCAAGAGGCTAGTGGTTCCGTAAAATTACCTGGATTTAAGGCATTTACAGCACCAGGAATTGACTCAAGGGGCGTATCACGCGTCTTCACAGCCGTGCTAGTCCATTGCAACATCACTGCCATTCAGCATTCCGTAGATAGCAGCAGGAAAGACTATGTCCTGCTAGAGATTTTGCCTAAACGAAAGTATGAGAAGAGTCTGTTTTTACTTAATGTGTATAGCTCTCCAAAAGATAAAGGATTGGGCTTGCCACAACTCCTGATTCAAACTCAACGGTTAGCAGCTCGCGCTGCGCTTATAGTGGTAGGAGATTTCAATGCGCCTCACCCGGAGTGGGGTTATATTCGAGCCAGCCCAAAGGGCAATCGGCTTGGGCAAGTTGCCCGGGATCTGCGATGGACGCTGTTAAACAATCCACAAGATCATACGGGGATAGGCAACAGCATAAGCATGGATAGCTCTCCAGACCTTACGTTTTTTAGAGGCATCAGTAATGCAAAGTGGATTAACACGGGACAAGCCCTAGGAAGTGATCACTATATCCTTTCCACGACGTTTAGTGCTGCGAAGGATAAAGACAAAGTGAGAGGGCATAGAATTACAGATTGGGACAGATTTAGGAAAAACAGAGCAGACACTGCAAACAGGAAAATTAACAACCTGGATGCATGGGTACAGGCGCTCAAGGAGGATGTAAATAATACCACGGTAAAGGTGCCAGTCGAGCAAGAGTAGTTTACCGCTGACTCGAGACTATTACACATGTGGGAAGCGCACGCGAGTCTCTTGAGAAGGTGGAAGAAGCAAAAACATAATGATGTCCTTCGTAGAAGGACTGCCAAGTTAGAACGTAAAATCGAAAATTATACAATTGAGTTGCAAGCCAAGCAGTGGAGCCAGATTTGTGATCGCATGAATGAACAGTCTGGATGCAAAAAGACATGGCAGCTGTTAAGGCATCTTTTGGATCCGGCAGCAACAAAATCGGCGCAACGGGGACAAATGACTCGGTTAATGCATCGATATGAAGGCACAATTGGAGAGTTTATATGCAGGAACTCCGGAATCGGTACATAACTGATGGAGTAGACGGTTGCTTACCACACTACTCGGGAGTGGAAAACTCAGACCTAGATGAGTTCACAATTGCGGAGGTGGAGTTTGCCATGGGGCAGCTGCGTACTACGTCTGCCGCAGGTCCGGATGGAGTTACTAATAAAATGCTGAGAAACCTAGATTTCAAATCGGTCGGGGCGATCACTGACTTGACAAATGAGTATTGGGTGGCCGGGGAGATCCCAGCACAATGGAAGCATGCTAGGATTATATTTATTCCGAAGCCAGGCAAGAAACTCTGCTTGGAAAACCTGCGCCCCATATCGCTGACATCATGCGTGGGCAAATTGATGGAGCACGTGGTTCTCAACAAGCTTCAGAATTATGCAGAGAACAAGGCCATTTTTTCCCCAACTATGATAGGTTTCAGGGCCAATTTGTCCACACAGGATGTCATGATACAGTTAAAACATGATGTAGTCGATCCCGGGCATAACACGGGCACCAAAGCTGTATTGGGGCTTGACCTGAATAAAGCTTTCGACAATGTTTCGCATGAGGCAATATTGAATAACCTATCGAAAATTGGCCCAGGGGTCAGGACATTTCGCTACATCAGATCATTCTTGGAGGGCCAAACCGCAGAAATTTCAATAGAAGATATCAAATCGAACTCATTCGCATTGGGAGGCAAAGGGACGCCACAGGGTTCAGTTTTGTCACCGTTCCTGTTTAACATCGCCTTAATTAAAATGCCACCGATGCTGGAGGAGATACTGAGACTCAAACACACATTTTATGCAGATGATATTACTCTATGGGTAACCAGGGGTAGTGACGCGCATCTGGAAGAAACACTACAACAAGCAGTTAATATTGTCGAAGAGTTGGCAGGAGAGGCGGGACTTTCATGCTCTCAGCCCAAGTCCGAGCTCTTTGTGGTTCGGGACAAACCCAGAGGGCTACATGCAAGACACTATATTCCGCCAACGCCGTTAGAGGTAAAGGTAGGGGGTAGGCCGGTAGGTGAAGCTCAAACGATTAGAATTCTTGGTCTATATCTGCAAACTAACAGGAAGAATAGGGTGGCCCTTGAAAAACTTAAGATCACGGTCAATGCTACTGTCAGGCTAATCAGAAGAATCGCTAACCGTAAGAGCGGGGTTGAGGAAAAAGAACTCTGTAAGCTGGTACAGGCGTTTGTGCTCAGCAGGATCACTTACGCGACACCTTATATGAAGTTGGATGCTGCAGAAAAAGGTAAGGTCGCGGCTACGATCCGGCAAGCTTACAAGGCAGCGCTTGGGTTGCCTAACAACGCGCCTACAGAAAGGCCGTTAAAACTAGGGGTACACAACACCCTGGATGAATTATGGGAGGCGCATCTGGTGATGCAGCACGCTAGGCTTTCGACAACCAAAACGGCAGGATCATATTGGAAAGGATTGGCATTGGAGCAGAGGCTCCCACTGGGGACACTAAAATTCAGGTGCGGCGAGAGTTACATAAGGCCCTGTACATAAAACCTTTGCCCAAAAATATGCATCAGATTCACCATTCGCAGCGCAGGCAGGCAAGAGCCAGAGCTTTACACGTTGAGTACGGCGAGTACAAAGCGGCAGTCTATACAGGTGTTGCGGAATATAAGGACAAAGACGCTTTTGTGATTGTGGTGGTGGACAGGCGGGGACGCTTGGTCGCCTCTGGGTCGGTCAAAACCCGCTCCTCGGAAACTGCAGAGGAAGCGGCAATAGCACTAGCTATAACTAATTCGCAGTCGGATTTGATTTTCAGTGATTCAAAGACAGCCATCCGAAATCTGGCGAGGGGCAGAATATCGGCAACCGCCGCACGATTTCTGCAAGGGGCCACGGGACGAGAAATTCGAGAAATAGAAATTGTCTCGGTACCAGCACACTCTGGGAACCCTGGGAACGAGGCGGCACCCCTGAATGCTCCAGGTTTCGTCAGCCGGGTAGGTGAGCCGCCAGTTCCGGGAAGGTCCGCGAGAGATGGGCTGGTGTCTTTTCATGACATAACGAATCATTATAAACTAGAGCGGAGGTTTTATCCGCCCCCGCACAAGCGGTTGACTAAGGCGCAGGAATGCGTCTGGAGAAAACTGCAGACGCAATATTTTCCCAACCCTTACGTGTTGAACAAAATGTACCCGCAGGAGATTAAGCCGCAATGCAAATGGTGTCAGGCTGTGGCAACATATGATCACATACTTTGGGAATGTAGCATAGTGCCGCCGCCGGTGGATAGTATGCGTGATCCCTCTCTTGAGCACTGGGAGGCCGTGTTGACCAGCTCAGACCCAGTCGTCCAGTTAAGGGTCGTGGAGTGGGCCACACAGGTCGCCGCCAACGTTGGGTTGATGGCCATCTAACACGGAATCATCCTCAGTTCCTTTCTGACGAAATAAAGCTGTGACGAAATAAACCACCACGGGATGCTCACCTTTCTTTCTTCTTTATGGACGCGAGCCTTCCCATAAAATCGACACCCTACTACCCTACCGTCCTGATGCTTCCAAGTGCCCACCTGTCTCCGATGCTTCTCGACAAGCCAAAGAGTGCCGCCAGCTCGCCTGTGCGCTCACCTCAAAAGAGCAGCAACGCCAGAAAGAACACCGTAGGACTGCCCTTTCAGATCCCAGCGATACCCCAGGGTCTCTTGTGTGGCTAGCCATTCCACACCAAACAGCGGGACTCTCCTCGAAACTTGTCCCCCGGTGCGAGGGGCCTTACACCGTTTTGGAGAAAACCTCTCCGGTTAATTTCCTAATTGAGCCAGTTTCCAGATCAGACGATATGCGCCGGCACGCACGTGACATCGTTCATGTTTCCTGACTGAAACCATACCATGAGCCTCTGCCTGAAACTTCTTAAGTCGCCAGGATGGCTCCTTTTTCAGCGGGGGCGATTGTGAAGAAGAAGATGTGCCTGCGGCGAGCTGCATCGCCAACGCCCGGCTCTCTCGGCTCGTGCTTCGGCTCACTGCTGTGCTGATATCTGCTGGAAGGTTCTTCACGCTGTCTTGCCGTTGTCGTTATCTACTAATAAAACTCGTCACAAATGGTTCAGTGAAAAATGAAGCAAAATGTCAAAAAAAGAAGTTATCTTCCTTCTTTGTCATTCTCTCTTTGTCAGGCTTGATTTGTTCAACCGGGCCCCACTAGATGGCACGACCTGTCCAGTTTAACCACGCGAAAATTAAAATTTTTAACTCCTCACACGATTCCTCCTAGTAACGTCCGGCGGTTCTTTTTTCCATGAATCAAACAAAAACGAACAAGCAGCAGTTTATTATGCTTCTTAATGCACAGAAGGTTCTTTATTCAGTGCAGCTAGATCAATTATTAGTGATGAATTGTAGGGGGTTCGTCTGACGTCATTGGGATCATTTTGAGGATATCCTACTGCGGCACATGTATTCTTGTGCATTTACCTTAATTTCTCGATAAGTAAGATACTGCTGTTGATAATATTGTCATTTTAGACATTGTCATACATTGAACCCTCACTCAGATATAAATTGTTACTAAACTTTAGTGTCCCTTTAATGCATATCAAGGGTAGAACAGGGTAAATGAGTTTGGGAGCAGTCCTTAAAGCAGCCAAAAGTACCTTTCGTAGCAGGCTTTGAGCGTACAGAAAAACATTTCGGCCCAGGCTTGGAGCAGCTAGAAAGGCCTTTTCAAGTAAGGTTGGAGCAGTCAAAAGATTCAGATCAGATGTAGCCCGGTTTCATGGCACTTGTTAAGCAACATTTTTCAACCATTAAGTCAAATTATGCAATGGCCTTATTATTGCGATAGAAATTATATGGGCACCTTTTGACAGTTTTTGCTGTGGCCATTGAAGTCATGTCTCGCATAAAGTCCAAACGAATAACATCCACCCACGCATTGTATGTTCAACCCGAGGGTAAGCAGGGGCAACGAAAGCAGCTGATGCTAAGATCAAACGAGCTGGCCCAACTCCGTTGCCCAGAGAGCGCATGTGATAACATCCCCCAATCGAGAGGCCTGCCATCGAAGCAGAGAAAAAACACACCGCCTGTCTTGCATGAGCATGAAAAAACACGAGGCTATGGAGGGGAAGTGTTGCTCGAGCAACAGCTGTGGACTTAGCCAGTAAGGGCGCGATCGCTGGCACGCACACTAGCTCGGCAGGCATGACATCTATTGCAGTTAGACTGCATACAAGTCTGAGTAGATATAGTCGTCCAGCTCATCACGCCCTCTATGTCTTAGTGAAAAAGGGTGAGGGTTGCAAAACTTACTGCTCAAGCAGCGATCAAATGCGCCGGCTATGCCCATAATGTGATAACACATGAACGGGCGCCAGACAAGGGTGGATTGCTAGTGCATCAACAGTAAACTTTGCTTAAACAGGCGAAGTTGCGTGCTGTCTCAAAAGAAATAGACAGCTCAAAACTTTCTAACTACTATACTTGCTGCGCTCTCATCAATTATTCTGCACTGAAGCGAGCATATTTCTTTACGTCAACAATCTGCAGAATGGTGCCTGGTTGGATCATAGAGCTGTGAGCTGCTAGCCTTACTTTGCGTAACATCCCTACTTGTTGCCACAGCATTCACTCCTTAGCCCTTGCGGTGAAACCATGACAATATATTTAAGTTATGGCAAATACACAGACATACCTGAACAATAACCTTGAGGTTCTGTTTGCGTAGCGTGGGTTGACAAAATCTTCTTTTCATTGGCCTGTGTTCCTTCATGGCGGGTTTGTAGTCGCACTTGAATCGATTTATTTGTAACATGATTCGGTTCACATGCTGGCTTTGGCAATGCTTCTACACCCTGTGCCAAATCACAAGACAGACTAGGTGCTACCTCAGGCTCTGCTGTGATGTCATCCTGAAATAAATTGCATTCAGTCGTAGTGAGGAAAAATGCCAGAGGTTACCACTGAGAAAAGAAATGAATGCCCTCTCATAAGATCTGTTTCGCTATAATGAGTTTGTCTTGGTATGTGCCCGATGGTTACATCTCCAGAGAGCAACTGTTTTAAGAATCTGAAATGCTATCAAGCGCTTTCTTCAAGATAGGCTACCAGGGTTGTAACCAGAATTTTTCTGGGGGCGAGGGGGAGAGAAAGGCACCCCCACAATACGGTCATTTTCTGCTTTCTATGCCATGGTGAAAAAAAAAATTGGGGGGATAAAATATAGAACCCTATAGTTATGTGTCCAGCTCAGAGCAAGGTGACAGTCATGCATTGATAAACGACTGCTCTCGAAGCAGCACAAGAGGCATCGATGGGTTCGTTAAATGAGCCACAGATACTATCGGCTCTTCCCGTTTCTTCAATGCAGGCATTGTAGGCAAGAGAAAAACTCGCACCAGGGTGTCCCGGGAAAGGTGAACCAAGGGTTAGCTCCTCCAACTGCGCTAATCAAAGTCGTCATGGCTTCTCTCATTGATGATGGCATTCAACAGCTGCACCTCACTAAGAGGCATAGTCCTGTGTGTTGGTGTAGGATGCCATGGTATTGTACGCCAGCACACAGACTATGCCTCAGAGTGAGGTACAGCTGTTGTGGCCAATGGCTGTGGTAGGCCCCATGGCATCGTACACCGGAACACAGACTATGCCTCCTAGTGAGGTGCAGCTGTTGTGGCCAATGGCTGCGGTAGGCCTGCCGAGAACCTCTGTGCCATGGCACTGCAGGGCACCGCAGTAACATCAATGTGGTGTCGCATCAAATCATCTTTTGTTTGTAGTCGGGAGAGGCCTACAGGCTCGCACAAGAGATCCGAACGTGGCTATGAACCTGGTGCTCCATTCCAGCCAGAACCAGTGCTGTAAGGCTTCATACTTATGACATGCCTCGTCACCCTGACGGAGGTTAATGGCCACAAGTCATTTCTAACAGCAAAGGTGTTGTAACTCACTGCAGTTTGTGAAGTGCCACAGAAAAATTCCTGAAGTGGGTAAGTGAGACAGGAATTGGGCAAGACCCAGTACTTTGTACGGTAGATAAGAGTGTCAAACAAAAATTAACATCTAACCGCAAGCCCATCCCTTCCCCCCCATTTGCTGCAAAAGATAAACTCACAAAATTTTGGAGGGTTAGGGCCCTAGATTGTGCATATACAAAATTCAAAATGGTGTCAGAAAGCCACACATGCTCGCAATGAAATGCTTTGTTGCATCCACATTAATACGTTGTCATTATTCATCTGACATTCGCCCTCGTTGGCCAGAAAAAACAGTTATGTTGAGGAAGGAGCGCTTGCTCTGCCATTAGCAAGTATTTTGAAATCTTTCAAAAAAAAAAAAAAAGAGAGAGAGAGGGGTGACTGCACAAAATTTCATGGTGCTTAAATTTGGACAGTTTAAAATTTAATGTACATAATTCGATAGACTTAGTAATGCATGTAATTTTGCCATGACACCAACCCATCTAGAATGTTGCTTAGTTACATAACTGACATGTCTCAAACCATATGCTCATGAAAATATAGATCTGATGTTTTGATGCTATATACAACTCGAATAACTGACTAGTAACCATAAATATATCGAGTGTCATTTCGCACCCATATAATTTTGGTAGGGAAAGCACTGCTTTTATTTTAGTGGTATTAATTTGTAAAAAATAAAGCTCACTCCATGGGTACTCAATATATTTGTACTCTGACGATACTGTAAATAAACGAATGAAATAGTTTTTACAGGTAACCTCCTTTCACTTATATCCAAATGCTGCCCACAGCTCTCCAGGTAAAAGCTCAATAGTGAGATTGGTACACCTCTCATTGCATAACGGCCCAGTTTCTCTGGTTGCATAGCATGACAATAAAGGCAAATAACTTACATCAGAGTGAAAGATAAATGTTTGCAAATGTTTAAAACACCCTTATTATCAACAGCATTGCTTTCTTTATCGAGAAATTAAGGTAAATGTGCGACACCATAAGTGCCCCGAGTGGGACATTTTGAAACAATTCCAATGACGTCAAAAGGTCAGACTGCAATTAACCAGTAGTAATTAAACCAGTTACAATAAAAAAACAACCTACCCAATAAAATGTTGCTTGTTCGCTTATCCCTTTATGGTCTGACCGGCACAAATGTTTGGATGAACAAAGGCGCTTAAAGAAGAGCACGTGCTTCAGTTTCGGTTTTATAACTGTGGGCCACAAGTATCGATGTTTCCGAGAATATATCTGTTTCAGTAGTTCATAAATTTCGTCACTAGAGAGCAAGCAATCGCACTGAAAATGGCGTCGCAGCAAGTGCGTCAGTGGTGGCTCCCTCTTCCTACTAAGTCAACGGTCTTGCATGTTATACATTTTGATTACGTAGCATATACATATGAAAGCAATACGAAAACTTCGAAAAATATGTATCGCTAAAGATAGCGGTCATTCTTGCCGCAACCGCTGTGTACTCCTACATGAAAAATTTATACGCACGTTTGTCCAGGCTAGGCTTTTGTCCTCGTGAAATGCATGCGGAGTAGCCCAAGCCGACACGTTCGTGTGCTGTGATACCTGTGCCAACTCTTGTTTTATTTCAAACAGCCTTCTTGGCATCTTATTGGCGTTTCATTGACTGGTGTTTACTGATGCGTAATGTATGCCACGTAAAGTGGTGTTGCGTTGATTGTGATGACCGCTTATGCCAAAAAATATTAATTTCGTGAATTTGTGTGCGAACCTGCATATTATTTGCAAGCATCAGATTTTTTATTGCCCACTGCATAGATTTAGAGTTGTGCCACTTGTTTTCAAGGGACTACGATTCACAGTGAAGGTTAGAATTTCTAAAGTTAGCGAACTTTAACACACAAGAATTTCACGCCAGAGCATGAAGATTACACGAAAAAATGCTTATACACAATAAAGTTTCAAGTTTACTATTATTATCAAATGAACGACACATAAAATGAACGAAACGTTTTACAGACTAGGGTTCCATAGCCCGAAGACTGTCAGAATTCCTTTTGTCAGAATTAGGTAGCTACAACAAAAACAAATTTACAGAGATTCACGTTCGCGGTTTGGGCCAAGTGAGTGATGGAAATTGCAAAGCGAAAGAGGAATTTTTGGGCAGTCTGCCTTCAAGCCAACTTGGTCAGGTGGCCAACTCCTGCCAGCTAAGGTAAAGGTACTGCTGTTTGGAAGAATGAACATTTTGCTACAGAGCTGCCTGGAGTCCCTAATGAGCTGATGCCCTTTTTGATTGCAGGAATCCTTTTCTACATTTCTGAGACTAATTATTGCAACGATTTCGTGAAGCGCTGGTGACAAAACGACTGTGGGCCTCATGATCCCCCTCCAAGAAAAAATAAAAACTCGGCAAGGAAGTCCACAAAAGCTCAAGCAGCTTTAGGTTGGCTGCATCAGATCAGTGCCTTCAGTGGCTGCATCAGATCACCAAGGCAGGAAGAACAAGAAAGCTGTGAAAAAAATGTTCCACAAGATCAATCCATAGAGAGAGATCCGGTAGTGAAAAAAAGAAATTAGCTGGAATCAATAAGCGACTTTAGTGACTTCACCGCTGGTCATCATCGCACAGCTTGATATCGGCACAAGACTGCAGGTTTCCAGGTCACATTTGTGTGCAAGGATAGGTTGTTGAAAGTGCAAGTGCCACAATGTTCCTTTGAGCAGCAAACAATTTTGTAAAGTATGGCACGTGCAGCGCTGAAGATGTATTTTTTTCTATTAACCATTCAGAGTGTACTGCTCGCTGCAGCCGATCAAAGGAACAAAGGCCCGGCCCACGCACATGAGCGGATTCGTTTTATCAGCCGAATACTCCAATTTTTTCAGCTTACTACTTCACACCAGAAAAGTCGTGCATTCTCTTTCAGGTATGAGTGCGTTGCAGCGATGTAGTTACGAATTATTGCCTCTTTAATCCCTTTGTCCTTTAAAAAATGCTCGGCAAATACAATTGTGTCTAGGACTGTGAATGCACAAAGTGTCACAAGATGACGACATCAGAGTAACCCTGCGTTCCTGCAAGCTTTTGCATTTGTCAGCGGCCACACAGTAAAGGTGCGAAACATTAGGCAAGGCAATTGCTACGTTAGATGGCCTGCTTTCTGTCGGGTGATTCGCACTAATGCCGTGTAGATCATTAAACATGACATGCTTTAAAGGTAAGCATTTTCTGGACACGAAAGTAGCACTATGACCAGTCCTGGATCGCTATTTTCAGCTATCAATGTTGACATAATATTTGCCTTTAGTGTCCCTTTCACCGATTGAACGCTTCTGAAAACTACACATGCACCTATGATCAGCTGCTTTTTACGAAATGCAAGCACAATTATGTTCTCTTTAACAAAGAGAGTTCAGTGGACCTTCCTATGTGAGATCCTATATTGCCATTTACTCATCAGATAATATTTATTCACAAAATTCAAAATTCTAGCATAAAATAACTTTTCCAACCCTCTAGAGAACACTGGCAATGTAGAAACAAGACGATAATTGCCGAAAGCATTCTTGTCCTCGCCCTAAAAAATGTGAATGATATTTTACAGTTGCATTTTTTGTAGAAATGTTCCCGCAGAAAAATCCAAGATAAATATGGGCGAGAGGGCGTGTAGTCAAGCCTGCCATGTATTTTATCAGTCTTTGTAAGTTGGTAATATCATGAGCCGAGCTATATTTAAGCAAAGCAAAGACAGTTTGTATATCAGACGTAGTAGTGGTAGTAACCGAGTGGCGAGACCTGGTAGTTAGACGAGAAAGTCGATAAACGCTTAAGCCAAGCTGCCATGCTAAGAACTCTGATTATTTTATGTTAATCTAATGACAGCTACATCAGTAGAAGAAAGATTTAAGGCATCAATTAATTGCTGTCATACAACTTTAGCATTAGAGATATAGACAATATGAAAACAATTAGGCAAACATTGTCACACAAGTCCCGTTAATTCGGGAGGCGATCGCCGGGCTAATTCCAAGGGCCGAAGTATCGGCCCCCCGAACCGCACCACGAAAGCGTGGACAATTTAGAAGTGGTCCTTTTTGGCGCGCCAGCGGATGCCGGCACACAGGATACCTGGTGAGTTTGACTCACTCCGTTTCGACAAGCGTCTGCTTAGTGCCCAGTCTGACCACACTTGAAACATTTTACAACCCTAGGGCTCGTAAAGATCGTTCGACAGTTTTTCGCGCGATGACCCAGTCAGTTACACAAAAAACATCGCAGAATGCTCTCTGGTGCACGCTTCTTTTCTTCGGGAGCCAATTTCTTCGAATCATCGGGACAATCCTTCTTGACCTTGGCCAAATTAGTTACACCTTGCGCTTCCAAGAATTGATCAGCCAATTCAAGCATTCCTTCAAGTGACTCAGCCTTCCTCTCTTTCAAGTACAGCGACAGGCTTGGGTGGCAACTAGTAAGAAATTGTTCTCTAATTAGGAGCTCTCTAAGCTCATCGTACTCCTGCGCTGTCCCTGAAAGTTCAATCCATCTGTCGAAATAATGGCATAGTCGGGCGGCATACTGCGTAGCCGTCTCACCATCAGCTGGCTTTCCTGTCCGAAATCTGTCCCGGAATCCTTCCACGGTAAATCTAAATCGCTTCAGCAAAGCAGCTTTCACCTTTGCATAGTTGCCTGCATCGGTCGGCGTCAGCCTACCATACACACTGAGCGCTTCACCACTCAAGCAAGTACTCAAAGCAGTTGCCCATTGATGTTCCGGCCAATTCTGGCTCCTTGCAATCGTCTCAAATCGGTGAAGGTACGCGTCAAGGTCGTCCTTCCTTTCATCAAACGCTACGAGCAGCTTGCTCGGGTTCAAGCGGAAGCCATGATCTTCCCGTTCGCTGCTTTCAACTCTAGCTTGGACGGGAGTTTCACTTCGCTGTTGCAAACGGAGCCGCTCGAGTTCCATCTCGTGCTGCCGCTGCCGTTCTCTTTCAGCCATCTCCGCTTCTCTTTCTTCTTTCGCCCTCTCAGCTGCCAGTCTTTCTCTCTCCATCTCCAACTTCAATTGCTGCTCTCTTTCTTCTTTCAGCTGTCGCTCCTTTGCCTCTCTTTCTTCTCTTGCCCTTTCGGCTGCCGTCTTTTCTCTCTCCAGCTCCAACTTCAATTGCTGCTCTCTTTCTTCTTTCAGCTGTCGCTCCTTTGCCTCTCTTTCTTCTTTCTCTCTCGCAGCTGCCAACCTCTCTCTCCAACTCAGCTGCTTTTTCTTCCTTGGCCCTCTCCTTTTCTTCTTTTTCCTTCTGGGTTACCCACTTCCGTAGTTCGACACCAGACAGACCCATCTTCTCACCAAGAGCTACTAACTTTTCGAGATCCATCGTGTCTCGCAATTAAAGTCTGGCCGTGTGCAAAAAGTAACTGCCTAAATCAGCCTATCGGAACACTCCCCTGCACTCGTTAACGAGAACACTGAACAACACACAAAATCGTTCCGATAGCACTATCAACAACTCGAGGCTCTTTCTCACTACTTTGGACACACTGTGCACCAAAAGGTCCTTTGTCGCGGACGCCAGATTATTTGTCTCACAAGTCCCGTTAATTCAAGAGGCGATCGCCAAGCTAATTCCAAGGGCCGAAGTATCGGCCCCCCGAACCGCACCACGAAAGCGTGGACAATTTAGAAGTGGTCCTTTTTGGCGCGCCTGCGGACGCCGGCTGTGGCCCAAAGAACAAGTCAGAGCCGAGAGTTGATAAACAAAACAGAATTATATTCTCAATAAAGGCAGATCAAACCAACACACAAGTATGCACACTCCACAATAGTTGCATACAATATGTCACCAATCAAACAACGTACTACACAGTACAATCAGCCACACTCGAAACAACGGACACAGACAACAATACGCACTACAATGCAGTCGCATGCATTGAACAACCAAGACACCTAAAGACTAAAGAGATAGAAAACCTATTCAGTCCAAAGTTCTTGGAACCAAAGTCTAGATGATACTCTTCCGAGAATCACTCACTCAAAGTCCAGCGTTGTTGTCGTTCCGCAGCCCCCGAAGTTTCTCTTCCAGGAAACCTCGCCAAAGTTTTTCTTCCAGGAAACCTCACGTCTTCAATAGGCCACTCTCCAAGCTTCAAACTTCTTCGCCCGAACACGTCGGCTTCACACACGCAGCTGTTGCCACGCGTCTTCGCTCGATAGCGGTAAACACACACTCTTGCCAGTAGCTCGAGTTGTCACCCCTCAGGTGGAAATCATCTGCTTCTCCTGCTTTGTCTCCACGGACAAAACCTTCGCCGACCACACGGCGGAATCCCTACGCGCTCTGGCGCTAACTTCCGTCTTCTCCTGATCTCTCGTCTCGGCCGCTCGATTAAATACCTTCCGCGCGAGATTCCAGAAGGTTCTCGTCATTTCGTCGGCGCGATACGCAGCGAAGGCTGGGGAGAGGCGCGAGACTGTACGAGGGCCGTCCCCGACAGATGACTCAACCCGGCATAACACGCCCCTTTCCTTCTAGAAATTTCCAGTGCTTGCTCGGCCGCCGTTGTGGGGTGAGGAGGTTCGTCGGCGAAGCCACGCTTCTGAGAGGAGAGGCTCGCGCGCCCGGGGAGCCTTTAGATGTTTGTTTTCTTTTTCTTTCTTTTTCGTTGACCTCGCGGCGTCACTCTGGCGGTTCGTCGCGAGAATTTGGCGGCATGCTCCTTTTGAGCGCTCGTTCTGTGACACTGCCCCCCACTTAAGGATATTATCTTATAATATTCAAAACCACACAAACGAGCGCGAACGGTCACCACGCACTCTGAAAGGCGGTAACACAAACCGTCGCTCATGACACTTCACATTCACAATAGATCGCTCAATACAATCGTACATTGTAGTTCAATTCCACAACACATGAAATATAGCCACAGGTACATGACTACAACACTTCATCACACATTCCAAACAATACAAACGTACAAAGTTCTGTCTCCACAACAATTATACAACACTATACTTCACATCATCGCACAGAACACTTTGACTCGCTCGACATACACTTGTGACACAGGATAACAAGAACATTAACACAACATATGTCACTCAGCCCTGCCAAACACATTCCGATTCCACCTCAGCACCTATCCTGTGTATTTCGAGCTGCGCTTGCGTCCTTTCTTGCGGTGCTCGCTCGATCTCTTCTGGTTTTTCCTCGTTCTTTTTCGGCGAGCCCTTTCCAACGATGATAACTGAGGCGGCGTCTCAGCCATCGTTGTCACTTCTGACACTGTTAACGGGTGATAACGCTCAACCGATCCTGTCACGCGCTTGTTCATGTCACGACATTGGGCCTGGCTGGCCGACTCCGTCACCTTTACACTGTCTGTCGGTTGAGGTCGTGCCGACGTACGTCCAGTTGCTCGGCCCGTGAACTCATTCAACACGATCATCTTCTCGTTCGCTGTCTCTTGCGCCGCGGCTTCACCTTGGGCTCTAGTGAGATCCGTCACGGGCTGCTCCTCCACTGTATCTCGCGGTCGCTGGGTTGGTGAGGGCTCTATCTTAGGGTCTTCTCCCAAACATTCCGGATCATTCGGTGCTCGCGCCCCGTCGATGTTCCCGATGACAAGGTCGTACAGGGGGGTCGTCATGCATAAAGCAGTAACCTTCCCGCTGAAGTACGGGGTTTCAACCTCAATTTCTGCTTCGGGAAGCATCCGAACCGTACGGTAATTAGGCAAACCGGTTTCGTTTTGCCTGTTAACTCACTCTCCCGCACCAGATTTCTCCGCACCATAACAGTGGAGCTGCCGGTATCTCTTAACACCGTAATCTTTTTGTCCGCAATTTTTCCAGGCAGCGTTGGCATTCCCTTCGTAACACCGGTTGGCTGTTTTGTCATTACAGCACCCACAATAGGAATTTTCTCCCCATTTTTCAACTCTACGAATCCGTCAGTGACGGCATTATTACCGGATTTCGGTGCCGTTTGCACACAGGATACCTGGTGAGTTTGACTCACTCCGTTTCGACAAGCGTCTGCTTTGTGCCCAGTCTGACCACACTTGAAACATTTTACAACCGTAGGGCTCGTAAAGATCGTTCGACAGTTTTTCGCGCGATTACCCAGTCAGTTACACAGAAAACATCGCAGAATGCTCTCTGGTGCACGCTTCTTTTCTTCGGGAGCCAATTTCTTCGAATCATCGGGACAATCCTTCTTGACCTTGGCCAAATTAGTTCCACCTTGCGCTTCCAAGAATTGATCAGCCAATTCAAGCATTCCTTCAAGTAACTCAGCCTTGCTCTCTTTCAAGTACAGCGACAGGCTTGGGTGGCAACTAGTAAGAAATTGTTCTCTAATTAGGAGCTCTCTAAGCTCATCGTACTCCTGCGCTGTCCCTGAAAGGTCAATCCATCTGTCGAAATAATGACAAAGTCGGGCGGCATACTGCGTAGCCGTCTCACCATCAGCTGGCTTTCCTGTCCGAAATCTGTCCCGGAATCCTTCCACGGTAAATCTAAATCGCTTCAGCAAAGCAGCTTTCACCTTTGCATAGTTGGCTGCATCGGTCGGCGTCAGCCTACCATACACACTGAGCGCTTCACCACTCAAGCAAGTACTCAAAGCAGTTGCCCATTGATGTTCCGGCCAATTCTGGCTCCTTGCAATCGTCTCAAATCGGTGAAGGTACGCGTCAAGGTCGTCCTTCCTTTCATCAAACGCTACGAGCAGCTTGCTCGGGTTCAAGCGGAAGCCATGATCTTCCCGTTCGCTGCTTTCAACTCTAGCTTGGACGGCGGAAGCCATGATCTTCCCGTTCGCTGCTTTCAACTCTAGCTTGGACGGGAGTTTCACTTCGCTGTTGCAAACGGAGCCGCTCGAGTTCCATCTCGTGCTGCCGCTGCCGTTCTCTTTCAGCCATCTCCGCTTCTCTTTCTTCTTTCACCCTCTCAGCTGCCAGTCTTTCTCTCTCCATCTCCAACTTCAATTGCTGCTCTCTTTCTTCTTTCAGCTGTCGCTCCTTTGCCTCTCTTTCTTCTCTTGCCCTTTCGGTGCCATCTTTTCTCTCTCCAGCTCCAACTTCAATTGCTGCTCTCTTTCTTCTTTCAGCTGTCGCTCCTTTGCCTCTCTTTCTTCTTTCTCTCTCGCAGCTGCCAACCTCTCTCTCCAACTCAGCTGCTTTTTCTTCCTTGGCCCTCTCCTTTTCTTCTTTTTCCTTCTGGGTTACCCACTTCCGTAGTTCGACACCAGACAGACCCATCTTCTCACCAAGAGCTACTAACTTTTCGAGATCCATCGTGTCTCGCAATTAAAGTCTGGTTGTGTGCAAAAAGTAACTGCCTAAATCAGCCTATCGGAACACTCCCCTGCACTCGTTAACGAGAACACTGAACAACACACAAAATCGTTCCGATAGCACTATCAACAACTCGAGGCTCTTTCTCACTACTTTGGACACACTGTGCACCAAAAGGTCCTGTGTTGCGGACGCCAGATTAATTGTCTCACAAGTCCCGTTAATTCGGGAGGCGATCGCCGGGCTAATTCCAAGGGCCGAAGTATCGGCCCCCCGAACCGCACCACGAAAGCGTGGACAATTTAGAAGTGGTCCTTTTTGGCGCGCCAGCGGACGCCGGCTGTGGCCCAAAGAACAAGTCAGAGCCGAGAGTTGATAAACAAAACAGAATTATATTCTCAATAAAGGCAGGTCAAACCAACACACAAGTATGCGCACTCCACAATAGTTGCATACAATATGTCACCAATCAAACAACGTACTACACAGTACAATCAGCCACACTCGAAACAACGGACACAGACAACAATACGCACTACAATGCAGTCGCATGCATTGAATAAACAAGACACCTAAAGACTAAAGAGATAGAAAACCTATTCAGTCCAAAGTTCTTGGAACCAAAGTCTAGATGATACTCTTCCGAGAATCACTCACTCAAAGTCCAGCGTTGTTGTCGTTCCGCAGCCCCCAAAGTTTCTCTTCCAGGAAACCTCGCCGAAGTTTCTCTTCCAGGAAACCTCACGTCTTCAATAGACCACTCTCCAAGCTTCAAACTTCTTCGCCCGAACACGTCGGCTTCACACACGCAGCTGTTGCCACGCGTCTTCGCTCGATAGCGGTAAACACACACTCTTGCCTGTAGCTCGAGTCGTCACCCCTCAGGTGGAAATCATCTGCTTCTCCTGCTTTGTCTCCACGGACAAAACCTTCGCCGACCACACGGCGGAATCCCTATGCGCTCTGGCGCTAACTTCCGTCTTCTCCTGATCTCTCGTCTCGGCCGCTCGATTAAATACTTTCCGCGCGAGATTCCAGAAGGTTCTCGTCATTTCGTCGGCGCGATATGCAGCGAAGGCTGGGGAGAGGCGCGAGACTGTACGAGGGCCGTCCCCGACAGATGACTCAACCCGGCATAACACGCCCCTTTCCTTCTAGAAATTTCCAGTGCTTGCTCGGCCGCCGTTGTGGGGTGAGGAGGTTCGTCGGCGAAGCCACGCTTCTGAGAGGAGAGGCTCGCGCGCCCGGGGAGCCTTTAGATTTTTGTTTTCTTTTTCTTTCTTTTTCGCTGACCTCGCGGCGTCACTCTGGCGGTTCGTCGCGAGAATTTGGCGGCGCGCTCCTTTTGAGCGCTCCTTCTGTGACAACCATACTTTCTTATTAGTACAAAGAAACACAGTAGTTTAATTCCAGTGTTATTTGAACGTATTCCAGCCTTCAGGGTTATGTGTGCTTAATTTTTAAATAACCTATCTTCTTCATTAATTTGAGGCAATGGCTCATTACACAAGGGTTGTGAGGTTGTTTGGATTTGTTTATTTCAATAATGGGAGAAGATTCAGGACATATTTGGGATAATAAGTAAATGAACGTGTCATATGTATCGTCAGACGTTATACGTAGGAATATGCACTTGATTGCAGTTAAACTTTTTTAATCCAGCACAAAAACATTCAAGCGTAGTAAGTTTGTTGTATTATATAGACAGATGGACGTTGGTGTGTGACGCAACAGTTCTACTACAGTATCACTCGTAGCAAGGTTATATAGACGGCTTTGGTGTTTGTAAACAAACTGGCTCGCGCTAAACGGCCTGCCCCAGCAGACTTCCGCTGCGCCACTTCCGGTAATGCTTCTTCAATGGTCCCTGCGGCTTTTCGTGGTGTGTTCGAATTTGCTGCTGTATTATTTCTGGCGCATTCTTTAAGATGTATTTGGTGCCACGTCTAGCGGCCACTTGAAGGGCCCCGATGTAGTGCATGGCAGGTGCAGGTGCAGCCACTGCTGCAGGTAACACGGCTCATGTGGCCGACGGGCGCCGCACAAAATATCCGCCGTGGTGTTCCAACGAGCGCAGCCTCCTCCTCCGTGATACTTCTGGCAGTGGCCGCCCCTTCAGGAGAAGCTTGTCAGCGAACTTAATTGAGCCAGTTGGTTCTGCATGTCGACGTGGATCCGCTTTGAAGATGCAGACAGAGAATTGACAGCGCACCCGTGTTTTCCCTTTCCGCGTCTTCAAAGCGCACCCACATCGTTGAAATGCAGGAGAAGATTTGCCCAATCTATAGTGAAGTTGCTCAATTCTGCTTTTCGACTAGAACTGAAAACCTTCCTCCTGTCAAATGCCGAACATATTTGTGTATTCGCGTAAGCACACAGCCTCCAGATAAATCGCTTATTTTTGCGTGTGTCATGCCGGGCACTCTCTAGATCATCGGCGTTCGGAATTTCTCGCAATCCGGAGTGTTTGTGCGACCGGGAAAATATGAAATGTACTGGTTATGTGATGACATCCACTGGGGCTTGGTCACGCGAACAATTATAGTTTACTCACGACTAAGCTATTCATGAATCAAACTTTCAAGTTGAACCCACCAAAGCCATGTTCACACCGAAAGCTAAATGAGCAAGAATGCAGGGATATTAACTAGCGGCAGAAAGACACGCAATGAGTCATTTGTTCGCACGGATGAGTGCCCACTCGCCAGGGTCGCTTTCAAAAATCAAAAACAAAAAACAAATGCAACGACAACGAAACGTGGACACCACGACGAACACAGTGCAGCAATTCATGTGGAGCATGGTTACTTTGTGCCCCAAGTTTCAAACAGTACACATCGTTATTATTGTTGAAACTATACGAGAAACACCTTTGCGATACATTTTCAGTGTTCGCTTTCACGTTTTATTACCCATTGCACGCGTCAGTACACGTATCTACCATGAGTGGGAGACGACAGTGACTGATGTGTTCCCGGTAAGCGGGACCTTAGACTAATCTAAAGTCTGAGTATCCTCTCTGTGCCATTAGTGTGCGGTGAGCTTTACATTGCCTTTAATGAAGAGGGAAGAACAAGCCTACCCGCTCTCAACGGGAATTAAGTTTTCTCTCGTGATCAAAACAGAACGTTTTGACTAGCATATAAAATTAGTTCAGGCTTCCAGACTGTATCCTGGCTTGACAAAGCTGTGTCCGAGTTGCGAGCGGTTCATCGGAATAATTTTATCAGCACAAACTATCGGAACACAACACAAACTATCGAACGGCCAACAACAAACGTTAAACCACGCAAGAATAAGCTAGACTGGATATTTCCTGGGGTGGTTTTCTGGTGAATGCACAATGTTGCCAGAGACCGGCAGGCTCTGGCAAAACCGTCTTTAAGAGGCTTACTACGGTGCTTTTGAGCACGGTAATGTCTGATGGCATATTAATGTAATTATTCAAACATTGCAAAACTAATATGGTAAGAAATTTCTGCGACACTGGCAGATTGGACATATAAATATACTGCAGTCTCCGTTCAAAAAAGGTCCGATTATTTGAATTCGCAAAGTCAAGTAATGCTTCAAAATATTCTACGAAAGACGGCAGACTTCCGTCTGGTAGGCAATAGATTAAAGACATGCTTCTTAAACTTCACAGCAGGACGTTAAACATATGAAGAAGTAAAGTATATTTACTGTATATTGGAAATTTCTGATTGACCAATCTCCAAATCTTGCACCCTCGTCATAAACCTGAACCACATGCTAAATCTTTAACACAATTCTGCGGAGGTAACGCTCGTAAATATATTGATATTTCTCACGCATGCTCTCAGAGTGAAACGAAACGATTTAAACTTCCTCTTCGTATTTTTTCATCTTTTGTTCTACACTAAAATAACAATGTGGCAAAACTTCAGTTATATACTTACTGCATTGCTGTTTTGCTTCAAATTGCAAAAATACTTCTCTTATTTTGTATTCATTTATGGTAATTATTTGTTTTACAGTAATCCCACATATAATCATTGATCTGTAGTTTATTTTCTATTCATTATGCCTGTCCTTCACAGTAACTCTTACAGGACCACTTCCTTGTGGCATCGATCGTATGTGATCTTCGGCTTTCTGTAAGCTGCCGAGTGAAACTTTCCATACTCTTTGCATGTATTACTATTTAGCAGCTAGTTTTATAACTGAACTTTCAGTTTTGTCATAGTCTGGCATTTTTCTAAAGGAAAAAATGGCAAACTATGACAAATAAAATACATGAAAGAGAGAGAGATTTGTCGGTAACAGTGATGGCAAACGCAAAGCACCATGGTTATGTGCCCATGTCACGTTGCACAGCGAAACCGATGTGAGCAGCACGATTTCGCCACTCTGACGGCATACCTTCAGCGTAAGTAAGCCTCCCGCAGACTATTTTGACAGCTCGAATTTGATATTAAAGAGCAATCAGGACGAGAACTGACATGGGACACCAGCCAGTACATTCAGATGAGTGTAGCTTCACAGTCACCTTTCTTGTGAATAGCCAAAGAGGCTAAGCTCACATTGCTTTATTTCTGTTTGATTTTGTCCTAAAGAATTTTAGACAAGCGCTCATCTATCAGCTTCACAACCAAGCCTGCCCGTGCTTCTCAACTTCACCTACTCCCATCTGTGAGGCACCCGATCGACAAATGAGAAAAAAAGTGACTGGCACAAGAACACTGTGAGGAGTAGAAGAAAACCATGCGGAAAATAAATGTTGTTTGCAGAACATGTAAAGTACTGTACATTCATATTTTGCTACTGCACAAAACTGGACAGTCTGGCATGGTGTTGAAGTACCAAAACAAGAGCATGATGTAACCTGACATTATTGTAAAGAACGAAGGCAGAAGTAACCACTAGTTTTAGAGTTGTTCAATTAGACAAGTTGCCAAACTTTCTGTAGGCTCTATGCATCGAAATACAGACACGCCATTGGCCCACATGTAAGAAATGTGCAGATTGTTCTGTCACCTGTTCATCAGCACACCAGCCATCAAAGACATTATTTTGATTTGCATTGTGGCTCCAGGATATTGCGACAGTCAGCTAGTTCCCACAAAATAAGGTCTACTGTGTGTTTTGGAACGCGGTTTTGTGACTAGTAAGATTGAATAATTCTGACCAGTTCTGATCAGAAGAAATTTACTGGAACGCTTAAAACATCACCGGCTCCAAATTGGCAGTTGGAGGCAAAAGCACACGTTGTGACTTCAAAACAAAAGTACTCTGCCATTTTCTGAAGAAACTTGGGAACAATACAAAAATTTCAAGCAATGAGCGTTGTAAACCCGTGCACCACTCGTGTTTCACTGCACTTGGCCATTTCCATTTGCATTGGAAGGAAACGTTGAGCAGAAACTCTGCGACACCTTTAGTCCTGGCTATAAATGAAAACTACGGCTCCATTCATGTATGGATTCGAGAAAAGCTATACTCCCTTTTCTGAAAGCAGATCAATAGCCACCTCCAGGAGAAGAGAACTGGAAGAGAACACTGTTTAGCGTACTAGACGTGTCTTTGGCTGATCAACAACTCCCACTTACTCTAGAGTAACAAGTATAGTTAAAAGAAAACACCAGTCTGATGCTGTAGAGTTTCAGCACACTGCTTTGGGGATGGCTAGAATGCCCACAACCTTTTTGTGGAAGGCGCCCACACACTGCCTTTTGCAGCGTCCTGATTGGCTAATTGCAAAATAAAAACACCTAAACAGCGGCTCTTGGTATTTGCATAAGGCAGTACTGGTGAACTTTTCATACATGCACTTATCATGAGCCTGACCACGCCCACAGCCGGTAAGGCCTCTAAACCCGGTCCTATGCTATGTCATACCCGCAAATTCCTTCAATCTTATCTGGCTACCTAGCTTTCCGTTGCCCTCCGTGTTTGCTTTCACTTGGAAACCAGTCAGTTGCACTTAGTGACCAGCGGATATCCTGCCTATATGCTACGTGCACTGCCCGTGTCGATTCCTTGTTTTAGATTTCAATTGCGATGTCCTTCACACGCATTAGCTGACCGACCCGCCCTTCTCTCTTCCGATATCTCAAGGTTACACCTGTCGTTTTCCCTCCCGTTGCTCGTTGCGTCGTCCTCTCTTTGTAAGCCTACACGTTTCTGCTCAGTAGTGAAGTACCGGTAAGACGTAGCTGCAGCTGCTCCTCGGCAAACGTGTTCCTTTACAGCTTCCAACGTCTCCCTACTGAGATGGTTGCGCATTAATTTATTGGATATAATATTCCGCGTTTTTTTGTCCAGTTCAGTAATCAGAAGTCGTAATTCGCAGTTTACCATGAGGTACCCTTCAGTACCTCATTCCCGATCTCGGGTCCCGAAAACTTTCTATAAACTCGTCGTGAATAGCATTGGGGAGACCATGTTTCCTTGCCTTACACGTACCGTTCTTTATTGGGATTGCATCGTTTTTCTGTAATGTCAACACATGCCACATAGTAAGCTCAGATATTCGAAATCTTACCTCATCTCTCGGGCTCTTCGAGAATGCTCCTCCCGGTGCATTCTGTTCACCAACAAACAGCGATGACACCACGCCAGGCTTTAGAAGAGCAGATTTTAAAGGAGTTCCCATTACGCACACAAATGATAAACACTGATTGGAATTGCTATCACTAAATTGTATCGAGCAAACCAACAGCGGTGTTCAAATGTTTCAAGTATACTGTCGCTAACCGAAGGGATCCGCAGAGTAGCTCGTCTTTCTTCATGAGGGAAGTTGTGATGCGGTACATCGTTCCGGTTGTAGATTCTTTTTCAGCCGTACACGGCGATGAGCGAGCTTTTCCGTCCTGTAGCAGCTCTTGGAAGCGCGAACCATAAACGTAGGCTGGCCAAGTCAATTATCCAGGATAAGAATAATAACTATCGCGGAAAACAGTTAAGAAAATCGGCACACGAACGACTGGTACGCAGCGTCTCCACGGCGGTTCAGCACACACACTACGCGTATTATGGGTGCTGCCATCTTAACTACAAAAAAAAAAAGTCTATTATCTGGGCTATTTGAGAAAACCCCGCTAGGGCACTGTGCTTGGTTCCGCTTTCGTTTTCGCATGGTCCAGCTTTTGTTTGGTGTTCATAATGCTGTCCGTGCAAAATAAAAGCAATTGATGACCCGTCGCGTTGGTACAAATACCGCCGACTACAGGACCTTGAAACGTTAGATGATTCTTCTCCTGCCAGGGCGTTTCTCTCCGTACACCACGAAGCGCTCCTATGCTCCTTCAAGCACTTGGCACTGTTATCTGCTACAGTGGATGACATTCTGCAACCTGTAGGATCAGAGCATTGTGCGCGTTCCACCCTGAGTGCAGTCCTGGACTACATGGAGGTTGCGCAATTGACCGAGCGCCTCTAAAGCTCACCGACTAAGCCTGGAACTCACGGCGAGGAATTTAAGCTTTTTGTGTTACCAGTGCTTTGTAATCGTGCCCCCAACATACCTACTCTACTCTAATTCCCTTCTTCCTTACCTTTTTTCCCAATCCCAAGAGTCGCGGTTGTGGTGTCCTCGCCTGAGAGACAGATACTACTGCGTCACTCAACCACACTTTTCACCTCCTACCAAAATAAAATTGTTTCCCTCTCTCTCACCTCCTATCAAGAATCCCTTCTTTGCCTAGGTATTTTTTCTTGTTTTTTGGAACTGGTGAAAATGCGGTGATCACGGCCAAGTTTGGAGTGCACCAATTATGCAAGTTCATCCATCATGAGCGTAAATACAGTACTCCAGCTCCCCTGTCCAGTTCTTTTAGTCTACTTTACATATTGTTTGCCATGAGTAAGTCCACAATGCACCGTCCACATTTTCATTTTCCTGTGCTCCCCTCTGCCATTATGATCGGGGCTGGGACAATCGAGAGCACCGATTTGTCAAAACGAGTCTGTTTAGTGAGTACCGCTAAGGTGAGGGTGCATGCTTTGTGGTAAAATTTTTCATCTCTGCAGCGCCTTGCACTGTTTGCATTGCACTTCCTGATCAAGTTGATTGATATGTGGGGTTTAACGTCCCAAAACTACCATATGATTATGAGAGACGCCGTAGTGGAGGGCTCCGGCAATTTTGACCACCTGGGGTTCTTTAACGTGCACCCAAATCTGAGCACATGGGCCTACAACATTTCCGCCTCCATCGGAAATGTAGTCGTCGCAGCCGGGATTCGATCCCGCGACCTGCGGGTCAGCAGCCGAGTACCTTAGCCACTAGACCACCGCGGCGGGGCGTCCTGATCAAGTCATTTTCACACAAGTGGAAATTGCACAAACTTAGCTTGGTCACTGACTGAGTGCCCATGGCATAACTGCTCATTTCGTTTACATTACAGAAGTTAACCTAGTGCTGACAGCAATCTACACCTACACTTTTTTGCTACCAAAAAGGGTCAGAAAACCGTACAAGACAACAGCCCAACCAGGTTGAATTTTTATAAACCTATAGCACGCTCACATTGTTCAGATGATCAGTTCCATGATCAATTTCGGATAGGGATGATGTTTACCTGCCCATAAAAAAAATCATGCAGGCCCCGCCCCATTCAGGCTGTGCCGTGGTGTTTTCTAGAATAATTTGCATTGCAGTGGACATGAAAAAATGTACAATCTTTTGTGTGTGTGTATGTGTGTGTGTCTCACAAGGCTGTTTTGTCGACTAAAGGATGCATTACAACACACACAAGAAAAGAGCTACTCTCTAGTGTGAATGCACGTGTGCTCAATCAGGTGGTCTTTCATAGAAATAAATATATCGCAGTGCACAGGAGTAGGGACAATCTCCTGTGTGAAGGCGAATGTACCTAATGCATTTTCATGTCACAAAAGAAGATGTATTGCAGTGGACACAGAGAAATGAATCCTCTCCTGTGTGCAAGCAAATGTGTCTCACAAGGTTTTTTTTTTTCACTCAGTATGCATGCAGTAGAGATAATAAAATGAACGCTACCAAGAGCACATGCAAATGCATCTAACAAGGTTTGTTTTCTTCCCAAAGCACATATCTCAGTGGACACAAGAGAAGCAACGTTCTCTTGTGTGAGTCCGAGTGTGTTGAACGAGGGGGCCTTTAAATGAAAAGGATGCATTGCAGAGTACACAGCAAAAGGGACATTCTTCTGTGTAAATGCGCATGTGCACAAGGAAGTAATTCAGAGAAAAGGATGCACGGCAGTGGACACAAGAGAAAGGTCGCTTTCCTGTGCGAGTGCTCATGTGCTTATTTAGGTGGCTTTTCTGCTCGAAAGATGCCTCACAGTGGGCACAAGAAAAGGGTCGCTCTTCTGTGCGAGTGTGCATGTGCTTACTTAGGTGGCTTTTCTGCACGAAAGATGCCTTACAGTGAACACAAGGGACGCTCTCCTGTATAAGTGTGCATATGATTATTTAGGAAGCTTTTCTGCATGAAAGATGCCTTACAGTGGAAACAAGAGAAGGGTCGCTCTCCTGTGAGAGTGCGCATATGCTTATTAAGGTGGCTTTTCCTCACGAAAGATGCCTTACAGTGAACACAAGGGATGCTCTCCTGTATGAGTGTGCATATGATTATTTAGGTGGATTTTCTGTATGAAAGATGCCTTACAGTGGACACAAGAGAAGAGTCGCTCTCCTGTGTGAGTGTGCATGTGCTTATTTAGGTGGCTTTTCTGCGCGAAAGATGCTTTACAGCGGATACAAGAGAAGGGTCCCTCTCCTGTGTAAGTGTGCATGTGCTTATTAAGGTGGCTTTTCCTCACGAAAGATGCCTTACAGTGAACACAAGGGATGCTCTCCTGTATGAGTGTGCATATGATTATTTAGGTGGATTTCCTGCACAAAATATGCCTCACAGTGGACACAAGAAAAGGGTCGCTCTCCTGTATGAGTGCGCATGTGCTTATTTAGGTGGTTTTTCTGCAAGAAAGATGCCTTACAGTGGACACAAGAGAAGGGTAGCTCTCCTGTGTGAGTGCGCATGTGCCTATTTAGGTGGCTTTTCTGCACGAAAGATGCCTTACAGTGGACACAAGAGAAGGGTCCCTCTCCTGTATGAGTGCGCATGTGCTTATTTAGGTGGTTTTTCTGCAAGAAAGATGCCTTACAGTGGACACAAGAGAAGGGTCGCTCTCCTGTGTGAGTGCGCATGTGCCTATTTAGGTGGCTTTTCTGCACGAAAGATGCCTTACAGTGGACACAAGAGAAGGGTCCCTCTCCTGTGTGAGTGCGCATGTGCTTATTTAAGTTGCTTTTCTGCACGAAAGATGCCTTACAGTGGACACATGAAAAGGGTAGCTCTCCTGTGTGAGTGTGCATGTGCTTATTTAGGTAGCTTTTCTGCGCAAAAGATGCCTTACAGTGGAAAGAAGAGAAGGGTCGCTCTTCTGTTTGAGTGCGCATGTGCTTATTTAGGTGGATTTTCTGCACGAAAGATGCCTTACAGAGAAGACAAGGGATGCTCTCCTGTATGAGTGTGCATATGATTATTTAGGTGGATTTTCTGTATGAAAGATGCCTTACAGTGGACACAAGAGAAGGGTCGCTCTCCTGTGTGAGTGCGAATGTGCTTATTTAGGTGGATTTTCTGCACAAAAGATGCCTCACAGTGAACACAAGAGAAGGGTCGCTCTCCTGTGTGAGTGCGCATGTGCGTATTTAGGTGGCTTTTCCGCACGAAAGATGCCTTACAGTGGACACAAGAGAAGGGTCGCTCTCCTGTGTGAGTGCGCATGTGCCTATTTAGCTGGCTTTTCCGCACTAAAGATGCCTTACAGTGGACACAAGAGAAGGGTCCCTCTCCTGTGTGAGTGCGCATGTGCCTATTTAAGTGGCTTTTCCGCAAGAAAGATGCCTTACAGTGGACACATGAAAAGGGTCGCTTTTCTGTGTGAGTGCGCATGTGCTTATTTAGGTGGATTTTCTGCACGAAAGATGCCTTACAGTGAACACAAGAAAAAGGTCGCTCTGCTGTGTGAGTGCGCATGTGCTCATTTAGGTGGTTTTTTTGCAGGAAAGATGCCTTACAGTGGGCACAAGAGAAGGGTCGCTCTCCTGTGTGAGTGCGCATGTGTTTACTTAGGTGGATTTTCTGCACGAAAGATGCCTTACAGTGGACACAAGAAAAGGGTCGCTCTCCTGTGTGAGTGTGCATGTGCCTATTTAGGTGGCTTTTCTGTGCGAAAGATAACTTACAGTGGACACAAGAAAAGGGTCGCTCTCCTGTGTGAGTGCGCATATGCACGATATAGTGGTCTTTTTTCGTAAAGGATGCCTTGCAGTGCGCACAGGAGAAAGGATGCTCTCGTGTATGAGTACGCATATGCTCAATGAAGTGGCCTTTCAGCAAAAAGGATGCACTGCATCGGGCACAGGAAAAAGACTGCTCTCTTGTGTGGGTGCGCACATGAGTCACCAGCTTGGACTTGTGAATGAATGCAGCTGGACAAAAGTGGCACTGGAAAGGAGGTTCGCCCATGTGTTTCTGAAGGTGCTTGCTCATAGTTGACTTGTCCAGGGTCACATAGGTGCACTGCTGGCAGAAATGAAGTCGGCCTCGTACAGACGACAGTGAATAAGGTTCCAAGGACGCACAAGACAAGGGGCCTGCAAAAGAAATCGACAGCACACCAAGTAGATGGAAATTATGTGTGATACACTACAGATGCATAGACAGATTTTTTTTTTCAGATGGGGAAGAGGGGAAGGTGCGTCTTGATTATGGGAGGGCACCTTGTTGAATTGGTCATGTTTCGCTCTCTATGCCATGGCGAGAAAAATTAAGGGGGGGGCACACAGGGCTGGTGTGCCACCCCCTGGCTATGCCCCTGATACTCTACAAAGAACTGGAGTATGGCAGCATTACTCAATAGTTGCTGTGCATATGTAAGAAAAGTAGATGATCATCTTTTCTCTCACGAATCAAAGGTACTGTGTCTGCAACAGGACACAGACACAGCAAGTGTTACAAATACTACTATTTCACTGCAGATACATTCAATGGCCAACAAATGCGAACAGCAGGAGCCCCAAAAAATATAATACGGTTTAGCTGTCATTCCGTCGCTGTGTCAAAGACATTGAAAGTGTCTGAATGTGCGCAAATAAAAACTAGCCTATTAACTCTTTCCTTACCACGCCACTAGGCATTGTTCACCGGTGAACGATGATTTCGCGCCCCTATTTTTCAAAAAACACCATGCCTATGGACTTGTAGCGCCATCTAGGCAATGGTACACACACTAGAATTGCTTTTTCTGTACGGTTCGCATTTTTACCGCGTGGCGGTGATTTTTAAAGGTCACGCCCGTTCAAAGGTTGAAGCGCATGTGATTCACGCGATGGCGTCAACATCAGAAACCCTGCGCGCTCGAAAAAAAGCGATTTCGCTCGATGCCGACGCCTCGACGAGTGATCTTTTGAATTCCTCGAGTAGTGAGGAATCAGACAACGATGTGGTGACATTGGATTTTAGCTCCGATGAAGAAATTTCATCAGATCAGCCAGGAACGTCAGCTGTTAGTCGCAGGTATGTTTGGTTTTCACCTTCTGTTTTGTTAGTTGTGTTCTGGAGCTGGCTGACTTGCTCTGTATGTGTCCCACATATTGTTATTATTATTTCTAGCGTGTCTACTTCATATGGGGGCGATGTGCTGCCTCCAGCATAAAGACGCGTGGACTTCCGACTCCTGAGGGATCCGGGCATCGACCTCGGCATGGCGCTCCGCAGTCGGGCACATCGGCTGGCACATCAGCTGGTTGGAAGACGTTGGTCTTCCACTGCATTGATATCGCAGCTGTGAACAGCTACATTCTTCTTGAAGCACATCGGAGCCAAAATCCAGAAATACCTGAACTTTCTAGGGTGTCTTGCTTCGATCAGCTGGCTTTTAGGACAGAACTCGTATAACAACTTCTTCAGATAGAGGACACCGCACCAGCTTCTATTCCTCCCACCCCAATTCGGCCACCCACAGCTGTACAGCACCAGCCTGAACGATTGGAGATACGCCGCAACTGTAAGAAGTGCTACCAAGAAAACAAATCCCAACACAAGACAAACGTTTTCTGTCGCACCTGCAATGTCTATTTGTGCTTCACAACAAGAAACTGTTTTGGTGCCTGGCACACTGATCTCCCTGAGTGAACAAATTATAGCTCGAGAAGTTCTTCAGCTATAACTTTAATTTTTTCAATCCTAGTCCAATATCCTGTTTTAAATATTTTGCATCTCTCATAATTTTCCATAATTTTATACCCGGAAGATATAAGTAAATCGTTACGACATTTGTTGTGAACGTATCTAATTATTTGTGTTTGTCAATTTTTGTTACCTATTTAGATCTTCCAGTTCTTCCGTCAAATTTACCTTTCCAACCCTACATTTAGTACTTGCATTTTGGTATGTAATATTTTGCTGTAAAGTTTTTTTTTCTTAAAAAAAAAATCTCACGTAAAATTAACTCAGAACTTCACTCTTTTGCTATGCATCAGGCAATTTTTTTGTAACTCAAAAACAGCTTTGTCAATTTTAACGATTCTTATAAATAATGTTGCCCTGTGATTACTAAACATTTTGTATATTTCGAAATTTCTCAGAAAAATTTTTGTCTGAGATATTGCTTCGTTTTCAAATAAATTTTTTGATATTTTTCATTTTTTTGTATATGAATTTTTCCACCAAATAAATTTTCTTTATTGTTTTAAAATAAAAAGCATTCAAAAGTACATTCATTCCTCTTTATTTTGATGTATTGCGTGGCACTGTAAATCTAGTAGCGACGGCACAGAAAATTCCTAGCTGCAACATACAAAAATAGGCCAATTTTCCCGTGGTAAGGAAAGAGTTAAGCTACTTACTGTACGTCTGTTTACAGAGAAGTACTCGGAGAACACTACACAACTAAATAACCAATTCATAATACAGCACATAAATCCTAGTACAAAAAAAAAGTGATACAGAGAAGGAGGACCTTTTTTCTTTGTTCTGTCTGTTTGTCCAGCCAATGTTGTTGTAATAAGTGACATGGGGCAAAGTAGACAAGCAAACAAAGAATTACAATTACAAAGGTTACAATTACATCATGGTTGTGATTATTTGGAATTACAGCCAAGTGCAAGGTTCGATAGAAACTTGTCTGGTTGCGAAAACTCATGGCAGGAAATAGTAAACACCGACAAATCGTTGAAATGAGAACAAAAATGATGTTTTGCCTTATTATAAAGGTATTGTTCACAAATAATATTCGTGAAAAAGTTCCCCGAAGTAGGGCCAAACTAACAGTTCTGTTTTTGTTCTTTGTTAACAAGGCTCTAGTAAAGCAGGTTCTTTTTATGTTAGTAAGAGCTCTCTAAATTGAAGCCTAGCTGAGAGTATTGATGAAGGATAAAGCCGTTTGCTTCAGAAACAGCACACAAACATTTCATCAAGAATGAAAGCGAGCGAAACCAGTCTTTATAAAAATACACATTTCACAAAAAGGTCGCTGCCTGCAGTGAAGCACTTCTATTAACCCCAACAAGAAAGTTCAAAGCATTAAACAAAATTTAGTTCGCGTACGGGTGAGCGGTGGAGTACGGAAAAATACCAGTTCAGTCTCATCAACTTGCAGAGGCTTGACGGGACACGAGCACATAGTTAACGCGAGTTAGTTGCTTGCAGCGAAGCAACACTGGCGACTGGAAACACGTCGATAAACCAGGGAGGAAGCGTAGAGCAGAGCTTGGGTCCATAGCCCGACGAATGTTGCTTGCCTGTCGGTAGGAAAGTTTGCAGGCCTTGCGCTGGAGTTCAGGACCGGAGGGCTACGGTCTTCTCGAGCTGGAATGCAGCGACCGGAGGCCCTGGCCGGTTGAAGTCTTCTTGGCTTGAGTCTGAAACCCCATGCGCATCTTCAGCGCCAAATTCAGTGACAACCTTCCGCTCGGCAAGTCCTTTTCGAGCTCCCGCAGCTCTTCTGTGGCTCAGAATCTTGCTTGAACACCGGCCCACTTGATGCGTATTGATTGGGTGTGTCAAAACTTTGTGGTCGGTTTCCATTGGCTTTTTTACTGTTGTAATATGTTCACGTCGCCCCACGCATCATCGTGCTCTTGCACGCGACGTCTTTACCATCGTTGTCTACGCAGCACCACGCGTGCACTCTGTCATCTCTTCCTTCTTGTGATGAGCACTTTTCAAAGGTGCGCACTTCAAAAGTGCACCACACTCATCACACCCCCTTAGCAGGGCTGAAATGTCATTTCTGTTTCTGTTTCACCATCGTCGTCTACGCAGCACCGCGCATGCGCTCTGTCATCTCTTCCTTTTTGTGACACACACTTAAGGGGAGATGCTACTCGAAAAACGATTTTCTTTAATAAGAGTCTGAATTTAACACAAATTGGCATGCTAATAGAGTTTTTTCTCCTCTTTTCAAATATGTCATTTATTTTCATGTAGATTGCTTGGTTTTCTTTCTGCAGGTCAGATACTGCAAAATTATGGCCATTGTTATGCAACAATTCTGACCTATAAAAATTTGAGATAAAGCATGCAGATATAGCTGACTATGATCCTTTGGAACTGTAGAGTGCAAAAGCTATATAAACTTTGTGTGTAAAAAGGTGAAATACAATAATAAAATAGAAAAATTGACTATGGCTCTAGTTGCCAAGGGCTTTCAATGTTATGTAATTTTTGAAAAACATAATCAAGCAGCCCTGACAATCTGAATAGATACTGGCTCTCTATGGGCCTTCATCATGCTATGTACAAAATTTCATAGAGGTATGACAATTCTAAGTGTATGAACTAGCGTGTATAAAAAGCACAGATCACACAAAACTGCAAAAGAAGAAAAACGCATTTGAAAGTTTGAAACCTTTTTTTTTTTATCACAGAGTTGTTAGAAATGCATAATCTTTGGCCATAATGTTCAACAGAACTTTGAAAAGCACTGCAAGTTACTAGAACTGTCCTGCAGCATAGGTTGTGCTCTCACGGTCCTTGCGAGCACTCTCTTCTAGCTGTGCCCTTTTCACTCCACGACGACGGTGGGCCTTTGCTTCTGCTGTCAGACGCTCGGGCATTCTCTTGATGCGCCTCGTATCGCGGGAATCCCTGAAAGTAACTTGATCTCTAGATGGCAGTATGTTGAGCTCTTCCAGGATGTGCTCGAAAGTAGCATGACCCTTGTTGAACCACAGGATTGCCATAGCTGCGGCAGTCTCGACAACCGTTCGGGAGACGAACTTAGTCTTGGGACAAAGTAGCCAAATTTTGCTGTTCAGGGATTTCGATGCGTTCTGGGTTTTCCCTTTGATGCATCGAGCAAGGAGCTTCTCATCCGTTAGGCGCTTATAAATGGGCAAAACAGGCAATCCCTGTGCTTTTGTCAGGAGAGGTGTGCGGAGTGATGCAGGTTCACCAAGTGCTTCAGCACGTTGATGTTTGCACCACGACTCTGTTCCTGCAGGGCAAAACTTGTGGCTGCCAGCATTGTCAGTAGAGCATGAGTGGAAGTACGAAGCCCATACTGCAGTGTACATATCCCGTACACTCCCTCTGTTGCTTGTTATGGCAATCCGATAGTATGTTTGGAGCTTCTGAATGGCTGGCTCTTTCATTTTCTGCCCTCGTGGTAATGGCACATGCAGCTTCCGTAGCGCGGTGCCAAGTCTCTTGGCCTTATGATTAGTGCAGTCTTCTTTTTCTATATTGACAGCACCATAGACTTTTGACTCTGCAACTGCACTATATGCTTTGCTGTCACCGTCACTCAAGAATGTCATGAAATGCAGTGGGGTGTCATAAGTCAATGTTCTCTGCCAAATGCGCATTGCAGCCTCCGTTTCCATGGCATGGGAGGAACAGTCTGCATTTTTTTCACAGACTGGGCCATGGAATGCCCGCCACACTTCCTCGTCTGGGCCCATATCCTTGTGCCTACTGCATGTCAGGCAGTAATTTGATATGACCTCGAAGTCTAAGCAGAAGCCAGTATCTAAGGAGATAACTGCGCCAATCCCGTTGTGGCTTTTGTGGCCCCTCTTCTTCCAAGTGCCGTCGAACATAACAGCCACATCAGTTTCGCCTGCTACTTCTTTCGTCAACTCTCTGGATTGGCGCAAGTTTTCATTCACAGCTGCCATGGCAGCGGTGTTCACCTTCTTTGCTATAAAAAAAAATCCTCGGTGGTGCATTGGCTTTGGGAGTCCAATAATGGAGCAAAATCTCGACAATTGCTCATGCCAAATGCCGACAGCGCGTGCAGCCACCACCGCCTTCACATTTACAGCGAAACTATCTCAGGAGCTCCCACTGTCGTACCGTTGGCTCACTCGGCTGCTGCCGTCCGCCGTAACACGCAGTGACGTATAGGAGCACGAAAGAACAGTCGCTGAGCATTCGCTGTTTTCGCAATGAAGTTCGAGGAGCGACGAAAGTCCCTTGAGCTTTTCTGCCGGCTCCCGAACGGCAAGTTTTTGAATACCGCAAGCAGGGCATGCCGCACCTGCAACAAGTGCCGTCAGCAAGAGGGTGTCGCACAAAACTGTCGTTGCACAAACCTCATTGCGCTGTCTTTCGTCTTTTTCGAAGAAGCCAAGCTTCTTTTTCGAAGCACTGACGAAAGAAAGCGCAGCGTCAATCCCTTCATCACCGCCACTGTCGCTCGCGCACTCGTCGATGCCGCCGTCAGGCCTAGCACACGTAGGTGCGTTCTCGTTCGTCGCCGTCGTTCGGGGCGCTTTACGCCGCCTTCCCTTGAACTTGTGCCTCGTTTGAAACTTCTGCCGTCTCACGTTGCACTTTTTTGGGCTTGTTATCGCGGAAATATGCGTAGATGTGCAGAAAAGCAGACGGACCAAATGCCGATGGCCGCCACCAATACAGCTGACAACGACTCGGTAGCCAATGGCGATGCGGCTTAGGGTGCCGCGCGTTTCAAACCGCTCAAACCACGTGATAAAAAGGCCTCGTTTTTAATTTTTTTTTTGCCCACGTACGAAACTGGCGGTCGTCGGAGCTGTAAGAAGAAGGCCGGACGCAACTTTCCCAACCGATCACGATGGCGGGCGGCACTGCGACAGAAAGCAGCGCGCAGTCAAAGATGGCCAATATCGGCGCAAATTCACAAAATTTTGAGCCACCGCGATGCCTTCAAATACATTTTTTTTGCATTTTGCGGTTCGAATTTAGTTTTGAAATTTTCACAGATGAAAGAAGGTTTGAAGATTACAATGCAATAAAAATAAAAAATACAAGAAATTTCGCTAAAAACAAGATTTTTCGGCTCGCATCTCCCCTTAAGTGCTTACTGTTAGCACCGTAGAATGAATTACAAAAAACACATCAATGTTAGTAGAAGAAGGAAGTGTGTATATTACTGCCACTTGATGCATCTTCCTCTACTGTCTTTATTTAGTTTCATTGAAAGGATAATCATACCAGGGAACACAAAATCGCTTATGAAACATGTTTTTGCATCTTGCAGTATCTAATCAAAGTGCCACTGCTGGACAATGCAGACCTATCGACAAAACTGTGTTTTTTATTGTGAACAGATGTGTCAAAAGAAAAGGATCCATTATTAAATTCCTAGACTGAACCAGTATATTGTAACACAAGTAATTTTTCCTTAAATTCCCGATTCAAACACAAACACTACAATTAAATCAATTATTCTCAAATTCAATAGTATATTATGGACTAACCTTGGGAAAAGTGACTGGTCAACTTTGTAAATTTCAATGCTACCACTCTCAGGCAGCAGTCTAGATATGATCACATTGCCATCACAAGCCAGAGTTGATAATGGATTTCGCTGCAACTCATGGTGCCAATTAATAAATAAGCTTTAAAAGGAATCTATGCCAATTCGCATGTGGCAATATACCAAGCCTACAATTTTCGGCTGTGGATTGAGTGCTACAGGTAATTAATAATTGTTGGCTATGTCCATAGCTTGGCGAAAATTGTCGAGCTCACTCAGACTCACTAATGAAAGATATTTTAAGCTTGGGGCTCATTCGGACTCAAATTCGCCAAAGGTATCCCGAGCTGGAGTCACTTGGACTGAAACCAGCCAAAATATTGCTCACCTGGACTCACTAAGACTCAGACTCGTGGCTTGATCTCAGTGTGATTGAGTCTGAGTCAGTTGACTCATGAGTCGATTCGCCGAGCTATGGGTATGTCTTAAAACCACGGTATGATGTCGTAGTGAATGGCTTCAGTTGTTTCTACCGCCTGGAGTTCTTTATATTGCACACGAATCTTAGCACACGAGACAGAAGTTTTTTTGCCTAAATTGATAATGCGGCCACCACAGCCGGAGTTTGAATCTGGGACCTACAGATTAGCAGCCTCACAACATCATCACTAGACCACTGTGGCGCGTCAGGAGGAATGTAGTCATTTGTAACACCCAGATTTAAATCTTGGTTGGGCTGCAGTTCTATACCTTGGGTCTCAATGTCCGCAAGCCAGGCAAATCTTGGCAGCTCACTTTCGACAATTACGAAGCCGCATTTCACTCCGATTTATCAATAATCAACGACAACTTGAACCTCGATACTAAAGAAGCTGAAACTATTTATATAGAGAAAATATGTTTTCTAATATGATTGCTTACATTACGAGAGCTTGATAATCGTAATTATTTTGAGCATGTGACTTTAGTGTGCTCCTTATGCAAACTTGCAACTTGCAAGTAGCCAGCTGACAATTTCCAGGGGACTCTAGAAATTGAGGTCTCTTTCGTTTTTGGTAGCCACCTTCTGCTCTCTAAAATCGATTTTAACCAACTGAAATTATTTACATTCTTCAGTATTTTTCTTGTCTTAAGTTAGAGAAATTTGTCTAGTGAAAGCAAATAATAATGCTAAATACGTAATTTTGGAAAAAGATGCATGTTTTGACTCGTATCTTTCATTATATTACATATTCCACAGTGTACAGCTCGTGCTACTTTCGTGACATTTTGTAGTTCGTTTGAATGCTCGCTTATGTGCGGACACTAGAAACAGAATTGGCCGATTTGGCACTTCGTGAAGTTGCCGCTTAGATTCATTGCTGTGATAGTGCTGTCCTTCAACACCACTGTGCTTACTCTGCGGGTGGGACCTCTCCTACAGTTAAATTTTAGTTGCTTTTGGAGAGGAGCTTCCGCAGTCATGGAATACCTGGCACACACACATCCTTTTTTCTTTTCGTAATCAGTTAAAAAAACAATAAATAAAATACATATATTGATTAGCATTATGAAAAATCAAAAGATGAATTGAATCGCACCTGGTGCCACTGAAATACAAAAAAAAAAGACGTTAGAATTGTGCTCGGTAACTAAGCCTCAATATGCTCAAATTTTTCAAGCCTGAATCTTATGCCTCAACATGCCTACAGTCTAACCCAACTTGTTTTGCGCAGCATAACAACTTCATTCTGCCCAAAATATGAACTAATTTGGCAAACAGACAGTTCATTTTGCGGCCAAATCATTATGGAATATATTGCCATTTTTAATAAAAATTAAAAAAACACATAACTTTTACCATAAATTGAAGAAGTTTTTGTTATGCAACACTGACTCTTCTGCTTAACCAGTTTCTCCCTCGCTATGTCATTCTCTTTTCAGTCTCTTGCTTTTTTTTCCCTTTTCATGTCATGCTATCCATACAGATATATATAAATATATTTTACGGTTTATATTTCCAATTGCATATAGTTGATGAGAGCATCACCATTTAATTGTATCTGTATTTCGATTTTTTAACCTTGTATTCTCTTACTTTCGCACTGTTGTTGCCAATCAAATACTCATGTATACATTTCATTGGAGGTCCCACTTCAGTGTATACTACAGAACCTCCTTCTGTATATTCTTTTTTGTACATCTTATTATGAAATAACAAAACTTGATTTGAGTCATATGGCAAAACAGGTACTGCTGTGCTCGCACTTTGTATTTGGGAAAATTGTCAGTTATGTTCAAGATATGCTCTTTCCACAGACGTATATGTTCTTTTTTATTGTGAGTATGAATGCATTCTGTGCAGCTGCTTCAATTTATAATCATTTTATCTGTCACCAACAGCAAATGACTAGATGGTTTTGTGTGAACTTATCAAACATCATTTTTTGATTGTCATTAATTTTTGTCCTATTTACATGTTGTCGCCTAATACTATTCTGTAGACATATTGCGGCACGGGGGTACAGTGCAACTACTCAATTTCACATCACTTTCGTTGTTGCGAGAAGCTTCATTCAATTCTCCTCTCACACGGCTATCCCACTGTGATTACATAAGATTCCAGTGAGCTCACTAGTGATCACAGATTCATCTATGCCTTCAAGCTATGCATACGAAAACTGATCTTTATTCGTGTATGTGTAGAAGACTCTGTGCACGGTTGGCGCAGAAGCCTTGCTCCGGATCCAGCTGCACACAGTCGTAGCGCGCATGTTTGACTTGGTACAAAAATGTGATTAATCGCAGGTGCAACTAGTTTGTCAAATAAGGCAACAGGCTAGGTCAACAAACAATTTTCCTAGGTACACTAGCAGTAACAAATAATGCAGAAACATTGCTAAGAGGGAAAACCCGATCCATGTAGAAAACAAAGGTTACGGGTTATAACTGTGGTTGATTGACGGCTCACAGATCTTGAGGGTGATGATGGTGACGACTGGCCGGTTGCGCACTAGACTCATTTACAACTTTTTCCACATAGTAGCTATAACAGGAGGGCAACTGACATATTAAAAGTTGTTCGAGAATCATCTAATAAATGAAAAATATTTATATTTCTTTAATTAGCCTATTGTTTGAGGCTATTCATGGTATGCTGCTGTAACCTTTAGGAAGCTCAAAACTCGTCCTACCTTTTTTTACGAATCATTCAAAGTTTGTGAAAAATTAAACTGCTTCCTCAACCTTAAAATCAGCCGTAACCAAGGTTTCTACCCACTAATCTTGTATCTGTGCTATGAAGCATACCTTCACAGTGCAGACAAAGGGGCTGGGAAGTGCTGGGCACCTTACACATACGCTAGCAACGTGTACATAAACGCTAATCAAAGTCGTGGAAAATCGGGACGCTATCAAGACAGAAAAGTTGAGACAAGAAAACTACGGATCGGTAGCAAGACTACCATTTGTAGATAAACTGTTGCATAGTTTGAGCAAAGTTAATGACGGGTATGGGATTAAATCAGTCCTCTAGGCTCCTAAAAAAACTAGCTACAATTTGTCCAATGTGTGAAGCAGAAGATGTGCCTGCGGCGAGCAGCAACGCCAACGCCCGGCTCTCTCGGCTCATGCTTCGGCTCGCTGCTGTGCTGATCTCTGCTGGACGGTTCTTCACGCTGTCTTGCCGTTGTCGTTATCGACTAATAAACCTTGTCACATTTGGTGGAGAGTGCTGTTTATCCCGGTCGCTACACCCTGGAACTGCGAAGCCGCACGCTACCGCCCGTCATGACTGACAATGCCAACCCATCGGCATCGTCGCCCCAGTTCAACTGCCCTGGCCATCTTAGGCTACGGGACCCGAAGGTCTTCAGCGATACGGATGGGACCGACGTGGAAGACTGGCTTGAGCACTACGAGCTGGTGAGTGCCAATAATAAGTGGGATGAAGCCGACAAGCTCGGCCATGTCATATTTTATCTCACCGGCGTCGCAGAATTGTGGTTTAACAACCACAAACACAACATTCCCACATGGGGCGTCTTCAAGACGTCATGTGCTGAAGTGTTTGGTCGGCCGGCTGTCCACAAGCAGCGGGCAGAACAGCACTTGCGCATCTGCTCTCAGCCGACTGGTGAAAATTTCACCAGCTATATTGAGGATGTCGTCGACCTTTGTCGACGCGCGAATGACACTATGCCCGAGTCGAACAAGGTCAAACACTTCCTGAAGGGCATCGACGATGGCGCATTTCAAATGCTCTTGGCTAGAAATGCGAGCACAGTTTCTGAAGTCGTCAACTTATGTCAGAGCTACGACGAGTTGAAGAAGCAACGCTCTCTGACTCGACCTCAGCATGGTGGTGAGTCGCTGTCCAGTTTCGACACCATGCCTGACAATTCACCATTGCTTTAGCAAGTCCGAGCCTTCGTCCGTGAGAAAGTCGCCCGCCAACTTTCTCTAGTGCCTTTTGCTCACGAGACCACCACCCGTCTACCCGCCCCGCTTCGCACTGCTATATCGAAAGAGGTTACACAAGCTGTTCCCCTTGCGCACTACAAGCCGCCTCTATCTAGTTGTGTCCACTGCCCGCGTGTCGCACAGCCCGTAGGTGCCCCTGTCGCCTATCCACCAACATTCAGCCTGTGGCCGCGCCCCTAACGTATGCAGCGCAGCCTGTGGCTCCTCCTGTCACCTGTTCGCAAAAGATGCAGCCCGTAGCCGCCCCGCTCACATATGCAGACGCTGTGCGTAGGCTTCCGCAACCGCCCTACACCACCCGCTCACAGCGCGCCCACCCGGCTGCTTATACTAGACCTTGGGCGGCACCACCAGTCGCCAATCCATGGAGGACGCCCGATAACCGACCGATTTGCTACGCCTGCTTCACTCCCGGACACGTTGCCCGCTACTGCCGCCGTCGACCTCAGCTGTTCGGCAACTATGCCCGGTCGTCGCAACCAGGCAGCCAACCATTCGACCAATACGGGCCGGTCTCGTCACCTCGCTATGCCCCTACTGACTACCTTGACTTACAGCCGCAGCGCGCACCGTCTCCTCGTCGGCGATCGCCCTGCCCCATGCGTCGCCGGCCCCGACCTTCCGAACAGCAAAACTAAGCACCGCAGTTCAAGAGGCAAGAACTGCGCCGTTTTCGAACTGTCTAAGCCCTCGCCCCTCTCCTGCTAACGTGGTCACAGTAACTGTTGAAGGTTACTGTACTTTCGCCCTTGTGGACACCGGCGCAGCTGTTTCGGTTATTGCCGCTAATCTCTGCCGTTTATTGCGCAAAGTCACGACGCCGCTTTCGGGACTGTCGCTCCACACCGCAAGCGCGCAGCAAGTAACGCCTCTCGCAGCCTGCACTGCAAGAGTGTCCATCGAAGGCAATCTTTACATCGTGGAATTTATTGTTCTCGCTGTCTGTCCGCATGACGTCATCCTCGGGTGGGACTTCCTATCCCGCCATAATGCCGTTATCAACTGTGCTCGTGCGGAAGTTGAGTTTTCACCCTTGTGTGATGTCCCATTACTTGACGCTCTTCATCGGCCGGCGAAGTTGCTCGTTCATGAAGATACTGATATTCCACCTGGAAATTTTGCCCTTGTTCCCGTTTCATGCAATGCCTACACTGACGCTACATGCCTTTTTAGGCCTTCCGATATCTTCAAGAGTCGTCGAGCTCTGCCGCTGCCTTTCGCAACAATTGACCTTGCCGTCGGAAGAAGCAATATGTTCGTAAGCAATCCGCTTTCCACACCTGTCACTTTGCTTGAGGGGGAATGTCTCGGCCGCGTGCAGGATCTCGACTTTTCGGCTTTGGTTGATGTCCCGGATGACTACTGCGACCACCTAAAATCACTGTCGGCATTCGAGGAGTCGTCCAAGGATACGTTTTCTAGCGCCATTGCCGACACTATCACTGCCACCAAACATGCCGACCTGCTGGATCTTCTGCAAGAGTTCAGGAGTTCTTTCGATGTGTCGCAGCCTCAACTGGGCTGCACGTCACAAGTCAAACATCATGTTGACACCGGCCTACACCAGCCACTGCGTCAAAGACCATACCATGTCTCAGCTGAAGAGCGCCGCGACATCAACGATCAAGTCGAAGATATGCTTCGTAAAGACGTCATTCGACCATCTCACAGTCCCTGGGCGTCTCCTGTCGTCCTCGTGCGTAAGAAAGACGGATCTATCCGATTTTGCGTGGACTATCGTCGTTTGAACAAGATAACCCGCTAGGACGTCTATCCTTTGCCGCGCATTGATGACGCCATGGACACCCTTCACGGAGCGGAATTTTTCTCATCACTAGATTTGCGGTCTGGCTACTGGCAAGTCCCAATGGCTGAAGCCGCCAAAAAACGGCATTTATTACACCAGACGGACTATACGAGTTTAACGTCATGCACTTTGGGCTTTGTAACGCGCCTGCCACGTTTGAACGTCTTATGGATAATACGCTGTGTGGCCTCAAGTGGAATATGTGCCTCTGTTACCTCGACGATGTCGTGGTTTTCTACCATGACTTTCCTACGCACCTCCTTCGCCTCAGGCACGTTTTGACTTGTCTGACCAATGCTGGCCAGCAGTTTAACCTGAAAAAAAATGCCGCTTCGCTGCACGCGAGCTCGTCATACTAGGCCACATCGTGTCTAAACACGGTGTATTACCTGACCCGGCAAAACTTCGAGCAGTTGCAGAATTTCCCAAGCCGACGACCATGAAAGAACTTCGCAGTTTTGTAGGCCTATGCTTGTATTTCCGGCGCTTTGTTCGCAATTTTGCATCTATCTTGTCATCATTAACCCAGCTTCTTCGCGGTGACGTGAACCTCTCCTCCTGGTCCCCTGCATGTAACGTTGCCTTCACTACTCTATGCCGTCTGCTCACCTCCCCACCTATTCTTCGCCACTTCGACCCGACGGCTCCTACCGAAGTGCACACCGACGCCAGCGGCGTTGGGCTAGGCGCTGTCCTCGCTCAACGAAAGCCCGGCTATTCAGAATACGTTGTAGCCTACTCTAGCCGCACTCTGACGAAAGCCGAAACTAATTACAGCATGACAGAAAAAAAGTGTTTGGCTCTGGTGTGGGCGCTTGGAAAATTCCGGCCATACTTATACGGCCGCCCGTTCTATCTAGTAACTGATCACCACGCGCTTTGCTGGCTCTCGACTTTGAAAGACTCTTGTGGCCGACTTGCGCGATGGGCACTTTGCATCCAGGAGTACGACATTCACGTCGTATACCGCTGCAGATGCAAACACTCTGACGCTGATGCCCTGTCCCGCTCACCTTTATCACCAGATCCGACGAGCAGAAACACTCGCCTCGAGACCTTGTCATCGCTAAATCTCGACTCAATTGCCACCGAAACGTTGTGACCCGCAGATCGCATCTCTTATCGAATATCTATCTGGCACACCCAACCTTTCAGTATCTCGATCCCTCCGACGTCGAGCTTTCCATTTCGCCATCTGCGATCAACTTCTTCATCGACACAACTACGCTGCCGATGGCCGCCGGTGGCTACTGGTCATTTCACGCACTTTACGATCACAAGTATGTGCCTCTCTTCACGACGATCCGCAATGTGGCCACACAGGGGTGTTCAAAATATATGAACGCCTTCGCCATCACTATTACTGGCGCATCAAGTACAATTTTGTACGGAAATTCGTGCAGTGCTGTCCTGACTGCCAGCGACGCAAATACACAGCGCCACGAGCGACTGGCAAATTGCAGCCACTTCCATGCCCTGCCAAGCCATTTGATCGCGTCGGTGTTGACCTCTACGGCCTCCTTCCATTGACATCAAATGGTAATCGGTGGATTATAGTGGCAGCTGACCACCTGACAAGCTACGCCGAAACAGCCGCTTTGTCGAGCGCTACAGCTCAGGATGTCGCGTCTTTCAATTTACGTCGCTTTATCCTTCGACATGGTCCACCTCGAGAGCTCCTTAGTGACAGAGGCCGCGCTTTCCTCTCCGAGGTCGTCGAAATTCTGCTTTCAGAATGCCACGTCATTCATCGGAAAACGACAGCATACCACCCGCAGACTAACGGGCTAATGGAATGGCTCAACCGCACGCTGGTTGATATGCTCTCAATGTACGTGGCATCTGATCATAGCAACTGGGACCATGTTCTCCTATACGTCACATTCGCATACAACACGGCAGTTCAAACCACCACGGGATGCTCACCTTTCTTTCTTCTTTATGGACGCGAGCCTTCCCATAAAATCGACACCCTACTATCCTACCGTCCTGATGCTTCCAAGTGCCCACCTGTCTCCGATGCTTCTCGACAAGCCAAAGAGTGCCGCCAGCTCGCCCGTGCGTTCACCTCAAAAGAGCAGCAACGCCAGAAAGAACACCGTAGGACTGCCCTTTCAGATCCCAGCGATGCCCCAGGGTCTCTTGTGTGGCTAGCCATTCCACACCAAACACCGGGACTCTCCTCGAAACTTGTCCCCCGGTGCGAGGGGCCTTACACCGTTTTGGAGAAAACCTCTCCGGTTAATTTCCTAATTGAGCCAGTTTCCAGATCAGACGATATGCGCCGGCGCGCACGTGACATCGTTCATGTTTCCTGACTGAAACCATACCATGAGCCTCTGCCTGAAACTTCTTAAGTCGCCAGGATGGCTCCTTTTTCAGCGGGGGCGATTGTGAAGAAGAAGATGTGCCTGCGGCGAGCTGCATCGCCAACGCCCGGCTCTCTCGGCTCGTGCTTCGGCTCACTGCTGTGCTGATCTCTGCTGAAAGGTTCTTCACGCTGTCTTGCCGTTGTCGTTATCTACTAATAAAACTCGTCACAAATGGTTCAGTGAAAAATGAAGCAAAATGTCAAAAAAAGAAGTTATCTTCCTTCTTTGTCATTCTCTCTCTGTCAGGCTTGATTTGTTCAACCGGGCCCCATTAGATGGCACGACCTGTCCAGTTTAACCACGCGAAAATTAAAATTTTTAACCCCTCGCACCACTCCTCCTAGTAACATCTGGCGGTTCTTTTTTCCATGAATCAAACAAAAACGAACAAGCAGCAGTTTATTATGCTTCTTAATGCACAGAAGGTTCTTTATTCAGTGCAGCTAGATCAATTATTAGTGATGAATTGTAGGGGGTTCGTCTGACATCATTGGGATCATTTTGAGGATATCCTACTGCGGCACATGTATTCTTGTGCATTTACCTTAATTTCTCGATAAGTAAGATACTGCTGTTGATAATATTGTCAGTTTAGACATTGTCATACATTGAACCCTCACTCAGATGTATATTGTTACTAAACTTTAGTGTCCTTTTAATGCATATCAAGGGTAGAACAGGGTAAATGAGTTTGGGAACAGTCCTGAAAGCAGCCAAAAGTACCTTTCGTAGCAGGCTTTGAGCGTACAGAAAAACATTTCGGCCCAGGCTTGGAGCGACTAGAAAGGCCTTTTCAAGTAAGGTTGGAGCAGTCAAAAGATTCAGATCAGATGTAGCCCGGTTTCATGGCACTTGTTAAGCAACATTTTTCAACCATTAAGTCAAATTATGCAATGGCCTTATTATTGCGATAGCGATTATATGGGCACCTTTTGACAGTTTTTGCTGTGGCCATTGAAGTCATGTCCCGCATAAAGTCCAAACGAATAACATCCACCCACGCATTGTATATTCAACCCGAGGATAAGCAGGGGCAACGAAAGCAGCTGATGCCGAGAACAAACAAGCTGGCCCAACTGCGTTGCCCAGAGAGTGCATGTGATAACATTCCCCAATCGAGAGGCCTGCCATCCAAGCAGAGAAAAAACACACCGCCTGTCTTGCATGAGCATGAAAAAACATGAGGCTAGGGAGAGGAGGTGTTGCTCGAGCAACAGCTGTGGACTTAGCCAGTAAGGGCGCGATCGCTGGCACGCACACTAGCTCGGCAGGCATGACCTCTATTGCAGTTAGATTGCATACAAGTCTGAGTAGATATAGTCGTCCAGCACATCACGCAACTCTATGTCTTAGTGAATGAGTGTGAGGGTTGCAAAACTTACTGCTCAAGCAGCGATCAAATGCGCCGGCTATGTTCATAATGTGATAACACATGAACGGGTGCCAGACAAGGGTGAATTGCTAGTGCATCAACAGTAAACTTTGCTTAAACAGGCGAAGTTGCGTGCTGTCTCAAAAGAAATAGACAGCTCAAAACTTTCTAACTACCACACTTGCTGCGCTCTCATCAATTATTCTGCACTGAAGCGAGCATATTTCTTTACGTCAACAATCTGCAGAATGGTGCCTGGTTGGATCATAGAGCTGTGAGCTGCTAGCCTTACTTTGCGTAACATCCCTACTTGTTGCCACAGCATTCACTCCTTAGCCCTTGCGGTGAAACCATGACAATATATTTAAGTTATGGCAAATACACAGACATACCTGAACAATAACCTTGAGGTTCTGTTTGCGTAGCGTGGGTTGACAAAATCTTCTTTTCATTGGCCTGTGTTCCTTCATGGCGGGTTTGTAGTCGCACTTGAATCGATTTATTTGTAACATGATTCGGTTCACATGCTGGCTTTGGCGATGCTTCTACACTCTGTGCCAAATCACAAGACAGACTCGGTGCTCCAACAGGCTCTGCTGTGATGTCATCCTGAAATAAATTGCATTCAGTTGTAGTGAGAAAAAATGCCAGAGGTTACCACTGAAAAAAGAAATGAATGCCCTCTCATAAGATCTGTTTCGCTTTAATGAGTTTGTCTTGGTATGTGCCCGATGGTTACATCTCCAGAGAGCAACTGTTTTAAGAATCTGAAATGCTATCAAGCGCTTTCTTCAAGATAGGCTACCAGGGTTGTACCCAGAATTTTTTTTGGGGCGAGGGGGAGAGAAAGACACCCCCACAATATGGTCATTTTCTGCTTTCTATGCCATGGTGAAAAAAAAAAAAATTGGGGGTATGGGGGGGATTGGGCCCCATCTACTCTCCCCTGGCTACATCTCTGTAGGCTGCCAAAATGTTCATGAGCTTGCTACAGTGAAATCCCAGCATGTCCGAGTACATAGCAAGACATATGCCGTCAGGTAAAGTTTACTTACTTCGGTCAAACCTGTCGATATTCAACGACCACTCATAACATACCCTCTAAATAAAGAATAAAACAGGTTCATACTGGCCCTTAAAATCTATTTATTCGGATGCATACAGAGTGACAGAAATTTTCCTGGGGGCTTGAGTGTATTTAGAATTTTTTCGGACTCATCTTAAAACACAGAACCCTATATTTTATGTGTCCAGCTCAGAGCAAGGTGATAGCCATGCATTGATAAACAACTGCCCTCGAAGCAGCACAAGAGGCATCGATGGGTTTGTTAAATGAGCCACAAGTGCTATTGGCTCTTCCCGTTTCTTCAATGCAGGCATTGTAGGTAAGAGAAAAACTCGCACCAGGGTGTTCCGGGAAAGGTGAACCAAGGGTTAGCTCCTCCAACTACGCTAATCAAAGTCGTCATGGCTTCTCTCATTGATGATGGCATCCAACAGCTGCACCTCACTAAGAGGCATAGTCCTGTGTGCTGGTGTAGGATGCCATGGTATCGTACGCCAGCACACAGACTATGCCTCAGAGTGAGGTGAATCTGTTATGGCCAATGGCTGTGGTAGGCCCCATGGCATCGTACACCGGAACACAGACTATGCCTCCTGGTGAGGTGCAGCTGTTGTGGCCAATGGCTGCAGTAGGCCTGTCGAGAACCTCTGTGCCATGGGACTGCAGGGAACCGCAGTAACATCAATGTGGTGTCGCATCAAATCATCTTTTGTTTGTAGTCGGGAGAGGCCGACAGGCTCGCAGAAGAGATCCGAACGTGGCTATGAATCTGGTTCTCCATTCCAGCCAGAACCAGTGCTGTAAGGCTTCATATTTACGACATGCCTCGTCACCCCGAATGAGGTTAATGGCCACAAGTCATTTCTAAACAGCAAAGGTGTTGTAACTCACTGCAGTTTGTGAAGTGCCACAGAAAAATTCCTGAAGTGGGTATGTGCCACAGGAACTGGGCAAGACCCAGTACTTTGTACAGTAGATAAGAGTGTCAAACAAAAATTAACATGTAAAAGCAAGCTTCTCCCCCCCCCCCCCCAGTTGCTGCGAAAGATAAACTGACAAAATTTTGGAGGGTTAGGGCCCTAGATTGTGCATAGATCAAATTCAAAATGGTGTCAGAAAGCCACACATGCTCGCAGTGAAATGCTTTATTGCGTCCACATTAATACGATGTCATTATTCATCTGACAATCGCCCTTGTTGGCCAAAAGAAACAGTTAAGTTGAGGAAGGAGCGCTTGCTCTGCCATTAGCAAGTAGTTTGAAATCTTTCAAAAAAAGGAGAGGGGTGGCTGCTCAGAATTTCATAGTACTTAAAATTGGACATTTTAATATTTGATGTTTATAATTTGATAGATGCAGTAATGCACATAATTTTGCCATGACACAAACACATCTAAAATGTTGCTTAGTTACATAATTGACATGTCCCAAACCATATGCTCATGGAAGTATAGATCTGATGTTTTGATGCTATATACAACTCGAATAACTGACTAGTAACCATAAATATTATCAAGTGTCATTTTGCATCCATATAATTTTGGTAGGCAAAGCACTCCTTTATTTTAGTGGTATTAATTTGTAAAAATTAAAGCTCACTCCATGGGTACTCAATATATTTGTACTCTGACGATACTGTAAATAAACGAATGAACTAGTTTTTACAGATAACCTCCTTTTACTTATATGCAAATGCTGCCCACAGCTCTCCAGGTAAAAGCTCAATAGTGAGATTGGCACATCTCTCATTGCATAACGGTCCAGTTTCTCTGGTTGCGTAGCATGACAATAAAGGCAAATAACTTACATCAGAGTGAAAGATAAATGTTTGCAAATGTCTAAAACACCCTTATTATCAACAGCATTGCTCTTTTTATCGAGAAATTAAGGTAAATGTGCGACACCATAAGTGCCCCAAATGGGACATTTTGAAACGATTAAAATGATGTCAAAGGGTCAGACTACAATTAACCAGTAGTAACTAAACCAGTTGCAATAAAAAAAAACAACCTACCGTGCATCACAATACCAAATAAAATGTTGCTTGTTCGCTTATCCCTTTATGGTCAGACCGGCACAAATGTTTGGATGAACAAAGGCGCTTAAAGAAGAGCATGTGCTTCAGTTTCGGTTTTATAACTGTGGGCCACAAGTATCGATGTTTCCGAGAATATGTTTCCGTAGTTCATAAATTTCGTCACTAGAGAGCAAGCAATCGCACTGAAAATGGCGTCGCAGCAAGTGCGTCAGTGGTGCCTCCCTCTTACTACTAAGTCAACGGTCTTGCATGTTATACATTTTATTTACGTAGCATATACATATGAAAGCAATACGAAAACTTCGAAAAATATGTACCGCTAAAGATAGCGGTCATTCTTGCGCAACCGCTGTGTACTCCCACATGAAAAAGTTATACGCACGTGTGTGCAGGCTAGCCTTTTGTCCTCGTGAAATGCATGCGGAGTAGCGCAAGCCGACACGTTCTTGTGCTGTGATACCTGTGCCAACTCTTGTTTTATTTCAAATAGCCTTCTTGGCATCTTATTGGTGTTTCGTTGACTGGTGTTTACTGATGCGTAATGTACGCCACGTAAAGTGGTGTTGCGTAGATTGTAATCACCGCTTATGCCAAAAAATAATAATTTCGTGAATTTGTGTGCGAACCTGCATATTATTTAAAAGCATCAGATTTTTTATTGCCCATTGCATAGATTTGAAATTAAGCCACTTGTTTTCTAGTGACCACGATTCACAGTGCAGGTTAGAATTGCTAAAGTTAGCGAACTTTAACACACAAGACTTTCACGCCAGAGCATGAAGATTACACGAAAAAATGCTTATACACTTAGTTTCAAGTTTACTATTATTATCAAATGAACGACACATAAAATGAACGAAACGTTTTACAGACTAGGGTTCCATAGCCCGAAGACTGTCAGAATTCCTTTTGTCAGAATTAGGTAGCTACAACAAAAACAAATTTACAGAGATTCACGTTCGCGGTTTGAGCCATGTGAGTGATGGAAATTGAAGTGAGAAGGAGGAATTTTTGGGCAGTCTGCCTTCAAGCCAACTTGGTCAGGTGGCCATCTCCTGCCAGCTAAAGTAAAGGTACTGCTGTTTGGAAGAATGAACATTTTGCTACAGAGCTGCCTGGAGTCCTTAATGAGCCAATGCCCTTTTTGATTGCAGGAATCCTTTTCTACATTTCTCAGACTATTTATTGCAATGATTTCGTGAAGCGCTGGTGACAAAACGACTGTGGGCCTCATGTCCCCCCCCCCCCCCCCCCCCGCCCCAAAGAAAAATAAAAACTCGGCAAGGAAGTCCACAAAAGCTCAAGCAGCTTTAGGTTGGCTGCATCAGATCAGTGCCTTCAGTGGCTGCATCAGATCACCAAGGCAGGAAGAACAAGAAAGCTGTGAAAAAAATGTTCCACAAGATCAATCCATAGAGAAAGATCCGGTAGTGAAAAAAAGAAATTAGCTGGAATCAATAAGCGACTTTAGCGACTTCACCGCTGGTCATCATCGCACAGCTTGATATCGGCACAAGACTGCAGGTTTCCAGGTCGCATTTGTGTGCAAGGATAGGTTGTTGAAAGTGCAAGTGCCACAATGTTCCTTTGAGCAGCAAACAATTTTGTAAAGTATGGCACGTGCAGCGCTGAAGATGTATTTTTTTCTATTAACCATTCAGAGTGTACTCCTCGCTGCAGCCGATCAAAGGAACAAAGGCCCGGCCCACGCACATGAGCAAATTTGTTTTATCAGCCGAATACTCCAATTTTTTCAGCTTACTACTTCCCACCAGAAAAGTCGTGCATTCTCTTTTTGATGTGAGTGCGTTGCAGCGATGTTTTTACGAATTATTGCCTCTTTAATCCCTTTATCCTTTCAAAAATGCTCGTCAAATACAATTGTGTATAGGACTATGGATGCACAAAGTGTCACAAGATGACGACATCACAGTAACCCTGCGTTCCTGCAAGCTTTTGCATTTGTCAGCTTTCACGCAGTAAAGGTGGGAAACATCAGGCAAGGCAACTGCTACATTAGAAGGCCTGCTTTTAGTCGGGTGATTTGCACTAATGCCGTGTAGATCATTAAACATGACATGTTTTAAATGTAAGCATTTTCTGGACACAAAAATAGCACTATGACCAGTCCTGCATTGCTATTTCAGCTATCAGTGTTGACATAATATTTGCCCTTAGTGTCCCTTTCACCGATTGAACGCTTCTGAAAACTACACATGTAGCTGTGATCAGCTGCTTTTTACGAAATGCATGCACAATTATGTTCTCTTTAATTAAGAAAGAGAGTTCATTGGACCTTCCTATGCGAGATCCTATATTGCCATTTACTCATCAGATAAAATTTATTCACAAAATTCAAAATTCTAGCATAGAATAACTTTTCCAACCCTCTGGAGAACACTGGAAATGTAGAAACAAGACGATAATTGCCGAAAGCATTCTTGTCCTCACCCTAAAAAATGTGATTGACATTTGACAATTGCATTTTTTGTAGAAATGTTCCCGCAGAAAAATCCAAGATAAATATGGGCGAGAGGGCGAGTAGTCAAGCCTGCCTTGTATTTTATCAGTCTTTGTAAGTTGGTAATATCATGAGCCGAGCTATATTTAAGCAAAGCAAAGACAGTTTGTACATCAGATGAAGTAGTGGTAGTAACTGAGTGGCGAGACCTGGTAGTTAGACGAGAAAGTCGATAAACGCTTAAGCCAAGCTGCCATGCTAAGAACTCTGATTATTTTATATTAATCTAATGACAGCTACATCAGTAGAAGAAAGATTTAAGGCATCAATTATTTTCTGTCATACAATTTTAGCTTTAGAGATATAGACAATAAGAAAACAATTAGGCCACCATACTTTCTTACCATTACAAAGAAACATGGTAGTTTAATTCCCGTGTTATTTGAACGTATTCCAACCTTCACGATTATGTGTGCTTCGTTTTCAAATAACCTATTTTCTTAACTGATTTGAGGCAATGACTCATGATACAAGGGTTGTGAGGTAATTTGGATGTGTTTATTTTAATGATGGGAGAAGATTCAGGACATATTTTTGATAATAAGTAAATGAACGTGTAATATGTATCGTCAGAGGTTATATGTAGCAATATGCACTTGATTACAGTTAAAATTTTTTAATCCAGCACAAAAAACATTGAAGTGTAGTAAGTGTGTTGTATTATATAGACAGATGGATGTTGGCATGTGACGCAACAGTTCTACTACAGTATCACTCGTAGCAAGGTTATATAGACGGCTTCGGTGTTTGTAAACAAACTGGCTCGCGCCAAACGGCCTGCCCCAGCAGACTTCCGCTGCGCCACTTCCGGTAATGCTTCTTGAATGGTCCCTGCGGCTTTTCGTGGTGTGTTCGAATTTGCTGCTGTATTATTTCTGGCACATTCTTTAGGATGTATTTGGTGCCACGTCTAGCGGCCACTTGAAGGGCCTCGATATAGTGCATGGCAGGTGCAGGTGCGGCCACTGCTGCAGGTAACACGGCTCATGTGGCCGACGGGCACCGCACAAAATATCCGCCGTGGTGTTCCAATGAGCGCAGCCCCCTCCTCCGTGTTACTTCTGGCAGTGGCCGCCCCTTCAGGAGAAGCTTGTCAGAGAACTTGATTGGGCCAGTTGGTTCTGCATGTCGACGTGGATCCGCTTTGAAGATGCAGACAGAGAATTGACAGCGCACCCGTGTTTTCCCTTTCTACGTCTTCAAAGCGCACCCACATTGTTCACATGCAGGAGAAGAGTTGCCCTATCTATACTGAAGTTGTTCAATTCAGCTTTTCGACTAGAACTGAAAACCTTAATCCTGTCAAACCCCGAACATATTTGTGTTTTCGTGTAAGCACACAACCTCTAGATAAAAGGCTTATTTTTGCACCTGTGTCGTTCCGGGCACTCTCAAGATCATAGGCGTTCTGAATTTCTCGCGATCCAGAGTGTTCGTGTGACTGGGAAAATATAAAATGTACTGGTTATGTGACGACATCCAATGGGGCTTGGTCACGTGAATTATTATAGTTTACTCACGACAAAGCTATTCATGAATCAAACTTTCAAGTTGAACCCAGAAGAGCCACGTTCACACCGAAAGCTAAATGAGCAAAAATGCAGGGATATTAACTAGAGGCAGAAAGACAGGCGATGAGTCATTTGCTCGCGCAGATGAGTGCCCACTCGCCAGCGTCGCTTTCAAAAAACAAAAACAAATGCAACGACAACGAAATGTGGATACCACGATGGACACAGTGCAGCAATTCATGTGGGGCATGGCTACTTTGTGCCCCATGTTTCAAACAGTACGCATCGTTATTATTGTTCAAACTATACAAGAAACACCTTTGCGATACATTTTCAGTGTTCGCTTTCCCGTTTTATTACCCATTGCACGCGACAGTACACGTATCTACCATGAGTGGGAGACTACAGTGACTGATGTGTTCCCGGTAAGCGGGACCTTAGACTATTCTAAAGTCTGAGTATCGTCTCTGTGCCATTAGTGTGTGGTGAGCTTTACATTGCCTTTAATGAAGAGGGAAGAACAAGCCTACCCGCTCTCAACGGGAATTCAGTTTTCTCTCGTGATCAAAACAGAACGTTTTGACTAGCATATAAAATTAGTTCAGGCTTCCAGACTGTATCCTGGCTTGACAAAGCTGTGTCCGAGTTGCGAGCGGTTCATCGGAATAAATTTATCAGCACAAAATATCGGAACACAAGCAGCCATGGCCAACAACAAAGATTAGACCGCGCAAAAACAAGCTAAACTGGATATTTCTTGGGGTGGTTTTCTGGTGAACGCACAATGTTGCCAGAGACCGACAGGCTCTGGTGAAACCGTCTTTAAAAGGTTTACTACGGTGCTTGTGAACACGGTAATGTCTGCTGGCATATTAATGTAATTATTCAAACGTTGCGAAACTAATATAGTATAAAATTTCTGGGACACTGGCTGACTGAACATATATCTACCGCAGTCGCCGTTCGAAATAAGTGCGGTTATTTGAATTTGCAAAGTCAAGTAATGCCTTGAAAAATTCTACAAATGACGGCATATTTCCGTCTGGTAAGCTATAGATTAAAGACATGCTTTTCAAACTTCACAGCAGGATGTTAAACATGAGATGAACTAAAGTAAATTTACTGTATATATGGAATTTCTGATTGACCAATCTCCAGATTTAGCACCCTCCTCATAAACCTGAACCACAAGGCATCATCAAGCTAAATATTTAACACATTTCTGCAGAGGTAACGCTTGTAAGTATATGAATATTTCTCACGCATGCTCTCAGAGTGAAACGAAACGATTGAAACTTCCTCTTCGTATTTTTTCATCTTTTGTTCTACACTAAAATAACACTGTGGCAAAACTTCAGTTATATACTTACTGCATTGCTGTTTTGCTTCAAATTGCAAAAATACTTCTCTTATTTTGTATTCATTTATGGTAATTATTTGTTTTACAGTAATCCCACATATAATCATTGATCTGTAGTTTATTTTCTATTCATTATGCCTGTCCTTCACAGTAACTCTTACAGGACCACTTCCTTGTGGCATCGATCGTATGTGATCTTCGGATTTCTGTAAGCTGCCGAGTGAAACTTTCCATACTCTTTGCATGTATTACTATTTAGCAGCTAGTTTTATAACTGAACTTTCAGTTTTGTCATAGTCTGGCATTTTTCTAAAGGAAAAAATGACAAACTATGACAAATAAAATACATGAAAGAGAGAGAGATTTGTCGGTAACAGTGATGGCAAACGCAAAGCACCATGGTTATGTGCCCATGTCACGTTGCACAGCGAAACCGATGTGAGCAGCACGATTTCGCCACTCTGACGGCATACCTTCAGCGTAAGTAAGCCTCCCGCAGATTATTTTGACAGCTCGAATTTGATATTAAAGAGCAATCAGGACGAGAACTGACATGGGACACCAGCCAGTACATTCAGATGAGTGTAGCTTCACAGTCACCTTTCTTGTGAATAGCCAAAGAGGCTAAGCTCACATTGCTTTATTTCTGTTTGATTTTGTCCTAAAGAATTTTAGACAAGCGCTCATCTATCAGCTTCACAACCAAGCCTGCCCGTGCTTCTCAACTTCACCTACTCCCATCTGTGAGGCACCCGATCGACAAATGAGAAAAAAAGTGACTGGCACAAGAACACTGTGAGGAGTAGAAGAAAACGACGCGGAAAATAAATGTTCTTTGCAGAACATGTAAAGTACTGTACATTCATATTTTGCTACTGCACAAAACTGGACAGTCTGGCATGGTGTTGAAGTACCAAAACAAGAGCATGATGTAACCTGACATTATTGTAAAGAACGAAGGCAGAAGTAACCACTAGTTTTAGAGTTGTTCAATTAGACAAGTTGCCAAACTTTCTGTAGGCTCTATGCATCGAAATACAGACACGCCATTGGCCCACATGTAAGAAACGTGCAGATTGTTCTGTCACCTGTTCATCAGCACACCAGCCATCAGACATTATTGTGTTTTGCATTGTGGCTCCAGGATAACGCGACAGTCAGCTAGTTCCCTCAAAATAAGGTCTACTGTGTGTTTTGGAACGCCGTTTTGTGACTGGTAAGATTGAATAACTCTGACCAGTTCTGATCAGAAGAAATTTACTGGAACGCTTAAAACATCAGAGGCTCCAAATTGGCAGATGGAGGCAAAAGCACATGTTGTGACTTCAAAACAAAAGTACTCTGCCATGTTTTGAAGAAACTTGGGAACAATATGAAAATTTCAAGCAAGGAGTGTTGTAAACCCGTGCACCACTCGTGTTTCACTGCACTTGGCCATTTACATTGGAAGGAAACGTTGAGCAGAAACTCTGCGACACCTTTAGTCCTGGCTATAAATGAAAACTACGGCTCCATTCATGTATGGATTCGAGAAAAGCTGTACTCCCTTTTCTGAAAGCAGATCAATAGCCACCTCCAGGAGAAGAGAACTGAAAGAGAACACTGTTTAGCGTACTAGACGTGTCTTTGGCTGATCAACAACTCCCACTTACTCTAGAGTAACAAGTATAGTTAAAAGAAAACACCAGTGTGATGCTGTAGAGTTTCAGCACACTGCTTTGGAGATGGCTAGAATGCCCACAACCTTTTTGTGGAAGACGCCCACACACTGCCTTTTGCGGCGTCCTGATTGGCTAATTGCAAAGTAAAAACACCTAAACAGCGGCTCTTGGTATTTGCACAAGGCAGTACTGGTGAACTTTTCATACATGAACTTATCATGAGCCTGACCACGACCACAGCCGGTAAGGCCTCTAAACCAGGTCCTATGCTATGTCATTTCCGCAAATTCCTTCAATATTATCTTGCTACCTAGCTTTCCGTTACCCTCCGTGTTTGCTTTCACTTGGAAACCAGTCAGTTGCACTTAGTGACCAGCGGATATCCTGTCTATATGCTACGTGCATTGCCCGTGTCGATTCCTTGTTTTATATTTCAATTGCGATGTCCTTCACACGCATTAGCTGACCGACCCGCCCTTCTCTCTTCCGATATCTCAAGGTTACACCTGTCGTTTTCCCTCCCGTTGCTCGTTGCGTCGTCCTCTCTTTGTAAGCCTCCACGTTTCTGCTCAGTAGTGAAGTACCGGTAAGACGTAGCTGCAGCTGCTCCTCGGCAAACGTGTTCCTTTACAACTTCCAACGTCTCGCTACAGAGATGGTTGCGCATTAATTTACTGGATATAATATTCCGCGTTTTTGTCCAGTTCAGTAAGCAGAAGTCGTAATTCGCAGTTTACCATGAGGTACCCTTCAGTACCTCATTCCCGATCTTGGGTTCCGAAAACTTTTTATAAGCACGTCGTGAATAGCATTGGGGAGACCATGTTTCCTTGCCTTACACGTACCGTTTTTTATTGGGATTGCATCGTTTTTCTGTAATGTTAACACATGCCGCTTAGTAAGCTCAGATATTCGAAATCTTACCTCATCTCTCGGGCTCTTCAAGAATGCTCCTCCCGGTGCATTCTGTTCACCAACGTACAGCGATGACACCACGCCAGGCTTTAGAAGAGCAGATTTTAAAGGAGTTCCCATTACGCACACAAATGATAAACACTGATTGGAATTGCTATCACTAAATTGTATCGAGCAAACCAACAGCGGTGTTCAAATGTTTCAAGTATACTGTCTCTAACCGAAGGGATCCGCAGAGTAGCTCGTCTTTTCTCATGAGGGAAGTTGTGATGCGTTACATCGTTCCGGTTGTAGATTCTTTTTCAGCCTTACACGGCGATGGGCGAGCTTTTCCGTCCTGTAGCAGCTCTTGGAAGCGTAAGCCATAAACGCAGGCTGGCCAAGTCAATTATCCAGGATGAGAATAATAACTATCGCGGAAAACAGTTAAGAAAATCGGCACACGAACGACTGGCACGCAGCGTCTTCACGGCGGTTCAGCACACACACTACGCGTGTCATGGGTGCTGCCATCTTAACTACAAAAAAAAAAAAAAAAAGTCTATTATCTGGGCTATTTGAGAAAACCCCGCTAGGGCACTGTGCTTGGTTCCGCTTTCGTTTTCGCATGGTCCAGCTTTTGTTTGGTGTTCATAATGCTGTCCGTGCAAAATAAAAGCAATTGATGACCCATCGCGTTGGTACAAATACCGCCGACTACAGGACCTTGAAACGTTAGATGATTCTTCTCCTGCCAGGGCGTTTCTCTCCGTACACCACGAAGCGCTTTTATGCTCCTTCAAGCACTTGGCACTGTTATCTGCTACATTGGATGACATTCTGCAACCTGTAGGATCAGAGCATTGTGCGCGTTCCACCCTGAGTGCAGTCCTGGACTACATGGAGGTTGCGCAATTGACCGAGCGCCTCTAAAGCTCACCGACTAAGCCTGGAACTCACGGCGAGGAATTTAAGCTTTTTGTGTTACCAGTGCTTTGTAATCGTGCCCCCAACATACCTACTCCACTCTAATTCCCTTCTTCCTTACCTTTTTTCCCAATCCCAAGAGTCGCGGTTGTGGTGTCCTCGCCTGAGAGACTGTTACTACTGCGTCACTCAACCACACTTTTCACCTCCTACCAAAATAAAGTTGTTTCCCTCTCTCTCACCTCCTATCAAGAATCCCTATTTGGCCTAGGTATTTTTTTTTCTCGTTTTTTGCAACTGGTGAAAATGCGGTCATCACGGCCAAGTTTGGAGTGCACCTATTATGCGAGTTCACCCATCATGAGCATAAATACGGTACTCCAGCTCCCCTGTCCAGCGCCTGTCCAAATCATTTAGTCTACGTTACATATTGTTTGCCATGAGTAAGTCCACAATGCACAGTCCACATTTTCATTTTTCTCTGCTTCCCTCTGCCATTATGATCGGGGCTGGGACAATCGAGAACACCGATTTGTCAAAACGAGTCTGTTTAGTGAGTACCGCTAAGGTGAGGGTGCATGCTTTGTGGTAAAATTTTTCATCTCTGCAGCGCCTTGCACTGTTTGCATTGCACTTCCTGATCAAGTTGATTGATATGTGGGGTTTAACGTCCCAAAACTACCATATGATTATGAGAGACGCCGTAGTGGAGGGCTCCGGCAATTTTGACCACCTGGGGTTCTTTAACGTGCACCCAAATCTGAGCACATGGGCCTACAACATTTCCTTCTCCATCGGAAATGCAGCCGCCGCAGCCCGGATTCGATCCCGCGACCTGCGGGTCAGCAGCCGAGTACCTTAGCCACTAGACCACCGCGGCGGGGCGTCCTGATCAAGTCATTTTGACACAAGTGGAAATTGCACAAACTTAGCTTGCTCACTGACTGAGTGCCCATGGCATAACTGCTCATTTCGTTTACATTACAGAAGTTAACCTAGTGCTGACAGCAATCTACACCTACACTTTTTTGCTACCAAAAAGGGTCAGAAAACCGTACAAGACAACAGCCTAACCAGGTTGAATTTTTATTTACAGAAAACTTATAGCACGCTCACATTGTACAGATGATCAGTTCCATGATCAATTTCGGATAGGGATGTTGTTTACCTGCCCATAAAGGGAATCATGCAGGCCCCGCCCCATTCAGGCTGTGCCGTGGTGTTATCTAGAATTATTTGCATTGCAGTGGACATGAAAAAATGTACAATCTTTTGTGTGTATGTGTGTGTGTCTCACAAGGCTGTTTTGTCGACAAAAGGATGCATTACAACACACACAAGAAACGAGCTACTCTCTAGTGTGAATGCACTTGTGCTCAATCAGCTGGTCTTTCATAGAAATAAATATATTGCAGTGCACAGGAGTAGGGACAATCTCCTGTGTGAAGGCGAATGTACCTAATGCATGTTCATGTCACAAAAGAAGATGTATTGCAGTGGACACAGTGAAATGAATCCTCTCCTCTGTGCAAGCAAATGTGTCTCACAAGGTTCTTTTTCTTTTTCACTCAGTACGCATGCAGTAGAGATAGAAAAAGGAACGCTACCAAGAGCGCATGCAAATGCATCTAACAAGGTTTGTTTTCTTCCCAAAGCACATATCTCAGTGGACACAAGAGAAGCAACGCTCTCTTGTGTGAGTCCGAGAGTGTTGAACGAGGGGGCCTTTAAATGAAAAGGATGCATTGCAGAGTACACAGCAAAAGGGACATTCTTCTGTGTAAATGCGCATGTGCACAATGAAGTAATTCAGAGAAAAGGATGCATGGCAGTGGACACAAGAGAAAGGTCGCTTTCCTGTGCGAGGGCTCATGTGCTTATTTAGGTGGCTTTTCTGCTTGAAAGATGCCTCACAGTGGGCACAAGAAAAGGGTTGCTCTTCTGTATGAGTGTGCATGTGCTTACTTAGGTGGCTTTTCTGCGCGAAAGATGCCTTACAGTGAACACAAGGGACGCTCTTCTGTATGAGTGTGCTTATTTAGGAAGCTTTTCTGCATGAAAGATGCCTTACAGTGGAAACAAGAGAAGGGTCGCTCTCCTGTGAGAGTGTGCATGTGCTTATTAAGGTGGTTTTTCCTCACGATTGATGCCTTACAGTGAACACAAGGGATGCTCTCCTGTATGAGTGTGCATATGATTATTTAGGTGGATTTTCTGTATGAAAGATGCCTTACAGTGGACACAAGAGAAGGGTCGCTCTCCTGTGTGAGTGCGAATGTGCTTATTTAGGTGGATTTTCTGCACAAAAGATGTCTCACAGTGGACACAAGGGTCGCTCTCCTGTGTGAGTGTGCATGTGCTTATCTACGTGGCTTTTCTGGCGGAAGATGCCTTACAAAGGACATAAGAGAAGGGTCCCTCTCCCGTGTAAGTGTGCATGTGCTTATTTAGGGTGGCTTTTCTTCATGAAAGATGCCTTACAGTGGAAAAAAGAGTAGGGTCGCTCTCCTGTACGAGTGGGCATGTGATTATTAAGGTGGCTTTTCGTCACGAAAGATGCCTTACAGTGAACACAAGGAATGCTCTCCTGTATGAGTGTGCATATGATTATTTACGTGGATTTTCTGCACAAAAGATGCCTCACAGTGGACACAAGAAATAGGTCGCTCTCCTGTATGAGTGCTCATGTGCTTATTTAGGTGGTTTTTCTGCAAGAAAGATGCCTTACAGTGGACACAAGAGAAGGGTCGCTCTCCTGTGTGAGTGCGCATGTGCCTATTTAGGTGGCTTTTCTGCGTGAAAGATGCCTTACAGTGGACTTAGGAGAAGGGTCCCTCTCCCGTGTAAGTGTGCATGTGGTTATTTAGGGTGGCTTTTCTTCATGAAAGATGCCTTACAGTGGAAAAAAGAGTAGGGTCGCTCTCCTGTACGAGTGGGCACGTGATTCTTAAGGTGGCTTTTCGTCACGAAAGATGCCTTACAGTGAACACAAGGGATGCTCTCCTGTATGAGTGTGGATATGATTATTTACATGGATTTTCTGCACAAAAGATGCCTCACAATGGACACAAGAAAAGGGTCGCTCTCCTGTATGAGTGCTCATGTGCTTATTTAGGTGGTTTTTCTGCAAGAAAGATGCCTTACAGTGGACACAGGAGAAGGGTCGCTCTCCTGTGTGAGTGCGCATGTGCCTATTTAGGTGGCTTTTCTGCACGAAACATGCCTTACAGTGGACACAAGAGAAGGGTCGCTCTCCTGTAAGAGTGCGCATGTGCTTACTTAGGTGGTTTTTCTGCAAGATCGATGCCTTACAGTGGACACAAGAGAAGGGTCGCTCTCCTGTGTGAGTGCGCATGTGCCTATTAAGATGTCTTTTCCTCACGAAAGATGCCTTACAGTGAACACAAGGGATGCTCTCCTGTACGAGTGTGCATATGATTATTTAGGTGGATTTTCTGTATGAAAGATGCCTTACAGTGGACACAAGAGAAGGGTCGCTCTCCTGTGTGAGTGCGAATGTGCTTATTTAGGTGGATTTTTTGCACAAAAGATGCCTCACAGTGGACACAAGAAAAGGGTCGCTCTCCTGTGTGAGTGCGCATGTGGTTATTTAGGTGGATTTTCTGCACAAAAGATGCCTTACAGTGAACACAAGAGAAGGGTCGCTCTCCTTTAAGAGTGCGCATGTGCTTACTTAGGTGGTTTTTCTGCAAGAACGATGCCTTACAGTGGACACAAGAGAAGGGTCGCTCTCCTGTGGGAGTGCGCATGTGCCTATTTAGGTGGCTTTTCTGCACGAAAGATGCCTTACAGTGGACACAAGAGAAGGGTCCCTCTCCTGTGTGAGTGCGCATGTGCTTATTTAAGTGGCTTTTCTGCACGAAAGATGCCTTACAGTGGACACATGAAAAGGGTAGCTCTCCTGTGTGAGTGCGCATGTGCTTACTTAGGTGGATTTTCGTCACGAAAGATGCCTTACAGTGAACACAAGGGATGCTCTCCTGTATGAGTGTGGATATGATTATTTACGTGGATTTTCTGCACAAAAGATGCCTCACAGTGGACACAAGAAAAGGGTCGCTCTCCTGTATGAGTGCTCATGTGCTTATTTAGGTGTTTTTTCTGCAAGAAAGATGCCTTACAGTGGACACAAGAGAAGGGTCGCTCTCCTGTGTGAGTGTGCATGTGCTTATTTAGGTGGCTTTTCTGCGCAAATGATGCCTTACAGAGGAAACAAGAGAAGGCTCGCTCTTCTGTGTGAGTGCGCATGTGCTTATTAAGATGTCTTTTCCTCACGAAAGATGCCTTACAGTGAACACAAGGGATGCTCTCCTGGGTGAGTGTGCATATGATTATTTAGGTGGATTTTCTGTATGAAAGATGCCTTACAGTGGATACAAGAGAAGGGTCGCTCTCCTGTGTGAGTGCGAATGTGCTTATTTAGGTGGATTTTCTGCACAAAAGATGCCTTACAGTGAACACAGGAGAAGGGTCGCTCTCCTGTATGAGTGTGCATGTGCTTATTTAAGTGGCTTTTCTGCACGAAAGATGCCTTACAGTGGACACAAGAGAAGGGTCCCTCTCCTGTGTGAGTGCACATGTGCTTATTTAAGTGGCTTTTCTGCACGAAAGATGCCTTACAGTGGACACATGAAAAGGGTAGCTCTCCTGTGTGAGTGTGCATGTGCTTATTTAGGTGGCGTTTCTGCGCGAAAGATGCCTTACAGTGGAAACAAGAGAAGGGTCGCTCTTCTGTGTGAGTGCGCACGTGCTTATTTAGGTGGATTTTCTGCACGAAAGATGCCTTACAGTGAACACAAGAGAAGGGTCGCTCTCCTGTGTGAGTGCGCATGTGCTTATTTAGGTGGTTTTTTTGCACGAAAGATGCCTTACAGTGGGCACAAGAGAAGGGTCGCTCTCCTGTGTGAGTGCGCATGTGCTTACTTAGGTGGATTTTCTGCACGAAAGATGCCTTACAGTGGACACAAGAAAAGGGTCGCTCTCCTGTGTGAGTGCGCATATGCACGATAAAGTGGTATTTTTTCGTAAAGGATGCCTTGCAGTGTGCACAGGAGAAAGGATGCTCTCCTGTATGAGTACGCATATGCTCAATGAAATGGCCTTTCAGCAAAAAGTATGCGCTGCAGCGGGCACAGGAAAAAGACCGCTCTTTTGTGTGGGTGCGCACGTGAGTCACCAGCTTGGACTTGTGAATGAATGCAGCTGGACAAAAGTGGCACTGGAAAGGAGGTTCGCCCATGTGTTTCTGAAGGTGCTTGCTCATAGTTGACTTGTCCAGGGTCACATAGGTGCACTGCTGGCAGAAATGAAGTCGGCCTCGTACAGACGACAGTGAATAAGGTTCCAAGGGCACACAGGACAAGGGGCCTGCAAAAGCAATCGACAGCACACCAAGTAGATGGAAATTATGTGTGATACACTACAGATGCATAGACAGATATTTTTTTTTTTTCAGATGGGGAAGAGGGGAAGGTGTGTCTTGATTATGGGAGGGCACCTTCTTGAATTGGTCATGTTTTGCTCTCTATGCCAAGGCGAGAAAAATTAAGGGGGGGGCACACAGGTCTGGTGTGCCACCCCCTGGCTATGCCCCTGATACTCTACAAAGAACTGGAGTATGGCAGCAATACCCAATAGTTACTGTGCATATGTAAGAAAAGTAGATGATCATCTTTTCTCTCATGAACCAAAGGTACTGTGTCTGCAACAGGACACAGACACACCAAGTGTTACAAACACTACTATTTCACTGCAGATACATTCAATGGCCAACAAATGCGAACAGCAGGTGCCCAAAAAATATAATACGGTTTAGCTGTCATTCCGTCGCTGTGTCAAAGACATTGAAAGTGTCTGAATGTGCACAAATAAAAACTAGCCTATTAAGCTACTTACTGTACATCTGTTTACAGAGAAGTACTCGGAAAACACTGCACAACTAAATAACCACTTCATATTACAGCACATAAATCCTAGTAAAAAAAAAAGTGATACAGAGAAGGGGGACCTTCTTTCTTTGTTCTGTCTGTTTGCGCAGCCCGTATTGTTGTAATTAGTGACATGGGGCAAAATAAAAAAGCAAACAAAGAATTACATTTACAAAGGTTACAATTACATCATGGTTGTGATTATTAGGAATTACAGCCAAGTGCAAGGTTCGATGAAAACTTGTCTGGTTGCGAAAACTCATGGCAGGAAACAGTAAACACCGACAAACCGTTGAAGTGAGAACAAAAATGATGTTTTGCCTTATTATAAAGGTATTGTTCATAAATATTATTCGTGAAAAAGTTCCCGAAGTAGGGCCAAACTAACAGTTCTGTTTTTGTTCTTTGTTAACAAGGCTCTAGTAAAGCAGGTTCTTTTTATGTTAGTAAGAGCTCTCTAAGTGAAGCCTAGCATAGAGTATTGATGAAGGATAAAGCCCTTTGCTTCAGAAACAGCACACAAACATTTCATCAAGAATGAAAGCGAGAGAAACCAGTCTTTATAAAAATACACATTTAACAAAAAGGTCGCCGCCTGTAGTGAAGCACTTTTATTAACCCCAACAAGAAAGTTCAAAGCGTTAAACAAAGTTTAGTTCGCATACGGGTGAGCGGTGGAGTACGGAAAAATATGAGTTCAGTCTCATCAACTTGCAGAGGCTTGACGGGACACGAGCACATAGTTAATGCGAGTTCGTTGCTTGCAGCGAAGCAACACTGGCGACTGGAAACGCATCGATAAACCAGGGAGTAAGCCGAGAGCACAGCTTGGATCAATAGCCCGGCGAATGTTGCTTGCCTGTCGGTAGGAAAGTTTGCAGGCCCTGCGCTGGAGTTCAGGACCGGAGGGCTACGGTCTTCTCGAGCTGGAATGCAGCGACCGGAGGCCCTGGCCGGTTGAAGCCTTCCTGGCTCGAGTCTGAAACCCCATGCGCAACTTCAGCGCCAAGTTCGGTGACAACCTTCCGCTCGGCAAGTCCTTTTCGGCTCCCGCAGCTCTTCTGTGGCTCCGAATCTTGCTTGAACACCGGCCCACTTGTTCCGTATTGATTGGGTGTGTCAAAACTTTGTGGTCGGTTCCCATTGGTTTTTTTTAGTGTTGTATTATGTTCACGTCGCCCCACGCATCATCGTGCTCTTGCACGCGACGTCTTTACCATCGTTGTCTACGCAGCACCACGCGTGGACTCTGTCATCTCTTCCTTCTTGTGATGAGCACTTTTCAAAGGTGCGCACTTCAAAAGTGCACCACACTCATCACACCCCCTTAGCAGGGCTGAAATGTCATTTCTGTTTTTGTTTCACCATCGTCGTCTACGCAGCACCGCGCATGCGCTCTGTCATATCTTCCTTTTTGTGACACACACTCAAGTGCTTACTGTTAGCACCGTAGAATGAATTACAAAAAACACATCAATGTTAGTAGCAGAAGGAAGTGTGTACATTACTGCCACAGTTGATGCATTTTCCTCTACTGTCTCTATTTAGCTTCATTGAAAGGATAATCATACCAGGGAACACAAAATCGCTTATGAAACATTTTTTTTTGCGTCTTGCAGTATCTAATCAAAGTGCCACTGCTGGACAATGCGGACCTATCGACAAAACTGTGTTTTTTATTGTGAACAGATGTGTCAAAAGAAAAGGATCCATTATTAAATGCCTAGACTGAACCAGTATATTGTAACACAAGTAATTTTTCCTTAAATTCACGATTCAAACACAAACACTACAATCAAATCAATGATTCTCAAATTCAATAGTATATTATGGATTAACCTTGGGAAAAGTGACTGGTCAACTTTGTAAATTTCAATGCTATCACTCTCGAGCAGCAGTCTAGATATGATCACATTGCCATCACAAGCCAGAGTTCATAATGGATTTCGCTGCAACTCATGGTGCCAATTAATAAATAAGCTTTAAAAGGAATCTATGCCAATTCGCATGTGGCAATATACCAAGCCTACAATTTTCGGCTGTGGATTGAGTGCTACGGGTAATTAATAATTGTTGGGTATGCCCATAGCTTGGCGAAAATTGTCGAGCTCACTCAGACTCACCAATGAAAGATATTTTAAGCTTGGGGCTCATTCGGACTCAAATTCCCCAAAGGTATCCCGAGCTGGAGTCACTTGGACTGAAACTAGCCAAAATATTGCTCACCTGGACTCACTAAGACTCAGACTCGTGGCTTGATCTCAGTGTGATTGAGTCTGAGTCAGTTGACTTATGAGTCGATTCGCCGAGCTATGGGTATGTCTTAAAACCACGGTATGATGTCGTAGTGAATGGCTTCAGTTGTTTCTACCGCCTGGAGTTCTTTATATTGCACACGAATTTTAGCACACGAGACAGAAGTTTTTTTGCCTAAATTGATAATGCGGCCACCACAGCCGGAGTTTGAATCTGGGACCTACAGATTAGCAGCCTCACAACATCATCACTAGACCACTGTGGCGCGTCAGGAGGAATGTAGTCATTTGTAACACCCAGATTTAAATCTTGGTTGGGCTGCAGTTCTATACCTTGGGTCTCAATGTCCGCAAGCCAGGCAAATCTTGGCAGCTCACTTTCGACAATTACGAAGCCGCATTTCACTCCGATTTATCAATAATCAACAACAACTTGAACCTCGATACTAAAGAAGCTGAAACTATTTATATAGAGAAAATATGTTTTCTAATATGATTGCTTACATTACGAGAGCTTGATAATCGTAATTATTTTGAGCATGTGACTTTAGTGTGCTTCTTATGCAAACTTGCAACTTGCAAGTAGCCAGCTGACAATTTCCAGGGGACTCTAGAAATTGAGGTCTCTTTCGTTTTTGGTAGCCACCTTCTGCTCTCTAAAATCGATTTTAACCAACTGAAATTATTTACATTCTTCAGTATTTTTCTTGTCTTAAGTTAGAGAAATTTGTCTAGTGAAAGCAAATAATAATGCTAAATATGTGAGTTTGGAAAAAGATGCATGTTTTGACTCGTATCTTTCCTTATATTACATATTCCACAGTGTACAGATCGTGCTACTTTCGTGACATTTTGTAGTTCGTTTGAATTTTGTGACATTTCGGTGACATTTTGTAGTTCGTTTATGTGCGGACACTAGAAACAGAATTGGCCGATATGGCACTTCGTGAAGTTGCCGCATAGATTCATTGCTGTGATAGTGCTGTCCTTCAACACCACTGTGCTTACTCTGCGGGTGGGACCTCTCCTACAGTTAAATTTTAGTTGCTTTTGGAGAGGAGCTTCCGCAGTCATGGAATACCTGGCACACACACATCCTTTTTTTCTTTTCGTGTTCAGTTAAAAAAACAATAAATAAAATGCAAATACTGATTAGCATTATGAAAAATCAAAAAATGAATTAAACCGCACCTGGTGCCACTGAAATACACACAAAAAAAAGAAGTTAGAATTGTGCTCTGTAACTAAGCCTCAATATGCTCAAATTTTTCAAGCCTGAATCTTATGCCTCAACATGCCTACAGTCAAACCCAACTTGTTTTGCGCAGCATAACAACTTCATTCTGCCCAAAATATGAACTAATTTGGCAAAGAGACAGTTCATTTTGCGGCCAAATCATTATGGAATATATTGCCATTTTTAATAAAAATTCAAAAAACACATAACTTTTACCGTAAATTGAAGAAGTTTTTGTTATGCAACACTGACTCTTCTGCTTAACCAGTTTCTCCCTCGGTATGTCAATCTCTTTTTAGTCTCTTGCTTTTTTTTCCCTTTTCATGTCATGCTATCCATACAGATATATATAAATATATTTTACGGTTTATATTTCCAATTGCATATAGTTGATGAGAGCATCACCATTTAATTGTATCTGTATTTCGATTTTTTAACCTTGTATTCTCTTACTTTCGCACTGTTGTTGCCAATCAAATACTCATGTATACATTTCATTGGAGGTCCCACTTCAGTGTATACTACAGAACCTCCTTCTGTATATTCTTTTTTGTACATCTTATTATGAAATAACAAAATTTGATTTGATTTGAGTCATATGGCAAAACAGGTACTGCTGTGCTCGCACTTTGTATTTGGGAAAATTGTCAGTAATGTTCAAGATATGCTCTTTCCACAAACGTATATGTTCTTTTTTATAGTGAGTATGAATGCATTCTGTGCAGCTGCTTCAATTTATAATCATTTTATCTGTCACCAACAGCAAATGACTAGATGGATTTGTGTGAACTTATCAAACATCATTTTTTGATTGTCATTGATTTTTGTCCTATTTACACGTTGTCGCCTAATATTCTGTAGACATATTGCGGCACGGGGGTACAGTGCAACTACTCAATTTCACATCACTTTCGTTGTTGCGAGAAGCTTCATTCAATTCTCCTCTCACACGGCTATCCCACTGTGATTACATAAGGTTCCAGTGAGCTCACTAGTGATCACAGATTCACCTATGCCTTCAAGCTATGCATACGAAAACTGATCTTTATTCGTGTATGTGTAGAAGACTCTGTGCACGGTTGGCGCAGAAGCCTAGCTCCGGATCCAGCTGCACACAGTCGTAGCGCGCATGTTTGACTTGGTACGAAAATGTGATTAATCACAGGTGCAACTAGTTTGTCAAATAAGGCAACAGGCTAGGTCAACAAACAATTTTCCTAGGTACACTAGCAGTAACAAATAATGCAGAAACATTGCTAAGAGGGAAAATCCGATCCATGTAGAAAACAAAGGTTACGGGTTATAACTGTGGTCGATTGACGGCTCACAGATCTTGAGGGTGATGATGGTGACGACTGGCCGGTTGCGCACTAGACTCTGTTACAACTTTTTCCACATAGTAGCTATAACAGGAGGGCAACTCACATTATAAATGTTGTTCGAGAATCATCTAATAAATGAAAAATATTTACATTTCTTCAATTAGCCTATTGCTTGAGGCTATTCATGGTATGCTGCCGTAACCTTTAGGAAGCTCAAAACTCGTCCTACCTTTTTCTACGAATCATTCAAAGTTTGTGAAAAATTAAACTGCTTCCTCAACCTTAAAATCAGCCGTAACCAAGTTTTCTACCCACTAATATTGTATCTGTGCTATGAAGCATAGCTTCACAGTGCAGACAAAGGGGCTGGGAAGTGCTGGGCACCCTACAGATACGTTAGTAACGTGTACAGAAACACTAATCAAAGTCGTGGAAAATCGGGACGCTATCAAGACAGAAAAGTTGAGACAAGAAAACTACGAATCGGTAGCAAGACTACCGTATGTAGATAAACTGTTGCATAGTTTGGGCAAAGTTAATGACGGGTATGGGTTTAAATCAGTCCTCTAGGCTCCTGAAAAACTAGCTACAATTTGTCAAATGATTCAGTGAAAAATGCAGCAAAATGACAAAAAAAAAAGTTATTTTCCTTCTTTGTCATTCTCTCTTTGTCAGGCTTGATTGGTTCAGCCGGGCCCCGCTAGATGGCACGACCTGTCCAATTTAACCAAGCGAAAATTGAATTTTTTTAACCCCTCGCACCATTCCTCTTAGTAACGTCCGGCGGTTATTTATTAAATGAATCAAACAGACACGAACAAGCAGCAGTTTATTACGCTTCTTAATGCACAGAAGGTTTTTTATTCAGTGCAGCAAGATCGATTATTAGTGTTGAATTGTAGAGGGTTCGTCTGACGTCATTGGGATAATTTTAGAGGATGTCCTACTGCGGCACATGCATTCTTGTGCATTTACCTTAATTTCTCGATAAGTAAGGCACTGCTGTTGATAATATTGTCATTTTAGACATTGTCATACATTGAACCCTCACTCAGATGTAAATTGTTACTAGACTTTAGTTTCTCTTTAATGCATATCAGGGGTAGAACAGGGTAAACGAGTTTGGGAGCAGTCCTGAAAGCAGCCAGAAGTACCTTTCGTAGCAAACTTAGAGCGTAGAGAAAAACATTTCGGACTGGGCTTGGAGCAGCTAGAAAGGCCTTTTCAAGTAAGGTTAGAGCAGTTAAAAGATTCAGATCACATATAGCCCGGTTTCACAGCACTTGTTAAGCAACATTTTTCAACCAATAAGTCAAATTATGCAATGGCCTTATTATTGCGATAGCAATTATATGGGTACCTTTTGATTTTAGTTGTGGCCATTGAAGTCATGTCCCGCATAAAATCCAAACGAATAACATCCACCCACGCATTGTATGTTCAACCCGAGGGTAAGCAGGGGCAACGAAAGCAGCTGGTCCTGAGATCAAACGAGGTGGCCCAACTCCGTTGCCCAGAGAGCGCATGTGATAACATCCCCCAATCAAGAGGCCCAGAGAAGAAACACCGCCTGTCTTGCATGAGCATGAAAAAAAACACGAGGCTAGGGAGGGGAGGTGTTGCTCAAGCAGCAGCTGTGGAATTAGCCAGTAAAGCTGCGATCGCTGGCACGCACGCTAGCTCGGCAGGCATGACCTCTATTGCAGTTAGATTGCATACAAGTCTGAGTAGATATAGTCGTCCAGCACATCACGTGCTCTATGTCTTAATGAAAAAGTGTGAGGGTGGCAAAACTTACTGCTTAAGCAGCGATCAAATGCACCGGCTATGTCCATAATGTGATAACACATGAACGGGCACCAGACAAGGATGAATTGCTAGTGCATCAACAGTAAACTTTGGTTAAACAGGCGAAGTTGCGTGCTGTCTCAAAAGAAAGAAATAGACAGCTCAAAACTTTGTAACCGCCATACTTGCTGCGCTCTCATCAATTACTTAGTACTGAAGCGAGCATATTCCTTTACGTCAACAATCTGCAGAATGGTGCCTAGTTGGATCATAGAGCTGTGAACTGCTAACCTTACTTCGCGTAACATTCCTAGTTGTTGCCACAGCATTCCCTCCTAAGCCGTTGTGGTGAAACCCAGACAATATATTTAGGTTATGGCAAATACGGAGACATACCTGAACAATAACCTTGAGGTTCTGTTTGCGTAGCGTGGGTTGACAGAATCTTCTTGTCATTGGCCTGTGTTCCTTCATGGCGGGTTTGTAGTCGCACTTGAATCGATTTATTTGTAACATGAATCGGTTCACATGCTGGCTTTGGCGATGCTTCTACACCATGTGCCAAATCACAAGACAGACTCGGTGCTCCCTCAGGCTCTGCTGTGATGTCATCCTAAAATAAATGGCATTCAGTTGTAGTGAGGAAAAATGCCAGAGGTTACTACTGAGAAAAGAAATGAATGTTCTCTCACAAGATCTGTTTCGCTATAATGAGTTTGTCTTGGTATGTGCCCGATGATTACATCTCCAGAGAGCAACTGTTTTAAGAATCTGAAATGCTATCAAGCGCTTTCTTCAAGATAGGCTACCAGGGTTGTACCCAAAATTTTTGGGGGGGGCGAGGGGGAGAGAAAGGCACCTCCATAATATGGTCATTTTCTGCTATCTATACCATGGTGAAAAAAAAAAAATTGGGGGATAAATTATAGAATCTTATAGTTATGTGTCCAGCTCAGAGCAAGGTGATAGTCACGCACTGATAAACGACTGCTCTCGAAGCAGCACAAGAGGCTTCGATTGGTTTGTTAATTGAGCCACAGGTGCTATTGGCTCTTCCCGTTTCTTCAATGCAGGCATTGTAGGCAAGAGAAAAACTCACACCAGGGTGTCTCGGAAAAGGTGAACCAAGGGTTAGCTCCTCCAACTGCGCTAATAAAAGTCGTCATGGCTTCTGTCATTGATGCCATGGCATCCAACAGCTGCACCTCACTAAGAGGCATAGTCCTGTGTGCTGGTGTACGATGCCATTGTATCGTACGCCAGCACACAGACTATGCCTCCTAGTGAGGTGCAGCTGTTGTGGCCAACGGCTGCGGTAGGCCTGCCGAGAACCTCCGCGCCATGGGACTGAAGGGCACCGCAGTAACATCAATGTGGTGTCGCATCAAATCATCTTTTGTTTGTAGTCGGGATAGGCCTACAGGCTCGCAGAAGAGATCCGAACGTGGCTATGAACCTGGTGCTCCATTCCAGCCAGAACCAGTGCTCTAAGGCTTAACACTTACGACATGCCTCGTCACTCTGAAGGAGGTTTATGGCCACAAGTCATTTATAACAGCAAAGGTGTTGTAACTCACTGCAGTTTGTGAAGTGCCACAGAAAAATTCCTGAAGTAAGTATGTGCCACAGGAATTTGGCAAGACCCAGTACTTTGTACGGTAGATAAGAGTGTCAAACAAAAATTAACATGTAAAAGCAAGCTTCTTCCCCCCCCCCCCCTCCCATGTGCTGCGAAAGATAAACTGACAAAATTTTGGAGGGTTAGGGCCCTAGATTGTGCATAGATCAAATTCAAAATGGTGTCAAAAAGCCACACATGCTCGCAGTGAAATGCTTTGTTGCATCCACATTAATGCGTTGTCATTATTCATCTGACATTCGCCCTCGTTGGCCAGAAAAAAAAGTTATGTTAAGAAAGGAGCACTTGCTCTGCCATTAGCAAGTATTTTGAAATCTTTAAAAAAAATTTCATGGTACTTAAAATTGGACATTTTAATATTTGATGTACATAATTCGATAGACGCAGTAATACACATAATTTCGTCATGACACTAATGCATCTAGAATGTTGCTTAGTTACATAACTGACATGTTTCAAACCATATGCTCATGAAGTATAGATTTGATATTTTGATGCTACATACAACTCGAATAACTGACTAGTAACCATAAATAATATCGAGTGTCATTTCGCATCCACATAATCTTGGTAGGAAAAGCACTGCTTTTGTTTTAGTGGTATTAATTTGTAAAAAATAAAGCTCACTCCATGGGTACTCAATATATTTGTACTCTGATGATACTGTAAATAAACAAATGAAATAGTTTTTAAAGGTAACCTCCTTTCACTTATATGCAAAGGCTGCCTACAGCTCTTGAGTTAAAAGCTCAATAGTCAGATTGGTACACCTCTCATTGCATAACGGTCCAGTTTCTCTGGTTGCGTAGCATGACAATAAAGGCAAAAAACTTACATCAGAGTGAAAGATAAATGTTTACAAATGCCTAAAACACCCTTATTATCAACAGCATTTCTCTCTTTATCGAGAAATTAAGGAAAATGTGCAACAATATACATGCCACGAGTGGGACATTTTGAAACAATTCCAATGACGTCAAAAGGTCAGACTGCAATTAACCAGTAGTAATTAAACCAGTTACAATAAAAAAAACAACCTACCCAATAAAATGTTGCTTGTTCGCTTATCCCTTTATGGTCTGACCGGCACAAATGTTTGGATGAACAAAGGCGCTTAAAGAAGAGCACGTGCTTCAGTTTCGGTTTTATAACTGTGGGCCACAAGTATCGATGTTTCCGAGAATATGTTTCCGTAGTTCATAAATTTCGTCACTAGAGAGCAAGCAATCGCACTGAAAATGGCGTCGCAGCAAGTGCGTCAGTGGTGGCTCCCTCTTCCTACTAAGTCAACGGTCTTGCATGTTATACATTTTGATTACGTAGCATATACATATGAAAGCAATACGAAAACTTCGAAAAATATGTATCGCTAAAGATAGCGGTCATTCTTGCCGCAACCGCTGTGTACTCCTACATGAAAAAGTTATACGCACGTTTGTGCAGGCTAGGCTTTTGTCCTCGTGAAATGCATGCGGAGTAGCGCAAGCTGACACATTTGTGTGCTGCGGTACCTGTGCCAACTCTTGTTTCATTGCAAATTGCCTTCTTGGCATTTTATTGGCATTTAATTGATTGGTGTTTACTGATGCTTAAAGTATGCCACGTAAAGTGGTGTTGCATAGATAGTGATCACCGCTTATGCCAAAAAATATTAATTTCGTGAATTTGTGTGCGAACCTGAATATTATTTGAAAGCAGCAGATTTTTTATTGCCGATTGCATAGATTTAGAGTTGTGCCACTTGTTTTCTAGGGACTACGATTCACAGTGCACATTAGAATTGCTAAAGTTAGCGAACTTTAACACACAAGAATTTCCCGCCAGAGCATGAAGATTACACGAAAAAATGCTTATACACTTTGAAGTTTCAAGTTTATTATTATTATCAAAGTAACGACACATAAAATGAACGAAACGTTTTACAGACTAGGGTCCCTTAGTCGAAAGACTGTCAGAATTTCTTTTGTCAGAATTAGGTAGCTACAACAAAGACAACAAATTTACAGAGATTCACGTTCGCGGTTTGAGCCAAGTGAGTGATGGAAATTGCAGTGAGGAGGAGGGATTTTTGGGCAGTCTGCCTCCAAGCCAACTTGGTCAGGTGGCCAACTCCTGCCAGCTAAGGTAAAGGTACTGCTGTTTGGAAGAATGAACATTTTGCTACAGAGCTGCCTGGAGTCCCTAATGAGCTGATGCCCTTTTTGATTGCAGGAATCCTTTTCTACATTTCTGAGACTAATTATTGCAACGATTTCGTGAAGCGCTGGTGACAAAACGACTGTGGGCCTCATGATCCCCCTCCAAGAAAAAATAAAAACTCGGCAAGGAAGTCCACAAAAGCTCAAGCAGCTTTAGGTTGGCTGCATCAGATCAGTGCCTTCAGTGGCTGCATCAGATCACCAAGGCAGGAAGAACAAGAAAGCTGTGAAAAAAATGTTCCACAAGATCAATCCATAGAGAGAGATCCGGTAGTGAAAAAAAGAAATTAGCTGGAATCAATAAGCGACTTTAGTGACTTCACCGCTGGTCATCATCGCACAGCTTGATATCGGCACAAGACTGCAGGTTTCCAGGTCACATTTGTGTGCAAGGATAGGTTGTTGAAAGTGCAAGTGCCACAATGTTCCTTTGAGCAGCAAACAATTTTGTAAAGTATGGCACGTGCAGCGCTGAAGATGTATTTTTTTCTATTAACCATTCAGAGTGTACTGCTCGCTGCAGCCGATCAAAGGAACAAAGGCTCGGCCCACGCACATGAGCGGATTCGTTTTATCAGCCGAATACTCCAATTTTTTCAGCTTACTACTTCACACCAGAAAAGTCGTGCATTCTCTTTCAGGTATGAGTGCGTTGCAGCGATGTAGTTACGAATTATTGCCTCTTTAATCCCTTTGTCCTTTAAAAAATGCTCGGCAAATACAATTGTGTCTAGGACTGTGAATGCACAAAGTGTCACAAGATGACGACATCAGAGTAACCCTGCGTTCCTGCAAGCTTTTGCATTTGTCAGCGGCCACACAGTAAAGGTGCGAAACATTAGGCAAGGCAATTGCTACGTTAGATGGCCTGCTTTCTGTCGGGTGATTCGCACTAATGCCGTGTAGATCATTAAACATGACATGCTTTAAAGGTAAGCATTTTCTGGACACGAAAGTAGCACTATGACCAGTCCTGGATCGCTATTTTCAGCTATCAATGTTGACATAATATTTGCCTTTAGTGTCCCTTTCACCGATTGAACGCTTCTGAAAACTACACATGCACCTATGATCAGCTGCTTTTTACGAAATGCAAGCACAATTATGTTCTCTTTAACAAAGAGAGTTCAGTGGACCTTCCTATGTGAGATCCTATATTGCCATTTACTCATCAGATAATATTTATTCACAAAATTCAAAATTCTAGCATAAAATAACTTTTCCAACCCTCTAGAGAACACTGGCAATGTAGAAACAAGACGATAATTGCCGAAAGCATTCTTGTCCTCGCCCTAAAAAATGTGAATGATATTTTACAGTTGCATTTTTTGTAGAAATGTTCCCGCAGAAAAATCCAAGATAAATATGGGCAAGAGGGCGTGTAGTCAAGCCTGCCATGTATTTTATCAGTCTTTGCAAGTAGGTAATATCCTGAGCCGAGCTATCTTTAAACAAAGCAAAGACAGTTTGTACATCACATGAAGTAGAGATAAGAACTGAGTGGTGAGACCTGGTAGTTAGACGAGAAAGTCGATAAACGCTTAAGCCAAGCTGCCATCCTAAGAACACTGATTACTTTATGTTAATCTAATGACAGCTACATCAGTAGAAGAAAGATTTAAGGCATCAATTATTTTCTGTCATATAATTTTAGCTTTATAGATATAGACAATATGAAAACAATTAAGCGACCATACTTCCTTATTACAAAGAAACGTTGCAGTTTAATGCCTGTGTTATTCGAACGTATTCCAGCCTTCAGGGTTATGTGTGCTTAATTTTTAAATAACCTATCTTCTTAATTGATTTGAGGCAATGACTGATGATACAAGGGTTGTGAGGTCGTTTGGATGTGTTTATTTCAATGATAGGAGAAGATTCAAGACATATTTTTGATAATAAGTAAATGAACGTGTCATATGTATCATCAGACGTTATACGCAGCATATGCACTTGATTGCAGTTAAAATTTTTTAATCCAGAACAAAAACATTCAAGTGTAGTAAGTGTGTTGTATTATATAGAAAGATCAACGTTGGCATGTAACGCAACAATTCTACTACAGCATCACTCGTAGCAAGGTTATATAGACGGCTTCGGTGTTTGTAAACAAACTAGTTCGCACTGAACGTCCTACCCCAGCAGACTTCTGATTTGATTGATTGATTTGTGGGGTTTAACATCCCAAAACCACGCTATAATTATATGAGAGACGCCGTAGTGGAGGGCTCCGGAAATTTCGACCACCTAGGGTTCTTTAATGTGCACCCAAATCTGAGCACACGGGCCTACAACATTTCCGCCTCCATCGGAAATGCAGCCGCCGCAGCCGGGATTCGATCCCGCGGGTCAGCAGCCGAGTACCTTAAGTAACAAGTATTGTTAAAAGAAAACACCAGTCTGAAGTGTGGCAGCTTGGGCTAGTTGGTATGGCATGTCGATAGTTATAGCGCGAGAACAAAACGACGACACAGAGACAAGAAGGACACGAAAGACACGAGCGCTCGTGTCTTTCGTGTCCTACACTGCTTCGGGGATGGCTAGAATGCCCACAACCTTTTTGTGGAAAGTGCCCACACACTGCCTTTTGCGGCGTCCTGATTGGCTAGTTGCATAATAAAAACACCTTAACAGCTGCTCTTGGTATTTGCACAAGGCAGTACTGGTGAACTTTTCATACATGCCAACTTATCATGAGCCTGACCTTGCCCACTGCAGGCAAGGCCTCTAAACCCGGTCCTATGCTATGTTATACCCGCTAATTCCTTAATCTCATCTGGCCACCTAGCTTTCCGTTACCCTCCGTGTTTGCTTTCACTTCGAATTTAGTCAGTTGCGCTTACTGACCAGCGGATATTCTGCCAATATGTTACGTGCACTGCCCGTGTCGATTCCTTCTTTTAGATTTCAATTACGATGTCCTTCACACGCATTAGCTGTCCGACCCACCCTTCTCTCTTACGATATCTCAAGGTTACACCTATCGTTTTCCCTTACGTTGCTCGTTGCGTCGTCCTCTCATTGTAAGCCTCCACGTTTCTGCTCAGTAGTGAAGTACCGGTAAGATGTAGCTGCAGCTGCTCCTCGGCAAACGTGTTCCTTTACAACTTCCAGCGTCTCGCTACCGAGATGGTTGCGCATTATTTATTGGATATATCCCTCCGCGTTCTTTGTCCAGTTCAGTAATCATGAGTTGATGGAGGCGGAAATGTTGTAGGCCCGTGTGCTCAGATTTGGGTGCACGTTAAAGAACCCCAGGTGGTCTAAATTTCCGGCGCCCTCCACTACGGCGTCTCTCATAATCATACAGTGGTTTTGGGACGTTAAACCCCACATATCAATCAATCAGTAATCATGAGTTGTAATTCGAAGTTTACCATAAGGTACCCTTCAGTACCTCATTCCCGATCTCGGGTCCCGAAAACTTTCTATAAGCACGTCGTGAATAGCATTGGGGAGACCATGTTTTCTTGCCTTACACGTACCGTTCTTTATTGGGATTGCATCGTTTTTCTGTAATGTCAACACATGCCACATAGTAAGCTCAGATATTCGAAATCTTACCTCATCTCTCGAGCTCTTCGAGAATGCTGTCCCCGGTGCATTCTGTTCACCAACGAAGGGCGATGACACCACGCCAGGCTTTAGAAGAGCAGATTTTAACGGAGTTCCCATTACGCACACAAATAACACTGATTGAAATTGCTATCACTAAATTGTATCGAGCAAACCAACAGCGGTGTTCAAATGTTTCAAGTATACTGTCTCTAACCGAAGGGATCCGCAGAGTAGCTCGTGTTTTCTCATGAGGGAAGTTGTGATGCGGTACATCGTTCCGATTGTAGATTCTTTGTCAGCCGTACACGGCGATGGGCGAGCTTTTCCGTCCTGTAGCAGCTCTTGGAAGCGTAAGCCATAAACGCAGGCTGGCCAAGTCAATTATCCAGGATGAGAATAATAACTATCGCGGAAAACAGTTAAGAAAATCGGCACACGAACGACTGGTACGCAGCGTCTTCACGGCGGTTCAGCACACACACTACGCGTATCATGGGTGCCGCCATCTTAACTACAAAAAAAAAAAGTTATTTATCTGGGCTATTTGAGAAAACCCCGCTAGGGCACCGTGCTTGGTTCCGCTTTCGTTTTCGCGTGTTCCAGCTTTTGTTTGGTGTTCATAATGCTGTCCGTGCAAAATAAAAGCAATTGATGACCCATCGCGTTGGTACGAATACCGCCGACTACAGGACCTTGAAACGTTAGATGATTCTTCTCCTGCCAGGGCGTTTCTCTCCGGACACCACGAAGCACTCGCACGCTCCTCCAAGCACTTGGCACTGTCATCTGCTACAGTGGATGACATTGGGCCACCAGTAAGATCAGAGCATTGTGCGCGTTCCACCCTGCGTGCAGTCCTCGGCTTCATGGAGGTTGCGCAACTGACCGAGCGCCTCTAAAGCTCACCGACTAAGCCTAGAACTCACGACGAGGCACTTCAGCTTTTTGTGTTACCAGTGCTTTGTAATTGTGCCTCCAACATACCTACTCCACTCTAATTTCCTTCTTCCTTACCTTTTTTCCCAATCCCAAGAGTCGCGGTTGTGGTGTCCTCGCCTGAGAGACAGTTACTACTGCGTCACTCAACCACACTTTTCACCTCCTACCAAAATAAAGTTGTTTCCCTCTCTCTCACCTCCTATCAAGAATCCCTACTTGGCCTAGGTATTTTTTTTTCTCGTTTTTTGCAACTGGTGAAAATGCGGTCATCACGGCCAAGTTTGGAGTGCACCTATTATGCGAGTTCACCCATCATGAGCGTAAATACGGTACTCCAGCTCCCCTGTCCAGCGCCTGTCCAGTTCTTTTAGTCTACGTTACATATTGTTTGCCATGAGTAAGTCCACAGTGCACAGTCCACATTTTCTTTTTCCTGTGCTGCCTTCTGCCATTATGATTGGGGCTGGGACAATCGAGAACACCGATTTGTCAAAACGAGTCTGTTTAGTGAGTACCGCTAAGGTGAGGGTGCATGCTTTGTGGTAAAATTTTTCATCTCAGCAGCGCCTTGCACTTTTTGTGTTGCACTTCCTGATCAAGTTGATTGATATGTGGGGTTTAACGTCCCAAAACCACCATAAGGTTATGAGAGATGCCGTAGTGGAGGGCTCCGGAAATTTTGACCACCTGGGGTTCTTTAACGTGCACCCAAATCTGAGCACACGGGCCTACAACATTTCCGCCTCCACCGGAAATGCAGCCGCTGCAGCCGGGATTCGATCCCGCGACCTGCGGGTCAGCAGCCGAGTACCTTAGCCACTAGACCACCGCGGCGGGGCGTTCTGATCAAGTCATTTTGACACAAGTGGAAATTGCACAAAGCTTAGCTTGCTCACGGAGTGCCCATGGCATAACTGCTCATGCCGTTTACATTACAGAAGTTGGCCTAGTGCTGACAGCAATGTACACCTACACTTTTTTGCTACCAAGAAGGGTCAGAAGACCGAACAAGACAACAGCCCAACCAGGTTGAATTTTTATTTACAGAAAACTTATAGCACATTCACATCGTACAGGTGATGGGTCAATGATTAATTTTGGACAGGGATGTTGTTTACCTGTCCATAAAGGGAATCATGCAGGCCCAACCCCGTTTGGGCTGTGCCGTGGTGTTTTCGAGAATAATATGCAATGCAGTGGACATGAGAAAATATAAATTCTTTTGTGTGTGTGTGTGTGTTTGTATGTGTCCCATGAGGCTGTTTCGTTGACCAAAGGATGCATTACAGCACACAGAAGAAAAAAGCAGCTCTGCAGTGTGAATGCACGTGTGCTCAATCAGGTGGTCTTTCATAGAAATAAATATATTGCAGTGCACAGGAAGAGGGACGTTCTCCTGTGTGAATGCAGATGTACCTAATGCGTTTTCATGCCACAAAAGAAGATGTATTGCAGTGAACACCGAGAAATAAATCCTCTCCAGTGTGCAAGCAAATGTGTGTCACAATGTTTTTTTTTTCACTCAGTACGTATGGAGGAGAGATAGAAAAAGGGATGCCACCAAGTGCGCATGCGAATGCATCTTACAAGGTTTGTTTTCTTCACAAAGCATATATCTCTGTGGACACAACAGAAGCAACGCTGTCTTGTGTGAGTACGAGTGTGTTGAACGAGGGGGCCTTTAACTGAAAAGGGTGCATTGAAGAGTACACAGCAAAAGGGACATTCTTCTGTGTGAATGTGCACAATGAGGTTGTATTTCAGAGAAAAGGATGCACAGCAGTGGACACAAGAGAAAGGTCTCTTCTCTGTGCGAGTGCTCATGTGCTTATTTAGGTGGCTTTTTTGCTCGAAAGATGCCTCACAGTGGACACACGAGAACGGTCGCTCTCCTGTGTGAGTGTGCATGTGCTTACTTAGGTGGCTTTTCTGCGCGAAAGATGCCTTACAGTGGACGCAAGAGAAGGGTCGCTCTCCTGTGTGAGTGTGCATGTGCTTACTTAGATGGCTTTTCTGCACGAAAGATGCCTTACAGTGGACGCAAGAGAAGGGTCGCTCTCCTGTGAAAGTGTGCATGTGCTTATTTAGGTAGCTTTTCTGCACGAAAGAGGCCTTAAAGTGGACACAAGAAAAGGGTCGCTCTCCTGTGTGAGTGCGCATGTGCTTATTCAGGTGGCTTTTCTGCTCACAAGATGCCTTACAGTGAACAAAAGAGAAGCGCTGCTTTACTGTGTGAGTGTGCACGTGGGTATTTAGGTGGATTTTCTGCACAAAAGATGCCTCACAGTGGACTCAAGAAAAAGGTCAATCTCCTGTGTGAGTGCGCATGTGGTTATCTAGGTGGATTTTCTGCACAAAAGATGCCTTACAGTGAACACAAGAGAAGGGTCGCTCTCCAGTGTGAGTGTGCATGTGCTTATTTAGGTGGCTTTTCTGCGTGAAAGATGCTTTACAGTGGAAACAAGAGAAGGGTTGCTCTTCTGTGTAAGTGCTCGTGTGCTTATTAAGGTGGCTTTCCCTCACGAAAGATGCCTTTTAGTGAACACAAAAGATGCTCTCCTGTATGAGTGTGCATATGATTATTTAGGTGGATTTTCTGTATGAAAGATGCCTTACAGTGGACACAAGAGAAGGGTCGCTCTCCTGTGTGAGTGCGAATGTGCTTATTTAGGTGGATTTTCTGCACAAAAGATGCCTCACAGTGGACACAAGAAAAGGGTCGCTCTCCTGTGTGAGTGCGCATGTGGTTATCTAGGTGGATTTTCTGTACAAAAGATGCCTTACAGTGAACACAAGAGAAGGGTCGCTCTCCAGTGTGAGTGTGCATGTGCTTATTTAGGTGGTTTTTCTGCACGAAAGATGCCTTACAGTGGACACAGGAGAAGGGTCGCTCTCCTGTGTGAGTGCGCATGTGCCTATTTAGGCGGCTTTTCTGCATGAAAGATGCCTTACAGTGGACACAAGAGAAGGGTCCCTGTCCTGTGTGAGTGCGCATGTGGTTATTTAGGTGGCTTTTCTGTGCGAAAGATGCCTTACAGTGGACACAAGAAAACTGTCGCTCTCCTGTGTGAGTGCGCATGTGCCTATTTAGGTGGCTTTTCTGCACGAAAGATGCCTTAAAGTGGACACAAGAGAAGGGTCCCTGTTCTGTGTGAGTGCGAATGTGGTTATTTAGGTGGCTTTTCTGTGCGAAAGATGCCTTACAGTGAACACAAGAGAAGGGTCGCTCTCCTGTGTGAGTGCGCATGTGCCTATTTAGGTGGCTTTTCTGCACGAAAGATGCCTTACAGTGGGCACAAGAGAAGGGTCGCTCTCCAGTGTGAATGCGCATGTGCTTATTCAGGTGGATTTTCTGCACGAAAGATGCCTTACAGTGGACACAAGAAAAGGGTCGTTCTCCTGTGTGAGTGCGCATATGCACGATAAAGTGGCATTTTTTCGTAAAGGATGCCTTGCAGTGCGTACAGGAGAAGGGATGCTCTCCTGTATGAGTACGCATATGCTCAATAAAGTGGCCTTTCAGCAAAAAGATTGCACTGCAGGGGGCACAGGAGAAAGGCTGCTCTTTTGTGTGGGTGTGCACATGAGTCGCCAGCTTGGACTTATGAATGAATGCAGCTGGACAAAAGTGGCACTGGAAAGGAGGCTCGCCCATGTGTTTCTGAAGGTGCTTGCTCATGGTTGACTTGTCCAGGGTCACATAGGTGCACTGCTGGCAGAAATGATGTCGGCCTCGTACAGACGACAGTGAATAAAGCTGTTCCAAGGACCCACAGGATAAGGGGCCTGCAAAAGCAATCAACAGCACACCAAGTAGATGGAAATTATGTGTGATACACTACAGGGGTATAGACAGATATTTTTTTTCAGATTGGGAAGAGGGGAAGGCGCCTTCTTGATTATAGGAGGGCACCTTTTTGAATTGGTCATGTTTCGCTCTTTATGCCATGGCGAGAAAAATTAAGGGGGGGGGGGCACACAGGTCTGGTGTGCCACCCCCTGGCTATGGCCCTGATACCCTACAAAGAACTGGAGTATGGCAGCAATACCCAATGGTTGCTACGTATATGTAAGAAAAGTAGATGATCATCTTTTCTCTCATGAACCAAAGGTACTGTGTCTGCAACAGGACACAGACACAGCAAGTGTTAGAAACACTACTATTTCACTGCAGATACATACAATGGCCAACAAATACGAACAGCAGGAGCCCGAAAAATATAACACGATTTAGCTGTCATTCCGTTGCTGTGTCAAAGACATTGAAAGTGTCTAAATGTGGACAAATAAAAACTAGTCTATTAAGCTACTTGCTGTACTTCTGTTTACAAAGAAGTACTCGGAAAACACTGCACAACTAAATAACCACTTTATATTACAGCACATAAATCCTAGTACAAAAAAAAAGAAAAAGTGATACAGAGAAGTGGGACCTTCTTTCTTTGTTCTGTCTGTTTGTGCAGCCAATGTTATTGTAATAAGTGACATGGGGCAAAATAGAAAAGCAAACAAAGAATTACATTTACAAATGTTACAATTACATCATGGTTGTGAATAATAGGAATTACAGACAAGTGCAAGGTTCGATGAAAACTTGTCTGGTTGCCAAAACTCATGGCAGGAAATAGTAAACACCAAAAAATCGTTGAAATGAGAACAAAAATGATGTTTTGCCTTATTATAAGGGCATTCTTCACAAATATTATTCGTGAAAAAGTTCCCCGATTTAGGCCAAACTAACAGTTCTGTTTTTGTTCTTTGCTAACAAGGCCCCTAATAAAGCATGTTCTTTTTATGTTAGTAAGAGCTCTCTAAGTTGAAGCCTAGCTGAGAGTATTATTGAAGGATAAAGACGTTTGCTTCAGAAACAGCACACAAACAGTTCATCAAGAATGAAAGCGAAAGAAACCAGTCTTTATAAAAAATACACATTTCACAAAAAGGCCGCTGCCTGTAGTGAAGCACTTCTATTAACCCCAACAAGAAAGTTCAAAGCGTTAAACAAAATTTAGTTCGCATACGGGTGAGCGGTGGAGTACGGAAAAATATCAGTTCAGTCTCATCAACTTGCAGAGGCTTGATGGGACACAAGCACCTAGTTGACGCGAGTTAGTCGCTTGCGGCGAAGCAACACTGGCGACTGGAGACGCGTCAATAAACCAGGGAGGCAGCTGGGAGCACAGTTTGGATCCATAGCCCAACGACTATTGCTTGCCTGTCGGTAGGAAAGTTCGCAAGCCCTGTGCTGGAGTTCAGGACGGGAGGGCTACGGCCTTCTCGAGCTGGAATGCAGCGATCGGAGGCCCTGGCCGGTTGAAGTCCTCTTGGCTCGAGTCTGAAACCCGATGCGCATCTTCAGCGCCAAGTTCGGTGACAACCTTCCGCTCGGCACGTCCTTTTTGAGCTCCCCCAGCTCTTCTGTGGCTCAGAATCTTGCTTGAACACCGGCCCACTTGTTCCGTACTGATTGGATGCGTCAAAACTTTGTGGTCGCTGCCCATTGGTTCTTTTTAGTCTTGTATTATGTTCACGTTACCCCACGCATCATCGTGCTTCATCTACGCAGCTCCTCGCGTGTACTCTGTCATCTCTTCCTTTTTTTTCTCAGACGAGCACTTTTCAAAAGTGGCACTTCAAAAGTGCACCACACTCATCACACCCCCATAGCAGGGCTGAAATGTCATTTCTGTTTTTGTTTCACCATCGTCGTCTACGCAGCACCACGCATGCGCTCTGTCATCTCTTCCTTTTTGTGACACACACTTAGGTGCTTACTGTTAGCACCGTAGAATCAATTACAACTGTAGTGGAGCATACGCACTTCCGTATGCGCCTCCCAAAGAGAACGAAAAACACCGTGCTCTGATTGGACGAGAACCTGGGCCGCCTTCGCCAAACTTGTGGTACGGCCATTTTTCGTTGCGACACCGTTGCCACTTCTCTGCTTCAATAAACGTCATCACATTTGGTCGAGGCTGCTGAGATCCCCAAGCAGACCTGGAGCTCCGCTCTCGCAAGTTGCCCGAGAGACCACGGCGAAACATTACGGACGCAGTTGCCAACCAGCCCATCCCAGCCCAGCCAGCACCATCGGCGGTCCCGTCTACCTGCCCCGGCGCTACTCGCCAACGAGACCCACCAATCTTCAGCGGCGGTGGTGAGCAAGACGTCGAAGACTAGCTCTCCTTGTACAAACGCGTAAGCGCCAGCAACAAGTGGGACAACGACTCTAAGCTCGCCTACGTTATCTTCTACTTGGCAGACGTAGCTAGGCTTTGGTTTACCAACCGCGAAACCGCCATCGCCAGCAGGTCCTCCTTTAAGACCCTCGTGACTGAAGCGTTCAGCCAACCAGAGGTCTGCAAGCTCCGCGCTGACCAGCGCCTGCACCACCGAGCCCAGCAGCCTGGCGAGAAGTTTACTAGTTACATACAGGACGTGCTCGACCTCTGCAGGCGTGTGAATCCATCTATGCTTGAAGAAGAGAAAATTAGGCAGATTCTCAAGGGCATCGAGGATGGCGCAATCCAGATGCTGCTAGCGAAAAGCCCGACCACGGTGGCAATCCTCGTAAGCTTCGGCCAGAGCTTTGATGAATTGCGTCGTCAGCGTTCGATCGCCCGACAGAGTGTGCCACCGCCGGATTCGATCTCGGCCGTCGCACTCGCAAATGCCAACGTTCGCCAAGAAAGTCTGTCCAACCAGATCGAGGACTTCATCAGGGAGGAAGTCGCCCGACAGCTCTCCCTGCTGCCGCATGGCGACGCGCCCACCGCATGGCGACGCGCCCACCGCAAGCCTGCCTTTGACACTGCAGCAGGCCATACGTACTGAAATTTGCGATGTCCTCCCTACAGTGCAGGCTCCTTAACCATGCACTTCAGTAGCACCTAATCTTTCAGCTGTCCGCTATGCACCACCTGCACCACCTTCACCTCTCAGCTACACAGCTGAGGTCCCGCGGCCCCCACCGCATCCAGTCGCTTTATCGGCTCCACCTCCTCCGGCCTCGCCTACAGTTTACAGGCCCCCACCTCGCTTTTTCCGTCTACCTAATGAGTGGCGCACCCAAGACAATCGTCCTATCTGCTTCCCCTGTGGCATCGCTGGTCACATTGCACGCTTCTGCCGCCGTCGCCCCACACCTGCAAACGCATACTTCAGAACTATTACCTACGCGCCGCAGCAGGCCACCACGTCTGCATATGAACAGAGGCACTCCGACTCGGATCGCCACCCATCGACTGCTCGTTTCCCATCACCTCGTCGCCGATCGCCATCGCCTATGCGTCGTCGACCACCTCCTGAGGAGGGAAACTAATCAGTGCAGTTCCGGAGGCAAGAACTGCAACTTGTGCGCAATTCCCAAGGCCTCCGTTTTCGCCGCAAAATGTTGTTGATGTCATTTTTGAGGGAGTCGCCACATTAGCGTTAATTGATACAGGGCCGCCGTTTCTGTGATGAACGCAAAATTTTGTCGAAAACTGAAGAAAGTGACCACATCTCTCTGTGGAATGGTGCTGTCCACGGCTAGCGTGCAACGCATTCATCCCTCGTCTGTGAGTACGGCGCGCGTCGTCATCCAAGACGTTTTGTACGTCGTACAGTTCTTTGTTCTGCCATCTTGCTCTCATGACTTTATCCTCGGTTGGGATTTCTTATCACGTCATGAAGCTATCATCGATTGTTCCCGTGCCGAAGTGTCTCTTGTGCCAACATGTGAATTTTTAGCACCCGACCGGTTTCCTCGGCTCTGCAAACTCACCACTGACGACGACATCACCTTGCCTCCGAAAGCTTCGGTCCCTATAAGCCTTTCATGTGTGGCGCAACCTGACGCCATCTCCGGTTTTTACTGAACGCAAGGGCATCATTCTCCCATTTGCCGTTCTTACAATTGCGTCTGGTTTAACCGTAATGCAGGTTACCAACCACTGCAACTACCCCATTGGCTTACTTCGTGATGAAACGTTGGGATATGTGCAACCTGTCAACCATATCGATGATATTATTCTTTCCGACGAAATGCCATGTCACAATGCCGCAATCACTCATGCGTCTGAGCCATCAAGTTCGTCAGCCTTCGACAATGCCATTGACGCAGACCTTCCCCTCTCGCATATCCGCCAACTTATTGCTCTCCTTAACAAGTTTCATTCTTCTTTCGACTTTCAAGAACCTGCTTTGGGCCGCACCACGACTATCACTCATACTATTGACACCGGCTTACATTCGCCTCTGCGACAGCGTCCTTATTGCGTTTCCGCCGAAGAGCGCCGCGTCATTACGGAGCAAGTAGATGACATGCTTAAACGTGGAGTCATACAGCCTTCTCAAAGCGCTTGGTCATCACCTGTGGTTCTGGTAAAGAAAAAAGATGGAACCATTCGATTTTGCGTGGACCATCGCCTCTTTAACAAGATTACGAAGAAAGATGTCTACCCGCTACCACGAATAGACGATGCTCTTGACTGTTTACAAGGCGCCAAGTACTTTACATCCTTGGATCTGCGTTCTGGGTATTGACAGGTGCCAATGGCTAAATGTGATCACCCTAAAACAGCCTTTATAACGCCAAATGGCCTATATGAGTTCAAAGTCATGCCATTTGGGCTCTGCAACGCACCTGCCACATTTGAGCGCATGATTGATACCATCTTGCGTGCCCTTAAGTGGAAAACTTGCTTGTGTTACCTGGACGACATCGTAGTCTTTTCATCTGATTTCCCGACACATCTTGTTCGCCTCCACGAGATTCTGACGTGTCTAACTTCTGCAGGCCTACAACTTAACTTCAAGAAGTGCCACTTCGCAGCACGAAAACTAACCATCTTGGGACATGTCATCACAAAAGACGGTGTTCTTCCGGATCCCGATAAGCTTCGAGCTGTCGCTGACTTCCCGTTGCCCACATCACTGAAAGCCCTAAGAAGTTTCGTCGGTCTCTGCTCCTACTTTCGTCGCTTCGTGCGCAACTTCGCGTCTATCATCGCACCTCTCACGAGTCTGCTTTCCAACAGCAAAGGATTATCTGCATAGTCACCTGCATGTGACGACGCATTTCGCCAGCTGCGCCGCCTGCTGACCTCACCACCTATTCTTCGTCACTACGACCCCGCTGCTGCCACAAAAATTCACACCAATGCAAGTGGCATCGGTCTTGGTGCAGTTTTGGCATAACGGAAAGGCATCCAAGCCGAATACGTAGTTGCCTATGCAAGTCGCGCTCTCAAGAAGGCTGAATTGAATTACTCCGTGACAGAGAAGGAGTGTTTGGCCATGATCTGGGCCTTGACGAAGTTTCGCCCATACGTTTACGATCGTCCTTTCGACATGGACACAGACCACCACGCTCTATGTTGGCTGTCCCCATTGAAAGACCCGTTCGGACGCCTGGGACGTTGGGCACTTCGATATCAAGAATACGACATGCGTGTCGTATATCGTTCCGGTCGCAAGCATGCGGATGCCGATGCACTTTTGCGATCGCCATTAACCCCAGATGTGGCTTTTCTGTCACGCCTTTTTACCCCATTGTCACCAATAGACACCACTGACACGCTTTCGGAGCAGCGTAAAGATCCATACCTTGCATTGTTACTCGACTACCTTACCGATCCGTCTGCTGTCTCTTCCACGAGAGCGCTACGCCGACGAGCAGCCCACTTTTCCGTGCGAGACAGCATTCTGTACCGCCGCAACTACATGCCTGGTGGTCGGAAGTGGCTCCTTGCTGTCCCAACTCATATGCGCTCTGACATCTGCATGAATTTCTATGCAGACCCCCAAAGTGCTCACGCAGGTGTCCTGAAAACCTACGAAAGGCTGCGCCAACGATATTACTGGCGAGGAATGTATCGCTTTGTGCAGAAATACGTTCAGTCTTGCACCACTTGCCAACAAAACAAGGCACCTCCGCGGCACCTTACTGGCATGTTACAGGCGCTCCCATGCCTGGCTCGCCCATTCGACCGCGTGGGTATCGATCTCTATGGCCCCCTCCCATATAGTCGCTCTGGAAACCGGTAGATTATTGTCGGCGTAGATCATTTGACACGCTACGCTGAGACTGCAGCTCTACCGGCAGCGACGGCCCACAAAGTTGCACTCTTCATTCTGCGCAGCTTCATTCTCCGCCACGGGGCTCCACGGGAATTACTCAGTGATAGGGGTCGAGTGTTCCTGTCGGAGGTCATCCAAGCTGTTCTCCCTGAATGCAACATCATCCACCGGAAATCTACCGCATACCATCCACAGACGAATGGTCTCACTGAACGGTTCAACCGCACACTTGGCGACATGCTGAGGATGTACACCTCCTCCGACCACCCTAACTGGGACGCTGTATTACCTTTTGTTACCTTCGCTTACAACACCGCGACGCAAGCGACTACCGGTTTTTCCCCGTTCTTTCTGTTGTACAGCCGCGAACCATCCCACCCACTCGACACTATACTCCCGTACCGCTCTAATGCATCGGAGTGCTCCCCACTTTCGGAAGTCGCCAGATACGCTGAAGACTGCCGTCAGTTGGCTCGGTCTATGACAAGTGAGGCTCAAGGTCTACAAAAAACCCGACATGACGACGTGCATCACATAGCGCCTACGTTTCGAACTGGCTCCCTTGTGTGGCTTTGGGTGCCCCCGCACGTTCCTGGCCTTTCTTCTAAACTTCTGGCCCGGTACCATGGTCCATAACGTGTCACTGACGCAACCTCGCCAGTGAATTACATCATCAAGCCTCTAACACAATCGCCAGATTTGCGCCGTCGAGGACGCGAGACCGTACACGTCGACCGTCTCAAGCCCTACTACGACTCCCTCATTGTGCGTATTCCCTCAGTCGCCAGGATGGCTACTCTTCACCCCGGGGGTATTGTAGTGGAGCATACGCACTAGCGCGTATGCGCCTTCCAAAGAAAACGAAAAACCCCGTGCTCTGATTGCACGAGAACCTGGGCCGCCCTTGCCAGACTTGTCGTACGGCCATTTTTCGTTGCGACATCGTTGCAACTTCTCTGCTTCAATAAACGTCACCACACAACAAACACATCAATGTTAGTAGCAGAAGGAAGTGTGTACATTACTGCCACAGTTGATGCATTTTCCTCTACTGTCTCTATTTAGCTTCATTGAAAGGATAATCATACCAGGGAACACAAAATCGCTTATGAAACATTTTTTTGCATCTTGCAGTATCTAATCAAAGTGTCACTGCTGGACAATGCAGCAACCTATCGACAAAACTGTGTTCTTTAATGAGAACAGATGTGTCAAAAGAAAAGGATCGATTATTAAATGCCTAGACTGAACCAGTATATTGTAACACAAGCAATTTTTCCTTAAATTCACGATTCAAACACGTACACTACAATCAAATCAATTATTCTCAAAGTCAATAGTGTATTAAGGACTAACCTTGGGAAAAGTGACTGGTCAACTTTGTAAACTTTAATGCTACCACTCTCGAGTAGCAGTCTAGATATGATCACATTGCCATCACAAGCCAGAGTTCATAATGGATTTCGCTGCAACTCATGGTACCAATTAATAAATAAGCTTTAAAAGGAATCTATGCCAATTCGCATGTGGCAATATACCAAGCCTACAATTTTCGGCTGTGGATTGAGTACTATGAGTAATTATTAATTGTTGGCTATGTCCATAGCTTGGCGAAAATTGTCGAGCTCACTCAGACTCACCAATGAAAGATATTTTAAGCTTGGGGCTCAATAGGACTCAAATTCGCCAAAGGTATCCCTAGCTGGAGTCACTTGGACTGAAACTAGCCAAAATATTGCTCACCTGGACTCACTAAGACTCAGACTCGTGGCTTGATCTCAGTGTGATTGAGTCTGAGTCAGTTGACTCATGAGTCGATTCGCCGAGCTATGGGTATGTCGTAAAGCCACGGTATGATTATTTAAGATGTCGTGGTGAATGGCTTCAGTTATTTATATCACCTGGAGTTCTTTCTATTGCACCTGAATCTTAGCACATGAGACAGAAGTTTTTTTTTGCCTAAATTGATAATGCGGACACCACAGCCGGAGTTTGATACTGGGATCTACAGATTAGCAGCCTCACACCATTATCACTAGACCACTGTGGCACGTAGGAGGAATGTAGGCATTTGTAACAGCCAGATTTAAATCTTGGTTGGGCTGCAGCTTTATACCTTGAGTCTCAATGTCCGCAAGCCAGGCAAATCTTGCCAGCTCACTTTTGACAATTACAAAGCCGCATTTCGCTGCAATTTATCAATAACCAACGACAACTTAAACATCGATAGTAAAGTAGCTGAAACTATTTATACAGAAAAAATATGTTTTCTAAGATGATTGCTTACATTATGAGAGCTTGATAATCGTAATAATTTTGAGCATGTGGCCTAAGTGAACTCCTCATGCAAACTTGCAACTTGCAAGCAGCCAGCTGACAATTTCCAGGGGACTCTAGACATTGAGATCTCTTTTGTTTTTGGTAGCCACCTTCTGCTCTCTATAATCGATTTTAACCAACTGAAATTATTTACATTTTCCAGTATTTTTGTTGTCTTAAATTAGAGAAATTTATCTAGTGAAAGCAAATAAAAATGCTAAATATATAAATTTGGAAAAAAGATGCATGTTTTGACTCGTATCTTTCCTTATATTACGTATTCCACAGTGTATAGCTCGTGCTACTTTCGTGACATTTTGTAGTTCATTTGAATGCTCGCTTAAGTGCGGACACTAGAAACAGAATTGGCCGATACGGCACTTCGTGCAGTTGCCGCTTAGATTCAGTGCTGTGCTAGTGCTGTCCTTCAACACCACTGTGCTTACTCTGCGGGTGGGACCTCTCCTACAGTTAAATTTTAGTTGCTTTTGGAGAGGAGCTTTCGCAGTCACGGAATACCTGGCACACACACATCCTTTTTTTCTTTTCGTGTTCAGTTAAAAAAACAATAAATAAAATGCAAATACTGATTAGCATTATGAAAAATCAAAAAATGAATTAAACCGCACCTGGTGCCACTGAAATACACACAAAAAAAAGAAGTTAGAATTGTGCTCTGTAACTAAGCCTCAATATGCTCAAATTTTTCAAGCCTGAATCTTATGCCTCAACATGCCTACAGTCAAACCCAACTTGTTTTGCGCAGCATAACAACTTCATTCTGCCCAAAATATGAACTAATTTGGCAAAGAGACAGTTCATTTTGCGGCCAAATCATTATGGAATATATTGCCATTTTTAATAAAAATTCAAAAAACACATAACTTTTACCGTAAATTGAAGAAGTTTTTGTTATGCAACACTGACTCTTCTGCTTAACCAGTTTCTCCCTCGGTATGTCAATCTCTTTTTAGTCTCTTGCTTTTTTTTCCCTTTTCATGTCATGCTATCCATACAGATATATATAAATATATTTTACGGTTTATATTTCCAATTGCATATAGTTGATGAGAGCATCACCATTTAATTGTATCTGTATTTCGATTTTTTAACCTTGTATTCTCTTACTTTCGCACTGTTGTTGCCAATCAAATACTCATGTATACATTTCATTGGAGGTCCCACTTCTGTGTATACTACAGAACCTCCTTCTGTATATTCTTTTTTGTACATCTTATTATGAAATAACAAAACTTGATTTGATTTGAGTCATATGGCAAAACAGGTACTGCTGTGCTCGCACTTTGTATTTGGGAAAATTGTCAGTAATGTTCAAGATATGCTCTTTCCACAAACGTATATGTTCTTTTTTATAGTGAGTATGAATGCATTCTGTGCAGCTGCTTCAATTTATAATCATTTTATCTGTCACCAACAGCAAATGACTAGATGGATTTGTGTGAACTTATCAAACATCATTTTTTGATTGTCATTGATTTTTGTCCTATTTACACGTTGTCGCCTAATATTCTGTAGACATATTGCGGCACGGGGGTACAGTGCAACTACTCAATTTCACATCACTTTCGTTGTTGCGAGAAGCTTCATTCAATTCTCCTCTCACACGGCTATCCCACTGTGATTACATAAGGTTCCAGTGAGCTCACTAGTGATCACAGATTCACCTATGCCTTCAAGCTATGCATACGAAAACTGATCTTTATTCGTGTATGTGTAGAAGACTCTGTGCACGGTTGGCGCAGAAGCCTAGCTCCGGATCCAGCTGCACACAGTCGTAGCGCGCATGTTTGACTTGGTACGAAAATGTGATTAATCACAGGTGCAACTAGTTTGTCAAATAAGGCAACAGGCTAGGTCAACAAACAATTTTCCTAGGTACACTAGCAGTAACAAATAATGCAGAAACATTGCTAAGAGGGAAAATCCGATCCATGTAGAAAACAAAGGTTACGGGTTATAACTGTGGTCGATTGACGGCTCACAGATCTTGAGGGTGATGATGGTGACGACTGGCCGGTTGCGCACTAGACTCTGTTACAACTTTTTCCACATAGTAGCTATAACAGGAGGGCAACTCACATTATAAATGTTGTTCGAGAATCATCTAATAAATGAAAAATATTTACATTTCTTCAATTAGCCTATTGCTTGAGGCTATTCATGGTATGCTGCCGTAACCTTTAGGAAGCTCAAAACTCGTCCTACCTTTTTCTACGAATCATTCAAAGTTTGTGAAAAATTAAACTGCTTCCTCAACCTTAAAATCAGCCGTAACCAAGTTTTCTACCCACTAATATTGTATCTGTGCTATGAAGCATAGCTTCACAGTGCAGACAAAGGGGCTGGGAAGTGCTGGGCACCCTACACATACGTTAGTAACGTGTACAGAAACACTAATCAAAGTCGTGGAAAATCGGGACGCTATCAAGACAGAAAAGTTAAGACAAGAAAACTACGAATCGGTAGCAAGACTACCGTATGTAGATAAACTGTTGCATAGTTTGGGCAAAGTTAATGACGGGTATGGGTTTAAATCAGTCCTCTAGGCTCCTGAAAAACTAGCTACAATTTGTCAAATGATTCAGTGAAAAATGCAGCAAAATGACAAAAAAAAAGTTATTTTCCTTCTTTGTCATTCTCTCTTTGTCAGGCTTGATTGGTTCAGCCGGGCCCCGCTAGATGGCACGACCTGTCCAATTTAACCAAGCGAAAATTGAATTTTTTTAACCCCTCGCACCATTCCTCTTAGTAACGTCCGGCGGTTATTTATTAAATGAATCAAACAGACACGAACAAGCAGCAGTTTATTACGCTTCTTAATGCACAGAAGGTTTTTTATTCAGTGCAGCAAGATCGATTATTAGTGTTGAATTGTAGAGGGTTCGTCTGACGTCATTGGGATAATTTTAGAGGATGTCCTACTGCGGCACATGCATTCTTGTGCATTTACCTTAATTTCTCGATAAGTAAGGCACTGCTGTTGATAATATTGTCATTTTAGACATTGTCATACATTGAACCCTCACTCAGATGTAAATTGTTACTAGACTTTAGTTTCTCTTTAATGCATATCAGGGGTAGAACAGGGTAAACGAGTTTGGGAGCAGTCCTGAAAGCAGCCAGAAGTACCTTTCGTAGCAAACTTAGAGCGTAGAGAAAAACATTTCGGACTGGGCTTGGAGCAGCTAGAAAGGCCTTTTCAAGTAAGGTTAGAGCAGTTAAAAGATTCAGATCACATATAGCCCGGTTTCACAGCACTTGTTAAGCAACATTTTTCAACCAATAAGTCAAATTATGCAATGGCCTTATTATTGCGATAGCAATTATATGGGTACCTTTTGATTTTAGTTGTGGCCATTGAAGTCATGTCCCGCATAAAATCCAAACGAATAACATCCACCCACGCATTGTATGTTCAACCCGAGGGTAAGCAGGGGCAACGAAAGCAGCTGGTCCTGAGATCAAACGAGGTGGCCCAACTCCGTTGCCCAGAGAGCGCATGTGATAACATCCCCCAATCAAGAGGCCCAGAGAAGAAACACCGCCTGTCTTGCATGAGCATGAAAAAAAACACGAGGCTAGGGAGGGGAGGTGTTGCTCAAGCAGCAGCTGTGGAATTAGCCAGTAAAGCTGCGATCGCTGGCACGCACGCTAGCTCGGCAGGCATGACCTCTATTGCAGTTAGATTGCATACAAGTCTGAGTAGATATAGTCGTCCAGCACATCACGTGCTCTATGTCTTAATGAAAAAGTGTGAGGGTGGCAAAACTTACTGCTTAAGCAGCGATCAAATGCACCGGCTATGTCCATAATGTGATAACACATGAACGGGCACCAGACAAGGATGAATTGCTAGTGCATCAACAGTAAACTTTGGTTAAACAGGCGAAGTTGCGTGCTGTCTCAAAAGAAAGAAATAGACAGCTCAAAACTTTGTAACCGCCATACTTGCTGCGCTCTCATCAATTACTTAGTACTGAAGCGAGCATATTCCTTTACGTCAACAATCTGCAGAATGGTGCCTAGTTGGATCATAGAGCTGTGAACTGCTAACCTTACTTCGCGTAACATTCCTAGTTGTTGCCACAGCATTCCCTCCTAAGCCGTTGTGGTGAAACCCAGACAATATATTTAGGTTATGGCAAATACGGAGACATACCTGAACAATAACCTTGAGGTTCTGTTTGCGTAGCGTGGGTTGACAGAATCTTCTTGTCATTGGCCTGTGTTCCTTCATGGCGGGTTTGTAGTCGCACTTGAATCGATTTATTTGTAACATGAATCGGTTCACATGCTGGCTTTGGCGATGCTTCTACACCATGTGCCAAATCACAAGACAGACTCGGTGCTCCCTCAGGCTCTGCTGTGATGTCATCCTAAAATAAATGGCATTCAGTTGTAGTGAGGAAAAATGCCAGAGGTTACTACTGAGAAAAGAAATGAATGTTCTCTCACAAGATCTGTTTCGCTATAATGAGTTTGTCTTGGTATGTGCCCGATGATTACATCTCCAGAGAGCAACTGTTTTAAGAATCTGAAATGCTATCAAGCGCTTTCTTCAAGATAGGCTACCAGGGTTGTACCCAAAATTTTTGGGGGGGGCGAGGGGGAGAGAAAGGCACCTCCATAATATGGTCATTTTCTGCTATCTATACCATGGTGAAAAAAAAAAAATTGGGGGATAAATTATAGAATCTTATAGTTATGTGTCCAGCTCAGAGCAAGGTGATAGTCACGCACTGATAAACGACTGCTCTCGAAGCAGCACAAGAGGCTTCGATTGGTTTGTTAATTGAGCCACAGGTGCTATTGGCTCTTCCCGTTTCTTCAATGCAGGCATTGTAGGCAAGAGAAAAACTCACACCAGGGTGTCTCGGAAAAGGTGAACCAAGGGTTAGCTCCTCCAACTGCGCTAATAAAAGTCGTCATGGCTTCTGTCATTGATGCCATGGCATCCAACAGCTGCACCTCACTAAGAGGCATAGTCCTGTGTGCTGGTGTACGATGCCATTGTATCGTACGCCAGCACACAGACTATGCCTCCTAGTGAGGTGCAGCTGTTGTGGCCAACGGCTGCGGTAGGCCTGCCGAGAACCTCCGCGCCATGGGACTGAAGGGCACCGCAGTAACATCAATGTGGTGTCGCATCAAATCATCTTTTGTTTGTAGTCGGGATAGGCCTACAGGCTCGCAGAAGAGATCCGAACGTGGCTATGAACCTGGTGCTCCATTCCAGCCAGAACCAGTGCTCTAAGGCTTAACACTTACGACATGCCTCGTCACTCTGAAGGAGGTTTATGGCCACAAGTCATTTATAACAGCAAAGGTGTTGTAACTCACTGCAGTTTGTGAAGTGCCACAGAAAAATTCCTGAAGTAAGTATGTGCCACAGGAATTTGGCAAGACCCAGTACTTTGTACGGTAGATAAGAGTGTCAAACAAAAATTAACATGTAAAAGCAAGCTTCTTCCCCCCCCCCCCCTCCCATGTGCTGCGAAAGATAAACTGACAAAATTTTGGAGGGTTAGGGCCCTAGATTGTGCATAGATCAAATTCAAAATGGTGTCAAAAAGCCACACATGCTCGCAGTGAAATGCTTTGTTGCATCCACATTAATGCGTTGTCATTATTCATCTGACATTCGCCCTCGTTGGCCAGAAAAAAAAGTTATGTTAAGAAAGGAGCACTTGCTCTGCCATTAGCAAGTATTTTGAAATCTTTAAAAAAAATTTCATGGTACTTAAAATTGGACATTTTAATATTTGATGTACATAATTCGATAGACGCAGTAATACACATAATTTCGTCATGACACTAATGCATCTAGAATGTTGCTTAGTTACATAACTGACATGTTTCAAACCATATGCTCATGAAGTATAGATTTGATATTTTGATGCTACATACAACTCGAATAACTGACTAGTAACCATAAATAATATCGAGTGTCATTTCGCATCCACATAATCTTGGTAGGAAAAGCACTGCTTTTGTTTTAGTGGTATTAATTTGTAAAAAATAAAGCTCACTCCATGGGTACTCAATATATTTGTACTCTGATGATACTGTAAATAAACAAATGAAATAGTTTTTAAAGGTAACCTCCTTTCACTTATATGCAAAGGCTGCCTACAGCTCTTGAGTTAAAAGCTCAATAGTCAGATTGGTACACCTCTCATTGCATAACGGTCCAGTTTCTCTGGTTGCGTAGCATGACAATAAAGGCAAAAAACTTACATCAGAGTGAAAGATAAATGTTTACAAATGCCTAAAACACCCTTATTATCAACAGCATTTCTCTCTTTATCGAGAAATTAAGGAAAATGTGCAACAATATACATGCCACGAGTGGGACATTTTGAAACAATTCCAATGACGTCAAAAGGTCAGACTGCAATTAACCAGTAGTAATTAAACCAGTTACAATAAAAAAAACAACCTACCCAATAAAATGTTGCTTGTTCGCTTATCCCTTTATGGTCTGACCGGCACAAATGTTTGGATGAACAAAGGCGCTTAAAGAAGAGCACGTGCTTCAGTTTCGGTTTTATAACTGTGGGCCACAAGTATCGATGTTTCCGAGAATATGTTTCCGTAGTTCATAAATTTCGTCACTAGAGAGCAAGCAATCGCACTGAAAATGGCGTCGCAGCAAGTGCGTCAGTGGTGGCTCCCTCTTCCTACTAAGTCAACGGTCTTGCATGTTATACATTTTGATTACGTAGCATATACATATGAAAGCAATACGAAAACTTCGAAAAATATGTATCGCTAAAGATAGCGGTCATTCTTGCCGCAACCGCTGTGTACTCCTACATGAAAAAGTTATACGCACGTTTGTGCAGGCTAGGCTTTTGTCCTCGTGAAATGCATGCGGAGTAGCGCAAGCTGACACATTTGTGTGCTGCGGTACCTGTGCCAACTCTTGTTTCATTGCAAATTGCCTTCTTGGCATTTTATTGGCATTTAATTGATTGGTGTTTACTGATGCTTAAAGTATGCCACGTAAAGTGGTGTTGCATAGATAGTGATCACCGCTTATGCCAAAAAATATTAATTTCGTGAATTTGTGTGCGAACCTGAATATTATTTGAAAGCAGCAGATTTTTTATTGCCGATTGCATAGATTTAGAGTTGTGCCACTTGTTTTCTAGGGACTACGATTCACAGTGCACATTAGAATTGCTAAAGTTAGCGAACTTTAACACACAAGAATTTCCCGCCAGAGCATGAAGATTACACGAAAAAATGCTTATACACTTTGAAGTTTCAAGTTTATTATTATTATCAAAGTAACGACACATAAAATGAACGAAACGTTTTACAGACTAGGGTCCCTTAGTCGAAAGACTGTCAGAATTTCTTTTGTCAGAATTAGGTAGCTACAACAAAGACAACAAATTTACAGAGATTCACGTTCGCGGTTTGAGCCAAGTGAGTGATGGAAATTGCAGTGAGGAGGAGGGATTTTTGGGCAGTCTGCCTCCAAGCCAACTTGGTCAGGTGGCCATCCCCGGCCAGTTAAAGTAAAGGAACTGCTGTTTGGAAGAATGAACATTTAGCTACAGAGCTGCTTGGAGTCCCTAATGAGCCGATGCTCTTTTTGATGCCAGTAATCATTTTCCACATGTCACACCTGTCCCGTTTATTAGGGAGGCGATCGCCGGGCTAATTCCAAGAGCCGAAATATCGGCCCCCCGAACCGCACCACGAAAGCGTGGACAATTTAGAAGTGGTCCTTTTTGGCGCGCCAGCGGACGCCGGCTGTGGCCCAAAGAACAAGTCAGAGCCGAGAGTTGATAAACAAAACAAATAATATATTCTCAAAAATGGCAGATCGAAAACAATACACAAGAATGCACACTCCACAATAGTTACATACAATACGTCACCAATCAGACAACGTACTACACAGTACAATCAGCCACACTCAAAACAACGGACTCAGACAACAATACGCACTACAATGCAGTCGCATGCATTGAACAACCAAGACACTTAAGGACTAAAGAGATAGAAAACCTATTCAGTTTGAAGTCCTTGGAACAAAAGTCTGAATGATACTCTTCCGAGAATCACTCACTCAAAGTCCAGCGTTGTTGTCGTTCCGTAGCTCTCGAAGTTTCTCTTCCAGGAAACCTCGTGTCCTCAAATGGCCACTCTCCAAGCTTCAAACTTCTTCGCCGGAAATCCGTCGGCTTCACACACGCAGCTGTTGCCCGCGTCTTCGCTCGATAGCGGTAAACCCACGCTCTTGCCTGTAGCTCGAGCCGTCCCTACGGGCCAAAACTTCGCCGACTACACGGCGGACTCTCTACGCACTCTGGCGCTCACTTCCGTCTCCTCCTGATTTCTCGTCTCGGCTGCTCGGTTAAATACCTTGCGCGCGACTTTCCAGATGTTTCTCGTCATTTCGTCGGCGCGATACGCAGCGAAGGCTGGGGAGAGGCACGAGACGGTTCGACTGCCCTCTCCGGAGGATGATTCACTCGGTCTGACCCCGCCTCCTTCGTTCTAGAAAAATCGCAGCCTTGCTGGGCCGCCGATGTGGGGTGAGGAGGATCGTCTGCGAAGCCGTGCTTCTGCAGGGAGAGCGCGCGCCCGGGAGCCCTGGATGTTTGCTTTCTTTTTTTTTTTCTTTTTACCTCGCGGCGTTTCTGCCGCCCGTTGTCGCAAGGATTTGGCGGCGCGCTCTTTTTTTAGCGCTCGTTCTGTGACACCACATTTCCCAGACTAATTATTGCAATTATTTTGTGAAGCGCTGGTGACAAAACGACTGTGGGCCTGAAGTCCAAAAAAAAAAAACTCTGCAAGAAAGTCGGCAAATGATCAAGCAGGTTGGCTGTATCAGATCAGTGGCTGCATCAGATCACCAAAGCAGGAAGCAACAGAAAGCTGCGAAAAAAATGTTCAACAAGATCAATCTATAGAGAGGTTTCCGGTAGTGAAAAAAAGAAATTAGCTGTCACATACAAGTGACTTTAGTGACGTCACCACTGGTCATCAACGCACAGCTTGAAATCGGCACAACACTGCAGGTTTCCAGGTCGCATTTGTGCGCAAGGATAGGTTGTTGAAAGTGCAAGTGCCACAATCTCCCTCTGAGTAGCAAACAATTCTGTAAAGTATGGCACGCGCAGAGCTGAAGATGTATTTTTTTTTTCTATTAACCGTTCAGAATGTACTCCTCGCTGAAGCCGATCAAAGGAACAAAAGCCCGGCTCACGCACATGTGCGGGATCAATTTATCAGCCGAATACTTCAATTTTTTCAGCTTACTACTTCCCACCAAAAAAGTCATGCATTCTCTTTTTGATGTGAGTGCGTTGCAGCGATGTTTTTACGAATTATTGCCTCTTTAATCCCTTTATCCTTTCAAAAATGCTCGGCAAATACAATTGTGTATAGGACTATGGATGCACAAAGTGTCACAAGATGACGACATCACAGTAACCCTGCGTTCCTGCAAGCTTTTGCATTTGTCAGCTTTCACGCAGTAAAGGTGGGAAACATCAGGCAAGGCAACTGCTACATTAGAAGGCCTGCATTCAGTCGGGTGATTTGCACTAATGCCGTGTAGATCATTAAACATGACATGTTTTAAATGTAAGCATTCTCTGGACACAAAAGTAGCACTATGACCAGTCCTGCATTGCTATTTCAGCTATCAGTGTTGACATAATATTTGCCCTTAGTGTCCCTTTCACCGATTGAACGCTTCTGAAAACTACACATGTAGCTGTGATCAGCTGCTTTTTACGAAATGCATGCACAATTATGTTCTCTTTAATTAACAAAGAGAGTTCATTGGACCTTCCTATGCGAGATCCTATATTGCCATTTATTCATCAGATCGAATTTATTTGCGAAATTCTAAATTCTAGCATGGAATAACTTTTCCAACCCTTTAGAGAACACTGGCAATGTAGAAACAAGACGATACTTGCCGAAAGCATTCGTCTCCTCACCCTAAAAAATGAGAATAACATTTGACAATTGCATTTTTTGTAGAAATGTTCCCGCAGAAAAATCCAAGATAAATATGGGCAAGAGGGCGTGTAGTCAAGCCTGCCATGTATTTTATCAGTCTTTGCAAGTAGGTAATATCCTGAGCCGAGCTATCTTTAAACAAAGCAAAGACAGTTTGTACATCACATGAAGTAGAGATAAGAACTGAGTGGTGAGACCTGGTAGTTAGACGAGAAAGTCGATAAACGCTTAAGCCAAGCTGCCATGATAAGAACACTGATTACTTTATGTTAATCTAATGACAGCTACATCAGTAGAAGAAAGATTTAAGGCATCAATTATTTTCTGTCATATAATTTTAGCTTTATAGATATAGACAATATGAAAACAATTAAGCGACCATACTTCCTTATTACAAAGAAACGTTGCAGTTTAATGCCTGTGTTATTCGAACGTATTCCAGCCTTCAGGGTTATGTGTGCTTAATTTTTAAATAACCTATCTTCTTAATTGATTTGAGGCAATGACTGATGATACAAGGGTTGTGAGGTCGTTTGGATGTGTTTATTTCAATGATAGGAGAAGATTCAAGACATATTTTTGATAATAAGTAAATGAACGTGTCATATGTATCATCAGACGTTATACGCAGCATATGCACTTGATTGCAGTTAAAATTTTTTAATCCAGAACAAAAACATTCAAGTGTAGTAAGTGTGTTGTATTATATAGAAAGATCAACGTTGGCATGTAACGCAACAATTCTACTACAGCATCACTCGTAGCAAGGTTATATAGACGGCTTCGGTGTTTGTAAACAAACTAGTTCGCACTGAACGTCCTACCCCAGCAGACTTCTGATTTGATTGATTGATTTGTGGGGTTTAACATCCCAAAACCACGCTATAATTATATGAGAGACGCCGTAGTGGAGGGCTCCGGAAATTTCGACCACCTAGGGTTCTTTAATGTGCACCCAAATCTGAGCACACGGGCCTACAACATTTCCGCCTCCATCGGAAATGCAGCCGCCGCAGCCGGGATTCGATCCCGCGGGTCAGCAGCCGAGTACCTTAAGTAACAAGTATTGTTAAAAGAAAACACCAGTCTGAAGTGTGGCAGCTTGGGCTAGTTGGTATGGCATGTCGATAGTTATAGCGCGAGAACAAAACGACGACACAGAGACAAGAAGGACACGAAAGACACGAGCGCTCGTGTCTTTCGTGTCCTACACTGCTTCGGGGATGGCTAGAATGCCCACAACCTTTTTGTGGAAAGTGCCCACACACTGCCTTTTGCGGCGTCCTGATTGGCTAGTTGCATAATAAAAACACCTTAACAGCTGCTCTTGGTATTTGCACAAGGCAGTACTGGTGAACTTTTCATACATGCCAACTTATCATGAGCCTGACCTTGCCCACTGCAGGCAAGGCCTCTAAACCCGGTCCTATGCTATGTTATACCCGCTAATTCCTTAATCTCATCTGGCCACCTAGCTTTCCGTTACCCTCCGTGTTTGCTTTCACTTCGAATTTAGTCAGTTGCGCTTACTGACCAGCGGATATTCTGCCAATATGTTACGTGCACTGCCCGTGTCGATTCCTTCTTTTAGATTTCAATTACGATGTCCTTCACACGCATTAGCTGTCCGACCCACCCTTCTCTCTTACGATATCTCAAGGTTACACCTATCGTTTTCCCTTACGTTGCTCGTTGCGTCGTCCTCTCATTGTAAGCCTCCACGTTTCTGCTCAGTAGTGAAGTACCGGTAAGATGTAGCTGCAGCTGCTCCTCGGCAAACGTGTTCCTTTACAACTTCCAGCGTCTCGCTACCGAGATGGTTGCGCATTATTTATTGGATATATCCCTCCGCGTTCTTTGTCCAGTTCAGTAATCATGAGTTGATGGAGGCGGAAATGTTGTAGGCCCGTGTGCTCAGATTTGGGTGCACGTTAAAGAACCCCAGGTGGTCTAAATTTCCGGCGCCCTCCACTACGGCGTCTCTCATAATCATATAGTGGTTTTGGGACGTTAAACCCCACATATCAATCAATCAGTAATCATGAGTTGTAATTCGAAGTTTACCATAAGGTACCCTTCAGTACCTCATTCCCGATCTCGGGTCCCGAAAACTTTCTATAAGCACGTCGTGAATAGCATTGGGGAGACCATGTTTTCTTGCCTTACACGTACCGTTCTTTATTGGGATTGCATCGTTTTTCTGTAATGTCAACACATGCCACATAGTAAGCTCAGATATTCGAAATCTTACCTCATCTCTCGAGCTCTTCGAGAATGCTGTCCCCGGTGCATTCTGTTCACCAACGAAGGGCGATGACACCACGCCAGGCTTTAGAAGAGCAGATTTTAACGGAGTTCCCATTACGCACACAAATAACACTGATTGAAATTGCTATCACTAAATTGTATCGAGCAAACCAACAGCGGTGTTCAAATGTTTCAAGTATACTGTCTCTAACCGAAGGGATCCGCAGAGTAGCTCGTGTTTTCTCATGAGGGAAGTTGTGATGCGGTACATCGTTCCGATTGTAGATTCTTTGTCAGCCGTACACGGCGATGGGCGAGCTTTTCCGTCCTGTAGCAGCTCTTGGAAGCGTAAGCCATAAACGCAGGCTGGCCAAGTCAATTATCCAGGATGAGAATAATAACTATCGCGGAAAACAGTTAAGAAAATCGGCACACGAACGACTGGTACGCAGCGTCTTCACGGCGGTTCAGCACACACACTACGCGTATCATGGGTGCCGCCATCTTAACTACAAAAAAAAAAAGTTATTTATCTGGGCTATTTGAGAAAACCCCGCTAGGGCACCGTGCTTGGTTCCGCTTTCGTTTTCGCGTGTTCCAGCTTTTGTTTGGTGTTCATAATGCTGTCCGTGCAAAATAAAAGCAATTGATGACCCATCGCGTTGGTACGAATACCGCCGACTACAGGACCTTGAAACGTTAGATGATTCTTCTCCTGCCAGGGCGTTTCTCTCCGGACACCACGAAGCACTCGCACGCTCCTCCAAGCACTTGGCACTGTCATCTGCTACAGTGGATGACATTGGGCCACCAGTAAGATCAGAGCATTGTGCGCGTTCCACCCTGCGTGCAGTCCTCGGCTTCATGGAGGTTGCGCAACTGACCGAGCGCCTCTAAAGCTCACCGACTAAGCCTAGAACTCACGACGAGGCACTTCAGCTTTTTGTGTTACCAGTGCTTTGTAATTGTGCCTCCAACATACCTACTCCACTCTAATTTCCTTCTTCCTTACCTTTTTTCCCAATCCCAAGAGTCGCGGTTGTGGTGTCCTCGCCTGAGAGACAGTTACTACTGCGTCACTCAACCACACTTTTCACCTCCTACCAAAATAAAGTTGTTTCCCTCTCTCTCACCTCCTATCAAGAATCCCTACTTGGCCTAGGTATTTTTTTTTCTCGTTTTTTGCAACTGGTGAAAATGCGGTCATCACGGCCAAGTTTGGAGTGCACCTATTATGCGAGTTCACCCATCATGAGCGTAAATACGGTACTCCAGCTCCCCTGTCCAGCGCCTGTCCAGTTCTTTTAGTCTACGTTACATATTGTTTGCCATGAGTAAGTCCACAGTGCACAGTCCACATTTTCTTTTTCCTGTGCTGCCTTCTGCCATTATGATTGGGGCTGGGACAATCGAGAACACCGATTTGTCAAAACGAGTCTGTTTAGTGAGTACCGCTAAGGTGAGGGTGCATGCTTTGTGGTAAAATTTTTCATCTCAGCAGCGCCTTGCACTTTTTGTGTTGCACTTCCTGATCAAGTTGATTGATATGTGGGGTTTAACGTCCCAAAACCACCATAAGGTTATGAGAGATGCCGTAGTGGAGGGCTCCGGAAATTTTGACCACCTGGGGTTCTTTAACGTGCACCCAAATCTGAGCACACGGGCCTACAACATTTCCGCCTCCACCGGAAATGCAGCCGCTGCAGCCGGGATTCGATCCCGCGACCTGCGGGTCAGCAGCCGAGTACCTTAGCCACTAGACCACCGCGGCGGGGCGTTCTGATCAAGTCATTTTGACACAAGTGGAAATTGCACAAAGCTTAGCTTGCTCACGGAGTGCCCATGGCATAACTGCTCATGCCGTTTACATTACAGAAGTTGGCCTAGTGCTGACAGCAATGTACACCTACACTTTTTTGCTACCAAGAAGGGTCAGAAGACCGAACAAGACAACAGCCCAACCAGGTTGAATTTTTATTTACAGAAAACTTATAGCACATTCACATCGTACAGGTGATGGGTCAATGATTAATTTTGGACAGGGATGTTGTTTACCTGTCCATAAAGGGAATCATGCAGGCCCAACCCCGTTTGGGCTGTGCCGTGGTGTTTTCGAGAATAATATGCAATGCAGTGGACATGAGAAAATATAAATTCTTTTGTGTGTGTGTGTGTGTTTGTATGTGTCCCATGAGGCTGTTTCGTTGACCAAAGGATGCATTACAGCACACAGAAGAAAAAAGCAGCTCTGCAGTGTGAATGCACGTGTGCTCAATCAGGTGGTCTTTCATAGAAATAAATATATTGCAGTGCACAGGAAGAGGGACGTTCTCCTGTGTGAATGCAGATGTACCTAATGCGTTTTCATGCCACAAAAGAAGATGTATTGCAGTGAACACCGAGAAATAAATCCTCTCCAGTGTGCAAGCAAATGTGTGTCACAATGTTTTTTTTTTCACTCAGTACGTATGGAGGAGAGATAGAAAAAGGGATGCCACCAAGTGCGCATGCGAATGCATCTTACAAGGTTTGTTTTCTTCACAAAGCATATATCTCTGTGGACACAACAGAAGCAACGCTGTCTTGTGTGAGTACGAGTGTGTTGAACGAGGGGGCCTTTAACTGAAAAGGGTGCATTGAAGAGTACACAGCAAAAGGGACATTCTTCTGTGTGAATGTGCACAATGAGGTTGTATTTCAGAGAAAAGGATGCACAGCAGTGGACACAAGAGAAAGGTCTCTTCTCTGTGCGAGTGCTCATGTGCTTATTTAGGTGGCTTTTTTGCTCGAAAGATGCCTCACAGTGGACACACGAGAACGGTCGCTCTCCTGTGTGAGTGTGCATGTGCTTACTTAGGTGGCTTTTCTGCGCGAAAGATGCCTTACAGTGGACGCAAGAGAAGGGTCGCTCTCCTGTGTGAGTGTGCATGTGCTTACTTAGATGGCTTTTCTGCACGAAAGATGCCTTACAGTGGACGCAAGAGAAGGGTCGCTCTCCTGTGAAAGTGTGCATGTGCTTATTTAGGTAGCTTTTCTGCACGAAAGAGGCCTTAAAGTGGACACAAGAAAAGGGTCGCTCTCCTGTGTGAGTGCGCATGTGCTTATTCAGGTGGCTTTTCTGCTCACAAGATGCCTTACAGTGAACAAAAGAGAAGCGCTGCTTTACTGTGTGAGTGTGCACGTGGGTATTTAGGTGGATTTTCTGCACAAAAGATGCCTCACAGTGGACTCAAGAAAAAGGTCAATCTCCTGTGTGAGTGCGCATGTGGTTATCTAGGTGGATTTTCTGCACAAAAGATGCCTTACAGTGAACACAAGAGAAGGGTCGCTCTCCAGTGTGAGTGTGCATGTGCTTATTTAGGTGGCTTTTCTGCGTGAAAGATGCTTTACAGTGGAAACAAGAGAAGGGTTGCTCTTCTGTGTAAGTGCTCGTGTGCTTATTAAGGTGGCTTTCCCTCACGAAAGATGCCTTTTAGTGAACACAAAAGATGCTCTCCTGTATGAGTGTGCATATGATTATTTAGGTGGATTTTCTGTATGAAAGATGCCTTACAGTGGACACAAGAGAAGGGTCGCTCTCCTGTGTGAGTGCGAATGTGCTTATTTAGGTGGATTTTCTGCACAAAAGATGCCTCACAGTGGACACAAGAAAAGGGTCGCTCTCCTGTGTGAGTGCGCATGTGGTTATCTAGGTGGATTTTCTGTACAAAAGATGCCTTACAGTGAACACAAGAGAAGGGTCGCTCTCCAGTGTGAGTGTGCATGTGCTTATTTAGGTGGTTTTTCTGCACGAAAGATGCCTTACAGTGGACACAGGAGAAGGGTCGCTCTCCTGTGTGAGTGCGCATGTGCCTATTTAGGCGGCTTTTCTGCATGAAAGATGCCTTACAGTGGACACAAGAGAAGGGTCGCTGTCCTGTGTGAGTGCGCATGTGGTTATTTAGGTGGCTTTTCTGTGCGAAAGATGCCTTACAGTGGACACAAGAAAACTGTCGCTCTCCTGTGTGAGTGCGCATGTGCCTATTTAGGTGGCTTTTCTGCACGAAAGATGCCTTACAGTGGACACAAGAGAAGGGTCCCTGTTCTGTGTGAGTGCGAATGTGGTTATTTAGGTGGCTTTTCTGTGCGAAAGATGCCTTACAGTGAACACAAGAGAAGGGTCGCTCTCCTGTGTGAGTGCGCATGTGCCTATTTAGGTGGCTTTTCTGCACGAAAGATGCCTTACAGTGGGCACAAGAGAAGGGTCGCTCTCCAGTGTGAATGCGCATGTGCTTATTCAGGTGGATTTTCTGCACGAAAGATGCCTTACAGTGGACACAAGAAAAGGGTCGTTCTCCTGTGTGAGTGCGCATATGCACGATAAAGTGGCATTTTTTCGTAAAGGATGCCTTGCAGTGCGTACAGGAGAAGGGATGCTCTCCTGTATGAGTACGCATATGCTCAATAAAGTGGCCTTTCAGCAAAAAGATTGCACTGCAGGGGGCACAGGAGAAAGGCTGCTCTTTTGTGTGGGTGTGCACATGAGTCGCCAGCTTGGACTTATGAATGAATGCAGCTGGACAAAAGTGGCACTGGAAAGGAGGCTCGCCCATGTGTTTCTGAAGGTGCTTGCTCATGGTTGACTTGTCCAGGGTCACATAGGTGCACTGCTGGCAGAAATGATGTCGGCCTCGTACAGACGACAGTGAATAAAGCTGTTCCAAGGACCCACAGGATAAGGGGCCTGCAAAAGCAATCAACAGCACACCAAGTAGATGGAAATTATGTGTGATACACTACAGGGGTATAGACAGATATTTTTTTTCAGATTGGGAAGAGGGGAAGGCGCCTTCTTGATTATAGGAGGGCACCTTTTTGAATTGGTCATGTTTCGCTCTTTATGCCATGGCGAGAAAAATTAAGGGGGGGGGGCACACAGGTCTGGTGTGCCACCCCCTGGCTATGGCCCTGATACCCTACAAAGAACTGGAGTATGGCAGCAATACCCAATGGTTGCTACGTATATGTAAGAAAAGTAGATGATCATCTTTTCTCTCATGAACCAAAGGTACTGTGTCTGCAACAGGACACAGACACAGCAAGTGTTAGAAACACTACTATTTCACTGCAGATACATACAATGGCCAACAAATACGAACAGCAGGAGCCCGAAAAATATAATACGATTTAGCTGTCATTCCGTTGCTGTGTCAAAGACATTGAAAGTGTCTAAATGTGGACAAATAAAAACTAGTCTATTAAGCTACTTGCTGTACTTCTGTTTACAAAGAAGTACTCGGAAAACACTGCACAACTAAATAACCACTTTATATTACAGCACATAAATCCTAGTACAAAAAAAAAGAAAAAGTGATACAGAGAAGTGGGACCTTCTTTCTTTGTTCTGTCTGTTTGTGCAGCCAATGTTATTGTAATAAGTGACATGGGGCAAAATAGAAAAGCAAACAAAGAATTACATTTACAAATGTTACAATTACATCATGGTTGTGAATAATAGGAATTACAGACAAGTGCAAGGTTCGATGAAAACTTGTCTGGTTGCCAAAACTCATGGCAGGAAATAGTAAACACCAAAAAATCGTTGAAATGAGAACAAAAATGATGTTTTGCCTTATTATAAGGGCATTCTTCACAAATATTATTCGTGAAAAAGTTCCCCGATTTAGGCCAAACTAACAGTTCTGTTTTTGTTCTTTGCTAACAAGGCCCCTAATAAAGCATGTTCTTTTTATGTTAGTAAGAGCTCTCTAAGTTGAAGCCTAGCTGAGAGTATTATTGAAGGATAAAGACGTTTGCTTCAGAAACAGCACACAAACAGTTCATCAAGAATGAAAGCGAAAGAAACCAGTCTTTATAAAAAATACACATTTCACAAAAAGGCCGCTGCCTGTAGTGAAGCACTTCTATTAACCCCAACAAGAAAGTTCAAAGCGTTAAACAAAATTTAGTTCGCATACGGGTGAGCGGTGGAGTACGGAAAAATATCAGTTCAGTCTCATCAACTTGCAGAGGCTTGATGGGACACAAGCACCTAGTTGACGCGAGTTAGTCGCTTGCGGCGAAGCAACACTGGCGACTGGAGACGCGTCAATAAACCAGGGAGGCAGCTGGGAGCAGTTTGGATCCATATCCCAACGACTATTGCTTGCCTGTCGGTAGGAAAGTTCGCAAGCCCTGTGCTGGAGTTCAGGACGGGAGGGCTACGGTCTTCTTGAGCTGGAATGCAGCGATCGGAGGCCCTGGCCGGTTGAAGTCCTCTTGGCTCGAGTCTGAAACCCGATGCGCATCTTCAGCGCCAAGTTCGGTGACAACCTTCCGCTCGGCACGTCCTTTTTGAGCTCCCCCAGCTCTTCTGTGGCTCAGAATCTTGCTTGAACACCGGCCCACTTGTTCCGTACTGATTGGATGCGTCAAAACTTTGTGGTCGCTGCCCATTGGTTCTTTTTAGTCTTGTATTATGTTCACGTTACCCCACGCATCATCGTGCTTCATCTACGCAGCTCCTCGCGTGTACTCTGTCATCTCTTCCTTTTTTTTCTCAGACGAGCACTTTTCAAAAGTGGCACTTCAAAAGTGCACCACACTCATCACACCCCCATAGCAGGGCTGAAATGTCATTTCTGTTTTTGTTTCACCATCGTCGTCTACGCAGCACCACGCATGCGCTCTGTCATCTCTTCCTTTTTGTGACACACACTTAGGTGCTTACTGTTAGCACCGTAGAATCAATTACAACTGTAGTGGAGCATACGCACTTCCGTATGCGCCTCCCAAAGAGAACGAAAAACACCGTGCTCTGATTGGACGAGAACCTGGGCCGCCTTCGCCAAACTTGTGGTACGGCCATTTTTCGTTGCGACACCGTTGCCACTTCTCTGCTTCAATAAACGTCATCACATTTGGTCGAGGCTGCTGAGATCCCCAAGCAGACCTGGAGCTCCGCTCTCGCAAGTTGCCCGAGAGACCACGGCGAAACATTACGGACGCAGTTGCCAACCAGCCCATCCCAGCCCAGCCAGCACCATCGGCGGTCCCGTCTACCTGCCCCGGCGCTACTCGCCAACGAGACCCACCAATCTTCAGCGGCAGTGGTGAGCAAGACGTCGAAGACTAGCTCTCCTTGTACAAACGCGTAAGCGCCAGCAACAAGTGGGACAACGACTCTAAGCTCGCCTACGTTATCTTCTACTTGGCAGACGTAGCTAGGCTTTGGTTTACCAACCGCGAAACCGCCATCGCCAGCAGGTCCTCCTTTAAGACCCTCGTGACTGAAGCGTTCAGCCAACCAGAGGTCTGCAAGCTCCGCGCTGACCAGCGCCTGCACCACCGAGCCCAGCAGCCTGGCGAGAAGTTTACTAGTTACATACAGGACGTGCTCGACCTCTGCAGGCGTGTGAATCCATCTATGCTTGAAGAAGAGAAAATTAGGCAGATTCTCAAGGGCATCGAGGATGGCGCAATCCAGATGCTGCTAGCGAAAAGCCCGACCACGGTGGCAATCCTCGTAAGCTTCGGCCAGAGCTTTGATGAATTGCGTCGTCAGCGTTCGATCGCCCGACAGAGTGTGCCACCGCCGGATTCGATCTCGGCCGTCGCACTCGCAAATGCCAACGTTCGCCAAGAAAGTCTGTCCAACCAGATCGAGGACTTCATCAGGGAGGAAGTCGCCCGACAGCTCTCCCTGCTGCCGCATGGCGACGCGCCCACCGCATGGCGACGCGCCCACCGCAAGCCTGCCTTTGACACTGCAGCAGGCCATACGTACTGAAATTTGCGATGTCCTCCCTACAGTGCAGGCTCCTTAACCATGCACTTCAGTAGCACCTAATCTTTCAGCTGTCCGCTATGCACCACCTGCACCACCTTCACCTCTCAGCTACACAGCTGAGGTCCCGCGGCCCCCACCGCATCCAGTCGCTTTATCGGCTCCACCTCCTCCGGCCTCGCCTACAGTTTACAGGCCCCCACCTCGCTTTTTCCGTCTACCTAATGAGTGGCGCACCCAAGACAATCGTCCTATCTGCTTCCCCTGTGGCATCGCTGGTCACATTGCACGCTTCTGCCGCCGTCGCCCCACACCTGCAAACGCATACTTCAGAACTATTACCTACGCGCCGCAGCAGGCCACCACGTCTGCATATGAACAGAGGCACTCCGACTCGGATCGCCACCCATCGACTGCTCGTTTCCCATCACCTCGTCGCCGATCGCCATCGCCTATGCGTCGTCGACCACCTCCTGAGGAGGGAAACTAATCAGTGCAGTTCCGGAGGCAAGAACTGCAACTTGTGCGCAATTCCCAAGGCCTCCGTTTTCGCCGCAAAATGTTGTTGATGTCATTTTTGAGGGAGTCGCCACATTAGCGTTAATTGATACAGGGCCGCCGTTTCTGTGATGAACGCAAAATTTTGTCGAAAACTGAAGAAAGTGACCACATCTCTCTGTGGAATGGTGCTGTCCACGGCTAGCGTGCAACGCATTCATCCCTCGTCTGTGAGTACGGCGCGCGTCGTCATCCAAGACGTTTTGTACGTCGTACAGTTCTTTGTTCTGCCATCTTGCTCTCATGACTTTATCCTCGGTTGGGATTTCTTATCACGTCATGAAGCTATCATCGATTGTTCCCGTGCCGAAGTGTCTCTTGTGCCAACATGTGAATTTTTAGCACCCGACCGGTTTCCTCGGCTCTGCAAACTCACCACTGACGACGACATCACCTTGCCTCCGAAAGCTTCGGTCCCTATAAGCCTTTCATGTGTGGCGCAACCTGACGCCATCTCCGGTTTTTACTGAACGCAAGGGCATCATTCTCCCATTTGCCGTTCTTACAATTGCGTCTGGTTTAACCGTAATGCAGGTTACCAACCACTGCAACTACCCCATTGGCTTACTTCGTGATGAAACGTTGGGATATGTGCAACCTGTCAACCATATCGATGATATTATTCTTCCCGACGAAATGCCATGTCACAATGCCGCAATCACTCATGCGTCTGAGCCATCAAGTTCGTCAGCCTTCGACAATGCCATTGACGCAGACCTTCCCCTCTCGCATATCCGCCAACTTATTGCTCTCCTTAACAAGTTTCATTCTTCTTTCGACTTTCAAGAACCTGCTTTGGGCCGCACCACGACTATCACTCATACTATTGACACCGGCTTACATTCGCCTCTGCGACAGCGTCCTTATTGCGTTTCCGCCGAAGAGCGCCGCGTCATTACGGAGCAAGTAGATGACATGCTTAAACGTGGAGTCATACAGCCTTCTCAAAGCGCTTGGTCATCACCTGTGGTTCTGGTAAAGAAAAAAGATGGAACCATTCGATTTTGCGTGGACCATCGCCTCTTTAACAAGATTACGAAGAAAGATGTCTACCCGCTACCACGAATAGACGATGCTCTTGACTGTTTACAAGGCGCCAAGTACTTTACATCCTTGGATCTGCGTTCTGGGTATTGACAGGTGCCAATGGCTAAATGTGATCACCCTAAAACAGCCTTTATAACGCCAAATGGCCTATATGAGTTCAAAGTCATGCCATTTGGGCTCTGCAACGCACCTGCCACATTTGAGCGCATGATTGATACCATCTTGCGTGCCCTTAAGTGGAAAACTTGCTTGTGTTACCTGGACGACATCGTAGTCTTTTCATCTGATTTCCCGACACATCTTGTTCGCCTCCACGAGATTCTGACGTGTCTAACTTCTGCAGGCCTACAACTTAACTTCAAGAAGTGCCACTTCGCAGCACGAAAACTAACCATCTTGGGACATGTCATCACAAAAGACGGTGTTCTTCCGGATCCCGATAAGCTTCGAGCTGTCGCTGACTTCCCGTTGCCCACATCACTGAAAGCCCTAAGAAGTTTCGTCGGTCTCTGCTCCTACTTTCGTCGCTTCGTGCGCAACTTCGCGTCTATCATCGCACCTCTCACGAGTCTGCTTTCCAACAGCAAAGGATTATCTGCATAGTCACCTGCATGTGACGACGCATTTCGCCAGCTGCGCCGCCTGCTGACCTCACCACCTATTCTTCGTCACTACGACCCCGCTGCTGCCACAAAAATTCACACCAATGCAAGTGGCATCGGTCTTGGTGCAGTTTTGGCATAACGGAAAGGCATCCAAGCCGAATACGTAGTTGCCTATGCAAGTCGCGCTCTCAAGAAGGCTGAATTGAATTACTCCGTGACAGAGAAGGAGTGTTTGGCCATGATCTGGGCCTTGACGAAGTTTCGCCCATACGTTTACGATCGTCCTTTCGACATGGACACAGACCACCACGCTCTATGTTGGCTGTCCCCATTGAAAGACCCGTTCGGACGCCTGGGACGTTGGGCACTTCGATATCAAGAATACGACATGCGTGTCGTATATCGTTCCGGTCGCAAGCATGCGGATGCCGATGCACTTTTGCGATCGCCATTAACCCCAGATGTGGCTTTTCTGTCACGCCTTTTTACCCCATTGTCACCAATAGACACCACTGACATGCTTTCGGAGCAGCGTAAAGATCCATACCTTGCATTGTTACTCGACTACCTTACCGATCCGTCTGCTGTCTCTTCCACGAGAGCGCTACGCCGACGAGCAGCCCACTTTTCCGTGCGAGACAGCATTCTGTACCGCCGCAACTACATGCCTGGTGGTCGGAAGTGGCTCCTTGCTGTCCCAACTCATATGCGCTCTGACATCTGCATGAATTTCTATGCAGACCCCCAAAGTGCTCACGCAGGTGTCCTGAAAACCTACGAAAGGCTGCGCCAACGATATTACTGGCGAGGAATGTATCGCTTTGTGCAGAAATACGTTCAGTCTTGCACCACTTGCCAACAAAACAAGGCACCTCCGCGGCACCTTACTGGCATGTTACAGGCGCTCCCATGCCTGGCTCGCCCATTCGACCGCGTGGGTATCGATCTCTATGGCCCCCTCCCATATAGTCGCTCTGGAAACCGGTAGATTATTGTCGGCGTAGATCATTTGACACGCTACGCTGAGACTGCAGCTCTACCGGCAGCGACGGCCCACAAAGTTGCACTCTTCATTCTGCGCAGCTTCATTCTCCGCCACGGGGCTCCACGGGAATTACTCAGTGATAGGGGTCGAGTGTTCCTGTCGGAGGTCATCCAAGCTGTTCTCCCTGAATGCAACATCATCCACCGGAAATCTACCGCATACCATCCACAGACGAATGGTCTCACTGAACGGTTCAACCGCACACTTGGCGACATGCTGAGGATGTACACCTCCTCCGACCACCCTAACTGGGACGCTGTATTACCTTTTGTTACCTTCGCTTACAACACCGCGACGCAAGCGACTACCGGTTTTTCCCCGTTCTTTCTGTTGTACAGCCGCGAACCATCCCACCCACTCGACACTATACTCCCGTACCGCTCTAATGCATCGGAGTGCTCCCCACTTTCGGAAGTCGCCAGATACGCTGAAGACTGCCGTCAGTTGGCTCGGTCTATGACAAGTGAGGCTCAAGGTCTACAAAAAACCCGACATGACGACGTGCATCACATAGCGCCTACGTTTCGTACTGGCTCCCTTGTGTGGCTTTGGGTGCCCCCGCACGTTCCTGGCCTTTCTTCTAAACTTCTGGCCCGGTACCATGGTCCATAACGTGTCACTGACGCAACCTCGCCAGTGAATTACATCATCAAGCCTCTAACACAATCGCCAGATTTGCGCCGTCGAGGACGCGAGACCGTACACGTCGACCGTCTCAAGCCCTACTACGACTCCCTCATTGTGCGTATTCCCTCAGTCGCCAGGATGGCTACTCTTCACCCCGGGGGTATTGTAGTGGAGCATACGCACTAGCGCGTATGCGCCTTCCAAAGAAAACGAAAAACCCCGTGCTCTGATTGCACGAGAACCTGGGCCGCCCTTGCCAGACTTGTCGTACGGCCATTTTTCGTTGCGACATCGTTGCCACTTCTCTGCTTCAATAAACGTCACCACACAACAAACACATCAATGTTAGTAGCAGAAGGAAGTGTGTACATTACTGCCACAGTTGATGCATTTTCCTCTACTGTCTCTATTTAGCTTCACTGAAAGGATAATCATACCAGGGAACACAAAATCGCTTATGAAACATTTTTTTGCATCTTGCAGTATCTAATCAAAGTGTCACTGCTGGACAATGCAGCAACCTATCGACAAAACTGTGTTCTTTAATGAGAACAGATGTGTCAAAAGAAAAGGATCGATTATTAAATGCCTAGACTGAACCAGTATATTGTAACACAAGCAATTTTTCCTTAAATTCACGATTCAAACACGTACACTACAATCAAATCAATTATTCTCAAAGTCAATAGTGTATTAAGGACTAACCTTGGGAAAAGTGACTGGTCAACTTTGTAAACTTTAATGCTACCACTCTCGAGTAGCAGTCTAGATATGATCACATTGCCATCACAAGCCAGAGTTCATAATGGATTTCGCTGCAACTCATGGTACCAATTAATAAATAAGCTTTAAAAGGAATCTATGCCAATTCGCATGTGGCAATATACCAAGCCTACAATTTTCGGCTGTGGATTGAGTACTATGAGTAATTATTAATTGTTGGCTATGTCCATAGCTTGGCGAAAATTGTCGAGCTCACTCAGACTCACCAATGAAAGATATTTTAAGCTTGGGGCTCAATAGGACTCAAATTCGCCAAAGGTATCCCTAGCTGGAGTCACTTGGACTGAAACTAGCCAAAATATTGCTCACCTGGACTCACTAAGACTCAGACTCGTGGCTTGATCTCAGTGTGATTGAGTCTGAGTCAGTTGACTCATGAGTCGATTCGCCGAGCTATGGGTATGTCGTAAAGCCACGGTATGATTATTTAAGATGTCGTGGTGAATGGCTTCAGTTATTTATATCACCTGGAGTTCTTTCTATTGCACCTGAATCTTAGCACATGAGACAGAAGTTTTTTTTTGCCTAAATTGATAATGCGGACACCACAGCCGGAGTTTGATACTGGGATCTACAGATTAGCAGCCTCACACCATTATCACTAGACCACTGTGGCACGTAGGAGGAATGTAGGCATTTGTAACAGCCAGATTTAAATCTTGGTTGGGCTGCAGCTTTATACCTTGAGTCTCAATGTCCGCAAGCCAGGCAAATCTTGCCAGCTCACTTTTGACAATTACAAAGCCGCATTTCGCTGCAATTTATCAATAACCAACGACAACTTAAACATCGATAGTAAAGTAGCTGAAACTATTTATACAGAAAAAATATGTTTTCTAAGATGATTGCTTACATTATGAGAGCTTGATAATCGTAATAATTTTGAGCATGTGGCCTAAGTGAACTCCTCATGCAAACTTGCAACTTGCAAGCAGCCAGCTGACAATTTCCAGGGGACTCTAGACATTGAGATCTCTTTTGTTTTTGGTAGCCACCTTCTGCTCTCTATAATCGATTTTAACCAACTGAAATTATTTACATTTTCCAGTATTTTTGTTGTCTTAAATTAGAGAAATTTATCTAGTGAAAGCAAATAAAAATGCTAAATATATAAATTTGGAAAAAAGATGCATGTTTTGACTCGTATCTTTCCTTATATTACGTATTCCACAGTGTATAGCTCGTGCTACTTTCGTGACATTTTGTAGTTCATTTGAATGCTCGCTTAAGTGCGGACACTAGAAACAGAATTGGCCGATTTGGCACTTCGTGAAGTTGCCGCTTAGATTCATTGCTGTGATAGTGCTGTCCTTCAACACCACTGTGCTTACTCTGCGGGTGGGACCTCTCCTACAGTTAAATTTTAGTTGCTTTTGGAGAGGAGCTTCCGCAGTCATGGAATACCTGGCATACACACATCCTTTTTCTTTTCGTTTCCAGTTCAAAAAAACAATAAATAAAATACAAATATTGATTAGCAACATCAAAAATCAAAATATGAATTGAACTACACCTGGTACCACTGAAATACAAAAAAAAAAGTTAGAATTGTGCTCTGTAACTAAGCCACAGTATGCTGAAATTTTCAAAGCCTGAATTTTATGTCTCAATATGCATACAGTCTAACCCAACTCGTCTTGCGCAGCATGACAACTTCATTCTGCCCAAAATATGAACTAATTATGGCAAACAGGCAGTTCATTTTGCGGCCAAATCATTATGGAATATATCGCCATTTTTAATAAAAATTAAAAAAACGCATACCTTTTGCCATGAATTGAAGAAGTTTTTGTTATGCAACACTGACTCTTCTGCTTAACCAGTTTCTCCCTCGCTATGTCATTCTCTTTTCAGTCTCTTGCTTTTTTTTCCCTTTTCATGTCATGCTATCCATACAGATATAGATAAATATATTTTACAGTTTATATTTCGAATTGCATATAGTTGATAAGAGCATCGTCATTTAATTGTATCTGTATTTCATTTTTTTAACCTTGTATTCTCTTACTTTCGCACTGTTGCTGCCAATCAAATACATACGTATACATTTCATGGGAGGTCCCATTTCAATGTATACTACAGAACCTACTTCTGTATATTCTTTTTTGTACATCTTATTATGAAATAACAAAACTTGATTTGATTTGAGTGATATGGCAAAACAGGTTTTGCTGTGCTCACACTTTGTATTTGAGAAAATTGTCAGTAATGTTCAAGATATGCTCTCTCTACAGACGTATGTGGTCTTTTTAGTTTGAGTATGAATGCATTTTGTGCAGCTGCTTCAATTCGTAATCACTTTATCTCTGACCAAAAGCAAATGACTAGATGGTTTTTTGTGAACTTCATCATTTTCTTATTGTCATTGATTTTTGTCCTATTTCCAGGTTGTCGCCTGATAATCTGTAGACATATTGTGGCACGGGGGTAGAGTGCAACTACTTGATTTCATATCACTTTTGTAGTTGCAAGAAGGCACATTCAATTCTCCTCTCACAAGGCTATCCCACTGTGATTATATAAGGTTCCAGTGAGCTCACTAGTGATCACAAATTCATCTATGCCTTCAAGCTACGTTTACCAAAACTGATCTTTATTTGTGTATGTGTAGAAGACTCTGTGCACAATTGGCGCAGAAGCCAAGCTCCGGATCCAGCTGCACACAGTCGTACTGCGCACGTTCGACTTCTTCATAATGCGATTAATCGCAGGTGCAATTGATTAGTCGAATAAGGCAACAGGCTAGGTCAACAAACAATTTTCCTAGGTACACTAGTAGTAACAAATAATGCAGAAACATTGCTAAGAGGGAAAATCAGATCCATGTAGAAAACAAAAATTACAGCTTATAACTGTGGTCAATTGACGGCTCACGGATCTTGAGGGTGATGATGGTGACTACAGGCCGGTTGCACACTAGACTCTGTTACGATGTTTTCCACATAGTAGCTATAACAGGAGGGCAAATGACATATTAAAAGTTGTTTGAGAATCATCTGATAAATGAAAAATATTTACATTGCTTAAATTAGCCAATTGTTTGAGGCTAATCATGGTATGCTACCGTAACCTTTCGGCATCTCAAAACTCATCCTACCCTTTTCTTCGTATCATTCAAAGTTCCTGAAAAATTAAATTGCTTACTTAACCTTAAAATCAGCTGTAACCAAGTCTTGTGCCCACTAATCTTGTATCTGTGCTATGAAGCATAGCTTCACAGCGCAGACAAATGGGCTGGGAAGTGCTGGGCGCCCTATACATGCGCTATCAAAGTGTACAGAAACGCTAATCAAAGTCGTGAAAAATCGGGACACTATCAAGACAGAAAAGTTGAGACAAGAAAACTACGAATCGTTAGCAAGACTATCATATGTAGATAAACTGTCGCATAGTTTGAGCTAAGTTAATGAAGGGTATGGGATGAAATCAGTCCTCTAGGCTCCTGAAAAACTAGCTATGATTCGTCCAATGGTTCAGTAAAAAATGAAGCAAAATGACAAAGAAAGAAGTTATCTTCCTTCTTTGTCATTCTCTCTCTGTCAGGCTTGATTGGTTCAACCGGGCCCCGCTAGATGGCACGACCTGTCCAGTTTAACCACGCGAAAATTGAATTTTTTAACCCCTCGCACCATTTTTCTTAGTAACGTTCGGCGGTTCTTTTTTCCATGAATCAAACAGAAACGAACAAGCAGCAGTTTATTATGCTTCTTAATGCACAGAAGGTTCTTTATTCAGTGCAGCTAGATCAATTATTAGTGATGAATTGTAGGGGGTTCGTCTGACATCATTGGGATCATTTTGAGGATATCCTACTGCGGCACATGTATTCTTGTGCATTTACCTTAATTTCTCGATAAGTAAGATACTGCTGTTGATAATATTGTCAGTTTAGACATTGTCATACATTGAACCCTCACTCAGATGTAAATTGTTACTAGAGTTTAGTGTCCTTTTAATGCATATCAGGGGTAGAACAGGGTAAATGAGTTTGAGAGCAGTACTGAAAGCGGCCAAAAGTACCTTTCGTAGCAGGCTTTGAGCGCACAAAAAAACATTTCGGACCAGGCTTGGAGCAGCTAGAAAGGCCTTTTCAAGTAAGGTTAGAGCAGTCAAAAGATTCAGATCAGATGTAGCCCAGTTTCACGGCACTTGTTAAGCAACATTTTTCAACCATTAAGTCAAATTATGCATGGCCTTATTATTGCGATAGCAATTATATGGGCACCTTTTGACAGTTTTTGCTGTGGCCATTGAAGTCATGTCGCGCATAAAGTCCAAACGAATAACACCCACGCATTGTATGTTCAACCTGAGGGTAAGCAGGGGCAACGAAAGCTGCTGATGCAGAGATCAAACGAGCTGGCCCAACTCCGTTGCCCAGAGAGCGCATGTGATAACTACCCCCAATCGAAAGGCCTGTCATCGAAGCAGAGAAAAAACACACCGCCTGTCTTGAATGAGCATGAAAAAACACGAGGATAGGGAGGGGAGGTGTTGCTCAAGCAGCAGCTGTAGACTTAGCCAATAAGGGCGCGATCGCTGGAACACACACTAGCTCGGCAGGCATGACCTCTATTGCAGTTAGATTGCATACAAGTCTGAGTAGATATAGTCGTTCGGCACATCACGTCCTCTGTCTTAGTGAAAGAGTGTGAGGGTTGCAAAAATTACTGCTCAAGCAGCGATCAAATGCCCCGGCTATGTCCATAATGTGATAACACATGAACGGGCGCCAGACAAGGGTGAATTGCTAGTGCATCAACAGTAAACTTTGATTAAACAGGCGAAGTTGCATGCTGTCTCAAAAAAAATAAATGGACAGCTCAAAACTTTCTAACCACTATACTTGCTGCGCTCTCATCAATTACTTTGCACTGAAACGAACATATTTCTTTACGTCAACAATCTGCAGAATGGAGCCTGGTTGGATCATAGAGCTGTGAACTGCTAACCTTACTTCGCGTAACATACCTACTTGTTGCCACAGCATTCACTCTTTAGCCCTTGCGGTGGAACCCAGACAATATATTTAAGTTATGGCAAATACGGAGACATACCTGAACAATAACCTTGAGGTTCTGTTTGCGTAGCGTGGGTTGACAGAATCTTGTTTTCATTGGCTTGTGTTCCTTCATGGCGGGTTTGTAGTCGCACTTGAATCGATTTATTTGCAACATGGTTCGGTTCACATGCTGGCTTTGGCGATGCTTCTACACCCTGTGCCAAATCACAAGACAGACTCGGTGCTCCCTCAGGCTCTGCTGTGATGTCATCCTGAAATAAATGGCATTCAGTTGTAGCGAGGAAAAATGCCAGAGGTTACCACTGAGAAAAGAAATGAATGTTCTCTCACAAGATCTGTTTCGCTATAATGAGTTTGTCTTGGTATGTGCCCGATGGTTACATCTCCAGAGAGCAACTGTTTTAAGAATCTGAAATGCTATTAGGTGCTTTCTTCAAGATAGGCTACCAAGGTTGTACCCAGAATTTTTTTTGGGGGGAAGGGGAAGAGAAAGGCACCCCCACAATATGGTCATTTTCTGCTTTCTATGCCATTGTGAAAAAAAAAAATTGGGGGGGATGGGGTAGGGGGGGGGGGGATGGACGGACCGCAAGTGCTACCCCCTGGCTACACCCCTGCAGGCTGCCAAAATGTTCATCAGCTTGCTACAGTGAAATCTCAGCTTGTCCGAGTGCATAGCAAAACTTATGCCGTGAGGTAAAGTTTATTTACTTCGGTCAAACTGGCCGATATTCAACAACCACTCATAACATACCCTCTCAATAAAAAATGAAACGGGTTCATACTGGCCCTTAAAATCTATTTATTCGGATGCATACAGAGTGACGGAAATTTTACTAGGGGGTTGAGTGTACTGAGAATTTTTTCGGATTCATCTTAAAACACGGTACCCTATATTTTATGAGTCCAGCTCAGAGCAAGGTGATAGTCACGCATTGATAAACGACTGCTCTCGAAGCAGCACAAGAGGCTTCGATTGGTTTGTTAATTGAGCCACAGGTGCTATTGGCTCTTCCTGTTTCTTCAATGCAGGCACTGTAGGCAACAGAAAAACTCGCACCAGGGTGTTCCGGAAACGGTGAACCAAGGGTTAGCTCCTCCAACTGCGCTAATCAAAGTCGTCATGGCTTCTCTCATTGATGAAATGGCATCCAACATCAGCACACTGACTACGCCTCCTAGTGAGGTGCAGCTGTTGTGGCGAATGGCTGGGGTAGGTTTGCCGGGAACCTCTGTGCCATGGGACTGCAGGGCACAGCAGTAACATCAATGTCGTGTCGCATCAAATCATCTTTTGTAGTCGAAAGAGAGCTACAGGATCGCAGAGGAGAGCCGAACGTAGCTATGAAACTGATGCTCCATTCCAGCGAGAACCAGTGCTGTAAGGCTTCATACTTATGACATGCCTCGTCACCCTGAAGGTGGCTGATGGCTTCAAGTCATTTATAACATCAAAAGTGTTGTAACCCACTGTACTTTGCAAGGTGCCACCGAAATATTCCTGAAGTGGGTATGTGCCACAGGAATTGGGCAAGACCCAGTACTTTGTACAGTAGATAAGAGTGTCAAACAAAAATTAACATGTAAACATGAGCCTTTCCCCCCCCCCCCCCCCATTTGCTGCGAAAGATAAACTGACAAAATTTTTGAAGGTTAGCGCCCTAGATTGTGCATAGATCCAATTCAAAATGGTGTCGGAAAGCCACACATGCTCGAAATGAACTGCTTTGTTGCATCCACATTAATATGTTGTCATTATTCATCTGACATTCGCCCTCATTGGCGAAAAGAAACAGATGAGGAAGGAGCGCTTGCTCTGCCATTAGCAAGTATTTTAAAATCTTTCAAAAAAAGGAGAGGGGTGGCTGCTCAGAATTTCATAGTACTTAAAATTGGACATTTTAATATTTGATGTACATAATTTGATAGACGTAGTAATGCACATAATTTTGCCATGACACCAACGCATCTATAATGTTGCTTGGTTACGTAACTGACATGTCTCAAACCATATGCTCATGAAAGTATAGATCTGATGTTTTGATGCTATATACAACTCGAATAACTGACTAGTAACCATAAATATTATCGAGAGTCATTTCCCATCCATATAATTTTGGTAGGAAAAGCACTGCTTTTGTCTTAGTGGTATTATTTGTAAAGAATAAAGCTCACTCCATGGGTACTCAATATATTTGTTCTCTGACGATACTGTAAATAAACAAATGAAATAGTTTTTACAGGTAACCTCCTTTCACTTATATGCAAATGCTGCCTACAGCTTTCCAGGTAGAAGTTCAATAGTGAAATTGGTACACCTCTCATTGCATAACGGTCCAGTTTCTCTGGTTGCGTAGCATGGCACTAAAGGCAAATAACTTACATCAGAGTGAAAGATAAGTGTTTGCAAATGTCTAAAACACCCTTATTATCAACAGCATTGCTCTCTTTATCGAGAAATTAAGGTAAATGTGTGACACTATACGTGCCCCGAGTGGGACATTTTGAAACAATTCCAATGACGTCAAAGTGCCAGACTACAATTAACCAGTTGCAATAAAAAAAAACAATCTACTGTGCATCACAATACCCAATGAGATGTTGCCTGTTTGCTTATCCCTTTATGGTCTGACCGGCACAAGTGTTCGGATGAACAAAGGCGCTTAAAGAAGAGCACGTGCTTCAGTTTCCGTTTTATAACTGTGGGCCACTAGTATCGATGTTTCGGAGAATATATCTGTTTCCGTAGTTCATAAATTTCTTCACTAGAGGGCAAGCAATCACACTGAAAATGGCGTCCACTTGCGTCGGTGGTGGCTCCCTCCCACTACTAAGTCAACGGTCTTGCATGTTATAAATTTTATTTCCGTAGCATATACATATGAAAGCAATAAGAAAACTTGGAAAAATATGTACCGCTGAAAATATCGGTCCTTCTTGCCGCACCCGCTGCGTACTCCCAGATGAAAAATTTATACCCACGTTTGTGCAGGCAAGGCTTTTGTCCTCGTGAAATGCATGCGGAGTAGCGCAAGCTGACACATTTGTGTGCTGCGGTACCTGTGCCAACTCTTGTTTCATTGCAAATTGCCTTCTTGGCATTTTATTGGCATTTAATTGATTGGTGTTTACTGATGCTTAAAGTACGCCACGTAAAGTGGTGTTGCATAGATAGTGATCACCGCTTATGCCAAAAAATATTATTTCGTGAATTTGTGTGCGAACCTGCATATTATTTGAAAGCAGCAGATTTTTTATTGCTGATTGCATAGATTTAGAGTTGTGCCACTTGTTTTCTAGGGACTACGATTCACAGTGCACGTTAGAATTGCTAAAGTTAGCAAACTTTAACACACAAGAATTTCCCGCCAGAGCATGAAGATTACACGAAAAAATGCTTATACACTTTGAAGTTTCAAGTTTATTATTATTATCAAAGTAACGACACATAAAATGAACAAAACGTTTTACAGACTAGGGTCCCATAGTCAAAAGACTGTCAGAATTTCTTTTGTCAGAATTAGGTAGCTACAACAAAGACAACAAATTTACAGAGATTCACGTTCGCGGTTTGAGCCAAGTGAGTGATGGAAATTGCAGTGAGGAGGAGGGATTTTTGGGCAGTCTGCCTTCAAGCCAACTCGGTCAGGTGGCCATCCCCTGCCAGTTAAAGTAAAGGAACTGCTGTTTGGATGAATGAACATTTAGCTACAGAGCTGCTTGGAGTCCCTAATGAGCCGATGCTCTTTTTGATGCCAGTAATCATTTTCCACATTTTCCAGACTAATTATTGCAATTATTTTGTGAAGCGCTGGTGACAAATCGACTGTGGGCCTGAAGTCCAAAAAAAAAAAAAAAAAACTCTGCAAGAAAGTCGGCAAATGATCAAGCAGGTTGGCTGTATCAGATCAGTGGCTTCACTGGCTTCATCAGATCACCAAAGCAGGAAGCAACAGAAAGCTGCGAAAAAAATGTTCAACAAGATCAATCTATAGAGAGGTCTCCGGTAGTGAAAAAAAGAAATTAGCTGTCACATACAAGTGACTTTAGTGACGTCACCACTGGTCATCAACGCACAGCTTGAAATCGGCACAACACTGCAGGTTTCCAGGTCGCATTTGTGCGCAAGGATAGGTTGTTGAAAGTGCAAGTGCCACAATCTCCCTCTGAGTAGCAAACAATTCTGTAAAGTATGGCACGCGCAGAGCTGAAGATGTATTTTTTTTTTCTATTAACCGTTCAGAATGTACTCCTCGCTGAAGCCGATCAAAGGAACAAAAGCCCGGCTCACGCACATGTGCGGGATCAATTTATCAGCCGAATACTTCAATTTTTTCAGCTTACTACTTCCCACCAAAAAAGTCATGCATTCTCTTTTTGATGTGAGTGCGTTGCAGCGATGTTTTTACGAATTATTGCCTCTTTAATCCCTTTATCCTTTCAAAAATGCTCGGCAAATACAATTGTGTATAGGACTATGGATGCACAAAGTGTCACAAGATGACGACATCACAGTAACCCTGCGTTCCTGCAAGCTTTTGCATTTGTCAGCTTTCACGCAGTAAAGGTGGGAAACATCAGGCAAGGCAACTGCTACATTAAAAGGCCTGCTTTCAGTCGGGTGATTTGCACTAACGTCGTGTAGACCATTAAACATGACATGCTTTAAATGTAAGCATTTTCTGGGCATGAAAGTACCACTATGACCACTCCTGGATCGCTATTTCCGCAATCATTGTTGACTTAATATTTGCCCTTAGTGTCTCTTTCAGCGATTGAACGCTTCTGAAAACTACACATGCACCTATGATCAGCTGCTGTTTACGAAATGCATGCACAATTATGTTCTTTTTAATTAACAAAGAGAGTTCAGTGGACCTTCCTATGTGAGATCCCATATTGCCATTTATTCATCAGATCGAATTTATTTGCAAAATTCTAAATTCTAGCATGGAATAACTTTTCCAACCCTTTAGAGAACACTGGCAATGTAGAAACAAGACGATAATTGCCGACAGCATTCTTCTCCTCACCCTAAAAAATGAGAATAACATTTGACAATTGCATTTTTTGTAGAAATGTTCCCGCAGAAAAATCCAAGATAATTATGGGCAAGAGGGCGTGTAGTCAAGCCTGCCATGTATTTTATCAGTCTTTGCAAGTAAGTAATATCCTGAGCCGAGCTATCTTTAAACAAAGCAAAGACAGTTTGTACATCACATAAAGTAGAGATAAGAACTGAGTGGTGAGACCTGGTAGTTAGACGAGAAAGTCGATAAACGCTTAAGCCAAGCTGCCATGCTAAGAACTCTGATTACATTATGTTAATCTAATGACAGCTACATCAGTAGAAGAAAGATTTAAGGCATCAATTATTTTCTGTCATATAATTTTAGCTTTAAAGATATAGACAATAAGAAAACAATTAAGCGACCATACTTCCTTATTACAAAGAAACGTTGTAGTTTAATGCCTGTGTTATTTGAACGTATTCCAGCCTTCAGGGTTATGTGTGCTTAATTTTTAAATAACCTATCTTCTTAATTGATTTGAGGCAATGACTCATGATACAAGGGTTGTGAGGTCGTTTGGATGTGTTTATTTCAATGATGGGAGAAGATTCAGGACATATTTTTGATAATAAGTAAATAAAGGTGTCATATGTATCATCAGACGCTATACGAAGCCTATGCACTTGATTGCAGTTAAAATATTTTAATCCAGCACAAAAACATTCAAGTGTAGTAAGTGTGTTGTATTATATAGAAAGATCAACGTTGGCATGTGACGCAACAGTTCTACTACAGTATCACTCGTAGCAAAGTTATATAGACGGCTTCGGTGTTTGTAAACAAACTAGTTTGCGCCGAACGTCCTACCCCAGCAGACTTCTGCTTCGCCACTTCCGGTAATGCTTATTCAATGGTCCCGGCGTTTTTTCGTGGTGTGTTCGAGTTTGCTGCTGTATTATTTCTGGCGAATTCTATAGAATGTATTTGGTGCAACGTCAAGCGGCCACTTGAAGGGGCTCGATGTAGTGCATGGCAGGTGCAGGTGCGGCCACTGCTGCAGGTAACACGGCTCGCGTGGCCGACGGGCGCCACACAAAATATCTGCCGTGGTGTTCCAATGAGCGCAGCCTCCTCCTCCGTGTTACTTCTGGCAGTGGCCGCCCCTTCAGGGGAAGCTTGTCAGCGAACTTAATTGGGCCAGTTGGTTTTGCATGTCGACGTGGATCCGCTCTGAAGACGCGGACAGAGAATTGACAGCGCACACCCGTTTTTTCCCTTTCCGCGTCTTCAAAGCGCACCCATATCGTTGACATGCAGGAGAAGAGTTGCCTGATCTATAGTGAAGTTGTTCAATTCAGCTTTTCGGCTAGAACTGAAAAGCTTCCTCCTGTCAAACCCCGAACATATTTGTGTTTTCGTGTAAGCACAAAACCTCTAGATAAAAGGCTTATTTTTGCGCCTGTGTCATGCCGGGCACTCTCAAGATCATCGGCGTTCGGAATTTCTCGCGATCCAGAGTGTTCGCGTGACTGAGAAAATATAAAGTGTGCTATTGGTTATGTGATGACATCCAATGGGGTTTGGTCACGTGAACTATTATAGTTTACTCACGAGTAAGCTATTCATGAATCAAACTTTCAAGCTGAACCCACCTAAGCCATGTTCACACCGAAAGCTAAATGAGCTAGAATGCAGGGATATTAACTAGCAGCAGAAATACAGGCGATGAGTCATTTGCTCGTGCAGATGAGTGCCCACTCGCCAGCGTCGCTTTCAAAAAACAAAAACAAAAAACAAATGCAACGACAACGAAACGTGGATACCACGACGGACACAGTGCGGCAATTCATGTGGAGCATGGCTACTTTGTGCCCCATGTTTCAAACAGTACGCATCGTTATTATCGTTCAAACTATACGAGAAACACCTTTGCAATGCATTTTCAGTGTTCGCTTTCACCTTTCGTTACCCATTGCACGCGTCAGTACACGTATCTGCCATGAGTGGGAGACGACAGTGACTGATGTGTTCCCTGGAAGCGGGACCTTCGACTAATCTAAAGTCTGAGTATCGTCCCTGTGCCATTAGTGTATCTAGTGTACTTAGTGTGCGCTAAGCTTTACATTGGCTTTAAAGAAGTGGGAAGAACAAGCCTACCCGCTCTTAACGGGAATTCAGTTTTCTCTCGTGATCAAAACAGAACATTTTGAATAGCAAATAAAATTAGTTAAGGCTTGCAGACTACATCCTGGCTTGATAAAGCTGTGCCCGAGTTGCAAGCGGTTCATCGGAATAATTTTATCCGCATAAAATAGCAGAACACATGCAGCCACGGCCAACAACAAAGATTAGATTGCGCAAGAACAAGCTAAACTGAATGTTTCCTGGGGTGGTTTTTTGGTAAACGCACAATGTTGCCAGAGACCGACGCGAAACAGTCTTTAAGAGGTTTACTACGGTGCTTGTGAGCACGGTAACGTCTGCTGGCGTATTAATGTAATTATTAAAACATTGCGAAACTAATAAAGTATGAAATTTATGTGACACTGGCAGATTGGACATATATATACTGCAGTCTCCGTTCAAAATAAGTTCGACTATTTGAATTCGCAAAGGCAAGTAATGCTTCAAAATGTTCTATGAATGACGGCATATTTCCGTCTGGTGGGCTATAGATTAAAGACATGCTTTTCAAACTTCACAGCAGGACGTTAAACATGAGAAGAAGTAAAGTAAGTTTACTGTATATTGGAAATTTCTGATTGACCAATCTCCATATCTAGCACCCTCGTCATAAACCTGAAGCACAAGGCATCATCACGCTAAATCTTTAACACATTTCTGCGAACGTAACGCTTGTAAATATATTGATATTTCTCACGCATGCTCTCAGAGTGGAACGAAACGATTTAAACCTCTTCTTAGTACCTTTTCATTTCTTGTTCTACACTAAAATAACATTGTGGCAAAACTTCAGTTATATACTTACTGCATTGCTGTTTTGCTTCAAATTGCAAAAATAATTCTCTTATTTGTATTCATTTGTGGTAATTATTTTTTCTACAGTAATCACACATATAATTATTAATCTGTAGTTTATTTTCCATTCTTTATGCCTGTCTTTCACAGTAACTCTTACAGGACCACTTCCTTGTGGCATCGATCGTATGTGATCTTCGGCTTTCTGTAAGCTGCCGAGTTAAAACTTTCACATGCTCTTTGCATGTATTACCATTTAGCATCTAATTTTATAACTAAACTTTCAGTTTTGTCATAGTCTGGCATTTTTCTAGAAGGAAAAATGGCAAACTATGACAAATAAAATACATGAAAGAGAGAGAGATTTGTCGGTAACAGTGATGGCAAACGCAGTGCACCATGGCTATGTGCCCATGTCACGTTGCACAGCGAAACCGATGTGAACAGCACGATTTCGCCACTCTGATGGCTTATCTTTAGCATAAGTAAGCCTCCCGCAGATTATTTTGAAAGCTCGAATTTGATTTTAAAGAGCAATCAGGACGAGAACTGACCTGGGACACCAGCCAGTACATTTAGATGAGTGTAGCTTCACATTCAGCTTTCTTGTGAATAGCCAAAGAGGCTAAGCTCACATTGCTTTATTTCTGTTTGATTTTGTCCCAACGAAATTTTAGACAATCGCTCATCTATCAGCTTCACAACCAAGCCCGCCCCTGCTTCTCCACCTCACCCACTTCCATTTGTGAGGCACCCGATCGACAAGTGAGAAAAAAAGTGACTGGCACAAGAACACTGTGAGGAGTAGAAGAAAACCACGCGGAAAATAAATGTTGTTTGCAGAACATGTAAAGTACTGTACATTCATATTTTGCTACTGCACAAAACTGGACAGTCTGGCATGGTGTTGAAGTACCAAAACAAGAGCATGATGTAACCTGACATTATTGTAAAGAACGAAGGCAGAAGTAACCACTAGTTTTAGAGTTGTTCAATTAGACAAGTTGCCAAACTCTCTGTAGGCTCTATGTATCGAAATACAGACACGCCATTGGCCCACATGTAAGAAATGTACAGATTGTTGTGTCACCTGTTCATCAGCACACCAGCCATCAGACATTATTGTGTTTTGCATTGTGGCTCCAGGATAACGCGACAGTCAGCTAGTTCCCTCAAAATAAGGTCTACTGTGTGTTTTGGAACGCCGTTTTGTGACTGGTAAGATTGAATAACTCTGACCAGTTCTGATCAGAAGAAATTTACTGGAACGCTTAAAACATCAGAGGCTCCAAATTGGCAGATGGAGGCAAAAGCACATGTTGCGACTTCAAAACAAAAGTACTCTGCCATGTTTTGAAGAAACTTGGGAACAATATGAAAATTTCAAGCAAGGAGTGTTGTAAACCCAGGCACGACTCGTGTTTTACTGCACTTGGCCATTTCCATTTGCATTGGAAGGAAACGTTGAGCAGAAACTTGGCGACACCCTTCGTCCTGGCTGTAAATGAAAACTACAGCTCCATTCATGTATGTATTCAAAAAAAGCAGTACTCCCTTTTCTGAAAGCAGATCAATGCCCACCTCCAGGAGAAGAGAACTGGAAGAGAACAATGTTTAGTGTACTATACAAGTCTTTGGCTGATTAACAACTCTCACTCACTCTAGAGTAACAAGCATTGTTAAAAGAAAACACCAGTCTGAGGTTGTAGAGTTTCAGCACACTGCTTCGGGGATGGCTAGAATGCCCACAATCTTTTTGTGGAAAGTGCCCACACACTGCCTTTAGCGGCGTCCTGATTGGCTAGTTGCATAATAAAAACACCTTAACAGCTGCTCTTGGTATATGCACAAGGCAGTACTGGTGAACTTTTCATACATGCCAACTTATCATGAGCCTGACAACGCCCACTGCAGGCAAGGCCTCTAAACCCGGTCCTATGCTATGTTATACCCGCAAATTCCTTAATCTCATCTGGCCACCTAGCTTTCCGTTACCCTCTGTGTTTGCTTTCATTCCGAATTTAGTCAGTTGCGCTTACTGACCAGCGGATATTCTGCCAATACATTACGTGCACTGCCCGTGTCGATTCCTTCTTTTAGATTTCAATTACGATGTCCTTCACACGCATTAGCTGTCCGACCCACCCTTCTCTCTTACGATATCTCAAGGTTGCACCTATCGTTTTCCCTTACGTTGCTCGTTGCGTCGTCCTCTCATTGTAAGCCTCCACGTTTCTGCTCAGTAGTGAAGTACCGGTAAGATGTAGCTGCAGCTGCTCCTCGGCAAACGTGTTCCTTCACAACTTCCAGCGTCTCGCTACCGAGATGGTTGCGCATTATTTATTGGATATATCCCTCCGCGTTCTTTGTCCAGTTCAGTAATCATGAGTTGATGGGGGCGGAAATGTTGTAGGCCCGTGTGCTCAGATTTGGGTGCACGTTAAAGAACCCCAGGTGGTCTAAATTTCCGGAGCCCTCCACTACGGCGTCTCTCATAATCATATAGTGGTTTTGGGACGTTAAACCCCACATATCAATAAATCAGTAATCATGAGTTGTAATTCGAAGTTTACCATAAGGTACCCTTCAGTACCTCATTCCCGATCTCGGGTCCCGAAAACTTTCTATAAGCACGTCGTGAATAGCATTGGGGAGACCATGTTTTCTTGCCTTACACGTACCGTTCTTTATTGGGATTGCATCGTTTTTCTGTAATGTCAACACATGCCACATAGTAAGCTCAGATATTCGAAATCTTACCTCATCTCTCGAGCTCTTCGAGAATGCTGTCCCCGGTGCATTCTGTTCACCAACGAACAGCGATGACACCACGCCAGGCTTTAGAAGAGCAGATTTTAACGGAGTTCCCATTACGCACACAAATAACACTGATTGAAATTGCTATCACTAAATTGTATCGAGCAAACCAACAGCGGTGTTCAAATGTTTCAAGTATACTGTCTCTAACCGAAGGGATCCGCAGAGTAGCTCGTGTTTTCTCATGAGGGAAGTTGTGATGCGGTACATCGTTCCGATTGTAGATTCTTTGTCAGCCGTACACGGCGATGGGCGAGCTTTTCCGTCCTGTAGCAGCTCTTGGAAGCGTAAGCCATAAACGCAGGCTGGCCAAGTCAATTATCCAGGATGAGAATAATAACTATCGCGGAAAACAGTTAAGAAAATCGGCACACGAACGACTGGTACGCAGCGTCTTCACGGCGGTTCAGCACACACACTACGCGTATCATGGGTGCCGCCATCTTAACTACAAAAAAAAAAAAAGTTATTTATCTGGGCTATTTGAGAAAACCCCGCTAGGGCACCGTGCTTGGTTCCGCTTTCGTTTTCGCGTGTTCCAGCTTTTGTTTGGTGTTCATAATGCTGTCCGTGCAAAATAAAAGCAATTGATGACCCATCGCGTTGGTACAAATACCGCCGACTACAGGACCTTGAAACGTTGGATGATTCTTCTCCTGCCAGGGCGTTTTTCTCCGGACACCACGAAGCACTCGCACGCTCCTCCAAGCACTTGGCACTGTCATCTGCTAGAGTGGATGACATTGTGCCACCAGTAAGATCAGAGCATTGTGCGCGTTCCACCCTGCGTGCAGTCCTCGGCTTCATGGAGGTTGCGCAACTGACTGAGCGCCTCTAAAGCTCACCGACTAAGCCTAGAACTCACGACGAGGCACTTCAGCTTTTTGTGTTACCAGTGCTTTGTAATTGTGCCTCCAACATACCTACTCCACTCTAATTTCCTTCTTCCTTACCTTTTTTTCCCAATCCCAAGAGTCGCGGTTGTGGTGTCCTCGCCTGAGAGACAGTTACTACTGCGTCACTCAACCACACTTTTCACCTCCTACCAAAATAAAGTTGTTTCCCTCTCTCTCACCTCCTATCAAGAATCCCTATTTGGCCTAGGTATTTTTTTTTCTCGTTTTTTGCAACTGGTGAAAATGCGGTCATCACGGCCAAGTTTGGAGTGCACCTATTATGCGAGTTCACCCATCATGAGCATAAATACGGTACTCCAGCTCCCCTGTCCAGCGCCTGTCCAGTTCTTTTAGTCTACGTTACATATTGTTTGCCATGAGTAAGTCCACAGTGCACAGTCCACATTTGCTTTTTCCTGTGCTGCCCTCTGCCATTATGATTGGGGCTGGGACAATCGAGAACACCGATTTGTCAAAACGAGTCTGTTTAGTGAGTACCGCTAAGGTGAGGGTGCATGCTTTGTGGTAAAATTTTTCATCTCAGCAGCGCCTTGCACTTTTTGTGTTGCACTTCCTGATCAAGTTGATTGATATGTGGGGTTTAACGTCCCAAAACCACCATAAGGTTATGAGAGACGCCGTAGTGGAGGGCTCCGGAAATTTTGACCACCTGGGGTTCTTTAACGTGCACCCAAATCTGAGCACACAAGCCTACAACATTTCCGCCTCCACCGGAAATGCAGCCGCTGCAGCCGGGATTCGATCCCGCGACCTGCGGGTCAGCAGCCGAGTACCTTAGCCACTAGACCACCGCGGCGGGGCGTTCTGGTCAAGTCATTTTGACACAAGTGGAAATTGCACAAAGCTTAGCTTGCTCACGGAGTGCCCATGGCATAACTGCTCATGCCGTTTACATTACAGAAGTTGGCCTAGTGCTGACAGCAATGTACACCTACACTTTTTTGCTACCAAGAAGGGTCAGAAGACCGAACAAGACAACAGCCCAACCAGGTTGAATTTTTATTTACAGAAAACTTATAGCACATTCACATCGTACAGGTGATGGGTCAATGATTAATTTTGGACAGGGATGTTGTTTACCTGTCCATAAAGGGAATCATGCAGGCCCAACCCCGTTTGGGCTGTGCCGTGGTGTTTTCGAGAATAATATGCAATGCAGTGGACATGGGAAAATATAAATTCTTTTGTGTGTGTTTGTGTGTGTTTGTATGTGTCCCACGAGGCTGTTTTGTTGACCAAAGGATGCATTACGTACAGCACACAGAAGAAAAAAGCAGCTCTCCAGTGTGAATGCACGTGTGCTCAATCAGGTGGTCTTTCATAGAAATAAATATATTGCAGTGCACAGGAAGAGGGACGTTCTCCTGTGTGAATGCAGATGTACCTAATGCGTTTTCATGTCACAAAAGAAGCTGTATTGCAGTGAACACCGAGAAATAAATCCTCTCCAGTGTGCAAGCAAATGTGTGTCACAATAAGGTTCCTTTTTTTTCACTCAGTACGCATGCAGTAGAGATAGAAATAGGAACGCTACCAAAGCGCATGCAAATGCATCTAACAAGGTTTGTTTTCTTCCCAAAGCACATCTCTCAGTGGACACAAGAGAAGCAACGCTCTCTTGTGTGAGTCCGAGTGTGTTGAACGAGGAGGCCTTTAAATGAAAAGGTTGCATTGCAGAGTACACAGCAAAAGGGATATTCTTCTGCGTAAATGCGCATGTGCACAATGAAGTAATTCAGAGAAAAGGATGCCTTACAGTGGACACAAGAGAAGGGTCGCTCTCCTGTGTGAGTGCAAATGTGCTTATTTAGGTGGATTTTCTGCCCCAAAGATGGCTCACAGTGGACACAACAAAAAAGGGTCGCTCTCCTGTGTGAGTGCGCATGTGGTTATCTAGGTGGATTTTCTGCACAAAAGATGCCTTACAGTGAACACAAGGGTCGCTCTCCTGTGTGAGTGTGTATGTGTTTATTTACGTGGCTTTTCTGCGCAAAAGATGCCTTACAGTGGACACATGAAAAGGGTAGCTCTCCTGTGTGAGTGTGCATGTGCTTATTTAGGTGGCTTTTCTGCGCGACAGATGCCTTATAGTGGAAACAAGAGAAGGGTCGCTCTCCTGTGTGAGTGCGCAAGTGGTTATTCAGGTGGATTTTCTGTACAAAAGATGCCTTACAGTGAACACAAGGGTCGCTCTCCTGTGTGAGTGTGCATGTGCTTATTTACGTGACTTTTCTGCGCAAAAGATGCCTTACAGTGGACACATGAAAAGGGTAGCTCTCCTGTGTGAGTGTGCATGTGCTTATTTAGGTGGCTTTTCTGCGCGACAGATGCCTTATAGTGGAAACAAGAGAAGGGTCGCTCTCCTGTGTGAGTGCGCAAGTGGTTATTCAGGTGGATTTTCTGCACAAAAGATGCCTTACAGTGAACACAAGGGTCGCTCTCCTGTGTGAGTGTGCATGTGCTTATTTACGTGACTTTTCTGCGCAAAAGATGCCTTACAGTGAACACAAGAGAAGGGTCGCTCGCCTGTGTGAGTGCGCATATGCACGATAAAGTGGCATTTTTTCGTAAAGGATGCTTTGCAGTGCGTACAGGAGAAGGGATGCTCTCCTGTATGAGTACGCATATGCTCAATAAAGTGGCCTTTCAGCAAAAAGAATGCACTGCAGCGGGCACAGGAGAAAGGCTGCTCTTTTGTGTGGGTGTGCACATGAGTCGCCAGCTTGGACTTATGAATGAATGCAGCTGGACAAAAGTGGCACTGGAAAGGAGGCTCGCCCATGTGTTTCTGAAGGTGCTTGCTCATGGTTGACTTGTCCAGGGTCACATAGGTGCACTGCTGGCAGAAATGATGTCGGCCTCGTACAGACGACAGTGAATAAAGCTGTTCCAAGGACCCACAGGATAAGGGGCCTGCAAAAGCAATCGACAGCACACCAAGTAGATGGAAATTATGTGTGATACACTACAGGGGTATAGACAGATATTTTTCTTCAGATTGGGAAGAGGGGAAGGCGACTTCTTGATTATAGGAGGGCACCTTTTTGAATTGGTCATGTTTCGCTCTTTGTGCCATGGCGAGAAAAATTAAGGGGGGGGGCACACAGGTCTGGTGTGCCACCCCCTGGCTATGGCCCTGATACCCTACAAAGAACTGGAGTATGGCAGCAATACCCAATGGTTGCTACGTATATGTAAGAAAAGTAGATGATCATCTTTTCTCTCATGAACCAAAGGTACTGTGTCTGCAACAGGACACAGACACAGCAAGTGTTACAAACACTACTATTTCACTACAGATACATTCAATGGCCAACAAATGCGAACAGCAGGTGCCCAAAAAATATAATACGGTTTAGCTGTCATTCCGTTGCTGTGTCAAAGACATTGAAAGTGTCTGAATGCGCACAAATAAAAACTAGCCTATTAAGCTACTTACTGTACATCTGTTTACAGAGAAGTATTCGGAGAACACTGCACAACTAAATAACGATTTCATATTACAGCACATAAATCCTAGTACAAAAAAAGTGATACAGAGAAGGGGGACCTTCTTTCTTTGCTCTGTCTGTTTGCGCAGCCAATGTTGTTGTAATAACTGACATGGGGCAAAATAGAAAAGCAAACAAAGAATAACATTTATAAAGGTTACAATTACATCATGGTTGTGATTATTAGGAATTACAGCCAAGTGCAAGGTTCGATGGAAACTTGTCTGGTTGCGAAAACTCATGGCAGGAAATAGTAAACACCGACAAATCATTCAAATGAGAACAAAAATGATGTTTTGCCTAATTATAAAGGTATTGTTCACAAATATTATTCGTGAAAAAGTTCACCGAAGTAGGGCCAAACTAAAAGTTCTGTTATTGTTCTTTGTTAACAAGGCTCTAGTAAAGCAGGTTCTTTTTATGTTAGTAAGAGCTCTCTAAATTGAAGCCTAGCTGAGAGTAATAATGAAGGATAAAGCCGTTTGCTTCAGAAACAGCCCACAAACATTTCATCAAGAATGAAAGCGAAAGAAACCAGTCTTTATAAAAAATACACATTTCACAAAAAGGCCGCTGCCTGTAGTGAAGCACTTCTATTAACCCCAACAAGAAAGTTCAAAGCGTTAAACAAAATTTAGTTCGCATACGGGTGAGCGGTGGAGTACGGAAAAATATCAGTTCAGTCTCATCAACTTGCAGAGGCTTGATGGGACACAAGCACCTAGTTGACGCGAGTTAGTCGCTTGCGGCGAAGCAACACTGGCGACTGGAGACGCGTCAATAAACCAGGGAGGCAGCTGGGAGCAGTTTGGATCCATATCCCAACGACTATTGCTTGCCTGTCGGTAGGAAAGTTCGCAGACCCTTTGCGGGAGTTCAGGAGCGGAGGGCTACGGTCTTCTCGAGCTGGAACGCAGTGACCGGAGGCCCTGGCCGGTTGAAGTCTTCTTGGCTCGAGTCTGAAACCCGATGCGCATCTTCAGCGCCAAGTTCGGTGACAACCTTCCGCTCGGCACGTCCTTTTCAAGCTCCCTCAGCTCTTCTGTGGCTCAGAATCTTGCTTGAACACCGGCCCACTTGTTCCGTACTGATTGGATGTGTCAAAACTTTGTGGTCGGTTTCCATTGGTTTTTTTTAGTGTTGTATTATGTTCACGTCGCCCCACGCATCATCGTGCTCTTGCACGCGACATCTTTACCATCGTTGTCTACGCAGCACCACGTGTGCACTCTGTCATCTCTTCCTTCCTGTGATGGGCACTTTTCAAAGGTGCGCACTTCAAAAGTGCACCACACTCATCACACCCCCTTAGCAGGGCTGAAATGTCATTTCTGATTTTGTTTCACCATCGTCGTCTACGCAGCACCGCGCATGCACTCTGTCATCTCTTCCTTTTTATGACACACACTTAAGTGCTTACTGTTAGCACTGTAGAATGAATTACAAAAAACACATCAATGTTAGTAGAAGAAGGAAGTGTGTATATTACTGCCACAGTTGATGCATTTTCCTCTACTGTCTCTATTTAGCTTCATTGAAAGGATAATCATACCAGGGAACACAAAATCGCTTATGAAACATTTTTTTTTGCGTCTTGCAGTATCTAATCAAAGTGCCACTGCTGGACAATGCGGACCTATTGACAAAACTGTGTTTTTTCATTGTGAACAGATGCGTCAAAAGAAAAGGATCCATTATTACATGCCTAGACTTAACCAGTATATTGTAACACAAGTAATTTTTCCTTAAACTCACGATTCAAACACAAACACTACAATCAAATCAATTATTCTCAAATTCAATAGTATATTATGGACTAACCTTGAGAAAAGTGACTGGTCAACTTTGTAAATTTCAATGCTACCACTCTCGAGCAGCAGTCTAGATATGATCACATTGCCATCACAAGCCAGAGTTCATAATGGATTTCGCTGCAACTCATGGTACCAATTAATAAATAAGCTTTAAAAGGAATCTATGCCAATTCGCATGTGGCAATATACCAAGCCTACAATTTTCGGCTGTGGATTGAGTGCTACGGGTAATTAATAATTGTTGGGTATGCCCATAGCTTGGCGAAAATTGTCGAGCTCACTCAGACTCACCAATGAAAGATATTTTAAGCTTGGGGCTCATTCGGACTCAAATTCCCCAAAGGTATCCCGAGCTGGAGTCACTTGGACTGAAACTAGCCAAAATATTGCTCACCTTGACTCACTAAGACTCAGACTCGTGGCTTGATCTCAGTGTGATCGAGTCAGAGTCAGTAGACTCATGAGTCGATTCGCCGACCTATGGGTATGTCGTAAAACCACGGTATGATTATTTAAGATGTCGTGGTGAATGGCTTCAGTCATTTCTACCACCTGGAGTTCTTTATATTGCACCTGAATTTTAGCACACGAGACAGAGGTGTAGGTTTTTTTTTTTGCCTAAATTGATAATGCGGCATACACAGCCGGAGTTTGATTCTGGGACCTACAGACTAGCAGCCTCACACCATCATCACTAGACCACTGTGGCGCGTCAGGAGGAATGTAGGCATTTGTAACAGCCAGATTTAAATCTTGGTTGGGCTGCAGCTCTATACCTCGAGTCACAATGTTCGCAAGCCAGGCAAATATTGGCAGCTCGCTTTTGACAATTACGGAGCCGCATATCGCTCCGATTTGTCAACAACCAATGATAACTTTAACCTCGATAGTAAGGTAGCTGAAAAAAACAGAGCCAGTTATGCAGTTTTGGGAATTGCCCCCCTGCATTTTTTTTCCTATGCAACAAAGGACCCCATGCGTCTGTCAAGCCGATATCTGTGCGACAAACCGTGCCGATTCTCTGGAAAAAGTAGCTCCTACAAAATAAAGCAATGTTGTGTAAAATCTTTTTCATCATTCACATAAAAAGCAACGAGTAACGTGACACCTCGCGTTACCGAAACATGGTAATGCATGTACGTTAATAATTACAGTTCTGGAATAGTAACAAGTGTGTTACTAAGTTACTGAAAAAAGGAACACGTTAATGATAACGACGTTACTTGTAAGACGTTAACGCCAACACTGCCTTCAAGGCACACCACCTGCCATCCACTGCACGCCCGTCCATGGGGAACTGAAATTCCCACATCAGACTAATGAGGCACAGACCAGACACACACAATGAACAGCAGGCACAACGTCCATCGCAGCCAGGTTCCATATAAAGTCTGAGTAGATATAGCCATTCAGTGCATCGTATTTTCTGTCTTAGTGAGAGCGTGTGAAGGTTGTGCGGGGTTGCCACTGAAGCGGAGATAAAATATGCCGGTCATTTCCATCACACAAAAGCACATAAAGGGAGAGCCAGGCACGGGAGGGGGGTGGGGGGGAATCCGCTCGGGCAGCAACTGTACACCTTGAAAAAACAAGTCTGGTTGCGCACTATCTCTCAAGAGATCAGCAGACTGTTCATACCTTTGTACTTGCTGCACCGATTAATTTGCATTGAGGCATCAGACAGAATCAAAATTACTTTGCTCGCTGGAGTGACTATATTGCTTTACGTTAGCATTCTGCAAAATGACGCCAGGTCGGATCTTAAAGCAGTGGGCTGCTATGCACCCTTTTGGCTTTATTTAAAATCTTATGACATATGTGAAGACATACCTGCAGAAGAGGCAAGTGGTTCTGTTTGCATAGCAGTTCTTGATAGAATTTTCTCTTCATTCGCTTGGGATGCTTCGTGGCGGGTAAGCAGTCGCACTTGAACCGATTTATCAGTAACATGGTTCGATTTACATCCTGGCTCTGGTGACGTCTCCACCACTTGTGCCAACTCAAAAACGAGGCCTGGTGCTGCTCCGTGAACTCGTTCTGCCACGGAGTCATCCTGAAATAAATTTGTCTGTATGGTTGCATGAGATAATGCAAAAGATTATTGCCAAGAAAAGAAACGAAAGCCCTCTTACATGGCTTCTCTCGCGACAATGACTCGGTTTTGGGGTGTGTAAGATATTCGTGCCTCCAGAGAGCAACTGTCCAAGAATCCGAAGTAGAGCACGAAAAGATGAGTAACTGATAATGCATGCAATCCAACACAGCAACTTATGCGAATAATCATGTGCATATTATTCAGTCATCCTTTAAAAACATAGTAAAGCTACTTATACGTTTGTTTAATTGCCTGGTATTACCTATGTCCAATGCTCTACCCAGCCAATTGCATTTTCCCCATCAATGCTGCTAAAGAAGTCAAAACGTTTATATTATTCTGCACGCAGTTTCATTTAAGGTGTTTATTAGAATAATATTGGAGATGTACCGGAGGATGCTCATCTGAATCTACTGGATTGAAATTGAAAGTAAACATGAACTTTCTTGATCTGCCCACGTAGTGCTCAAAATATTGTGCTCAAATACCCCGCACCTCCACCAATGATGTTACGGGGAATGAAGAATACACAATGAATATACTGGCGAGCAAATGCGTACAACGCTGCTGCAGTCCAAGCACGTTCCCCACAGCACTTCGTCGTCGTCATCCTCAGGCATCTACTTAGCCCGTGACAATATTTATAAGAACCCCGCACCTCCACCATTTGCGACGAAGTCCTTTACACGCCTTTATTAGGCCTGGAAGATGTGGCCAAAGCAGTCACCTCCGAGGCACAGAAACGACTGAAGGGTCTTCCCCACTAACGATGAAGATGATGGTTTTGTACAGGTGATGAAGAAGCGTGCTTTAAATGCCGACAATATCTTAATATTTATATATACTGTAAAATCCAGGGCAAGCACTCCCTGCCCCTTCTACGGTAAAATATAATTTGACAAGATTTGGGGGGTGGGGAGCTTGCTCAGCCATGAATAGAATTTCAGATAGTGGCAGAAGAGTGACGTATGCTTCAAATAAAATCTGTTTCTTGAAAATTGTGCAACGCATGGACTGAAAGACAAAGAGGAGTAGTGGACCTAACCTTACGGACATAAGATATCGAAAATAAGCAATCTCCATTGATACGATAGAAAAAGTAACTACTTGGACAGAATATAACTACCTCAAGTTTCCATGGTGACCTCACTGGAGCCAGTTCAGAAAGCTCGAAGTTTTAATTACTAAATTTCGATGTCGTGTCCCCCCCCCCCCCCTAAACCTGTATCTACACAGAGCTGGTCAGACAACATCACCCCTCTGAGCATTCTGCGGAGAAATGGAATCACTCGAACATTATTTTTTGTATTGTCACCGCTACGCTATACTTCGAAAAAGGTTACTAGTTATTCCATTTCCGAAAATAGGCGTTGGATTGACGGCGGAAACTGCGCTAAGCTTTGGTGCCTCAGTTTTGGGACATTGCCACATCAGGGATGCTTTCAATGCCGTTTGCGATTATATTCAGGCAACCAAGCGTATATTTTTGTGATCTTCAATCAAAAAATCATTTTTTATTACTCCCTAGGGCAAAGTGAAGTAAACGCAGCTGAGTGGTATTCATAACACCTGAAATCTCAAAAATGCTCAACTTGACTTTTCTATTTTTTAAGTGTGAATACACTTTATAAGCGACCCCAAACCATCCACCGCCGTCGGTGGCGTCCGCAGTCTTCTCTCTATCTTTAAAAGAAAGAGGACTTGTCGGGCCGCAGCGCGATGCTCTACCAAATAAGCCACGGACGCGACGCTGATATCGGTGTCTGTAACGCGCCTTATATCTTTAACGCCGCTGCGCTCGTCCCCCTCCCCCTTCGCTCGCTCCTCCGCTCTCCTCGCTCGCTGCAGCTGCGCGCGCACCCCTCTCTCTCGCGCGCCCGCCTTCTCTCTCATGTCTCCCGTCGAGAGCGGGTCGTGCGATGGATGTCCCGGAAGCAACGCTACCATCAACAACGAATGCAGTACAACCGAATGCCAGCACTGCACCTGTCGTTGGAGGTGACGGTACCGCGGTGGTTTCGCCGACGTTGGAAGACAAGGCGGCGCTGCGAAGGGCTCGTGAGATCGAACGTAAGCGGGCGAAGCGTGCAGCGGATGCGGAACTGCGTGCTCGCGAGGCCGAGTGCAAGCGGGCGAAGCGTGAAGCGGATGCCGAACTGCGCGCTCGCGAGGCCGAGGACAAGCGGGCGAAGCGTGCAGCGGATGGTGAACTGCGCGCTCGCGAGGCCGTGATGAGACGTCAGCATCGCGCCGCGAACGCGGCCCAAGAAGCGGAACGACAACGCAAGCGTCAGGCGGAGAAGGGCGATGAAGGCCGGCGTCAAGACGCCGCTCGCAATCGTCAACGGCGAGTGGACGTTCCCGAAGTCGATCGAGCCAGTGAACGTGCCGCGCGGGAGAGGGTGCGAGCCCTGGACTTTGCTCGTCCGGACGCGTGTTTCAAACGCGACTTTGTGGCACCATAGTGTGATTAATAAATATAATAGTGCGAATTAATAAATACCCCTCATAGCATGAATGGAATGAAAAAAACTTTATTTCGGTCCTGCAGGACGCGCTTAGCGCGTAGCGGGCGTCTCCCACGTAGGGACCGACAGGGAGTACCTGGCGGCCGCTTCGTGGGCCTGCTGGACGGCCCATCACTGGTCGGCGAGAAGTGAGCTCCTGAGGGACCTCTCCCACTTGCTTGAGGTAGAGTCGGGAGGAGTTGTTCTACACTCCCAGAGCATGTGTTCGAGTGTCGCTGTGTGTCCACATGATGGGCATGTGTCGCTGGGGTATGCATCGGGATAATAAACGTGAAGCGTGGCAAGGTTTGGGTACGTGTGTGTCTGTAATAGACTCCTCGAGCTTGGCGTACATAACACGCTAGAAGAGATCGTCGAAGCTCAGGAACGTGTGCAATTGACCCGACTCACTACAACAAAGGCGGGCCGTCATATTCTGCGTGAGCTCGGCTTCTTCTCCTCGAGGGCCAGGGACCCCCCAGAGTTGACTCTAATTCCCCGTGAAATCCGCGACCTTATTACGATCGCTCCCATACCACGAAATGTACACCCCGAATACAACAGAGGCAGGCGCCTTGCGCGGGCGACCGCCATTCTCAAGCGCATAGACATGGAAGCAGACAACGTCTCGTTCGTGGACGCCGCTGCCTATCGCAACAACCAAGCCTTCGCCGCGGTCGCGGTATCATCCGCGCAGCAGACTCTTAACTCAGCCACAATCCTCACTCGAAACCCCGAAGTAGCGGAGCAAGTAGCTATAGCTATAGCTATGCTCGACAGCAAACGGGAATTCATCTACAGCGACTCCAGGCCGGCCATCAAAGCCTTCAAACGCGGAGTCATCTCCGACCAGGCGTTACGTATCCTGCGCAATACGGACCCGAGTGCCCTGAAGCACCACACTGTCATCTGGTTCCCCGCCCATCTCGGCCAGGTGCCGGGTGCCCTATCCAACCTCAACGAGATCGCCCATGATGCAGCGCGCGCACTTACCGACCGCACTGCCACAGGGCAACCTCATCTTGCTGGGTTGGATACCAATCGGGATGCACCAATTACGTACAATGAAATTACAAAGCACTTTTACTTGGAACGCCGCATTTTTCCACCCCCACATCCGAAACTTAACCGACCGCAGGCATTAACCCTCATAGCATCACCCCGTGTATTCGCACTTAACCATGTTCACCCTCGGGGAAATGCTTGGGAGTTTTTTTCTCGTTTGTTCTCTTTTTATGTGGTTTTTCTTACATTAGTCATACTATAATACAAATTCATTACACATAGTTAAAATGATCACATAAAAACTGCACTACACTTTCTTGGCCAATCCCCCTGAGTGGGTATGAGCCATCATCCCAGAGAAACAAACAAACAAACTAACCTTCGACAGGTTTGGACTGTTCTACAGACGCCGTGTTAGGACGGTAATGCACATGTGCGCAATGAATACTGCAGAAGAGATTCTCTACATTTGTTGCCGAATACTCGGGAAGCTCATAAACGAGTGAATCAGATGGCAAAAGCATCAGTTTTCTCTCTTATAGACACAGGGATGTGTCTATAACAAGCGGGTCACATCTTGCGTGAAAACGGTGACGTTTTCGTTTGGTAGCTGCACCCTAGACTCCAGCAAAGTGGCGGCCCTTTCTTTGCGGGCAACGCTCATGAATGTTTCCAGGAATACGTCGTGAAAGAGGTCCCGAATTTGAAGCGCAGACTTCCAATTTTCGAGCCAGGTCCCTGCGGCATCTTCCCTGCAGAAGTACTCGCGACGGAGCTTCTCTTCCGTGTCCTAGTGATTGAGAGTGGCCACTCGGTCGTAGGCCGCTAGCCAGGTCTCCGGGTCTTAGAACAATGACCCATTGAAAGTCAGTGGCTCCCTTGGCTGATGCATCACGATTGTGCGCTATGGCGCAGCGGTTGTCATCGTTGTCGCAGTCGAGGTCCTGGCCTTGATCTTCAGCGACTTGTCCTGTAGAGGCCCGTACTCCGGTAGTAGGCCTTACTGCCTGCGGCTTGTTTGCTGCTTGTGGCTGGCGTCGGTGTCTTTTCTGCAACGTGGGCTAGATTCAAGGCTTGACGGGGGCGTCCGGTACGTGAAAGAAGCAGCATTTCCAGCTGATATCACGGGGTCGTAACGTGGATGAAGGAATCAGGCTGTAAGTACAAGCTGAAACTGCTTATTTGGGTGAACTTGTGGCCCATAAATTGAAGGTCAGATTACAGCAATACCCACTGGCCTTAAGAGCTGCGAACAGAGCGTCGGCCGTCGATTAACTGACAAGCCGTGAAGCACGTCGGCGTTTATAAATGTGCCGTCGAATATTCTAGCGTTATCCCCAGTGTCAATGTAGGTTCCAGACTAACTTGTAATGTTTGCGAAGGGGGCTTAATCTTAACAAAACGATCTACTAAAGTCCTTGAGCTTCTTGAAGACTGCAAGCATGATTTGTGTGGGGATACACTGACAGTGTAACAGGGCGCTAACGCAACTTGAGGAAGGAATGTGGCAATATCAATAAGGCGATATCGATTTATTTAGTGAGAATACATGAATCTCGGAGTGCCTATCATGTTTATGGAGCAATAAGAAAAGTTTGCAACAAAAAATGCACAAGCTACAAGTTTGATGGCACCAACCCTTTAAATTTCCTTTTTTTCCTCATCAACTTCCTCAATCTCAACATTGGGCTTTCTGAAGTACTGCGCGCTAGGTGTCAACCTATGTCTCTGTTCTTCAAACCCTTGTATCATGTCTTTACAGTCAGCTGTCAATTCTCCGTTACCATACTTTAATGCCTTATTTTTTAAAAGCAAGAGTAGCATTCTGCTACATTTTGATTTCGTTTCTTGCTTAAAAATCAACTACGCTTTTTTCAAGGTTGTTGGATTGCTACCTCGCATTATGTTGAATTTTTAATTAAATTGGTCAATTTTCTTTTTTTTTTGGTATTGGGGCATTTATACATAAAAGTATGTGTTGGCAAAGAGTCAAGCAGGGATGCACGGAACATTTATGGTTAAAAGGGAGCTGGGCAGATGAAATTCCTTGGTTTGGTTTACTTGTGGACGGGGGCAAAGGCCAGAGAGGAAAACCACGCAATGGTGGAGTGTATAACAAAGGACATTGAGGAATTAGGAGGAGAGTGCAAGATAATTATACTATGAGATATGAATGCGCGTATGGAAGATATAGGTGGGTATACTGACCCAACAGGTAAAATTACCAAGGGTACGTGCGAAGGGCATGATTTGATCAAATTTTAGCTGCCTTCTGTTCTATTGCAATAATCCCATACGTAGTCTGGATGGCAAGGTGGTTGCTCCATGCCCCAAAAATGTGTCTCCCCAACCCCATATATCATCAGCTCCTCCTGCCTTAACTGCTCTTCTATCTCTTGCCACTTCAACCTATTCCTGCCACCCTGCATGTTAATATAGCCTATGCATGATTTAGCTCGGTCCCTGTGCTTACGTCGACTTTTTTTTTCACGGACCCGACGTGGCTTGATTATTGGTGTGCCTTTAAAATTATCCTTGGCTACACTGTTGGCGTCAGGGCTCTGGGTACATCTAAAAAAGCTGTGGCTTGACGACACATCCTATTACCAACCCTTCTGCCTGTCGCACCACTGTAATAAATGCCATCCTGTGCAAAGGGGCGAGTGCCATGCTCGTACACGTCTTGGTTCACCTCCATTACGCTGTATCCGAGCTGCCAGCTCATACGCTTGATCGCACAGTTGGCCTCCACTACCCCCCTTTCAATCCCACGAGACTGCCCCCAGACCTCTGGGACTGTGCATATGGTCACATGCACACTCCCAGAGGCGTCTCGGAGCTTACACATCCCACCTTCTGTCTCTGAAGATCTGATCCTTGCCCTTCAACACAACATTGAGACCAGCATCAATAATGACGAGACTTTCGCCCTCCGTGCTGTCCTCTACAACCTCTTGAGCTTTGGCCAGTGCATCCACCATGCTCTTCCCTGACTGGGCCTCCACCCTCACTCTTCCATTTTCCTTCACTGTCGTTAAGACGCCATACCCAACCCTGGCCACGTTAGAGTTCCCCACCACTTGGACCCTTCTATGCTCTAATCGCTGGATTCCTGTTTGCTTCAACTGAGTCTCTCTCTGCCATGTGTCCTGTGTTCCTGCCCTGCTCGAAGACTGCCGCGCCACAGAGCTGTATGTTTTTGGAGCCTCCATGCTGTGACCACACACTGCGACCGCCATGACCTCCCTTCTCACCTGTTCCTTCCAGCCTCCCAAGAAACACGAAACGCCGTATAAACTTCTCGAAACAACTAGAAAGGCATGCGGACGTCTAGGTATATTATTTGACGTTGAATAAACGTTTTTCAAAGAAAGTTTTTTTAGAAGACGTTGAGAAAACGTTCCTTACAAGAAGTCTTTTTCAAAACGTTTACTAGAAGTTTTTTTTACAACTTTTGGTAGAATTCACAGATAAAGTCTCGTTTGTCCATGCAATATATGCAGGGTGTTTTCTACGTTTCTTTCTTTTTTGAATCAAAATAGTATTTGATTTACATATTTATGTAGTATATAGTTTTACATATTTTTTACATATCTAAATGTAATTATTGAGCTCCATAGTCAGCATTAGGAAATTAATATGCGCAAATGTGGTGTGCGCCTGCGCGGCTAGAACAAATTTACTTGTTTGGACGAGTTTACCCGCCACTCATTCGCCTCCCGAAAGAGCGGGCTTGAGTCGATTTCTCTCGTGTTTTAAAAGTGTGCTTGCACTTTGTGTTTGCGTTTTGTGTTCTGCCAGTGCTGCTGATTACTAAGATGCGCTATACTCAAGCGAAGACGTGTGGCTTCGTATAGTGGAGCACTTGCCAGGTATGTACCGCACTGCTGCTGTCGGCGCTTTGTTATCACTGCGTACACCACGTTTTAAGTGCGAAGCATTTCTTAGCAAACTTCGGTGACTTTGAGCGTATCTATCTATCTATCTATCTATCTATCTATCTATCTATCTATCTATCTATCTATCTATCTATCTATCTATCTATCTATCTATCTATCTATCTATCTATCTATCTATCTATCTATCTATCTATCTATCTATCTATCTATCTATCTATCTATCTATCTATCTATCTATCTATCTATCTATCTATCTATCTATCTATCTATCTATCTATCTATCTATCTATCTATCTATCTATCTATCTATCTATCTATCTATCTATCTATCTATCTATCTATCTATCTATCTATCTATCTATCTATCTATCTATCTATCTATCTAGCCACCTACGACTTTTAGCTCTCCTGGTCGTTTCGATAATGGTATCAATACCAAACTTGGTGTGGCATAACATGACTGTATGCAGAACATATTTGACTAGTCATAAGCTGAAAATCATGACATGCATGTCATGAATGTCATGATTTACGTTTCATGGTCCTGCAGCTCTCGCAGTGGTTTCGTTCACATTGCATGTTGCAAAACTGGTATGGTAAAACATCATTGCATGGTGAGCACAAGCGACAGACCCTAACATGAACATCATGACATGCGTGTTGTGTAACATGATTACATGCCATGCTCATGATCCGCTCGCTGCCGTTTTGCTAGAATCACCTATACCAAATTTGGAATTATGATACGTGAATGGATGACGAAGGTATGTGACTGGTGCAGACATGATAATCATGAGATGCGTGTCATGTAACAACATGACTACATGCCACGCTCATAATGCGCTGGCGGCCGTTTCGCTAGCTTCACTTATACCAAATTTGGTATTACGGGACGTCAATGGATGATGATGAAAGTATGATACTGGTGCAAACTCGATAAACATGAGACTCGTACGTAACAACATGGCTACATGCTACACTCATGGTGTGCCCGCGGCTGTTTCGCTAGCTTCACACGTACCAAACTCGGTATTACACGACGCGAACGGACAACATAGGTAAATGACACATGCAAACATGATAATAACGACATACGTGTAATGTAACAACATGAACATGACTGCATACCACACTAATGATGCGCTCACGGTCATTTCGCTAGCTTCGCATATGCCAGATTTGGTATTACGTGACGCCAATGGATGACGAAGGTATGTGACAAGTGCAACCAAATAATCATGACATGCGTGTCATGTGAGAACATGACTACATGCCACAGTCAAGGCGCTAATACATTTCAACATGACGCGGTGTGCGTGCTCGCCAGCGTTCATTTTGTCGCGTCGCGCCGGCGTTGCCACGTTAGACGCCGGTCCTGCCACATACTCGCAGGCGCGCGCCATGTTGCTTTGACGCATGCGCGTTTCAGCGCGTCCGGCGTCTCTTCGTCACGAAAAGAGGAAGACGCAGTGTTGGCTGAGTAACGCATCGGCATAGACTAATGTTACTCTATGGAATCGGCGCTAAATGCAGCATGTCGCATTTCGCGCCGGTTGCCGTCGGGCCGCGTCGACGGACGCTGGTCGCGCCTGGCGTGAGCCTTTAGTAGAGAGCTCACGTTTTGCTAACGTAGCGTCGCTGTGCCCAGCGTACGCGCGCGTCAACGCTACCATGGAGTATATTGGGCTTTTCATGATGCGCTCGCGGCCGTTTTGCTAGCTCCACATATACCATATTTGGTGTTACGTGACGTCAATGGATGACGAAATATATGACTGGTGCAAACATGATAATCCTGATGCGCGTGTCATGTAAGAACATGACAACATACCATGCTCATAGCATGCTCGTGGCCGTTTCAGTAGGTTCACATATACTAAATTTGGTATCACTCTATGCGAATAGATGACGAAGGTAAACGACATATTCAAACATGATAATCACGATGCGGAAGTCATGTACGGCATGATTTACCTGCACCTCGTAACGTTGTGCTGATTTTAAAGTGACATATCAACATTTTTCATTCATGCTTCGCATATCGTCGATTCCCACGTGGGATCTGCCCCCTTTTTTTTCCTACCATGTGCACGATAAGTGAAGTTTTGTTTAAGTGGGAACCCAGCTTTTCTGTAGTACTTAAGCAGTGTAATGGCAAAGTTGTGCGAAGTTAAGCGCGGACAAGTCTTTACTTTTGTGTGGAATGTGAAGCATGCACGCGTAGCGGGAATTCGGCGGCAGATTCGAGCAGAGTCGTGGCAGCTGTCCGCCTCTGTCGGCAGTGGTGTTCGAGAGGGGTCCTTCTTGCGTGTGACCACTATTTTTGTTTATTAATTCTGGGGTGTTTGTTAGCTGTAGGCGTTGATCATGCTTAGGGCACGTAAGCCTGTTGATATTGTGCGCTATTGAAGAGAAAGTGTCTAAGGCAGTTTCATCTGCTGTACGTTCCATATTAAACAGCTACAGTATCGTTATACGTTATGAATTTATATCAGAGATGTTTTTTTCGTTGCGAGTGGCCGAATGTATGCCGGTGTGTGCATCCGAGCCGGCACGCGTCTTTATACTTTATAAACTACCGTAATACTCGAGTTGACGCGTGTTCGTGCGCAGCGTGTTGCATCGTCTTGGGTTGCGCTCACAAAGGTTGTACTTACACTTGAGTGTTCATGCAGCTCGTTTAGTAAAATTCCAACTTTCGGTATACAACAGCGACATAGGTTGCCTCATGCGGCCTGAATCCGTGCATTTTAGGCCATTTGTTTACCTTGAACTGCATTTTAGAACAAATATTTCGTGGCTAAATGTGGCCGAATTGCTGTACCTTACTGTGCGAGCACTAATTCAGTCATTAGTCCACGCGTTCGAGCACCATCGATTTTACTCTGCTTCTACTTTGTTTGGATTTTATTTTGGTTTATTAAATATCCTATGCACCTCGTCCAACCTTGGTGTTGAAACTTTGCTAAACACTTATGCGTCTACGAACATTAAGACTAGTAGTTTAGAGCACCAACTGTACTGACGTTTTCTGATTGATGACAAGCCTAACGGTATATTGGATAAACTCTCTAGGCATGTGCAACAGATGTTAACGGGATTTGTGGTATGTGCACAATGAATATTTCATTTATCACTGAAAACTCGAGATAATGTTATAAATCACGATTAGCATGCGTAAGTCATGCGCGTACTGCTGTTAAAATGTAAAATTAGACACCGAATTCATTTCAGAATAATAAATACTACAGACTGCTAGTTTTCAAGCTATTGGCAGAGAGATTTATACAAATTCGAAGATCAGTTTCATCAAATCTTATTGCTAAATCACTGTCAATAGCTTCCAAGATTCTGGTTCCAGGAGATTGTTGCAGAAGCTTGCATGCTTTATTGGGATGGTGTGTGGTTCAAGGTAGGTGCCTCGTATGTCTCAGTATTTCCTATCTCCACATTTTTTTTTCATTATACAGCCTGTGATGAATAAGTAAAGAGCACTGCCTTTTTAGCCAACCAGAATCATTAAAACTGATGACCACTATTTGGCAGCACACGATAGCAATCTAGTGACACCAATTTCTGACATTATAGGTATAATCGTCCCAGTGTGAGCAGCCTGAAAAAAGCTAGATTAGTTGTATTTGCAATCAAATTCATGTACAATATTATAGGTTGTCTGTAATGGATACTTGACGAAAGTGCATACCATGATGTATGTGTTGTGGTATCATTGAATTTGCTTTCAACGCACTATGCACGAGCGCAATTCAAGCATGCTGTTAAAAAATCTGGAATGTGGAAATTGCATTTTCTTTCACAAGGTTGCAACTGTGTTCGCCAAGAACATCAAGAAAGTTTTGCTTGTAGCATCTCTAGTTGGTGTACATCCTGCTTGTTATATGACACATTGTTCCAAACCATTTTAAATATACTGACAAATTCAGTTTTTTCAAGAGACACGTGTCACTCATGTCACTAAATTGTTTTTTCGGTGTTTCCATCGCAGCCTATGCATGCACTTAGTACGAACTGAGTGTGAAAAAATTCCAGACAAGCCTGTCATCAATGGTGGCTCGTGGAAAAGTTGGCTACTGAATGTACAGCAGCTGCGCATGGCTTCCGTTTCTTATGGAAAGGTAACTTCACTGAGTCACCTGGTTGCTGTATTCAAGTAGATAGCATGTTCAGGATGTTCAATATTAAGCCTTTTGTTGTTCTTTTTCTAAAAAAGTCAGTGCTGTAAGTTGTGTGTCTAAAAGCCACCTTTGCAGATAGCTAAGTGTTCAGGGGAACACAATGTGCAACAATAATTATCACTGTCAGCTGTGCCCTTAAATAAGATTCCATAATGGACTTATTAGTGACTGCAGCATGTGGTCATGCACGTATTAAAAATTTGAGCCAGTCAAATTTCTACATAGGTCCAAAGAATTCTGGCATGCCTGTGCCCGGATGTCCCGCTGGAAAGTTCAGTTGTGGCTTGTATCATTATGCATGCAGGACAGTGAGCACGAACACACAGCTACTACTCCCTGAGGTGCCGCATATAATCTGACCATAGGTTGAACCCGTAGACAAGCACTATAATGGTTACCTTTTCACTACCGGCTGGTGATAGCAAGCACTGACTGCTCCTCCTACCAGGGAGTAATGTTTTGCTGATCTTCACTGCCTTGCATGCGTAATCATGAAAAGCACAATAAACTTCCGAGTGGAATATCTCAGAGCATAAACATGCTTGAAGAATTTTTCCAAGTGGGAGTGTGCAGAAACGCGACTGCCACAAACTGTTCTATGCAAACATACCCATTTATTGCTTATCTGCAAAGGCGGTTTTTTGTTCTTAGGGCAGACTTTTATTGCAAGCACAAAGCACGTCTCTGAATGTGTCAGTGCTGCTTTCTAAGGTTTTATGTCATGTTTAATCTTTGTGTAATCTGCAGTTAGTCACTTAACATTGAACTTTTTGCATTGCTATAAGGCTGTAGCAAATCAGTGGTTTTATTTTCACTGTAATATTGACTGAATATTGTTTTATTGTTTTGTAACCTCATTTCATTGTCTTCTCGAATTTAATGCCTAAGTGCAACCAAGTGATTTTCTACTGTCATACTTAATCATACCTAACTTTGCCAGTACCTATCCATGTGTGATATATTGCAGAGATACCTAACCATGTTTAACATTGTTAATGAAGACTGACAGAAGGCATTCTGGAATACTGTAGCATTTTTAACTCCTCTGTGTCATTTGTGCAAGTATTTAGGGATGGAATTAGAATCCGGGGTGTTTCCAAAATCATAATTTCATTGTCAAACACAGATTTGTGGTGAAACCCTATAATTACGACTATTCATGGTTCTAACATACCTAAATTTAAGCGCACAGGGCGAAAAAAATCCATAGTTCGACTGCTGCTTTTTGGCTGTGACAGAATTTCTACCTTCATATATTTGCTACTGGGCCAATGTGTTTGCTAAGCTAGCCTGTGGAATTTCGTTACACTGATAGAAGTCTGCTCGAAGAGAACAGTTTGTGCCTTTTGTATGTGTGCAGGCTCCTGGACCAAGCATCTGGCCAGCCCCTCAATTGCTTTGTATAATTACAGTTACTATAAAGCATGCAAGTTATGGGACAAAGTGTTAGGTATAATAAAGGTTACAAGTACGCAACAAGATTTGTTGAAATTTTGCATTTGCTTTTGGATGTGCAGTAAGATGCATTCCAGGCAACACCAGAAACAATAATGAGTTGACGTTTAAAAGCCCGTCTTGTCTACAAGCAAAACAGATTATTGTAATAATAGACGGCAGACGCTAATTATTTCTTTCAACAAATATGGCACCAAATTCGCTGATTAGAATAGTGCCAGCAATTATTTGATGCCAAATTATGTTGCTGTCCCCACTTGTCACTCTCAATAGTGAACAGCTAAATGCACCGATTGTAAAACGCTGACATGACGCAGCAAATCAACCATGGGAAATGCTCAACAAGCTGGCTTGCATAAAATATAAATGTCTAAAAAATGTTTAAAATATCTAGCAAAAGCCTTTTTAGAATCTTGGCAAGATATTTACTAGACTTATAATAATATAAGTATAGTAAACGTTTGCAAAGGTTCTTTAAAAAATCTAGAAAGACGCTTTTTAGAATTCTTGCTAGAAGTTTTCTAGCCGTATAATAACGTGGCGTTAGCACAGCTACAGGAAGTTTTCAAGCTGCTTTGGTTTAAATAACATCTCAACTAGACTTCTTATATACTTTTGAACTATCCTTTTTGGACATTTACTAGAAGCTTTTTTAGCTTTTCTTGTGTTTCGTGGGCTGTCGCCTTCTCCGCTATACCACGCTTTTTACCTCACACCGCTCGGGGCCAGGGCAAAGCTCCTTTACCCGCTGCTCGAGCTCGGTCCGCCCTTCCCGTTCTTTTCGAAGGTCGCCCTTTATTTGCTCTAATAGGCTGGCGGTAGCCTCCTCCCGCTCCCGCAACGCTTCGAGCTGTTCCTGGAGTTCCATCCTCTGCCCCCGTTCTACCCTCAGCTCCCCCTGAAGCCCCTCAACGCTAACCTCCATGCGCTGCACGGCCGCCTTCAGTGCCTCGCACAGCCTGCACACGAAGCTCGTCTTCTGCGCGTCGGCCAAACTCGTGAAGGCTGTCTCGTCCAGGTAACACAAGCGCTTGCTTTGTTCGCCTGTGGTTTTCCTAGCCCCCTTCGCCATCGCCCGCCCGACCATCGGACCGAGCGCTCGACAGCCCTAAGTTCAACCCCAATCCTGCTATCTAGCCGCTTTCGCTAACTCTTCTACATAAGCAACCGTTTGAAGCTGGCGATACACCATATACACTTCGTGTTCGGGTCTTACAACTAACTGTGTCCACCGAACTTCTTCAAAACTTCCGCTTACCCCGTTCACGTGGTCAACGTCTTTGTCGTCGTTCTGTTCTCGCGCTATAACTATCGTCATGTCGTACCAACTAACCCAAAGTGCCACACTTCTAAGTGCCAAGTTATTGCAACTTGGTATAGTGGCCATAAAGATTTCCTAGTGTCGTGAACCATAGAGTTTCCTAATACACACTAGAGGGTACGCTGGCACTAGTGTCTATGGGAGCCGCAACGCACGGCCCTTCAGCGAGCATGGGAATGGTGCGTAATAGTGTGATACACACATTTGTCTAATATTCGTACTTATGGTCTGCTTCTGGCTCCGTGTGTGTTTGTGTGGCTTGGAGCTGTTTTCTTATGAAACAAATATTAGCAAATTTTCAGCGGTCGCGCTTCACCACCTTATTTTTTTTAGGCTTACCTTTCCAAATCGGGTCACGAAGTTCAAAGGGTTCAATCTTTCTTTCATAACAAAACCGAAACACAGCAATAAACAAAGCCGCAAGTACGATTCACCGCCCGCAAGTACGAAGACTAGGCAAATGTGTGTACTACTAATATATTATATTCTAGTACACTCATCAATCCCATGGTCACTGAACGATCACAGCGCCAGAGTCCCCTCTAGTTAATTTTTGGAAACTCTATGTCGTCAACGGACGCCTTCCCAAGCGGCAGCGGATAAACTGAATTTTATGCACCGCGACGCGGCGCTGTTTGTTTCTGGCGCTCGGACCGCATCCGCTAACCGCATCCGCTAGTTCAGTTCGACCTGTCACGGGGGATGGACGTGTTTTTCGAGCGCTCCGGATCGACTGCGCAGATAAGTGTTTTTGCATGTTTTGAGCTTGTCTTTATAATTATAAGGCAGCAGTTGAAATCTTCGTAGCACTTATTTTATGGTACGGCTTTTTCGGGGGCCAGTCACCAGGTATTTATTAGTGCGGGTGTGTGTGTTTGAAATTTTGTTGTTGTTTTTTTTTCTTTCGCCACCCCGTGGGGGAGGTGCGCGTACATTGAACACGCAAATTTTTGTAGTAGAGCTTAGACTTTCTTTTTTTTTTCGTAGTGCAGAGCTCGAGTTTAGTAATTATCGAGTATAGGTACAATTGATGTCAGAAAGACATGGTTTAAAAGACTGTAAAGTGTTCAGAATGTGGAGTGGGTTTTAAAGTGGACCCAAGCGTAGAAGCGGATGGAGAAGAGGCTGACGTGAAGTGTAGGCAATGTGAGGTCGAGGAAAAAATGGAGAAAATGATGGTTGCCCAAAGTGAACTGCTGGTGAGAATCGATGAGCTCGAGACTGCGTTGGCGACAGAGCAAGAGAAAACGAGGGCAATGGGAGAAAGACTGAAGTCCACCGAGGAAGCACTAGCGAAGCTGAACAAAGAAGCGGCCTACGGAGAGAACAGTAGAGAACCGGCAACCAGAACGGTGGAGAAGGAAGAGCAAGCAAGTTTGGAAAAAACAGGTTTAGCCAGTTCAACTGTCGCAAGGCCCAGCTTAAGCGAGGTCGTGGTGGGGCTGGGAGGGGACAAAGCAGCCAGCGTCACAGGTGCAAGTAACCCCCAGGTGCAGGACGCTCCAGCTGAAAAGTCACAGCATGTGATAATCGCCGGGGACTCGAATTTAAATCGATGCACAGAAGCCATAAAAGAGAGGGTAAGAGGTGACAAGAGGGTTGCAATAGGGGCGTTCCCAGGACGCAAGCTTGAAGCAGTCATGAGGCAAGCGAGCGCGAAACTCAAAACTACAGCTGATAGACGAAACCTCGTGATAATTTCAGGCGGTTTAAACGATGTCTTAAATGAAGATACAGCAGGACTAGCAGCCACACTGGCGAAAGGCGTCGATGACATGCGCGCCACTTCTCCTAAGGTACAGGTAGTGACATGCACGATACCGGAGGTACCGGTGCGTGATAGCAACCTGCAAAGAGCGGTTGTCAACGCAAACCAAGAGATATGGCGGATGAGTCGAGAGAAAGGCTTTGAGGTGGTGGAAATAAACAGTGAGGTGCATAGATGGGGTGGTTTTCAACGAAACAGAATTCACTTCGATGGGCGGCTAGGTCATGAGGTGGGTTGGCGACTTGCAGGACGCGCAGTAGCTTTTTGAGGGGCAAGCGAGCCCTTCGGGGTGCAGGATAGCTAGTAACGAGGAAAACAACCAGGGAGACTCTTTGACAGGTGGTATGGACAGATACGGTTCCAAAGTGGCACCAATGTCTAAGATAGGTAGAGTCTGGGGCATAAATAGACGTAGCCACGAGTGCCGAGCCCATTCAGACATAGGGTATATTAACATGCAGGGTGGTAGGAACAGGCTGAAGTGGGAAGAGATAGAAGAACAGCTAAGGAAAGAGAGGCCGATGGTATACGGTTTTGTAGAAACACATCTCAGGGACATGAAACAACCTACGAACAATCTGGATTACGCGCGGGAATATTGTAATAGAACAGTAGGCAGAAAAGAGGGGTGGTGTTGGGGCATTCATTCATAAACGTACAGACTGGCAACGGGTCAAGCAGGAGTGCAAGGAACATTTATGGCTAAAAGGGAAAGTGGCAGGTCAAATGACACTCCTTGGTTTCGTGTACTTGTGGACGGGAGCAAAGGCCAGAGAGGAAAACCAGGCAATGGTAGAGTGTATATCAAAGGACATTCAGGAGTTAGGAAGAGAGTGCGAGATAATTATACTAGGAGACATGAATGCGCACATAGAAGATATAGATGGGTATACCGACCCGACAGGCAAAATGAGCATGGATATGTGTAAAAGGCTTGATTTGATCATTTGCAACAGTACCGAGAAGTGTGAAGGGCAAATAATATGGGAGGTAGGAAGGCTGCAGTCGACGATAGATTATGCACTGATGTCACATAGGATGTATGATAAGCTCAAGGGAATGCACATAGATGAAGGTTGCTCCAGAAGTCTGGGTAGTGATCACAAACGTATCAAGCTAAGTTTTGGAAGAGCAGTGAAAGTGGGAAGGAGACAAGATGAGCAACTACAAGAAAATTTTTATTCACAAAGCCAAATTGAAATAGCCACTAAACAAACTGAGAAAGTAATCACGGAGGATAATAAGACAGTGTGGACATACACGAATCTAGTTAGACTCTTTGAGCTAGAGCTTGCTAAGACGCGTAACAAGCCACCCCGGAAAAGAAGACACAAACCCAAAGGTTGGTGGGATGAGGAAGTTAAGAGGGCCATAGCAAATCGTCAGGAAGCCTCTAGGGAACACAGACATTCTAAGCAGCGGGGTGAACCGATAGATGATGTTGAAAGAAAATGGGAAACCTTTCTAAGCTGTAGAAGGGCTGCATCCCTTCTGATCAATTAAAAGATTAGAAGAAAAGGAGCTCAGTGGCTGGCAGAAGTACATAAAAAAGATAGAAAAGCAGCTGCGAAATTTTGGAACCATCTAAACTCCCTAAGAAATGAGACGAGCCTAGAGCAGAGTTTTATAACTACAGCCCAAGGTGCCAGGCTAGAAGGAGACGAAGCTATTGAATATATAAGAACAAGGGTGACAGAAAAATTTCAACAACGAAGTGATTTATGCACCACAATTGACAAGAATGAATCAAGTGGTGCCATGTCGCCATTTTCACAACGAGAGTGGGAAAGGGCTGAGAAGAGGGTTCCTAGTAGTACATCAACAGGCCGAGATAGCATTCCAATTATGCTGATAAAGACATTAGGTCCGAAGTCTAAGCAGGCTTTGAGAGAGGCAGTGAGCAAAATAATAATCGATGGTGAAGTCCCCTATGGATGGAAACCTAACAGGATGAGCATGATCTATAAATTAAAGGGGAACAAAGGTGACATAAAGAACTACCGTCCTATAACAGTGAGATCAGTGGTAATTCCAAAGGCTGGCGATGCCTACAGGCTGGCGATGCAGACTATAAAGGAAAGACTGCAGGCATGGATAGAGGATGAGGGGGTGCTGGCGGAACTGCAGAATGGGTTTAGGAAACACAACACAAGGGGTTCGAAGGCAATCTGTTCTCACTGACGCAGTGCATCGAAATAGCAGAAAAGGAACACAGGCCCCTGTGGCTAGCATTCTTGGATATCAAGGGAGCGTACGATAGCGTGGTTTAAGAGGAATTGTGGGGAATACTGGACACACTAGGCGTGGAACATGTAATCACTAATCTTTTAAAGGGTATCTATAAAGGTAACAAGGTAGCTATAAAGTGGGAAAAACAGGTATCCAAGGCTGCAGAGGTAAAACGGGGGCTTAGGCAGGGGTGCCCCTTGTCACCCTTATTATTCATGCTGTACCTACAAGGATTAGAGGCAAAACTAGAGGGAAGTGGGCTGGGCTTCAACCTCTTTTTAGTCAAACAAGGAAAACTTATTGATCAGGCACTACCAGCATTAATGTACGCAGATTATATAGTACTAATGGCCAACAACAAGGAAGATTTGCAGAGATTGATGGACATCTGCGGTAATGAGGGAGATAGGTTAGATTTTAGATTCAGTAAGGAAAAATCAGCAGTCATGATTTTCAATTACAATGAAGGTAGTGAGCTTAGGATACAGGAGGTCACGCTAGAGATAACAGATAAATACAAATATCTGGGCGTATGGATAAGCAATGGGACCGAGTACCTGAGGGAACACGAAATATACGTGACGACTAAAGGTAACAGGAATGCAGCAGTGATGAAAAATAGGGCACTGTGGAATTACAATAGGTATGATGTTGTGAGAGGAATATGGAAAGGGGTCATGGTTCTTGGGCTGACGTTCGGCAATGCGGTCTTGTGCATGAGATCAGAAGTTAAAGCAAGATTAGAAATTAAGCAACGTGGAATAGGTAGACTTGCTTTAGTAGCTCACGGGAATACACCAAATCAGGGAGTACAAGGTGATATAGGATGGACATCATTTGAGGGCAGGGAAGCTAGCAGCAAGACAAAATTCGAGAAGCGATTGAGAGAAATGAAGGAGGAGCGTTGGGCTAGGAAGGTTTTTAGCTACTTGTACATGAAGAATGTCGATACAAAATGGAGGAAGCGAACCAGGAAGTTGACTGGTAAATACTTAGAAAACAGCAGGGGGCCAAACCAAAAAGAATTATTGGTTAAGAAGAAGTTGAAGGAAGCTGAGACCGATATGTGGAGAATTGACATGATTAAAAAGTCCGCACTAGAGATCTATCGAACTTTTAAGGAGGAAATTGCCAAGAAAAGGATCTATGATAATACTCGGGGTAGTTCTCTACTTTTTGAGGCCAGGACGGGAGTACTGCGAACCAAGACATATCGGGCCAAATACAAAGGGGTAGACACAGTATGCAGTGCATGTGGAGAGGAAGAAGAAACTGCCGAACACTTGATAATGTTCTGTAAAGGGCTTCACTCTATAGTTCAGGATGATGGCGCAGAGTTTTTCAAAGCACTGGGGTTTAGGGACCGGGAGGGCAAAATAGACTTTAAGCAAGTAGACTTAACTAGAAGGAGGTTATCTGATTGGTGGCTAAAGTCAAGGCACGAGTGAAAATTAAACTGTTCACTGCAAAGTACGAATCCTCAAACTCACTTTTTAAGGAAAAAAAATAAATATAGTTTTGGGTTCATTAAGAATTACGGCTTGGTGGCGCTAGCCACCGCCCGATCTAAAGGGTACAGCCATATCCATCCATCCATCCACTAGGAAGGTTTTCAGCTACTTATACTTATACAGGTGTTCTGTGCTTATACATAGCGGTGTGCGCCGAGGCGGTTTCGTCCGGCGGCGGCGTGGGGCTCGTTTTGAGTCGGTGCACGCCGAGTAAAATCATCGGCGGCGGCGCCAGCCGCGTGGAAACTGAAACAAGTTCAAAAAGCAATTATTGCGTCTTCTTTCTTTGCATAATAAGATGAAATTCAGAGCTTTTAGCCCTAACTGCAGAATATCACATATGATACTACTAAAAGATAATTGGCAAACGGTTCGTAAATACTTTGTTTTTGAGCATGTATACTGAAAATGTGGAAAAAAATGGGGCAAGGGTGTGTGTGTGTGTGTGGGGGGGGGGGCTACCTATATCAATTCGTGTACAGTACATTATTAATTTCCTGAAAAAGTTCTGACGCCCCCCCCCCCCCCGTTTAGCGTTCGTCAAATAGCGATTACCACGGCCGGGATCGAACATGCATCAGAACACCGTGCCACCGCGGCACGTATATTGAATGTACGTTTATTGCTTCCACAGATGTGCAGCATTTCTTTTTTTTTTGGTACTGTGTTTGAATATGTTTCACAAGATTCATTCCGGCAGCTTGCTGGCATATCATTTGAAAGAACGACGAAACCAGCCTTGAAGGACGCGCGCACACAACAGGAGTTAACACGCAAGCTGGCCATGGACGTCAGTATTTTCAATGAAGCAACACGGTCCGTAAGGAAAACCAAGACGCACATGCGCTATACGTGATGCAGTTAGTACAGATGAAAACACTGGACATCAGACAGTCGCATAATTAATAACCAACACGTGCCCATGTGCCGTAAAAACCATTAGGATTTAACGCAGAGCACGATACACACTAAATTACATTTCCATAAAAATATTATCAGCGTCTTTGTGTGATAACACTATAAGGTACACGATCAATATCATGTTTTTTTTCATTTTATATACTTAAGCTAGTTACCTATCGCATATCATGGCATTTGATATATGCGCCCATCAGTTCCCTCTCGCATTTATTTCATTGCTGGGTATCGTTAAAAACTGAGCAACCGCACACTCTGCAGTCGAGCAGGCGAGTCTCCTCCCGCTGATATGACGGACTTTTCAGGTTCTTTGAGCACCCCGCCTGGCCTATGCACAATATATCGCAATACAAGAAACGGCTAACATCCCTGTCCTTCCTTTCTTCTTCCTCCTACAACAAGAAAATGGTATGCGATAGGTATGGCATCACACAAAATAATGAGCCCTTAAATGTACACTTCTCTCCTCACATTTGCAAGCAATTCGGTTAATCTATTACATGACCAGTAGTGTCTGCTCCTTGATTTGCGACTTTTGATGATCCCACAAAATCGCCAAAGCAACATGGCGCCGATGATTCGGCAACTTTTTTCACGCCATGAGAAATCGTGTACTACCGCTCGCCTACTGCACCCACTTTCACGCGTACCTGAAGTCCCATCTGTTTCTTTTTAATTTCCCTTTCATCATCATCATCTTCATCATCATCATCATTTATTTTTCCTTGAGGGCCCCTGACGGAGTATTCATTTTAACTCAATCCTGCAGCCTTACAACAGGTAACTCAAATGCTGCAGCTTTTCAGCAAAGGCTTTTCAAGTGCCGCCTGATTCCCTCCGCGATTGTAGGTATGCGTGACCCCCTAAAATGCACTTTCTTTCTATTAAAGTCCTTGCGGTCAAAAAAATAAAAAAGTTGGGAATTGCGGTGGAGGGGACAGGCGTTAAAATACAGTACTTTACATTGCCAGGGCCGAAAGAGATTATACAGCTTTTTTTTTCTTCTTAAAGTGAAGTAGCTATGGAATCGCACACATGTACGTGTCCACGGAACACGTTGCCGAGTCACCGAGAAAGCAATCACCCCTTCCCTCTTTCTCCTCCTAAGAACAGGTCGCCGGAGGGCTGTGAGCCTGCTGATGGCCGTCCAAATATGTGCTCCCGACACGGGAAGTGGGGCGCTATGCAGCCCGAGGAGGCAAGGTGTTTGACGAAAACTACTGCAATGATTCCCGGCCACAACGCCCTAGTTTAGGAGAGCTGTGTTACTGCAGATGACAACCAGTCCCAATAATTGAGCGTGTCGAGTGGCGGTCCTTTTCTTAGTTGCACGAGAGTGAGACTATAGTGAAGTGAGACCTGTGCCCCAGCCGTCTTCGCATGTCAAAAAAAAAAGAAAAAAAAAAGCTCCCAAGCATTTTCCCGAGGGTGAACATGGTTAAGTGCGAATGCACGGGGTGATGCTATGAGGGGGAGTAAAGTTAAAATCCGCTGGCATTCGCCAGTGAGCTAACGTAAACTCCCCCGTGTGATCACATTGCGATTCCCAGGAACCATTAGACCCTCTCGGGAAATCTTGGTGAGTTTACGCGTATCATCATCATCATAATCATCATCATCAGCCTGACTACGTTCACTGCAGGACAAAGGCCTCTCTCATGTTCCGCCAGTCAACCCGGTCCTGTGCTTGCTGCTGCCAATTTATACCCGCAAACTTCTTAATTTCATCTGCCCACCTAACCATCTGTCTCCCCCTTACCCGCTTTGCTTCTCTGGGAATCCAGTTAGTTACCCTTAACGACCAGCGGTTATCCTGTCTACGCGCTACATGCCCGGCCCATGTCCATTTCTTCTTCTTGATTTCAGCTATGATATCCTTTGCCCCTGTTTGTTCCCTAAATCACTCTGCTCTCTTCTTGTCTCTTAAGGTTACACCTACCATTTTTCTTTCCATTGCTCGCTGCGTCGTCCTCAATTTAAGCTGAACCCTCTTTGTAAGTCTCCGGGTTTCTGCTCTGTAGCTAAGTACCGGCAAGATATATGTGAGAGTAAATTCACACTATAATGATGTTTATGTCCGCGGCCCGCTTGCGCTAGGCATCACGGGCCCTTCGCCACGCTGCCTTGACTTCAACCGGCGCGACATCTTCAACTACGCGTGCAATGCTCGCATTCGATTGCATTGTACTCGTTTTTGGGGGTATCACAGTCGAGGTTGATGCCTGCGGTGGATCCGTACCTATGACGACTTGCCGATCTCGAGCAAGTCATGGCTGCGCGGAGGGCGGAGCGCGCGCAATCACGTGGTGTGTGACGTCGCTGCGCCGTTGCTACAGACGCTCCTCTCCGCTTCTCACGCCGTTGCTAGGGGAGAGGAGGACGCGCACCGCGGACGGCGGATTCAGGGTCGCTTATAAAACGCATTCGCACTTGAAAAGGAACACATTGGCGCCCTAGGTAAAATGTGATTGATTGATTGATTTGTGGGGTTTAACGTCCCAAAACCACCATATGATTATGAGAGACGCCGTAGTGGAGGGCTCCGGAAATTTTGACCACCTGGGGTTCTTTAACGTGCACCCAAATCTGAGCACACGGGCCTACAACATTTCCGCCTCCATCGGAAATGCAGCCGCCGCAGCCGGGATTCGAACCTGCGACCTGCGGGTCAGCAGCCGAGTACCTTAGCCACTAGACCACCGCGGCGGGGCGTAGGTAAAATGTGGTGGAAATGCCGAGTCAAAAATGTCGACCTGCAGGCGGGCGTTGGCTCAGTGGAGACATCTTCGTCTGGTTTCACGATATGTTCGTCACGTAGCAAAATGCTTGTCCTGTAATTATTCTAAATGAACGTCCAGTTTACCTCTACTTCAAGCTGCATCGACCCCGTCATTGCGAATCTCCTGTGCCAGAACGACCGGACACAACACTTAAACAACCTCTAGAACCGCTGAAATATCTCTTGAGAGTTTAATGCCGTTTAGTAATCTGTCATATTGGGGGTTCTTCATTTGTTTGGCAGTTTTATCAATTATTCGATTACTCGCATGATGATAATCTATAGTAAAACACTATCCACAATTTAGTTTATCTTTCTGAATATCTCATACAACATGCTGAAAGGAGGTCGAACGGTCTGTATAGTTTGTTGATGAATGGTGAAATAGATCACGTCATGCGTTGGTGAATTAATTTTGTATATGCGTACGATGGGAAGATATCGGGAGAAGAGGAAAAGTGTGAGGATAGTTGTTACGTCACTCGCATGACGATAAATGTGATGATTTTTAGCGAACTATACTTTATAAGAAACCATTCAAAAACACGAAAACAGCGAGGGAACAAGACATGACAAGTGCTGGACTAATAAATAAATACTTATTAAAGAAATCCCCCACATGTATGAACCATCAATCATCATAAATGTGCTATCTGAGCCTAGTACGTTGCACATTTAACAATACAAAGCCAAGAATCAAGCATGTCAAGGTGTCGCAAACAGCGCATTTCCACAAAGCCAAAATATCAACGCCACGTGAGCCTGTTGACTAAAAACTGCGGGGTTCGCATCACATATGTCACGTTGCCTGTTTTTATTATTTTGATGGCCTTCACAACTTTCATATGAAACGTCATTTCTCAATTCCTTTTTTTATGACACCCTGATTTGGAATCAGGGGCGCGAAGCTACACCCTTTGCAGTGCAGACATACGTGAGTTTCGAAATTTTCTTATCATGCAGCCCTGTCTACAATGGTCATAATAGTAGATCAGCTTCAATGACAGACTGCGTGAACCCCGCATTATACTCCCTGCAGGTGCTGGTGGAAACTCACCTCTGCACTGCGATGACTCTGCACCCCTGATTTCAAATCAATAAGTGTCATTGGCAAAGGAATGAAAATAAGCTTGAAATTAAAGCGTTTACAGCCTTCAAAATAAGATAAAAACAAAAACATGGAAAAATGTCTTGTGTAAATCATTCATCAGTTTTCCTTGCAGATAAAGAATGCGCATTGCTACATAGTGATTGCACGGTAGGGTCGAGACTATAGTGTTTCATGAAAATGTGCTGTTCGTAACACCTTAACACCTGTGCACTGTTAGGTGTGCAACTGTGAAGTGATCAGATAGCCTATACATGCACGCGTTGCTGGTTTGTGTGTGGGTAGGCTTTCTAGCTGCAATTTGCAATGTGGTTGAAATCCAATGCTCGTTTCCTGTGGTTGTTCTCCTTTGCTGTCTTCGCGTCTCTCGTTGGATTCGTCTTCCGAATATTATGAAGCAACTCTCACAGCAAGTTGCGTTAGTGATGTACTGTTTCAAACACCGTTGGGGAAAATCGGCATCTAGATTTAGTTACTCGAATTTAGTCGAAGATAGAACACGGGTGAAATAAGACGCAGATTACTCGGTTTGATTGTCTGGCGAGTGCATGAGAAAGCGGAGGAAACACAAAACATTACATATACTTAGTGTTTTATCCGCATGCATTCATGTTGCGTGCAGTACTTCGCACAAGTTTATGGTGATCCTAAGGCTCGCCCAATGGTCGACTTTGTTGAACCTGCCAACTGGATCGTTTGTTTGATAGAGCATACTTCATCTGTTGTGTTGATCGTCTCTTTCTATATTCATTAAAGGCTGTGTTCCAATTTCTTAACGGACTTTTTCTAAATACGCATGCCGCAAACAGCTGGCTCCTGCTCGTTCATAAGCAACTATAAGCAACTGCTATACGCATTCAGCTCAGTTCAGTTCATTGTTTTAGTTGTCCACCTTTCTTGCAAGGGCATTACATAATGGGGCTTCTACATTAACTAGCGCCGATCTTTCTCTTTGAACTGCAAACGTTCCTTCACTCGTTTTCACAGTCGTATTGATTGTTATTCTAATGCCGACTTTCCACACCTCTTATAAGTACATATTGTGTGAAAGGGAGTATGTAGACTCGATCGTCAGCCAGAATATGATGGTATATGTCCTCGCCAAACACCGCCGTTGGCGCTGGTACCGACCTGTGTTCGCTTAATTACAGTGAGCTTGAAAGTAGCTTAAAATTACGTTTATTTTGAGTCCAACACTACCTTCCTACGTTATTAGTGTACTGAACAAGTTTCACAGTGATAGCTGACATGAGATCACAACACGGAGTTGCCCGCCGCCACCGGTGTCCGTAGCCACATCGCACGAAATTAAAAAACAAAAATGACCTAGCACCAAGGACACAGTGAAGCTTGAACCAGGGTCCACTGGGTGCCTGCCTTGTATTCTCCCACTGAGCCAAACCGGTGCTTGGGGCTTTTTGGCAAACTTGCCTTAGGTAGGCTTGATTGATGTCGGGAAAGCGATCACTTTAATAGGACTTATAAAGCGTTTTAAAACCGCGAAATAACCACGGCCGCTGGATGAAATAGCGCACGGTGCGCTCTTTATAAGATATTGCTTTTGTTCAGCTATTAGTGGCACATACCCAATCCAGGCACAATTCCTCATCGTCAGCCAGCAGCAGCGCAATATTTCTTGCAACTGTTACTGGATACCACGCTTTTCAGGAAAATTACAAAAAATAGCATAGCGAATGCCAGCCTACTGCCCTAAAGTTTTTATTATTAATGCCATAGTGGGTATCAAGCAAGTGTGCTTGCAGCAGTTACCAAATGAGTGTTTAGAAAAGACTCTGAAAGGCCGCTCTTCTATAGCTTTCGCTGTCACTGTGCTTCGCCTTCCGCGCAGGCCTGGTATTTTTTTCTGATCCAGTTATTTAACTGTAACAAAATCGATTGCGATGCGTTTACTAGAGGGCGGAATGAAGAAAGGACCAAAAATTTACTGGTGACAGAATAAAATATCAAAGAAAGCCAGGTTTACTAAAGAAAAATTGATCGGCGCACCCAGAAAACACATCAGCAGCGGCGGCGCGCCGATCAGTTGGCAGTGGCGGCGTAGCGAAAACTGTTGGCGGCGGGGCGCCGACGTCGCGGCACACACATCTACTTATACATGACGAATGCCGATACAAAATGGAGAAAACAAACCAGAAAATTGACGGCTAAATAATTAGGAAACAGCAGGGGACCAAACCAAAAATAACTATCACTTAAGAAGAAGGTGAAGGAAACGGAGACAAAATGCGGAGAACTGGCATGATAAAGAAGTCCGCACTAGATATCTATCGAACTTTTAAGCAGGAAATTGCCAAGTAAAGAATTTATGATAATGCTCGGGGTAGTTCTCTACGGTGAGGGCCGTGAGGCCAGGACGGGAGTATTGCGAACCAAGACATACCGGGCCAAATACGAAGGGATAGACACGGCATGCAGTGCATGTGGGGAGGAGGAGAAAACAGCCAAACACTTCATAATGTTCTGTGAAGGGCTTCACCCTATAGTTCAGGATGATGGCACAACGTTTTTCAAAGCACTGGGATTTAGAGACAGGGAGGGCAAAATATACTTTAAGCGGGTAGACTTAACTAGAAGGAGGTTATCTGATTGGTGGCTAAAATCAAGGCACGAGTGAAAATTCAACTCTTCACTGCAAAGTACCAGTCCTCAACTTCACTATTTAAAGAAAAAAAAGATAAATCTAGTTGTTGGTTCACTAAGTATTACGGTTAGGTGGCGTTAGCCGCCACCCGATCTAAAGGGTACAGCCACATCAATTCATCCATCCATCCAGCACTGACGAGTTACGGTGGAGGTTGGTGACGGGATGCAGCTGGCGGCAGTGAAACTGCGTCCCTGCCCCGAAACTGCTTCACGAAACACTTATTTTAACCGTAGATATTATAGTTAGTTATCTTCGCGGTAGAGATAGAAATAAATAAATATAATCTTTACTATTCATATAGCCTCCTACAGATGCACGAGCTAGGAGTTAGACGTATTTTTGCCGCAAGCACGCTATTTTAGTTGTCTTAGGATGGCATCTCCCTCACAATGCAGTTTTACTAGTGCATGGGGGGGATGCACTAAGTCTGTTCCATACATTAGATCAATAGGGAGGGAAGCTGCTGCGATGAACCTCCGCCCTCCTCCAAGGTAGATGTTTCAGCTGACAAAGGCTGGAATGGTCATCTGCCGGACGGATAAAGCAACAAGGGAAAAAATACACAGGCAATCACCAAACCGGGACCCACAGGAGTCTCGTTCCCGGCTCACATGGGAGAGGTATCGGAGACACACCGCAACCCAAACGAGACGGCACACGCCAAGGCGCGCGAGCTCGTGAACCACGCTGGCGAACGTCCTCTATGGGGAAACACCCAAGACCTTTTGACGACCTATAACGAAATTACCAAGGCTTTCTACCTAGCCCGCCGAACCTTTCCTTCACCCAGCGAGAAGCTGAACAGGATGCAGGCAGCGGCCCTACGACAGCTGCAGTCGCACACGTATCCCAATTCATCGCTGTTTAACAGACAATACCCCAATATATATCCGTCGAATATATGCAAGATATGCCATATTGAGGTTGCCGCATTAAATCACATGCTCTGGGACTGCACCAGAAATCCGCAAGGTGCTAAATCCAGAACCCTTCCGCCGCGGTTGGTCGCTACCCTGTGCAGCCCCAACCTCGGTGACCAACTCTGGGCCGTCCAGCAGGCCAGCGAGGTGGCGGTCAGGCAAGGTCTTGACGTCCCCAGGCGGGAGGCCTAAGGCCAGGTCGGCGAAAGCTCTGTCGGATTTCAAAGTTGTTACCAACCAACCAATCGACCGACCGACCGACCGACCGACCAACCAACCAACCAACTGCCGTACCAGACGTGGTCTCATAATATTAAGAAGTTGCGACAAACGAAATAAATGTACTTACATTAACATAATAAAAAAAGAAAAACAATAAGCAAAAGCTGGATGCAAACTTTGATTTCTCAGTGCCCATACTTGCAACGAGACTTTGCAAAAACAAAATCAAAATTCTAACGGAACCCCCCGTCCCACCCCAAGTGACGGCAGCTGTCCCATAACCCTTCCACATCCCAAAGTTCACATATACTGGTCTTCAAAAAATTTCATCGCTGCCCTTTTCTGCGTACGCAGGAAAGCACAATAAAGCAGGTGCATTTCCCAAATTAACAATTGGCAAAAACAATTACACAGTTGAAACAAAAGGCGCGGCCTTTTCCCTGTGTTCAATTTTCCTTTATTGCTTTATCTGTCCGGCAGTTACTCCACTTTGCCACCTTTTGCCAGCTCAAACATCTACCTTGGAGGAGGGTGGAGGTTCATCGCAGTAGCAGCTGCTTCCCTCCCTATTAATCTAATGCATGGGGCAGACTTTGTGCCCTGTTCCCCCCTACATCTGCACACACCTAAGCAAATGACTCGCTAATATTCAAGGAACTTTGTCGCAGCTGCTTTCTGCGTGCGTAGAGAGCACAATAAAGCGGGTATGTCTACCAAATTAACAACAATAGGTACAGCTCTAAAAAATGTGCGTATACTCTTTTGCGTACTTTTTTTTTCGTTGGTGCTTCATTGGTCTGACAGTGACTTGTTGACCATTCCAGCCTTTGTCAGCTGAAACATTCAGCTTGATTTGGGGGGGGGGGAGCACTGAAGCACTGGTCAAACTCTATTGTGAGGCACATGCCATCCTAAGACAACTAAAATTGTGTGCGCGCGGCAAAAATATGCCAAACTCCTAGTTTGTGCATCTGTAGAAGGCTATAAGAACGGTAAATTTTTTTATTTCCTTCTATCGCCGCCGCGAAGATAATTAGCGATGATATCTACGGTTAAAATAAGTGTATCGGGAAGCAATTTTGCGGCAAAGACGCAGTTTCACTGCCGCCAGATGCACCCCGTCGTCAACCTACCCCGTCACTCGCAGTCGCCAGCGCTGGATAAATGGATAGGGTTGCACCCTTTAGATCGGGCGGTAGCTAGCGCCACCAAGCCGTAATACTTAATGAACCGAAACTAGTTTTTTTTCCTTTAAATAATAAGGTTGGGTATTCGTATTTTGCTGTGAAGGGTTTATTTTCACCCGTGCCTTGACTTTAGCCACCTATCTGATAACCTCCTTCTAGTTAATTCTACCCGCTTAAAGTCTATTTTGCCCTACCTGTCACTAAACCCCAGTGCTTTGAAAAACTCTGCGCCATCATCCTGAACTATAGGGTGAAGCCCTTTACAGAACATTATCAAGTGTTCGACACTTTCCTCTTCCTCTTCACACGCACTGGATACCGTGTGTACCCCTTCGTATTTGGCCCGATATGTCTTGGTTCACAATACTCCCGTCCTGGCCTCAAACAGTAGAGAACTACCCCGAGTATTAACATAGATCCTTTCCTTGGCAATTCGCTGCTTAAAAGTTCGATAGATCTCAAGTGCGGACTTCTTAATCATGCCAAGTCTCCACATATCAGTCTCAGCTTCTTTCACCTTCTTCTTAACCGATAATTTTTTTGGTTTCGTCCCCTGCTGTTTTCTAAGTATTTACCAGTCAATTTTCTGGTTCGCTTCCTGCATTTCGTATCGACATTCTTCATGTACAAGTCGCTGAACACCTTCCTAGCCCAACGCTCCTCCCCCATTTCTCTCAATCGCTTCCCAAATGTTATCTTGCTGCTAGCTTCCCTGCCCTCAAATGATGTTCATCCCATATCACTTTGTACTCCCTGATTTGGTGTATTCCCGTGGGCTCCCAAGGCAAGCCTACATATTTCACGTTGTTTAATTTCTAATCTTGCTTGAACTTCTGATCTCATGCACAAGATCGCGTTGCCGAACGTCAGACCAGGAACCATGACCCCTTTCCATATTCCTCTCACAACATCATACCTATTGTATTTCCAAAGTGCCCTGTTTTTCATTACCGCGGCATTCCTGTTACCTTTAGTCGTCACAGATATTCCGTGTTCCTTTAGGTACTCGGCCCCATTGCTTATCCATACGCCCAGATATTTGTATTTATCTGTTATTTCTAGCGTGACCTCCTGTATTCTAAGCTCACTAACTTAATTGTCATTAAAAATCATGACTGCTAATTTTTCCTTACTGAATCTTAAATCTAACCTATCTACCTCATCACCGCAGATGTCCATCAATCTCCGCAAATCTTCCTTGTTGTCGGCCATTAGCACTATATCATCTGTGTACATCAATGCTGGTAGTGCCTGTTCAATGAGTGTTCCTAGTTTGACGAAAAGGAGGTTGAAGCCCAGTCCACTTCCCTCTAATTTGGCCTCTAATCCTTGTAGGTACATCATGAATAATAAGAATGACAGAGGACACCCCTGCCTAAGTCCCCGTTTTACCTGTGCAGGCTTAGATACCTGTTTTTTCCACTTTACAACTACCTTGTTACTCTTATAGATTTCCTTTAAAGGATTAGTGACTTCATCTTCCACACCCAGTGTGTCTACTATTCCCCACAAGTCCTCTTAAACCACGCTGTCGTACGCTACCTTGATATCCAAAAATGCTAGCCACAGGGGTCTGTGTTCCTTTTCTGCTATTTCGATGCACTGCGTCAGTGAGAACAGATTGTCTTCCAACCTCCTGTGTTTCCGAAACCCATTCTGCAGTTCCCCCAGCACCCCCTCATCCTTTATCCACGCCTGCAGTCTTTCCTTTATAATCTGCATCGCCAACCTGTAGACCACTGATGTCACTGTTATAGGACGGTAGTTGTTTATGTCAGCTTTGTCCCCCTTTCCTTTATAGATCATGCTCATCCTGCTAAGTTTTCATCTATCGGGAACTTCACCATCGATGATTATTGTGCTCAATGCCTCTCTCAAAGCCTGCTTAGACTTCGGACCTAATGTCTTTATCAGCCTAATTGGAATGCCATCTGGGCCTGTTGATGTACTACTAGGAACCCTTTTCTCAGCCCTTTCCCACTCTTGTTGTGAAAATGGAGCCATTGCACCACTTGATTCGTCCTTGTCTATTGTGGTGCATAAAGTACTTCTTTGTTGGAATTTTACTGTCACCCTTGTTCTTATATATTCAATAGCTTCGTCCCCTTCTAGCCTAGCACCTTGGGCTGTAGTTATAAAACTCTGCTCTAGGCTCGTCTCATTTCTTAGGGAGTTTGGATGGTTCCGAAATTTCGCAGCTGCCTTTCTATCTTCTTTATGTACTTCTGCCAGCCACTGAGCTCCCTTCCTTCTAATCTTTTCATGATCAGAAGGGATGCATCCCTTCTACAGCTTAGAAAGGTTGCCCATTTTCTTTCAACATCACCTGTCGGTTCATCCCGCTGGTTAGCATGTCTGTGTTCCCTAGAAGCTTCCTGACGTTTTGCTATGGCTCTCTTAACTTCCTCATCCCACCAACTTTTGGGTTTGTGTCTTCTTTTCCGGGGTGACTTGTCACCCGTCTTAGCAAGCTCTAGCTCAAAGAGTCTAATTAGATTCGTGTATGTCCACCCTGTCTTATTACCTCCGTGATTACTTTCTCAATTTGTTTAGTGGCTATTTCAATTTGCCTTTCTGGATATAACTTTTCCTGTAGTTGCTCATCTTGTCTCCTTCCCACTTTCACTGCTCTTCCAAATCTTAGCTTGATACGTTTGTGATCGCTACCCAGACTTCTGGAGCCACCTTCATCTATGTGCATTCCCCTGAGCTTATCATACATCCTATGTGACATCAGTGCATAATCTATCGTCGACTGAAGCCTTCCTACCTCCCATGTTATTTGCCCTTCACACTTCTCGGTACTGTTGCAAATGATCAAATCAAGCCTTTCACACATATCCATGATCATTTTGCCTGTCGGGTCAGTATACCCATCTATATCTTCTATGTGCGCATTCATGTCTCCTAGTATAATTATCTCACACTTTCTTCCTAACTCCTGAACGCGTAGTCCGGATTGTTCGGAGGTTGTTCCATGTCCCTGAGATGTGTTTCTACAAAACCGTATACCATCGGCCTCTCTTCCCTCAGCTGTTATTCTATCTCTTCCCACTTCAGCCTGTTCCTACCACCCTGCATGTTAATATACCCTATGTCTGAATTGGCTCGGCACTCGTGGCTACGTCTATTTATGCCCCGGACTCTACCTATCTTAGATATTGGTGCCACTTTGGAATCGTATCTGTCCATACCACCTGTCGAAGAGTCTCCCTGGTTGTTTTCCTCGTTACTGGCTATCCTGCACCCCGAAGGGCTCGCTTGCCCCCCAAAAAAGCTACTGCGCGTCCTGCAAGTCGCCAACCCACCTCATGACCTAGCCGCCCATCGAAGTGAATTCCGTCTCGTTGAAACCCCCCCCCCCCCTATGCACCTCTCTGTTTATTTCCACCACCTCAAAGCCTTTCTCTCGACTCACCCACCATCTCTCTTGGTTTGCGTTGACCACCGCTCTTTGCAGGTTGCTATCACGCACCGGTACCTCCGGTATCGTGCATATCACTACCTGTACCTTAGGAGAAGTGGCGCGCATGTCATCGACGCCTTTCGCCAGTGTGGCTGCTAGTCCTGCTGCATCTTCATTTAGGACATCGTTTAAACCGCCTGAAATTATCACGAGGTTTCGTCTATCAGCTGTCGTTTTGAGCTTTGCGCTCGCTTGCCTCATGACTGCTTCCAGCTTGCATCCTGGGAACGCCCCTACTGCAACCCTTTTGTCACCTCTTACCCTCTCTTTGATGGCTTCTGTGCATCGATTTAAATTCGAGTCCCCGGCGATTATCACACGCTGTGACTTTTCAGCTGGAGCGTTCTGCACCTGGGGGCTACTTGCACCTGTGACGCCGGCTGCTTTGTTCCCTCCCTGCCCCACCACTACCTCGCTGAAGCTGGGCCTTGAGACAGTGTAACTGGCTAAACCTGTTTTTTGCAAACTTGCTTGCTCTTCCTTCTCCACCGTTCTGGTTGCCGGTTCCCTACTGTTCTCTCGGTAGGTCGCTTCTTTGTTCAGCTTCGCTAGCGCTTCCTCGGCGGACTTCAGTCTTTCTCCCATTGCCCTCGTTTTCTCTTGCTCTGTCGCCAACGCAGTCTCGAGCTCGGCGATTCTCATCAGCAGTTCACTCTGGGCAACCATCATTTTCTCCAATTTTTCCTCGACTTCACATTGCCTACGCTTCGCGTCAGCCTCTTCTCCATCCGCTTCTACGCTTGGGTCCACTTTCAAACCCACTCCACATCCTGAACACTTTACAGCCTTTTTAACCATGCCTTTCTGACACCAATTGCTCTATACTCGATAATTACTAAACTCGAGCCCTGCACTACGAAAAAAAAGAAAGTCTAAGCTCTACTACAAAAAGTTGCGTGTTCAATGTACGCGCACCTCCCCCACGGGGTGGCAAAAGAAAAAAACAACAACAAAAAAATTCAAACACACACACACCCGCACTAACTAATAAATACCTGGTGACTGGCCCCCGAAAAACCGTACCATAAAATAAGTGCTACGAAGATTTCAACCACTGCCTTATAATTATAAAGTCAAGCTTAAAACATGCAAAAACACTTATCTGCGCAGTCGATCCGGAGCGCTCAAAAAACATGTCCATCCACCTTGGCAGCCCGAACTGAACCTTCTTCGCGCTTCTTCGTAGGGTGACCCTACGAAGAAGCGCCACGGTGCGGAGAAAAGAGTGGGCCACGCCCATTTTTGAAAACACGCGATTCTTCTGTCCTGACCCTACTAAGAGTCAGGTTTGACCCTACGAAGAAGTGCCGCGGTGCGGAGAACAAAAGTGGGCCACGCCCATCTCTCAAAACAGGCTCTATACGTGCGATTGCGACGCCCGGATAGAAACTTGTCGCGCGCCCGCCATCTCAGAGGCCATGAATTGAGAAAACATGAAAGGTTTCTTTTAGTGATGAACGGGCGCCTTCCCTAGCGGCGGCGGAGATACCAGATTCCATGCACCGCGACGCGGCGCTGTGTGTTGCTGACGCGCAACAAACATATTTATTCAGAAAATTTTTATTCAGAAAGGCTAATTGAAATAGCTACTAAACAAATTGAGAAAGTAATCACTGAGGATAATAAAAGAGTGTGGACACAAACAATTCTAATGATACTTTGAGCTAGAGCTTGCTAAGGCACGTGACAGTTCGGTTCAGACTGTCACGGTGGATGGACGTGTTTTTTGAGCTCTCCCGATCGACTGCGCAGATAAGTGGTTTTGCATGTATTGAGCTTGTCTTTATATTTATTAAGACAGCACTTAAAATCTTTGTAACACTTGTTTTACTGTACGGCTTTTTCGAGGGTCAGCCACCAGGTATTAGTTTGTGCGTGTTTGTGTGTGTTTCATTTTTTTTCTTTTGCCACCCCGTGGGGGTGGTGCACGTACATTGAACACGAAAATTTTTGTAGCAGAGCTTAGACTTTCGCTTTTTCGTAGGGCAGGGCTTGAGTTTTGTAATTATCGAGTGAGACAAGTCATAGGGACAATCGGTGTCAGAAAGACATGGTTAAAAAGACTGTAAAGTGTTCAGGATGCGGGGTGGGTTTGAAAGTGGACCCAAGTGTGGAAGCGGATGGAGAAGAGGCTGACGCAAAGTGTAGGCAATGTGAGGTCGAGGAAAAAAATGGAGAAAATGGTGGTTGCCCAGAGTGAACTGTTGATGAGAACCACCGAGCTGGAGACTGCGTTGGCGACAGAGCAAGAGAAAACGAGGGCAATGGGAGAAAGACTGAAATCCGCCGAGGAAGCATTAGCCAAGGTAAAGAGAGGAGCGGCCTACAGAGAGAACAATAGGGAACCGGCAACCAGAATGGCGGAGAAGAAAGAGCAAGCAAGTTTGGAAAAAACAGGTTCAGCCGGTTCAATTGTCGCAAGGCCCAGCTTCAGCGTAGTAGTGGTGGGGCTGGGAGGGGACAAAGCAGCCGGTGTCACATGTGCAAGTAACCCCCAGGTTTCAGCACGTTCCAGCTGAAAAGTCGCAGCATGTGATTATCGCCGGGGACTCGAATTTAAATCGATGCACAGAAGCAATCAAAGACAAGGTAAGAGGTGACAAGAAGGTTGCAGCAGGAGTGTTCCCACGACGCAAGTTTGAAGCAGTCATGAGGCAAGCAAGCGCAAAACTGAAAACTACTATCGAACTTTTAAGCAGGAAATTGCCAAGGAAAGATAATACTCGGGGTAGTTCTCTACTGTTTGAGGCCAGGACGGGAGTACTGCGAACCAAGACATATCGGGCCAAATACGAAGGGGTAGACACAGTATGCAGTGCGTGTGGAGAGGAAGAAGAAACTGCCGAATACTTGATAATGTTCTGTAAAGGGCTTCACCCTATAGTTCAGGATGATGGCGCAGAGTTTTTCAAAGCACTGGGGTTTAGGGACCGGGAGGGCAAAATAAACTTTAAGCGGGTAGACGTAACTAGAAGGAGGTTATCTGATTGGTGGCTAAAGTCAAGGTACGAGTGAAAATTAAACTCTTCATTGCAAAGTACGAATCCTCAAACTCACTTTTTAAGGGAAAAAAATATAGTTTTTGTTTCATTAGGTATTATTACGGCTTGGTGGCGCTAGCCACCGCCCGATCTAAAGGGTACAGCCATATCCATCCATCCATTCATTCAACCCTTTTAAGCAGGAACTTTTAAGCAGAAAATTGCCAAGGCAAGGATCTATGATAAAACTCGGGGTAGTTCTCTACTGTTTGAGGCAAGGACGGGAGTACTGCGAACCAAGACATATCGGGCCAAATACGAAGGGGTAGACACAGTATGCAGTGCGTGTGGAGAGGAAGAAGAAACTGCCCAACACGTGATAATGTTCTGTAAAGGGCTTCACCCTATAGTTCAGGATGATGGCGACGAGTTTTTCAAAGCACTGGGGTTTAGGGACCGGGAGGGCAAAATAAATAGACCTTAAGCAAGTAGACTTAACTAGAAGGAGGTTATCTGATTAGTGGCTAAAGTCAAGGCACGAGTGAAAATTAAACTCTTCAGTGCAAAGTACGAATCCTCAAACTCACTTTTTAAGGAAAAAAATAAATATAGTTTGGGGTTCATTAAGTATTACGGCTTGGTGGCACTAGCCACCGCCCTATCTAAAGGGTACATCCATATCCATCCATCCATACATCCACCCTACTAGTAGCCTCGCCCTACTTCCGAGCTGTTCGGGCGTGTTTTCGCGCGCTCCACCTGTTCGGCGAATTCAAAGTCGTGCAAGGTTGTGCAAGGTCGGTTGGTGCAGAAGCAGCGCGCAACGAGAGATAAAATTCTCTTCTTGTCATTGTGTTTGTGAACACCATTATTATTTTTTTCCTCCTAATCAATAACTAGCGTTGCGAGTACCATAAGTGTGGGACACGGGCAACGTTGTAGTGACGTTGACCACGTGAATGGGCTAGGCGGCTGTTTTGAAGAAGGTCGGGGCGCCCGGTTAGTTGTTAAGAGCTAGAGCCGAACACTAAGAGGACGTAGTGAGAGGCTACTAGCAAAATTGAACAGGTATGTGTGCGGTGTAGGCGGCAGCTTCAAACAGTTGTTGAGGTAGGAGAGTTAACGGAGGCGGCTGGATTAGGGTTGAACGTAGGCCTGTTGGGCACTCGGTCCGATGGTCGGGCGGGCGATGGCTAAGGAGGCTAGGAAAATCACGAGCGAGAGTGAGCTGGTGCATTGCCGAAGAATGCAAGCGCTGGTGCTACTTAGATAAGACAGCATTCACGAGTTTGGCCGACGCGCAGAAGGCGAGCTTCGTGTGCAGGCTGTGCGAGGCACTGAAGGCGGCCGTGCAGCGCATGGAGGATAGCATCAAGTGCTTCAGGGGGAGCTTAGGGCGGAACGGGAGCAGATGACAGAACTCCAAAAAGAGCTCGGAGCGACGCGTGAGCGGGAGAAGCCTACCGCCAGCCTATTAGAGCAAATGAAGGGCGACCTTCGAAAAGAACGGAAAGGGCGGACCGAGCTAGAGCAGCGGGTAAAGGAGCTTTGCCCCGGCCCCGAGCGGCGTGAGACGGAAGGCGTGGGTAGCGGAAAAGGCGACAGGCGGGAAGGAACAGGCGAGAAGGGAGGTCAGGGGGCCGCAGTGTCTGGCCACAGCACGGAGGCTCCGAGAACATACAGCTCGGTGGCGCAGCAGTCTTCAAGCAGGGCAGAAACACAGGACAGATGGCAGAGAAACATGTGAAGCAAAGAGGGGCGCCATCACAAACAGGAAGCCAGCGATTGGAGCGTAGAAGGGTCCTGGTGGTGGGGGACTCTAACGTGGCCAGGGTTAGGGATGGCGTCTTCAAGACAGTGAAGGATGATGGGAGAGTCAGGGTGGAGGCACAGTCAGGGAAGAGCATGGTGGATGCACTGGACAAAGCTCAGGAGGTTGTAGAAAACAGCAGTGAGGTCGAAAATCTAGTCTTTATTCATGCTGGGCTCAATGATGTGTTGAAGGGCAAGGATCAAAACCTCCAGAGAAAGCTAGAGGATGGGATGCGTAAGCTCCGAAATGCCTCTGGGAGTGTGCATGTGACCATATGCACAGTCCCAGAGGTCTGTGGGCAGCCTCGTAGAATTGAAAGGAGGGTAGTGGAGGCCAATTGTGTGATCAAGGGTTGGAGCCGGCAACTCGGATACAGCGTAATGGAAGTTAACCAAGACGTGTACGAGCCCGGCGCTCACCCCTTTGCACAGGATGGCATTCACTTGAGTGGAGCGACAGGCAGGAGGGTCGGTAACAGAATGGGTCGCCAAGCCATAGCTTTTTTAGGGAGACCCAGAGCCCTGAGGCCAACAGTGTAGCCAAAGACGGACCTAAAGGGGTACGAATATTCAAGCCACACGAAGTCCGTGAGAAAAGAAATCGACGTAAGCACAAGGACCGAGCTAAGTCAGACGTAGGCTATATTAACATGCAGGGTGGCAGGAATAGGTTAAAGTGGGAAGAGATAGACGAGCAGTTGAGGCAGGAGGAGATGATGGTATATGGGGTTGTTGAGACACATCTTCGGGACCTGGAGCAACCACCCTGCAATCCAGACTACGTATGGGAATATTGCAATAGAACAGAAGGCAGCAAAAAGGGGGGTGGAATTGGTGCATTTATACATAAGAGCAGGGGTTGGCGAAGAGTCAAGCAGGGATGCAAGGAACATTTATGGCTAAAAGGGAAAGTGGCAGGGCAAATGACACTCCTTGGTTTCGTGTACTTGTGGACGGGAGCAAAGGCCAGAGAGCAAAACTAGGCAATGGTAGAGTGTATGTCATATGACATTCAGGAGTTAGGAGGAGAGTGCGAGATAATTATACTAGGAGATATGAATGCACACATAGAAGATATTGTCACGGGGTCGTGACGTGGCCGAAGACAGGAGACTTCTTGTTGGAATTTAACTGTTTATTTGGGCGAACCTGTGCCCGGTAAACAGAAAGTCCAATTACAGCAGCAGTCTCGCACATATAGCAGTCTCAAACTGATAGCGGCGAACGGAGCGTCGGCCTTCGATCAACAACTGACAAGCGGCGAAGCGCGTCGGCACTTATACTCCCGCCGTCGAATGTTCTAGTGCTATCGCTGGCGGCGGCGTGCGTTCCAGAACAATCTGTACCATTCGCACAGTGGGCGTGATCTTATCGAAATGATCTACTACAGTCCGGAACCCTCTAGAAAACTGCAGGCGCGGTTTGCGCTGAGAATCGTGTGGTGTTTTGGGACCATAACAAAAACTTGGGAAATGGAACGTGGCATTGCCCCCCTCTGAAAAAGGCATCGTCTCGATGCTCTAACTAAAGACGAAGGCACAACAATAATGCAAGAAAGTACAATGAACAAACCACGATACAACAATAATACAAAAAAAACACTGTTTCAGTTTGTTAACGCGCATGAAACGGCTTGAGGCGTGCGACATGGACGACGTCAGGTCGCGATCGGCGTCGTTGAGAGTTCGTGATGCCGTCGGGGACAACCTCGTAATCAAGTGGGCCGAGACGTCGAACCACCCTGTACGGTCCGAAGTACCGTCGCAGAAGCTTTTCACTTAGTCCACGTCGGCGTATCGGCGTCCACACCCAAACACGTTCACCGGGCTGGTATTCCACGAAGCGTCGTCGAAGGTTGTAACGGTGGCTGTCGGTCGTCTGTTGATTTTTGATACGGAGCCGCGCAAGTTGTCGGGCTTCTTCGGCGCGATGAAGGTACTCGCTCACATCGAGGTTTTCTTCGTCGGTGACGTTGGGTAACATGGCATCGAGCGTCGTTGCCGGGCTCCTTCCGTAGACCAATTTGTATGGAGATATCTGCGTCGTCTCCTGCACCGCCGTGTTGTATGCGAAGGTCACATACGGAAGAATGGCATCCCACGTCTTGTGTTCGACATCGACGTACATTGACAGCATGTCGGCGATCGTCTTGTTAAGCCGCTCGGTGAGGCCGTTGGTCTGTGGGTGGTACGCTGTCGTCCGGCGGTGGTTTGTTTGGCTGTATGCCAAGATCGCTTGAGTTAAGTCGGCAGTGAATGCCGTTCCTCTGTCGGTGATAAGGACCTACGGGGCGCCGTGACGTAGGACGATATTTTCGACGAAGAACTTAGCTACCTCGGATGCACTGCCTTTTGGCAGGGCTTTTGTCTCGGCGTAGCGGGTGAGGTAGTCGGTGGCTACCACGATCCACTTGTTTCCGAAAGCCGACGTCGGGAACGGCCCCAATAAGTCCATACCAATCTGCTGGAAAGGTCGGCAAGGTGGATCAATTGGCTGCAGAAGTCCCGCTGGCCTTGTCGGCGGTGTCTTGCGTCGCTGACAGTCCCGGCATGTCCTCACATAACGAGTGACGTCGGTTGTAAGACGCGGCCAGTAGTACCTTTCTTGTATCCTCGCGAGCGTGCGAGAAACACCGAGGTGCCCTGCCGTCGGATCGTCGTGCAGGGCCTGCAGGAGTTCTGGTCGCAGAGCTGAAGGCACCACAAGGAGGTACTTGGCTCGAAGCGGTGAAAAGTTTTTCTTTTGTAGAAGACCGTTTCCTAGAAAAAACGACGCAAGTGCGCGCTTGAATACCTTCGGGACTTCGGCGGTCCTGCCTTCGAGGTATTCTATTAGGGCCTTAAGTTCCGGGTCGGCCCGCTGTCGTTCAGCGAAGTCGTCGGTAGTTATCGTTCCCAAGAAGTAGTCGTCATCCGGGTCGTCGGGTGGTGGTTGGTCGACAGGCGCACGAGAGAGACAGTCGGCGTCGGAGTGTTTTTTGCCGGACTTGTAAATGACAGTAATGTCATATTCTTGAAGTCTCAGGCTCCATCGTGCGAGGCGACCTGAAGGGTCCTTCAAAGTGGCTAGCCAACACAAGGCGTGGTGGTCGCTCACAACTTTGAAGGGCCTGCCGTAGAGGTATGGGCGAAATTTCGACGTAGCCCAGATGATGGCGAGGCACTCCTTTTTTGTTGTGGAATAATTTGCTTCTGCTTTGGATAGCGATCGGCTGGCGTAACTAATAACCCTTTCAAGTCCGTCAGCCCTCTGCACAAGAACGGCGCCAAGACCTACGCTGCTTGCGTCAGTATGTATTTCTGTCTCGGCGAATTCGTCGAAATGGGCAAGTAACGGAGGCGTCTGGAGGCGATGTTTAAGCTCCTGGAAAGCGTGTTCCTGTGGCGTTTCCCACTTGAACTCCACGTCGGCCTTGGTAAGGTTAGTGAGAGGATCGGCGATGCGGGCGAAGTTTTTCACGAACCGCCTATAATAGGCGCACAGGCCCAGAAATCGGCGCACGGCTTTCTTGTCAGTGGGCGGCGGGAATTCGGCAATGGCGGCTGTTTTCCGTGGATCAGGACGAACTCCAGACTTGCTGATAACGTGCCCCAGAAACAAGAGCTCCTCATACGCGAATCTGCACTTTTCTGGCTTCAGTGTGAGTCCGGAAGTCTTGATGGCTTGAAGTACAGCTTCAAGGCGCCGAAGATGCTCGTCGAAACTCGAGGAAAACACGACGACGTCGTCCAAGTACACAAGGCAAGTCTGCCACTTCAATCCTGCCAGTACTGTATCCATAACGCGTTGAAAAGTTGCAGGCGCTGAGCAAAGGCCGAAGGGCATCACCTTAAACTCGAAGAGGCCGTCCGGTGTTATAAACGCCGTCTTCTCTCGGTCTCTTTCGTCGACTTCGATTTGCCAATAGCCAGTCTTGAGGTCCATTGACGAAAAGTACTTGGCGTTATGGAGCCGATCAAGTGCGTCGTCTATTCGTGGGAGAGGATACACGTCCTTTCTTGTGATTTTGTTCAGGCGGCGATAATCGACGCAGAAACGTAGGGTCCCATCCTTTTTCTTCACTAACACCACGGGGGATGCCCATGGGCTCTTGGACGGCTGGATAATATCATCCCGCAGCATTTCATCAACTTGTCTCTTGATGGCCTCACGTTCTCGCGTCGAAACCCTGTACGGACTCTGACGGAGTGGTCTGGCATTTTCTTCGGTTATGATGCGATGTTTCGTGATTGGGGTCTGCCGAATTTTCGATGACGACGAAAAGCAATCTTCGTATTGCAGGAGCAGGGCCTTGAGCTGTTCTTGCTTATCGTTCGGAAGTCTGGGATTGACGTCGAAACTATGGGAGGGGCTTGGTTCCTCTGAGCAGGTTCCGCAGAATCGGCGAGGGTGAAAGCGCTGGTGGCTTCGACAATTTCTTCGATGTATGCGACCGTTGTTCCTTTGTTCACATGTTTGTACTCATTGCTGAAATTTGTGAGCATAACCGTTGCTTTGCCTCCCCGCAACTCTGCAATTCCTCTTGCGACGCAAATATTTCGGGTGACCAACAGATGCTGACTGCCTTCAACGACGCCTTCGAAGTCAGGTGATTCAGGAGCGCCGACTGAAATAATGACGCTTGAGCGAGGCAGAATGGTGACTTGTTCTTCCAGCACATTCAAGGCATGGTGTCCAGACGGCGTGCGCGACGGTAGTGCTTCTTTTGTGGATAACGTTATCGACTTTGTTTTTAGGTTGATGACAGCACCAGAGGCATAAGAAGTCCATGCCAAGGATGACATCTCTCGAGCAACGCTGTAGGACTACGAAGTCTGTAGGATAAATACGGCCGTTAATGGTGACTCTCGCTGTGCAGATTCCTGCAGGCGTTACGAGATGACCTCCGGCTGTGCGGATTTCAGGGCCTTTCCAAGCTGTCCTAACTTTCTTTAACTTCACGGCGAACGACCCACTGATGACAGAATAGTCGGCTCCAGTATCGACGAGAGCGGTCACACTGTGGCCGTCGATAAGAACGTCGAGGTCGCTAATTCGCCGTCTCGCATTACAGTTAGGGCGTGGCGTCGGGTCACGGCTGCGTCGGCTTGTTCCGCTGCTTCCATGTTGCGTCGTCAGGCCACCTTCAGTAAGTGAGCTTTCGCCGTCAGGGCTTTGCCTGTTTGGCGTTGTGTTCGGAAATCTCCGTCGCGGCGTCGTCGTCGTCGGAGGATCTTCGGTAGTTCGTCGCACAGCAACCGCACCTCCACCGGTTGCTGCCCTTAGTTTCCCGGATACGGGCTAGGAGACCGGCCCCGCGTTGGGCCAGAGTACTGTCGGTGGTGCGGTGACGTGCGGCGGCTGGGCGACGGCGAACGCGAAGGGCTTCGTGGTGTCCACCGAGTTCCTGTCAGGTAGTCGGCGATGTCACGTGGTCGTTCTCCTGGCTGTGGACGCGGTGCGTTGACGGCGAAGCCACGCAGTCCCATCTGTCGGTACTGGCAACGGCGGTATGTGTGTCCGGCCTCGCCGCAGTGGTAGCAGAGCGGGCGATGGTCAGGGGTGCGCCAGACGTCAGTCTTCCTCGGTGCACTGCGCTGGGCCGCTGGCGAACGGTATGACGTCGGTGGGGGGTGGTGGCGGCGGTGGCGTCTGTCGACGGAAGTGCGATGGGGCAGCGTTTTGGCGTGGACGGGGAGGAGCGTTGTGGCGCAGTGCAGCGGCGTAGCTCATAGCTTCCGGCTCGGGCAGCGGTGCGTGGGGAATTTGAAGCGATTGCCGAACTTCTTCTCGCACAATGTCGGCGATCGAATCCACTTGAGGCTGCGCCGAAGGCAACAGCTTGCGCAGCTCTTCCCGCACGATCGCTCGGATCGTTTCACGCAGGTCTCCGTAGTTACTGACTTGAGCAGCAGCGCAGTCTGCAGTCAGGCGACGATTATACTGTCTGGTGCGCATGTCCAGGGTCTTTTCAATAGTGGTCGCTTCGGCTACGAATTCTTGGACGGTTTTCGGTGGGTTTCTCATCAGCCCCGCGAAGAGCTCCTGTTTGACCCCTCGCAAGAGGAAACGAACTTTCTTTTCCTCAGGCATGTCTGGGTCAGCGTGACGGAATAGGCGGGTCATCTCCTCTGTGAAAATTCCAACCTTTTCGTTTGGTAGCTGAACCCGGGTCTCGAGTAGAGCAGCGGCCCTCTCTTTGCCATCGACGCTTGCGAACGTTTGAAGAAATGCGCCGCAGAAGACATCCCACGTTCGGAGCGTGGACTCCCAATTCTCTAGCCAGGTCCTTGCGGTGTCTTCCAGGTAGAAGTACACACGACGGAGCTTTTCTTCATTGTCCCAGTGGTTGAGGGCGGCCACACGGTCGTATGTTTCTAGCCAGGTTTCCGGGTCTTCGAATGATGACCCATGGAAAATTGGTGGTTCCCTGGGTTGATGCATGACCATCGTGGGCTGGGACGCTGCGGTTGTCATTGTCGCTGCAGTCGCGGTCATGGCTTTGGTCTTCCGCGGCTTGTCGTGTAGAATCCCGTACTCCGGTGGTAGCCCTTGCTGTCGGCGGCTTGTTCGCTGCTCCTGGTTGGCGTCGGTGTCTTCTCTGCGACGTGGGCTGGGTTCACGGCTTGACGGGGGCGTCCGGTACATGAACGAAGCAGCACCTCCACCAAATGTCACGGGGTCGTGACGTGGCCGAAGACAGGAGACTTCTTGTTGGAATTTAACTGTTTATTTGGGCGAACCTGTGCCCGGTAAACAGAAAGTCCAATTACAGCAGCAGTCTCGCACATATAGCAGTCTCAAACTGATAGCGGCGAACGGAGCGTCGGCCTTCGATCAACAACTGACAAGCGGCGAAGCGCGTCGGCACTTATACTCCCGCCGTCGAATGTTCTAGTGCTATCGCTGGCGGCGGCGTGCGTTCCAGAACAATCTGTACCATTCGCACAGTGGGCGTGATCTTATCGAAATGATCTACTACAGTCCGGAACCCTCTAGAAAACTGCAGGCGCGGTTTGCGCTGAGAATCGTGTGGTGTTTTGGGACGATAACAAAAACTTGGGAAATGGAACGTGGCATTGCCCCCCCCTGAAAAAAAAGGCATCGTCCCGATGCTTTAACTAAAGATGAAGGTACAATAATAATGCTAGAAAGTACAATGAATAGATTACGATACAACTATAATAAAAAAAACACTGTTTCAGTTTGTTAACGCGCATGAAACGGCTTGAGGCGTGCGACATGGACGACGTCAGGTCGCGATCGGCGTCGTTGAGAGTTCGTGATGCCGTCGGGGACAACCTCGTAATCAAGTGGGCCGAGACGTCGAACCACCCTGTACGGTCCGAAGTACCGTCGCAGAAGCTTTTCACTTAGTCCACGTCGGCGTATCGGCGTCCACACCCAAACACGTTCACCGGGCTGGTATTCCACGAAGCGTCGTCGAAGGTTGTAACGGTGGCTGTCGGTCGTCTGTTGATTTTTGATACGGAGCCGCGCAAGTTGTCGGGCTTCTTCGGCGCGATGAAGGTACTCGCTCACATCGAGGTTTTCTTCGTCGGTGACGTTGGGTAACATGGCATCGAGCGTCGTTGCCGGGCTCCTTCCGTAGACCAATTTGTATGGAGATATCTGCGTCGTCTCCTGCACCGCCGTGTTGTATGCGAAGGTCACATACGGAAGAATGGCATCCCACGTCTTGTGTTCGACATCGACGTACATTGACAGCATGTCGGCGATCGTCTTGTTAAGCCGCTCGGTGAGGCCGTTGGTCTGTGGGTGGTACGCTGTCGTCCGGCGGTGGTTTGTTTGGCTGTATGCCAAGATCGCTTGAGTTAAGTCGGCAGTGAATGCCGTTCCTCTGTCGGTGATAAGGACCTCCGGGGCGCCGTGACGTAGGACGATATTTTCGACGAAGAACTTAGCTACCTCGGATGCACTGCCTTTTGGCAGGGCTTTTGTCTCGGCGTAGCGGGTGAGGTAGTCGGTGGCTACCACGATCCACTTGTTTCCGAAAGCCGACGTCGGGAACGGCCCCAATAAGTCCATACCAATCTGCTGGAAAGGTCGGCAAGGTGGATCAATTGGCTGCAGAAGTCCCGCTGGCCTTGTCGGCGGTGTCTTGCGTCGCTGACAGTCCCGGCATGTCCTCACATAACGAGTGACGTCGGTTGTAAGACGCGGCCAGTAGTACCTTTCTTGTATCCTCGCGAGCGTGCGAGAAACACCGAGGTGCCCTGCCGTCGGATCGTCGTGCAGGGCCTGCAGGAGTTCTGGTCGCAGAGCTGAAGGCACCACAAGGAGGTACTTGGCTCGAAGCGGTGAAAAGTTTTTCTTTTGTAGAAGACCGTTTCGTAGAAAAAACGACGCAAGTGCGCGCTTGAATACCTTCGGGACTTCGGCGGTCCTGCCTTCGAGGTATTCTATTAGGGCCTTAAGTTCCGGGTCGGCCCGCTGTCGTTCAGCGAAGTCGTCGGTAGTTATCGTTCCCAAGAAGTAGTCGTCATCCGGGTCGTCGGGTGGTGGTTGGTCGACAGGCGCACGAGAGAGACAGTCGGCGTCGGAGTGTTTTTTGCCGGACTTGTAAATGACAGTAATGTCATATTCTTGAAGTCTCAGGCTCCATCGTGCGAGGCGACCTGAAGGGTCCTTCAAAGTGGCTAGCCAACACAAGGCGTGGTGGTCGCTCACAACTTTGAAGGGCCTGCCGTAGAGGTATGGGCGAAATTTCGACGTAGCCCAGATGATGGCGAGGCACTCCTTTTTTGTTGTGGAATAATTTGCTTCTGCTTTGGATAGCGATCGGCTGGCGTAACTAATAACCCTTTCAAGTCCGTCAGCCCTCTGCACAAGAACGGCGCCAAGACCTACGCTGCTTGCGTCAGTATGTATTTCTGTCTCGGCGAATTCGTCGAAATGGGCAAGTAACGGAGGCGTCTGGAGGCGATGTTTAAGCTCCTGGAAAGCGTGTTCCTGTGGCGTTTCCCACTTGAACTCCACGTCGGCCTTGGTAAGGTTAGTGAGAGGATCGGCGATGCGGGCGAAGTTTTTCACGAACCGCCTATAATAGGCGCACAGGCCCAGAAATCGGCGCACGGCTTTCTTGTCAGTGGGCGGCGGGAATTCGGCGATGGCGGCTGTTTTCCGTGGATCAGGACGAACTCCAGACTTGCTGATAACGTGCCCCAGAAACAAGAGCTCCTCATACGCGAATCTGCACTTTTCTGGCTTCAGTGTGAGTCCGGAAGTCTTGATGGCTTGAAGTACAGCTTCAAGGCGCCGAAGATGCTCGTCGAAACTCGAGGAAAACACGACGACGTCGTCCAAGTACACAAGGCAAGTCTGCCACTTCAATCCTGCCAGTACTGTATCCATAACGCGTTGAAAAGTTGCAGGCGCTGAGCAAAGGCCGAAGGGCATCACCTTAAACTCGAAGAGGCCGTCCGGTGTTATAAACGCCGTCTTCTCTCGGTCTCTTTCGTCGACTTCGATTTGCCAATAGCCAGTCTTGAGGTCCATTGACGAAAAGTACTTGGCGTTATGGAGCCGATCAAGTGCGTCGTCTATTCGTGGGAGAGGATACACGTCCTTTCTTGTGATTTTGTTCAGGCGGCGATAATCGACGCAGAAACGTAGGGTCCCATCCTTTTTCTTCACTAACACCACGGGGGATGCCCATGGGCTCTTGGACGGCTGGATAATATCATCCCGCAGCATTTCATCAACTTGTCTCTTGATGGCCTCACGTTCTCGCGTCGAAACCCTGTACGGACTCTGACGGAGTGGTCTGGCATTTTCTTCGGTTATGATGCGATGTTTCGTGATTGGGGTCTGCCGAATTTTCGATGACGACGAAAAGCAATCTTCGTATTGCAGGAGCAGGGCCTTGAGCTGTTCTTGCTTATCGTTCGGAAGTCTGGGATTGACGTCGAAACTATGGGAGGGGCTTGGTTCCTCTGAGCAGGTTCCGCAGAATCGGCGAGGGTGAAAGCGCTGGTGGCTTCGACAATTTCTTCGATGTATGCGACCGTTGTTCCTTTGTTCACATGTTTGTACTCATTGCTGAAATTTGTGAGCATAACCGTTGCTTTGCCTCCCCGCAACTCTGCAATTCCTCTTGCGACGCAAATATTTCGGGTGACCAACAGATGCTGACTGCCTTCAACGACGCCTTCGAAGTCAGGTGATTCAGGAGCGCCGACTGAAATAATGACGCTTGAGCGAGGCAGAATGGTGACTTGTTCTTCCAGCACATTCAAGGCATGGTGTCCAGACGGCGTGCGCGGTGGTAGTGCTTCTTTTGTGGATAACGTTATCGACTTTGTTTTTAGGTTGATGACAGCACCATGGAGGCATAAGAAGTCCATGCCAAGGATGACATCTCTCGAGCAACGCTGTAGGACTACGAAGTCTGTAGGATAAATACGGCCGTTAATGGTGACTCTCGCTGTGCAGATTCCTGCAGGCGTTACGAGATGACCTCCGGCTGTGCGGATTTCAGGGCCTTTCCAAGCTGTCCTAACTTTCTTTAACTTCGCGGCGAACGACCCACTGATGACAGAATAGTCGGCTCCAGTATCGACGAGAGCGGTCACACTGTGGCCGTCGATAAGAACGTCGAGGTCGCTAATTCGCCGTCTCGCATTACAGTTAGGGCGTGGCGTCGGGTCACGGCTGCGTCGGCTTGTTCCGCTGCTTCCCTGTTGCGTCGTCAGGCCACCTTCGGTAAGTGAGCTTTCGCCGTCAGGGCTTTGCCTGTTTGGCGTTGTGTTCGGAAATCTCCGTCGCGGCGTCGTCGTCGTCGGAGGATCTTCGGTAGTTCGTCGCACAGCAACCGCACCTCCACCGGTTGCTGCCCTTAGTTTCCCGGATACGGGCTAGGAGACCGGCCCCGCGTTGGGCCAGAGTACTGTTGGTGGTGCGGTGACGTGCGGCGGCTGGGCGACGGCGAACGCGAAGGGCTTCGTGGTGTCCACCGAGTTCCTGTCAGGTAGTCGGCGATGTCACGTGGTCGTTCTCCTGGCTGTGGACGCGGTGCGTTGACGGCGAAGCCACGCAGTCCCATCTGTCGGTACTGGCAACGGCGGTATGTGTGTCCGGCCTCGCCGCAGTGGTAGCAGAGCGGGCGATGGTCAGGGGTGCGCCAGACGTCAGTCTTCCTCGGTGCACTGCGCTGGGCCGCTGGCGAACGGTATGACGTCGGTGGGGGTGGTGGCGGCGGTGGCGTCTGTCGACGGAAGTGCGATGGGGCAGCGTTTTGGCGTGGACGGGGAGGAGCGTTGTGGCGCAGTGCAGCGGCGTAGCTCATAGCTTCCGGCTCGGGCAGCGGTGCGTGGGGAATTTGAAGCGATTGCCGAACTTCTTCTCGCACAATGTCGGCGATCGAATCCACTTGAGGCTGCGCCGAAGGCAACAGCTTGCGCAGCTCCTCCCGCACGATCGCTCGGATCGTTTCACGCAGGTCTCCGTAGTTACTGACTTGAGCAGCAGCGCAGTCTGCAGTCAGGCGACGATTATACTGTCTGGTGCGCATGTCCAGGGTCTTTTCAATAGTGGTCGCTTCGGCTACGAATTCTTGGACGGTTTTCGGTGGGTTTCTCATCAGCCCCGCGAAGAGCTCCTGTTTGACCCCTCGCAAGAGGAAACGAACTTTCTTTTCCTCAGGCATGTCTGGGTCAGCGTGACGGAATAGGCGGGTCATCTCCTCTGTGAAAATTCCAACCTTTTCGTTTGGTAGCTGAACCCGGGTCTCGAGTAGAGCAGCGGCCCTCTCTTTGCCATCGACGCTTGCGAACGTTTGAAGAAATGCGCCGCAGAAGACATCCCACGTTCGGAGCGTGGACTCCCAATTCTCTAGCCAGGTCCTTGCGGTGTCTTCCAGGTAGAAGTACACACGACGGAGCTTTTCTTCATTGTCCCAGTGGTTGAGGGCGGCCACACGGTCGTATGTTTCTAGCCAGGTTTCCGGGTCTTCGAATGATGACCCATGGAAAATTGGTGGTTCCCTGGGTTGATGCATGACCATCGTGGGCTGGGACGCTGCGGTTGTCATTGTCGCTGCAGTCGCGGTCATGGCTTTGGTCTTCCGCGGCTTGTCGTGTAGAAGCCCGTACTCCGGTGGTAGCCCTTGCTGTCGGCGGCTTGTTCGCTGCTCCTGGTTGGCGTCGGTGTCTTCTCCGCGACGTGGGCTGGGTTCACGGCTTGACGGGGGCGTCCGGTACATGAACGAAGCAGCACCTCCACCAAATGTCACGGGGTCGTGACGTGGCCGAAGACAGGAGACTTCTTGTTGGAATTTAACTGTTTATTTGGGCGAACCTGTGCCCGGTAAACAGAAAGTCCAATTACAGCAGCAGTCTCGCACATATAGCAGTCTCAAACTGATAGCGGCGAACGGAGCGTCGGCCTTCGATCAACAACTGACAAGCGGCGAAGCGCGTCGGCACTTATACTCCCGCCGTCGAATGTTCTAGTGCTATCGCTGGCGGCGGCGTGCGTTCCAGAACAATCTGTACCATTCGCACAGTGGGCGTGATCTTATCGAAATGATCTACTACAGTCCGGAACCCTCTAGAAAACTGCAGGCGCGGTTTGCGCTGAGAATCGTGTGGTGTTTTGGGACGATAACAAAAACTTGGGAAATGGAACGTGGCAATATAGATAGGTATACTGACTCAACGGGCAAAATGATCATGGATTTGTGTGAAAGGCATAATTTGATCATTTGCAACAGTACCGAGAAGTGTGAAGGGAAAATAATATGGGAAGTAGGAAGGCTGCAGTCAACGATATATTACGCACTGATGTCACATAGGATGTATGATAAGCTCAGGGGAATGCACATAGATGAAGGTTGCTCCAGAAGTCTGGGTAGTGATCGCAAACGTATCAAGCTAAGTTATGGAAGAGGAGCAAAAGTGGGAAGGAGACAAGATGAGCAACTACAGGAAAATTTTAATTTAGAAACGCAAATAGCAATTGCTACTAAACAAATTGAGAAAGTAATCACTGAGGATAATAAAAATATGTGGACATACACAAATCGAATTAGACTGTTTAGGCTAGAGCTTGCTAAGGCACGTGACAAGTCACCCCGGAAAAGGAGACACAAGCCCAACAGTTGGTGGGATGAGGAAGTTAAGAGAGCCATAGAAAAACGTCAGGGAGCCTCTAGGGAACACGGACATGCTAAGCAACGCGGTGAACCGACAGATGATGTTGAAAGAAAATGGGAAATCTTTCTAAGCTCTAGAAGGGAAGCACCCCTCGTGATCAATGAAAAGATTAGAAGAAAGGGTGCTCAGTTGCTGGCAAAAGTGAATAAAAAGGACAGAAAGGCAGAACTATCTAAACTCCCTAAGAAATGAAACAAATCTAGAGCAGACGTTTATAACTACAGCTCAAGGTGCTAGGCTAGAAGGGGACGAAGCTATTGAATATACCGGGTGTTCAAAATTAAGCTTTATGATTTTTTTAAAATTAGGCGCTCGAAGGCACGTGAGAACCACTTGTGCAAATAAGTTAAGCGGCCAGGGGGACAGAAAGTTAGATGATAATTATCGCTGTCAGCAGCCCAATTAACTAAAATTTAATAATTAACTTTTTACTGGCTGCGGTAAGTTGGCATGTTTATATTGAAAAAATGTAGGCAGTGGTGTTTGTACACAGTTTCAGTTGGAAGATTTTTTCTAGCACGCCTGTGTTCCGAGATATCCGGCTCCAAAGTTTAATTGTCTTTCGCACGATTACGCATGCAAGAGGGTGAGGGTCCGCGCAAAGCTCCTCCCTAAAGTGACGCATCTGTTGCGTGTGGTGTTTAGTGTGTGAAGAGGGTGGAAGCGTAGGCATAGGTGATAGCAATTACCCTTGCCCTCTTCGGCCGTCGAAATCAAAAATCGAAGAACGCTTGCAACCAGTGTCGTAACACGCAACTGCAGAGCCTCTAACGATAGTGGCAGATACCATGCCGAGATAATGGTGCGAGCGGAGAATCTGGATGCCAGTGCGCGTGCGTAATAATCACTAGAGAAGCATGCGTGGTCGTTGCCTGGGCTACGCGAATAGCGTGACTGCTGATGTCCGAGTACTGTAACTTTTATTGAAACAAGAGCAACAACTCCACCAATAATAACTGAAACAGTTTTATCCTTGCTAACGCATATTTCCTGCTGCTACATAAGCATATTTCGGTCATGCACAAATCTCATCGAAACTCTTCACCTCTCAAGACGTCAATGCCCCAAAAAGTGTTCAAAATGCCTGCCTTCGGCAGCAACGCAAAGCATGAACCGCTGTCGCGTCGACTCGATGACTCGGCGCAGTACTTCTGCAGGAATACTCGCACAGGCAGATGTTATCCTGTCCTTCATGTCATTAACATCGCTGGGCTCTGTTACGTAAACTCGATCTTTAACGTAGCCCCAAAGGAAAAAGTCGAGCGGAGAAAGGTCAGGTGATCTTGGTGGCCAAAACATCGCTCCTGCGCGCCCAATCCACTGTTGTGGAAAACGTCTGTCCAACCAGTTCTTCGCCCTGGTAGAAAAATGTGGTGGTGCTCCATCGTGCTGAAACCATACTTGGCGCAGGTCATTCAGGGAAAGACTGCAGACAAGATCATCAATGACAACACCTAATATTTCTTCTGTGTACATCTTTCCGTTCAAGTTGTCCTCAAAAAAGTGAGGTCCGATGATCCTGTCCCCGAGTATGCCGCACCACACATTCACACTCCAGCGAACTTGATGCTTGTGCTGCCTCAGCCAGTGTGGGTTTTCTTGTGCCCAATAATGGGCGTTGTGAAGATTAACACTTCCATTTCGGCAAAACCGAGCTTCATCAGTCCAAATTATTCTGTGCAAAAAGTCATTTTCTTGATCAGTTTTGATGAGGCCCCAATTGCAGAAGTCAACTCGCCTTTCAAAGTCCGCCTCATTTAGGTCCTGATGAAGGTAAACGTGATATGGATGGAACTTGTGCTTTCTTAAAACATTTGTGACTGTTCCGATGCTGCGACCGCACTGATCGGCAATCTGTCGGATGCTGAGCTCTGGCATCGAGGTTACGCACGCGACAACGTCGATTTCAAAGTCTTCATCGACGATTGCCTTCCTGGTCCGTCTCGGAAGGTGGACAGAGCCTGTTGTGCAGAAGCGTCGAAACAGGTTTGTGAAAGTGGGCCTTGTTGGAAGGGGACGGTGTGGGTGGCGAGACGCGTAAAGCTCCATTGCTAACGAAGCGTTGCCATTCATTTCAGCCATTGCAAGCACCACGTCTACTTTTACTTTGGTAGAATACCTCACGCCAGAAGCAGCCATATTAGCTCGAAAGGACTCCACGTGGATTTCCTTGGTAGACCTTCAATGCAGAGACGCTGTGCTCTAACCGGAGGCACCCTAGTGCAGGACGGTCCTGCTAACGCGTTCACAAGAAGATGTCTCAGTGTGATCTAAAGTCACGAAAAAACGTCGCGAAAAATGGTCTCCTGTTATCGCGTTCATCAGGATCATGCGTAAGGCTCATGGCGCACCGCGCTGTCACATTTTGATTTCGCCGGCCGAAGAGGGCAAGGGTAATTGCTATCACCTATGCCTACGCTTCCACCCTCTTCACACACTAAACACCACACGCAACAGATGCGTCACTTTAGGGAGGAGCTTTGCGCGGACCCTCACCCTCTTGCATGCGTAATCGTGCGAAAGACAATTAAACTTTGGAGCCGGATATCTCGGAACACAGGCGTGCTAGAAAAAATCTTCCAACTGAAACTGTGTACAAACACCACTGCCTACATTTTTTCAATATAAACATGCCAACTTACCGCAGCCAGTAAAAAGTTAATTATTAAATTTTAGTTAATTGGGCTGCTGACAGCGATAATTATCATCTAACTTTCTGTCCCCCTGGCCGCTTAACTTATTTGCACAAGTGGTTCTCACGTGCCTTCGAGCGCCTAATTTTAAAAAAATCATAAAGCTTAATTTTGAACACCCGGTATAAAAACAAGCGTGACAGAAAAATTTCAACAAAGAATTGCCTTATGCACCACAATAGACCGGGATGGATCAAGTGGCACAATGGCTCCATTTTCACAACGAGAGTGGAAAAGGGCTGAGAAGAAGGTTCCAAGTAGTACATCAACAGGCCCATATGGCATTCCAATTATGCTGATAAAGACATTGGGTCCGAAGTCTAAACAGACTTTGAGAGAGGCAGTGAGTAGAACTATAATCAATGGTGAAGTCCCTGATGGATGGAAACTTAACAGGATGAGCATGATTTATAAAGGAAAGGGGACAGATAACATAAATAACTACCGTACCATAACAGTTACTTCAGTGGTGTACAGGCTGGTGATGCAGATTATAAAGAAAAGACTGCAGGCATGAATAGAGGAGGAGGGGTTGCTGGGGGAACTGCAGAATGGGTTTCGGAAACAGGAGATTGGAAGACAATCTGTTCTCACTGAGGCAGTGCATCGAAATAGCAGAAAAGGAACTCAGGCCCCAGTGGCTAGCATTTTTGGATATCAAGGGAGCGTACGATAGCGTGGTTCAAGAGGACTTGTGGGGAATACTCACACACTGGGTGTGGAAGATGGAGGCACTAATCTTTTAAAGGAAATCTATAAAAGTAACAAGGTAGTTATAAAGTAGAAAACACAGGTATCCAAGCCCACAGAGGTGAAATCGGGACTTAGACAGGGTTGTCCACTGTCACCCTTGTTATTCATGATGTACCTACAAGGATTAGAGGCCAAATTAGAGGGAAGCAGACTTGGCTTCAACCTCTCTTTAGTCAAACAAGGAAAACTCATTGATCAGGCACTACCAGCATTAATGTACGCAGATGATATAGTGCTAATTGCGGACAACAAGGAAGATTTGCAGAGATTGATGAACATCTGCGGTAATGAGGGAGATAGGTTAGATATTAGATTCAGTAAGGAAAAATCAGCAGTCATAATTTTTAATGATAACGAAGGTAGTGAGCTTAGAATACAGGAAGTCACTCTAGAGATAACAGATAAATACAAATATCTGGGCGTATGGATAAACATTGGGACCGAGTACCAAAGGGAACACGAAATATACGTGACGACTAAAGGTAACAGGAATGCAGCAGTGATGAAAAATAGGGCACTGTGGAATCACAATAGGTATGATGCTGTGAGAGGAATATGGAAAGGGGTCATGCATCTTGGGCTGACGTTCGGCAATGCGGTCTTGTGCATGAGTTCAGAAGTTCAAGCAAGATTAGAAATTAAGCAATGTGGAATAGGTAGGCTTGCTTTAGTAGCTCACGGGAATACACCAAATCAGGGACTACAAGGTAATATGGGATGGACATCATTTGAGGGCAGGGAAGCTAGCAGCAAGATAAAATTTGGGAAGCGATTGAGAGAAATGGGGGAGGAGCATTGGGCTAGGAAGGTTTTCAGCTACTTGTACATGAAGAATGTCGATACAAAATGGAGGAAGCGAACCAGGAAATTGACTGGTAAATAGTTAGAAAACAGCAGGTGGCGAAACCAAAAAGAAATATCGGTTAAGAAGAAAGTGAAGGAAATGGAGACTGACATGTGGAGAATTGGCATAATTAAGAAGTCCGCACTAGAGATCTATCAAACTTTTAAGCAGGAAATTGCCAAAGAAAGGATCTATGATAATACTTGGGGTAGTTCTCTACTGTTTGAGGCCAGGACGGGAGTATTGCGAACCAGGACATATCGGGCCAAATACGAAGGGGTAGACACAGTATGCAGTGCCTGTGGAGGGGAAGAAGAAACTGCCGAACACTTTATAATGTTCTGTAAAAGGCTTCACCCTATAGTTCAGGATGATGGCACAGAGTATTTCAAAACACTGGGGTTTAGGGACAGGGCGGGAAAAATAGACTTTAAGCGGGTAGACTTAACTAGAAGGAGGTTATCTAATTGGTGGCTAAAGTCAAGGCTCGAGTGAAAATAAACCCTTCACTGCAAAGTACCCGTCCTGAACTTCACTATTTAAAGTAAAAAAGATAAATCTAGTGGTTAGTTCAGTAAGTATTATGGCTAGGTGGCGTTAGCCGCCGCCCATCTAAAGGGTACAACGACACACATCCATCCATCCATACATACATACATCCAGGACAGGAGTATTGGGAACCAAGACATATGGGGCCAAATGCAAAGGGGTAGACACGGTATGCAGTGCATGCGGAGAGGAAGAGGAAACTGCCGAACACTTGATAATGTTCTGTAAAGGGCTTCATTCTATAGTTCAGGATGATGGCGCAGAGTTTTTCAAAGCACTGGGATTTAGAGACGGGGAGGGCAAAAGAGACTCTAGGCGGGTAGAAATAACTAGAAGGAGGTTATCTGATTGGTGACTAAAATCAATGCACGAGTGAAAAGTAATTTCTTCACTGCAAAGTACCAGTCCTGAACTTCACTATTTAAAGGGAAAAAAAAAGATAAATCTAGTTGTCGGTTCACTAGTGAAGTGAAGTAAAATGAACTTTATTCGGTCCTGGAGAACTTGTCAGACGGCCCCTTAAGAGGTGTCCGCCGCAGTTGCTGGCCGCGTCCACGCCAGGACTGGAAGACCGTGGCCCTCCGCCCGTTCGTAGGCCTCCTGGACTGCCGAGTATTGGACTGAGAGTTCGGGGTTTTTGTGAGCCCTCTCCCAGTCTTCTTCTGTGTTGAACTTTGCGCCATGTAACGCCGGGCACTGCCAGAGCATGTGAGCGAGTGTGCAGTTATGTGCCTCACAACTAGGGCATCCTGGAGTAATGCCATCAGCAAAGTGGCTGAATGTGCTACGAGATGGGAATGAACCTGCCTGTAGCATCCGAAGAACCGACGACTGTGGCCGAGTGAGCTGCGAATGTGGAAGCGGGTACCTCCGCCTAGACAACTGATAACGGGACGTCACTTCGTTAAAGGTGCCAAGTGGATCTTTAAAGTTATCCGCGAACCCATCTCCGTACTCGCCCGGACCGCCGCGGCACGTGATTTCTCGCGCATGGTTATGGGCGAGTTCGTTGGCGTTGGGAAGGGTCGGATGCACCTCTGAGCCCATGTGGGCCGGAAACCAGGTGATTGTGTGGTGGCCTAATACACCCCTGGAATTTAGAATAAGTATTACGGCTAGGTGGCATTAGCCACCGCCCGACCTAAAAGATACAGCCATATCAATCCATCCGTCCACTATCCTTGGTTTCGCTATTGATTTCACATTTGCGCGGCGCTGCTTTTGCGGTCACTGGTTCTTTTTCGATGTCCAAAAATTCTTTGTGACCTTCTAAATGCACACCAGAAATAAGTGTATATTTTGTTCTCCGGGCTAACGGGTTCATTGTGAAAGATAAAAGCCATCGACCCATCAGCGGCCCATGACGTTGGTAAAAACACTGTTAACTTGATGTAGTGCTGGCTCTGCTTGAGCCATTTACGCCCAACCGCCTCAAAGCAGTGTGAGAGCGAAGCGACCTTTCAGTGCAAATTATTCAAAGAGCACGTAATATCGTGCTTTTCAATCAGCTGTCTTCTGAGCTAGGGAGTTTTAGGATAGCCTATGCAAAGGTTGCAGGCGAACGTCGGTTTGAATCGCGTCGTCTAGCGACCCAAAATAGCCGTGACCCTCCGCGCCGCGCTATTAGACGAGACTGGGGCTGCGCAGGTTTGCGTGCATTGGTCACAGAATACCTACACTGGTAGAGGTGTGATGTGTTCTCTCGGCGTGCCATTTATAGACGATTACTTTTTTTAGTAAGCCTGCCTTTCTTTGGCACTCTATTCTGTCAACAGTAAATTGTCAGTCCTTTTTAATACTGCCCTCTAGCAAACCCATCGCAATTGATTTGCCTGCCAGTTACAGTTGAATAACTACACCAAAAAACTTGTTCAGTGCTCCTAATACCCTTAAAGTAAAAAGGTAGTGTAGGACTTAAAATAAAGGTTAATTTTGAGCTTTGCTCGAGCTTATTGTAGTTGAGCGAATACAGGTTGGTGAAAGCGCCAACGGCACTCTCTCTGGCTGACAATCTAGTTTATATATATACTCCCTCTCACACAATACGTATGAAAAGGCGTGGAAAGTCGGTATTGGGATAACAATCAATACAACTATGAAAGCGAGTGAAGGAACAGTTACAGTTCAAATAGGAAGATCGGCGCTAGTTATTGTAGAAGCGCTTCTAAGCGTATGGAAGCAACTGCTTATATTGCTCAGGCGTCTAAACGAGCAAAAGCTAGCTGTTTGCGGCATACGTATTTAGAAAAAAGTCAGTTAAGAAATTTAGAAAAAGTTAAGAAATCAGAACATAGCCTTTATTGAAAGGTAAAAAAACGCCAGACCTGCGCAGAAGGCGAATCACAGTCACAGCGAAAGCTGGAAGTGCGGCCTTTCAGAAAGAATTATTGAGTAATTGCTGCAAACACTTGCTTTATGCCCACTACGGCATTAATAATAAAAATTTTAGGGTAGGGCCGGCATTTGTTATGCTATTTTTCGTCATTATTTTGAGAAGCGTGGTATGCGCTAAACTATTGCGAGAAATTTTGTGCCAATTAGTCATGCAGTGGCTGACGACGATGAGGAATTACGCCTGAAGTGGGTATGCGCCCCAGTCAATAGCTGAACAAAAACAAGCTTCTGAAATGAGTTGAATCATTGGACGACCCACTCACGCTATTTGCATTGTACGACAACTGCTTGTTTTTTTGCTGTTTTAAAATGCTATAAAGTCGTATTAACGAGATTGCTTTCCCGACACCAAGCCTGCCTAAGGCAAGTTCCCGGCGGGCCCGGGAGACACGAGAAAGACCTTTCCAACGACAGGTCACAGAAATCGTCATGGCGATCCGTCGAAGCTTGACAACTTCTGTAAGGAGCACCCTCAAGGGTTCACCTGATTTTGTCGAAAGAAAGTCGACCACATCTTGAAATGTGACAAGAATCGTTGCACGTTGCTTTCCTATGTCAAGTAACATATTGCGGTGAAGCTGAAGATGCACAGCATTGAGATCTCCTTTGTAGCACTCACATAGATACGTGCAGTCAGCATCACCGGTTACGAACTGCTCGACTTGCTTCATGCGATACCACATTTCTGACGGAGACCGCGTGCGCAGTGATGCATGCACCATGTCAATAACTGAATAAAACCGCTGCCGGTGCAAAGCTTCGAGGGAATTAGTCATGGGGGCGCCAACCTTCATCATATCGACGTGCTGCAGGCACCGGTCTTTTAGAAACTCTTGTGGCCCCGATGTCCATTTCACGCGCTTCATCAGACACATCCGCCCAAAAACTGAAAAAGTCATGGCGTAGTTGACCGATGCTCTCTAAAACGGCCTTAACTAAATGATGTGCATAAGTGAACTGTGGGCTTTTCTTTTGGAGAGCGTAGTTCACAATTTCCAACCTCTCAAAGACAAGAAGCATGAGCCTCAGTAGAAATTAGGTGTCTAACTTTTTGAAGTGTTTGTGTGTGACCTCTCGCTTTGGCACCCTTGTCATTTTTCTCTTCCGATGAAAGAGTAAAAAGAAGTCTCATTTACATGCTTCTATGAGTGTAGCCAACTAAAATATGTGTGATGTACATAGTGTCAAGTCACGCAAAATAAACTGCACATATCAACATATTCGCACAGCGCAAGACTATGAGTAGTTATGGCGTAACTACGAAAGAAGAGTCAGGGACAGGAAAGAGCGCTGACTTCAACTGAAATTTCATTAGCGAGAAGGCTCAAAATATATACTCGTGACAGAAAGCAGCACATCACAGCACAACCTATTGCATCACAGCCAAAAAATCAATACCTCATGAAGTGGGTAGAACACCACACCTCAGCGCAAACTAACAATCTATTGCGTCGAAGCCAGATACAATGAGGAATCGCCAATCATTGTTTCAGAAATGCTCTCCTGTGGCCACTCGTCACTGGTTTCCCTGATCATGTGCTGGTTTAAGTGGCAGAAAAGTTGCTTAGGACCATTAAACAGGGACATGAAGCACAAGTGAACTGCGTGGCCAGTAACTCAAAGCGCGTGGCTGTGATTTCCTATCTACATATGATTTCTCACAATTTGAAAAATATAGATGATAAGGTTGATGTGAAGGTTGTTTTCTCTGCTCCGGAAAAGCTTTCAGTGCGCTGTAAACGCGTGAATGCACAGTCCACACGAAGGAGCTGCTGCACAATCAAACATAGGAAGTTATTCGTAGCATGCGTGATGGCTATCAGTTATTTGATCCCGTTGTAATGCGGCAAGATGAATGTAGCGAAGCACGAAAACAGGAACAAGAAAAAAACTGCGTGCGGCGGCGGCCGCAAGAAAGCGCGCCGTCGGAAGTCTAGAGCTTTTCCCGTTACTGGTGAGGCGTGTCCTAAACATTTTAAACGACTACACCGTACGTCCTGGCAGTATTGCACCGCATTTGCACCTCAAACTACCGTCTTTAAGTCAGCAAAAGCCATTTTTATTCAGTGCGTCTCGATACACAGGCATTTTTTTTAAGATTTCCACCCGCAAAAGCATGCTGCACACTCAAGTATAAGTAAAAATGTTAAGACGTAGCCTAAAGCGCATCTTAAAACGATATCAAGCCCTTTCAGCAGAAAAGCTAGTGTGGAGGCTAGTTGGAACATACTGCAGGAAAAGGCTGCGCTACAAAGTTGAGGACGAAAAACTGGACTGGCACAGGGAAAGCGCATGTAACAACTGAAGTTTATTGAAATAAATAGCAAGAAAGGTGGAGTAAGATACAAGGGGGTGGGCACTGCAAGCAAACCATGCATGAACCTATCGGGGTGCTATCTATGCCGTAATACACATGCTTTCATCAAACTTTTTTTTTTCATTTTATTTTTCTCTGTAAACACGCCACTTGTCTATCTGAAAGTGCTATCGAACGTACGCTAACGCATGGGCCAAACTTCCCAAACATCATATAGTAAGCTTCAATGATTGTTCTCCTGATTTTATCTTTTCTGTGAGCCAAAGTGGTAGTATCCCCGAAGCTAGGTTGACACCTGCAATCATAGGAGTGTTGAGCAAGATTTCTTTCTTTGGCACGCCTACTACACAAATTACTGTGTTCCTGTAGCCTTATATTAAGGCACCTGCCCGTCTGCCCAATGTAAAATGGACCACAGCTCAAGAAAATCAAGTACACCACTCCAGCCCTGCACACAAGAAATTTTTTTATGTGCCTAACCCTACATGCTTCTTCTCTGGTGTCGCCTTCAGAGCCTTCAGCGTTAACTTTTTTAGACAAGCCTACCAGATAGTTGGGTGTAGAGAAAACTACTTGTACACCATACTGGGAAGCCACCTTCTTTAATTTATGCGCTACTGTGTGCGTGTACACAGATGCGCTTTCCCTGCCCCAGTCCAGTTTCTCGTTCTCAACTTTGCAGCGCAGCCTGTTTCTTTCCGCAGTGCAGAGACAATGTGCGATCAGCAACTAATCACCCTTGGTAAGTGATCGCATCACTCTTCGTGTGAGTGGCACAATCGCTCACATATTAACGCGTATAGTGGTGTAAACTCGTTAAGTGACAGTTTTAATGGGGCATCTGCAACAACCCTGCGAACACATGCTAAAGTTGGAAATGGCTGGCAGCCTACTTCTGCAGAGCTACTGCAGATGCCCAGCTTGCACTGTGCAATTAGTACCTACGAAAACAGTACACTCTCTGTTAACAGGCGCACGTTGTCTGTGTCCGCACCTCCATAATTATTCCTTGATCTGATCTTCACTTCGAGCACGGAACCATGCGTGGTTGCCACAGAGAATACGCATGTTCTCTTGAACTCAAAGCTACCAAGACATTGATTGAGCGATTCTTGAAAGGAGGAAAAAAAGGCACCTAATTTCTTCCTGCCTCTTAGGCGACACGGCGCAGTGCCACCAAGACATGCAACCGGCGCAACCAACACGACAAATTCAAAAAATGGATGAGACAGATAGAGAGAGGGAGGAGGCACTGGCGGTGACGCCACAGCTGTAGCCGCTCTGGTCGCGACGCGCGACCCCCCTCCCCCAGCAACTCCGGCCATTGCCTGGGCAACCCTAGACGGGGTGAGTGGGGAACACGGCAAGATGGTGTTGAAAGCAAATGCGCGGTACGTCTCTTGGGTCAGAGGAGAACCTGCAACAAAGGCGCCTAACAGCAAACGCGTGATATTCGACAATGAGGGCAATCGTAACGCACTTCGCGACTGTCCTACGACTCCCTTCTAAATGGCAACTCTTTCTCTTCTCTGCTTCTGCCTTTCAAAAGGGATCAAGTGAGTACGCCAATAGAATTAGCGCGTCAGAATTCTCTTACGACTCTCTCTCTCTTTTGTTTTTTTAGAGTGTATGCGATGACAATGTCTTGAGCACTGAAACATGTATTTCGTAGCTCCTTAGGGAGAAATTGTCAAATCTCAAATGCTTGAATGTCCGGAAGGCTTTTAACTGCATGAATTCACAGCCTGAACAAAGGAGCGAATTTGATGCGCCTTGTACCTTCTCTATACGGAGACAAAAACACTGCATCCATTCGGGTTTCTAACGTTCTCTACATTTCTACAAGTACTAGATTCCCGAGTACACAAATTTCAACTATGCATGCCTGTTGCAACCTCAACTGTATAGAAACCAAGAACATTTCTTGGAGAGTTGAAACCAAAACTACGGAGTTAAGTCAATCCATGTTACAAGAAAGAAAATTTAACATGAAAACAGCGCTACGGGGTTATAACATGACAGATAACAGATAGAAAATACGCAGTTTGTAAGCTAATTTTAGAAAATCTCGTAACGGAATAAGCATGTTAGAATATGCGAGTAATTTGAAGCTATATTAAAAGTACACATCCCAGGAATTAGTTAATGTTTATAATTCTTTATTACATGCGGCTCATGACGCAACAAAAAAATAGTGACCAAACAATAATTGAACAGATTTTCATGTGTATTTTAAATAAATGAGTGAGGACACGTTTGAAAAAGAATACGTGCATGCTCACGGTCCAATTAACCAAACCATACAATTTGGGTACAAGTCTTTACTGCATCATCTAACCTGTTAGACTGAACTTTCACGTCCTCATTAGCTTGTAACTGTGTTTCAAATACACTTGATGTAAGGTTAATTATCTCAATGCGCTGAATCAATACGCTTAACTTGTATGTTAACTTGTCAACACGTAATAAATTGTGCATTCAGAAACGAGGGTACTAGATGATTTGCATAGGTACCATCTTTTTTCCAAAGCGTTTGTACAAGCCTGAGACTAGAACGTAAAATCATTGTAGTGAAAACTTGCCTGCGTCGATAGTACTTCACTAACCGGGCAGCACACAGCAGGCGAGGAGGCTCGCCGAGCAAGACATCAAAACACAAAAAGTAAAAAAAAAACATATTGGTGATAAGTATATATATCGGGCTGGTGCCTACGAAGCGGGCCTATTTGCTGTTATCACGTTGCACTTTCGAAATAATGCACATTTTCAGCTTTGAATGCGACTATCTCAAAACAAGCTTTTTTTTACTTATGTTTATCTCCACAGCCACGATATCTAAATTTACAGACTTCGGCCAGTATTTAAATAACGTAATAAATAATATGCCGAAGCAGAATTACTGTTAGTGCGAGGAAGCGTACTTCTTCAACATGACATTTGATTGCGATTACCGAGCGATATAGGTAAAAAAACACCAAATTTTTGTTACAATTCTGAGTGCTAAATCTCTCTCAGTAAGATGTGCAATGGCTTATGATCACAATGATAGCAAAATAATTACTGTGCTTTTTATGATTATAGAGAAAAATGTAAAAATTTCGCCTAAAATACATGGTGGTTAGAGGACTAACCATGTCTCCTCAAAGGGGCCCTTGAACACTATGCAACCCCATTATGTTTCATTCGTGAATTGTGTAGACTGAAGTACAGACAGGCTAATGCAGGAAAAACGGTAGTGATAACGACACACAGTCTGAAGTTATTTGACTTAGAATATTAAAAAAATACAAGAAAAAAAATGCCGAATTTCAATTCAGCTTTCACAGGGTCACTTGACCACATTTCACTTGCCCGTGACGCCAGAGAGTTGCCCAAATGAAATAAGCTGGAAGCGCCTACATAGAGCAAGCTTGCACCTCACTGTTTTTTTTCCCTAAGTAATACTGACCTTGTTGCCAAAGTAACAAACCTGGTGCTTTTCTTGCCAGAACGTGAGTGGGAGCTACTGTGTCGAAATGAGGTATTTTCTGCTGTTTTTCACAATATTCCGAGTCACTTCCTCCTCTTATTCTGAGAAGGGAACTTAGAACGACCAAGACAGTGAAGTGCTGTTGACCCTTCGCGCGTTGTTCGGTGAGCCACCCAACGAACAACAATGATGCATTGCACCCCTTCAACAGCGCACATGCAGGAAGAGACGGCTCGCAAACTCCCCAAAGCAAGAAGAAAAATTGACAGAGAGGTCCTTTGTATGGACCTCAGACCCATGCAAGCCAAAAATCCAGTGGCGATATGGCAGCAGTGTCTCTGTCATGCTTTGTAGTCACAGTGGTCTTTTTTTCTTGTGGCAACGTCTGTTTTGAATTCAATGAAAAAGTGCCGAGACGAAAAATGAAACAGATTAGTAACCTCAGTTGTGATCCTACACCGCGATCACTTCTAACGCTACATTTATCTAATCATATGACGGCAACCTTCCGGCGTCATTTTTAGCCGCAAAGTTCTGACAAGCACCATTACGTGATGATGCGGTCAACAGCAATTTAGTGGCTTTATTGCGGGATTAAAATACTGAATCATTTGATATCTGTGCTTAGACCTATGCTAAAATTTCCTCCAGCTATAAATCTATGCAAACCACAAATTAAAAATAGTGCTTCAATAGTGCTAGAGGGCCCTTTTAAAGGGGTTCTCTAGCACTTTTTACAACCTCATAGTTTAAATTTTTTTCTAGCTGTTTGTGTACACTAAATACTTAAGAGATAAGTGTCGCAAGAAAGGCAGTGATAGGGGCAGGCAGCGCAAAGTTAATCAGCGTAGAGATATCAAAATACAATGAAATGGACGCTTACCCTCAACTCGATTTTTGCGGGTTCACCTGACCCGTGGAGGGCTCCGAAAATTTCGATCACCAGTGGTTCTTTATCGTGCATGCAAATCTAAGTGCACGGGCCTCCAACATTTTCGCCTCCATCGAAAATGCAGCCCTCGCAGCAGGTATTCGATCCCATGACCTTCGGTTTAGCAGTTGAGCGCTATATATAATCACTAAACCACTGCGAAGGGCACATTGCACTTGCTGACAAGGCTATTCTGGCAAGTAACACATGCAGCCAGCCTTGCTTGGTCATTGGCAGAGCGCCGTTGATGTAATAGACGATGCCATGTTACGTTTATAGAAGATGGTATAGCCCCGACGATGAGCTCCATCTACACCTCTTTGCTGCTGAGAAGGGTCACAAAACCTAGCACGAAACTAAACGTGGGTTGTATGGAACTTCCTTTCTACAGCACTTTTTTTTAACGTCTTGTGGCAGCATTTTCAAGTTGTACAGGTGCTCAGTTCTGTCACAAATGTTAAACAACGGTTTGTTTTCGGGCCCATGGGGAAAATCCTGTACGCCTTGCACCATTTGGTTAGTTGATTCTATGTCATTGGATCATGTTTTTTGTTAAGCGGTGTTTCCGTGACAACGATAGATTCCAGTGGACACAAGAAAAGGAACATTCTGTTCACAAGTGCATATGTCTCACAAGGCTGTTCTTTCAACTGAACGATGCATTACGTCAAACACAAGGGCCACTCTATTGAGTGAGTGCGCATGTGTTCGAAGAGAGAGCCTTTTAGTAAGAAGGGTTAGTTGCAGCGAACACAGGAAAAGGGCCTCTCTAGTGTGTTGGTGCAGATGTGCTCACTGAGGTGGCCTTTTGTTGACAATAATACACAGCAGTGGACAGAGAAGGGAAGATTTTCTGTGTGAGTGCAGATGTGTTTAATGAGCCCGCTTTCATTGAAAACAATGCATTATAGGGGACGCAGGAAGTTAGCACTCTATAGGCAGATGTGTCCCATAAGGCTGTCTCCACAAAGTAGGCATTGCAGTAGAGACAAGAAAAGGACCGCTAACGAGTGTGCATGAGGATGTGTCTAACAATCTTGGCTTTCTGCACAAAGGACGCATCGCAGTGAACGCAGAAGAAGGGTCACTCTGCTGTGTGAGTGCGCACGTGCTGATTTTGGGTGTTTTTCACAGAAAAGATTGCATTGCAGTGGATACAGGAAAAGGGATGCTATCCAGTGTGGATAAGGATGTGTTTTACAAGGTTGCTTTTCGACACAAAGGACGCATCGCAATGGCTACAGGAGAAAGGACGCTCTCCTGTGCGAGTGTAAATGTGCTCACTTAAGTGGTGGTTCTACGTAAAATATGCAGTGCAGTGCAGTGGACAGAGGAAGAAAGACACTCTTTTGGGTGAGTTCGCATGTGATCACTGAGGTTGCTTTTCACAGTAAAGGATGCATTGCAGTTGACACAGGGAAAGGGCCGCTATCCAGTACGCACACGGATGTGCCCTGTGAAGTTGCTTTTCCGCATAAAGGACGCATCACAGTGGGCACAGGAGAAAGGACGCTCTCCTGTGTGAATGAGCATGTGCTCACGTAAGTAGTGGCTCTGTGTAAATGATGCTTTGCAGTGGACACAAGAGAAGGGCCACTCTCCTCTGTGTGTGCGGTTGTGTCGCCTGAGGGTGGTTCTCTCTGCGAAAGACATGTTGCACTTGACACAGGAAAATGGATGCGCTCCTGAGTGCTTGCGCATGTGCTTAACGAGGGTACTTTTCTGTACAAAAGAAGCATTGCAGCGAACACAGGAAAACAGATGGTCTCCTGTGTGCGTGCGCATGTGTTGCTCAAGGTGCCTTTTCCGCAGAAAGGATGCACTGCAGTTGACACAGGAGAAGGGGCGCTCTCCTGTGTGGATGCGCGTGTGCTCCATAAAGTGGCTTTTGTGCGTAAAGGATGCATTGCAGTGAACACACAAAAATGCAGACTTTCGGGTGTGCTTGCGGATATGGTGATCCTCGAGGGCCTCTCTCAGTAAAAAAACAGCATCGCAGTGGTCACAAGAAAAAATACCCTCGCCTTTGTGCTTGGGGATATGTGTTAGGAGGTCGATTTTGTGTACAAAAGACGCACTGCAGTGAACACAGGAAAATGGCCGCTCTCCTGTGTGAGTGTGCATGTGTTTAGTGAGGTCCCCTTCAAAGGAAAAGGATGCACTGCAGTGGGCACAGGAGAAGAGTCGTTGTTCCATGTGCGTGCGGATGTGTCTAACGAGGTTGTATTTCCTCGAAAAGGACGCATTGCAGTGGACACATGAGAAGGGGTGCTCTCCTGTGTGGGTGCGCACGTGAGCCTCCACCTTGGACTTGCACATGAATGCAGCTGGACAAAAGCGGCACTGGAAGGGGGGCTCGTCCTTATGTTTCCAAAGGTGCCTAATCATAGTTTTCTTGTCCAGGGTCACATAGGTGCACTGCTGGCAGGAATGAAGTCTGCCTCGTACAGACACCAGTGAAGAAGACGGTTCCAAGGACCTACAAGACAAGGAGCCTGCAAAACAATCGACAGCACACAAAGTAAGTGTAAATTATGTGTCTTAACTAGACTACAGCAGCAGGCAATACACAAAGGTGGCTGCACATGTAAGAGAAGTAGATGCTTATCTTGTCTCACACAAACAAAAGCTTCTTGCAACAGGGCACCGACGCAGCAAGTATTTTGAAAGTTTCCATCTTGCTGCAGGTAAATGCTATGGCCAACACATGCAAACACCAGGCGTGAAAAACAAGAATATAATTAAGCTATCATTGCAGTGCTATATCGAAAACTTCAAAAGCGTTTTAATGAACACTAATAAAAACTAGCCCATTAAACTACTTACTGTACTTCAGTTTGCAGAGAAGTATTCACAAAACACTGCACAAAGATCACCACTGCCTATCACAGCACATCAAGCATAATAAAAATTATGAGTAAATTATTATGTAGTGCAATGTGTAAAAGCAAAAAAAACACATTGTGCACTGCCACAGCAACTGTTTATATAATACTGCCACAGTTTACAAATTTTCCACAAACCTCCCGCAGCAGTGGTCTAGCGGCAAAAGTATTCGGCTGTGGACCAGCAGGTCGCAGGGTCGAATCTCGGCTGCGGCAGCTGCATTTCCGATGGAGGCGGAAATGTTGTAGGCCCGTGTGCTCAGACTTAGGGGCCCGTTAAAAAACCCCAGGAGGTCTAAATTTACGGAGCCCTCCACTACGGCGTCTCTCATTAATCATATGGTGGTTTTGAAACGTTAAACCCCACATATCAATAAAAAATCAAACGCCTCTGTACAGTTTCAATAAGAGCACAATTATAACCAAAGAACACAATGTCGTTTACGAATCATTAGTCGCATCTTGCAGTATCAAAGCAAACCACCACTACAGCACATTGGGGCAACCCATCTGCAAATCTATTTTCCTAAGCAAGGAGAGATATGTAAAAACGAAAAGATGCATTATTAAATGCTTACTCTGAACCATGAGACATTTGTAAACATGGTGTGTGTGCTGGAGCTGAAAATACAACAAGTGGACTTGTCGTTTTCAAGGCTTCTAGCCTCGACTTCGACATTCACACAGTGTTTACGAAACTTTTACCTCAAGCTTTTATTTTCCCCTTCTTGCCTTTTGTAATGGCTTCCAGTCTAAATTAGTAATTTGTAGCACAAGCGAAATTTTTTCATGTCGCAATTTAAGCACTTCAATAAAATTCATTACTTTCTCAATTTCAATAGTATTATGCACAAACATTGAAAAAAAAAGACTAGTAAATCTCATACATTTCAATGCTAGCATTCAGGAGAAGTCTAGGCATGGTCACATCATTATCACAAACTCAAGTTGATAATACTACAACTTAAGGTGTAAAATAGTAAATGACATTTATGTAGAATCTACTGCAATGCCCGTATTGCAATATGCAAAGAATGTAAATTTTGATTGCTATTCAACGGTGTGGGAGTAGAAGGCTCAACACAAACAATTATTAGTCAGGTGGAAGCGCTTATGTCTTGGCCATGGAGTCCTAGCTTCTCTGTGTTGTCTGCAGACCTGAAGTGCACTGCCAAATACATGCCCCCCCCCCCCCCCTTGCGACAAAGGCATTGCCATTGAGCAGTTTATCGGCTTGAGATGGCGTTGCCAGCGTCAACGTGAGCTGTCTTCGGATGGTCTATAAAAATTGCGTCTTTGCATCCGTTAACCTGGAGGGCCTACTCAGGATCGTGCTTGGACACTTTTTTTAAAGGAACACCAAAAGGTGCTTGTAACCGAGTGCAAGTAGCATCATGACAGATGAAGACATGAATGGTATGAAGCAAGGATGGGCTCATATCCATTTATTTATTTGTTTATTTATTTATTTATTTCGAATACCTTCAGGGCCCCAGCTGGCGTATTTCATGAGGGATGGGTATTATTACAGAATAAAAAAAGTAATTCGAGAGCAATCTTGAATTGATGCGGGTCGGAATGGTGCACGGTAGTTGCAGGCAGACGGTTCAAGTCCCGTGCAGTTGTCACAAAAAAGGAGCGAAGATGTGCGGTGCTTTGGGCTCGTGGAGGATACACTCCGCTTGAATGGTTTGTGCGGCTTGATGAGCGAATGGACTGGCAGGACGGCTGGAATTTCGATGGGGACATGATAAAATTTGTGAAAAAGGCATAGTCGAGATATGTGACGTAATTCTAGATTAGAAAGGTGAGCACGAGTTTTAAGTGTGGAAACACTGGAATTGTAGGTATATTCAGAGTAGATAAAATGCGCAGCACAGTTTTGAATTGATTCGAGAATGTTGGATAAGTGAGATTGGGGGGGATCCTAGACAGAACATGCATACTCTAATTTTGGACGAACAAGTGTGACATACGATACTAGTTTGTCTGATGGGGGCGCCAGTCTAAAGTGTCTACGTAGAAAACCCTGAGTGCGATTCACGGAGTTGGATATGTTAGTCACGTGAGCTGACCAGAAAATGTTACTTGAAAATGTGACACCAAGATATTTGTAAGATTCAGCGGGTAAGACTGCAGAGCCGGAAATGGTATATTCTGCTGACTGGTGATGGGGCCTGCGATGAAAATATACCAATGAAGTTTTCTTTATGTTTAAAGACATTAACCACTTATCACACCAGGATACAATTAGATTGAGGTCGTTTTGAAGTGTAGTAGTGTCTGCGCTGTTTGCTATGGGACGGTATACGACGCAGTCTGCAAAGAGGCGAATGCTTGAAGAGATGTTGAATAGAAGGTTATTAATGTAAATGAGGAAAAGTAATGGTCCAAGCACTGTACTTTGCGGCACACCAGAGATTACAGAGAAACGGCTAGACGAGACTGAGTTAGCATGCAGAAATTGTTGGCGATTGGTAAGGAAACTGCGAATCCAATTAAATACATTTGTATTAATGTTTAGACGAGAAAGCTATGTAGTAGCTGTTGATGCGGGACTTTGTCGAATGCTTTTTCAAAGTCTAAGAAGAGGGCATCAACAGGTATGTTTATGTCGAGGCTGGAACTGATATCATGATAAAATAAAGCTATGTCACATGAAAATCCTGAGCAAAAGCCGTGTTGACTGGAACGAAACTAGTTATTGCTGACTAAGAACTTGACAATGTTAGAATAAATCACATGCTCCATTAGTTTGGAGCAAATGCTAGTAAGGGAAATGGGGTGATAACTGCTGCAAAGAGGTGAAGGTCCTTTTTTGGGCACTGGAACAATCTTGCCCACTCTCCAGTCTTCCGGCACCACTCCTATTGATAGTGACTGCTGAAAAATATGACAGTGGTGTACTAGCGATTGATTACGTGTTTTTGAGCATTTCCGCGTTGATACCATCGATGCCGCATGAAGATGTGAGTTTCAGTGAGTCGATTACTTTTGCGATGCCGTTTGAGCAGAATGTGATGTCCGGCATCTCGCCATGATTGGAATTCAGAAATGAAGGCAAGTTATCGACATGTTCAACGGTAAACACGGAAGAAATAAAACTGTTAAGTTGTTTGGCAGCCTCGTGATCGGGAATTGGATGGTTTTGATCGTTGTGCAGTACTAATGATTGAAAAGTACTTGGGTTAATTGTGTTCCAGAATTTTTTGGGGTTGTTGCTTAACATAGCGGGCAATGTTTGTGAAAAAAAATAAAAGTTTTTCTTTGTTAGCAACGTTATCGAATTCTTTTTCTGCAGCGTAGTACCTGTGTATAAACGATCTTCAAATCACAATGAAGTGGCAGAGGTACAACAGTAGTCATAGTAGTGCACAGGATGTCAGCGAGTGTACCTCAGCTGATGTCTGTTCCGACACAAATAACACGTCAGGTACGTGACACGTCATGCCAAAAACTAGCTCTGCGAATGAGCACCGTGCATTTCTTCACCGCGGCACGAAACCTCGTAAAACCAAGGGCAGACACTTTGTCAATGAAATTGCACACGCATTGATTTGATATATGGGGTTTAACGTCCCAAAACCACCATATGATTATGAGAGACGCCGTAGTGGCGGGCTCCGGAAATTTTGACCACCTGGGGTTCTTTAACGTGCGCCCAAATCTGAGCACACGGGCCTACAACATTTCTGCCTCCATTGGAAATGCAGCCGCCACAGTCGGGATTTGATCCCGCGACCTGCCGGTTAGCAGCCGAATACCTTAGCCACTAGACTGCCGCGGCGGGGCGAGTCTTGCACACGCAGGGATGCCTTCAGTGTACGGTGGAAGCCTTCTACCATGCCGTTCAAAGTGGGGTGTTTAGCTGTAGTTTGTATCATTGTTACACCTAGAAGGCGGGAGACAGCCCCAAATAGGGATGATTCAAACTGTCTCCCTGGAGCAGTTGTTACGGTTTGCAGCAACCCATAATAAGTGATCCAGGTGTCCACGCGAGCCTGTGCAACAGATTCTGAAGCGATCTTGCTTAAAGGCTTTGCTTCCAGCTATCGGGCAAATTGATCGATAGAAGAAAGTATCTAACGTTGTGTCATTTTTGTTCAACCACGTGACAGGCACATGAAAACACACTGTACACATTGTTTGGTTCAAAGGGAAAAAGGCTGCATGTCACAGCTTGACTGGCCCCTTCAGCTAGAAAAAGAAGTACAAGTTCACTGTTCACAACGAAAAACTCATAAAAAAAGTAATTTATGAAAAAATGAAACTAAATAACCAAAACAAAAATCATCCAACATCCATGAACAACACAAAATTAACACCCAATTTAACATATCAGTTTTGGACAAGATACACACATATCAAGTATTAATTTCCATTAGATCATCCCATTTGGAAGACTGCAATGTAGCACTTCAAATTCTAGAGTTAGTGGGAGAGCATGGTACATGCTAAGTCCCCGTGACCAGAATAACCCGACTGCCATGATTAGGTTGCAAGGTAGCTGAAGTGAGTAAAAGAGTACTTCCCCTGCAGATCGACAGAAGCTGCTATTCTTATTATCTAGCAAGTGGGTTCCGGGACAGCGGTAACGGATTCATAATTTTGACAAGAACATAGCTAAATTGAACGTCTGGTGGTGGAACTAAAAACAACCGTGGATCAAAGCCGTGGTAGGCTGAGCGCACACACGACATAGTTGTACTTGGCCGTCAGCAATGCGATGTGTTAACGGTGAAGCAGCACTTTGATGTGGATGAATCAGAGCTCAGAATCTCTGGGCCGGAACTCGGGAAGTTTTGAGTGTGGCGACGGAAGGTGTTGTACGTTCTTGGGAGCTCGATTCCATGATGTTTAAGAGACGGGACAAAGAGTGGCAACGCAGGAAGCGTCAGAGGTCACCAAGTTTTGGGAGCAGAAGGCTCAACACAACATAGCCAGGTGACAGAGCCTATGTCATGACCATGAAGTTTGAGCTTCTTTGTGTCTTCATCTTCCGTGGACACGAAGCACACTGTCTCCTACAAAGGTAATGGACAATTGATAATTGTTGGGGTATATCCCAAGACCCAAGCAAGCGCTGAATGTTTTATCCGCATAACCAACTCGTTGCGTCGTAGGTGCAGTTTTGTGCTATCGTATATTCATGATTGTATATTCATGGTGAGAGAGCAGCGATGGCGTAGTGGTTAGAGCATCCGCCTCGCATTCAAAAAGTCCGTGGTTTAAATCCCGGTGCCGCACAGTTCCCAATCGAATTAAAAAAATCCGCGTGGTGATGAAACTGCATTACGAGGCCTGGAGTGTGGCCTCACCAGTAACCACCGCCGGGAACGCACTTCCTCACCAGAGAAGGATTGGCCACCCTGGTGCAGCATCTGGCCACTACTTCCCACATGCATACGTCAATCAACTCATGGCCCGCAGTCCTCAGCAGCCACAAAGCAACTGACCATGGCGGTGGTCAGATCTGCAACGCAGCAGAGGATACTAAGGATTTCTGAATCCGGACAGGCTGCCATTGGAACCGGAACTAGCCAACCTTTAACACTAAAACCTTATCTAGTGAGGGAAGTCTAGCTGTACTATTCGTGGAGCTAGAGGGTGTTAAATGGGATATAATAGGGCTCAGTGAGGTTAGGAGTACAGATGAGGCCTATACGGTGCTGCAGAATGGGCACGTCCTTTGGTATCGGGGCTTGGCTGACAGAAGAGAACGGGGAGTGGGGTTCCCAATTCACAGAAACATAGCTGGCAACATAGAGAAATACCATAGCATTATTGAAAGGGTGGTAGGTATCGTAATTAAACTGAATAAGAGATAAAAGATGAAGGTGGTACAGGCTTACGCGCCTACATCCAGCCATGATGACGCCTCAATTGAAAGCTTCTATGAAGACGTGGAATCGGCAATGAGTAAGATAAAAACACAGTATACTATAGTGATGGGGGACTTTAATGCAAAGGTAGGGAAGAAGCAGGCTGGAGACCAGGCAGTAGGAGATTATGGCATCGGTACTAGAAACGCCAGAGGAGAACTTCTAGTAGAATTCGCAGAATGCCATAATTTACGGATTTTGAATACCTTCTACCGAAAACGAGGAAACCGCAAGTGGACATAGAGGAGCCCTAATGGCGAAAATAAGAACGAAAAAGACTTTATAATGAGTGCACACCCAGGCATCGTGCAGGATGTGGAAGTGGTTAGTAAGGTACGATGCACAGACCATAGAATGGTACGATCTCGAATTCGCCTAGACTTGAGGAAGGAACGACAGAAACTGATACGCAAGAAGCCAATCAATGAGCTAGCACTGAGAGGGAAAGTACCGGAATTCATAGTATCGCTTCAGAACAGGTACTCGGCTCTTAGTGAGGAAACCAACCTTAGCATATATACAATGAATGATAATCTGAGGAGTATCATTACGGAGTGTGCAGTGAAAGTTGGAGGCAGGGTAGTTAGATAGGACACTGGCAAGCTTTCCCAGGAAACCAAGAATCTCATTAAGAAGCGTAAAATCATAAAAGTCTTAAGTGCAACAGACAAAATAGAACTGGCAGAGCTTTCGAAGTTGATTATTAGGCTTAAGGTATCCGATGTAAGAAGATATAACATAAAGAGAATTGAACACGCTCTGAAAAACGGAGGAAGCGTCAAAGCAGTGAAGAGGAAACTTGGGATAGGCGAAAATCGGATGTATGCACTAAGGGACAAAGAAGGCAAAATAACTACCAATATGGATAGGATAGTTAAAATAGCGGAGGAGTTTTACAGAGATCTGTACAGTAGCCGAGACAACCACGAGCTTAATACTATAAGAACTAGCAGTAACCCAGACGACACCCCACCGGTAATGATAGAAGAAGTCAGAAAAGCTTTGGAGAGCATGCACAGAGGCAAAGCTGCTGGTGAGGATCGGGTAACATCAGATCTGCTGAAAGATGGAGGACAGATTGTGTTAGAAAAACTAGCCACCCTGTTTACGAGGTGTCTCCTGACGGAAAGAGTACCAGAGTCTTGGAAGAACGCTAACATCATCTTAATACATAAGAAAGGAGATGACAAGGACTTGAAGAATTACAGGCCGATCAGCTTGCTCTCTGTAGTATACAAGCTATTTACAAAGGTAATTGCTAACAGAGTAAAGAAAACATTAGAATTCAATCAACCAAAGGAACAAGCAGGATTTCGAACAGGCTACTCAACAATCGACCACATTCGTACTATCAATCATGTAATAGAGAAATGATCAGAATATAACCAACCACTATACATAGCCTTCATATATTACGAGAAGGCGTTTGATTCAGTAGAAATAGCAACCGTCATGCAGATACTGCGGAATCAGGGCATCGATGAAGTATATATAAACATCCTGGAAGAAATCTACAGGGGATCAACTGCTGTCATAGTGCTTCTTAATGAAAGCAACAGAATACCCATCAAGAAGGATGTAAGGCAGGGGGCACAATCTCCCCAATGCTGTTTTCCGCGGGCTTACCGGAGGTTTTCAGAAGCCTAGAATGGGAACAGTTAGGGATAAGAGTTAATGGAGAGTACCTTTGTAACCAGCGCTTCGCCGAAGACATTGCATTGCTGAGTAACTCAGGGGACGAATTGCAACTCATGATTAAGGAGTCAGACAAGGAGAGCAGAAAGGTGGGTCTTAAAATGAATCTGCAGAAAAGGAAAGTAATGTACAACAACCTCGGAAAAGAGCAGTGCTTCGAGATAAATAATAGTGCACTTTAAATTGTAAAAGACTATGTCTACTTAGGGCAGGTAATAACCGCGGAGCCAAATTACGAGATTGAAGTAACTAGAAGAAAAAGAATGGGGTGGAGCACATTTGGCAAGCACTCTCAAATTACGACAGGTAGATTGCCACTATCCCTCAAGAGGAAGGTATGTAACAGCTGTATCTTGCCGGTACTTAGCTACGGAGCAGAAACCTGGAGACTTACAATGAGGGTTCAGTTTAAATTGACGACAACGCAGCGAGCAATGGAAAGAAAAATGGTAGGTGTGACCTTAAGAGACAAGAAGAGAGCAGAGTGGATTAGGGAACAAACGGGGGTTAAGAATATCATAGCTGATATCAAAAAGAAGAAATGGACATGGGCCGGGCATGTAGTGCATAGACAGGATAACCGCTGGTCGTTAAGGGTAACTAACTGGATTCCCAGAGAAGGCAAGTGGGTTAGAGAGAGACAGAAGGTTAGGTGGGCAGATGAGATTAAGAAGTTTGCGGGTATAAATTGGCAGCAGCAAGCACAGGACCGGGTTAACTGGCGGAACATGGGATAGTCCTTTGTCCTGCAGTGGACGTAGCCATGCTGATGATGATGATGATGATCCCAAGACCATCATAGGATTATGAGAGATTCCATAGGAGAGATTCTATAGTGAACGGCTCCGGATATTTCTATCACCTCAAGTCTTTTACTGTGCACCTAAACACATGAGCCACAAGCATTTTTGCCTAAATCAACAATGTGAACACCAAAGCAGGAATTCGATCACAGGACCTCGGAATCAGCATTCGAGCACAATAACCACAAGGCCACTCGGGCGGGTTAGCAGGAGTGGAGACATTTGCAACAGTCAAATTATTACTGGTAAAGGGACCACAAACAACGAAGTAAAATGCAAATACACTTTTATCCTTGGCATCAATCAGAGGAACGTTATAAATTTGTTAATCGATTCCACACAGCTAGTTACCTTTTCAAAAAAAAAAAAGAGAACAAGCTCTTCAGCATATACACTGGACAATACAAACAATGACACTATATTAGACAGGAAGAATAGAATTGAAGAGCTTCGGTAGTGTGATGCAGTGACATATAAAACACGAATGTCAAATGTACAGAGAACCAGAGCAATACCAGAGTCGTTCACTAGTATTGATACTCTCAGTACTTGTTTCTTCAATTTAACACACAATATGTGGGTGGACTGCAGTAGCATCTCAATGTTACAAATATTGAGGGGTGACAATAAACACTTGAAAATACTTGCGTAAGCGGAGCTTCATAAATATGTAAAACTAGTATCCAAGTTAGGGCAGTGCTTGGATGCCCAAGTGATGAAAATAAAGAAAGTTAGCACATGTTTTCATTTATTATTTCATAAGGACACAGAAACATTACAGGAGGCCATTCTGAGCAATCACCAGTAGTTTACAGATGTCGATGATCATAGTGGTACTCTTACTGATATAGCACACACAGATGTGTGAGATACCACGTCAAAATGGGCGGCATTTCCTAAAAGCTAGAATCTCCTTGACCATTTTAGTGTTCTCCGGAATATTTCAGTACAATATCAAGAATGTGACTTTATGGTGTAGGAAAGGGTCCAACTTTCCCTTCATAACAATACTGATTGTTGGCCTAGTTGGTACTTGCTTACTGACATGTTTTGGCCGCAAATAACACACACACAAAGTAAAGAAACACTCAACGTCACGCACAAGCGGCACTTCCAACTAAAGAAGACCGGGCGCAAATCCAGGCTTAAGTAACAACATACAGACATGCGCAGTCTTCACACAGCCTTACGCTATCCAGCTATCGAAAAATCTCTTCTCCGATAAGTACAACGTCACCGACGGTTTGCTGATACAACTTTCACCTTTCTTTTTAATTTAATATGCTTTCATCAACTCAAGCGCAGTTTTATGCCTACTTCTACCTAGAATCTTAAACTCGTTAAAACGTGGTACACACCTGCAGGCTTTACAATGCATAGACATGTACCAAGCCATCTTTCATTAAATTTAATTTATGCTCTCTAACCCGCTCATTATTACAGCGCCCGGTAGTCCCGACGTACTGAAAACGTAAGACCTGCAGTGATTTCTTATGTTCATAAGGTCTCCCACAACCTGAAATGATTGATTTGTAGGGTTTAACGTCCCAAAACCACCATATGATTATGAGAGACGCCGTAGTGAAGGGCTCCGGAAATTTCGACCACCTGGGGTTCTTTAACGTGCGCCCAAATCTGAGCACACGGGCCTACAACATTTCCGCCTCCATCGGAAATGCAGCCGCCGCAGCCGGTAATCGAACCCGCGACCTGCGGGTCAGCAGCCGAGTACCTTAGCCACTAGACCACCGCGGCGGGGCCCCACAACCTGAAAAAGGTAGCAGGCCGGTATGGGGCACCTGTCCCCTTTTCGCGCCCGTAAAACTGGTTCAGCTGTGCCCGAGAACTGCTCGGAGGGTGGAGGCAAGTCGTCAGGGATGTGGCAAGAAACATGGCACGATGTACGGGAAATGGGCCAAATGCGTTGTTTATGAGATTCCCTTTTCTTGTGGCAACTCGTACATCGGGACTACCAGGCGCTGTATTGATGAACGGGTTAGGGAGCATGAATTAAATTTAATTGAAGATGGCTTGGTGCATTTGCCTATGCACTGTAAAGCCGGCGGGTGTGTACCACGTTTTAACGAGTTTAAGATTCTAGGTAGAAGTAGGCATAAAACTGCGCGTGAGTTTATGGAAGCATATTGCACTAAAAAGAAAGGTGAAAGCTGTATCAGTGAACCGTCGGTGACGACGTATGTATCGGAGAAGAGATTGTTCGATAGCTGGATAGCGAAAGGCTGTGTGAAGACCGCGCATGTCTGTATGTTGTTACTTAAGTCTGGATTTGTGCCCCTTCTACTTTAGTTGGAAGTGCCACTTGTGCGTGTCATTGAGTGTTTCTTTACTTTCTGTGGGTGTTATTTGGGGCCAAAGCATTTCCCTTTATTTTTTTAGAGGTGCTAAGAAGCTTGCTTATCCACGCAGAAGGGTACTGCGATCATATTTTGTAAATGTGACAGCACCGCGTAGACAGTAATTTCATCAAGTTATTTATTCTCGTGCTTCGCTCCCATGTTTCAAAGGTCTGTCCCCGACTTTGCATTTCTGCTGCTATGTGTTGCCCAAAGACAAGATTCAGTAACACTGACCCTTGCAGCTGGTTCTCTGCACTACAACTGTCTCTTTGCCTTGAACTGTTGTAATTTTGGCTGCGTAGTTGTCAAGCCTGCCGCTTATCTACTTCACTCACTGATATTTTGCCCCCACATCGCAACACCTGCGTGTGTCATGGTCTCTACAGATGGTCAAAGAGGCAGGAACAGCAAGGAACAGGAAAAACCATTTATGATAACCAAACTCAATGAAAAACCTAATTAACAAAAGACATGCTAAATGCGTTACAACAATTTCTCACACACTATAGATACAAGACTAGAGTGTGATATTTACAGAATCTAAGTTGCGTTGCCTTGACTGCGGCTGTACCAATTTTCGCTCTTGGTGCGCTGCTTACAGAGTCTTGCTGCAGGACATCTATCTGGCGAGTCCTAACAAGGTTGCGGTCACTGGACTGACCTAGTCGAACTCCTGGCTGCGCCCCGCAGCTCACACGACATTGTCGCGAAGACTGGGGTACGTCCTTCCTAGGAGCTGTGCTCGTGGGGTTACGGCAAACACCGTGCCGCTTCGACCCATTGTTCGCGCTGAGACGTCCCTTGCTACGCCACCGATCGCCAAAGAGAGGGAAGAACACTCAACCCTTTTCTATCTGGTTCCCTCTTGGCTACGTGTCTCAATCACTTTCCACATACAGGGATTCGTGCTGGGGCCGGGAAGTAAGAGTCACTACGACCTGTTTCTCTTTACTGATTCATTTAATTTAATAGCAAGTGCAAATGGCGTACACGCATACTGTCCATAAACGACATCTTTGTTACACGAAATTGTAACACATCAGCAAATACTCGCGACACGCAAAACAGGATACATAAGTTAAGTAATGGTGACAGAATACAGAATAATACAGAATAAACACACGACGACACAAATGACAAAGTTATCAATGAATAAAACCACGCAATGTCTCAACAGGCCACCTCCCTTCCCGCAAGGCTAATCTAAATAGGGTGCATAAAGTTCGTCTCACGAATGATCCGTCTTGTCAGTCTTCATCGTCTTCGTCATCTTCGTTGTCTCTCTCGGCGATTTCCATCTTAATCTTCTTTCATAACGTCCAGCAATCACTAGCTTCCTCGTTTCTCATCTCTAACTTTCATTCCTCGTCATATCATCTCTGCCTCAGTCATAATCTCATCGATTCTCATTGCTATCTCCTCGCACCGTTATCTTCCTTTTCCATTTCGTCTTTCTACCATCTCAATCTCAACGCTCCGTCTCTCTCCGACTCTTCGCATCGTATCTCGGGCTCTCAAGCTCGTCTCGTAGTCCCCTTTTTGTAGGACCCGACTCCGCCCTACCGGGGCACCAAACCAGTCCGCCACTCCACGCGGCATATCTTTTCTTCTCAGTCCGGGTGTATCCTCTTCGGCGGCCGCCCCCGCGGCCTACACCAGTAGAAAACCCTCTCCCAAACAAAGTCGAGCAAGTAACGATGTACAAACTCAAACCTCAGGGAGAGTGATGGGCGAGCCGTCCGAAGACACTTTAATTACGGGCGAACAATGGTCCCGATGCTTTCGGCACTTGGCGAGCCGATGTCTAGACCAAGTCTCAACGTTTTCATGCAGCTGGGTGTCTCCCGCCAAATTCTCCGTAGCCGCCGCTTCTTCGTCGTTCACCGCCGCGGGCGGCCATCCGCGCAGAACGCAGTAATAAGCCCTGGAGCCACGGAGATTGGCGGAAAGGCATACTGGACCCGGCACAGGTGCTTGCCGCAAAGGTCGCATTCCCCGAACCAACAAAAGGTGTTCTGATGCTCCCCCATGCCACAGATCTGAAGGGTGCGCGCCGATTATCTCCACCGTACGTTGTCACACGGTCTGTAGACGACAAGGCGCCGCCCAGTCCTCGTGTTTGCGCGGGGGAGCCCGTGAGAATAGTAAAAATAATCCTTCTGGTACTTAACTCCGGAATGCCCATTCGTTACACCTTTTCCCTTTTTTATGCGTGGCTTTGAGAAACGAAGGAAAACATCTTGAAAGGAGTGGGGTTCAGTTCGTGTTTGCGGGGACGTCACAGCGCAGGTCTGCGTTCAAAGCCCCCGCGCCTCTGTCTGTCTTTACCTTGTTGCCACTCGTGCCCCTTTTCTCTCCTTCATCTTCTTTTTTTCGAATTTCTCTTCAAGTCAGACAGGCGTTATTCAAATCAAACAGGCATACATACCTTCGTCCTCCTCCCCCCCCCCCATTCTTATTTTGTTATATACACTCCATGCGGGACCTATAGAAGGCGCTTTGAAAGACACACGCAGCGCCACTTGTGGTGTGGCAGGCGTACAACTTTGAGAGTCACTGCAGACAGCAGCGCCTAATTTTTTTGATAGCTATGGTGGCACAAGCACCCATGGCCGGCAGGTTAGTGCGTGCTTCAAGCAGAATTTAAAGATATCGCAGGGGGACAATCTTCCACGATGTCAACATGAATAAATGGGAAAACCTTCACGAAATCAGCCACATTTTTTGCGTTAATGAGCGCTTTGCTGCCCGTCGCCAGGAATGATGGCTAAACGCGTGTGTCAGGTGTGTGTAATGCATGAGGCTTGCTGCATAACTATCGCGGCAAGATGTCATTCTTTAGAACTCAGATTGTTATCGCTGCTTGTCCACTACTCGCGCCGTTGCAAAATACTCGAAGCCTTTAGAAATATCGATGGCTCCATGGCCACTCGCCGTGGAAACTGGCGTGCTCGTTTGTTGCGGCGTCGTGCCACGGCGATTTTCAGCCACCGAGTCTCGCGAAGTGCTTTGCTTGAAATTATCACCGCAACATCGTCGCTCATCATGATCATAGGCTTTACCTCGCCGCTCGCGCAGCTCATGCTAAGAGCTGGAGGCGTGGGTGAGAAGGAGAACGCGAAAAAATTTAGTCCAGAGAGGACGGCACATGTCCCGTTCTGTCTTTCGCTTCACCTTGTAGAGTGCTGACAATGACGGCATGGTCACTTTGGCCACCGTCACGTGTCTCTCATTCACTATAACCTTTTGGGTTGTTTATGTTGCTTTCCGAAACAAACACCGACATGCACATTCGTCGCTACAGCATTCGCAAAGCATCATTTATTACCATGTATAGTTCTACTATACTCCACGCCCTACATCATTTCTTCCTAACATGCAGATTGTTCAACAGTCAAAGAAAAAGGCTTTTGAATGAACCAAAGCTGAAAGATGAGCTTTAATTCATTACTTCCAGCAGTTATTTTCTTTGGAGCTACAGCACTTGGGAGCGTTTGGGGTGCCATATGCGATTTGCTACGGGAGACGAAACGAATTGAATTGTAAGGTTATGTAAGTGAAAGTTATTCTTCAATGACATTACGCTTTTTTCGTGAATTAAGTTAATTAGTTATTTAGGAAATAATCTATTGCTAAAGATTTTGAGATTTATAAAGAAAAACGTCTATACGACAAGGCACCACCCATCTCATGGCCGATCCCCCATGGTGCCTTGCACCAGTTTATTAAGGACCAACTAACCAACTGACGTACTAGCTTGATCCTATTGAGTGCGCATACGCTGGTGGGTGGTTACTTGTGTTTACGGTAAAATGCTACGTAACTCAGTTCACCCCTTCGCTGATGGACCCATAAACTCAGAAAATCATGAATTGACCTCGCATTGCATTCCTTAAAACTGCGAACAAGGTAGTAATTAATAAGGTCCATTAAAACGTCCATCAGCTTTTATCTGAAATAAAATTTATTGCATGCGTTTCTTTTTTCCCCAGCTCTATGGCAGCAAGAACGTCACTCAGATCATCGCACCTGCAGAGGGTGTCTCAAACCAATTAAAGCACGCATCGCAGAATGCGAGACGGCAGAGAAAATGGGAACTAAACACTTTTTACGTCCTGCAGCCGTGATCCACTTATTTCGCTGCCCAATAAAGCAAGGACAAGTTGAGAGACTCTGAAACTTCAATCCCGGAGGACACGGCGTGTTGGTACGATCGACTATGCAGCAGTTCATGATTCAGATAAACTACATGCTAACGAACATTGGGAGAGTGTTTCGTTCTGCTCGGGCTCTCAACGTTTGTCTTCTCTGACAGCCGCGCGGTGGCGCCAGTCTCAGTGCACTGAGTGTATACTCATGACAGCAAGCAACTGGCACGACCGACATGTGGGGAAAGCCTTAATCAGCGGATGGTGTGCAATCTTACGTTGCTGACATCAGCATAGACACAATTACACCCGATGCCATCCTTCTGAGTGAAAAAAAGGTTGATAAGGCTGAGAAAGGAACAAAAATAAGCCAAAATGATTCCCTTATGCTCTGTGCTTTCCTTAATGATATACTTATTCACAATAATTTTGGCCGCGGCATGGACACATTGGCCAATTCCAGTTACCTCTATAGGATCACAAAGTCTGGACGGGGGTGCTGCTCACTATTCCTTTATTTATTCATTAGTTTAACAATGCTGTACGCCTTTGTACAGGCCCCTACAGGAAGCGGTTAGAAAAAGTATACATGGGCATGAGAATAACAAAAAAAAAGAATGCTTCAACAAAGAATAATTCAATAAGAGATCAACAACATTACCCAAAAGAAAAATTGCAAGAGTGGCATCACACATCAAGAAGCACCATACATTTACACAAGCTCCTGCAAACATTTACCTCATGAAGTAGATGCCTATGTGAAATCAAGAAAGGATTCCAGTTTTGCATTAATTTCATCCACAGATCGACATTCAAGGATTTCTTTTGGCAATAAGTTCAAAGTTTCTATAACGCATCAAGAAAATGTGTATTTAAACACGTCGCATTTGGTCTGATGAGGCTTGATGTGTTTATTGTGACAGGCTTTCACGGAGCAGCGGTGCGGTGTCTGCACGTAATCTTGCTTACGTTTACATGCTCATGATATAGCATAAAAAGAAACTTCACTGCAGCTACTACACCCCGTCAGGCAAAGGTAAGCAATGCTGCTTGATTTCTAAATGCACTTATGCTCTAGCGTCGAGAGTACTTCAAGTATATAAATTTTAAATACTTTTGTTTGTATAATTTCTAGTTTTTGTATAAGTTCTTTCTGGTACCAGTTCCAGACATTACTATCATACTCAATAATCGTCCTCACTAATATTTTATATGCAGTTGATTTCACATGCAATAGAGCTCCAGACAGCTCCACAAAACACCTAGTGTTGGGAAGGCCTTTGTGCACGTGTTTTGAATGTGAACATTCTATTTCATGTCTCTTGTAGAGGTCACAGCCATATATTTAACCGAGTCTGTCACTACTAAATTGTTACCTATAAGTACGTAGTTGAAACTAGAATCTTCTTTTTATAAGTTATGATTATACAATTAGATTCCTTAGGATTAATTTCTATGCACCACCTGTCACACCAATAAGCTATCCTGTTAAGTGTTATCATTTCATTTAAGCTGATCATCGACTTTCTGCACGCAAGTGTAAATAACTAAGTCATCCACTAAGAGCCGAAATTTTACTCCCTTTCTGAGCAGTCAGAAATATCATTGATGTACATGAGAAATAATAGTGGTCCCAGCCCAGATCCTTGTGGCACTCCTGACTAAACTAAAAGTTCATGAAAGTCGTAATTATTTATAGAAACATTCTGAGTTCGGTTCAAAAGATAAGCCGCTATTCATTCCACAGACTGTCTACAAGTTCAATAGACCTGATCTTTTCTATCAATTTATAGTGCATGACACAAACAAAAGCCTGTGAAAAATCAATAAAAATGGTATCAGCTTGGAAATTTGAATCATTGAAACAAAGTTGTGTATTATCCCTAAAATATTGAGTAATTATTGATAAACCTTTTCTAAAGCAATATTGCATAGGGTATAACAAGTTATTTCGTCTAGATACGCCATGATAGCTTTACTCGCTGTGTGTTTCGTTAATTTGCAGCAGTAACTTGTCAGTGATATGGGTCTATAATGTTATGAGTAACTTCTTTAATAATCTATTCACGGTGCACAGAACTTGGCAAGCAAGATGGAGCCAGTCCAGCATCAACCAAAACTGACTTCATCCTCCTTTTCTTTCATGCAGCCGCGTTGTAACGGCTGTTATGTATCATAACCCCCGGCGGAGAAGCCACTGCGTGCATAACCAGCAGTGTCTTTCACGAGGAGCAGGAAACTGGCGTTGTCAAGTGCGGGAGTCGTGATCAGGACCTGCTTCCAATGACCTGTCCACCTGTCGTTGTCACTGGCATATCTTGGGTGCATTTCAACATGGTTGCACTGTCCATCTCCTCATTGTCGGCCGACTCCAGAGAAGAAAAGGTGAGAGATCTTTGGGACCGGCAGTGACTGGGGTCGTAGTTTCAGCACGGCCAGTGTTGTCGGCAGCAGGTGCCCTGTAGCCATAGCGGCTTGGGAGGTTGAGGAGCTGCTGTCGTTCGAGTGGAGGCTTAGTGCATAACTATTCTTTAATTGTGCTTACTGTGAGGTAATGCCTCCTGAAATAGTGGCGGGTTTGGTGTGAGCCCTGCCCAGACATTGCTGGGGAGAAAAAATGTCCCTGGAAGAAAAGTTTCCGGAAAGAACATCACTTCTGGCATTGCTCTCTAGGAAAAAAAAAAAAAAGCCAGGCCTGTGCAGAGGGCGCAGTGCAGTCACAGCAAACGCTAAAAGAGCGACCTTTCAAAGCCTTTTCTTAACTCTGTGTGGGTAACTGCTAGATATGCACTTGCTGGGTGCCCACTACACCATTATTAATCATAAAATCCAGGTAGTTGGCTGGCATTCACTATGCTATTCTTCATCATTCTTCGGAAAAGGGTGGTATCCACTAAACACTAGCAAGGAATTTTGTGCCAATTATTCATGCGGTGGCTGACGACGATGAGAAATCATGCCTAAGGTGAACAAGTGCCAAAAATAATAAGTGAAAAGAACAAGCTTTTCAAATGAGTTGGAGCACTGGACAACCGACTCGTTATGCTATTCGCATTGTGTGATGCCTGGTTGTTCCTTTGATGTTCGAAAAAGCTTTAATTATATTAACTTTAAAATATTAACCCGATCTTTTCCCGACATTAAGCTTGCCTAAAAAGAATTGCAAACAAGTCCGAAGCACTGGCGTGGCTCAGTTCTTCACATGGAGAGTTCTTCACTTTGTGTTATACAAACAAAAAAGGGGTGAGGTCAAACAGTTCTCTAAGACGGAGTACCAGTCCGGTCTAAAGTCTAGCTCGCCGTAAATGCTTTTCAGGTGGATAGCCATTTGAATGAAGTGTGCGCTTGAAGAGGTGGTGGGCTCTACATTGCGGTCTTGCATTCGTGTCTTCCACAAGCTGTGCATACCCATGAGGAAAAACATATCATATGGTACTTCATCAAGCGCTGCTGGCAGAAGATAACGTATTGTGTGAGAATTAATGATGAAACGTTTTTTCAGTGCTCGCTGAAGGACATCCCAAAACAGTATGGCATCTTTGCAGCTAACAAAGCAATGTTCAATCGTTTCCGGCACATCACATAGACGGCAGTTAGCAGACGGAATGAAAATACCTTTTCTTTCTAACCATGTGTTTACCGCCAATGTTTCAGAGTGGAGTTTATAGAAGAATGTTTTTGAATTCGGTGGAATGTACATTTTGCGCACTCGCTTCAACACATCGTGACCTGGAAGATTGGCGTAGAATGAACGGTACAATGGAGGTGGGAAGAGTGTACTCAGTAGGTCCTTATACAGCGCCTTGTGCGATACTGTGTACAGGTATTCTACAGAGAAGCGAGCTTTAAGGATCTGAACTGCGAGGTAAAGCTCCTGCGTGAATCCCCACAAGCATGGGCGTTCGGAAAAGTTGGATGAAACAATTAAATCTGGTAAGCAATCAACGAGTGTAACCTGCAAGAAGGAACGGATTCCAGGATGGAAATCGTCTGAAAAAAAGAAGAATCGGGACACTATTTGCCATAGATAAAGGTGTTTTAGTCCTAACCCACCCTCACTAACTGGCTTGAATATATTATCACGACGCATGGGCTCAAAAGTCGAAGACCATATGAAAGTAGCGAAAATTCGATGAAAGCGTTGTATATAGAATCTTGCGCAATGAATAAGTTGCAATACATAGTAAAGTTTTGTTGCTAAGAAAGTATTGCAAGCTTCAGCTCTCCCAAATATCGAAAGTCGATAGGGCACAAATGTCTGGGCCTGTCGTTCAAGCTTAGGGACGCGTTCCTTTCAGTAATGCGCACTGAATCTATATGCATGCAATGGTACACCGAGGTATGTTGGAGGAGTTCTTGTCCAATTAATCCCTGCAAAGTGGTTCGGTGTGCTACCCGACAAGCCAAACCACAGTCCTAAACTTTTAGAGGTATTTAAACGAGCTCCTGATACTACGCCGAACTTTTCAATAGTATATACCACATTTTCGACACTTGGTTTATCTGTGCAAAAGAATGCGACATCGTCTGCATAAGCCAATACTTTAACCTCACTGCCTAGTATTCTAAAGCCACGAATGCAACTCGACTGTATTATGCTTAAGCACAGTGGTTCTAGATAAAGTGCAAATAAAAGAGGTGACATCGGGCATCCCTGTTTTACAGAACAGCGAATAGAAACTGGCTTAGAGAGTTGACCATTAACTATCAGACGAGTTGAGCATTCATTATAGCATAATTTAACGCCTTTAAGAACAACTTTGCCAACATTAGCTTGTTCGAGAAGAGAAAAAAGGAAGGAATGACGAACACGATCAAAAACTTTTGCAAGGTCTACCTGTAGTATTGCAAGATGTTTTTGAGAACCATGACAGTACTGAAGCACTGTTCGAGCGACATGTATATTGGTTTGTATGGATCGACCTCTAATCCCACATGTCTGATGAGACCCAATGAGGATCGACATAGCAAATTGCAACCTATTTGCTAATACTTTTGCGAAAATTTTGTAGTCCACATTTGACAGCGATATTGGTCTGTAGCCCTCGACGGAGCGAAGTTTTTCCTTGTCAGTTGTTCTCAGTATTAACACAGTGTGACTTTTGCAAAAAGATTGTGGGAGTGTATCCATGTCATAACTCATCTGAAAAATATTCAGCAATATAGGAGCAAGCGTTTTCTTGAAAGCTTTGTAAAATTTGCCTGAGATGCCATCAGGCCCCGGTGTTTTCAATAAAGGCAAGTTGTCGATTGCTTGCTCGATTTCCTGTATTACTAGTAATGGGCCCATTAATGACTGCACAATCATCGTCCTTCAAGGGGTTCACAAGAGAAACAAAACTAGCCTTGAGGTGAGCTACAAGATCATCAGAGGAAGAGCTAAATAAGCTGTTATAGTACGTTTCGAATGCCAAAGTAATGTCTCCGTTATCTTTTATGACCACATCGTTAAAGTACAAGTCTGGAATAACTTTAGAAATCGCATGGCGTTGCTCATCAAGTAAAGCTTGGCGCGTCGGTTGCTCAGAATTTAAAGTGCGCTGGTTCCGAGATATAATACGTGCCGTGTGTTAGGCATTTAGTGTTTATGAGTAACACTTGAACGCTTACTTTCGCGATTTGATTGTACTTTTGTTCGCTTGATTTTGTCATGATTGCCCAAGTACTTTAATAAATTCCATGATAAAGAAAAAACTGGCGTGGCTCAGTGGTAGAATACTGGGATGGCACCCAGCGGACCCGAGGTTCAAACCTCAATGTGTCCTTAGCATTTTTTCTATTTACTGAGTTTTTTTTTTCATTTTGTGCAATAGTGGTTATGAACACCGGCGGCGGACCACTACGGCGCCATGGGCGACCCATGTTGTGATTTGATATGGGAAGTTTAACGTCGCAAAACCATCATATGATTATGAAGACGCTATAGTGTAGGGATCGGAAAATTTCGACCATGTGGGGCTTTTTAACGTGCACCGAAATCTTGAGCACACGGGCTCATCGAAGTGACCCGTGTTGTGATCTTATAACAGCATTCGCTGCGAAAAAAAAAGTCCCCAACAAGGAATTAACTGAAAAACGACTCCTCTATGAAACTTGGAAGTGTGGCAGCTTGGGCTAGTTGGTATGACATGACAATGGCGCTATAACTATTGTCCCATATGAAGTCACTTAAGGAAAAATATTTTGGATGTGAATCTCCAGAAAATTTATTTGGCTCTTCAGAAGCTAAAGCTGAATCATATGTCTGATAGCCCCCAGAAAAACTTCGTCCCAGCAGCGTGGCCCTCATAAAGGTTGTGAGCATACTGATGCATGGTTATGACTGCCGAATTGCTCGTTTTTTTTTGGGGGGGGGGGGGGGGGGGTGAACCGACTTGAGATACAATGCAAACTGACTATAGGTGGCCTGTGAGGTCATCCAAGATTAAAAACACTGGAACAGGGTAAATACTGCATGCGTTTTCTTTTCGCTTCCACGCGCTCTGTGTAAGGGCTGGGTAAGACGCTGTGGCCTCACACCCGTACACACTCTCAGCGATCGTGTGATGGCATTGGAAAACTAGATTCTGCAGAAGCCTGATGAGCCCACATTCTCTCATGTGTCCTGGCGTTGAAACTAGCTTTTTTTCCCCTGATCTAAGGAACGGTTATTGACTATTATTATTTTTCAAACTCTTTCAAGGTTTGTTTATACTTGTTCGAAGACGCCACTATCCAGAGTTTTCGTTTTTACACTGTCACTGTTTCACCTTAAAGCTGAGGTAAAAGTTTGAGTGAAAGGTTTATTTCCTTTAAGGCGGCGGTGTCACTCCAGCGGCACGAACACACCGTTTTTGCCACCTTTTCAAGTGCGCAGCAGCTGTTCTCCTTGTTTTGTATAGTTTACTTATATATCATTTAAAAGCTACTTTTGCACATTTCAAATGTGCCTTATTATTCAAGTCAACCGCTACCATTTGGGGATGGCAAGGCAAGATTAAGTGCTATTTACGAGTTTTCGGCTGACTGTGCCTCAGTTGTGACCGATATCTGAAAAAGCTACTAGTTACAGCGCTGTTTCTTGCACAGCGCATTCAGAACATATTTATTTATGTCCTCAACGTAGCAAATTTATGTGGGACTTCTACTTTATTGTTGGTCATATATCGAAAACAGCCAAATTTATTAACTTTACCTGTAGACTGGCCATTAACTACTTTTATTTTCAGTTTATTTTCGGGACGTATATAAAGAACATCATTCCCTATCTGTGTATTTAGTTTCATCCTTTTACGCACTACGGTTATTTAATTATATGATCCAAATTGGGCAATTTTCTCGATACATAGACCTACCTCTGCCCATTTTCGTGAAAAGCTACGAAAGTTATGCGGCTGATATTGCACACAGATGAACTAGAGGCTCTGATTTATTTCCTCAACATAACGTTTTAAAATGAAGCTTGCAGAAACGTAAAACATAGCTCGTGAATTGTCTGAATTTATCACGCCCCAAAGACCAACAAAACATCAATAATCTTGTAACTTCATTGAAATTTCCGCAATTATAGCTTACTATACAATATTTCCCATCTTTTGATATAGGTATACACACGAATAATACACAAATACTGCATAACCACCGAGAAATCTACCTAAATCTTACCATTAGAACGAAAATCTTCCTCTAGTGTCATCTAGACAGACAAAATCATCAGTCTTCACTTCAGCCTCTTCGTCATCGGTGCCATCTTGCTGTTGCTTGAATAAAGCGTCAGCTGAACCGTGGTATTTCATGTGGTGGAAGGTGCTTCACGATCTCTTCGACCTCTCTTCGTCCAAAGCCAGCTTTTGGTGCTCTGTTAGGGACGTCGTTTACGCCAGCAGAGCATCATGGCGCGAGAACAAGCCCAACCGAACCACCCGCCGCCAACCCCAGCCCGTCAACCCCCCCCCCCCCCCCGGGAGCCTCCAATCTTCTCCGGTCTGCCTGGCGAAGATGTCGAAGACTGGCTCGACAACTATGACCGCGCAGGTGTCTACAACAACTGGAACAAGGCATCGAAATTATCACGCGTCCAGTTTTACGTCTCTCAGGTTGCCAAGACGTGGTTCTTAAATCATGAGAGCGACTTTCGCGATTGGTCTTCCTTCAAAGACCAGCTACGACGCATTTTCTGCACATCGACCGTCCGTTCAGAAGTTGCTCGGAAGAAACTGGCGGAACGCATTCAACATTGCGGTGAGTCCTACACTTCCTATAACGAGGATGTACTTGCACTTTGCCGCCATGTCGACGACTCTATGCCAGAAGGTAATCGTGTCCGGCACCTTCTGAATGGTATCGGACCTACCGCTTTCAACGCCCTCGTCGCGCACAACCCTTTGACGGTTTCCGACGTCGTCTCTGTATGCCAGCGGCTTGATACCTTGCAGTCAGTCCGCCTGAGACCCGACTTCTTCCCCCTGGCAAACAGTATGGAGCTCCGATCCATCATTCGAGCCACCATCATTTGAACCACCTGTGCCTGATATCGACCATCTTGCCCCTCTAGTCTCCCGTCCACCGAACCCTACTTACCATTCTCCCTAGCGAGCCCCACGGCCTATTTGCTACTACTGTGGAATTCGAGAACACATTTCCCACTTCTGCCGACGTCGGCAGCAAGATGAACATCGTGGCTATACCGCTTTTGAACGTGACGACACATGTACTCGAGGTTACTACCGTTATGCCGACAGTCATTCCAACCACCGATCCCCGTCTCCTGTGCACATTTCCAACATGACCAACAATACACGTGCCTTCCGACCACGCTCCCCTTTGCCACACCAACGCTCTGTTTCACCACTTCGGCCTGTCTCTCAACTGTCTGCCCAGCGATCAGAAAACTAAACAGTGCAGTTTTTGGAGGGAAAACTGCATCGCGGCGAAATGACCCAAGTCCTCTTGAACGACCGTCAAACATGTTATTGGTGACTGTGCAAGGTGTGCGGGTGTTGGCTTTGTTGGACACGGGAGCATCTATTTATGCGTATTGACTCGTGTTCTCGATTGCGGAAAGTGAAGACGCCCTACCTTGAATCATCCTTGATTGGGGCCAATGGAGCAATAATTAGACCATCGGCCCAATGTACAGCGCATGTCTTCATTGATGGTATTCGTCCTCACATCCCCTTCACTGTCTTAATTTCGTGTGCTCATAAACTAAATTTAGGTTGGAACTTTCTCTCATCAACATCATTAATTTCTTGCCGTCAACGTGTAGTCCAGATGACCGAGACTGATCACTGCAGCGAACGCGTCGACGAGAAACCACTGCGTTTTTTCACAACTTCCGATTCCATACTGCTACCGGGTCAGGAGCAACTCATCACCATCACTTCTCTGAATATTGCCAATGGTGACGTCCTTATCACTTCTTCCAGCCACTGCCTAGCTCGCGGCGTCGTACTCCCCTCTAGCCTGGTGCGTTTCAAAGACAGTGCTGCGATAATCCTTGGCGTGAACCCTACCCCGGAGCCTGTCCTCCTACCCCAAGGTTCTGCAGTGTCGTGTTATGTGGATTCCCAACCGGTATCTTTGGTCTCTCTTGACGCCTTGCCAGCTCATCCACAACAGGGCCAGCCTGTTACTTCCTCCTCCTTTGCTGCCGGCCCCGCCGCGGTGGTCTAGTGGCTAAGGTACTCGGCTGCTGACCCGCAGGGCGCGGGTTCGAATCCCGGCTGCGGCGGCTGCATTTCCGATGGAGGCGGAAATGTTGTAGGCCCGTGTGCTCAGATTTGGGTGCACGTTAAAGAACTCCAGGTGGTCTAAATTTCCGGAGCCCTCCACTACGGCGTCTCTCATAATCATATAGTGGTTTTGGGACGTTAAACCCCACATATCAATCAATCCTTTGCTGCCGGGATAAATCCCGACCTTTCTGCTTCTCAACGTGAGGCGTTGCTAAATTTGCTAACGAAACACCAGGCCTCCTTCGACGCCAATGCTTCGGCAGTAGGACAGACCAAAGTTGCGCATCATTGCATCAACAGTGAAAGTCAGACAGTTGTACGCCCTCGTTCCTACCGAGTCTCCTTGGCCGAGCCCAAAATCAGCGAGAACGTGAGCGATATGCTAAAAAGAAACATCATACAACCCTCTACCAGTTCTTGGTCATCACCCGTCGTGTTGGTACAAAAGAAGAATGGATCGGTACGATTTTGTGTTGATTACCGCGCGCTCAACAAGATTACCCGAAAGAATGTATATCCGATGCGCCGTATATATGATGCACTTGACTCAATGCAAGGCGCCCTATACTTCTCCACTCTTGACCTTCGGTCCGGATATTGACAAATTCCAGTGGACGAAGCTGACAAAGAAAAGACCGCTTTTTCTACACCGGACGGTCTTTACGAGCTTAACGTAATGCCATTCGGCCTATGTAATGCTCCCACCACATTCGAAAGGATGATCGACAGTGTTCTTCGTGGCCTCAAGTGGAAAACTCGTCTATGCTACCTCGATGACATCGTCGTGTTTTCTTCCACTTTTGCTGATCATATGCAATGCCTAGATCAAGTGCTCACATGTCTCTCCAGTGCTGGACTTCAACTAAACACAAAGAAGTGCCATTTCGGCAACACAGCTATAAAAGTTCTAGGACATCTCGTTAGTAAAGATGCCATCCTGCCCGAACCGGACAAAATTTCCGCAGTCCTCAACTTTCCGCGACCCTTTCGTTCCAAAGAACTATGCAGTTTTCTTGGACTCGCATCATACTTTCGCGGCTTCATTCGCAACTTTGCCACTATTGCCGCTCCTCTCCACAAGCTCCTTGCTAGTACCGGTTCCTTCGATTAAAGGCAAAGTGTAATGTGTGATGTGATCCAAGCTCAGTTTGCCTCGAATAAAGAATTCGGGGTCCAGTCAATGGGTGCTTGTGGCGTTTATATTTTGGCGTTTCATAAAAATGGGCTGTTTGGAACACCTTGACACGCCTCCTGGGTTTAATACTGTTGATTTTGCAATGTTACTTGACTCAGACAGCCTATTTAGGCATGCGCTGATTGTTCATGCCTGTGCAGGTTTAGTTGTTAGTCCAGCACTTCTACTGTCTGCATTCTTCGCTTTTTCGTGTTTTTCATTTCTTTCTTCTCAAATACAGTTCGCTAAAGATCATCATGTCATGCGAGCATAGCAATCATGCATCCTCACACCCTTCCACTTCTCCCGATGATTTGCCATCACGTGCATGCGCGACATTTTTTTTATCAACGCGCGAGGGGAACTATCAATGCAGTATTTTTTGTTGCACCAAGATCTATTGCACGATTCACCCACGATTTCTACAGACATATGAATGTCCTTTCAGCATGTTGCACGAAGAAGATAATCTGAATTGTATTTTGGATGGTGTTTTACCATATATCATCATATGCGCACGGCCAATGAAATTGTTCATAAAACTGCTGAATAAAAAAGAACACCCGCTATGACAGATCACGAAGCGGCATTCGACTCTGCAGAAATATATCGATGGTTCTATAGGTTGTTAAAGTGTTGTGCCCGGCCGTTCCGGTACCACATCGAGACTCAAAAAAAAATGGTGTCGAGGCAGCTTGTAGACTGAAGGAAACTTGAAGGCGAGCAAGTTGCTAAGTGACGAATATCCCGTGAAACTATGAAGGCATGGCCGCCACACTTTTGAAGTTTCTACGCGTACACTTCATCTGTGGCAACGAAGAAACTATTGATGTGAGCGGTCGTTGGGTGATCGGTCTCACGCTCGTATAGTACTAGGAGCATGTCACGAAAAGACAAACAACCTCCGTTTGTCCTGACAGTGGCAATACATCTGTATTTATAAAAAATGGAAAAAAAATTAAAACGGAGCACTGCTTGCCACGCTCAATTAGTGATGCTGGTTGCCATCCGCAGTGACGCCCCTCTCGTCAAAGAGGGTGTTGTGGCCGGGAACCAATGCAGCAGTAGTTTTTCGTCGAACACCTTACCGCGTCGGGCTGCATTATTGCGCCTCACTTCCCGTGTCGAGAGGACAATGCAAATTTGGACGGCCATGAGCAGGCCCACAACCATCCAGCGACCTTTTCGCCGGATGGCTGCAGGGGGAAAGCTGCGGTGACACCGCTTTCTTCTTGAGTCAGACGCCAACCCCTACAAGGTGTTCCATCAACATGTACATGTGTGGAGTTCAGCAGCTACTTTGCTTAAAGAAAAAAAAAGTTGAAAAATTCTTTTCGACACTTTGTCACGGTAAAGTATTTTTGAGCCCCCTTCAACCCAACCACCTTTTTTTTTCTGCGCAAGACCCTTAGTGGAAAGCAGGTGCATTTTTGGGAGCTCACGCATATCTACAACATCACGGAGGTCGTTAAGGCAGCACTTGGGGAGCCTCCGTTGAAAGGGTATACAGTGTTGAGTTGAAACGAAATTGGAGAAAAAAAGAAACAGACGACACTTCAGCTACTCGTGAAAGTGGGTGCAGTTAAGAGTGGAAGTATACATACATGTGGTGTTCTTCTCGGGGTGTGCTTGGAAATAGTACTTTCGCTGTCGCGGACATCTCGTTTTGTTTTATCTAGGAAGGTGTGAATATAGAATTGCCGCCTCTATTGTGAAAATTGTTAAATTGTTGTGTCTACAACGATTAACTCTGAGTTGTGTGTGTGTGTGTGTGTGTGTGTTTGTTTGCAAAGCAAGAACTACAAATAGCGAATTCGGTGTTCACGATCGCATTGCTCCCAATAGTACATTGTGACTACACATATCGGCCTGCAATAACTCGCATGACGCTTAACTGCTACATGTCGTATGCATCCTCTCAGTAAAATATATATACTGACTCAATATAGTTGCGTAAAAATGACACGATGCATGTCTATTTAGAATCTATATTGAAACTGATGCGTATAGTATCAACTAAGATGAAAGACAGCACGCACAAACCACAGACCACTTCCTCGTTGTCATCTTCTGACCGCTGTTATGTCAGCTACGTGGCATTACCCCCCTCCCCTGGTAAAAGTGCCGTCTCTGTGGACATTAATTACGGTCTTCAGTAGGCAGGTGGTAAGGTTTGAGCCTGCTGACGTGCACAACATCACTGGGTGTGGTTGCAGGCACGCTTGTCGTCTCAGATGCAGGAATTATCTCATAGGTGACGTTGGTTTCCTGGTGGATAATATGGTAAGGACCCATGTAGCGAGACAACAACTTCTCTGATAAGCCAACTCGACTAACTGGGGACCACAGGAGAACGAGATAACCGGGTGAGAAGCGAACGTCGACATGCCAGCTGTCGTAGATGGCTTTCTGGGTGGCTTGTGAAGCCGAAAGTCTAGAGCGGGCGATCTGACGAGCGTGGTCGGCACGAGCAATAGCGTCGCATGCACATTCGGCTAACAGCATTATAGTAGTCGGAAGTAGGATGTCGAGCGGTAACATCTGATTACGGCCATAGAGCAAATAAAAGGGTGAATAACCAGTGGTGTCATGGCGCAAAGATATGTACGCGAAGGTCACGTGAGGTAGCGCCAGGTCCCAGTCATGGTGGTCAGAGGACACATACATCGCGAGCATGTCCGTGAGGGTGCGATTTAGGCATTCGGTAAGGCCATTTGTTTGGGGATGGTAGGAAGTGGTCAACTCGTGCTGCATCAAGGAAGAGCACAGAAGATCGTCAATTACTCGGGACAAAAATGCGTGGCCATAATCCGTCAGTAATTGGCGACGAGCGCCATGGTGTAAGATGACATCGTGGATCAAAAAATTGCGCGACGTCAGTAGCAGTGCTGGTGGGGAGCGCTCAGGTAATGGTATACCTAGTCGCGTAGTCTATAGCAACGGCAATCCACTTGTTGCCCGATTTCGACTCAGGAAAAGGACTGAGAAGGTCTATACACATACGGAAGAAAGGTTCAGTTGGGATGGATATCGGTTGAAGAAGTCCAGCCGGGGGCGCAGTAGGTCGCTTACACGACGTGTAAGAAGAGAAAATGAACACGTCCCCCAGGTAACAAACATGTCGACCATTTGAATCCTTGTCGAAGCGTGTCCATCATTCTCTCGAAGGTCGCTGGAGCGTTGCAGAGACCGAAGGGCATGACCTTGATTTGGTAAAGAGCGTCAGGAATAGCGAAGGAGGTCTTTTCTCGATCCATGTCATCTACAGATATTTGCCAGTAGCCAGATCGGAGGTCGAGAGATGAAAAGAAAGTGGTGCTATGGAGGCAATCGAGGGCATCGTCAATGCGTGGTAGAGGGTACACATATTTTTTTGGTAATTTTGTTGAGGTGGCGATAATGAATGCAGAAACGCTATGAGCAGTCCTTCTTTACTTATATCACGGGAGATGCCCAATGGCCCGATGGCGGTTCAATTACGTTTTTCGTAAGTAAGCATTTGGCCACTTCTTTTTGAATCACTTCTCGCTCAGACGCTGACACGCAGTGATGATGATGATGATATATGGTGTTTTTTGGCGCAAGGGCCACTTGATGGCCAAAGAGCGCCAGTTCGTGCGACAAGAAATGTGGACAATGATTGTGATTAGCGGCTGTATAAGGGCCATAAAATTCCTCGCGGTAAGGCGGGTAAAAACATACAAGTAATAAAATCATGACCATGCCGTGAAAGGTGTGTGTGGTGTGAATAGATAACAAAAGTTGGTGATAATAAAAAACGATGGTGTATATGTATGGCATTAGCTCAAGTGCCTCACTGGTTCATACCCTTGCGTGCAAGGGCCGTGAGGCAAGTGCTTTCCTGTGTAGCCACCGCAGCAAAAACCTCCCTGGAGAGGTCGAGCTACGGGATGCCCGGGTATATGATATGAAAATTACGAATTTCTTTTAAAAACGCTAACAATGATTTATAACTAAAAAGCGGTTCCCTACCAACGAACATTGCAGGGTGTAAAGGTATACGTTGTCGGTAGGGTAATGGAAAATGCTGTTTTCTTATAGTTTCTAAGTGTTTACACTGGATTAACACGTGAAGGACGGTCAATGGTTCACCGCATCTGTCACACAATGGTGGGTCGCCACCAGACAAAAGATATGTGTGTGTCGTGTATATGTGTCCTATCCTGAGTCTCGCTAGTATAACCTGTGTATGAAGCGATTTTGATACTGGCAGCCAATGACCAAGGTGTGGCTTGATAACGTGTAGTTTGTTTTGTGTGTGTGTATCCCACTTGCTCTGCCAGTAGTCCCTGAGTTTTCGTTTGAGAGACGGCTTAAGATCAAGGGCCGGGATTGATGTGGGTGTAATGGCGGTGCTTTCGTGGGCGGATGCAGCAAGCTGATCCACCATCACGTTGCCTTGAATCTCACGGTGCCCTGGCACCCAGCACACTACAACACGTTGGTTGAGTGTGTAGAGTGTGCATAAAATAGAATAAAGTGAGACGAGGACAGGGTTTTTTTGTTTTTTAAGACTGTGCAGAGCCGTTACAACACTGAGGGAGTCTGTAAAAATTACTGCTTTTTGTATTTGTAGTTGTTTGATGTGTTTAGCTGCCACAAGTATCGCGTAAGCTTCTGCTGTGAAGATACTTGTGCTTGGATGTAGAGGGCCAGCATCCAAAAAGGATGGGCCGACAGCAGCGTAGGACACAGAGGAGTTGGACTTAGAGGCATCTGTAAAAAACTCAGGACGTGTGTATTTGTGTTGAAGTTCCAGGAAGTATGTTCGGATATGGGCAATAGGCGCATGTTTTGTAACTTCTAGGAACGACACATCACAGTCTATAATCTGCCACTGCCACGGTGGCGGGTATGCTACAGGAGCCATTAAACTGTGTTCAAGTGACACTCCAGTTTCTTCAGCTAGACCCTTCAGGCGTACTGAGAAGGGCTGCCTCATTGAAAACCTGTTTTGGAACGGAATGGAGCTCGACAGATCATTAATAGTAGAGTATGAGGGGTGCTTCTTGTCTGCTTTCACCTTCAGGAAGTATACAAAGGACATGTAAGTTCTCTGCAGATGAAGGGACCACTCATTTGACTCAACATAAAGGCTTTCTACGGGGATGGTGCGAAAAGCACCCGTAGAAAGACGGATGCCCAAATGGTGCACGGGGTCCAGCATCTTCAAAGCACTTTGAGTCGCAGACTGATAAACAACGGCCCCATAATCTAAGCGGGTGCGAATGAGGCTTCTATACAGGTTGATGAGACATTGCCTGTCACTACCCCACATAGTACGTGACAACACTTTTATAACATTCATGGCTTTTAAACATTTTGTTTTTAGATACTTGATGTGCGGTACGAAGGTCAACTTGTTGTCCAAGATTAAGCCTAAGAATTTATGCTCCGCATTGACAGACAGACGTTGACCGTTCAGTTCAATGTCAGGTTCCGAATGCATGCTTCTCTTTCGAGAGAACAAGACACAGGTGCTTTTTTGTGGGTTAAGTCGAAATCCGTTTTCATCAGCCCATTTGGAGACCTTGTTCAAACCCAGCTGAACCTGCCGCTCACACATTGCCAAGTTGCATGACTTGAAGCCAAGCTGAACGTCGTCGACATATGTACAATAAAACATATTGCGGGGGATGGACAAGTGCAAGGAATTCATTTTGATAATAAAAAGTGTGCAACTAAGTACACCACCTTGTGGCACGCCTGTTTCCTGGACAAATGTTCGGGAGAGAACACTGCCCACACGGACACGGAATGTTCGGTTTGACAGGTAACTTTCAATTATGTGAAACATTCTTCCGCGCACACCAAGGTGGGACAGGTCTCTTATAATTCCAAAACGCCATGTTGTATCATAAGCCTTTTCGATATCGAGGAACACAGAGAGAAAATATTGTTTATGGACAAAGGCGTCTCTGATCTGTGCCTCAATACGAACAAGGTGGTCTGTGGTGGATCTACTTTCTCGAAACCCGCACTGAAATGGGTCGAGCAAATTGTTTGTTTCTAAGTAGTGGAGTAAGCGGCAATTAATCATTTTTTCAAATAGCTTACAGAGGCAGCTTGTTAACGGTATAGGTCTGTAACTTGATACAGTAGAGGGATCCTTTCCCTGCTTCAAAATTGGAATTATAACAGCCTCCTTCCAGGAGGAGGGGATCACACCTGAAAACCATATGCGATTATAAAGAGAGAGGAGGGTTTCTTTAGTTTCGGAGGGTAGTTCCTTCAGCATCGCGTACATTACGTTGTCAGAACCTGGGGTAGATTTATTACAGCAGTTGAGTGCTGTACGCAGTTCTGCTAAGCAGAATGGTGCATTATATGCCTCATTTCTTGGGGATTTTCTTTCTAACTTTTGTTTTTCTATTCGTGCCTTGTAATACTGGAAGGATTCGGAGTAAAGTGAGGAGCTCGATATGTGTTCGAAATGTGTGCCAAGAAAGTTGGCTTGATCCTCCAAGCTTTCGCCGAGGCTATTTACTAGTGGAAGAGAATACGTTTGTTGGCCCTTAATTTTCTTTACCTTATTCCACACTTTTCCCTCATCTGTGTAAGAGTTGATACTCGATATAAACTTTGTCCAGCTCTCTCGTCTAGCTTGTCGACGCGTTCTCCGTGCCTGCGATTTGACCCGCTTGAAATTTTCCAGGTTTTCTGCTGTAGGGGAATCGCGAAGCAACGCCCATGCTTTGTTCTGAGTGGTCCGTGCTTTCCTGCATGCGTCGTTCCACCATGGTACTCGCCGTTTAGAAGACATGCCACTCGTTTTGGCAATACATTTAGATGCGGCATCAAGTATAAAAGCTGTAAAATACGTGACAGCGTCATCTATGGTCAGGGCAGACAGCTCAGTCCATGTCATGTGTGTAAGAGTTCTATACCCTTCCCAATCAGCTGACTCAATCTTCCATTGAGGAACCTGCGGGGGCAGTTGATCTTTGTTCGGCGCACTCAGGATGACTGGGAAGTGATCACTCCCATAAGGGTTTTTAAGAACGTTCCATTTAAAAACAGGTAAAAGGGACGGTGATGAAATGCTAAGATCTATGGAGGAGTATGTGTTGCTTGCAAGGCTAAAATACGTAGGCTCCTTCATATTTAAAAGACATAAACTAGAAGAGAAAAGGAGCTGCTCAATGAGACGTCCTCGCGCCTCACAGTGAGCATCGCCCCACAGGACATTGTGTGCATTAAAATCACCTAGAACCAGAAATGGCTCCGGGAGTTCATCTATTAGTGATTCCAGATCACGTCTGTGTAGCTGTTGATGTGGTGGTATGTACACAGAACATATGGTAATGAGTTTGTTAAAAAGTACAGCTCGAATGGCCACTGCCTCCAGGGCCGTTTGGAGCTTCAAATGCTGGCATGCTATACTACGATCGACTATAATGGCTACACCGCCAGATGGTACAACAGGATCCTCCCGGTCTTTTCGGAAAATAATATATTGTCGTAGGAAGTCCTTGTGCTTCGGAGTTAAGTGCGTTTCTTGCACACATAGCACTTTCGCGTTAAACTTACACAGAAGTTCTTGGACGTCATCTAAATTTCTAAGTATTCCCCTTACGTTCCACTGTATGATTTTGTTCATAGTGAAAAAAAAAAGGGAAAAAGTGCTGTGTGCAAAGAAGACGGGGATTAACTCATTTTACAGGGCCTTTGTCAGGCCCTGTTCTCGGCGTTCTGTCCTTTTTGGGGTGGTCGAGCGAAGCTCGCCGCTCCTTCGGCGCTTCCTGCGCCGTTTGGCTTGAACTGGTGTCCATAGCCTCTTGCGAGGCACTGGACACCCGCTCTAAAGAGCGATCTGTGCGTCGCTTAGACTTCGCCTCGATCGTTGAAGTCTTTGTCTCCACCGAGCTGGGGGTTGATGGAGCCCCCTTGGCCTCGTGATTGCCCTGGCTGCTGCCAGAGCTTGTAGAGGTCACTGGTGTGGACAGGCTGAAAGTGGGCAGGGCAGCGCTGGCTGCTCCCGCCGCAGGGGCGTGTGGCATTGGCCTCGGCACGCTAGGCGTGGTCCGGGCAACTGCCAAGGGCCTTTGTGGTGCCGCCCCTCGTTGCACCACTTCGGCAAAAGGTGTTTTAGTGCTAATGATAACGAGACTCGTTGTCTTGCTTCCCTGAATGTGATGTTTTCCTTAACTTTTATAGTTATTATTTCTTTTTCTCTTTTCCAGGCTGGGCACGCTCTGGAGTATGCGGGGTGGCTACCTTCGCAGTTAGCACAGAGGACCTCGTCATGACTACATTCATCAGCACTGTGGCCGGTTGTGCCACACTTAGCACACATCAGCTGTCCTCGGCAGCTCTGGGATGCATGACCAAATCGCTGGCATTTAAAACAACGCCTCGGGTTTGGAATGAAGGGTCGGACATGGAGTTTTACATAGCCAGTTTCGAGAGTCTCGGGTAGAGTGGTTGAGTTGAAGGTGAGTATCAAGTGCTTTGTTGCTATTTCATTGTTGTTACGTCTGATTTTGATGCGCTGGACTTGTATTACACCTTGATCCTTCCATCCATCAAAGAGCTCTTCTTCACTCAGTGTCATCAAATCATCATCCGATACCACGCCCTTCACTGTATTCATGGTACGGTGTGCGCTCACAGAGACAGAGATGTTACCAAAGGCCACGAGGTGCGAGAGTTTATTGTACTGTTCCTTGTCTTTTAATTCGAGAAGCAGATCTCCACTTGCCATCTTCCTGGCCTTATAACCGGTTCCAATGGTCTCTCTCAAGCACTTGGCTACAAGGAAGGGTGAGATTGCTCTAGCTTTTGTAGATGATTGTTCGCAGTGGAGGACATGGTATTTTGGAAAAGTTTCTTTGTTTTTGGGCCAAAGTAGGAATGTTGCATCGGTGCGTACCCTTTTCGAAGCACGATCAGTTGAAGAGGGGGTCGGGGATCCCATGAGAAAATGTGTATTTTTCGGTAACGGCGCCTACCACCCACCACGGAGTCCAACGAGGGGACGTGGCAGAGCATGTGGGCATGTCTGCGCAACGCCAGCAGTACGCAGTTACTATAACCCAATATGGTTTACCCTAGTTTGGATAGCCACACAAGGTTAACCCTTGCTGCCAGGAAAAATTGGAAGTAAAATGAAGTGAGGAGAAGACAGGAAAGATGTAAAGTGAGAACAAAAGACGAAGATATAGGGAGAGAGAGATAGGAAAAGGCGACTGCCGATTTCCCCTGGGTGGGTCAGCCCAGAGGTGCCGTCTACGTGAAGCCGGGGCCAAAGGGGTGTGTTGCCTCTGCCGGGGGCCTTAAAGGTCCAATCACCCAGCGTCGGCTCAACCCCCAGGATCCCCTTTTCCCCGGACACGGCAAAGCCACGCACGGCTAGGCGTGGGAGGGAGTAGAACTCCCCCGTTAGCTCGGGTCCGTGGTGTCGCTACACACCAAACGCCTACTTGCGCAGGCGCCCCTGCGGGGTGGCGGACACGCAGTACGGCCGATGGTGAATGGGCGCAGGGTCACCAGTGTTGATTCCGTGAGTGACCCTGTGTCCGTTCACTGTCGGCTATATTTTCAAGTCCTTCTGTAATAATTGGCCAAGCATGATAAGAAAGTGTCATGGTATGTGTGTGTATATAATATATTTATATAGGTATCATGCGTAGCCCACAGCACAATGCCACTTGCTACCCATTGCGTGCTCGTTCATGGCGAGCTGAAATTCGCACATCAAACCAATCTCTGACCAAACACACACGATTGAAGCCTTGTAGACGGCAGGCACGACCTGTAGCGTTGTCAGTTTCCACATAAAGTCTGAACGGAAATAGTCGTACAGTGCATCTCACCTTCCATATATTAGTGAAACTGTGCAAGGGTTGCGCACAGTTGCCACTCAAGCAGAGATTAAATGCACGGGCCATCTCTATCACGCTAAAACACCAGAAGAGTGGCCAGACATAAGGGAGGGTCAGTTTCTCAGGTGACTGACATTAATATACTTTGAATTAACAGGCGCGGTTGCATGCTGTTTCAAAAAAGATCAGTAGATGGTCCATACCTCTTTACCCACTATACTTGTCGCACTTTCACCGTTTACATTGCATTGGAGTAACAAACAGCACACAAGTTTCTTTGCTCGCTGGAAGGACTATATTCCCTCACCGCAGCGTTCTGCAGAATGATGCCCGGTCCCACCCTAAAGCAGTGAGCTGATAGCCTCACTTCGCATGACATTCTGATGCCTCCCTTGACCGAATTGACTTTTTTGTTAATCTTATAGCAAATGTGATGACGTACCTGAAAAAAAAAGTACTTGGCTCCGTTTGCGTAGCAGTTGTTGAGAGAGTATTCTTTTGATTCGTCTGGGATGCTTCGTGGCAGGTGAGTAGTTGCACTTGAACCACTTTATCTGCAACATGGTTCGAATCACATGCTGGTTCTGGCACTTGTACCAAGTCAGAAGCCAGATTTGATGCTGCTCCTTGGAGTCGGTCTGCTGCAAAATCGTCCTGAAATAAATTTGCTTGTTTCATTAAAAGCGATAATGTAAAATATTATTGCCAAAAAAGCAAATGAAAGCCCTCTTAGAGGTTCTTTTTTGCTACAATGATTACGCTTCTGCATGTGAGGAATGGCTGGGTATCCAGAGAGCAAGCTTCTGAGAATATGAAATAATTCATGAAAACATGAGTTACTGTTCTATCCACACACACACAAAAATGCAATTATAAAAATGTATACTTTTGATGCACCTTTTCAAAAATGCAATCAAATAACATACTTTTGTATATCTGCCTGGTGTTATCTATTTGCGATGCTGTACCTAGCTTTTCCTATGCTAATTGCTATCAATATTGCTCATGAACTCAGAAGTTATTATTATATACTCCTAAATTGGCTTTCATTTTTGAGATGCCTAGTATATATTCTTATAAAGGGGCTCTGCGACACCTTTTGAAGTAGCTATGGAATGAATTCACTAAAGGAGCCTATTTACTCGTGAATTTTCAGAATCCGTCTAGTAAGAGCGGAGTTAGATTTATTGCACGCTACACTTGCGTTCTCTTTTTTCTTGTCCCAACAAAAGTACTGAAAGCTAAACAAGAAGAACGGCACAGAAAAAAAAAAACACGCCACACACAGCTCGTGACCTTGAGCACTTTCCCTCTTTTTAGTTAAAGACGATAGTTTTTCTTGGGGACCTTCGACAGAAAAATTTTGGTCTGTCTGTCTGTCCGCCTTTAACAATACCTCAAACAGCCAACCCCATAACCACATCCGCAGCGCCTACTAATATTGCTCAAGATTTTGCGTTCATACTTGTGCAATTGTCAATTAAAAAGCAATCATTGCACATATATGAGGTACCATAACAACATGTCGATGTTTTGTATGTGTGCCTTTATACTAGAGAAGGCACACACAAGTAATCCTAAGGACTGTAGTGTTAAACACGCTGCACTGACAGTGCAACACGGTGCTCAAAAAGCAAGTGTTATCAACGCTTTGCTGAAACGACACGGTGGTGGCACCTACCCGTCGCTTTGCGATCTACACCTTATCGTCTCCGAGAATGGCACGCATCTTTCTCCGCAGGCGTGCACGCCTTCCTTCATTTTCGAAGATGACTGCCAGATGGCGCTCGTGTCTAACGTGCTTTGATGCACTCGTTCGCCTCTGCTGCCCACTCGAGGCACTCTAACACAGCGCCTCCAGAACACCATTCACCAGTCTTCTTGCGCAGAACATTAAATAAATGTTTTGTTTACTCTCTCCAGACGCAAGACTATCGTTTTTCGGCGGCGTTTGCAATGTAACATGCAGATCTGGGGCCAATGTTTCTTTTATTTTTCTAAGAGGACTCAGCTTTTCAGTGTGATTGCGCGTACACGCGTGAACAAGTCATGGCCTCCTATGGCAATCCCTGTAACAACCGATCCCCCAATGCTGACATCCATGGCTGATACAAAGGCAGTGACAAGTGATTTTTGAGCTGTTTAAATCATTTCTTGAGAGATGTGAAAGCAATACTTTGAGAATTTATTGTGAATTTCAGGCCGTGTGCTGTGTTATAATAGTTGGCTCACGTGTTTTCGGGACCCTCTACCACTGATTGGCAGCATTTTCTGACCATAATGCTTAAAGAGTTTTAGATTGCAGGTGCTTGTCTAAGACATTGAAACTGAAGGTAAACATGAATGCCTCTGCCGTTCTAAAAACAATTCTACGAATATTTACGTACACACACAGATATATATTGCCACCAGCACGTAGTGGGTTGGCAGCAAGAGCGGCTCTAAATCTGGAGGAAAAAAGAAGATCGCGTTCTTCTCTGCTCGAGAGCCAGCCCCGACTGACGCATCGTCCTAGAGCTAGCCACCCGGTTGTTCAATAAATCCCCCCAGTACTTGTGACTCATCGTGACAAACTGGTGGAAGGTGCTGGGTAGCCTCACGGATGCTGCAGACCCCCCCAGGAAGCCGTAATACGAGTCCAGTGCCAGTCAACACTCCCGTGCATCGGACCAGCCGCCGAATCAGGGGATTGCCTCCGGAAGTCAACGATACTGCTCCCACCACGTCAACAAACATGACGAGCACTTCGGTACAAACCTTGGCAACCGGCACGGGAAGCACGTCGCCGAACCGCTATACGTTGGAAAGCCCACGGGCACCGCCGACGTTCCATGGTACGGAGCGCGAAGACGTTGAGGACTGGTTGGCGGACTTCGAGCGCGTAGCCAACTTGAATCAGTGGGACGACGCGGCGAAACTGGGTCGTGTCTACTTCTATCTCGAAGACGGGGCTCGCACGTGGTATCAAAATCGGGAGGAGCAGCTGACGACGTGGCCCGAATTCTCTCGTAGACTTCTGCAGACATATGCCAGCACTGACCGCCAAGAAAGAGCTGAACGAGCTATTCTTGCCCGCGTCCAGTCGCCAAACGAAACTGTGACCGCGTACGTCGAAGACATGACGCGCCTCTTCCGACGGGCCGATTCAAGAATGACTGAGGACAAGAAGTTGCGTCACTTGATGCGCGGTGTCAAGGACCAGCTTTTTGCCGGCCTCGTGCGAAGTCCTCCGAAGACGGTCGCGGAGTTCTTGTCCGAGGCCGTGACAATGGAAAAAATGCTGCAGCAGCGATCCAACCAATACGACAGGAGAGTCAGTGGCATGTCTACTGCCGACATTTTCACCGCCACTAGAACCAACAACGACTGTCTACGTGAACTCATCCGTGATGTAGTACGTGAAGAGTTACAAAAGGCTGGTGTAACACCTCCTCCTACAGTCAACTCTATTGCGACTGTGATCAAGGATGAGCTGCACCAGGCCCTCCGGGACACCTTGCCTCGTGATACAGCTGTGCCAGCTCCTGCTGAATACCGCCGTGAGACAACCTACGCGGAAGCCTTGAAACGCCCTGCTGCAACGCCGCCATTATTCGTCCATCCTGTTCCTGCTGTTTCACTACAGTCAGCGCAGCACATACCGTACTACGAAGGCACGTACACGCCACCGCCCCTGCCCTTTGTCCCTGGTGCTTCTGTCGCCCATCGTTCAGTGCAACCAGTTCAGTACATCGACGATCGGCGCACGTCTCCTCGTAAGTCTGATGTTTGGCGCACACCTGATCGCCGGCCTCTGTGCTTTCACTGCGGAGAAGCTGATCACTTGTACCGCCAGTGCCCATATCGCCGTCTTGGGCTTCGCGGCTTCTCTGCGTACTCGCCGCCACCCCGTTACGGTCAGAGACCACGCGACATCCAAAACTACCTCTCCCAGCAGCATGCACCACCATCTGCCGGGCGCCAGTCGCGCTCGCCATCACCGAGGCGATTTTCATCAACGCCCCAGTGGTATTCTACCGCACGATCTCCCAGCCCCCGCCGGGAAAACTAGCCGAAGCGACCTCTGGGGGCGGGGTCGCTGAACGTCGAAGCGCTGAAGACCTCCTATTGACGCAGAACAATACAGAAACTGGTCCGACATCAACTGCTGCTGCAAAGGATAGCCGGCTTTCACTCGACATAGCAGTAACAATTGATGGTTGTGTAGTTAATGCGTTAGTGGACACCGGCGCAGACTATTCCATACTGAGCGGGAAACTGACAACGCAGCTGAAGAAAGTAATCACACCATGGCATAACTCGCAGATTCGGACAGCTGGTGGCCATGTCGTTACTCCACTGGGTGCCTGCACAACTAGAGTACAGATTCAAGGGTACACATTCGCAGCAAGCTGCCTTGTTCTACGTGAATGCTCCCGTGACGTCATTCTGGGAGTTGATTTTCTGCAGGAAAATGGAGCTATCATTGATCTGCAAGAGCGCCGCGTCACGTTCTCAGCCCAGCGAGCAATCAACGTGCAGGATGACGGAATGCGTGTCGACGTACTCCGTATTTCTGAACAGAGCGTGACGCTTCCTCCCCGAGCCAGTGTTCTAGTCGACGTAACATGCTGTGGTTTGAGCGTTGGCGATGTGGTGGCCGAGACAAATTTAGAACACCTCCTGCAGCAAGGCATATGTGTAGCGAGAAGTGTAATACACGTTCGCGACGGCCGATCTGAATTGCTCGTTACCAACTTTAGCAATGAGCATCGACACCTTTTCTGTGGCACTTCGATAGCGTTTGCCCACGAAGTAGCAAACGTAACCAACTGTCTCACGTCAGAAGGAGTGGATAACGCAGACACATCAATGAGCAACATTGACATCAATCCTGATCTGTCCACCGATAACCAGACTGCGCTGCGAGCGCTCTTGTTCGAGTACAGGTTTTGCTTCGCAAGTTGCTCGAAGATCCGCCAGACGTCCATCACTCAACACAGGATCATCACGTACGAGGACGCACGCCCAATACACCAGCACCCCTACCGCGTGTCGGCTAAAGAACGTGAAGCGATACGTACGCAAGTTCGCGAGATGCTTGACGATGGCGTTATCGAACCATCCAACAGCCCGTGGTCATCTCCAGTCGTGCTTGTCAAAAAGAAGGACGGGTCGCTACGCTTCTGCGTCGATTACCGAAAGCTTAACAACGTGACCAAAAAGGATGTGTACCCGCTACCGCGTATCGACGATTCGCTAGATAGACTTCGTCATGCCCATTATTTCACTTCTCTCGATCTCAAAAGCGGGTACTGGCAAATCGAGGTAGATCAGCGAGACCGCGAAAAGACAGCCTTCGTGACTCCAGACGGCCTATACCAATTTCGAGTACTCCCTTTCGGCTTGTGTTCAGCGCCGGCGACTTTCCAGCGAATGATGGACACTGTCCTCACAGGGCTGAAGTGGCAGACTTGTCTTGTCTACCTTGACGATGTGGTGGTCTTCTCTGCCACGTTCGAGCAGCACCTTCAGCACCTGCGCAGCGTGCTGGAGGCTATCCGATCGGCGGACCTCACACTAAAGCCACAGAAGTGCCACTTCGGCTATAAAGAACTAAAGTTTCTTGGACATGTAGTTAGCGCCGAAGGAATCCGTCCCGATCCGGACAAGCTTGCCGCTGTTGCCGAATTACCAGCTCCTGTCGATAAGAAAGCCGTCCGGCGCTTCCTTGGTTTGTGCGCCTACTATCGCCGATTCATTCATGGCTTTTCACACATAGCAGAACCTCTGACTCGTCTCACAAGAGACGACACACCGTTTGTCTGGGAAAACGAGCAACAAGCAGCTTTTGATGAGCTGCGACAGCGCATGCAATCAGCGCCCGTTCTCGCTCATTTCGACGATGATGCTGACACGGAGGTCCATACCGACGCTAGTAACATTGGGCTCGGTGCAGTGCTCGTTCAGCGTCAAGAAGACATCGAAAGAGTGATAGCCTACGCCAGCCGCTATCTATCGCGTGCTGAGGCGAATTATTCCACTACGGAGAAAGAGTGCCTCGCAGTCGTGTGGGCAATCACCAAGTTCCGCCCGTACCTTTATGGTCGTCCCTTCAAGATAGTGACGGACCACCACGCCCTCTGCTGGTTGGCAAGCCTGCGCGACCCTTCAGGACGGCTAGCACGGTGGAGCTTGCGGCTGCAGGAATTTGACGTCACCATCGTCCATAAGTCCGGCCGTAAGCATGAAGACGCTGACACACTGTCACGCGCGCCCCTTCATGTCGGCAGTCAGGAAGCAGAGGAAGACGAAGGCTTCCTGGGCGCCATTAGCTCATCAGACTTGAGTAAACGGCAGCGGGATGACGCAGAGATTCGTCCGATCATCGATCATTTAGAGGGCCAGGACACAGTCATACCACGTCATTTATTTCGCTCGTTGCCGTCGTTCTGCCTTCGAGATGGTGTGCTGTACAAGAAGAACGCTCGTTCGAACAACCGTGCCTACCTCCTGGTGGTTCCTCGAGACATGCGAGACGACGTCCTCTTCGCTTGCCATGACGAACCCACATCCGGTCATCTGGGCTACTCACGAACACTTGCCAGAGTGAGTGAGAGGTACTATTGGCCAGGACTTTCGGCAAGCATCAAGAAGTACGTGAAGAGCTGTCGGGAATGTCAGCGCCGAAAGCAACCATCTGTTAAGCCAGCTGGTTTGCTTCAGCCCATTGAAGCACCCTGCACGCCGTTCGACCAAGTCGGCATGGACATTCTCGGGCCTTTTCCTATGTCTGCGGACAGCAACAAATGGGTGATCGTCGCGACCGACTATTTGACACGCTACGCTGAAACCCAGGCGATCCCACGAGCCACAGCTTCTGAGGTAGCACAATTTTTCATGCGCCACATTGTGTTACGACACGGTGCTCCTTCCAGTGTAATAACGGACAGAGGGACGGCATTCACGGCGCAGCTTACGGACGAAGTTTTCAAACTGAGCAACACCAGACACCGAAGGACAACTGCGTACCACCCGCAAACCAACGGACTTACTGAACGACTGAATAAGACCCTCGCAGACATGATCTCAATGTACATCGACGTACAGCACAAAACATGGGACCGGATCTTGCCTTACGTGACCTTCGCGTATAATACCGCCGTGCAAGAGACCACGCGATTCACGCCATTTCGGCTTCTCTACGGCCGCGAAGTGCAGACCATGCTAGACGCAATGCTACCGTGTCAGGACGAAGACGAGTTGGCAACAGACGCCGAAGAATTCGCAGAGCGTGCCGAGGAAGCCCGGCAGCTCGCGCGACTGCACATCGGCCAGCAACAGCAGGCAGACGCACGACGCTATAATACCCGCCACAGAGAAGTGTTTTACAGCCCCGGAGATCAAGTTTGGGTGTGGACGCCCGTCCGCCGCCGTGGCCTTAGTGAAAAGTTGCTGAGCCGGTACTTTGGCCCATATAAAGTGTTACGCCGCGTCAGTGACGTGAACTACGAAGTGGTTCCGGACTCAACACCCCATGCACGGAGCAGGACACGGCTGATGCCGGACGTCGTTCATGTGTTGCGCATGAAGCCATTTATTGCGCGTTGTTCGTAACTTTTCCTTTACCGTACAGCGTTCTTTGTGTTTTTTGTTTATTTTGTGAACTTACTTTCTCGTTCATTGACGTTTCCTATGTAGGCACGCTCTTCAATTTTTACTTTCACTTCATCCGAATTTCCATTTTTTTTTCACGTGCCTATGTAGTAGCATCGCGGTGCTGCTATGTACTTTCCTTTCCTCTTTTTGGTACTTGTTGTTTTTTTTCTTTTCGGAAGGGGGGATAATGCCGCCAGCACGTAGTGGGTTGGCAGCAAGAGCGGCTCTAAATCTGGAGAAAAAAAGAAGATCGCGTTCTTCTCTGCTCGAGAGCCAGCCCCGACTGACGCATCGTCCTAGAGCTAGCCACCCGGTTGTTCAATAAATCCCCCCAGTACTTGTGACTCATCGTGACAATATATATATATATATATATATATATATATATATATATATATATATATATATATATATATATATATATATATATATATATATATATATATATATATAGTGGGAGTAATAATTCAATGGGCCAGTTAGTCTTCGTGAAGGTATGGGATATGGCACAACGGGAGCGTTGTCAACAAGGATAAATATATTTATTTCGCAACAGTTTCGGGAGGGGACCTCCCTTCATCAGGGGATGAGTTAAACTGACATGAGCTTCCAAACTTCCTTGCTGCCGCGTTTCTCTCGCCTTGAAAGACGTTTGCGAGAGTGAGGGGGAACTGGAATACTTTCATGATCGAAATATATATATATATATATATATATATATATATATATATATATATATATATATATAGTGGGAGTAATAATTCAATGGGCCAGTTAGTCTTCGTGAAGGTATGGGATATGGCACAACGGGAGCGTTGTCAACAAGGATAAATATATTTATTTCGCAACAGTTTCGGGAGGGGACCTCCCTTCATCAGGGGATGAGTTAAACTGACATGAGCTTCCAAACTTCCTTGCTGCCGCGTTTCTCTCGCCTTGAAAGACGTTTGCGAGAGTGAGGGGGAACTGGAATACTTTCATGATCGCAAGGACTGTACGAACGAGAATAGAGTGATTGGTGGTGACGGATCATGGTGTCCGGGTGAGCAGAGGGACAAACACCTCGATATGTATATATCAGCAGTTCAAAAAGATATCATCAGAGCGTATGGAAAAAATCGGCCATTTCGAAACAACATATCAAAGTCAGAACGAAGGGCACTCGATGAACTACGAAAAAACACTGGAATTACTATCAAACCGGCTGATAAAGGAGGCTGCATAGTAATTCTAAATACGTCGGACTACTTAAAGGAAGGGGAACGACAGCTATCAGACACAAAATTCTACAAAGAACTTCCAACTGACCCGACTCCCGAATTTGAAAGGGAGATAAAAGTAACCCTAAACAATCTCCGCCGGGACGAGAAAATTACCGGCAAAATGTTAAAAGCAATGTTACCGGCCCACTCTGTTCCCGGTCGATTCTATTTGCTCCCCAAAATACACAAGGCAGGTAATCCGGGACGTCCGATAGTATCCACTAACAGCACATCAACAGAAAATATATCAGAATTCATCAATTCCTTAATAAAAAACATCCCCCCAAATTTTCCCTATTACCTAAAGGACACAAACCACTTCATCTGCGAAACTTCAAGTCTCGACATCCCAGGCGGCAGTTTTCTGGTGACCATGGACGTCTGCTCACTGTACACCAACATACCCCACCATGACGGAATAGCGGCTATGGTTTCTGAATATGTAAAATCTGACTCATCAACTAGTGTAAGTGGCGAGGTACTGTTTACACTACTTGAACTTGTACTAAATTATAACCATTTTGAGTTCAACGGCAAGCATTTCCTTCAGGTCAGTGGCACTGCAATGGGCACGAAAATGGCCCCAAACTTCGCGAGCACCTTTATGGCTTCACTTGAAATCCCATTCATTGAGGGACGCACCTTGAAACCTTTCTACTACAGAAGATACTTAGACGATATTTTTATGATATGGAACCATGATGAGGGAAGTCTTTTCCGCTTCATAGAGGATTTTAACAAATGCCACCCGTCAATAAAATTCACGCACAAAATTTCCAAAACTAGCATTAACTTTTTGGACGTTACTGTCACGGTCGAAAATGACCGCTTGTCAACAATTCTTTACAAAAAGCCTACAGACCGTCAAATGTACCTACATTTCAACAGCAGCCACCCAAAGCATTGCAAAACAAGTATTCCATATTCTCAGGCCTACCGGTACCGAAGAATATGCACCGATATGCGGGAATTTGACAGACACGCGGAACACCTAAAGCATTCCTTATTGAAACAAAATTATCCGGAAGACATTATTGACGATGCCATACTACGTGCTCGCAACGTGAACAGGAATGATATAATTAAGGGACCAAACAAAGTACCTAAAACTACTTCCCAAACGAACCTTGTACTAACTTACTCCTCATCAGCGCCACGAATCAACAACATACTTTCCCGCCATTTCAACATAATCAGGCAAAGCAAACGACTAACTTCTATTTTCGCGAAGCCACCTCACGTGGTGTACCGCCGGGATAAAAATCTGAAGGACATTCTTGTCAGGGCAAAAACAAACACCCCCAAAATTCAATCAGGGTGCCATCCCTGCGGAAAAGCTCGATGCAAGGTATACCCACAGATGGTCACAACTCGTGAATCCAAAGCGAACTTCTCGGATTTCAAATTCTGCATAACTGAAAGCCTTAATTGTGACTCCAGTAACGTAATATACATGCTACATTGCAACATCTGCGGACAAGAATATATCGGCCAAACAGACACGCCATTTCGGCTGTGGTTCAATAATCACCGGTACCACGCCACTTCACTGCCGAAACTACCTTTATCTAGACATCTGCGCCCGCCAAACCACAGTTTTAAAAATATTAGCGTAACTCTTTTGCAGTCCGGTTTTTCAAACAGACGCGAGCGCGAACAGCGTGAGGCATATTTTATTTTCAAATTTCGTACATTAGTAGCCGGTATCAACGAGGACCCCGGAAAACTCAACTGCCTCCGAGAAGTAAGCCAGGAGAAAATTGGTGACAAAGATTGATAGCTGGAGACCATGCTTTTTTCTGACTGACTCGTACGTGTACACTGTCCCCCCCCCCCCCTTTTTTTTCCACCTGCACATACAAAGTGTTTACGTTCGCCTACCACTTCATGACCGTTGAAGGGAAACGGATGAAGATTAAAGGTAAATAGCCGACCGACCCATTAACGAGAAACCTTTCCTTTACACACACCGCCCGCCGCCCGCCGAACGACCAATTACGGGGAAACCCCTTTCTTTAGGCACGCCGTCCCGGACCCTCCCGGCACCGCGGCGACAATCTTGGGTGGCCCGACACACGCCAAGAACTGAACAGCACGCGATATGAACCGTAGGTGGATGTAGACGGACAGTTGGCTTCGTTCTCAGTGTTGACAGTGGTTCTTCCTCTTTTTTACTTTCTTTCTTTTCTTTCTTTTTTCGTCTTTTTTCTCCTTTTTTTTCCTTCTTCCAGTTCCCTCTCACTCTCGCAAACGTCTTTCAAGGCGAGAGGGACGCGGCAGCAAGGAAGTTTGGAAGCTCATGTTAGTATAACTCATCCCCTGATGAAGGGAGGTCCCCTCCCGAAACTGTTGGGAAATAAATATATTTATCCTTGTTGACAACGCTCCCGTTGTGCCATATCCCATATATATATATATATATATATATATATATATATATATATATATATATATATATATATATATATATATATATATATACCCACCACACTGTAAAACAAAGCAAGCAACTGCCCCCACTTCACAGCAAAAGATAATCCTACAACACTTGCAGGGGGCGCTTGCTAGGTCACGAATGAAATTGAAGATGGCGGCAAAAAAGCAGTACGTACTTGCAAGCAAATGCATTTGTTGGAAGTTGTTCGCAGCGTGGAGTTAAAGAGGAAGAAGGGTAGTAGTAGAGCTCAGACTTGATGGTGTAGAGGAATGAGAAACGAGTCGGTGGCGATGAGCCCGTGCCGAGGTCACAGCTTTATTTAGGACGCAGGTGTAAGTGGAGTCGCCGCTGTAGCATCCCGCAAGGCCAGGAGCTAGGCAGTTCCATCTTTCGTGGCTCGCGCTTCATGAGCCACGTAGCTCACTTCTTTTCCTGCGCGCCCAGCTGGCCAAAACCAGCTTGGAGCTACATGGGCTCAACCTCTAGCGCTTTGCACGATTCCGAAAGCGTGTATGAAAGGAAAACCAAAGAGGGCAGACACTATATACATGAGCGACAGTCCGTGTATTGTCCATTGGGAAGTCCGAGTTGTCATCGTGAGGGTGGGTGGCACTGGGAGTAGCGGAGCGGGCGAGAGTTGCGAGGAACGGAGACTGCTAGAAGCAAGGGTGGTAGTCCATATCAGCGGGTGACCCAAGTTGCGTGCCTACGACGCAGACGTAGCTTCTCGCGATGAACTGACGCCAAATAGCGCGTTGCGTGGCATCCATGCTGCAGGCATGTGGACGCAGGCCGATAATTGTTGCACCGTCGCCTTGTAATATTTGCACAATGCCTACTGAAGGTGGTAGGCTGCACCTCAAATGGCGAGGCGGCGTTGGAAATGCAGCATTGATGATGCTGGTGCTCTGCATGACGTCGGAACCATGCCGACTGCTGATGTGTGAAGCACAGATACCAGCCTGTCTTCCGCATCTGACGGCGTGTCAGGGGGTGCTTTTGCCGTACTTCGGCCTTCTTGAGGTAGATGCCTGCACCCTGAGGTACCTTTGAAAGGCGGATGGTAAGCTGTCCGTGCGTTTGGCTCTGAGTACGATGACGTCGCCGTGTTTGAGTTGCAGTTCGGCGTCATGTGAGGTCGTGGAAGGGTGTTGGCGTATTAAGAGCCGGGGCGCTGACATTTCCGGGGCCTGGCCACTGGAAGGTCTGAGCCTCATTCAGGAGAATATCGCACAGAGGAGGTGTAGACCCCGCGGTAAGATTGGACTTGGAACCAGTGGTCATGGTATTCCCTTGAGAATCCGGTGATGAGCAGCACGCGGGCATGCTCATTCACTGCTTGCGTGTCTGTTGGAGCATGTGCCGGTGGTTCCAAGCCTGGCTGGCCCGGTGCATTGTGCACTATCATCACCGTCCTAGTGGGAGGCTCGGCCATTGCGCCCCAGAAGTCCCCGGGCAGATCAGCTGGCTCATCTGTCATCGGCGATTCGGGAGTCGGTGCAGCAGGACAAGATTGTGCTAGGAATCCGACGGAGTGCGAAGCTGTAACCGGTGTTGAATCTGCCAAGGAAAGAAGTGGAAGTGGCCCTGGTGGCAGAACCAACACATAGGAAACAGGAAGCGGAGACACCGGGCTGGCGGGCCTTTTAATCGAAAGGCCACTTAAAGCGGCAGGGTGATCTCCGTCACCTGTGTAGCCGGTGGTTGTTGGCACTACAATAGTCTGGACTGGCCATGGTGCGGGAGGCATAGTCGACGCCGTGGTGTCGCTTTTGGGAACTGCAAAGAAGGCTGCATCGCAGTTGGTGGAAAAGCGCCTTGAGTTCGGTCCGTACCTTGTTGGAGGTGCTGTTCAGCACCGCAAAACTGTAGGACAGCATCCCGTAGTTTATCATATGGACGGATGCTCCAAGAGAAATATGTGAGGCATCGTTTGAGGTCAGGTGGAAGAACATACTCCAGAACCTCAAACATGAATTCTTGGAGCGAGATGCTGCGGAGCTCCAAGGCAGCCTCAAACTCTTGGAACCATGACTCGATATCAGAGGTGCGGAACGGGGGTAGAGATGGGTCAAAGTACGGCTGCAAAGCTTGAGCTGGCTGGAACATGGCCCCGAAGCTCAGTGGCTGTGGTGCAGCGCCGGTTGCTTGTCCGTTGGTCCGTGGTCACCACTTGTTGAGGAACGTGAGATGTTGGCGATCAGCCCGTGCCGAGGTCACAGCTTTATTTGGGACGCAGGCGTACGCGGAGTCGCCGCTGTTGCATCCCGCCAGGCCAGGAGCTAGGCCGTTCTATCTCTCGTAGCTCGCACTTCACGAGCCACGTAGCTGACTTCTTTTTCTGCGAGCCCAGCTGCCCAAAACTGGCGTGGAGCTACACGGGTTCAGACTGTTCTACAGATGCCATGTTGGGATGGTATTGGACGGTGCGCCAATAGAGGCTGCAGAACAGATTTTCCCTGTCTTTTTTTATTATTTTTTATGCCAAAGACTCAAGAGGCTGGCTTTCATCCCACGAGCTGGCGCTTACAATCTGCGATATCTTCCTGCTACCATACCCCCATGAAGAGTACCATGAACAAGCGGGCGTCTTGTCGAGGCGGGAGTCTGAGGATTGTGAATAGAGACCGAACTATACGAACCGAGGACAGAACCCCTCCCCTCCTAAAAAAATAAGGGCCGCAATGTTTTAACTGCCATAAATATGGTAATATCTCTCTGAACTTCCAGAGTCTGCACTGGAGGACGAGGCGCAACGTTTTCAGCCAAACCAAACATGAAACCCAAAACTGCAGAGAAAGGGAAAGCACGCTTCACTTCTTCAAAAGCGTTGTAAATGTTAATGTCTGTACAGCAGACGCGGTGAATGAAAAATACTTGATGCTGGCTATGGTTAACAGAATCGAAGTGAGAGCGTACGTTGACCTTGGCAGTCAGTGTGTCACTTCGGCGTCAGGATGCAGATCGGGTCGGGATCAAATACACGGCGATGGAGAAGCAGCTGACTATCAGGGGCTACAGGTCGGGGTGTGCGAAGCCACGTGCTGAGGCAAACTTTAACCTCACAGTCAACCGAGCAACAGCCGACGTCCCTATGATGATCGTGCCAAATGAGTCACAGGCGATTCTTATCGTCTTAGGGCACCCTTCACCGACCAACGTCACGTTACGGTAGTTAGGCGACGGCACACAGTGCATATTTTTGAAGAGCAAAAGAATGTGCACTAAAGTGACAGCATACAATTCATCAAAATGCCAGATCTTCCAAAGCACCCGATCTGCCTTTAGGCCAAGAGTTGACAGTAGTTTCGCCGAACTACGTTGGATTTGTCAAGTCTGACGTTATGGGCAACAAACCCAACGCCGTTGCTTTCATGGATGCCGTGGAGGCCCTCATGAACTCTGAATTTTTTTGTCTAGCTTGTTTAGCAGCATTGGTACCAAAACTGGGCACTTTCGCGCTGCAGTACAGATCATTTGTGAGGCACGCTTTCTCAGTGTAGTAGCAAGGCTGCATCTGAATTTGATTAAGTGTACCAAATTTACTTCTGTTAACATTACAGAAATGACACAAAGCACCAACACAGACAAATTTTATAGTAGGCTCACATACGTACCCTTAAGTGTGAACAACACATGCACCACTTCAAACCACTAGACCTTGGTGAGTTTATTACTTCTATGATTAAAGATGATTGGTTTACAATGCTTACTCAGCATTATGACATGTTTGCACGCGATGTATTTGCTAAATAACCAAAATAATACTACATATCATGCTTATGTTATGAAGCACGCACAACTGGCACCTGCAGTTAAGGTTTCATAGGTGACAGGTGGTCTATCACCTTCGCTAGTATTATTTTAGAGAAACTGCATAGACAAAAGCTTTATGCAGCAATATTATGGGCAATACCTTGCGTATTTAACATCACCAAAAACCAAAGAACGATGTGTTAAGCAATTCCCTTTTACCAGTTCACTTCCCCTCAAACCTTAATGTTACATCTATAATTTTGCTTTCCACTGCTTGGTGCATCTTTTTAGGTCAAAGTGGATGCTCTTCGTAAGCCTCCGGGTTGCTGCTGGTAAGATGCAGTTGCTACATACCTCCCCTTTCAGGGTTATGGAAAACTACCAGTCGCGATTGGTGAATGCTTGCCGAATGTGCTGCAACTTATCCTTATTTTCTCTCTCATTGTTCGTCTCACCGATTATTACTAGTCCTAAGGGGACGTATACCTTTAAACTTCCAGTTTGTCACTAACCATAGCAAAGCGCTATTTTCTACCGAGATTGCTGTACATTGGTTTCGTGCATATCAACATTTAGACCTACTTCCCTGCTTTCCTTTTCCAGTTCAGTAATCACAAGTTGTGATTCGCCCCCTCAGTACTTTATTAATTCAATGTTATCAGTGAACCACAGGTTACAAACTAAGGCACTATCAATAAACTATAAATCATTGCTCTACCGAACCTAAGGCCCTTTCTGAAAACTACCTGTAAGGACATGGTGAATAGTATTGGGGACATCATGTCTCCCTGCCTTACACTTTTTTTTTACTGAGATGCTGTCGCTTTTTTTTTGCAAGAACACATGCTTCCCCACAAGCTCCAACATTCAAAGTCTTACCTCATCTTCTGGCCTCTTCAACAATGCTGCGCTCGGTATCTCCGATGCAATGTTTTCATTACCAAAAACTGATGGCACCACACCAGGCCTTAATCGAGCAGGCTTTACCGGAGTTCCCATTACACGCATTAACGATAAGCACTTGTTGAAGTTACTATCACGAGCCTGTTTCGAACAGTATTTCTCGAAGACTTGAAATTACTTCCTTTCACCGTAGCAATCCACTGAGCCCTTTGTTTTTTCTCACGTTGGAAGTTACGACGCGGTACACGGTTTTCACTGCAGATACTTTTTCAGCCATACACTGCGCAAAGATCCGGCACGGTGACAAGGTTCTCCGTCCAGTAGCAACTCCTTGACGCCTGAGCTATGAACGTGGGGCGGTAAGGACGAGTACTCCAGGATAAGACGGGCAACTAACGCGGAAAACCTGCGCACAGTGAGTGAGGACAGTGAGTGACGTTCGCGACACACGACTTCTTAACAGTTGTTCAGCTACTAGCCCGATTTGCGTTTCGTACGTGGGCACTGCACAAAACACCTGGGCACTGGGCGCTGCCATCTCCACAAAGTTTCTCTATCCCACGGAGAAAGTAAACCTTTCCTTCCTCCGTGTTCAATCCGATGGTCTGTTCGATTCGCCTGCACCACGTGAACCAGTTCACAAGGTGCTGCACCTTGCCATTCGTTTTAGCGGTGCACCAATAATAACCTCTGAATTTCGCCATTCGTTTCAAAAAGTGCAGCGCTGGTTCACGATTTTTCTGCCCCTCCTACGTAGACAATAGAGGTCCGTTCGATTCACCTGCACCGGTTGGAACCGTTTCACGGCTGTGCACGCGAAGTTCACAAATTGTGCAGCGTGAGTTCAGCGGTGCAGGCACAGCACGACACCCGAAACAAATAACGATGTGCCGACAAGGTGTTGGCCTTATTTATTTTCGGTTAATTTACACCATTCAGCAAACACCAACCTATGGTGAAACGCACATGCGGACAGTTTATGAGGCGCAAACATCTTGGCAAAACACACCGCATTTGTAGAGGCGGGTACGGCGCCTAAGCCACCTACGTCTAAGTGCTGCGTCGCCTGCTCAGCTGCACGCGCGCCTGCACCAAGCCGGCACCGTCAGCGAAGGAGGTGCAGAAAAATCGTGAACCGGTGCTGCACCTCTTCTGCACCTTTCGAAACGAATGGCAGAGTTCAGTGGTCGTCAATGCTGCACCGCTGAATCGAATGGCAAGGTGGAGCACCTCGTGAACTGGTTCTCGTGGTGCAGGTGAATCGAACGGACCTTAAAGTTCTGTGTCTCAATAAAGTTCTGTGTCTGTCTGTCCTACCACGGCCGCTGGATGAAATAGAGAACGCACAGTACGGCGTGCCGCGTCGAGCGGCTTACTATGGCAGAGCGCGTGTCAGCCGTAGGGACAGTTGCGGCCGTTGCAGCGCGAAGGGGTGGGGACGGGTTCGGTTGAGACGGGTGGCGACGGAACGGTTCGGACTAGTAGTGGCTAGAATAGAGAAGTGTGATGAATGCCCGGCTGGTGCGTAATGCTTTGGGAGGTAAGCGCAAGGTGGCGCTGGCACACGTTTGCACACGTTTGCAGAGGTGCTTAGGTGGGGGGGGGGGGTTTCAACGAGACAGAATCCACTTCGATGGGCGGCGAGGTCATGAGGTGGGTTGGTGACTTGCAGAACGCGCAGTAGCTTTTTTGGGGGGCAAGCGGGCCCTTCGTGGTGCAGAATAGCTAGTAACGAGGAAAACAACCAGGGAGACTCTTCGACAGGTGGTATGGACAGAAACGATTCCAAAGTGGCACCAATATCTAAGATAGGTAGAGTCCGGGGCATAAATAGACGTAGCCACGAGTGCCGAGCCAATTCAGACATAGGGTATATTAACATGCAGGGTGGTAGGAACAGGCTGAAGTGGGAAGAGATAGAAGAACAGCTGAGGGAAGAGAGGCCGATGGTATACGGTTTTGTAGAAACACATCTCAGGGACATGGAACAACCTCCAAACAATCCGGACTACGCATGGGAATCTTGTTATAGAACAGAAGGCAGCAGAAAGGGGGGTGGTATTGGGGCATTCATTCATAAAAGTACAGACTGGCAAAGGGTCAAGCATGAGTGCAAGGAACATTTATGGCTAAAAGGTAAAGTGGCAGGTCAAATGACTCTCCTTGGTTTCGTGTACTTGTGGACGGGAGCAAAGGCCAGAGAGGAAAACCAGGCAATGGTAGAGTGTATATCAAAGGACATTCAGGAGTTACGAAGAGAGTGCGAGATAATTATACTAGGAGATATGAATGCGCACATAAAAGATATAGGTGGGTATACCGACCTGACAGGCAAAATGATCATGGTTATGTGTGAAAGGCTTAATTTGATCATTTGCAACAGTACCGAGAAATGTGAAGGGCAAATAACATGGGAGGTAGGAAGGCTTGAGTCGACGATAGATTATGCACTGATGTCATATAGGATGTATGATAAGCTCAGGGGAATGCACGTAGATGAAGGTGGCTCCAGAAGTCTGGGTAGCGATCAGAAACGTATCAAGCTAAGTTTTGGAAGAGCACTGAAAGTGGGAAGGAGACAAGATGAGCAACTACAGGAAAATTTTTATCCAGAAAGGCAAATTGAAATAGCCACTAAACAAATTGAGAAAGTAATCACGGAGGATAATAAGACAGTGTGGGCATACACGAATCTAATTAGACTCTTTGAGCTAGAGCTTGCTAAGATGGTGACAAGTCACCGCGGAAAAGAAGACGCAAACCCAAACGTTGGTGGGATGAGGAAGTTAAGAGAGCCATAGCAAAACGTCAGGAAGCCTCTAGGGAACACAGACATGCTAGGCAGCGGGGTGAACCGACAGATGATGTTGAAAGAAAATGGGAAACCTTTCTAAGCTGTAGAAGGGATGCATTCCTTCTGATCAATGAAAAAATTAGAAGGAAGGGAGCTCAGTGGCTGGCAGAAGAATATAAAAAAGATAGAAAGGCAGCTGCGAAATTTTGGAACCACCTAAACTCCCTAAGAAATGAGACGAGCCTAGAGCCAGAGTTTTATAACTACAGCCCAAGGTGCTAGGCTAGAAGGGGACGAAGCTATTGAATATATAAGAACAAGGGTGACAGAAAAATTTCAACAAAGAAGTACTTTATGCACCACAATAGACAAGGACGAATCAAGTGGTGCAATGGCTTCATTTTCACAACAAGAGTGGGAAAGGGCTGAGAAAAGGGTTCCTAGTAGTACATCAACAGGCCCAGATGGCATTCCAATTAGGCTGATAAGGACATTAGGTCCGAAGTCTAAGCAGGCTTTGAGAGAGGCAGTGAGCAAAATAATAATCGATGGTGAAGTTCCCGATGGATGGAAACTTAGCAGGATGAGCATGATCTATAAAGGAAAGGTGGACAAAGCTGACATAAACAACTACCGTCCTATAACAGTGACATCAGTGGTCTACAGGCTGGCGGTGCAGATTATAAAGGAAAGACTGCAGGCGTAAATAGAGGATGAGGGGGTGCTGGGGGAACTGCAGAATGGGTTTCGAAAACACAGGAGGTTGGAAGACAATCTGTTCTTACTGACGCAGTGCGTCAAAATAGCAGAAAAGGAACACAGGCCCCTGTGGCTAGCATTTTTGGATATCAAGGGATCGTACGATAGCGTGGTTCATGAGGAATTGTTGGGAATACTGGACACACTAGGCGTGGAACATGTAGTCACTAATCTTTTAAATGATATCTATAAAGGTAACAAGGTAGTTATAAAGTGGGAAAAACAGGTATCCAAGCCTGCAGAGGTCAAATTGGGGCTTAGGCAGGGGTGTCCCCTGTCACCCTTATTATTCATGATGTACCTACAAGGATTAGAGGCCAAATTAGAAGGAAGTGGACTGGGCTTCAACCTCTCTTTAGTCAAGCAAGGAAAACTTATTGATCAGGCACTACCCGCATTAATCTACGCAGATGATATAGTGCTAATGGCCAACAACAAGGAATATTTGCAGAGATTGCTGGACATCTGTGGTAATGATGGAGATAGGTTAGATTTCAGATTCAGTAAGGCAAAATCAACAGTCATGATTTTCAATGACAACGAAGGCAGTGAGCTTAGATTACAGGAGGTCACGCTAGAGATAACAGATAAATACAAATATCTGGGCTTATGGATAAGCAATGGGACCGAGTACCTGAAGGAACACGAAATATACGTGACGACTAAAGGTAACAGGAATGCAGCAGTGATGAAAAATAGGGCACTGTAGAATTACAATAGGTATGATGTTGTAAGAGGAATGTGGAAAGGGGTCATGGTTCCTGGGCTGACGTTCGGCAAGGCGGTCTTGTGCATGAGATCAGAAGTTCAAGCAAGATTAGAAATTAAGCAACGTGGAATAGGTAGGCTTGCTGTAGGAGCTCACGGGGATACACCAAATCAGGGAGTACAAGGTGATATGGGATGGACATCATTTGAGGGCAGGGAAGCTAGCAACAAGATAAAATTTGAGAAGCGATTGAGAGAAATGGGGGAGGAGCGTTGGGCTAGGAAGGTTTTCAGCTACTTGTACATGAAGAATGTCGATACAAAATGGAGGAAGCGAACCAGGAAATTGACTGGTAAATACTTACAAAACAGCAGGTGCCCAAACCAAAAAGAACTATTGGTTAAGAAGAAAGTGAAGGAAATGGAGACTGACATGTGGAGAATGTGCATGGTTAAGAAGTCCGCACTAGAGATCTATTGAACTTTTAAGGAGGAAATCGCCAAGGAAAGGATCTATGATAATACTCGGGGTAGTTCTCTAGTGTTTGAGGCCAGGACGGGAGTACTGCGAACCAAGACATATCGGGTCAAATACGAAGGAGTATACACAGTATGCAGTGCGTGTGGAGAGGAAGAAAAAAACTGCCGAACCCTTGATAATGTTCTGTAAAGGGCTTCACCCTATAGTTCAGGATGATGGCGCAGAGTTTTTCAAAGCACAGGGGTTTAGGGACCGGGAGGGCAAAATAGACTTTAAGCGGGTAGACTTGACTAGAAGGAGGTTATCTGATTGTTGGTTAAAGTCAAGGCACGAGTGAAAATTAAACTCTTCACTGCAAAGTACGAGTCCTCAAACTCACTTTTTAAAGGGAAAAAGTTCTAGTTTTTGGTCCATTAAGCATTACGGCTTGGTGGCGCTAGCCACCGTTCGGTCTAAAGGGTACAGCCATATCCATCGATCCATCCATCCACATGCGTAATGCTTTGGGAGGTTCGGACTTCGGTTCGAACTGTCACGGTGGATGGACGTGTTTTTTGAGCGCTCCCGATCGACTGCGCAGATGAGTGTTTTTGTATGTTTTGAGATTGTCTTTATACTTATAAGGCAGCAGTTCAAATCGTCGTAGCACTTATTTTATGGTGCTGCTTTTTCGGGGGCCAGTCACGAGGTATTTATTAGTTAGTGCGTGTGTGTGTGTTTGAATTTTTTTTGCCACCTCGTGGGGGAAGTGCACGTACATTGCACATGCAAATTTTCGTAGTAGAGTTTAGACTTTACTTTTTTCGTAGGGCAGGGTTCGAGTTTAGTAATTATCGAGTATAGGGACAATTGGCGTCAGAAAGACATAGTTAAAGAGACTGTAAAGTGTTCAGGATGTGGAATGGGTTTGAAAGTGGACCCAAGTGTAGAAGCGGATGGAGAAGAGGCTGACGCGAAGTGTAGGCATTGTGAGGTCGAGGAAAAAATGGAGAAAATAAAGTTTGCCCAGAGTGAACTACTGATGAGAATCGCCGAGCTCGAGATTGCGTTGGCGACAGAGCAAGAGAAAACGAGGGCAATGGGAGAAAGGCTGAAGTCCGCCGAGGAAGCACTAGCCATATATGTGGAGCCTGGAAAACGGCCGCGAGCGCATCATGAAGGTCTCCAATGTAGCGTTGACGCGCGCGCACGCTGGGCACAGCGACGCTACGTAAGGTGAACAGAGGAGTGGCCTAAGGAGAGAACAGTAGGGAACCGGGAACCAGAACGGCGGAGAAGAAAGAGCAAGCAAGTTTGGAAAAAACAGGTTCAGCCGGTTCAATTGTCGCAAGGCCCAGCTTCAGGGAAGTAGTGGTGGGGCTGGGAGGGGACAAAGCAGCCGGCGTCACAGGTGCAAGTATCCCCTGGGTGCAAGTAGCCCCCAGGTGCAGGACGCTCAAGCTTAAAAGTCACAGCATGTGATAATCGCCGGGGACTCGAATTTAAATCGATGCACAGAAGCCATCAAAGACAGGGTAAGAGGTGGCAAGAGGGTTGCAGTCGGGGCGTTCCCAGGAAGCAAGCTGGAAGCAGTCTTAAGGCAGGCGAGCGCAAAACTCAGTACTACAGCTGATAGACGAAACTTCGTGATAATTTCAGGCGGTTTAAACAATGTCTTAAATGAAGATACAGCAGGACTAGCAACCACACTGGCGAAAGGCGTCGATGACATGCGCGCCACTTCTCCTCAAGTACAGGTAGTGATATGCACGATACCGGAGGTACCGGTGAGTGATATCAACCTGCAAAGACCGGTTGTCAACGCAAACCAAGAGATATGGCGGATGAGTCGAGAGAAAGGCTTTGAGGTGGTGGAAATAAAGAGAAAGGTGCATAGGTAGGGTGGTTTTTAAAGAGACAGAATTCACTTCGATGGGCGGCTAGGTTCTGAGGTGGGTTGGCGATTTGCAGGACGCGCAGTAGCTTTTTTAAGGGGCAAGCTGGCCCTTCGGGGTGCAGGATAGCTAGTAACGAAAAAAACATCCAGGTAGACTCTTTGACAGGTGGTATGGACAGATACTATTCCAAAGGTGCCCTATTATATAAGATAGGTAGAGTCCGGGACATAAACAGAAGTAGCCACGAGCGCCGAGCCAATTCAGGCATAGGGTATGTTAACATGCAGGGTGGTAGGAACCGGCTGAAGTGGGAATAGATAGAAGAACAGCTAAGGGAGGAGAGGCCGATGGTATACGGTTTTGTAGAAACACATCTCAGGAACATGGAACAACCTCCTAGCAATGCGGACTACGCGTGGGAATATTGTATTAGAACAGAAGGCAGCAGAAAAGGGGGTGGTATTGGGGCATTCATTCATAAAAGTACAGACTGGCAAAGGGTCAAGCATGAGTGCAAGGAACATTTATGGCTAAAAGGTAAAGTGGCAGGTCAAATGACTCTCCTTGGTTTCGTGTACTTGTGGACGGGAGCAAAGGCCAGAGAGGAAAACCAGGCAATGGTAGAGTGTATATCAAAGGACATTCAGGAGTTACGAAGAGAGTGCGAGATAATTATACTAGGAGATATGAATGCGCACATAAAAGATATAGGTGGGTATACCGACCCGACAGGCAAAATGATCATGGCTATGTGTGAAAGGCTTAATTTGATCATTTGCAACAGTACCGAGAAGTGTGAAGGGCAAATAACATGGGAGGTAGGAAGGCTTGAGTCGACGATAGATTATGCACTGATGTCACATAGGATGTATGATTAGCTCAGGGGAATGCACGTAGATGAAGGTGGCTCCAGAAGTCTGGGTAGCGATCAGAAACGTATCAAGCTAAGTTTTGGAAGAGCAGTGAAAGTGGGAAGGAGACAAGATGAGCAACTACAGGAAAATTTTTATCCAGAAAGGCAAATTGAAATAGCCACTAAACAAATTGAGAAAGTAATCACGGAGGATAATAAGACAGTGTGGTTATACACGAATCTAATTAGACTCTTTGAGCTAGAGCTTGCTAAGATGGTGACAAGTCACCCCGGAAAAGAAGACACAAACCCAAAAAATTGGTGGGATGAGGAAGTAAAGAGAGCCATAGCAAAACGTCAGGAAGCCTCTAGTGAACACAGACATGCTAAGCAGCGGGGTGAACCGACAGATGATGTTAAAAGAAAATGGGAAACCTTTCTAAGCTGTAGAAGGGATGCATCCCTTCTGATCAATGAAAGGATTTCAGAAAAGGGAGCTCAGTGGCTGGCAGAAGTACATAAGACAGATAGAAAGGCAGCTGGGAAATTTTGGAACCATCTAAACTCCCTAAGAAATGAGACGAGCCTAAAGCAGAGGTTTATAACTACAGCCCAAGGTGCTAGGCTAGAAGGGGACGAAGCTATTGAATTAATAAGAACAAAGGTGACAGAAAAATTTCAACAAAGAAGTGCTTTATGCACCACAATAGACAAGGATGAATCAAGTGGCGCAATAGCTCCATTTTCAAAACGAGAGTGGGAGACGGCTGAGAAAAGGGTTCCTAGTAGTACATTAACAGGCCCAGATGGCATTCCAATTATGCTGATAAAGACATTAGGTCCGAAGTTTAAGCAGGCTTCGAGAGAAGCAGTGAGCAAAATAATTATCGATGGTTAAGTTCCCGATGTTTGGAAACATAGCAGGATGAGCATGATCTATAAATGAAAGGGGGACTAAGCTGACATAAACAACTGCCGTCTTATAACAGTGACATCAGTGGTCTACAGGCTGGCGATGCAGATTATAAAGGAAAGACTGCAGGCATGGATAGAGGATGAGGGGGTGCTGGGGGAACTGCACAATGGGTTTCAGAAACACAGGAGGTTGGAAGACAATCTGTTTTCTCTGACGCAGTGCATTGAAATGTCAAAAAAGGAACACGGGCCCCTGTGGCTAGCATTTTTGGATATCATTGGAGCGTACGATAGCGTGGTTCAAGAGGAATTGTGGGGTATACTAGACACACTAGGCGTGGAACATGTAGTCACTGATCTTTTAAATGATATCTATAAAGGTAACAAGGTAGTCATAAAGTGGGAAAAACAGGTATCCAAGCCTGCAGAGGTCAAACGGGGGCTTAGGCAGGGGTGTCCCCTGTCACCCTTATTATTCATGATGTACCTACAAGGATTAGAGGCCAAATTAGAGGGAAGTGGACTTGGCTTCAACCTTTCTTTCGTCAAACAAGGAAAATTCATTGAACAGGCACTACCAGCATTGATGTACGCAGATGATATAGTGCTAATGGCCGACAACAAGGAAGATTTGCAGAGATTGATGGACATCTGCAGTAATGAGGGAGGTAAGTTAGATTTCAAATTCAGTAAGTAAAACTGGCAGTCATGATTTTTAATGATGATGAAGGTAGTGAGCTTAGGATACAAGAGGCCTCTGTAGAGATAACAGATAAATACAAATATCTGGGCGTAGGAATAATCAATGGGACCGAGTACCTAAGGGAACACAAGATATACGTGACGACTAAAGGTAACAGGAATGCAGCGGTCATGAAAAACAGGGCACTGTGGAATTACAATAGGTATGATGTTGTCAGAGGAATATGGAAAGGGCTCATGGTTCCTGGTCTGACGTTCGGCAATGCGGTATTGTGCATGAGATCAGAAGTTCAAGCAAGATTAGAAATTAAGCAACGTGGAATAGCTAGGCTTGCCTTAGGAGCTCACGGGAATACACCAAATCAGGGAGTACAAGGTGATATGGGATGGACATCATTTGAGGGCAGGGAAGCTAGCAGCAAGATGAAATTTGAGGAGCAATTGAGAGAAATGGGGGAAGAGCGTTGGTTTAGAAAGGTATTCAGCTCCTTGTTTATGAAGAATGTCGATACAAAATGGAGGAAGCGAACCAGAAAATTGACTGGTAAATACTTAGAAAACAGCAGGGGGCCAAACCAAAAAGAATTGTCGGTTAAGAAGAATGTGAAGGAAGTTGAGACCGATATGTGGAGAATTGGCATGATTGAGAATCCCGCACTAGAGGTCTATCGAACTTTTAAGAAGGAAATTGCCGAGGAAAGGATCTATGATAATACTCGTGGTGGTTCTCTACTGTTTGAGACCAGGACGGGAGTATTTCGAACCAAGACATATTGGGCCAAATACGAAGGGGTAGACACAGTATGCAGTGCGTGTGGAAAGCAAGAAGAAACCGCTGAACACTTGATAATGTTCTGTAAAGGGCTTCACCCTATAGTTCAGGATGATGGCGCAGAGTTTTTCAAAGCAGTTGGGTTTAGGGACAGGAAGGACAAAATAGACTTTAAGCGGGTAGAATAAACTTGAACGAGGTTATATGATTGGTGGCTAAAGTCAAGGCACGAGTGAAAATTAAACGCTCCACCGCAAAGTACGAATCCTCAACCTCAGTTTTTAAACAGAAAAAAAAATAAATCTAGTTTTTGGCTCATTAAGTATTACGGCTCGGTGGCGCTAGCCACCGCCCGATCTAAAGGGTACAGCCATATCCATCCATCCGGAGGGACGGGGAAACGAGTGGTGGCGACTCCCTCGGGGCAGTAGCCACAGCAAATTAGCTGGTGTGTGTCACAACAGTGACACACTCAGTTGTTCTACTCAGTGTTTTTTAATATCATTTGTCACAGCGATGACATATCGCATATTTAGTAGACTATGGGGAGCGATCTAGTTAAAAAGCCAATTCATTTTTCCTGTGCGTGCTGAGCACCTGACTTTTTATATGCGAAGCATTTCTTAGCGAACTTCGGCGACATTGAGCGTATCTATCTATCTATCTATCTATCTATCTATCTATCTATCTATCTATCTATCTATCTATCTATCTATCTATCTATCTATCTATCTATCTATCTATCTATCTATCTATCTATCTATCTATCTATCTATCTATCTATCTATCTATCTATCTATCTATCTATCTATCTATCTATCTATCTATCTATCTATCTATCTATCTATCTATCTATCTATCTATCTATCTATCTATCTATCTATCTATCCAGCCACTTACGTTTGGGTACTCTCATGGTCACCCACTTGACTTAGCGTGAACCAAAATTGGCATGTGAGGGTTAGATAGTTTGACGAATATGACGCGCTGGTGAACACATGAATGTTGTCACAATCCCGTCGCGTACGTCGTCAAACACTTCCCGTCAGACAGTGGCACATACTCACGGGCGGGTATGTGCCACTGGTAAGCAGGTATGTGACACAGGTGATTGACACTTAGTATCTACCCAGGAACGACGAGAACCACACGGGTAATTTTAATGCGTGAGCGTTAAGCAATACCCGGCATCGGTAGCGCGTCGACCCTACGAAGACGTAGAATAAATGTCAGTTTTAAGAAAAACCTGACATAGGCATTGCTGGCCACCCGACGAATGCAAATAATAAGTTTCATGATCCCAGCAGGAATCGAACCCAAGCATTCTGCGTGGCAGTCAAGTATTCTACCACAGAGTTACGCCAGGTCTCGAAACTACTTTTCAAATAGATGCCAATCTTCGTGAAACGTCAGAGTTTATGGACGAAGGACTTGCGGTCTGTGGCTGCACGTATCAAGCATTGGAACGAGTAGGACGCCTGAACGCCCTTTGAATTCCAAGTTTTCTGGTGTTGTCTTGCAAGGCAAGACTGACGGTGTACATGCATATTTGTTGGCGTGTGAATATCGAATTTGGTGCATGTTTATTGAGGAATTCACAAACGTAGAGAACAATTCCATGCCGTGATTATCCGAGTTACAGGTTTCCGAAAGACAGTGTGCTGCGCTCCACCTGGGAATGTGCTCTTCGAAGAAATAGTTGCAGGGCTACGGACGGTGACCACCTCTGTTCTATTCACTTTAAAGAATGCTGCTTCGAACGAACGGGGCAGACAACCAGACTGCGGCCCGGCAGTGCACCTTCGATTTCTTTTGCTTTCTAGAGTGCATCTGCAAAAACCTGTTAGTTTCTACATTCTTGACGTAGCTTCAATATAATGTATAGTTACAAAAATAAGCAATTGCGTCTAAAACAAGTTGAGAAACTTTGAAAATTCGTTCTATTTTGCCGAGGAAACCGAAACCAAAACACCGATAGACAAAGTTGCCTAAATGGGTGAGTGGCGTTATGTCAAACATCGAGCTACCTCGTTTCTAGGCTCTGAAGACTGCGCTTGCCATGACAACACACGTCGCCAACGGAAGTTGATAAATATTATGCTACAGTCTACTGGAAATATGGGGTAGTGTGTTCGGGCACCTTCTCTCGCCATGCATCGCGCGAAGCGGCGCACGTGGATAGAAAACCGGTTCTCAAGGCGGCGCTGCCGTAGCATGGGCTAGCACGATTGTCAGCTCTGCACCACTCTGCCTTCTCGGGTGCTGAATTCAGTGACCTGTTGCTTGTGTTCGCGCCCGCTTAACGAAAGTAGTTCTGGCTATGTTTTTGCTGGCCACGCAACAGTGAGGCGATGCCGAGTCATCAAAGGCAACGACACTGCTTTGCACCTCGGTGCAAAACAGGGTATACCTTTGGAAAAAAAGGTGAGCAGCCGTCACTTTTCGCTGCACCCGAAGACAAAGCACGGAGGAATGTTTGGGAACAGAATTTCCATCGAAAGGATGGGACCTTGAATGAAAGCTGCTCTGTATGTGAGCTATACTTCGAGTCTTCATGTGTTCTCGGAGACTATGTGCACGTTATAAACGGCGAAGAGTGTTCGCGTACCACGTAGGAGACCAGAGCTAACGCCAGATGCCGTGCCGATGTTACTGCCCGACGCTCTACTTATCGAAGACAGCGCCGCACTCAAGACCTCTGAGAAAGCGGAAGAACTTGGCGGTCGAATCTACCATCTCCAAGAAAACTGCAGCGTCCTGTCCCAAGTAACCACGGATATCCGTTAGGAATACGTCGGGACGTCCGTCTCGGATATTCCGGACATCCATCAGATATCCGCGGACGTACAATGTACGTCCAATGGACATACTGTGAATGTACAAAGGTAACAAATTTGTACGTTCGCTCGTCATCCGTTTCGGACAGCCGACACGGACATTAAAAGGACCATCAGGGGATATATTATACATATACACAGGTACATATATGTTCATAATAGATATGTATATTGATTTCTTATTCATTGTGCATAAATAATCTACCCCCTAATGGTCCTTTGAATGTCCATGCGGCCTGTCCGAGGCTGATGTTGAGTGAGCACAAATACCTAGCTATATATATATGTGTGTGTGTGTGTGTGTGGTAATATCGAGGGTCCTTGAGGTTTTGTGCACTCTCGCAATTGATGCTTGAACGTCTTTCACAAGAACCCTTTTGCTGCAGATTAAATATCAAAGCGCTAAAATTATTTCTGGTGCAATGCTAAATTAAAACAAGATTCATGGACACAAATAAGGTGACGACTAGGGATCCGGAGTGCCAATTACCAGCTGTTTATTGATGGTATAAGCTAGAAAAAACAATCATGCACAGCGACGTGAAAGAGTACAGCGAACTTTCATGCCACTGTGCATGCTTAGAAGCTTATTTGTTTTCAAGCTTTTACCATCGATAAAACAGAATAACATATGTTTGGCAAACTTAGGCATCCACTTGCCCAGGAACAAGTGCTAAAGCGTAAGAAGATTGGGCTCACACAAGGTCTCAGATGCAATAAAATGTTTATTATCATTAGGTCAAATCATGTACTCTAGTAATAATGAATAAATAAATTAAGCAAACACTAATTAAATCAAGTACGATGTTCAAGTTGAAGTGTGAACACAATGATGAGAATAGAAGCACAGCTCCACACAATTCTAGCAGTGAAGGTAATACAATGAAAAAAGTTAACTGTGATTATTTCATTTTGTAATATCAAAATTAAAACTTACAGGGTCATAAAGACACAAGCTTTGGTACAAACAAAAAATGTCAAGAACATTTAGCAAGAAATAAAAAAGATTTAAGTTAAGAACTGACAAAATCCAGTATGATGAAAACACCATTCCAATACAATACTGCAGAACAGGCGACAAATATGACTGTTGCAAAAATACAAAAACAAACATGAAATGGGAAATACCAAAAAAATGTATAAGACAAATTCACATCATGGAAAGCACAGGGCTCAATTCCATCACATGCTGAAAATGGATGACACAGTTTTATTGTTTATTAAGTACAATAAACATTAATCATACATAAAACTGTCATTCGCCCAGAAGCAGTTTAGAGCTCTACATAGAACAATGCAATGGGACAATTAAGATACCCTTATGACATGGATATCTCTTAAACACTATGAACAGTCCTCACATAGACATCAGTTTTAATTCAAGCACAACCAATACACCTCTTTATCTTTGGAGAATGTGAATGTTTATTGCACAATAGTGGCTGTTTCGTTTCACTGCTAGCACAATATGGTGACCAAATAACTGTCATATTAAAGGGGTAGTGCCACCATTTTTTTTGAAGGACAGTTTACTCTGCCCTACAAATCTCCTGTGTATAGAGATAGCTCGGAGCAAGTGTGAAGTACAGCAAATGCCGAAATAGATTATTTTGGAATTAAAGCCAGAAGGGTGTCTTGAAGGGCCAGTTGATACACGATTTGCATGAGCGCATGACTCAAACTATGTACCTAAGAGACGACAAAAATTTATTGTCTTTCCTGTGCTGAGCAAAGCACCAGGAAATACCCAGCACAAGACAAAAAATTTCCGCCATCCCTTACGCACGCGGTGCGAGCCATGCACTCGAGATCGTTAGCAAAGCAGGCGTAAGGCTTTCTCGGCAGCCTATGCGAAAAAGTAAAGTAACCCCAAAGAGCATGCATGCATAAAGAAGCACAGGACACAGTACGAGGAATGCATTAACAATGTATTACAACATTCCGTTGTCATGTGGCTACACCTATGCTGGACAGACCAGTCAATGTTTGAACAATCACCTGAATGAGCACCCGTTCAATCTCAAGACTTCAACAAGCAGCACCTTAGCAGCCCATTGTTCCTCGTGCAGCTGCACCCAGCTCTTCCATAATTGAAAGATGCTTTCACGATATCGTAACAAGATCGAGTGCGAAATCAACGAAGCCTTCCATATTAGGAAGAAAGGACACGTGTGTCAGTGAGCCTCCACTTGCCCTCCTCGAAAAAGAGAACATGTTTCTGAGCTGTTAACTTTGGACATTTTGACTCGTGAGAGATTCATCTTGCTTTTCATCTTTATGAGCAAGTGTTGTAGTCCTATTTGTTTTTGCAGCTCTATATTTTCCCGTGTAATAAACACACACACAGTTGTTCCTCAGTTCCATTGTTCCTCAGTGTTGTGCGGTCATTCTTTCTTCGTCCCAATTTAGTGCCATTTTTCCCTCAGTACTAGTAAAGCCAATTTTGCCAAGGTGCACCTTGCGACATCGACACTAGCTTGACGTCAGGCTACAGTACTAATTCTGGCGACATCATACAGGATACTCGCCTGGCCATGGGAACATCACAATTTCTTGCTCCAGCATGTGAAGAGCTCATATCGCGACTTGAGAGTACAGTAGGAACCAAGACTAGTTTTTAATAACATGTTGTAATTACTTTCTCAGGGAGCACTTACACTTATTTTCTAGGATCAGCAGGGCTTGGCTTAACATTTAACGCAACGGTGGTATAGTGTCTAAGGTACTCAGCTGCTGACCCGCAGGTCGCGGGATCAAATCCCGGCTGTGGCTGCTGCATTTCCGATGGAAGCGGAAATGTACGCCCGTGTGCTCAGATTTGGGGGCACGTTAATGAATCCCAGGTGGTCGAAATTTCCGGAGCCCTCCACTACGGCGTCTCTCATAATCATATGGTGGTTTCGGGATGTTAAAGCCCACATATCATTTAACGCAAGAAAACAACAAATTAAAACTTTCATGTAACAACCACTTAAAGGGGAACTCCGGCGTTTTTTCAATATTAACTGATTTCAATAAAACTTTAAACATGTGTTTTCATTGGTACCGTGATAATATGTGCCAAATTATGCACCCTACGTCATTCAGTTTCTTGGAAAACAACTTTTAAAATTAGTAGCCGATTCTGCAATCACACTAGTAAACGCAGGCCACCCTGTGCATGTGACGTAAGGGCCTACTCTTTTTGGAAAACCCTGCATTCCCCGGCAGACAGATGCAACGTGCGCTTTCTTCTAAGAGGTGACAACGCTAGCACAGTTCAGTTTTGTCAGCTGTATACAACGTGTTCGTCATCGTTGATGTCGGTCTTACAATATTGAGCAACAAGAAAATCGATACGGGGCATGTCAGATGCTTCACGCGCCGGCGGGTCGAAATCAAAAAGCGATGCTTCTGCGCTGAGATAGTAGCTGCAATCATTGCTGAACTTGTCACTAGTAAGTTCAGACGCTCTGGCACAGCTTGCTTCTGCGTCGATATCGCCAACTTGCTTTTCGCGCATCAGAAGAGGAATGTGAGCTATGTGTGCACCCTAGCAAGCCGTGGCGGGGTGTAGCCGATCTCGTGACGTCATCAGCGACGAATTCTCGAGACGTCATCTGATACCCACCATGAATGACAGAGCAGCTTCCCATTTTGGTCTTTGTTTTGACTTGTCGCTTATTGCTTAATTAAAATTACTGACGAGTACCTGGGCAAAATTAACCACCTTAGCCTTTGCAGGATTGTCAATACTATTTGAAAACAGCATTATTTCAGTATGGTCGAAAATGCACCAGAGTTCCCCTTTAAGAAAACAAAGCATCTCTTCATAGCAAAGCGGTGTGTCAAAAACTGTTGAAGGGTAATCTATCCTAAATGCAATCAATTCTTCTTTTAGTGCCCTCAAGACAGATGAAGCAGTGGAATAGTAACAAATTTTCCGTGCCAGGGTAACCTAGCAACCTTGCGTACATTTATTAATGGCCAACATTTCACGCCAGAAAGCTGTGAAACCACAAAAACATCAATGGTGCCAGAAATAAATGGCTTCTCATACAAGTTTTCTTTTACTTTGAATTCACGGCCAATGATGCAGGGCACCTTTCGTTACATATGGTGCTAACAACACATTAAGGTGAGAGAATTGTCTGCGCTTTGCAGGCCCAAGGCGTTATGTCTAAAGGACTACTTAGCCAAGCATTATGCAGCTTTTTCGCAATCCCCAAACACAACAGGTGCATATAGTCCAGTGGTGCAGAGGTCACACAGTATATGGGCAGTGATGTTAATACTGATGCGCCCCGGTGATGGTCAGAGTCAATCTGACGCCTGAAAGAATCATTCGTACGCAAAGTGGATGACGTAGTAGGGAAGCTGAGTCGACTGTTTCTGTATGTACCCTCAGCTGTGCACTTAGGACACCCAGAATAACCTGTATGTCCTTTAATCTGAAACACAAATGATCGTGCTGGGGCATCCAAAACAAAACACTTCAAAGAAACATCAATTAGGTGCCCATGAAAAATCATTCCTTGGGAAAGAAGCTGTTGCAGGTCACTGACAAGTTTGTTGAGAAACTCATAGGCTGAAGCAGGCTTTCCTGGGCCTGTGAAAATTCCAACTACAAAGGGTGGTATTCTTCGATCTTCACGAATCATGCACTGTATGGGCCACAACTGCATGGTGGAGCGTTTGGAAATTGGCAGCCCGTCAATGTTAAAGGCAAGAGAAACATGACTGCCTTCATAACGTGCTTTTGACAAAGCATTCTCGAGGCTTTTCTGTAGCCCAAAGTGGCAGTAATGTCCCGGTACCATTGAACTGACAACAGGTGCACGCTGTGTATCTCTAGGCATGGCGAGAAGAGTATGAGCGTCGCTAGGCAGAGATGAAGAATCGAAAGTACTGACCTTGAGAATTTTTAGAAGAGCGGACAAAGCTGTATGAGTAACATTTTCTTTGATGACCCAACTGCGCAGTGACACAACAAAATCTTTGTGCTTTGACAATGCATCAGTGGAAGATGAACAAACAGGTACCTCCGGGACTCCGCTTACAGGAGAAGGCACATCGCTGAGTTGCATTGGCGAGCCTTCGGGTTCAGTGTGCGATGCTCCGGTGGACGAACAGGGGGAACATTTTGTAGGCGATGTGTCCGTTGAGCCACTTTCGGTGACGCAAGGCGAACTGCCCTCAGGGGGCGCCGAGCTGCAGCAATCCGCCTGAGTAGCTGCTGATGTAGCCGCAGTGTTTTCGTCAGCCCCAGGCACGCAAATGCTCGCACACTCACTGACACAGCATGTGTTAGTGCATGCGCGTAGTGTACCACACGCACTACTGCATTGTTCGAAGTTCCCGATTCCTTCAGACGTTGACGGCTGGCTGCCGGCTTGAAATCAAATCCCGAAATATTGCCTTTGTTTGCAATGACGCTTTCTTGCGCGTGTAAGACTGTTCCTTCGCTTTAGGCATGCTGGCACCTGCGACGGAAACACATTGTAGTACTCATACGAAGTTCTGAAGTCTTTGACTGTAATCCTAATAAATAAATAAATGTAGCTGTCTTACCTCCGTAGCTGGGGAAGAAAATACAATCGTATCTGCACTGGCACTACAAGCACGCCGCCATTATCCACAGGACTAACAGAACAAATCCAGTGGCTTGGCTTGACTGGGCGATGGCTCGCCAAACGAAACTTTTTTTTTCTCCGCTGTTTGAATAGATCACCGTCAATATAAACAACGTCGTTAAAGTAGCTTTATAATATTTAACAATTAGGCGGTGTATTACAACCGTTTTTGATGATAATTATTATCAAATAACCTAAATTGGAAACGCCATTTTTGGGACATGTTTCAGTTTTTGAGAGAGACATTTGCGACGCAGCAGCAGTGTCATCACTAGCACCGTGTGTATCATCTTCCTCCGTGGTGTACCGCATGTAACTATTACATTTGTCGGGTTGCGCTCGCTCCGTGGCATTTATTTACCTAAAGTATTCTTACACGTGATTTGTAATGAACGTTCAGCAGTGAAAAGTTAGTCTATTCAGTGATAGATTGAGTGTATGGTTTCATTGTATATCTTTTGCTATAGTGGTCAACGGGATAAAAAAAATTTAATTGATTTCATGGAACAATTATTTTTAAAACTGTTGGTCACTTTCGACTGACAAAAACTAGTAAGATAAGTGCACGATATACTACAAGCAATGCACAGTATACAACATAAATTATACGAGCACATATATTTTTAACCCTGACAAAAAGTGCACATGCCTTAAAAAACCCTGAACTAGATGTTATATTTTTTTACGTTTCAAAATAGGATTGATATGTGGGGTTAACGTCCCAAAACCACCATATGATTATGAGAGACGCCTACGTAGTGGTGGGTTCCGGAAATTTCTACCACCTGGGGTTCTTTAACGTGACCCAAATCTGACCACACGGGCCGACATTTCTGCCTCCATCGGAAATGCAGTCGCCGCCGCCGGGATTTGATCCCGCGACCTTTACGTTTCAACTAACCGTCGCATTCAGTTCAGAATGCCGTGAAAATTAAAAAAACAATACCTCATCCTTGAAGGGCTTTCTGGTTTCCCCAGCGTGTGTGTTGGCCTGGGAATCGGCATGCGAGTCAGCTCATGCCATCCACGGAAACTGTCTGCTCACAGATACACACATTCGCCACTACTCCGGCCGCTATACAAGGAGATATGAGCTCTAGATCTGAAAGCAGATCACTTGTGGATCACCATACGCAATTAAGGCCCCACTATTATCACAAGATTTAGAAAATTTCTGATGACTGCGAGCATAGGATATGCTCATGCACTGCAGTACTCCAAAACTAATTTCAATTCTCATGTGTTCTTTGGGGCCCTTTGATGGATAGCCAGTGGACATTCGCAACTGGCTGTCCCACTAAAATCCTGTTCGGATATCCACCAGAAAGCCACCTAGTACATCCCGCCAATGGACCTTCCTTGTACGTCCAGCGAATGTCCGTGCTGTGTCCGCTCTGGATATCCGAATTTTTCGACCTTTGGATTCATAGCGGACAGCCGACGGATATCCGTGGTTACTTGGGGTGTTGACGGTGAGGCCACTGATTCAGATCCATCAATGGACCTTTCTTCTGACTGCAAACTCGAGGTGGCGAACACTACAGGGACTGCCACTTCGCTGGAACGCTTACTCAAGCTTCGTTTACCTTCAATATATATGAGCTCGATCGCACCGCATCTCGTGTCAAAGAGAGAGGTAATTTACGTGCTGTCACAATTTCATTTTTTCGTGAAGGGTATCAACCATGCAGTCTCGAGAGGCAAAATGAAAAAAAAAGCTACATGCGAAAATCAGACAGCGTTCATAAAGGCGCCACCGTGATCAAGTGATCGTGAACTGGCAACTCTACGGAATGGCGACGAATTCGATCAGTGTTACTTCTCACTGCAGTATGCGATCTCGTAAATTATGATTCCTTCTTACACTCTGACAGTGCATGGTGCAAGTGATGTCTCCTTTTTACTATACAATGCAATATCCCAGCCAGAGCAGCAGTATTTCGGCAGGCGCGTAATCGTTTAAAACCCAAAATTGTCAAAATTATTCCCAAATCTTCAGCTACGGCGTGCCTCTCAATCAAATGGCAGTTTTGTCACCTTAGTCACATAATTACAATTGCATGATGCAACTATCGACAAGAACGGTGCCGCGCCCGTAACGAAAGAAGTCGAAACTGTCGCAGTGTGCAGACTACGGATCGATATAGCAATAATATAACAAGAAACTTTCGGGTTTATAGATGGTGCTTCGATACCACAACCTTTCTAATGTTTTCTTCGTTCACCAACAGAGCTTTAAAAAACTGCAGGCAGTTTCCCCGGGAATGACTGCTTCGCCGTCGTTTGTATTCCTGCATTCGGACCGTGCGTTGCAGCTTTGACATGTCATTTTGTTTTGAATGCAGTATGAACACAACCATTCAGAAAGCTTTTTGCGGACGTGTCAGCAAACAAACGAAACTATTAAGCGCGACGTATGCAAGCACATGTCACGGGACCGAATCCCGGTCGCGGCGGCTGCGTTTTCGGCGTAGGCACAAATACTGAGGTACGTGTACCTAGATTTAGGTGCACGTTAAAGCACCCCGGGTGGTCGAATTTCCGGAGCACTCCTCTGCGGCGTCTCTCATAATCATATGGTGGTTTTGGGACGTTAAACCCCTGCTATTACTAACATCAAAGCACTGAAGTGCATAAGAGACAGTGCGTGAGGTGACAGTTGATGCTAAGCTGGCGTTATCTCGCGGCTGTCAATATCAACGGTGGCAGCCATGGCTTCTCCCTGAATACACTACCCAATATTCTAGTACACTATAATTATGCATAACCATATAGCCTCCTAGATTTCTCTTGCCTGCCGGATGAGCGCCAAATGCCCGTCATCCATGGCGGTGCTACCTACGTAGGAGTAAAGGTCTTTGTACTTGGCCTTTAAGATTAGCCATTTCGGCGTTTGCTAATTTTAGAGGCTATGCCTTGTATTGAAAGAATTACCTGCTGAATGAGCGCAAATCGCCTGTCACCTATAGCGACGGCATTTAAGTAAGAATAACTATAATTACTTTTACGATTTTTAAACTTTTTACGTTATTTTTGTTGCATATAGGCTTCCAGAACGTAAGAACTTATTCAAAGACACCCCTACTTAAGTAACGCCGCCGCCATAGTTCCGACGACCGCCACTTTCCAAGTGAGCGCCGATAATCCGGCAGACAAGAGAAGTCTATGAGGCTATATGACATAACTAACGCCACTGCAATCGTTCTTATAAACCACGGAGGAAGGAAAGGTAGGAGAGGTCCTGACGTCACTCGTTGTGAAGCCGCGATGAATCCGGAAGTCGGCCATATTGACTGGGTAAATTCTCCTCTCTTGTTTACATCCGAATGTAAAGCAGAAGGCACGACTCTCCCCCCGGCTCGGAGTGCACGTGAGCTGCGCAGCGCGCGTGTCGTGACGATCCGAAACTAATGGAACGGCGTTCAACACTCTGGGCCAGCGCGGCACTTTCAGCGAAATCATTTCATACGTTTGGCACCGCGCGAATGATAATAAATCTGAAGGCATTCGGGGGTAAATGCCATTTTCTCTGCATGTGTGGCACGGGTATTATGAACGGTTCATTTGGGGTACGTTTTCTGGAGTTCGTCTGTTGCACGCGACATCAGTGCTTCAGTTTGGTTTCGCCTGTAAATTGGTTAGAATTCGATAACTCTAGAAGACTTACTGGCGACTCCCAGTTTACTTAATTAGTGCTGTTTTCTAACTTTAGCTTTAAATATTCGAACTTCTTTATATATATTCTCTGGTAATCTGCCGACACACACACAAGCACATATATGAAAGAGGCGAGCAAATGTCGCGTTCCCCTTGATCTTGAGTGTCTGCAGGCGCATTTCTTAAAACACCCAATATATACTACAACCCTTTTGTACCGCAATAGTGCGCCAGCAAGCTAGATATGCGAAGCATTTCTCGACAACAGATCGATCTGACAGCGTGCAGCTGACAGTGGGTGCATGAAATAATTTGTTTCGTAAACAAGAAGGCATTTATTCGTCTGCGTAACCTAAAAGTGGTGTAAATCTCTTTTTTTATCGTATAACTGGAAATCGACGCCCGTATTCCATTGCGACCTATGGCAGTTCTGCTCTGTTTTTCCTCTAGCAATATGGCCGCTGGCGGCAATCCCGGCCACCGCCAACGGGCGGTGGCCGGGATTGCCACTCCAGAAGTTCTTGTGCGGAAATAGAGCAGCGTGAGTTCAGCGGTGCAGGCACAGCACGACACCCGAAACGAATGACTATGTATGTGCCGACAAGGTACAGGCCTTACTTCTGTTCGCTTAATTTACAGCGTTCAGTGAACTCTGACCGATGGAGAATCGCACATGTGGACAGTTTATGAGGTGTAAACATCTACACGCACGCGCGGCTGCACCAAGCCGGCACCATCAGAATAGGAAAATCGTGAACCAGTGCTGCGCCTTTCGAAGCGAATGACAGCGTTCAAAGGTCATCATAGTTGCACCGTACAAACGAATGGCAAGGTGCAGCACCTTACGAACTCGTTCGCGTGATGCAGGCGAATCGAACGGACTTCGTGCCGGCTTGGTGCATGACGATAGTTATAGCGCGAGAACAAAACGACGACACAGAGACAAGAAGGACACGAAAGACACGAGTGCAGCCGCGCGCGCAACTGTCTCTCATGTTTATCATGGTCAAGTTCATGGAGGTACGTGTACAGTGACTTCATTCACGAATTTGATTGCAAATCTGCCCCCCCCCCTCAATCATAAAACAAAATTGCCATGCACATGTACCTGTATTTATCTCTTTCTATCGTAACTGGTCCTTGCCAGGTGTGACCAAAAATATTATGAACACATATATGCTTAATAAACACCCAGTCGCTCTAATTCCGTGTGGACATTTCTTCAATGGTTCTGTGTGTGTGTGTGTGTATGTGTGTGTGTGTGTGTGTGTTCGTTACTTTTGCCACTGAACACTTCATTGCTCATTTCAATTAATCATTATAATCGAATATCTGAAAGAAAGACGCGAGGAAACGTCAACTATTTTCCTACCCTGTCCCTTGTTCGCGTTATTTTCTCAATTAACATTGTACAAATCATGTTTGCAAAGCGCGTACGATTTGGTGCAATGTGAAGGGAACTTGTGTTGCGAAGTTATGCATTAATTTACCGCCGTACAAGACGTACACGCGTACATGTTAAACTTAATGCAAAACAGAAAGATGTACTGCACATATTCACAAAAGGAACTCACGACTCGTACTCGCAGGTGACGCGCCCATGCCCAGAGGTGTTGTTTTTCCGGCGCGTACCCAGGTAGCTGGGTACGCGCCACTTGTTATCAACTTGGCTCCCCGTGACGGCACGACCCGGAAAGTGCCTGTTCAGTATTGTGGCGATAATTTCAAACATTTGCCGATTCTATTTCAGCCGGTTTTTGGGGTTGTTTTTGAAGGTCTTGTATTCTTCAAGGAATCTCAGAACTTTTGGTCGAGGCCACAGGTCACACTCGCTCAACTCGCAGGGTTCAGCAAGTTGGAGCGTCACCTCGCTGGGCAGCACCTCGCTGCTGTCGTCGCCTACGAGCGGAAACAAATGCGACATTGATATAGGGTGACATTAGGCGACGAAGAATAACAGCTACTTCTGCCACTTTACGTGGACACTTACTGTTAACGTACAGCACTCCTTTGTCGAGCCTAGGTGTTCCATAGATGTTGGCTGGAAGCACGATGGTCTCGCCATCCTCCAAACAAATACTTGTTCGGCCATTTAGCACGCGCAGCTGCAAAAAATCGGCACACTAAAACACTCAAACGCGCACAGCTGAGTTCCCGCGGCCACTTTGAAAATGGCTGTCGTGACGTAATAAACGTCGTCTGCTGCTGCCCGAACAAAATTGCGCGGGCGGTCCCGAGCCGTCCGCGGGCCGCCAGGCAAGCGAAAAAAGAACATGCGCCGAGCGGTTCCGGACCAGTGAGCGGAGCTTCCGGTTGATCCCCGTGAAAAACGAAAACGCCGGCCGGCGTCCGGGACCTGTAAATCGATGAAGCTCTGTGATGGATGAGCACACGACGCAGCACTTTAACGTAAAGCTTTGACGTAGAGCTGTGGGCTGCCGAGCCGTGCTGCCACCCGTTTTTGCTTACGCCGTTCGCGTTGCCGCCGAAGTTTCTAAAGAGACCGTGCCGCCGACGCGCAATAATTTGCGGCGCGCCGCCGTTTGCATTAATTTTACCCGAGTGGGGAATCTTGGCATAAAATATACCACTTCACCTTATTTTCTGCAGCTGTAAGACTTCTGAGAACGGCATTCGCGGTGCCATGACTGCTGTCTTGTTTCCGTGTTTGAATTCCCTGTATATCTAGTGCCCTAAAACAGCTTCTGAATTATACACAGTCGAGCGTGTTATTCTCTCCTGGCGATTCTGGTTGTTTTGTCGCCATAATAGTCACGCCAGAATAGTTATTAACGTGATATTATTAGAACATATATACTCTCCAATGGTTCATATACGAGAAATATGAGTTATAAATTGTTTTCTACCCTGCATGCATCCACCAAACGCCACCCCCGTTCTTCCTCGCGTCTCGCAGGATTATCATGCGCGATGAACTTGTGATTTCGCTGCATTTTGCGCGTTTCCGATTGCGGAAGTGAAAGTGAAAAGAGTGTTGCTGAGAAGTCCATAAACGTGATAGGCTCCACGCCTAGCGCTCCTATTGCACACATGCTTTATTAAGAAATAGATGATGAAGAGCCTGCAATTATTGTAGTGAGGAAAGTGTAATGCAGTGTAATCAAGTACGAAAGCAATGAAAAAGGCTCCGAACTATTTCATTCTCTCAACAGACGAATTCTTTATAGCGAAAACAATGAAGCTCTCTATGAATAATAATAAAAAAAATACACAAAAATATACAAAAACCGCCGGAGCGAGCCAGCCTCTTGACTGTTTTTGTATACTTCTGATTGCAAGAAGAATTATATGGACACTCTCTACATGCAGGCTTTCATCAGCCCTGTCATGTTACTTACGTATAAAGTCTAAATTAACTACTTTAGTACGCACACTGTATCCTGTTCTCGCGGATAAAATCTCACGAGCGCTATAGCAAGAAACACTGCTGAAGTATAGATTAAACAAGCTGCCCATTTCCATCACACGGAGGACGCATGCGATAACATTACTCCGTACAAGGCTGCGTGGCTTCATCTGCATCGGTGAACGTTCAATGTAAGGGCGCGGAGGCGAGTGCTAGCACGCGCTAGCGCGTTCGCTATTTCTGCAGGCGTCAGCAAACGGCTCATTTATCCTTTCACTCGCCATTATATCACTGTATAAATCCCCCTTTTTTCCCGGGAGCAGCCGTATTTCCATGCACTAGCGTTTTGCAGTTTGGAGAGTTCAGATGAAAAAGAGTAAGCTGCAGCCCAAGTTCATTAAAAGGCTGCGAGCTGCTATAATATGGGGTAAAATGTGAAGTCATCGAAGGTTTCTGACCATAATACTGTTTCAATTGCCTCAAACTTAGCATGTTCTTCTCAAAGACCCGAGATCGAAACTGTTTTGAACTTTCCTAAACTTGATGACACTTCCATTATCATAATGGGGAATTTGAATGTAGTTGTTATGTTTCGATGTGTCGCGATTATGAGAATGGGGCGCGACAGAAATGAGTGACGACGAACGTCATGTTGTGTAAGGTCGAACTGGCCTACTCTGTGATGGGAGTGGTGTTTATTGAGCAAGTTGAATCAAGTTGTAGGGGGGCGCTAGTGACTACATAACACGCCGCCGCACATGAAAAAAACAAAAATGAGAAAATGAAAGTTTGATCACAGAAGGAATCTTGAAGGGATTCTCACTGGCCTTCCCGAGCGTGTCTTTTTAGGAAAAGGTTGCGGTGGCACCATTCGGGTGTCTGAAGGACGGTCAGCGAGAGAACTCGGGTGTGAGGTGTGGTGGGGCACATTTTCTTTGGTTGTTTGAAGAGGATAGTAGTCTTCAGGTGTTGACTGGGGGTCACTTGGGGAGTGCCGCACTCGCAAATGGTATCGGTTGCGCATGTACACTTGACCATTGGCTGCTGTAACGGTGTATCTCCGTGGCTCTGGACCTACCTGTGTTACGACTGCTTTCACCCATTTCTTTCCTTGTGTAGTGGAGCATACGCACCAACGCGTATGCGCCTTCGGAAGACAACAAAAAGCCCGTGCTCTGCTTGCGCGAGAGTTTGTGCCGCCTCTGCCAGACTTGCCGTACGCCCACTTTCCGTTGCGACCTCGCTGCGGCTCCTCGGCTCGAATAAACGTCATCACATTTGGTGGAGGGTGCTGAGATCCCCAAGAAGACCTGGAGCTCCGCTCTCGCAAGTTGCCTGAAAGACTACCGCGAAACATGACTGACGCAGTCGCCAACCAGCCCGTCCCAGCCCAGCCAGCACCATCGGCTGCCCCGTCTACCTGCCCCGGCGCTACCCGCCAGCGGGACCCACCAATCTTCAGCGGAAGTGGTGAGCAAGACGTCGAAGACTGGCTCTCCTTGTACGAACGCGTAAGCGTCAGCAACAAGTGGGACGACGACTCTAAACTCGCTTACGTCATCTTTTACTTGGCAGACGTAGCTAAGCTTTGGTTTACCAACCGCGAAACCGCCATCACCAACTGGTCCTCCTTTAAGACCCTCGTAACAGAAGCGTTCGGCCGACCAGAGGTCCGCAAGCTCCGCGCCGACCAGCGTCTGCGCCACAGAGCCCAGCAGCCTGGCGAAACGTTTACGAGTTACATTGAGGATGTTCTCGACCTCTGCAGGCGTGTTAACCAATCTATGCCCGAAGAAGAGAAAATTCGGCAGATTCTCAAGGGCATTGAGGATGGCGCATTCCAGATGTTGCTAGCAAAAAGCCCGACCTCGGTGGCAATCCTCGTAAGCCTGTGCCAGAGCTTCGATGAATTACGCCGTCAGCGTTCCATCGCCCGACAGAGTGTCTCACCACCAGATTCGATCTCGGCTGTCGCACTCGCAAATGTCAACGTTCGCCAAGAAAGCCTGTCCAACCAGATCAAAGACTTCATCAGGGAGGAAGTCGCCCGACAGCTCTCCCTGCTGCCGCATAGCGACGCGCCCACCGCAAGTCTGCCTTCGACACTGCAGCAGGCCATACGCACTGAAATTTGCGATGCCCTACCTACAGTGCAGGCCCCTTACGCATGCACTTCAGCAGCATCTAATCTCTCAGCTGTCAGCTACGCACCACCTGCACCATCTTCACCTTTCAGCTACGCAGCTGTGGTTGCGCGACCCCCACCGCATCCAGTATCCTTATCGGCTCCAACTCCTCCGGCAGCGCCACCGGTTTACAGGCCCTCACCTCGCTTTTTCCGTCCATCTAATGAGTGGTGCACCCATGACAACCGTCCTATCTGCTTCGCGTGTGGCATCGCTGGCCACATTGCACGCTACTGCCGCCGCCGTCCCACACCTGCGTACGCCTCCTTTGGAACTCCTACCTATGCGTCGCAGCAGGCCACCACGTCTGCATACGAACAGAGGCACTCTGACTCGGATCGTCGCCCATCAACTTCTCGTTTCCCATCTCCTCGTCGCCGATCACCATCTCCTATGCGTCGTAGACCACCTCCTGAGGAGGGAAACTAGTCAGTGCAGTTCCAGAGGCAAGAACTGCAACTTCTGCGCAATTATCAAGGCCTCCATTTTCGCCGCGAAATGTTGTTGATGTCAATGTTGAGGGAGTCGCCACACAAGCGTTAATTGATACTGGGGCCGCCGTTTCTGTGATGAACGCAAAATTTTGTCGCAAACTGAAGAAAGTGACCACATCTCTCTGTGGCATCGTGCTGTCCACGGCTAGCGCGCAACGCATTCAGCCCTCGTCTGTGTGTACGGCGCGCGTCGTCATCCAAGACGTTTTGTACATCGTCCAATTTTTCGTACTACCATCTTGCTCTCATGACCTCATCCTGGGTTGGGATTTCTTATCAGGTCATGAAGCTATCATCGATTGTTGCCGTGCGGAAGTGTCCCTAGTGCCAAGTTGTGAGTTTCCATCGCCCGACCATTCACCACTGCTCTGCAAACTCATCGCTGACGACCACATCACCTTGCCTCCGGAAGCTTCAGTCCCTATTAGCCTTTTATGTGTGGCGCAACCTGACGCCACGGTGGTATTTACGCCATCCCCTGTTTTTACTGAACGCAAGGGCATCGTGCTCCCATTTGCCGTTCTTACGATTGCGTCTGGTTTAACCGTAATGCTGGTTACCAACCACTGCAACTACCCCATTGGCTTGCTTCGTGGTGAAACGTTAGGATATGTGCAACCTGTCGACCATATCAATGATATTATTCTTCCCGACGAAACGCCATGTCAGATTGCCGCAATCACTCAGGCGTCTGAGCCATCAAGCTCACCAGCCTTCGACGATGCTATTGACGCAGACCTTCCCCCCTCGCATCGCAGCCAACTTGTTGCTCTCCTTAACAAGTTTCGCTCTTCTTTCGACTTTCAGAAACCTGCTTTGGGCCGCACCACGACTGTCACTCATACTATTGACACCGGCTCACATTCGCCTCTGCGACAGCGTCCTTACCGCGTTTCTGCCGAAGAGCGCCGCGTCATTACGGAGCAAGTAGATGACATGCTTAAACGTGGAGTCATACAGCCTTCTCAAAGCGCTTGGTCGTCACCCGTGGTTCTGGTAAAGAAAAAAGATGGCACCGTTCGATTTTGCGTGGACTATCGCCGCTTAAACAAGATTACAAAGAAAGACGTCTACCCGCTACCACGAATAGACGATGCTCTTGACTGTTTACAAGGCGCCGAGTGCTTCACATCCTTGGATCTGCGTTCTGGGTATTGGCAGGTGCCAATGGCTGAATGTGATCGCCCTAAAACAGCCTTTGTAACGCCAGATGGCCTGTATGAGTTCAAAGTCATGCCATTTGGGCTCTGCAACGCGCCTGCGACGTTTGAACGCATGATAGATACCATATTGCGGGCCCACAAGTGGAAAACTTGCTTGTGTTACCTAGATGACATCGTAGTCTTTTCAGCTGATTTCCCGACACATCTTCGTCGTCTCCACGAGATTTTGACGTGTCTAGCTTCTGCAGGCCTACAACTTAACACCAAGAAGTGCCACTTCGCAGCCCGCAAACTAACCATCTTGGGACATGTCATCACAAGAGACGGTGTTCTTCCGGACCCCGATAAGCTTCGAGCTGTCGCTGACTTCCCAATGCCCACATCACTGAAAGCCCTAAGAAGTTTCGTTGGTCTTTGCTCTTACTTTCGTCGCTTCGTGCGCAACTTCGCGTCCATCATTGCACCTCTGACTAGTCTGCTTTCCAACAGCAAAGGTATATCTGCATGGTCACCTGCATGTGACGACGCATTTCACCAGCTGCGCCGCCTGCTGACCTCGCCACCTATTCTTCGCCACTACGACCCCACTGCTGCCACAGAAGTTCACACTGATGCAAGCGGCGTTGGTCTTGGCGCAGTTTTGGCACAACGGAAAGGTACCCAAACCGAATACGTAGTCGCTTATGCAAGTCGCGCTCTTAAGAAGGCTGAATTGAATTACTCCGTGACAGAGAAGGAGTGTTTGGCCATAATCTGGGCGCTTACGAAGTTTCGCCCGTACCTTTACGGCCGTCCTTTCGATGTGGTCACAGACCACCACGCTCTATGTTGGCTGTCCACCTTGAAAGACCCGTCCGGACGTCTGGGCCGTTGGGCACTTAGTTTGCAGGAATACGACATCCGTGTCGTATATCGTTCCGGTCGCAAGCATGCGGACGCCGATGCACTTTCCCGATCGCCATTAACACCAGATGTGGCTTCTCTGTCACCCCCTTTTACCACCTTGTCACCACTCGACAGCACTGACATGCTTTCGGAGCAGCGTAAAGACCCATACCTTGCCTTGTTAGTCGACTACCTTACCGATCCGTCTTCTGTCCCTTCCACGAGAGCGGTACGCCGGCAAGCAGCCCACTTTTCCTTACGTGACAACATTCTGTACCGCCGCAACTACACGCCTGGTGGTCGGAAGTGGCTCCTTGCTGTCCCAACTCATATGCGCTCTGACATCTGCATGAATTTCCATGCAGATCCCCAAAGTGCTCACGCAGGTGTCCTGAAAACCTACGAACGGCTGCGCCAACGCTATTACTGGCGAGGAATGTATCGTTTTGTGCAGAAATACGTTCAGTCTTGCACCACTTGCCAACAGAACAAAACACCTCCGCGGCACCTTACCGGCATGTTACAGCCGCTGCCGTGCCCGGCTCGCCCATTCGACCGCGTGGGTATAGACCTCTATGGCCCACTCCCATATAGTAGCTCTGGAAACCGGTGGATTATTGTCGGAGTCGATCATCTGACACGCTACGCTGAGACTGCAGCTCTACCGGCAGCGACTGCCCACGAAGTTGCACTCTTCATTCTCCGCAGCTTCATTCTACGCCATGGTGCTCCGCGGGAATTACTCAGTGATAGGGGTCGAGTGTTCCTGTCGGAGGTCATCCAAGCTATCCTCGCTGAATGCAACATTATCCACCGGAAATCTACCGCATACCATCCACAGACAAATGGTCTTACTGAGCGGTTCAACCGCACACTTGGCGACATGCTGAGGATGTACACCTCCTCCGACCACACTAACTGGGACGCTGTATTGCCCTTTGTTACCTTCGCTTATAACACCGCGACGCAAGCGACTACCGGTTTTTCTCCGTTCTTTCTATTGTACGGCCGCGAACCTTCCCACCCCCTCGACACTATACTACCGTACCGCCCTGATGCATCTGAGTGCTCCCCGCTTTCGGAAGTCGCCAGATACGCTGAAGACTGCCGTCAGTTGGCTCGGTCTCTGACAAGTGAGGCTCAAGGTCTACAAAAGACTCGACACGACGACGCTCACCGCATAGCTCCTACATTTCGTGCTGGCTCCCTTGTGTGGCTTTGGGTGCCCCCGCACGTTCCTGGCCTGTCTTCTAAACTTCTGGCCCGGTACCATGGTCCGTACCGTATCATTGACGCGACCTCCCCGGTGAATTACATCATCGAGCCGTTAACACAATCACCAGATTTGCACCGTCGAGGACGCGAGACCGTACACGTCGACCGTCTCAAGCCCTACTACGACCCCATCATTGTGCCTACTCCCTGAGTCGCCAGGATGGCTACCCTTCATCCCGGGGGTATTGTAGTGGAGCATACGCACCAACGCGTATGCGCCTTCGGAAGACAACAAAAAGCCCGTGCTCTGCTTGCGCGAGAGTTTGTGCCGCCTCTGCCAGACTTGCCGTACGCCCACTTTCCGTTGCGACCTCGCTGCGACTTCTCGGCTCGAATAAACGTCATCACACTTGCCAAAACCACACTGGCGTATTCTTGGTTAAGGAGGGAAGCTGACGAGCATGCTGGTCTGCATGCTTATGCTGTGCCTGCTGCCTTGACTGAAGGTTTCTTTGGAGCACCGAATGTGGATAGTGCGGTAACAACGTGCTGGGATGAGCTGGAATAAATGTTCTTATCTTTCTTCTCATAAGCATCTCTGCCGGAGAAAGAAGTTATTCTGTGGTTCAATAGCACCACTGCGAGTTCCTTGCCTTCAGACAGTGCTTTTGTCATTGATGCCTTAATAGTTTGGATTGTTCTTTCCACTTGCCGATTTGCACGAGGAAAAAGAGGTGATGTGGGCTTGTGAACGATGTCCCATTCCTTGATGAAGTTTCTAAAGTCGGCTGAATCAAATGGAAGACCTTGATCACTCACGACCTCTGAGGGTATGCCGAAATGCGCACAGATATCCTTCAGCACTGTGATGACTGATGAGGCTGTTGTTGTACGCATTTTCTTGACGTCGACGTATTTAGAGTAATAATCCACTAGAAGCAAGTATGTCACGCCATTGTGGTGGAAGAAGTACACAGCCACTTTTTCCCAAGGTCGTGCTGGTAGTTCTCTGTCAAGGAGTGGCTCTCGTTGGTTAGCCCGCTGATGGCGATGGCAGATCTCGCAGTTTGTTATCATCTGCTCAATGTCCTGGCTTATTCCAGGCCAGTAAACACTCTGGCGAGCTGTGTTTTTACAAGATACAATGCCTCGGTGTGTGAGGTGGAACCTTGAGAGCACTTATTTTTGACGCGCCGTTGGCACAACAAGTCGTTCACCATAACACAAAAAGCCATCGGTTACATTAAGTTCACCTCTGAATGAGTAGTAGGGCTTCACTGCTGTGGGAACTTTTGGGATCTTGTTGGGCCAGCCTTTCTGGATGTACGACGCTACACACTGGAGTGTGCTATCAGCAGCTGTGCAGGTTGTTATCTCTGCTAGTTTCGGAGTTGACACTTGCACCAATGTACAGGCTAGAGCCTGATACTCCTGGTCTGATGTCTTGATTGTCTCTGCTGGATCAGGTGCACGAGACAGGGCGTCTGCAACAGTCAAATGTTTACCTGGCAAATACACCAACTTCACGCCGTAGAGTTGAAGTCGAAGTAGTAGGCGTTGTAGCCTGGGTGAGACCTTGTGGAACTCCTCAGACTGAAGACCAATAAGAGCTTTGTGGTCAGTCTCAATGACAATGCTGCGACCGCAGATATAATAGTGGAACTGTTCACAGGCAAATACTACAGATAACAGTTCTTTCTCAATTTGCGCATAGCGCTGTTGTGCTGGTGTGAGTGCTGTGGATGCATAGGCAACTGGGTGTCTGTGCTGAAGGAGGACACTGCCCATTTCATAGGAGCTTGCGTCAGTGGATATGACAATAGACTGTGCTGGGTCAAAGTAGTGCAAGACTGGTGCTGTTGTCGGTTTGCTCTTAATGTCATTGAATGCATCGGTCATCTTTTGCGTCCAGTGCCATGCAACATCAGATTTGAGAAGTTCTCGAAGGGGCTGTGTCTTTGCAGAAAAATTTGGGACAAACTTCATTAGGTAAGTCGCCATGCCGAGGAAGCGAAGAAGCTCCGCTTTGCAGGTTCGTGCTGGTATAGTGTTAATAGCCTTCACTTTGCTGGGATCAGGAGTGACGCCTTGTTGTGTCAACTGATGTCCTAGGTAAATGACTGTTGGTAAACCCAGCTTGAGCTTGTTATGATTCAGCTTGAGGTTGTTAGCTCGTGCTATGCTGAGCACTTTACACAAGTGGACAACATGTTCATCTAGTGTTTTGGATGCAACCAAAATGTCGGCAAAGTATGGCGTTACAAGAGCTTGACCTTCAAAGATACTGTCAATGGCCTGCTGAAAGAGTTCAGGGGCAATGTTGAGGCCAAATGGTACACGGAGAAACCTGTAGCATCCCCATGGTGTGGCAAATGTACACAAGTACGAGCTGCTCTCGTCAAGCGCTAGCTGCCAAAATGCATTCTTGGCATCCAGAACTGAAAACACAGTACACCCACTGAGTCGTGCAAAGAGTTCTTCAGCAACAGGAATGCGATAGTGGTGTCGCTTCACTGCCGCGCTCGAGTTCCTGGGGTCTAGACATATTCGCACACTTCAGTCTTTTTTAGTAATATAACAATGGGATGCACCCAGTCCGTCGGTTCTGTTACACGCTTGATAATGGAATTTTGTTCCATACGTTCAAGTTCGGCTTTGTCTTTTCAAGTGCACATGGCACACGACGAGGGGCTGCAACTGTAGGCTTTGCATCCTGCTGTAGGTGAATGCTGTACTCTCCTGGGAGTCTGCCAATGCCTTCAAATACCTCAGAAAATTCGTGAAGTACTGCTTCAAGCTGCCGAGGAGGACAAGCCTCTCCTACTTCTTCAACGTTCCTAACTCTGTGTACCAAATTTAGTTCTGTGCATGCTGCTGCTCCCAATATTGGCTTGAGACTTCCTTTAACCAGCAAAAATTTGACAAGGCTTTGCTAGTTTTTCATCGAACAAGAGAGCTGACATTCGTTTTGAATGTTGAGCTGCTCACCTAGGTACGTGGTGACCTTGGCATTCGTAGCTTTCACTGTTCATTGCGGGTTCCTGTTTAGTACTAGCTGCTCTGGGAGAGTGTTGACATCTGAACTCGTGTCCAATTTGAAGTTAACGAGACGACCATTCACTTTGACACACTCGAACCAGTCAGACGATGCACTTTCCACGATGTCCACTGTGAGGTTTCCTAAAAATAACTAATGTTCGGAGTCGTCCCCTTGGTCGGAGAGAACGTGAACTTTTTTATGTATTGTCCGTTGTTTCTGACAGCAAACACTTGCGAAGCAACACTTGGGCAAACACTTGGGATTGATGCACCAATCCGCACCTGCCGCACGTTCGCTGAGCTGCTGTTTCTGTGGGCTGCCTGTTCTTTAGATGATACGCTGGTTGCCTTCTCGTGTGATGCTTGTCAGGTTGTCGAAATTGCTTGCCTTTTTTTGCTCAATCTGGCCACAGTTGCTTCTTGTTCATGCGAAGTCGTTTCTAGCGAGGTCACATGCTGCTTTGAGATTTCCGCCGATCTGCACGTAGCGATTATTTTCTCCAGCGTCAAGTCTTTCTCACGGAACAACCTTTCTCGAAGCGCTGAGTCTCGGATGCCGACGATGATCCTGTCGCCTTAAAGGCGGTCACGCTTGTCACCGAAGTCACACATTACCGCTTGATGCTGAACTTCAGCAATGAAGTCGTCAATCGGCTGGTTCTCTTTCTGGCACATGGTGTTGAATATGGCGGTCGCTTGCGTCACGCTTTTGTAGGGAAGGTATCTCTCGTCGAATCGCTTAAATATTGCTGCCACCGTGTCAGTTCCCTGCTCACCTTCGGCTGGCGACGGAAAATGGAAGGTTCCAACGATTTTCCGCGCTGTTGGGCCCATGACGTGAAGTAGCAGTGCTCGCCGTGTTGCTTCTGACTTTGTGTTGTATTCGCAGGCTGCTTCGTAAAGCTGATATGCCGATTTACATTCCGACCAAGCTTTCGCGGGATCGCTGCCTGGCTCGAACTGCTTTGATAGTGAGATGAGTGGAAGGGCCATGCTTACTATCGTTGCGTTAGTTCACTTCTGACACCATGTTATGTTTCGATGTGTCGCGATTTTGAGAATGGGGCGCGACAGAAATGAGTGACTACGAATGCCATGTTGTGCGAGCAAGAACTGGCCTACTCTGTGGTCGCAGTGGCGTTTATTGAGCAAGTTGAATCAAGTTGTAGGGGGTCGCTAGTCACTACATAACAGTAGTGAATTTCGCAATGTAGATGAGCTCCTTCTTAAGTTTTGTGACAATGCCTATCGAAGAATGTGCCGCACAAGTATGTTAAATGGAACCCCAGAGATTCATGCTACCTTTAAGATATAATACATCACACTCTTTGAAAAAAGCACATGCGTAAAAATCATCATTCCAAGTGTAACGATAATGCTTCTTGAGTTAATGCATTGAAAAGTAAATAGAAGCTAAAATCAAGAGGCTAACAACTACTACCTTAGCAATGCCTGTGCTACAGTTATTAAAAATCCATCTAAGTTCTAAAAGTTGATTAGTCCTGCATTGTCTGTGCCCTCAGATTTTTATTCTTGATGGCCAATCCTCCTGAAATTCGTAATCCATTGTATATGCCTTTAATAATTACTTTAAATCTGTTCTTTTCTGCCGCTAAAGGCACCACCCCTTCATTTTCTACGGGCAGCAAACTACCTCTTCTTTCTAATGTTAAATAGAGCTCCTCTGAAGTGCATAGCCTAATAGTAATTTTGAAGTTACGATACACTCTGGCCTAGATGGTATGCCAAACATATTTTTAAAGTGGTACTTAGTATGGTGTGCTAATAATCTTACTGTATTATTTAAAAAGTAAATCTCTGCAATAATTACCCAACTGCGAAAATTAGCAAGCGTGGTACACTTAATTCCAGAAACAAGCAAATAGCAAATTATCGGCCAATATCTTTGCATTTATATTAGCTCCACACTTCTGGACCATATAATCAGCAGTAGAATACCTAAACACATATACCCATTTTCAGGATGGCTACACAGTCGCTTGAAATTACGCACGACATTGTTGCTTTCCTTAACGACAGAAGTCAGATTCATGCCATATTTATTTACTATTCTAAGGATTTTGAGAAGGTTTGCCATGCCAAATTTCTACCTTCTTCACAATTTTGGCGACAAGTTGGTTTATTTTGATAACAAATTACTTGTGATCGCGCTCACAATTTGTTACGTTTGACCACGCGTAGTCATCTCACGTACAGATCACGTCAGGGGTGCCTGGGGGCTCAGTGCTTGGTACGCTTTTGTTTATTATTTGTACATGTGACGTAACTGAGATTATCAGTAACATGCACATTAAATTTGAAATGTATGTGGATGACTGCGTTATCTGTAAAATGATCTGTAATACTCACGATCAAGATGCGCTGATTACTGTTTTTTTTCCTAATTTTGAAACAGGAGTGAAACATGGCAATTGTCTAGTAACTGCAAAAATGCCGTAGTCGCTACATTTTCAAATGAAAAATGGCCTCTTTATTTTGCATACATTATTTAAGGTGTAAATCAAGTACGTATCATGAAGTTTAGATATATTAGTTTAACTCTCCCAACAAATTTAAAATGGCACAGTATTTCAGAACAGTACAAGATCTCCGAAAACATTGGTATATCCGAGAGACGTTAAGAAACTAGACAAAAAGTTTCGGATTGACTGCGCATGAGATTTTGGCCAAACTCAAATAAGCGTTGATTGTTTGGTAACCTGACCACAAACACAATATATATATATATATATATATATATATATATATATATATATATATATATATATATATATATATATATATATATATATATATATATATATATATATATATGTGATAATCTGGTAAAAAATGCAATACTGCTTATATTTCATCTCTTTGACCAATGCTTCTCGCTACTTTGCATGCACATATATGTTTGATCGCTGCAGCCCCTGTCGACATCAGCGCACTTGCAATCGTGTCATCCTTCTGCATAAATAATATGGTTCGCATTGGTTCCAGTGTTCTAGCATTCATATCCTTCGTTGCATCTTCTGCTCTACTTACCCGGTGATTTGATTTTTTAACTATTGTACCCGTTAGACCAATAAAGAATTGTTTGTTTATTTATTGTTTGCTTTTCTGCGAAACGTGCATTTTTTGAATGAGCTTAACTGATCGGTACCTGCGCGCACTCGGTTCTGAGCAATTGGAAAAAAGAATAGCGTGAGCACCATCATCAGCCTGACTGCGCTGACTGCAAGGCTAAGGCCTCTCCCAAGATCCGCCAATCAACCCACTCATGTGCTTTTGGCTGCCACGTTATACCTGCGAGGGTTTTAATCTCATCGGCACACTTAAATTTCTGTCTCCCCTTCTCTGGGATCCAGTTCCCCTTCCTTGGGGTACAGTTAGTTGCCCTTAATGAACAGGGGTTATCCTGTCGTGTACGTGCTATGTGCCCGGCCCATTTTCATTTCTTTTCTTGATTTCATGGTATACTTAATTTTGGTTTGTTCCCTAATCCACTCTGCTCTCTTCTTGTCTGTAAAGATTACACCTATAATTATCCTTTTCATCGCTCGCTGCCTCGTCTACAATTTAAGCTGAATCCTCTTTGTAAATCTCCAGGTTTCTGCTTTATAGCTAAGTATACCGGCAAGATGCAGCTGATATACAACTTTCTCTTGAGGTTTAGGGGCAGATAATCATTGAACATGTATTACAATTTGACATATATTTTGATAAGCTGTAGTTTTGAAGGTGCTGAACATTTATATTTACGCCTGGTATGTCTTAAAAACTGAAAGAGCAGTATTTGTAAATAAATATCATTAAAGGGACACTAAAGTCAAATAAAAATTTATGTGAGTGAAAGCTCAATGTATGACGACGTCTAAAATGACAATATTAATTAACAGCAGTGCCCTACTTGTCGAGAAATTAAGTTAAATGCACGTGAACACCAGCGCTACGTTCGGACATTTTTAACACTATCCCTATGACGTGAGACGAACCGCCTACAATTAATCACTAGTAATCGAACTATGCTGTAATAAATAAAAAACCTTCTGAGCATCAAGAGACGTGATAAAATGCTGTTTGTTCGTTTCTGCCTGAATGATAGAAAAAAAAACCTCTGTGGCATTGCCTTGGGGAACGGCACGCGTGGTTCAACAGTTCAGTATTCGCTGAACTGCGCTTTGTACGGAACCCCGTCTCGCTTACGCAGTCAGATACCACCTACGGCGCAGTCACTTCTCAGTAGTAGATTTTTTTTTTCAAAATTCAAGGAAGAAGTTGCTATTCCCAGCAAGTGTTGAATCGTGATCGTACATCCCCTCTCCCCACCTGTGCCGCCGCCGATCCGGTCAACACCGCGTCGTTCACTCGCCGCTGCCGAAGGTGGAAACACTGACCCGCCGCCGCCGGTAATTTTGGTACCGGCACACAGGTCTACTTTGGCGAAGGCACCGTACGCACCTCCACTAAAGCGATGTGCTTTGCCAAGATGTTTGCGCCTCATAAACTGTACGCATGTGCAGCTCCCCATCGGTGAAAAATAGGATAAGAGGCGACAAGAGGGTTTCAGCAGTGACATTCTCAGGACATAAGTTGGAAGCAGTCGTGACGCACGCAAGCTCAAAACCCACAACTAAAGCTAATGGCCAAAACCTTGTGATAATTGCGGGTGGTGTAAAGGATGTGTTAAGTGAAGAATCGGCAGGACTATAGTGACCACACTGGCGAAAGGGGTTGGAGGTACCAGTGCATGACGGCAACCTGCAAAGAGCGGTTGTCGATTCAAACAAACAGATATAGCAGATAAGTCGAGAGAAATAATTTGAGGTAGTAGAAATAAACAGAGAGGTGCGTAGGTGGGTTGGTTTTCAACGAGACAGAGTTCACTTCGATAAGAGGCTAGGTCATGAGGTGGGTTGGCGCCTTCCAGGACGCGGAGTAGCATTTTGAGAGGGCACGCGGACTCTTCGGGGGCCAGGTTAGCTAGTAATAAAAAAAAACAACCAGGGGACTTTTTTCCGGTGGTATAGACAAATATGATTCCAAAGTGGCACCAATATCTAAGACACATAGAGTCCGGGGGAGAAATTGACGTAGGCACAAGGGCCGAGCAAATTCACATAAAGGATATATTAACATTCAGAGTGGCAGGAATAGGTTGAAATGGGGAGAGATAGAAGAACAACTAAAGGAGGAGAAGCTGATGATATATAGGGTTGTAGAGGGACACAGAACAATCACCTAGCAATCAAGACAACACATGGGATTATTATAATAGACCAGGAGGCAGAAAGTGAGGTGGTATTGGGGCATTCATTCATAAAAGTACAGACAGGCAAAGGGTCAAGCAGGAGTGCAATGAAAAATTTATGGCTAAAAGGGAAAGTGGCAGGGAAGATGACGCTCCTGGGTTTTGTATACTAGTGGACAGGGGCAAAGGCCAGAGGGGAAAGCAAGAATGATGCAGGGTCTAGAAAATGACATTGATGAACTAGAAGAAGAGTGCGAGGTAATTATATTTGGAAATATGAATGCGCACATAAAAGATATGGATGGCATATACTGACCCAACAGGCACAATGCTTAGATATGTGTAAAAGGCATGATTTAATCATTTGCAACAGTACAGAGAAGTGCGAAGGCTGCAGTCGACGATAGATTACACAATAATGTCACATAAGATTATGATCGGCTAAGGGTGATGAATATAGACGAATATAAGTCCAGAAGCTTTGATAGTGATCACAAATGTATAAAGCCGAGCTTTGAAAGAGAAATGGAAATGGGAAGGAGGCATTATAGGCAATCCCATGGTAATGTTTATTCAGAAAGTCAAATGGAAATACTAGCAAGTAAAGAGATTGAAAAAATTATCAACGAGGATACTGAAACAGAGTGAATGTACACAAATTTAACACAAATGTTTGAGTTAGAGCTTGCTAAGGTATGAGTCATATCAACTGGGAAAAGGAGACACAAACCCAAGAGCTAGTGGGATGAGGAAGTTAAGAGAATCATAGTAAAACGCCAGGAAGCCTCTAGGGAACACAGGTATGCTAAACAGAGGGTGAACCAAAATATGATGTCATAATAAAACAGGATGACTTTTTGAATTGCAGAAAGGAAGCATCCAATCTGATCAGTGAAAAGATTAGAAGAAAAGGGGTCCAATGAATGATGGAAGTAAACAAAAAAGGATAAAAAGGCAGATGCAAAGTTTTGGAACCATCTCAATCCTCTGAGTAATAAGACAAGCATGAAACAAAGGTTTATAACTACAGTTCAAGGGGTCAGACTAGAAGGGGATGAGGCAATGGAATATATAAAAACAATGATGACAGAAAGATTTAAACATTAAGAAAGTACTGCATGCACCGTTCCAGATGAGGATGAACCAATTAGCGCAGTCTACTGGTAAAATGAGAGTAGGGAAGGGCAGAGAAGAGAGGTCCTAATGGCACATCAACAGACTCTGGTGGCACCCCGATTATGGTAATGAAGAAACTAGGACCAAACTCTAAGCAAACATTAAGAGAGGCAGTGAGCAAAGCAAAAATGGATGGTGAAGCCCCCAATGGGTGGAAACTATGCAGGGTGAGCATGATCTATAAAGGAAAGGGGGACAAAGCTAATATAAACAACTACCGTCCTATAACAGTGACATCAGCAGTTTACAGGCTGGTGATGCAGACATTAAAGGAAAGACTGCAGATATGGGTGGAGAATAAGGAGATACTGGAAGAACTACAAAATGGGTTCCATAAACGAAGGAGGTTAGAGGACAATCTGATTTCATTGATGCAGTGTATTGAAATAGCAGAAAAAAAAACACAGGCCCCTCCTGCTGGCATTTCTAGATATCACGAGAGCTTACGACAGCGCGATTCAAGAAGACTTGTGGCAAATACTGGACACACCAGATGTGGAAGGTTGAATAATTATTCTTCTAAAGGATACCTATAAAAGTAACAAGGTAGTTATAAAATAGGAAGAACCAGTATTCGAACCTATAGAAATACACGCAGGCTTTGACAGGTATGTCCCCTTGTCACCTTTGTTATTTATGCTGTATCTGCAGGGACTAGAAGCCAAATTAGAGGGGAGTCGACTCTGCCTCTCTTTTGCCAAGCAAGGAAAACACGTTGAACAGTCATTACCATCATTGATGTATGCAGATGATATATTACTGATAGCCAACAACAAGGAAGATCTCAGGGATTGATAGACATCTGTGGAAGTGAGGGAGATAAGTTAAATCTGAAGTTTAGCAAGGAAAAATTGGCAATCATGATTTTTAATAATAACGAAGGCAGTTAGCGTAAGATACAGGAAGTCACGTTAGAAATGGTGAATAAATACAAATATTCAGGCGTATAAATAACGGGGCTGAGTATTTAAGAGAGCAGGAAAGATGCATAACGACTAAGGGCACCGGGAATGCAGCTGTCATGAAAAATAGGGCACTGTAGAACTACAATAGGTATGACGTTAGAAAAGGGATTTGGAAAGGTGTCATGGTCCCAAGTTTGACGTTTGGCAATGTGGTCTTGTGCATGAAATCAGAAGTCCAAGCAAAATTAGAAATTTAACAACATGGCATAGGTAGACTTGCTTTGGGGAGCACACAGGTACACTCCAAATCAAGGGGTACAGGGCGATACGGGATGGACATCGTTCGTGTGTAGAAAAGCTAGCAGCAAGATAGAATTCAAAGAGCGATTGAAAAAAGTGGGAGAGGAGTGTTGGGCTGGCAAAGTTTTCAGCTACTTGTACATGAATAATGTTGATACTAAATGGAGGAAGTGAACTATAAAATTGTCAAGCAAGTATATAGACAACAGCAGAATACCAAACCAAAAGGAAACATCAGTTGAAGGAAACGGAGGGGGACATGGGGAAGATTGGAATCCTTACGAAATCTTTACTGGAGACCTATCGAACTTTCAAGTAGAAGATTGCAAAATAAATTATCTACAATAATTCTCGGGTAGTTCTCTGCTGTTCGGGGCAAGAACGGTTGTATTAGAGACCAAGACAATCCTAGCCAAATACAAAGGCACAGACATGTTGTGCATGTAGAGAGGAGAAGAAAAGGGCTGGACATTTGATAATGTTTGTAAAGTGCTCCACCCTATAGCTCAAGATAATGGCGCGGAATTTTCTAAGGAACTGAAGTTTAGGGACAGTGAAGGCAAAATAGACTCTAAACGGGTAGAGATAACCAGGAGGCTAACTGATTGTAGGCTACAATCAAGATGCGAGTGAAATTCGATTCTTGGACACATAGTGATAGCACATAACATTGTATGATATCCCAGCTGTGGCGGCTGCATTTCCGATGGAGCGGAAATGTTGTAGGCCCGTGTGCTCTGATTTGGGTGCACCTTAAAGAACCCCAAGTGCTCGAAATTTCCGGAGCCCTCCAATACGGCGCCTCTCATAATCATATGGTGGTTTTGGGACATTAAACCCTACATATCAATCAAATCAACTTTATATGGCTAGATTGCGCGAGCCGCCGCCCGATCTAAAAAGCACAGCCGGATACATTTATCCATCCATTTATCCATCAGCGGTGTGGGAGAACTAAAAAGGGGGTTCTGTAAACGAAAGAGGTTGGAGGACAATCTGTTTTCATTGATGCAGCGTATCGAAATAGCGAAAAAAAATTACGGCATATTCACGGGGTGAATGATGATGAATGGGCGAAGCTCCGGAGGGATTCATCGGTAAACTGTGAATCTTCCGTGTAATTCGCCCAGTCGATCATCATGTAAAGGCGTGAGAAACGCTGTGTGTGTATATACACAAATCAACTTTTATTTGTTCTTAGACGATGGATGGCTTGCGATGTCCCTTCATTATGACGGCTGTATGGTCTGTGCCTTGCACTCTCTCCGCTGTGCAGCCTTATCCATCCGGCGACTCCGAGCGCGCGCCAACAGCGAACGGATTTTATTACAACGCTCCCCCTAGCGTACGTCGCCGCACTAAATCGAACGATTGCCTTCAACCAATGACACGCGCCATATGTGACATCATTACTATTTTATAAGATCTCGCGTCTTTCATCAACTACAAGTACCGCTTTCTAGTTTATAACATCTTGCATCTTTTCATCATCAGCTACAAGTACCACCATCTAGTAAACACTACAAGAACTAAACGAGAGGTGGCTACATACAGGGGACGGTACCGCCATCTAGTGAACACTGCAAGAACTAAACTAGAGGTGGCTACATACAGGCTACAGGGGACGCACAGCCCGCGCCCTGAGGAGCTTCGCCCCTAAAAAGAACACAGGCCCCTGTTGGTGGCATTTCTAGATATCAAAGGAGCTTACAATAGTGTGATTCAATAAGAGTTGGGAATACTGGACACACTATATGTATGTGGAAGATAGTATAACTAATCTTCTAAAGAATATCTATAAAGGTAACAAGGAAGTTATAAAATGGGAAGAACAGGTACCTGAATCTATAGAAATACAACGTGGGCTTTGACAGCGATGTTCCTTGTCACCTTTGTTATTTATGCTGTATCTACAGGGACTAGAAGCCAAATTAGAGGGGAGTCTGCTCGGCTTCAGCCGCTCTTTTGCCAATCAAGGAAAACATCTTGAACAGTCATTACCAGCATTGATGTATGCAGACGATATAGTGTAAATAGCCAACACCGCATGTTGTCAAAATATGTATGTTGTGCCAACAGTGATAACAAAAAAACTTCTGCTGCTACTCAAGTGTGACTTGGCAGTTTAGGACAGGTAGTAACCGCAGTGCCGAACCATGAGAGTGAAGTAACTAAAAGAATAATGATGGGGTTGATTACATCCGGCAAGCAGTCTCACATCATGAATGGTAATCTGCCACTAACCCTCAAGAGGAAGGTATATAACAGCTGTATCTTGCCAGTATGGAGCAGAAATCTGGAGGCTTACGAAGAGGATTCAGCTTAAATTCAGAACGACACAGCAAGCGGTGGAATGAAAAATGGTTGGTGTAACCTTACAAGACAACAAGAGAGCAGAGTGGGTCAGGGAACAAACCAGGCTTAAGGATATCATAGTTGAAATCAAGAAGAAATGGACATGGGCTGGAAACGGAGCACGTAGGCGGTTAACTTCAACCGCTATGCGCATTGGCTCCGAACTAGCTGTGTAAAGTGTCCACAAGTCAAAAACTTAAGGCTCTTCAGCAGGAACAGGCAGGTCGCCCATGTTTACGCAACTAGACCGGCTGTGACTGGCTACAGTCGAAATTTCTACTCCCCTGCTGAAGTGTGCAACCTCTTGCAAGGGGCCATTTTTGGTGGCAGTTGTGACAGATCCTGCTGCCGTGCCTACACCAATGCGTAGAATGAACTCCCATGCAACGAAAGCAACAGTTATCATTTTTCCTCGAGGCGTCAACATTTGTTTGCTCCAGAGTTTCGTCAGATAGTAGCTGTGCTTGCTGACAGCTCAATGCACGTGAATCATTACGCGCAGCTTGCATAGTTACGATGGTGTCCTTCGCAACCATGCAAACACGTCGTTTCCAGCAGACGTGTTTGCATGGTTACATCATTGATTTTGCCGAGTCGCGCAACATGCCGTCTTGAAATGTTGCGAAATTGCAGTCCTCGGCTAACTTCTCCAACGAGACAATCTAGTCACTTACGGTCTCCCCCTCTTTTCGATGCCTTGGAAAAACTTGAACCTTGCCACAGCTTCTGATATGCGAGGGGCGTAGTGATTTCCAAGTGTGGTCAAAATTTCGGTCAGTACTGCTTGGGCGGGCCTGCTTGGTGCTCAAAGGCCTCATAGAAGTGAAGTCTCTGGACCACAGCATGTCACAAATACAGCTGTCTGCTTGTCACTCGAGATGTTGTTCGCGATGCAGTACAACTTGGTCCGCTCACGGTATTCCACCCACTCCAATGTACTCGGTTTGAATGAATACAGCTTCTCGACGACAGGCATGATAACGCGTGAACGTCTTGTGCCCGTCCGGTTCGTCAGTCGAACTGGGTCATGATGGTCGCCGGACCGAATCACACACACATATGCGTTAGAGGGTTCCACACACTGACTGGCTGGTCATGTGTGCCGTATTTATTTTATTGCAATCATCGACGCCCCCGGGCACCAGAACATAAAACTAATCTTACCACAGTATCCATTGACAAATGAGGCACCTCCATGAGTAATACATTTTGCAGCAAGTTTAACAATACTGCATAGGACAATTGGAGTCTTTTCTCAACAATTCGCTAAGGGAAGCGCGAGAGTCTGTAAATGTGGCAAACTTCGACGGTTCTAATTTTTCTTTTACGTATATTAAAGTTATATCAATGGCAGATAGTTCCGCAGCATGTTAGTTGAAGGGCAAAAAAAAGCTACAGAGCCACCATGGCCATCATTGCGTACAGATACGTCCATAAAAACTTGAAAATATTCGTCATAACTTTCAAATACATCTGACTTTTGGGCACCCCCTCCCCCATTTGTGTCACAGAAGTCTGACACATCTCACTACTCACCGCTGGGGCTTGGCCTGCATTAACCCCAAGAACGATTAATTGATTGATATGTGGGGTTTTACATCCCAAAACCAGCATATGATTATGAGAGACGCCGTAGTGGAGGGCTCCAGAGATTTTGACCACCTGGGGTTCTTTAACGTACACCCAAATCTCAGCACATGGGTTTACAACATTTCAACCTCGATCGGAAATGCAGCCGCCGCAGCCGGAATTCGAACCCGCGACCTGCAGGTCAGCCGCCGAGTACCTTAGCCACTAGACTACAGCGGCGAGGCAACCCGAAGAACGAGTTGGGACAGAGATAAACAGAGCAAGCGGTCAACAAACATAGACATATAAGAATTGATATCAAGAAATCGATTGAGAAAACGAAAAAAAAAATTAAGGGGCATGATTGGAACACAAGGACCCTTAACCTGAAAGCTGGCTCAACCACTGGGCTATGCAGGCACGTTAGCAGAACACAACAAAGACTTGGCATTGTATAATGTAGGAAGGAGTAAGTGTGAGCAGAGAGATGTGATAGCGAAAGGGAGAGAAAGTAAAGCTCATCAGAGGAAGAAAAAAGAAAAATAGAGAAGGAAATGGAGAAAAAGAAAGACCGAGAAAACATCAACTAAACAGGGAGAAATAAGTATAGAGAAAAAGATAGATTGTATCGTCTAGTGGCCGCATATCCCACCACCAGGCCAAGGCACCGACTAATAGGGGTCAAGCCGAAGCCACGGGTTTCATAGCTAGACGAGTAGGTCCATAATAAGTACAAGGGCAAACCGGCCTGCACTATCCTGTACCAAGCTTTGTGTGGTTTGAGCAAACTGCCTGTAATTTTTTTACACCTCTAAAACAAGCTCGCCATTCTTACACAGAGAATGGAGCATCCCAATGCTGTGCCACTGCAGACACGACATTTAAAAAGATATTCCTAGGCCCCTCTGTTTACCTCATTCACCATATATTTTTTTTCTTACCTCACTCCTGTCTTGTACTTCCTGACCAAGCCATTCTGACACTAGTAACACATGCTGCAAGATGTGCTTGCTCATTGCCCGAGCGCCGGTGATGTAATTGCTGATGCCATGTTGTGTTACATTTAGCAGATGGTGTAGTTCAAACAATGAGCCACACCTATATCTCTTCGCTGCCGAGATGGGCCATAAAGCCTTGCAGGAAACCAAACCTAGCTGAAGCGGGGTTGCATAGAACTTTATTTTTTGGAAAAATTGCGCAGCAGCATGTTCACTTCATACAGGTGCTCTGTTTCATCACAAATCTTTAACAGAGGCATTGTTTACTGGGCCATCAAGGGAATCCTGTAGGCCACGCACCATTTGGCTAGTCGGTTTCATGACAATGGGACATGTAAAGAGTGAGGTAGTCTTTTCGTGAAAAAGATGCGCTCCAGTAAACAATGGAAAACAGACACTTTACTGGCTGCATGCATATACACCTCACATGGCTGTACCTTCAATCGAAGGATTCGTTGTTGCACACACAAGGGCCACTCTCTTGTGTGAGTGCACATGTGCACAATCAGGGCGCCTTCTGCGGATAAGGCTCAGTTGCAATGAACACATAGGAACAGGGCCGCCCTCCTGTCTTGGTGTGTTAGGTGGCCTTTCATTGAAAAGTATACCTTCCAGAGCACACAGACGGGGCGCTCTTTTGTGTCAGTGCAGATCTGTTTAATGAGTGCATTTCATCGAGAAGGATGCATTGCAGTGGACACATGGAAATAAACCCTCTCCTGTGTGTAAGCGGATGTGTCTCATGAGGTTCTTTTCACGAAGTGATCATTGCAATAGAGGCAGTAAAAGGGCCTCTATGAAGTGTGAATGCGAATGTGTCTCTCAAGGTTGCCTTTCTGCACAAAAGACGCATCGCAATGGGTACAAAAGAACAGACGCTCTCCAGTGTGAGTGCGCATGTGCTCGATGCAGTGGCCTTTCTGCGCAAAGGACGCATTGCTGTGGACACAGGAGAAGAGAGGCTCTCATGTGTGCTTGCGGATGTGTCGTGTGAAAGTGCTTTTCTCTACAAAAGACGCATTGCAGTGGACACAAGAAAATGGACGCTCGCCCGTGTGCTTGCGGATGTGACTCACGAAGTTTTTTTTTCAGTACAAAAGAAGCATTGCAATGGACAGAAGAAAATGGACGCTCTCCTGTGTGCGTGCGCATGTGTTTAACGAGGGTGTTTTTCTTCACAAAGGACGCACTACAGTTGCCACAGGAAAATGGCCATTCTCCCGTGTGAGTGCACATGTGCTCAATGAGGTGGCTTTTAATCGAAAAGGATGCACTGCAGTGGGCACAAGAGAAGGGACGCTCTCTTGTGTGGATGCGGATGTGTCTAACGAGGGTGTTTTTGTCTGCAAAAGGTGCTCTGCAGTGGACACAGGTGAAGGGCCGCTCTCCCGTGTGAGTGCGAATGTGTCTAATGAGGGAGTTTTTCTTCCCAAAGGATGCACTGCAGCTGACACAGGAAAATGGTCGCTCTCCTGTGTGAGAACGCATGTGCTCATTGAGGTGGCTTTTAGCCATAAAAGATGCATTGCAGTGGCCACACGAGAAGGGACGCTCTCCTGTGTGAATGCGGATGTGTCTAATGAGGGCACTTTTGTTTGAAAATGATGCTCTGCAGTGGGCACAGTTGAAGGGCCGCTCTCCTGTGTGAGTGCGAATGTGTCTAATGAGGGTGTTTTTATTCACAAAAGATGCACTGCAGCTGACACAGGAAAATGGTCGCTCTCCTGTGTGAGAACGCATGTGCTCAATGAGGTGGCCTTTAATTATAAAAGATGCATTGCAGTGGCCACACGAGAAGGGACGCTCCCCTGTGTGAATGCGGATGTGTGTAATGAGGGCATCTTTGTTTGCAAAGGACGCTCTGCAGTGAACACAGGAGAAAGGCCGCTCTCCTGTGTGAATGCGCTCGTGCGTCACCGGCCTGGATTTGCAAGTGAATGCAGATGGACAAAAGTGGCACTGGAAGGGAGGCTCGCCCATGTGTTTCTGAAGGTGCTTGGTCATGGTTGACTTGTCTAGGGTCACATAGCTGCACTGCTGGCAGGAATGAAGTCGGCCTCGTACAGACGACAGTGAAGAAGACTGTTCCAAGGACCCACGGGACAAGGGGCCTGCAAATCAGTCGAGAGCACACAAAGTAAAACTATGTGTCATAACTGAACTACAGCAGCTAGATATACGCAAGGGTTGCTGCGCATGTACGAGAAATAGATGTTCATCTTCTCTCATACAAATCAAAGCTGTGGGAACAGAGCACCAACACAGCAAGCGTTATGAAAATTCCAGATAAGTTCTATAGTCAACACATGCGAACACCAGGCGTTAGAAACTAGAAGCTATCATTCGAGTGCTCTATCAAAAAAGTCAAAAGTATTTGAATGCACACTAATAAAAACTAGCCCATTATACTACATCCTTTACTTTTGTTTGAGGAGTATTTATAGAACACTGCACAGCAAAACAACTTCATTTTGCAACACAAGAAAGCCAAAAAAACTTGAATAAAATAAGTTTATACTTTTGTAAAAATATGGTTGTAAAGATTTAAATTACACAACAGTCTTTAGTGGTATGAATTGCGACAAGCATATTACAGTGCACAACAGAAAAAAGTGGTCGTATTGCTGCTCCAGTTTACATATTTTTCACTAAAGTCTCTTCACAACTTCAACAATATCACAGTGATACCAGGCAATACAATGTCACTTACAAATCATTATTTACATCTTGCAGTATGAAAGCAAACTGCCACAACTGATCCCTGCAGCAAACTGTTTTCGTCAGCAAGATCAAATATGTAAAAATCAAAGCATGCATTATTAAATGCTCAGTGTGAACCATGATAAATTCGTAAAAAAGGTGGAAATGCAAGAGCCGACATTACGACAAGTGGACTTGTCATTTTTAAGGCTGCAAAACCAAGTCCACGATAAAAAAATGGTTCCAACACCCACCCCCGTGTTCATGAATATCTCATTTCAAACTCCCATCTTACCCTTCTTGCCCTTCTTCTGGAGCCTCAACCAACACAAGTGAAAGTTCCTTATGCCGACAATTTAAATTTAAATGCTACAATTAACTTCTTTCTTTTCTGAATTTCAATAGTATCATGAACTAAACATTGGGAAAAGTCAATTTCGTACCTTTCTGTGCAACCGATTTGAAGCAGCAGTCTAGACACGGTCACATCGCCATCACAAGCTCAAGTTCATATTGTATCAGGCTGTAACTTAAGGCGTAAAATATTAAAGAAGTTTTAAGTATATTCTGCCTGGATATTGCCATGTATGCATTGGTATACATGGCAATATCCAATCCAAGCATGATTTTTGGTTGCCGATTAGAAGAATGAATAATGAAAATAATTGTTGGGGTATGATGTGTGAGACACCGTTGTGGAGGCCTCTGGATATTTTTACCCACTCGAGTTCTTCATTGTGCACCTGAATCTAACTAAGCACACGAGCCACAAGCACCTTTGCCTAAATAAAAATGCGGCCACTACCACTGGGATTTCTTCCCAGGACCTACGAAGCAAGCAGTCAAGCCAAATAATGACTAGAACACCCTGGCAGGCTACGAGGAGAGGAGAGATTTGTAGCAGCCAAACGACTACTGGAAAAACGACCACGAACCACAAAGTACACGCATACATACTTTTACCTTTGGCATCAATCAGACTTCAGCAATGTAAATTCTATAATCAATTACATCTTTATGGTATTATCACTTAGCAACTACTTTTTCAGTAACCAATTTCACACAGCTAAATACCTTAAAAAATAAAATAAAAGCTTGCAGTATTACACAGAGCTTTTTAATTCTACAGCACTGCTCCAGGGCTGTCATACTTGGGATGGACTTCTTAAGTCAACACGGCACTGCCATTAACCTAAGGTCTGAGGCAATTACGCTATACATAGAAAAAGGACTGGCAATGCATACGCCGTCAAGAAGGCACACCTTGAGTGTGCTAGAAGACCAAGCCACCGTTCCTCCTCGCTCCAGCGTCAGCATTTCTGTCGTCACTCAAGAATCAACAGACATGCAAGACGTCGTTGAAGGCGACTGGCACGTGTTGATTAACCGCGAAATTTGCATTGCCAGAGGAATAGCCGAGCCACGAGGAGGTAACGCAAAAGTGATGCTCAGGAATTTTAGGAACGAGTAGAAGCACATGAGCAGAAGTACCACGGTTTCCTACATCGAAGAAATAATGGAAGCCAGCAACAATTACGCCGTCACCGATTCTGCTGAATGTACTCCGATAAGTCAAGCCCTTCAACTGGCATTATTTTGAGCGTTCTCACGGATGAACGAAAAGAGCTCAGAAACCTGCTCCAGAAATACAAGAACTGCTTTTCACATGCCTGCCTACCTGGCAACAGAAAAACTTGTAAAATACCAGAGGGAGGAGGGGGGGGGGAGTACCAATTTTTTTTAGTATGTACCTGCAATGGATGTGCCTTTAGCAACAAGTATGTGCTGAATTATTTTCTTCCACTTTCGGCACAAAAAAAAACCCATTGCAAAAAACAAGAGGCGGAAGGGGTCCTGAACGCATGTGCAAACACCGGCGTTGCGGTCTCATAATGGCTTGGAGTGGTCGAACTCACGAGGATAGCGTTTCCCACTAAGGTGAGAGTCTCAAAGGGGGAGCGCAAAATGCTCCCGAAATTTCACGTCATCAAAACAACACACAAAAAAATTGATTTCCGTCAAAACAACTCGCATATGCCTTCACACGATTGGGACGGCGCAGCTGGCTGCCGCAAAAGGGCAGGTCAAAGCTTTGGCTTTGCTCGCTACAAGATTCTTTTGGACAGGAACGCCAAAACCCTTCTATCCTTTTTCACATCTTTACCACCTTTATTCTACCATTGCATCAACCACATGCCCTCGGAGCTTGTAGTTTGCGAGCGCAACACCGCGACCGTGGTTTTGTGCGCGGCGGTTGCAGCAAACGGCTACTTTGTTTTCAATTCACGTGCCTTCAAATCTAATTCGTTTATGCCATCTATGATCGCAACTGCCACAGTTTTCTCCACAAAGTTTGTGGAAAGCAGCGTTGCTTTGATTGGTCGAGCATTGGCCGCGCGCACACTCTCGGAATTATGTCAGTCACGCCGTCCCTATACATAATCATGTCGAACGACCACGGTTTCATCCACAGCGGATGTGGCAACGACATCCAAATACATTGCCGAAGACAGTGCGAGCATGCTGCTCTCGATTGGCCTTAGTTCAACGATTTTGGTACTAAAGTTCATATCACACGCCTCGATTAGGTAAAGCGTATGGAACATCTGAATTTCGGCCCAATGGACACATGAATTCGGCTAGGGAATTTCACGAATTCGTATCTGCCATGGTTTTGCATCACTGACACTCTACTGTACGTTTAGTTGAATGCCTCTGAAATTCATTTATAATCAAATGCGGTGGGTTCGCGAAAAGCCTGGAACGGACTAAGCTACATTTTGGTCAATGCAGCCACATATCGCACACAAATTTCAATTTCTAGGGTATTTTCATGGCAACTGTACAAACAGAAGAAACAGTCGAAATCCGGGAGTCTCCCGAACAATGCGGGAGAATTAACAAGTATGTGATGATAACACCAATACTTATTGTTCTCTCTGGTGGCGAAATATCGCACAATATAGCTGTTTTTTTGCCTCCGCGACTAGTTACGGCAATAGAATGTAGCTCATCTCAGAGGCCATGCTATTTTACTATTTTTGTTATTCGGAAACGAATTAGCTTCGGTAAAATCAGCAGCGCAGTCGAAATTCGTTCATTTTACGGAAAAAACGGTAGAGTTGGCAGGTATATTTTCGTCATCATCAAGAATTCGACAGGCCCCCATCGTAGAACATCGAATCGTAGTAGAAGAAAGTGCTAGGCCAATCCTTTAGAGCCTTTACAGAGTTTCGACAAGATCGGGACACCATAAAAAAAAGAAGTTGACCAAACGCTACGTGGCGAAATCATCCAGCCTTCAAAGAGTCCATGTGCATCACGGGTAGTGTTAGTTAGGAAGAAGGAAGGACGTCTACACTCCTGCATCGACTCTCGCCGCCTGAACAAAATCCAGAAAAAAAGACGTGTACCCACTCCAACACATAAATGACAACCTATATCAACTCCATAATGCGAGGTGCTTTTGTTGAGGCTGTGTGCTGCGCAAGGCTCTAATATTCTACGATTGTAACCATTGCGGTCTACTGTACGAACTAGCAAGATTGTTTGGCGGTTATAAAAAAAAGAAGTCGAAGCCTGTTGATTGGCACTTTAATGATAGTGATCGAATACTGCCAGGCAGAGAATCTAAAGGTCTACTGCACGTTGGAAACAACTAAATAAATTTGAATGTGTTAGCATGAGCAAATAAAGGCTTTATGTTCAAGTTGTGGAAGCTGCGGGTGCAAGTTTCTTCTGTAAATGTGATGTAGTTGCCACCAAAAATGCCAGGAGAGGAGTTGGAAACTACATAGAATTGTTTTAGAGATTCGATGCAATGACGAGAATGTAATGACACAGTGTCCAGTGTTTGGCGAGCATATGTTGGTGAGAAGTTGCAGCCACAGTTACGGCATTTGAAGCAGATGGCTGTACGTTGAGTGCTATTAAATATTTATAAGTCCCATTGTTTATAGAGGTACCAAATGATAGATGTAGTAGTTTGGCTCTGCAAAGGAATTTAGCCAAGGTACGGTGCAAATAACCTAATTTTTCGAAAGCTTTCCTAATAATATATTAGCCATAGTTAGTCCTGGAGAAATTTTTTTGTTGAAATCACACATGAATACTTATATTATGACACTCTTTTAAATTGTGTACTATCCACACAACAATAAAACGAAAACAACTTTTGACCATTGCTGAATGGCCAGATGGTTATATTAATGCAACTGATGTTCATTTGCTATGTTTTGAACCATGTGCTGAAAGGAAGCAGTGATCGTGAAGGATGGCGATGATCTTCCACAGAATTAAAAGGGTCGTACAAAACGCAATCATGAGCAAGTTTTATTGTGATGAGGCACAAAGTTAGGCAAATCATTATTATTGATCAAAAATAATAAAGAGTCTAGAACACATATCTGAGGAATGCCTCGTCTCACGTCAACAAGGGATGATTACAATGAATTGAAATAAACAAATTGTGAGCTATAATGAAGCAAACAAACAATGCAAGAATAAGAGGGGTATTTTGGTGTGGTATCTAAATTCACTAGCAAGTTATAAATGAAGAACAGAGTCAAAAGCAGTAAAAAAGTCAATAAAAATTGTTGATCTCCTGTATCTAGGTTAAAGGTAACATCATGAACAAAATTGACGAATTGTGTAACACTGCTGTAGCCACAGAGGAACACGTGCTGAGCTATGGTTGACATGGAAAGTGCCCAGATTCCTGGACATGAGACAGAAAGCATGCAACTCAGACTTCAAGCTGGTAAATGCAAAAATCGTCATTCACATAGATAAAGCAAGCAAGATGTATAAATTTCTGCTTATGAACAAGTAGTTATGAAGCTGGTTTTACTCTTCTTAATAGGGCTGCAGACCATCCAGAATATGAAAGAGATGACTCCCCTGACGGAAATATTGTTTCTCGCACTGACTCTAACCGACCCTGCTTTTTTTTTTTCATGAGAGCTGGATTTATCCTCTTCTTCCTTCAATGAAAGTTGTGAAAAATTACCTGTGGCACCTCTGGCAGCAAAAACATCAACAATCCGTTGTACATGACTGCTGTATGCGATCGACAAACTTCGTGTTAGTATTAAAATACTATTGTTTCCGGATAATAAAAGACATTACTGGATAAATATGTACCTATAGACCTATGTTAGCAGCACGCATTAAAGCCGCACTGCCTTCGCGTGATGTAATAGTCCTATGCTCGTCAGTGTACCTTAAACAACTCTCCAGCGCAATTATGCAACCGTGCAAGCAGTTTCCAGGTTGCTAAGATTTGGGAGCGGCATAGTCTTGCTACCCACACTTCAACTCAGGAATGAAGCGCACTGCTACCCAGTGTGACCGTGCATACACGTAGTGACATTTTCGATGACTTGGCTTGCCTCATCTACTGCGAAAGTAAGGACGCTGGGACAAGCTGCCCATGACACAAGAGCAGGCAATCTTGGATGCAAATTCAAGGAACACATTAAAAACACAAAAGGCTGTGTAATGCTTCATTATCTCACTGTATATGCGCATTGTTTTCAAAAAATTGTTGAAAATCTCATTATAAAGGTGGTTATGCATAGTTACAGGGGATCCTGCGAAAGCAGAACGACGACAGCAGTCAGAAATCGCAAAAAAAGCCCTCCTTGCATTGCTGGAGAAAAAGTACCTTTTTGTTTAGAGTCCTTGAGATTGAAAAATACTACTAGCAAATTAACTAGGTGCCTTTGGAATTAACTTCTGAATTTACAAACAGTACCAAGAGTTAGCCTTAAGTCGCACAGTAAAGAAAACAATATCTATTGAGAAGAATCATTTGTCAATCCCTTTAAAACACTAGCGGACATGCACAAAACAGTCGTGCTGTGTTTGTTTTGTGCACCACTTTCATCCGTATCTGTGCTTGCAGTGAATACACTCATGCAAGCAGTATATTTTGTTTTTCTCAGCTGCCTCTGCAAAACCTACTGCTTGACACTAGCTCGGAGGCTCCGTGCTTAAAAGGGGGAAGAAGCATCAGTTTGTGAATAACAGTGTGTGACATCGTGTCATTAGAATCGATGAAATGTGGTCTAATTTAAGCACAACACGCTTCTCCCAAATGCACAGCTTGCTGTATGCTTATAGACCTGGCGTGGTGGACTCGGTACAAATTTATGGACGCGTTTCTGTAATCATTGGCTGGATGTGTTAAGTGACCACTGGCCCTCTTCATCACGCAAAACATATCAAAGGGGTCGAATACGAGGCGGGGTGGGGGGGGGGGTAAGTTCTTTGGGCTAATACTGTAAACCACGAATAAACAAGGGCGGTTGCGTGTTGTCTCGAAAGAGATCAGTATGTGGTTCATACGTTTGTAAGCACTATACTTGCTATGCTCTCACCAATTACATTGCATTGAAGTGACAGACAGCATGAAAGTTTCTTTGCTTTCTGAAGCGACCACATTATCTTACGTTAGCATTCAGATTGATGCCTGGTTGGATCACAATGCCTCACTTTGTGTAACATTGTGATATGCCGCTATGGCAGCCTTGCAGCCAAACCGACTTCTTTTTACGGGTGAAGCTCCTAAAGCCGTGGGCCTGTCCCTTCTAGTTCGTGGTCGTGACTGTTTAGTTCGACGACTCACTCAGCAGGTGCAGACGAACAGGGGGACGGACGGACAGACAGATGGACAGACGATTTCTAGTTTATTGACAAAACCCTTCGAGGCTATGCCCCACCCATCAACATTCACTCCATGGATATGCAGTAATCTTTTAAAAATGCTATGGTAAATGTGAAGACATACCTGATAAAAAGCTTGTGATTTTGTTTGCGTGGCAGTTGTTGATAGAATTTTCCTTTGATTTACTTGGGATGCTTCACTGCGGGTATGTAGTCGCACTTGAACCGATTTATGAGTAACGTGGTTCGATTCAGATGCTGGCTCTGGTGATGTTTCCACAGTTTGTCCCTCCACACAAACCAGACCTGGTGCTGCTCCATGTAACGGTTCTGTTGTGAAGTCATCCTGAAATAAATTTGTATATGTTGTCGAAAGTTAAAATGCAAAATATTATTCCCAAGAAAAGAAATCAAAGTGCTCTTACAAGATCTCTTTCAATAGATTGTCTTGGTTTTGGCGTGAGTGGAATGGTTGTGCCTCCAGAAAGCAACCACCCAAGAATATCAAATTGTGCACGAAAACATGAGTTAGAGATGTATACACCACAAAATAGGTACTCATCACAAAAACTAAAATGCACTCTTAATACACAATGTGAAATATTTATTGGAACTCATGAAAAAGATAAACAGTAATGCGGCTACACCACTAGTCACTGTCATAAAAAGACGGCGGCGTACGTTTGTTCATGTGGGGACGACAAAACAACAGTACCCCTTTTCTGAACACATATCATTGCCCCCTCTGAGAAGACAGAACTTGCACACTGCCCCAGCAGGGAAAAGGTGCTTAGTATACTGAGCCTGCTTTTGGCATATCAACATCTACCATTTACTCCAGGGTAGCTAACATTGTTGACCTTTTACAGGTTGACCTTTGTCTTTGACACAGTGATGTAAAAAGCTGTGGTATATTGGTATAAACTACAAACAAATAGTACCAAACAAATCTCATTCAAATCAAGCCAGTAGTCTACTGAAAAAAAAAAGTGGAACGTATATGTCCGATTGTCTCGCGAGAGTGTTTTGAAAAAGTGGGAAAACATTGTCGTACTGCCTCTTGAAGGCACCATGTCGCAATTGCTTCAACGGATATATGGAATGAAAGAAAGCAAGGGGCACACAGTATCGCTTCTCAAGTTGTCAAGAGGGAAATCGTGTGGACCTGATTTTTATCACGCAACACCAGCTGCAGTGTAAGCCTGATTCATACGAATGCTCTGTTTTGTTCCTGTAAAGCTTACTTCACCAGCACCAAACATATTTTCTATCATTATTTGACTGCCTTACTTTTGCTGTAAATACTCTTGAGCACAGCTGTTGCCCCTGAACATGTGCCTTAATATCTGCAACTGCAGTGAGGGATGAGTGGGGCGATTTCAAGGGGGGCTGTCCGAGTGAAGTGATCGGCTAAGTTATTGCGTAAATTTACATGAGACCTGTGATGGTTGGAAGCTAAAATGACCTCTCAAGAAAACCAGAAAAAGACGAAATCATCCAGCATTCTTATTGGCAGGTTCGATCTATCTGAAGAAGAGAAAAATTCAGAATATATAATGAAACACTGACCAAACATTAACACTTCTGTAACACTACTACCACCTTTTAAAAACATGGTAAGAAAAATTTTCTTGAAACTTTGAGCACATAAGTAAAGTATTGCTACACATGTTTTTTTTTTTATTTTCACACTCGTTTCATTCAGTTTTCGCCCACAAAGCCTGTCCAAAATGCTCAGCCCAAATTGCGCCTCCTTGTTCGAGAAGGCTCACGATTATTATAGATCGCCGTGTCAAGAATTCGTACAAGACACCAACATTTGAGATTATTATTGAAGTTGCGTTACGACCAGTGATAAGGCTTGAATATTTGATGGCACATGTTTAAATGCTGACGCGCTTCGCCGCTTGTCAGTTGATTAACAGCCGACACTCAGTTTGCTGCTGTCAGTGCCAGTGTGTATCGCTGCAATCAGACTTTTCATTGACCGGCCGCAAGTACGATCAAATAAAGAGTTTTATCTTCAAACTACAGTCTGCTCCTTTTGTCAACGTCACAACACCGTGACAATATCAATGATTTAGCACTGTGCAAAGTGGGATGGGTGATATAGGATAAAATGTTTTCTCAAGACTTTTCTAAAAGTAGGACATAAGTGTCCCACTGTCGCACGAATGGTTAAGAGTAGACCCCAGGCTGGTGTAGTCAAATTTCAGTGCCTTCCTCATGGGGTGCCTAATGCACCATCTTATATTTCAGGTGATGATGGACAGGGAGCTTGAAGGCCTTCTACACGTAAGATGTTACACCGACAATGTGAGTGTGATAGGGTCTGAAATGGCCAGCAAATGCTAGAATGTGTCTGGCCAAGATTGAGCGAATATAATGCACAACATCGATAAGTGCCTCTTCTTTCTGAAATCTACGACATATTTGGGTTGCAAGGTCACTGAAGAAGGCATTCACCCTATACATGCAAAGAAGGGGGCAATCTTGCAAACCACTGAGCCCATAACAGATACAGAACTCAAGCCGAATTTGTGAGGGTAAAATTTTGAGTTTAAAATTTTCCAAGAACACTTTTACAGTGGTGAAGCAATTCTATAAACTAATGAAGAAAGATGAAAAATGGTCATGGGAAATAAAATGGAGCAAAACATATGAAGTTAAGAAAGACCTGCTGACAAGCAATGAGGTCCTGATTTTCTGACTTCAAGAAACCACTCATAATGGCTTCTGTTGTGTTATTCTGCTGTTTCGTTCCCGTGATTTCTCATGTTAGCTAAGTGCATATCGCGTGAATCTTGTTCTACAAACGAATTGAATGTTCCATGCCAATTTGGTACATATTCTGTAGAAGAAGTGCCACTAAAAAACTCAGACGTGGCTGGCTAGATACAATCAAAAGAAACAGTCAAATTGTCTTTGGATCAACAACAAACGTATCGCGATTACAATAACTTCCTCTACTTTCCGTGAAGATTACGTGTCGTAACCTCCATGCCATGTGTAATACAGCTTCGCTGGTCGTGCAGCTTCAGACAATGACATAGCCTCACGAAAGTTTTGGAGCACAGCTCTTAGCTGCCCATTCTTGCCTTCAGTGGGGTTGCCAGCCTAATCGATGAAGCGAAAGAGTTCAAAAAAAAAAAGAGAGAGAACAGAGCACAGCCCGCCACTGCATTAGTGTCTGCTATGCCTCGAGCCTGCTCACTCTTTTTCTGGCAGTGCAACCCATGCCACTCCCACACGGTTATGGGAAAGTGGTTTGACCTGCAAGGTGCGGGAGACAAAGACATGCGAGGTCGAATGGCCACTTTGTGCACTGAACGCTCCAGCACCGTCATTCAGTCGCCAATAACACCAACATTAAGGCACGTGGGGATAGTACCCACCGATCCATATGTGGAAATAAAGGGCTGCATGAACGGAGGCTTGTATGCGGCAGCTGTTGTGAAATGCACGCACGTGCTGCTTTTCTTTTTCTAGTTAGCAAGACATTCGCACCTCAACTCATCAGAAAATCAAAAACACTCAATAGCTGCACCCGGCATTCACATTGGGCAGTATCGTAGTGGTCATTGAGCTTGACCACGTCCACTGCAGGGCAAAGGCCTTACGCATGGTCCACCATTTGATCCGGTCCTGTGCTCGCTGCTGCCACATTACACCCACAAACTTCTTAATCTCATCTGCCTACCTGACACTTATACCGGTGTCACACAGGCACTTTTAATCGCGATCAACTTTATGCCCGCTGCTACACAGCCCAAGCTAATCTGGTTCAAGCTTGGGTCAGACTAAATGCACCAGGTGGCGACTGCGTGCCGTAAGACAAGTCATTGACAAAATTTCGGGTACGATATTTCTATAGAGCCCTTTATCAGCTATGTTATTTGTGCAAGAACCACTCGCACGTCAACAGCTTTTCGTGCCACTACAAAAGTATATTTATAAACCCATAATTCGGTAGAGTTTTCCTAGCACTTACCTGTATTGCTGTGTGGGGTAATACTGTAAGACAATAACCCACTGGAGATTATGTCGGAAAGGACGACGATGGTGTGCGCGGAAGAGACGAGCACCGCACGTTCAGCCTGAACGTCTACAGGGATCGAGCTGGTGAGACCAGACCAGTCAGGGCGAGCTCTGTGTGTTCTGGGAACAAGCGAGCGTATGGGCAGGCCTAGCACCTGTACTTGTGGGGATCGAGTGTGTGGTCCGGAGTCAAAGTCATGGCCTTGGTACCGCGTCCCAGGGTTCTGGCACAAGTTGAGCTGGCCCTCTTCCGGAGTCGAGATCGTGCCCTCGGTGCCGCGCCCCAAGCATCGCGGCACAACGTGAGCTAAGACCGTGGCCGTGGTGCCACGTCCAAGTGGGTCGTCGCCAGCGTGGGTCTGCACGTTCCACGACGAGCGGGTTCTCGTCTAGCCGTGCACCTGTGCACGACTTCATCATCGTAACTGTCCGCTTCGTGCAGACACTGTTGCTACCTCTCTGCGGTACTGTGAGTGACGCTCGACAGACCTATAAGTGAGGACGCACCCATTCTCTCGCTTGTGAGTTAGGACTCAACGGATATTTGTATTGTTAGGGGATTCGCTCTGTAGGTATTTGTCCTGTGTCAATTCGATAAATGTTTTCTTGCTCGTGACTTGGTTTTCCTGCATCTGAGGGCTAAGAATACCACATTTGGCGAGCCTCTGCCTGGATGGCACATTAACGTTACGGTCAATACTCTGATGCGGCGCTAAGCCATAGACAGAGAAATATTTTTCGCACTTGGCCGTGAAATAAGACTTGAGAAGGATGAGGTTAAGAAATGGGTGGACAGAGAATGTGCAATAGCCCGCAATGAACGTGCTAAGGAACGCGAGTTCGCAAGAGAAAGCACTGAGTGGCAACGCCTACTTCAGGAACGAGAACTGAAGATATTGAAGTTGAAGCTGCGACTTCAGGAGAGCATGGAGGAGAGTTTATTGGGGCTAGTGCAACAGGGAAACCTACCTCGAGCACTAAACATGCACCAGAAGTGTGTACTGATACCACCCTTTGACGAAACGCGTGACGACCTCAACGCCTACCTACAGTGGTTTGAGCGGGTCGTGACACGTCAAGGATTGCCCCATGAGAAATGGGCGTGGTCATTGAGTTTATGCATGACGGGAAAGGCACTGACTGTGGTAGGGTGGCTGGATCCGACAGCCGCGTTAGATTACGACCAGCTAAAAAGCGGCGCTACTGCCTCGCTTCCAGTATACTGCAGAAGGCTATCGGGAGAAATTCCGAAAAGTTATACGTGAAGATAATGAGGCCAGCCTGCAGTATGCTGCAAGGCTCTCAGGATATTTCAATCATTGGATAGAAATGAGCAAAATAGAAAAAAATTATTCTGGCTTGAGAGAACTGATGATTCGCAAAGCGTTCATCAAAGGCTGTTCACCAGCGCTCAGAATTTTTCTTAAAGAAAGAAAATGTCTCACCTTGAACACAATGTGAGAGACTACTGACAGCTTCATGGAAGCATGGAAGACCGGGAAACCCATGAATCATTGCTGCTAATGCGACAAGACGGGACATCGCGCAGCTAATTGTTGGTCCCGCAGCAAAGGAAGTACGCAGGGCCGATGTGGTAAATGCTATGGGAGTGGCCACAGCAGCGAAAACTGCAGCTGACAATTTCATAAAACCCAGGCATCGTGTGTCCTGTCAGAGGAATAAAAAAGCCCAACTTCTCAATGGCGTGAGGAGGAATATGTGAAGCTGCAGGACGGCGAGACGGTACCCATCGTCACTGCGACATCTACTAGGCCCGTTACGCCCGGTAACGTGCCCGTCATGGAAGGGTTCCTAGAGAAGAGACAAGTTGACATGCTCCGAGACACCGGCTGCAACACTGTTGTCGTGCGACAGGCCTTAGTAATGAAAAAGAAATTTACTGGAACATCGAGTCTAGTGTACTTACTTGATCATACGGTGAGGTACCTTCCAGAAGGCAAGGTGTTTTTCCGCAGTCCATTTTTTGTGACTGAAGTACTCGTAAAGTGCATAGTTGACCCACTGTACGACATTATTCTAGGAAACATAAAGGGCACAGTATTGCCAGACACAATCCCACTTGACCCTGATATTTGTAAGAAGTCTAAGAAGAAACCGACCTTTGACTGCGACAAGGATTCGGCGGTGAACAGTATACCGATGGAATCCGGTAATATTGATACCGCCCAGGATAATGCAGCGGTCGGGGAATCTGAGAACTTGGCCCAAGAGGATGAATAGAACGGGGGTCCCGAACCAGAAAAAAAAGTTATTGTAGGAGCAAGCTGAACGAAAGTGGGGAAAGACACACGTTTGCCCGCGATGTCTCCACCGTCTTTGCGCGTAGAAAGCGAAATACTACAGCACTATCAGGCAGATGATGAAACACTACAAGCCTGTTTTGAGGCAATCGGAAAAAGGATTGTGTTGAATGACTGAGAAACCGTGTTCTTCCAACGTGACGTAATTCTTTTCCGCAAGCACAAGTTTTCTTGTGGAAAGAAATTGAAGCAACTAGTGGTGCCTCGTGAAGTGCGGGACACGGTGCTAAAATCTGTGCATGAAGGCATTGTAGCCAGCCATCAGGGCATCATAAGGAAACTAAGCAGAGTTACTAGGGACTTCTGCTGGCCAGGCGTTCAATCTAATACAAAGCGGTTTGTGGAGTTATGTGAGTATGTCAACGCACATAGCCTCGTCACCTACTGTGACGCGCGCCCTCGCCTAGACAGTCAAATCAAGACCTCGCATACGTATATGATGGAGCTTCGGCAATGTCTAGAACAAACATGTGCCCTGGCACACGATGAACCAGAGAAGGCAAAGAAGTTACAGAAAAGATATTACAACAAGAAAGCCAGGAAGCCGAACCTTTTACCGCAGGTTCAAGAGCTTATATTGCCGCGACATAGTGCCTGCATTCAAACAACGCGCCCATCACCGCGCGCACGGGGACATACATGCGCGCCGTGTAGTGTTGCGCAGAGACGATGATGATAGCACGAGAACCCAGCTGGCCCCTGCTGATGTGCGCCACGCGCTTGGTACTCTTCTTGAAGAAGCAGAAGAAGAAGACATCTTTGGTGTTCTGCTGTAACGTTCTACGACCATAGTCCCTTTGAGTTGTGGGCACAGGTTCACCCTTTAATAAATACGTTTTATTACACCCCGAGTCCTTCAACATCGTTACATTTCTGGTGGAGGTGCTGGGTAATGAATCAAAGCCCTACGAACGCAAGACAGCGTAGCCCCGACCACCAGCGAGTTGATCCTGCGGAGCCGACACCTGTGCATCAGAGGACCAGTCGTCGTCTTCGAGGTGATTCACCAGAATTCAGTCCACTCCACTTCACGCCAAGGGGAACTCAGTCAATGGACGCCGCCACCATGACAAGTCATGTAACACCAGCCCAAGTGGTGATAAATCAGCCTCACCAGACACCAGTATTTCATGGCGACTCGTATAAAGACGTAGAAGATTGGCTGAACCTCTTTGAGAGAGTGGCACGTTTGAACGGTTGAGACGAGAGAGAGAAGCTCCGCCGCGTATACTTTGCTTTGGAGGACTTCGCAAAGACGTGGTATGAGAACCATGAAACCTCCTTTACGACCTGGGATGAATTTCGGCGACAAGCTCTGGCGACTTATGCCAGCGCGGATCGCAAAGAAAAGGCGCAGGCTGCGCTCGAATCCAAAAACCAACTCACCAACGAAAGTGTCGCAATGTATATCGAGGACATGATCCGCCTGTTCAAGCGCGCAGGTTCCCATATGACTGAAGACAAGAAGCTACGCCACCTCATGCGTGGAGTGAAGCAAGAGCTATTTGCTGTTCTCGTCCGCAACCCACCACGAACAGTTGCGGAGTTTCATACGGAAGCGACAGCCATCGAGAAAACGCTAGAACAGCGGGCTCGACAGTACAATCTAGACAAACTATGCACCTGCCAATGTCTTCTCTGGATGCCAGCGAAGTGACATGGACGCCCTGCGAGAACTCATCAGGTCGGTGATCAGGGAAGAGCTCAGCAAGTTGCAAGCACCTCACACTACAGCAACACTGTCTGTCGTCGACGTAGTACGAGATGAACTGAGGCAGGTGATACGTGAGCCGGAGCGTGCGCCACAGCCGATCCAACGCATCCCAACATACTCTGAAGTACTCAGACAACCCGCGACGCACACCGATGCAGCAGTTGCGATGGCCTCTCCTTGCCCACAAACGGTACGCAGCGCACCTCGTCCAATGGAACCGATGGCTACCTACCTGCCACTAGCCCGTGGTGTAGCTCGCTACGTGGATAAAAGGCGCCGGAAAAGTGACATCTGGCGTGACCATGAGCACAGGCCTTTGTGTTTCCATTGTGGGGAAGCCGGTCACCTGTATAGGTTCTGCCCTTACCGACAGGCAGGATTAAGGGGCTTTCCGTTGTACGCACCATGCCCTCGAAACGGTGAACGGCCAACGGAGATCGAAGAGTACTTGTCTGCGCGACAGAGCCCACTCACTGCATGCCAACATCAGCCAAGATCGCCGTCGCCCAGGCGTTACCGATCACCCAGCCCACGTGCTTCTTCCGCACGGTCTGGGCACCGTTCTACAAGCCCACACCAGGAAAACTGAAGCAAGTGACCTGTGGAGGTGAGGCCGCTGATAACTACAGTTGCGAAGATCCTCCATTACGGTTTCAAGGTGACGATGCTATGTTTACAGAGGATAAGCGCAGCAGTGCGAAGATTACTTTGGATTCGTGGTTGAAAATAGACGGATACGAGCTAAATGCTTTAGTTGACACCGGTGCTGATTATTCGGTAATGAGTCACAAATTGGCAAAGAAACTGAAAAAGGTTGTGACAAAATGGAGTGGGGCACAGATACGCACGGCAGGTGGCCACACTATTACACCGCTCGGCAGATGCACCTCAAGGCTCGAAATAAGAGGCTTTACTTACGTTGCCGACTTCATCGTGCTGCCGGACTGTTCAAAGGAGCTTATACTAGGAAAGGATTTTCTGCAAGCCAATGGAGCCATAATTAATCTGCGCAGATCCAGTGTAACGTTTTCGACCGAACAAGCTATGTCGGTGGAGGAATCGGAAAAGCGACGTCTTACTGCTCTGCGCGTTGTTGATGATGACGTCACAGTGCCACCACGCTGTAGTGTAATGGTGCTTGTTGTAAATAAGGCACTTTGTAACCACGAAGGAATAGTGGATGGAAACGTAGAGCTCTTTTTAAACAAAGAAATTTGCGTGGCGAGGGGTGTTGTTCACTTAAGGAATGGCCGCTCAGTTGTCCTCCTTACGAATTTTGGGAATGAATGTCAGCACATCACGCAAGGTATGGCTATCGCCTATTTCCACGAGTTCTGCATGGCGACTGAACTATGCAGTTTAGCGACAACACCAACCACTCTACAAGAGACCTGCAACGTCGACGCATCAGTTAACGTCAACCATAGGCTCCCAGAATATCAGAAGAAACGATTGTTCGCCCTTATATAAGAGTTTTCGGACTGCTTTTCAACGTCCTCTAAGGTGCGACGCACGGCTATTGCAAAACACAGGATTATAACAGAAGAAGCCACGAGACCGATTTACCAACACCCATATCGAGTATCGCAAAAGGAAAGAGACGTCATCAAGAAACAAGTGGAGGAGATGCTTTCAGATGACGTGATACAGCCTTCCAGCAGTCCATGGGCGTCTCCCGTAGTGCTTGTTAAAAAGAAAGATAACAGCCTTAGATTTTGCGTCGACTATCGGAAACTGAACAGCGTAACGAAACGGGATGTATATCCTCCGCCGCGTATCGATGATACACTCGATCGACTACGGAGTGCGAAATACTTCTCCTCTCTTCATCTCAAGAGCGGATATTGGCAAATTGAGGTGGATGAGCGCGACCGTGAAAAGACGGCATTCATTACCCAGACGGCCTCTACGAATTTAAAGCGCTTCCATTTGGCCTGTGCACAGCGCCAGCTACGTTTCAGAGAATGATGGACGCTGTCCTCGCGGGACTCAAATGGCAGTCCTGCTTGGTGTACTTGGATGACGTTGTCGTATTTTCCGCTACATTCGACCAACATCTAGAGCGACTCTGCACAGTATTAGAAGCCATTCGTTCAGCAGGCTTGACCATCAAGCCAGAAAAATGCCACTTCGCTTTTGAAGAGCTTCGATTCCTCGGAAAAGTCGTCAGCTCCGATGGCGTTCGGCCAGATCCCGACAAGACAGCTGCCATCGCGAAGTTCCCGACACCCAAAGACAAGAAGTCAGTACGTCGCTTCCTGGGTTTATGCACGTACTATCAGCGATTTGTGGAAAATTTTTCGAACATTGCTGAACCACTTACTAATCCGACAAAAGACGAGGTGCCCTTTATGAGGGAAAGTGAACAACAGGAAGCATTTGATGAGTTAAGAACACGCCTGCAAGCCTCTCCAATCCTCCCCCACTTCGATGATACTGCCGAAACTGAAGTTCACACTGATGCAAATAACGTCGGCGTCGGAGCCATTCTAGTCCAGCGGCAAAACGGCCAAGAAAAAGTGCTAGCGTATGTCAGCCGCAAGCTTTCGAAAGCTGAGACAAATTACTCTGCAACCGAAAAAGAGTGTCTCGTAGTCATCTGGGCCATAAGTAAATTACTGCCGTACCTCTACGGTAGACCATTCCGAGCAGTCAGTGACCACCATTGCCTGTGTTGGCTGGCGAATCTTAAGGATCCCTCTGGCCGACTAGCAAGATGGAGCCTTAGGCTACAAGAGTACGATGTTACTGTGGTATACAAATCTGGGAAAAAACACAGCGATGCCGACTGCCCGTCACGCGCACCAGTCGAGACGAGTGAGCCGGAGGAAGAAGACTTCCCGTTTCTAGGCGTCGTCCAGGCATCAGAAATTGCTCAACAACAAAATGACCCCGATTTGCTGCCGCTTATACAGCGTCTCCAAGGACTAAACGTTAAAGTCCCGCGCACTTTATCCAGAGGGCTCCCTTCGTTCTGTCTTCGAGAAAGGGTCCTTTACAAGAGGAACTTCAAGCCTCATGGTGACAAGTTTTTACTCGTTGTACCTGCACCTTTACGAAACGAGATTCCGCACGCATGTCATGATGAGCCATCATCTGGACACATGGGTGTCAGCCGTACATTCGCCAGAATTCACCTAAAATACTACTGGCCAAAACTGTTATCATCAGTTCAGCGCTGTGTGAAAACTTGCCGTGAGCGTCAAAGACGCAGAACTCAATCCGTGAAACCTGCAGGCCTCCTCCAGCCAATAGAACCCCTGCATGCCCCATTCCAACAAGTCGGTATGGATCTCCTAGACCCGTTTCCGACATCGACTGCACACAAGAAGTGGATAGTCGTAGCCACGGACTATCTCACTCGCTACGCTGAGACTGACTCGCTGTACACCGCAACAGCTCTTGAAGTTGCCAAGTTCTTCATCAACAACATATTCCTCAGACATGGTGCACCCAGCGTCATAATTACAGATCGGGGCCCAGCTTTTACTGCAGACCTAATGAAATGTCTGATGCGAATGACCCATACAGACCAGAGAAGAACTACAGCATACCATCCTCAAACAAATGGCCTAACAGAGCGCTTGAACAGAACTCTGACTGATATGCTTTCAATGTATATTGGCGTCGAACATAAACTGTGGGATGAAATATTGCCCTACATCACGTTCGCATATAATACAGCCGTTCAAGAAACAACGCGAGTGACACCATTTGAACTTGTATTCGGCTGAAGAGTCACCACTCCACTGGATGCCATGTTACCACTGAATGATGAAAGCAGCAATCCACCTGGCCTAGACGACTTCCTGCAAAGAGCCGAGGAAGCACGACAGATGGCGAGATACAGAATACGCCGCCAACAGCGCATCGACTCCTATCGGTACAATCGGCGTCGTACCGTAGCGCATTTTCAACCAGGTGACAAAGTAAGAATATGAACTCTAGTGCGTCGCCGTGGACTTTCTGAAAAACTTTTTAGCCGCTACTTCGGGCCTTACGAAGTACTCCATCGTGTAAGCGATGTAACTTACCAAGTCAGATCCGCTATACACGGGAGCTCAAAACGCCGCAACCCTACAGAGGTTGTACATGTAGTCCGGATGAAGCCTTACTATGAAAGACCACCGGACGACCAGTGACGCCTACCACGAATCTATTCATTGCCTGATGCATCGGGACGATGCGTATGAGGAGGGGGATTATGCCGCGACATAGTGCCTGCATTCAAACAACGCGCCCATCACCACGCGCACAGGGACATACATGCGTGCCGTCTAGTGTTGCGCAAAGACGATGATGATAGCACGAGAACCCAGCTGGCCCCTGCTGATGTGCGCCACGTGCTTGGTACTCTTCTTGAAGAAGCAGAAGAAAAAGACATCTTTGGTGTTCTGCTGTAACGTTCTACGACAATAGCCCCTTTGAGTTGTGGGCACAGGTTCGCCCTTTAATAAATACCTTTTATTATACCCCGAGTCCTTCAACATCGTTACAATATTGTTACAGCTGATTGCAATAAACTGCTGCTCTACTAAACGGGGCCTTTCTCAGTGGTAGAGAAACAAGGTGAACTAGATTACCTCGTCAACCTCGGCAACAAGTCCACGCTCTTTCATATAAACATGTTAAAGAAATATGAAGAGCGTAAACCACCAGTCGGTGAAGCATCTAAACAATAGGGTTCTACGGTGGAGTTTGCTCCTCATGGAGTATGTCTATCATGTGGAATACACTCGCGGTGCGGACAATGTCGATGCTGACTGCATGAAGCGCGCTGATTTCAGTGCGCCATGAATTCTTGTCGCTACATGTACACCGCTTTTCTCAGTATAACCTAATTGTAGTGTTATTATATTGTGTGTGTGCTTCCTAATCCTACATATGAGTACAATACTAACTTGTGTGCACAACGAACTGGAAGTTGGGGGAAGTGTGGTAATATTCAAGGACTATAACCCATTAGAGAGTACACTGGAAAGGACAACAATGGTGTGTGCGAGAGAGACGCTCGCGAAACTCGCGAGCTGGCGAACGTTGCCGGGCTGAAAGAACGTGGCCAGCCAGCCAGAGCACCGCACGTTCGGTCCGAGAGTCTACATGGACCAAGCTGGTGCGACCAGACCAGTCGGGACGAGCCTGGTGTGTTCCGGGAACGAGCGAGCATACGGGCCGGCCTAGCAGCTGTTCCTGTGGCGCTCGAGCGTGCGGTCCGGAGTCGAGATCGTGGCCTCGGTGCCGTGTCTCAGGGTTCCGGCACAAGCCGAGCTGACCCTCTTCCGTAGTTGAGATTGTGACCTCGGTGCCGCGTCCCGGCACAATGCGAGCTAAGACCGTGGTGCCACGTCCGAGTGGGTCGTCGCCAGCGCGAGTCTATACGTTCCACGATGAGGAGGTCCTCGTCTAGTCGTGCACCTGTGCACGACTTCGCCATTGTAATTGTCCGCTTCGTGCGGACACCGTCGCTACCTCTCTGTGGTACTGTGAGTGACGCTCGACGGACCCATAAGTCAGAACACACACATTCTCTCGCGTGTGACTTAGAACTTAACGGATATTTGTATTCTTAGGGGATTCACTGTGTATGTATTTTTCCTGTGTCAAGTCGATAAATGTATTATCTTGTTTGTGAATTGTTTTCCTGCATCTGAGAGCCAAGAATACCACACTGTGTGATATTCTTACAGTTCGCTTTTATTTCTGACGGACCCCACTCGTAGCCGTGCAGTCGCAGCAAAGCGCCAATCTCATACACACTTGAGTTTCACTTCTAGCGCCTCAAGTCTCTCAGCTGCTCCTGCCAGTGGTCAATTGCTGTAAAGGCCTCTTCATTCGACCACGAAGTACACGTATGCTGCGACTATAGTTCACTGTAGCTGCGACGCAGTCGAAAAGCTGGCGACAAACATAATAAATTTGCTTCGAGGTGCTCCAACTGCTTTGATGGTGAGAGAGTTCAACTTGTCTGCTTCTCCCGTAATACATGCGGTCAGTACGAATCTATAGATATGCAATATTACTGATATTTTTTCAATAGAAACAGTTTAAATCTCCTTTTATAAATAACTATCTAGCTTTTCATATGTGTTTTTACAGAACTATGCTCGATTTACTTGTTTCTTTTGCTTTCAACAAGTTTCGCCAGGAAATGCAGTAATCATGAGTAATCCCGGCTAATACAGTAACCATGAGTTGTGAATCCTGAGTTACTCATCCAGACAATGTCATCAGTGAATTACAGGTTACTGAAGTACTTCATTAACACATCATAATTAGCTCTTCTTGATCTAGGACCCTGAAACATCCTGTAAACACGCGGTGAACAGCATTGGAGAGATCATCATGTATCTATTTTACTGAGATTCTGTTGCTCTTTTGCAAATAACACATGCCCCATCCCTCCACCCCCAACCAACCCCTGTAAACTCCATCATTTAAAATCTTACTTCATCTTCTGGACTCTTCAATAATGCTGCTCTCGGCGCCTCCGATGCACTCTGTTCATTAACGGAGATAGATGCCACCACGCAGGGCCTTAATCGAGCATATTTTAGCGGAGTTCCCATTACACGTCTTAACGATAAACACTGGTGGTTGTTACCGCCGCAAAACTGTTTCGAACAAAGAACTGTGGTTCTCGAAGGCTTGAAATACCGTAGCGATCAACTGCGCATATTGTTTTTTCCCACGTTGGAAGTTGTCAGGTGCTTTCGGCTGCAGGCGATTCTTGAGCCGTACGCAGGGAAAAGGGGCCGGCACGGTGACAGACAGGGTTCTCCATCCAGTAGCAGCTCTCTGAAGAGTGAACCAGGCCAGGATAGGTGTTCTGTGGCCAGGCCGCGAGTTTACCAGGTGCTTTTCCAAAGCTCTCGGAAGCTGCGCGCTCATTGGTTCGTGCGTGATGTGGTCAGCAAACATGGCTGCGCCCATGACGATGCTGCAGGCAGCTGCCAGGCAAGACTAAATGAGCGCGCTGTGTTTGCTGAGGCGATCTTGATCGTGAAAAACGCCTTCCGAACATTTGGAGGGACGCGTGGAAACTTGGGTGCCGAGAAACGCTGTGAGCGTGCCTCTACCGAAGCTGCACTTCACTGCCGCCGGTAGTGTTGGTCCGCTTTCAACGACTGCAGGAGACACCAAGAAGTGGACAGTCGTATCCAGTAAAGAATAAGAAGACGTCGAGATGCTGGTCTCGGTAAGTTTTTTTTTTTGCAGTTCCGAACAGAGCCATAAATGCTTGCTTACAGCATAAAGTCCCTAAAATTGCCTGATGTGCCACGGGAAACCTGAATATTATATAAGAAATAATATGTCTTATCACGATTTTATTTGCTTTTCACTTGCTCAGAGTCATCTTTGTATCCATAAAATTCGCATGGCAGAGTAAACTAACCTTTGAAAAATGGTGTCTTACTCCTTTAGAATGTTGGCTGTGGAGACCAATTTGAAAGAGCCTTTGAGGCCAACGTATCGGGCAATCTTTAAATGTCCCTGCTAGCTTGCCGTTTTGACAAAAGAGAATGGCCCGCTGTGACTCGCTGCTGAGTTTCGCAATTCTTTCACCGCTAGCACCAAGTCCCGAACCTCAATTCTTGGTACAGCTGTATTCTGTTTTTTGTCAAAGTTCCTTTTCGCTATCTTTCTGTACTTAGCTTCACCCTCTTTAGTTCTCTCTTCTATCAGGCTGATCATCATTTCAACTCACAGCCACGTTGGCTGGTAAATATGTTGCTTTGCAGGAGCAGTGAAAAGTCCGTTCATGAATGTTTATTTTTGTTCTTGTTTTTTTTCCCACTCCTGCAATAGCCTCATTGAGGCTGCAGTATGTACAAATGCATAAGAAGTGTGCACCCAAGAGATGCTTTTTAGGGCTGTGCATGATGAGGTATGTCATTTAAAGGCAGCTCTTCAATCCTTCTGGGAAGTCTAGACACATGCTTAGGTATTACAATATGTCTTAATTAGCTAGCTTCACTAGCCCATTGACTGCTGAATGACATGGAGCAGTAAACCTGAGCGCAATTCGCGGTTGGTTTCCCCGTTTATTAAGTTGATGACTCCGTGAATCTGGTTCACTGTCTCACTAATACTGACTTTTTGTTAGACATCTTTTAGTTTAGAAAGAAAATCAGACTGTTGGTATCGCTTTTTCTGCTTTTGCTGCCATTGACCTTTTACAAGCCATAACCTTTGGATTTTTTTGAGTGTGAATACACTTTATAAGCGACCCCAAACCATCCGCCGCCATCGGCGGCGTCCGCAGTCTTCTCTCTATCTTTAAAAGAAAGAGGACTTGGCGGGCCGCAGCGCGACGCTCTACCGAATAAGCCACGGACGCGACGCTGATATCGGTGTCGCGTCCGTGGCACCAAGGGGGAGTAAAGTTAAAATTCGTTGGCATTCGCCAGTGAGTTAACGTAAACTCCCCCGTGTGATCAAATTGCGATTCCCAGGAACCATTACACCATAAAAGCACCATAGTGTGATTAATAAATATAATAGTGCGAATTAATAAATACCCCTCATAGCATCACCCCGTGCATTCGCACTTAACCATGTTCACCTTCGGGGAAATGCTTGGGAGTTTTTTACAAAATTCTCCTAAGTCCATGTGAGTGACCTCCAATGGCGCAGAAAAGTGTTGTGATTGTACCATATGTTGAGTCATCTGCCTAAACTTTACTTTATTAATCTGGCATTCATGATATGATTATCTTGTTGTTTCTTCTTTTATGCCAGATCATGTAAACTGCTTGGTTAGCTTCATGTATGTCCACTGGATGCCGTCATGACCACCCAAATGACAGCAGTTATGATAAAGATTGAATATTTTTTAATTAGTGTGGGTGGCACTGTGATGAATCGTGCTTGTGTCAGTTTTAGAGCTTCAGTTTCTTCTCAAAGCTTGACAGCGTTTACTGTTTTACACATCAGCTAGTGGGATCCCCAATACAGATACTGCACCGCCGTTTTTCGTGGAAGCTTCTGGGTGCCTTTAGAATGGCCAGTGCTTCTTTCTTGGTTGTTGTACAATTCACTCTCGCTTTGTTAAACGTGTAGCTGCGGCAACCAACCACACAGTTAGAAACTACATGGCAGTGTTTCATCTCGCTATTAGAGTATCGCTCCTGTTCACTATTGTGATTCATGTGTATTCAGCTTGAATGGTAAAGCAGTCTAGTAGACTAAATACGGGATTATGTCACATACTTTTTTTAGCAATGCAAACCTCTCTCTGCTTCCATTTCTTGCGTTCAGCCTTTGATTTAGCCACTTGTGCAGCTGTCGGTTTTGTACTTGATGCTATGCCATCTCTGTGACTTGGCCCCGCCGCGGTGGTCTAGTGGCTAAAGTACTCGGCTGCTGATCCGCAGGTCGCGGGTTCAATTCCCGGCTGCGGCGGCTGCATTTCCGATGGAGGCGGAAATGTTGTAGGCCCGTGTGCTCAGATTTGGGTTCACGTTAAAGAACCCCAGGTGGTCGAAATTTCCGGAGCCCTCCACTACGGCGTCTCTCATAATCATAAGGTGGTTTGGGGACGTTAAACCCCACAAATCAATCAATCTCTGTAACTCGCTCTGTGATCTTGACACACCTAAAAGTGCAGACTTCTTCGCATGCAACTGTCCTAAAAAAGAACTACAAATGTCGCTAGACAGAAGGTTGCTGAACTCAAAATTTAAAACCATTTTGTTTTATCCTCTGCTACTTCTAGGCTGGCCCCTAAAGCAATGTGGATCAGTGACCGGAGCTGGGATGCTGCCGTGTACCGCTGCTCGGCTCAGTGTGGACGAGTACTGCAATAAGGACAGCATCTGCCTTTGTGTACTTTTTCTGAAGGCGTTTAGTACACATAATTTCTCATTCTCCTTGACAAGGAACTGTTGTGCAACATAACCTTTGCTAACATTTGAAAATGTAAAATGAATCTATGAATTGCCAGAGCAAACCTGCTCCCATGGTGTCTTCATGTTTACCTTGAATAAAAAAAAATTTCAAATACAGTTTGTAGTGCTGGATGTTTTCGCCTTCACTTAACCTAAAAAAAGCAAAATCTGGTCAGCTAGGTCATCTGCAAGCACGGCTACACCACAGTACTGTCTGTCATCAGAGGTGAAATCAAAGTCAAACCCACCTCAAATTTTCAAGGGCTGGGTGTACTTTCAACTGCACAATGACTTCAATTTCTAGCAGTTCATAGTCCTTGAATTTAAATGCTTTTTGCTGGTGATATTTTAAGTTATTAAAATTTTATAGGGTAAGCTATTCGGTCTGTCCTGCCAATTTGCCTGCTGTGTTATGGCTATGTAGGACAGTCGATCAAAAATGTGTGTGTGTTGCAAAATAGGTAAATGAATATGGGTTAGTATATACAGAAGGAAGACCCATAGCACAAGGCTTAAAGGCTCAAGGCTCCTGTGAAAAATATACGCATTGATAACTATAGAAAAATGGCAATTAAAATGTGGCAGGTTTTTATGATAGAAATAAATACAAGGCAAACTTGTAATGTAAAGTCCAGCTGAAATGGTAATAAAACAATCTTCAGTAATGAAACGTGGCTATAAAAAAGATGGCGGTAGAATATTGAACAAAAGGGACTTCAATTAATGATACACCAGACATCTCAAATCTACTTAAAAGTATTAAATGACAATTGTTTAGTGCAATAGTAGTATTGAATTCCAAAAATGTATGGCAGCAAATATGGTAATGTGTTTGCTGTAGTTAGTGCGTGTATGTGGTAGTAAAAAATTGTTAGAGGCGAACCTGGTGGAATTAGCATTTACCAATTAAAATTTTTGCAAGACATTAGCTGTTATGAAAGCATTAAAACACTTAAATACAAGAATCCTCAGTGTATGTTCGAATAAATTACTGTTAGTACACTATGCTGCTGAAGAAGCGGGGGCACGCTGGTGAATAGAGTTAGTGTTAATAGAATAGAATAGTGTTAGGATGCGAATGGCTTGGTTTTGGAAACGTTGAAGTGGGAGGATATGAGATGGATAAGTGTTTTTTCATGATATGATACAGTAGGTAATATGACTGTGGATAATGGCGTAGTATAGCTTAAGCAAAGTTAAAGTATGGTCATTCTTTTTTAACGTTCTGATACCATGAGCTATCCTCTGTCTCATAAGTGAAATGTGATGATAGTACTTTAGATGAGCATGGAGTACTCCCAAGAATGTGAACTTAGTGGAACAAAGATGTCTGTGGCTCTTGATAGTAATAGCCGGAATAGGTGAAAGAGCATTATGACTCAAATGGAAGATAATGAACTGTGTTTTATTTGTGTGAATTCATAAACCATTAGCTGTGCACTAGTTCTTTAACAATAATGATGTCCAAGAACTTCTGCTGTGCAATTATAAGAGCTCTTTACATCCCATTCCTAATCTGAGAAAATGGGGGACCACTAGCAGGCCATCGTGACCAGCACGTCATTGCTGTCGCGTATTCAAGACCAGAGCTTTACACCAAGAACGTCCATGTTTAATTCTACCGCTCGTGCCCTCCCATTTTTCTTTCTCTTTGGTTCTCCTGCTTTTTGTCGCGTGGTCGCACTCATCTGCAACAATTGCCTCATTTGGAAATTTGTTTAGAAACCTTCACTCGTACACCATGCTACACAGCTTGAGATGCAAGCTGCTTTAAGGATCAATGGGCTTTCTCACATAGTCTCTATCAATAGTGGCACTTGTGTACTGCTCTGCTTCACCAAAAGAATTCACAATAAAACAAAAAGTAGGTGTTAGTAGTAGACTTCACAATTTTGCAGTTGTACATCTGCACATTTCTAAAAAAATGAAATTTCAACTTTCTGGATTTATAGATGTGAACACCTTTTAGAGAGACATAAAAACTAATATTGTCACGTGGCCATGATGTTGAAGACTGCAGTAGTCGGTGGGGTTGAGACCAAACTTTTTATTTCAGCGAAACTTTGCCTGAAGTATGGAAAGCCAAACTACAAGCAATACATAGTCTGCCCTAATAGCGGTAAACAGTGCGTCGATCATCAATATTCTGACAAGCAATACAGTGCATCTGCTGTTATAGAATTGCTATTGAAAATTCTGGGGTTATTGCTGGTGGCTGCATAAGCACTAAACTATTCGTGTCCTGTCCACAAACTTAACAGTGTGATCTCAAGTTATAACGGAGCTCATGAAAAACTGCTGCGCCGAGTGTTGCTTAGAGTCTTTGTGGGTGAAACCCGACTTTGTCAAAATAAAACACACGTGGCAATACGCATGTAGTTAGTTGTCGGGCTTGTCAATTATTTACTAAATTTATCCCAACTAAAAAGATATTTTTATCCCAAAAGGCCAAAAAAACCTCTCAATATGGCGTGTTGTGCTGCATGTGTTAATGCTGTGAGAAATATATAAAGCAATTCACATACCTGTAATAACAACATACGTGAACTTCACATTCCCCAAGCAGTTTGCAGTGGCAAGTAATTTTTTAATTTTCCAAACATCTCTCCAAACATCCAGAATTCTCTGGCAAAACAACACATGGCATTTTCTTTTTTTATTCGGCAAGAATTCACTGAATTTTATGTCTGGCATGTGCTGAATATTAAATTGTACTTTTTTTGCAGTTTGCTTAGTTAACTTTATTCCTATCTCAGCAGAGTTATTTGAGCTGTCTGACCTTGTGTTTTTATCATTATTGTACAAAAAATGCAATAAAAAACAAGTAAGTTCTTATGAACACGCTTATGCTTAGTTAACTGATGTAAGCTAAGAATAAGAAAGATGTACAATAAACTGATCCTTCTTGCTAATGGACGGCAAGATTAGGAGCAACTTTCACCAAATACACTTATGTTTTTATTTGCATTGCATGTCACGAATTGGCATCACTTGTAGCCAGGTGCGTTTTCTTTTTTCCATTTACATACCTTGAGGCATGTGCAAGGGTGTGTTCAATGAGAGATGGGATACAGCCCAAAAAACAAAAAGCACTCATGTTTACAGATGCCCAATCACATTCACACAAAAAGATGGTAGGTCATTGGTAGCAACAACACTACTAGGGGTGTGCAAATATTTAAATAACAGACCAAGTAGCATTCACAAGTCAAATTTAATTGTACATACACGAAATACCCAATATTTAAAAAATAATTAGCCCCGATGGAACAACCCTGAAGCCGCAAAACATGAGATCAGCTGAAGGTTTATTTTCTTTCTGTAATCCCTGAACTACCACAATAAATGCAGCCCAAGTATTGGCAGCACTATCAATTCTATAACCATTACCAGATAAAGCATTTTTGCTGCAAACTGTACTTTCACTCTGTTTTTACTGTGGTGGAACTGCATAACATTAATCCTTTCCTGTTTTCATCATTGAAGTTAGGGACTATGACTGCAATTAGCTTCACGAATGAAAACACATGCCAGTAAGTCTCTTGTTCACGCAAATTGTTCTTAGACATACAGCTTTCAACACTTGATTTTTACATGCTCTCTGTGCCAGGGTATATGTTTTGATAATTTTGCCTGTTTCAATAAATCTTAGCTGAATGCACGGTGTTCGGTTCAAAATTGTTCAGATTTTACGCTGAAATTTTACTTAAAAGCTGGCAACAGAGTTTTAACTTGAATAATGGAGTTGCTGAGGCATTTAGACATACCGTTTAAAAGTACTTTGAAGGCTCTGGTCGCTGCTGTATACAAGCTTATCACAGTTTTCATAATTGCAGTGTATTTGCTGACAGCTGGTGAATATTTATTTCAAATAAACTGTTTTGGAGTTCTAAGATTTTTTTAAAAAGGCTTTCTTTCTATTTGAAAACTATCAGAAGAGTATTAGGTTAACTTAAGCGTTATTTCTAGTTATACCGCTATTGGATTCATATTGAATTCGCTTTTAAAATTTACTACTCGCAAACCACTTGCTTGCGCGCGTCTGTAGTACGACAGTGTTCATGCTGTCAACGCTTCACCGCTCTACATGCATGCATCGCAGTGAAGTGAGTGAAAAAAAAAAAACGCTGGCTTGAAGACGCTCCTCCTTCATTTCTCTCAATCACTTCTCAAATTTTGTCTTGCTGCTAGCTTCCCTGCCCTCAAATGATGTCCATCCCATATCACCTTGTACTCCCTGATTTGGTGTATTCCCGTGAGCTCCTAAGGCAAGCCTACCTAGTCCACGTTGCTTAATTTCTAATCTTGCTTGAACTTTTGATCTCACGCACAAGACCGAATTGCCGAACGTCAGCCCAGGAACCATGACCTTTTTCCATATTCCTCTCAAAACATCATACCTATTGTAATTCCACAGTGCCTTATTTTTCATCACTGCTGCATTCCTGTTACCTTTAGCCGTCACGTATATTTCGTGTTCTCTCAGATACTCGGTCCCATTGCTTATCCATACGCCCAGATATTTGTATTTATCTGTTATCTCTAGCGTGACCTCCTGTATTCTAAGCTCACTACTTTCGTTGTCATTGAAAATCATGACTGCTGATTTTTCCTTACTGAATCTAAAATCTAACCTATCTCCCTCATTACCGCAGATGTCCATCAATCTCTGCAAATCTTCCTTGTTCTTGGCCATTAGCACTATATCATCTGCATACATTAATGCTGGTAGTGCCTGATCAATAAGTTTTCCTTGTTTGACTAAAGAGAGGTTGAAGCCCAGCCCACTTCCCTCTAATTTTGCCTCTAATCCTTGTAGGTACATCATGAATAATAAGGGTCACAGGGAGCACCCCTGCCTAAGCCCCCGTTTTACCTCTGCAGGCTTGGATACCTGTTTTTCCCACTTTATAACTACCATGTTACCTTTATAGATACCCTTTAAAAGATTAGTGACTACATGTTCCACGCCTAGTGTGTCCAGTATTCCCCACAATTCCTCTTGAACCACGCTATCGTACGCTCCCTTGATATCCAAGAAAGCTACCCACAGGGGCCTGTGTTCCTTTTCTGCTATTTCGATGCACTGCGTCAGTGAGAACAGATTGTCTTCCAACCTCCTGTGTTTCCGAAACCCATTCTGCAGTTCCCCCAGCACCCCCTCATCTTCTATCCATGCCTGCAGTCTTTCCTTTATAATCTGCATCACCAGCCTGTAGACCACTGATGTCACTGTTATAGGACGGTAGTTGTTTATGTCAGCTTTGTCCCCTTTTCCTTTATAGATCATGCTCATCCTGCTAAGTTTCCATCCATAGGGAACTTCACCATCGATTATTATTTTGCTCACTGCCTCTCTCAAAGCCTGCTTAGACTTCAGACCCAATGCCTTTATCAGCCTAATTGGAATGCCATCTGGGCCTGTTGATGTACTACTAGGAACCCTTCTCTCAGCCCTTTCCCACTCTCGTTGTGAAAATGGAGCCATTGCACCACTTCATTCGTTCTTGTCTATTGTGGTGCATAAAGTACTTCTTTGTTGAAATTTTTCTGTCACCCTTGTTCTTATATATTCAATAGCTTCGTCCCCTTCTAGCCTGGCACCTTGGGCTGTAGTTATAAAACTCTGCTCTAGGCTCGTCTCATTTCTTAGGGAGTTTAGATGGTTCCAAAATTCCACAGCTACCTTTCTATCTTTTTTATGTACTTCTGCCAGTCACTGAGGTCTCTTTCTTCTAATCTTTTCATCGATCAGAAGGGCTGCAGCCCTTCTACAGCTTAGAAGGGCGCGCGCAGTCGGATGGGTGGATGAATGGATGGATATGGCTGTACCCTTTAGATCGGGCGGTGGCTAGCGCCACCAAGCCGTAATACCTTATGAACCAAAAACTTGATTTATTTTTTTTCCTTAAAACAAGAGTTTGAGGATTCGTACTTTGCAGTGAAGAGTTTAATTTTCACTCGTGCCTTGACTTTAGCCACATATCAGATAACCTTCTTCTAGTTAAGTCTACCCGCTTAAAGTTTGTTTTGCCCTCCCGGTCCTTAAACCCCAGTGCTTTGAAAAACTCTGCGCCATCATCCTGAACTATAGGGTGAAGCCCTTTACAGAACATTATCAAGTGTTCGGCAGTTTCTTCTTCCTCTCCACACGCACTGCATACTGTGTGCAGTGCGTGTGGCCTTCGTACTTGGCCCGATATATCTTGGTTCGCAGTACTCCCGTTCTGGCCTCAAACAGTAGAGAACTACCCCGAGTATTATCATAGATCCTTTCCTTGGCAATTTCCTGCTTAAAAGTTCGATAGATCTCTAGTGCGGACTTCTTAATCATGCCCATTCTCCACATGTCAGTCTCCGTTTCCTTCACTTTCTTCTTAACCGATAGTTATTTTTGGTTTGGCCACCTGCTGTTTTCTAAGTATTTACCAGTCAACTTCCTGGTTCGCTTCCTCCATTTTGTATCGACATTCTTCATGTACAAGTAACTGAAAACCTTCCTAGCCCAACGCTCTTCCCCCATTTCTCTCAATCGCTTCTCAAATTTTATCTTGCTGCTAGCTTCCCTGCCCTCAAATGATGTCCATCCCATATCACCTTGTACTCCCTGATTTGGTGTATTACCGTGAGCTCCTAAAGCAAGCCTACCTATTTCACGTTGCTTAATTTCTAATCTTGCTTAAACTTCTGATCTCATGCACAAGACCGCATTGCCGAACGTCAGCCCAAAAACCATGACCCCTTTCCATATTCCTCTCACAACATTATACCTTTTGTAATTCCACAGTGCCCTATTTTTCATGACTGCTTCATTCCTATTACCTTTAGTCGTCACGTATATTTCGTGTTTCCTCAGATACTCGGTCCCATTGCTTATCCATACGCCCAGATATTTGTATTTATCTGTTATCTCTAGCGTGACCTCCTGTATTCTAAGCTCACTACCTTCGTTGTCATTGAAAATCATGACTGCTGATTTTTCCTTACTGAAATAAAAATCTAACCTATCTCCCTCATTACCGCAGATGTCCATCAATCTTTGCAAATCTTCCTTGTTGTTGGCCATTAGCACTATATCATCTGCGTAGATTAGTGCCGATAGTGCCTGATTATCAAGTTTTCCTTGTTTGACTAAAGAGAGGTTTAAGCCCAGTCCACTTCCCTCTAATTTTGCCTCTAATCCTTGTAGGTACATCATGAATAATAAGGGTGACAGGGGGCACCCCTGCCTAAGCCCCCGTTTTACCTCAGCAGGCTTGGATACCTGTTTTTTCCACTTTATAACTACCTTGTTACCTTTATAGATACCCTTTAAAAGATTAGTGACTACATGTTCTACGCCTAGTGTGTCCAGTATTCCCCACAATTCCTCTTGAACCACGCTATCGTACGCTCCCTTGATATCCAAAAATGCTAGCCACAGGGGCCTGTGTTCCTTTTCTGCTATTTCGATGCACGGCGTCAGTGAAAACAGATTGTCTTCCAACCTCCTGTGTTTCCGAAACCCATTCTGCAGTTCCCCCAGCACCCCTCATCCTCTATCTACGCCTGCAGTCTTTTCTTTATAATCTGCATCGCCAGCCTTATAGACCACTGATGTCACTGTTATAGGACGGTAGTTGTTTATGTCAGCTTTGTCCCCCTTTCCTTTATAGATCATGCTCATCCTGCTAAGTTTCCATCCATCAGGAACTTCACCATCGATTATTATTGTGATCACTGCCTCTCTCAAAGCATGCTTAGACTTCGGACCTAATGTCTTTATCAGCCTAATTGGAATGCCATCGGGGCCTGTTGATGTACTACTAGGAACCCTTTTCTCAGCCCTTTCCCACTATTGTTGTGAAAATGGAGCCATTGCACCACCTGATTCGTCCTTGTCTATTGTGGTGCATAAAGTACTTCTTTGTTGAAATTTTTCTGTCACTTTTGTTCTTATATATTCAATAGTTCAATAGAGGAAGAGCCGCGTGGGGGCGCGCGCAGTCGTATAAACGACTGCGCGCGCCCCCATGTGGCTTCTCCTCAGAGGCTTCAGTGCGCTCCGTAGCAATGTTGTCCGTAGGCGCTAGAGTGTACTAACTTCTAGTACACTCTAGTAGGCGCTGCTTGCCGCTCATCCACCGTGCCGCTCATCACACTTTCCTATTCTAGCCACTGTAGTAGTGGGCTCACTCGCCGGCCGGCGCCATGCATTGCGGTGACGCCGCCAATGTCACACAAACGTGCTTCGGCGCGCCTCCGTGGCGCAACGCCACCGCCGCATTAAATGTAGTGAGCGTTGGCGCTGGGGCAGTTGCTGCCTGCTTGGAGTGGCGGTCGGTGTGTGCGAGTTTTGTTACTTTGAGAACTCGTCACGCTTTGCATCCTCAATCCCTTAGGTTCTTCGGCGAACAGTGATGTAGCCTGACAAGCAGTGACCCTCAAACGAGGTTAAAATGCTTCCGTGGTGGGAAAACCACTGTTTTGCGCCAGGCTGTCGTACAGGTTACGTCCACGTGAAGGGCAGCAAGAAGCCGTCTTTGTTTGGCGGTCCGAAGGATGCAGCCCCGAAGAAGCAATGGGAAAGAAATTTGCGTCGAGCGGACAAAGCCCTGGACGATACATCTGCCGTGTGTGACCTTCATTTTCAGCCGAAGTATGTGCTACGGGACTTCGTGCACATAATCTACGTGTCTGGACTGCGTATGACTATAACCAGTGTGCTAGAAATGCTTTCTTATTTGACAGGGAAAGTAGCATTTAAATACATATTGACATCAAAAACCAGCCGAGACCCATTAGAAAATTTATATGGTATTATACGTCAGTCATCCGGCAGCAACGACCACCCCACGCCAACTCAGTTTTTGCTAACCATTACTTGTCTGTCATTCTATGGTCTCGTGAAAACAGTTAGCCAGGGGAATTGTGACCAAGGCGAGATAGCTTCATGACTGGAGTTCAATGCTGCTATTTACACACAGCCACAAGACGATTCAGTTGGCAGTGCAAGCACTGTGAATGAGCCTGGTTTTGTGCCAGCACCTATTGACCACAACCAGCATATTGCTAGAAGTGATTCCAGGCTGATCCTTTATGTTGCTGGCTATATTGCGCGAAAGCGTGTCATTAAAACAAACTGCGAAGTTTGCATAACACTACTCACAATGCCAGTTCAAGGGGAAGATTTTCAGCTCGCTCGTCTAACCACCTTTCGTGACAAAGGTGGACTGTTGTATCCATCTAGCCACCTGTACAGTTTTGTGAGCAAGCTAGAAAACATGTTTAAGGGGTGCTTTTCTTGCCACAAGTTGCATTCTGACAGCATTTTGGATGTATTGATAACGTGAAAGAAAAGTTTTCCCAAGAAGTTGGGTGCGCACAACATGCCCCTGGCCTCTCAAAAGACGTAATCGGCTTTTATATTTTACGCGATTTTGTGAAAGGCATTAATTCTGATAGAACCGGGAAGCGGGAAAAGGCAAAGCATCTAAAGTTGAGCCGCTGCTCCTGAAGAAGAAATATCCAGTAAGCAACTGTGCCCAATATATATCTGATGAATAAATTTTCATGTACTTGTACCCAGTACTTGGAGAGAGTGGCTTCTTGTTTTTCTTATCTGTGGATTTTTACAGTCTTTGCATAAGAATATTCAGTGGAGAAATAGCCAAATTACAGAGCCAAGATAGTGGAGATCTGCAGAAAAAATGAGCAGCTGAAAATTTTTAAATGCTGTGAACAGGGGCGGCGCCAGGATGTTTTTACTGGGGGGGGGGGGGGGCAACCACGAAAAGTGAGTTCCTCCGGGGGGAGGGGGGGGGGCAAGCTAGCTCTGCTCCTACTAGGTTTTCAATATATGCTTCCGGGCACTTGGGTGGGCACAGGGGGGGCGGGCGAGAATTTTGGGAAGGCTCCAGCCCACCCTTGCCCCCCCCCCCCCCCCTGGCGCCGCCCCTGGCTGTGAAATGTGTAACATTAAGAGCTCGTGGTAAACTCCCAAGTGTGTGCCAAGGTCAGCATCGGTAATAATTTCACACGCTCGTAAAAGGCGTGCGTGACGAAAGTAGGGCCCGAGAAATGCAAAAAAAATCCAGTTTACAATTGATAGCCGCGCAACGCAAGCTTTGAAAAGTTCGCCATCGTTGCTTATCACTTGTAAGAGAATTTAAATGCATCTCATGTTTGTACAGCATCCCTTGCATGCATCGAGTTCTGCATGCAGTTTAATCGCGCGAGTTACGCCAACAGAGTTTATGAAAAGAATGTTTTCTACAGCTTTATTCGCACGAGTACTGACGGTATTCGGTGTGTTTCATTTAACATCAAATAACGAGCAAACAGTATAGCTGCATACACCATGCTACAGTTTTCTAGATGGTTACATACGCACACATGTAGGCCAACGGCCTACGCACCTAGCTCCACGATAGTTTTCTTTCTTTATTTTTATTGTCTTAGCAACATCAGCATCACCGTTTACACTGCCGACATTCGCGTGCATTTCCGTCCAGCGTATGGGATAACAGCGCACAAAAAGCTTGATTTTAGTTGCGCACCAATGCCTCCGTCAGGCAGTGCATATCGAAGTCGCTGGTGGCGCCACCACACGTGTCACATACCCAGCGTCAAGCAGGGGACCCCAGCAAGCCCACTACTCTATTTTAGCTCACTTTAGCGAGGCCTCAGAAACTCAAGCTCCCGCGAAGGAGTAGAGGGCGAAAAAATCGACCGCGGCGAGCTCCATGGCAGCGAGTGACGGTGAGTTTCATAATTTGCGCGTATAGTGTAACTACTAACTTCTCTTTTAGTGGTTGGATAAGTTAGTGTGTTCAACCAACGCCTCCTACATTTCCTGTGCCTGCCGGATTATTGGCGGTCACTTGGGAAGCGGCGGTCGTCGGAACTATGGTGGTGGCGCTACTCAAGTAGGAATGTCTTCAAATAGGTTTTTACGTGTTTGAAGCCCATGTGCAACAAAAATAACGTAAAAGTTAAAAAAAACGTAAACGTTATTAAAATTAGGTTTTCATAAATGATGTTGCAACTTTTTGAATACAAGGCATTCTCTAAAGTTAGTAACAAACGCCGAAAATTGCCGATCTTCAAAACCAAAACGAAAAGCCTTACTCCCTACGTAGGCAGCGCCGCCATAGATGATCGGCGTTTTGCGCTCATTCGGCAGGCACAAAAAATCTAGGAGGCGTTGGTTTAACGCCTTCTAGATCAACGTTTCTAGACTAGGTAAGCTGCAAAACTCTCCGCATCAGACTACTCGGCACACGGCGCCGGGACAGCTTTCGGTTTGGTGGCGCTGGCGGCGCAACACGCTTCTGCTAGCAGACGAAAACGCGTAGTCGTCATGGCAAGACGCCGTGGTGGCCGTTCTGAAAGAGCTTACCAACAGTATATTATCGAGATTTGCTGTGCTGCCGCAGAAACTTAATACTGCGTAATATTTAGTGGTGTAAGGCAAACACAGTATAATTATGGTTTTCTCAACTGCCCACAATTAACAATGCTTGATATATATATATATATATATATATATATATATATATATATATATATAGCATAACATACGAGTCTGTCGGTTAATTTCTAGTTAGTGTACGTTCGCAATAGATTTTTAGACGCGAAAAACCCAATTACAATGTCTGGCATCCTCTTTTGTGGCTGTGTTTTTCGGGCTTGAAAATAAATTACAACAATATGGCGCAACCTTGTGGCTTTTGTCTGGTTATGTAGTCAGCTTTTTTTTTTTCATGTCAGTCACACTCTTTAGCGACTTAGACCGTCAAAAAGCTACGCGTGCGGCCATTTTCTTGAGCATGTCTTTCCTCTGCTTCTTCTGGAGTTCCTCTAATGAAACATGTTAACACAGCTGCAGCCAAAGCTTCGAGCATAGACCGCACTTTGGGGTATCGGTGAGCACTTCGTAGTAATTACTCACGAGTCTGCCTGCTGGCGCATTGGGACAACATGCCCCGCCGCGGTGGTCTTGTGGCTAAGGTACTCGGCTGCTGACCCGCAGGTCGCGGGATCGAATCCCGTCTGCAGCGGCTGCATTTCCGATGGAGGCGGAAATGCTGTAGGCCCGTGGGCTCAGATTTGGGTGCACGTTAAAGAACCCCAGGTGGTCAAAATTTCCGGAGCTCTCCACTACGGCGTCTCTCATAATCATATGGTGGTTTTGGGACGTTAAACCCCACATATCAATCAATTGAGACAACATGAACACACGTGCAGCTTTTCTATGTCCTTCAGAAGTTCGGCCCATTGGGTGATGGTATTTGCATTACCAGGCGACTTGGCTAAGTGATGGTGATGGGTGCTAATGGTGACTGTCATGTCTTCTGCGACGACAACGCATTTCTTCACAAATAGCGCTCTTTTTTTTCTTTGAGCCCTAGAAACACCACAAGACGTCTTGTGTCGCCATTCTCAACAACTCTCGCCAGCATGCAAAATAACGTTTTATATGTCTTGAAGCGAAATGACGCCACTAGTTGACGCGGCATGTCGGGACTTATTTTACTGTATTCAAGCTCAGTGCTCGGAGATAGTCTATTCTTTTTCGCCGATGATATTCCGGAAAATACCCCTCTCCTATCGGGCAGCTTTCGCTTCTTTGTCGTGGGCCCCGCGACAAAGGTAAGCGAGCAAATTCGGGAATATTCGTAGAACACATCCTTCGACGAGGTCCCACTTTTCTCTTGCAATTTGCACCTTCATACCATATGACGTGAGTGAAAGTCTTCAGGATGTCCTTCTCATGAAAGTGCATATCACACACACGTCAGGTGCTGAGGCAGTTTCTTATCCGCACGAGGAATAGCGTGGCCCCATACCTCTCACTCCTCAGGTACACGTGGGCACAAAAAAAGTCGGGGTGTCTCTTATTTCCTGTCGCTACTCTACAGCCGAGAACGCAACATCCGGGCATGATGAAAACACGCAACACATACAAAGCAGAACAGGGCGCTCAGAAGCACAAAAATTTTAACGCAGAAAGAAGCCGCCACGGATATCGACGCACTGCAACATGTGGAGGCACTACAGCGATGGAGGTTACGGGAGTGACACGAGCGAGCAAGGTGTTCTGTGAGCGAGCGTGCAGTGAGTGAATTTGGATGCGACAGCAGCGCCATATTTGTCGCTGGCAGCGGCAGCACCGCGCAACATCGCTCAGTTTTGCAACTTACCTAGTCTAAAAACGTTGCCCTAGATATCTTGTGCCTGCCGGATTATCGGTGGTCGCTTAGGGAGCGGCGGTCGTCGGAACTACGGGGATGGCGTCACTCAAGTAGGGGTGTCTTCAAATAGTCTTTGCGTTTTTGGAGCTTATATGCAACAAAAATAACGTAAAAAAGTTTTAAAAAAGCGTAAACGTAATTATAATTAACCCTACGTAAGTGACGACGTCATTCAACAAGCAATTTTTTTTATTATAAGGCATCCTTTCAAATTAGTAGCAAACGCCAAAACTGCCGATCTCAAAGGCCAAGTACAAAAAATCTTACTTCTACGTAGGCAGCGCCGCCATAAATGACCGGCAGGCACAAAAAATCTAAAAGGTGTTCGTGTGTCTGAATGGATGGATGAATATGGTTGTACCCTTTAGATTGAGCGGTGGCTAGCGCCATCAAGCCGTAATACTTATGAACTGAAAATTATAATCATTTTTTCCCCTTAAAAAGTGAGTTTGAGGATTCGTACTTTGAAGTAAAGAGTTTAATTTTCACTCGTGCCTTGACTTTAGCCACCAATCAGATAACCACCTTCTAGTTAAGTCTACTTGCTTAAAGTCTATTTTGCCCTCCCGGTCCCTAAACCCCAGTGCTTTGAAAAACTCTGCGCCATCATCCTGAACTATAGGGTGAAGCCCTTTACAGAACATTATCAAGTGTTCGGCAGTTTCTTCTTCCTCTCCACACGCACTGCATACTGTGTCTAGCCCTTCGTATTTGGCCCGATATGTCTTGGTTCGCAGTACTCCCGTCCTGGCCTCAAAAAGTAGAGAACTACCCCGAGTATTATCATAGATCCTTTCCTTGGCAATTTCCTCCTTAAAAGTTCGATAGATCTCTAGTGCGGACTTCTTAATCATGCCCACTTTCCACATGCCAGTCTCCGTTTCCTTCACTTTCTTCTTAACCGATAGTTCTTTTTGGTTTGGTCACCTGCTGTTTTCTAAGTATTTACCAGTCAACTTCCTGGTTCGCTTCCTCCATTTTGTATCGACACTCTTCATGTACAAGTAGCTGAAAACCTTCCTAGCCCAACGCTCCTCCTTCATTTCTCTCAATCGCTTCGCAAATTTAATCTTGCTGCTAGCTTCCCTGCCCTCAAATGATGTCCATCCCATATCACCTTGTACTCCCTGATTTGGTGTATTCCCATGAGCTCCTAAAGCAAGCCTACCTATTCCACGTTGCTTAATTTCTAATCTTGCTTGAACTTCTGATCTCATGCACAAGACCGCATTGCCGAACGTCAGCCCAGGAACCATGACCCCTTTCCATATTCCTCTCACAACATCATACCTATTGTAATTCCACAGTGCCCTATTTTTCATCACTGCTGCATTCCTGTTACCTTTAGTCGTCACGTATATTTCGTGTTCCCTCAGGTACTCGGTGCCATTGCTTATCCATACGCCCAGATATTTGTATATATCTGTTATCGCTAGCGTGACCTCCTGTATCCTAAGCTTACTACCTTCGTTGTCATTGAAAATCATTACTGCTGATTTTTCCTTACTGAATCTAAAATCTAACCTATCTTCTCATTACCGCAGATGTCCATCAATCTCTTCATATCTTCCTTGTTGTTGGCCATTAGCACTATATCATCTGCGTACATTAATGCTGATAGGGCCTGATCAATAAGTTTTCCTTGTTTGACTACAGAGAGGTTGAAGCCCAGCCCACTTCCCTCTAATTTTGCCTCTAATCCGTGTAGGTACATCGTGAATAATAAGGGTGACAGGGGGCACCCCTGCCTAAGCCCCCGTTTCACCTCTGCAGCCTTGGATACCTGTTTTTCCCACTTTATAGCTACCTTGTTACCTTTATAGATACCCTTTAAAAGATTTGTGACTACATGTTCCACGACTAGTGTGTCCAGTATTCTCCACAATTCCTCTTGAACCACGCTATCGTACGCTCCCTTGATATCCAAGAATGCTAGCCACAGGGGCCTGTGTTCCTTTTCTGCTATTTCGATGCACTGCGTCAGTGAGAACAGATTGTCTTCCAACTTCCTGTGTTTCCGAAACCCATTCTGCAGTTCCCCCAGCACCCCCTCATCTTCTATTCATGCCTGCAGTCTTTCCTTTATAATCTGCATCGCCAGCCTGTAGACCACTGATGTCACTGTTATAGGACGGTAGTTATTTATGTCAGCTTTGTCCCCCTTTCCTTTATAGATCATGCTCATCCTGCTAAGTTTCCATCCATCGGGAACTTCACCATCGATTATTATTTTGCTCACTGCCTCTCTCAAAGCCTGCTTAAACTTCGGACCTAATGTCTTTGTCAGCCTAATTGGAATGCCATCTGGGCCTGTTGATGTACTACGACAGTCTACTAGGAACCCTTTTCTCAGCCCTTTCCCACTCTCGTTGTGAAAATGGAGCCATTGCACCACTTTATTCGTCCTTGTCTATTGTGGTGCATAAAGTACTTCTTTGTTGAAATTTTTCTGTCACCCTTGTTCTTATATATTCAATAGCTTCGTCCCCTTCTAGCCTGGCACCTTGGGCTGTAGTTATAAAACTCTGCTCTAGGCTCGTCTCATTTCTTAGGGAGTTTAGATGGTTCCAAAATTTCGCAGCTGCCTTTCTATCTTTTTTATGTACTTCTGCCAGCCACTGAGCTCCCTTTCTTCTAATCTTTTCATTGATCAGAAGGGATGCAGCCCTTCTACAGCTTAGAAAGGTTTCCCATTTTCTTTCAACATCATCTGTCGGTTCACCCCGCTGCTTAGCATGTCTGTGTTCCCTAGAGGCTTCTTGACGTTTTGCTATGGCTCTCTTAACTTCCTCATCCCACCAACTTTTGGGTTTGTGTCTTCTTTTCCGGGGTGACTTGTTACGCGTCTTAGCAAGCTCTAGCTCAAAGAGTCTAATTAGATTCGTGTATGTCCACACTGTCTTATTATCCTCCGTGATTACTTTCTCAATTTGTTTAGTGGCTATTTCAATTTGCTTTTCTGAATAAAAATTTTCCTGTAGTTGCTTATCTTGTCTCCTTCCCACTTTCACTGCTCTTCCAAAACTTAGCTTGATACGTTTGTGATCACTACCCAGACTTCTGGAGCCACCTTCATCTATGTGCATTCCCCTGAGCTTATCATACATCCTATGTGACATCAGTGCATAATCTATCGTCGACGGCAGCCTTCCTACCTCCCATGTTATTTGCCCTTCACACTTCTCGGTACTGTTGCAAATGATCAAATCAAGCCTTTCACACATATCCAAGATCATTTAGCCTGTCGGGTCAGCATACCCATCTATATCTTCTATGTGCGCATTCATGTCTCCTAGTATAATTATCTCGCACTCTTTTCCTAACTCCTGAATGTCCTTTGATATACACTCTACCATTGCCTGGTTTTCCTCTCTGGCCTTTGCTCCCGTCCACAAGTACACGAAACCAAGGAGTGTAATTTGACCTGCCACTTTTTCTTTTAGCCATAAATGTTCCTCGCCCTCCTGCTTGACTGTTTGCCAGTCTGTACTTGTATGAATGAATGTCTTTTCCCTGTTAAGGGCGCTCAACGCGGCTGAAATTTTTATTTCAGGATGTATCAAAACACCGTTAAATAGTAGTTACTACGTTATTATTAAAAAAATTGAATAAAATATTTTTGTTTTACTTTTACTAATAATACAAGAGCGGTTATTGTTTTAGTTCAAGTTTCGAGATTATCCTGACGCTCGAAAAGCAACAGCCGATAGGCATCGATTGCGTTTCTGTCGGTTAATTTGTTCAAATTGTCCGCGGTTAGCCGCGGTACTTTTTGCCGATCGGCATTGCGAAGCTCCGTTTTAATTCAGCTTTGATATATCAATGCGAGCTTGTGTGTCAGACTTGACGGGCCGCTACGACGAAGCGAACGTGTCTAGAGGCTGTGAACCATGTCAGCTTCTGTGCTTCACCGACCTCCGGCTGCGCAGCCTTCAGCGTGAAAATTCAACGCCGGCAAATCGCTCGGAGACTACGAAGATGGAATAATCTTCCACAATGTGGGCGTGCTCGCCGGTGAGTGAAAATTGCTGCTTTGCTTCTGAACATGGCCCTTTTCTTTTGCATGCGCTAAAGTTTTTGTCATTTCATAAGGCTTGTCACTGGTACAGCTAATGAGGTGCACACCTTGTGTATCTTTGAGATTGTTTACTTTGTTGTCACATTCGCTAAAAATATCTTTACTGCTAAAATTTGTAGCACAGATCACAGCACAAGTTCTACCTGTTTCTGCTCAAAATGAGTCTGCTGCAATATATGCTGATAAATTCAATGCATAGTAAAGCCAAGTGAACCTTTAGTACATGTACGCATTTGCACATTTTTCGTAAGTTTGAAATGCAGCATATTACATTTACATGAACCATATAGTTCATCCAGTGTGGGAAACCTAGCTTTGTCCTCTGAAGAATGCCTCTAAAACCAATTCATTATAATGTTATCCACTAGACAAATTCACAAAAACAGCAATGTTTGTCCACACTACCTTTCTTATGTGCAGTGTTCTCCTTTTGACGTTGCATAAATCAGTTGCCAGACTTAAGGTTGGTTGTTGCCAAACTGCCGCTATGTTTGGCTGAAAATTTTCTTCTATATTTGTGGCTTTTTTTGTAAGAGTTTGGTGCCATCCGCGGTGCATTTTGCGAGTGCGTGAGCGATGCTGGCCGTTTTAATTAACGGAATGAACCGAGCCGAGCAGAAGTCGAGCGCGGCGCTGCTGCGCAATTAAGAGGTCATTTTAATTCCGTTTTAATATAACGGAATTAACCGCGCATTACAGGATTCATTTTAATTAACAGAATGAACCGCGCCTAGCAGAAGTCGAGTGTGGCGCTGCCGTGCAATTATGAGGCCAATTTAAATAACGAAATGAACCGCGCCTAGCAGAAGTCGAATTCATCTAAATAACGGAATAAACCGCGCGTTACAGAATTCGTTTTATTCCCCGTCATCCCTAATACTGAGACGTGATATTTTAATCGCACAGCTGCGCACACAGCAAGAGAACGCGCCTCGACTTCTGCTAGGCGCGGTTCATTCCGTTAATTAAAACAACCTCTTAATTGCACAGCACCGCGGCACTCGACTTCTGCTAGGCGCGGTTCATTCCGTAAATAAAACGAATTCTGTAATGCGCGGTTCATTCCGTTAATCAAAACGGCCTCTTAATTGCATGGCAGTGCCGCGCTCGACTTCTGCTAGGCGTGGTTCATTCCGTTAATTAAAACGACCAGCGTCGATGACGATAGTTATAGCGCGAGAACAAAACGACGACACAGAGACAAGAAGGACACGAAAGACACTGTCTGTGTCGTCGTTTCGTTCTCGCGCTATAACTATCGTCATGCCATACCAACTAGCCCAAGCTGCCACACTTCTAAGGCCAGCGCCGCTCGTTCGCGAAATGCGCCGCAGATGGCACCAAATTCTCACAAAAAAGTCACAACTACAAAAAAAATTTGCAGCCAAATTTAGCGGCAGTCTGGCAACACTGACCTCTCCAGTCTGGCAACCATTTATGCAACGCCAAAAGGAACTTTGTTATGTTATGTCCGCACTACCTTTCTTATGTGCAGTGTTCCCATATACATTCTTTTTAGTCATGCATCACCAATCCGTTCACGCTTCTACCATACTAACCAGGACTGTTTTCTTTTCTTTTTTTTTCTTACAACTCAACCGCAGTCTTGGATGCCTCATCACTCTGAACCTACCTCAAGTCAGCGGAGAATGTGTCATCACTGAAAGCAAGCTGATGGGCCAGAATTCTCGCAAGGTATGGTTTAAGACACTTTATTTATTGAACATAATTTGTTCAACCATTTCTGTCTTACCCTGCTCATGAGTCTGTTTTTTTTTCTTCTCAGAAAACTGGACTAAAGAGACACCATTGATTTCCAAGCTACCCACATCCAGTAGTAAGAAGCTCTACAGTTGCCATAGTGACAACCCCATGTGCCACCAATATGCCAGGCGGACAAAGGGAAGCCTTATACTGAAAAGCAGTGATAGCGTACGGTATGTTCAAGCTGTACAAAATTGGGTACACAGATTGTTGTTTCTTGCTTTATGTATTACTCAGTTTACATGAAATGTTCAGGCTTCAAAATACTTGGACAGTGCATGTCATGGGGTGCACATACTGTACTTAACTCTACGTGTCAAACTTTGCATAGAGTATCACATATAACTAGGTAACAAATGGGCTTGTAGTAGTGCATATTTAGCAGCACTTATTTTTCACATTCTGTATAGATTGCTGTTACTGTAAAGACTGTTGCAAGGCAGTGGTAGGTACAGCTATAGTAGTGTCGAAACAGTTACTGATACCGGGTGCATGTTGGGAGGGACACTATCAAAGTTCTAAAAAAAACTGTACGAGAACTCAAGCCTTCATTAAGCAAGACATGTCTTGCAGAAGTAGCAATCGCAAAACCAAACCGTGAGAATGAAATACCTAGAATAATAAGGAAGAATAAGAATGAATGGATCACATTTGGCATCCCGGCTGCGGCGGCTGCATTTCCGATGGAGGCGGAAATGTCGTAGGCCCGTGTGCTCAGATTTGGGTGCACGTTAAAGAACCCCGGGTAGTCAAAATTTCCGGAGTCCTCCACTACGGCGTCTCTCATAATCATATGGTGGTTTTGGGACGTTAAACCCCACAAATCAATCAATGGATCACATTCGGCAAGCATTCTCAAATCATGAATGATAATCTCTCACTAATACTCAAGAGGAAGGTATATAACAGCTGTGTCTTGCCCGTACTTACCTATGGAGCAGAAACCTAGAGGCTTACAAAGAGGGTTCAGCTTAAGTTGAGGACGATGCAGCGAGTGATGGAAAGGAAAATGATAGGTGTAACCTTAAGACACAAGAAGAGAGCAGAGTGGGTCATGGAACAAATCGGTGGTAAGGATATCCTAGTTGAAATCAAGAAGAAGAAATGGACATGGGCTGGGCACGTAGTACGCAGGCAGAATAACGGCTGGTCATTAAGGGTAACTGACTGGACTCACAGAGAAGGAAAACGCATGAAGACAGAAGGTTAGGTAAGCCGATGATATTGCCGCATTGAATATGCAGCACCAAGAGAACAACAAAGAGCACGCGCAGCGAGAGAAGAAAACGAGGTTCTCATCCGATCAGTTTGCCAGTGTTCTAGTACAATTAACGCAAGTTGTCCGGTATTCAGCTGCTGCTGTTTCTGCATTGTGACACTGGTGGAGGCGCTGGGTACATGTTCAGGACGCCTGACAACAGCCCCGCATCTCTTGAGGCAGCGTCAAGTAGATCTCCTTCACCAGTTCAAAGACTGTTTTTCATCGACATCGAGGGTCAGTCAAACGCCACTGATGAAGCACCGGATAATAACGGAAGAGGCGGCAAGGCCAATACGACAGAACCCATACGGCGTAGCACCGAAAGTGCGTGAAACAATTCAGGAACAAGTGAAGAAAATGCTCGATGATGACGTAATCCAGCCGTCAAGAAGCCCTTGGGCATCGCCGGTAGTGCTGGTTAAAGAGAACGAAGAAAGCTTGCGATTTTGTGTCGACTACTGCAAGCTGAACCATGTGACAAAGAAAGATGTGTACCCATTACCGCGCATCAATGATTCACTCGACAGGCTGAGGTATGCACACTACTTTTCGTCAATGGACCTCGAAAGTGGGTATTAGCAAATTGAGGTCAAAGAGCGAGATAGAGAAAAAACGGCTTTTGTAACTATGAATTTAAAGTCTTACCCTTCGGATTGTGCTCAGCCCTCGCAACATTTCAGAGACTAATGAATACCGTTCTCTCAGGCCTTAATTGGCAGACATGTCTGGTCTATCTGGACGACGTCATTGTTTCTTCAAAAACATTTGAGGAACACCTGAGCAGGCTGCTATCGGTATTCAGAGCAATAAGGTCTGCCGGCCTGACACTGAAACCCGAGCAGTGTCATTTCGGTTTCAAGGAGCTCCAATATTTAGGCCATGTGGTGAGCCATGAAGGTGTTCGACCTGATCCCGATTTCCGGTGCCAACAGATAAGAAAGCAGTTACGTGTTTCCTTGGCCTATGCGCATACTACCGAAGGTTTATTGCCATTTTCTCCCACATAGCCTCGCCGTTAACACGACTCACAAGAAAAGACGTTTCGTTCACATGGGGCGACGATCAACAAGCAGCATTTGACGATCTCCGAGAATGCCTGCAGACTCCGCCTGTGCTTGCTCACTTTGATGAGGATGCTCCTACCACGGTCCACACAGATGCCAGCAACGTGGGTTTAGGCGCTGTACTCGTCCAGTGGCAAGACTCAGCCGAGCGTGTGATCGCATATGCTAGTAGGACGCTTTCCCGCGCCGAGTCCAATTACTCCACAACGGAAAAAGAGTGTCTTGCTGTCGTATGAGCGGTTGTGAAGTTTCGTCTGTACCTCTACGGTTGTTCCTTCCACGTAGTCAGCGACCATCATTCCCTCTGCTGGCTGACCAACTTGAAAGACCCGTCTGGTCGGCTCGCACGGTGGAGCTTGCGCCTTCAAGAGTTTGATATGACGGTCGTGTATAAGTCCGGACGGCAGCACGCTGACGCCGATTGCTTATCAAGGTCACCGATAAAGTGCGACGATGACACAGAAGATGACAGCATGGCATTTGTAGGAGTCGTCGACACCACTACGATTTCATGCAAGCAGAAGGAAGACAGCGAGTTGCTTCCCCTTATTGAATTTTGGAATGGCCGGACAACAACCGTTCCTAGAAGATTTGCAAGGAGCCTGCGGTCATTCTGCTTATGTAGTGGTGTTCTCTATAAGAAGAACTTTTCTCCTAGAAGAAGCACCCACCTGATTGCCACGATGAGCCAACGTCCGGTCATCTCGGATACACATGCACATTGGCCAGAATCCAACAAAAATACTACCGGCCATGACTTCCAGCTATTGTGAAACATTACGTGCGCACGTGCCTCGATTGCCAACGACGAAAATCGCGGCCGTTAAAACCAGCTAGACTATTACAACCAATTCAAGTGCCAACGGTACCTTTTGCCGAAATTGGAATGGATCTCCTCGGACCATATCCGACTTCCCATGCTGGCAACAAGTGGGTAATCGTCGCCGCTGATTATCTTGCACGCTACGTGGAAACAAAAGCTTTGTCAAGTGGCACCGCCGTTGAAACCGCACAATTCTTCATAGAAAATATCGTCCTGAGGCACGGTGCTCCGACAATCATAATAACAAATCGAGGTACCGCTTTCATGGCCGCGCTCCTGAAGACAGTGCTTGAGCTTAGTCGAACAGCCCATCGGAAAACCACTTCCTATCATCCACAAACCAACGGCGTAACAGAATGCCTCAACAAGACTACTGCCGACATGTTAAGTATGTACGTTGACGTGCATCACAAGAACCAAAACGACATTCTGCCGTACATAATGTTCGCCTAATACAGCGCAACAAGAAACTACACGAAAAACGCCGTTCAGTCTCGTTCATGGCCGTGAAGTGACGACGATGCTTGACGCCATGTTACTGCACGACTGTAATGACATCGATTTGGACGCTGCATCTTTTACCAAACGAGCAGAAGAAGCGAGGCAGCTTGCATGTGTCTGAATCAACCAGAAGCAAAATTACGACGCCCAACGTTATAATCTGCGACACCGACATGTTGTCTATCGGCCCGGTGAAAAAGTCTGGGTACAGAGTCTTATCCGCCTTCGGGGATTGTCTGAGAAATTGCTGAAGAGGTTTTTTGGCCCCTACACAGTTTTACAACGCCTGAGTGATGTTAATTACATGGTCGTTCCTGACAGCCCCTTGACAACTCGTCAGCAAAAACCAGAAATCGTGCACGTTGTGCGAATGAAGCCCTATTTTTCGGACTGATTTGCACCATACATCTACTGCAACGTCTTTTTTGGAAGAGCATCGGTACGCATCTCTCTAGAGGGGGGCAAATGCCGCATTGAATATGCAGCACCAAGAGAACAACGAAGAGCACGTGCAGCGAGAGAGGAAGACGAGGTTCTCATCCAATCAGTTTGCCAGTGTTCTGGTACAATTAAAGCGAGCTGTCCGGTATTCAACTGCTGCTGTTTCTGCATTGTGACAATATTAAAAAGTTTGTACGTATAACGTGGCAGCAAAAAGCACAGAACCAAGTTGATTGGCCGATCATGGGAGAGGCCTTTGTCCTGCTGTAGGTGTAATCAGGCTGATGATACGCCAGAAAAAAGCACCGATGTGCACGCAAGCAGTGAGCCTTAGTGTTGAAACGCATGTCAATATTTGTGCTTCGAAACGTGTTTGTTTACATGACAGAGTTAACACAATCAAAATGAGAGGTAATCAGTAATTTGCATTTGCTTGCATTGATTCTACTGTGACTCCATGACCATCATTCCTAGCTTGTCCAAGGGCTCCAGTTCAGCATCCAAAATCTCATCTGGTGAGAAATGCTGCCGTTCAGTTGTTTTCCTCCTCTAGTAACTTTGGTTTGTTTTTCCAAAATGTTGTGATCACTCTGAACAGACTTGTGCGAGCAGCAACGAAAACGAGGGGCTCCCAGTTTGAATTAGCTGTTGTGGCTACCAATGTGTTCAAATTGTCGAGAGATTTCCCCTAACAGAAATACACAGGGCTGTGCACTTTTAAATACCTGATGCATGACAAGGCATTTTTAAGGTTTGTTAATTTTTAACAGAACAATGACTGAGTGCACTCAGTAGGTATAATCAAAGTTGGCCAGTGTTTGTACATGTTGATAATTCGAATGTCTACTAACGGCTATTTCCTTGATATTGCTCTGAAATATGTAGCCAAAAGGACTAGATTTGTATGATACCCGTGTTAAGAGTGAGGCAGACAGTTAGGAAGTAGTGAAGAATAAAAATGTGAATTCAGCTTCTGCTGTTGTTCATCGTTTGAGCAGTGTCTTTGATGACTATGCACCATTGGCACAAAAAAACTCATTTATTCATCTGTGAATGCAAAGCGTAAAAACTTTGAAGGTCATTCAAAAAGTAAGGGCCATTTGGTTCCAAGCAAGTAAATATTCATTAGCAAACGTTTTTACTGGTGGGCTTAGTTTAGCAAAAACCTATTTACTTTTCTACAGAATCACTGCTAACTTCTTAGTGCTTCTTGTACTGTCGCAGTAGTTTCTTTAGTCAATCTGAATAAAAGATCGCTGCTTGGTAATTGAACCTGCTGCAAACGGTGATCTTTAATTCCTCACTGTCTTCAAATCGTACCCCGAGCCACTGTTTCGAGTGAAAAAAAAGAGGATATAATTACACAGTGCTGGCACAGGACAGTATGGCGAGCTGTTAGTGTTCCCTACCAAAATGTTTGATCTTCTCATTGGTTCTGATTGTGGAGTAAGGATGCATGTTGTCATGTAGGAGGCCGATTCCGGATGAGAATTTGTGACATCATCAATGTTTAGTGTACTTATTACTGTGGTGAGTGTTTCACAGTATATGTCAGCTCTAAGTGTGGCAGCTTGAACTAGTTGGTATGGAATGACGATAGTTAAAGTGCGAGAACAAAATGACGACACAGAGACAAGAAAGACACGAAGGACACGAGCGCTAACTTCCAACTGAGTTTATTGCACAGAGGGCGAAAGTATATAGAGGAGACAGTAACCATGTGACGAAAACCATAAGCCACAAAGAGCAAAACATGAGTAAAGGAAAACAAAAAAACAAAGGCGCAGAAAAAGGCAAAGAAAAGTCTTTAAGGAAATGAAACGGAAAAGTAAAGGTAATATAGCTATTACGATAGTTATAGCGCGAGAACAAAACGACGACACAGAGACAAGAAGGACACGAAAGACACGAGTGTCTTTCGTGTCCTTCTTGTCTCTGTGTCGTCGTTTTGTTCTCGCGCTATAACTATCGTAATGCCTTACCAACTAGCCCAAGCTGCCACACTTCTAATATAGCTACTTACGCGCACCAAAACCTTCGAGGAACCTTAGTTCTTTCTCGGACAGAGGCACAGAGGGCTTGCTAATGCATGACATCAGTTCGCGTGCCATCTGCGCGACCTCGATGGTGACTCGGGTGCGCTCATCTTTGTGCTTGTACAGCGTCGCTGTGTCTTTGAAAAGGGGCACACAGTTGCACTCAGTGCAGTGCTGAGCAAGAAAACCATCTTTCCCGTTTCTAACATTGTTAGCGTGTTCTCTCAGTCGATCGTTCAGACACCTTTCGGTCGTTCCTACATAACAAGCAGCACATGAAAGGGGTGTCCTATAGACAACTTCCCAGAAGCATGCCGCATACCTGTTTCCATGCTGAACTCTGCATTCCGTTGATGACTGCGTTTTGAGGGGGTTTGTAGATTTGGTGAGGCTGATTAATTTGAATGGTGCAGAGAACAGAACACGAACTCCACCTCGTTTTGCCGTTTTTCTTGAACCTGTGTAATGTCTGGTGTGTGTATGGAATCACGACTATCTTTTCACACTCTGTATCTGTGTTGCTCGGATTCTGTGGCTGCCTCTGCTCTGCCTTATTAGTCCGCAAGATTTTATGAAAATAAACACTAAAAATTTCCTTTTTGACTTGGAAAGTAGTAGCCATCATTTTCTAACCGGAGTAAGCTGATTGCTTGAAGTTTTTTCTGTTTTTGTGAAAAGAAGTGGTGGCATCACTGTGTTGTTTCTGCAAGTGCGTACACTATGAAGCGTCATCACCTGTGCAACAGTGTGCGCAAGCAAATCATCCCTGTTTTATCGTTAGCAGTCCAAAAACGCTCATCCACTTGATGTCCTTTAGTGTTTGAGTTGGTCGGTAAGCATTTCCGGGACCTAGCTTTGTAATATCTGGGCATGTTGGCTACAATTGTGGAAATTGTAGCGAGGCCAACAAGTGGAACTTTGTCTTACAGACCAGTAACTGTTAGTCCTCAATCTATTGCAATATCCTGTCCACTTGAACAGTTTGGTTGGTCTGGATGCTTGGCGTGGTGCTCCACTCTTTTTTGTATGAATTTGTGCAGCCATTTCGGAAGTCTCAACACCGTGTTCTGACACTTGTTTCACTCCTCACAGTTGGCCCATGAACTGTGCACAACTCCTCGTAAATGAAAAAAGCTAGTGATTTTTTGCATGCAAAAATGTAAATACAGTGTGCACCCCACAACTAGCAGGAGCAATAATATTCGCCAACTTTGTTGTCTGCGTTCCCCGTCAAGCAGATGACTACTGAGCCAGAACAATCACTTCAGTACTTTTGCTGAGAAGTAGCAGATTGTGCTGTGCACATTCTGAAGTGCAAATACTTAAAGATTGGGAAATGGCCCTTACTTTGTGGAAAATTCGTAGAAAATTTCATTAGGCAGATTTGACTGCAATGATTCTTCACTGCCTATTTTTCTAACATTGCTGCCGTGACTTCCAGCACTTCTCAGCGGTCTAGTATTCCATATGTCCCTATTGTATGTGTATGTCATGTGCTATCCACTGGTGCATAATTTTTTCTTTACGAATGAGTGCTTTTGGGAGCACCAACAGGCATCCTCTATCTCGTGTGTCAGCTGATCTACAGTAGGCGAGCAAGGCCAAGGGTAGCTAATTCTCTTAACTTGTCATCCGTGATAACTTTCACAAGAATGTTGACTTGCTGAAATGTTTGACTTGGACTTTCAGTATTCGCCAACTGTTATTTAATTAAAGTGCCTGTCACTGCAACCCTTTTACCTCTTTTGAAACGTAAACCAAGTTTCCTTTTCAACATGATCCTGTAAATGATGTTTTCCCAGGATACACTTGTTTACCACAACTGGAAGTTGATCTAGTTAGTCGTAAAAAAAATCGGACGTGCAGGTAAGAACACAGATTCTAAACACAATATCGAGAAAAATGTTATATCAAAGGATACCTGGCACAACAGCGTGGGATTATTTCTTTTTATTCAATGCGATGTGCTTCTCGCCAATGCGTTGTCAAATATCATATTGTGGCTCAGGCTAACCGTACTGACACTGCACTGTTTGAGAGCATGTGTGGTGAGAAAGACAATGGATAGCACCGTACCAAATACTGTTACTGTGCAAGGGGTGTCCATTGTAAATATCGTTCTCTGACTGAACGAGACAAGAGACAAAGTTGCACAATTTCAGTGGGTAATTTTATTAAACAGATGGCTATCACTGTTTTTTTTGCATGTATTGTTCAACTCCAAGAGAAACAGTGTTCCATGTTTACATGTATTGTGCTGCATTCACGATTGTCAATAAACAATGTAAGCTTACTTGCTTGGTGTGTTTTTTGCCAGTTGAGGCCTCTCAGTCACCTGGCGTCATAGCGGAAGTATTTATAGTAACGTTAGAGGGCCTTGCGTATGAATACCACCCTGCAATTGCAGCGAATAAACGCCCATAAACCTGCGGGCACGCACCGCGACCCCCCACACCCGGTACCAAAGCAGCCGCCATATTGCCTTAGCTCGATGATGATGGATGGATGGATGGATTGATATGGCTATACTCTTTAGATCAGGCGGTGGCTAACGCCACAAAGCCGTAATGCTTAGTGAACCGAAAACTAATTTATTTTTTTTCCTTTAAATAGTCAGTTTGACGACTGGTACTTTACAGTGAAGGGTTTAATTTTCACTCGTGCCTCGATTTTAGCCACCAATCAGATAACCTCCTTCTAGTTAATTCTACCCGCTTAAAGTCTATTTTGCCCTCACTATCCCTACCTAAACACCAGTGCTTTGAAAAACTCTGCGCCATCATTGTGAAGTATTGGGTGATGCCCTTTAGAGCACATTATCAACTGTTCAGCAGTTTCCTCCTCTCCACACGCACTGCATATCATGGCTACCCCTTCGTATTTGGCCCGATACCTCTTGGTTTGCAATACTCCCGTCCTCGCCTCAGACAGTAGAGCACTACCCCGAATATTATCATAGATCCTTTTTTTCGCAATTTCCTGCTTAAAAGTTCGATAGATCTCTAGCGCGGACTTCTTAATCATGACAGTTCTCTACATATCGGTCTCAGTTTCCTTTACCTTATTCTTAACTGATAATTCTTTTTGGTTTGGCCCTCTGCTGTTTTCTAAATATTTACCCGTCAATTTTCTGGTTCGCTTCCTCCATTTTGTATCGAAATTGTTCATGTACAAGTATCTAAAAACATTTCTAGCCCAACGCCCCCCCACCCCCATTTCTCTCAATCACTTCTCAAATTTTATCTTGCTGCTAGCTTCCCTGCCCTCTAATGATGCCCATTCCATATCACCATGTACTCCCTGATTTGGTGTATTCCCGTGAGCTTTTAAGGGAAGCCTACCTATTCCACGTTGCTTAATTTTTAATCTTGCTTGAACTTCTGATCTCATGCGCTAGACCGCATTGCCGAACGTCAGACCAGGAACCATGACCCCTTTCCATATTCCTCTTGTAACATCATACCTATTGTAATTCCACAGTGCCCTATTTTTCATCACTGCTGCATTCCTATTACCTTTAGTTGTTACGTATATTTCGTCTCGCCTTAGGTACTCTGTCCCATTGCTTATCCATACACCCAGATATTTGTATTTATCTGTTATCTCAAGCGTGACCTCCTGTATCTAAGCTCAATACCTTTATGTTCATTAAAGATCATGACTGCTGATTTTTCCTTACTGAATCTTAAATCTAATCTATTTCCCCCATTATCGCAGATCCACCAATCTCTGCAAATTTTCCTTGTTGTCGGACATTAGCTCAATATCATCTGCGTACATTAATGCTGGTAGTGCCTGTTCAAAGAGTTTTCATTGTTTGACGAAAGAGAGGTTGAAACGAAGTCCACTTCTTTCTAATTTGGCCTCTAATTTGACCTCTAATTCTTGTAGGTACATCATGAATAACAAGGGTGAAAGAAGACACCTCTGCCTAAACTCTTGTTTTACCTCTGTGGGCTTGGATACCTGTTTTCCCTTTTTATAACTACCTTGTTACCTTTATAGATATCCTTTGAAAGATTAGTGACTCCATCTTCCACACCTAGTGCATCCAGTATTCCCCACAAGTCCTCTTGAGCCACACCATCGTATGCTCCCTTGATATCCAAAATGCTAGTCACAGGGGCCTGTGTTTTTTTTTCTGCTATTTCGATGCACTGCGTCAGTGAGAACAGATTGTCTTCCAACCTCCTGTGTTTTCAAAACCCATTCTGCAGTTCCCCCAGCACCCCCTCATTCTCTATCCATGCCTGCAGTCTTTCCTTTATAATCTGCATCGCCAGCCTGTAGACCACTGATGTCATTGTTATAGGACGTTAGTTGTTTATGTCATCTTTGTCCCCCTTTCCTTTATAAATCATGCTCATCCTGCTAGATTTCCATCCATCAGGCGACTTCACCATCAATTATTATTTTGCTCACTGCCTTTCTCAAAGCCTGCTTTGACTTTGGACCTAATGTCTTTATCAGCATAATTGGAATGCCTTCTGGGCCTGTTGATGTACTACTAGAAACCCTCTTCTCAGCCCTTTACCACTCTCGTTGTGAAAATGGAGCCATTGCGCAACTTTATTCCTCCTTGTCTATTGTGGTGCAAAAGCACTTCTTTGTTGAAATTTTTCTGTCACCCTTGTTCTTATATATTCAATAGCTTCGTGCTTTTCTTGCCTAGCACCTTGACCTGTAGTTATAAACCTCTGCTCTAGGCTTGTCTTATTTTTTAGGAAGATTAGATGGTTTCAAAACTTTGCAGCTGCCTTTCTATCATTCTTATGTATGTAATGATGATAGGCCTACGAGCACCGTCTCTAGGTCGGAAAGTTAGTTCACAATGCCACCGCTACCCTCATTTTCATTGCACTGCCAAAGGTACAGTTTCTCTTTTCTAAGTGGTAGTGTATAGGTGTTCTATAAGTGAACTGTTAAATTAGAGTGAGCAGGTCGAGTATCCAGGGCAAGAAGGGCAACTAACATGAAAAACCAGTGACAGTGCGAGCTTTTAGTACACGACTTCTCTACTGTGACTCGGCATAAGCAAAGTACACCAATTCGCGTTTCATGGGCGCTGCCATCTTAAAGTCATTTTATGAGGTTTCTTGCAAACCCCGCTAGGATATGTGCCATAATGTCGCACTTAATTTCACTTCTGTTTTCACATTTGTGTGGCCCTGCTGTGTTTCATTATGGTCTTCTAAATACCCAGCAAAACTAAGTCTATCTTTTGGCAAACACGTTGCTTTTGACCTCTATATGAACAGGCTTTTAGAGGAAGATAAAAGTCATTGGCCCCCCATGGTGCAGGTAAGGGAGTTGCCAAACTCTCCGCCTCTACCGTACGCTGAAAGCGGTGCCAGCCAGGCCTGTGGCATGTTGCGAGCTCCACATCCGTGCCATAAGACGTCGCCACCATCGAAACGAAGACAGCACACTGCCAGCGACGGCAAACGAATGCCATCTAAGTTTATTTTTTGACAATTGTATTTGAAGGCTTGAAGATAGTATGCATAAAAAACCATTTCTTATTTAATTTGGGCATTCAGGAGCATGCGCAGTGCGAACGCCTTAAAAATTGGAAAGTGAAGCATTTAGGTGACAGCATGGACCTGAAACCAAACAGTCGTGCCGCACTGCTCGTGAAAGGCACGCGGATACATTGATATTAATTACAAAAAGTTTGCCGAATACTGTTGCCAAGGTGTTACGAGAACGTTCAGCAACAGAAGTGCTCGAACGTTATCAGTATACCGTTACTTACTGCAGCGAAGATTTCATGAAGTGCGATGAATATATCAGCCAACGCTGGACAGCTTCTGTGCTCCGGGCATCTACATTGATTGATATGTGGGGTTTTACGTCCCAAAACCACTCTATGATTATGAGAGACGCCGTAGTGGAGGGCTCCGGAAATTTAGACCACCTGGGGTTCTTTAACGTGCACCCAAATCTGAGCACACGGGCCTACAACATTTCCGCCTCCATCGGAAATGCAGCCGCCGCAGCCGGGATACGAACCCGCGCCCTGCGGGTCAGCAGCCGAGTACCTTAGCCACTAGACCACCGCGGCGGGGCCGGGCATCTACATTGGAGCTATGCTTAGTACGTACCTTGTTTGCACATGAACGCTGATGCACGCATATTGTTCACTGCTGTATATACTAAAACGTTACTACGTGACCTTTATTTCATGTAAACGTCGATTGACTAGCAATAAAACAATTTATTGCCGTGAGTTTGTGTGATCAGCGTTGTCGTTTCGCTCGGCCTGTATGCGGCATCACTCACTTACTAAAGTAAGTATGCAAGATACTTGCGAGCTTCTAGTAAGTAGTTTACTGCATTGTACTATATGCAAACGAGATAAATTGATAGAGAAAGCGGCTCCAATGAGTGGGAGACAGTTATGACGCATAAGCGAACGACATCGTCTGCTATGCGAATGACCAGCCACCGTATCAAAACGCCCTAGTGCTTTGAAACTCATTTCATTTCATACAAAACTATAAACTACTCAAACAATATTTTTAGTTATTATTTGTTCAAGCAAGCTATTTGAGAGCAGAAGATAATAGAAACTTGTTCAATTATTCGTAAAATAGCAATTTTTTAATATTTGTACAACTGACGCCACAATCCAGACGGCGCTAACAACGCGTCTAATTTTCGTTCACATTGGCTCTATGGACATGTCACTCCACTGACGAGGTGGCACTGCCACAGGCTCCTCGTTTTAGATGACAAAGCGCTAACGAACGTCATGCATGCAGATGTTATCCGCGCAAATATTGCATTGTTTCAACACACGACAAGAATTAGTTTTTCTCGTTAGGTAATTGTGAAACTTTTTTATTTAGGAGAGATGCATGAAAGCGCGTTATGTGATGTTCAATAGTGCACGAACTATAGCAGGCGCTCGGTGATCAGCGGACGCTGGCAGCTCTGATCAAGTTGGTGCAACAGACATTAGTGCTGTTCATTGTCTAAGCGACCAGCTGCGACAATTTCTTTTAACTGACGGGTGGGAAGGTTCATGTAGATTCTGTGAAAATACGTAATGGTAGAATTTCGTTGGAGCCGTGCGAGTCAAGCAGTGGGATATCATGCTAACATCATTCGCATTACCCATTTTAGTTTGAGTTAAGTGCTGAAGACACGTCAAGAAAACTGTAAGGAACATCGCTTACCATTGTCATGCAGATCGACTATGCAATGCAGCAGATTCGCAGAAATGCCCTCGCAAGCGCATGACATGTCGCGACACCAAAATTTGGGCTCGCTGATTCGCGCAAGTTGCGGCAATGAGCCAAGCCAACTAGGCTTGAGATCTTCAACTTTGGAAAATGTATGCAGCTTATACTTTCGGTTAATACTTCACAGTAGCTTCTACTTTCGGAGTATGCGGGCTAATTTCCTAGGAATCAAACTCTATGTGCAGGCCCACATTCAATGCCTCAACATGCGTGAGCACTTCAATCGGGTGCGAAATCGCGGTGGTGGTGTCAGATTTAAATGTTTTAATGCAACGTGCCCATTTGGTGGTGGGTATTCACCTTTTCATAAACGCTTCCCTGGGCTCTGCCATAGCCCTCCTCGGGCTGTGCAAATTGGCGCGTCCCCTCGAAAATGCACTGGCAACGCTGCGCCCTTAGCCTTTGTACTCCCGCGCACAGCCCATCATGGCGGTGTTTTTTTTTCCTTCCTGTGAAAAGGTGTATATGAACTAGATATTTTAGTTCACTATAGTGGTGGGTTTAATCCCGGCCACGGCGGTCACATTTCGATGAAGGCGAAATGATATGCTCATCACTATATACTGTCCCACAATACTGATACCGTGGTTTAGAGATGTGAAATTCTAGATGATAATCATTATTAGAGTTTGCATTAAATGCCCAAAAAACTCCGACAAGACTAGGTAACATCGCTAACGTTGTTGTGCAAATGGTGTACGCAGCACAGCGCGTTTGCATATATCAACCCTCGCACTTAAGCACTTAACAATAATTTTACATAGTTTTGCCACCTCAAAGCATATTCACGGAGTTAATGATGATGAATGGGGTGAAGCTTTGGAGAGTTTTATCGGCAAACCGTGAATCATCCGCTGGCCGCGTCCGTCCGTCATCTGTCTGTCTGACGTACGGATGAACGCTTCGGCCCACTCATCATCATTCACTGGATATGCTGTGATTTTTTTCGCTGGCTCATCGGCGCTAGTTGCGGGAAGGAGCTCATTGATATCGGGCTCCAGGTTCACATTCAAGCAAAGTATGCACTTTATAAACTCTGCGTTCATACTTAAGGGCAGACGCTTTTTCCTACATAGTAGTGCCCCAGGCCTGCAAATCTTTTGCAGCCAGGGTACATATTAGGCGCGTCAATGCGCGTGAGCAATTCTGTCAGCTAGTTGTGAAAGCACAATGATAATGTCAAATTTAAATGTCTTTGCAACACTCGCATGCGCTCTAACACTCACTAACATATCCGAGCGCGGCGGGCTGAAGTACTTCGTGGAGTGTTTTTGTGCAAGAGCAGAAAGCACTGGTACGTGCCGTAACCAAAATCATTCAGCCTCTGCATCATTATATTCGAATTCACCCAGCAGTGACACGTTTTGCTCGCCGTAAGCCCTTTTTTTTCTTTGCCAGACTTCCCGTTCTTTGCTCTTTGCTCGTATATAGTGTCAGTGTGGCAATGCACGATCTTGAGAGCTTGCTTTGTAGCTATTCCGTGCCATGTCAGCCTAGTGCTTGAGGTACTTTACGTCGGTAAGAAGGCACCACTGTATTGTATATGCGATCGTGCACGTAAAGTGTGTGATTTCAGTGTGCACACAACTAACACACAGCGAGCGCACACCGTACAATACATACACGTTTAGTCCGATAACTAGAAAAGTTTATTGTCCTTTCGTATGAATGACACAACTTCTACAAACGTGACACGATGCCTACAACACTAAAAATGAAAGTTCGCGTGTGTTCTCAGTCTACTTTTCCGCTAAGAGGTAGTGCAGGTGTTTGTGATGCGGAGGCTTCACGAATATGACATCATGGCGTTTCCTATATTTTTCCTTCCGCCATGTATGGATTGATGCTATTCAATAATTACAAAGATCAGGCGGTCTCAATACAGGGCCAAGAAATACCGAGGGCAAACAAGTACAAGTACCTCTGAGTATGGGTAAATGAGGGAGATATATATATATTGTGATGTAACAGTAAAGGCAACCTTTATTAGGCCCGGAAGACACGATAAAGCGACCACGCCCAAGGCACAGAACTCAGACAAGCCAAGTCCCCACAGCAGAAGAAGATGACGACCACTCATGATGATGAATATGTGTAAAGATAGATGATGTGCTTAATGAATGCCTACACTAACTCCCCCCCCCCACGTGAAAGCGGTCATCCTGACCGCAGTTCTTGGCCGCATTTTAGAGTGAAGATGAACGCCGTATGAAAGGCTTCATGCGGGATACGTGGACTATTTCTGCTGCCCTGTAGCGGCGGTCCGTCGGAAGAAGAACGGGTGCCACGCGATAATTCACAGGAGACGTTTGCTCCAAGACAGTGTAGGGGCCAATAAAACGTAATTGAAACTTCTCGCACAGTCCGGGAGTGCGAATGGGTGTAAGAAGGAGGATTTCGTCGCCAGGGCTGAAAGACACGGCACGATGGGAGGCATCATATTCAAGCTTGCGATCCTGTTGCTTGGCTTCAGTGTTGACGCGAGCCAGCTGGCGGCAATGAAGTAGACGAGACACGTATTCTTCACTTGAAGATGAACATGGTTTGACAGGCGCAGAGAAGAACGAAACATCGAGGAAAGAAGAGGGGAAGCGACCGTGGACGAGGTAGAACGGCGAGTAACCGGTTGTGCGCTGTACAGAGGTATTATACGCAAAAGTGACAAATGGCAAAATGGTGTCCCAGTTTCTGTGGTCGGGTTCGATATACATCGCAATCATGTCTGACAGTGTACGATGGAAGCGCTCAGTCAGGCCGTTCGCCTGAGGATGGTAACTGGAGCTTGTTTTGTGAGTAGTGCCGGCTGCCTTAAGCACTTCTTCGACGAGTGCTGAAAGAAATACTCTTCCACGGTCGCTCAGGATTACACGAGGAGCTCCGTGTCGAAGGATTATTGCTCGAAGGATGAAGTCGGCCACTTCCGAAGCTGATGCAGAAGGCACGGGAGCTGTTTCGGCGTAGCGGGTCAGGTGGTCGACAGCTGTAACTATCCAACAATTGCCCGTGACAGTCATAGGAAGCGGACCATACAGGCCAATGCCAACTACCTCGAATGGTTGCAGGGGACATGGGAGCGGTTGTAATTGTCCACTTCGAGTTGATGTAGGTAGCTTGCGACGCTGACAAAGGGCGCATGAGGCAACGTACTTCGCGACACAGGTGGACAAGCCCGGCCAGTAGTAGTGACATCTTATGCGATCATACGTTTTCTGGAAGCCCATGTGTCCAGCAGACATGTCGTCGTGATATGTCTTGAGGACTTGAGCCCGAAGAGAGCGAGGTAGAACGGGCACCCAGCGTTGACCATCAGGGTGGTAGATATGACGGTACAGGACGTGGTTGTTGAGCTTGAATTGCGTCAGCTGTCGGCGAAGACGGGCGTTAGGGGGCCGGCAAGTCCCGCCAAGACGGTCCACGATGCGGCGACAGTAAGGGTCAGCACGTTGGTGAGATAAGAACAAACCACACTCGCTTGGAGAAGTTGGGTCCAAAGTAGTTAATGACGAAACATGTAGGGAAGAGACGGCCGAAAGCTTCTCGTGTGCAGCAGTGGCGGGTTTGTTAAGCGGCTCCGAAAAGAGCGGGCAACGCGAAAGGGCGTCGGCGTCTTGATGCTTGTTTCCCGACTTGTATGTGATAGTGAAGTCGTATTCTTGTAAGCGAAGAATCCAGCGACCAAGGCGGCCGGACAAGTTCTTGATTGTCGAGAGCCAGCACAAGGCGTGATGGTCCGTAACCACAGTAAAGTGGCGGCCGTGGAGATAAGGTCGAAACTTTTGTATCGACCATACGACCGCTAGGCACTCCTGTTCGGTGATGGTATAATTCTTTTCAGCAGGGGTCAGTGCACGGCTCGCGTATGCGACGACTTTCTCACGTGAAGATTTGTCTTGCTGTAGAAGAATTCCACCAATGCCTCGACCACTAGCGTCTGTATGCAGGAGCGTAGGCGCGGTTTCGTCAAAATGGCAGAGGACTGGTTCGGATGTGAGTGCACACTTCAGTTGGGCAAACGCCGCTTCACATTCAGGAGACCACACAAAGGCGACGCCTGATCCGAGCAACTTGTGCAATGGTGAAGCTATTGAGGCGAAGTCTCGAATGAATCGGCGAAAATAAGAAGCGAGGCCGAGGAAACTGCGCAAATCTTTGGCTTTTTCAGGACGCGGGAAGTGTTGGACAGCGGAAATCTTGTCAGGATCGGGACGAATACCGTCCTTGCTTACGATGTGGCCTAACACTTTAATCGTCTTGCTCGCAAAACGGCACTTCTTCGTGTTCAGCTGAAGGCCTGCGTTTGCAAGGCACGTAAGAACTTCGTCCAGTCGTTGCAAGTGCTGAGGGAAGGTTGACGAAAAAATAACGATATCGTCTAAATAGCACAAGCAAGTCTTCCACTTCAAGCCTCGTAAAACTGTGTCGATCATCCGCTCGAATGTTGCTGGAGCATTGCAAAGGCCGAATGGCATGACGTTAAATTCATACAGCCCATCTGGTGTTGAAAACGCTGTCTTTTCTTTGTCATCCTCGTGCATGGGTATTTGCCAGTAACCTGAACGCAGGTCTAGGCTTGAAAAGTACTCAGCACCTTGCAGTGAATCCAAAGCATCGTCTATGCGTGGCATGGGGTAAACATCCTTGTGGGTAATCTTGTTAAGTGCTCTGTAGTCCACGCAAAACCGCACGGAGCCATCTTTTTTCCTTACTAAAACAACAGGGGATGACCAAGGACTCGCGCAAGGACGTATAATGTTCCGTTGCAGCATATCGGCTACATTGTGTTCAATGATTTCACGCTCGGATGAAGAGACGCGATATGGTCGACGGCGTACGATGGAAGTGCCATCGGTCTGGATACGATGCCTAATAATGAACGTCTGTCCCAGAGATGAGGAATGGGCATCAAACAATCTCCTATGCTTTTGTAGCAAGGCAAGCAACTCATCTGTCTGTGAAGAAGTCAGTTCTGGACTAATAGTCGCAGCAAGAGCAGAAACGCTTGATGAACGTCCTATAGAAGGAAGGTCAGAACACGCTGGCATAAGAGAGACAACAGAGACAGGTTGAGATTCAGAAACGCAAGCCATTGTGGTGCCTTTAGGAATGAGAATTTTCTCAGAAGTCTGGTTTGTAGCGTAGAGAAGTCCGGAGCCATTGTGGAATCGCGCTAGACCTGAAGCAAAGGCTATACCTCTTGCGAGACAGCGTGCAGATGGTTGGACAAACACGTCACCAGAGTCGATCACATTAGAAGTGATGGCAACTATCCGCTGATGACCAGGTGGTAGCTCGGTCTCTTCAGCAGCGAGCAAGCGAACGGGCTTGTCATCCGCATACAGGGCATAGTCAGTTTCCATCATATGAACAACATTTTCTTTACAACAGATGGAAGCGTTCGCCGTAGACAGGAAATCCCAGCCTAATATAATCTGGTGGGCACACGAATTCAGCACAGCAAATTGTACAAAATGAAGAATACCAGCGATGAAAACACGAGCGGTGCACATAGCGGCAGATCTAATGGCGTCCCCTTGAGCAGCGTGCAGTGTAGGTCCATCATAAGGGGTGGTGACTTTTCGTAGACGTGAGCACAAAGAACGATCAATCACAGACAAAGAGGCACCAGTGTCTATTAAAGCGTCCACGTACACACCTTCTATTAAAACAGCTATCGTATTATATGGACGCACTGGAGGAATTTCTGTCTTTTCGTTCGATGCAGCTTTTGCTCCAAAAGCTGCAGAGGTTAGTTTTCCGGGCGTTGGTTGGTGAATTGCGAGACAGGTCGCAATGGAGACGTGGAACGGCGGAGGGGTGAGGGTGAGCGGCGTCTAGTAGAGCGGTAGGAACTGGTTCGCTCAGATGTCGCAGTTGGAGACGGTGAGCGGCGTAGCGGCGGATCATAAGGACGACGTTGGAAAGCGTACCAGCTTGTCCCATCATCCCGTCCGTAGGTGTCGAGTCCACGACGCTCGTCCTGCTGACGCTTCCGACAGACGCGTGCAATGTGGCCCCGATAGTCACAGTAATAACAGATCGGACGATGCGGCCGACACGGTGGGTGAAAGGGCTGGCTAGTCACACTCGGAGTTAACGAAGCCAGCGGGACAGGCGTCGAGTGTGCGGGCATCGGTTGTACCACGGGTGGTGAGCCAGCGAGGACTTGTGCGTACGTCGGTTGGAGTCGAGGTACTGGAGTGTCTACAAACGCTGGCCTGGTCATGGACGCCAACTCCTCTTTGATAACATCCCGCAAGACATTGTTGGAGGGGGGAGGTGGACTCGGTGTCATTGAGAGGCCGAAAGATTGTAGCTCTTCCCGTATAAGCGCCCGGATCATGGCACGCAATGAGGCATCAGTCGTGGTAGTGGTTTCAGAGCTGTCCGGCGGTAACCGTTGGGATTCAAGTTCTCCCAGGCGTTGGCACGTGGCAACAACGTCAGCGACCGTAGTCGGGTTCTGAATGACCAAGGCATTGAACGCGACCGTGCTTATTCCTTTTAGTAGATGACGAACTCTCTCTGATTCAGACATGGACGTGCTGAAACGGTGACAGAGAGCAAGCACATCCTCTATGTACGATGTGTAGGACCCACCGCATTGTTGCTTGCGAGAATCCAGTGTCTTCTTCGCGAGAGCTGAACGAACCGCCGGGGTGCCGAAAATTTGGCGAAGCTGTTGCTTGAAACGCGTCCAGTCCGTAATGTCCGTTTCATGATTGAAAAACCATGTTTTCGCTACGCCCGTGAGGTAGAAAGAAACACGGCGAAGCTTGGTAGGATCATCCCAGTTGTTAGTGGAACTCGCTCGATTGAACTGGTCCAACCAATCTTCCACATCTTCACCTCGAAGTCCGGCGAACGTGGGCGGCTCACGCTGGTGCGCGGTGATAATCCACGATGAATAGGCCGTGGTAGCCGGGGCCGGGGAGGTAGACGCAGAAGCGCCGGTTGGCTCGTCCTGAGGCATGTTACCGGACACCTGGTACAAACGACGACCTGAGCGCAGCTCCAGGAGGCAGATCGGGCTGGGAGAGGACGGAAGATCGTAGAGCACACTCCACCACTTGTGATGTAACAGTAAAGGCAACCTTTATTAGGCCCGGAAGACACGATAAAGCGACCACGCCCAAGGCACAGAACTCAGACAAGCCAAGTCCCCACAGCAGAAGAAGATGACGACCACTCATGATGATGAATATGTGTAAAGATAGATGATGTGCTTAATGAATGCCTACAATATGTATATGGAGGTGCAGGAAAAAACATCGGCAGCAAAGGGAAAGAGGAATGCGGCAATAATGAAGCACAGAGCATTAAGGGGATATAATAGGTACGAAGTGCTTAAGGTCTGTGGAAAGGCGTAATGGTCCTAGGGCTTACATTTGGGAACTCAGTGGTGTCCATGAAGTCAGAGGTGCAATCAGGAATGGATGTAAATCAAAGAATTGTGGGACGCCTCGCGTATGTTTGGCGCTCACAGGAAGACTACGAATGATGTTGTTAAGGGGGATATGGAATGGACAGGCTCTGAAATAGGAGAAGCTCAGAGCAAAATGAGATTTGAAGAGAGGCTTAGAAAAATGAAGGAGAGTAGATGGGCAGGGAAGGTGTTCAGGTATTCGTATAGGAGGAGCGTGAAATCAAAGTGGAAAAAAAGAACTAAATGGTTCTCCAGTAAATATACCGCTGGCAGTGTGGGCGACGTGGCAACAAGGAGCATTAAGCGAAAACTCAGAAAGGCGGGGAGGATTTATTGGATGACAGCAATGAAAAAAAAGCCGGCTCTCAGTAACTACTGAAAAGGCAAGAACGAAATAAGGCGGAAGAGGTCTTATGGTAATTCAAGGAGAAGCGCTTTACACTTCGAAGCGAGGTCGGGTTGCCTTAGAAGGCGTAGTCATAAAGCAAGATTCAGTAAAGAAGAACAATGTACATGTTGTGCGAAGTTAAGGAAACGATGGAACATGTTCTGATTGAATGCGGCGATATCCACCCAGGTGTATGTGTGGGTACAAGCCTACATGAGGCTTTGGGTTTCAGGGAAAAGCATGGAAGGCTGAACATGTCCGCGATAAAACCAAGAAGAGACGGTTAGAGTATTGATTGCAGAAAAGTAGAGATAAAGGACAGAAATACTAGTGGGAAAATGAGGTCATTTTGCCTGAAGAGGCAGAGAGATGGAACACAAATTTATATTTTTCTTTGTTATAATGAGATCCATTCAATCAAGGTTGATAAGGCATTAGGCCAACATAAAAAAAAAGATTTCTTTTCGATTTTTCTTGCGAGTCTGGTGGCACACATTTCACCGCCCCGTTATGAAGGAGATGCTCATAGCATCTGTCCGGAAATGCCTGCTATATAATATGGCTGCCGCTTCGGGTGGCTGGCTGCGAGTTTCGCGCACTGGTTGTGCATGCTTACTGTAAAGAAATAAATGTATATGCCCCAATTTATTCACTTATTGAGTCTTACGAGTGCCGTAAATGTTGTTCTCAACTATGTTTCGAATGTCACCTGCGTAGCAGGCTGCAAAGGTGCCAGGAGACGCCAAGGGCTCGACTGGGATTAACGCACACGATATGTATTAATGTTTTATTAAAGTTCATAAATTATTCAATACGCCAGCAAGCATTCACACAAAACAATGCGGTTACATCGTGAGGTAGTGGCTTTGAAAGCGCAAACGCATAGTCAAGAAGACCTAAGCTACAGAACATATGTATACACCTGTGTACACTATAATAATTTGCTTATTTCCTCGTGCCTATTTTACGCAGCCTCTCTGGAACATAATCAGGCCGGTAGCTTCGCGGAAAGAATACAATTAGGTTGCGATCTGTTTACGTCTTGGCTTAACGTTATGAAACCGCCCAAATTAAGATTTTCCTAACAAAGTACTAACTCCTTGCTGAACATGCTTCTACTTTCCGCAGTAGGTGAGGTAAGGTGCCAAAGGTTGTGGGTGCCCACGACGGTTGCACTTGCTTTGTAGTCTCGAGAAAAGTAGGCGACAAAACCAATGCGGCCACCGTGACGGGCGTTCTGGTGAGGTGTATTTAGATTAATGTGTGTATTAAAAAACCCCACGCGGGCCAAATTGATGTGAAGTACTCTTGACGGTATGGGCACACAAGTCTCTGTGCACGATTCTCAAAAAATGATTAAGGTATGATTCTATGAATGCAAAAACTATTAAACTGGTTGAACGATCCTAATAAATTCACCCTGGAATGCATGGAAGATTATTTTAACTTGAGTTTCTTCACAAGCAATCAGCTAAGTTGTGTTCATAAGAGGCAATTATCGATTCAGAGCACAAAAGTTGTTGCAGCTTGCAGCTGACCGTGAACAAATGGGCTGGGATGATTCCCATCATTCTTGGTAAAGAGCCCACTTGACAGTCGGAAAGTGCCTAGAAACTAAGAGGTATGGTCTAGTCAATCTGTGCGTCCCTGCTTATCAAGTACCTACTTCATTGACAACACAGATGCATAAAACACACTCCACAATCACAAGTTCCTTAGATTTCTTATTCTTTATGCTCAAAACAACCACAAAACAACGGTATGCGAGTACACAAAAAGGCCTTGAGTTTCTACATCAATTTTTGCAGCTTTCTTTTTAAGCCTTTGCTTGGCCTAATTCTCTGTTGTTAAATTTAAAATACCAGAGAATCCTAATATGTACAAAAAGGATTTGCGAAGGATTGCAGGATTGCAGAAAGTATTGCAAAAAGGATTTGTGACTGTGAGTGCTGCAAAATTGGCCATCAGTCACCCCCATTATCATACAAAGTAATATTTCTGACCCCACAGTACCTATCCGAACAGAAAGTGCCTTCTCTAGTTTTCTGACAAAATTGAAAGCTGCTTCTGTGGGCACTGTTATATCATCTAAAGCCTTGCCCGGCACCTCCACTGCTTTGAACATCATGGCTTGGTGAAGACAGATCTTAACTTTTGTCTTTTACAAGGTTCCTGCAGTGCGAGTTTGGTGCCTTTTTAAAAAATGCTTGCACTAGGCATCCTGATACATAACGAACTATGTTTGATTTCAGTACATATCTTTGGTGCCTTCAAAGTCTGAAACTCTTGAGCTAGAGGCATCTGACACTGCAGGACTTCCTTGATCAAGTCTTAAGTTCTTCAGCTCAGTTAGCCGAACAGCCTTATCTGCTTCACAGTTGCTGCCATCAGACAGCTTCAATAGCTTCCCGATAATAATATGCCTGAGGCCAGCAGTGAACTGAAAAGTGTTTGGAGTCTTATTACAGCCATGTTGCTGCCAAATGATCCCAAACAAGTTCTCTAAGGGTACTTGAACTGGTATAGCGCATTATGGGGAAGAAGAAACGGCCGAGCAGACTGACACAAGAGGACAGAGCGCTCTGTCCTCTTGTGTCAGTCTGCTCGGCCGTTTCTTCTTCCCCATAATGCGCTATACCAGTTCAAGTACGACGAACCAACTCGCCCAATCTTCAACACTCGTGTTCTCTAAGGGATCCTGATTCAGACAGCAAGTGAGCAAAAATATGAAGTTATAGGATTCCTGTAGATCTTCCCACAACATACAAATTGCTTTTATAGTCACCTGCCATCCCTGAATAGTTCTTGATTGCCTAAGCGCTTCAAATTTCCAAGACTTAATCCATGCAATGCAATAATTCAATGTGGCCTGTTGAGGAACTAACTGCACACTTCATTTTTCTCTCCATTATATTTACACAAGAACTGTTTAATGAATCAAGCAACTCATCCATTTACTCAACAAACTTAGCCGTGCTTGTAGCCTCTGGCGGAAGCACATTAAATGCTATGAATGCTTCAATCCCTGGATAAACACTGTTTCTGGGCACCTGAGAAGCCCACTTTACTTTCATGTTACCAAATTCACTTTCATAGATGTGCTTGTCAGTGAGCTTGGGTAGGTATTTAAGCTTTAGGCAATGTGTTGACTCATACAAAGTTTTAATGTGCCCTCAAGAAGCAACTATATCACCAATAGAAAGATCACGCTTTCTGTAATTGTTCCTCACACATTCCAAAATGTGAGGGACGTTGAAAATGAAGTAAATATTCTTTTTATCAGTGATGAAAGAAAGTCCTTTCAGGACTAACACCGAGAGTCCTCACAATAACCCAATTTCCGCTACCCTGGTCACAAAACAGTGCTTTTACGAACAGGCCACTTGCCTTCAGCTCAGTGATTAGCTTTTTCAATAACAGTAACAAAGGTCCCGAGCGAACTGTCCCATCTTCTGTCAAGAATGCGACCGGCTCTATCCATTTCTTTGCTATCCTACAAAACTAACACAAGCACAGCAGTGTTTGCTATGCCATTTCTTCTTTCTCTGGCATTATGAAGATATCCATGAATGAAGTCTTTCTAGCGGTCATACTGCAAGTTTCATTTTAATAACATTTCGTCAAAAATCAGGCAGCAAGCTCAATTTTGAATCTTCCAATATTTCGCCTTTCCTTTGATTAACTCAAAAACCTGAGGTAGACTTCCTGTCTTTATATTTATGGCAGAGAGCCACGTCCTTAAAGGCTTTACTGTGGGAAGGCTTAGCACCTGTGATAGATATTTATATGCCTTAGGGCTTGTAAAGTAGAGACTGAAGGCAAACTGTCCAAATTGCACCAGCCATCTTCTCCCATGTTTCTTCAGTCGTTGCCGATGCACTTGCACTCTTAGACTTTCCAAAAAGTCCTTGCTTAGGTACCTGCCTGCTTCAAAAAGCAGCTGTGGGCGAGTTGGTCTCTTGGGCTTTTGCAGTCTTGCATCTATTTGATGGAGGTGGGAGTTTTTGTCACAGAAGCCCTGAAGCCTCTTCTTAGAATGTAGAGAGAGCACCTTCGAGGCCGTGGTCCTTGGACATGGGGTTCCTGGAAAATCAAAAAGCCACTCCACTTATGTTCAGGCTATGCAAGAGGCTTCTGCTTTGGTTAAATGGTTTGCTAAGTATGATAGAAATGAAAACACATTTGTATTTTATTCCATCATTAGTAAACTATATCTAAATACTAAATGCCAGGCCAGGCTGTGCTAAAGGCTAATATGGTGTTTAGGCAAGTCATGATAACAAAAACAGCTAAAGTAAAAATGAACTTAATGCACAGCCACTGTATATGATTGGCCAAAAGTAGCTACACACCTTATGGACTGTGGCAGATAGTAGAAATATTAAATTAAACAGAAGTGCATTTCTTCAGTGAAACAATTCATTTCAAGTAAATAACTGTGTTATGAACCTACTGTGTGTGTGCGCGTGTATATATATATATATATATATATATATATATATATATATATATATATATATATATATATATATATATATATATATAGAAGAGAGGAAGATGTGAAAACATTTCCATCTTGTTTTGCAGAAATAAGGCTTGCTTATTGGCATTATACTATGTAATTGGCTACACTGAAAATTTTGCTTTAAAAAGAGGAAGAAAACCTACTCCAAGTAGTTCGTGCCATTGGCAATGGCTCCTGTGGCCCCAGGGATGTGTTCCCTAGTGATGTTGGTGGAGACATTTTGAGGGGCAGTGGAAAAGAGGAGTGTATGTCACTACACATTTGTTTGAGCAGGAGAAAACGCATCGTGCTCTATACTGGGAAAGCGTCAACTTACTAGTCTCATGCCTTGATGTTGACAGCTCGGGAGAGAAGTCTTAGATTTCTGAAAGAAGAAGCGATTACATTATTCTATATCTGCTTTGGGAAAAGAAATACAGTTTGATTCAAGCAAGCAATCAACCTTACCTTCTATGGATGTAGCACCCTCATGCAGAGGTGTGAAGGAGCGTGGTGTACACACTCGAGTCCTAGTCCAGGAAAGAGGGGTGCCTTCAGAGGGCACCTTACTAGTAACAATACCAGTGACTGAGAGTTTCACGCACGTTTGCAATAAGTGGGCGAGGATATAGTGGTCACGCCCACAACCACTTCACCAGGCGAGCGTTGCTCTTTGTTTTTCTTTTTGGCTCCCATCACACAGTTAACCGTCACTGTAGATGAAAGGGGAACCCTGGTGCATTTTCAACCATACTTAGATAATGCTGTATTATAATAGTATTGACACTCCCAAAAAAGCTAGGGTGGTTCATTTTGCCCTGGGACTCATTAATAATTTTAATCAAGCAAAAAACGACGAGTCAAAACAGAAACCAAAACAGGGAGTGGCTCTGTCGTCCATGGTGGGTATTCAATGACGTCACAAGAATCCGTCGCCGATGTCGTCACAAGATCCACTACACCCCGCCATGGCTGGCCAAGGTGTAAACATAGCTCACGAGCCTCGATCTTCTGATGCGTGAAAAGCAAGTTGGTGATGTGATCCGACACGGAATCAAGCTGTGGCGCTCGTCTGAACTTATTAGTGACAAGTTCAGCGATGATTGCAGCTACTATCTGAGTGTGGAAGCATCGTTTTTTGATTTCGGCCCTCCAGCACCTGAAGCATCTGACATGCCCTGAATTGATTTCTTTGTAGTCAATGTTGTAAGACTCGACATCAACAACTATTAACACACTGTACGGAGTCGACAAAACTGAACTGTGCGTGCGTTGTCACCTTGTAGAAGAAAGCAAGCACTGCATCCGTCTCCTGGGAAAAGCGGGGTTTTTGAAGAAAGAGTAGGCCAGGACGTCATATACAAAGGGTGGCTCGCGTTTACAAGTCTGACTCCAGAAGTAGCTACCAATTTTAAAATTTGTTTGCTAAAATATAAATGACTTATGGTTGTATAATTTGGCACATATCACCACGGTACCAATGCGAACAATGTATAAAGTTTCAATGAAATCGGTGAATATTAAAAAAAACGCCAGAATTCCCCTTTAAAAATGTTTATTCTTCAGTTGAAAGCAGCTCCACAAATCACGTTTACGTATAATCAGTTCCCAATTTGTCAGAGCCAAAATGACATGTTTGAGTGATTGATTAGCTTGTGCAAAACAACTTCTTCAAGTAAAAAAATTTATTGGAGTAGCGCCCCTAGCAAGAAAAGTGCACACTAACTTATTCGACTGCTAAAAGAGGAGTTAGTAGCTTCACTATATGCGCATTTCAATGGAACTCGCTGCGCTCAATTTTTTCGCTCTCTACGGCCATCGCTGCAACTTGAGAGTTTCCGGAGCCTGAGCGAGTGGTGCAGTCGGTGGAAAAAATCCAGGACACTCCGCGGGAGAAAAAGAAAGTTGCACCTCGCTAGTGGTAAAGAACGTGCGTGCGTGCAGATGAGAGAGGTAAAGAACATGCATGCACAATTACAGTGTAATCACCGTGGGCAGGAATGCCTAGAGAAGAGGGGGGAGCGAGCGTAGGTTAGCAAACGCTCCATGTCTCGGCGTTGTGAGGCGAAAAAGAAAAAACCTAGGAGAGGAGAGGGAATGCGCATGCACAATCGGGGTGCTCACACTACTGGGAGGGATGCCTAGAGGAGAGAGAGGGGGAGTGAGCGCGAACAGGTGGTAGAAAAGAAGTGGAGACTAACGCGCACCTGTTCAAGAGGAAGAGACAAACAAGAGTTGCGCATGCATAGTGTGAGTTCGGATGCCACCTTCGGGGTCGGACATAGGCCCGAGCAAGAGACGCTTTGCATTTAAGAGACATTTTTCTGTGTGCGTGCGTATATGTAACATTGCCGTTTCTTCAACCGAAGGGTTTATTATGACAAACACAAGGGCTGCTGTTCACTGTGAGTGTGAATGTGCTCGATCAGGTGGCCTTCTGACGAAAAGGGCCGCTCTCCTGATTTATCGCATGTGGTTAATGAGTTCGCATTTCACACAAAAGGATGGATTGCAATGGACACAGAAAAATGGACCATCTCCTGTGTGCGGGCAAGTGGGTCACATGAGCCTTTTTTCACAATGTACTCATTGCGATAGAGACAAGAGAAGGACAGCTATCGAGTGTGCATGCGGATGTGCCTCACGAGATTGCCTTTCCGCACAAAGATCGCATCGCAGTGGGTACAGGAGAAAGAACATTCTCCTATGCGAGTGCGCATGTGCTCGATAAAATGGATTTTCTGCATAAAGGATGCATTGCAGTGGACACAGGAGTAAGGACGCTCTCCAGTGTGAGTGTTCATGTGCCGATTTAGACTGCTTTTCAAAGAAAAGGATGCGTTGCAGTGGGCACAACAGTAAGGACGTCCTCCTGCATGAGCGCGCACGTGCCGATTTAGACTGACTTTCATAGAAAAGGAAGCATTGCACTGAACACAGAAAAAAAGCTGCTCTCCAGTGTGTAGGCGCATGTGCTTTACAAGATTGCATTTACGTGCAAAGGAGGCATCGCAGTGGGTGCAGGAAAACGGACGCTCTCCTGTGTGAGTGCGCAAGTGCTCATTAAAGTGGCTTTTCTGCGTGAACGATGCATTGCAATGAACACAGGAGTAGGGACGCTTTCCTGTGTGCGAGTGAATGTGTCGCATGAGGTTGTTTTTGCCTGCAAAAGACGCACTGCACTGGGCACAAGAAAATGGACGCTCTCCAGTGTGCTTGCGGATGTGACGAACGAGGGTCTTTTTCAGTACAAAAGAAGCATTGCAGTGGACGCAGGAAAACGGACGCTCGCCTGTGTGTCTGCGACGAATGTGATTTACGAGGTTGCTTGCGTGAGCAAAGCACGCACCGCAGTGGACACAGGAGAATGGCCGCTCTCCCGTGTGACTGCGCATGTGCACAATGAGCTGACTCTTAGTAAAAAAGGACGCACTGCACTGTCCACAGGTGAAGGGGCGCTGTCTTGTGTGGTTGCGCACGTGCGTCACCAGCCTGGATTTGCAAGTGAATGCAGATGGACACAAGTGGCACTGGAAGGGGAGCTCGCCCAAGTGTTTCCGAACATGTCTGATCATAGTTGACTTGTCCAGAGTCACATAACTGCACTGCTGGCAGGAATGAAATCGGCCTCGTACAGATGCCAGCGGAGAAGAATGTTCCAAGGACGCACAGGACAAGGGGCCTGCAAGGCAATCGGCAGCACACAAAGTATATGTAAATTATGCGTGATAACTAGACCACAGCAGCAGGCAACATGTAAGAGTTGCTGCGCAGGTAAAAAAAATGCTCATCTTGTCTCGCACAAACCGAAGCTACTGTTAAGGCAACAGGGCAGTGCGACAGCAAGTATTACGAATATTCCCATCTTGCTGCAGATGAATTCTATGGTCAACACATATGAACACCATGTGACAAAAACTACAATATGATTTACGTGTCATTCCAATGTTATATGAAAAAAAGGCAAGAGTGTCTGAATGTGCCCAAATAAAAACGAGACCATTAAACTACTTACTGTAATTTAATTCTATTTGCATGGAAGTATTCATACAACACTGCTCACCAAACAACTACTTCCTAGTGAAACAAAAGCATAATAAAAATATGAGTCAATTGATGCAGAGCAAAGAAAAAATACATTTATAAAGGATGCAATAGCAGCAATGGTTTTAGTGATATGAATTAGCACAAGAACATTAACGGGCATTATTGAAAGAACAGTTTATATATTACTGCTATAGTTTACACATTTTTCACAAATGTATTTTATACATTTTCCACAAACATACTTTTATCTTTGGCATCAATCGGACTTGAGCATTAAAATCTTTTAATAAATTACACTTTTTTGAGTTTGGCATCAATCAGACATGAGCATTAAAATCTTGTAATCAATTACACTTTTTAGTGATGATACCAATGTCTTCTGATTTGGAGTAACTTTTACAGCAGCAAACTTTTCATTTTAGGGCACTTTGATAAGCGAAATTTCCCATTTTGGAGCACTTTGGAGCAGCAAAATTTTCCATTTTAGAGCACTTTAGATAAAGTAATCTTTCATCTGGGTGCACTTCAAAGGAGCTAACTTCACATCCTGGAGTACATTAGAGAACTAGGCTGATTTGACATTCACGAACATGAATATTTATTTCAGGCCTCTTGTGAGGAGCCAGAAATATTTCAAATCATAGCGAATCTCATAGAGCCAATCATCTTAGGCGCACTTTCTATTTCACTTGATGCGAAAGATGGCTTCATGCTGTTCTGGAACAACTTGTTCAGTGATTATTTTTTATGCAAATAAGCCAAATACTGTTTAATAAAATTATATTATGAAATGCCATTCTCAGTCCACCTATCTGGTTATCAGCAGACATGTTAGACAGATGCTGTGATGTAGAGTACTATAGACTGTTACTATGCCAAATGCATTTTCCCAAAATGACTCCAAGGAGAAAGTGAGGTTCTTTTTCACTATCACTATCAATGCTGGGTGTAGCCCCATGTCACTTAGCTAGCCTGCTAGACCCCGCCTGCTACTGATTGCTACTCAAGCAGAAAGGAACCAGCCACCCATCTTCAAGGATCATCTTCAAGAAGCAAGGTGATGGGGCGGGAGCATGGCCCTAGAGCAGCAACTGTAAATGAACTTTGACGTCAAGGGCGCGGTCGCTGGCGTGTGCGCTATTTTCGGCAGGCATTGCAGACAGCTCCTATATTCTTCTACGTGTTGTACTCTCAACGCAATAGACTATGCGAAAAGTGCTTCACTTCCTTGAGCGGCCATACAGGGGATATGCACCAAGCCTTGATCGCAAGGTAGCCAAACCATCATGCCATTCTCGTACGCACATTGGAATGCAAGAGGTGTTCCAAGGGGGTCTCTATACTTGATTTCATGTACCAGGTGCAAAGGTCTGGTGGCTAGCGAGGCTTCTTACAGCAGATGCATTCGCACCAAGGAATAGTCCAGTGACTTTAGCACCCATAAGATGGTTTCTTTTCCTTTTTAGCCTAGCTGAGTAATATATTTAGGATGCTTTGGGCCTTATATAAATAAACCACATCATAGCTTTGCCTATAAGTTCTTTTGAACCGCTTGGCATCTTTTAGTTCTCGCTTTTTGATGTTTCATTTATAGCATATGTGGGGTTTGACGTCCCAAAACCACCATATGATTATGAGAGACGCCGTTGTGAAGGACTCCAGAAATTTCGACCACCTGGGGTTCTTTAACGTGCACCCAAATCTGAGCACGCGGGCCTACAACATTTCCGCTTCCATCGAAAATGCAGCCACCGCAATCGGGATTCCATTCCGTGACCTGCGGGTCAGCAGCCGAGTACTTTTGCCACTAGACCACCGCGGCGGGGCTTGCACAAGTGTTTACAACGATGAAAAGTAAGCACGAGACACACGCAATCACACATAGCTTCAACAGCATTGCACCTGCATATGTATGATATGGCGTCATCATCATCATCATCATCATCATCATCATCATCATCATCATCATCAGCCTGACTACGTCCACTGCAGGACAAAGGCCTCTCTCATGTTCAGCCAGTTAACCCGGTCCTGTGCTTGCTGCTGCCAATTTATACCCGCAAACTTCTGTATCTCATCTGCCCACCTAACCTTCTGTCTCCCCCTAACCCGCTTCCCTTCTCTGGGAATCTAGTTAGTAACCCTTAATGAACAGCGGTTATCCTGTCTACGCGCTACATGCCCGGCCCATGTCCATTTCCTCTTCTTTATTTCAACTATGATATCCTTAACCTCCATTTGTTCCCTGATCCACTCTGCTCTCTTCTTGCCTCTTAAGGTTACACCTACCATTTTTTTTCCATTGCTCGCTGCGTCGTCCTCAATTTAAGCTGAACCCTCTTTGTAAGTCTCCAGGTTTCTGCTCCGTAGCTAAGTACCGGCAAGATACAGCTGTTATATACCTCCCTCTTGAGGGATAGTGGTAATCTACCTGTCATAATTTGAGAGTGCCTGCCGAATGTGCTCCACCCCATTTTATTCTTCTAGTTACTTCAATCTCGTGAAATCTTGAAATGGCGTATAGTCTTCCAAGTCACCATAAGGATCGATATCAAATACCTCGCATACATCAAGTTTTTTAGATGTGAAGCAGCTTTTGCTCCGGGCTGTGTCCACTCGCCTACTCCCTGAGCATCTCCTCCCCTTCTCTATTGTCCTACGCTTCCCCCCTTTTTTCCAGAGATGGTGGCAAAGGCAAAAAAGAGACACTTCTACAGTACCCACGATCAGTTTATAGCCATTGATCGTTGGTCTTTCGGCGTTCTACGTCTCCGTGAGACAGAGCACGTCTGCTCTGGTGAGCACAGGATCTTGTTTAATGTCCCTGGCCTGTGCATAGAGGGACCAGCGGTTTAGCAGTGCTATAGTCGTCGTCACCGGCAGAGCTCATAGCAATGCCTACCGGGCAGCGTTAGCTAGAGGTTCTGAATGTTTGTGCACCTGTAGGGGCTGCCTACCTCTTGCAAAATTTTTTTTGGATTAGGGCGCAAATGAAAATATCGTTCATCACATCCGAGGCAATGAGGATGCTTTGTGCATCCCATAAAAAAGGAATTATAATTTTAAGCAGATGTTGAAAGTAAAAAAAATGAAAGCATATACACAGAGTGAATGATAATGATGAGTGGGGCGAACCTTTGGAAAGTTCTATTTGTAAACCATTGTCTGTCCAACCAAACATGCCGAGTGAGTCATTGAATTAGGCGGTCGCGTACCACAAGCTAGGAGGGAAAGACCCATGGCTTTAGGAGCTTTGAAAATAAAAATAACCACTAGCGTCATCCAACAGCGATGTGGTCAATCTATCAGTAGGACAAGAGATCTTCGCAGGTAGACTTATTTTGCTTAAAAACAAACATGTATGACTTTAAACTATTTTACGTGCTTTAGGCTGCTTTTGCTGCGCCAGAGACTCATTCTTGTTTTTTTTTCTCATGCATTCAAAAAGGCGTCTGGTGGCGCTGTCGGCGGTGTGTTTCCTCGCCTGTATTACCTGCATGCCTGCCTTCAAACAACAGAGAAACACGAGCACAGTGTCTGCTGCCGCTCATAACAACAACAAAATGTGTGTGCATGCCTTAAGCGACCACTAAGGTATTAGTTTTATTAGTAAACGGAACATGATGAAGCCTGAAAATACCACACGAGGTTTCAGTTTTCGGCTTTCATCAGCAGCACAATTGCCATCCCCTCCACAGCCCAGTGTTTTTGGGCATTCATCCCACCGATCGGAGGAGAACGAACAGAAATCAGAATACTATGTTGTAAATATTTGTACACTTTCCAGAGAAACCGCTGCAAGGTTAGACACTTCAAATAGCATGCTTATTATTGTGACACAATACATAAAAGCTTGAAGGATGGTAGACAGTCCCTTTAAGGTGACGTGGTAGAGTTTCTGTGGGCGCTGTTTCTCATCTCCCCGCTGCTTCGCATCCACACATGGATCCCTCTAACGGGAGACAGTGTAAATTTTTTTTTCTTTTTGCAACTGCACAGACTTTCGAAATGGCAATTTCCCCGCTAGTGCTCTTTGTGGCTGGCATTGAATCTTGCTTGGAATAACAACAAAATTTTTTAAGGTATTACATTCATTGCTAAGAGCTCAAATGAAACTAACAAACTGCATCGTTTATGCCTGGTATCATGTAACTCAATAGAAGGCTGGTTAAAGGGACTGCGGCCACACCAAATGCCCTAGCGGTTTTCGTGCTGTCACGTACCTGAACATGAAGCAGACTTTAATAGCGCAGAAAGTTTATGAGCTGCCTGACGATGTCTCGAGATATCACGCGCCAGCGACTGCGCCTTTTGAGTGACACAATGTCACCTGCCCTCCTCCCAAGAAAACAAGAAACAAAGCAATAAAAGCGACCGAGACATTTATTATTTTTCTTTCACCATTAGGTAATGACCGTACAAAGCGTGTGACATGGCGTAGCTGCTTCACAGTAGGTTCCCCAACACCAGAGCCATCAGCGACAAGCCCACTACCAGGGGTGAGACAGGAGAGTCTAAATTGGGAGCAGTTCTTGGAGCAGCAAAATTTTAATTTTAGAGCAGAAAAACCTTGCTACGGAGCAGTTAGCGGCATTTACCCCCGTATTAAAATACACTGCTTAACTTGAACTTGACTTGCCACCGACTTCAATGCAGCACAAACGCGTTACAAGCACGCTGTTTTTAGGCGGTGCCAAGGCAGCACAAATGCACAGAGGCGTTTCAAAGATGCTGCATTGTAGGCGATTTCAAGTCAAGTTCCAGTCAAGAAGCGTTTCTGAATACGGGGGTGAATTTTGTAACACAAAAACAGTAGACACGCGAGCGCAAAGCAGGTGTATCAACGGCCAATGTCGCTGCTGCAAAAGCGGCGACTAGAGATGTAGTCTTCTTTTCATCCGAGCTAGCTAGCTTGTGCTCTTTGCCGCAACGTCCCACTCCCGGCAGGTTTAGCTCCTTCCCTGTGCAAATTACGGAGCATCAGTAAAGGTAGATAAGGCTTGAGCCTGGCAGCGTGAACAACTTCACTGCCGGCACAAGGTAGCAAGGACACGGCTGGTGCGATCACATACGTCACGTCAGACAGCTGGTGGAAGATCTTGTATGGCCCCGAGTAAGAAAAAAGGAGTTTTCCCACCAAGCCGACACGACGTGACAGTGTCCAAAGGAGGACAAGGGAACCAGAAGAAAATTGTGTTTCTCTATGCTGATGGTCGTAGCATCGTTTTTAAGACGCTTGTGATGCTGTCAGGCGATGACAAGCGACATCTCTGGCATGGGCAGCCAAGGCAATTGCACTGCGGGTGTAATCAGTCGTTGAGAACTGTATGCCAGAGGGTAGTAATGTGTCAAAGGGCAAGACAGGGTCACGGCCGTACAAAAGGTAGAATGGGGAAAATCCAACAGTTTCATGACGGGACGAATTGTAAGCAAATGTAGGCTACCCAGTCATGGTGGTCGTCAGAAGCATACATGGCAAGTATGTCAGTTATAGAGCAGCTTAGGCGCTCGGTGAGCACATTCATTTGGAGGTGGTACGCAGTAGTGATTTTGTGCTTCGTTGAACAGGAGCGGAGCAGGTCATCGACGACCTTTGACAAAAAGTAACAGCCACGATCCATTAGTAGCTGTCGAGGGGCGCCGTGGTGCAGGATGACGTCCTGTAGAAAGAAGTCGGCAACATCTGTAGCGCAGCTTGTCAGTATCGCTCGCACAATAGCATATATTATTGCATAATCTACTGTGAAAGCGATCCATTTGTCCCCTTTGGTAGAAATAGGGAATGGGCCAAGTAGGTTGAGGCTCACACGAAAGAGTGGCTCTGTAGAGACTTCAATTGGCTAACGCAAACAGGCAAGAGGTAAGGCAGGGGTCTTCCGTTTGTGATCACTGGCACTCGCGTTAATTCTACCGGCATTAAAGATGGCTGTTATACCATTCTATATTGTACTCTCAAAGCCAACAGAATGTTGGTATCACATTAATTGCTAAGAGCCTAAATGAAACTAGCCAATAGTATCTTTTGGACATGACATCGCATAACTCAAATGAACGCTGGCTAAAGGGACAATGATTACTTTCAATTGCCGAAGCGGTTTTTGCACTGTCAGTTATCTTAGCGCGAAGCATATGTTAAAGCAGCACAGAACGTTTACGAGAATGTCTCATTACGCCTCGAAATAGCGTGCTCAAGAATGCGCCATTCAAGCGATGCAGCTTCTGCCTCCCCCCCCCCCAAAAAATGAAGCAATCATTGAAATGACGTGATGTTTAATTTTTTTAACAGTCCGCTAATGACCTTGCAAAGCGAGAGGCGGACGTGTAATAAGGCATCACTGCTTCATCACGGGCCTTCCAACCCCAGAAACGCCAGAGATACTAAAACTGAATTCTGGCTGCTCCAATCAAGAAGCATGCTTTTAATAATGAGATGACATCAAAAAAAGCATGCAAAAATTTTGAGTACCGACTCTAACAATCTCGAGTTCAAAATGGCGGGGTGTTTTAGGAGCAACAGAAATTACAAACCGTAACAGCAATTAAAAACACAAATGTGCTGGCTGAAGAAATTACGAAAAAGAATTTCTTAATGAAGATCCATGAATAAAGTACATTAAGCAAAAGTGTCAATGCATTTCCACCATGCACGTGTTCCTCTATGGATACGAAGCGCGGAAAATTAGACAGCGCGCGATGCCCAGAAGTAGACGTGACACACATTCTGGCGGCACTTGTGTGTATGCTTGTTTGTGAAAATTGCCATAATTACGTGCCGCGCAACTCTTCAGACGAGCTATCAGCAGCGTTTTTGGAGTGGACGACACCCGCCAATAAATTGCCCCCACAGTTCCACGATACAGATTGCAATAGACGTCCCGAGCCCTTTGTGAAGAGCGCGTTTCACCGGACTAGCACAAGAGAAGTTCCGTCGGCACCGAACGTTGGCACCAAACATGGTGGATTACTCAGGAAGCACCTGCGACCACTGTTGATTCAGCGGAATAATTTTAGGCATGCGATTGTGACTTAGGTGGCCCCGAAGTCAAGATGCACATGTTCTGACGCCCCAAGGAACCTTGGCCCACTACCGACCATTGGCGAATGGCTGGCATGTAGTCGGCAGCCAACTTCACTGGCTCCCAGACATTCGAAAAGGGTCGGCCCGAGGTGCGCTGCCGGTTACATTGGCACTTGGTTGGTGGCATGGTTCGGGCCTACGTTGGCGGCCGACTGAACTCCAATCGCGCCAAACACTCGTCGCGGTGACCAGTCGGCAACACATCAGGCCGGCCTTGGTTGCCGAGTGAACATAGTAAAAACACGTGCATTTAGTTAGGCTGGCATAAAATATATTGCCACGTTCTATTTCTCAAGTTTTGTTATTGCCCCAAAACACTACACAATTCTCAGCGCAAACCGCGCCTGCAGTTTTCGAGAAGCTTCCGGACTTTAGTAGATCATTTCGATAAGATCACGCCCACTCTGCGAACTGTACAGATTATTCTGGAACCTACACCACCGCCAGCGATAACGCTAGAACATTCGATGACAAAAGTATAAATGCCGACACACTTCGCCGCTTGTGAGTTGTTGATCGATGGCCGACGCTCCGTTCGCCGCTATCAGTCCAAGACTGCTACTGTAATTGTACTTTCCGTTTACCAGACACAGGTTCGCCCAAATAAACAGGTAAATTCCAACACAAAGTCTCCTGTCTTCGACCACGTCATGACCCCGTGACATCTGGTGGAGGTGCTGCTTCTTTGATGTTCCAAATACCCCCTTCAAGCCGCGACCCCAGCCCAAGCGGCAAAGAAGACGCGGACGCTAACCCTGAACAGGGAACAAGCCGCAGGCAGAGGGGACTACAACCAGAGTACGGGCCCCTTCCTGAAGCAGCCAGGCAGACCCGGATCCCGACATCAACTACTGCAACCATGACCGCCCCCGTGCAGCCTGCACCACTCCTGCTGCGACAATCCAAAGAGCCGCCAACTTTCCTCGGTTCGCCACTGGAAGACCCGGAAAACTTGATCGAAAGGTTCGACCGCGTCACCGCCTTCAATGACTGGACATAATGATGACAAGCTCTGGCATGTGTATTTCGCCTTAGAAGATGCTGCTCGGACCTGGTTCGAAAATGAAGAGCGAAGTCTTAAAACGTGGGACGTCTTTCGCGCCAGGTTCCTCACCACTTTCGCAAATGTGGTGTGCAAGGAGAAGGCCGCAGCTCTTCTCGAAACCCGCATGCAGATGCCAAACGAAAACGTGGCGCTATTCACGGAAGATATGATTAAGCTTTTCTGCCACACTGACTCCGACATGTCCGAGGAGAAGAAGGTCCATCTGCTCATGCGAGGAGTAAAGCAGGAACACTTCGCCGGGCTGATCAGAAACCCGCCAAAGACGGTCGCCGAACTCATTTCAGAAGCATCTACAATAGAGAAGACGCTCGAGATGCGCACGCGGCAATATAACCGTAGCTTCTCGTCTACAAGCTACGCCGGCATTCAAGGGCTTGGAAACACTGACTTGCATGATGCGATCCGAGAGATCGTGCAAGAGGAGCTGCGAAAATACTTCCTTCAACGCAGCCTCACGTGGAATCCATCGCGGACGTCGTACACCAAGAGATCCAGCAATCACTGGGCGTTCCTCAGTCTCAAGAGCTTCAGCTGCAAGCGATGAGCTATGCTGCTGCAGCCCGCCGCCACGCCGTGAGCAGATACCGTGAACTTGCCGTGAGCAGATATATATTAATGAGAACTTGCAGAACTTGCCGTGAGCAGATATATATTAATGAGATCTAACAGACAACAGTGCCAAGGAAAGTATAGGGGAAGTTATTAGACTGGATTGTAATGTAAATGTGAAGAAAGAAAAGTGAGTGAAAAGATAACTTGCCGTAAGCAAGAACTAAACCTGCGACCTTCAAATAATGTGTACGATGCTCTACCGAGCTACCACGGCGGCTATCCTCCCAGCCACTTTATTCGATATATATCCTACTGAGGACTCTGACTGACACTCCCACGTTTAAATTCTCTCTCTCTCTCTCTCTCACTCACACACACACACACACACACACACACACACACACACACACACACACACACACACACACACACACACACACACACACACACACACACACACACACACACAAACACACACACACACGCACGCACGCACTCAAACACACACACACACACACACACACAGAGGCATGCTATCAACTACGCTTTTGTTTTTCTTCAATACAACAGCGTATTCTTATAAAAAAGTAGCTGAAGAAACTGTGCATTTCTGCCTCAAATATTTGATTACGTAAATATCAGATCGCAGCTACCATAAGCAAATTTTACTCAAACATTGCATTCATGCCATTTATAAGTTAAAAGCTGGGGAAAAGTACAGACAAGCCAAGGTGGTGGTAGTAGTAGTTGGAAGACGAAGAAGGCGCCTAACATATTCCCCAAAGTGGGTACGTGCCATTTATTCCAGAAAAAAAAACTAACAAATTTCTGCAGCCTGGCTGGTAGCCCGGTGCAGCGCCTGCAAGCCAAGGTGAACTCAGAAATCGCGTGCTAGCAGAGAAACACGGAAAGGGGAAAAACACATGAAAAAAAAAGTGTTCATTACTGCACGGTTGTGCAGTCTAGCCTGGCCATACCAGTGGGAAGATGGAAGCACCCCTCTTTTTGATGGTATTTGTTTTCTCACCAGACAGAGCAGCACATACTTTCCTTCTAAAGAAAGAAAAAAAAAGTGATGAGTTGGGGGTCCTGTGGTTCAGCTTTAGGGAGAGAACGCCTACACCATCACGGCCGCTGGATGAAAAAGTCACAGCTTTGCCGTAAAGGTGAAGCAACCCAAGAAACACGAAACGTCGTATAAACTTCTCAAAACGACTAGAAAGGTATGCGGACATCTAGGTATATTATTTGACGTTGAATAAACGTTTCTCAAAGGAAGTTTTTAGAAGACGTTGAGAAAGCGTTCTTTACAATACGTCTTTTTCCAAACGTTTACAAAGGTTATTTTCTAGAACTTTTGGTAGAATTCGCGGATGAAGTCTCGATTTTCTATGCAATATATGCAGGGTGTTTTCTAAGTTTCTTTCATTTTTTAAAATCAAAATATTATTCGCTTTACATATTTATGTAGTATATATTTTTACATATTTTTACATTTTTAAATGTAATAATTGAGCTCTCTAGTCAGCATTAAGAAATTAAGATACGCATATGCAGTGTGCGCCTGTGCGGCTAAAACAATTTTTACTCGCCTGGACGTGTTTACTCGCCGCTCAATCACCTCTCGAAGGAGCGGGTTTGAGTTGATTTCTCTCGTGCTTTAAAAGTGTGCTTGCGCTTTGTGTGTTTGTGTTTTGTGTCTGCCAGGGCTGCTGATTACGAAGATGCGCTATACTCAAGCGAAGACATGTGGGTTCGTATCGTGGAGCCCTCGCCAGGTATGTACCACACTGCTGCTGTAGGCGCTTTGTTATCACTCGCCACGTTTTTCCTACCATGTGCACGATAAGTGAGCTTTTGTTTACATGGGGACCCAACTTTTTTGTAGTACTTCAGCAGTATAAAGGCAAAGCTGTGCTAAATTAGGCATGGACAAGTTTTTTTTTTGTATGGAGTGTGAAGCATGCACACGTTGCGGGAATTCGGCGGCATATTCGAGCAGAGTTGTGGCGACTGTCCACCTCTGTTTGCAGTGATGTTGGAGGGGGGCCCTGCTCGTGAGTGACCACTATTTTTGTTCATTAATTCTGGGCGGTTTGTTTGCTGTAGGCACTGATGCCTGTTTATATTGCGCGCTATTGAAGTGAAAGTGTCTAGGGCAGTTTCATCTGCTGTACGTTCCATTTTAAACAGCTACAGTATCGTTATACATTATGACTACTATCATAGAAGTTTTTTCCTAGTGAGTGGCCTAAAGCATGCCAGTGTGTGCATCTGCACCGGCACGCGTCTTTATAAACTACTGTGATACTCGAGTTGATGCGTGTTCGTGTGCAGCGAGTTGCATTGTCTTAGGTAGGCCTCGCAAAGGTTGCACTTACACTTAAGTGTTCATGCAGGTTGTTTAGTAAAATGCCAAATTTCGATATACATCAGCAACATAGGTTGCCTCATGCGGCCTGAATCTGTGCATTTTAAGCCATTCCTTTATCCTGAACTGTATTTTAGAACGAATATTTCATGGCTAAATGTGGTCGAATTGTTGTACCTTACTGTGCAAGCACTAATTCAGTCATTAGTCCACGCGTTCGAGCACCATCGATTTTTATTGCTTGTTTCCACTATGTTTGTATTTTGTTTTGGTTTATTAAATATTTTATGCACATTGCCCAACCTTGGTGTTGAAACTTTGCTAAACACTTTTACGTGTTCGAACATTAAGAATAGTTTATAGCATCATCTCCAATGAAATTTTCTGATTAATGACAAGCTTAACAGTATATTGTATCACGGCCGGACTACAGTGGCAGCACATGCACACTTCCTTACGGCCTGCGCACCCAAAGAGAGAACAATAGGGCAAATTCTTCACAGCTCGTTGCAGCGGTCGCCGAGTGGGGGCGCTACGAACCGACCCTCTACTCTCCCAACCCCTTCTCTTTCTCAGTCGACGCCTCGCCTCTGGCCGAGTGAACCGACCACGCTTGCCGCACGTGTTTTAGATCTGCCGTGGAATATCACCGATACCAATGAATACATTCGCTGCTATATTTCACTAAGTAAGTATACTTGTTGTGCACTTCAGTTGCATAATTTTCTTAATCTGTTTCTGATTGCATCGTTATAATATTTTCAGAGTGCATCAGGTTAAACTGGTACACGTGGACTGGACGGCATCGAAATGGTGTACTGCTGCGTGCCCTTTTGCCGTTCGCGCCCTGGGAAAAGCCCAGGTGTTTCATTTCACCAATTTCCGAGTGACGGAGATTTGTGCGCCAAATGGCAAAGAAACATTGCTAGGAAGGATTTAACTATCAACGGTAAGTCGCCGTCAATGGTCGTGTGTAGCCAGCACTTCCTTTTGACTGACTACGCTTCCGGGTGCCGCATAAAGAAACTTTTGCCTGGCGCTGTGCCGACAGTTTCCAAGACTATCTGGTGTACATGATGCCTCCTGCAAAAAGGCCTCGCAAGGAACCTGCTCTTCGGGCTGTTGTACCTCCTCCAAAGCAAATCAAGCGGAAAGCCCAGCCGCTTGAATCGCTGCCTGTGGAAGACAATGTGTCTGTGGAATGCCAGGAAGACACCAAAAGCATGAGCACGCAAACCATGAACAACGATCACCAATGTGCAAGCCGGTACCTCTCCACTACCTCGAGGCTTCACTCTCAAGTGTCATACCACCGTTCCAAGGGTCAGAAGTTACTAGAAAAACTTGTCAAGGAAGAGCAGCGCAGTGCATTCTATCGCGAAAGCAAACGTCTTGCTTTGGTGAGAAAAATCGAGGCGGACTCGCAGAATGGACACAAAAAGCCGGTGTTCTTGATTCACCAAATTGAACGATACGGGAAGCAGCATCTGACGTACCATGAAGAAGTAATTCGAGAATGTGTGATATGGAGATTTATCTCGCCGAAGAGATACGACCATGCTTGAATGTCAGGACTCCTAAACTTGCCAGCAAAATGCACCCTCCAAAAATACATGGGCCCCAGCCCAACCTCATCTGGAATGAGTGCTGCAATGCGAACAAGACTGGTTCACGAAGCGTCACTTCTGAGCAGCAGGAAGCATATGGCATCATTAATTGTTGATGAAGCAAGCACTAAGCCAAAATGTATCTATGACAGAAAAGGAGATGCTGTATTTGGTTTTAAGGACAGACCCGAAAGCAGCGCGTCGAACACGCAGGGTATTTTGGCAAACAGGGTTTTGTGCTTTGTTCTGTGTAACACAAACAGTCAATGTAAGATACCTTGCTCATATTATTTTACCAAGTAGCTGAGTGGAAAAGACCTTTTAGAATGGACAAAAGAAGTGATCGCCGCAGTCGAGTCGTGTGGTTTCAACATCGTTCGTATTGTAACCAGCAACTACTCGGCAAACACCACGATGTTCAAACACATGGGCAATGGCTCCTTGCGCACGGTTATCATGTACCCGCATGACCCTGACCGAGTAATCTTCCTTAGCTTTGACCCGTGCCATGTGATCAAAAATATCCAAAGAAAGTTCCTCAAAAGGCAGCTCACAGATGGCTGCGACGTTATAAGTGGTACATACGTACAGAAATTGTCCGAGTATCAGAAGTCGATGACTGCGAAACTTGCTCCCAACCTAACACGAAAACCTGTGTACCCGACAAATCTTGAAAAGCAAAATGTGCTGCGTGATGTCCAAGTGTTTTCGCCACAGGTGTGTGTGGCGGTACAACATCTGCAAGAGAATTACCGTGGAGACAGGGACCTGCATGATTTCAAAGATGCGGATGCTACCATTCGTTTCATGAAAGCCATAAAAAAATGGCTTGATATTCATGATACTTCTTGTGCTGGAAGTGGTTACAAGGCGCCAATTTGCAGTCCACACTATCATCGTTTACTGTGGCTTGAAAACAAGTTCACTGTGTACATAAAGAATGTACAGTCGTGTTCACTCGCCTCAGGCAACGGCGCTCTCACAGAAGAGACCTTTCAAGCATTGCTATTCACTACGCAATCCATTGTGGAAACTACACGCTTCTTGCTTCAAGAAGGCGTCAGTTACATGCTGACTAAGAAACTAAATAGCGATCCTACTGTTTGAGCGAACTGTTTGGGCGAATTCGACAAATGTGTGGTGGCAATGACCAATCGGACGCCAGAGCTATTACGGCTGCCCTTGATCGGATTGTGAAGGCGAAGTCATTATGCCCAAAAGAAGCCGAAACGTCCAATGTTGATGATGAGCAAGTGGCAGCCACACTGTCTGAAAAGTTTCACGACGAGCTGGAAGACCTAACGCAGTGTCATGCCCCCTACACCAAGGTCGGTGACTTACTCGGGTTTGTCATATGTTGGCGGCTACATTGCCAAGTTAATAACAGATTTTGGTTGTGGATACTGTGAAATCCTAGTCACAACAGGCAACAAAGGCAATCCTTTGTACGTACTGTTGCAAGGCCAAGACCAGAGCGGGCTATGCTATCCAAGGCCAGAGTTTCTTGCTTTTTTGAACAATTTAATTTATTTGTTTGACCGCGTGGCAACGCATCTGCCAAGAACGAATACGCTGGAAGTTCTTCAGCTACTTGTCGAGCGTTGGCTCGAACGTGCGCCAGTACTAAACTGTCCAGAGTGTGTTGACGACAGCCACGCAAAACGGTTCGCAGCTCTAATTGCCGAAAAATTCATGAGAATACTTCTAATCAACCACACGAAGAAAATCATCGACTCACAAGAGAAGCCCTCCAATCATGCACACAAACTGTCCAGAAAATTAATCAGATTGCGACCAAATGAACTTTCCTTTCTCGACGAGAAAGCAAAAAAGAAAAAAAGTCCTTCTGCAAGTTGCTTGTTTTCGTAGTAATGCCTATTGTGTTGTTATTTTTTTACCTTCATACTGAAATTGGCTAAAGTGAATGTGTGAAGTGCAGCATGTACTATTTTAATAAAAGCAATTCGAAACAACAAATTCCCATATTTTTCTTCGTGTTCCTCGCGTTAAAATCATGTTTTTTTTTTCAAATGTTTATGATTCGGCGCTTCACGAATATAATGTTACGCTGCTGGACCCTATTAAGCAGGAAATTCATAAGGGGGAAGGAATCTCCCATGTTTGAAGACACCCATGTAAATTAGCACGGAGAAGTATCACCTGTAGCCAGGGCAGGGTAAGTAGAGTGGCCAGTGAGCGTGTGCCTTTCCTCTACCCCGGCCGTGCTCTAGCTCAACTGGCGAGGTTGGGCCGCAGCGCCACAACTAGCGGTGGTGAAAGGTGGGAACTAGACCCGAAGAGCAGGCCGTAAGGGAGTGCGCCCCTCGCCCCTCTAGTCCGGCCGTGATTGGATAAAGTAAACGTTCTAGGCATGCGCTACAGATGTTGACGGGATCTGTGGTATGTGCAGAATGAATATTTTATTTATCATTGAAAACTCGTGATAATGTTATAAATCATGATAAGCATGCATGTCGTGCATGTATTGCTGTTAAATGTAAAATTGGACACCGTATTTATTTGAGAATAATAAATATAGACTGCAAGTTTTCAAGCTATTGGAACTGAAGGAATTATACAAATTCAGAAATCAGTTTCATCAAATCTTATTGCTAAATCCCGGTCGATAGCTTCCAAGAATCTGGTTCCTGGAGATTGTTGCAGAAGCTTGCATGCTTTATTGGGATGGTCTGTATTTCAAGGTGGGTGCCTCGTATGTTTTTTTTTTCATTGCTTGAGTGAGGGTACTGCCATTTTAGCCAACCAGAATTAGTGAAACTGATAACTATAATTTGGCAGCACACAATAGTAATTTAGTGACACCAATTTCTGAAATTATAGGTATAATCATCCCAGTGTGAGCAGCCTGAAAAAAGCTACATTAGTTGTATTTGAAATCAAATTCATGTTCAATAATATAGGTTACCTGCAATGGAGACTTGATGAATGTGCATACTATCATGTATGTGTTGTGGTATCATTGAATTTGCTTTCAACGCACTATGCACGCACACAATTCAAGCATGGTTTTGACACATCTGCAATGTGGAAATTGCATTTTCTTTCATAAGGTTGCAACTGTGTTTGCCAAGAACATCAATAAACTATGCATGTATTATCTCTAGTTTGTGTACATCCTGCTTACTTTAAGACACATTGTTCCAAACCATTTTAAATATACTGACAAATTCAGTTTTTTTAAGAGAAACATGTCACTCATGTCACTAAATTGTTTTTTCGGTGTTTCCATCGCAGCCTATGCATGCACTTAGTACGAACTGAGTGTGAAAAAATTCCGGACAAGCCTGTCATCAATGGTGGCTCGTGGAAAAGTTGGCTACAGAATGTACAGCAGCTGCGCATGGCTTCTTTTTCCTATGTAAAGGGAACTTCACTGAGCCACCTGGTTGCTGTATTCAAGTCTCTCACATTTTCAGGATGTTCAATATTAAGCCTTTTGTTTTTCTTTAAAGAGTCAGTGCTGTAAGTTGTGTGTGTAAAAGCCGCCTTTGCAGATAGCTAAGTGTTCAGGGGAACACAATGTGCAACAATAATTATCACTGTCAGCTGTGCCCTTAAATAAGATTCCATAATAGACTTATTAGTGACTGCAGCATGTGGTCATGCACGTATTAAAAATTTGAGCCAGTCACATTTCTACATAGGTCCAAAGAATTCTGGCATGCCTGTGCCCGGATGTCCCGCTGGAAAGTTTAGTTGTGGCTTGTATCATTATGCATGCAGGACAGTGAGCACTAACACACAGCTACTACTCGCTGAGGTGCCGCATATAATCTGACCATAGGTTGAACCCGTAGACAAGCACTATAATGGTTACCTTTTCACTACCGGCTGGTGATAGCAAGCACTGACTGCTCTTCCTACCAGGGAGTAATGCTTTGCTGATCTTCACTGCCTTGCATGCGTAATCATGAAAAGCACAATAAACTTCCGAGTGGAATATCTCAGAGCATAAACATGCTCAAAGAATTTTTCCAAGTGGGAGTATGTAGAAACACCACTGCCACAAATTGTTCTATGCAAACTTACCCACTTTCTGTAGGTACAACAATTTTGGTATTCTTAGTTGATTGGGCAGCTGACAGCATTATTGTCTTACTTTGTGTCCCCTGGACTCGTAACTTATCTGCAAAGGCAGTTTATGTTTTTAGGGCTGAATTTTATTACAAGCACAAATCACGTCTATGAATGTGTCAGTACTGCTTTCTAAGGTTTTATGTCATGTTTAATTTTTGTGTAATCTGCAGTTAGTCACTTAAAATTGAAATTTTTCCATTGCAATAAGGCTGTAGCAAATCAATGGTTTTATTTTCCCTGTAATATTGATTGAATATTTTGTTTTAATGTTTTTGTAACCTTATTTTATTGTCTTTTCGAATATAATGCCGTAAGTGCAAACAAGTGATTGTTTACTGAAATACTTAATCATACCCAACTTTTCCAATACCTAACTAGGTGTGATATATTACAGTGATGCCTAACAATGTTTAACATTGTTAATCATGACTGACAGAAGGCATTCTGCTATACTGTAGCGTTTTTTACTGCACTGTGTCTTTTGTGCGAGTATTTTGGTATGGAATTCGAATTCAGGGTGTTGCCAAAATCACAAGTTGATTGCAAAACACAGATTTGTGGTGAAACCCATTAATTTTGACTACTCATGGTTCTAACATACCTGAATTTAAGCGCACTGGGTGAGAAAAAAATTAATTGTTTGACTGCTGCTTTTTGGCTGTAACAAATTTTCTACCTTCATATATTTCTACTGGGCCAATGTGTTTGTCAAGCTAGCCTGCTGAATTTCATTGCACTGATAGAAGTCTGCTCGAAGAGAACGGTTTGTGCCTTTTGTATGTGTGCAGGCTCCTGGACCAAGTATGTGGCCAGCCCCTCAATTGCTTTTTATAATTATAGTTACTATAAAGCATGCAAGTTATGGGACTAAGTGTCATGTATAATAAAGGTTACAAGTATGCAACAAGATTTGTTGAAATTTTGAATTTACCTTTGGATGTGCAGTATGATACATTCCAGGCAACACCAGAAACAATAATGAGTTAAAGTTTGAAAGCCCGTCTTGTCTCCAAGTAAAACAGATTATTGTAATAATAGACAGCAGTCACTAATTAATTCTTTCAGCAAATATGGCACCAATTTTGCTGATTAGAATAGAGCAAGAATAATTTGATGCCAAATTATGTTCCTGTCCCCACTTGTCACAAGTGCTCAACAGTGAACAGCTAAATGCACCGATTGTAAAATGCTGGCATGATGCAACAAATTAACTATGGGAAATTCTCAACAAGCTGGTTTGCATGAAAATTAAATGTCTAAAAAAGGTGTTAAAAGATCTAGCAAAAGTATTTTTAGAATCTTGGCAAGAAGTTTACTAGGCTTCCAATAATATTAGTATAGTAAATTTTTACAAAGGTTCTTTAAAAAATCTAGAAAGATGTTTTTTTAGAATTCTTGCTAGAAGTTTTTTAGCCATATAATAACGTGGCATTAGCACAGCTACAGGAGGTTTTCAAACTGCTTAGGTTTAAACAACACCTTATCAAGACTTCTTCTATACTTTTCGACTGTCCTTTTTGGACATTTACTAGAAGTTTTTAAGCTTTTCTTGTGTTTCGTGTGATTGAGCACGATAGCAATAAATCAGGTCACGCGCAGAATGGCAAGCAGATTTAAACATGCCCCATGTTTCTCACGTACAAACGATGCACGAAACCTAGTCACGGGTAATAAGAAACATAAATAAGCGTCTGAGTTGTTACTTCGCTGTGCCTGAAAAGCACGCCCTTTTCACAAATGGAGGCTGTGCAACGATTGCAGTGACCTTTGTGCGCCCGGTAACAGCAACGGAAATGTTCCAGATCAAGCCCAGCGAAGGCGTATGATCCTCACCACTGGCAGATAAGAGCGTGCGAGAGAGATCATCCACTCCTCCTCTCTGCGGGCCAAAGTACGCGTGAGAGATGAAAGCCACCGTGTGCTCATTGAGCCATCTTACTGACAATGCTGAAAACACAATAGTTTTCCCCCTCCCTGAGATGCCCGCCAACAGTGGTAAGTGGTAGATATAAATAACTTGCCGTCTGAACGTCGAAGGAGGTACCTCTCGGTGGCTCAGTGGTTAACACCTCTTATTCAAGACGTGGAGGTCCCGTGTTCGATTACGTGCGCCAGAGTCTTCTTTCTGGACTTCTTTCTTTGTTGCGTTTTGATATATGTATAGATATGTATACATATACGAAGCATGACGCCGACGCCAGCGGTGAAATCCGGCCGAGAGTGTCCATATAATTGCTATCGCAATAAAAGCTTTTTGCCAGTGGCCGTGACACCACACGTCACATATCTCTCACAGAAAGAAGACCTGAAAAGAGGAAGGGAATGTGGTCATGCGCTGATGAGCGCGAAGCGTGCGTTGGGCGATAGTTGTAGCGTGAGAGCAGAATGACGACAAAGGGACACAAAGAAAACGAGGACCTTTCGCTTTTTTTCCCCTACTTTTCTTTAGGTCACGGGGCTGGGAAGGAGACAACAATCGGAGTGCCGACGAGTTGCTGAAGCGCTACCAGGCAAAGTCACACGCATTGAGGAGCATTTCTTTTCCCATGTTCCTAGAAGCAGCCGCCGAGGATTTCATGCATACACGTAAGTGGCAATGTTTCTTGATGCATTGCCAGTTTTGTCTCTTGAAAAAAATTCACATTGATCTGCGCAACTGATGTGTCAATCTGGTAGTATTTTCTAGCTGACGAATAAAAGTGGTTCAGGTGAACGAGTGCTGTATCAATCGTTGTTGATTGTTTCCGGGTAAATATACGCCTTTTGTATTTTTTGTTTATATTGCAACAGCATGACAAATATTGCTTTTTTTTCCTATAGGTAGCACTGCAACAAGGACTGAAAAAGGTGTGGATAGAGCGATGCACTGGTCTCACCGCGCTGAAAGGAAGTCTGGTAAGATGTATGCTTGGTTGCTAAAGTCCTACGCAACTTTTTTTTCACGTTACATTAGGTCGCAAATGAGTAGTAAACGACGACTGAAAATTATCCACCTGGCCTGCCTTGAAGGTAAGATGTGTGGTCCTTAATTTATTTGTTGTACTGTTTGTTTTCCAGTGACATATTACAAGGAAACTGTGTGCTGTGGGGCTTCAAGCACGTTTCAGAATATCAACACACAGGCATAATTATTGTAAGTGCACAGTTTTTTCTTATTTGTATATATACCCACAAAATTGTTTTGTCGAATTGTGCGTATAAAGCTTATAAACGCATGCGACTGTGCAACTAGTGATGTAAATGGTCTGCCTTTCTCTACGTATTAGTCATTCTGTTCTTTTCAGCTTTTCTCAGCAACAGAACAATACACACCTCGGATTTCGGTAGCAAAACGTCGCACGCTGAATAAGTATTCACGCCCAAGAGCACAAAAATTGACCGAAAGAGAGAACTGATCTAGCAGGAACACCACTCCATCGACTATATAGTTGGGTTGCACAAAGCCTGCTGCAAATTGTTCCATGTGAACATATGCACTGAGACAACGCCTTGTGCACAAAACACAAAAGCAGAGCAAGGAACGTTGGCAACTGACCTGCAGTCGTCGGTAAATCGATGCTTATGTAAGGTTGGGCCATAGTCAACCCGCGTGCGGCATGCACTCGGGATCATCGGCCAATGCGGTCGGACCTATGTTGTGTTCCGACATAGGCCGGCGTGAGGCCAATATGAATCTCCAAAACCGTCCCTACGTTAGTTTCCAAGGTCGGGCCAACCACTTCGCAGTCAGTCTCAGACCTCTCGCCAACCTCTTCCCGAGGACAAATTATTGCTTGGGGCGCCGACATGGCTATTGCTGGTGATAGACGCTCCCAAATCCGACTTCGGCCAAGTTTGGAGCAATTTTCGTTTATATTATCAGGATGGCCCAGCAAATCTGATTTAGCACACTTTGGCACAGTTGGCGCACGAATGGGATCACTGTGTTGTCCTGGGAGCTTGAAAATACTAATTTGTAGCACTGTGGGGGGCACAGCACATATCTTAATTCGGTAAAAATGCACATAACACTTAAACAGATTTTGAAGGACGGAAGGTAGGTTCCCCGGAAGCACCTAAAAAGAATAACGCATCACACTCAAAGAGAAATTCAAAATTTGTGATTGCACAAGAATCCTAGTTACACAACAGTGGGCTTTCGCTTAAAGAAAAGTCTGAAATGATAGCATCGATTGCACTGCGAGCTTTTGACATACAAAACAAGCTCACTGCACCGCCCTTCAAGGCCACCTTGCACGGGACCACCTTCAAGAGTGCAGCATGGAAACCGAGAAAGCTCGCCGTATCGACTATCTCTTAATGCGTGTCTGAATGGTGCTAAGTGATAAGCGAATGATACTGATAACGCCTCTCCACGTCAGCAATGACGCATTACAAATAGGGCCCACATTGGCCAGTTTCATTTTTTTTATTATCATAGGCCGTCACCGTCGATGTAGATTTTCCGATAATACATTGACTTGCGAATGCCACCCGTGCCACAACTCGCGTAAAGACCTGACCACACGTACCCGTTGCAACGCGTCAGTGCATGGCTCTCTGTTATCAGGGGGCGCGTGGACACGCGAAGCTGAAGTCCGCTCTCTCTTCATAAGGAGAGAGCACGACGCCCCGTGAGAGCCAGGCGCTGACAGGCTGCAACATTTACTTGAGGTCAGGCCTTAAAGCGCTCGCACCGCGCAGTGCAGGTAAAAAATTATGAGTCCAAGAACACGGAACTGCCAGAACAAAAAAGAAAACGAAGTATGCCAGTCACACTGCAGAAGGCCTCCGACCGAAACACGGATACAACGTAAAGCTAAGCTAATGTGCGTAAACCGGGAATGGGTTGCACGCGTTCTGTTGCTCACAAAATCCATTTTGAGAACCAACGTGCATGTGCCAGAGCATCCAAGAGCCGAGTCGCATGCAGGAAATGATTCCACGTTTAGAGTTACTCACTCGCGGAAAATGTGCACGTGTAAACGACTACACACAGCAGCATCGACATGAAAATCGCAGCTAACCGATGAACATGCTACGCACCACAAAAAATTCGAGAGTCAATCCCACTACGCTTGCCACTTGACTCCGTGGTTTTCGCAAGGTGGCAGTGGTATCAGAACACACAGCATAGCTAGTAGAAGCAGTACGCTCGATGCACGGCAGCACATTTTTGCCGCATATTTACAACAGTTTAGAGGAGATTATGGCAGCACCATGGGAGCCTTCATCACCAGAAATATACAAAGTAGAAAAAAAACACAAGCTTAGGCACATCCTATTAGTCAACCCGGCTTTCCCCTGCTGAAGCTGAGGTTGGCATCAACATTCTAGCTTTTGAGGCTGTTTTAGAGCAGTTATATGCAATTTTCGTAATTTTTATGCTTTTGGAGCAGCGTGGTGGAATAAAACAAAAATATATCAAGAATGCACAATATGTGCAGCTGTCTCAATCCTGCAGTACTGAAAGCTGCACGTATTGAAGGGCCTTTAAACCGCCCAGAGGTCAAAATTCAGTCAAGGTGGGAAAGTTGTTCACGAATTTAGCACCACCAGAGAACTGTGATAATTTTTCGAACCGGTGCCGTAATAGCCGAGTTAGACGCATTTGATTGTCGAAACGCGGCGATGACTCCTTTCACTCTTTTCTTTGCAACCCTGCCCTGGTGTCCTCTCCGAAAGCTACCTGACCCTCGAAACTTCTAGGCGCGTAAACTTCAGACAACTAACATAAGAGACAAGGACGAGCGCAGTCCTTGTCTCTTATGTTAGTTGTCTGAAGTTTACGCGCCTAGAAGTTTTATATGGATTACCAACTAGCCCAATCCCACACTTTACTGACCCTCGAGCCGAACACCCTCCCTATCTTGCAAGGCATACAGCATTGCTCGAAACACCGGCGATGTCTAGTTGTCGCATCTCCATCCACTGCGTGTTTGTTGGCGAACCGCTGCTGCCGTGCAGGCTCATGCTTACACAAATCACGCCAGTATGAAACCAGTGTTAGCCGATTCACAAGAGCGTGCACGCATGTAGGTAACATGACAAATAACAAAAAGCACCACGGAGAGCTGCTTGCAGACTGACTAAAAGTCGTAGGCTCTTGCTCGACATATCACAGCACGTTCTTACTGTGCGTGAGAGATACTCATACTGTGCGTCAGGCGGAGGCCCGAAAGGCTCGGAAAGGAGGAGAGATTGTTTCTTGGAATTGATAGCGCGGGCATCTTGCACATGATGCACTTGTTTACTTGAAATGTTTAAAAAAATATAACATGTGATTTAGGGGTACTCTAAAACTGATTTGAGGCTGCTCCAACCAAGAGGCATGCTTTTATTAATGAGATAAATTTTCTTTAAAAAGCACACGAAAAATTTGAGTTCAAATCATAACATTGCGATATTGAAAAAGTGGGGTTTTTTTAGGGGCATTTACACAAGAGTGCTTACAAGCATGGATGTGCTGTTGGAAGGAATCCAAAGAAATCTTTTCTTCATTCATGGATAAAGTATATTTGAGGAAAAGCATCAGTGCATTCCTACAAATCACGTGTTCTTCTATGGACACGAAGCCCGGAATATTAGATCGCGATGTCCAGAAATAAACGCAACAGATATTCTGGCGACACATGTGCAGTTATTAGCAAGAATTCCTTCTATTACGTGCCCTGCTACTCTTCAAGTGAGCTATCAGTAGAGTTTCTGGAACAAACGATGTCCGCCGACGAATCAGCGTTGCAGTTACATGCTACTAATTGGACTAGACATCATGAGTTCCTGAGGAGAGCATGTTTTGATGTTGAAAGTGGAGCGTTTTTCGGGCCCAATCCTTGCCTTTTTGTTAGTGTGGTCGCAAGGATGAAGCTCTTCTGGAAACTCGTATGCAGCTGCCAAAAAAAAAGAACCTGGTGTTCTTCATGGGAGAGATAAGCAAACTATTTTGTCACGCCAACCCCGAAATGCCTGTTGACAAAAAATTCCGCGTTCTGAAGCAAGGAGTTAAGAAGAAGCTTTTCCTGGGACTGATGCAGAACCCTCTGAACAGCGTCTAAAAATTTGTGTCAGAAGTGACGACTATCGAAAACACCCTTCAAATGGGCACACGACAATTCAATCCCTGCTCAATGCCAGGCTGTGCAGAGATTCAGCCACTTTGCTCTGACGATCTGCATGAAACCCTAAGAGCCATAGTGCACGAAGAGCTTTGCCGTATGTTCCCGTCGTGCCAGCATCAAGTTTCATAAATTGCAGACACCGTCAAAGAAGAAATCCAGCAATATCTGGGCATTTCCGAGTCAGCGCAGCTGCAAACCCAAGCCATGAGCTATGCTGCTGCTGCCCGACGCTACGCTCCAACCCACATCCACATCAACAGGCCACGCCATCTCAATTTCATCGCCAGACACCGCCACTACCATTACTGATGACATACCACCCACCTGCCTCCCAGTGCTACGTATCGAGAAAGACCGATGTTTAGGGCACACCTGACAACCGCCCACTCTGTTACCACTGCAGAGAAGCTGCCACTAATACTGCCGCTGCCAGTACTGGCAGACGGGCCTACGTGGCTTTGCCATGAATGCACCACCCCCACAGCACGGCGAGCGACTACGCAACATCGCTGAATAGCTGACCACCACAGGACAGGCATCTCGACGTTCGTCCCGTTCGCGATCTCCTGGGCCTTACCGGTCCCCTCATTGATGACAGCAGCACAACAGCCGCAATAGAAGCCATTCCGTGAGCCCATGTTCAGAAAAATTAGCGGCAGCAACCAATGGAGGTGCAGTTGCTGTGCGACGAACTATCAAAGACTCTTCGTCACTGCCGCCGCGATGGAACGTTAAAACACCACAAGCCGGACAGAGCCTTGAAATAGAAACTTCCCGGCAGGAAGGAGACCTGACGATGCGGTGTGGAAGCAGTGCAGAAACTGACGTAGCCGTGACCCGATGCCTTGGCCTGACCTCAACACACGATGACGGATGAGCGATCTCGACGTAATATTTGATGGCCACAATGTGACTACCTTCGCCAAAACTGGGGCCGACTATTCCGTCATCAGTGGGCCTTTCCTGAAGAAGCTGAAAAAATAGAAGACTGCTTGGCAAAGCCCCAAAATCTGGACCGCTGGGGGTCATCTAATAATGCCGGCTGGTGTTCACAGCAAGGGTCACCTTCAATAACCGAACTTATCCCGCCAGCTTTCTAATTCTACAGCACTGCTCCAGGGCTGTCATACATGTAATAGACTTCTTAAGTCAACACGGCACCGTCATCGACCTAAGGTCTGATGCAATTATGCTATCCATAGAAAAAGCACTGCCGCTGCATACGCCGTCAGGAAGGCACACCTTGAGTGTGCTGGAAGACCAAGCCACCGTTCCTTCTCGCTCCAGCGTCAGCATTTCTGTCGTCACTCAAGAATCAACAGACATGCAAGGCGTCGTTGCAGGCGATCGGCATGTGTTGATTAACTGCGAAATTTGCATGGCCAGAGGAATAGCGGGGCCGCAGGGAGGTAATGCAAGAGTGATTCTCAGGAATTTCAGCTACGAGTACAAGCACATGAGCAATACCACGGTGGCCTACATTGAAGAAACGTTGAAAGCCAGCAACGCTTTTACTGTCAACGATGCTGCCGAAGGTATTCCGACATTTCAAGCTTTTCAATCGGCTTTTCACGTTAGTCCGAGTCTGCCGACGCATGAACAAAAAGAGCTCAGAAACCTGCTTCTGAAATACAAGAACTTGTTTTCGTCATCGCCAAGAATTCAACAGGCCCCCGTCGTGAACATCGAATCAAACCAAACCGATGATGCAGTTACTCATGTCCTGGAGGAAATCAACGATCACCGCGCCGTACATTGCTCCTTATCTATCCTACTGCCCGATAAAACCATAACGGACAAGCACATACTCAAATATGCATGCACCAATGTCGAGAAAATGAATCGTATGCTGGAAGAGTTTACAACCCAGTTTGAAGCCAGCTTTGCAAATTGCACTGCAAATGAAAACTGGATTAAATTTCATGACATATTAAAACAAATTGAAGATAGTTGCATACCAAAAATGGCTATTAGATCAACCAAAAACAATCCGTGGTTCCCACAGGATGTGAAAAAGAGTCTTAATAATAAGAAGCGTGCATTTAGGAAGGCGTCTCGGACAAAATCAACAGTAGACTGGGATAACTATAGGAATGTATCAAGAAATACCGAAGTCATCATCAAAGAAGCCAAACATAAATTTTTCAATTGCACACTGCCTAAACTCCTCAAAACTGACCCTAAAAATTCTGGCAAGTGCTAAACCCTAAAAACACTGATTTTCCCACCTTGCTAGACGGTGAGTATGGCGATTCTTCGTCAGCTGAGAAAACTTCGGAAATATTCAGCGATCAGTTTGCATCGGTATTTTCAAATGAGCTTCCATTAGATTCCCTCGACCTACCAGAGACCGTCATTCATGATATCTCTCTCCCAATAGAAATCGCCGAAAATGGCGTAGCACGTGCCTTTGAGCGACTTGAGTACAAGACGAGACCAGGGCCCGATGGCATTAGATCTAAACTTCTGAAATTAACCGCTAAAAAATCATCGTACCTATTGAAACTAATATTTCAGCAGTCACTGAGCACAGGTTGCATCCCAGATGATTGGAAGTCAGCATTAGTGGTACCTATATTCAAATCTGGGTTAAAATCATGTGCTAATAATTACCGGCCAATTTCTCTTACTTCGATTCCGTGCAAAATACTCGAGCATATTCCGTTTACGCACATCGTATCTCACCTCAATAAAAATAACTTGCTAATAGATAACTTGCTGCACGAGCAGTTATTGCTAACATGGCTCCCGCAATAGCTGCTCGTGCGAAACTCAGCTGTTCGAATTGGTAACTGACCTTAATGATTCTCTGAACTCCTGCAACACTGACACAATTTTTATAGATTTTGCTAAAGCGTTTGACCGCGTGCAACACAAAAGGTTGATGACTAAAATCTGTAATCTACAGCTAGACGATAAAACAACCCAGTGAATAAGCGGTTTTCTTACTAACAGGGTCCAGTCAGTTAAACTCAACAACGTTATCTCTACTCCCAGACCCGTCAAATCCGGGGTACCCCAGGGATCCGTACTAGGCCCTCTGTTGTTTCTTGTCTATGTTAATGATATCGTATCCATTAACTCTTACTGCGCCTCTTTGCAGACGATTGTGTAATTTATAAGGAAATCACCAAACCAAGCGACGTAAACATCTTGCAGTCCGACTTGACAAAATTATCAGAATGGTGCCGTTTATGGCAAATAGAAATAAATGTAAACAAAACCAAACACGAACATTTTTCATTTGTAGCACATCCTTTGCCCAATGAGTGTCATAAACAACTTGGTAATTCAGACCGTTCCATCTATTAAATATCTAGGTATTTTATTCCACTTTGATATAACCTGGACTAGCCACGTAGAATACATTACCGCGAAAGCACTACGAAAACTTGGTCTTCTTAAGCGCCGCCTGAAACTTGCAAACAAAGACACCAAACTTCACGCATACAATACTGTTATCCGGCCAACCCTAGAATATGCTTCCATAGTATGGCACCCCCCCCCACAGCAGCCCTTACTGATACGCTCGAAACTGTCCAAAACAAAGCCGCGGGATTTAATTTGTTATGTTATTCCCGCTATGAAAGTGTGTCATTCATTAAGAAAAAATTAAATCTCCCCCCTCCTGCCATGTGCAGGAAATATTTCTGCTTATCTTTCTTCCACAAATTATACCACAATAATTCGCCGTTCCGCCATACGTTCATTCACCCTGCTCTGTACATTTCCGCACGCGTTGACCATGATCATAAAATTGAACCTATATATTCTCGCACAAAAAAACACCAACACTCACCCCTTGTCTTAGCGATAACCGAGTGGAACGTTCTGCCTGCCAGCATTGTAACGCATACACAGCAATCATCTTTTCAGTCTGCATTATCTGCGTTCCTTGAATGTGTTGGACAATCTTAGGCTTTGCTGTATAACGTGTCGTGCAGATTTTTCAATGTACTCGCTTGTGAAAGCCTTGCTGTGTTATTTCTTGCTTATCTTGGTTGACGAACTGTGTATTCTGCACATGTTTTCTTGTCTTCGTTTCTTGTTAAAAAATTGCTGTTGTCACTGATTAGTGTATGAAACCTCCCTTATGTAATGCCCTAGAGGCCCTTAGGGTATATAAATAAATAAATAAATAAAGTAACAGACGAAAGTGCCACGCCACTTCTTCAATGCCCACACAAAGTTTCGAGGAGAACGCGAGGCCATAAAAAAAAGTTGACGAAATGCTACGCGACATCATCCAGCCTACAAAGAGTACATGTGCATCACCGGTGGTGTTAGTGAAGAAGAAGGATGAAACTCTACGCTACTGCATCGACTATCAACACCTAAACAAAATTACAAAGAAAGACATGTACCCGCTCCCATAAATAGACGATGCCCTAGACCAACTCCACAATGCGAGGTACCTTTTTCGGTGGACCTCAAGACCGTCTACTGGCAAATTGAAGTTGACGAAAAAGACCGAGAAAAAACTGCCTTGATAACACCGGACTGCCTTTTCAAGTAAAATGTCATGGCCTTTGGTCCTTGCTAGGCATAGATACAGACCTGGCTGGCTTGAAGCGCCAGACTTGCCTTGCTTACTTGATTGACGTCATCGCGTTTTCCTCAAGCTTCAACGAACACCTCTAGCACCTTGAATCCATACTTCACGCAATCAGGATCTCTGGACTCACCATGTTTTTGGGTGAGTTCCTGTTTTTTGGTCATGTGATCAGCAAGACCGGAGTGCGCCCAGACCCGCAGAAAACAGATGCAATCACCGCCTTCACACAACGCACAAACCAGAAGGCCGAGCTCCAATTTCTTGGCTTGTGTGCCTGTTACAGACGCTTCGTCAAGGACTTTTTGCAGATCGCCATGCCACTAACTCCGCTCACGAAGATGGACATCTATTTAAAGTGGGAAATGATGCAAAGTGAAGCATTTCAGAAACTGAAACAACACCTGCACACCCCTCAGATACTTGCACATTTCGACAAAGAGGCCAATATAGAAATCAACACCGATGCGTAGGTATCGGAGCTGTTCTTGTCCAAAAGACAAATAAAGAAGAAAGGGTTGTCAGTTATGCTAGCTGGTTGCTATCTAAGGCAGAAGGCAATTATTCGAGAACAAAAAAAGGGTGCCTTGCTATCACCTGTACTATGTCAAAGTTTCGCCCCTACCTCTATGGAAGGCCATTCAAAGTTCTGAGCGACCATCACAACTTGTGCTGACTAGTCAACTTCAAGGACCTTTCAGGTCACCTCGCACGATGAAGTCTAAGACTTCAAGAATTCTACGTTGCCGTGATTTGCAAGCCCAAACGAAAGCACTCCAACGCCGACTGCTCATCCCATGCCTCCGTTGACCCACCAGCTCAAGAAGACAAAGACAGTGACTACTTGACTACTTTTTGGGAACCCTAAGCGTTCATGACTTCGCTGAACAACAGCGAGCCGAGCTGGAAGTCAAGGGTCTTTTGTAATACCTCGAGGACAAAGCTGCTGTCGTTCCAAAGGTATTAACGAGAATACTGGCGTCATTTTTCTCGCGGAACGGCCTCCTCGTCAAGAAAATCTTCCCGCCATGTCAGGCCAAATACCTCATTGTGGTAACTTCGACATTACATACGGAAGTTATGGATGCTCTGCATGATGACCACACAGCGATGAAAGACACCACCAAGTAGGCCAGCTCGATTTCTGTAGCCCATGGAGCCACCTCGCTGGTCATATCAGCAAGTGGGCATGGGCCTACTGGGGTCATTTCCAACGTCGACTTGCGCAAACAAATGGGTCATCGTAGCTACTGACAACTTCACCCACTACCCCAAGACAAAGGCGCTGCCCAAAGGAAGTGCCGTCGAGATAGCGATGTTCTTCGTCAAAAACATTGTCCTGCATCATCATGCCCCAGAGGTCCTCATTACTGACAGGGGTATGGCCTTCATTGCGTAGTTAACTCAGGTGATCTTGGCACACAGCCAGACTAGACACCATCGAACGACAGCGTACTACCCACCAACCAACGACCTCACCAAGCGGCTGAACAAGATAATCGCCGACATGCTGGCCTGGCCATGTACGTAGACCTCGAACACAAGACGTGGGACGCAATCCTTTCATACGTGAACTTCGCATACAGCACGGCAGTGCCATAAGAGTTGGTCTGCAGAAGGAACCCGTCCACGCCGCTCGACCCTGTGCTGCCCAACATCGCTGACAAAAAAAACCTCGGCGTGACTGTCTATTTTCAGCGAGCCAAAGAAGCACGACAACTCACCCGCCTCTGCATTGAGAACCAACAGACAATCGACAGCTGTTATTAAAAACCTTCGACGACAATTTGCAGAACAGCAACCTGGTGCTCGTGTTTTAGTAGAGACGCCGATGCGGACCAAGTGGAAAACTTCTGCAACGGTACTTTGGATCGTACAGGATAGTTTGACGTCTTGGCCAACTCGACAGCGATGTTGTCCTTGACAGCATCACGAACTCTCAAAACCGACGTGCAGAATCTGAAGTCGTTCATGTGGTGTACCTCAAGCCACTTCATGGGCATTTATTAACCTAAAAACTGCATTATTTGTTGTTGCTTCTCTGTTATCATGCTGTATTGCTTGTACCTATTTATTATTCCACCTTATTGTTATTTTTATTGTTCATGCATTTTTTCCCTGTGTTCTGTTCGAAGCATTGGGACGATGATTTCTCAGAGAGGATCAATACCCCACGCGTTTCTTTTTTCACATTTTTTTTATTCGGTTTCCCCACACATAGCCTTGGTAAGAATGCTCAGTGCAAACTGCCCCTTACTGTTCGAGAAGGTTCGTGATCATTGTAGATCATTCTGTCAACCCTTTGTAGTCTATTGTTGGGCAGCGCCCGACAGCAAGACGGCCGCAGCAATCCGCCGTCGAGAACCGACCGACAAGAGTGTTTGTGATGTAAACTTTGTGGTTTTCTCCCAGCAAGTCATGCTCATTTCGTCAAACACATAAAGCGTTATCTTTTGAGGAATCAGTTTATTTGTTGAGGTTTACTTTTCTTTACACTAGGGTGCAGCACTATGTTCATAACGAAGCCTAAAGCGTACCCACTCACGCCTGGTTCGCTAAAAAGCATAGCCACGTTTTCACAGCATGTGTTTTGCGGTGCTTTTAACGAAAGCAACGATGACTTTAGTGAGAATGAGAATTACGTGCCTCCACCAGACAGTGATTGGACAGAAGTGAGCGACTAAGACGACGACGGTGACGGAGACAATACCGCTGTTGACAGTTGTAGTGTTCCTACTCAAAAGAACGGAACAGCATTATAGCTTCAGTGTGAAACTGAAGTCCATCTTAATCTGCTTTATTTCTAACTTCATCCTTCTTTTCTTTCCTGCCCCCCAGCTTTGGTCACACAGTAAGGACCGTAAAATTTGGCACTGTCATCTCTTAGTCCTTTCCTATCTAGTGGGAGGTCGGTGACTTGAATGTCTGGCATGTCTGCTCGATGCTTCTTGTCAAAATTCTTTTTCATTAGTTTTCGGTATCTCTCCTCCTGTGATTTTTCTTGCCTCTCCTCAACGATCGTGATGTTTTCCAAGAGTCCAAACTCACGGTTTGCCTGCAGAATAGGGGTTTCTCCTGAAGAAGCATACTGTGGACAGCACCCCAATCCACTTGTATAAGATAGATTATGATGTTTCACGGCGGCTTCCGAAGAATATTTCCATCCATCAGGAAAATTATCGTACATCTTGATGTACTGTCTCACGTCCCGTATGGCATGTTCTGCCAACCCGTTCGCTGCAGGATGGTATGGGGCACAGAAGTTGATCGATATATTGTGATCCCGAGCCCATCTTGCTAGCTTTTCGCTCTTAAACGCAGCTCTGTTATCGCATACAATTGACCTCGTAGTCTTAAAGATGTCTCTTTAGAGAAGGGTTATGACGCTATTTGCCTCTTTTTTTCCTGCGCATGCAGCGACCAATTTCGTGCATTCATCTATGGTTAGAAGAAAAGCTTGCGTTTTCTTGACTACTTCCCGTTTCTTATTTAGTTCAGCGAAATCCAGGTGAACTACTTCGAAAGGCACGTTCGAGTGGCAAGGTAGTATTATAGCATCCATAGGCTGTTTATACTTGACTTTGTATACTTGACACACCTGGCAGGAACAAACGTACTGACTGATGTCTTTCTTCATGTTAGGCCATGTAAATCTCTTGACCAATTTGTTGTAGGTGCGCCAAAATCCGTTGTGTCCTCCAGATTCTGGGCTATCGTGGTACAAATAAAAAACTCTGGAAACAAGTGTTGGTGGGAGTTGATACCGACCTTCAATAAAAAACAGGTGTTCGAAGCCTTCCCACAGCTTCACTTCATTGATTTATTCAGATTTTTCCGTGTTGCTTCGTACCATCAACCTTGATAGAGCATCTACATATGTCTTGTTTCTTGCTACGGCCTTGACTAGAACCACATCATCCCAGTATACGTTGATCTTTAATATCTTTATGTCTAGTCTTGATAGCATAAAGTCGTACGTCACGTCCTCTACCACCAACACTTCGCTCTCTATTTTCTGGCCCTGGAAATCGATGTTTACAAAGACCCACTGATCATGTAACATTACTTTTCCATCATAGCCTTGTACACGTAGGACTCTCCCACTATGCACCTGACGTGCATCCACCATCTTGGCATTTATAATAGGCACAGATGCACCGCTGTCTACAAGAGCCATCATCAGCTTGTTTCCTACTTTGATGAGAATGTGAAGTAGACTAGAGCAACTTAAATAAACAGTCTAATTTGGAGTCATCGGGCGGGACTGATCACTCTCACTTATCAGTTTCTTTTCTGCCGAATCCTCCTGAGCTTCAGAGTCGATATTCACTCGACCTCTTGGAGCACGCCAGGTCAAGTTATCCGTGCTACTTGCGAGGTGGCTCAGTTCTCGCTGCTCGCGACTTGACCAGTCCGCTTTACTCTCTTTGAAACAGCTTCTCGAATTAGCGGTTACGCTTGTTTCCGATGTTGATGGTATGTTCTGAAAACACTCCAAGAGGTCATCAAGAGTTTTTGGTGACCATATTTGCACCTTCTTCAAGACTTCAGTGTGTAATCCATGCAATATTAAGGCTACTACGGCCATAGATGGAAGCAAAGGCCCAGCTAGCTTTAAAAGATGGCGTTTCTCGAAGAAGTACTCAACAAAAGAGCTTTGCTTGGACTTGAAATTAAGTGCTGTACTTCATCTAGGTACTGGATTGCTTTTAAATGCGGTCAAAAGTTTCTTCTTCCACTCACTCCAAGAGTCGCCACTGTATTCCCGAATGCATATTTCATACCACTTGAGCGCAACACCTCTCAAGTAAACACGCATGTTAGTGATTTTATTCTCATCAGAGAGCCACCTGTTTTTTTCAGCGGCATATTCATAGAACTAAAGCCAACTTTCTGAACTTGAAGACATACCGTCGAAGGCATCAGGCTCTACTAATTTAGGCACCGGTTTCTCAGCATTTAGAGAGCTTATTAGGGTTGTCATTATTTGGTTCTGTTGCACAATCTGTTCATGTTGCAGCTGAAGAGCTTTCAAAACGAGGCTCACCTCTCTTCTGTTGAAGACCGTGATCCTGAGTCTCTTCGACGCGCTGGCTCAAAAACTAGGTTGTAGAAGGTCGCCACACGCAAGTTCACCTTTACAGCACCTTTCCTTCGTAGTTCAGTAGCGTCCACAGCTGCCTTTCCCACAACCAGATTCACAAATTCTTCCGAGCAGAGCTCACGAGGTAGGTCCACCGCTGCTTCATCTTGAACTTGTGTAACATTCGCCCAGCTTGCCACGCTCTTTTGTTTGGCTTTCTTTTTGTTCTTGCCACCCTCTGATTGGTTCGACAGCGCATAAAAAGCGCGTCGCTGAGTGAATAAAGAATGTTTGTCTCCTGGCACTGCTTGCGTCGTCTGTTCCTCAGCTCCCGCCGGTCGTTTCAGACGCCGAATATGTAACAGCTGGTGGCAGCGGTGGGATCTGAACCCCCGCCTTCGAAGAGACTGGTGAAGCCCTTTGTCGAACGCACGGAGACGCTGTGCATCGTCTTAAACGAACCAGAGGAAATAAATGTTCCAGTCCCTCAAGTGCCGACCCCTTGTTCTTCCCCGTCAACTGAAGACATATTTGAGTCTGTAGCTACACAAGCATCTTTAACAGTTGAACAAAAAAAGCAGTTGAAAATGCTTATTAGCAACTTCAGCGATTTGTTCAGCCCCCACCCCGGCAGAACAAACCTTGTTGAACACGACATCGAGTTGACATCTGACCAACCCTGCAAACCAGGATGCACAGATTTTCACCCCGTCATAAGAAGCTGTTGAATGATTGCGTTCAAAACATGTTGGCCCTGGGTCTAACCGTGCCGGGGGAGAGCGAACACGTGTCACCAATGTTTATCGTAGAAAGTCCTGGCAAAAAACCCCGACCATACATTGAATATCGAAAATTGAATGCGATTACAAAGACCAAGTTGTTTCCCATTCCTAATGTCGAAGCCCTGTTCCGTTTCCGCAGCACAGTATGTTCCCACGTTGGATCTAGTCCGCGGCTTCTGGCAAGTGCCACTCACGGAAAACGCCTGCCAGCTAGCCACTTTTATGACTCCGATAGGCACTTATCGCCCACTTGTGCTGACTTTTGGTCTCAAGAACGCACCATTCGTATTTTCAAAACTAATGAATCAAGTGCTTGCAGGCACAGAGTCATTTGCTGTTTCCTACCTCGATGACATCACGGTATTCTCGAACACTTGGCAACAGCATTTAGAACATTTACAAGAGGTTTTCCTTCGACTACGTAAAGCAGGCTTAACTCTGAAAATGACTAAATGTCGTCTTGCGAACACCCCCGTCCACTACTTGGGGCACGTTGTTTGCCAAGGAAAGCGACATCCTTCCGAACTAAAAGTTGACGCAATCACTAGCTTTCCTTTGCCGAAAACAAAGACCGACATGCGTTCATTTTTGGGTTTAGCTGAATACTACAGAAGCTATATTCCTCACTTTGCAAATATAGCTAGTCCCCTCACAGACGCTCTCCGCAAGACCGAACCAACTACAGTGCATTGGGATATGGCTCGAAAGGCAGCGTTTGCAGAGATCAAAAATATTCTTGTCAGCCAACCGGTTCTCGCGGCACCAGATTACTCCATCTCTTTCCTAGTTCAATGCGACGCCAGTGAACGCGGGATGGGCGTCATTCTAAGTCAAGTGAACGAAAAAGGCGAGGAACACCCTGTTATCTACGCCAGTAGAAAGCTCACGTCTCGTGAGCAGGCATACAGCACAATGGAAAAAGAATGCGCCTGCTTGGTGTGGGCCCTCAAAAAGCTCTCGTGTTATCTGAAAGGGTCTTCCTTTGTTTTCGAAACCGATCACTCCCCTTTGGTGTGGCTCAACCAGATGTCAAACGAAAATGGCCGCTTGATGAGGAGAAGCCTCGCACTCCAACAATTTGATTTCACAGTGCGGCACAAGAAAGGCAAACACCATGCAAATGCTGACTTCCTCAGCCCCACTCCCTAGTGTTTCTTTTTCTCTCCCTCCCATTGTGTGTGCATGCATTTCGGCGCAGGCTTCTCCATTGTAGTTTTGGTTTCGTGTTATCTGCTCCCGGTGAATTCAGCCGTCGGGCTTTCCCAAACTTGGGCGTCAGGTTGCTCCTGACGTAGTTACGGTGCTCCTGCCGCTAGTTCACTAAGCTGTTTCAGATCCCTTCATGCCGCCTGACGAGTGCAACTCTGCGCAAGGTGTCTTCTGCCAGCTCCTTCTCGCTACATGCGTGGCATCCGAGCACCAATCGGCGACCGAAGCCCGTTCTCATGATCGCTTTCTCCTGGGAGCCCCAAAAACCATGCATCCCGTCGTCTTCACCCGTGTCAAGCATATGTGAACGTGTGAAACGTGCGGTCAGCGCCGTGCTTGGACAGACTTGCCTCGAATGTTGGCCACCCGTTCCTACCTTCAGTTGTTCAAGACGCGTCATCCTCTTGAACGCCTTCCGACATGGGTAGCCTTGGCCGAGTTGTAACATTCGCCCAGCTTCCCATGCTCTTTCATTTGGCTTTTTTTTTGTTTTGTTTTTGTCACCCTCTGATTCGTTCGACAGCGCATAAAAAGCGCGTCGCTGAGTGAATAAAACGCCTTTGCCTCCTGGCACTGCTTGCGTTGTCTGTTCCTCGGCTCCCGTCAGTCGTTTCAGACGCCGAATATGTAACACTTGGTACTTCGAAAAGATGATCTTGTCCGTGGAGGTCTCATCAACGAAGAATGTCACCCACATGTTGGATTCAATGGCCACCTGCGCCAAAATAATGTAGTGTTCCTACTTAAAAGAACGGAACAGCACTATAGCTTCAGTATGAAACTGGCATCCATCTTAATCTGCTTTATTCCTAACTTCATCCTTCTGGCTTTCGTGCTTCTTCTTCTCCTGTCCCAAGGCTCATAGCGCTTCAACAGTGACGCACAGGAGAACACACAACCCTGCCTGGCACCCAAGAGAATGCTTTGAGCGGTATCATGCACTATAGCAAACAACACTAAAGCAGTTGCATGCAGAATGAAAAAGCAAGAATAAAGATCCTGTGAGGTTTTTTAGCACGGCTTGTGTTTTTCCAACGACACCAGAAACTGGCAAACTTGTTTCGCACCAGTAGAGCCGGAAAGTGGATAGAAGTCTTGGACCGAAAAAAGTTTAATTATCTGCAAGATGCAAACAATCGAGATTATTCCAAAGCTTGTGCGAAGACCAGTGATGATGTGCAAAGACCAGTGAGACTAACATTGCTTCTAGACATCGTCATCCCTTCCCCTGCAGTACTGACCAGTGAATGTGCCATGGACGCTATCACTCAGGCCGCTCACGCACGCGGAATCACCCGTACTCGCCTTCTGACCTCTCAAGAGAAGCAATGGCGTTTGTATAATCAACGACACTGCGACGTACACTTTTCGCCCGGTTCTTTAGTCCTGCTCTGGTCTCTAACCCGTCGAGCTGGCTTTTGAGAAAAATTGCTTACTCACTACACAGGTCCATACCAAGTCCTTTGTGTGGTTACTACTCTGACATATAAAATTGGTCCTGTCGCCCCGTCGCATTCATGTGCCCCCCGGGCTACTGCTATTGTACATGTTACACGCTTGGAGCCCTACTACTCTCCCAGTGACGTTGACATTTAGATGTGCCGAGACGGCGCTTCTGCCGCTGGGGATTATGCTACGTGCATGCATTATGCACATTGATATTCTGGGCGGCGACGTGCGTGTGTGCCTTAGGAGGAAGACGAAGGGTTGCCTCTGCTCGATCGATGGTGAACCGGTCATGCCATTACTGCTGGTTTTAAATACATCTCATCCGCAGCCTTGTCGATATGGCATCGCGTCTTATCCATAACAATATTTATACTGTGACACTCTTTTAAATTGTGTACTATCCCGACAACAATAAAACGAAAACAACTTTTGACCATTGCTAAATGACAATATGGTTGTTTTAATGCAACTGATGTTCATTTGCTATGTTGTGCACCAGGTGCTGAAAAGAAGCAGTGATTGTGAACGACGGTGATCTTCTTCAGAATTAATAGGGTCACACACTACGCAATCATCAGCATCGAGTCTTACTGTGATAAGGTACAAAGTTAGGCAAATCATAAATATTAATTAAAAATAATAAAAGGGTCTAGAACAGATATCTGAGGATTGCCTCGTCTTACGTCAACAAGGGATAATTACAATGAATTGAAATAACCAAATTGTGAGCTATATTGAAGCAAAAGGGCAATGCGAGAAAGGAGGAGAATCATTGCGTGTGGTATCTAATTTCACTAACAAGTTATAAATGAAGAACAGAGTCAAAAGCAGTAAAGAAGTCAATAAAAATTGCATCTATTTGATTTCCTGTATCCAGGTTGAAGGTAACATCATGAACGATATTGACTAATTGTGTAACACTACTGTAGCCACGGTGGAACACGTGCTGAGCTATGGTTCACATGGAAAGTGCTCAGCTTCCTGGACATAAGCATGCAGGTTACAATACAGAAAGCATGCAGCTCAGATTTTAAGCTGGTAAATGCCAAAAGTACCATTCACATGCATAAAAGCAAGCAAAATGTATAAATTTCTGTTTATGAACAAGTAATCATGAAGCAGGTTTTACTCCTCTTAAAGGGACTGAAAACAGTCCAGAACATGAAATGACTCAACTCCACTGTTGAAAAGATTGTCCGTCGCATTGACTCTAACCCTGTTGTTTTCAAGAGAGGTAGATTTATACTCTTATTTCGTCACTAAAAGCCGTGAATAATTATCTGTGGCACCTTTGGCAGCAAAAACATCAATGATCCGATGTACCTGGCCACGTGAACGTTGACCATTGTTTGGGACAACAAATTTTTGTTAGTATTAAAATACTGTTGGTTTCCGTATATTTAAAGACATTACGCTGTAAATACGTACCTATAGACCTGCGTTAGAAGTATGCATTAAAGCGGAGCTAGCTCCCCGTGACGTAATAATCCTATGCTCGTCAGAAAGCCTTGAACAACGTTTCAGCGTGCTTAAGCAAACGTGCAAGCAGTTTTCAGGTCGATAAGATTTTGGAGCGACATAGCCTTGCTACCCGCACTTCATCTCGGGAATCAAGCATATTGCTACCTGTTGTGTCCGTGCATATGTGTAGTGACGTTTTGGGTGACCTGGCTTGCCTCACCTATCAAAAGAGTAAAGACGCTGGGACAAGAAGCTGCCCATGACACAGGCGCAGGCAACCTTGGGTGCAGGCGCATGCAATGCGATGCAAATAGGGAAGCTGTATAATGCCACATTATCTCATTGTATATGCTGACTACTTTTAAAAAACAGTTGAAATGCTTAATTTAAAGGTAGTTATGCATAGTTAAGGGAACTCCTGCGAAAGCAGAGCAACTTTCAGAAATCATGAGAAGAACTGAAAGTTGCTGATCCCTTCTTGCCTTGCTGAGGGAAGGTTTAAGGCATCTTAGTTTAGAGCCTTTGGCATTGAAAAATACTACTAGCGAATCGGGTCAGGCTCATACAAGCAGTGTTCTTTCTTGTTTTCCTCAGTTGCCTCTGTGAAACCTACTGCTGGACACTAGCTCGGAGATTCTGTGTTTAAATGGAGAAAGAAGCATCAGTTCGTGAATAACAGTGTGTGACATAGCATGATTAGAATCAATGAAATGTAGTCTAATCCAAGTACACCACACTTCTCACAAATGCACAGTTTGCTGCATGCTTATAGACCTGAAGTGGAGGACTCGGTATAAATTTACGAAATCGTTTCTGTAATCATTGGATGGCTGCGTTAAATGACTGCCAGCCCTCTTCATCACACAAAACATGAAGGGAGTCAGATACAAAGGGGGGGGGGGGGGGGGGGGGTTATGCTTCTAGGGCTAAAACTGTAAACCTTGAATAAATAAGCGCGGTTGCGTCTTGTCTCGGAGATCAGTATATGGTTCATACTTTTGTAACCACTGTACTTGCTACGCTCTCTGCATTAAAGTGACTGACAGCATGAAAGTTACTTTGCTCGCTGAAGCCACTATTATCTTATGTTAGCATTCAGAATGATGCCTCATTCGATCCCAAAGCCTCACTCCATGTACCATCGCGATATACCGCTATGCGACCTCGCGGCCAAAACCGAGTTCCTTTTTAAAGAGCCACTCACCAGGCCCCACACCAAATTTTAGTTAGTGAAAGTTCTTGGGTGTTCAATGAGGAACATTTTGCCACAAAAATTTTATGAATCGGTTCATCACGAGTGGAGAAAAGGGGTTTTTTGAAACGGCGCAAAACGAGGATGAGGGGAGGAGAGCTCGAAACTCTTGCCGCTCCTCTGCGTAGCTTTTGCAAGCCAAATCTCTTCCTCATCCTCTCAGGCATCCGACCAAGAGGTCACGTGCGCATGACGTGCCCCAACAAGCCCAGCCCCCGTGCACGCGAGCGGCGTTGCTTTGTTGACCAGCATTATTTTGTGGTCTTCTGCCTGTTTTTACAGGATGGTTTGGAAACCCTGGCTTAGATGCGGTAGAATAGATGAGTACAATAAGTGCGCGAACGCACAGGAGCGTTCCACGACGGTCGTCTGCTCTATGCGCTGACTGCGAGGACACGAACGCATGGGGAACGCCAACACATTAGCCCCGCATCTCGTTGCAATTCGCGGGAGAAAAAAAAGGAAAAAAGACGCTTACATTCCCTTATTACACCTTGTTACTTATCTAGTTTTATTGATCTCTTCAAGCAACAATTACATAAACCACGCATGCCGTATAAAATAATTTTCGCCATGTCACGTGCCACTGTTTTCCGTGGCAGAGCAGAGTCCTCTACGTAGAGGACCAACGTCTCTGCATTGTCGTGTACGTAGGGCCATTCATAGGCGCACGTCATGCTTTCATTCTCTGGGCACGCGCCGGCATAAGGGAGGTGAAGCAGCGTTCATCTTGAAATTTGACCCATTTCTGCGACACGTAGCGATATAAACTTTGGCAGGCGTTATCATGAACGCCTCGTCTATGCAGTGTACTTGTCAGCTCAAAATTGTCAAACCTGGTGAGTGGCCCTTTAAATCTTATGATAAATGTGATGACATACTTGAAGAAAGAGCTTGTAATTCTGTTTGCGTTGCAGTTGTTGATAGAATTTTCCCTTGATTTGCTTGGGATGCTTCACTGCGGGTATGTACTCGCACTTGAACCGATTTATGAGTAATGTGGTTCGATTCACATGCTGGCTCTGGTGATGTTTCCACAGCTTGTCCCTCCTCACAAACCAGACCTGGTGCTGCGCCATGTAACGGTTCTGCTGTAAAGTCATCCTGAAATAAATTTGTATATGTTGTCGAAAGTTAAAATGCAAAATATTATTCCCAAGAAAAGAAATCAAAGTGCTCTTACAAGATCTCTTTCAATAGATTGTCTTGGTTTTGGCGTGAGTGGAATGGTTGTGCCTCCAGAAAGCAACCACCCAAGAATATCAAATGGTGCACGAAAACATGAGTTAGAGATGTATACACCAAAAAATAGGTACTCATCACAAAAACTAAAATGCACTCTTAATACACAACGTGAAATATTTATTTGAATTCATGAAAAAAGTAAACAGCAATGCGGCTACACCACTAGTCACTGTCATAAAAAGAAGACGACAGCGTCCATCCGTTAATGTGGGGACGACAAAACAACAGTACCCCTTTTCTGAACACATATCATTACCCCCCCTCCGAGAAGACAGAACTTGCACACTGCCCCAGCAGGCAAAAGGTACTTAGTATACTGAGCCTGCTTTTAGTATATCAACATCTACCATTTACTCCAGAGTAGCTAACATTGTTAGCCTTTTATAGGTTGACCTTTATTCTTGACACAGTGATGTAAAAAACAGCTTTGGTACAGTGATATAAACTACAAAAAAATAGTACCAAACAAATCTCATTGAAATCAATCTAGTAGTTTACTGAAAAAAGTGGGACGTATATGTCCGATTATCTTGCGAGAGTGTTTTGAAAAAGTGCGAAAACACTGTCGTACTGCCTCATGAAGGCACCATGTCGCAATTGCTTCAACGGATATATGGAATGAAAGAAAGCAAGGGGCACACAGTATCGCTTCTCAAGTTGTCAAGAGGGAAATCGTGTGGACCTGATTTTTATCACGCAACACCAGCTGCGGTGTAAGCCTGATTCATACCGAACACTCTGTTCTGTTCCTGTAAAGCTTACTTCACCAGCAACAAACATATTTTTTATCATTACTTGACTGCCTTACTTTTGCTGTAAATACTGTTGAGCACAGCTGTTGCCCCTGAACATGTGCCTTAATATCTGCAAATGCAGTGAGGGATGAGCGGGGCGATTTCAAGGGGGGCTGTCCGAGTGAAGTGGTCGGTTAAGTTATTGCGCAAATTTACATAAGACCTGTGATGATTGGAAGCTAAAATGACCTCTCAAGAAAACCAGAAGAAGAGGAAATCATCCAGCATTCTTATTGGTAGGTTCGATCTATCTGAAGAAGAGAAAAATTCAGAATATATAATGAAACACTTACCGAACATTAACACTTCTGTAACACTACTACTGCCCTTTAAAAGCATGGTAAGAGAAATTTCCTTGAAACTATGAGCACATAAGTAAAATATTGCCACACATTTTTTATTTTCACACTCGTTTCATTCAGTTTTCGCCCACAAAGCCTGTCCAAAATGCCCAGCCCAAATTGCGCCTCACTGTTCGAGAAGGCTCACAATTATTATAGATCGCAGTGTCAAGAATTCATGCAAGACGCAAACATTCGAGAGTATTCTAGAGATTGCGCAACGACCAGTGATAAGGCTTGAATATTTGACGGCACATGTTTAAATGCTCACGCGCTTCGCCGCTTGTCAGTTGATTAACAGCCGACACTCAGTTTGCTGCTGTCAGTGTCAGTGTGTATCGCTGCAATCAGACTTTTCATTGACCGGCCACAAGTACGGTCAAATAAGCAGTTTGATCTTCAAACTACAGTCTGCTCCTTTTGTCAACGTCACAACACCGTGACAATATCAATGATCTAGCACTGTGCAAAGTGGGATGGGTGATATGGGATAAAATGTTTTCTCAAGACTTTTCTAAAAAGTAGGACATAAGTGTCCCACTGTCCCACGAATGGTTAACAGTAGATCCCAGTCTGGGGTAGTCAAATTTCAGTGCCTTCCTCATGGGGTGCCTAATGCACCATCTTATATTTCAGGTGATGATGGACAAGGAGCTTCAAGGCCTTCTACACGTGAGATGTCACACTGACAATGTGATTATGATAGGGTCTGAAATGGCCAGGAAACGCTAGAATGTGGCCGGCAAAGATTGAGCGAATATAATGCACAACATCGATAAGTGGCTATTCTTTCAGAAATCTGCAACATATCTGGGTGGCAAGGTCACTGAAGAAGGCAATCACCCTATACACGCAAAGAAGGGGGCAATCTTGCAAACCACTGAGCCCATAACAGATACAGAGCTCAAGCCGAATTCGTGAGGGTAAAATTTTGAGTTTACAATTTTTCAAGAACACTTTGACAGTGGTGGAGCAATTCTATAAACTACTGAAGAAAGATGAAAAATGGAATGGAGCAAAACATATAAAGTTAAGAAAGACCTGCTGACAAGCAATGAAGTCCTGATTTTCTGACTTCAAGAAACCACTCACAATGGCTTCTGTTGTGTTATTCTACCGTTTCGTTCCCGTGATTTCTCACGTTAGCTAAGTGCATATCGCGTGAATCTCGTTCAACAAACAAATTGCATATTCCATGCCAATTTTGGTACATAATCTGTAGAACGAGTGACACTAAAGCACTCAGATGTGGCTGGCTAGAAACAATCAAAAGAAACAGTCAAAGTGTATTTGGATCAACAATAAACGTATCGCAATTACAATAACTTCCTCTGCTTTCCATGAGGATTACGTATGTCGTAACCTCCATGCAATGTGTAATACAGCTTCACTGGTCGTGCAGCTTCAGACAATGACATAGCCTCACAAAAGTTTTGGAGCACAGCTCTTAGCTGCCCGTTCTTGCCTTGAGTGGCGTTGCCAGCATAATCAATGAAGCGAAGAAGAGTTAAAAAAAGAATGAGACCAGAGCGCAGCCAGCCACTGATGTTAGTGTCTGCAATGCTTCAAGCCTGCTCGCTCTTTTTTTTGGCAGTGCAACGCATGCCACTACCACACGGGCATGAGAAAGTGGTTTGACATGCAAGGTGTGGAAGACAAAGACATGCGAGGTCGAAGGGCCACTTTGTGCACTGAATGCTCCAGCACCGTCGTTCAGTCGCCAATAACACCATCATTAAGGCACGTGGGGATAGTACCCACTGATCCATATGTGGAAATAAAGGGCTGCATGAACGGCGGCCTGTATGCGGCCATTGTTGTGAAATGCACGCATGTGCTGCTTTTTTTCTAGTTAGCAAAACATTTCCACCTCAACTCATTGGAAAATCAAAAACACTCAATAACTGCACCCGGCATTCACATTGGGCAGTATCGTAGTGGTCAGTGAGCCCGACCACACCCACTGCATGGCAAAGGCCTCATGCATGGTCCTCCATTTGATCTGGTTCTGTGCTCGCTGCTGCCACATTACACCCACAAACTTCCTAATCTAATCTGCCTACCTGACATTTACTTAACTTTTTTGAAATCCAATCGACTACTTTCAATGACCAGTAGTTACACGCTATGTGCATTGCCCACGTCCATTTCTTCTTCATGACTTCATCTATGATGTCCTCAAAACCCATTTTCTTCCCAAGCCAGTTAGCTCTTTTCCTCTCTCTCAAGGTTACATCTATCATTTTTCATTTCTACTGCTCAGTGCATCCTTAATTTAAGGTGAACACCCTTTGTAAGTTTTCTCTTTGAACTCCCTTTGCCAGTCTGCTCTGCAGTAAAGTACCAGTAAGATGCTGCTGTTATATACTTCCTTCCTCTGGGACAGGTAAACTACCATTCATGATTTGAGAATGCTTGCTGAATGTTCTCCAACCCATCCTTTTTTTCCTAGTTTTCTCTCTCATGGATCGGCTTCACAGTTATTGCCTGTCCTAAGCAGAGTTTCCTAAGTAAACGCTAGAGGGAACTCTGCTGCTAGTGTCTATGGGAGCTACAACGCACAGCGCTTCAGAGAGCATGGGAATGGTGGATAGTACACGGATTTGCATAAGCTTCGTACTTCTTCTGGCTTCGTGTGGGTTCATGTGGCTTGAAGCTGTTTCTTCACCAAAACAAAAACCAGCAAATGTTCATCGGTTGCACTCTACCACCTTATTTGTCAGGCTTACAATTCCAAATTGGCTCACAAAGCTCAAAAAGATTCGTTTTCGCTTTTTCCTTTGAAACAAAACTAAAACACAGCAATAATTGAAGCCACGTGTGGGATTCACCACCTGCAAGTACAAAAACTAGACAAATTCATGTACTACCCATTATTCCCGTGGTCGATTGATAAGGCTGTATGTACCTTTTAGATTGGGTGGTGGCGAACGCCACCTGGCCATAATACTTAGTGAACAAAAACTAGATTTATTATTATTTCTTTTTAAATAGTGAGGTTAGGGACTGATACTTTGCAGTGAAGAATTTAATTTTCACTCGCGCCTTCATTTTATTCACTATCAGATAACTTCCTTCTAGTTATATCTACCCGCCTAAAGTATATTTCGCCCTCTCTGTCCCTAAACCCCAGTGCTTTGAAAAACACTGCGCCATCATTCTGAACTATATGGTGAAGCCCTTTACAGAACATTATCAAGTGTTCAACAGTTTTCTCCTCCTCTCCACATGCACTGCATACAGTGTTTACCCCTTCGTATTTGGCACGATATGTCTTGGTTCGTAATACTCCCGTCCTGGCCTCAAACAGCAAAGAACTACACCGAGCATTATTATAGATCCTTTCCTTGGCAATTTCCTGCTTAAATGTGGGTTACATCTCTAGTGCGACTTCTCATACACGCATGTTCTCAACATGTCGGTCTCTGTTTTTTTTTTACCTTCATCTTAACCGATAGTTCTTTTTGGTTTCACCCCCTGCTGTTTTTTAACTATTTACCCGTCAATTTTCTAGTTCGCTTCCTCCATTTTGTATCGACATTCTTCATGTACAAGTAACTGAAAACCTTCCTAGCCCAACGCTCCTCTAAAGCGCTTCTCAAATTTTATCTTGCTGCTAGCTTCCCTGCCCTCAAATGATGTCCATCCCATATTACCTTGTACTCCATGATTTGGTGTATTCCCGTGAGCTTCTAAAGCAAGCCTATGTGTTCCATGTTGCTTAATTTCTAATCTTGCTTGAACCTCTGACCTCATGCACAAAGCCGCATTGCCAAACATCAGACCAGGAACCATGGCTTCTGTCCAAATCTCTCTCACATCATACCTATTGTAATTCCAAAGTGCCCCATTTTTTATCACTATTGCATTCTAGTAAATTTTAGTTGTTAGATATATTTCGTGTTCCCTTACGTACTTGGTCCCATTGCTTATCCATACGACCAGTTATCTGTATTTATCCGTTATCTGTAGTGTGACATCCTGTATCCTAAGCTCACTTACTTCATTACCATTAAAAATCATGACTGCTGATTTTTCCTTACTGAATCTGAAATCTAACCTATCTCTCTCATTACTCAAAACCCCAAAGTAGCGGAGCAAGTAGCTATAGCTATAGCTATGCTCGACAGCAAACGGGAATTCATCTACAGCGACTCCACGCCGGCCATCAAAGCCTTCAAACGCGGAGTCATCTCCGACCAGGCGTTACGTATCCTGCGCAAAGCGGACGCGAGTGCCCTGAAGCACCACACTGTCCTCTGGTTCCCCGCCCATCTCGGCCAGGTGCCGGGTGCCCTATCCAACCTCAACGAGATCGCCCATGATGGAGCGCGCACACTTGCCGACCGCACCGCCACAGGGCAACCCCATCTTGCTGAGTTAGATACCAATCGGGATGCACCCATTACGTAGAATGACATAACAAAGCACTTTTACCTCGAACACCGCATTTTTTTCACCCCCCCCCCCATCCAAAACTTAACTGACCGCAGGCATTAACCCTACGCCTATTACAGACACACACGTACCCAAACCTTGCCACAATTCACGTTTATTATCCTCATGCATACCCCAGCGACACATGCCCATCATGTGGACACACAGCGACACTCGCACACATGCTCTGGGAGTGTAGAACAACTCCTCCCAACTCTACTTCAAGCAAGTGGGAGAGGTCCCTCAGGAGCTCACTTCTCGCCGACCAGCAATGGGCCGTCCAGCAGGCCCACGAAGCGGCCGCCAGGTACTACCTGGCTGCCGCTTAACAGTGACCACTGATGTCACTGTTATAGGCCAGTAGCTGTTTATGTCAGCTTTGTCCCCCTTTCCTTTATATATCATGCTCATCCTGCTAAGTTTCCGTCCATCAAAGACTTCACCATCGATTATTCCTTTGCTTGCTGCCTCTCTCAAAGTCTGCTTAGACCGGCGACCCGATTCCTTTTTCAGCATAATTGGAATGCCATCTCGGCCTGTTGATGTACTACTAGGAACCCTCTTCTCAGCTTTTTGCCACTCTGGTTGTGAAAATGGAGCCATTGCACCAATTGATTCATCCTTGTCTATTGTGGTGCATAAAGCACTTCTTTGTTGAAATTTTTCTGTCACCCTTGTTCTTATATATCCAATAGCTTCATCCCCTTCTAGCCTAGCACCTTGAGCTGTAGTTGTAAACCTCTGCTGTAGGCTCGTCTTATTTCTTAGGGAGTTTAGTTGGTTCCAAAATTTTGCAGCTGCCTTTCTATCTTTTTTATGTACTTCTGCCAGCCACTGAGCTCCCTTTCTTCTAATCTTTTCAGTGATCAGAAGGGATGCTTCCCTTCTACAGCATAGAAAGATATTTCATTTTCTTTCAACATCATCTGTTGGTTCACCCCTCTGCTTAGCATGTCTGTGTTCTTTATAACTTCTTCATCCCACGAACTTTTGAGTTTGTGTCTCCTTTTCCAGGGCAACTTGTCATGTGCCTTAGCAAGCTCTAGCTCAAACAGTCTAAATAAATTTGTGTACCTCCACACCATTTTACTATCCTCAGTGATTGCTTTCTCAATTTGTTTAGTAGCCATTTCCATTTGCCTTTCTGAATAAAAATTTTCTCTGTAGTTGCTCATCTTGTCTCCTACCCACTTTCATTGTTCTTCCAAAACTTAGCTTGATACGGTTGTGATCACTATCCAGACTATCCAGGGTAGTGATCACAAACGATCGCAGTGCCAGAGCTCCCTCTAGTTAATTTTAAGAAACTCTATGGTTCTAAGTAGATGTATTCCTGTAAAACTTCCAGTGTCTCGTTAACTATTGCAAAGTGCTGTTCTCTAGCGATATTGTTGCATATTAGTATTCTGCATATTAACATTCAGATCTACTTTTCTGCTTTCCTTGTCCAATACAGTAATCACGAGTTGTTAATCCCGAAAAACTCATCAAGACAATGTCATCAGTGAATCGAAGGTTACTGAAGTACTCCATTAACACATCATAATTAGCTCTTCCTAATCTAGGACCCTGAAAACATCCAGTAAACACGCAGTGAATAGCAATAGAGAGACCATGTATCTACCTTACTGAGATTGTGTTGCTTCTTTGCAAAAAAACACATACCCCTCCCCCGCCAGCTCCAACGTTCAAAATCTTACTTCATCTTCTGGACTCTTCAATAATGCTGCTCTCGGCGCCTCCGATGCACTCTGTTCATTAACGAAGATAGATGCCACCACGCAGGGCCTTAATCGAGCATGTTTTAGCGGAGTTCCCATTACACGTATTAACGATAACCACTGGTGGTAGTTGCCGCCACCAAACTTTCGGACAGAGAACTGTGGTTCTCGAAAGCTTGAAATTCCTTGCTTTCACAGCAGCAATCAACTGATCAGCTTGTTCTCTCTTAAGTTAGAAGTTGTGATACATGCTTTCGGCTGCAGGTGCTTCTTCAGCCGTACGCAGGGAAAAAAAAAGGTCCGGCACGGTGATAGACAAGGTTCTCCGTCCAGTCACAGCTCTCTGAAGAGCGAACTATGAAAGTAGAGTGGGCAGGTTGAGTATTCAGGACAAGAAGGGCAACTAACGCGAAAAACCAGCACACAGTGACAGTGCGAGCTCTTGGTACGTGACTTCTCTACCGTGGATCGGCATAAACTAAGTACACCCATTTGCGTTTAATGGGCGCTGCCATCTTGAAGACATTTTTCAGGTTCTTTGCAATTATGAGTGCCGCTAAAATACGCTTCATACAGCTAGAAAGCACTAGTCGGCACCCAATCTAAAAAGTACAGTCATATTATCTTATACATTTATCCTGGGTATGGTGGCTAGAAGGAGCCACCCACGGAGGAAGGAAAAGAGCCACCATATCCTGGGTTTCGCTTCTGTTTTCACATTTGGCTCTGGTACTGTTCATTGTAATCATCTAAACCCTTAACAGAAGAAAGTGTATCTTGTAGTTTTCGCGCGAACGAATTTTTAATGGAAGATAAAAGTTATCGGCGCCCCATGGCGTTGTGAAACGTTTTGTGCAGAAATGTTTCTATAACCTGTTGAGTTGCCATTTTAAAGGAGTGCGCCGGCCGTCGGTAGGGTGGCTAGAATTCTAGCCACCCTACCGTCGGTGCGCCGCCACTGACTTCTCCTTTCGGCGCAATCGACGTGTCCTTTAGGTACGATTAAACTTTTTTTCAGCAAACAGGCCTTTATTTGGCACCTTCCGTTCCCGGTAAATAGGCGGTCTTTTCGTAATTATGCCCACTAGGAAAACGCATCGCATTTGATTCACCAACCGCTTCAATTTAAAGGAGCACTGACATCAAATTTCAAGATCGAGATGCGTCCATCATTCCATCACTTGGTATGCATAGGTGGTCTTGGCCAAATTTGAATGGCGTCTGTCGCGTCGAAGTTATTTCATTTCGATATGGTGGCATCTAGCCACCATAATTTCGACATCAAACAGCGTAGAAGAGCTAAGGAGAAAAAAAAATAGACTGCCTTGCGACATCGACGTTAGTAATATATGTTCGGTGTAGAGGTGTGCGTCGTAAGGTCGGCGTGCCGCTAGGTGTTCTGTGGCGCCGCCGCCGACAGTTTTTGCTACGCCACCGCCGCCAACGCGGTTAGTCGGCGCGCCATTTAAATAAGTAGTGGCGGCGGCTCCCTCGGAGCCGCAGCAAATTAGCTGGTGTTTGTCACAACAGTGACCCACTCAGTTGTTCTAATCAGTGTTTTTAAAATCTATTTATCACAGCCATGACATATTGCATATTTAGTAGACTACGAGGCACTATTTTGTTGAAAAGCCGATTGATTTTTCCCGTGCGTGCCGAACACCTGACGTTTTTTTTTTTCTTTCAGAACCAGCTTCTTGCTCTGAGGCTGACAGAAAAATCCACAGTTCATGTAGCTGAATGATATGGCACTGAATGCGTGCCAAAGTCATTGTTCTATTTATAAAGATGTCTTAAACTAACATATTTTGATTATTGTGACGTTTATTCGGCACTTTCGCGTTTTCTCAGCCGGAATGCTTGAGAATTAATTTTTGGACACTTTACAATAGACGTTTTTATATTCTGAAAGCGTATCGAAGAAACATAATTTAAATATTTTTCATGTTATCCAGTAAACGGTAACACACACACACACGTATATATATATATATATATATATATATATATATATATATATATATATATATATATATATATATATATATATATATATATATATATATATATATATATATATATCAAAACGTAGGCAAGCTGAAAAAAAACTTATTTAAATGGCGCGTCGGCGGCATAGCAGAAACTGTTGGCGGTGGCACGCCGACCCTACGGCGCACACCTCTACTAGGGTGGCTAGCATTCTAGCCACCCTACTTCTACACCGAACTACAGTGTACTAGAAGGGGGCAGTGGTGAGGCAGTAAATGCAGGAGAACGATCCTCAGGTCACGTGGTCATAAAGTCATGTGATCAAAGCGATAGCTCATCTAGGTACTTCTTCACCTATAGGAGCAGAGAGTGTGTCTATGGACGGTTTAGGTAAACCACAGAACATGCGGAACACGTACAATCGGGTGGTGTGTTATGGGTGTGTGTGAGAAGCATGAACGGGGTGGACGTGTGTCCACAGCTTCCGAGCTAGTAAAGTTGACTGATGATTGATTGATTTGTGGGGTTTAATGTTCCAAAACCACCATATGATTATGAGACGCCGTAGTGGAGGGCTCCGGAAATTTCGACCACCTGGGGTTCTTTAACGTGCACCCAAATCTGAGCACACGGGCCTACAACATTTCCGCCTCCATCGGAAATGCAGCCGCCGCAGCCGGGATTCGAACCCGCGACCTGCGGGTCAGCAGCCGTGTACGTTAGCCACTAGACCACAGCGGCAGGGCGAGCTAGTAAAGTTGCGTTAATTCGTTACCACATAAAGCGTGGCAGGCCGTCTCAACCACACGCCCTCATTAGCACTGAAACCGACTCTTGGGAAAGGAAATATAGGCAAGTGAGGTGTGAAAACGCAGTGTGAAGTGATAATTGTTGAGAAAGCGCCTATGAGCCAAAGGCACTGGCAACAGCTACGTTGGGGCATTTTAATTGGTCTCTCTATTGATGTGTGTCATGTGTGCTGACTCTACGTAGTTTCTGTGAATGGTTTGAGAAGTGTTTTGCGTTTTTTTCTCTTCTTGTATTGCATGCAGCTGCACACATTTTAAGTGTCCCGTAGAAGTGCTTGTACGCAAGAAGGGTAGCTTGGGCTTGTTCATGCACATATATAACGCAAGCGGAATAGCTCACATTGAGGCAGGGACGGTGTAAGCAAGTTGACACGAGAGCATGTGGTGTTTTGCTTGCTCCGTCGCTTTCTCAGTATGTGCTATTACGCTTGCTTGTGCTAGGTGTAAGTTTATTATTTATTTATTTATTTATTCATACTGCAATCCCTATTACAGAGATTTTAGCAGGGTGGTTACAGATATAATTTTCACAATGTTGGCACTCAAGATTGCATAAACCAAACAAACAAACAAAAAAATAGAACAGCATGATGTAAACAATCAGGTCAAATTTGCTGCAAACAACTCTAAGGACGGCTCCCTCACTTGGTTATTAGTTAATCCATTCCACTGAGGTATTGTACGAGGAAAAAAGGAATATTTGAAGCAGTTATTTCGGGACCGGAAAGGTGTTATTGTAAGTTGATGCCTTTGGCGGGTGGCGTGCCCAGAAGAAAAGGAAATGATGTTGGAAACATCAAGCTTATAATGCCCTTTAATTATTTGGTAAAGAAATTGTAGTCGTATTAAACGATTTATTTCGGTAACTGAAGGCTCATTGGCACGATGTAGGAGTTCAGTTATAGAGGTGTGTCCAAAGCTATTAAATATAAAGCGGACTGCCTTCTTCTGTACGTTTTCCAATTTAGTTATGTTAGCTTTAGTGAAGGGGTCCCAAACAATCACTCCATATTCTAACACTGGGCGAATGATAGTCCTGTACGCTAGAGTACGCACCGTGGAATTAGAATGTTTTAGAGCTCTTCGAAGGAAGAATAGTTTTCGGTTAGCGTTTGTAACTACGGAGTCAATATGTTTAGTCCAGCTAAGGTCATTGGTAATCCAAATGCCAAGATACTTAATGTTAGTTACCTCAGAAAGGGTGAAACTTGCGGTGGAATAATTAAATAGTAAGGGTTTTTTCTTGTGAGTTATTCGCGTAAATACTGTTTTATCGAAGTTAATTGACATCTGCCATAAATCACACCACTTCACAATGTTATAAAAGGCACTATTCAGAATGATTTTATCGGTTACATTGGATATTTCAGAATATATGACACAGTCATCTGCATACAACTTGATTTTTACAGGAACTTCATTCACAATATCATTGATAAAAATTAAAAACAAAAGGGGTCCAAGAACCGTACCCTGTGGGACGCCAGAGTCAATGGTTGCCTCTTCTGAACAGCATTCGTTAAAAACAACAAATTGTTTACGGTTTATAAGGTAGTCTGCTATCCATTTTATTAGGTGCGGATTTTTAAGTGTTTTCTCTAATTTAAAAAGTAATTTATTGTGTGAGACTTTGTCAAACGCTTTTGAAAAGTCCATAAAAATGGCGTCAGTTTGCGTCCCATTGTTAATTGAAGTTGCGAAATCGTGAATTGTCTCAACAAGTTGCGTACAGGTTGAATAGCCTTTTCTGAATCCGTGCTGGTGTTTTGTTAAGATATTATGCTTACTAAGAAACTCAGAGATATGCGTATGTATTATGTGTTCTATAAGTTTACAGGTATTTGACGTTAATGAAATAGGACGATAATTTGAGGTAAGTTGCTTTTTACCCGACTTATAAAGAGGCTTGACTCTGGCGGCCCTCCAATCATCTGGTACTCGACCTTCGTGTAGCGATATTGAAAATAAAACATACAGATATTTGGCGATCCACCCGGCATAACGCTTTAAAAATGCGTTTGAAATGCTATCCGATCCGGGTGTTTTTTTAACATTGAGTTTAAGTAGCAAGTTATTGGCAGATGCGGACATGTGCGATATATGTATTTTGCAGACGTGTGTAGTAGTAGCGCTGTGCAATAGAAAATGTCTAAGGTAGTGCATCTGATGATGCACAGACATAACAAGTGCTTCATGGCCAGTTTACTTTGAAGGACTTCATACGTTACGCCTTGCTCCCGATACAGTTTAACCAGTCGTTTACTGAGAAGCTTTATATGGACACTTAATTAAATGTTTACAATGAGCGACACTGCAAATCCAAAGCATACAGTAAAAATGTCACTTGAGTTGGTACAATCAGCGAGTGCAATGCTTTCATGCAGTAAACAATTCTGGTAGAAATGTCGGTAGTATAATTTCACAATTCCACTCTCTTTTACAGTGTAAGAATCAATAGAGCATGAGGTAAAAAAAAATCTTTGATTTTTTGAGCTAATGCTGGTCAGCGTGCCATAGAATTCTTTCATAATCAATGTGGGTCTTGCAACACATCTTGGACTTTTTGTGTTGAGAAGCGCCAATGAACCAAATGTACTGGCAACAGCTAGGTTGAGGCATTTTCATTGGTCTCTCTATTGATGTGTGTCAGCAGTGTCATGTGTGCTGAATACAGCAACAGCTCATTTTTGCAAACCTAAGGTTTGCGTATTCTCCTGTTGCTGTTTTTGTTGCAATCTGAGATACAGATGCATATTGTGCGGGTAAGTGCATATGTTGAGCAGTGTATGAACTGCACAGGTGGTGAAATGAACCTCAAAGCTCAGCCCAACTAGTGCTTATGTGTGTTAGGCTCCAGCCAACAAGGTCACTCTTGCTTAGAATCATGGACGTCCGGAAAAAGGTTTCATATATAAAAGTAGCTAAACTACACAGCTTTATTAACGCACTCAGGACCTGGCCTTCATGATTTCTATTCAATTTCGCACTATTGACTAATCTTGTCTATCATGTGTCTACAGTGAAAGAAAAGCTGCAGTGCTGGATGCCCCTCCCCTTGTGGATGCACCACCCTAATTAAGTTCTGCAGATGCCCCTGTTTAGAATGGAAGAAGTTGAGCTATTTGGTAGGTATTTATCACAAAAGAAAGTGGGGGCAGAAAAGGATGAGACGTCACAAGTGGTGTTTGTGTAGTGTAGTTCTTTCACTGTGTCCGTGTTTGCATGCCAACCGCCATTAGTAAAGAACTATGGCTTCTTTACCATTGGTTTTAGCCTTCCCTCTGTCAAGAAATTTGCATATATGTGACGCTATGATGTATTGGCGACGTGGCCTGGCTCATACCCCATGTTTATTCTATTCTCATTTCTTCCTTCTCTAACTCTACAAACCATCGCTACCTTCATACGTCACATGATTCCCCCTCCCCCCCCACCCCCCGAAAGAATGCGCAAGTTACAAACTATGAAGCATGAACCATGGTGTCCCATCATAGGAAAAAATATCACAAAATAGAGTAGTTCATGTAACACGGCACTTCCATGCACTTGCACAAAAACATTCACAGGGAAGGCAGCCCAGTGAGATCTAGGAGACCTCAGGTGGGCGAGGTTGGCTGTTGCATTCCGGAGAGCATACCCATGCATTCGACGTGGAAAATGATGATGACACAGCCTGGATAGTAGCGAAAAACGAACAAGGTTGGGAGTCCTTGTAGCGTTGGAAGGTTGGGTGTCTAATGCGTCAGATTCTGAGTCGTGGCTGCGACAGATGCATTGTATCTAGTATGCGTGCTTTTTAAGAGATAGTTACGGCTAAATGCCTGTGTGCTGGCGGCGTGCAAGAAGTTGCTCCGCGTATTAATGGACGTTTTCCGTGGTGTTGTCGTCTGTGTAACTGCTGCCACAGAGAGCGTCTGTGACGATGTTCCTTCATCCGGAAACGTCTTTTTTCTTGAAATGGCCCTTGGATCAAAGTTCTTAATTTTTTAAGTCGTTCAAGTTGGGAGCGTGCTTCCGTTGAAGTTTTCATTCGTTGTCGTCTTTTCTTGATTTGGTGATGGTGTTGAGAAAATTGCGGGTGGTCATCGTCGTTGAATAAGGAGACGCTGTCGGTAGTACCAGAATTATTTACGAGTGGGATGCAAGCATGATTCGTGTCAAGGAAAGCAGTAGATACATTTTTGTTTTTATCGGCTAGACTTGCATACAATAGTGACTCCGTACTGCTTCGACTTTCGGTTGTTCCAGTTCCTGAGGATGACATCACCACAAACATGGCTTGACGTGGTTCCCATTTCATATGTTTGTTTCTTTGCGGGAGAATTGAGCCAAGCGTTCCTGAAGTACAACCGCTTTCGGAATGGCAGTGGCTTGAAAAGTTATTTGGCCGATATTTCAGGTGGTCTGTTGCGTATGTGGCGATATCTTGAGGGGCGCGATGAGAGTGACGAGCCCCAGACGAGCTACTTGGCACAGAACCAAATGATGGCTTACGTAAGCAAGATGAAGAGTCAAGTACATTGGGTGCTTGAATATTGTCTTGATTTGTGTTTTGCAGGGAAAAGGTTAGCGTTGGCGATATTTGTGCAGATGCGAAACCAGGTGGAAGGTTGGGCCTCGCAGAAAAACGACTCGGATGTCTTTCTATGAGCAGATGACTGACTTCACCTGACGGGAATTATAAACTTCTGCTCTGTGCTCGAATGCGTGAAGGCTGCGTATGAATGCGATGTCTGAATTTGAATGCATCGATATGGCTGGTTGTAACCGAATCTTGATTATAGTCTTGAAACCAGATGATCATTTCTTTTTTTATCTTTTGCCAAGACTCATCGTTCTCGAAGATGTGGGTGAGGTAAAACTTGAATGCCTCACCTGAGATGTAGTCAGTGAAGTTTATGATCATCTCCCGTTCCGACCAGGATGCAGCGGCGGCGTGGACCTCGAATAGGTTGAACCAGTCCTGTAGGGGTCCGTCGTCCGCTGATCCGGTGTACTTGGGGATGTCAAGGTCGTCTGATGATGCTTTCATGATGCTGGTCTTGTTGTAGTGTTGGGATGTACTTTCGTGGTCCACGTTCGGTCACTGCATCTTGCTGAGACGTTCGAAGATGGTGGCTGGTTGATGAAGTGGCCGCCAGGTCTTCATCCTGTCGACTCGTGTGACGCTATGATGTATTGGCGACGTGGCCTGGCTCATACCCCATGTTTATTCCATTCTCATTTCTTCCTTCTCTACTTCTACAAACCATCGCTACCTTCATACGTCACATATATATATATATATATATATATATATATATATATATATATATATATATATATATATATATATATATATATATATATATATATATATATATGTTGGCAGTGCTTTGTAATGTAATTAATTTAATGCAGTGTGATTAAACTACTGTTAGGGTGGTTCGATTTCCTGTTGTATACACATGAAGATAATATACATTTTCACTGATGAGGCTAATGAATAAAGTGGCATTTTAACCAGTTGCGTGGTGTTCAACAGTATCTACTCGAGGCTTAGCTCTAAGGATAGGTCTCAAAAGTAATGTCAACGAGTTGATTAAAAAAGATATATTCATCATATAATATAACACTAAGGTCATCTTGTGCCAATACATGGGCTCCAGCGAGATTTCCAGGCACCGAAGGCATCACGGCAGGCCTCCTACAGAATGTCCATAAGAGCATTGGTGCAAGCCTCTGATTTTATCAACTGTCCCAAAATTATGCCCTTTCATTAAAGTTTTCAAGGTTGAAATAAATAGAAGGCAGGATGAAGTCATGCCAGAACTGTCGAATGGCTTGTGAACCTTTGGCGCCTTTGAATCAACTAGGAAGCGGGTGATGACAGAGTGGTGCGGGCCAGAACGTTTTCGTTTCCGATGGTTGTTGATGGCTGTCCACCATGGGCTCATCGCTGAGCTTTTTGTGTTCTTAAAAAGGCCTTGTGCCACTGGTGCATTTAACGCTCTAACAATTATCACTAAACACTGTCTTTATTGCTGGACATGTTTACACTTTTGACTTGCATAGTTTTACACTACTTTGTCAATCTTTTTTCCCACTGAAAGGGTTACCTATTTTTGATGCTCATCTTTTCTCCAAATGAGTGCTTCATTGTGGTTTGCTTGGGAAACGAAAAAGCGTTTCAGGTAAAAGTCTGTACTCATTCTCTATATGGTAGCAGACAACAGTGTAACCATGACTGCTGTGGTGGAGCAGTGCTTATAATACTTTACTGCTGACCCGAAGGTTGCATGCTCAATCCTGGCCGCAGTGGTTGCGTTTAGGTCGCAGCAAAATGTTAGGGGTCTCTGTACTGTGCGATGTCGGTGCACGTTAAAGAACTTGAGATAGTCAAAATTTCCGAAGCCCTCCTCTACGGCTTCTCTCTTAGTCATACCACGGTTGAGGGACATAAAATTGCAGTTGTGTCAACTGGTTCTGTGTGTTGTGAGGTATAGACAGACACTTACAACATAATCACTGACATTACATTTAAAACAATCCCTGTATAACAACTATCATCATGATTATAATGGTAGCTCATCATACAACAGCCCCTAAACCACCTCCGATATTTATTTTAGCATTTTAGGTGAACACGTACATCTTCAGAATGTTGTCGTCATCAACAGTGCCAAGCATGGCAGTGCTATTAGCCCTAGGCGCACCGCCTAAACTAAACAGTCCTGTGCTTTTCTTTTGAACCGGCAAATTTATTAAGTGAAAGAGTGCATACAGTAATGTCATGGTATGCAAGATAAGTGAAGTTCTCAGTTTCATTTGGTAATTATAGTATCATAGATCAATAATTTAAGCACACGGTAGAGTAAAATTATTAAAAATTGAAATTTGTGTTTTTTTGTTTGTTTGGAATAAGACATTCTCTAACAATATTCAGTGCCCCACTTATTTTGTGCAGTTTCATTCAGCCATAAGGATCAGGTTTTCAAGACCAACTGACAGGCAGCCAAGCCCCCTTATCTCAGACCATGCACAACCAGAGCTTTCTGCCTCACGTAAACATTTGAAAATCGAAACCGGTAGTTTATCTGAGCTTAGCAGGTTTATATGAAAGTATTCTGGCTACCTAAAGGCACATGGTGGAGTCTTTTTTAAAATGCCTGGCCTTTACAGAGTCCACTTGCTTTGTGTGTGCGAGACACACATGGGGACAGGGTTCTGTGCATTTATTTTGAGTTTAGTTGCGCATTTTTTTAATTGGTTGTGGCAGTAAACGGTATTCTTTTGTTCCTAAATGAATGAAACTGTTTATAAAGTGCAAATATGGTATGATCAGAAATCGATACGCTTCAGCTACTAACAGATATGAGACAGGGAGCACATGTGTAAGTACTTCAGCAAATAAAGTTTGTCATCCCTTATTCTGTGTTGTTGCAAGGACAAAACCTTACCTGTAGTGACATTTAAATGCTTACCTGTAGTGACATTAAATTATGGGAAATTGTGTCTGCACAGTATGTGGAGGAACTGTGGGACTTGTAATGAACACAATGGATAATGTTTGTTGGAATGGAAACCATCAGAACTGCCACCTTTGAAGTCGTTCTAACCTTTAAAAAGGCATGCATGGCTTGAGTGCACTTTCTCGATGCTGTTAGGCATATCACTGAGCGTCAACGCCGCGCTATGGTTGGGCGAGATCGACAGCGTTTGGCCAACAGAGACTCGCAAGATATGACAAAACGAGCCAATAAAGTAAAAGAACAGAAAAAGCGAAAAGCTGATTTGTGTGATGACAATATTCTACTTTTCCATTAATTAAATTGTATAGCACATGTTTGTTTTGAGCAATACATGAAATAAACTTGATTTTCAGCTTCAACATACGATATCCTTCAATCAACTTTTTGTTACATATGTGCTATTATTAAAACAAGTTTTGAAGGCAAAAAGCTGCTTTTTAACAAGAATAAATGAAGCATGAATACGAAGCTATTGAACTAGAATGATGTACATATGTGGAATGGTTCTAATATTTCTGGCAGATTTATTTTAAAGAAATAATGAGAAAAACTACCTGTTTTGCTAAAAAATTGAAAAAATGTCAAGTGTTTAAATACAGTCATAATTGTAGTTCAATTGCAAGAAGACACTGTGGAATAATATGAAACAAACCCTGTTACGTATTCGGCGGCTGGACGACAGCCGGCCCAGGAAAGAGACGACTCAAGCAGTGCCAGGAAGACAATCCCAGTTTATTCACCTTGCGGCGCGTTTTTAAGCGCTACGCAGCCAATCGCAGGTTGGCACGAAAGAAAAGGAAACAGCAAGATAACAGCAATCGGGCAATGTTATCAGAAAGCCCCGACGTAGAAAGAGGGCGAGCACTGCAAACGTTACAACTCGGCCAAAGCTACCCCTAGCGGAAGGCGTTCAAGAGGATGACGCTTCATGAACGGCTGGAGGTGGTAACAGGTAGCCAACACGTGGGCAGGTCTCCAAGCACAGCACTGACACGTTTCGCACGGTCATATTGTCTTTGTGCACGGCGTGGGCGAAGACCCTGAGGTGCATGGTGGCACTGGTCGTTGAAGTAGCCACCGCAGAAGGAAATGGAAATGGCATTGCGCGTCGTCTGGCTGGAACACGCCCGCGAAGGTTGGCATTAAAGGCCAAGAGGAGGCAATGTCGAGAACAGGCAATGTTCAGAACGGGCACCACTCGCCGAGTGTCGATTGGCTGCAGCACGGGAGTTGGCTGCAGGCGCCTGGAGCAGGGTTGATTTCGCCATCTGGTACGACAGGATCTGAAATGGCTGAGTGGACGAGCGGTAGAAACGCAGAAACTACGTCAAAAGCAACCTGGCGCCCAAGCTTAGAAAAGCCCGACAGTTGATTTCACTGGGAGCAGATAACGTGAAAGCCGAACACGATAAGGAAAAAAAAATATATACTTGCGCCAAGTTGCATGCACACAAAAGAAACAAGAAACACTTAATAGGTTCGGCTAAGGCAGTCCGCATTAGCATGGTGTTTGCCTTTCTTGTGCCGCACTGAGAAATCAAATTGCTGAAGTGCTAGACTCCAACGCATCAAGCGGCTGTTTTTGTTCGACATTTGATTTAACCACACTAAAGGTGAGTGATCAGTTTCAAAAACAAATGAGGAGCCTTTGAGGTAACACGACAGCTTTTCGAGAGCCCAGACCAAGCAAGCACATTCTTTTTCAGTTGTACTGTAGGCTTGCTCGCGTGATGTTAGTTTTCGACTGGCGTAGACAAGAGGATGTTCCTCGCCCTTTTTGTTCACTTGACTTAGTCGTCGTTTGCTCCGCATTTGGATATCGCTTCGATAATTGCAGGCTTCCGCATAGACTTCTGTACAGGGATACCGAGCTCTTCAGCTAGCAGCACTAGGTTGGGTTTCGTTAACGACGTGAGGATCATGACTGCAGTTAACAAGTGCTACCCTGATATGTACTACTATTTAGCAAAGTCAACAACAAATACAAAAGAACCTCGACTACCAAGTAAATGCTGCTAATGCTCCCAATGAAGTCAAGCAAGCCGTGCTCTCACCAAACCGGACGCCAAGGCCGCCTTCGACGTGCGCTCCATACCGCCGCCACCGCTGCCACCAGCTGTTACGTATTCGGCGGCTGGACGACAGCCGGCCCAGGAAAGAGACGACTCAAGCAGTGCCAGGAAGACAATCCCAGTTTATTCACCTTGCGGCGCGTTTTTAAGCGCTACGCAGCCAATCGCAGGTTGGCACGAAAGAAAAGGAAACAGCAAGATAACAGCAATCGGGCAATGTTATCAGAAAGCCCCGACGTAGAAAGAGGGCGAGCACTGCAAACGTTACAACCCAAACTCTTTACATAGAGTAGTTACTGAGAAAGTAGGTCCTAAAGAAGCCTTAAAAATACATGGAAGCCATGGGGCCTACTTGGTGCCATAAAAAGCACGAAAAAATTGCCTGTTGCTAGTGAAGGCTGAATCTACCTGTTATGTATGACTATTGCGATGCTGTCCAGTCTCCTGCTTTTTTATAAAAAGATTTTTATGAAATATGTCCTGTACTCCTAGAACTGTTCGATAACATTGCTTAAGGCCATTTTCGCAAATATAGATTGTCCATCCAATAAAAAATAATGCTAATAGCACTAACTGTTCTCAAAATATGCTAAGCGGAGGCATATTTGAATGAGCCGAAACTGCTATTGTGAAAACTTAAGGCAAAACCTTGATGACATTCTCTAGAGCCTGTGTAAAGGACACTGTGACAAACAATTTTCTTCACATTAGTAAATTACTCTGTCACAATAAATAAATCGCCAAGCTTGCCAGAAGAAGACTCTTGGTATGCTAGAATATCCACACGAAAAGTGTGGGTGGCAATGCCACTTTTAAGTTCTTTTGCCACGATGTCATATATTTTGATGTCGTCTACTAGGGCCTACGCAGTTCCTAATTGGTAAATATGAAGTACATTGTCCTCTGTTGGGGCCAGGCATTTAGCACACCTAATTTCGCTAAATTTTAATGAACCATTCGTGCCAAAATACAAAAACATTTCGAAATTCATGACATCACATGCGGGGATTTTGGCGCAACATTTAAAAATGAAACTTTCCTTGATTTTCTCTTCTGTTGATGGGCTTGTAGCAGTGAAATTAATGATAGTAAAGTTTTTAGAGCGATTTATCTAAGCTGATTTTTGTCTTGCATTAGTGCTCTTTTAAAAACAGGCCTGAAAATAATTTGTATCCTTACTGTCAAGCCAAGCACTGCGACATTATCTTGCCTTTGACAAGCTATTTAATGAATATATTGCACAGATTCGTGCAGGTAACCTTTCATGTAATCATTTTATTACGGCCACCACTTGAGTGCTCATTTGTATTTTGTTTTCCTCTATATTTCTTGTACAATGCTGGTTTTGTTGTGCAAAATTAAGTAAGGCTATGCTAAGCCAAACACATGGTGAAAGAAAGATTAAAAAAAAACGATGGCGAAACTGCTCAGTTCATAGTTCATCATAGATTTATTCATGACATCTTACACATGATGCAGCACATCTTGATGGAACTATATAATAGGCCTGTTTCCTTAGAAATAATCATGTGCATGCACTGATTTTTTCGCAAGTTAATTTTAATCAAAAGAATTGAGAGGACAAGCACGTTTACTGCAGTAATCTGTGAAGCTTTTTTTTGGGGGGAGGGGGGGCAGTCAAATATTTGTTACATTTGCTTACACACAGAAACAATACAATAATCTCATACGTCATAAACATATTCCAAGGGCAAGATATTAGCGCACAAGATGTATCTACGTGCAAGTACATTTACAGCAAGACTTATTCCACAGTGCAACGAAATAAAAGGGCATGGAAAGCACTCACAAATGATTTCGAACTTTCGCCTATCAAGTTGTCATTCTTGAGAGGTCTAATAAAGATGAATTCGTGAGCAGGATTCTAGTGTCGGTTCTTCTCGTTGCTCATGACGAGGCCGCAGAATAAAATCACAGCGACAGCCGTGGTACAGTCAAAATAAAAATCCAAAACTACCAGTTTTCTTGCGTTACACTGCACGTTAGAAATTCTTGGGTGAATATGGAGGCCTCCACTAGGACATCCCTCATAATCAGATTGTGGTATTTGCAAGTAAAACTGAATAGAAAGGACATTGCAAGTCTAGAGCTGTTCACGCTAGATTAACATGGTTGTCCTTTCAAAAAGCAGTGACAATATTCAGTGAACAAAATGTGATTGTACCTCATTCCTTTTATACATCGCATACTCTTGTGAGCTGCTTTAATATCTTAATATGTTTAATAGGTAAGTACTGGGTAACTACCTGCAAGTTAAAGAAATGTCAACTCTGCTATAGTGACTGTCACCAGCCAGTCATCATTAAGGTTATATAGTCTACTCGTCGATTACTAGTTTGTTGAGACTTTTAGAATTGAACTCTTAGATGCACATTGACCTTGGCTTGTGCTTCTAGAGGCTGGCATGATTACTCTAAAGCTTCATCACCGATACAGAAAATAATATTGTGACATAGAAGTGAAACAATCAGGTTCGAGGCACAGAACTATCTCAAGATGTGCCCCGACAAGTGATGATGATCATGTATAGATGATGAACTAGTGCCTGATAAATACTCGCATTATGCACAGATAAATAATAAAAAGTAAAAAATAAAAAGAATGCACAACGCAATAGATTTTCCTAGCATGCCTCAAGCCACACAAATATAGTCTTTCATTGAGGTCGGCTGTATTACTCTAGAACATTGACCATTAAAACCTATTCATTATAAACAAAAAAAAACAAGTTTGCATTAAAGATAGAACAGTTGCCTGTAAATGCACCTTGCACGGCCAAAACAGAAAATAATAATGAAAAAAATAGTGAAAATACATTGGAACCATTGCACTGTGTGAAGATGGGTGACCCTGGAGTAAATGGATGTGAAGTCTTCTTTGGGAATTGGTGCGCTACAGTGAATCAGTGGCTAAGGTGCTCGGCTGCTGATGCGAAGGTCACGAGTTCGATTTGGCTGTGGCGGTCGCATTTCGGTAAAGGCAAAGTAGTAGAGACTTGTGTACTATGCGATCTCAGTGCACGTTAATGAACTCCAGATGATCAAAATTTTTCTAGTCCTCCATGAAGGCATCTCTCATATTGTGATTTTGGGATGTAAAACCCCATATATTCTTTGAGAATTATCCAAGCAATGCGTAAAAGCATAGTGTTCTGTTGCAAGTTGTAACCTTCGCACAGAACTACGTTTCAAGACAGCACTGGCAGAGTATCTTCATTGTAGCGGTAGCACTTGGTGCGTGTGGTCTTGCAGTTGTAATGCTTGTCTGCCAAGCCGAAGGTAGCAGGATCGAATCTCGACCGTCATGGCCGCATTTTTAATGGAGGCAAAAATGCTTGAGGCCTGTGTACCTAGATCTAGTTGCACGTTAAAGCTAGTTGAATTTTCAGGAGCCCTCCACTATCTACTTCGTCCTGCATAATCGTATTGTGCTTTTGGAATGTTAAATCTCTGCAATTATTACAGAACCTGATGCTTGAAATACATATTTTTTTCCTGCATAATCGTATTGTGCTTTTGGAATGTTAAATCTCTGCAATTATTACAGAACCTGATGCTTGAAATACATATTTTTTTCCTGCATAATCGTATTGTGCTTTTGGAATATCTGCAATTATTACAGAACCTGATGCTTGAAATACATATTTTTTTCCTGCACAATCGTATTGTGCTTTTGGAATGTTAAATCTCTGCAATTATTACAGAACCTGATGCTTGAAATACATCTTTTTTTTTTCTCACTAGCACAAATGCCATGAATAAGAAGTTGACACATGGCCGCACACGCGTTTTTTTTTTTCTTGCATGAATGATCCAAAGACGAATTACGTGCTCAGCTCATGCACTGTGCCTGGGGGTGCTAGAGGTCTTTTGTAGAGGCAGAGGCATGCCACCAAATCGTTCAGGTGAGCCATTTGCACTTTCATTGTCAAAAAAAATTATTATAATAAAAAAAAGAAACTGAAAAAAAGTCTTGCATAGTAGCTACATACATGTTTTCGAACTTCTTCGGAAAAATTAAGAGGCACTCGCCTTGTCTGAAAAAAAAACACACACACACATGTTGACGAGTCGAGGACACTACAGGTCCCTTGTTCAATGAAGAGCATGCAAGAGGGCGTGACTATGGAATGAGTGGCGCAGAATGCACATACATATCTCCGGGACATTACCCTGCGTCCGGTTAATTGCATTTTTCGTCATTTGAATGTGCAATGATTCTAAAAGTAGCTGTGTCAATAGGCGCTTTTCTGTTGCAATTATGCTCGCAGAATCTCAGTCGATGATGTGGTTACTGTTCAAATAATGATCTGCCAAGACGTACGAGCTTGCATTGCCTTTCTTGACATGGTTCTGGTTCTGCTGGATTCTTCATTTAAAATTTCCAGTTTCACCTACGTGGGATGCATCACAATCTTTGCATGGTATCTTGTAGATAACCACCTGGAAATCTTTAGCTATCCAGGCGGTCTTTCACGCGTGCAAGTTTCTGCTTTAGCTTGGTAATCGGCACGTGTGTGATTTTTACACCCTATGTGCCATACACTCTTGCAAGCACCTCACTGACACCTTGCGCGTAGGGTACAGCAGCATGTTTTCGCCTGTCAGCTTCACGAACCTCTTCAGGGCAAGCAACTGAAGACCGCAATTGTTGAGTCTTCAGGAGCTGTGAGGGGTAGCCATTGCTGCAGAGGTCTTTCCTTACCACAGCTAGCTCTCGCTTGCGCAGACCAGGCTCAGAGGAGATGCACATTGCGCGAGAAAAAAAAAGAGCTGCGGCAACTGAGCGTTTTTGACTTGTAGGATGCACAGAGTCAAACCTTAGGTATCTACCCATGTGGGTCGACTTTGGATACACACTGATTATAAGCCCTTTGGCTGGCCGTCTTACAAGAACGTTGAGGAAGGCAATTATTCTTTTATTTTTTGTTCCATGGTTCAAGGGCGATGTTAGCACAGGCCAGAAAGCACAGAAACAAAAGCCTCCATTGCTGTTCCGAACTGCTGCTTGTAAAATTGTCCGTTGAAAATAAAATATTTTCCATGCAGAATTCCAGCACCCAGCATAAGTTCTCAGTCTCAAAGGGAATATGTAAAAGTAGAGATGCATCAGTGCCAAGTAGGTTCTTGCAATACCGAACTGTGCAATCGACGGGTACGCATGTGAAGTACTGTGTCTCAATAGAATTCCAAGCAAAAATTCTCCCAGAGTTGTGCCCCGCCGCGGTAGTCTAGTGGCTAAGGTACTCTGCTACTGACCCGCAGGTCGCGGGATCGAATCCTGGCTGCAGCGGCTGCATTTTCAATGGAGGTGAAAATACTGTAGGCCCGTGTGCTTAGATTTGGGTGCACGTTGAAGAACCCTAGGTGGTCAAAATTTTTGGAGCCCTCCTCTATGGCATCTCTCATTATCATATGGTGGTTTTGGGACCTTAAACCCCACATATAAATCTATCAATCACCCAGAGTTGCCTCCATGTTTCACATAAGAGAGTATGAGACTTGACGGTACTTCTTCACTTTCGCCACAGCTAACGTGAAGGTTGTTTATCGAGTTTGTGGTTTGCAATAATCATGGTCGTTCCCTGTGTGTATGATTAACATTTCTTCTTCTTGATCTTGGGACAGAAGCTGCCTCTTGATAGCGTCTTGCTGCAACACTGTGGGAGGATGACCAAGTGCAAGTTTTCGTTTGCTGCATTTTGGTGCTACATATCTCGGCTGCTTTTCAGCGTTCTTATTGGCGGGCACCCAATCAGATCTTTTTTCTCAGGGCTGTTCTAGATTTGCAAGCTTATGCTTCGCAGCGTATTTATCCAGGTCTTCTTGCATGCTTCCTAGCTCTTCTGATGTAACTGAAGGGAGCTTTTTCAGTAGCCCCTGAAAAGTGGCTTCTGCCTGGACTTTAAATGACTCGAGTTTTATGGCTCTTAATTGTTCGCTCGAATGCTGCTTTGTACCCTGTATTATTTTCTGAGCACTCTCCATAAGGCAACTGGGGTCATCAATCATTGGGCAGCTTTCACCCTCGCTGCTCTGAGGGAACGCTACACAGCTGGCTGAATCTTGCTGCGACTTGCGAGATTGGAGCTCCACTGAAGCGACTGCATGAGTGTGCTTGCACATGTGCGCATGCATTACATGATCAAGACATGTGCACGCATACATGTGATGGCAAGCTTCGCATTGCTTGCAGTGGAGCTCACAGCCAGTGCAAATCACTTGTGTACTCTTTACAGTGTAGTGGGAGCCAGTCTTGCTTTGCGATTCCACTTTCCACTGACCATCTCCAACATTTACTATGTTTGATGGCAGAATTTCAAGTCCTGCTTTGTGCATCTTAAAAATTGCAGTCTTTCGATGGCCTCCTTTGCCTTTCACAAGTGCAATCGCCCTACTGAATAATTTGTCTGCTGTGAAGCTAAATAATACTAGTAGTAGCCTGTCAAGCTGCTGGTTTACCTTGCCAGCAAAGTAAGAATATTTCAGAGTCTTGTGCATAGACTCTATGTGATTGTTCGTTGTCAGGCCAACATTGCTCTGGTAGCAGTAAGCCCATTGGTGTGCTCTTGTAGCATATGTCCTTGCAAACTATTTCATGAACTTCTCAAGTTGCTCCAGCTTTTTGGGAGTGAGGCTATCTGTTTCTCGCTCTTTTTATCTAAGGTTTAGAAATGCCTGCAGCATCTGTTCAAACTCTGCCACATCCGTGCATCTCATCAGAGTATGTAACATGTCTTTCACGGTGCTCTGCACTCTTTGTTGGTAATTGAATTTATGTGTGTGTTCCAATTACGCAACACATGCCAGGCACATAGCCATAGCAACCGCTTTGGCAAAGGCCCCATCACTTGCTCCCTATGCATTCCCATAGACTGGAGCATCATCTGACATAAATGCCTGGCACTGAATGACACCAATTTTTTTTTGAATGGCTTCAAAAAATGTTGCCACAGTTTCTGTGTTCACCCTCTTAGATATGAGGTAAGCACATGGGATTCCAGATCCATCTTTAGTTATACTGAGCAGGGTTGTTAATTGGAAATTATATCTGTTTGTTCCATGTGTGGAATCAATGCACTGTTTTTGTGTGCCTAGATTTTCACAGGATTTGCATCTGTGGGAAGGTCATTAAAGCAAGCTCAAAGTTTCCGTCATTCTTCCTTGGGTCACCCACCTTCTTGTACTAAAGAGGACAGTGTCTGTCTTCCTGACTCGCTCCATCTAAGTCTACTAGGTCATTATTTGCGTCCTTTGCCCCATTATTTTCAGTCATTTCAGCTATCCACATTTCAACACTTATAAAGTCATCCGGATGTTGCTGCTCTTGTTTTGTAATCTTGAATTTTTCGCTGATGTTGCGGAGGTCCTCTCTTCTGACTAGATTCATCCAGTCACTTTTTGTGGATGAGTACGCCTGTATTTTCTGCAGAATGATTTTGGGGGGAACTCCTTGTTCAAGTTTTCCTGTGAATATGAAAAAAGTTTGAATAACCTCATGAGAAACCATGTGTGCTTCAAATGTATTTGGATTTAGCCATATGTGCTTTATAAAGGGTCATTGCAAAATGAAAGTGATGATGAAAGCAGGCATGTCAGGCATTTAAAATGATTCAATCTATAAAATGCTTTAAAAATGCATATTATTGCACGTGAGATAACAGCAAGTTGTCATACAGATTTGAACATTCATGCTTAGATATTTTGATTATTTGGAATGTGAAAGCAGTAAAATCTTGTTTTATTAAATTGAGAAATAACATTTGTTCTATCCAAATGGCCACTTTAATTGTAACTATACTAACTTCTTCTGCCCTCTGTGTCAAATTTTCCTAAATGCAAGTCAGACAGACAGACACAGAACTTAATTGTCCTAAATGCAAGTGACTTTTTTTGTTTACATAAGCTCAAAGTTCAGGCATTATTTTTCTCTGTGTCTGTTGGAATATTTTTAAAGCAGGCAAATACTTGTAGTGATCTTTCCTGCCATTAGTGCACTAGTAGTCAAGTGAAGTTGAGCCACCACATGACAAACTGGTACTTGGTACAAAATATTTCTCTTTCCACATTTTACATTTGTTATAAATGAATAACTGAAAATTGCAATTAAGAATTCTATACTTTTGACTGTGCATCACAAATATGAGCATAAACAATTATGATATAAGACAATAGAGGACTACAAACACTGCGAAGAGAGTGTGCATAGTGCCCACAAGCCAAGTTCCGCTAAAGCAGCTTGCTTCTTGTGCTCATGGCAGTATTCCCAACATGACCCCATTTCTTTCTTTTTGCTAAACTTTACAGATTGTCACATGACACTCAGTCCTAGTTCCTTTTTCTGATCCTCCATGATAGACATACAGTTCATACAAACATTTTCATTGAGCTATCATAGATCATGCAATCATAGATCATGCAAGATCAAGACAAGCTTCTGACCATATGCAGGGCCATTTCAAAAATTTCAGGGAGGCCAGCCGAAGAGGTTTCTGACATTGTAAAATATGTAAAATATTCAAAAATGAATAAATATAAAAAATAAAGTCAAGACCTCTGGACTAGCTTTGTGCCTTCTAAAGTTACATGGAGTTTATTTTTAAAGAGAAACTAAGAGATGTTGACTTTGGCTAAATCAATAGACAAATGTTCAGCAGCATCAACAATCAAGATCATTGAAAACAGTGCTATGATAAGTGAGAACATAAGGTGAACATAAGTGAAAAATGAGACCTTACCAGTTAATTTCACCACCATGCACAATGTGCTACGCTATCCTTGTTCAAATAGTCATTGGTACTCAACTACTGATAGTCAATGGAGGAGCTGCTATCTCATCATCTAGGAGCATATCACTTGTGGCGCACTTTAAAATTTCACTACTTCCACAATGGTACGTGGTGCAGACTAGATGGTACTTGGACTGTGTTAAAATGGTTCTCTTTTTGGTCTCGAAGACATTTCTACTAATTTCAGGAGGTGCAACACAATTTTTTTGTAAATACTGCTCGGCTGAATTTGAAGCATATGCCTTGTCAGTGAAAACAATGAGATAGCCCTGGAGTGTCTCTGTGCCCTCTCATGTCCTTTTTCTTCTGACACATTGGTACTCTTAGAATACTTTGAATAGTCCATTGATGCTGTTTGCCAGTGTCATGATTCTCTGTGGGCCAAATCAAATGCTTGCTACTAACCAGCTGACGAACCCTATGACTCTGTGCCATAGTGTCTTAATTTTAAACACCGAGTGTGTGCATACCATCTTTTTTGCAGAGCCTCGTGGCTGTAGTGGTTCCAAAATGGGCTGCCTATTTACCAGTCCAACCTTGGGCACTCACACAATTTCTGCACTTAGTTGAGCCATTAGTGTCCCACCTGTGTTAACTGAGTGCGACCGGCTTGTCACACTTTTCTAAAAGTGCATACCAGCTTTTATTTGACTGGTTGCAGCAATTTTCAGGACTGACTACACAGACATCAATTGTGTGTGTAGTGATTTTTATTGTAGCACACACTCCAATTCCAAAATCAGCATTCACTGCTGTCTGCTTTAGGTGTAACTAATTACTCTCATTACGAAGTCACCTTAGCCAATGTATACCTGTCGCAGGTCCCGGGACCTTCACGTGGGCTAGGCATAATTACACAGCAGCTAGCTGTGCAGCGAATACCAAGTTCATCTTTGCATTGAATGCTTGAAACAATCTAAAAGTAAACAGCCTCCTTGAATTAAAAATAATTTTCGTCGCCATTAATATTTTTATTTGACTCTGCCTGAGAACAGCAGTAGAGATCCGTACCACTTTTCATGCCCGGCTTTAAAGACAGTGGTATGTACCACTTCTTTGTCAGGATCTATTCGGCTGAGTTTCTTGAGAATAATGTAAAACATTTTCTTAAGTCATTCTAGATGTGGTTCTGCAGATTAAAAAAAAAAACTTAACTTGATGGTAGAGCCTTACAAAGGGTTAATCAAGCATTGTTGTTTGCACTTTGAAATGACTGCACCTCTCCAGACACACTTTTTAGCTTATACTTTTGTCACGAAAGGCTCTTCAAAGCATCTCCGGTATATCAGGTACTGTTTTCTCCCAACTTATTTATTTATTTGTTTAATACTGTAAGCCTTTCTCAGGCTCATACAGGGTGAGCGAGCAAATATACACAGTCGCGTACAAACCAGGCAATATCGCACATAGTAGAAGAAACAGAATCACAAGATGATGGTGAAAAAAAAAACTTGAACGATGAAAGCAATTGTACAAAATCATGGACAGGTCACAAAGCATCGAGGTATCAGCAGGGGGTACAGTGATCATTGTGTTCGGAAACGCTCAAAAACATCAAAAAACAAAAGTTCCTTTTAGTTTTCATGAAACAGGCTTTCTACATTCCGAACAAATGAATCTACAGAGGAAATATTAACCCATTCACGTGGCAATTTGTTCCACTCTTCCACTGCTGACAAGAATAATGAATATTTAAAAGTGTCACAGCGTGACATAAATGGTCTGATGCACTTATTGTGGTTGGTACGAAGGGAGTGATGGTTAGACGGCTTTATATAGTTGTCTTTATCTATGTTTAAACCGTTGTGATACAAAAGAAAAATAAACTTTAAGGAAGAGACATGGCGACGGGCTGCAAGGATCGGCAAGCATGCCCGCCTGCGCAGCTCAGTGACACTGTCATGCCTCGAATACTTAGAATAGATAAAGCGAAGGGCCTTGCGTTGGACGATTTCTAATTTGTTGGAAAGATATTTTTGGTGGAGGTTCCAAACAATGCTGGCGTACTCGAGGATCGGCTTTATGAGAGATTTATATGCTGTCAGTTTTACATTAGAAGGCGCCAATGCAAGTTTTCGACGCAGGAACGCTAGCTGGCGATAGGCTTTTGTGTATGTGCTGCTTATATGTGCATCCCACTTCAGTTTACTTGTATAGGTAACGCCCAAGTATTTAACAGCGTAGTTTCTTGCAATGTTTGTGCCGACCAAATTGTAACTAAAATGCTGGATTGTTTTTCTGCAAGTTATGCTAAGGCAAGCTGTTTTTGACACGTTAATTTCCATTCCCCACTCAAGGCACCAACATTCAATATTAGCTAGTGTGGTATAAAGTCTAAGCTGGTCATCAGTTGTGCGGATAATGGTGTAGATCATGCAGTCGTCAGCGAATAATCTCATTTTAACGTTAGGCTCAAGGCACATATAGATATCATTAACATATATTAGGAACAAGATGGGTCCTAAAACGGAACCTTGTGGTACTCCGGAAAGAACTTCCAATTAATCAGAGGCTGCATTCTTTACGGTTGCATACTGGCTTCGATTTGATAGATACATTTTTATCCATGCTATTATGTTACTGTTAATACCAATAGACACAAGTTTGTCAATCAATTTACTGTGAGGCACCTTATCAAAAGCTTTGGCGAAGTCTATAAATATGGAGTCGGTTTGCAATTGTGAGTTAATAGTAGTTACGAAGTCATGCGTTATTTCAAGAGTTGAGTAACGGTAGACAGGTTTTTACGGAATCCGTGTTGGTTTGGGTGCAATAAGTTGTTATCTTCTAAATAAGTAATTATTGCCTTGTTGATTACATATTCCAATAATTTACAGCAGCAGATAGTTAGCGAGATAGGCCTGAATGTTTCTATGGGCAGCTTGCTCCCGCCTTTATGAATTGGAATTACCTTTGCACAGAACCAGTCTGCAGGTAAAGAAGCTGTTAGCAGGGATGCTTTAAAAATTGCTTCAAGGAAGGGACATAGTTGCTCTGCGTAGCGTCGAAGGAATAGATTTGAAATATTGTCAGGACCCACTGATTCCTTAACATCGATCTGCAACAGCAGGTTCAGAATACCATCCGTAGTGACAACGACATCGGGCATTAAAAAAGGATGCACCGGAGCAACAGGGCTGCTTGGTGCGCATGCACGTGTAAACACCGACTGAAAATACCTATTGAAAGCATTGAAAACGGCCTGCACGTCCTTTACGATAGTACCCTCAATTTCTACTTCAGTTGTTGGGTTTTCAGGCCATGCCAAGAAACGCCAAAATTTTTGCGGCTGATTCGTCATGAAGTGAGATAACGTATGTGAAAAAAAAGTTTGTCTTGCATTTCTCATTTCCGCCTTAAGCTGAGATGCAAGTTCCTTTAAGATGATTGGATTCCTCTTTTTCTTGCGCATTCTCTGTACCCTTCTTTTAAGGTGAATAATACCGCGATTGATCCATGGTGTTTTTCTTTGTGTGCATTTTAGTTTCGTTGGGATAAAATTTTGTTCACAGTACGTAATTATTTTTTCAGTTGAATCCACATACCATTAACACCCTCACATTCCTCTAGAGAAAAAGTCTCTAGTGCTATGTCGATGTAATCAATAACACAAACATCATTAGCTCTGGTGTAGTCTTTCACGGCTATCCGTGAATTTGTGCCATCAAGTTTGGTATTTAAGCATTCAAGGTTAAAAGTTATGAATAACATTTTGTGGTCAGATATTCTATCTTCTACAGTGGCTTTACCGGATAGGTTATCGGAAAGAAAAGCTAGGTCTAGTATGGAGCGAGTGTTTCCTTGAATTCGGGTTGGTTCCTGGACCAACTGGGACAATGAAAAATTGAACATTAAATTGTATAATAGCTCGCTATTGGCGGTATTTTTAGTACTTGTTAAGTTTTCCCAGTTAATAGCGACATCGAAATCTCCAGTAAGTACTAATTTGATACAGAGGGTAACCTTATCAACCAGATAGCCATGTATTTGTAAAAGGTAATCATCAGACGCATTTGGCTTTCTGTAGATGCCACCGATCAGTACTGGAGCATCGTGAGTAAATATTGTACACCAAACGCTTTCGTGATTCGCGATACCCTTTTCTCTACGATATTGCAAACCACGTTTTATTGCAATGGCGACCCCGCCCCCGCGACCGTCACGATCTGACCGAAGTAGGCAGTATAAGCGAAGGAACAATTTCAAAATCAAGAATGTCTGGGTGCAGCCACGTTTCAGTTATCACGACAATATCAGGAGTGTAGGAAAATAAGAATTCTTCTAGCTTGTCAGTTTTGTTAACAATGCTACGGGCATTCAAACATACCAATGAAAACGATGTGGCGGCTTGCGGGTGTCACGCGTTGCTTTTCGCGCGACCATCGTGACGAGCCCTTCTCAGGGAAACTCTTGCATTTTTTGCTTCATCCCATACGTACAAGTCGTCATCTATCTTTAGTTTATCGAATACAAGAGTGACCTTAGCACCATTGTCCCGATCTTCCTTTGCTGATTGCCATAGTTTTTTGTGCAGGTCCCGAACTCGTGCGGAAAAGTCTTCGGATATCGATATCGCTGTTCCCTTCAGTTTGCCGCAATTACGAAGGACTAACATTTTTTCAGAGAAATTGTACAGCTTAAGAATTACTGGCCGCTCTCGATATCGTGTTTTCCTGCTAATTTGGTGCATGCGTTCTACAGATGTAACATTCACCTTGAGGATGTCTTTAAAAATGCCCTTAACAATCCGCTGTTGTAAATCTGTATTTTGTTCATTATCACCCTTTTCCACGCCATAGATTATTGTGTTATTCCGGCGGCTCCTGTTTTCCAAGTCTTCTACCTTAACTGATAGCTCTCGCACCAGTTTATTTGTTTCTACAGTCATCACCTCATGCTCGGCGAGTTTATCCTCGAATTGCTGTAGGCGAGCTAACTCTTTTTCTATGGCGGTTAATCTTTCCTGTACGTTGCCTACTGTAGTTTCTAGGTGTTTTAAGTTTTCGGAAAGAGCAGTGAGCGCTTTATTGGTCTTTGTTTGTTCCTCTAGAATTTTCTTGAGGAGCTGGCTATTTAAGGTGGCTTCTGAACCAGACTCTGAGTCTGAGCGGGGTCCAGGGCTTAACTCCACATCACCTGATGTTAACAGAAGTAGCGTAATAACAAGCAAACAATCACACAATGAAGAAAGCAGACTCTGTGGGCCTGGCAGCACTACTAAAGTGAGCGAATCATCTCCAATAGAGCAGACAGAATGTTTGTCACCCACCTGGACGAAAAAGTAGAAATTCATGAGCAACCGCCCGAACACGGTGCTGCCAAGCCCACTGAAAGACTGCTGAAGATGGCTCCAGGTTTTATGCTGAAGCTCAATTGTGTCCGCTGACGTCACTCGGTTGACCACATGGCAGGAGAAGGGCACTTGAGGCGCTGCTTTTTATGATGGTTCTTCGTCGACGGGGCTGTCCGGCACCGGCGCGACGATGTTTCCCTGCGGTGGGAAGAGTTCCGCCGGGTCAACGGCGGAATCCACCCGCAGCAGGGCGATCTGGACGAAAAAGTAGAAATTCATGAGCAACCGCTTGAACACGGTGCTGCCGAGCCCACTGAAAGACTGCTGAAGATGGCTCTGGGTTTTATGCTGAAGCTCAATCGTGTCCGCTGACGTCACTCGGTTGACCACATGGTAGGGGAGGGGCACTTGAGGCGCTGCTTTCCATGATGGTTCTTCGTCGACGGGGCTGTCCGGCGCAGGGGCGACGATGTTTCCCTGCGGTGGGAAGAGTTCCGCCGGGCCAACGACGAAATCCACTCGCAGCAGGGCGATCTGGACGAAAAAGTAGAAATTCATGAGCAACCGCCCGAACACGGTGCTGCCAAGCCCACTTCACTGCTTCATTTATGCTGAAGCCACTGCTCCATTTATGCTGTTTAAAAAATTTCAAACCAGTCAATGCTTTATTTATTCAGTGACTGTAGCCTTTGTATTAGCAGTGATTAGAGTGATGCAGCGAAAAGCATTGTGCTACTGAATTTTTCTATTGTTTACTGCCTCAACTCTCATTGTGTTCCACTCAGGTTTAGGCACTGCTTGCTTTCAGTGTTTTTGATCATGCTTCATAATATGCAGTGAAATGCTCAAGCCACCTCTCCATCTCACCCACCGGGCCACCCCAAATCGTGAAGAAAAATGGTGCATTACCTGCGAGCACTGCAGTTTCAGCAACGGAGAGCCTCTGGTGTGAGACATCCATCAAATGGCCGTAGTGCTGCCTCTGAAATTCTGCGAAGACTTGGTTGCCTTTTTCTGTGACATCAAGTGTTGCAAAACAAGGCTTGTCTATTTTGCAGCTGCCATGCTGTTTCTTTTGCCGTTGACGCTTTTCTGTTGGTACTTCTGCATACATCCCTGAACGATGACATCGGAGGTAGTGCTTAAAGACGCCAGGTGAATTTTCTTTCTTTCCTGTGGAGGCAACAAAATGGCTGCAAGTTCCTTTTTCCATTTTATCCTTCCAGGATAGGAACTTTGAAAATAAAAGGTGAAAGAATTATCATGTTATTGTGCCTTCGATTTCACCTTGCAGGTTTCTTTGCTAAATGATTACAAGCTTTGTCTGTTTAAATGTAGAACGCTTGCTGCACGCGATCAGCAGTTTAGTTTTTTTTAATTGAAATAAAAAATAAACGAAGGAGTTGTCACCGTGACTTGGCGTCGGCTACCCCTTTCCACTTGATTTACAAATGAAGAATTAAAAACAAAGTACCATATATACATATATACAGTGCCATATAGGTGAGTCCAAAAGTTTGCATTTGGGAAGGACAAACACATAGCTGCTACGCTCACTTTTAACATAGTCTGCTCAGCAGTAATCACAAATCCTTGTCTCTAAGAAAAAACAAAACATTTCAGCATCTCATTGCTTTGTGATTTGTTTTGGATGGTTACGGGCCTAGTATTTTTTTCAACGTAAATGTTCCCTGCGAATCTAGTGTATGGAATTCCTGTTCGAGTCGCCGTTGGTGTGTGTCATGTTTCGGACAGTCGAGCAATATGCTTTAGATATCGTCGTAGCCGCACAAATATGCTGACAATGTTGCACGCTGAATCCGAAGCAGAAAGTGCTTTGTGTAAGCAGTTCCGAGTTTCGGGTGATGTACGAGATGTCCATACACCTTGGGAGATGAGGATCTGATTGGCCCTCAAGATTAGAATCAACTGCATATAGGATCGATTCCTTTGTTTTGTTTGTGAACCAGGTAGACAAGCAGAGTTCATGTTTCACTGTTCTGAAAATTCTGTTTACTTAACACTGAGATACAGGAGTGAGGTGCCCCGCTGTGGTGCTCTAGTGGCTAAGGTACTCTGCTGCTGACCCGCAAGATCGAATCCCGGCTACGGCGGCTGCATTTCCGATAAAGGCAGAAATTTTGTGAACCCATGTGCCAAGATTTGGGTGCACGTTAAAGAACCCCAAGTGGTCGAAATTTCTGGAGCCCTCCACTACGGCATCTCTCATAATCATTCGGTGGTTTGGGGACGTTAAACTCACATATCAATCAAGGAATGAGGCGAGTTTGCATATGACGAGCAGTTTTCGTCAACTCGGCTACCATTTCATGTCCCTTGATTCTGCAGTGACTGGGGACCCACGCATATGCCACTCCATGATTCGACTTCGTAGCTTCTGAAAGCTCTTTTAGTATCGCGTATACTGTATGCACATCAATATGTCTTGAAAGTGGCAATTTCCACACATGCAAATGCTGCCAGAGAGTCTGTAATTATGACCCACTTTCTTGGCATCGTTGATATAATGAAGCTTATAGCTAACAAAATTGCTATAAGCTCCGGTGTTGTTGAAGAGGAGAGATGCATATTCTTCACATAACTCAGGAATTATAAATGCTGATGTCGCAGTCTTTTTGGCGACGGGGCCGTTGGTGTACACGTGATGTGATTTCAAATGCTGCGCGGCAATGATTGGCACGTCATGCTTGCTGCGAAGTCTTCTATTGACGTTTCATTAGTTGGAAGCTCAAGCAGCCATGGCGGGTAATTTAGGTCTATTGGCCAATGTGTTGACACAGGAAGTTGTGAAATGTAGTGTTGGTACACACTGTATATCTGCACTCCGGTGCAGTTCTCAATATTTGATATGAGTGGATGTGAAGGGTGTTGCGTGTCTAGGCGGAAGAGGTTCCAACAGGTCTGCACATTTCGAATTGCTATAAAGTTGGGTTCTCGTGCCTCTGCCCATGTCAGAGAACTTGATGTTGCCTGTGAAACCCCCAGACATATGTGTAAGCTTCGTGCTTGTAAAAGTTGAAGTCGGCGTAGAGATGTCCGAGAGATGTGGAGAACTGGCGTGAAGTAGGCAATCTTCAGTCAGATTACTGCACAATGGACGTGGAGTATAAATGCAGGTGTACCACCCCATTTTTTTCCCGCTATGCGACAAATAACATTTATGGTAGAGTTCACTTGATTTGCAAGATCAGCAACATGCAGACTCCATACGTGTTGGTGGTCTAAGGTAACACCAAGGAAGCACTCTCAATTCCCTTATGTTTCTAAATTTAATACGTTCTCAGGCAAGCGGTACGACAGCCACCATCCGCTTCCCCTGCCATGAGTGATAGCAGAATCCTGCAGTACCTCTGGGAATATTCCCTAGTGAAGTTTCGTTATATGTTTGAAGCATTAAAGTGGATGAAAAATCGCTGCTATTTTTTGTCCACTTTAATTCCTTTCAACTTAAGGGACAATTATTGTACTCTGGTTAAAAAAAAACAAATAATGCCTCGTCTGCATTCCTTGGCTAATTCGTTTCTTTATTATGCAAAACAGTGGTGGCAATGGGACTAGATACGATTGTTCTTGAACACCCTTATTTTAAATGGTTAGGAGGTTGGACATGAATGACAGCTGTTTACAAATTTTATATAATTGAGAAACATTCACTCCAGTCAGAACAATTTTGCATCATGTAGTGCGATCAATATCGCATGCCAGCTTGCATCGAATTTTTGTGGGATTAGGTCCGGACGTCCGGACACCCCGTCAATTTTTTTTGCGTGCTCCGTCAGAAGAGTACCTGTCGGGTCGCAAATGCGGTTTACATGGCAACTACGTATGTGGAAATAGAAGTTATGGCACAGAAACAGCAAAGTGTCGGTCCAGCTAAAACTCCTAGCAAGCTCACGAAGCCCCTTCTTATACTCCGTGATCAAAACATGATCCGGATCATGTTTTAGTTTCAGTTGCGGAAAAAGAGTTAAAAATGATTCGTGCAAGGTCAAGCCAATTTAATGTTCATGTCGATTCACCGGCAAAATCAAGACGGACGGCCGTAATTCCATATGTTCACCAGCTGTACATAATCTTAAGAAAGTAGCACTTCGGGACAATATTAGGGTGCTATTTTCAGTGCGTGATAAACTTGGGAAATTGTGTGTGCTGATGAATCCGTCACGTGGGGAAAGGGTGGTGTGCACAAAAAGGCATACACACAAATTTGTGGAGTGCATTTCGTTCGTCATTTATTTTATTCTGTTCACATGTGGGAAAAAATATGTCGGCCAAACCAGTAGGTGTGTGAATGAGCGATTGAGAGAACACAATTACAAGGCGAATAAACTGCCGCCAGAAGGTTTTCTTGCTCTTCACATTCACGCGTGTGGCTGCCGGCCTTTGTTCCAGAGTACAATCATTGTTGGTCGGCATAAGGATGAGATGACTCGGTTGATCATAGAAGCCGAACTTATTGATGCTCTTGGAGATGTATGTATTAGCAAGCCTTCAATTGCCTTGTCACTCAAAGAACTGGCGTTCCTGCGTACGCAGTGATACGTGATTTTATCTGTGAAGTTTTTCGGTGTCCTATTTATCGTTTTTTCTTGTAGGTAGATGGCATGGTCGTGCATGTATCTGAATTACACGTGCTTATCTGCGTGGTCACCTGACGATTACTGCTTAAAAGCAGCTTGGAGGTCGAAAATAAACATGTTGTTGATAGTAGCGCCCTGTCTTCTCAATCTGTTCTTTCCTGTGTTCGTTTTTTCGCCTCGCGCTACACAAATTTCTTTCAAAGGTGAACCAACAGATGATGTTGAAAAAAAATGGAATATCTTTCTATGCTGTAGAATGGAAGCATCCCTTCTGACCTATAAAAATATCAGAATAAAGGGGCTAAGTGGCTGGAAGAAGTACATAAAAAGAATAAAAAGGCAGCTGCAAAATTTTGGAACCATCTAAACTTCATGAGTATTGATAGAAGCCTAGAGGTCAGGTTTATAACTACAGCTCAAGGTGTTAGGCTAGAAGGGGACGATGCTATTGAATATATAAAAACAAGGGTGACAGATAAATTTCAACAAAGAAGTGCTTTATGCACCACAATAGACAAACATTAATCAAGTGGCGCAATGGCTCCATTTTCACAACCAGAGTGAGAAAGGGCTGAGAAGAGGGTTCCTAGTAGTACATCAACAGGTCTTGACAGCATCCTAATTATGCTGATAAAAGAATTGGGTCGCAAGTCTAAGCAGACTTTGAGAGAGGCAGCAAGCAAAAGAATAATCGATAGTGAAGTCCTTGATGGATGAGCATTATCTAAAAGGAAAGGGGGACAAAGCTGACATAAACAACTACTGGCCTATAACAGTGACATCAGTGGTTTACAGGCTGCTGGCAATGCAGATTATAAAGAAAAGACTGCAGGCATGGATAGAGAATGAGGGGGCGCTGGGGGAACTGCAGAATGGGTTTCTAAAACACAGGAGGTTGGAAGACAATCTGTTCTCACTGACGCAGTGCATAGAAATGGCAGAAAAGAAACACAGGCTCCTGTGGCTACAATTTTTGGATATCAAGGTAGCGTACGATAGCAGGTTTCAAGAGGACTTGTGGGGAATACTGAACGCACTAGGTGTGGAAGATGGAGTCACTAATATTTTAAAGGATATTTATAAAGGTAACAAGGTAGTTATAAAGAGGGAAACAGGTATCCAAGCCCACAGAGGTAAAACGAGGGTTTAGGCAGAGGTGTCCTCTGATTTGATTTGTGGGGTTTAACGTGCCAAAACCACTATTTGAGTGGAGGGCTCTGGAAATTTTGACCACCTGGGGTTCTTTAACGTGCACCCAAATCTGAGTACACGGGCCTACAACATTTCCGCCTCCATCGGAAATGCAGCCGCCACAGCCGGGATTTGATCCCGCGACCTGCGGGTCAGCAGCCGAGTACCTTAGCCACTAGACCACCGTGGCGGGGCAAGGGTGTCCTCTGTCACCCTTGTTATTCATGATGTACCTACAAGGATTAGAGTCCAAATTAGAGGGAAGTGGACTTGGCTTCAATCTCTCTTTCGTCAAACAAGGAAAACTCATTGAACAGGGGCTACCAGCATTGATGTACGCAGATGATATTGAGCTAATGTCCGACAACAAAGAAGATTTGCAGAGATTGATGGAAATCTGCGGTAATGAGGGAGATAGGCTACATTTCAGAATCAGTAAAGAAAAATCGGCTGTCATTATTTTTAATGATAATGAAGGTAGTGAGCTTAGGATACAGGAGGTCACGCTAGAGATAACGGGTAAATACAAATATCTGGGTGTATGGATAAGCAGTGGAACAGAGTAGCTAAGGGGAGACGAATTATACATTACGACTAAAGGTAACAGAAATGCAGTAGTGATGAAAAATAGATCACTGTGGAATTACAATAGGTATGATGTTGTCAGAGGAATATGGAAAGGGGTCATGGTTCCTGGTCTGACATTCGGCAATGCGGTCTTGTGCATGAGATCAGAAGTTTAAGCAAGATTAGAAATTAAGCAACGTGAAATAGGTAGGCTTGCTTTAGGAGCTCACGGTAATACACCAAATCAGGGAGTACAAGGTGATATGGGATGGACATCATTTGAGGGCAGGGAAGCTAGCAGCAAGATAAAATTTGAGAAGCGATTGAGAGAAATGGGGGAAGAGCGTTGGGCTAGGAAGGTTTTCAGTTACTTGTACATGAAGAATGTCGATACAAAATGGAGGAAGCGAACCAGGAAGTTGACTGGTAAATACTTAGAAAACAGCAGGTGGCCAAACGAAAAAGAATTATCGGTTAAGAAGAAGGAGAAGGAAGCTGACACCGATATGTGGAAAATCGGCATGTATAAGATGTCCGCACTAGAGATCTATCAAACTTTTAAGCAGGAAATTGCCAAGGAAAGAATCTATGATAGTACTCGGGGTAGTTCTCTACTGTTTGAGGCGAGGACGGGAGTATTGCAAACCAAGAGGTATCGGGCCAAATACGAAGGGGTAGACACGGTATGCAGTGCATGTGGAGAGGAGGAGGAAACTGTTAAACACTTGATAATGTTTTGTAAAGGGCTTCACCATATATTTCAGGATGATGGCGCAGAGCTTTTCAAAGAACTGCGGTTTAGGGACAGAGAGGGCGAAATATAGACTTTAGGCGAGTAGATATAACTAGAAGGAAGTGCTCTGATTGGTGGCTAAAATCAATGCACAAGTGAAAATTGAATTCTTCACTGCAAAGTACCAGTCCTTAACTTCGCTATTTTGTTCACTACACTAAGTATTATAGCTAGGTGGCATTCGCCACCACCCGATCTAAAGGGTACAGCAAATCAATCGACCACGGGAATAAAGGTTATTACACGAATTTGTCTAGTATTTGTACTTGCAGGTGGTGAATCGCACACTTGGCTTCGTTTATTGCTGTGTTTTGGTTTTTACAGAATCGCATGATGGAGACTGCCAGAAGAAAAACGCGTTGGAGTGCTATTGGCATTTGCCAGTTCCCACGGAGAGGCTAACATGAAAAGACCGAACGGATGGTTTTATTGACGATAGACACAGAAGCCAAAAGTTGGGCGCACAAGCTGGAGCACTTGTCAAGTCGTTTTATTGTGCAAAAGTGTAAAGAAGTAAAACAGATAAAAATGCCAGAATCAGCTCTAAATTGAGAATAGATCAAATAATTTCACACATCTTGTTTCAAGTATGCATTCAATTTTGAATTAGTTGCTAAATTATCATAAGAACGTTGGAACGAAAAGAGTCGAAAACATTCAAAAGCGCAGGAATACAAGCAGTTGTGTTCCCAATTTGCAGCATTTCATTGCTCTTTTCGTCTCACAGTTTTCATATTATTCACTTCATAACTGCTCGCTCAATTGCCAGCATTTAAATTAGTCACTGAAATTTCAAAGAGGCTCGAGTCCAATGTTATGAGATAGCACACATGCTAAGTATATGTCGTGGCTGTTCCATCTGATACTGCATTGTATCAATACTGTTGTCATGTTTGGAGGAAGTGAGAAGTCTATCTTATTTTGTGTTAAAAGAATGGTGGCAGTAGCAGTTGCTGAGGTTAAATATTCCAAATGTTATCAAATTTGAAGCAATGTTTTCTGAAGCGACAAACTCACAGTTACTATAATTAATTTAGATACATTAGAAAAGTGTAGCTTTTCCAGATCTATTAGTCGTGATCTTGTAGGATCCGAGTAAAATGTGCTCACAATTCTCACTTTCGCGAAAACTTATCGGTGTGCAATATGTTCCATCTCGAGTAAGACAATACCAAAAATTTGCAAGGGCTGCAGGTATCTAAAAGCAAGGTCGGTAAGTACTTGGTGCGCACACGCCAGACGGATATTAAAAGAAGATTTCGCGGGTCACGCAAAGATACACGCGCTCAATCATAACTACCGCTAGCGCACCGTGCATGCGATTCTATGGGCATTCGCGAAAACTCCCCCCCCCCCCCCTCCTGGTGGCGCCACAGCGGTGGTTCGAAACTAGACCTGTCACGCCGGTTTTGAAGCTCGCGGTGGGCCGTACCCGTGCACTCTTTCATCCAGTGGCCGTGTCTCTGGCTTCAAGGTAGTCACGACCAACACACGAAAGCAACAGTTGGGAAGGCCAATATGGCGGCCGAGAAGCCAGCAGGCCTATCTGATATATACTTCAGTCCGACTCGGGGCAGAAATCAGCGCTGGATTCTTAAGCAAGTAGGTTATCATTCTTTATACCACTCTACTTGTCGCGTGTGCGATACGGATCGTGCTTGCCGGCAACGGGCTCGGTCGTGTTGTATATTGCACGCACGAAATGCACCGCGAAGGTCAGCTTGGGCGTCCGCAGTTCGCCTGTGCTTTGCGAAAGCCTTGAAAGCCATTGCCGTCGGCTTTCCGTACGCTCGCTCATCGAGTGCTTGCCTGTCTTCGCCACCGCGATGAACTCCGGGCTGACAATATTGGGCTGAGACCTCGTCGCTGTGTTGGGAGTCGTCGAAAACACGTTGCGGGTTCTCGTAAAGAGCTTGGTTGTATGTCGCGCGCTGTGAGTGCACCAGCACGGGCTGGCGGGGCATTCGATAGCATCGGAACTCACTGAAAATTGCTTGCCATTACAGTTGGCTTTCCCGTCAGTCAGTCGCAAGCAGCTCGGTGCCTTCAGTTGGCCGCGGCGGCGGACTCGCGTTTGCGCGCTGCACTCGCTCGAGTTTGTGGAAGAGGGCCGCATTGCCGTCGATTTCTTCGGCGCTAGGTCCAAACCAGCTTGGCGCTGTTCGTGGCGGCGGCCAAGCGTACACTCGCTCTCCTGTTCGAAGTTCGCTGGCGGCAGACACTCCACGTGCAGTGCCGTGTTTGGTCTCGCGTTCGCTTGCTCGAGCTGAACGACGTCGCTCCCTTAGGACTCGCCTACTTGTTAGTGGCACGGTGGGCCGCGGAGTTGTGGCTGCGGCCGCCGCTCCTAAGCTGTTGCGCTACGGGGATCAAAATGAGTCTTTGACGATGAGTGACATCACGGTGAAATTATTAACATGTCATATCTCACGTATGTTTTCATTTCACCTTGCACGTATTTCTCATCTGCGTTTGTATTCATCCTCTGTCACGTGTGACTCACTATTTTACATACTTATTGTGCAGCTGTGGGCACACACCGTGCTGAAGACTGCGTGCGCTGGCGTCTGCGATGCCTGTCATCCATCTCTTTAGTCAGAGCATCTTCAGAAAGACTGTGCGAGATGTGAAGGTAAAGTTAATTGTGTGTCATATTTTACACACGTTTTTATAATACCTTGCACGTACTTGTCATATGCGTGCATCTTCATATTCTGTCATGTGTGTCTCGCTATTTTTACTATATTGTGGTACGTGCAGCCGTGGGAACACAACAGGCAGAAGGCTCCGTGCGCTGGCATCTGCAATGCCTGTCATCTATCACTTCCGTCGGAGGAGCTCCACAAGGAGTTAACAAGATGTGACAACGAGACTGGACTTGTACACTTCACCACGAATTCACTTAAAAGAATGGAGAAACTTCATGTGTGTGTAAAAAATACAAGATTTCGATGTCTCACTTTTGTCTTTTGTTGTTGCCGTGACTGCGAAACCAGTTACACATAGGTGGCTAACTACTTTTTCGCGTGTTCTTTTCTGCACAATTTGTTGCTCACTGCGCAGAAAAGCAGGCAAAAAAAGTATTAGGCCTGGTGGAAAATAAACAAAAAACAATGTTTTAACTGCGGATAAAAAGTTCATCCAATTGGAGTATTTGAGTGGATCAACCGTTCGTCAGGTAAGGTGCAACTGTGAGGACTAAGGTGTAAATGTGGGGATTAACAGTTGTTCTCTAAGGTGCAAATGTGAGGACTAAATGTTAGCCCTTGAGGTGAATTGTGGGACTAACGGTAACTCACTAAGGTGTAAATGTGAGGACTAAAAGTTAGTCTCTTTAGTTCGTCTGTGAAGACTAACTGTTGGATCCGGTGCCGTTAGTCCTTAAAGGGATTAATGGTTGTGGCAGCTTCATTACTCCTGAAAAGGACGAACCACACACACTTTTAACACCATTTTGCCTTAGAGTGTGGGCATGGTGAATACGTTTCGGGAGCTTCGAGAGGCCCACCTCACAAATCAGTATGTTCGACTTTCACAGACGGTAGCGTGGCGCCGCCTATTAGCCCACCTACACATACAACCAATTCACATTACTGAAGATCGCTTTGAACTCTTATTCGAGTGAAGAAGCGTCCTCCACGTGCATCCTCTTCTGAACAGTATCACAAAAGAAGACCACAATGGCCGGCGCCTGGCGCGGGCGGAAGCCCTGGCCTGCTATTATAGATCAAAACCCGGCGTGTTCTACGTGGACGCCTCCGGCCCACACCCTGGGGGCTAGTACATGGCCGCTGTCGCACACGAAGACCAAACAGTTGACGGGCTCACGTTTAGAGCCCACGACATAATCCATGCGGAGGAATTCGCCATTGGATTGGCCACTTGTCACCCTACGTAGCAAATAATAATCTCCGACTCTAGAGGGGGCCTGTCGAAACATCGTGAACGGCCGTGTCGCTTACCTGGCCTACCGCTATTGCAACGTTCCGACTATCAGGGAATCCCTGCACCCCGCCCTGTAGTCAGGGCCCATGCTCACATGGGACTCGAAGGGAATGAGGCAGCCGACGCCCGCGTGCTCTTTCACCGAGCATTCCCACTCACCTCCCCCGATCAGGACGACCTTGAATTCAGTATAGTGTATTCGTCCCGCGAAATTGTGGACTATTACCATTTCGATCACAGCCTTTATGCAAAGGCCTAAATAAAGCGGAGGAGCGGCTTTTACTCCGACTCTTCACGAATACCATGCTGTGCCCGGCAGCCCTCAAACATTTTGATCCCGCCTTTTCTGGCAGCTGCTCACACTGTGGGGAAGCGTCTTCGGACATCTACCACGTGAGACATAAAGACACACCTACTACACACAATGAGCTTACGAAGTATTACTACATGGCGAGGCGAGCATTCCCTATGCCACATTCAAAACTCAATAGAGCACAGGCCGTCTCGTTGCGCTTACTACACACTAATTCGTACCCGTCGTTAGCATACCTAAACGCAATTTATCCTCACAAATTCCCCGATGCCGCTTGCGGGCAGACCGCTACATTAGAACACATGCTCTGGGAGTGCGGGTCGCTTGGACCGACTTATATCAAACCCGAGTGGGATGCGCTTCTGCACAGCCCAGAACTTCAGGACCGAATCCTGGCCGTCCAGTGTGCCCGCAACAGGGCCGTCAGGCTAGACCTGCCGGTCCCCACGTGGGAGTAGTCGGGTGACGCGTGGCAACCTCAGCGTCTGTACTGGACCATAATAAAGTTGTTCTCACTCACCACATGGCGTGAGCCTGCCCGTGCCACCCTGCTGTACCCCCTATACGCAACCCTACCCGGGAGGAATGGGAGGCGACCCTGCTTGGCAACACCCGGTGCCAGCAACATGTTGCTGGCACTGGGTGTTGGGACACCGAGCTGCGAAGACATGGGAAACGAGCAGTGATGTTCAGTGCAAGGAATTTTCCCTTTTTCCGGAAAATTTTGCCAATAAATTTGAGTCGAAGGGAAAGAAAGAAATCTTCGTGATATTATAGGGAGGCTCAGGAATCGTTAAATTCTCCTTTGACAATCGATAATTAGCGGTCGCAGTGCGCCTTCATCTGCTGTAGTCGGTTCTGATGCATAAACCACGCATAATAGCCTTTGTAATTTGTTTTTGATATTTACACGAAGCGATTTCTAGTTCACTAGTGGTGTTAGACTAGAAGCCCACGATGTGCAGTGTACTATCATTACATGAATCAATAAAGTCAAGCTTTTATTGTGTCACCTTGAAAGGGCTAGTCATAATTTTAAATGTCGCCAGTGCATGAGACACTTGTAATAACAGCATGTATGTGCGTGGGTGGGGGCGTAAATTAGTACTGTTGAGCATTTTGCTGGGAATTTCGTCAACGTTTTCGCACAAAAAATACCCAAAATAGAGAATTTTCATGTCTCCGAATGAGAATTTTTCGGCGTAGTACGGAACATCACTGGAAACGAGCGTCGCTGCCGCGACGAAAGCAGTAGAACCACCTGCTTCTGAGGGTGTCGGCAAAAAGGCTCGGGGATTGGCCGTCGGTATCGGAAGAATGAAGTGAGGCTGCCCGGATTAGCCGCAACCTGTCACAGCAGTTACTGGGTGGACTACAGCTCCTCCACTTCGAGACAGAACGTGTGCGGCCTGCATCACAGTCACAGCGTCGTTGATGAGTAAGACGTAGAACTGGCGGCGAGGTCCAGTAGCTCGTTCCGCAAAATAAGACGACGACAGTAGGAACTTGGGGAAGACATCAACGATGGAAGCGACTAACCGTCGACACAGCAGGGGCAATGATCGAGTCGCAATGCGACAAGACGTAAGCACGTAAGAACCATGGAGACAGACAGACAAAGAATTTTATTGTGACAGACAAAGGACTTTATTAGAGAACCATGGAGGAAGGAAAAGAGGCCCTAACGTCACTCGTTGTGAAGCCGTGGTGAAACTGGAAGTCGGCCATATTGACTGGGCAAATTCTCTTCTCTTGTTTACATCCGATTGTAAAGCAGAAGGAACGACTCTCTCTCTGGCTCGGAAAGCACGTGGGCTGCGCAGCGCGCGTGTCGTGATGATCCGAAACTAATGGAACGGGGCTCAACACTCTGTGCCAGTGCGACAACTTCGGTAAAATCATTTCGTCTGAGTATCAACAGCGAGTAGCAGCTCACCGGCGACGAAGCAAGTACAATAGAACGCGCGCTAGATGCACTGACAACAGCGAGTGTTCTCACGTCATTTATCTACGCACTGTACAGACATCACAATCGGTCATGCGTCTTCTTTTACGGTTGCATTCCGACACGAGGCCGACGCAGCGCCCGGCCATTCGGCGCGTGTTCCGCGTGAAACTCACCGGCGTCAGCAATTTGCGACCGTGGTGACTTTAAGCACGGAGCAAGTGACACTTGAACGCGGTTGCTGTGACGTTGAGATTACAATGCTGGGGGCGAGTATAACAAGCAGAACAGAAAATGTGTTTTATTATGCACATGCAAGTAGTTATTGTGCACATTCCAAACACGAAACTACATATGTACACATGGTCCTCACTGCGTCTTGCTGGGCACAACAGTTTCGTCAGGCCCATGGCATGTTGCGAGCTTCGCGGCCACAGCGTGAGGAGTCACCACCATCGAAATGACGACAGCGCACCTGGCGGCGTAGGTAAACGAAACCAAATGAAGCATTTTTTTCGACGATTTTATTTGTAAGACTTCGGAATGGTAAGCATAAAATACCGTTCATTTCTTCAGGCATTCAGAAGCATGCAAAGTGCGAATGCATAGAAAATTAGAAAGTGATGCACTTCAGTTGGCAGTGCGGACCAGGAAACAAAGTCTCGCCGCACTGCTCGTGAAAGGCACGCAATTATGTTGATACCAATTACAGAAAGTTTACCGAATACTGTCAACGAGTTCTTGCGATATCTTGAGCTACACATGTGCAGGGTTGTAAGCGGTATGCCTTGGCAAAGGCTTCGTGCAGTGCAATGGATATATCAGCCAGCGCTGGACAGCTTTTGTGCTCCGGGCATCTGCATTGGGGCTATGCGTAGTACGTATACCTCCTTTGCACATGAACACTGATGCATGCATACTGTTCACTGCTGTACGTGCTAAAATGTTACTTACATGGCCTTTATTTTGTGTAAACATCGATCGATTAACTTGCAATACAACGATTTATTGTTGCAAGCTTGTGTGACCAGCGTTGTCATTTCGCTCGGCCTGTATGCGGCATCACAACTTACTAAAGTAAGTATGCAATATACTTATGAGCTTCTATTGTGCAGCTTACTGCAATGTACTACGTAGAAGCAATAGAAATTGAGAATTGAGAATAGAAATCGAGTTGGGCTGCTACAACGAGCGGAGATCAGCCACGACGCAGAAGCAGACGACGGCGATGTCTGCTATGCGGAAGGCCAGCCGCCATACCGAAACATCCTGATGCTTTTGAAACCTATTTCATTTTATTCGCAATTATAAATTATACAAACAATATTCTTAGCTATATTTGGTTCAAAAATATATTTAGGTGTAGAAGGTAAGAAAACTTTTTCACTTATCAGTAAAATAGTCATTTTGCAATACCTTTACGATTTCCTGCAAAACCCAGGCGGCGCTACCATCGCTTACAAATTGCTGTCCCCATGACGGTCCCCATTGGCTCTATGAATATGTCACTCCACTGGTTTCGTCCGTTACCACAAGCATGGAATTTGTACATAATTGCACCAAAGAGCACTGCCCAATCGTCACTGACCTGCAAGGCGTTTGTCGTCGTTCCGCTTCGTCATGTGCCCCACGCAATTCCGCTGAACACTTCAAATGCTTCATCCGCATCATCCGCCGCACGACACAAGAATATGCGCTCGCTCGACGCATTGTTCAGGCCCCGTGGTGAACGAAAGGTTTTCTAAACGTTGCTAAGAGGATAGTAACTGCCAGGAGAACAATGCCTAGCCAATAACGCGGCATAGAGCACGGATATTGTCCGCCATGGCTCAGTCGTGTATAGGTGTTCTGTGGCTCAGCACGAGACCTGCGGAGGCACACATGCCGCCGCCAGTTGCGGCAGCTCACTGCTTGACCACTTACACTGCACAACACGTAACCATAGTACAGTCATAGAGAAACATACATAAAAAGCAGACACCCCCGTAGGGCCCTGCGGCCCAGCTACTGAGCTGCTTGCAGCGCCACGAGTGGTTGGTCAGACCTGGTTATGTCGTCTTCAGCATAAATAAATTAGCAATTTTTTTTCTTTCCGGCGCTGGGATTTGAATCCGTATCCTCATGCTTCGAAGGCAAGTGTCTTTACCACTTGGTTACACGCCCATGCGTCAACTAAGGAAGTACATGTACAGTACATCTAAACTACGTGATTGTGCCTCATAGTGCAAAACAAATGCAGAAAGACAACACTTTCTAGTCATACATTGCTGTTTTCTGTTGTAAGACATTAAATGTTCTAAGCGGAACATGATGTAGAGCGGACATGGAAAATTGCACAAGTTAATAAAATTTCTTCTTCACAAAAAAGTTCACGCCAAACTTTGGTATTCATTTTCCTCCTGAAACGGCTATCACATGCTTTAAATGAGTAAAAAGCTAGTATGGGCACGTCATCTAGCGGTTGGTCAGACCCTTTCTTGCTGAGCCGCGAAAAGGCCTGGTGCCGGGATTACCGTGATCAGCGAGGCGGTGTCTCCAGAAAAATTCGGATTTACTGTTTACCAGCACCGACTGTTGGTGAGACTGGCAACTACTCTTCTACCTCTTTTTGGTGCGCCCCCCGGTTTCTTAGGCTAGCACGGAACTGGTAGCTTAGCCTAATACTCGCACGGCTGCCACGTGGACAGGCCACGATAGTAGTCCCCTCGCGGGTTCGCCCGATGACGTTCGCTGGTCGTGTACCGAAAAGTACGACCAACATAAAACTCGCTAAAGTGTTTCTAAAACGCTTAAGCGAGAATGACTTGAAATCTGTCCAGGATTTTGGAGGCAGTAACTTTGAGGTTACATTTAAGAGTAAGGTCGCGGTCGATCGCTTCTTAGCTGATTCTGCGACCATCAAGGTCAAAGGATTCGATATTCGCTTCGAATATCGAGGGCTGCGGACAGTCTCTGTTCGCGTGTTCGAGTATCCTGCCGACGCCAGCGACCACGTGCTCGGCCGAGCTCTCGAGGTCTGTGGCAAAGTGCAGAGCATCTCGACGGATAACCTGACCGGTCTCCGGATTACAACCGGAAACCGACGTGCCCACATGGAACTTTGTTCTCCCGTGCCCAACATCACTGATGTTGATGACGGGCACGTCGTTCGATGCGAGTACGACGGTGTCGTGCACTTGTGCCGCAACTGCAGGCTACTGGGTCATGAAAAGGAGAAGTGCGCCACGCCGCGGTGCGAGCAGTGGGGGCATCCTACCAGCGACGCACCTCGCAAGCGCTGCGGTGGGTATCACCCTCCACACCACTGCAAGCAGAGGCTGTACTCGAAGGCAACCACGCGGTCCAGTGTGCCGCAGGTCGAGCCTCCAACCGTGGTCAGTGCAGAGGTTCAAGGCGCACCAGCGCCTAAGATTTCGGACAAAGGGGAGCAGGGCGAGACGATTCAGGCGGCACCAGGAGAAGCCAAGGTGCAAAAAAGCGGAGAGAAAGAGCCAAGACCGGTTGAGGCCCCTCCTACCGCTTCGCAAAAGCCGGTGCTCAGCACCGACAAAACTGTGCAAGCACCGAAACCCGTCGCAGGCACTGCGCCATGCTTCCGACCGGGTTGCAGAAATTAGGTGCCTTTTCTCATCTTCTCACCAAACCCGTCGAGGTGCACAAAAAGAAGTAATCTAAGATGGCAGCGCGACCCGGTGCCCCCTCGGTGGCGAGAAGGCGCCTTCCACCGCAGTTGTCAAGGGGCGAGGGAGGTCACCTTGGCGTTAGGCGCTGCGCCGTGTCGCCCAAGGGGCTGACAGAAATTAGGTGCCTTCTTCCTCTTTCTAGAATCACTCGACAACAAACATCTCGTCGTCGCAAGCACGGCGGCAGCCGAGCACAGGCAGCTGCGGCCGCGAGGGAACTGTCAACTTCCGCGTCCGAATCTAGCCGTTCGGGGAGCACCTTGCGCGAGTATAAGCGCCACGTAGCTACCGCGGTGGTGGGCGACGATTTGTCATCTACCACCATGGAGGACTCGGAGATGGACACACGGAGTCGGGCTCTGTGCGACCTCTGCAAGTCGGTCGCGTGCGGCTGTTCCGAACTTTCGGACACGTCGTACCCGTCCACACCGGTCTCTCCCATCGCCGGAGAGCCCGTAGCTCACGACCGGCATATAGCCATTTCTTTCCCTTAGCGCTTCTGTTCGCCTCTTTCACGCAACCCGCGCGCTTCTTCTAATCTATCACTATGACTTGTCTTTCCCTTACTATCGCTTCTTTTCAACTGTCGCGGCTTCTCTCTCGCCACAAAACAAAACTCAGTAATCGTGCTAGTTCGTGCTAGAAAAGTAGATATTCTCGTATTACAGGAAACTTACGTTCATCGACTCGGTCAGATCAAGTCCTTCGACGCGACGCTTGGCACCAGGTCCTACTGGGGTTTTGGCACGAGTGGCTCGCGGGGCGTGGCTATCGTTTTGATGCCGCGCTTTACGGGTACCGTGCTGCGCTACTTCAGGGATTCTGATGGCCGTCTAATGCCGATGGATATCGATTCGGGCTTTCGCATCGTAAATGTGTACGCTTCAAACGACTTCCGTTCACAGAAAGATTTCTTTGCCGCATTGGATAACCACCTAGTCGGCCCCTCTCGAGTCGTACTGGTGGGGGATTTCAATTGCATGCTAGATCGTATTGACCGCCGAACGTTCAGAGGCACTGCTACAAAATGGACAGATAGGCGTGGCGAAGGCGCACTGCGCGAGCTGGTCGACGAGCTGGGGCTGATCGATGCTTGGCACGCTCTTCGGCTGGCCCAGTCAGGAATGACTTGGGCTGGCAGGAGCACGCGGAGCAGGATCGACACTTTTACGTCTCGCCGTCACTGGCTGCCAGTATGCATTCCTCATGGTTAGTTTCCTCGGCTGTAAGTGACCATTGCCTCCTTATTTTAAGGCTCGCCGGTACAGACATCGCAGCTCAGGGTAAGCGGCCGTGGCACTTCAACGCCCGGCTTTTAAAAGACCGAGAAATACTCGTAACGTGGCGCGTTTAATACAGTGCAAGGTACACGAAACACGAGAGCTAGACGGTGACAAGTGGAGACCAGCGCCGCGGAATGCTTTCGGTCATGGAGCAAGCGCCGAGCACGAAAAGAGCGCGCGGAGATCAGAATTATCTCCGGTGTGATCCTACTGCTGTTTCTGCCGGAGTCCTCAGGCCCATGCATTGCGTTCGTGTTGGCTACGCTTCATAAAGAGCTAAGAGTAGCGCTCCACCGACGCTGGGATGGCCTCAAGGCCGTGGCCCGCGCTGAGAGATGGGAAATGGAGGCATGGTGTTGTCGAACTATTTTGCGCGACACTCAGCTAGGGCACACACGCCTCTGACGTCCCTCGTTGATTTAGAGACAGGTAGCTTAGTGGAAACACCGGACGGGGTACTTGAGGTGGCAAAGCGGTTCTACGAGAACCTTTACACTGAGCCAACGCCGCCCTCGGCCGACTTTCCGTTCGTAAAAAATGATCAGGTATTCGAGCTCTGCGACTCCCCCATCGTGGAAGAGGAGCTTTTCGCGGCCTTCTATATGAAGCGTAATCATAGCCCGGGCACCAACGGTTTGACGGTGCAATTTTATGTCAAACTATGGGAATTGCTCGGGAAGCTTTTTTACTACTCTGGTTAATAGGCTGCTGCGTGAAGGGACGCTGTAAACGACTCAGAGGAAGAGGCTGATCACTCTCCTTTGTAAGGACGAGTCGAGATGCACCGACCATCGGGCGTGGCGCCCCATCACACAACTCAACTGCGACTACAAGCTCATAGCCAAATTCCTGTCTGTTAGGCTCGCTCCAGTACTCAGTACTGTTTTGGGACAATACCAGGCAAGCTGCGTTAAACAACGATCCTGCCAATTACACGGTGTTATTACACGGTTTCGCGATTAGAGACCTGATTGAATGGACAAAAGCACGGGACGTCGCGGGTATTCTATGCTCATTCGATCAGGAAAAGGCGTTCCGACAGAATAAGCCATCCCTTCATCTGCCAAGGTTTAAACGGGGCAGGATTTAGTGACAGGTTAGTGAGTTTGATTAGAGCTCTGTATTGTTGGCCGACGTCTGCGGTCATCATACAGGATCGCGGAGTCGTTCGAACGTGTGCAGAAGTCGTTCGACGTGCGCAGGGGGGTCAGGCAGGGCGACCCGCTCTCGCCCGCCCTGTGCACGCTCGCGTTTGAACCGCTTCTACAGAGACTGTTTGGTGACAGCCGACTTTGTCAGTTACCCCTTCCACCGGACGCCCCTCCCGTCACGCTGTTTGCCTATGCAGACGACTTGTCTATCGTCGTCCGAGACGAGGCAACCTTTTGCACCGTCTTGGAAGTTTTAGACGAGTACTGCAAGGTGAGTGGCGCAAGCGTTATTTGGTCGAAAAGTGCAGTAATGTACTTAAACTCAGCTCCAAGTAGCATGCAGCCCGTACACGGCTTACCCGTGAAGGCGAGGCTGCGCATCCTAGGTTTCCACTTCGAACCGCGAGGCCCGACTCCTGAAAACTGGCGAATAGCGGATGATAAGCTTGAAGGCAGAATTCAGGAGTTTGGAAAACTCTCTTGTCCGCTGACTGCTAGGGTAACGATCGCAGGATCGTTACTTTTCTCGGTATTAACTTACGTGGCTAGTGTTATGCCGGTCGCGAGTCGAACCAAGAATCGCTTGGAACAGACTCTCTTCCAGTTTCTATGGAGCGGTTTATGTATTTACGCGGGGCGCCGGGTCCTGAAGTTGCCCAGAGATCGAGGAGGACTCAGAGTCCCCGACCTGAGGCTCACGGTCAGAGCGCTTCACGTCAGATGGACCCGTGTAGCGTATAGCGTTAGACTCGGACATGGCACTCGAAGCTTCGCGTCGTTCTTCCTTAGAACGCGCATACGGCAGTTCTGGGCGGGCGCCCTCTCTCACTGCGTGCACCGTGCGGGAACCCCGTCAGCTTTTTACGCGAGCGCGGGTAGGACACTCGCGGAGATTCAGCGGGTCGATCCAGAGTGTGACGTAGTCGAGGTGCAACTCTAAGATTTAGTCGGCCTCATAGCCCCGCCTCCATCCGAGCACTACAAGATATGTGATCCGTCTCGGCAAAAGCCAAACTGGCATCTCATCACTGCCAGCTTTCTCGGCGCCAGGCGGGCTTCGTTTATGTACCGCCTGGCAAGGGGTGTCTGCCAATGATGTACAGACCCTTCACGCCAAACATCCAGTACGGTGTTTGTCCATTTTGTCACAGTAGAGAGGACGCGCTGCACGTATTTCGCGAGTGCGCCCTTCCAAAAGCCCTACTCCGAAAGATACCCGACTTATTTCAGCTCCCGGGAGTTCCATATCCCACGGTCCGATATTAAAATCCGCTCCCTTCTGACGCAGTCAACCAGTTCGTGCTTCTTCTCGTCGAGTGCCTATACAAAGTTTGCTTGACGCGATGCGAGGCCGCTTACGAGGGGAAACTGCCGGGCCTTCACGAAGTGCTTGCAAAAGTACGGAAGGAGGTCTGTTGTTCCATCTTTTTCGTGAGCGGCATCGCCTAGGCGCGAAGAAGTTTCTCAAAACCTGGCACCGACCAGCGCTGATCTATAGTGAGTCTAAAGGGCAACTAACCATGACGATAGTTTAGCGCGGGAACATAACGACAACTAAGTTGTTGTTATGGGACAACTTAGTAATTTATTTATTTAAGAAAGCCCCCACAAAGCTAAAATATCAACATCATCTCTACCTGTTGACAGAAAAACTGAGGGTTTGCATCACATATGTCCCGTTGCCTTTTTTATTATACTGATAGGCTTCACAACTTTCATATTAATTGTTATTTTTCAACTCCTCTTTAATTTAACAAACTAAAGAATATATCAAAGCAATTGTAATTCCCCTTGAATTTCCTACACACATCAAAGTATTTGAAACCTCATTTTTAATGAAGTGAAAATTTTCTTACAAGGGATATATGAACCATTCTTTGTTCACAACAGGCATTTACTGATCATTTTGGTATACATCAATTCAATATCTTACAGGGCGCTACGGTTTACGTCTCATCATGGCTGTGAAAATTCGAAACTTGCGCCTTGCACTCCCCGGGAGCTGCCTGCCAATACACACGTGGGTGCGAGTCTCCTTGCCTCTCCTTTCCTCAGGAACTAATGAACTCGACCGTCATGCACATCAGCTGGCCTCCATTCTACAGTAGAATTCATTGACCCGCCCGCTCATCTGACCTCCTTCTCCCCTTCAGTTTTGCGCCAGGACGGCGGAGATTATGGCAATTGGTAGTATGTAGGTGTTCTGTGTTGTGGCTTTGTTCTTTGTCGTTCGCTGTGGAAGAGCAACATCACTTCTATCAGTTCCTACCACTAGACATGAGATGAACAACGGCAACAGCAAACGTAAGCGCAAAAATACAACAATCGAGCAGAAGTTGGAAGTCGGATGTTGAAAGCCGTTGAGTTTGAGGTCAAATAAAAAAAAAGTGGCCGTAGATTTAGGTATATCGTTGAGCATGCTGTCGACGATCTTAAGCAAGAGAATGCATTACTGGTGCTGTTGCACATGGCGTCAAAGGCAATCAAATGAAGCTGCGAGTCTCCGCTTTCGGAGCTGTCAAGAAGGCAGTTGATTTCTAGAAATCAATTTAGAATCAGTTAATCTTTAGAAATCAGAGCAAGCAGCACTCCTGTGAATAAGGCACTTCTGCAACAGAAGGCAAGAAACTTCGTGTGCATCATGGAGCACGATGTTTTTGTGGCTAGTGATGGCTGGCTGCAGCGCTTCAAGGAGCACCATGACTTCGTCGGCAGGGCTGTCAGCGGGGAATCACTATCTGTCGACCGCGAAGCTGCAGTGGCATGGATCGAAAAGAATATTGTGTAGCTGCTCGAGAAATACAGCCCCAGGGATCTGATTCACGCAGATGAGACTACCCTGTTCTATCAGATGTTGCCACAAAATACCTAGGCCTTCAAAGGTGATCGCTGCCAGGGTGATGAACAGAGCAAGGTTTGCGTGATCGTGCTACTATGTACGAATATGGACAAGTCCGAAAAAGTGTCAGTTCTCATGATTTGCAAAAGTGCTTCAACATGATGCTTCAAAGGAAAGCGGAAACTCTAAGTGACTTATGCCTCCAACCACAAGGCCTAAATGACAAGTAAAATCTTAGCACAATGGTTGCGCAAGTGGGACTAATGGCTGGTCAAGCACAACTGCAAGACATGAGTCATCCTAAATAACTGCACGGCCCCCGACCACGCTACCCTTGTGCTTAAAAACACTGAGCTGTGCTTTTTGCCGCCTAACACTACTGCGGTTGTGCAACCCCTCTCAATAAAGGGTTGATCATGAACTTCAAGTCAGGCTATCGCTAGCATGTCATTGGTCGAGTATTTCTCATTATGAGTTTGTGCGAAACAACAACCTGAACATGGCAATGGAGATTTTGCAAGCTGCCCAGATGGCCGTGATCACCAACTGCTTTCGGCATGCCCCATTTGGCGCCAGCAACGGAGAGTCCAGCACAGATTTCAGCAATGTCACCAGAGAGGCTACCGCGGGCGACCAGGCGCAGATGTCATGGGACCCTTTCCTTGACGCCTGCAGTGTGCCTGACTGCGACACTTTCTTAACGTACGTCCGTGCCCATGCTGAAGAAGTGACAAGCAAAGAGTTGTCGAATGGGAAATTGTGTGTGTGGTGACGGGGGTGCATGTTGACAGTGACTAATGAGTCCGCACCCCGGAGCCTAATGTTGGCAAACCCGGCGTACCGACGTCTGCGCAAGCGCTGGATGCGACAGACCTGTTGCGTTGCTTCTTTAGGTCTTTAAAATGATGGAAAGGACGAACTCGCAATAGCTGCTGCAGCTTAAAAAGAAGTAATTCACGTAAGCAGAAGTAGACAAGTCTATTAATGACTATTTTTCACCGAAGTGATCTGCCAGCTGTAGCGTTGTATTTGGTGAAAATAAAATGTGTTTTTCTTTATTATTGTGCTAGCCTTTTGCCTTCCGATGAATGTGTTTCTTTGCGCGACGGGCTGCTGTCACATTCGGTGGTGAGTACATTCACTCTTACTGGCTAATTGTCCATAGAAATGTATATTGACTCTAACAAACTAATGGTTATAATGAAGCAATTACGTTTCTCCCTTTGACTTCGAATTTTTGTAATCATAGCGATAGAGACAAGAAAATGGCCTCTATCGAGTGTGCATGCAAATGGGTTGCACAGCGTTGCCTTTCCGTAGAAAGAAGGCATCGTGTTGTGGAGAAGAGAAGGAATGCTCTCCTTGGTGAGTACGCATATGCTGATTTAGGTTGCCTTTCATAGAAAAGGATGCATTACAGTGGACACAGGAAAAGGGCTTTCCTCCTGTGTGCATACGGATGTGTCTCATCAGATAACTTTTCTTCACAAAGTATGCACTGCAGTGAACACAGAAGTAAGAACTCTCCCTTGTGTGAGTGTGCACGTGCCGATTTAGAGCGCTTTTCACAGAAAAGGATGCATTGCAGTGGACACAGCAGTAGGGACGCTCTCCTGTGTGAGTGCGCATGTGCCGAATTAGAGTGACTTTTGCAGAAAAAGAAGCATTGCAGTGGACACAGCAGTAGGGACGCTCTCCTGTGTGAGTACGCATGTGCCGAATTAGAGTGACTTTCGCAGAAAAGGAAGCATTGCAGTGGACACAGGAAAATGGCTGTTCTCCGGTGTGCATGCGGACATGTCTCACCAGGTTGCTTTTCCGCATAAAGGATGCACCGCAGTGGGCACAGGAGAAGGGACGCTCTCCTGTGTGAGTGCGCATATGCTCGATAAAATGTCCTTTTTTCATAAAGGATGCATTGCAGTGGACACAGGAGAAGGGCCGCTCTCCTGTGTGTGTGCGGGTGTGCTCAATGAAGTGGCCTTTCTGCAAAAAGGATGCACTGCAGCGGGCACAAGAGAAAGGCCGCTCTCCAGTGTGTGTGCGGATGTGCCTAATGAGGGTGTTTTTCGTCACAAATGACGCACTACAGTGAACACAGGAGAAAGGCCGCTCTCCTGTGTGGGTGCGCACGTGAGCCACCAGCTTGGACTTGTACATGAATGCAGCTGGACAAAAGTGGCACTGGTAGGGAGGCTCGCCCATGTGTTTCTGAAGGTGTCTAATCATAGTTGACTTGTCCAGTGTCACATAGGTGCACTGCTGGCAGGAATGAAGTCGGCCTCGTACAGACAACAGTGAATAAGACTGTTCCGTGGATGCACAGGACAAGGAGCCTGCAAAGCAATCAAGAGCACGCAAAGTTAAGTACGTTATGTGTCATAACTGGACCACAGCAGCAGACAATATGCAAGGGTTGCTGCACATGTAAAAAAATAAAGATGCTCATCCTGTCTCATACAAACTAAAGCTACTGTTATGGCAACAGCGGCATCGACACAGCATGTATTATGAAAATTACCATCTTGCTGGGGATAAACTCTAGGGTCAGCACATCCGCAGCGAACACCAGGTGACAAAAACTACGATATAATCTAGCTATTATTCCAAGGCTACATTAGACAATTCAAAAGTGGCTAATTGTGAACAAATGAAAACCAGCCCATTAAACTACTTACTGTAATTCTGAGAAGCATTCATACTACACTGCACACAAAATAACAATTTTATATTGAAACAAAACCAGCATAATAAAAAATTATGAGTCAATTGATCTAATGTGAAGCAAAGAAAAAATATACTTAAAACACTACAATTGCAGCAATGTTTTTTGTGCTACAAATCGCCACAAGACCATAATAATAATAACAACAACAACAACAACAACAACAATAATAATAATAATATTTATTTCTCATCAATACGTTTGATGAAGGGACACCTGCAGCTAAAAGCTGCTCTCCGAAAGAGGAAGATTGAAAAGGGCCCACAGCAACCTTTTAACATGACAGCAGTGGCAAATAGTCAGCAGTACAAACGTAAATAACAAGCAATAAAACAAAGCCCAAATTCCAAAAAATAACAATAATAACAATATAGCAACTGCAGAGATATATTAAACATAGGTAATTCTCACAATTGCGTCTGTGTGCAGTGTAAAAAGACTTCTCACTTACGAAGCATTATTTACATCTTCCAGCATTAAAGCAAACTGCCACTACAAAAAGAAGTCCATTTGTCGAGCGATGTGCAATATTGAAGAAGCTGTTTATATTACTGCCGCAGTTAACAGACCTTCCATTAATACCTCTACACAGCTTCAATGAAAGCACAACGATACCAGAGAAAACAGTCACTTACGAATCATAATTTACATCTTGCAGTATCAAAGCAAACTGTCCCTGCTGGTCACTGCAGCTCATTGGGCCATCTTGCTGGTAATGCTGGAAACACGATAGTTCCCCCTCCCCCCCCTCCCCAGAATGCCCGTGAACAGTGGTAAGTTATAGATAAATATAAATAGTTTGCCGTTTGAACGTTGAAGGAGGTGCTCCTGAATGGCTCAGCGATTAGCGCCTCACATTCATGACAAGAGGTCCCACGTTCGATTCTGTGCGCTGTGGTCTTTCTAATAATTTTATTTCTTGCATTTACATATATATATACGTATACATATACGGTGAGTGACGCCGATGCTGGCGGCAAAATCCGGTGAGAATTGTCCATATAATTGCTATTGCAATAAAATAATAATATTATTAATGATATTGTTATCTAAATTACCATCGCAAAGGGCGCGGAAATATATTTGCCGTGGGCGTCGCCCTATCTAGTTACGCCACTGTGCAGCTCTCGGCCTATGGGTGTTAGTGGCCACACCAGAGGCATCGCCCAGCATGCTGCAAATCTCAGGGACGCGGCCAAAGTGACCGAACTGCCGGCACTGGCTTGGCCACGGTTTCACGTGGCATACATGCAGCTGCAAGGTGTAGAGTGTGAGGCAGTCACGAGAGACAGGGTGTGAAAATTGGACCTTTATGGCACCATCCACCCTGTATTGCAGTCACTGGAGCGGTTCAGCCGATGCCTCCGAGTAGCCTGCCTACGTCAGGTCACTGTCCACACCGTAGAGTAAGCCCACACTCGATCTGTAGGCTTATGCCAAAAAAGCCAAGGAAAGAAATAGCAGAAGCATAATCAATGCCAGGAGGGAACAGAAGCCGTGGCTTTTCATGCCACAGCCAAGTGCCGTCATTATTTTCTTCACTTGCAGGCGCACACTCTCTCGTTTGCCCACCACCCAAACGAGGGCCCTATAGATCAATGACCAGCAGGTTCCCTGAAAGTGACGGTGACGCCATTGAGCTCCGAGATGGTCAGGAGCTCTGATAAACGTCGCATCAGTGGCCGTTAACGCAGGACGCCGCCGACGGCCACTGATGAGATGAAACGCCACCAACGCCGACAATCACGTTTCGCATTTGATGAGGCATATAAGGCTATCTAAGGCCTTCGCTGTAACAAACACTGTTGTGTTTTAAGTACCGTGGTCGAAAGTGTTTTTCCAATGTCTCAAGACAGTGACGAAGTGCCAGAAACATCCAAAAACGAGAAAACCTGGCCTGATGACATCAAGCTCGGCTAACTAACTATAATCACGTGAATATAGTGATCATAAAAAACGCGGCTGTATCACAGAAATAGTATGCACATTGATTTCTGTTTAACATTTCATTTTTCTTGGTCCAAATAGTCACACATGATTGACATGTGGGGTATAAAGTACCAAAATCACCATATGATTATGAGAGAAGCTGTAGTGGAGGGTTCCAGAAATTTTGACCACCTGGGGTTCTTTACCGTGCAATCAAATCTGTGCACACGGGCCTACAGCGTTTTCGCCCCCATTAAAAATGCAGCCGCCGCAACCGGGATTTGATCTCGCGAACTGTGGGTCAGCGGCCGAGTACCTTATCCACCAGACCACCATCGTTAGTTATATTAGCCCAGAGAAGTTGGAGTGGCGCTGCCTGGTGGATGACGTTGCGGCACGGACTCTTCGATGCAAGCCGCCACGTGCCTACATATTAATGCGCTTGCTTCGAGCGCTGTTCCAATGGTTGTGTTCGCTTTTTGATTGTCTCAAGCTGCAGATGAATGAAAAAAACAGATTTAGTATTGTTTCACGTAAAACAATAAAATGCGCACTTCTGCTGCTGCAGAATCACGCGCCGGGAATGTGAGATTAGTGAAAAAGTCTTTGTGCCACTGCTGGCCCCGATGAATTTCATTCATGGTGACGACAGCCGCATTCCGACGGGCGCGAAAATGAAGAACAAGCTTCTGTTTGGATGCAACAAACCCATTGACCTATTACAATGTGATTTTGAGAAGGAATTAAGACACCACATATACATTATAAGGTTGAGATGTGCATGGGTGATTTCTTTCGGGGATATCAGGGCTTCTCCTCGTCTAGAATAATTTGCACCAAAGGAATCCACGCATCTACGGACAGCACTTTTAGAAGTGTATCAAGCCTCGCGCTCGCGTGCAGAATCGAGTATCACAACATATACCCGGAAGGTGCTCGCCTTAGAATACCGCCGCCGCTGTTGTGTGTTTTTCTCGTGTGCTTGCTCACTCAACACATTTAGTTTCATGTTTCTCTTGCAATAATTTTGAATCTTTAAGTGACCAAAATTATTGAGGTTAAGTGCTGTTTAGGTTAAGTGCGGAAAATCATATTGCGGCTAGATTTTGTCCTTAAGCAGAATCATAGCAACGGCGCGGGCGCACTCTGAACTACCAGTTTAGATAGCCACCTCAAGCATTAAATTTTCTTGCAATTCATTACCTGTTGGCGGACATGAGGTGCGAGACCAGTCGTCCCCTCGTCGAGGCGAAGGTTGTTTAGTTATTACATATGGGTCCAGAAGCCTATGAATTGACATTTTTTCGGGGTTGGGGAGGGCACCTACTTGAAATGGTCATTTCTCTCTCTGCATAGAGAAAAAATTTGGGGCGTAGGGGCCAGGCCCCATGAGCCATCTCCTGGTTACGCCCCAAATGAAGGATTTCATTTGGGCTTCCTGACGTTTGTGTTGAAATCGTTGCTATCAGTGGTGCTCCCACGTAAAGCTCCTATTATTGTTTGTCGCGGTAGTAGAACACTCCAGCATTTCACGCAAATCATAGTACAGGACTACATAATCCCTGGTGACTGTTGAGAACAAGCCTGTGCATATGATCCCAGTGAACGGAAATATCTCATTATAGGGGAAAATGTGTGTGCCGCAGAACTATTTTGTTTGTTTGACGAATATGTTACACCAGTGCTCATGACCATCATATTCATGTAATGTCATATTCATGTAATGTAATGGACAAAACTCAGTTCTGTAAGATCATTTAGATCATTCACAGATGCAGGCTTAACTTGCACGGTAAAGTGCAACGTATTTAGTGAATTGAAAACGCCCCAATTTCATTTCTCATACTTCGGCCCGGACATGTTTTAATCCCGGAGTCTATATCTAGTTGTAATAAAACATTGCCACTTAGCCTATTTTTTTAGCACCCATTCTGTGGTGTGTGCAATAAAAACAATGAACAACTTCTCCTGCATTACCAAGTTCACAATGAATGTTCTGTTCAGATGAGAGTCTGCCTATACTAAGCTAAATTATGAAAACTTCTTACAGCCTTAAAAACTTTTACTAGTTGTGCAACCTTGTACCTTGTATATTGAGAAACTTCCTTCATGAAATCGAGGAATAATCACCAATGTATCGCTAAAGAGCATGTGCACGAAAGGCACAGAGAGAGGCGACAAGCGATGGCGGAGCAAGCGAGTCCGTGCCGCAACCGGAGCGACGCTAGTGTTTGTTCTCATGGATAATAGGCACAGACGAGACAACTAAAAAAATGGCATCCGAACTTGAAACGAGAAATTACTTTTACAGAATGATGAGAAACTGAGTCAGTAGCGCATAGACCCACATTAGCAGTGTTGTGTTGAGAACCATCCTCTTTTTCATAAGAGGAGGAGGCCCGCCACTGCTGAAGTAGAAGTGCTGCCTTTTGCATGCGTGCCCGTTGATTCATCATTGCAGTGATGTGGAGTCGCTCTCTCCACGCGCAATAAATTTAGTGTACTTTCAGTGGTCAGGTCAGGCACTTCAGATGTAGTTGAATCTTTTGGCCCCAGTCGTTTAGGAGAAGTCGGCAGTAGAGCCTGCCGTTTTCGGAGCGCTTTCTTGGTTTTACGCTACATTGTCAGGTATTTTGCGCAGCCCCGATAAAATGGCAGGCACAACATCCGCAGTGAGCGAAGGTTTCTTTGGTGCATGTAACAGGTCGTTTCCCTTGTATTCTGCATGATATGTGGCGGCGATCGCTTCTGGGAAATGCCTCGCGCAGACATCGTCAGTAGGCTGCAAGGCTTTTTCAGCTCCTGCAATTGTCCACTGCAACTTATCTGAGCGCTCTTGTTCACGTGGAGCCTTAAAAATATACACACACTCTGGTCAAGCTTTCGATACCCCGACTTGCAATTAGAGACAAAATACTACTTGCCCAATTCGAGGTGCAACCAGTGACAAGGCCGCTCACGCATATTTGCACTCATATGCAGCGTCGAGGTATACGCGCACTGATTCACAAAGTGCGAATCAGAATAATAAATGCACTGGCAGTGCTCACAGGTACAGGGCAATGCATTTATAAATCACAAATTCTCATGCACACAAAGTTTTTAGGAAGATGGTTTTTCACGCGAATACCTGGCAAGCCATAAAGTAGCGCCATCTCAACTCGCGCCACGGAAACTACTCGTAGCTGAAGGTCATAGGCGAACACAATCTGCCCGTGCCCTCTCTTTACACGGAGCGGAGAGTGTCAGCACCTAACTTAATCTTACACCATGGCCGCAACCCACAGAAGACAACCACCATCGCTACATTTCCTCCACACGCCGACAACAACCTTACCATCGCCGAGCCACTCAGTAATCTTACCAGGTCCAACACGGAATTCCACACTTTGTGTTAGCAGGCAAACTTGAAAAATCCATCTGGTCCTCTCGCAAGTTGGAGCCCGAGACTACAAGGTTTCAACATTTCTGTCGTTTACAATTTCGAAAGAAAGCACTCCGACCTCGACTGCCTGTCTCGAGCCCCTGTCACCGCACACCGCAGGATGACCAGGATGTTGACTTCTTGGGAACCGCAAGCGCTGACTCGCTGAACCACAACGAGCTGATCCGAAACTCAGGGGCCTTATGGAATACCTCAAGGGCAGTGTTGCCGTTGTCCCAAAGGTATCCAAGCGAACACTGACGTCATTTATCTTGCAAAACGATGTTCTCCGAAAGAAGAATGTCTCGGCACGTCGAGCAAAGTATGTGCCTTTCGCATTGCGAGCAGAAGTACTCCAGGCCCTGCAGGACGACCTTGCGGCTGGACACTTGCTCGCCAGAATGAAGGAAAATTACTGGCCCCGTCTTGCGATTGACGTTGCCCGTTACGTGAAGACTTGCCAAGATTGTCAGCGATGAAAGACACCACCAATTAGGCCAGCTGGACTTCTACAGCCCATCGAGCCACCACGCCAACCATTCCAGCAAATCGACATAGACCTCCTGGGGCCGTTTCAGACCTCTATTACAGGAAACAGATAGATCATCGTCCATACCGACTGCCTCACATGATATACCGAGTCAAGAGCCCTGCTTAAAAGTAGTCCATCCTAGGTAAAGGTAGCCACATTTTTTGCCGAAAACATGATTCTACATCACAGCGTGCTGGAAGCCCTCATCACCGACAGAGGTATGGCCTTTACGATGTACCTAATTCAGGCATTCCTCAGGTACAGCCAGACAAATAATCGCGAGACAACCGCCAATCACTGCCTACCATCAACAGACCAATGGCCTCACCGTGTGGCTCAACAAGACTGTCGCCGACATGCTGGCCATGTCTCTGAACGCCGACCCCAAAACGTGGGATGTCATCCTTCTGTACGTGACCTTTGCATACAACACGACAGGGCAAGAGACCATGCAGATGTTGCCATAAAAGTTGGTCAACGGAAGGACCCTGGCATCGATGCTCGACGCCATGCTGCCAACCGTAGCTGATGAAGAAAACCTCGACGTCACAGTCTACTTTCAGAGCACAGAAGAAGCTCGTCAACCCGCCCACCTGCGCATCAAGAATCGGCAGATGATTGACAGCCGCTGTTACAATCTTCGACAAAGCTTCATGGAGTAGCAGCCCTGTGATTGTGTCTGGGTGTGGACGCCGCTAAGTCGACGTTGACTCAGTGAAAAAGTTTTGCGATGGTACTTTGAAATGTACAGAGTAGTCTACGTCTTGGCCTACTCGGCTATAGGTCGTGTCCCACGTATTACAAGCTCTCAACGACACTGTGCTCCTTCTGAAGCCATCGGTGTCGTGCGCCTCAAGCAATTTCATACGCAAACCTGAGGACTGTATTTTGATATTGTTGCTGTGGTTTATTGCTTGTACTTGTTTATTTTCTTTATATTGTACTTTCGTTTTTACTTAAAGCATCGGGACGGTGCCTTTTTCAGAGGGGGCAATGCCACATTCCCTCCTCAAGTTTTGTTGTTGCCCCATTTTACTGTCAGTAATTCTCAGTGCTAATTCCACCTACAGTGTTTGAGAATGTTCAGGACTGCTGTAGATCATCTTGTTAATATTATGCCCGCTTCGTAAGCACTACAAATTATTCTGGAATCTACGTCACTACTAGCGTAGATGCTAGAATATTCAATGGCAATAGATCAATCAATTAAATAACTTTATTTTCACAAAAAACATTTATGGTGAAAAAAGATGGTCAGGAAAAAAGCTTTCAAGTGACAGCTTGACAAAACCCTAAACACAGATCGTCGGTGAAACGAGAGGGTACAGCACTTGATCTCAGAGAAGACAAAAAAGAAAAAAAAGCAAAAGAACTATGCAAAGAAAAATGCTAAACACTTCAAGTATGTGTTAAAATGTAGAATGCACAAATCTATAGAAATATGCATGCACATATAATAAATATGTGTAGAGTATAAAAATAGTGAATGAGAAAGGAAGTAATCTGACTCCTTTCACGTGGCCACAAGTTCGGCCCAAATATACAGTTTATTATTCGACCTGCACTCTGTTCGCTTCGTCCAAGTCAAGAGCTTGGGACAATAAGAAAAGGTCCACTCTCCTTTGTTGGTGCAGATCTGCTCAATAAGGTAGCCTTTCACTGAAAAGAATACTTGCCCTGAACACACAAGGGACGCCTTCCTGTGTGGTATGCATATCCCCAATGAGTTCGCATTTCACTGAACATGAAGCATTGCAGTGAACACAGGGAAATGGACCTTCTCCTGTGTGCAAGCAGATGTGTCTCATGAGGCCCTCTCAAAAGCGCACTCATTACAGAGACAGGAACAGGGCCGCTATCAAGTGTGCATGTGGATGTGTCTTACAAGCTGGCTTTTCCACACAAAGGACGCATCACATTGGACGCAAGAAAATGGTCTCTCTCCTGTGTGTTTTCGCGTGTGTCTCATGAGGTTCCTTTTCTCTGCAAAAGATGCATTGCAGTGAACACAGGAAAATGGACGCTCACCAGTGTGCTTTCGCATGTGTCTTGTGAGGTGGCTTTTACGCGCAAAACACGCATCACAGTGGACACAAGAAAATGGACGCTCTCCTGTGTGCTTTCGCAAGTGTGTTATGAGGTTGCTTTTCACTGCAAACGATGCATCGCAGTGGACACAGGAATATGGACGCTCTCCTGTGTGCTTTCGCATGTGTGTTACAAAGGTGCTTTTGTCTGAAAAACACGCATCGCAGTGGACACAGGAATATGGACGCTCCCCTGTGTGCTTTCGCATGTGTCTTACGAGGTGACTTTTCCGCACAAAGGACGCATCGCAGTGGACGCATGAAAATGGACGCTCTCCTGTGTGCTTTCGCATGTGTCTTTCGAGGTGACTTTTCCGCACAAAGGACGCATCGCAGTGGACGCATGAAAATGGACGCTCTCCTGTGTGCCTTCGCATGTGTCTTATGAGATTGCTGTTCTGTGCAAAAGACGCATTGCAGTGGATACAGGAGAATGAACGCTCTTCAGTGTGCTTGCTGATGTGCCTCAAGAGATAATTTTCCTGTAGAAAAGAAGCATTGCTGTCGACACAGGAGAAAAACTGCTCCCCTGTGTGGGTGTGCAAGTGATCCTCCAGCTTGGAGTTACAAATGAATGCAGCTGGACAAAAGTGGCACTGGAAGGGGGGCTCGCCCATGTGTTTCCGAAGGTGTCTGATAAGACTTGACTCGTCCACGGTCGCATAGGTGCACTGCTGGCAGGAATGAAGTCTGCTTCGTACAGATGCCAGTGAACAAGACTGCTCCAAGTAGACACAGGACAAGGTGCCTGAAAAGCCATTGAAAGCCCACAAAGGCAATGCAAATTTTGTGTCATATACTACATGAAACTGGACTGCCACAGCAGGCAATACACATGGGCTGTTGTGCATGCAAAAAATATAAATGTTTACCTCATCTCACACATACCAAGGCTACTGTTATGGCAACAGGGCACGGACACATCAAAGATTGTGAAAATTCTCATCTTGCTGCACATAAATTCTATGGTCAACACATGCGAACAACAGGTGCCAAAAACTACAATATGATTTACGTGTCATTCCAAGGTTATACGAAAAAAAGGCAAAACTGTCTGAATGTGCACAAATAAAAATTATCCCATTAAACTGCTTAGTGTAATTCTGTTTGCAGAGAAGTGTTCACAAAACACTGCGCAGAAATCGCCACTTCTTATCTATTTATTTATTTATTTATACAAGTACCTCACGGGTTCCACGAGGGAACATTGCGTGAGGGGGGGGTACATTCTGATTTTCAAAGAGCGATGAAAATATATACATATGCAAAAGTCTGGCTGCGTAAAAATAGAAAAGATACGAAAGAAGCAGCAAACAATAACATTATATAATTCGGAACGATAATACGCAAGTATGCAATACAAAATTGTGAAATATTTTTCTATAAAAGCCAAAAAGCACTTGGCTGCGCAGAAAAGATACAGATGAAAGAAACATATCAAGCATAACAAAAAATGTGAGTGAATTATGCTTATGTGGTGCAGTGTGTAAAAGCAAAACAAAAACAATTATGCACTACTGCAGCAACTGTTTATATATTACTGCCACAGTTTGCACATTTTCCACTAACGTCTCTGTACACTTTCCATGAGAGCAAGCACAATGATAAGCAGGGAACACAGTCATTTACGAATCATTAGTTATATTACAGTATCAGAGCAAACTGTCATTACTCAACATTGTGGCAACTTATCTGCATAACTATTTTCCCCAGCGTAGACAGATATGTAAAAACAAAAGGATGCATTATTAAATGTTTAGTCTGACCCATGAGACAATCGTAAACATGATGTGTGTGCTGCAGCCAAATTTACGACACGTTGACTTGTAGTTTTCAAGGCTTCTTGTTTAAAAGTCAACTGCAACACCCATACCGTGTTAACAAATTTTTAACCACAAACTTCTATCTTACTGTTTTCGCTCTTCATTGGACTTCTCGTCCAAATGATTGATTTGTTTTACAAGCACAATTTCTTCATCTCAACAATGTAAATTCAAAACTACAATAAAATTTATTACTTTCTCAGTTTCAACAGTATTATACACAAACATTGAAAAACGTGACAAGAAAATCTCGTACCTTTTAATACTACCAATCTGGAGTAGCAGTCTAGACATGGTTGTATAACAGTCACAAGTTCAAATTCATAATGCATTAGGCTGCAACTTAAGGCAGAAAATGGTAAAAAAGTTTTAAGAAGCATCTACTGCAACACCGGTATGGCAATATCCAGTGGATGTAATTCTTGGGTGGTAACCAATAGTAATGAATAGCGAATAATTTTTGCGGTATGTCACCCAAAACTAGGTTAAGATTATGAGATATGCCAAAGTGGAGTGCTCCAAATATTTCTACTGTCTCGAGTTCTTTATTGTGCACCTAAATTGAAGCACACGAGCCACAAGCATTTTCGCTTAAATTGAGACTGCGGCCACCATAACCGGGAATCGATACCAAGGCTTGCGGATAAGCAGTCCAGCGCGAAGGCCACTAGACCACCCAGGTGGGTGAGGAAGAGTGCAGGCATTAGCAACAGCCAAATGACTGCTGTTAAAGTGATCACAAACAACAAAGTAAACGCAAACATAATTTTACCTTTGGCATCAATGAGACTTAAAGGTTATAAATATTGTAAATATTGTAATGAATTCCATTTTTAAAAGAGTTCTTTAAAGAGTTCTAATTGAGTGACAACTTTTTCATCATCCAATTTCACACAGCCATTCTAAAAAAAAAAAAACTATTCAGTATATACACGAGACAATACAAACAGGAACACTTGAATCATGAAGCAAGTATAGAACGGAAAAGCTGTGGTAGTGTGATGCAGCGGCATATGGGACATGAATGAACAGTGAATTAGAGTAACACCAGAGTAATTCTATACTGGCAATGCTCTTAGTTCTTGTTAGCTCATTGTAGGTCACAATATGTGGGGAGACTATGTAGGATCTCGACATTACAAATATCGAGGAGTCACAAAAAAATATCCGCGCAAGCGGATATTCTTAAATATATGAAACTAGTATGGCAAACTAGTATGCCGCTAGTGTGTGCAACATTTGACAATGAAAACAAATAAAATTGCACATCTTTTCATTTATTGTTTTACAAGGCCACAGCAATGTCACAGGTCATTCTGAGCGATTGCCAGTAGTTTTCAGATGTCCGCGACCACAGTATTTACTAGAGGCTGGGTTTAAGCCACTAAAAAAATGCCGTTGAGATGCCAAAATTAGGCTTGCAGAACACCAGTTTAGGCCCAGAAAGTTGTAAATATTGTACATAAAAATTTGTACATCAATTCAAATTATTTCAAAGAAGGATGTATGCGACATTTATCTACTAAAGGAAGCGAGAATTGTTGCTGTTTATGACAGCAGAAAGGCACCAACAGTTGAACATAGCCATGCATTTCCCGCACAGTTCGCAGAACACAGTCTCTCCTGTTATTGTCTAACATGGTCTGGGTCTCTCTATTCTTTCTGACTCAGAAGTGCAGCACAGGAGCAGCTAGCCAGAGTGCTAAACGACCAGAGGAGATGAATTCCTCTGCATTAGCCAGGTCTAACCATGTAGCATCTAATTTTCTCCTGTCTGTAAACAACCTAAAGGGCCTCTCACCAGGTTGGAGCATTTAGAGCTGCTGAGTGTAATGCATGCGCTGGGCTCTTATGACCGAGTCTGTCAAGGTTTTTAACGCTATGCATCCCGAAAAAACTTGAAAATTCAAAGTAAACGCCGCTAGCCTTTCTCCTTGCCGGTGCGCCCCATAAGGGAGGTGGTGGAAAAGCAAGTAAAGAATGTTCCTGCGCTTACATCACTCCTGGCAGATATTGGCAGATACACAGCGAGACCTTCTGCTACCTTCTCTACACCACATCCATCCACGTCTTCAGGGCAGCTCTTCAAATTCTTAGCATATGCCCTGCATATGCTAAGACGGCACCCAGTCAGGGCTACAAAAATAGCATCTTTTCCTTTGCTCAACCTCTCTTCTTCCTCTAACCACGCACGCCCTGTCAGCGCTGTAGCGTATACTGGCCACAAGGACCCATTTCGTTGCTGCTAGTGGCAATTGTTTTTCGGAAGTTGTCTGAACAACGAAAAGACTTAACTTCACAGAGTTTGGAAAAAGAAATGTTGCCCTGCAGCATGAATAACGGTCTCAAACCATGCTCGAAAACAATATTTGAGCTTAAATGGTGTTCACATAAGTCACTTATCGACCTATAGGCACGAACGCCAAAAATAGGAATTTATAAGCACTATAAAAACACTATAGAAGCCCTTGACAGCCTATCATTCATTCTTATATATTGAAGTGGCACATTAGCAATGCAAGGAACCAAATAGGCATTTGCCTAAAATCTGCCTAAAACAATCATCATCATCATCATCATCATCATCATCATCATCATCATCATCAGCCTGACTACGTCCACTGCAGGACAAAAGCCTCTCCCATGTTCCGCCAGTTAACCCGGTCCTGTGCTTGCTGCTGCCAATTTATACCCGCAAACTTCTTAATCTCATCTGCCCACCTAATTTTCTGTCTCACCCTAACCCGCTTCCCTTCTCTGGGAATCCAGTTAGTTACCCTTAATGACCAGCAGTTATCCTGTCTACGCGCTACATGCCTGGCCCATGTCTATTTCCTCTTCTTTATTTCAACTATGATATCCTTAACCCCCGTTTGTCCCCTAATCCACTCTGCTCTCTTCTTGTCTCTTAAGGTTACACCTACCATTTTTCTTTCCATTGCTCGCTGCGTCGTCCTCAATTTAAGCCGAACCCTCTTTGTAAGTCTCCAGGTTTCTGCTCCGTAGCTAAGTACCGGCAAGATACAGCTGTTATATACCTTCCTCTTAAGGGATAGTGGCAATCTACCTGTCATAATTTGAGAGTGCTTGCCAAATGTGCTCCACCCCATTCTTATTCTTCTAGTTACTTCAATCTCGTGGTTAGGCTCTGCGGTTATTACCTGCCCTTAGTAGACATAGTCTTTTACAACTTCAAGTGCACTATTACCTATCTCGAAGCGCTGCTCCTTTCCGAGGTTGTTGTACATTACTTTCGTTTTCTGCAGATTAATGTTAATACCCACCTTTCTGCTCTCCTTGTCTAACTCTGTAATCATGAGTTGCAATTCGTCCCCTGAGTTACTCAGCAATGCAATGTCGTCGGCGAAACGCAGGTTACTAAGGTATTCTCCATTAACTCTTATCCCTAACTGTTCCCATTCTAGGCTTTTGAAAACCTCCTGTAAGCACGCGGTAAATAGCATTGGGGAGATTGTGTCCCCCTGCCTTACACCCTTCTTGATTGGTATTCTGTTGCTTTCTTCATGAAGCACTATGGTAGCAGTTGATCCCCTGTAGATTTCTTTCAGAATGTTTATATATACTTCATCTACGCCCTGATTCTGCAGTGTCTGCATGACGGCTGATATTTCTACTGAATCAAACGCCTTCTCGTAATCTATGAAGGCTATGTATAGTGGTTGGTTATACTCTGAGCATTTCTCTATTACCTGATTGATAGTATGAATGTGGTCAATTGTTGAGTAGCCTGTTCGAAAACCTGCTTGTTCCTTTGGTTGATTGAATTCTAATGTTTTCTTTACTTTGTTAGCAATTACCTTTGTAAATAGCTTGTATACTACAGAGAGCAAGCTGATCGGCCTGTAATTCTTCAAGTCCTTGTCATCTTCTTTCTTATGTATTAAGATGATGTTAGCGTTCTTCCAAGACTCTGGTATTCTTCCCGTCAGGAGACACCTCGTAAACAGGGTGGCTAGTTTTTCTAACACAATCTGTCCTCCATCTTTCAGCAGATCTGATGTTACCTGATCCTCACCAGCAGCTTTGCCTCTTTGCATGCTCTCCAAAGCTTTCCTGACTTCTTCTATCATTACTGGTGGGGTGTCATCCCGGTTACTTGTAGTTCTTATAGTATTAAGGTCGTGGTGGTCTCAGCTACTGTACAGATCTCTGTAAGACTCCTCCGCTATTTTAACTATTCTATCCATATTGGTAGTTATTTTGCCTTCTTTGTCCCTTAGTGCATACATTCGACTTTTGCCTATCCCAAGTTTCCTCTTCACTGCTTTGTCGCTTCCTCCGTTTTTCAGAGCGTGCTCAATTCTCTCCATGTTATACGTTCTTACATCGCATACTTTACGTCTATTAATCAACTTCGAAAGCTCTGCCAGTTCTATTTTGTCTGTTGTACTTGACACTTTCATGATTTGACGCTTCTTAATTAGGTTCTTCGTTTCCTAGGAAAGCTTGCCAGTGTCCTGTCTAACTACCCTGCCTCCAACTTCCACTGCACACTCCGTAATGATACTCGTCAGATTATCATTCATTGTATCTACGCTAAGGTTGGTTTCCTCACTAAGAGCTGAGTACCTGTTCTGCAGCGACACTCTGAATTCCTGTACTTTCCCTCTCAGTGCTAGCTCATTGATTGGCTTCTTGCGTATCAGTTTCTGTCGTTCCTTCTTCAAGTCTAGGCGAATTCGAGACCGTACCATTCTATGGTCACTGCATCGTACCTTGCCAACCACTTCCACATCCTGCACGATTCCTGGGTGTGCAGTCATTATAAAGTCTATTTCGTTTTTATTTTCACCATTAGGGCTCCTCCATGTCCACTTGCGGTTTTCTTGTTTTCGGTAGAAGGTATTAAAAATCCACAAATTATTGCGTTCTGCGAATTCTACTAGTAGCTCTCCTCTGGCGTTTCTAGTACCGATGCCAAAATCTCCTACTGCCTGGTCTCCAGCCTGCTTCTTCTCTACCTTTGCATTAAAGTCGCCCTTCACTATAGTATACTGTGTTTTTACCTTACTCATTGCCGATTCTACGTCTTCATAGAAGCTTTCGACTGAAGCGTCATCATGGCTGGATGTAGGCGCGTAAGCCTGCACTACCATCATCTTGTATCTTTTATTAAGTTTAATTACAATACCTACCACCCCTTCATTAATGCTATAGTATTCCTCTATGTTGTATTCCTCTATGTTGCCAGCTATGTTTCTGTGAATTAGGAACCCCACTCCCAGTTCTCTTCTGTCTGCCAAGCCCCGATAGCAAAGGATGTGCCCATTCTGTAGCACAGTATAGGCCTCATCTGTCCTCCTAACCTCACTGAGCCTTATTATATCCCATTTAACACCCTCTAGCTCCTCGAATAGTACAACTAGACGTCCCTCACTAGATTAGGTCCTAGGGTTAAACGTTGCCAAGTTCAGGTTCAGGCTTTTGCGTTCGGGGCAGCTTAATTATGCCCTGAGCGTAGAAACTGATGAAATCGGCCTTCGTAGGCGTCGCTGTCTTTCCTGCATGCGTGCTTGTTGTCGTAAAGTGATGGGATGGTGCCTGAATCTCTGTGAGGTAGAACTAGTGACTTCTTGTTTTGCTCGGTGTTTTCTGAGGTTTCGGAGCAGTAATCTGAGGTGCAGTCTTGATCTCTTCTGCCAAATGCGTTTCTGGTGCGGATCCCTTATACTAAGATGCCTCACGTCTTGAATTTGTTTTAAGAGGTTTGCTTTGCGTCGTTGTCTTTGTTAATGTATTCGTTGGAGTGTCTGTGATCCTTGGACTTGCTTTTGCGGGCATTGCTAATGTTGCTGTGGAACGTATTGAGGTGGGAACCCTTCTTGAACATCACACTGGTTTTCTTGACAACTTGATGTTGTGTCTGGTAGTCTGTGGGCTGTTGTCATGCAGTTCGAGCGACGAAGATAATGCTTCAGAGTTGGTAGAAAGTTCTTCAGAAGCTTCTATTCTGTTCACAAGGAGAGGCTCTTGCGCATGACAGCGTACGACGTTCGATGTGTCTGAGCCTTCTGTTTTGCTTCGAATGCCGAGTGTGTATGCAACAGATGGCAATGCATGAACCTGCACGGAAGGAGCATGGCTTGACAGTGCGTCAGCTCATCTATTGTGAACACAGCGTTCTTATGAGGCAAACGGTGAGGGTGAGGAGTGCTTGAAGAGCCGCATGATAGAAAACCGGGTGGTGGACCATGTATGGGAGACGAAGAATGAAGTGCATCAGGTGGGTAAGCAAAGTCCCGTGTCATGTGCTGGAGCGGCGACTTTAAAAATACCGGCTTTCGTGAAGAGAAACCTGGTGGAAAGCTATGTTCCTTGATAAATGGAGCGTGGACTATGACGGCCAAGTTTGGTTGTATGCAGATGGTCGGTAATGAGGAAGTCCTTGTAGTAGTCGTTAAAACGGGCAATCATCTCTTCTCTGATTTTTCACCATGATTCGTCGTTTTCGAATATCTGTATCAGGTAAAACCTAAATGCCTCACTGGAGATGTAATCAGTGATATTGGTGATCATCTCACATTCCGACCAGGATACAGCGTTAGCCTGGAGCTCAAACAGGTCGAACCAGTCCTGCACAGGTCCATCGTCCGCTGCCCCAGTGTACTCTGGCATGGGAAGGCCAGTCGATGATTGAGTCATGATGCTTGTCGCTGTGTGCAGCTAGGATATGCTTTGGTAATCGTCAGGGCATCTTGTTGAAAACGTCGGTGAGGGTGTGCGGTGGATGAAGTGGCAGGCAGGTCTTCATCCTGTTGACTTGTGTGACGCTAGATCTGGTAGACGCGGCCTGGCTCATACCCCATGTTTATTCCTTTTTCACTTCATCAGCCTCTACCATCAGTCACTGCCTTCACACACACACAGACACACACACACACACACGTACGCACGCACAGACTAAAAAGACGAGAAGGACGAGGCAGGTAAAGAACAGTCGGCCTGCAGCAAAGGCGTTGTCTCTTCATCTCATTCCTTTACAATGGTGTAGTCGTCATAAACAAAGCCACCTGTGCTTCAGCATCTTCGGCATTGCAGACCCACCACTCCAGAAGCGCCGTCCACGCTTCTTGGGCCATGACATCCACAATCCTGCCACAGAAAGCCCAGTTCTGGGCCGGTGTCCAGGCCTTCTAGGTGCCCGCTTGCCTGCTGCTGTTACAAGCACACTCCAAGGAAGGCATACAAACCAGCTTGGTGGCACAACAGTATTGTATCGACGCTTCCAATCAACGAGTTGACCACGCTCACATGATCTCGGACATCGCCGCACTCATTGCTGCAGCAACAGCATATTCTTCGAACGCCGCCAATGGTTACCCAGGCAACTGGTCCTACAATGCTGGGTGGATCATCCGGGAAGCCGCACGCTTGTCCCAGCGACTGAATAGCTTGATGCCTTCGAACTGCGGTATCTCAACCACCACTGCGAGTAGCATGGATCCCATATCTTCCGCGGCCATCAGTATTAGATTTTCAGGCTCCTAGCCCATCCTGCCCACGAAAGTTCCGTGAGCGATGCCCTTGCTTGCTCAGGAGCTGGACCGTTACGCCTTACAAATTACCGGATACTTGTACTCCACGTTACCAGCAGTGATTGTATCGGATGTAGCAGAATTCTGACAACTCCAGGACGACGCCGTTCGGTAGGTTGCAATGGTAAGCGCTCTCGGCAGCCGTTACGCCTGACCGGACCATCAAAAATGGCTCGTAGCCATTTTCCGTCGGTCTCGAAGGCCATCGATCACCTTCGTGATGCTGCCAAAGCCTGGAACAACTATGAAGGTGTGAAAAAATTGATCGATATGTGGAGTTCCATAACCATCGTATGATTATAGGTGATGTCGTAATGGAGGGCTCCGGAAATTTCAACCACGTGGGGTTCTTTAACATGCAACCGAATCTGAGCACACAGGTCTACAGCCTTTCCGCCTCCATCAAAAATGCAGCCGCCGCCGCCGGGATTCGATCCTGTGACCTGCGAGTCAGCAGCCAAGTACCTTAGCCATTAGACCACCACGGCAGGCGAAAGTACGAAACAACCTTCATGGCCTAAATGGTGTCCCAGGTTGAGTAACGTATTTGGCCAACTTTTTGATGCCTCCGAATCTGACTAAACCGTGGATCAAGGCGGAGCAACACACAACTTCGGCGGTGCAGTTCGGGCGCCCACCAACTTGCCCTGCCTTGGGGATCAAGCTCGCGAGACAGAACGCCCTTTCGGTACAATTGTGCCTTGTAGGGGCTCCAGGAACAACTATGCAGATCACCCTGCAGCAGGCGTGGACACTAGCCGCCAGGCATACTCCTCCATACAAGAGTCAGCTTCCCTGTTGACACATGTTACAGAGCCACCCTTGACAGGGTGGCTCTGTAACGTTTCTCAGTTACAGCCGCCTGTCAGTCGACTTCTAAGCTAGCCATCACTGGAGTGCCTGGACGCGTCGTTCTGCTTAATAACAATACAGCTACCTCCAATCCAGCTGGAGACGAGGCACTGACCACCACTGCCGGTTTGATGCACATCTCGATGCTGCATCGTTTCCGGTCATCAGTGCAGTCATTGGTCGAGCGTGCTGATGCTTGCCTTTCCATTCCAAAGTGGCTATAGTGCCTGAGGATATTATCAGACAAGACCTGCTTGTACAAACCACGGTTGCACCTGACTATAAGGCTTCTGACCTAGACCACTTGACTGCATATCACACTTTTTCAGAAGCCACCAGCAGTACGACATCAGCAATTCCGCAAGGTCACGACCTGCCTCACGAGACAATACATCAACTTTGCCCTGTGATGCCGCACATGTCAAATGGGACACCTCGTAACCCCTGGACGCGCGAAGGACGTGCAGAAGTATCCGCTCAGTGTGTGCCTCGTACTCTACAGTGACAACGTTCGTTCACAGCATGGACGAGACTTGCTTTGACTACCCCAACACAGTCGCCCACCAGAATGTTTGAGAGTACAACAGGGCACGTCCCGGCGTATGCACAATTGACCACCGCGACTTAGTTAAGGCCGCCCGCTAGAGACCAATTCCACAGCTCTTCCTGCAATGTCGTAGAATGTTGTTACAACATTCTGGGAACAAATTGCACCTCTGAAACACGCGTTCCCATCCGCTCCAGGCGTCGTTTACTGACGACCACGCAACCTCAAAGACACACTTGTCCACTCTCAAATCAATACCTCACGCCCCAATAATTCATGCCGACCTTGTTTAAAGTCTTGATGTCTAGTATGTAAGGCGATGCGAGAAACACACAAAGCAACCAGCACACAATCCAAGTTTTCGATTAACATACGAGAATACCTAACATGCGATTCCTCTAATGTGGTATACCTACTCAGAAACACCATTTAGGATTCGCTTCAATAATCATGGAGCCCATGTGAAATCAGCCCCAAATCTACCCCCATCAAAACATCTTAATCTTCCCGACCATGAATTAGACAAACTATCAGTACCGCTCTTAGAGAAGGGATTTAAATCAAACCGAGAATGTGAACGAGAGTCGTACCTTATTCACCGATTTAACACCCCCGATAGAGGAATAAATGAGAATCCTAGTACACTTGCAGCAATTAAAGCATTAGAAAACAATAACGGCAATAATGAAAATAGTAACTGAGTTCACGGCACTGCAGCTGCGAAGGGCACTGGACATCTCAAAACAATTCCAAATGTAACTACTATTCCTAAGTAAAGCTGTCGTCTGTTTTCTGTTTTTACTTTACTACCCAATCAATTGTGCCAAGCATGACATGTTCAACAGCAACCATGTGCACAGTCGGGAGGCCCCTACTGTGCGCGTAATCCAGAAGCCAACAAGGAATTCGCATTGCGCTCGCTTACCAGCCTCTGCCGCAATACGTGACACCCCTCTTTCTACTACGAAATGTCGATGGGGCGCTGAGTAGCTAAAGGCTTAAACTTCTTAAAAACGCTCTTTTTGCCCCACATCGAACTCTAGAGCCAGGAGGCGCCGTCTAATCGGGAAGAATGTGTTAGTGAAAGGAAGCATACACAGACCGCTGACATCAGAAAGGTGAAAGGGGAGAGAGATGGAAGGGAAAGTGGAAGGAAGAGTGGAAGGGGGCAACTGGGGGGGGGGGGAGTCCACGTTACACTCTTTTTCTCTTTTTTTTTCTTTCCTTTTCTTTTTTTCTGTCTTTTTTCCTTCTTTCCCTCTGATTTGAGATTTTGAGATTGTATAAAGCTGAGCACCAACAAACTGTACCTTCAATCCTGGTGAAGGCCAGACTCTAGGCCGAAACATCGAAATAAACCATGTTGTGACCGCTCACGGAGGATATTCTTGACTATATGCAACGCTACAGCCACTCAACCACCATGCCTGCCTATATATATATATATATATATATATATATATATATATATATATATATATATATATATATATATATATATGGCTGTAGTATTGCAAATAGTGAAATAGATCCTCCATGAGAACGGTAACAACGGAAGTGTTTATTTTGACAGTTTTGGTCAGAGTATGGTCTTTATCGGGCATGTAGGTACATTCTGTTTGCGCTCACATTTATAACACCTTGAGCAAAAAAGATTACAGAGAAAGAACGGCTAAGACAGAAAAAAAGAAAAAAAGGCAGAAAAGAGGAAGAAAATTTAGAAAAAATTCCAGCGTTCACTGTGCTATGCGAGTGGCATCGCGAATGTGTATTTTCTTAGAAGTGTTGCGTTCAATGTAGTTAGGGTGGTGGTCCCTTTATTGTCGATGGTGGCTGGCTAAGGTAAGGGCTTGCGTGTCGCAGCAGCTCTATCTCTCTCTCTCTTTTTTTTTTGACCAACCGTCACTAATCAGGCGTCGAAGGCATGAGCGGCTGTGGTGGGACTGCCTGTTGTAGTCTTTCTACTGCGAGAGACGGGTGTCGCGGCGCTCCAGCGAGGCGGCGCGGAGGAAAATGTTTCTTAAGGAGCTGTCTCGCTTTGAAGGGGTACCAGGCAGTGTTGCCAAAAGCCTGGATTGGGCATTTAAAGTCAATACTTTTTTGTTCTACAATCCCATTTGTTGGCTTTTAGTTGTGTATGCGGTGGCCGTTTGGCACGTCGAGCTTACAACCATTGATCAGTAAGTAGGAGGGAACCCGGGAAAGATTTTGAAAGCTGTTTCCCTAAGGAGGCTGGGTGTTGAGTGACTGCCGTGGTATTTACATGGGGATCGTGCGTAGCCCACAATGCAACATCACTTGCCACAATTTGCATGGACATCCACAGCGAACTGAAACTCGCACATCAACCCTACAAAGCACTGGCCAAGCACGCATAATCGATGCCTTAAGGACAGCACCCACGACCACTATCAGCTTCCACAGAAAGCCTGAGTGAACATGGTCGTCTAGCGCATCGTACCTTCTATAGCTCAGTGAAAGCCTGCAAGACTGGGCACGGTTGCCAATCAAGAAAGATTAAATATGCTGTCCATCTCCCTCACACGAAAGCACGTCAAATAGGGTCACACAGGGGGTGACTTCCTTGGACTACAGCTGTAAACAGTTAATAAATAGGCGTGGTAGTACGCTGTCTCGAAATAGATCAACAGGTGTTTCATACCTTTGCTCGCACTGTACTTGCTGCGCTCTCACCAATCACATTGCACTGAAGAAACAGACAACACTAAAATTTCTTTGCTCACTGTGGCAACAGCGTTCCTTTAAGTCAGCATTCTGAAGGACCATAACTAGTCAGACCCGTAATTTCATTTAACATTCTGAAATGCCACTATGGCAGCTTTGCGGCCAAACCAAGTTCTCCAAAAAATCTGAGGGCAAATGCGAATACATACCTGAAGAAAAAGCGTATGGTTCTGTTTGCACAGCAATTGTTGATAGAATTTTCTTTTCATCCGTTTGGGATCCTTCGTGGCACATAATTAGCTGCACATGAACCGATTTCTCTGCACTTGATTTCTCTGCACGATTTCTCTGCACTTTAGCTGCACTTGAACCATTGTTCGTTTCACACGCTGGCTCTGGTGATGTTTCCACAGCTTGTCCCAAATCACAAACCACACCTGGTGCTGCTCCATGTACCGGTTCTGCTGTGAAGTCATCCTGAAATAAATTTGCATATCTTGTTGGTATTGATACTGCAAAATATTATTCTGAGAAAAGAAATGAAAGCCTGATCTTTTTCGCTACAATGATTTGGTTTTGACAAGTGTAGAATGGTTGTGCCTCCAGATAGCAACCATCAAGGAATGTGAAATAGTGCACGATAAGACAAGTTACTGACGTGTACACACAAAAATAGGAACATATCGCAATTATTAGAATGCACGCTTCTTAAACATCTTTTAAAGGATATAAAAAAATCAATTATACTTATGTATATTTGCCTAATCTTATCTATTTCCAATGCTACATCCAACACTGACAATGTTGCTCAAGAATACAAACCAATCAGACAGTCCCAAATTAGGCAAGTTGGAAAATGGTCATGACGTCTGGCGTAAACAAAACACGGATGAAATGAGAAAATGACGACGGAAGGACTGAATCGTTCAAAGCACTAACATAGCTGTTCTGTCGCCATTTTGTCCTCTCGTCCGTGTTTTGTTTGCACTAGGTGTCATAACTCAAACCAATTATATACTTCTGTATGAAGTTTCACAAAATATCATCCTATAAAAATATTACCCTATTCTGGAAAATGCTCATCTGAATCTACTTCACTTAAATTGAAGATAACGATGAAAATCACTTATTGGCCTTTGTAGTCCTGGAAATACTTGAAAGAATATTTTCGTATTTATATATGCTGTAAAGTCCCGATCCAGCGCATCCCTTCCTTACGGTGAAAGATAACCGGACGTGATTTTTAGAGGGCGCCCTTCCTCGGTCACAAATGAAATTCAAAGTGGCAGCGGAAGAATGGTGCATGATTCCAATGAAATGCAGTTGGAATTGTGTGTAGCATGGACTGAAAGCCAATGAGGAGCAGAAACTTGATGGGTTTGAACAGTTCTAAGGCCGCCATATTGGAACAATATTGGGCAGTGCACCAATACAGACTGCAGAAAAAATTTTAAACATTGCTTTGTTTTGATCACGAAGACTATGGAAGTCGGTCTTCATCCCACGAGCTGTCGCTTCGGTCTGGCATGTCGTCCTGCAACCAGACCGTCATGGAGCGCGTCAAGAAAAAGCATGCTTGTCATTAATCTTAGAGTAAAAGGCTTGTGAATGGAGCGAAATAGGTCATCCAATCCCAAAAGTAAGAGTTCTCAGAGCTTCATGCCCTCTATAGTTGATTAAAACCGGCCATAGTCAGCAGCGCTGAACACCGAGATGGAAACTTTCATGAGAGACGAATTGGTGGGTGAATAAACAGAGCAGCACCGATTTTGTGGTTACAGAAATCTGATTAATTTTATTTTTCTGCTGGTGTGAATTTTCGGTAACGATACCTTCGACAGTGCAGCCATTTCAAACCTTTTTTTTTCCACTATGGCCACACAGTGAAAACAAATATATGCCCCTATACTCACGATTGCACAAAACATCGTAAGATTTTTCATAACACCGTTTTATAACTAGGTGCTTTGGAGAGAATCTCTGTGAATACAGAGATACTGTACTTGCGAATATTGTCACTGGGTCGTGACGCTGACGAAGGCTTGTCCAAACTGAAACTATTTATTTGGCCGAACTTGTGGCCGGTAAACGAAAAGTTAGATTACGCCGATATACACTGACACTGGTACCAACAAAGAGAGCGTCGACCGTTGATCAACTGACCAACGCTTATGCGCATCGGCATTTAGACATGTGCATTGAATATTCCAGTGCTATCCCTAGAGGCCACGTAGGTTCAACAGTAATCTGTTATGTTCGCGTTCTGTGCGTAATCTTAACAAAATAATCCACTGCAATCCTCAAGCTTTTCAAACACTGCAAGTGCGGATTGCGCTAGGAATTACTAAACAGTGTAACGCAGCGATTACAAAAATTGATGAAAGAATATGGATATCCTCGATGAAAGAAGCTAAGGAAGTTGTTAAGGCATCAAGAGAATTGCTTGCAAGTGTGCATAAAAGCATACGATGAGGCACTACATGTGTCAGAGTTTTGTGAGCCCATATGTTCAAGCTTCCTACACAGTGACGTGACTGTTCAAATCTGCATCCGGAAATCTAAACCAAAAGTTGTATGAATAAATAAGGTGGCAACAAATTATTTAGCGATACTATAAATCTTGAAGTAGATAGCACGTTCTGAGTGCAATAAGAAATATGTGTGCCGAAACACAAACAAGTTACAAATTTGACGGTGCCACCCCCTTTTGAAATTTCCATTTTCAGCCTCATTGACTACCTTAACCTCTATAGTAGACTGCTACCTCTCAACCTGGTTTCCAATTCTTCAATATTTATCTCATGTTTTAACAGTCAGCTGTCCATGCTTAGTCTGAATACTTTAGTACCTCAATTTTTTTTAGCAAAAGTAGGATTCTGCTACATTTTGATTTTTACTCTTGTGTTGAAATCTTCTAGACTTTTTTCAAGGTTGCTCAATCGCTACCTCCCATCATGCTCAAATCTTGAGTTGAATTTCCTTAAGTGTTTTTCCTTACATTTGTACCACAAGGAGATATCATAGGGTGACACAAAGAACACTCTAAGAAAAGATAGAGTGAAAAGGGCGCCTTTTGGTCCCACAACAATAATCTTCATCTATATTGCGTTCCATCCTTGCGCCCCCCTATCGTCCTGCCCCTGGTACATTCCAGTCACGAACGACATTCGCATTATCAGGGTTACATCGCATTTTAGATAGGAAAGTGGCTAGCGCCGAGCCGGATCATGACCTCAACATAAAGGAAGTGCTGCCATGCATTTATGAAACAGGGATGAAATCAAATCATAATTGTGTTTGTTGAAAATTGTGTGGGGCGCCGACATGAAGATGAAGAAGGGTAGTGGGGTCGAGGCAGGACGAGTGGACTGAGTTTTGGGTATGTTCGAATAAAGAAGAAATCAACGGTGAGCTTCGACATGCGGACGGCAATTCGTCCTTCTTTCAACGGTGCTTTTGCAGGGAAAGTACATTTCAGGGTCACACCCTTTTCACAGAAAATCTCTCTACGATGAAATCGAAAATTAAAGTGATAGTTCGTGCACCTACACCAGAGAACATGAAGTCCCTTTAGTCATTCCAAGGAGTGCCTGGCTACCAGGCCAAGTTCTTACATCATTATGCTGATTTAGTGAAATCACTGAGCAAAATGCTCCGACGATGTCATACATTCGAATGGACAGCTGAAGCTCAGAAGAGTTTTCATCAGTTGGAAGAGCGATTGGCCTGCAAACCTATTGTGCAGATATTCAACCTTAAGCCAGCTGTCATAGTCACTACAGATGCTTCGGATGTTGGGTTACGAGCCGTCTTACAACAAAAAGACGGATCACATTTTCACACAGTGGCCTTTTGTATCACATTCCCTCTCACTGGCTGAAAAAGAGAGAGAAATGAGAAGAAAGAAAGGCAGGGAGGTTAACTAGGTGCTGGTATCTGGTATGCTACCCTGCACTAGGGTTGGGGAATAGGGTGTTCAAAGAGAGAAACTTAAGAAAAATTGGCCCCACATCGGCATCGTAATCTCCAAATATCGTCGAAAGACGATAGTCTTGCGTGTGGAGAGAATGAACAAAACATTTATTTGATGGTCTGCACAAGAAAATCGGTGAATGGTATTCTGGAGGCTCTGCGTTAGAGTGCCTCGAGCGTGAAGCAGAGGCGAACGAACGCATCGGCACGTCACATATGAGACATAAGCGCCATCTGGCAGTTTTTTTGGAAAACGAAGCGCGTGGCTTTGGGACGGGTGTGCGCGCCCGTCTCAGAGGTGATAAGGTGTAGAATGCAAGGCGACGGGTAGGTGTTACCACCGTCTCGTGTTCGCAAAGCGTTGGAAACGCTTGCCTTTTTGTGCAAGTGTTGTATGGTCAGCGCAGCATGATGAGCGCTACGGTCCTTAAGTTTACTTATTTATGACTTTTCTAGTAAAATACGCACATGCAGAATATATACGTGTTGTTATGATGCCCCAGACATGCACAATAATTGCTTTTTAAGTGACAATGGCACAAGTATGAAGGCTAAACCTTGAGCAACATTGGTGGGCGCTCCCGATTGGGTCGACCGTTTCAAACACCCAGTGCCGCTAAGAGTGGACAAATAGACAAATCTATAGACAGACATACATACAAAAATTATTGCGTCGAAGGTCCCCAAGAAAGACAATCGTCTTTAAAAAAATTAAGAGCAAAAGACGGACACACACGCATACACAATCGATCAACTTAGAGGCGTTCCGACAGGCCAGTAGTTCGCAAGAAGTCCAGTAGCGCTTGCACGGCTTTCTGTGATGATGAGTCATGATGATGGCACAGCATACTTTCTTCTGAGAGCGACTGGTCATCTAACTTATTTAGTGTATGAGAAAGGTATCATCTTTCTAGGTTATAATCCAGGCAGTCACAGAGGTCATGTCGAATTGTCTCTTCATCTCTGCAGTGTGCACAGGCGGCGGTGTCGGCCATCCCTATCCAAAATACGTACGCAAGGGTAAACGCGACGCCCAACCAGTTTGCATAAAGCAGTAGCGTCACCTCGTCGAAGTTTTGTTGCAATCCGTAAGTTTAACGTAGGGTCAAGGGATCATAATCTTGCATGCGTAAAAAAAAAGGCTCATTCCAAAGTGACACAGAGCATTGGCAAGCAAGCATGCGGAGCTTCCTAGGAGCGTCTGTCCTAGAGAAAGGTATTAATCGGTCGTTGTATTCTGTATGGGCAGGCTGGACAGGCAGCTTGATCAGCCCAATCATTACCGATAATTTCATAGTGGCTTGGCAACCACTGAAATATAACGTGGTGCCCTTTTTCTCTTATATGGTGTAGTATTCCTGCCGTCTCAAATACCAACTGCTCGTGCAGACCACAGCATAGATTTGACACAAGTGACTGCCGTTCTACCTTGCAGTCGCAGAAGATCGTCCACCATTGCATGCTTTGGTCGTTGATGAAACGCAGCGCAGCGGGAAGTGCTGGAAGCTCTCCTGCCATTGATGTGGTTGCATGAGCTGTCTGAATTTGATGACTGTGGCGTGCGTCGGAATAATGAGCGCCACTGTTGAGCTGTTTGGCAGAACGGAGCCATCGTCGTAGACGTGGGTGCAGTCTTTGTACATTTCGTACAGCAGAAGTAAGGCGAGCTGCTTGAGGGCTGTTATTCACAAATCTTCACAAAATATTGACAAAACAAAATGTTCAGTAGAGGAACGTGAAACACTTGCATGTTTATTTGTAAAGCGAAAAATGGCACATCTATCTGAGGTGTTGATGCTTTACTTTCAGAACCGATCACCAAGCAGTATTTGCTTTGCTATCCGATGGAGGGCCGGTTTATTGACCCTCATGCATTTCTCAATCAACAGCTCAGATACTATATTCCAACTTTCAAATATTAATGAGAACTGACAGGCAATATTGCCAAGGAAGGTACAGGAGATATTATTAGAAGTAATTGTGATGTAAATGTGAAGACAAAAAAGCTGATTAAAAGATAACTTACCGTGGGCAAGGTCCGAACCTAAAACCTTTAAAAAGCGTTTTAAATGCTCTACCAACTGAGCCACCACGACGGCTATCCTCCATAGGTACATATGTGAATTCAACGTGGAAGCATCAGTCAGCATTGCCTGTTGCCATTGCGGCGAGTGCACGACACTAATTTTTTGCCCATTGGCATCACGTAGCACAAATCTTATTACCAGCCGGCAGCTGGCCAACAATCCCTCGCATACCACCTGAAGGCACCAAGTCTGCCCGAACAAGAGCCTCGCTGTGAATGAAGGAAAGAAGGGTAAACTTGAGTGCTATTTCTTTATTAGAAAAAATATTATAGAGAACTGAAAGAAAATGAGTGGGTGAGTTTACAGCAGCACTAGCAGATACCTGAACCGTTTTCTGCTTTTTACAGTGTTTGGCTTGCTTTGCCGATACTGTTAATGACTCGTCTGAATTTCTTCACCCGGAAAGCAACTTAGTTTCCACACGTGCACAGGCTTGGGCCTTGGTGGCGTGAACGGCACTGTCTACTTAACTGGAGATAGTTAAAGCCTGTCCATCGCCTGGCCAGCTAATGTTCTGCGTGTCGTCATCTACGATGACGACATCTTGGTTGCTTCAATCGTCGATCAACCTGGATCATTGACATCATCGGGAGGGCATATAAGGACTTTGATGATGAGTGGTATGTTATGGCGCAAGAGCCAATTGATGGCCAAAGAGCGCCATATCAGTAGGCTAGCGATATGAACAATGATATGACACGTGGCTGTAAAAGGGCCTTAAAATTCCTCGCGCTAACGTGGGTAAAAACATAGAGGTAACAATTTCATGGCATGAAATATGTGCAGTGAAAGTGGATGGCAAAATGTCACGATAAAACCATGGCGGAGATGTAGTCACCGCAGCCACAACCTCGGTACAGAGGTCGTGCAACGGATCACCTCGAAATATGGAGTGAAAGCTGTAAACATCTTTTAAAAACATGAAAAGTGATTGCAGTTTAAAAAGTGGATCCCTACCGTTGAGCATCCCAGGGTGTAGTGGGAGCTGCTATCGGTAGGGCAGTAAAAAGTGCTTTTTTCTTGGAGCATCCAACTCATTGCACTGGACAAGAATGTGGAGAACCATAATTGGTTCTCCACATAGCCGGTGGACATAAGGTATAGATGTGTAGTGTGTGTATGTCCTGTTCTTAGCCTTGTAAGTGTTACTTTTGTGTGTCGTGATTTTGATACTGGCGGCCAATTACCTAGATAGCTTAATAGCATGAAGCTTATTGTCTGTGTGTCTATCCCATGTGCTCTGCCAATACCCCTTAAGCTTTCGTTCTAGAAAAGGTTTCAAGTGTAGTGCAGGGATTGGTATTGATGCATGGAAAGTATTGTCTTTGGCGGAAGCAGCCAGCTTGTCCGCCAAAACGTTCCCTTGCATCTCATGGTGCCCTGGCACCCAGCAGACAACGACATGCTGTTTTGATGTGTACAGTGTGCACAAAAGCGACTAAAGTGACACCAGCATGGGGTTTTTGTGTTTTTTTAGGAGTTTTCATGATTTTAACCACACTTAGGGAATCTGTATACATTATCGCCTTTTGTAATTTGATCTGTTTGATGTGTTTTACGACCGCCAAAATTGCATAATCTTTTCCTAAAGAACGCCGGCCTCGGAAAATGATTGGTCTACCGCTGCATATCACACAGAAGTGTTAGACTTTGAAGCATCAATAAAGAACTCAGGGCATGTGTATTTATGTTGTAGTTCTAGGAAGTATGTATGTATGTGTGCAAGTGGAGAGTGCTTTGTGACTTCCACAAAAGAGACATCATAGTCTATAAGCTGGCACTGCCACAGTGTCAGATATGCAGCAGGAGCCATCAAACTGTGTTCGAGAATAGCCACACCTGTTTCTTCGGCCAGGCCCTTTACACGGAAGGAGTAGGGCTGCCTTAACGAAGGAAGTTTCTCGAACAAGCTAGAAAAAGACAAATCATTAATTGTGAAATGAGAGGGGTATTGCTTGTCTGCCTTCAACTTCAGAAAGTACAAAAAAGACAGGTAACGTCTTTGTAGGTGGAGCGACCCTTCATTCGAATTCACGTACAGGCTCTCCACAAGGCTAGTTCCAAAAGCACCCGTAAGAGGTGAATGCCTAAATGGTGGACAGGGTAAAGAATCTTCAAGGCTGATGGTGTCGCAGATTGATAGATTATAGCACCGTAATCCAGGCGTGCACGTATGAGGCTTCTATATAAATTCATCAGACATTTCAAGTCACTACCCTACGTAGTGTGCGAGAACACTTAAAAAATATTCATTGTTTTTAAGCACCTGTCTTTCAAATACTTGATGCGTGGGATGAAGGTAAGTTTTGTGTCCAATATTAGTCCAAGAAACTTGTGCTCGGTCTTCACTGACAAAGGTTGACCATGCAGTTCAATGTCGGGGTCAAGATGGAGGCCCCTCTTTCGGCAGAACAAGACACAAGTGCTCTTTTGCGCGTTGAGTATAAAACCAATCTCATCTGCCCATCGAGATACCTTGTTCAACCCTAGTTGAACCTGACGTTGGCACATTGAGGTGTTGCACGATTTGAAACCAATCTGTAAATTATCGACATATATGCAGTAAAAAATATTACATGGGAGAGACAGGTGCAAGGAATTCCTTTAAACTATGAAAAGTGTGCACCTCAATACACCTTCTTGTGGCACTCCTGTTTCTTGGACAAATATTTGAGATAAGACAGTGCCAGCTCAGACACTGAAGTCCGGTTGGACAGGTAGCTTTCAATGATTGTCAGCATTCTATCCCACACCCCTACATGCGACAGGTCTCGCAATATGCCAAAGCATCATGTAGTGCCATATGCCTTTTTCATATCGAGGAACACCAATAGAAAAAATTGCTTATGAACAAAAGCGTCGCGAATGTGTGCCTCGATACGGACAAGGTGTTCAGTGATGGACCGAACCTCTCGAAACCCACACTGGTATGGGTCAAGTAGGCCATTAGCTTCAAGGAAGTGCATCCAGGTGCCAGTTTATCATTTTCATAAAGACCTTGCAAAGTCAGCCAGTCAAGACCATTGGCCTGTAGCTGGAAACTGAGGATGGGTCCTTGCCTTGTTTTAGAATTGGGATAACAGTAGCAGCCTTCCAGGCTGAGGGTAGCTCGCCGGAAAACCATATCGCATTATACAGGGAGAGAACTTTTTTGGGTTTCAGTGGGAAGATGTTTCAGCATTTTATATGCCACATGGTTCAGGCATGGGGTAGATTTATTGCAGCAGGTAAGTGGGGCTTGTAGTTCAGAAAAAAGAAAGGTTCATTGTATGCTTCATGTGTTGTGAGTTTGCGCTCTAATCTGTTTTTCTATTTTGGTTTTGTATAGTTGGAACACTTCACTTTAGTGTGATGAGCTGGAGAACTGTTCAAAGTGCGCCCGCAGAGTGGTAGCCTGGTCTTCCAAACTCCTCCCTTGTGTGTTTACTAGAGGAAGTGAATATGCTTTTCGTCCCGCCACCTTACCAACTATGTTCCAGACTCTCGCCTGATCTGAGTATGAATTATTGCCTGATAAGCATTTTTGCCAACTTTATCTTCTCGCTTGTCAGCATGTCCTCCTTCCTTGTGACTTGATGTTCTTAAATTTTTTAAGATTTTTGGCTGTAGGCGAGTCTAAGCAATTTCCATGCCTTATTTTGTTTTTTGCGCACATTACGGCACTCATTATTCCACCATGGGGCTCGTCGATTGCCTGACGGTTCACATGTTTGTAGTATACATTTCGTTGCAGCATCAATCAAAAAAGCTGTCAGGTGGCTCACAGCAGCTTCTATGCTTAGCACCCTCATGTCAGTCCAAGTTAGGAGAGACATTTTTTGAGACTGTTCCCAGTCGACTTTGTCGGTGAACCATTTAGAACCTGTGGAGGACATATATTTGACATTGATGTGCTGTGAGCTATAGGAAAATGGTCACTACCTTATGGATTATTGATGGCTTCCCATTTGAATAGAGGTAGGAATGATGGAGATGTTATGCTGAGATCTATTGACGAGTAGGTATTGTTAACAATGTTGTAATATGTTGGCTTTTTGCGATTCAGGAGGCATGCACCGGAAATAAAAAGGAACTGATCAGGTGACCTCGCAAATCACAGTGCCCCAGAGGCCATTATGTGCATTAAAGTTTCTGATAACAACATAGGATTCTGGAAATTGATCTATGAATGCCTGGAATTGCTGTTTATTGAGTTGGTGATGCAGAGGTATGTAAATGGAGCAAATTGTGACCAGTTTGTTGAAGAAGACAGCCTGGACGGTGATCACCTCAAGGGGTGTTTGAAGCGGTAAATGTGCACAAGCTATTTCTTGATCAACTACGATGGCAACACCGCCAGATGATGTGACGGCATCATCCCGATCCTTTCGAAAAATAGTGTAACTGCGAAGGTAGTTTGTGTGCTTGGATTTTAAGTGTGTTTCTTGCACACACAGCACTTTTGGTGTATGTTTGTGTAGAATTTCTTGGATATCGTCGAGATTTCTCAGCAGTGCTCCGACGTTCCACTGTAGTATTTGTGTCATTTTATTGTTGTGTGGTGCTGTATGCACAAAAGTCTTGCTTTAGGTTACAGGGTCTCTTGGGGGCCCTGTAATTCAGGGTTTTTCTTTTTTGGCATGCTCCAAAGGTTTGCGCCTATCCTTTGGCGCCTGAGGGGCCGGGGGAGTGGGACTTGCATCATGAGGTGGCAGATGGTGCCTACCCAGCAGGCACATTCGCAGTGGTTTCGGGCCTAACTCCGCTTGCAGTGGTCCGGGGTCCGGCAGACACGGAAGTCTGCTAGCCCTGTTTGTCAGGTGGCGGAGCAGTAAAGGCTGCTTTAACCGGGGGCGCTAATGGCGCGACCGTGTTCATGCACTGTGTGACACTTGTGGCCGCGGAAATGTGTGGCGCGGCGCTTCGGCGCGTCACATTGGCAAAGAAGGGAATGGACTGATGGAGTGCTAACCGTTTGCATGCCTTTTGAACGGATAAATTAAATTTAACTTTAAGCTCGAGCATTTGTTCTTCTTTTTTCTAAGATGGGCATGATCGCGAGTAGGCAGCATGATCTCCTTCGCAATTCGCACAGTGGGCTGCTGCAGTACATTTTTCTGATATGTGTTCGTTGAAGCTACAATTTGCACAAGTTGCATGCCCTCTGCAGCTTTGCGATCCATGTCAAATGCGCTGACATTTGAAACACATGCGAGGATTTGGTACGTAGGGCCTGACTCGAAGCTTGCAGTAGCCGGTTTCAATTGAATCGGGCAAGTTGCTGGTACAGAAGGTGCTGATTATGTGTTTTGTTGGTGTTTCTTTTTTGTGTCGTCGTATGGCTATTCTTTGAACTTTTACTACACTCTGGTCTTGCCAGCTTTCTGATAATTCAGTTTCATATAGTTGGAGGAGGTCATCATTGGACACCACACTTTGTAATGTATTCATAGACCTATGTGGGCCTACTGAGACTGGGATGTCTCAAATGCTACAAGTTTAGATAGGTTGTCATATTGGAGCTTGTTGTGTACCTCCAAGAGGAGGTCGCCGCTTCTCAACTTGGTTGCATTGCAGCCTGGGCCAATGGCTTCTGTGAAAAAGTGTGCCATACGGGAAATGTAATAATCGGTGGCGATGGTGGCCACCCACCACCGAGCCCAACAAAGGGACGCTACAAGGTTGAATAGTAAACACTTGGAGTCGCCAGCCATGCATCGCCGCTATAACCGAATATAACTACCCAAGGTTGGGTAACTACACAGGGTTAAACCTTGCTGCCAGGAAAAAAGGAAGTAAGTGGAAGAGAGAAGATGACAGGAAAAATTGAAAAAGAGAAAAAGATGATGATCAGGGGAAAAAGAGGCAGGAAAAGGTGACTGCCGATTGCCCCTGGGTGGGTCAGCCCAGGGGTGCCATCTACGTGAAGCTGTGGCCAAAGGGGTGTCTCGCCTTAAAGGTCAAATCACCGAGCATCGGCTCAACCCCCAGGATTCCCTCTTCCCAGAATATGGCTAAGCCACGCATGGCGAAACGTGGAAGGAAATCACCTCCCCCCCCCCTCCCCCCCACTTCCCCGTTATCTCAGGTCCGTGGTGTTGCCACACACCAAACGCCTGCTTGCGCAGACCACCTGCGGGGGTATAAGGACTCTGTGGACGCCTGCTTTCCCTCAGTGGGCGAATTCACAGCAGCGCTAGAGGAATGCTGAACTGTTTTCTGCTTTTTACGCAGGTATGTTACCTTCCAAATTCCAAGTGCGTTCCTTCAGTTCCTGCCCCCTGCTGCTGCTGTCTCGCCCATACAGTTTGCCATGTACCTCTGATATTCTGTCTTTTTGCTTTGACGTTATTGTCTGCCTTAGCAAGCTTCTTTTGTGCGGTGATGTAGAATTGAATGCAGCGCCTCCAAAGTTAAGCAAGATTACTACTCGTTTGCGTAGTTCGTCCTTTGCTGATGAGATGGGTGATTTTGATTCTGCAGGAACTGACTTGTCTGCAGTGACTAAAATGTTTAGCGAGTCAACTAAGGGTCAGAATCGTAAATCGCAAGACATCACTGATATCCAGAAATCTCATGATGGCACTGACTGACAATTCCACATTTAATGCACATACATAGCTAATATAATGGACGGGGGGATAGCTGCCGCAGTAGTCAGTTGGTAAAGCATCGAACGCGTTATTCGCAGGTCACAGATTCGGATCCCGTCCACAGCAAAGTATCTTTCCGTCCACGTTTCTTTCTTCACATTCACATTACAATCACTTCTAATAATATCTCCTGTACTTTCCTTGGCAATCTTTGTCGGTCAGTTTTTAATAATATTGTTTCTAACAAAAAAAAACAAATCTTTATAAAGGAGGACTGACAACAAATTTCAAAATTGAGATGCGTTTTTCATTCGATTGCTCGGTGTGTGCAGGTCCTCTCGGCCAAATTTGAATCACGTCTGTCCTGTGAAAGTTATTTTATTTTCACGGCAAACAGTGTGCAAGAGCTTAATAGAAAATGGAGTGCCCCTGCGACATCGACACTAGTGCTACGTCATCGGTGTGATACATGCCATGTATACTGTCCTGAATGACAACGCGCTTGTAGCAACGACGTCTACGATTCTACTGTCAACGCATTCCTCGGGTCTCTGTCAACGCATTCCTCGGAGCCGCAACGACCCGATGCCGAAGACGGAGAGTATGTTATCACAACCTACGCCTACGTTCTGCAGTGGTACATAACGAGCAGACGCCTCTACCCTTTGCCTCACCGAGACCTAAAATGCAGAGAAGCAGCCACACTACGGCAGCTGCAAGTACAAGCAATATGGACCCCCGTCTGGGCAAAGCACGCTTGCCCGGAGGTTTACACCACTGATGTATGCCAACATTGCAAGAAGGCGCGAGCCACCCAGAGACACCTCCTTTGGGACTGTGCACCACCGCCGGGTAACCAAGAAGTAATGCCAACTGCCATAAGCAGCAAAATTATCAGCCGAGAGCCAGGCAATCAAAGAGACGTGGTCCAGCACGTGTTTAGCGTCCTGGAACGCCAGCGGCCGAAAGCGGCGCCCCCACGAGTTTGACGCGAGTAGGTTGCTGCTCCGGGACGTCCGAGCATGCTAGTGTCTCGCTTTAATCCCCCTACCCCTTCCCCCTTTATGCCGGATCGTCAATAAAGTTGTTTCACTCACTCACGATTCTACTGTTCTTATTCTGGTGCTGACTGGCGCCAAAGCCTGGAAGCACACTCACTCGTCATGTCTGATCTTCGTCGCATCACTTTGAGTGATTTCGTGAAATTACCAAGATGCAAACTGCCCATAAAAAATCGACGAAATAAAAGAGCATGATTCAACGTGTGCTCATCAGTCAGGGCATTGGGGAACCATTGTAAGTGGCAGAAGTCTGGTTCGAAGCTCCGAAAAAGCACAATGATGGTGTCTTTTTATTACGTGTATGTTACATGCCAACACAACCACAAGCCATCATTGCTAACAAATAACAAGTCTGAAATCGCGAATGATGCGTGACTGCGCCGTTCAGCTTGTAGCCCAGACGCGACTTTGCCTCGGGAGTTCTCGAAATCCGGCAAGACCGCGACCGTCGCGTGTGCGATTGAAGTGAGGGACAGCTGTAAGCTGGAGAAGGTGACACAGGAATTTACTGGGAAGTATGTTTGTTTGCTTATTTTTGGTTTTAAAGTAATATTCCTTTGTCATCTCCCTGGCTAGTTTGTTTAGTTAGTTTTTCACTTCAATGCTTTTTTGTAAACTTTGTGAGGGCTTCGAGTTAAATTATTAAGCGTTATGCGGAAGCAGTGACCCGCATCAGTCAGCCTATTGAGTGTAATGAGCTTCTCTAATATAAGAGCGCGTCAGTCGCAATTGAAGATTCGTACGCCCCGCTAATTTGAAAGCGTGGTAACGTTGGTCGAGCGGAGCCGAAGTGTGTATACTTCGTGCCATTTTTTTCTGTAGTATGAAGTTGTATACCGGGTTAAAAAAATAAAAATGAGAATTTCAAGGAAGGTTTTCGAATAAAACAAAATGCGATTTTCGAAATGCTCATGTTTTTGATTCTATCGGTGCAGGATTTTTAACGCAAAACTCAGGCAGGTTTTGTTAGGTGCTCCGGAAGTGTATGAAATCTAGTGTTATTTTTCACTCACTCACGATTCTACTGTTCTTATTCTGGTGCTGACTGGCGCCAAAGCCTGGAAGCACACTCACTCGTCATGTCTGATCTTCGTCGCATCACTTTGAGTGTTTTCGTGAAATTACCAAGATGCAAACTGCCCATAAAAAATCGACGAAATAAAAGAGCACGATTCAACGTGTGCTCATCAGTCAGGGCATTGGGGAACCATTGTAAGTGGCAGAAGTCTGGTTCGAAGCTCCGAAAAAGCACAATGATGGTGTCTTTTTATTACGTGTATGTTACATGCCAACACAACCACAAGCCATCATTGCTAACAAATAACAAGTAGGTATTGTTAACAGTGAATTTTAGTTCATCTGTAGACTCTGGGTCCGCATAATACCGGTTTTCTGCCGTCCCCAGCGTGAGAGGCTGGATAGATGGGGCTATCTGAAGGCGCAAAAAAGAACTTGGGAGCAGGGAATGTATTCAGTTTCTCCGCTGGTTAGATTGCCCCATACCATTATTCTATAGAACCTTTTTCGTCTACAATAATGCTTTGCCCAACAAACACACCAACATAGCTTAGACGCACAAGCGCGAGTGGCCGAAGCATGTATGCTCGGGCAGCTACTCATCGCTGCTTGGAATGCCGTCCATTTTGGAATCGCTGTTCTGCAAAATATTGATCAAAGGAAAAATTATTCGCGACATTGCAAATTGCGGCGATTCCAAGCTGCACACTGTCGCATTGGACCCTAGTCAACATTTTGTTCGACGATGACGGCAATGCAGGTTGATCATTGATATGTGGGGTTCAACGTTCCAAAACTACCATATGATTATGAGAGACGCTGTAGTGGAGGGCTCCAAAAATTTCGACCACCTGGGGTTCTTTAACGTGCACCCGAATCTGAGCACACAGGCCTACAGCATTTCCGCCTCCATCGGAAATGCAGCCGCCACAGCCAGGATTTGATTCCGTGACCTGCGGATCAGCAGCCTTAGCCACTAGACCACCGTGGCGGGGCAGACGGCAATGCAGGTGACAAGGCATGACTGAATGCGTGTGCTTAGCAGAGAAATGTTCAGGGAGCAGCATGGCTTGATGTCACTATTTTCTGCGAAGAAATGGTCAGCTGTGGCGAGGTGATCGTGACGTGGCCCCACTGGTAGCACTGCCAGCGAGATTGGTGAGATTGCAACAAATGGCGAGATTGCCGGTCCTTTTGAATCGTGCTAAATACCAGTGATATATATGAACACAAGTGATAGTTATTCGTCCCTCAGTTGCATTATAGGTCGAGAATCAATACTAAGGGGTTGACCGCAACTTATTCACGAAAAAATATTGACATGTAAATTTGATGTCAGTGCTTCTTAAAGGGCCACTCACCAGGCCCCATACCGAATTTTAGACAGTGGAAGTTGTTGGGTGTCCGATGACAAACGTTCTGCCACAAAAAGTTTTCGAATCGGTTCATTACGAGTGGAGAAAACAGGTTTTTTGAAGCGGCGCGAAACGAGTGAGAGAGGAGGCGAGCTTGAAACCCTTGCCACTCCTCTGCGTAGCCTTCGCAAGCCAAATCTCTTCCCAACCCTCTCTGGCATCCTAACCAAGAAGTGACGTGCGCATGATGTGCCCGAACAAGCCCAGCCCCCGTGCACGTGAGCGGCATTGCTTTGATGACCAGCGTTATTTTGTGGTCTTCTGCCTCTTTCTGCAGGATTGTTTGGAAACGCTGGCTTAGACGTGGTAGAGTAGATGAGCACAATGAATGCACGAATGCGTAGGAGCGTTCCTTGGGGGTCGTCTGCTCAATGCGTTGACCGCGGGTACCCGAACGCATGGGAAACGCCGGCACATTAGCCTCGCATCTCGTAGCAGTTCACGGAAAAAAATGTAAGAAAAACGCGTACAATTTTTTATTGCGTCTCATTATTTATTTCAAGTTTTATTCATCTCTTAAAGCAACAAATACATCAACTATGCATGTTGTGCTAAATAATTTTTTCCATGTCACGTGGTATACTGTTGACAGCGTCAGCGCGGAATCGTCTACTTAGAGGACCAACGTCACTGCATTGCCGTGTACGTAGGGCCATTCCTACAACCATGTCATGCCCTCATTTTCTACGCGTGCGTGGGCAGAGGGGAGGGGGAGCAGCTTTTATCTTGAAATATGACCCGTTTCCGAGACACGTAGGTTTGCAAATTTTGGCAGACGTGATCATGAACGCGTTGTCCACGCATTGCACTTGGCAGCTCAAAATTGCCAAACCTGGGGAGTGGCCCTTTAAGGTTACCCTTCTTTCTAACTTTCAAATTGAGTATTACAGAGGCGCACAAAATAATTTTGAAGATGCTTTGCCAAGACTGCCCATAAATGAACATACCGCCAGTACTGCGGAGAAAGAAAAAATCGTTTCACAAGTAACTTCGGCAGTAGACAAGGCTACTCTACAGGCTGCAACAGCCAATGACCCTACGTTGGCTAAGGTTAAGCCTACTTTGTAAAAGCTGCTTATTTAAGAGGACGTTATCCGCTAACCTGATTTCATTTTTTCAGATTCAGGATGAATTGTCGCTGGTGGATGGTCTTTTGAGGCGTGCAAACCGCACAGTACTTCCTGAAGTGCTTCACTCACATTTCTTTCTGTAGGCGCATGAATTGCATTCTCGCATATATTTGCACAAAGGGACTCCTCACTGAGAGTCAAATTCTTGTGGCCTCACCTAGATAGGAGTGTCTAGGAACGTAAACAATTGTCTGATATGGCAATCAGCAGATAAGTTGGTCAAACTGGTCTTTGCGCCTTACCAACCTGTTCCTTGACCAGATCAGCTCTCAGAAAAATAGCCATGCATATACAGTGAAACCAAGTTCATACGTTTTTCAGCGGACCGGGAAGGAAAAACATAACAGCTGAGAAAATGCAAGAGTGAGGAAAGCTCCGAAAATAAATGAAAGCACAGGCGCTTTCACTACAAACAATTTGCTTCAACATGGTGAGGCTAAGACTCAAAATATTCGAGGATAGTTCACCACCGATTCTTTCTCTCGCTGATAAACACCATGCGTTTCTCAATAACCCGGAAGGCCGCATTGCTTACAGCGTCGCTTTGGTGTGCAACATACCTGCGAAGGTAGCCCAGGGCCGTGATGGCTTCCCAAAATCTGAGATGAGCTGACTCCTCTGCAAACTCTTCAGAGTCGTGCGGCCTGTGCTCATCATCATCATTGCAGTTACTGGCTTCATGGCAGACAGACGCCTCACCCCACTCATCATCACTCACTCTGTGGATATGCTGCGATTGTTCTTTGCAATGGCTGCTTATCGATTAAATTTGAGAACACCCAACTTTTCCTCAAGGGAAAGTGCTTTTTATTTAAACTACACCATTAAGACTTGAGAAAGATAATGCATTGGCAAGTTCAATGGTATTCAACAGGCTTAGCCCACACAACAATGATTGAAGATGAGCCGCAGAAGTGCTGGGGTGGTTGAGTGTGACGCACTCCCGGTGTTCCGTAGTGAAAATTCTCTTGTTAGCGCAGTGATGATGGTGATAGCAATTTTCACAAACGGCAATCTAGGGGCGGCCTCTCGAACTCGCCTGCGACTTTTTGCAGCCTGTTCGGTAGCCAAGCCAGGACTGTCAAAAATCAAACCAAAATGGCGGTGCCCGGGACGGTTCGACAGGATAGGTTGCGATGCATCATGCAGGAACGGACTCACAGTTGAGACGTCACAGCAGGGTTCACAATACTTGAGATTCTATATGAGCTACACCTGGACCGATGAAAAACATTGTAACAGCCGAGATAACGCAGCAGTGAGAAAGAAAACAGCACTGTCCCACTGTAGTCGGATCCCTAAACGTCACACCAAGCCCAACTTATGCAATAACTGTTATGGATTATTATTCTCAATGACTGGAAGTATGTTTTATTTCATCCACAACTTCGCATGAGGTCATGAATTTTTTGAATCTCTCTACAGCAGAGAAAAATTTCCAATAATTGTTATCGACAATGGTCCTCAGTTCATATCTAAACTGTTCCAGGAATTTCCAAATGAAAGAGTCACTCAGCATTGTAAGTCGTAAAATAATTATCTGCAATCTAATGGCTTAATCGAATGGTTTATTATGATACTAAAGGAAGCAATACAGGTCGCATAGCTGGAGGGAAAACTAGTGAAACAGAGCATTTTTGAGTATCTAGCATTGTATAGGTTTTTACTGCATGCGAAAACAGGAGTTCTTCCTGCAGTGCTTTTACGTGGTAGAGAACCTCGCACAAAATTAGAATTGAGTAACACGGAGTTCTGAAAATCAACTCTGCCGCGGAGTGTCAATGCGAATCAATCTCACTACAAAGCGTAATCAGAGACAATTCATTCCTCAGATAGCGAAATCGCAACAGTATTGAGAGTAAAGAGCATCAGATAAAACCCTATGTCGATAAACGTAGAGGCGCCAAGTACCCTTAAGTGAAAGTTGGCGATTCCGTTAAACTTTGGCCATACCACACAGGTACAAGCAAGTACTTGGGAGCCTTTTGAGTCATGCAAAGAAGAGGTCAAAATTAATTTCTCCTTAGTATTAAGAAGGCTTGGAACGTTTCAAAATAAATGCAAGCACCACCTCATTAGGGGTATAACAAATTCCTTCCACACACTGATTATGCATATGCCTGTCAAGTTCACTATTCAGGTTCGTCGCTTGCAGAAGAACAGTCTGATGGCACTGATGTAACAAATACATCGCAAAATAATGCTCTTAATGAGGTGGGTGTTCCAATGCCTGAATACCCCCCTTCTACCACTGCAGACTTTTGACACGAGGTGAGGGAAAATAGCATGATGACCTCATCAGCTGATAGTAGCAGTGAACCAACGAATTCAAATGCTGGAACTGGGCATCCAGTACACAAGCGCCACCCTACAAAACGGAGAAAAGACGAGATGCAGTTTTCGGCCTTTTGATGCAAGGTCTTGTAGTTTAACTATGCTGTGCATTAATATGTCTGTTGTGTTGTTTTTCTTTTATTTTGTTGTTCTAAGGTGATAAATACTTATTTATAATAAATACAAGATTTATTAAATACAAGAATACAAGATTTAAATACAAGATTTATTTTTTATTTTTTATCAAGATTTCTGTACTTGTTACGTGAGAATGTCAAAGTTTCCACCGTGGTTGTTATTTATAATGCAATGGTGTTGCTCAGATACCATTGATGTGATGAAGTCAAGTGAGGTCATCTAGTGGCAGTCCACAAAACATCTGTTAAGAGAGCTGGTAAGAGTACTGAAACAGGCCATTTGCCCACTAACATTGTGTATTCGAAAAACGAAAAAAATAAAATAAAAAAACAGAGGGCCTCACGCTATATTTTTCGCATCTAACTACTGTGGTCACATGTTCGAGGACTCTATTCAAATGCTGTGCGGAAGCCTCCAGTGGACGACAGGATGTGATCATAGCTATATGATCGCGATACAAAGATTTCCAGGCAAGCTAACGCCGGAAGTTTCACCAGGCACCTCTCTAAACGTGCAAAAAGAAGCAAAACTTGAACTCTTCTGCATCCTAAAGCTGCCTGAAGTGCATAAAATACGATATCAGGTTATGCCAATTGTTTTTAAGCAAAATAAGTAGGCCTGCGAGGATTTCTCGTCCTACCAATATACTGGCTACATAGCTGTTGGGTGACGCTAGCGGTCATTTTTTGTCAAATTTCAACATCAACTTAAAATTATAATTGCTTTTTTTTTACAGGATGTACACATGCTTTTTGTCACCAATGCCATGAACCATCTTCTCATTTGCACCATGATGAGAAAAAATTTTTTGCGTGGTAGACGGTTCTCTTAGGGAGCTTCGCCCTAAAATGTGAAGACAAACTAAGTGCGTCTTCCTGGTTGCCTCGTTGTTGCCAAGTGGCTGCTGTAGGTGAAGCCTCCCTATTTATAAAGAAAGTTCTGCCACCTGAGCTACATTCAAATATACGCCTCCTGCATGAAGAGGTTGACCGCCGAAGCACATAGATATGCAAATAGGGTGCAGCGGCTATTTGTTCGGCAATGATAGACTAGTAGGCACGGTGAACAGACTGTTTACTCTACAATAGACAGATGATATTTAATAGACGCCGATGCTTCCTGGATGGCTTGCTGCTACCAAGTTACCTTAGAGGCCATATAGAAACGCGAATAGCCTTCGTGTGATAGATAGGCACACACTGATGGCCCACCAGGACATGTGGCTACATCCTCAAGCATTGCTCTTTGTCATCGGCTGAGGAAGAAATTCAGCAGATCCCATGTACCTTGGAAATCAATGTTATGTGTAGCATGTAGAGGCAAGGTGAATCTGTTTTAATTTATTTTATTGAGGGAGACGTTATAAAGCAGCACTCAATATACATACAAATCCATGCACTGAGATATCTTAAACAGCCGCGTACATTTTATATTAGTAGTTGTTTGCACTTGCGTCAGGAATTAAACAGACATGTAGAGATAAGTAACACTAGAAGCGGAAGGGAGTGTCGGAAGGGGGTGCTGGGGCTCACGAGGATGGTAGCCCTCAACACTGCTATACAAATCAACCTCAGCGGATGGCACCTAACTATAATTGACGTTAACTCTACATTATGAGTGTAGTATAGGAGTACGCATGTAATGTTCTTAAAATTTGATAGCCAGAACTACAACCACGATTCACATTTCACAAACAATAGGGTCCATTTGCAAAGTTTTTGCAAGACCTGGCATGGCTCTGTAGTAGAATACGGAATTGCCACGCAGAATGCAAGAGTTTGCTTCTTGCTGAGACACTTACATTTATTCTTTGCATTCATCAGGTCAAAACTGCCTATGTCGGCTTTTTCTTAACGCTCAAGTGTAAAATTTTCCCATGTGTGTTCTCACTGTTCCTGGGTAGATATAAGATGTCTGTTACCTGCGGGACATACCTGCCCCAGGATATGTCTCACTGTTTTTTGGAAAGTGTTTGATGGCATACACAATGAGATTGTGACATTATTCATGTCATGACCAGCACGTCAAAGTCGTCAAACCATCTTACCCTCCTAAACAAATGTAGTTAAGGGGGTTGATCATGAGAGCACCTAGATGTGAGTAGCTATGGTCGGCTATCACTTAAGACGGCACCAGAGACCCCGCCCGAATGACCAAAGCGCAGCAGCCAATTTGCTCCGCGACTAAAGGAATAGTCCCGCTCGAAAAATTGGGACTGCTTTTGAAACGTGAATAGGTTGGTATAAATAGCATTTGTGTATCCTGACGAGTGCTGTGGCAAAGCTGTAATAATAGAAATGCTACAGCACATGCCGGATCGCGAGAGAAAATCAACTGCGTGCTTTTTACAATGCTGTGTGTTGTCTGATACGGAGCAAGATCGACGGCACCGGGCGTTTAATTGTAAAGCAGTCGCTGGTTTCATAGCATAAGATTCATATGTATTTTTTGTGTGTTTGCACAAGCTTTTTTTTTCACTGTGTCAGACGTTTTTTTTTTTTTTTTCTGTAGCAAACCTCCAATCTTGTGAGATCGTGCACCCGGCAATCCATGCCAGAGTTATTCAATTACACGAGTTGTGAAACTACGTTCCGAAATCTAGACAGGTAGTTGGCCCACTTTTTGGGAGTTAGCTGACGTTTGCGCTACCTGGGAGCGGCAACACTAAACACAAATAATGCGTTTAATAGTGGGCATGCGGATCAACAGGTGGCACGACAATCTGCTCACTCCCGACAAGGGGGCCAATGACGTGTTCGGTTTTTGATACATGGATGCTACGGGGAGTTTCGCAACTCATATGATTGAATAACTCTGTTTCTTGCAAGTTTTCTGCCATGGAGCCAAGTGAGGTGACATTCGAACCCGATCCTTTATTGCCTTACGAGCCTTGCGTCGCCTCGATGGCCACACCACCAAGGAGCTTCAGCAAGAAGAACTGCGGTCACATCCTGAAACGCGATTCACGCAACATGATCTTCCACTGCTACACGTACTGGCGCAACAGAGAACCTGAACGCAGTGTGATGGACACAGGTCATTGTTCTAGACAATGCACCTTACCATAGCCGGTGAAAAGAGAAATTGCCGATAACGGCTTGGAAGAAGGAAGAGATACAGGAGTGGCTCACAAGCAAGAACATTATCTACAGTAAAAGGATGATAAAGAAGCAGGTGCTTGAGCTGGTGGCATCTGTAAAGTCACGCAATCTGAGCTACATTGTAGACAACGCACTTGTAAGGCTGGTTGCATTGTACTAAGGCTCCCGTCGTACAACTGTGAATTTAATCCCAGCGAGCTTTTGTGGACGGAGGTCAAAAATGGTGTCGCTGCGGACAACGGAGACTTCAGGCGGTCCAGGGTTGACGCCATCTTGAGAGATAATATCAAGCAGGTAACAGCGGAAGACTGGAGGAAGAGCATTCAGCATGTGATGGAGGTGGAGGCAAAGTTCTGATTTGACACGTCAGGGAGTGAGCACATTCAACCCATCATCATCAAGCTGGGTGAAGATGACACTGATGAAAGCGACGGGGACTGCGAGCTCTCTGGCATTAAGCCATTTGAAGAAGCATGGCGGCTTCATATTATTGAAAAAAACAGCCCTTATTAGGGCTACCAAATTTTAGCCCTGTGGGTTTGCAACAGCCAACCATCCATTTCGTGACCTCTCAAACAAATAATCAGTTTCATATATGGCGTATTATTTACACAGAAGCTCAATTCCAATAAGCAACGTCCCTCACACATCACGCTCGATTTGAGAAGTGGCATAGAAACACATTTCAATGATGGAATATCTGAATTGAAACACTGTTGTTAACCCTAATCATCGTTGGCGAGCTCAAAATGCTCAATCAGGAAGCCACCGTCGAGTTTCACATACATTATTGCTTCGTTTGCAGTCTGCATCAAACATTAAACTCTTATCGTAGCCAGTGCTGGAGAACTCTTATCGTAGCCAGTGCTGGAGAAACAGCAGCAGTCAACACGAAACTGACAGCACTGTTAGCAGCTTGCATGCCAAAGCACATTTATGTGGCTTCATTGCTTATTTTAGTTATCTAGTTTACACAAGCAATGCAAATAAGAGAACAAATATAAAAAAACATTAACTTTGTGAGGCATAAAATGCTCGTTCAGGCAGCAACCATTGAATGTGACGCGAACCATAGTGAAATAGCAGTGCTCGGAGCACACTCATTGATTTTGTTACCAGTCAGCACTGAGAATTGAAGTGTTGTCATAGCCAGTGCTGGTGAAATAGCAGCAGTCAACATGTATCTGACAGCCACTACTATTAGCAGCTTGCATGACAAAGCACATTCATGTGGCTGCATTGTTTTTTTTTTTGTTATCTGGCTCACACAAGTAATGCAAATAGGAGAATAAATATAGAACATCATTGTCTTAGTGAAGCCCAAATGCTCGTTCAAACAGCCACCGTCAAATGTGACGAGTCCCACAGTCAAATAGCAGTAGTCGAAGCACACTTTATCACTGTTACCAGTCTGCACTGAGAATTGAAGTGTTGCCATTGTTACGGCTGGCCTGGCGATTCGTCTGGGCAGACGCCATTGTGCATACGCTGATCTACTGGGGAGGCTCTCAATCCCTTCGGTGCCTAGTCTGCCAGACGCTGTCGAAGTTTTCGGCAATTACCCAGACCATGTGGCAAGCAAAGACGAGTTCCTGACTTTCAACTATGGACCCTTTCATCGTCACTTCGAGCAGCAGCGGTGACTGATGGCCTCGGCGACTCATCTGGCGATGGGGAAGCTGTTGTGATCGGCGCCAGAGCTGACGGGGGAGCGGCGCTCTTTTTAATCCTCAATCAAGTAGCCGACCGGCCGGCTGCCTATGCCCGCCAGGCATTGTCCCTGCTAGCCAGAGGATGAGACGTCGTGTCGCCACGACGTCATAAACCATTCCAGAGAGGACAACAAAGACAACATCTTCCTTGAAAGAGACCGTGGCGGCCGCCGCAAATCGCCCCGCTAATTAAGCGAACAAATCGGCGGACCCTTTGATGTATGCTGTCAGGATCTTGGGACCTCTCGACTAGCGGCACACACACGATGAGGAAAAGCCCCACTGGCGCCACCTTGCAGTGCAGTGATCACGACTCAATATTGGACGTTCATGTGGACCGTGCATGCTCATCCCTCTCACCTGTTGTGTGTGTGTGTGATTGGTGTTCCACTCGGAGAGGAGGAGCCCGACAAGGCTTAAAACGACGCCGCGGAGTGCTGGACGTAGCTCTGAACAATGTAACGGTTCAACCACCATGCTCGTGGCTTGTAAAACCACTAACCTTTCTTTGCTATAAACAAGTGTATATAGTGCCATAAGCCTGTTTGTTTTTGTATCCTCTTCTTGTCAGCATTAGTTTCCTCCACCCGGTTACAACACGCTACCACAAGAGACCGGGTAGACCCCCATTCGCAACAACTGGTGGCAACGGTGGGATGCCATCATCAGCGACCTTCCTCCTTCCGACCCTTGACAACTGGTTGGCAGCGGTGAGATGAACTTCACGACATGGTGCTGTGCTGTGGTGAGTGCTTGGTCTTTGCTTTGACCTTCCACGCTTCAATTGTGTGAGTTTATTAGAAGCTGGATTGTGTGTGAATTAGGGAGATTACCTTTTGTGAGTTTTGAGTTGTAGGGATTCACCCATTTCTGTGTGAAATGCCGGACCAAAGTACAACGGGTACAACGGCATTCATGGCGTGGATGGCAATGCTAAGAAATTAACTTTTCGCCGTGAGTAAGCATCCAGGCATTGAAGTAAAGGAAGGAATCGGCAGGACAGCGATTGTGAGGTTGGTCTCGCAAAAAGCCAGTGAGGAGGAGATTAAAAACGTGGTAGAGATTTTAGAAAAACAGGAAATGGAGGAGAGAGAAAGAGATAGCAAAGAAAGAGAGGAAAAGCAAAGAAGGGACAGAAAAAGCGTTATCAAGCACGCGACTTGGAGATTAAACTTCTGGAACGTAAAATTGAAGCAATGCGGCGGAAGTTTCAGCCATCCGTAAGTGTAGCACACGAAAAATGCGAGAAAAACATTAGTGAGGTGCAGTTGATAGCCGTAGATAAGGCTAGCACGTTTAAGGATAGCAGCAGGTTCGATGAAGAACCAAATTTGAGTGCTGCTAAAGATGCTGCGCAGCGTAGAGAGGCCGACAAAGGCCAGAGCGAGTGCGACGAGATGCTGTGCCAGTTAAATGCTAGCGAAACAGCTAGGATAGCTGTAGAAAAGCTGGTACAGACCTCAACTGTGTTTGTCGTGACGGTGGATCTTGCAAACAATGTGGAAGTAATCAAGAACACCGGAGAAAGCTCAGGAGAAGCAGCCAAAGTAGAGAGTGAGGGCAACAGCGCGGTTGCAGATAGCTCCCAGGAAAGCCAGCGAGATTGTTCAAAGAGCTGCATTGTTCCTTATTGTGTTAACCTGTCTGCCAGTGCAGTGTGTGAACAGAAAGATGATTCGGTCAAAAATCATTTAGACTGCGTGGATGAGACAGCAGACAGAAGCACTGAGAGTGTTAGCGAGCTGGAGTTGCGATTGGGAAGCTCGGAAACGAGTCGCAAAAAGCGGTGCAGACGCAAGAGATGTCGGAAAGCCGCGAGAGAGAAAAAAAGTGCTACACGGGAAAAAGACACAAAATCTTTTACCGTAGCAAGTAGGATCAGGAGCTTTGCAGCAGCGTCAAAACTGCGTTGCACGCGTCCGGGCCGCTGGACGAAAAGTAAAAAGAAAGCGGATTCGCAAATCGTATCTCGTGTAAAGCACCATTCTTGCCATTCCGTCCACAGCAAGTGTCATGGTGCGCCCTTGAGCTGTAAAACCATTGATGACTCAACCTGCGACAAATTTCAAAGCGGTGTGGGACAGGTCGGTCGCAGACGTCGCCGTAAAAGAGGGAAGCGTACGCGAGCGACAAAGCGAAGGGGTGAAAGAGGTGACAATCAGCCGGGCGAGCGACCGAAGAGTAGGTTACCAGCCAGTTCAAAGAAAGGTCCTTTGTGGCGTAAAGTAAGGTTCCAACGGTGAAAGGATAGACCATGGCGCAAGTCCTCGCGACGGAATGCGCGGTGGAGATTTAGAGCTTTTCATGAACAAGAGTGTCAACGTGGTCCTAGAAGAAAGGCCACAATTGCTAAACGCAGCATAGGAGCGAGCCCAAAAAGGGCATGGCCACTCTTTTCCACGCACTGCTCGGGCCCACTCGGCGAACCTGACAGAGGCAGGCTGAAATCGCGAATGATGCGTGACTGCGCCGTTCAGCTTGTAGCCCAGACGCGACTTTGCCTCGGGAGTTCTCGAAATCCGGCAAGACCGCGACCGTCGCGTGTGCGATTGAAGTGAGGGACAGCTGTAAGCTGGAGAAGGTGACACAGGAATTTACTGGGAAGTATGTTTGTTTGCTTATTTTTGGTTTTAAAGTAATATTCCTTTGTCATCTCCCTGGCTAGTTTGTTTAGTTAGTTTTTCACTTCAATGCTTTTTTGTAAACTTTGTGAGGGCTTCGAGTTAAATTATTAAGCGTTATGCGGAAGCAGTGACCCGCATCAGTCAGCCTATTGAGTGTAATGAGCTTCTCTAATATAAGAGCGCGTCAGTCGCAATTGAAGATTCGTACGCCCCGCTAATTTGAAAGCGTGGTAACGTTGGTCGAGCGGAGCCGAAGTGTGTATACTTCGTGCCATTTTTTTCTGTAGTATGAAGTTGTATACCGGGTTAAAAAAATAAAAATGAGAATTTCAAGGAAGGTTTTCGAATAAAACAAAATGCGATTTTCGAAATGCTCATGTTTTTGATTCTATCGGTGCAGGATTTTTAACGCAAAACTCAGGCAGGTTTTGTTAGGTGCTCCGGAAGTGTATGAAATCTAGTGTTATTTTTCATTGCGTTTGGTTCTTTGTGAACATTTACGTTAAGATGCGTGTTTATCAATGCCTTGGTTTTAGGAATTTACCTTGGTTAGGTAAGTGTTAGTATGCTAACGCTCTTTGGATCAGAGGATGATGCCGTGCTAGAGCGCACAGCAAAATCATGTGCGTTCTTTAAAAACATGGGCTGACATGAAACTACATTCAGCAAATGAGCGTGTTAGTACACGAGTTGCATTTCCCTTTGTTATTTTAGTATGTGCTCAGGGATCAGGTGAATTCTTTAGCTGCGCATTATATTATATACCGAACGTTGAGATTAGGGATGCGTTTTAAGGATTTACACAGTTCGATTTATTGAGAGAATGAAGAATGTGCACAGATACCTTGTGTATAGTGTCTGGCAGCTTTCGTGTAAAAACCATGTATTTGGTTGGGTTTCATGAAATTAGTCATGAAATTAGATGTAAGTTACAACTTAGTAGGGCAGATGGTAGGAGAAAGCTAGTTTTCAAAGAGTGAAATTATGGTTATATGGGGCCGAATTGTATTTGCCTTTGTGTGCTTTTCACGCACGCCAATTTGTCCATGATTGTAACTTTGACGGCACCAAATTGTCTCAAAATTTTAGCGTACAGGTTTTTCTTTTGTTCGTGTTTCTTGAGAAGCCTGGAGGGTTTTAAGCAGGTTCAATGTGCTCGACTGCAGCATGGTATTGTGTTGTGTGGTTCATCTTGCTGATGTCGATCATTGTGACCTGGTTTGGAAGTCGCTTACTAGCTCGCAGCTGGAGGGTCAAAACCAGGCCATCGTCCTCGTCCCCGGCCATTCTCTTCGTGCCCAGCGGTTGGGAGCGCTGGCAAGCCGAGATTTTCCGGGTGGCGGAGGAGCTGTTACGTTTGGCCCGGAGATTCGTCTGGGCAGACGCCATTGTGCATAAGCCGATCTACTGGGCAGGCTCTCAATCCCTTCTGCACCCAGTCTGCCAGACGCTGTCGAAGATTTCGGCAATTACCCTGACCATGTGGCAAGCGAAGGCGAGGTCCTGACTTTCAACTACGGACCCTTTCGTCGTCCCTTCGAGCAGCAGCGGTGACTGATGGCCCCGGCGACTAATCTGGCGATGGGGAAGCTGTTGTGACCGGCGCCAGAGCTGACGGGAGAGCGGCGCTCCTTTTAATCCTCAATCAAGTAGCTGACCGGCCGGCTGCCTATGCCCGCCAGGCATTGTCCTTGCTAGCAGGAGGATGAGACATCGTGCGCCACGACGTCGTAAACCGTTCCAGAGAGGACAACAAAGACAGCATCTTCCTTGGAAGAGACCGTGGCGGCCGCCGCAAATCGTCCCGATAATTAAGCGAACAAATCGACGGACCCTTTGATGTATGCTGTCAGGATCGTGGGACCTCTCGACTAGCGGCACACACACGATGAGAAAGAGCCCCACTGGCGCCACCTTGCAGTGCAGCGATCACGACTCAATATTGGACGTTCACGTGGACCATGCATGCTCATCCCCCTCACCTGTTGTGTGTGTGTGTGATTGGTGTTCCACTCGGAGAGGAGGAGCCCGACAGGGCTTAAAACGACGCCGCAGAATGCTGGACGTAGCTTTGAACCATGTAACGGTTCAACCACCACGCTCATGGTTTGTAAAACCACTAACCTTTCTTTGCTGTAAATAAGTGTAAATAGTGCCATAAACCTGTTTGTTTTTGTATCCTCTTCTTGTCAGCGTTCGTTTGCTCCACCCGGTTACAACACGCTACCGCAAGAGACCGGGTAGACCCCCATTCGCAACAACTGGTGGCAACGGTGGGATGCCATCATCAGCGACCTTCCTCCTTCCGACCCTTGGCACCATCAGGAAACAAGCGGATTATCCAGGGTCCAGAGGGTTCAAATGAAATGGGCCTTAACCTCCCTGAAGCTTAACCTCCCTGCTGGACCTGCAGAAAAGATGTCCGCAATGAATTTGTTTCCTTCTCCTATAGCCCTCTGACAGTTAATATTGTCTGCAAAAATTTAAACCCCATTACATGTTTAAAAGCAAGTGATTTGTCCATAATTGAAACTATGTGTGGTTGATTTTTGAGTGTTATTAAAAGAGTTTCTGTGAAAGTTATACAAGAATCTCATTTTTTATAGGTGCTAACTTTTCCGGAAGATTTGGCCCACCCCCTTGCCATAATCATAAAATTTTAAATTTAAACTATGTGTATTACTTGGTGTGAGTAGTAGGCATATACAATATGCATAAGAACACTATAACGAGAAGTGATTCATTGTGTATTGTATGAAATCAAAACTAACTAGACGTTTGATAGCGTGTTTACTGTAAGCACATGTGAACAGTTACTGAAAAAGGCCTACCTGTCAACTTCAGGAGTGCTCGCACGAAGAGAACCAAAGCGTGCGCTACCAAATCAGTGAAGCTGAAGCAGATAGAGGAAGCTATTTTTCACAAAGGCGCTCCCTGATTTTCGAACGAAGATATTCTTTCTTGAAATGAGGGTAAACAATGCCATAGGTAAACACAAATAGAAGAAACGTGCACGTTGCTTGGACTACACTTATAAATGTCACACAGTTTTGTCTTCTTCCAGTATGATCCAACGTACCACACAAATCTTAACACTATCCATGTGTCTTCGTCTCCTGATATAGTTAATTATTACGACAATATCTCCACGTGCTCCGCAAGAAATAGAACGTCCAGGTGATAATAAACACTCCACAGAGGCCTAAAATAAATATGAATTGTGTTATTTACAGCTAAATCTAAAAAGCATCAATTCTTAAGCATGACCAGATGACAAAGAGAAAAGAAAGAAGGTGAGCGAGGGAGAAGGGGTCCACCTTATTTTTTTTAACTGGACCCTCCACACTGTTAATCCGGCCCTGTTTGTCATAGTCAGTGCTGGTGAAATAGCAGCAGTCAACATAAAACTGACAGCCAATGTTAGCAGCTTGCATGCGAAAGCACATTCATGTTGTTGCATTGTTTGTTTTAATTATCTGGCTTACACAAGTAAGGCAAATAACTGAATATAAAACATCGTTAGATTGGTGAGACCCCAATTGCTCGTTCTGGCAGCCACCATTGAATGCGACGTGCCCCATAGTGATATAGCAGTAGTTGGAGCACACTTTATGATTATGTTACCAGTCTGCACAGAGAATTGAAGTGTTGTCATAGCCAATTTTTAATTTATTCATCTGTCGTGGGAAGGAACGCAAACGCAAGCACAATTATAATTATAATTAACTTTGCAGGCATTGTGCTGTCATATATACATACCAGAAAAATGCTCATCATTGTTGAACGTGTTAATGAAATTGTAAAGAGAGATGTGACTGCAGCATGCTTTGCAAAAACAAACGCAAGACAGAAATAGGAATAAACATATACAGACGTGAAAGCACTCACATATTCACACACATTAATACAAACGTGAATGCGAAAACAGATCTAAAATACAAAAAATGGTAAAATAACAAATGTACACAAAAACGCACACACATTTACTGCAGACACAAGTAGAATTAACTATTAGGAGTCAGTGCACAAGCTGTGTGCCTACTTTATCATACCTTGATTAATATACATAATGGCTCTGTTGCCTTCACTGTCAGGAACTTTTTAGTAGCGGCTTATCACAATAATCAAAAAGCAGCGCTATGCTGTGATGTAGAAAAGCAAGCTGAGCGCTGGCAGCGGAACTTATGCCGTGATTGTGTCACAGCAGGCATTCCACAGCTGCCGCATGCATTGAGCGAAGAGTTCTAAATCACACAGCGGTACAAATTCATGCAAAGCTTCCTTGTAACGGCACCAGTGTATCAGTCCTATTTTATATTAGCACTGAGGCTAACATTAAGAAAACAAACATTGCTCCCAAATGCCTGATTGTTAATAATCCGATGACATTCTCTGAAGCAGCGCGTGTTAGTCACTGATTGTCTACATTGGTGGAAAGCAATCGATCGACGGTGCTACAAAAACTTGAACGACGCTGCTTGACGCTCAGCTATCTTATCACACTGCCGCCACCGATTGGTCGTTTCCGTGCTCAGCTGGCAGCAACGAATCTTTGCGTTGGAGCTTGCTGTCGCAAATCTTTTCTAATGAGAAACCCGTAGGTTGATTTCATCCGCGCACGCTTTTCTCATTTATCCCGATATAGGTTTTGCACTATCACTTCACCACGTCCGACGAGAAATAGAGCGGCACAGTACACAAATATATCGCTGCTAACAGTAGATATCAGGCTTTGGCAAACTCTCTTCGTTACAACTTCACTTAAGCGTAAATAAAACACCATGAAACAAACACGCACAATGTTTGTTTGCATCCTTACGTGACCGCAGGATCCTGTTTCCAGACGAAGCGCAGCTCAGCGTGACCGATGTGGTTGCAATCTCTCTTCGCTGGCTCACGGCTCAAAATAAATACCCGTGGCACAAATTGTGTATCGTAAGCTCACAATAGTATTTCTGGCATGACACATCACTACACACAATTCGAATTCACTCTGATTAAGGTAGACGCACACAGCCAACGGGACACGACCCAGTTCGAAGCGAGGGCGGCCAAGTTGGGCATGTTCTCCGTCGGCTGGGACTGTGGCTAGAGTGTAGTCCGGCGCATGACGTCACCTGAAGTGCGCGTCTATTGGTAGAGACTCGCGTACATCTGCTTTTAAGAGAAAATGCCGATGCCTTCTTAAGTTGTACCCGACTATAGACAGAAAGATAAGGCAGACAGACAGACAGATACCCAGATAGGCGCCCAAAGTGCTTTGCAATGTGCAAAGATATGCTTCGCATTTCATGATAATTAATGACACAGAGACAGCACCTGTTCATGGGCCAGCCATTTTGTTTTGTGCCTTTTCTTCCTTTACTTTGTGTCAGCTTCTTGTGTGTTTGCGCCAAGGTATCGCTCTTCATCATGATAGTATAAGTACAGCACTCATGGATTGAAACAGACATATTTAGGGTTACGTAGCAAAAATACTTATGTTTCGACTGTCTCCAGTTGGGGCCATATCAGTGTAGTTTAAAACGAAGAGTGTACATAAAACCAAAAATTATTCCTAGAGACCAGATTTGCTTCGACATGATGTGGTAATTTTGAGCAATTGTGCATTTGAGTTGTGATACTAAAAAAAAATCATGATGCATTTCAATCGGTGAGTACTGCAATAGGCACTAAATAATGGCATTACTTATGGTATTCCTGCGAGGCTGGGTGATATCTTCATAAATCGCAACCAAGTCACTCTATACCCACAGAGGGGAATGCCTAGCAGCTGGGAATGAACGGAAGTAAGCAAGCTGCGCCTTCGTCTGCAGGACAGTACCGCATGTGCACTTGGAGCAGGGTACCACCTGCTGCCAGTCGAACTCCCAGCAAAAGTACTCGACTACACTCAACGACAAAAGTATGTCGAACTTGTAACCAGTAATGGCGAGAAAATGCCACACTATTGAGTAGAAAACATAAGTAGTTCTCTGCAAATGGCACCGCTTGGGAAGAAGACAGACCTCTGCCCTAAGACTGTGTACTTGAAAGGTGTTTAGTCATACTTAAAACGTTTCGAGCATTTCTTAATGTGTAATGGTACAGTAGCGGCAAACTGGTTTGCTGCCACTTGGAAAATTGCCCTGGACAGGGCAATAAGAGTCATAGAGTTTCCTAATAAACACTAGAGGAGACTCTGGTACCAGTGCCTAAGGGAGCTGCAATGCACGGCGCTTCAGCCAGCATAGGAATGATGGGTAGTACACAGATTTGTCTAATCTTCATACTTCTGGCCTGCTTCGTACTTCTGGCGCCATGTGTGTTCGTGTGGCTTGGAGCTATTTTATCACAAAACGAAAATGACAAATGTTCACCGGTTGCGCTTCATCACCTTATTTTTTTTAGGCTTACAATTCGGAATCGGGTCAGAAAGTTGAAAAGGATTTGTTCTTTTCTTCAAAACGAAATTGTAACTAGCAATAAACAAAGCCGCAAGTACGATACGCCGCCACCGTTTTCTGACTACGTTCAAAAAGTGTTGCAGGGCCTCTTTGATGACAGCGGTTATCGTGCCTGGGCGCTACATGCCCGGCCCATGTACATTTCGTCTTCTTAATTTCAACTATGATATCCTTAACCCCGGTTTGCTCCCTGATCTACTTTACTCTCTTTTTGTCTCTCGCTTTCCAACGCTCGCTACATCGTCCTCAATTTAAGCTGAACCCTCTGAGTAAGTTTCCAGGTTTCTGCTCCATAGCTAAGCGCCGGCAGGATGCAGCTGTTATATGTGTTCCTTTTGGGGGATAGTGGCAGTCTACCAGTCATGATTTGGGAGTGCTTGCCAAATGTGCTCCACCCCATTCTCATTCTCCTAGTTACTTCAATCTCGTGGTTTTGCTTCGTGGTTTTTACCTGTCCTAATTAGACGTAGTCTTTCACAACTTCAACTGCACTATTACCTATTTCAGAGCGCTGTTCTCTTCAGAGGTTGTTGTACATTACTTTCGTTTACTGCTGATTAATCTTAAAACCTACATTTTTGCTCTCATTGTCTAACTCCGTGATTATGAGTTGCAATTCGTCCCCTGAGTTACTTAGCAATGCGATGTCATTGGCAAAGAGTAGGTTACTAAGGTACTCTCCATTAACTTTCATCCTTAACCCTTCCCATTCAGGGCATCAGAAAACCTCCTGTAAACATGCGGTAAATAGCATTGGGGAAATTGTTTCCCCCTTCCTTACACCCTTCTTGATTAGTTTTTTGTCGCTTTCTTTATGGAGCACTATGGTGGCAAATGATCCCCTGTAAATTTCTTCCAGGATGTTTATATACGCTTTGTCAACGCCCTGATTCCGCAGTATCAGCATGACTGCTGATATTTCTACTGCATCAAATGCCTTCTCGTAATCTATGAAAGCTATGTATAGTGGTTGGCTATATTAGAAGCATTTCTCTATTACCTGATTGATAGTATGAATGTGGTCGATTGTTGAGTAGCCTGTTCAAAATCTTGCTTGTTCCTTTGGTTGATTGAATTATAATGTTGAATTAATTCTGTTAGCAATTATTTTTGTAAATAGCTTGTAGACAACAGAGAGCAAGCTGACCGGCCTGTAATTCTTCAAGTCCTTGTCATCTCCTTTTTTATGTATTAAGATAATGTTAGCATTCTTTCAAGATTCTGTAACTCTTCTCGTCAGGAGACACTTCGTGAACAGGGTGGCTAGTTTTTCTTAACACAATCTGTCCTCCATTTTTTAGCAGATCGGATGTTATCTGATCCTCACCAGCAGCTTTGCCTCTTTGCATTCCCTCCAAGGCTTTTCTGACTACTTCTATCATTACTGGTGGGATGCCATTTTGGTTACTACTAGTCTTCATATTAAGGTCGTGGTTGTGTCCCCCCCCCCCCCCTATTGCATAGATATCTGTAAAACCCCTCCGCTATTTTAACTATCCTATCCATATTTGCAGTTACTCTGCCTTCCTTATTCTTTAGTGCACACATCTGGTTTTTGTATATCCCTAGTTTTCTCATCAGTGCTTTGACGCTTCCTCCGTTCTTCAGAGCGTGTTCAATTTTCTACATGTCATACCTTCTTTTTATCGAATACCTTACCCTTATTAATAAACTTTGAAAGCTCTGCCAGTTCTATTTTGTCTGTTGTACTTGTGACTTTCATGCTCTGACGTTTTTTAATGAGGTTCTTCGTCTCCTGGGACAGCTTGCTCTTGTCCTGTCTAAGTACCATACCTCCAACTTCCACTGCACACTCCGTAATGATACTGGTCAGATTATCATTCATTGCGTCAATGCAAAGGCTGGTTTCTTCGATAAAAGCCGAGTACTTGTTCTGAAGGGGGCATCAATGATAGTGGCTTCGGGTGCAAGAGGTTCGTGGTTCGAATCTCGTTGCCACGTACTTCCCAACTGGATTAAACAAAAAAATTCTGCATGGTGATAGAACTGCATTAAGAGGCTTGCGGTGCGGCCTCACCGGTGACCACTGCCGGTAACACACTTCCTCACTAGAGATGTATTGGCCACCCTGGTGCAATATATGGCCACTGCCTCCCACATACATACATTCACCCTACAACACCGTAAAAGAGGGCAATCTTCCAAGTCCCTATGCCCACGACAGTTATGGAGCTCTACCCAAATTTGGCAAGGTAGCACTTTTAGTTAGAAGATTCTAAAGAACACTTAGACAGTAGTATAGATATTCCACCAGCAACTGAAGAAAAAAAAAAGGTGATTGGAAAGGCAACGCATCAAAACATATAAAGCTAAGAAAGACTCACTGACAAGACATCAGGTCTTGGCTTTCTATGATGTCCAGAAATTGCTCAGAATGCTTTCCGATGTGTCGTCCTATCGTTAGGTACCGTGATTTTTCACGTTAGGCAAGTTATGACCGGTGAATTGTATTTGTAATACTTCATGTCATAGGCCAATTTTGATAAATACTCTGTTGAAAAGACTACTAAAGCACTCAAACAAAAGTGACTAGATAGAAACAATCGAAGCGTCTTTGGCTTGCCAAGAAATGTTTCACATAAATATGACTCGGACCTTTCCTTCCAGTATATGTGTGCTGTCAAATTCGTGTCATGTGTAATATAGCTTCGCTGATGAAGCAGTTTCACACAATAAAACCGTGTCACAAAAATTTTGGAGCGCAGCTCTTGCCGCCCATTCGTGCAGTAAGGAGCAGCTGGCGTAAATGGTACAGCAAACGCGTACAATGTAGAATTTAAACAGAGTGCAGCGAGCCTCTGTGATACACTCTAACCTCCGATTGCAGAGATGTTACTTGGCTCGCGACTTCAACTTAACTTGAGCAAGTCGGCGTGAAGCAAGCAGCGGACTTCAAAATGCCCAAGTCAGCCTTCGCGTTTCATAGATGCTCAGGCTGTCTTGCTTGGTCAAGTCAAGAACGAGCTTCAAAGCAGAAACACGCTGCTCGCCTGCTAACGAGGGTAATAATGAAGTTGTTCGCGTAAGGCATGCATTACATCAAAAAAAGACCGTACGTTTTAGAATAACTATAAAAATGAAGGGCCACAAGCATATTCCTGCCATTTTATGGCTAACGAGCGGCACGTGGTGACTGTCGTCACAGCGATGCGCAGTGTTGCTTCTCTAAAGCGTTCGTTGCCCGCTGGTTTCAGTGGCCGCCCAAATGCGGCGAGTTTCTCCACGGTTGCTTGTTTGGAGGCGACGCAAGCATCGCGTTGGGTTCTTTCGTCATTTTTTTGTTTAATCGAACGCCACGGCATGTATTTGTGCTGACCTGGCTCACGACCTGACGCGATTTTCACGGCATTTGCCTTTCTGTTCGCCTGTGTGCATGCCTGTAGTGGGCTAGGTCGCAGTTATATATATAAAAAAAAAAAATTCCGGGAACAAACGTGATTCGTATCCTTTTGTTGAGCTTGGTAAACAAGAGAAAAGCGGGGGTCAGGATATTGCCCTCAGAAGAATTCTGTCTCGCGGGGTGCAGCAGTGTCTCGCTGCATGATGGTGAAGCGGATAAAAAAAACCCGTGATATGGGCACCTCTTTTTATGCGTGTGGAATGCTACGTAGCGTTGTGCTACAAGCGATGCTATCTGAGCGAGAAACAGTGCCCTAGACGGGACGAAAGTATAGACGAGGCACACAGACACAGGAGGGAGTCAATTTTGTACCGAAAGAGGCGGTAATCGTCATCGTGTTTAAGAAAAACAGAAATGGCCTTTGCGCTTACGGAACTCTTCAGCGTGGTCCCCACCAAAGCAATTAATACGCACGTGTGTGTAGTCGACACAGCCTGTAACACCAGGAAACTCGGCCACTTCATAAAAGTCCCGCATAACTATAGAAAGTGCTGCCGGCTGCGGAAAGCGCACCACATTGCGTATAGGTGCTTTGCAATGAGTAGCGTAACTTTTCCTACTGCATGGAAAACTGTCGACTACGGAATGCGAACGAGATTCCCGGTGACTGTTTGGAATGTGCCAGCGCTGTAAAAACCGAGAGCCATCAGTAGCTGTAACACTGAGGGCACAGGCTGTCCTCGGTTGTCTCCATTTTCACGGAGCGGCAACATACCCAGCAGCTGCCGCACGGCGTTCTTCGTGAATCTGTATCGAGCGTGGAATTGTTCCTCGTCGTACAATCCATCGGATTTCCTCGGTCACGTAAAGCGGGTCCAAGATTCTTCGGCAGGCAGTGCACCTTGGAAAATGCTACGCTTATGGCGAGGCAAGCAAACTCAAAAGCGGCCACCCTCTGCGCGACGTCCATTCAAGAGGTGGCCATGTTGGAATAACGCACGAAGTCGCTTTCAAGCTAGCCCCGCAGCTGACTTGAAACTTGTTTTGATTTCGACCGAGCCAAGTCGCCTTCAAGTCATCCGCAAGTTCGAGAACGATTTATGCTGACCAGCAAGACTGTCTTGAGTCAAGAACGAGTCAAGTAACATCTCTGCATTCGATTCGGGGGTTAGTCAAATCCTGGCTAGACTACACGCCCGCAGGCAGGAAATCAAGTCAAATTATGGCCGCTTCCAGGCGGCTCCATAGCCATGTTGCAGAGAAGCCGGCCCGATATGAAGTGGCCTTCAGAATAGCCGGGACAAAAAAGATTAGCCGGGATTTTAGGTCAACTTTTTCCTCGCATGATACGGCCTGCGGTTAGGCGTGACTTTCTGTAGGCAGTCCGTCCTTGATGCGGTGGCGGAAAAAAGTATTATTTTACGCTTTTCAGAGCATTTTACAGCAGAGAATGCGGCGGATATTACGACCTAAGGTAATTAGAAAACCATTGGTATCACAATTACCTATATTTGGGAGATTAACATGCAAAGCACAGCCCTGGAGTCCAACTCGGGACCGCATGCACGTGAAGCAGATGTTTTATCCATTGCACCACAGCGCCATCGCATGACGGCGAGTCTTTTTTGCGGGGTGTATATCTACCAAGTGGGTTTTTGGAAACCGTCTTCGGAACCTTGAACTGTTTTTGTGCCATGTGCATGCATTTGATCAGCGAATTGTATGTAAGGCTTCATGAATTTGAGACAACATGAATTCGAGCTCTTTCGCGAACATCGGCGTGCAGTTAGGATCAAGAAATGATGCAGAAAGAACTTCAAAATATTTATTCTTACTGCTACCAGCTGCTCTTTAGAAAATGGGATTTTCATAGCTGGTACATTATCTCCACAGCAGCACACTGGTTGTCTTGGTCGTGGTTCACTGTTACAAATTCATGCTGGAAAATGAGAACTGTACTTAATATTCAAAAGAGTGAGCAAATATCGGTGACATACACTCTCCTGCTGACTTCGATTGATTGATATGTGGAATTTAACGCCCAAAACCACCATATGATTATTAGAGATGCCGTAGTGGAGGGCTCCGGAAATTTCGACCACCTGGGGTTCTTTAACGTTGCACCCAAATTTGAGCACAGGGGCCTACAATATTTCCGCCTTCATCAAAAATGCAGCCACAGCAGCTGGAATTCGAAACCGCGACCTGCTGGTCAGCAGCAGAGTACCTTAGCTACAAAACCACCGCAGCGGGCTTTCCTGCTGACTTCTGTACTTGATGTTCATCATAAAATTACGCAACCACTAATCAAAGGTCGGCCAATAGATCTTCAATTTCGATCTTTTTCTGTCTCGTGGCTTTCGGTTTGTTTCTTTTTTGCCATCCTTTCCTGAAATCATCAATTGAACTTGTTTGCTAGAACATGAGCATCAACATACATAGGCCAGTGTTTCAAAAAGCTGTCATGCATGCACTAGTACTCTTTTATTTAGTGCATGACACAGTGTCATACCTCAACAATGATGAATGGAAAGTTGTCTGTACTCTTTTATTGAAGTCAAAAGAGTAACAATGAGACTGCACATCTCAGTGTATGCCCAAATTTCAGAGAGATATATGATATCTGGAATAAAGTGAGCCATATAGCACTGGAATATGTTTCCGTCTCAGACCATCTTTGAGAAAAACGACCATCACAAGACAGCTGGACGAAACGGCGACATACAAATGCTACAGCATGCAGGCGACGGTCAACGACACGCATGCACCCGGGCGCCCAGCTGGCGACGGCAGAGGAAGGGGAGAGGGGCATTTCTTTCTTTTTTTTTTTATTGGAACTCACGCTTGTGGCTGAACGGTTCTGCGTAAGTTGACGCCAACTCCTGGTGTCAGGCTGGCGCGACGGAGACGGCGGCTTTTCCCATTTTTTCTTTTCCTTCTTCCACCTGCTCTTACTGTCTGTATGCGTGACTTCCGTGCCGCGTAGATGTCACGGGTATTTTTGTATTGCTGGGCTCTCTATAGACAGGATTTTAGTCAGTAAGCAGGAGCAAGCTTCCTATGTGCTCTTTGTTATCTGGCCCCTGACTTAGAGTGTAGTGCGTGCAATGCCTCGAGCCTGATCGCTTTTCTTGTGCGAGTTCAATGCACTCGCACACAGGAATGACAAAGTAAGTTAACCTGCGAGGCTTGGGAGATGAAGACGTGCATAGGTCTTAGGGACACTTTGGTGTATGTAACGCAACACTATCGCACAGTCACCGATGACACCACCACTGAGGCATATGGCAATGGTACCCATTGATGCCATATGTGAAAATCTAGTGCTGCATGAACGAAGGCCTGTATCAAGCAGCTGTTGTGGAATCAGCCATGCAGTACCTTCTGCAGTTTCTTGGTTAGGAGAGAAGTCGCCCCCCTCCCCCCGCTTTAGCTCATCGCAATAAAATTCACAGCAGGCAGTATAGTATTGGTAGAATACTTCTTATACTTGCTGCCTTATGATCATCGTCAGCCTCACTACGCCAACTGCAGGGCAAAGCCCTTTGTCATCATGTTCTGCCATTCAACACAGCCCTGTGCTTGCTGCTACCCCGTTATACTCTCACACTTTTTAATCTCATCTGCCTTTCTAACTTTCTGTTTGCCTCTGTAATGTTAGCCTTCTCTTAGAATCCATGCACATACCATTAATGATCAGTGGTTACCCTATTTATGTGCTACGTGACATGCCCATCTCTTTTTGATGATCTCATCAATGATGTCCATAATACCCTTTTGTTTCCTGTCCCACTTTACTCTTTTCCCGTCTGTTAAGGTTACTATACTTTTTCTTTCCACTGCTCGGTGCATACACAATTCAACAATTTTGTGACTGCGCCTATCCTAATTGATAGTATATAGTCGATATTTAAAGTTAAATATTTGCACCTTTACAAGCCAATGTGGACACCTTACGCCTTCTATCATACAAAAAGAGAAGTATTTGAACAGTTTTACCTTTGTGTTTCTATTTTATCACTGCGTGGGAATTTCGAAATGCCTCTCTATAAGGGCGGGTGAGCGTGCGTAGTTTCAATGATGTAGTCGACATTATGTGTGACCGCTTCATGAAAACGGCGCATTTTTGAGGATTCTTGGACATCTGGGCTGGAATCTTGAATTGAAGACACCAGCACAGGCTTGGAAGATGGCATCGGAACTTTTGATTTCAGCCTGGACGACGAGAGTTTGTCATACCGTCCCGGAACATCGGTGGTCGTCCGCCGGTGTAAGTTGACCAATGTGTTCTCAATGTTTGTGCTTTTATCTGCAGGGTGTCCATATCCTTCGGGCGTCACCATTTGCCGGCAACAGCCCAGAGAGGTGCAGTTCCGTGCGTGGAGGCAGCCGGGAGCGAACCTTGGAACTGCGCTTTGTAGTGCCGCGAGCCGCTTCGCGGGAGCTGTTGAATTTTGTTTTTTTACTACACGAGTTATTGAAAAGAACAGAAAACAAATGTTTTCTGTGAAACATTTGCAGCAAATCTGTTTTTTACCACATCCCATGAATGTTTCACGCGATGGCATGAAAGACACCACATGTAATGTTATTCTGTGTACACTAAACATTTTTGCATTTACATCGCTTATATTCACAGGACGAAGTGTGTCTGTTCCATGTGTCTAAAATGTGCATTTCGATTTTTTTTCATGTTTACCCTTGTTCAGAGCAGTGTTAATATTTTTATGAAATTTCCATGTTCATGTTACACATTTTTTGTTTGATAAATTTGTGGTTTTAAACTGTCTTTGTTCGAAGAATAACTCCTTGATGTACAATTCGATAACCTAAAGATTAACATCAGAAGCTTTGGGTGCCATAAAAATAATGTTTCCTGGACTACCCATAAATAATCAAATTTCTCGCGGCCCCGATAGTGTTGAAGTGAACCCTCTTTCTAAGTGCAGGGACGACGCAGCTGTTATATGTTTCTGTTCAGAAATAGGGCGAAGTACCATTCATGACTTGAGAATGCTCGTCGAACGTGCTCTAACCCATCCTTATTCTCCTAGTATTCCTTTACTACTTCCAGAGTCTCGCCACTCGTCGCAAAGTGCTGTCCTCTACCGTCAATTTGCATAATAATTTTATACTTCTTCGCAGCGGACAGCAACAACGGGGCGGTACATGACGCAGCTCGAGGGCTCACCGACCGGGCTGCCCTCTCAAGTGCCGCCCCAGCATCGTCCGGTGATTACGGCGCAGCAGACGAGTGGGAAGACAGAATGACTAGATACAATGACATTACAAAACATTATAGATTACAGAAGGGCATATTTCCGCCCCCTCACCAAAAATCACAAAAAGACAGTCTGTCGAATGGCAGTAGTTACAAACTAGGACGTATCCGAATCCTGCACTCTCGCACTTTATACATCCCGATATTTATAAAACGGACAGGTACGAGTGTTGTGAATCCAGAGTCACTTTAGAGGACATGTTATGGGAATGTAGAGGGATAAGTGCCCATAACAAGTATACGGCATCTGGTGACAGCCTTCGCGCGCTGGGAAATCGCAATGCTGAGCCCCGTCCTTGAAGATCGGATGTGGGCCGTCCAGTGGGCCAAGGAGGTTGCCATGATTCAAGGACTCCTGACTGTAACCTAGGCGGGACTATTGCCCCGCCCCACCAACTCGCCGGACTCCGAATAAAGTTCTTTCCTCCTTTTCCTCCTAGTATTCAGACCAACTCTTTTGCTTTTCTTGTCCAATAAAGTAATCATGAGTTGTATGTAATTCGTCCCCCGAGTTAATCATCGATGCGGTGTCATTAGTTAACCAGAGGTTACTAAGGTATACTTGATATATTTACTCATACCCATACCTTTCGCCAATCTAGGGCCCTGAAAACCGTGTAAGCACGCGGTGACTAGCATTAGGAAGGTTATGTCTTTGTGCCTTACAACCTTCTTCATTAGGATTCAGTCATTTTAAAGGAACACATGTCAGACAGAAAGCTTCAACATTCAAAATCTTACCTCATTTTTCGGCCTCTGCGACAAATCTGCTTTCGGTGCCTCCGATGCATTCTGTACATTAACGAAGATCGATGGCAGCACCACGCCAGGCCTTAACTGGTCAGATTTTACCGGACTTCCCATCACACGCCTTAACGATAAACACCAATGGTAGTACTATCGCGAAACCGCTTCGAGCAGAGAACAGTGGTTCTGGACGACTTGAAGCTCCTTTTCACCGTCGCGATCCACTCAACAATTTGTTTTCTCTCACGTCGGAGGTTGTTATGCGGTACATGGCTTCGGTTGCATATGCTTCTTTATCCATACGCAGGGCAGAAGGCCGGCGTGTTAATAAAGGCAGGTTCGCCGTCCAGTACTAGCTCTTCGAAGCGTGAAATATAAACGTAGAGTCACAGAACACCTATACACTGCCACTTCACCGAACACGGCGGGTTGGGCAGGTCACAGAACACCTGGGCAGGTCGAGAACCCAGGATTAGAAGGGCAACCAACGCCGAAAACCTGCACACGGTGACGCTGCCAGCATTCACATGCGACTTCTTCACAGCGGTTCACCACAGCACACCTACCAGTTTGATCAGCGTTATTGATCAACGCAACAGCCGCCATGTGCGAAATAAGGGCGCGATGAAATGTTGCTGCAGAGCTGCAATATTCATTTTCCAGTTTGGCTCAGTCCAGCAAGTTTGTCAACGCGGCGAGCCTTAAAAATGTCGTCACTCAGAACATTTATTCACTCCTTGAAGTACGTTTCTGTACACACGCGAACACACTTTAAAATAACAAAAGCCGCCAGGTGTCGCTTCAGGTTTAACCACATTGACATGTCGCCTTAGAAGACGACATTAACGAAGTGCGCGCGGGGCACTGGCGCTGTGGCACGAGCGCGAGCCTGGCGTCGAACGCTGGCCAGGAGTGACTCCAACGCCTGGGCTACGCTTTTGAACTTGTTCACGTTTCCTGTCCTTTAATAAATCGTCTACAGTCACAAGCGGCTGTACAGACGTAACAGTTGGCGACGAGGAAGACTGGATCGACTCATCGGCACTCCACCGACGTCAAGGAAATAACATGGCGACGCCCGACTTCGGTCGGCTACCCGAATTCAGCGGCAGCCCCAGCTCCTGGAGATCCTGGTATGGGAGGCTACAGTTCTTCTTCGAGGCTAACGAGATTACGGACGCATCGAAGAAACGTGCTCATCTGCTAACGCTGTGCGGGGAACAGACTTATGACATCGTCTGCGCCCTCGTTCAACCCAAGCAGCCCAACCAAGTGAGCTACGAGGACATAGTCAAGATGCTCAAGACTCACTTCGATCCACAACCGTCTGAGGTCTTCTGCAGGGCACGATTCCAGCGACGTGACCAAAAGCACGACGAAACGGTCAGTGATTACGTCACGGCGCTCAAGAAGCTAGCAGCAGATTGCAATTTCGGGACAAGCGCAGACACTGCAGCGAATCCGACAATGCTGCCTATGGACGTCATGCTGCGTGATCGTTTCGTTTGCGGTCTTCGGAACGAGCAGGTCCAGCAACGGCTCTTCGCAGAAAAGGACTTGACGTTCAAGAAAGCTTTCGACCTTGCACTGCGAGCTGAAAACGCCATCGAAGACCAGAAACGCGTGAAAACCGAATTTAAAGAGTTTCACGAATCCTGCATAAGCACATGCAAGATAGACAACCAAGGTCACTCTAGTGCCTCTGCCCAAAAGAAGAAACAACGCTGTTGGCGTTGTAACGCGCTACATAATCCGGACACTTGCAAGTTCCAGACAGTCTCCTGCAACTACTGCAAGAAACGCGGACACATTGAAAAAGCCTGTCTGAAAAAGCGGAAAGAAGCAAAAACGAGCAACAGCATCGAATATCCCCAACAAGGAACTTCGACAGCTGCCTCAGCACCAGTGTCGACTCAGCAGGACTCATCAGACGTAGCCCTTTACGAGCTCAACACCGTAACCAACGCGTTCAGCACACAGAAGGTCATGACTCGGCTACGCGTACATGGCAAGTTCTTGGATTTTGAAGTCGACTCGGGTGCAGCCTGCACACTCATCAGTGAGGTCACGTTCAAAGCTACGTGGACAGATGATCGACCACGGCTTCAGACCGACAACATGCTCCTACGCACATGGTCAGGACAGTCTCTTCGAGTTCTCGGATGTGCAACGGTGATTGTTACGCACGGAAACAAAACCATGACACTACCACTTGTTGTCATCAAGGGAGCAGGTTGTAACCTCCTTGGACGAAACTGGTTTCCTCACCTGGGTATACAGATCACGGGCATCAATGATGTATCCGGCGATGAACTTGTTTCGAAGCTTCTCGACAAGTACCAATCTGTATTCGACGAGGACATATCAGGACACATCGGTCCAGCGGTACAACTAGACCTCGTGGAAGGAGCGAAACCAAAGTTCCTAAAAGCACGGCCGGTTCCTTTCGCGCTCCGGTCAGCTGTAGAAGCAGAATTGGATCGACTGCAAAGTCAAGGCATAATCGAGCCAGCACAGCATTCGGATTGGGCAACGCCTCTCGTACTGGTTCGAAAGAAGAATGGCTCGTTGCGAATATGCGGCGACTACCGTTGCACAGTGAACCAGGTATCAAAGAAGGCAGACTACCCACTTCCCTCAACTGATGAAGTGCTCAGCCACTTGAGGGGAGGCAAGGTCTTCAGCACCCTGGATTTAGCACAAGCGTACCAGCAACTTCACGTGACGCCAGAGACAGCAGAGATATTGACCCTGAACACGCTGAAGGGACTATACAGGGTCAAGAGATTGCCTTTCGGAATTTCTGCAGCCCCAGCCATTTTTCAACGTTTTATGGAGACAATGCTGTCAGGCATCACAGGCGTGTGCGCATACCTAGATGACGTGATCATCAGTGGGAAAGACGCCACGGAACACGCCGAGAGACTGGAAGAAGTGCTGAAGAGGCTACGAAACTACAATCTGCGCCTCGGAAAAAACAAGTGCTGCTTTGCGGTGCGACAAGTTTTCTTTCTGGGACACCGAATCGACGAGACAGGCGTCCACACAAACGAAGAGAAAGTTCGAGCCATAACGGACGCTCCAGCACCAAACTGCAAACAAGCGCTTCAATCATTTCTCGGAATGCTGGCTTTCTACGACAGATTCTTGAAGAACAGGGCAACAGTTGCCAGCTGCCTATACCAGCTTCTTCAGAAGGACGCCACGTGGAGATGGGAGACAAAGCATCAAGAAGCCTTTGACAAGCTTAAGGCATTGCTGCTCAGTCAGACCGTACTGGCACACTACGACGAACAGAAGGAGCTTCTTGTCTCTTGTGATGCTTCACCATATGGCATAGGAGCTGTTCTGTCTCAACGTGATGACCAGAATAGAGAGGCGCCAATCGCTTTTGCATCTCGGACGCTAGGGCCGGCAGAACGCAAATATGCTCAATTGGACAGAGAAGGCCTTGCTGTGGTGTTTGCAGCCCACAAGTTCCACAAGTATATTGCGGGAAGAAAGGTGACTTTCGTCACTGACCACCAACCACTGCTCGGCATACTGGGTCCACAAAAGCCAACGGCTCAAGTCCTTTCTCCACGGATGACCAGATGGTGCATCAAGTTATCGGCGTATGACTACAGCATAATCTACAGGCGTGGCAAGAACCATCAAAACGCGGATGCGTTGAGCCGTTTGCCATTACAAGAACGTCTCGATGAACCCTGGCCTCCAGGTGACGTACTATTGTTCGAAGCGTTATCGAGACCTCCGTTGACTGCTGCCGAGATAGCACGCCTGACACAACAAGACAGCATCATGCAGAGGTTGTACAAGGCAGTGCAGGATGGTACAGTGGAGAAACTCACTGGAGATGAGTTTGCTCCTTACCGACGACGAGCGACCGCACTAGCACTACAGCGCGAGTGCATCACACTTGGATCCCGAGTGATCATACCGAGCTCAGCACGATCCCGTGTTCTGGCACTTCTGCATGCGGGTCACAGAGGCATGGTAGCCATGAAGAAGTGCGCAAGGAGCTACGTATGGTGGCCCGGAATGGACAAGGTGATCGAGGAAACGGTGCGACAGTGCCGTGAATGCCAAGCAACGCAAAAGAGCCCACCCAAAGCTCCTATTCCTACGTGGGACCGTCCCCAGACAGCATGGAACACGGTGCACGTTGACTTCGCGGGGCCACTACTCGGACGCACCTACTTAGTTGTTGTGGACGCATACACAAAGTGGGTGGAAGTCCGGCACGTGACACAAGCAACATCCGCGGCTGTAATCGACGTGCTCCGAAGCCTCTTTGCAACGTTCGGCATTCCCCGAAAGGTCATCTCCGACAACGGAAAAGCATTCATCTCCAACGAGATCAAGCAGTTCTATGCGTCGAACGGCATACAGGCTGCAACCTCACCAGCATATCATCCGGCAACAAACGGCCAGGCAGAACGCTATGTGGCGGAGCTGAAAAGAGCGCTGTTGAAAGATGCAGACAAGTCCATACAGTGCCGACTTGCAAGATTTCTGTATCGGCAGCACACGACAATACACACTACCACAGGTATGACACCGGCGAGAGCGATGTTCGGACGAGAATTGCTCTGCCCTCTCGATCTTCTTAAGCGGGAGACGGATAAGCGAAGTCCTGAGAGCCAGGAGGCATTGCAAAAATCACGCCGCTTCGCTATAGGGGATAGAGTGCTTATCCGGCAGTTTTTGAAAAAGCCAGATTGGATTGAAGGCGAAATACTGCGCCGCGTCGGACCACGATCCTGGCTTGTAAAAAGCGACCAAGGAAAGGTTCGGCGTCACCTCAATCACATGAGGAAAACGAGTCAGACCAGACAAACAACCCAATCGCGGACAGATTGGAGCGCAGCTGACGATCTCTTGGACGCAACGCCAGAAGAGACGCCATCGAGCTCAGCTGCTCAACCGCCTGAATCGCCCGAGATGCAAGATCACACTCCCTCGCAACCGTCGACGTCACAGGCAGTGGCCACTCGGCAACTGCGACCACCAGAGGTTAGGCGACCTCCAGACCGCTATGGAGACTTCGTCTAAGGGAGGAAGAGTGACATGTCGCCTTAGAAGACGACATTAACGAAGTGCGCGCGGGGCACTGGCGCTGTGGCACGAGCGCGAGCCTGGCGTCGAACGCTGGCCAGGAGTGACTCCAACGCCTGGGCTACGCTTTTGAACTTGTTCACGTTTCCTGTCCTTTAATAAATCGTCTACAGTCACAAGCGGCTGTACAGACGTAACACACATGATCTTACTAAACATCATCAATGTTATCAGTTTTTTTTTGACAATACCACGAACGTTTAACAATAAAAACGTGTAATTTTACACTTGTAATAACAAAACGTGTACATAATAACTTTAAAAAGTTTTCTTTACTTTTTGCGCTATCATCGTCGCCATCAATTATCGAAGATGGCAGGCAGACAGGCGGTGCTTCGGGTTTTCGGTTTTTGCTTCGTCCGCGTACGTTGTTGCTTTTTGAAGATACATATGCGAGTCACTTGCAAAGCGGAATTACATTTAACCTCAGTGAAGTGTACGGTGTGATTTACCTAGTATTTGCGACAACGTAAGGACAGTTAAGCGCTTTATTGCAGTTGTTCGATTACAACGTCACTGCATTGTGCGTGGCCCCGAGTTGCATTAGCGCAGAACTTTCATTATCAGAGCGTCTCATTTCCACTCTAGTGACTGTTGTGCTTATTGTGTGCGCTCGTATAACAGAAAACTAAGGTCTCAGCACCCATCAAGTACGAGTGACAGGTGTGTTGAACGAAAGTTTCGACTGCGACGCAGCGCTAACGGCGCTGGAGTTTGCCTTCGAAAAGCTGGCTCTGCGTCAACTAAGGGATGCCGACGATAAACGTGAAGTCGACAACCTGGAACGCAAAACGTTTCGACTGGAAGCGTGTTTGCGAGCCGTCAACCTCAAGCTCGAGCAACTTTTGAGGGACGCCGCACGTCAGGAGTCGGCCATCTTGCGAGAGCTGGAGCGCCAGATCAATCTGCTGATGCAAGAATTGTCCAAGGCCAAAGAAGAAGCCACAGAGCTTGAACAACAGTTTGCGTCAGTCGAGGCGAAGTGCGACGAGCTGAAAAAACAGAACGACGATCTGAGGAACATGGCCGCTGAACTGGAGAAAGAGGTGGAAGAACTGAAATGGCAGGACACCGACAGCGCCGCCGGAGGTTTTAACACCAAAGAGCTTTTAAAAGAACTTCGTTTTGAGGTACGTACATAGAGTAAGAATATTCTTGTAGAACGTGCTGCTGGTGGTGGTGGTTGTGTTGCAAAGGTGGGGTTAGCCTGGCCTAGAAGGCCGGCAACTGTTCCGCCTGAGCATCTCTTACATTCTAGGGGTCGGTAACCAAATGTCACTCAGCCTAGTGTCTCGCAGAAAATTTGTCATGAGGATTCGTTGCACGCCCCTGCTCGTCACCGTAGGTGAATCTTTTAGCTTGTAAACTACCGTCCGTCTATCCATCCATCTGTCCGTCCGTCCATCTACTGGTAAATTTAATGGCTTGTTTATTGAAGGGGAACTAAAGGCAACTAGTAAGTTTAATGTTGATTGCTAAAATAGCAGTCCAGGAACATTGTAGTGTTACTTTTGTGCCAAGGAGGTGCTTAATTTGAAATAAAACTACCTTTTAGAGGCGCGCATCGGTCACCAAATGTCACTCAGCCCAGTGTCTCGCAGAAAATTTGTCATGAGGATCCGTTGCACGCTCCTCCTCGTCACCGTAGGTCCTTCAGGAAAAAGGACATCTTTCAATGCCCCGTGCTTGTGACAATCATTCTGCAACCTGCGTACGATCTCTGTTCTTTCTCTGTCAAACTGCGGGGACAGCCAAGTGAAATGTTTTATGTTTCCAGGGTGCGGCGAGGTTATCGTGAATCTTTTGGCTTGTAAACTACCCCATCCCTATCGGAAAAAAACGAATGGTGGCCATGGTGGAAACCACCACCCACCATTATAGTGGATTAATGTAGTGGGTGAATGGTGGGAAAAACCCACCATGGCGCATGGTGGGTATGGTGGGTGCTGCAGTGCCGGCAACACTTGAGCGCAAAATGACGTCAGAATCACCGTGACGAGCTGCCACAAAAAATAAAAAATTATTCTATAAAAACGGTATAAAAAACACCCGTCCCGTAAAAAAAAAAAAAACAAGGCGCCACGGAGGATCGAACGTGCAACCTGCGGATTCCCATTCGAAGACGCTAACCACTGCGCCACACCAACATGACGGTGGTTGCGTGTTAAATACTTAGTTGACGTACAAACTTAAGGTTCAACTTAGGTTATGTTTGTCGTGTACACAACATAGACAAGATCTACACCTGCTACTAAAATTGCACATTTATTAAACACAAGCAACTGCGCCCTGTAACGATTGCCACTATGTTATTGGCACTAGTGCTATTTTTTTTTACAATTCACAACTTAAAGGAAAAAAAAAACCAAGTGGACTGGGGAGCAGCAACAGTTTACCGGCGGGGTCTGCCAAGTTTAATATCCGTTTCGCGCTCGTTCTAAAGGGCGACATCTGCTCACGCTTTATGACGCTTCTAGGCTCATTTCATAGATACGCCCGCCTAATTTATTTGAGTGAGTATTGGGATGCTTTTCGCGCAATGTAGAGGGCGGTCGCGCCAGCGCAATGCTGTTGCTCTTTCGCTAAAGCAACAACTACATAACGGCTTGGCCAAAACTAATGCAGTGTACCGGAAACATTACGCTATCATAATGGTTCACCAAGTACACGAATTGCCACGTCTGAGTTCTCGTACAAAAGCTAGAGAAGTGCCGGCGAGTGCGACCGGCGGCTGTCGGTGAGAAGACACTAAATTACGTTCTCTGGGAGTGCTTTAATCGCGTCGCATCGATGTTTGTTGCTTCTTGAGCGAACAGCATACACAATGAAAAATGCTTCATTTAGGTTAATTGATGCCATATGGCTGCGCTGTATTGTCATACTTAATCGTCGTAATCGTGTATTCTGAAACCCGGAAGCACGGATAACACAATTGTACGGGCTCGGTCAGTAGGCCTAACCTTTGGTGGAAATCATGATGGTAGAACATGAGCTTGGTACACTATATAATTTGCCCGCCATTATAAGCCCACCCATCAGCTGCTTACTGCTTCCCAGCATTATCGCGATGGTGGGCAGAGCTTCCCAGCTTGGTACACCATGTGGCCCACCATAACAAGCAGCACCCATCATCTGCTTAGTGCTTCCCAGCATTATCGCAATGGTGGGAAGAGTTTCTCTGCTTGGTACACCATGTAGCCCACCATAATAAGCACCACCCACCATATGCTTAGGGCTTCCCAGCATTATCGCAATGGTGGGCAGAGTGTCCCATTATGACCCACTATCTAGCCTCTGCTTTCCACCATCGTTTCCGCTTTACCCATCATCTGTACACCATACCACCCAGTATGTCCCGGCATAACCACCATATTTTCCACTACGTCCCACCATAGCCATCATAATTTCCACCATGCCCACTAATATTTCCACCATGCCCACTATTATTTCCACTACGCCCACCATGTTTTCCAGTATCCACCATGGCAATTTTTCCAATAGGGATATCTATCTATCTATCTATCTATCTATCTATCTATCTATCTACGACATTGTTCTTTCATGTCCATTTTGGTAATGAAATGTATACCGAAATTGACATCGCTGGACATGGCTGTATGGCAAACGGAAGCAACAAACCATGACATGAAAGTCATGTCATGCATGTCTGTATACGAAAATTGGTTTGGCGTGTCAAGAGTGTACGAAGAACATTATTGAGAAGTGTTAACGCGCGATTGTTTAAAACCATGCCATGCACGCAACGATTAACGGGACATGGCCACGGGGCTCGCAGCCGTTTAATTAAATGACTATACCGGATGACCCAAATATAAGCAACCACGTTAAAAATAACAAGATAACGTCGTTACGCGGGGCACACCTAGTGCACATCATTCCCAGTACACTGCAGTAGCAATTACTGAGTTTTTGGTTAATGAAGTTTAAAATGAGGTTTAGTTTATTAGCCCCAGTTATGTTTCACTCACATAATCATCAGAATGACAATGTCACAAGCAAATTTGATAGTAATGATTACCCAATGTTTATTTGCAGCTTTTGTGTAATTTTTGGATAAAAACATACCATGACTTTACACACACACACGCGTATATATATATATATATATATATATGTGTGTGTGTGTGTGTGTGTGTGTGTGTGTTGATTGATTGATATGTGGGGTTTAACGTCCCAAAACCACCATATGATTATGAGAGACGCCGTAGTGGAGGGCTCCGGAAATTTCGACCACCTGGGGTTCTTTAACGTGCACCCAAATCTGAGCAAACGGGCCTACAACATTTCCGCCTCCATCGAAAATGCAGCCACCGCAGCCGGGATTCGAACCCGCGACCTGCGGGTCAGCAGCCGAGTACCTTAGCCACTAGACCACCGCGGCGGGGATGTGTGTGTGTGTGTGTGTGTGTGTGTGTGTGTGTGTGTGTGTGTGTGTGTGTGTGTGTGTGTGTGTGAAGAAGGCGTCCTTGGATCCAGTTGGATAATACGAAGAAGTATAGGACGGGCAAAAAAACACATTTTTGTTTTTCTTACGTTTCATTCAGCTGGGGTCCAGCCTTCACCAAGGCCGGTCCGCGGTCTTATAACTTCCCCTATACTTTCCTCGGCATTATTGTCTGTTATATCACAATAATATTGTGTCAAAACACACGAAAACGAGCCCTTAAGTATACATTTCTTTCCCTTATTCATTAACGAGGGTCTCGTACTGGAAGACTTGGTGCCTCAGGTTGTATACGAGGGACTATTGGTCAGCTACCAGCTTGTGTTAGGTTCACGTGCTATGTGACGCCATACAGGCCCATAATGAGTGTGCCACACTCGCCGCAATGGCTACTCATGGCGCTGACTGACACTCCCTCGTTTAAATTCACATATATACCCAATAATGTGACTGGAATTAAAGATACCCGCCGTGGTCGGTGAGTGGTAAAGCATCGAACGCGTTATTCGAAGGTTGCCGGTTTGGTTCCTGCCCTGGGCAAGTTATCTTTTCACCCATTTTTCTGCACATTTACAAATCGGTCTAATCACTTCCCCTATACTTTCCAATTGGCATTATTGTCTGTTAGATAGCATTATTATTGTGTCAAAACACGGGAAAAGGAGCCCTTAAGTATACATTTCTTTCCAATCGAATATATATATATATATATATATATATATATATATATATATATATATATATATATATATATATTGTGAGCATTATTCACACGCGTCATTTTATATGTACATTATCATCATCATCAGTCTGACCTGTGTTGTGGGGCAGAGGCTCGGCAAGTAAAAAGAAGTGTCTTGCAGCCAAAAACGTTGCCTTACAAGTGGTGGAGAATGATTTCCGGTTTCCTGGTCCTCTCCCTGCAGCGATTTTCGTTATCTTCGACTACGAACCATCCCTGAAGCTCCGGTCGGGTCGCCGTCTGCGCAGTCAGCCTACGGTCATGTCGCAAGACGAGCACAAGTACACGGCGCCATCCACCCCGCCTGCACCCCTGGCCATGCCTTCTTGGACTGTCACCTCCCCTCAAAAAGATCCACTGATGTTCGCCGGCCTTCGCGGTGAAGACGTTGAAGACTGGTTGGACGAGTACGACCGTGTGAGTGCGCTTAACGATTGTCATGATTCTGTCAAGCTGTCCCGCGTACCGTTCTATCTGACGGGTGTCGCTAAAACATGGTTTCTCAACCATCAGCTGGATTTCCCAGACTGGCCTACCTTTAAGCAGCAGCTCCGTCAGATATTTGCCAACTCTTCTGTACGTGCAGACATCGCGAAACGGAAGCTTGCTGAACGTGTCCAGCACTCCGGCGAGTCCTATACTTCGTACATTGAAGATGTTCTTGCCCTATGCCGTCGCGTCGACAGCTCGATGGTGGGGCATGACCGCGTTCGCCACTTGCTCAAGGGCATAGGCGCCGTCGCATATAATGCTCTGGCGGCAAAAAAACCCGACCACGGTCGCCGATATCATCAGTACGTGTCAGCGACTCGATGCCCTTCAACTGATACGTTTACAACCTGAAACAGCAGATATCAGGCCAGCGCATTACGGTGAGCTCCGTGCGCTGATAGGGTCCATGATCAGCTCCAGGCCACCTCGTCATCTTGTGAGCTCCGCATGACGCCTTCTGCAGGCAGCCTCCGCAACATTGTGAGGGAGGAACTAGCGTCCATGACGTGTGAGCAAGTTCCGAGCTCGCATACCACTCCAAAACTGACGTACGCTCAGGTGGTTGCAGCGTCACCTCCGCAGCAGTCACCACAGTATGGGTCAACTATGCAGCCTTCACTAAATGTCCTCACCCCGTGAGCAACGCCTAATTCTTTTCAAGCCTGGCGTCCATCTAGACCAATTTGCTATTATTGCGGAATACGCGGCCACATCTCACGGTTCTGTTGTCGACGTCAACAAGACGAAAGGCGTGGCTATGGTGACTTCGAGAGGGAGGAGTTCGCCCCTGCTCCACAACATCGCCACCCATACCAACTGTACCCACGCCGCTCACCCTCTCCACAACACTTCGATGCAGCCAGTACCTTCCGCTCCTCGCGCCGTCGCTCCCCGTCACGTATGCGCCGTTCCTCGTCACCACTTCGTCCGGCTACCACGGCGTCTGATCACCGCCCGGAAAACTAAACAGTGCAGCTTCAGGAGGGAAAGCTGCATTTTGCGGACTGCATTGAACTCCTCCGGAACACCCCTGAAATGTACTTTCAGTGTGTGTTGAGGGTATATGGACTGAGGCCTTGGTGTACACAGGTGCATCGCTCTCAGTTATTAGTGTGGACTTGTGCTCCCGTTTGCGCAAATTGAAGACGCCGTATGATGACCCTCCCCTTCGCTGTGCTAATGCGGTTTTTGTTCAGCCTTCTGGTGTTTGGACAGCACGAGTTTTTATTGAGGGCATCTTTCACCATATACAGTTCGTCGTTCTGTCATCCTGTACCAATGCGCTCATTTTAGGATGGGACTTTCTCTCCTCAGCTTCAGCCACGATATCTTGCCGTCAGAGGGTCACTCGCATGTCAGATACTGCGCTTTCGTCTGATAACTATGCCCATAGCCAGCGTTTTGTCACCGCTGATGACTGTTTTATTCCTCCAGGTAATGAGCATATTCTGACACTGACAACAGATAAGATCGGTACTGGTGATTGGTATCATGTGGACGCTACATCTCTGGTGGACTTACCATCGCTCCTAGCCTGGTGCGCTTTCGTGATGGCAGAACATTAGTTACGACAGTTAACCCCACTTCACTGCCTGTTGCACTGCCCCAGGGCACCAGTGTGCTTTGCTTCACGGATACCAAACCACTTTCTCTGGTGCCCCTTCACGCAGACTCGCCATCTTTCTCTACGAGTACTGATGACCATGCTACGACGGCTGCTTTAACAGCCACAATAAATCCCGATCTCACGTCAGCGCAAAAGCAAGAACTTTTGGGTATGCTTCAAAAACACAGCGCTTCATTTGATGTATCTTCCAAGCTTCTGGGTCGCACTTCTGTCGCCTTGCATTGAATTGAAACGGAAGGCAATACAATCGTACGCCGCCGCCCATATCGAGTGTCATCCGCAAAGCGGAAAATCATCGAGGACAACGTTGCTAATATGCTCAAACGAGATGTTATCCGGCCTTCGTCCAGCTCGTGGTCATCACCTGTAGTGCTAGTCCGAAAGAAGGATGGTTCGGTGCGATTCTGCGTCGATTATCGAGCACGTAATAAGATCACGCGTAAAGACGTCTACCTGATGCCACGAGTCGACGACGCACTTAACTCTCTGCAAGGCGCTGAATTTCTCTCCAGCCTCGATTTACGGTCTGGTTATTGGCAAATACCTATGCACGAAGCGGACAACGAAAAAAAAAACTGCCTTTGCAACACCAGATGGGCTGTGCGAATTCAACGTCATGCCATTCGGTTTATGTAACGCTCCTGCCACGCTTGAACGCATGATGAACACAGTTCTACGCGGCCTAAAATGAAAAACATGTCTCTGTTATCTAGATGACATCGTCATTTTCTCAACCTCTTTTCGTCAGCATCTTGATCGTTTGGACGAAGTTTTGACGTGTATTTCTAGTGCTGGACTTAGGCTTGACACAAAAATGCCATTTCGCCAACAAGAACATCAAGGTGTTGGGCCACTTTGTCAGCAAAGATGGCATTCGTCCGGACCCTGACAAGCTTGCTGCCGTGATACGCTTCCCTCGGCCAGAAAATCAGAAACACCTACGAAGTTTCCTGGGCCTGGCATCTTACTTTCGCCGCCTCATTAGTCATTTTGCTGCCATCGCGTCGCCACTGCACAAGCTGCTCCCATCCGTATTAACTTTCGCTTGAAACGACGACTGCGAGTGTGCCTTTCAAGCCCTCAAGAATGCTTTAACGTCCGACCCTGTTCTGTGCCATTTCGACGAGAACTCACCTACATGTCTGCACACCGACGCGAGCGGCCATGGCATTGGTGCAGTACTTCTACAGCGGGATGCCACTTCACGGGAAAGAGTTATAGCATATGCTAGTCGTGCTCTTACGGCTGCTGAACAGAGCTACTCTGTAACTGAGCAGGAGTGCCTTGCTGTCGTTTGGGCCATACAAAAATTTCGACCGTATCTTTACGGATGCCACTTCACGGTTATTACAGACCACCACGCCTTGTGCTGGCTCTCGCTCTCGACACTGAGAAACTTGTCTGGTCGCCTCGGTAGTTGGGTGCTCCGCCTACAAGAGTACGATTTTGACGTCATCTACAAGTCTGGCAAAAGACACCAAGATGCAGATGCTCTCTCTCACTGCCCCCTTCCACTTTCATCATCAAGTACGTCAGCTTATTGCTCGTCTGGGGGGCAAGGCACTGCGTCACCCCTCACATTATCACACCTTGCGGTTATCGACACGCCGGCTTCAAATCGCTACACCGAGTTCGCCACACGCCATCTATATTGCAATCGCATTATCCAACGCCTAAATGGCGTAACACCTACTCCTAATGCTAGATTGCACCGACAACTACGGCAATTTAAGCTCGATAACAATGTGCTCCATCGTTATGTTTACACTACTGATGGACACCGCTGGGTTCCAGTACTTCCGCGTTCTCTACGTTATCAAGTCCTCGAAGCCTTTCACGACGACCAATGTGCAGGCCACCTGGGATTTCACAAAACACAAAGCCGCATCAGAAACCGTTTTTTCTGGCCAGGCATCTCTACCTTTGTGGCCAAGTACGTTGCATCTTGCCATCTGTGTCAACGGCGGAAGCAACCAACTTCGTCTCCTGCTGGCCTTCTGCAACCTATCCCGTGTCCCGAGACTCCATTTGTCATCGTTGGCATAGACCTACTCGGACCTCTCCCCATCACGCCAGCAGGTAATCGTTGGATTGTGACTGCTGTCGACCACCTGACACGGTACGCAGAGACTGCTGCACTACGCACAAGTTCTGCTTCAGACGTCGCAGACTTCTTCCTCAACACCATTGAATTGCGTCACGGTGCACCTCACGTCCTCCTGAGTGATCGCGGCAAGACGTTCCATTCCACCATAATCGAAGCCCTGCTCACAACCTGTGGCACAGTACATAAGACGACGTCAGCCTACCATCCCTAAACTAATGGGCTGACAGAGAGATTTCATCGGACACTAACAGACATGCTGTCGATGTACATCGCACCAAACCACAACAACTGGGATACAATTTTGCCTTTTGTGACGTTCGCCCATAACACTGCAGTTCAAAGAACTACTGGCTCTTTCTACCTCGTGTACGGCCGTTCACCGACATTCACCATGGATGTCTCTTTCCTAAATGTGCCAACCGACGCCTCGGCAACCGTATCAGAGCAGTTCATCACAAGGCTCGAAGAACGAGCCTTGTGATGTCGGCAACGGGCTCGCCTTAATATGTCGGCAACGGGCTCGCCTTAATACAGAAGCTAATCAGAAGCTGTAATACAGAAGCTTCTGTATTAAGCTTCTTAATACAGAAGCTTAATACAGAAGCTGTATGTCGGCAACGGGCTCGCCTTAATACAGAAGCTAATCAGCAAGATCGCAAGCAACGCTACGACAGCTCTCATCGCGACGTCTCCTTCAGTCCGGGGATGAAGCGTTGCTTTGGACGCCCATTCGTACTCCAGGATTGTGTGACAAGTTTCAGTCACGCTTGATTGGACCATATACAATCAATGAACAAACGTCCCCAGTGAACTATCGTGTCACTCCCACCGACCTTTCTTCGGATCGTCGCTGTCGTGGTTCGGAGATTGTCCACGTATCGCGTCTGAAGCCATTCTTTCGACGTTCCGTTTCCATGTAAGACGCGCCCGGGCTAGCCGCTTACGCGTGGGGGGAAAATAAGTGTGAGCGTTATTCACACGCGTCATCTTATATGTACATACTCATCATTATCAGTCCAACCTGTGTTGTGGGGCAGAGGCTCGGCGACTAAAAAGAAGTGTCTTGCAGCCAAAAACCTTACAATGTATGTATATATATATATATATATATATATATATGGGATATGGCATAACGGGAGCGTTGTCAACAAGGATAAATATATTTATTTCCCAACAGTTTCGGGAGGGGTCCTCCCTTCATCAGGGGATGAGGGAGGACCCCTCCCGAAACTGTTGGGAAATAAATATATTTATCCTTGTTGACAATGCTCCCGTTGTGCCATATCTCATACCTTCACGAAGACTAACTGGCCCATTGAAATATTACTCCCACTATATATATATATATATATATATATATATATATATATATATATAGAGAGAGAGAGAGAGAGAGAGAGAGAGATTGGTATCTGTCAGAAATCACGTGATTGCTGAGAGAGTGTTATGAGGAGAGAGATAGGCCATGACTGGCGCCGTTCCAGGCCACGGACGGAGGGACGTGAATATGAGATATTGAACACTTTGACCATAATAATCACGAAGAGTGGTCACCTGTACAGTTAGCGAGTCATAAGAGCAGCGGGCACCAGTCGGCCTGATCAAGCTCGACTGTAGTGATAAGGAACGAGAGTCAAACACTTATACGCATGTGTGCAAGTCACAAATAGACCCATAGAAGGGCTGTTTGCAACGAAAGGCAAATTTGTGTGGAGATCGACTGTGAAGGCCACGCTAGCCGCGTAGTTCGCGCCTGAACGCCGCTCATGCACCACGCCGACTTCTGCTGCACGGGCGAGGCGCGTGTCGCTGCGTGCGTGCATGGCTCGCCGATGCCGTAGTCGCTCACGCAGTCGCCACATCGCGGTCCGATTTGGGCGCCGGCGAATTCCCCGCCGCCACGCCACGCCAGACAGAGAGTCGTGCCTTCTGCTTTACATTCGGATGAAAACAAGAGAGGAGATTTGGCCCAGTCAATATGGCCGACTTCCGGCTTCATCGTGGCTTCACAACGAGTGACGTCAGGGCCTCTCCTAGGCTTTCTATCGTCCGTGCCCAATACTCACAATGTTGCCAGCAAAAAATTGATGCACAATGTTGCTCACTGAAGAGTAGCCCTCGTCTTGCACATGCGCGAGAAATCTTGGAATGTTTGCCTCGTGTTGTTTAGGCACAATCTAGAAAGACGATAGTTCGTGAATTTGTCCCCATATTCGTTGGCACTGGCGTGTTGCTGTCCCAAGCTAGCGCCCTGCTGTTCTCTGGCCTTGCGCGACCTAAGTTTTTCTTACACCGTGCTTTGTCTCCGCGAATCGTACATCTCTCTTGTAGACAACGTTGCACACAAATCACTGTTCCGTAGTCATTTCGTCAACACCGTGGTGACTGTACTACTTGCTCGATCGACAGACGTAATGAGCTGCAGTGCGCTGCCTTGCCACAAAAGGTAAGCAGTGACATGAAGGCGCGACGCCAACACGGTCCCGAAGGCGCCACTGCTCTTAACTCCGCCGCCAATGTCACCAGCCGTTTGGTAGCGAGTGTTACTCAGCTCGCGACTGCTTCTGCGCAGAGCCGATAGACGAGCGGACGAGACGACGGTGAGTTAAGGCAAGGTTTATGTACAGCATAGAAATAGAGGCGTTACATATTCGGCACTGGGGCCGACAGCTTAGGGGCTCGAAGAGCCCCTAAGCTGTCGAGCCCCTCGCACGCAAGAGAGCCCCTCGCACGCATACGTCGGCGTCTCTCTGACGCATAGGTCAACTGCTGGTGACGCGCCGCCTGGCTTTTTTATAGGCACCGGGTGGATCTTTGCGACACCAACCTGCAACCAGAAGCGTCGCTGGCCGTGATGTCAGAATCCTCCAACGGCACCCGCCGCTGGGCTGCGTCATGATCATCAAATCTGGAGCCGCTGCGAGGGGTTGCACCCAAGGACGAGTGATGTTGCCAGGCATTGCGTAAGACTCGCCAGACTGGAAGGCACTGATTGCTTCATCGGGCTCGTGGGCTAAGGGAGCTCGCTGTGCGTTGCCTAAGAGAGACCAGCGCCGCCGTGTGATGACGTCGCTGACTTGATCGCATCAGGCGGGCTCGATCGCTGGCCTTGACACAGATTGCCTTTGCAGAGGCATTGACGTTTGGTGTGGACTCCCAGGTGTAACGGCACCCCCACCGCCAGACAATGTGCCGGAAAGACGAGCTGCTTCCACGTGGCTCGGATGTCAGGCGCGCTCTTTCGCCAGGTCCCTCCAGGTTTGCCTCCGGGGCCATGGGTAGAATGTAGCTCTAGGCTCAGTTCCGTAAACACATTCCATTCTTGAGGATGGATCCCAACATCACTGGCTTGTCGCCACAACTTGTCGGCCAGCTTTGCTCGTCTCTTATGACAATTTTTGGTCTCAACTCTTGTAGATGGTTCTGCAACTTATCAAGAATGGTTCGACAACAGACAACACACGACACAAGCAAGTGCCCTCGGTTACCCGACAGAACACCAGACAAAGTACAGTACAACATATACATAGCTACGTGTCTATCAGAATTTCGTTCCCTCATAAGAGGCACAGTGGGACACAAGACTCTTGAAATGAGAACTCAAATTTTTACACGTACAACAACGTATTCAAATAGAATGCAACATAAAGTTCGCTCTTGAGATCACTCTGGACGAGAGCGCTCAGCGAAGGCCGTGATGATGACGAAATTTCGCCCCGACTCACCAGAGAGACCGAAAGGTAGAGAAGGTACTAACTAAAACGCACGACTCAATGCGTCTGCATTAGCGTTTAGCTCTCCCCTTTAGTAGCGAACGTCAAAGTTGTGCTGTTGGAGTATCATTCGTCACCTCAGTAACCGGCCACAATTAGGCGACGATACCTATGCGTTACCAAGAGCTGCTCATACTTGCGACGTTGCACATCTGTGTAACTACAATATAGCAGTCCTGATTTATCATAAAAAGAAACATTCTTTTTCTTTTTTCCCAAGCTTACGCTTTTCATAAGCGCTTTAATCGAGAGGTCCTCACGCTGCTCTCGAATGACTATTTCTTGATCAACCCTCGACAGCTCACTCCAACTGTCCGCTACAGGCGAGTGCGTTGCACCCCTCTCGTTCTGACTCAATGGCGCCATGTCATCTCCTCCGCCGACAGAGACCGCGCCAGTCACTTCGGCGACGGGTCGCTCGAGTGACTGCTCAAATGACTCACACGGATAATTTTCTGTCTCAGGTTCCATCCACTCGCCGCCAACGTCACACAGATCAGCAGCTTTTGCAGGTAGTGTTTTACCACATTGAACAAGATCAAGTTCCTGCGAAAGCTTCCGCGCTTGCGATCGTGTGAGGGCCATGTACACTCTAAGGCAAAATTACCCGAAAAGGGAGTAACGGAGCCCGATAGGTGCGCGTGATTAACGGATAGACTGTTGAGGAGCTACCACAGAGGGAAGTGGGCCGCGCGAAACCAAGGGATAAACCGCGCGGGCATTGCAGGCAGCACGAAAAGTGTTGCTAAGGTGAGCATCCCTCCCTTTCCTCCTCTGCTGGCTCCGTCTTTCCCCGCATTTTGCCGGCGACGGTTCACGTTGCGTCGCGCTCTGAGTGCTCGACCGCGGCCGCCTGGATTCGAATATCTAAGAATTGCGACGTGGTGCTTGTGTGTACGCTTGGATGAGCGTGGGCTGCTGTTTTTTTGCGTTTCGCTGCACCCATGAAGTCTGGAGCAAGTCTCGACATGACAGCACGCCGTGCTCTATATCTCTGGCTTCAAGATAGTCACGAACAACACACGACAGCAACAGTCGGGAAGGCCAATATGGCAGCCGAGAGGACAACATGCTTATCGAATATATACTACAGTCCGACTCAGGGGAGAAGACAGCGCTGGATTCTAAGGCAAGTAAGTTATCATTCTTCATTCAACTCTGCTTGTCGCGTGTGCGATACGGATCGCGCTTGCCGGCAACGGGCTCGGCCGTGTTGTATATCGCACGCACGATATGCATCGCCAAGGTCGGCTTCGGCGTCTGCAGTTCGCCTTTGCTTTGCGACCACCTGAAAATCGGTCATTACATGCCGTCGGCCTCCCGTACGCTCGTTCGTCGAGTGCTCGCCTGTCTTCGCCACCGCAATGAGCTCCGGGCTGACGATATTGGGCTGAAACATCGTCGCTGTGTTGGGAGTCGTCGAAAACACGTTGCGGGTTCTCGTAAAGTGCTTGGTTGTATGTCGCGCGCTGTAAGTGCACCAGCACGGGCTGGCGGGGCTTTCGCTAGCGTCGGAACTCACTGAAAATTGGTCTCCATTACAGTTGGCTTTCCCGTCAGTCGGTCGCAAGCAACTCAGCGCTATCCGTTAGCTGCACTCGCTCGAGTTTTTGGAAAAGGGCCGCATTACCGTCGATTTCTTCGGCGCTAGCTCCAAACCAGCTAGGCGCTGTTCGTGGCGGCGGCCAAGCGTACGCTCGCTTTCCTGTTCGAAGTTCGCTGGCAGCAGACACTCCGAGTTCGCTTGCTCGAGCTGAACGACGTCGCTCGCTTAGGACTCGCTGACTTGTTAGCGGCACGGTGGTTCGCGGAATTGTGGCTGCGGCCACCGCTCCTAAGCTGTTGCGCTACGGGGATCGAAATGAGTCTTTGACGATGTGTGACATCATGGAGAAGTTATTAGCATGTCACATGTCACGTATGTTTTCATTTCACCTTGCACGTATTTCTCTTATGCATTTGTATTCATCCTCTGTCACGTGTGACTCACAATTTTACATAGTTATTGTGCAGCCGTGGGCACACACCAGGTTGAAGACTGTGTCGTTGGCTTCTGCGATGCCTGTCATCAATCTCTTTCATCAGAGCAGCTTCAGGAGGACTGTGCGAGATGTGAAGGTGAAGTTAATCGTGTGTCATATTTTAACGCTTGTTTTTGTATTATCGTGCACGTACTTGTCAAATGCGTGCATCTTCATCTTCTGTCACGTGTGTTTAACTATTTTTATTATATTATTGTACGTGCAGCCATGACAACAGGCAGAAGGCTGCGTGCGCTTGCGTCTACAATGCCTGTCATCTATCGCTTCCGTCGGAGGACCTCCCCAAGGAGTGAACAAGATATGACAACGAGACTGGACTTGTACACTTCACCATGAATTCACTGAAAATAATGGAGAAACGTCATGCGTATGTAGAAAAATAAACTATATCGGTGTTTCACTTTTGTCCTTTGTTGTTGCCGCGACTGCGAAAGCAGTTACACATACGTGGCTAACTACTTTTTCGCGTGTTCTTTTCTGCGCAATTTGTTGCTCACTGGGCAGAAAAACAGGCGAAAAAAGTAATAGGCCAGGCGGAAAATAAACAAAAAGAACAATGTTTGAACTGGGGACAAAAAGTCCATCCGATTGGAGTATTTGAGTGGATCAACCGTTCGTCCGGCAAGGTGCAACTGTGAGGACTGACGGATGCCCGGTAAGGTGTAAATGTGGGGATTAACAGTTGCCCTATAAGGTGCAAATGCGAGGACTAAATGTTAGTCCTTCGAGGTGAATCGTGGGACTAATGGTTACTCATCAAGGTGTAAATGTAAGGGCTAAATATTAGTCTTTTGAGTTCATTTGTGTAGACTAACTGTTAGACCCAGTGCCGTTAGTCATTAAAGAGATTAATCATTGCGGCAGCCCCATTAGTTCCCAAAGGGACGAACCACACACTTTTTAACACTTCTGCCTTAGAGTGTACGTTAAATTGGAAAAGAACGATTTATCCTGCTCTTTGAAAAGCTGCTCAGTGTTATTAAACAAAAAGATAAGGAAAACGATCGGGTAGCGCGGCAGACACAGCCGCTTCGGTGCGAAGCTTACCGAACGGGCCTTCAATGACAACCGTATAATATAGCGATTGGTAAGGAATCACTCTGCTCCTCGGCGACTTGCCTGATCTACGCGCTTTCTCCTGTAAAGTCGTCTGGAGACACGAACGAAGGATGGACAACGTCCATGGGTGCCGCTGAGTCTCGAAGTGCTCGACACGTTTTCCCATTCACACTAATTTCTTGGAGATATGACTCTAACAACCGCATGTTCTTTTCCGATTCTAGGATTGTTGCGAAAGCAAACTTTTGCTTACAGTTTATCACGATGTGCCCCTCCTTTTTGCAGTACAGCAGATTAGCGGCTTCCGTGATTCAAACGCCCGTGTGGTATCAGTGCGTTGTTTAGGAACCTCCCTCGATTTCTCCGCTTCCGTTTGCCCTTCCCCTACAGTGTCCTTCGTAATAAACGGGTCTTTCCTGAAGTTACGTTGCGGAGTGAGTTTCATTCATCAGGTTTTTTTTTTGAAAAGCTTTCTTCCTTTTCATCTTTTTCAACGCGCACTGCCCTGCTATGCAATTTTCGGCGAGTATAATACTCCTCAGATAACTCTGCTGCCTTGTTTAGCTGTACTTCACCAAGATTGTCCTGCAGCCAAAGCTTGACATCCTCCTCGATGCAGCGGTAGAATTGTTCCAATGCAATACATTCTACCACTTTATGGCGATCGTCATAAACACCTTTGCCCTCGAGCCATCCAATTAAATTGGCTTTAAGACGAAACGCGAAGTCAACGTGCGACTCATTGCCTTTTTTTCGCGTACCAGAAACTTTGCCGGAAAGCCTCGGGTTACCACTTATAACATCTCAAGATCACTTCCTTAACCTCGTCACAGCTTTCAAACGCTTATTCCCTTGACAAGCACGTTATCACGTCGGACACCTCACCGGGAAGAAGAGCTAACAGGTTCTGCGCCCAAAGAGACCGCTCCAAAGCATTTCGCTCACAGACGTGTTCAAACTTGACGAGATACTTCACCATGTCCTCACCTACTACGAACGGTGGCAGTTGGTCCCGAATTCTAAAACCGCTGACCTGAACTGTCGCAGAAGCTACGCTAGGTGCCTGCAAACAATGTAGAATTGCCAATTCTATTCGTTTTAACTCGTGGTGCTCCTGTCTCTCGGCACCCTCACGATTGCGACGTTCGCACTTTTCATCTTCTTCACGTTCGCGAACTTCTTGCCTTTCAGCCTCCTCGCGGCGTGCTTTGATATCCCCTCCCAGGCCTTATCGAATTCCTCAGCCGACACTGCTTCATCCTTCATAATCTCAAGAATCGCTTGCTTTTGTTTTGCACGGCCCAAAGTAATGCCAAGTTCCTCACAAATTTCAATGAGTTTGTTCACTTTAAGGTTCTACATCGTCCACACTAGCCTCTTGCTGTTTGCCCCTGTTAAAAATCTACTTGCCGTACCCACGATACGTCTACTAGCAAGATGCGCAGCAATATTTAACACTGCCATGTGTACACCCTCCACATTAACTTTGGTTTCAAAGCGCTTTGACCTGGCTTGAAACGATCAAAGCTCACTCTAATGCTTCACACAGCCTTTCTCTAAACTACTATGGCCTGTGCTAAAGTAGTCTGGTGAACTGAGAACTGAGGGGAAAATATCAGGCACTCACCGCATCGATGACACTAACGCCGGCCGATCCCGCAGCTGCCATCCCAGATTCAAGTTTCGTGGCTGCTGCCATCTTTATGACAACAAGCATTTCTTTGTTTTTATTGATTACATCTTATGTCAACGCCTCCTAGAAAAACTATGCCTGGAATGTCGCTCTTTTTTCAATTGGAACCTCCTGCCAGCATGCAATCTCAGAGGTCATGCCTCCTGCTTCGTGTTGCGGCCAGCTGCCGCGTGAGACCACTCGTCTCCGTACCGCTCAGCCACGTGACATAACCGTACCACACTGTCACGTGACATCACAGATGGTCGGAGGCAACTGTGAGAGCATTGCTGTGTTCGCAAGGGGCGGCTGTCGGAAACGCTCGCATTCGCACCGAAAGAGGAGGGTGAAGTTAGAGGGTGGGGCAGCGCGTTCGTGGCTTACGTTCCAGGGTTAATTTTTTAAGGAGGTGTTGCTGATGTTTTCTCATTTCACCGTCAGTTTCTTGCACATACCGCTAGGGCATGCTACGTATTGTCCGCTTGGTTTCACTTTTGTTTTCGCAATTTCGTGTCCGTTCACTACTCAGCCGAAGCTCGACGCGTAAACGATTTTTCGAAACGCAGCGTCTCCTGCGACGTGCGGCGCAGCAGCTAGCCCCACACAGAAGTGGCTCCTGTGCCATACGGAAATGACGTCACTTTAAAAATTATTAGCTAAATATAGATAATTGTATAAATTATTATAGTATAATGCGTTAAACCTACAAAAAATTGCCTAAGCAGATGGATGACGAGTCAATAAGCCTCTATTTGTCAATTAAAAAGATATTACGAGCATTTTAAAAAGAAGGAGCGCCATGGGCGCTGCGGCTACACAAGGTAAACAGTGCGAGATTATGGTGGCTAGATGGAGAGGTGTCAGCATCGTCCCGGCTGCGACATTACATATCATGACAATAGTTAGAGCGCGAAAACAAAACGACGACACAGAGACAAGTAGGACACGAAGGACACAAGCGCTAACTTCCGACTGAGTTTATTGCGCAGAGCACGGAAATATATCGTTACGTCTTCGACAGGGGTTTATTCAGAGCCGACGTAACGGTCGACTCGATGGTATACAGCAGTGAACGCGCAGCAGCGAGCGGTTGTATACACAAAATCGCCATATCTCATCCTTCTTCTTCACTAGAATTACTGGACCGGCCCACGGACTACATGATTCTTGAATTACATTTTGCTTAAGCATCTCGCAAACCTGTTCATTGATCACTGCGCGTTCTGAAGGCGATACACGATATGGTTTCTGTCGGAGAGGTCTGTGAAATGTCGTGTCGATTCGGTGCTTTATACGAGAAGCAGGGAATGACGGTGAATCCTACTGAGCGAAATCAAAAATACCGGCATGTTTGCGCAGAATACTCGCCAGTTCATTACGTTCCTTGGTGCTGATTGACTGATCAATCATAGCCATAATGGGGGTGTCCCTGGCGTGCAGATTATAGTAATGGGTCCTATCCGGAGAATCATTGCTTTCTGCAAGGCTGGAAAGCGAGAATACTTGGTGTTCACGAATCTCTGCAAGTTTCAGACCCTCCGGCAGCACTGTAGGTTCATTAGGCCCCGCCGCGGTGGTCTAGTGGCTAAGGTACTCGGCTGCTGACCCGCAGGTCGCGGGTTCAAATTCCGGCTGCGGCGGCTGCATTTCCGATGGAGGCGGAAAGGTTGTAGGCCCGTGTGCTCAGATTTGGGTGCACGTTAAAGAACCCCAGGTGGTCAAAATTTCCGGAGCCCTCCACTACAGCGTCTCTCATAATCATATGGTGGTTTTGGGACGTTAAACCCCGCTTATCAATCAATCAATCAATCAATCAATCAATCAATCAATCAATCAATCAGTTAGGTTCATTAGAGCAGTTAATCACCCATAAACCAGAATGCCCTTGCTCAACCGATAGCTTGCAGTAGGGTATTAAAACTGTCTTCTTTATGCAACTGAGATGCACGGGCTCCACAGTTGCGTCAAATGTTTTCTCGCTTGCAGGTGAACAGACAACAGGGACACATTTTGCAGACAACGGCGGCACAGTTGTGTCCACAGACACGCAAAGAGCACTTTCTTGAGAGGCCGAATTTTCCATAAACGAAACTGGGATATCGGAATCTACTGTAATTTGTCCTGTGCGGCAATCAACAGTAGCACCACATAGCTTCAAGAAATCGAGTCCCAGAATGACGTCATGCGTAGTGTGAGGGAGAACAGCAAACTCTGGGACAAAATTCTGGCACGCCAAATTAACAGTCACAGTGCACACACCAACAGGTTGTAACACCTCTCCGCTCACTCCACGAAACGTATCAGGGCGGTCCCAACGAAGCATAACCTTTCGTCCAAGAAGGCGGGTGAAAACTAAACTCATGACTGACACGGTTGCACCTGTGTCCACCAACGCTATCGTTGGTACACCATCGATAAGCACTCGAACCTTATTTCTAAGCATGGAAGCTAACGGAGGTATATCTATTGAAATCGAAGACTGTCCGACGACCTCACCTCCAAGGGCCGCGCCGGCTAGTTTTCCGTAGGAGGCGAGGAGTGGCGGCGCCGAGGAGACGGTGATCGGTTGGCGCGAGGGGCAGGTGGTGGTGTCACACTGAGGTCAGAGGCCGGAGATTGGTTTCGTAGCGGTCCTGGGATCTCGTAAGACGCGCTTCCCGGGAATGTCGGTGCTCGGGTAACGCCAGAACGGTTAAATCTCGGTGATCGGTCGTAACCTGGAGGCTGCCGGTAGTTGCAATACCTGGCAATGTGTCCTTCGAAGCTACAGCTGTAGGAGACTGGTAGAGGACGCTCGCCGAACCAATGCTGAGACCCTTCAGCTGTGAAGGGTCGGTGACGAGCTTGCTGGGCGGGGGCTGCCCACCTCTGTGTGGCGGGGCCGTGCCGAAGGCGTTGGCCATATCGCTGGTCGGCCGCGAATGAGTCACGACGTGGCTGCGGATTTCCAGTTTCGCTGATGTCTGCCACACATACCGATGGGGGCAAAGGAGCTAATGGCGCCGCCGTGTAGTAGGGTGGATTGGTAGGTGGATGAGGAATGGTTTCGTCAACCCTGCCACCTTGTCGCTGCAGCTCTTCACGCACAATTGCCCAAAAAGTAGCGGCAAGGTCGGTGGGCGGGCTCACGTCGACACTGGCAACCGTTGTCACATTTGCCAGCCTACCGAATTTCGCGGCGATGTGACCAGTCTTCAATTTTTCAAACGTGCGGCAGTGATGTTGGACATTGGAGACAGAGGTGACGTCATCCCTGCCTATCAGAAAATTGTAAACGTCTTCCGCTATGCCTTTCAAGAGGTGTCCGACCCTGTCTTCTTCAGACATCTGCGGGTTTATAATCTTGCAAAGCTTAAGAACCTCCTCTATATAAGCAGTGCAGGTTTCTCCAGGAGTCTGGGCTCTTCCAGTTAGAGTCGGCTCCGCGCTTTTCTTTTTTGAGTCGGAGTCACCAAAACATGTTATGTCTTCACAACTTGGGAGCCGACTAGCCAACACACACATGTTTATTTCAACGAGCAATACAACGGAAAAGAATCGCACCGCACACCCGCGGCGGTCTTATATCTAACAAAGAACTTAACAGTGACGTCAGAGAGCCAGACACTTCCATGTGCATCTTATCTTATATACGACACGCGCTCTATCTTGGGTAGTATTACACAACACTCCTTCCCCCCCCCAAGTGTTTTTTTTTTTTTTTTTTTTAGTACCGATCCGGCGGTCGTCTTTGCCGGGTGCTGCGTCGAAGTTCCGGAAGTTCCGGTGGGGAAGATTGAGTCTCGCCCCCGCCGCAGTCCCCACCAGCAGATGAAGGGCCCGGTAGGTTGACCGGTTCTTTGTTTGTATCTTCTGCCTGCTCCTCGACTTGATCGGGGTCGGCCGTCTCTCGTGCGCCCTCGATGGGTACAGGGGCACCTAAAGACCTGCGAGGCACAACGTCTTGGGTGCATGCGGGAAGTTCGTAGTTTGCAGACGGCACCTGAACCGAAGGCGGGAAACACTCCTGGAATGTTCGTGGTCTCATATGATCAACATGCACGTACCTCTCCTCGTTCCCTATCCCTATCACATAAGTGCTTAAACTCTCGCGTTTTTTTACCTTACCGCTCAACCACTCTCCTTCCCCGGGGCGCAGTCCTTGTACGAGGACGTCTTCCCCTTCCTCGAAGTCTCTCCAAGCTCCACGTCGCCGATTGGCTGCCTGCCTTGTTCGCTCTAGCTTTTCTTTCATCCTTTGCTCGATATCTGGATGGAGAAAGCTCAACCTGGTTCTAGGTTTCCACGATAAGAACAGCTGGGCCGGCGTCTCTTCAGTAACACCTGTTGGCGTGTTCCTATAATTGAATAGGAATTGGTCGATCCGCTGCTGGAGAGACTTCATCCGCCCATTCTTCTGCTCGTCCATGACCTGCTTAAGAAGATTTTTCTTTAACGTCTGTACACAACGCTCTGCGCTGCCATTCGATGCCGGGTGATAAGGCGGCGATTTAGTGTGCCGGATGCCATTACGACTCATGAACGTCTCGAAAAGTTCCGAAGTAAATTGGGGCCCATTGTCTGTTACCACTTCTTCCGGTAATCCGTACGCGGCAAATACGGTGCGCAATTTCTCTATTGTCTTTTCGCTATTAGTTGACCTCATCAGAAACACTTCAACCCACTTGGAGTACGAATCAATAAGTACTAGGAACCAATGCTGGTCTCGATGCGCAAAATCTAAGTGCACACGCTCCCACCGGCGCCCCGCCACTCCCCATGACATCACCGGAACCTTGGGCGCCGCATTTTGCGTCAACTGGCATGTTACACATTCTTTAACTTTTTGCTCAACATCCGGCGTAAGGCGAGGCCACCATACGTGGCTTCTAGACAGCATTTTCATACGTGCCATTCCAGGATGGCCCTCGTGCAACAGTGATAGCACTTTGTCGCGGAGAGACAATGGTACTATCACCCGGTTTCCCCACGTCACACATTCTCTGTCAACAGAAAGCTCGTGGCGTCGCACAAAATAGGGCGCCAGTGCATCGTCAGACACTTTTGAAGGCCAACCGCTCTGCGTGTAAAACAACACTTTTGACAACAGGCTGTCTGTTCTCGTTTCCCTTCTGATGTGTTCTGCGGAGAGTGGGAGCACGTCTAGCATCGAAAAGCCGATGTACTCCGACACGTCATCAGAGTTCCGAAGCGGCAGGCGCGATAGTGCGTCTGCATTGCCTATATCGCGTGATTTGCGATAAACCCATTTGTACTCATACGCAGCAATCTGCAGAGCCCATCGCTGCACGCGTGCCGCTGACATCGCAGGAATCGGCCTATCCTCTCCCAATAATCCCGCCAAGGGCTGATGGTCTGAGTATATTACAAATTTTCGCCCAAAAAGGTACTTGTGAAACTTCTTTAACCCGTACACGACAGCCAGTGCTTCTTTTTCGATATGGGCGTACGCCTGCTCTGTTTTAGTGAGCGTTCTAGAGGCAAAAGCGATTGGCCTTTCTTCTGATCCTACCTTGTGAAAAAGGACTGCGCCTAAACCATACGCAGATGCGTCACAAACGAGCCCTAGCTCCCTTGAAGGGTTATAGTAGGTGAGTACGGACGTGCTCAGCAACCAGCTCTTGGATGCTTTGAAGGCTTTTTCGGCGACCTCCGTCCATTCCCACTTGGCATTCACAGCTAGCAAGTCATGCAATGGCTTAAGTTGTGCTGACATGTTCGGTACGAACTTCCCATAGAAATTTATCAAGCCTAGGTAAGCCCTCAACTCATTCTTGTTCTTTGGAGTCGGTGCTTCTTTTATAGCACGCACCTTGTCCTCTGAAGGGCGGATTCCGCTTTCCCCAATCACGTGCCCCAAATAAGTCACAGACTTCTCAAAAAACTTGCATTTTTCTTTCCGCAATTTCACCCCTCGTTCCTGGAACCTTGTCAGCACAGCTTCCACCCTATCATAACACTCTTCCATCGTTTCCCCCGCTATTAACACATCATCAAGATAACATGACACTCTGTCCAACCCCTTCAGCATATCATCCATTACCGCTTGGAAAATGGATGGAGCACTTGTTATACCGTACGGCATACGTGTATATTGAAAAAGCCCTAGGTGGGTGTTGACAGTGACCAAGGGTTGCGACTCGGGGTGCAGCTGCAACTGTTGGTACGCTGTCGACAGGTCAAGGACAGTAAACCACTTGCATCCATGCAGCGCTACAAACGTATCTTCCATTGTTGGCAGAGGGTAATAATCAGTTCTCAGACAACGGTTTAGGGTCACTTTGTAGTCTCCGCATATTCGCACTTTGTTGTTTGCCTTGGGGACAACTACTAGAGGCGTTGCCCATTCACTGTGTTTTACTGGAACCAGTACTCCAGATTCCACTAGCGACTGCAACTCCGACGCTACCGCGTTCCGGAGTGCGAATGGCACAGGCCGATGTTTGCAGAAAACAGGCGTACAGCTGTCTTTTAGCACCAGTTTGACCGACGTGTCAGCTATCAGTCCTAGTGATTGATTAAACACTTCCGAAAATTTTTCGATGAGTGCGGCTGATCTATCATGTGTGTTTGCTTTATCAAAGTTGATATTACACACGCTTGCCCAATTCAGCTTCAAAGCCTCTAGCCAGTTGCGGCCCAACAACAAAGTGTCACAATTTTTTTCCGTCCGGACTACAATCAACGGCAAGGTCTCGGTTTGCCCGTCGTGCTCTACATGCACCGTCAACTTTCCGGCAACTGCTAGTGTGGAACCGCCATACGTTTTTAACCGTAAACTACATCTTTCTAGGGGTACATTCGGCCAATACTGTCTGTACATTTTTTCTGGCACAATAGACACAGAGGCTCCGGTATCAACCTGCATCGTGACATTCCTGCCTGCGATCTTAACTTTCACAGCGTAGCCACCGTGACTACTCCGACATGAAAAAATATGACTAAGCAAGACCTCGTTCTCACCACTTTTATCGTCCCAGTCACCAGAGTCTTCTAAGCCAGTACCATCGATGAGAGAATGCACCGAACGTGGCGTTGTTCTGCAGACCCTTGCCAGGTGTCCCACCTTTTTGCAGGCACGACATCGATATTTGCGAAAAGGGCAGGTGGTGGCGTCATGCGCTGCTCCGCAACGCGAACAGTCCGTCGCCTCGGCATGCCGCTCCGCGTTACCGCTCACGCCCCTTTTCGTACCTGTGGACCGTTGGGGGTGGTGTGGCCGCACCAAGTTCACGTCACCGAGTTCTTTGGGGTGAATTTTTCTGGTTTCTGTGCGAGCGAGTTCCCCACTTTTCGCCAGGTCATAGGCAGCTTGAAACGTCAGGGTACTCTTCTTAAGCAGCTCTGCTTGTGCCGTTTCATCTCTCAGTCCGGCCACGAACCGATCCCGCAGGGCGTCATCCAAGAATTGGCCGAACTCGCACGATCCAGCCAGCCTTTTTAATTCTAACGCAAATGCGGCAACTGACTCATTTTCCCGCTGCGACCGACGGTTGAACCGGAATCTTTCCGCTATCACCAAAGGCTTCGGGGAATAGTGCCCTTTCAGTATTTGGAGCAGTTCGTCGTACGTTTTCTCTTCCGGCTTGGTCGGGGCCAATAAATTCTTCAACGTGCGGTAGGCCTGTTTTCCAATGGCGGTGACAAAGACTGACACCTTCAAGTCTTCACTGACCTGGGTCGCCCGGACGTAATGTTCAAAGCGTTCCGCATATGAGTCGAAGTCTTCGTCTCCCTCTTCCGTGAACGGCTCAAACCGGCCAAAGGAAGCCATGTCGTGGTAATCCACCAGGACGCTTTCCGCTCCTAGAATACTGGTGCCGTGACGTGAGCTACAGCCGAGGCCCGGCTAACGTGCCCGAGTATCATCCCATCCTCGTCGCCACTGTTATGTCTTCACAACTTGGGAGCCGACTAGCCAACACACACATGTTTATTTCAACGAGCAATACAACGGAAAAGAATCGCACCGCACACCCGCGGCGGTCTTATATCTAACAAAGAACTTAACAGTGACGTCAGAGAGCCAGACACTTCCATGTGCATCTTATCTTATATACGACACGCGCTCTATCTTGGGTAGTATTACACAACAAAACACTTCTTCAGTACTTGATCAAAAAGAGCCCATGTTGTCAAGGAGTCTTCGTGGTTTTTATACAACATCAGGGCAGTGTCCGAGAGAAACAGCGTGGCGTTTTCCAGCTGATCGAATGAGTTCCAGTGGTTGTACCGGCTCACCCTTTTGTAGTACGTTAGCCACGCGTCCACATCTTCTCCTGCCATTCCGGCGAACGGGCGGGGTTCTATGTTGTGATGCCTAGGTGTAGCCAGCGTAGACCTGCGTGAAGTCAAGGCGGTTGATTCCTGACCTTCGCTCTGGGCCATGACGACTGTTGTCGGCGGCAGACCGGCAAGACGACGGCTCCAGGACACTCCGAACAGCTGTGGTTCCATGGTATGTCGACGTGCCATATCCAGCACCTCCACCACTCTGTTACGTCTACGAGAGGGGTTTATTCAGAGCCAACGTAACGGTCGATTCGACTGTATACAGCAGTGAACGCGCAGCAGCGAGCTGTTGTTGTTGTTGTTGTTGTTGTTTCTCTGTGCAAATGGCCCGTCCCCAAAGGAGGGGATTGGCCGATTATAAGGTGAATTCGCCCTATACTTTCATCATTGCGTCATTCCTACAAAACGTTTGTAACTTAATTTTGATTTGAAATGCTGATATCAAGTTTGCAGAAAAAAATAAAGAAAAATAGTGAGACCGTAATTTAGCAAGAAAATCGTTTAGTCACAGTGATGCATTCCTGAACAGTGTATAAAACATCCCTGTGGCTGAAACCAAGTGTAGAGGCTCCAAATGAAAGAAGATCAGGTTGTGGTGATTGCAAGCCCAGTCTTTGAAGAGGTGGTGCTAGTATGCTTTGCCTGAATAAATCGAAACGGCGACAATGTAATGAAAAAATGACTGATCGTTTCCTCTTGATTACAGTAAATGCACATAAGGGAATTCAATATACCTGATATATGCAAGTAAAAAATGAGGGAGGTAACGCGGCAACAAAATTTCGTGATGACAACTTCCATCATCCTTGAATTAGACAGTTCTCTGCGCCAGGGAAATAACAAGTGGTTGTACTCTGAAGAAGCCTTCAGTGCAGAGTCTGATAAATTTTGCCTGATTTTAAGTGTGCGAAATCGCACCACCGTAATGTATACTGAATGAGGGAAAATAGGAATGATTGGTGTCGAAAACGATGCCTTCGCAAGAGAATAAGCTATTTCGTTTAACAACAAACCTTTGTGCCCTGGTGTCCAGATCAAATGAATACTTCGGAGATGACAGGGAACCAATGATTTAAAAAGTTTTAGTATGGGTGAGCGACCAGATGCGGACAGAGAAGAGCACACTGATAATGAATTAGTTATGACTGCTATGACTAGAATGGAGATATTTACCTTTCGCAAAGCTAACATTATTGCCATGAATTCAGCCAGATAGACGGGAAGAAAATCTGGTAAGCGAAGTGAAAATGACCAATCAAGTACGGGGCAATATATTCCAACACCTGGTTTTTCATGTGATTGAGATGCGTCCGTTGTTATAATGACATTTGTTGGCAGAGTCTTTAAATGGTCCTGCAATAAACCATTTAAAATGCCTGTAGGCAATAGTTTAGCGTGAGTTGGGAAGACATCATGGTAAACAATTCCTGGAGAAATTTTTTGCTCAGTTAGTGGAATCAGATCACGAACTTGTACATTTGGAGGTTCAAGTAACGATTGAACCAATACTATTTGTGGTGTGTGAAATCTGGGCCAATGCACGGAGAAGAATAGGTCAGGATTGGAAATAAAGATAATTTGTTCAGGGTTAACCGGTGCTTCATATAGTCGTAAAAAGGTCTGCACAGTAAGAATGTTAAAGCAACATTAAAGGTTGGTATTCGTGCTTCAAGGTATAACACTGCATTTGCAGTATACTTTATAAGCAGAGCCGTAAAGCCTCTTTTTCCAATAGAACGAGCGGCCGAAGTTTGTAGGCTGGCGCACCAGAAAAAATGACGCAGCCAAACTCCAACACAGGTCGGACATACATTTTATATATAATCAAAAGTGCCTTCCTTCTCATACCTGATCTACAATTGCTCAACCTCCGCAATACGCCCATCGCGCGTACTGCTTTTGTCGCGATGTATTCAATGTGAGGGCGCCAATTTAGATGTTCATTATACATAACTCCAAGATATTTCAATGATTGTACTTGTGGGATATCTTGAAGCTAGTAAATAATAAATATGTGCACGGGATCTTTGATTGGAAAAACGAGAATAGCACATTTACCGGTATTCAGGTTCAACATCAATCCATCCAGCCAATGTTCTATTTTATTAAGATATGTTTGCAAGATAGTGTAGAGACAGTGGAAGTCATGTGCCATAGCAAAGAAAGCAATGTCATCGGCATAAACATAGGTTTTCACATCTGGATGAACGGGGATGGTACTAAGCAATATGTTGAATAAAACCGGGGAAAGTACTGACCCCTGAGGTACACCTCAATTTTGCTTGTGCTTACAGGAAGAGAAACCGCCTTGATAACAATAGAATTCTCTTCTACTTAAAAATTCCGTCACCCATGCTACTATATAAGGTGGAAGTCCATGACTTCATAACTGATTAATCAAGATAGAATACTTTACACTATCGTATGCTTTACACATGTCTAACGTCACTAAAGCCGCAAACTGCTTTTTGTGATGGGCAATATGAATACGACTTTCCAGATCTACATGTGCATGCCATATGGAATATCCAAATCTAAAGCCAATTTGGGAAGAACTCAAGAGTTGTTTCTCGTTAATAAACCTAATTATACGACCATGAAGTACCCTTTCAATAAGTTTTACTACATTAGATGTTAAGGCTATCAGTCGTATGTTGTCTAAGTTATAGCCTGCCCCCTGTTTCTTAAGCAATGGTATAATTTTCGCAATCTTCCATTCAGAAGGGATCCATGCTCTTCTAAGGGAATAATTGACGAGATCTAACACATCATTCGGATATTCCCTGTGTAGTATTTTTAGCATTATATTTGTTATTCCATCAGGGCCTGGTGCTGCATTTCGCAACCTTTCCATAGCCTGATTTAATTCGGAAATCGATATTTCTGTGTAGTCATAGATGGTTGTTGTGTAATACGAATTAGAAAGATGCGTCGAGAACCTGTTTCCTAATTGTTCAGCCAATTTATTCAACGATTCCTGTAGTTCCTGTGAGGTGTGAACTACTGAGTCAACATTTCCTGGTGTAGGGGTCTTCTTCCTACCATGAAGGAAATCGAATAAAGCACGCTTGTTAGTTTATTTGGACAGGTACTCGAAATGTTCTTGGTCATATTGCTCTTTCGCTCGTGCTACAGTGCGTTTAAATGTTAACGCAATAAACTGATAATCCTCTCAATTTTTTGGACTCTGATTACATATAAGTCTTTTCCATGCAGCTTTTCTTCTTCTATAGTCTCGTGTGCACTCATTATTCCACCATCTGCTAGGTTGGGCACTTTCGGATGACGACGAAGCAATTACAAATTCTGAAGTGTTCTTGGAGATTTTTAAAGCGGAACAGACATTTCTGCCGAGGTCTTCATTTTGACCACTGGACACTGCCCTAATGTTGGAACGCAAGAAGTCTTTAAATTTTTTGTAATTGATCAATGTTTTTTTCTGCCCTTTCAGTTGATTTCACAGCACCAGATATTTCAAAGTATACAGTAACATGGTCACTCTTTGAAGAGAAATCAATTGTTTTTCAAGACTTTATTGAAACGCTTGGGCTGCAAAACGTGACATCTAATACCGATCGTGTCTGTCCACGAATAAATGTAGGCTGTCTATCATTTAGGCAGGTAAGTTTTTTATTATTCATCCAATCCCACAGAAGAGTACCAGAAGGGTCTGTTCGAAATCCCCATGAAACATGATGTGAGTTGAAATCCCCAGTCAGAAGAAAATCATTCTTGCAATTAGCTAAGGCAGTATCTAATTGTTGAGTATTATGCAAACCCGTTGGAAAATAGGCGTTCATAGGTGAAAAGGGCGGTGCCCTGGCGGACAGAGGTCTATTGCCAAAATTTCACAGTCTGTGGACATAAGCTGAAAAGCTATGCTCGCTGGGCGGCAAAATTTATTCGAGGGTAGTATAATTAGACCACCTCCTAGTGATGGACGATCTAACCGAAATGCTCTAAAATTGTTTAAATGATAATTCTTAACAGGGTTAAGCCAGGTTTCTTCTAATAAGATTATATCCAGATATAACTGATTAATTAGGCAAAGTAAGTCAGTAGAAGCAGAAATCGAAGACCTACAATTCCACTGTACTACTTTCGAGGTATCTATGTTGACGAACGAAACACTTCAGCAACGGTAGCTTCTAAAATACTCTCCTTAATAAGTGCACTGGCATTTTTGCTGCCCTTTTTTAGGTTTTGTGTTTGGGTGAGGAGATTTTGCAGGAGATCCAGTGCACTTCTGACGCCTGAAATCTTGGCATACGTCCATTTCATTCTGATCCTCCGCGTGGGTCAACGTAGAAGGTACGAACAAAATTGGGGTTTTCTTTTCTCGGGATTGCCGCTGTGGGGCTGAATTCGGCATCTCTTCCACTGCACAAGGTGCCGACTTGACTATCGGTACTGCTACTGCAGAAGCCAGCTGTGTCATCTGTGAGCAAAACACTTGAGAGATGCACTCACTTATGCTCGTAACTATGTGTTCCAGCGCTTTCGACATCGCCTTTTCTACTGCAGCCTTAATAAGATTCAGAATCTTCATCTCAATTAGTTGTTCGTACCTCGACGCGACGCCGGCATATCCAAAGGCCCTATCCTTCACAACTGTTATTGCTTCTCGCCGCGAGTAACGACGTCTGTTCATGATTTCTAGGAGTTGCGTTTCATTGACCTTGCGATGCAGTTAAGGTAATCGGCCGCGTGATTTTCTGCACAGAGGCAGCACTTTTCCGTTTCGGCGTTGCACTCCTTCGATGGATGGGTATCGCCACAGATGCGGTAACGCGAATTTGATTTACAGCCCCCTGCACTGTGACCAAAACGCCAACGGTTTTGACATTGGAGAGGACGAGAAGCGAGACTTTCGACTCTGAAAATGAGCGGCCATATTTTCAACTCGGATGGACAGGAAGGGCCGGAAAAGGTAGCAATAACCGATTCAGTGGGGACTTTCTCACCGTTAACTAATCGGTGGCATCGGTACACAGCTATGATTCCAGCATCAGACAGCTTTTCCAGAGTCTCAGCGGGCATTAATCTAGAGTCGACTCCTCGTACAATTCCCTTAGTGCACGCTAAATGAGGCGGGATAAATGCACTCACCGGGACCGAAGCAAATGTCTTGCATTTTAGGATGTCAGAAACGCACGAAGGATCTGACGATCTGCATACCAAACCACCTCTTCCGAACTGATGAACATCACTTATCAGCTGAAAGTGCGGCGTCATGGCCTGCAACTCCACCTGGATCGCCTTCGGGTTGTTGAGCCTAATAAACCCACCACTCGAGGGCACCAGCGCAACAGGGATGCTGCCAACACCACTGCGGAAAAAATATTCCTATTGCAATTCATCATTAGGCAAGGAGGCTGACCAAGGGCTGTGCCCTTGGCCAGGAGACAAATTAGACATTAGCACTAATTCGTTTGCTTAAAGAAGAAATATGCAACGTCAGCTAGTTTCAACAGGTCAAATTCACCCAAAGCTAAGCAAAACCACCGTCCGAAAGAGTCCGAAGGAACCAGCTATCATAGGAACGGACTCGGACAGGTCACGCTCATCTTCGCAGACACGTCAGCGTCCAGTCAGGCCAGCAGCTAGGCCGTTCTCCAGCGAGCTCAAGTCAAGTCAAGTCAAGATCCTTGATGATGTGGCGCAAACCCACGCTGGGGGATTGGCCAAGAACCGGATAGTTTTCATGAACTTCTTGTTTAATAACAGATTAAGATTAATCCATTTACGAGTCATAAAATAAAGATGCAACAAGACGAATTTGATGGTTGAATTGTAAATAATATGTAATGTAATGCAATAAAGCACCGTATTTGGTTTAATATGAATTTAGAAATTTCAAAATCTACCGAACAATGATTTGAACACTTAAACCTCTTTGAACTTTCGACGAACTCCTGCAATGCGGCAACCATCTTCCCGTCGCTGTGGCCTAGACACAAAGCCCCGAAAGAAAGCACATTTTCACTATTTAAATCTATTCCGAGAAGGTGGCAAACGGCTCCTAAAGTGTTTTTACGTAAGACAAAGAATCTATTACAGTAAATGAGATAATGTAAGTTGACTCATTTACTTTACAAATAGGACAATGAGGGAGGATGCCAGACCAGCTCTGTGTAAATATAAATTAACCTGTGGAATTTGACAGCGCAGTGTAGTGATTGCGACTTCCGTTGCTCGCGTTTGACATGTTCCAATGGTATAACAAGTGCTTGAATTCTGGTGTGGCTATTAGTGAAGGTGTAGAAAATTCCTCTAACAGTAGTTTTCTTCTTAATCTAGCGCGTATCAAGATTTTCGATGCCGATAATACACCAATAACAGGCCCATTTAAAGATGACTTGGCCAACGCATCTGCCCTTTCATTCATATAAATGCCCTTATGTCCAGGAACCCAGACCAGTTTGATGAGATTGAGATGCGAGGGAACTAATGCTTTGAAAGCGTTCTGAGCATGCGAGTTCTCATCTGCAGTAAGAGAGGCACATACTGATTGTGAATCTGTTAAAACTATTGCGGTTATTACTGATGCAGTTATTTTACGGAGAGCTAAAATTATCGCAAAAAATTCTGCTTCAAATATGGGCACATTATCGGGAAGGCGAAGCGAAAAGGACCAGTCTAGGGCAGGAGAAAAAATACCAATTCCACATTTTTCTTCCCTTTGTGACGCATCAGTTACTATGACTGCTTGAATTGGCGTACGTTCCAGGTAATCTCTTAATGTAGCTTCTAAAAAACTGAGCGGCATCAATTTTGAATTTTTCAAAAATATATCATCAAACCGTAATTTAATAGCACTGTTATTGGTACTGATTAGAGGAACAGCATCAATTTGAACATCTAAATCATCTAGAAAGCGCTGTATAACCAAAATTTGTGGTATACGAGATCTCGGCCAGTATTGTCCAAAAAACAAGTCAGGACGGTCAATAAAAACTGTTTCTAAGCGCCTTACCGGCGATTGATAGAGCCTAAGAAATGCCTGTGTAGCTAACAATTTAAAACGGGTTGCAAGTGAGGGAACCCTAGCTTCAAGATACAAGATCTTGATTGAAACAAACTTGGGGAGACCTAAGCATAGTCTCAAGGCTTGTCTCTCTATGACTACCAGAGGATGTATCTTGTAGGCAGGTGCCCCCGCGTATAACACACACCCAAACTGAAGCACCGGGCGAATGTACATACATTACACTGAGATAAGAGTATTTCTCCGCATACCTAAGCGACTATTACCAATTTTGCTTAATATTCCCATCGCACGATCTGCCTTTGCTGCAATGTTTTCAATGTGTGTCTTCTAAGACATTGATTGGTCATAGGTCACCCCCAGACATTTCACATTCACTACTTGGGGGATATGATCCAGGTGATAGGAGAGCGAAATGTGAAAAGGGTATTTGAGTAGAAATGTTAAAACAGAACATTTCTTGACATTTAAATACAGATGTAAGCTATCAAGCCACATTTCTATGGCCGATAGGTATGTGTTTAATACTTAAAAGCCTATGAATGTCCTCTGCTGCTGAAAAGAATGCGATGTCGTCCGCATATACACAAGTGTGGACGTCCTGGTGCCGAGGTACAGAGCTCATCAAGATATTGAACAACACCGGGGAAAGGACGGTCCCTTGCGGGACACCTCTTGTTTGCACATATTTAGAAGACGAGATGCCGTTTTTGTAACAATAAAACGTTCTATTGCGTAAAAATTCTGCTACCCATGATTGTATATAGTTTGGGAAGTTAAGGTTGTGCAGCTGGTTGATTAACACTGTATGCTCAACGCTGTCGTACGCTTTTGCTATATCGAGAGTGACGAGCGCAGCATATTTTCCTTCCCGCTTAGCTAACTTTATGCGACTTTCAAGGTCTATATGGGCCTGCCATATGGAACATCCGGATCTGAAGCCAATTTGGCATGGACTCAGAATTTCTCCCTCATTGATGAAATTTGTTATTCAAACGTTCAGGATTCTTTCAATTACCTTTACAAAGTTTGAGGTTAACGCAATGGGCCTAATGTTATCCAAAACGTATCCTTTGCTCGGAGCTTTCAGTATTGGTTTTACCTTTGCTATTTTCCACTCAAATGGGAGCCATGGCGTACTTAAAGAATAGTTGATTATATCCAATAGGTATTCTTGGCACTCTTTATGCATCAGTTTCAACATGAACGAGGTAACACCGTCAGGGCCCGGAGCCACTGATGGCAAGTTAGCTAACACTTGCGATAATTCATGCCTGGAAACGTCTGTGAAGTCCTCGTCCCTTCGCGCCGGTAAAGGAGGTGGTGATAGTTGGCTGGAAAAACGTTGCTCTAATCCCTTACCAATCAATTCTAATGAAGCTTTTGTTTCTTCAGCCAACAAAATGATAGAGTCTGTATTTATTGATTGCGGAATCATTTTCTTTCTACGTAGCAATCTAAATAACGCTTTTTTATTCTTGGATCTAAAAAGATAATCGAACTTCCACCTTTCGTAATCTTCTTTTGACTTGGCAACTGTACGTTTAAAAACACCTGCAATGAACTGGTAGTTTTTCCAATTTTGAGGGCACTGATTGTACAAAAGCTTTTTCCATGCTGCCTTTCTGCGTCTATAGTCCCTCGAGCAATCGTCATTCCACCAAGGAGAATTCGAGTTATGATTCACTGACGACACCACGAAATGAGATTTCTCTCGGGAATTCTTTAATAAAGAATATAAGCTCCGAGCCTTTGTCATTAAGCTATTATCTGACAACGAAGACAGTGAAGAAAGGAAGGAATCCTTGAATTTTGAGTAGTTAATATGCGTACGAGTAATAGAGATTGATGGGGCTATCTGACTTTCTATATCGAAAGTAATCGGTAAGTGGTCGCTGTTTGTTGCGCAATCAACGACTGACCAAGATGAAATATTAAGGTTGGAGCTTGTAAAAGTTTAATCTAGCGCTGAAGAAGTATGACTGCATACGTATGTTGGGCTTCCCGAATTCTGACATGAAATATGATTATCTTTGGCCCAATGCCACAACCGGCTGCCATACTTATCAGTTTTTACTCCCCATGTGACATGGTGGAAGTTGAAATCACCTGCTAGTAAAACGTTTCCTCCACACGTGGTTATTAAGGTATCTAATGGCCGAGTGTCATGTACGCCTGAAGGAAAGTAAGCATTTACTACTGACAAAACTTGCCCGCTCTGGAGAGTTAAGTCTACAACTAATATTTCGTATGCCGGAGAGAGGAACTTTAACATCAGTTTGGCTTTGTGGCAAAGTTTGTTCGAAATCATTGTCACTATTCCGCCACCTCTCGTAGGGCGGTCTAGTCTGAACAAACGGTAATTGTTAAAATGAATATCAGTATCAGGAGCAATCCAAGATTCTTGAAGTAAGAATAAATGGGGATTTAGTTTATCACACAGGAAATGTAAATCAGTAAGAGCAGCAAATAGAGAACGACAATTCCACTGCAGACCTCTTAGGGACGCTATTTTGGTGTAAGAATTGTTGCGGAGATAGCTTTCTCCAAAATAATTTCTCTAAGTAGTTTACTAGACAGCGCCTTTTTGGGATTTGACGGAAGGGAAGTGGTTCAATGGGGACCGGCTACGTTTCTCTGCCCGAGCATCAAGCTCGACATCAGTAGACACACTTAGGTCTAACACTTGATCTCGTTTAACGTTCGTTATGCACTCTGAGGAGCCCTGGATGTTATCCGCATTATTCAGCTCATCATTACATACTGCAGTAGCATCACTGGTAGTCGGTATTTTATTAGGCTCAGGATTACCCAAAGCAGTGTGAATTAACAGTTTAGTAATTTGATTACTTAAAACTTGTGTATGCATTCGGAGATGCTAGCTACCAATTGGTCCATAACTGTAGCCATAGCGCTTCCCACCGCAACCTCAACTGCCTTCGCGATATTATTATCCTGACATGAATGACGTGCTGTAACGCCAGCATAGCCATGGGCTCTCTCCTTAACAGCTGTAATGGCTTGCTTTCTAGAGCATCTCCTTTTGTCTAGGATTTCTAGTATTTGTACTTATTCATGGCGCATTGGGCACTCTGCGAAATCAGCTGCATGATGTCCACCGCACAAGCAATACAAGTCATCTCGGGCCTTGCAATCTTGATCTGAGTGGCGTTCACCAAATCTACGACATCGACCCTCCGATTTGCAGCCACGAGAGCTATGTCTGAACCTCCAGCAGTTCTGACATTGCAATGGGCGGGATGCTAACTGATCTACTCGAAATACTAATGGCCATGCTTTAATTTCTGGCGGACACGACGTACCTGCAAAAGTCGCAATCACTGACTCTGTGGGATGTCGTTTGTTGCCAACGAGTCTATTGCACCGGTAAACTGCAACCACACCTGCCACCGACAGCTTCTCGAGCGTCTTCGCAGGGCTTAGTTGTGCATCAACCCCACGCACAATGCCTTTAGTGCATGCGAGATGTTGTGGTACATACGCACTTACCGGGATCGAAGCAAAGGAAGAACACTTAAGAAGATCCTTTACACATTGCTGATCTGGTGTCCGACATACAATGCCACCGCGACCAAACTGCCGCACGTCGGTTATGCTCTGGTAGTTTGGAGTCATGGCATGGAGATGTTCTTGTGTCGCCTTAGAGTTATTCAGCTTAATGACATTTACACCCAAAGGTACCAGAGCGACGGGAATATTGCTCACACCACTGCGGAGAAACAAATCGAGAGGTTAAGTCATCATTGTGTAGCGAGGCCGTCCACAGGGAACGGCCCTGACCCGGAGAATTCTTCGACATCAGTACAGCCTTAAGACTAGATCAAGGAAACAAAAATTATCCTGCATGAAATAATAAAAAACACACCAAATACCAGGCAAAAAATAAAATCTATCCGCTACTTAGCCACTACACCCACACCGAGAACCGCCTAACCGCTTGCGTTCGCTGCCGCCGTCAAGAACAGCGTCCGAGCAAGCCAGCATCGAGCGAGCTTGTCTTGTCTTGTCTCCTAGGAGATCTTGGCTCATACCCACATGGGGGATTGGCCACACTGTACCTCATAATAGGGCATTTTTTACAACGCTTGCTAAAAAAATAAAGAGAAATTAGATAGGAACAATAATAATGTTCCTTTGAAAAAAAGTGAAAAATTGTAGAAGAATGCGATAAACCAGAATATATAAAACAAATTAACAAGAATGAGGAAAGGGGAGAAATAATTGGATATATCTGGCAGTACCACTAGCAGCGTATCCTTCCGGTTGCCTGAATGAATTTGTGTAGCGCTGACAGAATAGCATTGCGGCCGACACCCAACTGACTGGCTCCAAACGATAATAGGGTGGATGTATTGACTGGAAATCTGAGCATACCAATCAGTCTTTCAAGAATTATTCGGCGCAGTGAGGCGAAGCGGCGGCATGTGAGAAGAAAGTGATCTATTGTTTCTGGTTCATTGCAAACTACACATAAGTTAGTTAATGAAAATCCTGATTTGTTGAGATAAAAATTTAACAGAGGAACTCTACAGCGAAAGATTGTGAGGATCACCTCACATTGACGGGAAAAGCATTTTGCGGTGTTCCATGCGAAATGCAAGTGCCGAAGTTCTTCAGATTGTAGAAGCGACGTTTCGTTGATTTTTAAGATTAACAGGCGTTTGAATCGTTCGGCAGTAATAAAAGGAAACTGTGGAGCTACTAGCACCACCGGAGAATTTAAAGATGCCGAAGCGAGCGAATCAGCACTTTCATTTAGTTCAATTCCAGCATGCCCGGGGACCCAAATAAACAGAACTTCTGATATGCTATGTAGTACGAGAGACCAAAATATCCTGAGAAGAGGAGACTTCTTTGCGGACGTGAGATGTGTACATACAGACAAAGCATCCGAAATAATAATAGCTTTTGATTGCTGATAATTTAGTTTTCGAAGAGCCAATGTAATAGCCAGGAATTCTGCGAGATAAATTGGTGTGAAGTTAGGAAATCGGAGCGCAAAAAACCAATTAAGCTGATGAGAAAAAATACCTACTCCAGCCTTCTGAAGATTTTGCGTTGCGTCCGTCGAAATTACGACGTATTTAGGAAAATTACTGAGATGGTCTTGAAGGAGTCCCTCCAGAACATGCTTTGGAAGTAACCTGGCATTTTTCGGAAAAATATCATCGAAAATTAAGTCAATTGGCACCGAGCATTGGGTTTGGGGGGTTGAATGCCGGAGGGAAATGTGAAGATTTGATAACAGAGACTCGACGAAAATGACTTGGGATCTTTGATAACGAAACCACGGGTGCTGAAAGAAAGAAACTGGATGTTTGATGAAAAGTGTCTGTGACCAGAAGAGGGGCGCATCGTAAAGTTTTAAAAATGTTTGCACAGTAAGCTGTCGAAATCTAGCATCAAGTGGAATGATTCTAGCTTCCAAATAAAGCACGCTATTCGCGACACACCTAGGTAGCCCGAGACACAGCCGCAGAGCTTGCCTTTCTAACAATATAAGAGGTCTCAATTTGTACTCAGCGCTTCCAGAAAACAGAACGCAGCCAAACTCCAGAATTGGGCGTACGTAAAGTTTTTATGTCATAAGTAACGTATCCCTGCGCATCCCTGAATTCTTATTGCAAAACCGGCGGAACAATCCTACGGCGCTTTCTGCTTTACGGGTGTTTGATTCTATTTGTTGCTGCCAATTTAAATTGTCCACGTAAACAATACCAAGATATTTTAGCGCTGTTACTAGTGGAATCGGATCATTTCAATAATGCAGTGAAAGAAATACGGGAACGAATAGAGGGAATACAAGCAGAGCACATTTGCTAACATTAGGTGAAAAAGACAGCCCGCCAAGCCATACCTCAAGCTCACTCAAATATTACAAACTATTGATATCGCTGGATGACGAGAAAAAAGCAATATCATCGGCGTAGACGTGAAGAGGAACAATTTTATGAACGGGAATAGATGCTAATAATATATTAAATAAAAGAGGTGACAGGACTGATCCTTGCGGAACACTTCTTGTTTGCTTATATGAGGCAGAAGTATACATAATTCCCTCGTGGCAACAAAAGAATTGTCTCTCAAAGAGAAACTCCTGAACCCAAGATATAATGTACTTGGGAACCTCACAGTCCACTAATCTTGTAATTAATGTACTGTATTCCACACTATCGTAGGCTTTTGCGATATCTAACGTGACTAATGCAGAAAGCTCACCAGATGCTTTTGCAAGGCGAATTCAGCTTTCCAAATCAACATGAGCCGACCATATAGAGCACCCCTGTCTAAATCCTACTTGCCTTGCTGAAAGAAAGGATTTCCTGACGAGCGATGAATTCACTGAGCCTTCTATGAAGAACTTTTTCAATTATTTTAACTAGGTTCGAAGTAAGCGAAATTGGCCAAATGTTATCCAGGACATATCCGAGGCTTGGATTTTTTTCGCAGCAACACAACTTTAGCAATTTTCCATGCGCTTGCAATCCATGTGTGCTGTAAGGAGCAGTTAACAATATTCAAAAGCTCCTCGGGATGGGAATTAAATAATTTAATCAGAGAGTTTGTAATCTGATCTGGACCAGGAGCCCCTTGCTTTACAGTTAATATGAAATCTGCCAGGTCAGCCATAGTGACTTCCCGAAAGTCCGAGGTTGCGCTTTTGAATGTCACAGGTCTCAAGCATGACGAAGCGAAACGCGCTTCAATTCCTTTCGCGATGCCCTCTAACAAATCTGTTGTCTCTTTAGGAGACAGCACTACTGAATGCGAATATGCTGGCACCTTCGTCGATTTTTTGTTCCGTAGAAACCTGTACAGGGCAGATCTTTCATCAGATTTTGATAAACGCGAATGTAAGTCAGAATGGTGTTTATCTTTAGCTATTGCAACTGTACGTTTAAACAGCGCTGCGTGGAATTTATAGTCAACCCAATTTTTCGGAGTATGTTTGTGGCGTAAACGTTTCCAAGCAGCCTTACATCGCCTATACGCAAGCGTACACTATTCATTCCACCAAGCTGAATTTGACGGTGTGCTGCCGTACTTAACAGTAAACTCTGCCGGCTGGACAGAGTCACTTAGACACTCTACGACTGAAGCAGCTCGTTGCTGTCCGACGCGTCCTCTCAATGACGAAAGCGCGGAGTTTAAAACAGTTTTATAAATTTTACAGTTGGTGAGCCGTTGTTGCCGGATAGCAGAGGTAAGTTGTGGTACCATTATTTTATAGGTAATTGGTACATGATCTCTACTCGTCCCATTATCAAACGTTTCCCACGATGAAATCATAAACTGGCCACACGAAAACGTTAGGTCTAATGTTGATGAGCTTATCCCGCGTAGAAAGGTAACTTGTCCAGAGTTATGACAGCGAAAATTATTATCCTGCAACCAATTCCACAATCTTTTGCCACAGTCATCTGTTGTAAGCCCCCAAAAAGTGTGATGCGAGTTAAAATCCCCAGCCAATAAAATTGAATTTGATGAAGAATTCTTGATAACACAATCTAGGTGATCTGTGCGTCTTACTCCATTCGGAAAGTACGCATTAATCACTGTTCTCCTGTTGGACTCAGGTAACAAACAATCTATTCCTGACAATTCACAATCCGGACAAATATGTTCAAAAGTTACAGTAACATGATGACACATTTTTTAAAGATACTAGAACCAATAATCCACCTCACCTACCTGGCCGATCCAGTCTAAATGTTCGAATATATTTCAGAGTAAATGTTTGGTTTACTGAATGCCAAGACTCTTGAAGTAAAATTATATTAGGATTTTTTTGCTGTACGAGATAAATAAGATCTATGTAAGCGGAAGATACGGTGCGACAATTCCAATGAAGAACTTTTACAGGCGCTATGATGGACTTAATATAGTTGACTCTACTGCAGAACGCAAAACGTCCTGCCCATTGTTGGTATCAGTAATAACTTTTTTTTGGTTTTGACATCGGCAAACTGGTTGGAGACAATGGAGCATTGCGTCGTTTATGAATGATATTACCAAGCCTCATGTCACCAAACGACCCACTGGGCCCCACAGGGGTCGGCGACTGAGTGCTGACGAGCGTTTCAGGGGTAACACCTTCTTGACGCCGATTATTTTGTTCATCGTCGAGGTGCTCAGCTTCACCCTGGACCGTGACAGTGTGTGCAGCGAAGGAGGGAATAAGGCTGTTTAACCTGGCGGCGAGCACCTTGGTCAGACCTTCAGCAAAGGTGTTGAAAAGCCGTTCCATAATCATCGGCATGGCATTATCTATCGCTGCCGCCACTGCGGAAACACTCCAGTGGCACCGATTCAGCAGGGTGACTGGCCGACCAGGGCGAGCTCTGGCCGGGGCCGGAGACCGGCATTGATGGCTCCTGAAAAATTAGCAAAAAGAAATTCTACCGCTAATAAAGAACCAAAGGTGATGAGTGTGGCCGATCCCCTCTCACAGGCCGTGCAATCGAAAGCGCCAACTACTGCAGGAACGATCGCCTTCTTCGCACAGGCCTTCTCCGAGCTACGCTGTTCCGGCCCTTCTTCGCTGGCTTCTTCTTGATCAGTCGAATCTGAGTATCACCTCTTGATGATGATGATGATGATGATGATGATGATTCCACAGCCGTGGCTCGTACCCACTCAGGGGGATCGGCCAAGAATCGATGACTTAATTCAGTAAGATTTTTTTTTTCAATATCGAAACCATCCACCCGAAAAAAGAAAGAAAAAAGAAAAGACACCCTAGGCAGAATGAAAGGAGTGCAATTTCCGGACAGGTGGGTGTGCGCCTTCTAGAACAACGCTGGCCAGGGCTGCGTTCCTTGTTCGTGCCTGCGGCTGCGTTCCTTGTTCCATCCTCAGGGTTGCGGTCAAGTAGCCGGCGGTTACTTTTATTTTATTTTATTAGATCTACCTCTTGTTCCGCAACTGTTTTAGTGCATTGATAAGTGTAACTTCTTATTTCATGTCTGTTTCTTCTCCGGGCCAGAGGCCTGCCCTCTGGTCAGCCTCTGTTCCCCCTCAAGATCTTCCTCTGGAGTTGTTTCTCCGCAATGGAACCCGTAGCGTTCCTGTCGCTTTGGTGCCGACCACCGGTGGGTTCATCCGCATGAAAAACCCCAAGACAATCCAAACGGAACTTCGTGCGATCACTCCCCACTCTCTACTGATAACAGAGGTTCGTCAGTTTGGACGCGGGGGGATACTATGCTGCTCACCAGACAAGGCCTGCATCCAAGACCTTCTGAAGTGCACTACTTTTGCATCACATCCGGTGAGCTCTTTTATCCCACCTCATCTAGCTTGCTGCAAAGGATTGGTTCGGGGGGTAGACGCAAGTCTAAGCCCAGCAGAAGTCTTGGACATCTTTTCCCCAGCAGGTGTTATTTCTGTTTACCGCTGTACCAAACAGGAAAACCAACAGAAAGTTCCCACTGAAACTGTAATTGCCACATTCGCTGGAACAGATCGCCCTTCGGAGATCAAGGCATGGCCGCTTATTTATAAGGTCGAAGCTTTGGCTCCCCGTCCGCTGCAATGTGCTAAATGTTGGCGCTTTGGACACAGTACTAAAGGTTGCCGATCGGAGACTCGATGCCGCATATGCGGAGCCATATACGGGGCTGGTCATAGTACTGCTGAGTGTCAATCAGACAATAAGACATGCTGTTTGTGCAAGGCAAATCACGCTGCAGACGATCCTAACTGCCCTGCAAGATCAAAGGAACTCCAGGTGATTGAAATCATTGAAAGGAGACGATGCTCTCGTAGAGAAGCAATTGCAGAAATTCAAAGCAGGAGTCAGGGTTATGCCGGTATAGCAGCTCGTTCACCTCTTTCTATGGATGCATCACTTTCTCAGTCCATTTCTGCTATGGTAGAAAAGGCCGTAGAAAAAGTATTAGAAAAATTTTTACTCAATCTGTCCGACTCACTCAATAGTATTATGGATTCACAGATGTCGGGTACATCTGATCGAATAACTAAGCGTATCCAACCTCCTAGTGCCTCAATTAGTAAACCTGCCGAACATCAGTCAGATGTCTCTATCGATAATGAGGCAATGCTTTCCAGTCCTAACACAACTGAGCAGGAAGGTATATCTGATTCAGAATCAGTAATTAATCGAGATGTAGATATGGATGCTCGCCTTTTGAAACGCACCAGATCACCCACTAGCAAACTTAATAATTCTTCTCATCCGAAAACAAAAAAGAGTGTGAAGGAACCTAGGACTAAAGCGGACTTCTTAAAAGATAGTATCTTAGATCAAGCAGTTGCTACTGCTTGCTTATCATCATAGGGTACCTTAGAGTACTTCAGTGGAACTGCCGTTCAATTCTCTCTGCAACTACAGACTTATTATATCTAATTTCTCAACAATCTCCAGACGTCATAATTTTACAAGAAACTTGGCTGTCTTCTGATCAAAACTTCTATCTAAAAGACTATCAGTGCTTTCGACTGGACCGAGACTCACGTGGTGGAGGATTAATGTTTTTCATTTCATCCAAAATTTGCCATAAAGCACACTTAGTTTACCAACAAATATCACACGATTACGAAGTATTGGTTCTGGAAATTCACTTTCCCGGATGCGCGCCACTATCTATAGTCAACAACTACTTTCCGGCTGGAATACAAGATGAAAGAGCCCTTGACGTGACTGCGAGTTTTTGTGCAGAAACAGTATGCTATTTGTGGGAGACTTCAATTCCCATCACGTTTCATGGGGATTCCGCACTGATTCATCAGGAAAACGATTGTGGGACTGGACTAACCGGAATAACCTTATTTGTTGGAACTCCAAAGTTCCGACATTCGTTCGATGTAATTCGAGGTCCGTCTTAGACTTGACATTTGCTAGCTCAAGTGTGACAATATTGTCTTGGACTGTTCTTGATACTGCTACAAGTAGTGATCACTGCCCCCTGGTATTTGAAGCCAGCATCCCTTTAGTGACGGTGGATCGCCAGGTGCAAAGTTTTGTAAACTACTCTAAATTTAAAAAGAACTTACAGTCAACGCTGTCTTCCTTGCCCAATATGGAAACAAATATGAAAGCTATGAGCCTTTGTTCCACCCTAAAGTGTACAATTAAAAAATCACAGTTTACTCTATCTTCAACAAAGGGAATTTTCATATCTGCCTGGTGGAATGCGGATTGCGCCAGAGATTATAGACGCCGCAACGCTGCATGGAAAAAACTCCTCACCAACCAATGTCCGACTAATTGGAGAAATTATTTATTTGCTAAAGCTACCTTTAGGAGAACAGTTTCATTAGCGAAAGACGATTATGAAGAAAAACGGTACAGCTACTTATCCAAGAGTGGCAACAAGAAAGCTCTATTCAGATTTCTCCGTAATCGTAAAGCTATTACAGCACACGTAAATATTGACTCAGTTACTTTTTCTCCAACTGATTTGGAAAATACATTAACGGAAATTGCAATAGAATTGGAGAAAAGATTTACATCACAAATCAAAATAAAGTGTGCAAAACCGTCATTTGAAAATGATTTTATTGAAGTAAGTAGGGATGAACTTGCGCAGGTCGTTCGTATTCTGCCAAACACAGGTCCTGGACCAGATGGCGTCACTTCGGAAATGTTAAAAATATTATTCGACATCTCTCCTGAAGACCTCCTTAACGTTGTCAACTATTCACTTGAAAATAGTTGGATACCTCCTGACTGGAGACTTGCAAAAATAATACCGCTTCTTAAAAAACAGGGACTAGGAATGCAGATAGATAACATTAGGCCAATCGCTTTAACATCACACGTAGTTAAGTTAATAGAAAGAATACTCTACATTAGAGTTACGAAGTTCATAGCAGATAATACGATACTCAGTGCGTGCCAGATTGGATTTAGACCAGGTTACTCTATATGGTGGGCGCATGTTGATTTAGAGGCTCGTATAAAGCTTGCTCGGCACAGACGACAATATGCGGCCCTAGTAACCCTTGATTTAGCCAAGGCATATGACAGTGTTGAACATCCTATTCTTATCAATGTCCTAAAAGAGCTTACGTTCCCGCAGTACATAACAAATTGGATATACAAATTTTTAAAAGACAGAAAATTTTATTGCTTCCAACGAGGTATTTCCACGCCGAAGTATAGCCAAACGAGAGGTGTTCCTCAAGGCTCTGTTCTATCGCCTGTGCTATTTAACATTTTGTTAAGTTCAATACCACAGAGTGATAAGGTACACGTATATGTATATGCAGATGATATCGCGTTCTTTGCATCTGACAACGATATTTATTCACTACATTCGGCTTTACAGTGTTATTTGGCAACATTGGAAACCTGGTTTCAGAAAATTCATATGAACCTGAACGTAACTAAAAGTGCTATAATAGTTTTTCCGTTGGACGCACCAGTTACTATTTCTCTTCAGTACCATCAAGAAATAATACCCCAGGTTAATTGTATTAAATATCTGGGAGTACTGTACGATCAAAAACTGAGCTGGCGTGACCACATTGAATATATTAAAATTAAGGCTACACGCGCTGTTGGAATGGTAAGTAGGCTTGGCCGCCTCCGTTCCGGTCTTCGCAGAGATACGATGATCATGATTTATCGCATGTACATTCGTCCGATTCTTGAATTTGGATGTGTACTATTCTCTGGTGGACCAGCATACAAAATAAACCCCATCATTCTCTTAGAGCGGGAAGCCCTACGTAGTTGTTTAGGTGTGCCAAAATTCACAGCTTACAATGTTTTGTATCAAGAAGCTCGGATACCCACCCTTGCTTGCAGATTTCGTATTTTAACAGTAAACACCTATTTAAAATTTTCTGAATCCACTTTAAGAAGGCGACAATTTGTATTCTTTGCCGAGCCTGGTGTCTTTTTCAATGAGCATTGGTCCCGTTTAAATAAACCCCAAGTGCTATTTGTTCAAACACTTCTAGATGCTTTAAATGTTAATATATTCGAGATCACACCATCTGTCAAACCAATCGGCCAAGTGCAAATAGAATTTGACGATATCTTTCCCATGAACGCTAAACACTTGCCCTCTAAATATTTGATTGGTTTATTAGAACAACACCTGTCTCAATTAGGTACTAATACAGTAATTGCAACAGATGCATCTATGAGTGGCGAGAAGGCAGGTGTGGGTATTTTTTGTCTCTCATTATTCTGGTCATTTTCATTACGCCTCCCAGATTATACACCAATATTTGAAGCGGAATTAACGGCCGTTATACTAGCTATTCGTAAACTTCCTGTGACTCATTCGACAGCTGTGATAGTGACTGACTCGTATTCTGTGTGTTCTTTCTTATCATCGTCGTCGACATCAGCAGTACTAGAGACTTTTAAATCATTAATCCCAGCAAACATCCGTCTAGTGCGAATGATATGGGTGCCAGGCCATCGTAGTATATTTATAAACGAGATGGCTGACAAACTTGCGCGAACATCTCTTGATCTTCCGATTGTGCCAATCATGCCTCCTACAGCTTATGTAACAGCAGCGAGGTTTAGAAAACTTTCCCTTCTTGAAGACTCATCAAAAACCATGATACCGAATCCAGATTTCTCGCACCTGCACTTCACATGGAATAATAAATGGTGTCCCACGCGTAAATTGGAAGTCTTGGTAACAAAATTACAAAGCCGTGTACCACGTCTTAATTTCTACTTAAACAGGTCTGGTCTGGTGCCATCCCCTCTGTGCTCAAGCTGTAACGAACCTGAACATATCGACCATTTTCTTATCACATGTCACCGATTCAAAAATCAAAGAAAAAACTGCTTCGAAATTTTATTCAGAAACTTAGGAATATCACTTAATACTCCCAATATTTTGTCTTTTGGGGCCATTTCATTGGGACATAGCGACAGGAACATCTGCGGGGCTCTCTGCGATTTCATATATAACACAAGAAGATTACCTTGCTGAGTCAGCCATCAGCTCTCGAATTTTACTAGTCACACTACCACTTACTATTTAGCTGATACACTGCAATGATTCAACTTTCAGGAGAATTTCATATAACGATTCCACCACAGATATTTAACAAATTCTATTATTCCCCCCCCCCCTTTTTTTTTAAACATTGCGCCAAATTAATTTCACAGTCAAAACACAGTATTCATATTCCCCTAATCTAGAAAATCTATAGGTATTTACTTGCATTAACCACCGGCTTCTTGGCCAATCCCCCTTAGTGGGTGAGAGCCACAAAAGAAAGGAACAAGCAAGCAAGCAAGGAGTGCAATAGTTGTTTGTCACTCGTTCAGATAAGACAATTATTCATTAAAATGAATAGGAATGAGCATGGTTAAACAATGCTCTTGTGTATGTTGGAATTTTTTTGCACAAATAAAAATCACGCAATTAAAAGCTTAATTCTTTTACTTTCGTTTAGGTACTTGCAAACTGGATAGAAAACGTTCTCGTGTCTGAAGCCCAGATCGTAAGCACCGAAGGAAAGTATGTTTTCTATAGTGAAATTCAGCCCCAGGCTAGCGAATGGGAGGACTAAGAGGGTTTTCCAGAGCAATTTGTATCGGCGACATGACAAAAAATATTGCTCTTTTGTTTCCAATTCTGAACAAAAGTTGCATAGTGGTGATATCGCCAGACCATGCCTATGTGAATAGAAATTTAACGGGGGGGGGGGGGGGGGGGCACGACATCGAAATCTAGTTATTATTGTTTCCAACTGTCTTGTAGGACACCAATAAATTTTCCATGGAAATCTTAAGTGAGTAAATTCTGGTGTTGACAATATTGCTTTCATAGCGTCTGCACTAAGCGCAAGCTTTCTGTATCATGTCGCAGTTATAGTGGCTACTTCGGGAAGGACTGATAGTACTGGCCCTTCCAATGCTGCTCGTGCTAGAGAGTCGGCGATTTCATTTACTTCTAAGCCGCAATGACCGGGTACCCATGCTAATTTCAGTAGCTGCAGCTGAGGAGGAACTAGCATAGGGAGCGTCTTGAAGGCCATCGATTTTGTTGACGCCGTAATCGACGTACATACTGAAAGAGAATCCGTGATTATGATCGCGTTAGCAGCATTCAAAGGTAGCTTTCGCAGCGCTAGAACTATTGCCAACAGTTCAGCTTCAAAAACTGGGGTGAAATCCGGTAATCTTAATGAAAAAGACCAGTCAAGCGAATGGGAGTATATACCTACACCTGTCTTTTCATCCACTACTGAAGCATATCTGTGGCTATAATATTATTCATTTCTGCGTGGGCAAGATAATCCTGCAGTCGGCTATTTAAGACCCTATAGGATTGTAATTTGGGCCTAGAGGGAAAAGTCTCATCGAATTCTATCTTAAGAATTAGGTTTGTAACCTGCGCCGCAATCACATCTCGAATTTTTACATTTATCCTATCTAGTTGTTTCTGAACAAAAGCAATTTGGGGTGTTCGAAACTGTGGCCAATGGGCTAGAAAAAAGGTGTCTGGGTCATTTATAAAATCATATTCAGATCGTCTAGGCGCATAGCTATAAAATTTCAGAAACGTCTGAACCGTTAGGATACGAAAACGGCAAGGCAACGTATGTAATCGTGCTTCCTGATACAAAACGTTGCTTGTTACAAACCTAGGAAGTCCTAGACACAATCTCAAGGCTTCTCGTTTCAGCATAATCAGAAGCTTTATTTTATAAGCAGGGCTACCTGAGAACAATACGCACCGAAATTCTAGGATTGGTCGCATGTACATTTTATATATCATCACCATTGTGCTTCTGCGTAGACCATATCGGCGGCTGCTCAGTCTACGAAGAATTCCTAAGGCGCGCTGTGCTTTAGATGCCATGGTTTCTAAGTGGGGAGTCCAGTTTAGGTTAGCATTATAAATTACTCCCAAATATTTAAGAGATTCCACCTGCGGAATGGCCTCTTATTTATAACATATTGAAATCGAGATGAGATCGGATAACGGGAATATCAACACTGCACTCTTATTTACATTTAAGGTCATGCAGACTGCATCTAGCTATCTCTCCAGCATATTGACATATCCCTGTACATTTCGTTATAAAGCATATGTGTCACTATGTGCCATGAAAAATGCAATATCATCAGCATATACGAACATTTTCACGTCCTGGCAATGCGGTATAGTGCTCATTAAGATGTTAAATAGAACTGGCGATAATACAGCGCCTTGGAGGACACCGCGTGTTTGTTTGCACTTCGAAGATGCGCATCCATCCTTAAAACAATAGAACTCTTTTCCTCTCAAAAATTTCCTCACCCACGCCAATATATATTTCGGGAGATTGTGGCTCTCTAATATGTCTAATAAAACTGAATGTTCTACACTATCGTATGCCTTAGCTATATCCAATGTCACTAGTGCCGCATGTTGTCTTTTTTTGCGAGCAAGCTGAATGCGGCTTTGTAAATCTGCGTGTGCACACCAGATTGAACAATCTGTTCTGAAGCCAATTTGATTTGTATTTAAGATCAAATTTTCCTCCATCCATATTAAAATTCTTTTATGGAGCACTGTTTCGATGAGCTTCACCATATTATATGTAAGAGAAATGGGTCGAATGTTTTCTATGACATATCCGAATCCTTGTCTTTTTTGTATCGGCACTATTTTGTGCGATACAATCGGCACTCATACAAAATCCAGGCATACTTTAACGAATAATTTACAGTGTTTAGTAGGTCACATGGTGATAATTTGAATAATATTTTCATCATAGCAGCTGTGATTCCATTCGGACCAGGAGCTGACGAGGGCAAACCTTGTATCACTTGTGCTAACTCTTCCTCTGTAACTTGAGTAACTTCAATTGTTAACGCTGGTTTTTGTGGATCGTAAGGTTTAGTTGATGTAAATATACACTCCAGGCCTTTAGCTATGATTTCTAAGGATTTCTTTGTTTCTTCCAAGGACATAATCTCAAAACCTATATTATTTGGAGATGGCATCATTTTACGTGATCTCATGAACCCGAACAGCGCCTTTTTGTTACAAGCTTTTGAAAGGTGATCATAATGTTTTCTATCATATTGTTCCTTAGCTAAAGAGACTGTGCGTTTAAAACTTGCAGCGTGATACTTGTAATCAGACCAGTTTTGAGGGCACTGGTTATACATAAGTTTTTTTCCAAGCTGCCTTTCTTCGTCGGAAATCCCGGGCGAAGTCCGAGTTCCACCATGGACTGTGGGTTGTGCTCTTTGCGGATTCCACAACGAATTCTGCATTTTTATATGTTCTTTTGATCAGTGCACTTAGTCTCATGGCTTTTGTATCTTCTTGCTCTTCAGAATGAGTTGCCAAAGCAGATTCCAATCTTTCCTAAATTTGGTGTAATTAATAAACATTCGAGTCTGAGAGCCTGACATTATAACTTGGCAAGCAATCTCGAATAATATAGACAAATGATCGCTGTTAGTTGCACAATCACACGCACTCCACGACAAACTAGTGAGGGATGAACTAACAAAGCTTAAATCTAAGGCTGAACGAGACCTATCACTAATGTGAGTGGGTGTTCTTGAATTCAGGCAACACAAGTTATTATCTGCTGTCCACTCCCACAATCTCTTACCGCATTGATCAGTTCGGAAACCGCAGCACGTATGATGAGAATTGAAATCACCGATTAGAATTTTATTTTGATAACTAGAGGTCACTGCAGCGTCTAAACATCGAGTATCTATTACACCTTTAGGAAAGTGCATTCACCACCAAAAAAGGCATGCAGCCTGGTAAGGTTACTTCTAAGGCGAGAATTTCACTGTCAGGTGACATGAGCTTATACGCAATTTTCGCTTTGAGACTTATTCTACTATTAATAAAAAAATGCCAAACCTCCACCTTTCCATGGACGGTCTAGACGGAAAGATCTGAATCTATTTAATTGAAAAGACTGATGCATTGAAAGCCAAGTTTCTTGTAGTGCAATAATATCTGGAGAAACTTTCGATGCCAAATATATTACTAAGGCACGTTGCCGAACTAGTTGGTTGAGATTCATCATTTTCACTGGTATAGCGCACCACGACAAGGACACACACAAAAGAGAGATGCGCTGTGTGTGTGTGTGTGCATCTCTCCTTTGTGTGTGTCCTTGTCGTGGTGCGCTATACCAGTGAAAATGCCAAATATATTAGATCAGTTGCTGCAGAGTGAATCGATTGGCAATTCCAATGAAGGATTTTAAGTTACCCTATTGTCGCTCTAAAATAGCCTCAGCGATGGTCTTGTTTAGAACATTTTCTTTAAGAAAATCAGCTTTAGACAGGGTGTTCTTCTGGTACTTTTTGGTTTTTGAATTGACAGGTGCGATGCATTTTTCGTATAAAGGGGATCTCGAGCGCTTTAGTGATCGGGGATCTATCTCCATTTCGTTTGAGTCCTCCACTTTCCTGGTAAGCTTGCATTGAGATACACTACCTTCCTCTACTGAATCTGCAGCTACCGCAAGTTGCTGTGGCGTATCGGAGCCATACTTTGAAATTTCAGGGGAGTCGCGAATGTGAAGGGCTTCCGTAGCCTGCTGTGGCGTAGCAGCATACTCCTTTGCAAACTCCGAGGAGTAAATAATGTTACGTGGTGCACTGAGGTTGTTTTCTGCTGTACCCAACATTTGAGCTATCTGGTTCGATAGAATCTGGGTCAAGGACTCACAAAGATTCCCAGCGATGCGCTCCATTGCCTTCTCCACTGCCTTCTCAATCGCTTCCGCAATAGGGACAGAGAGAGCTTCCATTGTTGGCATATTACGAACTGTAACACCGGCGTAGCCTTGTGTTCGTGCTTGTATTTCAAGTACTGCTTCCTTCCGTGAACACCGTCTTCGTTCTACTATCTCTAGAATTTGCAGTTCACGCACCTTTGCCGAAAAACTAGAGCTATCGGCCGCATGAGCTTCGCTACATAGGCAACACCTTTTTTTATCACTCTGACAGTCGCTAGAATTGTGACCTCCCCGCATACCTTACACCTGACCGCTGACCTACAACCTTTCATTGTGTGACCATAACGCCAGCACTTTGTGCATTGGAGCGGACGAGGAGAGAGCGGCTCTACTCTGTAAATTAAAGGCCAAGCCTTAATTTCTGATGGTCGGACTGATCCCGCAAAGGTCACAATTACAGACTCAGTTAGTATTTTGTTTTTATCAACCACCCGTCCACACCGATAGACTGAAATAGCACCTGCAACGCCGATGAGTAGCTACTTCATAGGTGAGGGCTCGGGATGCGAAGCAAAAACAGGCCAAACTAGAAAAACACCAATCAGACTTGAAGTTAAGGGCAAGGGACGCGTAGGCTCAACGGAAACGACGACTGGCTGGTGCGGAACATGAAGTCTCAGTACGCTGTACGATGCATTTTGCATCACTGGAAATGACGAACAAGATCCAGGGTAATGTGCTTATAGCTTTCGTCTTTGCTCACTTCTGACTGGATTCCATTGAATGCCCGTCACCTGTACATTTCACAGACCTCAAAGCAGTAATAATAAAGGCAAAATATAATCCACAACTCAACAGAACATATCATTTATGCCGAATAAATATTGTGTATAACTACACAACTTTATCACTCACTTACATGCATGAGTGGGCAACGCCACGGATTATTTACGGTAATATCGACCGATCCCATTGCTTCACCATCTCATCATCATTCACTTCATGGAGATGCCGCGATTTTTCATTTTCTGTTCTTCATAACTTATTGATTAGGTTTGCATTACGGAGATAACATGACGACACAGAGAAAATAAGGAGCTAGCAGCTGCCAACTGCCACCTATTGGCCTAGTGTGCGACTGATGGCGCGCTGTAAACCGGGCTAGTATGACGTCAGTTTAAGGATTCGCGCACTTTCGAGGCGCGGCGCCGTATAGAAACCATTTCGTCATAAGACTCGGCAAAGACGCAGTTCAATTGGTCATCTTGTGTTTGGTGGCTACCGAAGCTGTTCTAACAACCGGGACAACAACCGGGACAACACCTTTTGACGCTGCTTTTAAAAGCGCTGCTCCTTTTTTTCTTAAAACTGCGGCTTCTTATCTCCGTGACAAGTGCTGTGCAATCGTGGAGTACTGATCTATGCCACTATATGATTACCCACCCATGAATTAGGCGTTAGCTTTCGCAACAATATGATGAGGACCCGAAGAGGATGAAGTGCACAGCCAAACTCGGGTAAAGCACCCCAGCCGCATGGACCATGTGCAGCAAGCACTTCGCTGACGGTGACTTATGCTATACCCGTCGTACGCTCCACTTTTCGGTAAGCTTTCAACCGTGTTTCGGTGCCTCTACAGTACTTCAGTCATTCCTTTTCCTTGCACGCAGGCCACAGGCGTAGGTGACTTTCACCTGATCAGGTGCTGTCCCGAAACTTGCCCTGAAGACCCCTAGACAAGGAGCCGATGACGCAGCCTCCGAATCATCTCAGGTTAGCGTGCCACTCTTTATCACGTCACGTGGGAGTGTCAGGCCAATACAGCTTTACAACCAGTACAATATACAACAGCGGTGCGATGAGAGGAGCTTCTGGCCAGCGAGAACCTGCAAGATCAGTTGAGTCTGATCAACCGGGCCCGCAGAGCGGCTGCTGCAAGCGAAGCCCTGAACTAAGTCCCCCCCCCCCCCCCCCCCCCGACGAGCCAAGCATCTCCGACTACTCGGAGTTTCTCCGCAGAAAATTTCCTGTAAATAAATATATAAATACGTTTTCACTTCGTGAATGCAGCTGAGCGACGCAGGACATCTCAGTCTACAGTTTTATTTAGTTGATCACGGCCGGGCTAGACTGCACCTGCGTGCGCTTGTTTTGGACTTCTTACACGTTGCGAAAGCAATGGGAGACTCTGAGTATGTTTCGCTATCTGTCGGCGGTAGGGGCGCTGCGACATCGACCTTACACAGTCACAGTCCTATAACAGTCACATCAGTGGTCTACAGGCTGGCGATGCAGATTATAAAGGAAAGACTGCAGGCGTGGATAGAGGATGAGGGGGTGCTGGGGGAACTGCAGAATGGGTTTCAGAAACACAGGAGGTTGGAAGACAATCTGTTCTCACTGACGCAGTGCATCGAAATAGCAGAAAAAGAACACAGGCCCCAGTGGCTAGCATTTTTGGATATCAAGGGAGCGTATGATAGCGTGGTTCAAGAGGAATTGTGGGGAATACTGGACACACTAGGCGTGGAACATGTAGTCACTAATCTTTTAAAGGGTGTCTATAAAGGCACAAGGTAGTTATAAAGTGGGAAAAACAGGTATCCAAGCCTGCAGAGGTAAAACGAGGGCTTAGGCAGGGTTGCTCCCTGTCACCCTTATTATTCATGAGGTACCTACAAGGATTAGAGGCAAAATTAGAGGGAAGTGGACTGGGCTTCAACCTCTCTTTAGTCAAACAAGGAAAACTTATTGATCAGGCACTACCAGCATTAATGTACGCAGATGATATAGTGCTAATGGCCAACAACAAGGAAGATTTGCAGAGATTGATGGACATCTGCGGTAATGAGGGAGATAGGTTAGACTTTAGATTCAGTAGGGAAAAATCAGCAGTCATGATTTTCAATGACAACAAAGGTAGTGAGCTTAGAATACAAGAGGTCACGCTAGAGATAACAGATAAATATACAAATATCTGGGCGTATGGATAAGCAATGGGACCGAGTATCTGAGGGAACACGAAATATACGTGACGACTAAAGGTAACAGGAATGCAGCAGTCATGAAAAATAGGGCACTGTGGAATTACAATAGGTATGATGTTGTGAGAGGAATATGGAAAGGGGTCATGGTTCCTGGGCTGACGTTCGGCAATGCGGTCTTGTGCATGAGATCAGAAGTTCAAGCAAGATTAGAAATTAAGCAACGTGGAATAGGTAGGCTTGCTTTAGGAGCTCACGGTAATACACCAAATCAGGGAGTACAAGGTGATATGGGATGGACATCATTTGAGGGCAGGGAAGCTAGCAGCAAGATAAAATTTGAGAAGCGATTGAGAGAAATGGGGGAAGAGCGTTGGGCTAGGAAGGTTTTCAGCTACTTGTACATGAAGAATGTCGATACAAAAAGGAGGAAGCGAACCAGGAAGTTGACTGGTAAATACTTAGAAAACAGCAGGTGGCCAAACCAAAAAGAACTATCGGTTAAGAAGAAAGTGAAGGAAACGGAGACTGACATGTGGAGAATGGACATGATTAAGAAGTCCGCACTAGAGATCTATCGAACTTTTAAGCAGGAACTTGCCAAGGAAAGGATCTATGATAATACTCGGGGTAGTTCTCTACTGTTTGAGGCCAGGACGGGAGTACTGCGAACCAAGACATATCGGGCCAAATACGAAGGGGTAGACACAGTATGCAGTGCGTGTGGAGAGGAAGAAGAAACTGCCGAACACTTGATAATGTTCTGTAAAGGGCTTCACCCTATAGTTCAGGATGATGGCGCAGAGTTTTTCAAAGCACTGGGGTTTAGGGACCGGGAGGGCAAAATAAACTTTAAGCGGGTACACTTAACTAGAAGGAGGTTATCTGATTGGTGGCTAAAGTCAAGGCACGAGTGAAAATTAAACTCTTCACTGCAAAGTACGAATCCTCAAACTCACTTTTTAAGGCAAAAAAATATATAGTTTTTGGTTCATTAGGTATTACGGCTTGGTGGCGCTAGCCACCGCCCGATCTAAAGGGTACAGCCATATCCATCCACCCATCCATACAGAAACAGCGGATAAATACAAATATTTGGGCGTATGAATAAATAACGGGGCTGAGTTTGTCAGGGAGCACAAAATATACCTAATGACTAAGGGCACTGTGAAGAAGAAAACGCATCGCTGGCAAGCAACATCGTCTCCGCTTGGGTACTGGGTCCTGGGCTTCGCTCGCTCGGCTCGTGCTGATCATCGCTGGCATCTGTTTGACCGTTGCTCTTTCCCGATCATGTTTCATCGTAGGACCACCGTCGCAACAGTTGCCAATAAACCCTTTTTCAATTGGTGGAGGGTGCTGATATTCCCCGTCGCTTGAACCTGGGTGCTGCTATTCGCCGTCGCCTAAACCTGGAGCTGCGCAACCGAACGCTACCTCCCATCATGGCTACCAACAACGCGCAACCTGGCTCTTCCACTCCATCCCCCAGCAACCCCGCCGTTCTTCGTTTGCGAGAGCCCAAGGTCTTTAGCGGAGCTGATGAGACCGACGTGTAAAACTAGTTCGCTAACTACGAACTGGTGAGCGCAAACAACAAGTGGGATGACGCGGACAAATTGACTAACGTCATCTTTTACCTCACTGACGTGGCCGAAATGTAGTATAACAACCACAAAAACGACATTAGGACGTGGTCCATCTTTAAAACGTTGTTTGCTGACGTTTTTGGCTGACCCGCTGTCCGCAAGTCCAGAGCCGAACAACGCTTGCGGACTCGCGCACAAAAGCCAACGGAATCTGCAAAGATGGCGGTGATGCACAAAACATATGCGTCAAAAGTTTCGTTCTTATGAGATAACGCCCAGACATACCGCGTAGCGTGGTCGATCGCCTAGTGAATAAACTTCTTTGTCAAGCCGTATCCTGAAAAGCAACCTAAAGTGTCAATTGCTAAAAGATCAAAGGGTTGTTCTGCAGGTGGTAGTGATTCGAGATATCCGAATCTCTTGGTTTTCGGCTTCTTGCAATGCTGAACATATGTCACAGTGGCGGGCGTAGGATGAAACGTCTGTAACAATTTCCGGCCAATAGTAGGATGATGACAGCAAGCCCAGAGTTTTCTTTCATCCGACGTGTCCGAACTGACAGTGTGCTTTCTGCAGAATGCCCAGTCGAAGCTTGAGAGGGACGTACACTTTACGAATTCCTTTGCGTGTCACGATAGAGACCCCATTTTTCCGTTGTGTACTTGCAGCGAGAACGGTCATCCTGGTAAGTTTTAAGTTCTTGTAATGAAAAGAGTTGAACCATAAGGCTCCGCGAAAGTGCAATCGCCTCGACGTTTTCGCTGCTTTTTTGACGTGGAATGTTAACGTCATACATCGACCGCTACAGAGACCATAGAAAGAGCCGGCCATTGGTTTTTTATGGTTTTGAGCCATTGTAAAGCAGCATGATCGGTGACAACAGTGAATGGTCATCCATGGAGATAGCATTGCCACTTGTCAATAGCGTCAATTATAGCCAGGCATTCCAGCTCTGTAATGGCATACTTTATTTCGTGTGTGAGTAGCTCGTGCGAGTGATAGGAAACGGGTTGTTCTTTGCTATCATGATCTCGTTGCTTCAGAACTGCACCTACGCCTACTCTAGATGCGTCACAATAAAGAAAGCACGGTTTCTCGCAAGAAAAATTTCGTAAAATGGGTTCTTTGGTCAGTTAGTATTTCCTGTTCTCAAAAGCTTGTTTACATGAGGAATACCATTCCCATGTTGTGCCCTTCTTCAACAGCTTCGTTAGTCGGAAAACTATGTCACTGAATTGCGGCGTAAACTGGCGGTAAACGTTGGTGGTGCCTAAAAAACGCCGAAGCTCTTTCGGGGATTTCGGTCTTGGGAAACGCAATACAGCTTTTATGTTTCTTCGTATAAGCGACTTTTTACCGTGCGACACTCTGGGACCCAGATATTCAATAGAATCTTGGGCAAAATGGCACTTTAGTTTATGTTTTATATTCTCCATTTTTAGGACCTGCAATAGAGCTTGGAGGTGTTGTAGGTGCTCAAAATGTGTCGCAGAAGACTACGATATTATCAAAATATATAACGACATTCTTTAGGTTACGTTTTCTGATAACCGATTTCACAGCTGTTTCGAACGTAGCAAGAGCATTTCTAAAACCGAAATGCATAACAAGCCACTCATAATAGCCTATCGGCGTGATGAAAGCTGTTTTAGTAATGTTCTCTGGGTTAATTTTGACATGACAGTAGCCTGATGTGATATCGAATGTCGAAAAATATTTCGATTTTCCCAGGTAGTGTAGAACATAATCTATACGCGGAATAGGTTGGTAGTCAGGAATAGGGACTGAGTTAAGCTTTTGATAATCAATGCATAAACGTGTGCGTCCTTCACCTTTTTTCTCTGCAAAAATGACGGGAGCCGCGTATGGAGAAAAAGATGGACGCACTAAACCTTGCTTGAGAAGTAAGTTCAGTTGCTTGACAATTTCCTCTTTGTCTGCCGGGGAGGATCGATACCGTGGTTGCTGAGGGAAATGCAGTGTCGTTCATCCGCAATACATCCCAAGTCCCTCTAAGACTTTGAAAAAAATGTCCTCGTAACTATGAAGGACTTCTCTCAAAGCAGCTTGTTGCGCTTGTGGAAAGTGCGTGACATCAACGGCTCGGAGTGGGGTTGTATCGGTGAGGTACCAGTGAGGTACCAGCGGAATGCCTCACCTTTCAGGTACTCAATGATGCAGTCGATGTGATCGCGTTCAGACCAGCTGACGTTGCTCGCCTTCGTTTCGAAGAGCTACAACCACTTGTCAACAGGGACGTCGTCTTCAGCTCCGGTGTATTTCGGCAGGCTGATCATTTTCTTTGGTGGTTTCATGATGTTGCTGCGATTGCTCCTGACGACTTACTGTAACGGATGAGAAGTGGCGTCAGTCAAAACACAAGTTCATTCTGAGTCTTCGTCTTCCTCAGCTTTCTTTCCACCAATCACCCGTGAAGCGTCACATATTGCCACGTGCCATTCCTCAAGTTTTGTTATCGCCCAAATACACCACACAATTCTCAGCGCAATTTGCGCCTGCAGTTTTCGAGAAGCTTCAGGACTGTAGTAGATCATTTCGATAAGATCACGCCCACTCCGCGAACTGTACAGATTATTCTGGAACCTACGTCACTGCCAGCGATAACGCTAAAATATTCGATAGCAAGAGTATAAATGCCGACGCAATTCGCCGCTTGTCAGTAGTTGATCGACGGCCGACGCTCCGTTCACTGCTATCTATGCAAGACTGCTACTGTTATCAGACTTTCCGTTTACCGGGCACAGGTTCGCCCAAATAAACAGCTGAATCCCAACATGAAGTTTCCTGTCTTCGGCCACGTCACGACCCCGTGGCAGCTGGTGGATAATCCCAGCTGAAACTCAGTAAATGAAGGATATGTACTCAATGAGACACAATACAGGAGGCATAAAACACTGGAAATGACCAGAAAGAGATAGATAAATAACGCTGCACCTGTTCTGCAAGCAGTGAGTACCAAACACTTTTGGCGCTTGGTCTCGTTGGACAGCGAGGCCGCAATTAAGAGAGGACGCTTAGAGAAATGACCAGCACATTTTCTCTTTGCTAGCTGTTTTTTATTTCTTTATTTTTGCAAATACATTTGGAGTGTTTTTAAGGGCTAACAGCCGAGGTCTGCCCCTTGACAGCTCTTTAAAACATGTACGCGAGTTGTATCTCTAATGCTTAAATATTTATGTGCATAAAAAGAAAGAAAGAAAAGAAAAAGTAGAGAGAGGACTCTTCTTGCTGAATAGCCCCTTTAGACGGCACACCCTGAGAGTAGTGGTGTGCAATATTAAAGTTGTTAAAACCATTTGGATACATGAACTCCGGAGATAGCAAGCTCTTTTACGTTCCATTGTACTGCAGCCACATCCATGAAGAATGCGAAGAACACCGCTGCTTAAGCTCGCCAGCCGCTTGGCCTAGAACTAAAGCTCTCTAGTGCAGCGCAATTCAGCGCTATCCTTCAATTTCATGGAAGAAAATGATTAGAAAGATAAACTGGCAACATTCCAACTTTCCTGTCTGTGGGCAGCGTTTTCCGAAGAGATCCGTATGAATTATTTTGAGGCCTATTGCTACAAGCAGCTCTTGTAAATTTTCCTTTCGCTCTAGCATGACTTGCTTTATTCCGGGATTTGCCCACTGCGGCTGCATTTTGTTATGTATTTTATCAGTGCCCGTATGCAGTGATTTTTCGACTCGACAAGACTGTCGTACTTTCAGTATGCGCAGAAAGTACATGGATATATATTAGATGCATGATGATGTATTGCAAGTCCGGTACGGGCAAAACATCCGGTGTTTCTTTTCACCGATTTCCAGCAATGCTCAGGTGTGCGCTGAATGGGAAAAGAATATTGCGAGAAACAACCTTATCATCAACAAGAAGTCTGCATCGACTATCGTATGCAGTAGACGTTTACGCGATCTAGAGTAAGTGCATATGTGCCGTTATCACAAAGCTTCTTCCTGACTCCACATCTATTCTCTTCGAGGACTATCTTTCCCACTTATTTCCAAGTGCAGAGAAGCCCCGCAAAGATCCTGTTTTGCTATCTTCTCCCCTACATCAAACATTAGGAAACGAAAAGTGAAGACCAACAAACGAAATTTGGATGTTGCGACCTCACAAGATGCTTTCACTGACCAAGAAGCAGCAAGTGTTTGCACGTAAACAATAAACAGCGACGTTCATGGCACGGGTCGATACTTGGCTATGATAGGAAGATTTCGTTCCCAAGTATCGTACCATCGTTCAATATGTGAGAAGGTGCCGCAATTGCTGAAGGAAGAAGAAAAGGCCTTCGAATAGTATTTGTGTGTCTTCGACAATCAGGCAACTTGTTTTTTTTTCAATGCACAGTGAGTGAAGAAGCATGCGCGAACTCATGTGCCGGCGTTTTGCACGCTGCAGAGAGCGGCGGAGGAGCTGGACAGGGTTGCAGCGCCCCCCTCAAAACAGCAGCGAGAGGCACGTACTACACCGGATGTGAAGGCTGTAAGAAGTGATCACGCAGGTGCAGTCTAGCCCGGCCGTGGGTTGGTGTACGTACATATATACATAGTTGACTAATCAAGTAAGCATGTGCTTAGTGCACTGCTTACTAATAATTTATAAGGGAAACCTGCTTTGCTGTTAAGTGCACATTGCCGAAAGGTTGTCACAGAATCTTTGTGGTCCTGTGCGCGGTGTATAGAACCCGAGCGACGGCCCTGTGCGGTATATTATGAACTACTTCATGATGTCGCTCTCATTGAACAAACATTATTGGGACAAACTGCAGTCATTCGCACTGGCCAGGGGGTGCATTAAGGTGGCACTAGCCCCCTTCCCGAGTCCCACCAACACCTACACCTCGTGACATTTTTCACTGCTATACAACCCGGGCTTGCGCCCTGCCGACGCCCATAAGTGCAATACAAGCATGATTATCTGAAATTTAGTATTTTGATACAGCTTTGCATTTCTAGTACATGCCATGGACAATCGATTGGCTGCCAAAGCAGCAATTTAAACAGCTGCTCTCCAATTATTATCTCATCTGTTGTTTGGGAATGTCCAAGCGGCAGAAATCGGCGATTCTCAGGCGTACCACTGCCACTATTCTTGCACTGCAGAAAAAAATATGCCAAGAAAAAGATCAGGAGCGCGCTTTAGGATTTTCGCGAAACCTGACGTCCCTTTCACGGGCGGACGAAGCGCACTGAGTCACAGAGATTCACTAGAGTGCAGCACTCGATTGCTTCGGGCACACTGTGTGGCAGGCTCACAAGTCCACGTATTTGGTTTGCAGGAGCATGTTATGTAGTCACTAGCGCCCCCCTACAACTTGACTCAACTTGCTCAATAAACGCCACTCCCCTCACAGAGCAGGGCAGTTCTCGCTCGGTCAACATGGGGTTCGTCGTCACTCATTTCTGTCACGCCCCATTCTCATAATCGCGACACATCGAAACATAACATGGTGTCAGAAGTGAACTAACGCAACGATAGTAAGCATGGCCCTTCCATTCATCTCACCATCAAAGCAGTTCAAGCCGGGCAGCAATCCCGCGGAAACTTGGTCGGAATGGAAATCGGCGTAACAGCTTTACGAAGCAGCCTGCGAATACAACACAAAGCCAGAAGCAACACGGCGAGCACTTCTACTTCACGTCATGGGCCCAAGAGCGCGGAAAATCGTTGAAACCTTCCGTTTTCCGTCGCCAGCCGAAGGTGAGCAGAGAACTGACACGGTGGCAGCAATATTCGAGCAATTCGACGATACCTTCCCTACAAGAACGTGACGCAAGCGACAGCCATATTCAACACCATGTGCCAGAAAGAGAACTAGCCGATTGACGACTTCATTGCTGAACTTCAGCATCAAGTGGTAATGTGGGATTTCGGTGACAAGCATGACCGCCTCTAAGGCGACAGGATCATCGTCGGCATCCGAGACGCAGCGCTTCGAGAAAGGTTGTTCCGCGAGAAAGACTTGAAACTGGAGAAAATCTTCGCTACGTGCAGATCGGCAGAAATCTCAAAGCAGCATGTGGCCTCGCTAGCAACGACTCCACATGAACAAGAAGCAACTGTGGTCAGATGGAGCAAAAAAAAAAAAGGCAAGCGATTTCGGCAACTTGACAAGCATCACACGAGAAGGCAACCAGCGTATGATCTAAAGAACGGGCAACCCGCAGAAACAGCAGCTCAGCGTACGTGCGGCAGGTGCGGAACGGTGCATCAACCCCGACAATGTCCCGCCTACGGCTCAACATGTTACAAGTGTGGAAAGTTCGGACACTTCGCGTGTGTTTGCCATCAGAAACAATGGACAATACAGAAAAAAGTGCACGTTCTTTCCGACCAAGAGGACGACTCCGAACAGGAGTTATTTTTAGGAAACCTCGGAGTGGGCATCGTGGAAAGTGCATCGCCTGACTGGTTCGAGTGTGTCGAAGTGAATGATCGTCTCGTTAACTTCAAATGGTACACGGGTTCAGATGTCAACATTCTCCTAGAGCAGCTAGTATTAAACAGGAACCCGCAGCCAACAGTGAAAGCTACGAATGCCAAGGTCACCACGTACCTAGGTGAGCAGGTCAACATACAAAACGGACGTCAACTCTCTTGTTCGGTGACAAACAAGCAAAGCCTTGTCAAAATTTTGCTGGTTAAAGGAAGTCTCAAGCCAATATTGGGAGCAGCTGCATGCACAGAATTAAACTTGGTACACAGAGTTAGTAACGTTCAAGCAGTAGGAGAGGCTTGTCCTCCTCGGCAGCTTGAAGCAGTACTTCAAGAATTTTCTGACGTATTCGAAGGCATTGGCAGACTTCCAGGAGAGTACAGCAATCACCTACAGCAGGATGCAAAGCCTACAGTTGCAGCCCCTCGTCGTGTTCCATGTGCACTTGAAAAGACAGTCAAAGCCGAACTTGAACGTATGGAACAAAATTCCATTATCAAGCGTGTAACAGAACCTATGGACTGGGTGCATCCCATCGTTATTACTGTGAGGAACCGGTTTGTTCGGCCAGGCTCGAGGTAAATCACGCTGGTGATGATCTTTTTAGATGAAGAAGATGTACAGGTGATGATGATTACAAAGTGAATAAAGAGTTATTCGCTTGTCGCGCTCACACTAATACCCCCGCGTGGTAAAAGCGGCCGCCTGGTCGCTTGACAGTATCATGAAATGCGTCGCGCTTAAGGCTTTGAACGAGATACGTGCACTATCTCTGTTCCTCGGCAACGATGATCAGGACTAGCGCTAAGAGGAGAAACGCGGTAATTGACAGGAGATGTCCGTTCGACCACCGTGTATGGCCCAATGAAGCGACTGATGAATTTGTCGCATAGGCCGGGGACGCGTAGTGGAGTCCATTGAAGAACTTCGTCACCAGGGGAAAAACTCACAACACGGCGAGACGAGTCGTAAAGAGATTTTCGAGTGTCTTGAGAGAGGCCGGTGTTAACACGGGCCTGGTGACGGCAGTGTGCGAGACAAGATAGGAATTCTTCAGAGAAAGGAGCCGTCGAGGGTGCAGGGGTCGAAAGGAAAGAGACATCCAGAGCGAAACTCGGCGAGTGACCATGGACGAGAAAAAATGGAGAAAAGCCGATAGTGGATTGAGCAGCCGTATTGTAGGCGAATGTCACGAAGGGTAGAATTGCATCCCAGTTCGTGTGGTTGGGGTGAATGTACATGGCGATCATGTCCGATAGGGTCCGATGAAACCGTTCAATCAATTCGTTGGTCTGCGGGTGGTAGCTAGAAGTGGTCTTGTGAACAGTGTTCGAGGCACGCAAAACTTGCCCGACAATGGAAGATAGGAAGACTTTGCCACGATCACTGAGGAGAATGCGTGGAGCTCCATGACGCAAAAAGATGTGGCGAAGAAAGAAATCGGCGATCTCATTGGTAGTCCCAGATGGTATAGAAGCTGTTTCTGCGTAGCGGGTAAGGTGGTCGACTGCCGTGACAATCCAGCGATTCCCATTGGATGATATAGGAAGAGGGCCATACAAGTCGATTCCAACGACTTCAAAAGGTGAGGCGGGACAAGAAAGAGGTTGCATTAAGCCAGCCGGAGCAGTTATCGGTCGTTTTCGCCGTTGGCAATGGACACAGGAGGCGACGTACTTAGTGACGGCTGAAGAGAGGCCAGGCCAAAAACACCGACTTCGTATTTTGTCGTAAGTGTTGTGGTAGGCTAGATTAGCAGCGGTTGGATCATCATGAAAAGCTTCCAGAACTTCACGTTGCAGAGAACGTGGGATGACGGGTACCCACTTGTTGCCATCAATGTGGTAATTGTAGCGACATAAAGCATCACCGACAAGCTTAAATTGTTTAAGTTGTCGACGGAGTCTGGCGTTTGGAGGAGGAGTAGAGCCGGTCAAGCGGTCAACAATGATGCGGCAGTATGGGTCGACACGTTGTTGTGAAACAAGGACGGATAGGGTGGCAGGTGATGAACTTAGCGCTGCGATTGGAGAGGTGCTGTTGTTTTGGAGTATCGATGGTGAATTGCTTCCGCTGGGCAAAGGACAGCGCGATAGAGCATCAGCATCTTGATGCTTCTTCCCATATCTGTAGACGACATCGAAATCATACTCCTGCAAGCGAAGTGCGCAGCAACCAAGGCGACCCGATAAGTTTTTCAGCGATGAAAGCCAGCATAGGGCGTTATGGTCGGTCATGACGGTAAAATGACGGCCGTGAAGATATGGTCGGAATCTTTGCACTGCCCAAACAACAGCAAGGCACTCCTGGTAGGTGATAGTGTAGTTATTTTCTGGAGCGGTAAGAGCACGACTTGCGTAAGCAACGACGCGTTCGCGTGAGTTTTTGTCACGCTGCAAGAGTACCGCACCAAGACCATGACTACTTGCGTCGGTGTGAAGGATTGTGGGTGCGGTGGAATCGAAGTGGCACAGTACCGGATCCGACGTGAGGGCTTGCTTCAATGCCGTGAAAGCGCTTTCGCAGTCTTCGAACCAAATGAAGGGGACGTTCTTTGCGAGGGGTTGATGAAGCGGAGACGCAAGTTCCACGAAACCACGTATGAAGCGCCGGAAGTAAGAAGATAACCCAAGAAAGCTGCGCAGGTCCTTTTGACGTAGTGGACGAGGAAAATCGAGGACAGCGGCAAGCTTCTCGGGGTCGGGCCGAATTCCTTCTTTGCTGACAAGGTGGCCGAGAACCTTGATTGTCTTGCTAGCAAAGGTACATTTCTTGGTGTTAAGCTGTAGACCGGCTTTTGCAAGGCATGTGAGGACTTCGTCAAGACGTTGTAGATGCTGCGAGAACGTGGATGAAAACACTAATATGTCATCGAGATAGCACAGACATGCTTTCCATTTCAAACCACGCAATACGCCGTCTATCATGCGTTCGAAGGTGACGGGCGCATTACAGAGTCCAAAAGGCATCATATTGAACTCGCACAACCCATCTGGCGTTGAAAAGGCGGTCTTCTCTTTATCAGACTCCGACATTGGTATCTGCCAGTAGTAGCCTGACCTAAGGTCGAGGCTGGAAAAATACTCTGCGCCCTGTAATGAATCCAGTGCATCGTCGATCCGAGGGAGGGGATAAACATCCTTGCGCGTTATTTTGTTTAGCGCACGGTAATCGACGCAGAAACGCACTGTCCCATCTTTCTTTTGAACGAGAACAACTGGGGATGACCAGGGACTCGAGGAAGGACGTATGATGTTGCGTCGTAGCATGTCTGAGACGTTTTCCTCGATGATCTTGCGTTCTGCCTGAGACACACGATATGGACGCCGATGTACAATACGAGAGCCGTCAGTCTGGATGCTGTGAGTAGCGGTGGTAGTCATGCTGAGGGCGGGCGAGTTCACGTCAAATAGAGAACGGTGTCTATTTAACAGGGCGAGCAAATCTTCAGTTTGATCAGGTGTTAAGTCATTGCTTATTGTTGCGGACACAGGTGTGGCAGAGGCATTGAATGGCAATGATTGCGACTTCGGAACATCGTTGTGGTTGTTGTTCGGGAGAGTAACAATCGCAACAGGCTCACTGTCGACCGCACAAGATACTGTTGAGCCACAGGGGAGCAGTACACACTCGGGCGTTTGATTTATGGCGGTTAGGTAGGTACACCCATCGAAGAAGCGAATAAACCCCAGTGTGATCACAATGCCCCTGCGTAGGGTATGACCGTAAGGGAAAATTAGTACGTCGCCATCCACAATGTCGGTGCAATGAACACTTATAATTTCTTCGATGTATGGCCGAAGTACATAATCTGACTTGGTGACAAGGCGGATGCGTCCATCTTATTCAAGCGGAGAAGAGTCAGTGGCATTTAGATGCAGGGGGTGCTGATGACATGATATGAGAGCGGACGCAGAAGACAGGAAATCCCACCCAAGAATGAGAGCGTGGGTGCACTCACAAAATACCGCGAAAACAATGTGATGACGAATGCCTTTTATGCAGACACGAACGGTACACTGTGCAAGTGGGCGAATGAGAGCGTTGGTCGCCGCACGTAGAGGTGGGCCGCCATAAGGTGTGGTGACTTTTCGAAGGCGGGAACAAAAATCAGCACGAATAATCGAAACGGCAGTGCCAGTGTCTACAAGAGCCTCAACACGTACACCTTCTACAAACACTACTATCAAATTCGATGGCCGCTCTGGAGGAATTGTTAGCTGTCCAAGAGATGCAGTTTCCTTTCCTAAAACTGCATTGGGGAGTTTTCCGCGTGGGCGTTCGTGGAATGGGAGGCGGGCGGTAGAGGCGACACTGTACGGTGACCTGGCGAAGGCGCCCTGCGGCGAGACGTACGGGAATTCCCAGGCATGTCAGTATGGTAGGTAGGAGACGGTGAACGGTAATAGGACGATCGGGAGGGTAATTGTAGGTAGTTCATGGTCGGACGGAAGCTTCGATGTTCTTCGGGAGCGTAGCCGCGTTGCTCGTCTTGTTGGCGCCTTCGACAAAACCGAGCGATATGTCCTCGATAGCCGCAGTAGTAACAGATTGGTCGAGGTGGGCGCTGATGTGCGTAGTAAGGTGGTGCACGCACTGGCGGTGATAACGAAGCCACAGGCGTATGGTCTGCTGTTGTAGGCACAGAAACGGTGGGTGCGGCAGAGAGCGCGGCAACTTCGGCGTACGTGCGCGTCTGGCGCACGCAGGGACTGTTGGAACACGTCGCACGCGATGCGGAGGCGATCTCTTGTTTAATCAGGTCTCGCAAGCTATCTTTTTCAGGAGGTAAAGTAACTTCCGCTGCACAGGAAGAGTAGTGCCCGTGCAGCTCTTCACGAACAATGTCGCGGATAAGCGCACGCAAGTCGAGGGGTGCAGGCAAATGAACGTCGGTGGCATCGTAGCAAAGGCGAAGAGACTGTAGCTCTTCAAGTCACTGACGGATGGTTATCACGTCCTGGGTGGTGGCAGGATTTTGCGTGGCGAGGGCGTTAAAGGCGACGGTGTTAATGCCTTCAATAATGTGGCGTATTTGGTCGTTCTGAGACATGCCGGTGTTAATGCGCTTGCACAGTGCAAGGACATCCTCAATATAAGAGGTGTAAGATTCACCCGGCAGCTGCGTGCGTTGAGCGAGTTTCTTCTTTGCTGCCTCAGTGCGAACTGCAGGGGCACCAAATATCTGACGAATTTGCTGCTCGAAAGCGTCCCAGTCGGGAAGATCCGGGTGGTGGTTCCAGAACCAAGTTTTCGCAACATCGGACAAGTAAAATGGGACGCTGCGCAACTTCCATGGATTGTCCCACCTGTTGAAATCGCTGACGAGGTCGTAGTTCTTGATCCAGTCTTCGACATCATCGCCTCGGAGACCGGAAAACACAGGTGGATCATGCAGGCGAGTTTTGTTGGGCGGAGCGGGTGGCGGTGGCTGCAGTAAGACGGCGACGTTGGATGGGCCAGGGTTTTCTTGGGCCCCCATGGAAGGGGGTTGTATGCGACGACCCGAGCGGAGCTCCAGCGTGAACGGGCGAGAGGACTTGAGGGAACGAAAAGCACAGTCCACCACTTGTGAGGAACCGGTTTATTCGGCCAGGCTCGAGCTAAATCACGCTGGTGATGATCTTTTTAGATGAAGAAGATGTACAGGTGACGATGATTACAAAGAGAATAAAGAGTCGTTCGCTTGTCGCGCTCACATATTACTAAAAAAGACGGAAGTGTTCGAATATGTCTAGACCCCAGGAACTTGAACGCGGCTGTGAAGCGACACCACTATCGCATTCCTGTTGCTGAAGAACTCTTTGCACGACTCAGTGGGTGTACTGTGTTTTCAGTTCTGGATGCCAACAATGCTTTTTGGCCGCTAGTGCTTGACGAGAGCAGCTCGTACTTGTGCACATTTGCCACACCATGGGGACGCTACAGGTTCCTCCGTGTTCCCCTGAATTCTTTCAGCAGGCCATTGACAGTATCTTTGAACGTCAAGCTCTTGTAAAGCCATACTTTGACGACATTTTGGTTGCATCCAAAACACTAGATGAACATGTTATTCACTTGCGTAGTGTTCTCAGCATAGCATGAGCTAACAACCTCAAGCTGAATCATAAGAAGCTCAAGCTGGGTTTACGAACACTCATTTACCTAGGACATCAGTTGACACAACAAGGCGTCACTCCTGATCCCAGCAAAGTGAAGGCTATTAACACTATACCAGCACGAACCTGCAAAGCGGAGCTTCTTCGCTTCCTCGGCATGGCGACTTACCTAATGAAGTTTGTCCAAAAATTTTCTGTGAAGACACAGCCCTTCCGAGAACTTCTCAAATCTGATGTTGCATGTCACTGGACGCAAAAGATGACCGATGCATTCAATGACATCAAGAGCAAACTGACAACAGCACCAGTCTTGCACTACTTTGACCCGGCACAGTCTATTGTCATATCCACTGACGCAAGCTCCTACGGAATGGGCAGTGTCCTCCTTCAGCACGGACACCAAGTTGCCTATGCATCCGCAGTACTCACACCAGCACAACTACGCTATGCGCAAATTTAGAAACTGTTAGCTGTAGTATTGGCCTGTGAACAGCTCCACTATTATATCTGTGGTCGCAGCATTATCCTTGAGATTGACCACAGACCTCTTATTGGTCTTTAGTCTAACGACTTCCACAAGGTCTCACCCAGGCTACAACGCATACTACTTCGACTTCAACTCTACGGCGTGAAGTTGGGGTATTTGCCAGGTAAACATTTGACTGTTGCAGACGCCCTGTCTCGTGCACCTGATCCAGCAGAGACAATCAAGACATCAGACAAGGAGTATCAGGTTCTCAGAGTGGACACGGGAGCAGTGCTCACAACAGCACGCCTAACCACCTTGTCTTCGCTCCGCAGGCTTTGTTCATTATCATCCTCGGATGGCCGTCCTGCTTATCAAGCATTCCTGAGCCTTTCCGAATGTTTCTACCAGCCCCAAGCACATCTGCGCCGCTCTTCTGCGCACCACCAATCGTGTTGGCACTTTTGCTGGATGCTCCCATCCGCCCCTCAGCCTCATCGACGCTGCCATCACCAGGAAACGAAGATTTAAGCAACATGCCAAGCGACCTCAACGTCAGTGGACACGGGAGCAGTGCTCACAACAGCATGCCTAACCACCTTGTCTTCGCTATGCAGGTGCATACAGCCACCTCTCTTCACGCTAAAGAGACTAATGATCGGTGCTTGCTACTGTTCCCGTGTCCACGGGTGTTATTGGATACCATAAGCGATCGCTTTTCTGTCGCCCTTCTGTTGTTACAATCGGGTGATGTCGAGACTAACCTTGGACCTAACACACGCTCCTAATCAATGCCTAATATAGATTCACTCCCTTCAGAACAAATGAATGTATTGTTCAAGCTGCTGAAGGATCTGCACACTCGATTTCTTGAAGGTTACAAGGCGCAATCTGAGCTGGCTTCTGATGTCAAAGCTATAAAAATGGCCAGAAGGTCATCGAGACAAAAATGAATGGTCTTCAACAACGCTTGGACTTGCTCGAAGAAAAATCATGCAAAGTCGATGAATTAACTAAAGATATGGTATCCGCGCTGGCTCAGGTTGAAAAAACTGCTAGTTGTTTAGGTACGTTCGATTCACGTTTCACTGAACATGAATATCGATCACGCCATGATAACCTTATATTCCGGAAGATTCCTGACACAAAAGAATCGTGGCGAGAAACCGAATTCAAGCTGATCACAGCGATAAGATCAGTTTCTGATTCATTTCCCGATGGTGCAATAGAACGGGCACATCGTCTCGGTTCCTCCATTCCGAACAAGTGCCGCCCCATGATCGCAAAGTTTTCGCACTTCAAAACAAGGGAAAGCGTAATTGCTCTGCGAAACCAATTTAAACAACGAAATCTTTCAGTTGGTGAGGACTTTTCGTTACCTACCCGCACCGCCCGCAAAAAACTCTTTGAATTCCGTCTCGCCCAGCCTGGCTCTTCCAACTTCAAGCTTCGTTATAATAAATTATTTTCGAACAATGAATTCTACGTGTATGACGCTACTAACGATTCTGTTCACGAACTGATTCAGAATGCAACAGGTGCTGGACTAAATCGTGCCAATGCACGATTGCCGACACAATAGCAAAACATTGAGAAAAGTGGCCGATCACCTCATGCAGACACATTTTTCCTGCCCATTCTTTTTACAAATGCAGGAAGTGTTGTAAACGAATACTTTTCGTTGTCATCAGCAATCGACACGTGCAGCGCTAAAACTGTCGCCCTTACCGAATCCTGGCTTCCTGCACATGTGCTTGATTGCGATATATTTCATGGCGCTTTCAATTTCACTGTATACCGGTGTGACCGCACTGAGCGCCGAGGAGGGGGTGCTGTTCTTGCCATTTCAAAAGATGTTCCGTCATTTCATATAGACATTAAAACCAAGCTTGAATGCACATGGGCCTGCCTAACTCTCAGTCATAAAAAGATAATGATTGGTGTATGCTATCGCTCGCCTTCATCATCTGCCACCTTCATTGACAATTTACATGATGGCATTAACCTTGTTTCATCTCGGTTTTTTTTATCACCCTTGTTTTTACTCGGTGCCTTTAATTTTCCCAGTCTGTAATGGAACACACAAACACCTGGTATAACACCTTTTTCAACTCAGGCGAAAGAATTTTGCGAACTTTGTTCCGTGTTTTCCCTGTCCCAACTCGTTACCCAGCCGATCAGAATCACTTCCATCACTGCGAGCACGCTTGACTTAGTCTTGACTAATCGTCCAGATCTAGCTTCCCCTATAAGTTTTCTGCTGTTAGCGACCATTCTTTAATAAGTTTTGCAATTAACGGTAGCGCTCCTAAAACAACTAAGGTTAAGAAAGTTATTCGTGATTATAAGAAAGCTAATTTTGAGGCAATTAACATTGCATTGGGCTCATTTCTCGACAGTTATTCGATTAACTTTGTCACGTGTTCTGTCGAGATTAACTGGAGTATTTTTGCAAATCAGGTACGTCTGTTTACAGAAAAATACATTCCTAATCGTACCATCACTTCCAACACACACGCCCCTTGGTATAACTCATACATCAAGCGCCTATCTAACCAAAAGAAACGGCTCTATCGTTCAGCTAAATCATCTTCTAACCAAGCACGTTGGGAATCTTATGAAACTGCTAATCGTACATATATATCTGCCCTAAAGGAAGCTGAAAATCATTACCTAACTCATACACTACAATACATAATAAAAACAGACATTCGCAAGTTCTGGCGCGTCATTAACTCTCCTTGCGATAGCACTATCATTCTAAAAGACACAGAACGCCACATAATCTCAAGTAACGCTTGCGCGATCACTCTTAATGACGCATTTTGCAATAATTTCTCGGTTTCAAGCAAAATTCACCTACCGAACACCAGCGCATGCAACTATCTTATCATAGATCCTGTAACTGTACATTAATCTGGCATTGCTAAACTTATTGATAAACTACCCTTTAACTCAGCTCCAGGTTTTGATGGCATCAACAGCAAATTTTTAAAAAGCACTAGCGTCTTCAGCTCCATCATATTGACCAAAATCTTTCAACAATCCATAGACTCATCTACTATTCCTTCGCATTGGAAAATAGGGAAGGTGGTTCCTCTGCCCGAGTCCAGCAGCAAAAACTTACACTTGAATTACCGCCCAATCTCACTGACCAGAACCAGTTTCAAAATTCTTGTACACGTAATTTTCACCTACCTAGTTAACTTCCTCAACTCCAACTCATTTTTCACCGCAGCTTAACACGGTTTCCGTAAAACGTACTCATGCGAAACGCAACTAATATCATTTACTCATGAACTAAACTGTATTTTAGATCGCGCCTCATCTGCTGGCTGTGTGTTTTTAGATTTTAGTAAAGCATTTGACAAAGTTTCGCATCAACTACTTCTTTTCAATTTAAGTCTTTTGAACCTCGATAATAACATACTGAAATGAATTGAACATTTTCTTTGTAACCGCCATCAGTTTGGTACTGCTAATAATCATGACTCACCTGTAACTGACGTTAGTTCCGGCGTGCCTCAAGGATCAGTTTTAGAACCACTTCTTTTCCTAATCAATATTAACGACTTGCCATCTACATTGACATCTCTTGTTCACTTATTTGCTGACGATTGTGTAATTTACCGTTAAATAATCAGTACTGACGATTCTAATGCTCTTCAATCAGATCTAAACCTTATAAGTGATTGGTATAATACCTGGCGAATGGAACTAAATATTAACAAATGTAAAATTTTACGTGTTCATATAAATTCTACCACCCTTCCATTCTACCATATGAACAATATCCCCTTAGATCCTGTGAATTCATATAAATACTTAGGCGTTCATATAGCTTCAAACCTAACGTGGTCTCTTGATATTGAATACATAACCAGTAGAGCTAACAGCACGCTTGGCTACTTACGTCACAAATTTTCTAGCGCCCCGTCATCTTTGAAATACTACTTTTTCAGTCATTAGTGCGCCCGAAACTAGAATACACCGCAGCAGTGTGGGACCCACACAACGAAAACCTCATCTTCTCTGTGCTATGCGAAAGGCTATAGCTAACATTGTTTACTTGGAATTCATGGCACCTTATTATTTTTGTAAAGTTGCATAAACAGAAAATAATGTCACGTTACTTTGTTTGTTTTTTAATATTATTGCAAAACATTTCCTTGCTACATTGTATGTACTGCTATTTCTAGTCATTTGTTTTATTGCGCTGTGTTATTACGTTCTTGTTCTGTTATTTACTACCCAAGTTTGTACAATTTTCAGTTCACCACTCCCCTCTTGAATGCCCTCGGGCCTTGGGGGTACAATAAGTAAATAATGCACATTGGTGCAAGTGTCAACTCCTAAGCTAGCAGAAATAAGAACCTGCACAGCTGCTGATAGCACACTCCAGTGTGTAGCGTCGTACATCGAGAAAGGCTGGCCCAACAAGATCTCAAAAGTTCCCACAGCAGTGAAGCCGTACTACTCAATCAGAGGTGAATTTTATGTAACCGATGGCTTTTTGTGTTATGGTGAACGACTTGTTGTGCCAACGGCGTGTCAAAAATATGTGCTCTCAAGGCTCCACCTCACCCACCGAGGAATTGTATCTTCTAAGAACGCAGCTCGCCAGAGTGTCTACTGGCCTGGAATAAGCCAGGACATTGAGCAGATGATAACAAACTGCGAGGTCTGCCAGCACCATCAGCGGGCTAACAAACGAAAGCCACTCCTTGACAGAGAACTACCAGCACGACCTTGGGAGAAAGTGGCTGTGGACTTCTTCTACCACAATGGCGTGACATACTAGCTTCTAGTAGATTATTACTTTAAGTACGTCGAGGTCAAGAAAATTCGTACAACATCAGCCTCATCAGTCATCATAGTGCTGAAGGATATCTATGCGCGTTTAGGCATACCCTCAGAGGTCGTGAGTGATCAAGGTCCTTCATTTGATTCAGCCGACTTTAGAAATTTCAACAAGGATCGGGACATCGTTCACAAGCCCACATCACCTCTTTTTCCTCGTGCAAATGGGCAAGTGGAATGAACAATCCAAACCCTTAAGGCATCAATGACAAAAGCACTGTCTGAAGGCAAGGAACTCACAGTGGTGCTATTGAACCACAGAGTAACTTCGATGAATAGCCTTCTTTCTCCGGCAGAGATGCTTATAGGAAGAAGGATAAGAACATTTATTCCAGCTCATCCCAGCACGTTGTTACCGCACTATCCACACTCGGTGCTCCAAAGAAACCTTCAGTCAAGGCCACAGGCACAGCATAAGCATGCAGACCAGCATGCTCGTCAGCTTCCCTCCTTAACCAAGAATACGCCAGTGTGGTTTTGGCAAGGAAAGAAATGGGAGAATGCAGTCGTAACACAGGTAGGTTCAGAGCCACAGAGATACACCGTTACAGCAGCCAATGGTCAAGTGTACATGCGCAACCGACACCATTTGCGAGTGCAGCACTCCCCAAGTGACCCCCAGTCAACACCTGAAGACTACTATCCTCTTCAAACAACAAAAGAAAATGTGCCCCACCACACCTCAAACCCGGGTTCTCTCCCGACCGTCCATTAGACACCCTAATGGTGCCACCGCAACATTTTCCTAAAAAGACACGCTCGGGAAGGCCAGTGAGAATCCCTTCAAGATTCCTTCTGTCAGGAAATTTTCATTTTCTCATTTTTGTTTTGTTCATGTGTGGCGGCGTGTTAGGTAGTCATTAGCGCTCCCCTACGACTTGATTCAACTTGCTCAATAAACGCCACTGCCATCACTAAGCAGGGCAGTTCTCGCTCGCTCAACACGGCGTTCGTTGTCACTCATTTCTGTCGCGCCCCATTCTCATAATCGCGACACACCGATACATAACAGAGCATAGCTACGATGGTTGTGCGACCTTCATTGACGGCATCGGCTGTGCCCATTCAACAACGTAGCCTGCGCCGTACACCACTACGTCGTCGATGAGACGCTGCAATGCTTCGCTAGCTCTAGCTTGTAGATGCCGGAGAATGGCACGCTTATTAAAATTTTGGAACACCCAAACTAATTGTATCGCGCGGAGGAAACTGCAGGTGACGAGCGAAAACACCCACACAAACGTAACATCTCTTTCTGACCAGCAATGAGGTTGGCGACATCGGCGTGCTCATCGGCCATCTTGAAAGTTTGTTGGCCGTCGATTAGGCTGCAACTACAACAAATTCACAATTGCACTCGAAAGCATTCGTTCTGGGCATTTTTGACCCTCGTAGGGTTGTTGATTCGACAAAGTCCCCGTTCAAAGCAGACGATGCACGCACAGGAGCAGTGGCTGCTGCCGCGCGGCTAAGTGCAGAGTCCACAAACTGACGTCACACGTTAGAGTGCACCACTCCAAGATCTCGAGGCCAATAGAGGAGGCACAACGCCTGCCGGCTCCTTTGGAAAGGAAAAAAAGAGGCAAGAAAATAAGTGAGAAGAGGAAAAGAAAAAAAACAAACAAACCAGGAAACAAATAACACTGATGCAAACACAAATAAGTAGTCAGGTGGGAAAACTCCTATTAGGTTAGCAGGGCTCGATGGTCCTGGTCACGCCTAGTAGTAAATCTTCCTGGGAACAGGTGATCGTCAAAGGTCATGAGCCCGAGTCAAATAAGTTCATATTCCTTCCTGAGCACTGCTCGCACCACAATGAATGTGGTATACTCTGAAATTGTGTTACAGTGCCTTCTGTCTTACAGGATCTGCATAATGAACTGTCCAAGCATTCTGGACGATATAATAGTTTGTGCACTTACACAGAACCAACTCTTGAATGATCAAACAGGGCTCTGTCATGGAGAGGCTATCTGCGACCACGAATACCAGGAGGAAACTATCCGCTTTCAGGGTGCGGCTTTAGAAGATGTCAGTGATCAGCAAATGATCGAGAGCCAGTGGAGTAGCCAAGGTGTGGGGGGGAGGTTGTAGGGTTCACCCTTCCCACCGAAACGTTTCGTCCAACTGCCCCCCCCCCTGCCGCTTACTCAACTTATTTTTTGACATGATTTAGAAACTATAGTAACTGCTACTATCACAATATCATTGCTGAGCGCTTTTACATTATATAATGTCTGCATACGGAAAAATATGTCGAGGTGTTTCTCAAGGCTTAAGATTCTGTGAGATTTTGGGCAGGAATCTCGGCCGCGAGTGTTTTAAGTTGGTTCGGCGACGGGATTAATGGACGCTCAAGCGGTGGTGATACCTGTACCCGCCGGAACAGATCTCGCCAGAGTCGACCACTGCGATTATTTACAATAGAGAGAGGTTCGTTTTAATGGAAATAGCCAGACAAAGTTCGATGATCTGATAGGCCACGTTCAAACATATTACAGTGTGACTCTTCGTACATGTACTAAGTTATACTCAAGCCAAAGAATAACATTTCTATTTAACCTTCGCACGTTCTACAGGCATCTAAACGCGCACGCACAGATACGCACACAAGCACACGCGTGTGTCATAATATTCGGTCTATACACCTAACTCGGCTTGTATGCGAGTGTACAATATTAATATACAATTACGGGGATTGCAAACACACGGCAGAGAGAAAAGAGTGCATTTACAATATATACAGGTCAGTGTGACAGCCCAGGGCTGCCAGCATCTCACGCGGCGAGTTCGCTTTTTCTTCATCGATTTGTCTACGACAGCGGAGCCATGCCCATTGCCTCGTAACATCACCCCCGTCCGACGAAGCGCCGTCACGGTGCCACTAAGTAGTAGGAACTGGCAGTATGGTAGCGTTTTAGTCGCGACATATGAACAACATCAGTAGGTGGTTTGGCAGAAGATGAGTGTGGTTGAACGGCAGTGATGAGGTAGTCGACGTCGGTGACCTGGCGGAGAAGTTTGTAGGGCCCTGAGTATCGTGGGAGGAGCTTCTCACACAAGCCTTCACGTCGATACGCCGTCCAAAGTAGGACGAGAGAGTAAGCAGGGTAGTCCACGTCGCGGTACCAGTCATCGCAGCGTACTTTTTGTGAGACCTGAATAGCAGTGAGACTATAGTGTGCGCGATTTGGTGAGCGACGCGGGCTCGAGAAGCAACGTTCTGAGCATACACCGTTGGTTTGGTAGTATCAGAAGGAGTGTGTCGAATGGCGACGCAGGGTTGCGGCCATACAGAAGAAAGAACGGAGAATAGCCGGCGCTGTCATGCCTAGAGGAATTGTATGCAAACGTAACATAGGGGAGCGTTGCGTCGCGGTCACGGTGGTTGGCAGAGACGTATATGGACAACGTGTCTGTAAGAGTTCGGTTGAGGCGCTCCGTGAGACCATTGGTCTGGGGATGGTAGGCAGTAGTAAGGTGATGTTCGGTAGAGCAGCTAAGGAGGTTTTCGTCGGTAACTAAGCAGCAGCCACAATCCAACAAAAGCTGGCGCGGAGCCCAGTGCTGCAGAATGACGTCATTCAGTAGAAAGTCTGCGACGTCTGTAGCGCAGCAACTTGGCAAGGCACGAGTTATAGCGCATCTGGTCGCATAGTCAGTGGCGACAGCGATCCACTTGTTGCCTGACACGGACGTCGGAAAAGGTCCGAGCAAGTCGAGGCCGACGCAAAAGAATGGTTCCGGGGGAATGTCGATAGGTTGGAGCAGGCCAGCCGTACGAAGAGCAAGACGTTTGCGACGCTCGCCGCGCTCGCAAGCACCGACATAGTGACGCACAAATTTATACAGGCTTGGCCGAAAGAGCCGTTGCCGCACGCGGTGATAAGTGCGTGAAAAAAATGGCAGCATATCCACCGAGTGAATGATGGGAAGTGGGGCGAAGCATCCGTTCGTCTATTCGTTCTTGCTTACGTTCGCCGATACGTGCGTCTGTGTGGTCGCCCGTGCGTCCATCCGCCCGTCCGAGCGTGCGTCTGTTCGTGCGTCCCAAGTCCATCTGTGCGCCTGTCCCTGTGTTCGTCCATGCATCCGCTCCTGCGTCCGGCCATGTGTGCACCCGTCCGTGCAGCCATCCGTGCGTCCGTACATGCATCTGTCTGTGTGTTCGTTCGTCCACCTATTCAACACTCCAAGTACCACCATCTCGCATCTTTTCATCATATATTTCTCATATAGAAGCAGCATCATTCAGCGGACATTCCAAGGACTGAACGAGAGGAGGCACACGCACACTTTCTTACGGCTCACGCTTCGTGTCTACTTCCCATTTTTAACCTCCTCGAGTTCATGGTATATACTAGCTAGTTCACTGTATTCATGGCACTGCGGCCCAACGCTCGTTAAACCTTTCTAAAACCAAGGAAGTTACGCCCAGCGAGTATAACGTAGTGCTTCTTTCTTGTAAAATAGTGCTCAATGTACATGCCAATGGCTGCTAAGGGGGAATGAGAGAAAGGAGAATTCGGCTTTTAGTTAATGCGCACGCTGCGAATCTTTTATTGTTTAACAATGCACAGAAGAAATCTCCCACCGGCACCACTTTGGAGGCCATAATGTAAGACTCGTTACACACTACTACTACTACGACTACAATGGACGAACGGGTGCCGCTATAAAGAGCTTCGCCCATAAAACCCAGGTGTCCTGCCGTCGGAGCGTCATGCAGATGTTGAAGAATGGCGGCACGCAGGTGTCGGGGAATAACTAACAAACATTCCGGGCCATCAGGCTTCATGTTGCGGCGAAACAGACTTTCGTTGCGGAGGATATATTGACGGAGCAAAGTGTCGGAATGTCCTGAAGATACTCGCTCAATGACCGCCTTGACAGTTGCTTTCCGGCGCTGTTCTTTGCCGATGTCGCGCAAATCAGATATGGCGAGCACAAAAGAATCGCTCTTATGGACAGCGAGGCTAGCAGGGTCCACCGGAAACCACGAGAGACAATCGGCAATTCGGTGCAACCTGCGAGACTTATAAATTACGTCGAAGAGAGAGAAAGAGTGAGAAACAACTTTATTTATCCTATATTAAAGAGAAGGGGTTGCGAGAAGGCGAGAGATCCTACTCGCGGTAGGCCTCTTCTACTTCCTCAGCCCATCTCAGGATAGCCTCCTGTAGGTCGGGGTTGTAGCTTCGCATGGTAGCCTCCCACAGCTCCTGACTACTTATTTGTTTACGAAGGCTCGGGGGAGGGGAGTGATTTCGACATTGCCACATGATGTGGTTAAGGTCCACTTTCCTTACCGGAAAAAATTTACAGTCAGAACTAGGGTATATTCCGGGATAAATTTTGTGGCGTAAGATAGGAGAGGGAAAAGTTAGGGTTTGTAGTTTACGCTAGAGGGCCTCACGCCTGCGGGAGAACTGACGCTGTAAAGGTGGTAGGGTTCGGCGACCGATGCGGTAGTGCCCACAAATGTCGTTGTATATAAGTAATCTTTCTTCAGATGTACATGCAAGTTTTATTCCGGAAGACGTAGAGCCCAGCGACCAGTTGGGTCCTTGAGCGACGGCAACCAACACAGAGCGTGGTGGTCCGTAATAAATGAAAACTCCCGGCCATACAAGTAGGGGCTAAATTTTGCTACAGCCCAGACCAAGGCAAGACACTCGTGCTCCGTTATCGAATAGTTTCGCTCAGATGTGGAGAGAAGGCGGCTGGCATACGCAATGACCCGCGCCTGGCCTCCTCGGTGTTGAGCGAGGACGGCGCCGATGCCGTGATCACTGGCGTCTGTGCGAAGTTCAGTTGTCGCGGACAGGTCGAAGTCAGCCAGTATTGGCGGTGAAGTGAGCAGGTTGATCAGCGTGGAAAACGCAGCTGCTTGGTCTTGGTACCACGAGAAATGCGTGCTCTTTTTGAGATCAGTTAGTGGTCGTGCGATTGTAGCGAAATTGCGTATAAAACGTCGGATGTACGAGCATAAGCCCACAAAACAACGAACATCTTTAGTAGAGAAAGCAGAGGAAAGTTCTTGACAACACTCTTTCACATAACGTGGGAGTGTGCAGAGCACCACGAAGAACACGACTTCAAGGGCACAGGGAGGATTGGGAGGCGCTGCTGTCTAGACCAGCCCTGGTGGATCAGCTGCGACTGATCCACAGTGCTGAACGGATGGCTCGCGCCAGTGGAGCCTTGGAATAGGGGCACCTCCCTGCTGGACAGACTTCGCTCTTCACCCTGTATGAGTGGTGTTATTTAGTGTCCGTATTGTTCACTTCTTTCGGCCTCTGTTCCCGTTTGTGCAGCCTGTCCGCATTGCGTGTGACGATGCACGGAGGAATGTAATTCGGGCTCATTTTATTTTTTTCTGAGAGCCCACCTAGTGTTTGTGCCTTCCCACCTACTCCCTGTATATAGATTTATTAAAGTTTTCTTCCTCTCTCTTAGCGAGGGGGCGCCGATTCATGCAGTCGTGTAAATATCGGCTCCTGCTTGTTCACCTTTTTTTCTGTAAAAGTTAGCTGTGTGTTTGATGGCTTTTGCTCCTGTCGACGCCTGAAGTCTTGAGGACCACGTGGAAACAATTTTTTCACGGTGGGTGGATCGTTTACAGAGTTTTGAAGGACTTTCTTGCTCGACCACGCCGTGGGTTGCTAGGCCTAAGTTAGGCGTAGCTACGTCTAACGCTAGGCTTAGTGCGTTTGAGCTATCAAGATGGCTATGCAAGGCACTGTGCAAGGAAAGGACATTTCTCCCGAAGAATTCCAGTGTTCTGGGTGGACAACGGCGCTTTCTAAGCGTAAGTCAACTAAAGCACCCGTGGTAGGTGCTCAAGTTCAAGGCTCACCATACGGCAAGAACGCTGGCACCCAATCTCCCGCCAGTGTGAAGAAACGCCTTGCCAACGCATCGAGGCTGCCTCATCCACCAAAGGAGCATTTTCAAATGATTGTTAGGCCTCGGGGAGGCCTGAACGTTTAGAATACCAGTAACGTCCGGATTTCTCAAGCCCTCACGATAGTGGCACGTCTCTCCGCTGCGGATATCACAGAAGACATCATTTTTCCTAACGCTATGCAGAACATTGTTGTGATTATTACGCCATCGCAAGCCAACGCCAGGGCCTATGCAAATATACAGGCCATCACCGTTAATAACGCAGGATACGAGGTTAGCTCTTACATTGCTACACCCGACAACACATGCAAGGGCATCATCAGAAACATCGATATGGAAATTGACGACGAAGAGCTCAGAAGACTTCTTATTCAGCCGACGAATTCCACTGTTCTCGAAGGGCGGCGAATCAAGAGTTCTACCACAGTCGTCATCCTCTTTGAAGGACTTCGAGTCCCAAATTACATCATGTGTGGTCCCAGCATAGTCAGGTGCACCCTCTACAGACGGCAGACGAATGTCTGCTATACCTGTGCTAGACTCGGCCACAGAGCCGACGTGTGCCCCACTCCAGGAAACGGTATCTTTCGAGGTTGCGGAATAACCTCCCCTGGCGACCAGCACGTTTGCTCACCGAAGTGCTTCTCCGTGGAGGGCCTCATCCAACAGCCAACAGAACCTGCACACAAAGGTTCGAGATACCTTACATCGTCAGACAGCGCAGGGGAGACGCGACTTTGACAAGGACTTCCCACCGATAAATGAGCTGTCCGAACAGGCCAACAAGTCCAGGTCCCAGTCCAGGAGCTCGAGGGGGCGCTCCCGATACAGAAGCGGTCCCAGATCCACAAGCCGTTCCCAGTCCCGGAGCTAATCCCGATCATGGGGCCCGGCCATCAGCATTCAGGTGCCTGCTTTCACAGCGACCGATTGGGCTGACCGCGTAAAAGGATCCCAGAAACAGGTAACGGGGGACATACTGCCAGAGCAGAACAATGATAGAATTATTCAGCTGGAAAGGGAAAACGCTGCACTAAAGGAGGCGATCGCGCGAATTAGAGTCGAGATAGTCGCACTTAAGAATGCTAATAACGCTAAGAGTGAGGCTCCACAACATCCTCAGGTCACTAGACTCGAAACGCCTATGGAAACGCCCGTAGAAAAACCCGCGGAGACGCCCGTAGAAACACCAATGAAATTGCAGTCAAAAAAATACATCCAACCAAAAAGAGGGCTTTGACGAGGCGCGTTTGATGAGGAGCTGCATAGTTTTAAAACAGAGATCAGAGACTTGTTTCAGTAGCTTAGCCAAACAGTCGCACAGGTTCATGTTAAGGTCGATACCTTGGCGGACAAGTTCAGCGCACAGGGTGCCAAGGTCAATACGTTGGACGCTAACTTCTGTGCGTTGGAGGCTAAAGTCAATGCGCTCGAACGCAGGCACATATCTTTCGACCCTAACCATGGCGCGTCCACCTAAAGAGCTCAGGATTTGGCAGTGGAACTGCTGGGGGTTTACCCGCAAGAAAGCAGTTCTTCAGCAGTTCATTCGTTCTCACTCTGAAAAGCCGCACGTCATTTTGCTTCAGGAGACGCTTTCGGATTCTGTCATTCTGCCGGGTTACACATCTCACGCTCTTTATAAAGACGGACGAAGGGGTATTTGCACGCTCGTATCTAAGGGATACACCTATATCTCACATGATCTTTTTATGAACAGTAGTAAAGTGGACCACTCATTGGTCGAAATTATCCCTGGGGGTCATTTCAAAAGTAGCGTTTTCATCCTGCATATTTATAGTTCGCCAAATGACTCGAGACAAAGGTTTGCGGCGCTCTTGAGTAGGGCTGCCGCCAGGGCCGGTAGCTCCCCGCTTGTGGTGGCGGGTGATTTCAGCGCTCCTCATCAGGCTTGGGGTTATCTGCAGTCATCCCGTAAAGGCGAGAATTTGTGGCAAGCAGCGGCAAACTTGAACCACATCCTGGCCACGGACCCAGCCTTTCCGACCACGATGGGTAACTCCTGCACGAGGGACACCACGCTGGATCTTACCTTTGTGAAATACGTTGAATCTGCTACTTGGCACAACTTGCACATGGATCTGGGCAGTGACCATAATGTCTTAGCTACCCATATCAGGGTAAAGGGCAAACCCGTAAGAGAGTTTAGTTTCACAGATTGAGATTACTTCCGGCATAGTAGAAAAGAACGCGCGCAAGCTGAAGACTCAACCCCCAGCCTGGATGAATGGGCTAAACAGCCCAAGGGAGACGTTGGTGAGGCGAGAAAAAAGATACACACGGATTTTGAAACGGATAGGATGGACAGCCGCCTTGCGCACCTCCTAGAGGCTAAGAAATCATTACTCAATAGGTGGATGGGGCAGAGGCTCAATCGTCGGCTCCGCAAGAAAATGGCAGAACTTAACCAAACCATCGAGGACCACTGCCAGACCCCCTCTAAGCAGCAGTGGGATGAGGTGTGGAATTCTGTTGATGGCCAAATAAGAATAGGAGGAAAATGAAATTTGCACCTTTTGCACGAGTCGAATTCCAAGATTAATCAAAGGCAAGCCATTGATAAACTCATACATGCCGCCAGACAGTCTAGTTCTGAAGACGCTATACTGGATGATTTGGCTCACAGATATTTACCCATTGGTTTCTCGAGCTGTCCAGACTATTCGTCTTACACTGGACCCCCTTGCACTGAGCTCGGAGAGCCCTTTACCACCAGCGACGTTTGGGAAGTTCTTTAAAATCTTAATGGACGATCAGCTCCGGGGACGGATGGCATCTCGAAGAAGGCCCTGAGGAACCTGGGAGACGAATCCATCAATTTCCTTACCGACGAGATCAATCGCATATGGAGAGAAGGTTCTGTCTTAGACTCTTGGAAAATGGCATCGGTTGTCTTCATTCCCAAGCTGGGGCTACCTCAAGGTTTAGGCAATCTTAGGCCCATATCGCTAACGTCCTGTGTTGGCAATGTGGCAGAGCACGTCATTTACAACCATGTCTCTAAGTATATTGTGGTAAGAGTGCTTCTCACAACCAAAACCGAAACTGGAAGTGAAACCGACAGCGGAAAATAACCGACGAAGACGAAAGTGTGCACGGGGTCAGACGAACGTGAGCGCGTGAGCTTCGGAACAGCGACGGGTGGAGGAAGAATGCGGCCAGCTAGCAAGAGCGCTAGGCGTTGGGCCTCAGGGGACCGAACCAACGAGCGGGTGTCACCAACCCAACCGGGACGAGCATGGCATGTTCCTGAGGCGAGGGGCGGTTCCGGGCCGGGCCTGACATGCTGTTTCAGTGGCGGACGAGCGTGCGGGCCAGGGCAAGCGGCTGATCCTGTCCAGACTTGGGTCCGGCACAACCAGTCACCGAGATCGTGGCCACGGTGCCACGTCGGAGCCGGTACGGCACAACCGCCAATTGAAGGTGCGACCTCGGTGTTGCGTCGGCCGCAGCGTGGGGCCGCCTGGTCCAGCACGAGCAGCTGATGGTCTGCTCGTGAGCTCCCGTGCACTTGGCAACCTTCCCGTGGCGAGGTTGTGTCGTCGACGCCATCGTCTTCAGCGGGAGCGTGAGTGGCACCCGACGGAATTAGACTTCCGAGTAGTGAGGACGCGTGGGTTACTCGCGGGCGCGTAGACATAAGGACTGTATGACTGCATTATGGAGCCAGTGTGTTGTACAAATAGCCACAGTGTTGTGATCGTTTTGTGTGTGAAGTCAATAAATGTTTCTCTTGTCCTTGTCTAGGGTTTCTGCGTCTGAGGGCCCAAGAACCACCACAATTGGCGAGCCTGCCAGGATGGCTTATTAAAATCTAAAGCCATTACTCAGACGCAGCCTTTGTCATGGACAGGGAGAAATTTATTGCACTTGGCCGACAGCTAGGGTTGGAGAACGAGGAGCTCAGAGAGTGGGTTGAGCGAGAGTGCGTTGAAGCTCGAGATGAGCGTGCTAGGGAGCGCGAGATCGCGAAAGAAAACGCTGAGAGGCAGCAGAAGCTGTTAGAGCAGCAGCAGAAGGTGCAGGAACAAGAGCTGAAGATCCTCGAACTGAAGCTTCGATGGCCGAGTAAATGCCATCAAAATTAATGTTGTCGTGGTGTTTGGTGAGATATTTTCTTTGCGTGGTTTCGCATTTACCAAGCATCTTGTCGTGGTAAGAGTGGTGCTGTGAAATCATACTTCAATAGTATGCAAAAAATTATTTTGCTCTTTAGTGTCCCTTCAACACCAAAAGAAAAAACTAACAAGAATGATGTAATGTAGCTGACAAGCTCATTCACTTGGCCCAAAGTGTAATGAAAGTCAGTGTAGTTGTAATGTTAGGTGTATCACGTCTCAATGTGTTTAATCCTAGGAGGATAGGAAGCGGGACACAGAGGACAATTTATTGCAGCAAACACACATTACATGTGCATGTACAAGAGCCCGTGCACTGCTTTTCTCAAACAAGCAAATATATATATATATATATATATATATATATATATATATATATATATATATATATATATATATATATATATATATATATATATATAAGCTGCCCAGAATCGATGACGCCCTTGATTGTCTGCAAGGCGCAGAGTCTTTTCTTCTTTAGATCTTCGATCCGGCTACTGGCAGGTCCCTATGAATGAAGCCGACCGCTCCAAAGACTGCGTTTGTAACGCCTGACGGATTGTACGAGTTTAACGTCATGCTATTCGGTCTCTGTAATGCGCCTGCCACCTTCGAGTGTCCCATGGACAACATCCTAAGAGGCTTTAAGTGGAACACATGCCTGTGGTATTTGGATGACGTCGTCGTTTTTTCGAAGGACTTCAACTCCCACCTCAGCCGTCTAGCAAGCGTCCTGACTTGTCTTTCGAACGCTGGACTGCAGCTGAATTTGAAGAAATGCCACTTCGCTGCCCGCCAGCTTACCATCTTAGGGCATGTTGTTAGCAAGCATGGTGTCCGTCCTGATCCAGCCAAGTTTCGCGCTGTCGCCGACTTTCCTAGGCTGGCTACACTAAAAGAACTCCGCAGCTTCATCGGACTCTGCTCATAATTTCGCCGTTTCGTGCGCAATTTCGCCACCATAATCACACCCCTGACGCAGCTACTTGCCGACAACCACGACCTCTCGGCATGGTCTCCAGCATGCGACGAATCATTCGCGTCTTTACGCCATCTTCTGACATCATCACCTATCTTACGCCACTTTGATCCAGACGCTCCAACCGAAATTCATACGGACGGTAGTGGAGTTGGCCTCGGTGCTATTCTTGCTCAGCGTAAATCTGGCTTCGATGAGTATGTTGTGTCCTACGCTAGTCACATCCTCACTAAAACGGAAAAGAACTATTCAGTCACCAAGAAAGAATGCCTTGCCATTTGTTGGGCAATCACAAAATTCCGGCCTTACGTATACGGCTGCCCATTTGACGTCGTGACTGATCATCACGCATTGTGTTGGTTGTCGTCATTAAAAGACCCATCTGGTCGCCTAGCTCGCTGGGCACTACGTCTCCAAGATTACGATATTCGTGTAATTTATCGGTCAGGCCGCAAGCATTCGGACGCCGACGCTCTTTCTCGCTCGCCACTTCCCCACGATTATGTTGCAGCGTCTGTTTCCAGCTGCGAATGTTCTTCGCTTGAACAGGCCGACATGTCCGCTGAGCAACGCCAGGATCCATGGATAGCGTCTCTCTTAGAGTACCTGTCTCAGACGTCTCCACGTACCGACAACCGTTTACTTCGACGAACTGCTTGCCATTTTACCATCCGTGACGGTCTTCTGTACCGGCGAAACTACCTATCTGATGGCCTCAAATGGTCGCTGGTAATACCTCGCCACCTACGTTCTGGCGTCTATGCCTCCTTCCACGCGGATCCGCAGTGCGCCCACGCAGGTGTAGTGAAGACGTATGCTCGCCTACGAATTCGATATTACTGGCGCGGAATGTACCGCTTTCTTAGGCAGTACATTCGTTCATGTTCCTTGTGCCAACGTCGGAAGAGCTCCCCTCGCACATCTACAGGGCCACTCCAGCCACTGCCTTGTCCCTCTCGGCCTTTCAGCCGCATCGGAATCGACTTGTACGGTCCCCTACCATACACACAAAATGGAGACCGCTGGGTCATCGTCGCCGTAGACCACCTTACGCGCTACGCCGAAACTTCGGCGCTTCCCGAGGCCACTGCGCGGGACGCCGGCCTGTTCATTCTGCACCTCGTCCTTCGGCATGGTGCACCCCGCGAGCTTCTCAGTGACCGTGGGCGTTCTTTCTTGTCGGAAGCTGTAGAAGCCCTCCTACGCGAATGCAACATCGTGCACCGAACAACGACCGCATACCACCCCCAAACCAATGGGATGACCGAACGATTTAATCGCACGCTGGGTGACATGCTCTCAATGTATGTTTCTGATGACCATACGAGCTGGGACCGCATACTGCCATTCGTTGCTTACGCTTACAATAGCGCAATTCAATCGACAACTGGATTCTCCCCAATCTTCCTTCTTTATGGTCGGGAACCTTCATCGTTCTTGGACACTATCCTTCTGTATCGCCCACACCCTTCAGAAACGACAACTTTGGCCGAAGCCGCCACATATGCCGAAGAATGTCGGCAGCTAGCAAGTTCGCTAACAACGCGCGATCAGGCTCGCCAGAAGCACTCGCATGACCGACGCTCATCCCCTTCGTCATACGCGCCTGGGGCAATCGTGTGGCTCCGCGTGCCATCGTCTGCCCCAGGCCTTTGCTCAAAGTTCATACCCAAGTATGACGGTCCGTACCGGATCCTGCGCCAGGCTTCACCAGTCAACTACATAGTTGAACTTATTCAGCCACCTACAGATCAACGGCGCCGCGGGCGCGAGACTGTGCACGTCGAGCGTCTAAAACCTCACTACGACCCACCAGTCCTGTCTGTGCAATAGGTCGCCAGGATGGCTCCTTTCGCACCGGGGAGTCAATGTAGTGACAAATACGGGCTCTAAAGACGACGAAGAAGACGTTTGTTGTGGTGGAGGCTCGTGCTGCTGCAGCTGCTGCTGAAACCGCTGGTTGCTGTCTCGGTGCTGTTAGGCCCAATAAACGGCTGCTCTACCCCGACATGCGTCTAGCAGTATTCTTACAATGTGTATATATATATATATATATATATATATATATATATATATATATATATATATATATATATATATATATATATATATATATATATATATATATATATATATATATATATATATATATATATATATATATATATATGTGTGTGTGTGTGTGTGTGTGTGTGTGCGTGTGTGTGCGTGTGTGTGTGTGTGTGCAGTCTCACAAGTCTTCAGCGCTGTGGTACCTTGTCTGTGAGGCGACGTTCATACGCCCGAGCAGAGCACTATGAAAATGTCTCTAAACAATTTCACTGTTGTGTGCTCTGTTAAAAATGGTTCACAGTCAAGATAGCTGGGTCATTAGCCACTCATTGCAACAGAAAAAATGACACGTCCAGTTTTTGTGTCGGTACTCTCTTACCATTATTTACTAACTGAATTGGAACAACAAAACAACGGCTAACAAGGCACATCACCTTTTGAAAGCATCTATTGGTAAACAAAAGAATGAATTATGGCCGTTGAATAAGCGCTGATAAAAACAGAAGCAGGCATGCTTTCTTCAGCTGTAGGCTGATGGTGATGTAGCCACTCGCTGCTGAGCGCAGGCCGTGTGCTCAAGCTCAAGATCGTCTTCCCTCGACGTTGGAAGACGATCTGGAAGGGGGCCCTTGCTTGGTCTCGGGCACTAATTCAATATAGAAGTGCCTTTAAGAAAAATGCACACCTATGTTTCTAATAAAATAATGCAATGAATGCACATGCATTAACTCTTTTACAGAACCGAGGAGAATCCTTGCGTGAAAGTTCAGGTGTTATGACAAGGCGGAAAAGATGTTCTACAGATGTTCAGACAATTTGTGACAACTCAGAATGCAGCCTCGCGGCATCGCTCTGTATAGGTGTTTAAAAAATCTTGCGCATATATAAGGACTCTCAGAAATTTGGTTCGAAAGAACTGCTGCTGCAGAATTCCGTAGGGGAAAACTAGTTGAAAAATAATTGTGGGAGGGGAGGGGGCGCTTTCTCGGTCGTTGGCCCATATTCGAGACCTCCTGTAAAGTAAAAAAGGGTGCTCGCTCTGTATTTTACTGTGCCCACTCGCGATCGAAGTTGGAATGGAGGCACTAGCATGTGCTATTTTCATAGCATTACCAGGGCTGTACAAGAGGTCCGTTGAATGTGACTACCCGTGCAACCAAGGAATGATTGCCATCAATTCAGCTGCTCTATCGGCGAGTGTTCTCTCAACACTATTTTAACTGTGCGATACTTTACAGTAAAAATGAACACATATTTTTATATTTTTGTGTTTTAATCAATTTTGCTTAAATATCTGCAGTCTGACCAAAGTGGACACTTATTACAGTTTCTTGTGAGAGTTTGTGTTTTGAATTGCAGCCCGAGTCATGCAATGAAGTTCATGCATGCACAGCTTACTCACCGCCACCTTTATTTGGGAGTGGAAAGAAAGGCTGCTGCTTGAATTGTGCAGGAAAATAAAGGAGGAGGTGGGGCAATTTGCCATGTCTGTTACAGGTAGGTGTACTTGCTGCCCAGGACATCAAAGGAGGATAAGTGACAATGGTGGAAATGAATCTGCACTTCAGCCAAGTGCACAACGAGCTAAGTCAGGAACATTATTGAAACGAACCACAAGATAAGCATTTTAAAAACTGCTAATAAAGCATTGTCGTGGCTTCATCTTCCAACATGTGGTAATTTTTATGATTCTTTTATTTTCCTGCAATAAAGACCGACCTCAAACTGAGCGTTCTGTTGTTATTACTAGCACATATGTTTGCAGGTGCTTACTTTGTTGCAATCTTGAATTCGATATTTAGTAAAAGTGCACAGGGGTATTAATGTTTATCTGCCCCCTCATTTGGTTTTAAGATGTACTTTTTTCTAGATTCGCACTTGTCTCTAATTGCAGAGAATTCATATTTACCCTTGAGGCGTGTAGTAAATAACAAGTTACTTTTTCAAGCAAGGCTAACTTAGCATTTTTGAAGATATGTTGGGTTTAACGTCCCAAAACCACCATAAGATTATGAAAGATGCCTAACTTTACATTTGTCAGCAACTTTTATTAAACGTTTCTATTTGTCCTGAACAATATTTCTTTGACAGTATAGCTACATGACTGCTGCATAATTATATGGAAATATTTTGCCTAATGAAGATGAAGAAATTTTGTTGATTTGCAAAAGGTGAGTGAATGTGCCAACTTGAACACATAACCAACTGCTTCAAACATCCTCCCATGCAGTAGATGTTCCCAGGTGAACTTGTCTTCTGGTTTGAACGAATTAGAAAAAGAAAAGGTCATGGCAATAGGGAAGGCCTTCAAAAAGCACACTGCTAAATAATGCGATAAATTCTGTTATAAACCACACATTCACACGAAAAAAAAAACTGGTAGCAGAATTTTGCAAGCACTGTACATCTACGCTGGTTTAGAGAAGAATTAATAAAATTATGTTCGTCGGTTTCATGTTGCAAAACTAAAATCTGCTTATGAGATGCGCTGTTTTAAGTGAAACCTTAATTATTTTGACCTCATAATCTCTCTGAGTGCATGAAACTAGGGAGGGCACCAGTACATATTACAACTATTATAATGTGACTCCTGAGGTTCGGAATCAATCCTGTGATCTCGTGCAGAATTTCACGCAGTGGCGGATCCAGAAGGGGGCGCTAGAGGCGACCCCCCCCCAAAGCCTGTCAGTACCCCCTCCCCCTCTCTTCAGTGCTTGCCGTCCACCTCTTATCACCAATTAGGATAAATGAGTTGGATTAGTTTGCGCACCTTAATAGTATTTGCGCTATGATAGAGTTCTTGATCTAGTAAAAAAACAAAAGTAATGATCCACTCCTGTCTCTGGTGTTAATTTAAGCAACCCCTTTCCCCCTAAAATGATTGGCTCGATCCACCCCTGACTGCACGGCACCATTTTTCTTTACCTTAGGGTCAGAATAGAGATAACAACTTTCTTTCTTTTAAAACACTACTTCATATTTAAATAAATACAGCCGTATTTACACTGATGATTTTTAAAGCTACATGTGTAAACAAAAAGAAAACTCTCAAGCATTTCCCCTAGGGTGAACATGGTTAAGTGCGAATGCACGGGGTGATGCTATGAGGGAGAGTTAAGTTAAAATTCGTTGGCATTCGCCAGTGAGTTAACGTTAACTCCCCCGTATGATCACATTGCGATTCCCGGGAACCATTAGACCCTCTCGGGAAATCATGGTGAGTTTACGCGTATATGCGAGAGTGAATTCGCACTATAATAATGTTTATTTCCGCGGCCCGCTTCGCCTGCTTGCGCTCGGGATCACAGGCCCTTCGCCGCGCTGCCTTGTCTTCAACCGGCGCGACATCTTCAACGACGCGTGCAATGCTCGCATTTGATTGCCTTGTACTCGTTGTTGGAGGTATCGCAGTTGAGGTTGATGCCTGCGATGGATCCATACCTATGACGACTTGCCGATCTCGAGCAAGTCGTGGCTGTGCGGCCGCGCGCAGCCATGGAGCGGAGGGCAGAGCGCGCAATCACGTGGTGTGTGACTTCGCTCCACCATTGCTACAGACGCTCCTCTCCGCTACTCGCGCCGTTGCTAAGGGAAAGGAGGAGGCGCACCGTAGACGACGGACTCAGGGTTTCTTATAAAGTGCATTCGCAGTTAAAAAGCATGTATATGCGACTGATGGTACAGTGTCCTGTACAAACAAACAGTATTGCTCATATGCTCTACAGCAGAATGTTGAATAACGTCAATGCCTTAAACAATAACTTCAGAAGAAACCTCTTCGTGGTGAATGGGAGATGTGACATATCAATCTCTTTTGGCATGTTGCATTAAACACTATGCTAATTCGTAGTGAAATATGACAAAGACAGGCAATATTCATACGACTTCCAAGTTGTTGAACTGTCTATAATGAAATGCACAGGCAAAAAGAAGAGGATAAATATTGTGCTCCTAATGTACATGCAACAAAGTAGAACTTGAATACTAATTATTTAAATTCAATTAGTTCTATGACTATGGAGATCCATAGCAATGATTTTACTGAATAACGTTACCCTCTTCATGAGATGCAGTAAAATACTACATTTGATATATACAAGTTTTCTCTTCACTAAGATAAGGCATTTGTTATTAGATCATTTCTGATGTGTTTGACAATCTGTGAAAGTGCATGACAATTGAAACAGCACCTGTTTATTCAGAGAAAAAATATTTATTCATTACAGTAAAGTTCAGTATAAAGAAAATCCGAATAACTTGTGAGAATATTGACTTCAGAAGTATTTGAATTTCTAGGCATTTAATGTTCAGGTATTAGCAGTTTGTTATAAACGAATATGAAAGAAGCTTTATAAAGAGTAAAAATAGAGCTTAGTATAACCTTGTTTGGAGGCCCACAAAAAACCTTAAGAACCAGACAAACTGTTGACTTTCCTTGATGTTAGCGAAGGGGGTTAAAACTCTATTGCCAAAGACTAGCAAAGGCTTTTTTAATCACAATTAAGAGAAGCCTTGCCTTGGTTTTTGTACTAAGAAAGCATTTTCTTTTTGACCACCAAAGCCTCCTCAGAGGGTGTTAATGGCATTTAGAGATTATAAGTACTTTTACCTCCTCAATTATTTCTAACCAGACAAAGTTCCTAGTTGAAATGTATGGCTGCAAGAAGTAAATCAAATTCTTTTATTACGCTTTTATTGGTCAGCAACGTAGGTTACTTCTGCTCTACTGTGCATGAGCCTGCAAGCACAGAAACTTATGCAAGTACAAAAGATCTGTACATGGCGACAGACTCCCAATAGGGCTGCGATCAAGTGCTCCCAGCTTTTATTTAACTGCAAATAACTTCCTTAAAGTACCGCAGCTGTTGTTTCGTACCTATTGACCACATATTTTAGACAAATAATATTACGCTGTGCTATATTTAGTACGCATGGAGTACCAATTGGGTGCTTTTTAAAAACTAATGAACCAGCTGTTGTCGATCTTCTAAGCATGTTTTTAGAACCAAAAGTTTACACAGACAAATGTTGCCACAATACTTACTATGTATAAATAATGCCAAGAAGTGGTCTTTAAGTTGCAGTTGAAAATTGCAATATGGTAGTGCATGCCCAAAGTGTCAAGGCCCTCCACCGCCCTGGTCCTTTTATTATTGTATGAGATGGGATCGTTTAATAAATAATTTGCATTATGAAGTGGTAAAAAGCAACAAGATCATAACTGATATTTCTTGCCCAAAATAAATTACTGCTAGATCATCAAAAGAAGATGCACCGACCGAAATACGACGCACTTAACTGCCCTGTAGAATGTACCATAATGTTAACTTTATTGCGTGCCGTAAACATATGAAACAACACCTTCACATACAATCAACACCTATACATAACCTTCATAGAGTACGAGAAGGTGTTTGAATCGGTCAAGACCTAAGCAGTAATGCAGGCACTACTGAATCAGGGCATCGAAGAACACTACATAAATATACTTGAAGAAATATACAGTGGATGCACAGCCACCATAAAGCAAGCGACAGAATTCCAATAAAGAAGGGTGTATGGCAGGGAGATGCAATATCAGCAATGCTATTCATCTCGTATTTACAGGAGGTTTTCAGGACCCTAGCTTGGAAAGAGTTAGGAATGAGAGTTAATGGAAAGTATTTTAGTACCCTGCGATTCGCTGATGGCATTGCCTCGATGAGTAACTCAGGAGATTAATCACAGCTCACCATTACAGAACTGAACACGGAGAGCAGGAAAGTGCGTCTGAAAACGAATGTGCACAAAACTATAGTAATGTGCTACAGTCTCGGCAGAAAACAGCACTTTGCGATAGGTGGAGAGACGCTGGAAGTTGTAAAGAAATATGTCTACCTTATTCTTGACAATCTCGCTTCATCTCACTGTGGCTCACGTATCTACAATTACGTCACGTCTTTTCTTTCTGACCGCACGGCCACTATTGGGATTCGAGATTTCTGTTCGAATGTCATTTGTCTCGCAGGCAAAGGAACACCACAGGGCTCGTTTCTCTCGCCCACGTTGTTCAACGTGGCTATGGCTAAACTGCCTTCCCTATTACGACAGGTTCCCAACATCCAGCATGCCATCTATGCAGATGACATTGCAATTTGGACAACCAAAGTATCAGACGGAACCATTCAGGACACCCTACAGGAAGCTGTGTCTGTGGTACAAGACTATGCTGCTGCCGGCAGCCTTATGTGCTCAGTGGATAAGTCGGAGTTGTTATTGGTATACAAGCGGCGCCGCAAAACCGCTGATTCTCCTGACATTTCGCTGTTTCTTGATGGCCATCCTATCTCTCTGGTATCACTAATTCGTATTTTAGGCCTCTACCTTCACTCCGACGGCAAGGCTTCGCACACTACACACCTTCTGGCTCAGCAGATAACTCAAATTACACACACGATCCAACGCATCACCAATCGCAGGAGAGGCCTCTGAGAGAAGGATGTCCTCTGCTTAGTACAAGCACTCATCAGCAGGCTTTGTGACTGGGGACGAGCCGAAGCAGCGGCAGACGGAAGACAGCGGGCCGAAGCGTCGGACGCAGGCGATCCAGGTTCCGGCCAGGGAACGCGGCCGTCCACGCTGCTGCCGTCCAACCACCAGCTGGGGCGGCATTGCCAGCACGAGTACTGCATCTCGGGGCGCGGCCTGGCCTGCTGTTCCCTTCCTTGCCGAGGGCATCGCGGATCTCGGCGAGGCATCTCCACGGTCAGCCGTTCAGCACAGCGATGAACGTGGCCTGGCTAATGGTCATGGTTGCGCCGAGCATCGCGTCTCGGCACACGCTCTTCGCTGGACGGGCTGGCCATTCCCCGCATGGAGCATCGCGTCTCCGATGCGGGCGGACTGCTCAGTAGTCGCACCCATGCCATCAAGCGCCGGTGTCACCAGAGTGTCGCACATCGGCCAGGGACGAGCGAGACGTTCTGCCGGGCGAGACGTGGGCGTGTGCACGGAGGACCACGAAGGCAGATGAAGGGGTGCGCCGCTCGAGAGTACGAGTTCCTGGCAGCGTTCCTGAGCCGGACGTGGAACCCGTACGTGTCGGCCAGGTCAAGCTCCCATGTGCCTGTTCGGGGTCGAGTCCATCGGCCTGTACAAGGTCCAAGGCCGAGACCTGCTGAACGGCTCCTGTCTGGGTGCAGTGGCCGGGAGCAGGTTCGTGGGCGAGGCCTACCGGTTGTGGTCCTCGTGAGCCGTGGCCTGATCCTGGACCTCAGGAGTTGCGACCCTGACTGCTGGGTTGGCCACGACGTCCAACTCAACGGCGCTGCACACGGTAGCGCATCCGTGTGCCATCAGCCATTCCAGCCGTGCCACCTTTGCCCTCGCGCACGTCGACGACCGCATCATGTCGAGACGACGGGGACCCAAACTATGAGACAGCGGTTTCTCCTTACGAACCGAGAACTATACGCGCTAGACACTGAGTTAGCGTAGCCGCGAACTCTGCGCATAATAATGGCGGTCTGACTCTCGTGCATGTTGCGTGATGCTTGACGTATAGGGTTGGATATATAGTTTTGTTTTCTCCTGTCACTTCCTTCTCTAGTGTACAATATAAAGCTTCTTTTGTGCGCTTAAATGGTTCATGTTAATCTTTTCTCGTCCGCTATAGACAAACATAGTGACGAACGTCCGTAACCATCACACAAGGTTAAAAAGGCTGTGAAGTGTTCAAGATGCGGAGTGAGTTTTAAAATGAACCCAAGTGCAAAAGCTAATGTAGAGGAGGCTGACGCGAAGAATAGGCAATGTGCGGTCGAGGAAAAAATGAAGAAAACGATGGCTGCCCAGAGTGAACTGCTGTTGAGAATCACCGAGCTGGAGACTGCGTTGGCGGCAGAGCAGGAAAAAACGAAGGTAATGGGTGAAAGGCTGAAGTCCGTCGAGGAAGCGCTAGCTAGGGTAAACAAAGGGTGGCTGACGGAGAGAAAAGTAGGGCACCGGCAACCAGAACGGTGGATAAGAAAGAGCAAGCAAGTTTGGAAAAAACAGGTTCAGTTGGTTCAATAGTCGCAAGGACCAGCTTCAGCAAAGTAGTGGTGGGGGGGGGGGGGGCTGGGAGGTGTTGCGACCGGGGTTTGCAGGCACGGTAGGTCCGGGATGAAGTTGTCGAGGCAGGAGGAAGAGAGAGTTTGAAGAGAGAGTTGAAGAGGGTTTATCTACATTAGGTACATGGGGAGCTCTCGTACATGACGAGCTCCTTCTTACATGGCGAGCTCTCGAAACTGCCGTATCTCTGCATGGCACTCTTTCGAATGAGCTGGGTGGCTCACTATAAAGGGTGTGTGCTCCCCAGATCCCTAGATCAGGGTAAACGTGCAGATGGTACTGTCCAATATTGAGGCGTGACTCTGCCGTCCAAGGTGGTGCCAGCGGGGCTCTTCCTCGTCGTGTGTGTGCCGCTGGTCAAGGGGTCCCAAGCTCATCACAGCATGCTTCAAAGGGTCTGCCGAACTGCTCGCTTGATTAGCGGGGTGATATGCGGTGGCCGCCGCTGTCTCTTTCAAGAAAGATGCTGTATTTATTGTCCTCTTTTGAACGGCTTACGGTGTCGTGGCGACACGACGTCTCACCCTCCTGCTAGGAGGGACAATACTTGGTGGTCATAGGCAGCTGGCCGGTCGGCTACTTGTTTGAGGATTCAAAGAGCGCCGCTCCCTCGTCAGCTCTGGCACCAGTTACAACAGAGAGGACAAAGCAGCCGACGTCACAGGTGCAAGTAACACCCAGGTGCAGGACGCTCCAGCTGAAAAGTCACAGCATGTCATAATCGCCGGGGACTCGAATTTAAATCGATGCGCACAAGCGATCAAAGAGAGGGTAAAAGGTGACAGGGGGTTGCAGTAGGAACGTTTACAGGACGCAAGCTGGAAGCAGTCATGAGGCAAGCTTGCGCTGAACTCAAAACTACAGCTGATAGACGAAACCTCGGGATAATTTCAGGCAGTTTAAGCGATGTCTTAAATGAAGATACAGCAGGACTAGCGACCACATTGGCGAAAGGGGTCCATGACAGGCGCGCCACTTCTCCTCAGGTACAGGTAGTGATATGCATGATACCGGAGGTACCGGTGCGTAACGACAACCTGCAAAGAGCGGTTGTCAAAGCAAACCGCGAGATATGGCGGATGAGTCGAGAGGAAAGCTTTGACGTGGTGAAAATAAACAGAAAGGTGCATAGGTGGGGTGTTTTTCAACAAGACAGAATTCACTTCGATGGGCGGCTAGGTCATGAGGTGGGTTGGCGACTTGAAGGTCGCCCAGCAGCTTTTTTGGGAGGCACTAGGGCCGTTCGGTGTGCAGGATAGCTAGTGATGGGGAAAACAACCAGGGAAACTGTTTGACAGGTGGTATGTACAGATACGATTCCAAAGAGGCACCAGTATCTAAGATAGGTAGAGTCCGGGGCAAAAATAGATGTAGCCACAAGTGCCGAGCAAATTCAGACATAGGGTATATTAACATTCAGGGTGGTAGGAACAGGCTGAAGTGGGAAGAGATAGAAGAACAGCTATGGGAGGAGAGGCCGATGGTATACGATTTGGTAGAAACACATCTTAGGGACATGAAACAACCTCCTAACCATCTAGACTACGCATGGGATTATTGTAATAAAACAAATGGAAACAGAAAGCGGGGTGGTATTGGGGCATTCATTCATAAAATTACAGACTGGCAAAGGGTCAAGCAGGAATGCAAGGACTATTTATGGCTAAAAGGGAAAGTGGCAGGGCAAATGACACTCCTTGGTTTGGTGTATTTGTGGACGGGAGCAAAGGCAAGAGAGGAAAACCAGGCAATGGTAGAGTGTATATTGTCGCGGGTTATAAATTACAGGGGGTTTACTTAAAACACGGACAGTGGTACTTGTAGAGACGCTCTCAGAAAAAGCCGCTAAGATTCTCGTCTTCTTCACTCTGCTGCGCTGCTCCTCTCGAGCAAATCCGCGTTCTTCATTGTCGTCGCTATCTCGCCGCTAAATGCAGCTATGTACGCGGCATTACCCTCCCGCCAGAGTGAGCGTCGTTCCTATGCTCAACAGGTAGAGATGCGGCCAGCGAGTGTTTACATCACTGAGAGTGGTAAAGTTTCATGCGTACCACGTGCACTGTCTCAGGCAGATGCTGGCGACGTTTCGAACAGGAGGAGGCGTCGGGCACGACTTCGTACGTCACGTCGCTAAGACGGCGCAGAACCTTGTAGGGTCCGAAGTATCGGCGTAGGAGTTTCTCTGAGAGGCCTCGTCGTCGTACAGGAAACCAAACCCAGACTCTATCTCCTGGTTGATAAATGACGAATCGATGGCGAAGGTTGTACCGTTGGGCGTCAAGTTGCTGCTGGTTCATTATTTTGACGCGGGCAAGCTGGCTTGCTTCCTCGGCGCGCTCAGTGAAGTCTGCGGCGTCTGTCTCTGAACCATTGCAATCGTAAGGCAGCATGGCGTCAAGCATTGTCGTAACTTCTCTGCCATGAATTAGTGCGAACGGCGTCATTTTTGTTGTTTCCTGGCGCGCCGTATTATACGACAATGTGATGTACGGCAATATTCGGTCCCAATTCTTGTGTTCTACGTTGACGTACATGCAAAGCATGTCAGCGATTGTTTTGTTAAGTCGTTCTGTAAACCCATTCATTTGTGGGTGATGAGCTGTCGTCTTCCTATGCGCTGTGCCACTGAGCATAAGCACAGTGCGCAAAAGCTCGGCTGTAAACGCGGTACCTTTGTCTGTTATGACGACAGCTGGAGCACCATGTCTCAGAACAATGTTCTCAATGAAGAACTGTGCCGCTTCAGCTGCAGTGCCACTCGCGATTGCCTTGGTCTCCGCGTATCGGGTGAGGTAGTCCGTCGCCACAATAACCCATTTGTTGCCGCTGTCCGATGTTGAGAATGGGCCCACCAGATCCATTCCGATTTGAGAAAACGGGGTTTCTGGCACGGGCACAGGATGTAATAACCCAGCGGATTTGACAGGTGGTACCTTGCGCCGCTGACAGTCAATGCATGTTCGGACGTAATGTTTAACCTCTGCTGCGATTCTTGGCCAGTAATATTTTTCTTTGATGCGTTTCAGTGTTCTTGTGAAACCGAGGTGGCCCGCAGTGGCTTCGTCATGACAGGCTTGTAAAATTTCGCCGCGGAGAGCTCCAGGAACTACAAGCAGATAGCTTCTAGCTGTTGATGTAAGGTTCTTTTTTGTACAGAATTCCGTCCCGTGAACAGAATGACGATAATTTCTTAGAAAACACTCTTGGTGCATTGGCGGCTTGTCCGTTCAAGAATTCATTAAGCGAGTTGAGCTCCCGAACATCTTGTTGTTGCCGAGAAATGATAGCTGCATCAAGAACTCCTAAAAAACCTGGGAAATTATCATCGTCTATAGCCGGTGATTCAATCGCTGACCTTGACAAACAGTGGGCGTCTAAGTGTTGCCTTCCGGACTTGTAAACTACGGCCATGTCGTACTCTTGGAGCCGTAAGCTCCATCGTGCTAAACGTCCAGATGGGTCTTTCATGTTGGTCAACCAACAAAGAGAGTGATCGTCGCTTACGACTTGGAAAGTGCGGCCTTATAAGTACGGACGGAACTTCGCAACTGCCCAAACGACGGCCAGACACTCCTTCTCCGTTGTTGAGTAGTTGGACTCGGCGCGTGTCAATGTTCTGCTAGCGTAGGCAACCACTCTCTCCACCCCATCTTGGCATTGGACAAGAACAGCACCTAGGCCCACATTGCTGGCGTCTCTATGGATGGCTGTTGGTGCATTCTCGTCGAAGTGAGCGAGGACAGGTGGAGTATGTAGACGCTGTCGCAGCTCGTTGAATGAAGCTTCTTGCTCTTCACTCCATACAAATGCGATGTCTTCCCTTGTAAGGCGGGTGAGTGGAGAGGCAATGTGTGCAAAGCCTGCTATAAATCGCCGGTAGTAGGCGCAGAGACCCAGAAAACGCCTGACCGCTTTCTTATCAACAGGCATGGCGAACTTTGCGACGGCTGCTGTTTTCTCTGGGCCAGGCTTCACACCTTTGCGACTGATCACGTGTCCCAGGAACTGGAGTTCTTCGAAGCCGCAGTGGCATTTTTCCGGTTCGAGGGTGAGTCCAGCGGACAGTATGGCTTGAAGGACTGACAGTAGCCGCTATAGATGCTCTTCAAACGTGGCTGAAAAAGTGATCACGTCGTCGAGGTACACAAATCGTGTTTTTCATTTCAGGCCGGACAGAATGGTATCCATTAGTCTCTGAAACGTGGCTGAGGCTGAGCATAGACCGAAAGGGAGGACTTTGAATTCATAAAGCCCGTCTTGCATCACGAAGGCGGTCTTTTCTCGGTCACGCTCATCCACTTCTATTTGCCAGTATCCACTATTAAGGTCTATTGACGAGAAGTAGTGCGCATGCCGTGCGCATGCCATAGCTTGTCCAAAGAGTCATCGATCCGTGGTAATCGATAAACGTTTTTTTGTAACATAGTTCAGCTTACGATAATCAATGCAGAAACGCAAGCTGCCATCTTTCTTTTTCACGAGTACCACTGGCGATGCCCAAGGAATCTTTTAAGGTTGGATTACATCATCCTCCAGCAACTTCTTGACTTGCTGCTGGATTACCTCACGTTCTTTCTGAGCGACGCAATATGGATTCTGTTGGATCGGTCTTGCTGTGCCTTCCGTCATGATGCGATGCTTAGTCAGAAGCGTTCGACCCACTCGTGATGTTGATGAGAAGCAGTCCTTGAACTGGTCGAGCAGCTCCATAAGACGGCATCTTTCAGTCGGTGTTAGACTCGGTTTGATATCAACTGGTGGTGTATGTGGAGGTGATTGAGCTGTGGCTTCGACTTGCATTAGAAGACAGTCGTGAGAGTTGTCGAGTTCTTCGAGGTACGCCCCAGCCGTGTCTTTACCGATGTCCCGGCGCTCATTCGTGAAGTTGGTCAGAAGCACCTCTGCGCGCCCATCCACTAAGCTGACGATGCCGCGAGCGATGGCGATGCCTTGGTGAAAAAGAAGGACAGTGATGCGTTCGGCTGTGGCGCCTTCATTACAGTGCACGGCGCAACACACGGAAACAAGACTACATGACAGTGGTGGGACGCAGACGTCGTCGTCGACCACACGTAACACACTGGGTTCTTGGTCTGGATCATTGGTCACAAACTTGTCAGCGGCGAATGTGATCAAACCATCGCGTATATTGACCACAGCACCGTACTCTCTTAAGAAGTCCATTCCCAGTATCATAGGTTTGCAGCACTCCAGTAGGATCATAAATGTGGCTACAAAAGTCATGTTCTCAATAGTGAGTCTAGCTGTACATTTTCCCGTGGGAGTCATTATCTGGCCTCCAGCATTTCGGATATAAGGGCCCGTCCATTCCATCCTGACTTTCTTGAGTTCGCCTGCCAATCGTTCACTCATTATGGAGAAGTCTGCACCCGTATAGACTAAGGCCGTCACTTCAACGCCGTCAATCGTCACAGTGAGGTCGGTAGTCACAGTTTTCTCGGCGGAGTCTTCATCGTCGTCCCTCACGTGTGTCGGAAGCAGTGGGGGATTTTCGGCAATTCGACGGCTTGCAACCTTCCCCCAGAGGTCGCTGCTTTCAGTTTCCCTGCCGTGGGCTGGGAGACCAACCTCTGACGGCGTCAGCAAAACTACGGCGGCTTGGTGAACCAAAGTGAGCCGGGGATGGTGAGCGCGTCCGGAAGGTAGAAGAGCCTTCCCGCCTGCCAGCCTGGTCGTCGGCGATGGGGGCACGGCTTTCGTCGAACTGTCGGCGCGTAGCTGTAGGTGCACTACCGCGGTATCCAGCTCGGCGATGTGGGCAAAAACGGTAAATGTGCCCTGGCTCTCCACAGTTGTAGCAGAGTGGTCAGCGATCCACAGTGCGCCATATGTAAGTCTTCCGCATATAGGGTCGCCTGACAGAATCCTGCTGAGCCCAGGCTGCCACAGGATATGGTTCGAGGTACTGCGGCGCTGGCATGGGCGTAGGTCGACGAACAGCGTCTGCATAGCTGTATCCGTTCGGCTGGTATGATACTTCTGGAGCCAATGGACGAAGCACAGCGTCTGCATAGGTACACGAGTTTGGACGGTGCGGTGGAGCGGAATACTGTTGAGGAGAGGCAAACGCTTGTCGAAGTTCATGGCGAACGACTTCAGCGACGGGGGCTACTGTGGACTCCTGCTGCGGGGGCGCCTGTGACTGCAATGTGTATTGAGTGTTCTCCTTCACGATCTCCTCACGCACGATCTGTATAATCAGGTGGCGTGGACAAAACTCGTCGTTTTCGGTAAGTGCGGCGGCGCCTGCAGCTGCGCCGGTGGTCGGGCGATCAGACTGTCGGTACCGTTGCTGCAGCGCACGCTCTATGGCGGTGGCCTCCCTTGTGAATTCGTCCACTGTTGTCGGCGGATGGCGCACAAGACCAACAAATAGCTGCTCTTTGACGCCCCTCATGAGGTGGCTTAGCTTTCGAGCCTCAGGTATGTTGGGGTCCGTGCGGTGGCACCAACGCACGATATCCTCAGCAAACATGGCGACGTTTTCATGCAGCTGTTGGGTGCGTCCTTCAAGAAGGCGTTGTGCGTTTTCGCGTCGGTCCGCGTTACCGAAGGTGTCAAGAAACCGACGACAAAACTCCTCCAATGTCGTCAATGTTGCCTCCCGGTTTATAAACCACGTCTTCGCGCCGTCTTCAAGGGCGAAGTATACGTGGAAGAGCTTTCCATCGAGACTCCAGTAGTTCTATTTAGCTACCCGCTCGAACTGCTCAAGCCAGTCTTGCGCATCTTCGTTCAGCCGGCCATGAAATTGTTCAGGAATGCGCATATTCCGGACCGTCACCTGTGCAGAACTCCTTGCCATTTCTTGAGTAGGGGTGGCTGTTGGAAGTGTTGCTCCCTTTAAAAGGCCAAATTCTGGTTCAAGACCTTGAAGGCGATGGCTTGAGCGGTGCACAGGCGTCTCCACGTGTGGCTGTCTCGTAAGGCTTGACTCGGAGCTTCTCACAGGGGTGCTGATCATGAGGTGGTAGTACCCAGCACCTCCACCAGTGTCGCGGGTTATAAATTACAGGGGGTTTACTTAAAAACACGGACAGTGGGACTTGTAGAGACGCTCTCAGAGAAGGCCGCTAAGATTGTCGTCTTCTTCACTCTGCTGCGCTGCACTCTCGAGCAAATCCGCGTTATTCGTTGTCGTCGCTATCTCGCCGCTAAATGCAGCTATGCACGCGGTAATATTGTAGCGGGTGAGGCGAGAGACGTGAGACGGCGTCGAAGGCGGCCGACGGGGCCGTGCTGATCTCGCCACTTTATTCCACGCCCGAAGAGGAGCCGCGGTGCTGTCCACGTCCGAACCGCCAAGTCCGTCAGCTCGTTCTAATCCTCACGCAGCTCGAGCAAGCATCAGCTGCGCGAGAGGCGCGGCGCGGTGATTGAGAAATGATGATGGTGATGATGGCACTACAGGGCTCCCCCCTAGCGCTTTGCGTGATTTGAAGGCATATGAAAAAAAGAAAGATAGCGACAAATGCTATATACATGAACGACAATCCATGAAGTGTTCATTTGGCAAGTCCAGGTTGTCAACGTTTATGGACCATCGGTAAGCAGTGTGTCTCCGGTGGGTGACTCTGGGAGAAGCGCAAGGGACGAAGGAGGAAGTGCCGGGTCGCTGTGGTAGCCGACAAGCGGGCGTCACGGTCAGGCCGAGAGTGGACCGTGTGTCGCGAGGTCATGCTGCTAACGTCGGCAGAGGGTCGGCAGTGCGGGTTTTGACGTTAGGGTCGACGCAGCACAGACCTCAAAGTCGAGCGGCGTCTGACGTGCCGGTATAGATAGACGTGCCGACGCACGAAGGAACGGGTCCTAACAATGCCGCCAAGTGTACGGTGGGTAGTCGGGTACACGACTAGTGGTAGTACATTTCGTCGGATAGGCCGACTAGGCGCTTGCGCCGTCTTCAGGGCTGCGACTGCAACTCGTGGATGCGTGGTAGGGTGGCTCAAAAGTTGCCGCAATGTGTGACGCCAAGCACGCCGTCGTCGCCGACGTAGGGCAACGGGTGGCAGACACGCATGAGGCATGAGCGCCGTCGCGGTTGTGACACACTAGCTGGCATTGTGGACACACGTCTGGCCATTGCCGTCCGGAGGCAAAGGCTCCGGGAATGACGGTGGTGGAACCCAGCCAGCGTGGGCTCGCCCGGAACACTGGACGGGACACCTGTGCTCGTACAATGACCTCCGGCAGTCCGCGCACGAGGGCCGGCGTGCAGGTCTGCACAATTGATGGCCGCCTCCAGCCAACACCCCCCAGACTGCCCCACCGCAGGCGCTGCATGTCCGGTGAGCCCCGTCCGAAGCGGACCAGGCACGTCGTCCTCAAGCGTGTCAGTCACAGTCGCAGCGTCTTGGAAGCCTGGCCGTGGTTGATGACTGGCGGCCTCAACCTCAGCTGCGGGAAACTGCGAGGACGATGGTGGTCGTTGCCGGCAGGACGTGCAGAACACTGAGGCTGGTCGACAGTCGCCTTCGAACATCGGGGAGGGTGAAGGCTCCGCAACCGGGAGGTGAATAGCGGGCGAAAGGTCACCTGTGCCAGACTCCGATGCGGGCGGCAAGGTGGTCGTCATGGAGTCTGGTGGGGCCACGGTGTCGCGTGCCGTCGCCCTCGTGGAAAACATGCAGGTAGCAAGCGTGCCAGAAGGACCATCGGCCGAGGACTTCGAAAAAACGCACCTCGTGGTGGACATGTTGTCGGCAGCAGGAACGACCTCAAGAACCTCGTCGGATCTGTGACCGGGTGGGAGAATCACTGCGCCAGTGGCCGGACCCAAGGTGGAGGGAGACGCCGTCGGGGAAGCCAGGTTGCGGTCAGATGAGAGATTCGGGCCAGAGGGCCCAGCACGCTGCGACGCAGGGAAAACCTGAAAGTCGCGGGTAAACGGCAGCGGGTGGTAGGTGAGGCCGTAGCTGGCAAGCACCGCAGAGCAGAGGTCATCGTAAGGCTGCTGGCTGGAGGTTGAAGTGCCAGAGAGATGACGCAACTCTACCGGAAGGGCGTCTTGAAGAATGGCGTGCATCAGCGGCTGGTCCGTGACGCCATTCAGCGCAAGAACGGCATCGAGCTGCATGAACCATACCTTGGGGTAGGTCAATTGGAACGGCGGCACTGGCGGGCAGAGTTGCGGGAACATGGCCGCGGGCCGCTCGGCGATGGGCGTGTTCTCCGGGTCACCAATGTAGCGGGTGAGGCGAGAGACGTGAGACGGCGTCGAAGGCGGCCGACGGGGCCGTGCCGATCTCGCCACTTTATTCCACGCCCAAAGAGGAGCCGCGGTGCTGTCCACGTCCGAACCGCCAAGTCCGTCAGCTTGTTCTAATCCTTGCGCAGCTCGAGCAAGCATCAGCTGCGCGAGAGGCGCGGCGCGGTGATTGAGAAATGATGATGGTGATGATGGCACTACAATATCAAAGGAAATTGAGGAGTTAAGAAGAGAGTGCGAGGTAATTATACTAGGATATATGAGTACGCACATAGAAGATATAGGTGGGTATACCGGCCAAACAGGCAAAATGATCATTGATATGTGTGAAAGGCATGATTTGATCATTTGCAGAAGTACCGAGAAGTGTGAAGAGCAAATACTATGGGAGGTAGGAAGGCTGCAGTCGACAATAGATGACGCACTGATTTCACATAGAATGTGTGATAAGCTCAGGGGAATGCACATACATGAAGGTGTCTCCAGAAGTCTGGGTAGTGATCACAAGTATCAAGCTAAGGTTTGGAAGAGCAGGGAAAGTGGGAAAGATACAAGATGAGCAACTACAGAAAATTTTTTATTCAGAAAGTCAAAAAGAAATAGCCACTAAACAAACTCAGAAAGTAATCACTGAGGATAATAAAACAGTGGGGACATACACGACTTCAATCAGTCTGTTTGAGCCAGAGCTTGCCAAGGCACGTGACAAGTCACCCCGGAAAAGAAGACACAAAGCCAAGAGTTGGTTGGATGAGGAAGTTAAGAGAGCCAGAGCAAAACGTCAGGAAGCCTCTAGAGAACACAGACATGCTAAGCAGCGGGTGAACCGACAGATGATGTTGAAAGAAAATGGGAAACCTTTCTAAACTGTAGAAGAGATGCATCCCTTCTGATCAATGAAAGTATTAGAAGAAACGGAGCTCCGTGGCTGGCCGAAGTACATTAAAAAATAGAAAGGCAGCTGCGAAATTCTGGAATCATCTAAACTCTCTAAGAAATGAGACGAGCCTTGAGCAGAGGTTTATAACTACAGCTCAAGGTGCTAGGCTAGAAGGGGATGAAGCTATTGATTATATAAGAACAAGGGTGACGGAAACATTCAACAAAGAAGTGATTTATGCACCACAATTGACAAGAATGAATCAAGTGGCGCAATGTCTTCATTTTCACAACCAGAGTGGGAAGGGGCTGAGAAGAGGGTTCCTAGTAGTACATCAACAGGCACAGGTGGCATTCCAATTATGCTGATAAAGACATTAGGTCCGAAATCTTAGCAGGCTTTGAGAGAGGCAGTTAGCAAAATAATAATCGATGGTGAAGTCCCCGATGGATGGAAACTTAGCAGGATGAGCGTGATCTTTAAAGGTAAGGGGGACAAAGCCGACATAAACAACTACTGTCCTATAGCAGAAACATCAGTGGTCTACAGGCTGGCGATGCAGGTTATAAAGAAAAGACTGTAGGCATGGATAGAGGATGAAGGGGTGCTTGGGGAACTGCAAAATGGGTTTCAGAAACACGGGAGGTAGAAAGACAATTTGTTCTCACTGACGTAGTGCATCAAAATAGCAGAAAAGGAACACAGGCCCCCGTGGCAGGCATTTTTGGATATCAAGCGAGCGTACGATAGCGTGGTTCAAGTGGACTTGTAGGGAATACAGGACACACTAGGTCTGGAAGATGGAGTCACTAATCTTTTAAAGGATATCTATAAAGGTAACAAGGCAGTGAAAAAGTGGGTCAAACTGGTTTCGAAGCCTGCAGCAGTAAAACGGGGGGGGGGGGGCTTAGGCAGGGGTGTCCTCTTTAACCCTTGTTATTCATGATGTACCTACAAGGATTAGAGGTCAAATTAGACGGAAGTGGACTTAGCTTCAACCTCTCTTTAGTCAAACAAGGAAAACTCATTGAACAGGCACTGCAGCATTCATGTACGCTGATGAAATAGTGCTAATGGCTGACAACAGGGAAGATTTGCAGAAATTGATGGACATCTGCAGTAATGAGGGAGATAAGTTAGATTTCAAATCCAGTAGGGGAAATTGGCAGTCATGATTTTTAATGACAATGAAGGTAGTGAGCTTAGGTTATTAGAGGCCCCTGTAGAGATAACAGATAAATAAACATATCTGGGCGTATGGATATGCAATGTGACTGAGTACCTAAGGAAATACGAAATATACGTGAAGACTAAAGGTAACAGAAATGCAGTGTGATGCAAAACAAGACACTGTGGAATTACAATAGATATGATGTTATCAGAGGAATATAGAAAGCGGTCATGGTTCCTGATCTGACGTTCGGCAATTCGGTCTTGTGCATGAGCTCAGAAGTTAAAGCAAGATTATATATTAAGCAACGTGGAATAGGTAGGCTTGCCTTAGGAGCTCACGGGAATAGACCGAGTCTGGGAGTACAAGGTGATATGGGATGGGCATCATTAGAGGGCAGGGAAGCTAGCAGCAAGATAAAATTTGAGAAGCGCTTGAGAGAAATGAAGAGGAGCGTTGAGCTATGAAGGTATTCAGCTACTTGTACATGTAGAATGTCGATACAAAATAGAGGAAGCAAACCAGAAAATTCACTGGTAAATACTTAGAAAACAGCGGGGGGTCAAACCAACAAGAATAATTGGTTAAAAAGATGGTGAAGGAAGCTGAGACCGATATGTGGAGAATCAGCAGGATTAAGAAGCCCGCACTAGAGATATATCGAACTTTTAAGTAGGAAATTGCCAAGGCGAGGATCTGTGATAATATTCGGGGTAGTTCTCTACTCTTTGAGGCCAGTACGTGAGTATTGGAAACCAAGACATATCGGGCCAAATACGAAGAGGTAGACACGGTATTCAGTGCGAGCGTAGAGGAAGAGGAAACTGCCGAAAACTGATAATGTTCTGTAAAGGGCTTCACCCTATAGTTGAGGATGATGGCGCAGATTTTTTAAAAGCACTGGGGTTTAGGGACAAGGAGGAAAAATAGGCTTTAAGCGGGTAGAATTAACTAGAAGAAAATTATCTTAGAAAAGAAGGACAAGAAGGACACGAGCGCTTACTTCCAACTCAGTTTATTGCGCAGAGCGCGAAAATATATAAAGGAGACAGTAACCACGTGACAAAAACCATATGGCACAAAAACTTGCAGGCACTGATAAATTTTTCAGACAGTCAAATCAGTCTAATGTTTTCGGTTTTTCAATTGACATAAAGGACCTATACTACTCACTGCCTCACAATGAGGTATTAAATTGTATAAGGAATAACATACAAATCTTCGTGGAATTGAACTTCCAATTAAAAACTGGCATCAGTGCGCGAGATTTTTTTGACATGGTTTTGCTGCACCTTACCTCTACTTTTGTAAAATCGAATGATTGCATTTATCTGCAGAAAAAAAAGGTGTTTCAGTTGGCTCATGCATAGCACCTCTACTCAGTTATCTTCTATTGGCAAAAATGGGCAATAAATTGCAGAAAAAGTTAGAGGGCTCGCATGTCGTCAAAGTATTAAGTAACGTGGATGATTTCTTGGTTCTTCGGCGTTATAACCCTTCTATGTTCCACTTGATTGCGGCTCAAACGATAGGTGTGTTTGAAGATTGTCTAAAGCCTCTTGTGTTGACACTTGAAATGCCCAAGAATGACAAATTACGCTTTTGGGATTCAAGACTGTTTTTTAATTCACATCACATCTGCTCATGTTATGAACAACGTGCGCAGAAACCTTTACTTCTTTTTCTTCCGCTCACAACAAGTTAGTTAAGTGAGACATAGCACGAACCTGTCTTGAGAATGCCTTAAATAGGTCGTGCGTCCACAACATTTCTCCGAGCTTGAAAGCTCAAGTTTCCTGGATCAAGGCTTCGTGTTTCTCCGAGGCGTTTATCGCTTCCGTTGCTGAGACTATCCTGCAGACTGATAAGGCAGAGCAGAGGCAGCAACAGAATCCAAGCAACACGGATACAGAGCGTGAAAGGATAGCCGTGATTCCAGACAAACACCAGATATCACACAGGCTCAAGAAAATTAGAAAACGAGTTGGAGTTCGGTTCCTGTTCTCTGCACCGTTCAAATTAATCAGCCTCACCAAATCTATGAACCCCCTGAAAACGCAGTAATCAACGGAATGCAGAGTTCAGCATAGTAACAGGTATGTGGTATGCTCCCAGGAAGTTGTCTATAGGACCCCCCTTTCATGCGGTGCTTGTTGTGTCGGAACGACCGGGAGGTGCCTGAAAGATCGACTTAGAGAACACGCTAACAATGTTAGAAACGGGAAAGATGGTTTTCTTGCTCAGCACTGCACTGAGTGCAAATGTGTGCCCTTTTTCAAGGACACAGCAACGCTGTACAAGCGCAAGGATGAGCGCATCCTAGTCATCATCGAGGCCACGCAGATGGCACGCGAACAGGTGCCTTGTATTAGCAAGCCCTCCTTGTCTCTGTCCAAAAAGGAACTAAGGTTCCTCGAAGGTTTTGGTGCGCGCAAGTAGCTATATCACCTTTACTTCCCAGTTTTGTTTTCTTATAGACTTTTCTTTGCCTTTTTCAGTGCTTTTGATTTTTAGTTGTTTAGTTTTTCCCCTTACTCATGTTTTGCTCTTTGTGCCATATGGTTTTTGCCACATGGTTACTGTCTCCTCTATTTATTTCCGCGCTCTGCGCAATAAACTCAGTTGGAAGTTAGCGCTCATGTCCTTCGTGCCCTTCTTGTCTCTGTGTCGTCGTCTTGTTTTCGCGCTCTAACTATCGTAATAATATGTAATGTCGCGGCCGAGACGGTGCTGACACCTCTCCTTCTAGTTACCATAATCTCGCACTGCTTACCTTTTGTAGCCGCAGCGCCCATGGCACCCCTTGTTTTTAAAATGCTCGTAACGTCTGTTTAATTGACAAATATAGGCTTATTGACTCGTCATCCGTCTGTTTAGTAAATATTTGTAGGTTAGTGCATTATACAATTATAATTTATACATTTAACTATATTTAGGTAATAAATTTTAAAGTGACGTCACTTCGTGCGGCGCGGGAGACGCTGCGTTTCGAAAAAACCGTTTACGCGTCGAGCTTAGGCTGAGTTGTGGACGGACACGAAATCGCGAAAACAAAAGTGAAACCAAGCGGACAATACGGAGCATACCCCAGCGGTATATGCAAAAAACTGGCGGTGAAAAGAAAAAAAAAACATCAGCAACGCCTCCTTAAAAAATTATCCCTGGAACGTAAGGCACGAACGTGCTGCCCTACCCTCTAACTTCACCCTCCTCTTTCGGTACGACGGCGAGCGTTTCCGACGGCCGCCCCTTGTGAACACAGCAATAATGTCACAGTTGCCTCCGATCAGCTGTGATGTCACGTGACAGAGTGGTACGGTTCTGTCACGTGGCGGAGCGGTACGGAAGCGAGCGGTCCCACGCGGCAGCCGGTCGCAACACAAAGCAGGAGACATGACCTCTGAGATTGCATGCTGGCAGGAGGCTCCCAATTTAAATGAGAGCGACATTCCAGGCATAGTTTTTCTAGGAGGTTTTCACATAGGATGATATCGATAAAAACAAAAAATGCTTTTTGTCATAAAGATGGCAGCGGCCACGAAACTTGAATCTGGGATGGAAGCTGCGGGATCAGCCGGCGTCAGCGACATCGATGCGGTGAGTGCCTGATGTTTTCCCCTTAGTTCACCAGACTACTCGAGCACAGGTTATAGTAGTTTAGAGAAGGGCAATGTGAAGAATTAGAGTGAGCTTTGATCGTTTCAAGCCAGCTGGGCGTGCTTTGAAACCAGAGTTTATGCGGGAAGTGTAAACATGGCAGTGTTAAAAATTGCTTGCGCGTCTTGCTAGTAGATTTATAGTGGGTACGGCAAGTAGATTTTTAACAAGGGCAAACAGCAAGAGGCTAGTGTGAACGATGGAGAACCATAAAGTGAAGGATCGCATTGAAATTTGTGAGGAACTTGGCATTACTTTGGGCCGTGCGAAACGAAAGAAAGCGATTCATGAGGTTATGAATCATGAAGGAGTGTCGGCTGAGGAAGTCGATGAGGCCTGGGCGGATATGAAAGCACGCTGCGAAAAGGCTGAAAGGCGAGAAGTTCGAGAACGTGAAGAATATGAAAGGTGCGAACGTCGCAATCGTGAGGATGCGGAGAGACAGGAGCAGCTCGAGCTGAAACGAATAGAATTGTCAATCCTACATTGTTTGCAGGCGCCTAGCGTAGCTTCGGCGACATTTCAGGTCAGCGGTTATAGAATTCGAGACCAACTGCCACCGTTCGTAGTAGGCGAGGACATGGTGAAGTGTCTCGTCAAGTTTTAGCACGTCTGTGAGCGAAATGCTTTGGAGTGGTCTCTTTGGGCGCAGAACCTGTTAGCTCTTCTTCCCGGTGAAGTGTCCGACGTGATAACATGCTTGTCAAAGGAATAAGCGTTTGAGAGCTGTGACGAGGTTAAGAAAGTGATCTTGAGATGTTATAAGTTGTCACCCGAGGCTTTCCGGCAAAGCTTCTGGTACGCAAAAAAAGGCAATGAGTCACACGTTGACTTCGCGTTTCGTCTTAAAGCCGACCTAATTGGATGGCTCGAGGGCAGAGGTGTCTATGACGATCGCGATAAGTGGTAGAATGTATTGCATTGGAACAATTCTACCGCCGCATCGAGGAGGATGTCAAGCTTTGGCTGCAGGACAAACTTGGTAAAGTACAGCTAAACAAGGCCGCAGAGTTAGCTGAGGAGTACTATACTCGCCGAAAGTTGCATAGCAGGGCAGTGCGCGTTGAAAAAAATGAAAAGGAAGAGGGCTTTTCAAAAAAAAAAACTTGATGAATGAAACTCACTCCGCAACGTAACTTCAGGAAAGACCCGTTTATTATGAAGGACACTGTAGGGGAAGGGCAAACGGAAGCGGAGAAATCGAGGGAGGTTCCTAAACAACGCACTGATACCACACGGGCGTTTGAATCACGGAAGCCGGTAATCTGCTGCAACTGCAAAAAGGAAGGGCACATCGCGATAAACTATAAGCAAAAGTTTGCTTTCGCAACAATTCGAGAATCGGAAAAGAACATGCGGTTGTTAGAGTCATATCTCCAAGAAATTAGTGTGATTGGGAAAACGTGTCAAGCACTTCGAGACTCAGCGGCAACCATAGACGTTGTCCATCCTTCATTCGTGTCTCCAGACAACTTTACAGGAGAATGCGCGTGGATCAGGCAAGTCGCCGAGGAGCAGAGTGCTTCCTTACCAATCGCTATAGTACACGGTTGTCACTAAAGGCCCGTTCGGTGAGCTTCGCACCGAAGCAGCTGTGTCTGCCGCGCTTCCCGATAGTTTTCCTTATTCTTTTTCTAATAACTCCGAGCAGCTTTTCAAAGAGCAGGGTAAATCATTCTTCTCCAATTTAGCGTACACTCTAAGGCAGAAGCGTGTTAAAAGGGTGTGTGGTTCGTTCTTTTGGGCACTAGTGGGGCTGCCACAACCATTATTCTCTTTAAGGACTAACGACACTGGGTCTAACAGTTAGTCCACACAGACTAACTCAAGGGACTAATATCTAGCCCTTACATTTACACCTTAGTGAGTAACCCTTAGTCTCACGATTCACTTCAAAGGACTCACATTTGCACCTTATAGAGCAACTGTTAATCCCCACATTTACACCTTACCGGGCACCCGTTAGTTCTCACAGTTGCACCTTGCCGGACAAACCGTTGATCCACTCAAATATTTCAATCGGATGGGCTTTTTCTCCCTAGTTGAAACATTATTTTTTGTTTATTTTCCGCCAGGCCTAATACTTTTTTCGCCCGTTTTTCTGCGCAGTGAGCAACGAATTGCACAGAAAAGAACACGAAAAAAGTAGTTAGCCACCTATGTGTAACTGCTTTCGCAGTCACGGCAACAACAAAAGACAAAAGTGAGACATCGAAATCGTTAATTTTTCTACATACACATGAAGTTTCTGCATTCTTTTCAGTGAATTCATAGTGAAGTGTACAAGTCCAGTCTCGTTGTCACATCTTGTTCACTCCTTGGGGAGCTCCTCAGACGGAAGCGATAGATGACAGGCATTTCAGACGCAAGCGCATGCAGCCTTCTGCCTGTCGTGTTCCCAAGGCTGCACGTACAATAATATAGTGAAAATTGTTAGACACACGTTACAGAAGATGAAGATGCACGCATTTGACAAGCACGTGCACGTTAATATAAAAACAAGCGTTAAAATATGACAGACAAATAACTTTACGTTCACATCCCGCACATTCCTTCTGAAGCTGCTCTGACGAAAGAGATGGATGACAGGCATCGCAGACGCCCACCACACAGTCTTCAGCACGGTGTGTGCCCACGACTGCAAAATAACTATGTAAAATAATAAGTCACACGTGACAGAGCATGAATACAAATGCATAAGAGAAATACGTGTGAGGTGAAATGAAAACATACGTGACATATGACATGTTAATAATTTCATCATGATGTCACACATCGTCAAAGACTGATTTCGATCCCCGTAGCGCAACAGCTTAGGAGGGATGGCCGCAGCCACAATTCCGCGCACCACCGTGCCGCTAACAAGTCAGCGAGTCCTAAGCAAGCGACGTCGTTCAGCTCGAGCAAGCGAACTCGGAGTGTCTGCTGCCAGCGAACTTCGAAAAGGAGCGAGCGTACGCTTGGCCGCCGCCAAAAACAGCGCCTAGCTGGTTTGGAGCTAGCGCCGAAGAAATCGACGGTAATGCGGCCCTTTTCCCAAAACTCGAGCGAGTGCAGCCAACGGATAGCGCTGAGTTTCTTGCGACCGACTGACGGGAAAGCCAACTGTAATGGAGACCAATTTTCAGTGAGTTCCGACGCTAGCGAAAGCTCCGCCAGCCCGGGCTGGCGCACTTATAGCGGGCGACATACTACAACCAAGCGCTTTACGAGAACCCGCAATGAGCTTTCGACGACTCCCAACACAGCGACGATGTCTCAGCCCGATATCGTCAGCCCGGAGCTCATCGCGGCGGCGAAGACAGGCGAGCACTCGACGAACGAGCGTACGGGAGGCCGACGGCAATAATGGCCGAATTTCAGGCGGTCACAAAGCACAGGCGAACTGCACACGCCGAAGCTGACCTTGGCGATGCATATCGTGCGTGCGATATACAACACGACCGAGCCCGTTACCGGCAAGCACGACGTATCACACACGCGACAAGCAGAGTTGAATGAAGAATGATAACTTACTTGCCTTAGAATCCAGCGCCGTCTTCTGCCCTGGGTCGGACTGTAGTATATATTCGATAGGCCTGTTGTCCTCTCGGCCGCCACATTGGCATTCCCTGCTGTTGCTGTCGTGTGTTGTTCGTCACTATCTTGAAGCCAGAGATATACAGCGCGGCGTGGTGTCGTATCGAGAGTTGCTCCAGACTTCATGGGTGCAGCGAAACGGAAAAGCAGCAGCCCACGCTCATCCAAGCGTACACACAAGCACCACGTCATAATTCTTAGATCTTCGAATCCAGGCGGCCGCGGTCGAGCACTCAGAGCGCGACGCAACGTGAACCATCGCCGGCCAAATGCGGGGAAAGACTGAGCCAGCAGAGGAGGAAAGGGAGGGCTGCTCACCTTAGCAACGCTTTTCGCGCTGCCTGCAATGCCCGCGCTGTTCATCCCTTGGATTCGCGCGGCCCACTTCCCTCTGTGGTAGCTCCTCAAAAGTCTATCCGTTAATCGCGCGCGCCTATTGGGCTCCGTTACTCCTTTTTCGGGTAATTTTGCCTTAGAGTGTACATGGCCCTCACGCGATCACAAGTGCGGAAGCTTTCGCAGGAACTTGATCTTGTTCAGTGTGGTAAAACACTACCTGCAAAAGCTGCTGATCTGTGTGACATTGGCGGCGAGTGGATGGAACCTGAGACAGAAAATTATCCGTGTGAGTCATTTGAGCAGTCACTCGAGTGATCCGTCGCCGAAGTGATTGGCGCAGTCTCTGTCGGCGGAGGAGATGACATGGCACCATTGAGTCAGAACGAGAGGGGTGCAACGCACTCGCCTGTAGCGGAAAGTTGTCGAGGGTTGTCGAAAGTTGTCGAGGTGAGCTGTCGAGGGTTGATCAAGAAATGCTCATTCGAGAGCAGCGTGAAGACCTCTCGATTAAAGCGCTTATGAAAAGCGTAGGCTTGGGAAAAAAGAAAAGGAATGTTTCTTTTTATGAGAAATCAGGACTGCATCATTGCAGTTACACAGATCTGCAACGTCGAAAGTATGAGCAGCTCTTGGTACCGCATAGGTATCGTCGCCTAAATGTGGCCGGTTACTGAGGTGGCGCATGATACTACAACAGCACAACTTTGACGTTCGCTACAAAAGGGGAAAGTTAAACGCTAATGCAGACGCATTGAGCCGTGCGTTTTAAGTTAGTATCTTCTCCACCTTTCGGTCTCTCACAGGAGAGTTGGGGCAAAATTTTCACCTCAACACGGCCTTAGCTGAGCCCAGAGTGATCTCAAGGGGCGAACTTTATGTTGCATTCTATTTCATTACGTTGTTGTACGTGTGAAAATTTGAGTTCTCATTTTAGGAGTCTTGAGTGCCACGTGTGCCTCTTAAGAGGGAACGAAATTTCGGTAGACATGTAGCTAGGTATTAGTTTTACTGTACTTTGTCTGGTGTTCTGTCGGGTAACCGAGGGCACTTGCTTGTGTCGTGTGTTGTCTGTTGTCGAACCGTTCTTGATAAGTTGCAGGACCATCTACAAGAGTTGAGACCAAAAAATGTCATAAGAGACGAGTAAAGCTGACCGCCAAGTTGTGGCGACAAACCAGTGCAGTTGGGATCCATCCTCAAAAATGGAATGTGTTCACGGAACTGAGCCTAGAGCTACATTCTCCCCATGGCCTCGGAGGCAAATCTGGGGGGACCTGGCGAAAGAGCGCACCTGACATCCGAGCCACGTGGAAACAGCTCGTAATTCCGGTGCATTGTCTGGCGGCGGGGGTGCTGTTACGCCTGGGAGTCCACACCAAACGTCAATGCCTCTGCAAAGGCAAGCTGTGTCAAGGCCAGTGATCGAGCCCGCCTGATGCGATCAAGTCAACGACGTCATCACGCGGTGGCGCTGGTCTCTCTTAGGCAACGCACAGCGAGCTCCCTCAGCCCACGAGCCCAATAAAGCAATCGGTGCCTTCCATTCTTGCGAGTCTTACGTAATGCTTGGCAACATCATTCGTCCTTGTGTGCAACCCCTCGCAGCGGCTGCGGATTTGATGATCATGACGCAGCCCAGCGGCGGGTGCCTTTGGAGGATTCTGACATCACGGCCAGCGACGCTTCTGGTTGCAGATTGGTGTCGCAAAGATCCACCAGGTGCCTATAAAAAAGCCAGGCGGCGCGTCACCAGCAGTTCACCTATGCGTCAGGGAGACGCCGATGTATGCGTGCGAGAGAAGACGTCTCGGTTCTTCGACTCCTAAGCTGTCGGCCCCAGTGCAGAATATGTAACGCCTCTATTTCTATGCTGTACATAAACCTTGCCTCAACTCACCGTCGTCTCGTCCGCTCGTCTATCAGCTCTGCGCAGAGGCAGTCGCGAGCTGAGTAAAGCACGCTACCAAACGGCTGGTGACATTGGCGGCGGAGTTCAGAGCAGTGGCGCCTTCGGGACCGTGTTGGCGTCGCGCCTTCATGTCACTGCTTACCTTTTGTGGCAAGGCAGCGCACTCCAGCTCGTTACGTCTGTCGATCGAGCAAGCAGTACAGTCACCACGGTGTTGACGAAATGACTACGGAGCAGTGATTTGTATGCAACGTTGTCTACAAGAGAGATGTACGATTCGCGGAGGCAAAGCACGGTATAAGAAAAACTTAGCTCGCGCAAGGCCAGAGAACTGCAGGGCGCTAGCTTGAGACAGCAACGCGCCAGTGCCTACGAGTATGGGGACAAATGCACGAAATATCGTCTTTCTTGATTGTGCCTAAACAACACGAGGCAAACATTCCAAGATTTCTCGCGCATGTGCAAGACGAGGGCAGCTCTTCAGTGAGCAACATTGTGCATCAATTGTTTGCGGGCAACATTGTGGGTATTGGGCACGTAGGAAAGAAAGGTAGGAGAGGCCCTGACTAGGGTGGCTAGAATGGGGAGGTGTGATGACCGGCCTCCGGAGGCTGGCTCAAAAGCGCGTTCCTGCCGCGCGGTGGCGCTGCCGGTGGGGGCGCTGTGCTTTTCTCGAGTCGTCTACTTGCCTCTGGGCGGGTAAATGATTCAACCGCGCTCAGTTTTACCGCTGTGGTCTTTTCAATTATGTTGTTGACGTCGAGAAACTTGCACGTGTAATCTACAAGCGCAAACCACGCAGCCGATACAGAGCGTGGGTTTCGCGGCCACTTCTTGCGAGGTGGGCGCGCTTGTCACGCGAAAAATAGTTTAGAGGAATCTCTCCCGCAGACCAGCAGGTGGCAACAACCCTGCGTGTGTCGCTCGCATATTTGTTATACATTTTCGATTGCAATAGTACTTTAAAGAGTGGAAGTCAATGCAGTTTTTATGCAGTGCGGCAGAAGAATGCATTAAAGTACAAGACTACAAGACTGGTGGCTTGATACAAGTTTATTGGAAACAGTACATTAAAACATTACATAACACAGGGCTTCACCTTCTTGGCTTTATTCTGCACAGCATGCTGGTTTAGCCCTTTCAGCAGAAAATGGACACGCGTAATGCTGTAGAACCTGACAACCGATGTTGTTAAAGAAGCTGAATGCTCACTGCAGCCAATTTGTGGCACATTGGCTGCTAGGCGCAAAAAATCCTTCACTACTTTGGTGTGCAAGCGCGTGGTGCTAATTGCACGAGTTAGTCTATCCTCAAGGGTTTTGATTAGACTATATAGACGGACAGAGGGGTAAAGAAGGCCCCCCATGTCCCACTTTTTACACGCTTCTGCTGGCAATTGATCCGTCACACTATCACGTGTGACGAGGCAGGCATCCTTGCAAGCTTCGCATTGGGTTGAGAAGATCCGCTTCCTGGCTACATATCCTGCAATATAATAGGTGAGGCGGTCATCACTGCGTTCTTCAACGTAGTCAGCGTGGTCAATCGCAACCTCTGCTGCTTCGACAGGTAGTGTAACGTCGTCACAAGCTGGTGCTTCATTTTCAGACAGCTGATGGTCCTCGGACAGCAGGGCCTCCAAAAGTCCAGGAGATAGTTTGCTCCCTTGGGGCTTTTCGCCAAGCTATAAAAGCTTATGCACCTGCATATATACATGTAAATTATAAAAATTGATACCTTGTATTTCAATGTACAGGACTGAAAATGCACAAGCATACTTGATTATGATAATGAACTGCGCAGGAGTTGGGTGATCGTTAGCTCCACTGGCCTGTCTGACGATACCAAAGGAACGCTCCAAACAGTCTTGACTGAGACGGGAGGTCATCAAAAACCTAAACCCAACCACTTCAGTGAGGTACTTCAGTAGGTCCTTCGCAGAGTGGATCGTCACACGTAGACCTTCTGCCGGGCTCTTGCTTAAAAAGCCGAGCCCTCCTGCATGGGCCTCCCACTGGTCGAGAAATTCCAGCATGTTGTCAAGTGCAGTTTCTTTAGTGCTGCCACGTCTGAAACATGAAAAGTATTTACGTCTTCACATGAAAATGAGCCCGGTTGGTGTACATACCTCAGAGCTTCTGCTGGAAACCGCGACGTCATGGCATCAATTGTTTGAGCCATCATGTTGATAAATACTTTTGTTGGCTTGCAACCTGGCACAAAGCACCACCTCTGCGTTTTTTTTCCGTCAACGGCATTCTTAAGAGCGGTTCAAAAATCGATGACAACCGCTGACATCATCTCCTTCAAGAAATCGGGAAGCGATAGAAAAAGCAGGCCGTACTTCGCGAACAGCGACAGCTTACTTGCGCTGCTCCGTCACCAACGAGACACGAGCAACACATGCTCACAGTCGGCACATGCCAACAGCGCCCCAGACTGACGCGCCAAATTTCCCCCCAGCGGCGAGAACGCGCAGAGGGGCCTCGCTAGGCAAGAGGCCGCCGCCGCAGTCATCACACCTCCCCATTCTAGCCACCCTACCCTGACGTCAATCGTTGTGAAGCCGCGATGAAGCCGGAAGTCGGCCATATTGACTGAGCCAATTCTCCCCTCTTGTTTACATCCGAAAGTAAAGCAGAAGGCACGACTCTGTCTGGCGTGGCATGGCGGCGGGGAATTCGCCGACGCCCAAATCGGACCGCGATGCGGCGACTGCGTGAGCGACTACGGCATCGACGAGCCATGCACGCACGCAGCGACACGCGCCTTGCCTGCGCAGCAGAAGACACGCGCCTCGCCCGCGCAGCAGAATATATGCCATTGGAAAGCAATGTATACTTAAGGGCTCCTTTTTTCGTGTTTTAAAACAATAATATTGCGATCTAACAGACAATAATGCACATTAGAAAGTATAGGGGAAGTTATTAGACCAATTTGTAAATGTGCAGAAAAGTGGGTGAAAAGATACCTCTCCGTGGGCAGGAACCAAACCGGCGACCTTCGAATAACGCATTCAATGCTTTACCACTCAGCTACCACAGCGGCTATCTTTAATTTCAGCCACTTTATTGGGTATATATGTGAATATAAACGAGGGAGTGTCAGTCAGCGCCATGAGTAGCCATAGCGGCGAGTGTGGCACACTCTTTATGGGTCTGTATGGCGTCACGGACACCAAGGACACCTTCTTCGTCACACACACACAAATATATATATATATATATATATATATATATATATATATATATATATATATATATATATATATATATATATATATATATATATATATATATATATATATAAAATAGATGATCAGAGTTTCTTCCGGCTACCGTAAAAAAGTTATAAACTTGGAGAATAGTGCTGTATAGGAAACAAAACAATAAAATATTTATATAATCCTAACAGTTTCGGCTGGTGGACCAGCCGAAACTGTTAGGATTAAATAAATATTTTATTGTTTTGTTTCCTATACTGCACTATTCTCCAAGTTTATAACTATATATATATATATATATATATATATATATATATATATATATATATATATATATATATATATATATATATATATATATATATATATATATATATATATATACAAGAGTGTGTGTGTAAGGTCATGGTATGTTTTTATCAAACAATCCAAAAATTACTCGAAAGCTGCAAATAAACAACATTTGGTAATCATTACCATAAAATTTTCTTGTGACCTTGTCATTCTAATGATTGTGTGAGTAAAACACAACTGGGACTAATAAACTAAACCTCATTAACGAAAAACTTTGTAATTGTTAATGCAGTGTACTGGGAATGATGTGCACTAGGTGTGCCCCGCGTAACGACGTTATATTGTTATTTTTTAACGTGGTTGCTTATATTTGGGTCACTCGGTGTATTCATTTATTTAAACGGCTGCGAGCCCCGAGACCAGGTCACGTAAATCATGCCATGCATGGCATGGTTTTAAACAATCACGTGTTAAGACCTCTCAGTTATGTTATTCGTACACTCTTGTCACGCCAAAGCAATTTCGGTATACAAACATGCATGACATGACTTTGATGTCATGGTTTGTCATTTACGTTTGCCATACAGCCCTGTCCAGCGATGTCGATTTCGGTATATATTTTATTAACGAAATGGACATGAAAGCACAATTTCATTGATAGATAGATAGATAGATAGATAGATAGATAGATAGATAGATAGATAGATAGATAGATAGATAGATAGATAGATAGATAGATAGATAGATAGATAGATAGATAGATAGATAGATAGATAGATAGATAGATAGATAGATAGATAGATAGATAGATAGATAGATAGATAGATAGATAGATAGATAGATAGATAGATAGATAGATAGATAGATAGATAGATAGATAGATAGATAGATAGATAGATAGATAGATAGATAGATAGATAGATAGATAGATAGATATTGCCCTGCCGCTGTGGTCTAGTGGCTAAGGCACTCGGCTGCTTAACCGCAAGTCACGGGATCGAATCCCGGCTGCGGCGGCTGCATTTTTATGGAGGCGAAAATGTTAAAGGCCTGTGTACTAAGATTTGGGCGCACGTTAAAGAACCCCAAGTGGTCTAAACTTCCGGAGTCCTCCATTACGGTGTATCTCATCATCATTAGGTGGTTTTGGGACGTTAAACCCCTCAAACCAACAAACGAGATAGATATATAGATATATTAAAATTCTGCCACCAAATGGTTCAGAGTTTCATTTTTCGTCCCTGATTGTTACGAACGTTGGCGTGGAGGTCTCAGTGCGTGCTGCGTTCAGTATTGATCTCTGCGGGGCTTTTGTGTTGAGAAAGAACTTGTCAATCTCACGTTCGCTGTGTGCTTGGATGCTTGAATAGTTATATAGTTCATTAGCGAAGTTGAAAGATGGAGGTCAAATTGTGTTAGAAAAACTAGCAACCCTGTTTACGATATGTCTCCTGACGGGAAGAGTACCAGTGTCTTGGAAGTGCGCTAACATCATCTTAATACATAAGAAAGGAGATGACAAGGACTAGAAGAATTACAGGCCGATCAGCTTGCTCTCTGTAGTATACAAGCTATATACAACGGTAATTGCTAACAGAGTAAAGAAAACATTAGAATTCAATCAACCAAAGGAACAAGCAGGATTTCGAACAGGCTACTCAACAATCGATCACGTTCATAATATCAATCAGGTAATAGAGGAATGCTCAAAACATAACCAACCACTATACATAGCCTTCATAAATTACGAGAAGGCGTTTGATTCAGTAGTAATATCAGCCGTCATGCAGACACTGCGGAATCAGGGCGGCGATGAAGTATATATAAACATCCTGGAAGAAATCTACAGGGGATCAACTGCTACCATAGTGCTTCATAAAGAAAGCAACAGAATACCAATCAAGAAGGGTGTAAGGCAGGGGGACACAATCTCCCCAATGCTATTTACCGCATGCTTAAAGGAGGTTTTCAGAAGCCTAGAATGGGAACAGTTAGGGATAAGAGTTAATGGACAGTACCTTAGTAACCTGCGCTTTGCCGATGACATTGCATTGCTGAGTAACTCAGGGTGACGAATTGCAACTCACGATTACGGAGTTAGACAAGGAGAGCAGAAAGGTGGTTCTCAATATTATACTGCAGAAAACGAAAGTAATGTACAACAACCTCGGAAAAGAGCAGAGCTTCGAAATAGGTAACAGTGCACTTCAAGTTGTAAAAGACTATGTCTTATTAGGGCAGGTAATAACCGCGGAACCAAACCACGCGATTGAAGTAACTAGAAGAATAAGAATGAGGTGGCGCACATTTGGCAAGCACTCTCAAATTATGACAGGTAGATTGCCACTATCTCTCAAGAGGAAGGTATATAACAGCTGTATCTTGCCGGTACTTAGCTACAGAGCAGAAACCCGGAGACTTACAAAGAGGGTTCAGCTTAAATTGAGGACGACGCAGCGAGCAATGGAAAGAAAAATGGTAGGTGTAACCTTAAGAGACAAGAAGAGAGCAGAGTGGATTAGGGAACAAACGGGGTTAAGGATATGATAGCTGAAATCAAGAAGAGGAAATTGACATGGGCCGGGCATGTAGCGCGTAGACAGGATAACCGCTGGTCATTAAGGGTGACTGACTGGATTCCCAGAGAAGGCAAGCGGGCTAGGGGGAGACAGAAGGTTAGGTGGGCAGATGAGACAAAGAAGTTTGCGGGTATAAATTGACAGGACCGGGTTAACTGGCGGAACATGGGAGAGGCCTTTGTCCTGCAGTGGACGTAGTCAGGCCGATGATGATGAATTAGCGAAGTATTTTTTTCATTATTATTTTTCCATTGGAGCACTTGCAGAACCAGCCGCTTTTTGAATGATTACTTGTAATGGGTAAGAGCCATTGTCGGCAATCAAGAAGTGAGCCGCTATTTGGGGGCGTCCAAAATTAAGCCTTCCGGTGACTCTTTCATTTGGCCCAGTCGCATTTGGATTCAGCCACAGGAGCGTTTTTACCGCTGTTACAAATTTCTTACGAGAATCTAAAAGAATGGAATGCTAAAAATAAGTAACTTCAGTTGTTTTATGTATAATTTTTTTCTTTTTTATGTTTATTTTGTTTTCTTTTCAAGATTTTTTTAGAAATTTAACATCTTTTTCATTATTTCCTATAATAAATAATTAATCCAACCCTCTCTTTCAAGAAGTGAATCAATATAAAAAGTAAGGCACCATCCCATTCATGGCCTATCCCCTTAGGTGGGTTGCGCCAAGGTGTTGAGGAATCAACCAACCAATCAACCAAAATTAAGCCTTGCGTGTGAGTGTCGTCCATAAACTATCGACGTGACCGTGAGATCAATGTCCCCGCTCAAAGAGAGTGCCAAAAAGGAGAATGATTCCATCCTCGCAACACTTAAGTCCCGCTGAGCCAGCACCGCCCACGGGATGTCAAGGATCTGGCGGGCGGCGACGTCCACAACCGAGAAGGAAGCCGTGTCCGAGAAGGCGGTGTCCAGGCAAGTGATCAAGCCCACCCAGTCGGCCAGTGCCGCCTACCAGACCACTATGCTGGACATGAAACAACTGGATAGCCTGCTCAAGGATACCCCGCCGTCAGACGTGGCCAATGGCAAGGCCGCGCAGGAGCACGGTGATTCGGCGGCGGCCGGGGGCCTTCGCGGGAAGACCATGTCTGCATCCACTGGTCCCGTCAAGGTTGTCGCCACGGAGCACCACCGCGTTGTGACTGACGAGATCGCGTAAGATGCATTTACAGTAGCTAAAGCCACAACCATATGAAGGTTCCTCGGGTACATTCGCGACTTGGTTTGCTCAATTCCTGGTTTATTTATTCCCACCATTGATCAAGTTTCTTGCTTTGTTTTTTTTTCTGCTTACAATGCGGCAGCATATTACACAAATACAAAAACAACGCTCATATTCAGAAAAGTTTTCACCATCGCCGTGATGTTCCCTGTATAGTACAAGTGTTACTTGCTATTCTAACGCACGCGCTGACCACCTATGTGGCTGTTTTCACTCGCGATGTCTGCAACTTCAACGCAAGACGTACAGTATGGTCCACTGTTACAGGAAACTCTCGAATGCACACCATCAATATTCCTGGCCCTCTAAGAGCAAGTGAATTAATAAACAATCTTCATGCAAGCCAATAGTCTGTCAAAAGGAGTCGGAACTTTTAATAACCATTATCTTATACATATCTAAGCCGCTATGCTTCCGTAAGATAGTGAAATGTAAACATGCTACTCACGCAGGTGTTCCTTCAACAGTGGATCCGTCTGTACATATGCGGTCTTAATGTGGTCGTTCCCGAAGTCTCAGTTCTCGCACGCTGTCCCCATGTGAGCAGCGCACTTCGCCTTTTGGCTTGTCAGTGTGAATTATCCTTTCAAGTGTCGCACAAAACGAATGGAGCTACTTATGCAGCTTGAATACCAGCTCACAGAAGCCAACATGATGGCGTAATGACACTTTAACGCATATGGGCACTACGTCTCGATTAATGTGCACAAGCACGGTCCTGGCTCCTTCCATCGATTTTGACGGACACAGAGAATCATGCGTGACAACCCGTTTGACGTGATATTGGATTTGATCATCATCATCATCATCATCATCATCATCATCATAAACCTGACTACGTCCACTGCAGGACAAAGGCCTCTCCCATGTTCTGCCAGTTAACCTGGTCCCGTGCTTGCTGCTGCCAATTTATACCCGCAAACTTCTTAATCACATCTGCCCGCCTAACCTTGTGTCTCCCCCTAACCCGCTTGCCTTCTCTGGGAATCCAGTTAGTTACCCTGAATCACCAGCGGTTATTCTGTTTACGCGCTACATGCCTGGCCCATGTCCATTTCTTCCTCTTGATTTCAGCTATGATATTCTTAACCCCCGTTTGTTCCCTAATCCACTCTGCTCTCTTCTTGTCTCTTAAGGTTACACCTACCATTCTTCTTTTCATTGCTCGCTGAGTCGTCCTCAATTTAAGCTGAACCCTCTTTGTAAGTTTCCAGGTTTCTGCTCCGTAGCTAAGTACCGGCAAAATGCAGCTGTTATATACCTTTCTCTTGAGGGATAGTGGCAATCTACCTGTGATAATTTGAGATTGCTTGCCAAATGTGCTCCACCCCATTCTTATTCTTCTAGTTACTTCAATCTCGTGGTTCGGCTCCGCGGTTATTGCCTGCCCTAAGTAGACATAGTCTTTTACAACTTGAAGTTCACTATTACCTATCTCGAAGCGCTGCTCTTTTCTGAGGTTGTTGTACATTACCTTCGTTTTCTGCAGATTCATTTTAAGACCCACCTTTCTGCTCTCCTTGTCTAACTCCGTAATCATGAGTTGCAATTCGTCCCCTAAGTTACTCAGCAATGCAATGTCATCGGCGAAGCGCTGGTTACAAAGGTACTCTCCATTAACTCTTATCCCTAACTGTTCCCATTCTAGGCTTTTGAAAACCTCCTGTAAGCACGTGGTAAATAGCATTGGGGAGATTGTGTCCCCCTGCCTTACACTCTTCTTGATTGGTATTCTGTTGCTTTCTTTATGAAGCACTATGGTAGCAGTTGATCCCCTGTAGATTTCTTCCAGGATGTTTACATTGTAGCGAAGCCTCCGAACTCTGAAATGGGTCGAACTCTTGAGTACCTCCTAGTGGGGCTACCCAACAAGGACGCCGCTCACGCTGAGAGCCCGTGCTTGGCTGTGATTGTCGCCAATGTATATTCTCGCTTCTTGCCGGCTAATAAACGCCTTAACAATATGGTGGAGATACTTCATCGACGCCCTGATTCCGCAGTGTCTGCATGACGGCTGATATTTCTACTGAATCAAACGCCTTCTCGTAATCTATGAAGGCAATGTATAGTGGTTGGTTATATTCTGAGCACTTCTCTATTTCCTGATGGATAGTATGAATGCGGTCGATTGTTGAGTAGCCTGTTCGAAATTCTGCTTGTTCCTTTGGTTGATTGAATTCTAATGTTTTCTTTACTCTGTTAGTAATTACTTTTGTAAAAAGCTTGTATACTACAGAGAGCAAGCTAATCGGCCTGTAATTCTTCAAGTTCTTGTCGTCTCCTTTCTTATGTATTAAGATGATGTTAGCGTTCTTCCAATACTCTGGTACTCTTCCCGCCAGGAGACACTTCGTAAACAGGGTGGCTAGTTTTTCTAACACAATCTGTCCTCCATCTTTCAGTAGATCTGGTGTTACCTGATCCTCACCAGCAACTTTGCCTCTTTTCATGCTCTCCAAAGCTTTTCTGACTTCTTCTATCATTACTGGTGGTGTGTCATCTGGGTTACTGCTTGTTCTTATATTATTAAAATAGTGATTTTCCCGGCTACTGTACAGATCTCTGTAAAACTCCTCCGCTATCTTAACTATCCTATCCATATTGGTAGTTATTTTGCCTTCTCTGTCCCTTAGTGCATACATCCGATTTTTGCCTATCCTAAGTTTCCTCTTCACTGCTTTGACGCTTCCTCCGTTTTTCAGAGCATGTTCAATTCTCTCCATGTTATACCTTCTTACGACGGATACCTTACGCCTATAATCAACTTCAAAAGCTCTGCCAGTTTTATTTTGTCTGTGTTACTTGAGACTTTCATGATTGGACGCTTCCTAATGATATTCTTCGTTTCCTGGGAAAGCTTGCCAATGTCCTGTCTAACTACCCTGCCTCCAACTTCCACTGCGCACTCCGTAATGATACTCGTCAGATTATCATTCATTCTATCTATGCTAAGGTTGGTTTCCTCACTAAGAGCCGAGTACCTGTTCTGAAGCGAGACTCTGAATTCCTGTACGGTGCTACAGAATTGGATTTGATATGAGGTGTTTAGCGTCCCAGAATCGCCATATTATCATGAGAGACGCCGTAGTGGGGGGCTCCGGAAATTTCGACCACCTGGGGTTCTTTCACGTGCACCCTAATCTGAGCACACGGGCCCACAGCATTTTCGCTTCCATTGAATGATGCAGCCGCAACCCGTAATTCGATCTCGCGACCTGCGGGTCAGTAGCCGAGTGACTTAGCCTCTAGCGGGGCTGAACGTGATTGGGTATTCAGCTCATAAGACTTTGCTTTCACCAGCGCCAACAGAGTTCATTGTTACGTATAAATGTCCAGTTTAGAAATTGAGCATGCAGTGAAACGGCGTGGACGATCACGGACAAAGAGAGCACGACATAACCCTTTGTCCACATTCTGTATGCGCTGACATTCACTTCAGATCATATACACCTTTTCACAGGATGGAAAAAAACACCGCCATGATGGCCTGCACGGGAGAGTACAAAGGCTAAAGGCGCAGCCTTGTCAGTGCATTTTTGAAAGGTCAAGCGCCAAATGGCGCAGCCCAAAGAGGACTATGGCGGTGCCCAGGGAGGAGTTTTTGAAAAGTTCTATATGCAGCATCAAAAAGCCCAATGTCGTTCCCTTTATAGGCTTAACAGTAAGACATTCTACATTTGACAAGTTCGACGCCCCGCGGGAGGACATGACAACGACTTCATTCGAAGCGCACGTGCGTATGCGCTTGTCTCGCGCTCGAGTACCAGAGGGCAGAACGGTCGCCGAATCTCCGCGGTGGGAAGACCAGATGCACGGCCGCGGCACGGCCGCTTCCCAGACCAACTAACGATCGTCGTAGAGTCATTCAGCATTGGGAATAGCATCGAAATCGGCGTGCCCTGACTGCAGTGAATTTAGCCATGACGTCACCGACATACAGACCAGTAAATTATCTAACAGGACTTGCTGTACACCCAGTCTAGGCCACAGACAAATACTGTGAAATGTAATTCTGAATAAGAAATCAAAGCAGAGACTTGTAGCTAGCTGAAAATGAATGTCTAATCCGAAAGAGTGAAGGTGAGGCAATGCCGAGAATATTTGTTCGGCTGCGATGCATAGCTTTGCCTGCGTGCTCTGAACTTGGCGCTGGCGTGCAGTGCCAATACTCTCTCTCTCTCTTATTTTGCACCTGTTGCTTTCCCTGGCTTTCTTCGAGTTTTTTTTCCCATGGGTACAACGTAGTCAGTCAAATAAAAACCTCCTTTGAGTACATGTATAAAACTAGAACAAATGACTAGCAACTGAGGTGAAAATAGTGAAACGATACATACAGCTTAATAATTTTAGGGGTTGTATGTGCCTAAACCATGATTCAATTACGAGGCATACCACAGTGTAGGGCTGTGGAAGATTTGACCATATGGTGTTCTTTAACGTGTACCGACATCGTACAAGATCAGAGTTGAGATTCTGCTGCGCTTTGCCAACAGTCCAATCAGCTATCTGAAATTGTGCCTGCGTTACGGTGAATTGCGTGAGGTCTTTTCACCCGAAAAATTGGCAGGTGTAGCAGGGTATTGCGCATTTCTGCACAGATGTCCAGAACAGTAGCCCGATTGTAACGAACGTTCCACGCGTGTGAAGTCAATGGGACTTATGTTCTTCATATCTCTGAAGAATGGAGGGGGAAAGAAATAATGACCAGCTGAGGGAGCCGATTTCTCTCAATACCCACAGAGCTCTTGATCGTTTTTTTTTGTTCACAATATGTGCGGACATCTCGTGTCTTCGAAGACTTGTCTTGTGATGTGTGAATAACAAACACATGGCCTCCCTTGCATTTTTTAGATAACTTAAAAGCATGTGTGGACATGTGGTCTCAATATCAGCACTTTATTATTGAGCAGCTTTTTATCAAGTAAGGATATCTTACGAATTTATATTCTGGTTGGTAGTTTTGGTATCTGTCAGTGACTTGTTTTTTCGATGATAGCCACGCTTTGTAGTGGGACTGCGGTAGTTCGACGATTGACATCGTGTTTCAGAGAAACGGTTGCGGGTAGTCGTATGTGCAAAATCTCAGCTGCGCCTTCAAACACTGTTAGAATGTGGAAAAGATGTCGCTATGCTAGCAACATATGTGGATGGCATTCTCTGTGCATACTGGACTTCGAAGATAGTTTCCTAAAAGAATTTGTTTTTGTGGCACAGTGCATAAAAACTGAATACGCCACAGGAAATGATGCTGGGTATATATTCGTTCCCGGTTAAGCTACCTTTTTCCTTGCTCACTAGTCCTCGGCCTCTATAGTTGTGTGCAGTAAGTGACAAAGAGCTCCTTGCCTTAATTCTGGCACTTGCAGAGATGCTCAAGCAGGATTCTTTAACTGAAAATTTCTGGAATATTCAAAGCATGTTAAATACAACAGTGCGTTTGTAAGTGTAACTCTGCCAAGCAGGTGTAAGCTAGAAGGAAGATGTGTAAGGCACATTGAAAGGTGATTGTAACTCTTCTAATGGTATTTTTTGAGGTCTTGTTATAAGGCACTCTTCTTCTACTGGTCAACTCTACTGGTCAACTAAAGTGACATTCTTTCTGTAGAACTGTGTGACCTCTCACTGCAGTTTAATGTCAGAAAGCACACGAGACTTGGTTGTTTGTTGTTGGCTATGTGTTGCAGCCCCTGTGACATTCCGGCAAAGACGCAATGTTTCTAGTTACATGCTGACTGGAATTTGGAATGAAAAAAGCTGTCACGTAATGAAGTGTAGATCTCGAAATGGTTGAAACCAATCCAGGGGAGCACTCCGTGGTGGCATCTTTCATAGCAAGTGAATTCTTCTTTAGGGCACAAAACCTTGATAACTTTTTTTTAGTTTTTCACGTGGTACCCATCCGTAGAAAAGATGTCTCCCTAGAGCAACGGTTTCAGCAATTTTTGCACCGGCTAGTGAAACCACATGCAAATAACAAACTCGCAAGATATTTGAAGTAAATTGTGTACACTTGAAACAACAACGAAAAAAAACTGTGCAAAAATGATTGAGGTGCATTGATTCTAACTCGCCCACTTTTCTACATTGGAGTAAATTGTGATACCGTTAACTGCTATGTTATTCTCCTGTTTTTCCCTAACATGACTGTTAATTTGTGGCAACTCATGTCATACAGTCTTGTGTCAGTGCACAAGACTTTAGGTTATAGAATTGTTAGTATTTGTTGGAATTCTTTCTGCCAACCTGGCCTAGTTAGCAGCAGTTCATTGGTTACCCTATTTCATGAATATAATGTATGCCACTAAGTATAGTCCTTTTCACTGAAAACTGACTAGACTTACTGGGTGCTTCCATAATCTGTTCTGGACTATGATAAACGTGCCCTCCCCCCCTCGCCTCTCCATTCCTCGAGTATTAAAAAAAGCACTGCAGAGGCATTTATATCGGCCTTTATACTCTGATGCCACAGTACATACTTCGTACTGAGATACCACAGTACAGAAAAGACAAATGAGCGGGATTAATAGAGGATCCACTTTTTTTGCACAATATAATATAGAAGTGCGGCGATGGCGTAGTGAAGTACGGCGAAGGCGTAGTGGTTAGAGCATCCGCCTCGCATGCAAGAGGTCCGTGGTTCAAATCGCGGTGCCGCGCAGTTCCCAACCGGATCCGGATTAAAAAAAATTCGCGTGTTGATGGAACTGCATTAAGAGGCCTGGGGTGTGGCCTCACCGGTAACCACAGCCGGGAATGCACTCCCTCACCAGAGAAGGATTGGCCACTCTGGTGCAGTATCTGGCCACTACCTCCCACATGCATACGTCAAATAACTCACGGCCCTCAGTCCCCAGCAGCTGCGAAGCAACTGACCACGGCGGCCGTCAGATCTGCAACGCAGCAGAGGGTGCTAAGAATCTCTGGATCCGGACAGGCCGCCATTGGAACCTGAACTTGGCAACGTTTAACGCTAGAACCTTATCTAGTGAGGAAAGTCTAACTGTACTATTCGAGGAGCTAGATGGTGTTAAATGGGATATAATAGGGCTCAGTGAGGTTAGGAGGACAGATGAGGCCTATACGGTGCTACAGAATGGGCACGTCCTTTGCTATCGGGGCTTGGCAGACAGAAGAGCACAGGGAGTGGAGTTCCTAATTCACAGAAACATAGCTGCAACATAGAGGAATACTATATCATTAATGAAAGGGTGGTAGGTATCGTAAATAAACTGAATAAAAGACACAAAATGAAGGTAGTACAGGCTTACGCGCCTACATCCAGCCATGATGACGCTTCAGTTGAAAGCTTCTATGAAGACGTGAAATCAGCAATGAGTAAGGTAAAAACACAGTATACTATAGTGATGGGCGACTTTAATGCAAACGTAGGGAAGAAGCAGGCTGGAGACCAGGCAGTAGGAGGTTATGGCATCGGCACTAGAAACGCCAGAGGAGAGCTACTAGTGGAATTGGCGGAACGCAATAATTTGCGGATTTTGAATACCTTCTACCGAAAACGAGAAAACCGCAAGTGGACATGGAGGAGCCCTAATGGCGGAAATAAGAACGAAATAGACTTTATAATGACTGCACACCCAGGAATCGTGCAGGATGTGGAAGTGGTTGGCAAGGTACGATGCAGTGACCATAGAATGGTACGGTCTCGAATTCGCCTAGACTTGAAGAAGGAACGACAAAAACTGATACGCAAGAAGCCAATCAATGAGCTCGCACTGAGAGGGAAAGTACAGGAATTCAGAGTGTCGCTGCAGAACAGGTACTTGGCTATTAGTGAGGAAACCAACCTTAGCGTAGATACAATGAATGATAATCTGACGAGTATCATTATGGAGTGTGCAGTGGAATTTGGAGGCAGGGTAGATAGACAGGACACTGGCAAGCTTTCCCAGGAGACGAAGAACCTAATTAAGAAGCGTCATATTATGAAAGTGTCAAGTACAACAGACAAAATAGAACTAGCAGAGCTTTCGAAGTTGATTAATAGATGTAAGGTATGCGATGTAAGAAGGTATAACATGGAGAAGATTGAACACGCTTTGAAAAACGGAGGAAGCGTCAAAGCAGTGAAGAGGAAACTTGGGATAGGCAAAAGTCGGATGTATGCACCAAGGAACAAAGAAGGCAAAATAACTACCAATATGAATAGGATAGTTAAAATAGCGGAGGAGTTTTACAAAGATCTGTACAGTAGCCGAGACAACCATGACCTTAATACTATAAGAACTAGCAGTAACCCAGATGACACCCCACCAGTAATGATAGAAGAAGTCAGAAAAGCTTTGGAGAGCATGCAAAGAGGCAAAGCTGCTGGTGAGGATGAGGTAACATCAGATCTGCTGAAAGATGGAGGGCAGATTGTGTTAGAAAAACTAGCCACCCTGTTTACGAGGTGTCTCCTGACGGGAAGAGTACCAGAGTCTTGGAAGAACGCTAACATCATCTTAATACATAAGAAAGGAGATGACAAGGACTTGAAAAATTACAGGCCGATGACCTTGCTCTCTGTGGTATACAAGCTATTTACCAAGGTAATTGCTAACAGAGTAAAGAAAACATTAGAATTCAATCAACCAAAGGAACAAGCAGGATTTCGAACAGGCTACTCAACAATCGACCACATTCATACTATCAATCAGGTAATAGAGAAATTCTCAGAATATAACCAACCACTATACATAGCCTTCATTGATTACGAGAAGGCGTTTGATTCAGTAGAAATATCAGCCGTCATGCAGACACTGCGGAATCAGGGCGTAGATGAAGTATATATAAACATTTTGGAAGAAATCTACAGGGGATCAACTGCTACCATAGCGCTTCATAAAGAAAGCAACAGAATACCAATCAAGAAGGGTGTAATGCAGGGGGATACAATCTCCCAAATGCTATTTACCGCGTGCTTACAGGAGGTTTTCAGAAGCCTTGAATGGGAACAGTTAGGAATAAGAGTTAATGGAGAATACCTTAGTAACCTGCGCTTCGCCGATGACATTGCATTGCTGAGTAACTCAGGGGACGAATTGAAACTCATGATTACGGTGTTAGACAAGGAGAGCAGAAAGGTGGGTCTTAAAATTAATCTGCAGAAAACGAAAGTAATGTACAACAACCTCGGAAAGGAGCAGCGCTTCGAGATAGGTAATAGTGCACTTGAAGTTGTAAAAGACTATGTCTACTTAGGGCAGGTAATAACCGCAGAGCCGAACCACGAGATTGAAGTAACTAGAAGAATAAGAATGGGGTGGAGCACATTCGGCAAGCACTCTCAAATCATGACAGGTAGATTGCCACTATCCCTCAAGAGGAAGGTATATAACAGCTGTATCTTGCCGGTACTTAGCTACGGAGCAGAAACCTGGAGACTTACAAAGAGGGTTCAGCTTAAATTGAGGACGACGCAGCGAGCAATAGAAAGAAAAATGGTAGGTGTAACCTTAAGAGACAAGAAGAGAGCAGAGTGGATTAGGGGACAAACGGGGGTTGAAGATATCATAGTTGAAATAAAGAAGAGGAAATGGACATAGGCCGGGCATGTAGCGCGTAGACAAGATAACCGCTGGTCATTAAGGGTGACTAACTGGATTCCCAGCGAAGGGAAGCGGGTTAGGGGGAGACAGAAGGTTAGGTGGGCAGATGAGATTAAGAAGTTTGCGGGTGTAAATTGGCAGCAGCAAGCACAGGACCGGGTTAACTGGCGGAACATGGGAGAGGCCTTTGTCCTGCAGTGGACGTAGTCAGGCTGATGATGATAATGATGAGTCAGTGAAGCAGAGTGAATGAAACTTCGGCATGCACTCCCCCTCCCACTCGCCAAAGAGGGGCGCGTGAAATTTTCCCCGTAGATCGACCTTGGGGGGGGGGGGGGCATTGCAATAAACTTTGGCCCAGATGCTGTTCATTGTCAAACTCCGATACGTTGAAGGAAAACTGTCACCTTGTCTGCTTCGATTAGAGTTATTGTATACGCTATCTAAAGGTAGCATATACAGTAACTATCGCTCCGATCGGCTACGAACGCCGCGGTGTCGTAAACCGGAACTGGTTGCAGTCCGGGTGAATTGGTGTATCGTACTGTAAGCATAGAGCCGCGACACACACGAAAATACAGATATAGTATTTTCTCTGTCTCTTCATGCGTGCCTTCCACGTACGCTAATATTGGTTCTCTCGCTATACATTTCACTCGCATGCATGCTGCAGGGGAGTAGCCAGACAGTTTTTTTTTCCGTCAGGGGGGGGGGGGGAGTCAACCATACTTTACGTTCGTACGTGCGTTTGATGTATGCGCAAGCAAAGTTGAATCATTTCGGGGTAGTTTGTTCCCCTCTTTGTTTTCTTTTTTTTATACGTTTATGAAACCAATGGCTGTTGCAGAGAGGGTGGGGAGTGTTAGGAGCGATCGCCCTCGCGCCTTCAGTAAAAAAATGTCGTGAAACTGTTGTGAGCACACCTTAATAGTGTTTTGTGCTATGGAGGGTTTTTTTCTGCTAGTAAAAACAAAACAGTCATAACCACGCCCCCCTCTTAGGTGTTACTTTAGGTGCCCCCCCACCACCCCCATAAAATGAGTGGCTGGATCCGCCCTGCATGACGCGTTTCTTTTACGCCCAGCCGTTTGCGTAAAAAAATATGTTTGTTTTGCCCACCACCAGCCACGTGTCGCCACATGCTGCCGCGTCACCATTGAACGCCTCCTGAATACAGTGTTCTAGTACTTCGCTAATTCGCACATGCGACATATCATCACCTATTTCAGGAGGCGTCACGTGCGGCTGCGACCACGGTGCCTGCTGCTGCGCGACGAGCAGCGATGTTGAGGTCCAGTCGGCGGTGTGCTCCAGCGAGAGCAGTGGCAACTGCTCGTCCTGCTCGCACGAAGACGCCTGCAGGGCGGGAGCGTCCGCCACGCGTGACCAGTCGTACAGCGCCGGCAGCGTCTCTTCAACATCGGCAGCGGCTGTCGTGAGCCTGAGATGGGCACTCTGCTGCGCACCAGTAAGCATCAAACGATATGCGAAAGTGGTTTACTGGCCTAGTAAGGAAAGCGGGCAGGGGTTTAACCCGCCTTCCCTCAGAGTTTACTATATTACACGATGAAGGAAGGAGGGAAGGAAAAACTTTTTTCGATTCGCAAGGGCACAAACCAAGAACCGCAGGGGTTTCGGAAAGGGTTATGCGCTTGATGGATGGGACTCCAGGGTTCCACTGGCTTGACGATAGTCATGTCATACCAACTAGCCCAAACTGCCACACTTCTAAAATCCACTGGTGGTTGCTGCCTGCCTGACGTACGTGACCAAGCTAAGGAAAAATACTTGCTTTATCAGAGCAACTTATTCTACATGTTTTTTTTTTTTTACGAAACAGTTGAAGACTATTGGCGTGTTCAGGTTTTGTATGGGGGCTGACTTTTCTTCTCCCCTTCTGAGTCACACCCTAACTCCATATTTTGTCCATGTGGGGATGACTTTGCCACCCAACCCCCCCCCCCCCCCCACACACACACACACATGGACAACATGCACAAAATACGGTGGCGAAATTACTCCACTTCCCCCTCTGAAAGGGCTAGAGTTTCTGTATGTGCTAGTGCTACCTTTAGGTACCTAAATACAGCATATACAGTAACTCTAGGGAGCCCTTCCCCCCACCTCCCTCTGCTCTGCCTCTTCCGTGCCCACGCCTATGGTTAACCACAGCTGCACTCACTGCGGTGAAAGCAGAATCTTGAGCGAAATGAACAGCTTGCGAGGAGGGATACCGGGCATCCATGGATTCTCTTCACAGCATTGCTAGAACAGGGAGATGAAAATTTTTAGTAGCTTCTAAAAATAAAAAATTATGCTTAGGAAATATCCTCGCGCTTCACCGGCAGCACCATGAACGCTGGTATCTCCGTGTGGTGGGTGTGGGACCAAAATATCGTTGTTGTAGGTGTGAAAACGGAAAGCCTGGCCTTGAAGCTCATTGGGGACATCACGCTGACGATCGGGGACCGCCAGGTATCGTTTCAAGAACATTTGAAATCAGCCGGAAAAACCTGGAAGGGTGTCGTCACCGTCGCAGACAATGAAACTTCGGAATCCCTTCGACACAAGCTCGAGTGGATCGACGGCGAAATTTTGTATGTGCGAAAACTCGGAACATCCAACGTTGCAGTGGTGACCTTCAAAGGACACCACGTACCAAGATTCATTCACTACTGCTGTGAAAACGTGCCAGTGCGCTACTACAAGAAAACGGTTCCGGCATGTTATCAGTGTGGAACGGTGGGCCACAGACCGGATGCGTGCCCCGATCCGGACAATCAGCAGTGCACTCACTGTGGTTCGAAGGTGGAACTCACTCTGGAGGGCCCAGCGAAGCACGGCTATCAACACGAGTGCCTTATATGCGATGAAAACCATTTCACCGGCTCTGCGCAGTGCGTCGCAAAATTCCGGAAGGCATGGAAGCCCGCTCTACCACAGCGGCAACATGGACTAAAAAACAAGCAAGAAGAGCCCTAAGCACCTCTCAGGACTGACTAAAAAATGAAGCCCATGCATAACAAGACCAAGCCGACCAAAGCCCCAGCCGTACAGAAGTCGAGGCCGCCTACCTTCGCCGCCGAGGATTCTCGTCACTGGCAAACTCGCCCAAACAGGTGAGCGATTGGGTAGGGGTCTCCTCTCAGTTTCCCATCACCACCACTACCTTCCCTTCCAATCCTGAAATTTTAAAACAATTGGAAGCCATGAAAGAACGCATTGAAACTCTGGAACACGAAAATCGGGCGCTGAAGGCGTCGCACGCTGCTACTCCTCCACCACTGTCGGAACCGGTGGCTATGCACACCTCCGACTGCTCGGACGATGAGCAGGACACTCAGTCGGACGTATCGGGTAACACTAGTGTGTCTAAAACTGTAGTAGATGCTTCGAACGACATAGAAGGTCGACTAAGCAGACTAGAGGCTAAACTTGAGGAGCAGAGCAAAATGATCCTAGAACAAACCAAGCTTACAGTACAAGACATTATTCCGCAGCAGCTGAACCCATCAGTATCAGTCCAAGCCACTATATGCAAGACCTCAAGCAAAGCGTTTTGCCAATTCTCACAGCCAGTGTACTACAAACCATTCAAAATTGGCTCACACCCCAATTGGACCAACTCAAAATTAGCATTAAGACAACAGAACAACCCCGACGCAAAATTGTTCATCGTAACCTGGCAAATTCTGAATCCGAGAGCAACATAGCCCAGCCGTTAACAAACCAAACTGAGTCCCCCACGCCTCTCCAGGCTGCCACGCTGGCTGCAGTGGCGAAAATGACACCTCCTCAATAATAAATCCATGATGGCAGGCAGTTCTAAACATAATAATAAAAGCTCCAAACAACAGCAACTCGATATTTTCCAGTGGAACTGCAGGGAGTTTAAAGATAGGAAAAAGAGGGCCACTCTTAACCTTTTCCTGCTCAATCAACATTTTACCCCTGCAGTTTTGGCGCTACAAGAAACCGGCTTACAGGCGAAATTGCCTGGTTACAACTCATTTCAGGGAAGTGCATCCACCTGTGTTCTCGTACACAAGGAGTATACCGCTTGTCAGATAGACCTTGATCTGTCAGAGGAGGACGAATACACAAGGGTCAAAGTCATTCCCAATAAAAGACGAGATCCTAGCTTGTACATTCTAAATGTATACAGTTCTCCGAAATCTAGGCAATGCATCTTCAACGAAATGTTTTATAAAGCGATTAAAGAAGCAGATAAGTATTTACTGGTGATTTTTGGTGACTTTAACACCTCCAGCTATCACTGGGGTTACACCCGCGAAGTCCCCAAGGGACGGAGATTGGCAGAACTCATATCCACTCTTCGTCTATCGCTTGTCACAGATCCGATGAAACCCAATAGAATTGGGAATTCTGTAAACCGAGATACTTGCCCGGATCTATCACTGACTAAGAACATTTCCTACGCAACATGGGAAAACTTAGAACAAATGCTCGGCAGTGATCACTGTCTCCTCAGAATCACGTGCACTCTCCGCCAGCATAGGCCGTAGAACATGGAGCCAAGCTAAGCTGACAGATTGGACAGCCTTCCACTCACAGGTGCTCCCCTCTGTGCCAGGGGCGGGAGGATATACGTGATGGGAAAAACAGCTCCTTGCAGCCAATTCCAAGTGTCTTAAAGCTATAAAGACAACGGAAGACACCCACGCCATCGATAAGTACCTGCTCTACCTATGGGACGCCCGCAGAAGCTTAACTAAGCGATGGCGGAAAAACAAATTCAACCGCAAGCTTAAACTTAGAATAGCCGTGTTGAGTAAGCAAGCGGAGAAATATGCTGCACAACTGAACAAATCCAATTAGATAGAACGGTGCAATGTTGTAGCTAAAGAAATGAATACAAGGAAAGCATGGCGCCTTTTTGAACTCTCGTGGACCCCGCTAAAACCAGACGAGAAGCGCAAAAGCAGCTCCGTCGAGCCCTTCACAGTTTTCAGGGAACCAACTCCCAAGCTGCCTGATGCTTTGTGTGTTAGATACCTATGTCGCACCACGGATCCCAACAGGAACGCATATGAATACGCAGGTAGAGAAAACAGTTAGCTCGATGCCCCTTTTGAAATGTGCGATCTGAAAGCAGCACTGAAAAAAATGGGCAGGAGCACTGCCCCGGGCCGAGACCTGACGTGGTAAAGCTGTTAGCAAATCGTACGATTCTTATCGGCATCTATTGCAGTGCATTAACGCGATCTGGGATGGCCAACCACTGCGAACGAATGGAAAACAGCAGTTGTCACATTCATCCCCAAACCAGGCAAGCAAATCAGCCCGAACAACCTCATACCTATATTATTAACTTCATGTGCCGGCAAATTAATGGGAACAATGGTTAGAGACCGTTTTGCCACGTACCTCGAGCGCAAGGGGCATTTCGGAGATTCCATGTTTGGCTTTAGGCCACACCTGTCTGCGCAAGATATCCTCTTGAAACTAAAACGAGACATTGTCCAACCCATTCCCTCGACGCACAACGACAGGGCAATACTTACACTCGACCTTAAAGGCGCATTCGACAACGTTAAACATGAAAGCATCCTGAAGAACTTGAATAGTACCCATTGCGGTAAGAAAATCTTTGCCTACATGAGAGACTTTCTCTCTGAGAGACTGGCGTTCATTCGCATAGATAACGAGGAACATGGACCATTCAAAATGGGGACGCGGGGAACCCCGCAAGGAACTGTCCTATCTCCGCTGCTATTCAACATTGCCATGATGAAGCTCCCGCAAGCATTGGCAGTAGTGGAAGGAATATATCATGCAATATACGCCGATGATATAACAATCTGGATGAATCGGGGCAGTTTTGGAAAAATTGAAGACCGCCTGCAGCAGGCCGCCTCCATTGTGGAAGACTATGTGGCTCAGTGTGGGTTGCTGTGCGCTCCAACCAAATCTGAATCCCTGCATATCAGAGAAAACATTATAGAAAGGACGAGCCTAAACTCGATGGTATCAGGATGAACCATACGACAGGTTTCAGAACTACGAATCTTTGGCCTTTTAGTTCACAACAGAACAAAAAACAGCACCACGCTAGACAAGCTACAGAAAATTGGAGAACAGGCAGGGCAGATGATACGCTGAGTGTCAAACAAGTGCAGAAGGCTACGAGAAAGGGACGCCATTCGGCTCGCGCATGCTTTTGTAACTAGCAGAATTCTATATTCAATACCGTACTTACGAATGACTAAACACGAAGAGAACAGAGTTGATGCTATTCTTAAGAAAGTAATTAAGCGCGCACTTGATTTACCCATCAGCATTTCAAATCAGAAACTCTCTGCATTTAGAGTCTTTAACTAGATCTATACAAGAGCTCCAAGAAGCCCACCTCGCAAATCAATATACGTGTCTTACGCAGACGCCCCCCCCCCCCCCGGGCGGCGCCTACTGGACCGCCTCTTGATCCGGCACGAATGTGAAATTGAAAACGCGGAGCGTATTACTGAACTTCGGAGAACAAAACTCTGGGTGTCCCCATTTCCCCGAAATATGACCAGGGAGGCACTCCAGGGTAGAAGGCAAGCGCGCGCGGAGGCACTTGAACAACGGCTTGGCTCCCGTAATGGTGTTTACTACATCGATGTGGCTGGGCCGTCACCTAGGGGGTACTACACGGCGGCGGTAATACATCAAGGCACGCAGGTGGACGGCCTCACTTTCAAAGCCACAAGCTCAAGTAAGGTGGAGGAGGTGGCCATTGCACTGGCAGTATCCCATCCAAACTCAAAACAAATAGTTACAGACTATCGAAGAGCCTGCGAGAGCTATCTTGCAGAAGAAATCTCTCCATTGGCTAATAGACTTAAAATTCGGCATCAGGAACCGCGATCCTACCCCAAAACGTCTTATAATAACTCCGGGACATCAGGGTCTACAGGGTAACGAGGCTGCACATGCAGCGGCCCGCGTGATTACTTCCCGGGAAGCTCCCCGTTCCCCTGATATACCTGAACGTCCCACACTTTTAACACCGTTTCGAGAAATCAAAGAATACTACATTGAGCAACGCCGCTTGTATCCCGCACCAGCGAAGGGACTCTCGAAAACGGAGGAGCGCGTCCTGTGGCGCCTACAAGCAAGCCGCTCTGTCCAGCCATACTCAAATATTACGACCCAAAAATAAGTGGGCAGTGCCAGTACTGTGGTGAAGTGGCCAACACTTACCATATGGTCTGGGCCTGCCAAATGAGCCCAAAATGAACCCTTTCCCAACCCCACCAAAGAAGACAGGGAGACAACCTTACTCAATAGCTCCACACTAGAGGAACAGCGAACTCTAGTCCAGCGGGCTCGGGTGGCGGCCTCGACTAATGACGTCCCGGACTAGGGATGTCAACCAGCCCGTTGGGGATAACGGCTATCTGGCACAGCCAGCATCAATAAATGTTTTTTCCTCCTCCAATCGCATGCCGAACTTTATATTCTGTTGGACACGATATACGTTTATCTGAGGCTGTGGTACATAGCCTACAGTCTTAGTTTGTTCTCCTTTTGACCGCAGCCGCCTCTTTCTGCGAGACCTTGGCCTGGGCTCTCAGCGGCGAGCAGCGCGCAACCAAGAGGTACTGAAACGTACGGAATATCACCATGCATGCAGCTAACAAGAAAGGATACTTTGCTCTACTGCTCCGGCACTGCCATGTAATAATACAATTTAAATAACAAACGATGTCGATTCTTTTCATTTGATCCATCAGGAAGACATCCTTGAGACTCCGCCGAATTTTTCACGCAATTGGCGACCCCTACGTTTTGAAAAGGAGGAAAAAAATTACTTGAAGCGTGCGACGAACCTTTGTAAACTCCGCTCCTTCTCGACGAATTTGAGATAATAATCCCGGCAATCAATTTGCGCAGCAATAAACTCCGAAGCTGATCTCATTCGATGAATACTAGGAAAAATGTCTCAGGACCTCTTAATATATACAACATTCTACGAGTCTATACTGGTTTACAATGTTTAGCTTCTATTTGAACAAGCATGCTTCTGGTTCCGAAATAACATACGGAAAGATGGCCTATAGTTTGTACACATGCATCACTGAAATTTCCACCTGAAGCAATGGTGTACATGTGCGGTGGTGAATCGCGTGCCCTTGTTGGGTACATGTGTTTATTCTTGCTTAATAAAGCACTACGTCGATTCCAAGAGCTGGTGTCATTTCTTCACTTGCACTTCTCTTTGTTCGCGCTTGCCATTGCAATGAAACGTAATCAAGTTAATAAATGGATCGATGAACGAGTGAATAAAGAAATTTACTGAAGCATACAGAGCTTGCTACCGCTTGTTTGCTTGAACAGTGTGGAAAAAATACATATGATTGATTGATCTGTGGGGTTTAAGGTCCCAAAACCACTATATGATTATGAGAGACGCCGTAGTGGAGGGCTCCGGAATTTTCGACCACCTGGGGTTCTTTTAACGTGCACCCAAATCTGAGTACACGGGCCTACAGCATTTCCGCCTCCATCGGCAATGCAACCGCCACAGCCGGGATTTGATCCCGCGACCTGCGGGTCAGCAGCCGAGTACCTTAGCCCCTAGACCACCGTGGCGGGGCTGGAAAAAATACATATTTAATTAAGAACCAGCAACACAGTGACATATTCTGCTTTGCCACTGTCATTGGCCAATACATCAAATCAAAGCACGGGCTCCTCCTGATGATCTTCCGTTGGCTCCGGTTCTGTCTGCACTGACACATTCCTCCCCTCTCGGTAGCCGACTTTCTTCAGCAGGACAGCGAACTCTTCGCGAATCCTGACGATGATGTCCCACAACTGCTGACGTCTCTGCTCCTGGTGCTCCAACGAGTTCCTCCGGACGTCGTCGTCAGCGTCGGTCACGTGGCAGCTGTAGTCCGCGGTGGCACCTTTAGCGCCACTGTCGTCCTTGGCAGCTCCACTGGTTTGACATCGACGACGGGTAGGTAGACCGCAGGACAACAGGGCCTTGGTTTTGATCAACTTCAGCCTGCGCCATCGTTAAAGAAACCGATAAACGCTTCAGATATAAAGCATGTCATATATCTGAACCACACAAGTCAAAAGAGAGCAATGTAGGTGTAGGGGTTGCTCCTTTGAGAGAGTAGCTGTGTTACAATCACTATTGTTCCCCACAGTGGGGCAGTGGCTGTGGAAATGCATGTACTCTTCCCAAAAGAGCAACAGTTAATTATTGCTCCCTTTGGGCAGCGATCGTTGTGGCAACGGTGTTACTTCCTCAAAGGAGCAGTCCGAACCTCCCACCCCCGTTGCTATTTTCGTTGCCCCAATAAGTTCTCTGTTTGGAAAGGATGCAACGTCAAGGGGTCGAACTGTTGTTCCACTAGCAGTCTCTCTCTTTGAGGATGAGGTTAGCCTCCTCCCCCATCCCACTCTCGAAAGAAAAAACGTTACTTTCGCCAAGTGTCACTGATGGAGAAACTGTTAATCTTTGCAGTTGCTGCAGTTACTCTCTGGGGAGCAACTGCTCATGCTTCCGGTTTCTCTCAAGTGGAAGACGTATCCGTAGCCTGCTTTTCATACCCAGCTGGACAACTAAGCTGCGTTTTAAACATATTTTTTCTTTGCAGTGCAGGCACAGAAATTTCATTTAAAAGAAATTCAATGGGTGGTTATAAATCTTTCATTTTGTTTTCCTCGATTTCAGACTGAATTATAGCTGCGGACACTGTAAGTGATTTTGTAAGGCCTCAATTCTTCGAAAGTACACCATGCAACTTGTATGCCATCATTCACTTTCGGCGTGGCTTTGAATGTTACGTGACACTTGCGGCCATGGTTTATAAGCAGTACTCCGTGTATTTTAACAATGACGCAATGTTTTTTTTTTTAGCTACAACAGTCGTAGTGCGAAACCAATATTCGTAGCGTTTATGGCGTGAATTTTGAAAACAATCGTTTATACCTTGACTTTCTGTCGTAAATATGCAGTAAAATTTCGATTAACGAAGTCAGCAAATTGCATATTCATTTCGTTATATACAAACTACGTTAAAACTAAACTCGGCTTTTTAGGTGGCGTATATGGGCACCATGGGTTGCTTTTTTTTTTGCGAAGAAACTGCTGGAATAATGTTTGAATAATACTGTTACGAAAACCTAATTAGAAACGAAAGCCTAATTTAAATATTGCGAAAAAAACGGAAATCAATTTTCTGGATCCTGATAACCGGCAACCACGGCGTGATGCGGCACCACCCATGCAGGAACCTTCACAGCGGCAGAACGCCACTCACACCGTACGTGAAAATCGCTCGCAACCCAACCATACGACGGCTTCATAAGGCGGCAGTTTGAATTTACCATGCCACATTTTCCAAGGGCACCGCTGAAGCCTAGTTTTTTTGTTTTGAATTACGGATAACACGCTTCGTTGCGTAATTAAATTGGGGTCCAAGGTACATGGCAGCAGTTTCTTGCATGATTTTAGCTATATTAAATTTTATTATATCGCGGTTCAACCCATTCCCGTTACCGCGAAGTTATATCTCTGATTAGGCGTCCATATCAAGGTGCAGTTGTAGTGTACTTGCCTCAGTGCATCGTTGTCGGCGTCGAGTTGACGCATGAGCTCGGCGCTTCGACGTATCTCAGCGATCAGAGTCTCCACGCGGATCGCAGAGTGGCGCTCTACTTCGCACAGCTCTCGATGTTCCTGCTCCAGCTGAGCGACCTGCAAAGCAAACGTATGTAGCGGACAGTGACAGACAGACAGACAGACAGAATGTTAAAGAGACACTAATGTCAATTAACGATTTAAGTCAAGGTGAAAGCTCAATGTATGACAACGTCTAAAACGACAGCTTTACCAACAATAGTGCCCTAGTTACCGAATTAATATAAATGCACGAGGACACATGCGCCATGAGTAGGACATTCGCAAAACGATTCCGACAACGTGAGAATTGTCACACACCATTAATCGCTGGTAATCAAACTAGCTGCACTAATTCATGACTTCTTTGCGCAAACACGTACACGGACACAAGAAAAAGAGGCAAACAACACGGGCGCAAAAATTGCGCCCGTGTTGTTTGCCTCTTTTTCTTGTGTCCGTGTACGTGTTTGCGCAAAGAAGTCATGAATGAGTACCAACTCGCCCAACTTTCAGTACTAGCTGCACTAAATAAAGCGCCTTCAGTGCATCAAGAGATGTAATGAAACGCTGCTTGTTCGTTTCTGTTCGATTCATGAAAAAAAAAAAAAAAAACACCGGGCGTTACTGCGGAGAATGGCGCGAGTGGTTCAAAAGTTCAATTTTCGCCTTGTTAAATTTAAAGTTACTCTACATGCCGTGGGAGGCCAAGCTCGTCCTCGAGGACCTAGAAGACCAGCGACAACTCGTCGCCAGAGCCAAGAGGGCAGTCGAAGGTAGAAGGTTCCTGAACTAGGGAACCCTCCCACTTTATGGTGACACCGAGCCTCACTCGAAACACTGTTTTCTTAATAAACGTGTATATATCTCTCTACTCTAGGTAGCATATACAGTAACTCTAGTTAAATTGAACAGGTCGTGTCATCTAACGGGACCAAGCTAAACCAAGAACGGCTGCCATCTCGGAGGCCATGACAGAAAACCGTTCAACGGCCGTCGTTGCCACTGTTGCTCCTACTACTTGTCGTCGGCCGCGTAGTAAAATCGGGAAATGTTGTGCAAGGCAACAGTGACGTGATACGTTCTGCCTGAGGCGGGTAGGTTGAAGTGCTCCAACCCTATGCGTGCCACTAAAAGATGATTTTATTTGAAAATAAGCACCTCCTCGTCACAAAAGTAACACTACAATGTTTCTGGACTGCTATTTTAGCAATCAACGAAAACTTAATAGTTGCCTTTAGTGCCCCTTTAATAAACGAACCTTTAAATTTACCCAGTGGATGGATGGATGGATGGATGGATGGACGGACGGACGGATGGAAGGACGGACGGACGGATGGATGGATGGATGGAGAGGAGGTAGTTTACAAGCCAAAAGATTCACGATAACGTCGCCACACCCTGGAAACATAAAACATTTCACTTGGCTGTGCCCGCAGTTTGACAGAGAAATAACAGAGATGGTACGCAGGTTGCAGAAAGATTGTCACTAGCACGGTGCATTAGAAGATGTCTTTTTTCCTGAACGACCTACGGTGACGAGGAAAAGCGTGCAACGGATCCTCATGACGAATTTCCTGCGAGACACTGGGCTGAGTGACATTTGCTGACCGGACCCTAGAATTTAAGAGATGCTCAGGCGGAACAGTTGCCGGCCTTCTAGGCCAGGCTAACCCTGCCTTTGCAACAGAACCACCACCACCAGCATGTACTACAAGAATATACTTACTCTATGTACGTACCTCAAAACGAAGTTCTTGTGAAAGCTTTTTGGTGTTAAATCCTCCGGCGGCGCTGTCGGTGTCCTGCCACTTCAATTGTTCCACCTCTTTCTCCAGTTCAGTGGCCGTGCTCCTCAGATCGTCGTTCTGTTTTCTCAGCTCGTCGCACTTCGCCTCGACTGACGCAAACTGTTGTTCAAGCTCTGTGGCTTCTTCTTTGGCCTTGGACAATTCTTGCATCAGCACATTGATCTGGCGCTCCAGCTCTCGCAAGATGGCCGACTCCTGACGTGCGGCGTCCCTCAAAAGTTGCTCGAGCTTGAGGTTGACGGCTCGCAAACACGCTTCCAGTCGAAACTTTTTGCGTTCCAGGTTGTCGACTTCACGTTCATAGTCGGCGTCCCTCAGTTGACGCAGAGCCAGCTCTTCGAAGGCAAACTCCAGCGCCGTTAGCGCTGCGTCGCAGTCGAAACTTTCGTTGAACATACCTGTCACTCGTACTTTATGGGTGCTGAGACCTTAGTTTTTTGTCATACGAGCGCACACAATACGCACAACAGTCACTAGAGTGGAAATGAGACGCTCTGATAATGAAAGCTCTGCGCTAATGCAACTTAGGGCCACGCACAATACAGCGATGTTGTACTCGAACAACTGCAATAAAGGGCTAAACTGCCCTTCCGTTGTCACAAATACGAGTTAAATCACACCGTACACTTCAGCGAGGTCAAACGGAGTTCCGCTTTGCAAGCGACTGGCATATGTATCTTCAAAAAGCAAGAACGTACGCGGACGAAACAAAAACTGAAAACCCGAAGCGCCACCTGTCTGCCTGCCGTCTGCAATATTTGATGGCGACGATGATAGTGCAGAAAGCACGAAGGAAGGAAAGTGGCAGAAAGTAAAGAAAATGCTTAGAGTTATTACGTACACAATTTACCATTACAAGTGTAAGATTACAAGTTTTATGATTAAATATTACCGTTATTGTCAATAAAATGAAACCATTGATGATGTTTAGTAAGATCACGTGAATAAAAATAAAGTTACACCTGGCGGCTTTTGTTAGTTGAAAGTGTGTTCGCGTGTGTACAAAAAACGTGCTACAAGGAGAGAATAAATGTAGTTGGTGACGACATTTTTATGGCTCGCCGCGTTGACAAACTTGCTGGGCTGAGCCAAACAGGAAAATGAACACTGAAGCTCTGCAGCAACATTTCATCGCGCCGTCTTTTCGCACATGGCGGCTGTTGCATTGATCGATAACGCTGAACAAACTGGTAGGTGTTCTGTGGTGAACCGCTGTGAAGAAGTCGCGTTGGAATGCTGGCAGCGTCACTGTGTGCTGGTTTTCCGCGTCGGTTACCCTTCTTATCCTGGGTTCTCGACCTGCCCACCCCGCCGTGTTCTGTGAAGTGGCAGTGTAAAGGTGTTCTGTGACTCTACGTTTATATTTCACGCTTCGAAGAGCTAGTACTGGACGGCGAACCTGCCTTTATTAACACGCCGGCCTTCTGCCCTGCGTATGGATAAAGAAGCATATGCAACCGAAGCCATGTACCGCATAACAACCTCCAACGTGAGAGAAAACAAGTTGTTGAGTGGATCGCGACGGTGAAAAGAAGGAGCTTCAAGTCGTCGAGAACCACTGTTCACTGCTCGAAGCGGTTTCGCGATAGTACTACCATTGGTGTTTATCGTTAAGGCGTGTGATGGGAAGTCCGGTAAAGTCTGACCAGTTAAGGCCTGGCGTGGTTCCATCGATCTTCGTTAATGAACAGAATGCATCGGAGGCACCGAAAGCAGATTTGTCGCAGAGGCCAAAAAATGAGGTAAGATTTTGAATGTTGAAGCTTTCTGTCTGACATGTGTTCCTTTAAAATGACTGAATCCCAATGAAGAAGGTTGTAAGGCACAAAGACATAACCTTCCTTATGCTATTCACCGCGTGCTTACACGGTTTTCAGGGCCCTAGATTGGCAAAAGGTATGGGTATGAGTAAATGTATCAAGTATACCTTAGTAACCGCGGGTTCACTAATGACACCGCATCGATGATTAACTCAGGGGACGAATTACAACTCATGATTACTTTATTGGACAAGAAAAGCTGAAGAGTTGGTCTGAATACTAGGAGGGAAAAGAGGAAAGAACTTTATTCGCAGTCCGGCGAGTTGGTGGGGCGGGCCAATAGTCCCGCCTAGGTTACAGTCAGGAGTCCTTGAATCCTGGCAACCTCCTTGGCCCACTGGACGGCCCACATCCGATCTTCAAAGTCGGGGCTCAGCATTGCGACTTCCCAGCACGTGAAGGCTGTCACCAGACGCCGTATACTTGTTATGGGCACTTATCCCTCTACATTTCCATAACATATCCTCTAAAGTGACTCTGGAGTCAAAACACTTTTACCTGTCCGTTTTATAAATAACGGGATGTATAGTGTGCGAGAGTGCAGGATTCGGATACGTCCTAGTTTGTAACTACCGCCACTGACAGATTGTCCTTTTGTCGATTTTGGGTGAGGGGGGCGGGAATATGCCCTTCTGTAATCTATAATGTTTTGTAATGTCATTGTATCTAGTCATTCTGTCTTCCCACTCGTCTGCTGCGCCGTAATCACCGGACGATGCTGGGGCGGCACTTGAGAGGGCAGCCCGGTCGGTGAGCCCTCGAGCTGCGTCATGTACCGCCCCGTTGTTGCTGTCCGCTGCGAAGAAGTATAAAATTGTGCAAAGAAGAAGTATAAAATAATGCAAATTGAAAGTAGAGGACAGCACTTTGCGACGAGTGGCGAGACTCTGGAAGTAGTAAAGGAATACTGGGAGAATAAGGATGGGTTAGAGCATGTTCGACGAGCATTCTCAAGTCATGAATGGTACTTCACCTTATTTCTGAACAGAAATATATATAACAGCTGCGTCGTCCCTGTACTTAGAAAGAGGGTTCACTTCAACACTTTTGGAACCTCGAGAAATTTGATTATTTATGGGTAGTCCAGGAAACATCATTTTTATGGCACCCAAAGCTTCTGATGTTAATGTTTAGGGTATCGAATTGTACATCAAGGAGTTATTCTTCGAACAAACACAGTTTGAAACCACAAGTTTATCAAACAAAAAATGTGTGACATGAACATGGAAATTTCATAAAAATATTGGCACTGCTGTGAACAAGGGTAAGCATGAAAAAAATTCGAAATACACATTTTAGACACAAGGAACAGACACACTTGTGCTGTGAATATAAGCGATGTAAATGCAAAAATGTTTGGTGTACACAGAATAACATTACATGTGGTGTCTTTCATGCCATCACGTGAAGCATTCATGCAATGTGGTAAAAAACAGATTTGCTGCAAATGTTTCACAGCATACATTGGTTTTCTGTTCTATTCAATAACTCGAGTAGTAAAAAGACAAAAAGTCAACAGCTCCCGCGAGGCGCCTCGCAGCACTATAAAGCGCAGTTCCAAGGTTCGCTCCCGGCTGCCCCCACGCACGGAACTGCACATCTCTGTGCTGTTGCCGGCAAATGGTGGCGCCCGAAGGATATGGACACCCTGCAGATAAAAGCGCAAACATTGAAAACACATTGGTCAACTTACACCGACACGTGCCAGTCATAATGCGGCCAGAGCACAAAACTAAACTCACTGGCGGATGACCACCGATGTTCCGGGACGGTTTGACAAACTCTCGTCATCCAGGCTGAAATCAAAAGTGTCGATGCCGTCTTCTGAGCCTGTGCTGGTGTCTTCATTTCAAGATTCCAGCCCTGATGTCCAAGAACCCTCCGAATTTCGCCGTTTTCATGAAGCGGTCACACAAGATGTCAACTCCATCATTGAAATTACGCACGCTCACCCGCTCTTATAGAAAGGCGTTTCAAAATCCCCACGTGGTGAAAAAATAGAAACCCAAAGGTGAAACTGTTCAAGTACTTCTCTTTTTCTATGTTAGAAGGCATAAGGTGTCCACAACGGCTTGTAATGGTGCAAATATTTAACCTTAAATATCGACATTATGCTATCAATTGGGATAGGCACAGTCACAAAATTGTTGAATTGTGTATGCACTGAGCAGTGGAAAGAAAAAATAGTAACCTTAACAGAAGGGAAAAGAGTAGAGTGTGACAGGAAACAAAAGGGTATCATGAACATCAATGATGAGATCATCAAAAAGAGATGGGCATGTCACGTAGCACATAAACAGGGTAACCACTAGTCAATAATGGTATGTGCTTGAATTCTAAGGGAAGGCTAACATTCCAGAGACAAAAAGAAAGTTAGAAAGGCAGGTGAGATTAAAAAGTACGAGAGTATAACGGGATAGCAGCAAGCACAAGGCTGTGTTGAATGGCAGAACATGATGACAAAAGGGCTTTGCCCTGCAGTTGGCGTGGTGAGGCTGACGATGATCATAAGGTAGCAAGTATAAAAAGTATTTGACCAATACTATACTGCCTGCTGTGAATTTAAACTGCAGCCATTTAAGTGTTTCGATATTGCGATGAGCTACAGTGGGGGGGGGGGGGGGGGGGCAACTTTTCAGCTAACCAGGAAACTGCAGAAGGCACTGCGTGGCGGATTCCACAACAGCTGCTTCATACAGGCCTTCGTTCATGCAGTACTTGATTTCCACATATGGCATCAATGGGTACCATTGCCATATGCCTTAGTGGTTGTGTCATCGGTGATTGCACGATACTGTTGCGTTACACCAAAGTGTCCCTAAGACCTATGCACGTCTTCGTCTCCTAAGCCTCGCAGGTTAACTTACGTCGTCGTTCCTGTGTGGGAGTGCGTTAAACTCCCACAAGAAAAGCGAACAGGCTCGAGGCGTTGCAGGCACTATCACAGAGGCTCGCTGCATTTTGTTTAAATTCTACATTGAACTTGTTTGCTGTATCGGTTATGTCAGCGGCTGCTTAATGCACGAATGAACAACTAAGAGCTGCACTCCATAATTTTTGCGAGACGGTTTTTATATTGTGGAACTGCTTCATCATTGAAGCTATATTACACATGACACGAGTTTGACAGCACACAAATACTGAAAGGAAAGTTCTGAGTCATTTTACATGTGAAATATTTCTTGCCAAGCCAAAGCCGCTTCGATTGTTTCTACCTAGTGGCCTTTGTTTGGGTGCTTCAGTGGTCACGTTTTCTACAGAGTGTTTATCAAAATTGGCATAGGACATGAAAGTATGACAAACACAATTCATCGGTCATAACAAGCCTAATGTGAAAAATCACGGTACCTAACGATAGGACGACACGTCGGAAATCATTCTGAGCGGTTTCTGGACATCATAGAAAGCCAGGACCTCATTTCCTGTCAGCGAGTCTTTCTTAGCTTTATATGTTTTGCTGCGTTGTCTTTCCAATCACCTTTTTTTTTTTCTTCAGTAGCTGGTGGAATATCTCTACTACTGTCCAAGTGTTCCTAAGAAACTTCTAATTAAACGTTCTACCTTGCCAAATTTGGGTAGAGCTCCATAACTGTTGTGGGCTTAGGGACTTGGATGATTGCCCTCTTTTATAGTGTTGTAGGGTGAATGTATGCATGTGGGAGGCAGCAGTCATATACTGCACCAGGGTTGCCAATACTTCTCTGGTGAGGGAGTGTGTTACCGGCAGTGGTCACCGGTGAGGCCGCACCCCAAGCCTCTTAATGCAGTTCCATCACCACGCGAACTTTTTTTTTTAATCCAATAGGGAAGGAAGTACGTGGCACCAAGATTCGAGCCACGAACTTCTTGCACCCGAAGCCAGTACCATTGCTGCCCGCTTCAGAACAGGTACTCGGCTTTTATCGAAGAAACCAGCCTTAGCATTGACGTAATGAATGATAATCTGACCAGTATCATGACGGAGCGTGCAGTGGAAATCGAAGGTACAGTATGTAGACAGAACGCTGGCAAGCTGTCCCAGGAGACGAAGACCCTCATTAAAACCGTCAAAGCATGTAAGCTGCAACTACAAAAGACAAAATAAAATTCGCAGAGCTTTCGAAGTGCATAATAAGAGTAAGGTATCCGATGTAAGAAGGTATAACATGTAGAAAATTGAACACGTTCTGAAGAATGGAGGACGCGTCAAAGCACTGATGAGAAGACTTGGGATAAACAAAAACCAGATGTGTGTACACTAAGGAACAAGGAAGGCAGAGTAACTGCCAATATGGATAGGATACCTAAAATAGCGGAGGGGTTTTAGAGATATTTATACAATAGCTTGGATAACCACGACCTTAATATAAAGACTAGTATTAACCCAGCCAGATGGCATCTCTCCAGTAATGATAGAAGTAGTCAGAAAAGCCTTGGAAGGAATGCAAAGAGGCAAAGCTGCTGGTGAGGATCAGATAACATCCGATCTGCTAAAAGACGGAGGACAGATCGTGTTAGGAAAACTAGCCACCCTGTTCACGAAGTGTCTCCTAACGAGAAGAGTACCAGAGTCTTGAATGAATGCTAACGTCACCTTAATACATAAGAAATGAGATGACAAGGACTTGAAGAATTACAGGCCAGTCATCTTGCTCTCTGTCGTATACAAGCTATTTACAAAAATCATTGCTAACAGAATTAAGACGACATTATAATTCAATCAACCAAAGGAACAAGCAGGATTTTGAACAGGCTACTCAACAATCAACCACATTCATACTATCAGTCAGGTAATAGAGAAATGCTTCAAATATAGCCAACCACTATACATAGCCTTCATAGATTACGAGAAGGCATTTTATTCAGTAGAAATATCAGCAGTCATGCAGATATGCAGAATCAGGGCATTGACAAAGCATATGTAAAGATCCTGGAAGAAATCTACACGGGATCAACTGCCGCCATAGTGCTCTATAAAGAAAGCCACAAAAAACTAATCGAGAAGAGTGTAAGAAAGGGGGATACAATCTCCCCAATGCTATTTACCGCGTGTTTACAGTAGGTTTTCTGATGCCTAGAATGAGAAGAGTTAAGGATTAGAGTTAATCAAGAGTACCTTAGTAACCTACTCTTCGCCAATGACATCGCATTGCTAAGTAACTCAGGGGACGAATTGCAACTCATAATCACGGAGTTATACAATGAGAGTAGAAAGGTAGGTTTTAAAATTAATCAGCAGAAAACAAAAGTAATGTACAACAACGTCAGAAGAGAACAGTGCTTTGAAATAGGTAATAGTGCACTTGAAGTTGTAAAAGACTACGTCTAATTAGGACAGGTAATAACCGCGGAGCAAAACCACGAGATTGAAGTAACTAGGAGAATAAGAATGGGGTGGAGCACATTTGGCAAGCACTCCCAAATCATGACTGGTAGATTGTCACTATCCCTCAAGGGGAACACGTATAACAGCTGCATCTTGCCGGTGCTTAGCTATGGAGCAGAAACCTGGAAACTTACTTGGAGGGTTCAGCTTAAATTGAGGACGATGCAGCGAGCGATGGAAAGCAAAATGATAGGTGTAACCTTAAGAGACGAAAAGAGAGCAAAGTAGATTAGGGAGCAAACCGGGATTAAGGATATCATAGTTGAAATTAAAAAGACGAAATGCACATGGGCCGGGCATGTAGCGCGTAGGCAGGATAACCACTTTCATCAAAGGGGCCCTGCAACACTTTTTGAGCATAGTCTGAAAATGCTGCCGATTAGTTGTAGAGTTTCTTGAGAACACGCGAGCCCAATATTATAGCGCAGCACACGGCCTGGAATTCACAATAAATTATCAGTCGCCTAAGAATAGCTTTCTCTTTTCTCGACAAATCAAGGAATAAGCCCAAAAATCACCCATAGCAAGTCCATATATCAGCCGTTGGCTGATTTGAACATGGCGTGTTCGATTGTTACACAGGTCGCCACGAGAGGCTGTCACTTGTCCAGGCGTGCACGCGCGATCGCACAGAAAAAGATGCGTATTCGAAGAAAAATAAATTGCTCAAGGTCAAAAGGAGTGATGTTGTTTGTTTGCTCCCTCTCTTCCTGCTTAGCTTCCAGCGCTTTCATCGGGACGAGAGAAGAGGGAATGCGATAGCAGCGTGCGACAAATCTTTGTAACTCCGCTAATACTGTACCGATTCTTAAAATTTATGCTGCGTTGAATTTGTGAGGTAATACGCTTTTCCAGTGCATTATTTCCATGGTTACTGAAAAAAGTGCTTCAGGGCCCCTTTAAGGGTAACTGACTGGATTCCCAGAGAAGGCAAGCGGGTTTGGGGGAGACAGAAGGTTAGGTAGGCAGATGAGATTAAGAAGTTTGCTGGTATAAAGTGGCAGCAGCAAGCACAAACCCGAGTTGACTAGCGGAACATGGGAGAGGCCTTTGTCCTGCAGTGGACGTAGTGAGGCTGATGATGACGATGAGGGTGAATGTCTTCTTCAGTTACCTTACGATCGAAATATGTCACAGATTTGAGAAAGAATATAAAGAATAGGAACTTACCCAAGTGGAGTGTTAGATTTCCTCATTCTGTTCACGGTGTATTCCTATGCTTTCTGGTAATCAGCGATGTCAGACTCTGTCATAGTCAAGTCGCATTGCTGATGTAATATCCTTTGTTTCAAATGCTGTGACGCATCTCATCTGTCATCACCTGAAATATCGGGGCGATGAGTGGTGCTTACTGTAAACAATGGTCTCTACTCTCGTGTAAGTAGGAGTGGTTGAAATGCCAAAAATGGGCTTAGTGTACTAAGCACTTTTCCACCTGCTCGGGTCGTGTACAAGTTCTTTCATCCTAGAGGTGGGTAACGATATGTGTTCAGGAAGGGGTATTGTTGTCTTGTCTGCCCCAGATATACGAACACAGTCATTTTCTTCGTGATTATGATTAGTGGTGGAGCCTAGTTGCTGCTGAACTTTTTCCTGCAATGCAAATAACTATTTCCTTGCAAAAATAAAACACAGGAGCGGAGCCTGAATTTTTTAGAATATTTGCTGAAAATTTTTGTACTGTTCTGATTATTGTTGAGAAGATGCCCAGGTACTTTTGTATTACAGCCACAGCTCTCGCTTCGGCCTCAATCTGGCAAAGTTCAAGCCATTCAAGTTTTAGGCATTCCATCAAATTTTTCCCGATCAGAACTGGTTACTTTCCGCGATTGTCCTTTACAACAATGCCACGTAACATCATGCTCTCGTCTTTGGACTTAGCCACCACACGATTGTGAGTGATTTTGAATGAAAAAAAGAGAAAATGGAGCCCTATAACTGTCTCTCAGGGAGAGGACACCTCAACAGTTGCTCACGAGGGGTGGGGGTAAAGGAGGGATTAAAAGGTAAATAGATAATATATAAAGGGGAAGGAAAGAGCGAGGCACAGGGACAGCGACCAACGGAAGTAAAGAGGAGATAGGAAAGATAGACACGGTCTCAGGAGTCTGAGTACTGGGCACCACTCGGCGAGAGCTCTTGTCGGCGTCAGGAGATGGCGTAGGGCGAGCCCAGTCTGCCAGAGCTGTGCTGTCGCTGGAGATCACAGGGACACAACGGGTCCCACATTTGCTGAGTGGCTGTCACCACTAGCATAGAGTTTCCCAAAATTAACTAGAGGGGACTCTGGCGCTGTGATCGTTCAGCGACCATGGGAATGATGGGTAGTACACAAATTTGCCTAGTCTTGTACTCGCTGGTGGCGAATCGTACTTGCCGCTTTGTTTATTGCTAGTTACGGTTTCGTTTTGAAGAAAAGAACAAACCCTTTTCAACTTTCTGACCTGATTCAGAATGGTAAACCTAAAAAAATAAGGTGGTGAAAAGCAACCGCTGAACATTTGTTGATTTTCGTTTTGTGAGAAAACAGCTCCAAGCCACACGAACACACATGGTGCCAGAAGTACGAAGCAGGCCAGAAGTATGAAGATTAGACACATCTGTGCACTACCCATCATTCCCATGCTGGCTGGAGAGCCGTGCATTGCAGCTCCCTTAGGCACTGGCGCCAGAGTTTCCTCTAGTGTTTATTAGGAAACTCTATGACCACTAGTGCCCTGTACAGGGCAATTTTCTAAGTGGCAGCAAACCAGTTTGCCGCTGCTGTACCATTACACATTAAGAAATGCTCGAAACGTTTTAAGTACGACTAAACACCTTTCAAGTACACAGTCTTAGAGTAGAGGTCTGTCTTCTTCCCAAGCGGTGCCATTTGCAGAGAACTAGTTATGTTTTTTACTCAGTAGTGTTGCATTTTCTTGCCATTACTGGTTACAAGTTCTACGCCCTTTTGCCGTTGCTTGTAGTCGAGTACTTTTGCTGGGAGTTCGACAGGCAGCAGGTGGTACCCTGCTCCAAGTGCACATGCGGTACTGTCCTATGGACGAAGGCGCAGCTTGCTTGCTTCCGTTCATGCCCAGTCGCTAGGCATTTCCCTCTGTGGGTATAGAGCGACTTGGTTGCGATTTATGAAGATATCACCCAGCCTCGCAGGAATACGATAAGCAATGTCATTATTTAGTGCCTATTGCAGTACTCGCCGATTCAAAGGCATCATGAATTTTTTTCAAAATTACCACATCATGTCAAAGCAAATCTGGTCTCTAGGAATAATTTTTGGTTTTATGTACACTCTTCGTTTAAACTACACTGATATGGCCCCAACTGAAGACAGTCGAAACATAAGTGTTTTTGCTACATAGCCCTAAATATGTCTGTTTCAATCCATGAATGCTGTACTTATACTCATAGCTTGGCATAGAAGGGGTGCATGTGACGTCATCCGCTTGAGGCGCTAGCGGCGTTTGCCTCTACCGCCATGTCAGTGGTCTAAGCGCGCCCTTTTTGAAGCGGCGAGCGGCAGTAAGAGGTTGTGTACGTGCCACTACGTACTGTACCAACGTGGTGAAACTCGACTGCCTGCTTACGCGCGTGACTTCTGAAGTCCGGTGAAACTTCGCTACGAACATAAGGTTCACATTTTCGGCGGATATCGTCCTGTTCGACTTCAGAAGCGATGAAGCTGTGTGTGATGTGAAGTGTTATTCCCGCATCGAGCTCACGGACATTAAGAACCACCTTGTTGGCGGCACAAGCTTCGAAACAAGGGATGAGCTTAAAGCCTGTAAATTGATGGACGCCCACAACTATGTGAATAGCGGATGGGTCCAACAGCATCGAGTTAGAGACCTCGGAGACGGCCGCCGCGTCGTCGTCGGAAATGTGACTTGTTTTCCTTGCTCAGTGCTCGGACGAATAATTTTTTTTTCACCGCGGTGGTGGCGCTTCACGAATTCTTTGTGTGGAAGGGCTTCACTATTTGCAAGAGCATGTGAGGTGATACAATTGTCATAGTTCGTTCGTGATTGAGCCCAAGCCGCTTGCGATCAAAAATGCTCTTTGCTGCAAGGTCCAATGACGCGCGTCGGGCAGTTGCGCACCCAGAAATCACATACGGTCTCGATTGTAACTGATCGACGTTGATGTGCTCGGCTCTTTAAAGCATGGGTAAACGAGAACGCACTGCGTCGATGACTGTTTACTAACACACCGAAATCAGTAACACGCCACACCCACCTGAATGATACCGGTGATAAGCAGCGATCGCGGTCGTAGTCTGCGCGCTCGTCTCTTGCTGCGTAAACAAAGCTTCATAGCGCACGTCGCGAAAACTTAAGTTTTTCACCACAAACGCGAACCTCTGTGATGTGGCATAGTGTGTGGCTGAACCATTCAAACCTTTTCGATTGGTTTGCAATCATTTTAGGCATGAAAAAAAAAAGCCAACATCAGACGCATCGTCATGACCAGCCTTTTTCCTCGAGTGATTGTAGCAACCAAATAAGGCACAGTTCACAATTATGAGCACAGGAATCTTGCACAGGCGCGCAGCCGTGAGTGTACCACGTACTAGTGTACGTTCTGCGACTGCTTGCCCGCGGCGGCAGGGAGCGAGACCACAAAGATGGATGCGCTGCCTCTTCGACGCTGGCGCCATCTCGTGGGCCACGCCCCTGTGCAACCCTTTTATACTCACTCATGAGTACACTCACTCACACTTATTCATACTCATTTGAACATGGTGAGTGTGAGTATGAGTGAGTACTGATGAGTATGAGTAGAAGCGAGTAGAACGTGAGTGAGTACTCATGAGTATAAGTAAGAGTGAGTATGGACGTGAATGAGTACTTTCAGTGTGAGTAGAGGTGAGTATGAACGTGAGTGGGTGCTCATGAGTGTGAGTAGGAGTGAGTATGAACTTGAATGAGTATTCTGAGTGTGAATAAGAGTGAGTATGAATGTGAGTGACTACTCTGAGTGTGAGTATAAGTGAGGATGAATGTGAGTGAGTACTCTGAGCGTGAGTAGAATTGAGTATGAACGTGAGTGAGTATTGTGAGTGTGAGTAAGAGTGACTATGAACGTGAGTGAGTACTTTGAGTGTGAGTATGAGTGAGTATGAACGTGAGTGAGTACTGATGAGTGTGAGTAGATGTGGCTTTAACGTGAGTGAGTACTCATCAGAGTGAATATCTGGGAGTATGAACGTGAGTGAGTATTCATCAGTGTGAGTATCCATGAGTATGAACGTGAGTGAGTATTCATCAGTGTGAGTAGGAATGAGTGAGAGCTTGTGAGTGTGAGTAGAAGTGAGTATGAACGTGAGTGAGTACTCTGAGTGTGAGTGAGTACTCATGAGTGTGAGTAGGAGTTTGAACATGAGTGAGTACTGATGAGTGTGAGTATTCGTTAGTATGAACGTGAGTGAGTATTCATCAGTGTGATTAGGAGTCAGTGAAAGCTCATGAATGTGAGTAGGAGTAAGTACGAACGTGGGTGAGTACTCATGAGTGTGAGTAGACTTGACTGCGAAGGTGAGTGAGTTGCTGTGAGTGTGAGTAAGAACATGAGTAGCTACTATGAGTGTGATAAATATTTGTAACCATCGCAACGGCGTCCTCAATACATTGGAAATAACGGGCACTGTGGCATGCAAGCTTCCTGTACGTAAAAGCCTTCAGTTAGTTTGGAAACTGGGGGAGCCATCCTACATCAGATCGGGGGGGGGGGGGGGGGGGCGAGGTGACCGCGCAAAACTCGAGTTGAGGGTAGCCGTCCATTTTATTGTAATTTGAATTTTCTAGGCTGAATAACTTTGAACTACCTGTCCCTATAGCTATCGTTCTTGCTGCGCTTACCTCTTGCGCTTCAGCCTACGCAACACGCTGATTATACATGTAAAACAACAAGGTCTTGAGAAGCTCTTTAACGAAAATCGCCGCGCGAGCCGGTTCAGAAAAAAGAAATGCACTGTGCAAGAGACAAAAAAAAAGCGCTCAAATGGCCCGCGAGAGAAAGCACATTGTGCGCAGTGATTTTGCAGTTTCTATCTCTGCGTTGTCCCTCAAGTGAAGGTTGCCTTGAACGAAAACCTTAAGTGATCTCATGACCTCTCAAGCGCGAAGCTGTGTGCAAACTTCGCCTTCTCAGTGCCCCATTAAGAAAAAAAAAAAAAGGAAAGCTTGGAGGACGGTTGAGCTTTGCCGTCAATAGTATAGTATGCGATAGCGTAATCGGACCCTGTTCGCATCACCATTTCAATTTCTACCCTCGCTTCACTTTTCGGCGGCTTATTATGCCTTCAACAGTGCAGACACAATGTGCAATAAGCGCTCAATCACCCTTGATAATTTATTCTATCATTCACATAACGCGGGCTAGTACAAAAACACACATAACGCAACTCATTAATTACCGTTTGATTCGGCTGCCCGCGATAACCCTGCGTACGCACACTGCCAATGAACGTTAACCACATCCGCAGATGCATAAGGCCTCCTGCAATCGTCATTGCCGGCACGGAGCCAACGAAGTCTCCGCGTGAGCGCGACCCACAGAGGAAGGAAAACATCTCCGAAGATGCGCACAATTTCTCGAATGCAAAAAAAACGTACGCAACGCATTCCATCTGAAGGCGAGGCAGAGGGGAGGCGCCATCTCGACGGGCGCGCCGGGCCACAGAACACCTACCAGTGGCCGGGCGGCCGGGCTGGCCGCGGCACCGACGTGACGGCGAGGCCCCAGCGCCCGCCTGTCCTGCTAGAGCAGTCAGAAGGGGCTAGGGGCACTGGAGCGAACGAAGCGGCCGAGCCGTATGGCATGGCAACGTCTTGGGTTCTGGCGGGTAATCATAGCGGCGGCCGTGTAGTATACTGAAGCTGTCGAGAGTGTCTCTATTTCGCGCGCGTGCGTCGTAGCCTACAAAAGCGTGTTTTGAGTGCTTGTAACACACTACTGAGATTCTAAACGATGTTTCAGTGTCTCCTACGCGTCATGGTACACAAATGAATGGGCAGGAGCGTCGTAATTGCGCTGAGTCATTGCCTGTTTGTGGAGCCTACCGACCCTAAAAGAAAGCGACAGTGGTTAAGCTCGATTGTTTCTTGAGTAACCTGGGTACACGTAACGCAACCTCAATGTTAATATTCATCATCGGCCTGACAACGTCCACTGCAGGACAAAGGCCTCTCCCATGATCCGCCACTCAACTCGGTCCTGTGCTTGCTGCTGCCATTTTGTACCCGGGAACTTCCTAATCTCATCTGCCCATCTAACTTACTGTCTCCCCCTAACCCCTTTGCTTTCTCTGAAAATCCGGTCAGTTATGCTTAATGACCAGCTATTATCCTACCTACGCGCTACATGCCCGGCCTATGTCCATTTCTTCTTGATATCAATTATTATATCCTTAACCCCGGTTTGTTCCCTGATCCACTCTGCTCTCTTCTTGACTCTTAAGGTTACAACTGCTATTTTCCTTTCCATCGCTCTCTGCATCGCCCTCAATTTAAGCTGAACCCTTTTTGTAGGGGAGACAAAGTTTGGTAGGCAGATGAGATTAGGAAGTTTGCAGGTATGAAGTGCCAACAGCAAGCAAAGGACCGAGTTGACTGCCGGAACAGGGGAGAGGCCTTTGTCCTGCTGTGATGATGATCAGTATGCGAATGTAAAAGTACGTGGGTGAGTGCGCCTGAGTATGGGTTGGCGTAAGTATGAGGGTGAATTCTTATGTGAATGTGGAGGTGAGTGAGGGCTTATGATCTTAAGCAGGTGTGAGTATCAAGGTGAGTGAGTAAGTATGAGTCTTAATTGAGGTGCACGAAAAATTGAAGTACAAAAGGAGACACCTGGACACGGCGCGCTGTCTCGAGGTGTCTTCCTTTTGTTCTTCGTCTCGAGGTGTCTTCCTTTTGTTCTTCAATTTTTCGTGCACCTCAGTTAATATGAATTATCAACTCGCCCAGCAGTCCGTATTTCTCTAAGAGTGTGAGTAGTCGTGAGTATGAACGTGAGCCATGAACAATGAGTGTGAGTAGGCGCGAGTATGAACGTGAGTGACTGTGAGTATGAACATGAGTGAGTACTCATCAGTGGGAGTAGTCGTGAGTATGAACGTGAGTGAGGGCCTATGAGTGCTAGCCAGCGTAAGTGTGAACGTGAGTACTCACAAGTGTGAGTAGTCGTGAGTATGAAATGATTGAGTACTCATCAGTGTGAGTAGCCGTGAGTATGACCGTGAGTGAGGGCCTAGAGTGTGAGTTGGCGTAAGTTTGAACGTGAGTCAGTACTCATGAGTATGAGTAAGAGTGAGTATGAACGTGAATGAGTACTCTCAGTGTGAGTAGAAGTGAGTTTGAACGTGAGTGAGTACTCATGAGTGTGAGTAGGAGTGAGTATGAACGTGAGTGAGTACCCTGAGTGTGACAAGGAGTGAGTATGAACGTGAGTGAATAGGAGTCAGTGTGAGTTGGCATGAGTATAAACGTGAGTAAGTACTTTGAGTGTGAGAAAGAGTGAGTATGAACGTTAGTGAGTACTCATGAGTGCGAGTAGGCGTGAGTATGAATGTGAGTGAGGGCCTATGAGTGGGAGTAGACGTGAGTATGAACGTGAGTGAGGGTGAAGGCTGAAAAAATTGTGGTGAGTGAGTAGTCTCTCAAAATGCCGACCTATGCTTATACTATCATGATGAAAAGCAATAACTTGGTGCAAGCACACAAGAAGCTGCCACAAAGTCAAGGAAGAAAAGGCACAAAGCAAAATGGCTGGCCCATGAACAGGTGCTGTCTCTGTGTTATTAATTATCATAGAATGCCAAGCATTTCCTTGTATATATCAAGCACTTAGGGCATCTATCTGCGTGTCTGTCTGTCTGTCTGCCTTATCTTTCGGTCTATAGTCGGGTACAACGTAAAAAGGCAGCAGCATTTTCTCTTAAAGGCAGATGTACGCGAGTCTCTACCTATAGAAGCGCTTTTCAGGTGACGTCATGCGCCGGACTACACTCTAGCCACGGTCCCAGCCGACGGAGAACATGCCTAACATGGCCGCCCTCGCTTCGAACTGGGCCGCGTCCCGTTGGCTGTGTGCGTCTCCCTTCGTCAGAGTGAATTCGAATTGTGTGTAGTGATCTGTCAAGCCATAAATACTATTGTGAGCTTACGATACACAATTTGTGCCACGTGTATTTGTTTTGAGCCATGAGTCAGCGAAGAGAGATTGTAACCACATCAGTCACGCTGAGCTGCGCCATGAGTCAGCGAAGAGAGATTGTAACCACATCAGTCACGCTGAGCTGCGGTTCCTCTGGAAACAGGATCCTGCGGCGATGTAAGGATGCAAACAAACATCGTGGGTGTTTGTTTCATGGTGTTTTATATGGGCTTAAGTGAAGTTGTGACGAAGAGAGTTTGCCAAAGCCTGATATCTACTGTGGGCGGCGGATGTGTTTGTGTAATGTGCCTCTGCATTTCTCGTCGGACCTAGCGAAATGATAGTGCAAAACCTCTATCAGGATAAATGAGAAAAGCGTGCGCGGATGAAATCAACCTACGGGTTTCTCAACAGAAAGGATTTGTGACAGCAAGCTCCAACGCAAGGGTTCGTTGCTACCAGCTGAGCACGGAAACGACTGACCGGTGGCGGCAGTGTGATAAGATAGCCAAGCGTCAAGCAGCGTCGTTCAAGTTTTTGTAGCACCGTCGATCGATTGCTTTCCACCAATACAGACAATCAGTGACTAACACGCGCTGCTTTAGAGAATGTCATTGGATTATTAACGGCCAATCATTTGGGAGCAATGTTTGTTATTTTAATGTTAGCCTCAGTGCTAATATAAAATATGACTGATACACTGGTGCCGTTACAAGGAAGCTTTGCATGAATTTGTACCGCTGAGTGACTTAGAACTCTTTGCTCACTGCATGCGGCAGCTGTAGAATGCTTGCTGTGACACAATCACGGCATAAGTTCCGCTGCCAGCGCTCGGCTTGCTTTCCTACATCACAGCATAGCGCTGCTTTTTGAGTATTGTGACAAGCCGCTACTAAAAAGTTCCTGACAGTGAAGGCAACAGAGCCATTATATACATTAAACAAGGTACGATAAAGTAGGCACAGCGGCTTGTGAACTGACTCCTAATAGTTAATTCTACTCTTGTTTGCGGTAAATGTGTGTGCGTTTTTGTGTATATTTGTTATTTTACCCTTTTTCTATTTTGGATCTGTTTGCGCACTCCCGTTTGTGTTAATGTGTGTGAATATGTGAGTGCTTGCATGTCTGTATATATTTATTCCTATTTCTGTCTTGCATTTGTTTTTGCAAAGCATGCTGCAGCCACATCTTTCTTTACAATTTCATTAACATGTTCAACATTGCTGAGCATTTTTCTGGTATGTAAATATGACAGCACAATGCTGGCAAAGTTTATTATAATTATAACTGTGCTTGCAATTGCATTACTTCCCAAGTCAGATGAATAAAATAAAAATTGGCTATGACAACACTTCAATTCTCTGTGCAGACTGGTAACATAATCATAAAGTGTGCTCCGACTACTGCTATTTCACTATGGGGCGCGTCACATTCGACGGTGGCTGCCTGAACGAGCAATTGGGGTCTCACTAAGCTAATGATGTTTTATATTCAGTTATTTGCCTTACTTGTGTCTGCCAGATAATCAAAATAGACAATGCAACAATATGAATGTGCTTTCGCATGCAAGCTGCTAACAGGGGCTGCCAGTTTCATGTTGACTGGTGCTATTTCACCAACACTGACTTTGATAACCAGGCCTGGATTAACAGTGCGAAGGGGCCGAAAAAAAAATAAGGGGGACCCCTCCTTCCTCACTCACCTCTTTTCTTTTCTGCTTTGTCATTTGGTCATGCTTAAGACTTGATGCTTTTTAGATTTAGCTGCAAATAACAATCCATATTTATTTTAAGCCTCTGTGGAGTGTTTATTATCACCTGGACGTTCTATTTCTTGCGGAGCACTTGGAGATACTGTCTAATAATTAAATATATCGGGAGACAAAGACACATGGAGAGTATTAAAATTTGTGTGGTACGTTGGATCATACTGGAAGAAGACAAAACTGTGTGACATTTATAAGTGTAGTCCAAGCAACGTGCACGTTTCTTCTATTTGTGTTTACCTATGGCATTGTTTACCCTCATTTCAAGAAAGAATATCTTCGTTCGAAAATCAGGGAGCGCCTTTGTGAAAAATAGCTTCCTCTATCTGCTTCAGCTTCACTGATTTGGTAGCGCACGCTTTGGTTCTCTTCGTGCGAGCACTCCTGAAGTTGACAGGTAGGCCTTTTTCAGTAACTGTTCACATGTGCTTACAGTAAACACGCTATCAAACGTCTAGTTAGTTTTGATTTCATACAATACACAATGAATCACTTCTCGTTATAGTGTTCTTATGCATATTGTATATGCCTACTACTCACACCAAGTAATACACATAGTTTAAATTTAAAATTTTATGATTATGGCAAGGGGGTGGGCCAAATCTTCCGGAAAAGTTAGCACCTATAAAAAATGAGATTCTTGTATAACTTTCACAGAAACTCTTTTAATAACACTCAAAAATCAACCACACATAGTTTCAATTATGGACAAATCACTTGCTTTTAAACATGTAATGGGGTTTAAATTTTTGCAGACAATATTAACTGTCATAGGGCTATAGGAGAAGGAAACAAATTCATTGCGGACATCTTTTCTGCAGGTCCAGCAGGGAGGTTAAGCTTCAGGGAGGTTAAGGCCCATTTCATTTGAACCCTCTGGACCCTGGATAATCCGCTTGTTTCCTGATGGTGCCAAGGGTCGGAAGGAGGAAGGTCGCTGATGATGGCATCCCACCGTTGCCACCAGTTGTTGCGAATGGGGGTCTACCCGGTCTCTTGCGGTAGCGTGTTGTAACCGGGTGGAGCAAGCGAACGCTGACAAGAAGAGGATACAAAAACAAACAGGTTTATGGCACTATTTACACTTATTTACAGCAAAGAAAGGTTAGTGGTTTTACAAACCATGAGCGTGGTGGTTGAACCGTTACATGCTTCAAAGCTACGTCCAGCATTCTGCGGCGTCGTTTTAAGCCCTGTCGGGCTCCTCCTCTCCGAGTGGAACACCAATCACACACACACACAACAGGTGAGGGGGATGAGCATGCATGGTCCACGTGAACGTCCAATATTGAGTCGTGATCGCTGCACTGCAAGGTGGCGCCAGTGGGGCTCTTTCTCATCGTGTGTGTGCCGCTAGTCGAGAGGTCCCACGATCCTGACAGCATACATCAAAGGGTCCGTCGATTTGTTCGCTTAATTATCGGGACGATTTGCGGCGGCCGCCACGGTCTCTTCCAAGGAAGATGCTGTCTTTGTTGTCCTCTCTGGAACGGTTTACGACGTCGTGGCGCACGATGTCTCATCCTCCTGCTAGCAAGGACAATGCCTGGCGGGCATAGGCAGCCGGCCGGTCAGCTACTTGATTGAGGATTAAAAGGAGCGCCGCTCTCCCGTCAGCTCTGGCGCCGGTCACAACAGCTTCCCCATCGCCAGATTAGTCGCCGGGGCCATCAGTCACCGCTGCTGCTCGAAGGGACGACGAAAGGGTCCGTAGTTGAAAGTCAGGACCTCGCCTTCGCTTGCCACATGGTCAGGGTAATTGCCGAAATCTTCGACAGCGTCTGGCAGACTGGGTGCAGAAGGGATTGAGAGCCTGCCCAGTAGATCGGCTTATGCACAATGGCGTCTGCCCAGACGAATCTCCGGGCCAAACGTAACAGCTCCTCCGCCACCCGGAAAATCTCGGCTGGCCAGCGCTCCCAACCGCTGGGCACGAAGAGAATGGCCGGGGACGAGGACGATGGCCTGGTTTTGACCCTCCAGCTGCGAGCTAGTAAGCGACTTCCAAACCAGGTCACAATGATCGACAACAGCAAGATGAACCACACAACACAATACCATGCTGCAGTCGAGCACATTGAACCTGCTTAAAACCCTCCAGGCTTCTCAAGAAACACGAACAAAAGAAAAACCTGTACGCTAAAATTTTGAGACAATTTGGTGCCGTCAAAGTTACAATCATGGACAAATTGGCGTGCGTGAAAAGCACACAAAGGCAAATACAATTCGGCCCCATATAACCATAATTTCACTCTTTGAAAACTAGCTTTCTCCTACCATCTGCCCTACTAAGTTGTAACTTACATCTAATTTCATGACTAATTTCATGAAACCCAACCAAATACATGGTTTTTACACGAAAGCTGCCAGACACTATACACAAGGTATCTGTGCACATTCTTCATTCTCTCAATAAATCGAACTGTGTAAATCCTTAAAACGCATCCCTAATCTCAACGTTCGGTATATAATATAATGCGCAGCTAAAGAATTCACCTGATCCCTGAGCACATACTAAAATAACAAAGGGAAATGCAACTCGTGTACTAACACGCTCATTTGCTGAATGTAGTTTCATGTCAGCCCATGTTTTTAAAGAACGCACATGATTTTGCTGTGCGCTCTAGCACGGCATCATCCTCTGATCCAAAGAGCGTTAGCATACTAACACTTACCTAACCAAGGTAAATTCCTAAAACCAAGGCATTGATAAACACGCATCTTAACGTAAATGTTCACAAAGAACCAAACGCAATGAAAAATAACACTAGATTTCATACACTTCCGGAGCACCTAACAAAACCTGCCTGAGTTTTGCGTTAAAAATCCTTCACCGATAGAATCAAAAACATGAGCATTTCGAAAATCGCATTTTGTTTTATTCGAAAACCTTCCTTGAAATTCTCATTTTTATTTTTTTAACCCGGTATACAACTTCATACTACAGAAAAAAATGGCACGAAGTATACACACTTCGGCTCCGCTCGACCAACGTTACCACGCTTTCAAATTAGCGGGGCGTACGAATCTTCAATTGCGACTGACGCGCTCTTATATTAGAGAAGCTCATTACACTCAATAGGCTGACTGATGCGGGTCACTGCTTCCGCATAACGCTTAATAATTTAACTCGAAGCCCTCACAAAGTTTACAAAAAAGCATTGAAGTGAAAAACTAACTAAACAAACTAGCCAGGGAGATGACAAAGGAATATTACTTTAAAACCAAAAATAAGCAAACAAACATACTTCCCAGTAAATTCCTGTGTCACCTTCTCCAGCTTACAGCTGTCCCTCACTTCAATCGCACACGCGACGGTCGCGGTCTTGCCGGATTTCGAGAACTCCCGAGGCAAAGTCGCGTCTGGGCTACAAGCTGAACGGCGCAGTCACGCATCATTCGCGATTTCAGCCTGCCTCTGTCAGGTTCGCCGAGTGGGCCCGAGCAGTGCGTGGAAAAGAGTGGCCATGCCCTTTTTGGGCTCGCTCCTATGCTGCGTTTAGCAATTGTGGCCTTTCTTCTAGGACCACGTTGACACTCTTGTCCATGAAAAGCTCTAAATCTCCACCGCGCATTCCGTCGCGAGGACTTGCGCCATGGTCTATCCTTTCACCGTTGGAACCTTACTTTACGCCACAAAGGACCTTTCTTTGAACTGGCTGGTAACCTACTCTTCGGTCGCTCGCCCGGCTGATTGTCACCTCTTTCACCCCTTCGCTTTGTCGCTCGCGTACGCTTCCCTCTTTTACGGCGACGTCTGCGACCGACCTGTCCCACACCGCTTTGAAATTTGTCGCAGGTTGAGTCATCAATGGTTTTACAGCTCAAGGGCGCACCATGACACTTGCTGTGGACGGAATGGCAAGAATGGTGCTTTACACGAGATACGATTTGCGAATCCGCTTTCTTTTTACTTTTCGTCCAGCGGCCCGGACGCGTGCAACGCAGTTTTGACGCTGCTGCAAAGCTCCTGATCCTACTTGCTACGGTAAAAGATTTTGTGTCTTTTTCCCGTGTAGCACTTTTTTTCTCTCTCGCGGCTTTCCGACATCTCTTGCGTCTGCACCGCTTTTTGCGACTCGTTTCCGAGCTTCCCAATCGCAACTCCAGCTCGTTAACACTCTCAGTGCTTCTGTCTGCTGTCTCATCCACGCAGTCTAAATGATTTTTGACCGAATCATCTTTCTGTTCACACACTGCACTGGCAGACAGGTTAACACAATAAGGAACAATGCAGCTCTTTGAACAATCTCGCTGGCTTTCCTGGGAGCTATCTGCAACCGCGCTGTTGCCCTCACTCTCTACTTTGGCTGCTTCTCCTGAGCTTTCTCCGGTGTTCTTGATTACTTCCACATTGTTTGCAAGATCCACCGTCACGACAAACACAGTTGAGGTCTGTACCAGCTTTTCTACAGCTATCCTAGCTGTTTCGCTAGCATTTAACTGGCACAGCATCTCGTCGCACTCGCTCTGGCCTTTGTCGGCCTCTCTACGCTGCGCAGCATCTTTAGCAGCACTCAAATTTGGTTCTTCATCGAACCTGCTGCTATCCTTAAACGTGCTAGCCTTATCTACGGCTATCAACTGCACCTCACTAATGTTTTTCTCGCATTTTTCGTGTGCTACACTTACGGATGGCTGAAACTTCCGCCGCATTGCTTCAATTTTACGTTCCAGAAGTTTAATCTCCAAGTCGCGTGCTTGATAACGCTTTTTCTGTCCCTTCTTTGCTTTTCCTCTCTTTCTTTGCTATCTCTTTCTCTCTCCTCCATTTCCTGTTTTTCTAAAATCTCTACCACGTTTTTAATCTCCTCCTCACTGGCTTTTTGCGAGACCAACCTCACAATCGCTGTCCTGCCGATTCCTTCCTTTACTTCAATGCCTGGATGCTTACTCACGGCGAAAAGTTAATTTCTTAGCATTGCCATCCACGCCATGAATGCCGTTGTACCCGTTGTACTTTGGTCCGGCATTTCACACAGAAATGGGTGAATCCCTACAACTCAAAACTCACAAAAGGTAATCTCCCTAATTCACACACAATCCAGCTTCTAATAAACTCACACAATTGAAGCGTGGAAGGTCAAAGCAAAGACCAAGCACTCACCACAGCACAGCACCATGTCGTGAAGTTCATCTCACCGCTGCCAACCAGTTGTCAAGGGTCGGAAGGAGGAAGGTCGCTGATGATGGCATCCCACCGTTGCCACCAGTTGTTGCGAATGGGGGTCTACCCGGTCTCTTGTGGTAGCGTGTTGTAACCGGGTGGAGGAAACTAATGCTGACAAGAAGAGGATACAAAAACAAACAGGCTTATGGCACTATATACACTTGTTTATAGCAAAGAAAGGTTAGTGGTTTTACAAGCCACGAGCATGGTGGTTGAACCGTTACATTGTTCAGAGCTACGTCCAGCACTCCGCGGCGTCGTTTTAAGCCTTGTCGGGCTCCTCCTCTCCGAGTGGAACACCAATCACACACACACACAACAGGTGAGAGGGATGAGCATGCACGGTCCACATGAACGTCCAATATTGAGTCGTGATCACTGCACTGCAAGGTGGCGCCAGTGGGGCTTTTCCTCATCGTGTGTGTGCCGCTAGTCGAGAGGTCCCAAGATCCTGACAGCATACATCAAAGGGTCCGCCGATTTGTTCGCTTAATTAGCGGGGCGATTTGCGGCGGCCGCCACGGTCTCTTTCAAGGAAGATGTTGTCTTTGTTGTCCTCTCTGGAATGGTTTATGACGTCGTGGCGACACGACGTCTCATCCTCTGGCTAGCAGGGACAATGCCTGGCGGGCATAGGCAGCCGGCCGGTCGGCTACTTGATTGAGGATTAAAAAGAGCGCCGCTCCCCCGTCAGCTCTGGCGCCGATCACAACAGCTTCCCCATCGCCAGATGAGTCGCCGAGGCCATCAGTCACCGCTGCTGCTCGAAGTGACGATGAAAGGGTCCATAGTTGAAAGTCAGGAACTCGTCTTTGCTTGCCACATGGTCTGGGTAATTGCCGAAAACTTCGACAGCGTCTGGCAGACTAGGCACCGAAGGGATTGAGAGCCTCCCCAGTAGATCAGCGTATGCACAATGGCGTCTGCCCAGACGAATCGCCAGGCCAGCCGTAACAATGGCAACACTTCAATTCTCAGTGCAGACTGGTAACAGTGATAAAGTGTGCTTCGACTACTGCTATTTGACTGTGGGACTCGTCACATTTGACGGTGGCTGTTTGAACGAGCATTTGGGCTTCACTAAGACAATGATGTTCTATATTTATTCTCCTATTTGCATTACTTGTGTGAGCCAGATAACAAAAAAAAAAACAATGCAGCCACATGAATGTGCTTTGTCATGCAAGCTGCTAATAGTAGTGGCTGTCAGATACATGTTGACTGCTGCTATTTCACCAGCACTGGCTATGACAACACTTCAATTCTCAGTGCTGACTGGTAACAAAATCAATGAGTGTGCTCCGAGCACTGCTATTTCACTATGGTTCGCGTCACATTCAATGGTTGCTGCCTGAACGAGCATTTTATGCCTCACAAAGTTAATGTTTTTTTATATTTGTTCTCTTATTTGCATTGCTTGTGTAAACTAGATAACTAAAATAAGCAATGAAGCCACATAAATGTGCTTTGGCATGCAAGCTGCTAACAGTGCTGTCAGTTTCGTGTTGACTGCTGCTGTTTCTCCAGCACTGGCTACGATAAGAGTTCTCCAGCACTGGCTACGATAAGAGTTTAATGTTTGATGCAGACTGCAAACGAAGCAATAATGTATGTGAAACTCGACGGTGGCTTCCTGATTGAGCATTTTGAGCTCGCCAACGATGATTAGGGTTAACAACAGTGTTTCAATTCAGATATTCCATCATTGAAATGTGTTTCTATGCCACTTCTCAAATCGAGCGTGATGTGTGAGGGACGTTGCTTATTGGAATTGAGCTTCTGTGTAAATAATACGCCATATATGAAACTGATTATTTGTTTGAGAGGTCACGAAATGGATGGTTGGCTGTTGCAAACCCACAGGGCTAAAATTTGGTAGCCCTAATAAGGGCTGTTTTTTTCAATAATATGAAGCCGCCATGCTTCTTCAAATGGCTTAATGCCAGAGAGCTCGCAGTCATCGCCGCTTTCATCAGTGTTATCTTCACCCAGCTGGATGATGATGGGTTGAATGTGCTCACTCCCTGACGTGTCAAATCAGAACTTTGCCTCCACCTCCATCACGTGCTGAATGCTCTTCCTCCAGTCTTCCGCTGTTACCTGCTTGATATTATCTCTCAAGATGGCGTCAATCCTGGACAGCTTGAAGTCTCTGCTGTCCGCAGTGAAACCATTTTTGACCTCGGTCCACACAAGCTCGCTGGTATTAAATTCACAGTTGTACGACGGAGCCTTAGTACAATGCAGCCGGCCCTTACAGGTGCGTCGTCTACGATGTAGCTCAGATTGCGTGACTTTACAGATGCCACCAGCTCAAGCACCTGCTTCTTTATCATCCTTTTACTGTAGATGATGTTCTTGCTTGTGAGCCACTCCTGTATCTCTTCCTTCTTCCAAGCCGTCATCGGCAATTTCTCTTTTCACCGGCTATGGTAAGGTGCATTGTCTAGAACAACGACCCGTGTCCATTACACTGTGTTCAGGTTCTCTGTTTCGCCAGTACGTGTAGCAGTGGAAGATCATGTTGCATGAATCACTGTTCAGGATGTGGCCGCTCTTCTTGCTGAAGCTCCTTGGTCATGTGGCCACTGCGGCGACACAAGGCTCGTACGGCAACAAAGGATCACGCTCCGATGTCACCTCACTGGGCTTCATGGGGGGAAACTTGCAAGAAACAGAGTTATTCAATCATATGAATTTCAAAACTCTCCATAGGATCCATGTATCAAAATCCGAACACGTCATTGGCCCCCTCGTCGGGGGTGAGCAGATTGTCTTGCCACCTGTTGGTCCGCATGCCCACTATTAAACACATTATTTGTGTTTAGTGTTGCCGCTCCCAGGTAGCGCAAACGTCAGCTAACTCCCGAAAAATCGGGCCAACTACCTGTCTAGATTTCGGAACGCAGTTTCACAACTCGTGTAATTGAATAACTCTGGCACTGAATGCCAGGTGTGCGATCTCACAAGATTGCAGGTTTGCAACAGAAAAAAAAACAAAAATAGAAAACCCCTGACACAGTGAAAAAAAAAAGCTTGCGCAAACACACAAAAAATACATATGAATGTTATGCTATGAAACCAGCGACTGCTTTACAATCAAACTCCCGGTGCTGTCGATCTTGCTCCGTAGCAGAAGACACACAGCGTTGTAAAAAGCATGGAGTTCATTTACTCGCGCGATTCGGCATGTGCTGTAGCATTTCTATTATTACAGCTTTACCAAAGCACTCGTCAGGATACACAAATGCTATTTATACCAACAAACACGCGTTTCAAAAGCAGTCCCAATTTTTCTAGCGGGACTATTCCTTTAGTGGCAGAGCAAATTGGCTGCTGGGCTTTGGTCATTTGGGCGGGGCCTCTGGTGCCGTCTTAAGTGATAGCCGACCATAGCTACTCACGTATAGATGCTCTCATGATCACCCCCCTTAACTACGTTAGTTTAGGAGGGTAAGATGGTTTGACGACTTTGACGCGCTAGTCATGACGTGAATAATGTCACAATCCCATCGTGTATGTCATCAAACACTTTACTCCAAAAAACAGTGGGACATATCCTGTGGCAGGTATGTCCCGCAGGTAACAGACATCTTATATCTACCCAAGAATAGTGAGAATACACATGGGAAATTTTTACACTTGAGCGTTAAGAAAAAGCCGACGTAGGCAGTGTTGACCGGACGAATGCAAAGAATCAATGTAAGTGTCTCAGCAGGAAGCAAATCCTTGCATTCTGCATGGCAATCGCGTATTCTACCGCAGAGCCACGCCAGGTCTCGAAAATACTTTGCAAATGGACCCCATTGTTTGTGAAAAGTGAATTGTGGATAGAGTTCTACCTATCAAACTTTAAGAACATTACATGCGTACTCGTATGCAACAGTCATAATGTAGAGTTAACGTCAATTGTAGTTAGTTGCCATCCGCTGAGGTTGATTTGTGTAGCAGTATTGAGGGCTACCATCCTCGTGAGCCCCAGCACCCCCTTCCGACACTCCCTTCCGCTTCTAGTGTTACTTATCTCAATGTGTCTGTTTGCTTCCTGACGCACCTGCAAACAACTACTAATATAAAATGTATGCAGCTGTTTAAGATATCTCAGTGCATGGATTTGTAAGTATATTGAGTGCTGCTTCATAACGTCTTACTCAATAAAAAACTTAAAACAGATTCACCTTGCATCCACATGCTTCACATAACATTGATTTCCAAGGTACATGGGATCTGCTGAATTTCTTCCACAGCCGATGACAAAGAGCGATGCTTGAGGATGTAGCCACATGTCCTGGTGGGCCATCAGTGTGTGCCTATCTATTACACGAAGGCTATTACACATCACATACACATATCTATTACACATCACCCAGCAGCTATGTGGCCAGCATATTGGTAGGACAAGAAATCCTCGTAGGCCTACTTATTTTGTTTAAAAAAAATTTGCATAACCTGATATCATATTTTATGCACTTCAGACAGCTTTAGGATGCACAAGAGTTCAAGTTCTGCTTCTTTTTGCATGTTTAGAGAGGTTCCTAGTGAAACTTCTGGTGTTAGCTTGCCTGGAAACTGTTGTATCGCGATCATATAGCTATGATCACATCCCGTGGTCCAATGGAGACTTCCGAACAGCATTTGAATGGAGCCCTCGAACATGTGACCGCAGCAGTCAGATGCCGATAAATAAAGAGCGCGAGGCTTTCTGTTCTTTCATTTTGATTTTTTTCTTTTTCCGAATACACAATGTTAGCTAGCAAATGGCTTGTTTCGGTACTCTTACAAGCTCACTTAACAGATGTTTTGTGGATTGCCACTAGATGACCTCACTTGACATCATCACGTCAATGGTATCTGAGCAACATCGTTACATTATAAATAATAAACACGTCGGAAACTTTGACATTCTCATGCAACAAGTACAGAAATTTTGATAAAAAATAAAAAATAAATATTGGAAAGTATTTATCACCTTAGAACAACAAGATAAAAGAACAACAACACAACAGGCATAGTAATGCACAGCATAGTTAAACTACAAGACCTTGCATGAAGAGGCCGAAAACTGCATCACGTCTTTTCTCCGTTTTGGAGGGTGGCGCTTGCGTACTGGATGCCCAGTTCCAGCATTCGAATTCGTCTGTTCACTGCTACTATAAGCTGATGAGGGCATCGTGCTATTCTTCCTCACCTAGTTGCAAACGTCTGCAGTGGTAGAAGGGGGGTATTCAGGCATTGGAACACCCACCTCATTAAGAGCATTATTTTGCGATGTATTTGTTACATCAGTGCCATCAGACTGTTCTTCTGCAAGCGACGAACCTGAATAGTGAACTTGACAGGCATATGCATAATCAGTGTGTGGAAGGAATTTGTTATACCCCTAATGAGGTGGTGCTTGCATTTATTTTGAAACGTTCCAAGCCTTCTTAATACTAAGGAGAAATTAATTTTGACCTCTTCTTTGCATGACTCAAAAGGCTCCCAAGTACTTGCTTGTACCTGTGTGGTATGGCCAAAGTTTAACGGAATCGCCAACTTTCACTTAAGGGTACTTGGCGCCTCTACGTTTATCGACATAGGGTTTTATCTGATGCTCTTTACTCTCAATACTGTTGCGATTTCGCTATCTGAGGAATGAATTGTCTCTGATTACGCTTTGTAGTGAGATTGATTCGCATTGACACTCCGCGGCAGAGTTGATTTTCAGAACTCCGTGTTACTCAATTCTAATTTTGTGCGAGGTTCTCTACCACGTAAAAGCACTGCAGGTGGAACTCCTGTTTTCGCATGCAGTAAAAACCTATACAATGCTAGATACTCAAAAATGCTCTGTTTCACTAGTTTTCCCTCCAGCTATGCGACCTGTATTGCTTCCTTTAGTATCATAATAAACCATTCGATTAAGCCATTAGATTGCAGATAATTATTTTACGACTTACAATGCTGAGTGACTCTTTCATTTGGAAATTCCTGGAACAGTTTAGATATGAACTGAGGACCATTGTCGATAACAATTATTGGAAATTTTTCTCTGCTGTAGAGAGATTCAAAAAATTCATGACCTCATGCGAAGTTGTGGATGAAATAAAACATACTTCCAGTCATTGAGAATAATAATCCATAACAGTTATTGCATAAGTTGGGCTTGGTGTGACGTTTAGGGATCCGACTACAGTGGGACAGTGCTGTTTTCTTTCTCACTGCTGCGTTATCTCGGCTGTTACAATGTTTTTCATCGGTCCAGGTGTAGCTCATATAGAATCTCAAGTATTGTGAACCCTGCTGTGACGTCTCAACTGTGAGTCCGTTCCTGCATGATGCATCGCAACCTATCCTGTCGAACCGTCCCGGGCACCGCCATTTTGGTTTGATTTTTGACAGTCCTGGCTTGGCTACCGAACAGGCTGCAAAAAGTCGCAGGCGAGTTCGAGAGGCCGCCCCTAGATTGCCGTTTGTGAAAATTGCTATCACCATCATCACTGCGCTAACAAGAGAATTTTCACTACGGAACACCGGGAGTGCGTCACACTCAACCACCCCAGCACTTCTGCGGCTCATCTTCAATCATTGTTGTGTGGGCTAAGCCTGTTGAATACCATTGAACTTGCCAATGCATTATCTTTCTCAAGTCTTAATGGTGTAGTTTAAATAAAAAGCACTTTCCCTTGAGGAAAAGTTGGGTGTTCTCAAATTTAATCGATAAGCAGCCATTGCAAAGAACAATCGCAGCATATCCACAGAGTGAGTGATGATGAGTGGGGTGAGGCGTCTGTCTGCCATGAAGCCAGTAACTGCAATGATGATGATGAGCACAGGCCGCACGACTCTGAAGAGTTTGCAGAGGAGTCAGCTCATCTCAGATTTTGGGAAGCCATCACGGCCCTGGGCTACCTTCGCAGGTATGTTGCACACCAAAGCGACGCTGTAAGCAATGCGGCCTTCCGGGTTATTGAGAAACGCATGGTGTTTATCAGCGAGAGAAAGAATCGGTGGTGAACTATCCTCGAATATTTTGAGTCTTAGCCTCACCATGTTGAAGCAAATTGTTTGTAGTGAAAGCGCCTGTGCTTTCATTTATTTTCGGAGCTTTCCTCACTCTTGCATTTTCTCAGCTGTTATGTTTTTCCTTCCCGGTCCGCTGAAAAACGTATGAACTTGGTTTCACTGTATATGCATGGCTATTTTTCTGAGAGCTGATCTGGTCAAGGAACAGGTTGGTAAGGCGCAAAGACCAGTTTGACCAACTTATCTGCTGATTGCCATATCAGACAATTGTTTACGTTCCTAGACACTCCTATCTAGGTGAGGCCACAAGAATTTGACTCTCAGTGAGGAGTCCCTTTGTGCAAATATATGCGAGAATGCAATTCATGCGCCTACAGAAAGAAATGTGAGTGAAGCACTTCAGGAAGTACTGTGCGGTTTGCACGCCTCAAAAGACCATCCACCAGCGACAATTCATCCTGAATCTGAAAAAATGAAATCAGGTTAGCGGATAACGTCCTCTTAAATAAGCAGCTTTTACAAAGTAGGCTTAACCTTAGCCAACGTAGGGTCATTGGCTGTTGCAGCCTGTAGAGTAGCCTTGTCTACTACCGAAGTTACTTGTGAAACGATTTTTTCTTTCTCCGCAGTACTGGCGGTATGTTCATTTATGGGCAGTCTTGGCAAAGCATCTTCAAAATTATTTTGTGCGCCTCTGTAATACTCAATTTGAAAGTTAGAAAGAAGGGTAACCTTAAAGGGCCACTCCCCAGGTTTGGCAATTTTGAGCTGCCAAGTGCAATGCGTGGACAACGCGTTCATGATCACGTCTGCCAAAATTTGCAAACCTACGTGTCTCGGAAACGGGTCATATTTCAAGATAAAAGCTGCTCCCCCTCCCCTCTGCCCACGCACGCGTAGAAAATGAGGGCATGACATGGTTGTAGGAATGGCCCTACGTACACGGCAATGCAGTGACGTTGGTCCTCTAAGTAGACGATTCCGCGCTGACGCTGTCAACAGTATACCACGTGACATGGAAAAAATTATTTAGCACAACATGCATAGTTGATGTATTTGTTGCTTTAAGAGATGAATAAAACTTGAAATAAATAATGAGACGCAATAAAAAATTGTACGCGTTTTTCTTACATTTTTTTCCGTGAACTGCTACGAGATGCGAGGCTAATGTGCCGGCGTTTCCCATGCGTTCGGGTACCCGCGGTCAACGCATTGAGCAGACGACCCCCAAGGAACGCTCCTACGCATTCGTGCATTCATTGTGCTCATCTACTCTACCACGTCTAAGCCAGCGTTTCCAAACAATCCTGCAGAAAGAGGCAGAAGACCACAAAATAACGCTGGTCATCAAAGCAATGCCGCTCACGTGCACGGGGGCTGGGCTTGTTCGGGCACATCATGCGCACGTCACTTCTTGGTTAGGATGCCAGAGAGGGTTGGGAAGAGATTTGGCTTGCGAAGGCTACGCAGAGGAGTGGCAAGGGTTTCAAGCTCGCCTCCTCTCTCACTCGTTTCGCGCCGCTTCAAAAAACCTGTTTTCTCCACTCGTAATGAACCGATTCGAAAACTTTTTGTGGCAGAACGTTTGTCATCGGACACCCAACAACTTCCACTGTCTAAAATTCGGTATGGGGCCTGGTGAGTGGCCCTTTAAGAAGCACTGACATCAAATTTACATGTCAATATTTTTTCGTGAATAAGTTGCGGTCAACCCCTTAGTATTGATTCTCGACCTATAATGCAACTGAGGGACGAATAACTATCACTTGTGTTCATATATATCACTGGTATTTAGCACGATTCAAAAGGACCGGCAATCTCGCCATTTGTTGCAATCTCACCAATCTCGCTGGCAGTGCTACCAGTGGGGCCACGTCACGATCACCTCGCCACAGCTGACCATTTCTTCGCAGAAAATAGTGACATCAAGCCATGCTGCTCCCTGAACATTTCTCTGCTAAGCACACGCATTCAGTCATGCCTTGTCACCTGCATTGCCGTCTGCCCCGCCACGGTGGTCTAGTGGCTAAGGCTGCTGATCCGCAGGTCACGGAATCAAATCCTGGCTGTGGCGGCTGCATTTCCGATGGAGGCGGAAATGCTGTAGGCCTGTGTGCTCAGATTCGGGTGCACGTTAAAGAACCCCAGGTGGTCGAAATTTTTGGAGCCCTCCACTACAGCGTCTCTCATAATCATATGGTAGTTTTGGAACGTTGAACCCCACATATCAATGATCAACCTGCATTGCCGTCATCGTCGAACAAAATGTTGACTAGGGTCCAATGCGACAGTGTGCAGCTTGGAATCGCCGCAATTTGCAATGTCGCGAATAATTTTTCCTTTGATCAATATTTTGCAGAACAGCGATTCCAAAATGGACGGCATTCCAAGCAGCGATGAGTAGCTGCCCGAGCATACATGCTTCGGCCACTCGCGCTTGTGCGTCTAAGCTATGTTGGTGTGTTTGTTGGGCAAAGCATTATTGTAGACGAAAAAGGTTCTATAGAATAATGGTATGGGGCAATCTAACCAGCGGAGAAACTGAATACATTCCCTGCTCCCAAGTTCTTTTTTGCGCCTTCAGATAGCCCCATCTATCCAGCCTCTCACGCTGGGGACGGCAGAAAACCGGTATTATGCGGACCCAGAGTCTACAGATGAACTAAAATTCACTGTTAACAATACCTACTTGTTATTTGTTAGCAATGATGGCTTGTGGTTGTGTTGGCATGTAACATACACGTAATAAAAAGACACCATCATTGTGCTTTTTCGGAGCTTCGAACCAGACTTCTGCCACTTACAATGGTTCCCCAATGCCCTGACTGATGAGCACACGTTGAATCGTGCTCTTTTATTTCGTCGATTTTTTATGGGCAGTTTGCATCTTGGTAATTTCACGAAAACACTCAAAGTGATGCGACGAAGATCAGACATGACGAGTGAGTGTGCTTCCAGGCTTTGGCGCCAGTCAGCACCAGAATAAGAACCGTAAAATCGTAGACATCGTTGCTAGAAGTGCGTCATCATTCAGGACGGTATGCATGGAATGTATCATGCCGATGACGTAGCACTAGTGTCGATGTCGCAGGGGCACTCCGTTTTCCATTAAGCTCTTGCACACTGTTTGTCGTGAAAATAAAATAACTTTCACAGGAGAGACGTGATTCAAATTTGGCCGAGAGGACCTGCACATACCGAGCAATAGAACGAAAAGCACATCCCAATTTTGAAATTTGTTGTCAGTCCTCCTTTGTAAAGGTTTGTTTTCTTTGTTAGAAACAATATTACTAAAAACTGACCAACAAAAATTGCCAAGGAAAGTACAGGAGATATTATTAGAAGTGATTGTAATGTAAATGTGAAGAAAGAAACGTGGACGAAAAGACAATTTGCCGTGGACGGGATCCGAATCTGCGACCTGCGAATAACGCGTTCGATGCTCTACCAACTGACTACTGCCGCGGCTATCCCCCCGTCCAATATATTGGCTATGTATCTGCATTAAATGTGGAATTGTCAGTCAGTGCCATCATGAGATTTCTGGATATCAGTGATATCTTGCGATATACGATTCTTAACCTTAGTTGACTCGCTAAGCATTTGAGTCACTGCAGACAAGTCAGCTCCTGCAGAAGCAGAATCACCCATCTCATCAGCAAAGGACGAACTACGTAAACGAGTTGTAATCTCGCTTAACTTTGGAGGCGCTGCATTCAATTCTACATCACCGCACAATATAAGCTTGCTATGGCAGACAATAACGTCAAAGCAAAAAGACGGAATATCAGAGGTACATGGCAAACTGTATAGGCGAGACAGCAGCAGCAGGAAAACAGTTCAGCATTCCCCTAGCACTGCTGTGAATTCGCCCCCTGAGGGAAAGCAGGCGTCGACAGAGTCCTTATATCCCCGCAGGGGGTCCGCAAAAGCAGGCGTTTCGTGTGTGGCAACACCACGGACCTGAGCCAACGGGCAAGGGGAGGGTTGATTTCTTCCCACGTTTCGCCGTGCGTGGCTTAGCCATATTCAAGGAAAAGGGAATCCGGGGGGTTGAGCCGATGCTGCGTGATTTGACCTTTAAGGCAACACACCTCTTTGGCCACGGCTTCACGTAGACGACACCCCTGGGCTGACCCATCCAGTTCCAATCGGCAGTCACCTTCTCCTGTCTCTCTCTCCCCTGATCATCATCTTTTTCTCTTTTTCAATCTTTCCTGTCATCTTCTCTCTTCCGCTTACTTCCTTTTTTCCTGGCAGCAAGGTTTAACCCTCTGCAGTTACCCAACCTTGGGTAGTTATATTCGGTTATAGTGGCGATGCATGGCTGGCGTCTCCAAGTGTTTGCTATTCAACCTTGCAGCGTCCCTTTGTTGGGCTCGGTGGTGGGTGGCCACCATGGCCACGAATTATTACATTTTCCGTATGGCACACTTTTTTCTCACACTCCCTGCTTACCACCCGAAAAGGTGGCGCACCGAAGAAAGCTTCACACTCTTGAAAATAGAGCAGTCGTTCCCAAAGTACAATGTTGTGCACAGCCAAAAAGAAAACAAAACAGTTCGATCAATCTCACCTTTCTTCGTTTCGAAAGCGCTCACAGAAGCCATTGGCCCTGGCTACAATGTAACCAAGTTAGGAAGCGGTGACCTCCTCTTGGAGGTATGCAACAAGCTACAATATGCATAGCACCTACCTAAACTTGTAGCATTTGGAGACATCCCAGTCTCAGTAGGCCCACATAGGTCCATGAATACAGTGCACAGTGAGGTGTCTCATGATGACCTCCTCTAACTATCTGAAAGTGAATTTTAGAAAGCTGGCAAGACCAGAATGTTGTGAAGGTTCAAAGAATAGTTATACGACGAGACAAAAAAGAAACCCCAACAAAACGCATAATCATCACTTTCTGTACCAGCGACTTAACTGATTCAATTGAAACCGGCTACTGCAAGCTTTGAGTCAGGCCCAACATACCAAATCCTCGCATGTGTTTCAAATGTCAGCGCATTTGACATGGATCGCAAAGCTGCAGAGGGCATGCAACTTGTGCAAATTGTAGCTTCAACGAACACATATCAGAAAAATGTACTGCAGCAGCCCACTGTGCGAATTGCGAAGGAGATCATGCTGCCTACTCGCGATCATGCCCATCTTAGAAAAAAGAAGAACAAATGCTCGAGCTTAAAGTTAAATTTAATTTATCCGTTCAAAAGGCATGCAAACGGTTAGCACTCCATCAGTCCATTCCCTTCTTTGCCAATGTGACGCGCCGAAGCGCCGCGCCACACATTTCCGCGGCCACAAGTGTCACACAGTGCATGAACACGGTCGCGCCATTAGCGCCCCCGGTTAAAGCAGCCTTTACTGCTCCGCCACCTGACAAACAGGGCTAGCAGACTTCCGTGTCTGCCGGACCCCGGACCACTGCAAGCGGAGTTAGGCCCGAAACCACTGCGAATGTGCCTGCTGGGTAGGCACCATCTGCCACCTCATGATGCAAGTCCCACTCCCCCGGCCCCTCAGGCGCCAAAGGATAGGCGCAAACCTTTGGAGCATGCCAAAAAAGAAAAACCCTGAATTACAGGGCCCCCAAGAGACCCTGTAACCTAAAGCAAGACTTTTGTGCATACAGCACCACACAACAATAAAATGACACAAATACTACAGTGGAACGTCGGAGCACTGCTGAGAAATCTCGACGATATCCAAGAAATTCTACACAAACATACACCAAAAGTGCTGTGTGTGCAAGAAACACACTTAAAATCCAAGCACACAAACTACCTTCGCAGTTACACTATTTTTCGAAAGGATCGGGATGATGCCGTCACATCATCTGGCGGTGTTGCCATCGTAGTTGATCAAGAAATAGCTTGTGCACATTTACCGCTTCAAACATCCCTTGAGGTGGTTGCCGTCCGGGCTGTCCTCTTCAACAAACTGGTCATAATTTGCTCCATTTACATACATCCGAATCATCAACTCAATAAACAGGAATTCTAGGCATTCATAGATCAACTTCCAGAATCCTATGTTGTCCTCGGAGACTTTAATGCACACAATAGCCTCTGGGGCGACTCTCACTGCGATGCACGAGGTCGCCTGATTGATCCGTTCCTTTTTTTTTTCTTTCGGTGCATGCCTCCTGAATCACAAAAAGCCAGCGTATTAAAATATTAACAATACCTACTCGTCAATAGACCTCAACATAACATCTCCATCACTCCTACCTCTATTGAAATGGGAAGCCATCAATAATCCATACAGTAGTGACCATTTCCCTATAGTTCTCAGCGCATCAATGTCAAGTATATGTCATCCACAGGTTCCCAAACGGTTCACTGATAAAGTTGACTGGAAACAGTTTCAAAAAATGGCTCCCCTAACTTGGGCTGACATGGGTGTGCTAAGCATAGAAGCTGCTGTGAACCACCTGACAGCTTTTTTGATTGATGCTGCAACGAAATGGATACCACAAACATGTGGACCGTCAGGCAAACCACGAGTACCATGGTGGAATAATGAGTGCCGTAATGTGCGCAAAAAACAAAATAGGGCATGGAAATTGCTTAGACTCGCCTACAGCCAAAAATCTTATAAGCTTTAAGAACATCAAGTCACAAGGAAGGAGGACATGCCCACAGACGAGAAGAGAAAGTTGGCATAAATACTTATCAGGCAATAATTCATACACAGATCAGGCGAGAGTCTGGAACACAGTTGGTAAGGTGGCAGGACGAGAAGCATATTCACTTCCTCTAGTAAACACTCAAGGGGGGAGTTTGGAAGACCAGGCTAACACTCTCGGGGCACACTTCAAACAGTTCTCCAGCTCATCACACTATAGTGAAGTGTTCCAACGATACAAAACCAAAATAGAAAAACAGAGATTAGAGCGCAAACTCACAACACATGAGGCATACAATGAACCTTTCTTTCTTTCTAAACTACAAGCCTCACTTACCTGCTGCAATAAATCTACCCCAGGCCCGGACCATGTGGCATATAAAATGCTGAAACATCTTCCCACTGAAACCCAGAAAAGTTCTCCTCTCCCTGTATAATGCGATATGGTTTTCCGGCGAGCTACCTTCAGCCTGGAAGGATGCTATAATTATCCCAATTCTAAAACAAGGCAAGGACCCATCCTCAGTTTCCAGCTACAGGCCAATAGTCTTGAGTGGCTGTCTTTGCAAGGTCTTTGAGAAAATGATAAACAGGCGCCTAGATGCACTTCCTTGAAGCTAATGGCCTACTTGACTCATACCAGTGTGAGTTTAGAGAGGCTCGGTCCATTACTGACCACCTTATCCGTATCGAGGCACACATTCGCGACGCTTTTGTTCATAAGCAATTTTTTCTTTTGGTGTCCCTCAATATGAAAAAGGCATATGGCACTACATGGTGCTTTGGCATATTTCGAGACCTGTCACATGTAGGTGTGTCGGGTAGAATGCTGACAATCATCGAAAGTTACCTGTCCAACCAGACATTCCGTGTCTGAGCTGGCACTGTCTTATCTCAAATATTTGTCCAAGAAACAGGAGTGCCAAAAGGTGTATTGAGCTGCACATTTTTCGTAGTTTAAAGGAATTACTTACACCTGTCTCTCCCACGTAATATTTTTTACTGCATGTATGTCGATAATTTACAGATTGGTCTGAAGTCGTGCAACATCTCAATGTGCCAGCGTCAGGTTCAACTAGGGTCGAACAATTTATCTCAATGGACAGATGAGAATGGTTTTATACTCAATGCGCAAAAGAGCACTTGCGTCTCTTTCTGCCGAAAGAGGGGCCTCCAGCCTGACCCCGACATTGAACTGCATGGTCAACCTTTGTCGGTGAAGATCAAGCACAAGTTTCTTGGACTAATATTAGACGCAAGACTAACCTGCATCCCACACATCAAGTATTTAAAAGACAGGTGCTTAAAAACGATGAATAGTTTGAAAGTGTCACGCAATACATGGGATAGTGACAGGAAATGTCTGATGAATTTATATGAAAGCCTCGTATGTGCACGTCTTGATTACGGCGCTATAATCTATCAGTCTGCGACACCATCAGCCTTGAAGATTTTCTACCCTGTCCTCCATCTAGGCATTCGCCTCTCTACGGGTGCTTTTCGAATTAGCCTTGTAGAGAGCCTGTATGTGGATTCCAATGAATGGTCACTCCACCTACAAAGATGTTACCTGTCTTTTTTGTACTTTCGGAATTGGAAGACAGGCAAGCAACACCCCTCTCATTTCACAATTGATGATTTATCTTGTTGTGGCTTATTCGAGAACCTTCCTTCGTTAAGGCAGCCCTACTCGCTCTGTGTAAGGGGGCTGGGATGTGTCTCTTCTCGAACACAGTTTGATGGCAGTTTGATGGCTCCTGCTGCATATCTGCTACCGGGGAAGTGGCAGCTTATAGACTGTGATGTCTCTTTTGTGGAAGTCACAAAGCACTCTCCACTTGCACCCATACTTACATACTTCCTCGAACTACAACATAAATACACACGCCCTGAGTTCTTTACTGATGCTTCAAAGTCTGACACTTCTGTGTCATATGCAGCGGTAGGCCAATCATTTTCCGAGGCCGCCGTTTCTTAGGAAAAGCTTATACAATTTTGGCAGCCGTAAAACACATCAAACAGATCAAATTACAAAAGGAGGTAATATACACAGATTCCCCCCTAAGTGTGGTAAAAGCCATGAAAACTCCTAAAAAACACAAAAACTCCATAATGGTGTCACTTTAGTCACTTTTGTGCACACTGTACACATCAAAACTGCATGCCGTTGTCTGCTATGTGCCAGGGCACCATGAGATGCAAGGGAACCTTTTTGCGGACATGTTGGCTGCTTCCGCCAACGACACCACTTTCCATGCATCAATACCAATCCCTGCACTACACTTGAAACCTTTTCTAGAACGAAAGCTTAAGGGGTATTGGCAGGGCACATAGGATAGACACACAGACAATAAACTCCATGCTATTAAGCTGCAACTAGGTAATTGGCCACCAGTATCAAAATCACGACACACAAAAGTAACACAAGGCTAAGAACAGGACATACACACTCTACACATCTATATCTTATGTCCACCGGCTATCCACCATTGTGTGAGAGATGTAGAGAACCAATTACGGTTCTCCACATTCTTGTCCAGTGCAATGAGTTGGATGCTCCAAGGAAAAAGCACTTTTTACTGCCCTACCGACAGCAGCTCCCACTACACCCTGGGATGCTCAACGGTAGGGATCTACTTTTTAAACTGCAATCACTTTTCATGTTTTTAAAAGACGTTCACAGCTTTCACTCCATATTTCGAGGTGATCCGTTGCACGACCTCTGTACCGAGGTTGTGGCTGCGGTGACTACATCTCCGCCATGGTTTTATCGTGACATTTTGCCATCCACTTTCACTGCACATATTTAAACCCAATGCCATGATTTTATGACCTCTATGTTTTACCCACGTTAGCCCGGGGAATTCGAAATCCGCTTTACAGCCACGCGTCATATCATTGTCCATATCTCTAGCCTACTGAAATGGTGCTCTTTGGCCATCAATTGGCCCTTGTGCCATAAAATACCACTCATCATCCAAGTCCTTAGATGCCTTGCCGATGATGTCAATGATCCGGGTTGTTCGACGATTGAAGCAACCAAGATGTCATCATAGATGACGGCACGCAGAACACCAGCTGGCCAGGCGATGGACAGGCCTGAACTATCTCCAGTTAATTAGATAGTGCCGTTCACGCCGCCAAGGCCCGAGCTGTGCACGTGTGGAAACTAAGTTGCTTTCCGGGCGAAGAAATTCAGATGAGTCGATAACAGTATCGGCAAGGCATGCCAAACACTGTAAAAAGTAGAAAACAGTTCAGGTATCCGCTAGTCCTGCTGTAAACTCACCCGCTCATAGTGTTCCAATTCTCAATAATACTGTTTCTAATAAAGAAATAGCACTCAAGGTTACCCTTCTTTCCTTCATTCATAGCAAGGGTCTTGTTCGGGCAGACTTGGTGCCTTCAGGCGCTATGCGAGCGATTGTTGGTCAGCTGCCGGCTGGTAATAAGATTACGTGCTACATGATGCCAAAGGGGAAAAAATTAGTGTAGTGCACTCGCCGCAATGGCAATAGGCAAAGCTGACTGATGCTACCACGTTTAATTCACATATGTACCGAATAAAGTGGATGGGAGGATAGCCGCCGTGGTGGCTCAGTTGGTAGAGCATCTAAAATGTTTTTCAAAGGTTGTAGGTTCGGACCTTGCCCACAGCAAGTTACCTTTTAATCAACTTTTCGTTCTTCACATTTACATCACAATTACTTTTAATAATATCTCCTGTACTTTTCTTGGCACTATTGCCTGTCAGTTCTCATTAATATTTGAAAGTTGGAGTATAGTATCTGAGCTGCTGATCAAGAAATGCATAAGGGTCAATAAACCGTCTCTCCAGCAGATAGCAAAGCAAATACTGCTTGGTGATCGATTCTCAGTGTAAAGCATCTACCCCACAGATAGGTGTGCCATTTTTCGCCTTACAAATAAACACGCAAGTGCTTCATGTTCCTCTGCTGAACATTTTGTTTTGTCAATATTTTGTCAAGATCTGTCACTACCAGCCCTCAAGCCGCTCGCCTTACTTTTGCTGTACGAAAAGTACAAAGACTGCACCCATGTCTACGACGACGGCTTCGTCCTGCCAAACAGGTCAAAAGCCGCGCTGGTTATTCCAACGCACGCCACAACCATCAAATTCAGACAGCTCACGCAACCACATCAACGGCAGGAGAGCTTCCAACACTTCCCGCTGCGCTGCGTTTCATTAACGACCAAAGCACGCAACGGTGGACGATCTTCTGCGACTGCGAGGCGCCAATGCAGTCACTTGTGTCAAATATACGCCGTGGTCCACACGAGCAGTTGGCATTTGAGACGGCAGAAATATTACACCATATAACTGAGAAAGGGCACCACGTTATATTTCAGTGGTTGCCAAGCCACTGTGGAATTATCGGTAATGAACGGACTGATCAAGCTGCCTGTTCAGCCCATACAAAAGACAACGACCGATCAATACCTCCCTCTAGGGCGGATGCTCCTAGGAAGCTCCGCATGCTTGCTTGCCAATGCTCCATGTCACTTTGGAATGAGCCTCTTTTTACGCAAGCAAGATTACGATCCCTTGATCCTACGTTAATCTTACGGATTCGAACAAAACTTTGACAAGGTGACGCTATTGCTTTGTGCAGACTATGGCTGGGCGTCGCGTTTACACCTATGCGTACGCGTTCCGTATAGCGATGGCCGACACCGCCGCCTGTGCACACTGCAGAGATGAAGAGACAATTCGGCACGGCCTCTGTGACAGCCTGGAATATAACCTAGGAAGACGATATCTTTCTCATACACTAAACAAGTTGGATGACCAGCCGCTGTCAGAAGAAAGTATGCTGCGCCATCATCATGACTCATCACAGAAAGCCGTGCAAGCGCTACTGGGCTTCTTGCGAACTACTGGCCTGTCAGAACACCTCTGAGTGGATCGATTGATTGTGTGCATGTGTGTCCGTGTTTTGCTCTTAATTTTTTTTAACTTTCTCTCTCTCTTTCAATCCCCTATTCCCCAACTCTAGTGTAGGGTAGCATACCAGATATCAGCACCTGGTTAACCTCCGTTCCTTCCGTTTTTCTCGTTTCTCTTTCTCTTTCAGCCAGTGAGAGGGCACATGATACAAAGGCCACTTTGTGAAGATGTGAACCGTTCTTTTGTTATAAGACCGCTCGTAACCCAACATCCGACGCATCTGCAGTGACTATGACAGGTGGCTTAAGGTTGAATATCTGCACAACAGGTTTGCAGGCCAATTGCTCTTCCAACTGATGAAAACTCTTCTGAGCTTCAGCTGTCCATTCGAATGAATGACATCATCGGAGCATTTTGCTCAGCGATTTCACTGGATCGGCATAATGATGTAAGAACTTGGCCTGGTAGCCAGGCACTCCGTGGAAGGACTAAAGGGACTTAATGTTCTCTGGTGTGGGTGCACGAACTATCGCTTTAGTTTTTGATTCAATCGTAGAGAGATCTTCAATGAAAATGGTGTGACCCAGAAATGTACTTTCCCTGCAATAATACCGTTGAAGAAAGGACGAGCTGACATCCCCATGGCGAAGCTCACCGTCGATTTCTTCTTTATTTGAACATACCCAAAACTCAGTACACTCGGTCTTCCCTTCTTCATATTTATGTCAGCGGCCCACACAAATTTCAACAAACACAATTGTGATTCAATTTCATCCCTGTTTTGTAAATGCATGGCAGCACTTCCTTCAAGTTGAGGTTATAATCCAACTCTGCACTAGCTACTTTCCTATCGAAAATGCAAGTAACCCTGATAACGCGAACGTCGTTCGTGACCGGAATGTACCAGGCGCGGTGCGATAGGGGGACACAAGGATGGAACGCAATATAGATGAGGATTATTGTTGTAGGATCAAAAGGCGCCGTTTTCACACGATCTTTTCTTAGAGTGTTCTTCGTGTCACCTTATAACGTTTCCTTCTGGTACAGATGTAAGAAAAAAACTAAAGGAAATTCAACTCAAGATTTGAACATGACGAGAGATAGCAATTGAACAACCTTAAAAAAAGTTTAGAAGATTTCAACACAAGACTAAAAATCAAAATGTAGCAGAATGCTACTTTTCCTAAAAAATTGAGGTACTAAAGTACTCAGACAAAGCATGGACAGCTGACTGTGAAAACATGAGATAAGTATTGAAGAATTGGAAACCAGGTTGAAAGCTAGCAGTCTAATATAGAGTTCAAGGTAGTCAATGAGGCTGAAAATGGAAATTTTAAAAGGGGGTGTCACCGCCAAATTTGTGGCTTGTACGTTCTTTGTTGCACACATTTATTATTGCACTCAGAACGTGATACCCACTTCAGGATTTATGTAATACTGCTAAATAATTTGATGCCACCTTATTTATTCATACATCTTTTGGTTTAAGTTTTCGGATGCAGATTTGAACAGTCACATCAATGTGTAGGAAACTTGAACACATGTGCTTACAAATCTCTGACACATGCAGTGCCGTATCGAATGCTTTTACACACACTTGCAAGCAATTCTCTTGATGCCTTAGCAACTTTCTTAGCTTCTTTGATTGAGGATATCCATATTCTTTCGTCAATTTCGGTAATCGCTCCGTTACATTGTTTAGTCTTTTACAGCGCAAGCCACGCTAGCAGTGTTTGAAAAGCTTCACAATTGCAGTAGATCATTTTGTTAAGATTACGCGCACAACGCGAACATAACAGATTACTGTTGAACCTACGTGGCCACAAGTGATAGCACTTTAACATTCAATGCACATGTCTAAATGCCGATGCGCATCAGCGTTGGTCAGTTGATCAACGGTTGAGGCTTTCTTTGTTGATACCAGTGCCGGCGTAAATTGCCGCGATCTGACTTTTCGTTTACCGGCCACAAGTTCGGCCAAATAAACAGTTTCAGTTTGGACAAGCCATCTCTCCCTTCTTCAGCGTCACGACCCCGTGACAATATCCGCAAGTACAGTATCTCTGTATACACAGAGATTCTTTCCAAAGAATCTAGTTACAAAACGGTGGTATGAAAATCTTACGACGTTCTGTGTAATCGTGTGAATATAGGTGCATATACTTGTTTTCCCTGTGCGGCCCTAATGGAAAAAAAATGTTTGAAATGGCTGCACTGTCGAAAGTATCGTTACGGAAAATTCGCACCAGCAGAAAAATAGGATTAATCAGATTTCTGCAACCAGAAATCGGTGCTGCCCTGTTCATTCAGCCACCAATTCGTCTCTCAGGAAAGTTTACATCGCGGTGTTGAGTGCTGCTGACTATGGCCAGTTTTAATCAACTATAGAGGGCATGAAGCTTTCAGAACTCTTACTTTTGGGATTGGATGACCTATTTTGCGCCATTCACAAGCCTTATACTTTGAGATTAATGACAAGCCTGCTTTTTCTTGACGCGCTCCATGGCGATCTGGTTGCAGTACGACATGCCAGACGGGAAGCGACAGTTCATGAGATAAAGGCTGGCTTCCAGAGTCTTCGTCATCAGAAAAAAAACAATGTTTAAAATTTTTTTCCACAGTCTGTATTGGTGCACTGCGCAATACCGTTCTAACATGGCGGTCGTAGAACTGTTCAAACCCCTCAAGTTTCTGCTCCTGATTGGCTTTCAGTCCATGCTACACACAATTCCAACAACTGCATGTTATTGGAAGCATGCACCGCTCTTCCGCTGCCACCTTGCATTTCATTTGTGACCGAAGAAGGGCGCCCACTACAAATCACGTACAGTTATCTTTCACCATAAGAGAGGGATGCGCTAGATCGGGACTTTACAGCATACATAAATACGAAAATATTCTTGCAAGTATTTCCTGGACTACGAAGGCCAATAAGTGATTTTCATCATTCGCTTCAATTTAAATTAAGTAGATTCAGATGAGCATTTTCCAGAATAGGATAATATTTTTATAAGATGATATTTTGTAAAACTTCATACAGAAGTATATAATTCGTTTGAGTTTTGACACCTAGTGCAAACAAAACACGGACAAGAGGACAAAATGGCGGCAGAAGTGCTGTGTCAGTGCTTTCAACGATTCAGTCCTTCCGTCGTCGTTTTATTTCGTCCGTGTTTCCTTTACTCCGAACGTCATGACCGTTTTCCAACTCGCCTAATTTGGGACTGTCTTATTGGTTTAAGGTCTTGAGCAACATTGGCAGTGCTGAATGCTGCATTGGAAATAGATAAGATTAGGGAAATATACATGTGTATAATTGGTTTCATTACATCTTTTAATAGATGTTTAAGAAGCATGTATTCCAACAATTGTGATATGTTCTTATTTTCGTGTGTACACATCAGTAAGTTGTCTTATCGTTCACTATTTCAGATTCTTGGATGGTTGCTCTCTGGAGGCACAACTATTCTACACTCATCAAAACCAAATTATTGTAGCGAAAGAGATCAAGCTTTCATTTCTTTTCTGAGAATACCATTTAGCAGTATCGATACCAACAACATATACAAATTTATTTCAGGATGACTTCACAGCAGAACCAGTACATGGAGCAGCACCAGGTGTGGTTCGTAATTTGGGACAAGCTGTGCAAACATCACCAGAGCCAGCATGTGAAACGAACAATGGTACAGAGAAATCGGTTCAAGTGCAGCTACTTATGTGCCACGAAGGATCCCAAATGGATGAAAAGAAAATCCTATCATCAACTGCTATGCAAACAGAACCATACGCTTTTTCTTCAGGTATGTATTCGCATTTGTCCTCAGATTTCTTTGAAAACTTGGTTTTGCCGCAAAGCTGCCATAGCGGCATTTCAGAATGTTACATGAAGTTATGGGTCTCACAAGTTATAGTCCTTCAGAACGCTGACATAAAGGAATACTGTTGCCACAGTGAGCAAAGCAATTTTTGTGTTGTCTGTTGCTTCAGTGCAATGTGATTGGTGAGAGCGCAGCAAGTACAGTGCAAGTAAAGGTATGAAATGCCTGTTGATCTATTTCGAGACAGCGTGCTACCACGCCTATTTATTACCTTCACAGCTGTAGTCCAAGGAAGTCACCCCCTGTGTGGCCCTTTTTGACGTGCTTTAGTGTGAGGGACACAGACAGCACATTTGATCTTTGCTTGATTGGCAAAACCGTGCCCAGTCTTGCAGGCTTTCACTAAGCTATAGAAGGTACGATGCGCTAAACGACCATGTTCACTCAGGCTTTCTGTAGAACCTGATGGTGCTCATACGTGCTGTCCACAAGGCATAGATTATGCGTGCTTGGCCAGTGCTTTGTAGGGTTGATGTGCGAGTTTTAGTTCGCTGTGGATGTCCATGCAAATTGTGGCAAGTGGTGTTGCATTGTGGGCTACGCACGATTCCCATGTAAATACCACGGCAGTCACTTAACATACCCAACCTCTTTAGGGAAACACCTTTCAAAATCTATGCCGGGTTCTCTCTTACTTGCCTATCAATGGTTGTAAGCTCGGCATGTGGAACAGCCACCGCATACACAACTAAAAGCCCCCAAATGGGATTGTCAGAACGAAATAGTATTCGCTTTAAATGCCCGATCCCATTTTTCGGCAACACTGCCTGGTACCCCTTCAAAGCGAGATAGCTCCTTAACAAATATTTACCTCAGCGCTGCCTCGCTGGAGCCCTGGGACGCCCGTCTCTCGGGGTAGAAAGACGACAACAGGCAGTCCCACCACAGCCGCTCATGCCTTCGTCGCCTGATTAGTGACGGTCGGTCAAAAAAAAAAGATAGATGGAGCTTCTGCGACACACAAGCCCTTACCTTAGCCAGCCACCGTCTACAATATAGGGAACACCACCCAAACTACACTGAATGCAACACTTCTAAGAAAATGCACACTCGCGACGCCACTCGCATAGCACAGTGAACCGTGGAACTTTTTTCAAGTTTTTTCCCCCTTTTTTGTCTTTTTTCTTTTTTTCTGTCTTCGCCGTTCTTCCCCTTTCATTTTTTTTTTTTGCTCAAAATATTATAAATATGACCGCAAACAGAATGTACCCTCATGCCTGATGAATACCAGACTCTGGCCGAAATTGTCAAAATAAACGCTTCCATTGTTACCGTTCTCATGGAGGATCTATTTGACTATTTGCAATACTACAGGCAGCATATATATATGTGTGTGTGTGTGTGTGCATGAGCGTGCGTGTGCGTGTGTGTGTGTGTGTGTGTGACGTTTATATGAATAGGAGACTTGGCCTGGCTCATACGCCATGTTTATTCTAAAGCACTTCTTCTTCCTCTGCCTCTATCAACCACCAGTACTAACGTCACTTGATTCCCCCTCCCCCCCGAAAGAAGGCATGGATTACGAACAAGAAAAAGTAAACAAGACAAGGTTGAGAAGTCACAAATGTCAAAATGCACAATTGGTTTCATGTCCCAGTGGTGTTCCGTAAACTCGCAAAACTTCAGAAAAGAGTGGAGCAGTCCAGTGAATAGGGGAGTTCTGGCGGGTGAGGTTGGCTGTGGCGTTCTGGAGAAGGTAACCGTGTCTTGCAAAACTGCACTGACTATGACATGACTTGAGCAGCTGCGAGGAACGAACAAGGTTGGAAGTCCTTGGAGCACTTGAAGGTGAATGTCGTAGGCGCCGAATCCTCGGTCATACGCACTGTATTCTGTGTCCCGGCTGAGACAGAATTAGTGCTTGCAGCCTGCATGTACAAGAACTAAAGTTCAAGTAATTATGTCTATGTTCGTGCGTTGTGCAAATTATAACGTTCAGCCTTTTTCGTAGTTTTCTGTGGCGTTGTCTCCGTTGTCGTAAACTAATAGGATGGTGTCTGAATTTTTGCGTGGTAGAACTGGTGACATCTTGTCTTGTTCGGGGTTTCCTGAGGTTTCGGAGCTGTAATCTTAGGCGCAGTCTTGATATTTCAAGCCAAATGCGTTTCTGGCACCGATCGCTTATGCAAAGTTGCCTCGTTCTTGAGTTTGTTTTAAGAGGCTTGCTTTGCATCGTCGTCCTTGTTGGTGTGTCCGTTGGAGTGTCTGTGATTCACGGACTTGCTTCTGCTGGCGTTGCTAACGTTGCTGTGTACCGTATTGCGGTAGAAGCCCTTCTTGAACATTGCGCTGGTTTTCATGACAACCTGATGGGGTCTCCAGTCGGCAGCTGGTAGTCTGTGAGCTGTTGTCATGCAGTTCAGGCAATGAAGATGATGCTCCAGAGTTGATAAAAAGTTCTTCTACACTGTTCACTACGAGAGGCTCTTGCGCATGGCAGCGTGTGACGTTCGATGCGTCTGAGCTTTCGGTGTTGCTTCAACTGTCGAGTGTGTATGCATCGGACGGTGATGCATGAGCCCGTGCGGAAGGAGCATGGCTCGACTGGGTATTTTCTCGGTGTGTCAACTCGTCTATCATGAACATGGTGTTCTTATGAGGCAAACGGTGAGCGTCAGGAGCGCTTGAAGAGCCGCATGAAGGTAAACCAGGTGGTGGACCACGTATGCGAGATGAAAAATGAAGTGCATGAGGTGGGTAAGCAACGTACTGTGCCATGTGCTGGAGCGAGGACTTTGAAAATACTGGCTTTTGTGAAGAGAAACGTGGTGAAAAGCTACGTTCCTTGAGTAATAAGCGTGGACTGTGACGGTCGAGTTTGGTTGTATGCAGATGGTCCGTAATGAGGAAGTCCTTGTTGTAGTCGTTAAAACGGACAATCATCTCTTCTCTGATCTTTTGCCATGATTCGTCGTTTTCGAATATGTGTGTCAGGTAAAACTTAAATGCCTCACCGGAGATGTAGTCAGTGAAGTTGGTGATCATCTCCCGTTCCGACCATGATGCAGCGGTAGCGTGAAACTCGAAGAGGTTGAACCAGTTTTCTACGGGTCCGTCGTCCGCTGATCCGGTGTACTTGGGGATGTCAAGGTCAGCAGATGGTTCTGACATGATGCTGGCCGATGTGTAATACTAGGCGCTTGTACGGTAGTCCATCTGTGGTCATGGTGTCTTGCGGAGAACTGCGTAGATGATGAGCGACTGATGAAGGGGCTGGCAGGTCTTCATTATGTCGACTTGTGTAACGCTATGATGTGGGAGACGTGGCCTGGCTCATACGCCATGTTTATTCTAAAGCACTTCTTCCTCTGCCTCTACCAACCACCAGCGCTAACGTCATATATATATATATATATACATATATATATATATATATTACAGAAATAAGAAGGAGAGGCAACACCTTTGCTGCAAGCCGGCTGTTTTTTATCTGCTTGGTCCTTCTTGTCTTCGCAGTGTAGCCTCTAGCATGGGCGTAGTCCTTACACTCTGCCATGACTGCGACGTAGCATGACGAGCTGCCAGATTCTCTCATCTGGCAGCTCGGGGGGGGGGGGGGGGGGGGGGCGACACTGGCTGTATCTGGGTGGTCGTTCTTTTGGAGGCCACGATGTGTCTTCCGGAAGCGCCGATGACTCAGGCAGCCTAGCTTGGTTGCCTCGTTCTGGCCGCAGGTCTCGGCAAAGCTGCCACATTGCAGGAAGAGCTGGGGAACTGGTCTCTGGCGAGCGGCCTTAACTAAGCCACGGTGGTCAATTGTGCATACGCCGGGACTTGACCTGTTGTACTCTCAAACATTCTGGTGGGCGTCTGTGTTGGGGTAGTCTGTGCAAGTCTTGTCCATGCTGTGAACGAACGTCGTCATGTGTAGAGTATGGGGCACACACTGAGCTGATATTTCTGCACGTCCTTCGTGCATTCAGGGGTTACGAGGTGTCCCATTTGACATATGGGACATCACAGGGCAAAGTTGATGTATTGTCTCATGGCACAGGTCGTGACCTTGTGAAATTGCTGATGTCGTGCTGCTGGAGGCTTCCGACAAGGTGTGATATGCAGTCAAGAGGTCTAGTTTATAAGCCTGATAGACAGGTGCAACCGTGGTTTGTATCAGCAGGTCTTGCCTGATAATATCCTCAGGCGTTATAGCCACTTCGGAATCTCCTAAGTAGACGGTACTCTGCAAAAGGCAAGCATCAGCACGCTCGGCCAATGACTGCATTGATGACCGGAAACGATGCAGCATGGAAATGTTCATCAAACCAGCAGTAATGGTCAGTGCCTCGTCTCCAGCTGGATTGGAGGTAGCTGTATTGTTACGGAGTAGAACGACGCGTCCAGGCACTCCAGCGATGGCTAGCTTCGAAGTGGACTGACAGGCTGCTGTAACTGGGAGACGATCTTGGTCCTTGTCAAGGGTGGTTCTGTAAGATGTGTCGACAGAGAAGCTGACTCTTGTATGGAGAAGTATGCCTGGCGGCTAGTGTCGATGACTGCCACAGAGTGATCTGCATAGTTGTTCCTGGAGCCCCTACAAGGCACAGTTGTACGAAAAGGGCGTTCCGTCTTGAGAGCTTTATCCCCAAAACAGGGCAAGCTGGTGGGCGCCCGAACTGCACCGCCGAGGTTGTGTGTTGCACCGCCTTGATTCACGGTTTAGTCGGAATCAGAGGCATGAAAAAGTGGGCGAAATACGTTACTCCACCTCGCACACCATTCAGGCCACGAATGTTGTTTCGCACCTTCGGCCCGCCATGGTGGTCTACTGGCTAAGGTACTCGGCTGCTGACCCGCAGGTCACAAGATCGGATCCCGCCGGCGGCGGCTGCACTTTTTGATGGAGGCGGAAATGCTGTAAGCCCGTCTGCTCAGATTTAGTTGTGTGTTAAAGAACTCCAGGTGGTCTAAATTTCCGGAGCCCTCCATTACGATATCACCTATAATCATACGATGGTTTCGGAACTCCACATATCAATCAACTGTTTCACATTTTCATAGTTGTTCCAGGCTTTGGCAGCATACCGAAGGCGATCGATGGCCTTCGTGACCGATGGAAAATGGCTACAAGCCATTTTTGATGGTCCAGTCAGGCATAGCGGCTGCCGAGAGCACTTAACATTGCAACCTACCGAACGGCGTCGTCCTGGGGTTGTCAGAATTCCACTACATTCGATACAACCACTGCTGGTAACGTTGAGTACAAGGATCCGGTAATTCACAAGGCGTAACGGTCCAGCTCCTGAGCAAGCAAGGACGTCGTTTATAGAACTTCCACGGGCAGGACGGGCAAGAAGCCTGAAAAGCCATGACTGATGGCCGCGGAAGATATGGGATTCATGCTACTCGCAGCGGCGGTTGAGATCCGCAGTTCGAAGGCACCAAGCTGTTCAGTCGCTGGGAGAAGCGTGCGGCTTCGTGGATGATCCGCGCAGCATTGTCGGACAAGCCGCCTGGGTAGCCATTGGCGGCGTTCGAAGAATATGCTTTTGCTGCAGCAATGAGTGTGCCGATGTCTGGGATCATGAAAGCGTGGTCAACCCGTTGATTGGAAGCGTCGATACGATACTGTTGTTCCACCAAGCAGGTTTGTATGCCTTCCTTGGATAGTGCTTGTAACGGCAGCTGGTACGCAGGCACCGAGTAGGCCTGGATATCGTCCCTGAACTGGGCTTCCTGCGGCAAGCTTGGGGATGTCATGGCCTAGGAAGCGTGGACGGCGCTCCTGGAGTGACGGGTCTGCAACCCCGAAGATGCTGAAGCACAGGTGGCTTCGTTTGTGACGACTGCACCATTGTAAAGGAATGAGACGAAGAGACAACGCCTTTGCTGCAGGCCGACTGTTGTTTATCTGCCTCGTCCTTCTCGTCTTCTCAGTCTGGCCTCTAATGAACGCCCCCTGTCCCAGTGACGCTGTAATCTTTACAATATATATATATATATATATATATATATATATATATATATATATATATATATATATATATATATATATATATATATATAGTGGGAGTAATAATTCAATGGGCCAGTTAGTCTTCGTGAAGGTATGGGATATGGCACAACGGGAGCGTTGTCAACAAGGATAAATATATTTATTTCCCAACAGTTTCGGGAGGGGACCTCCCTTCATCAGGGGATGAGTTATACTGACATTAGCTTCCAAACTTCCTTGCTGCCGCGTCCCTCTCGCCTTGAAAGACGTTTGCGAGAGTGAGAGGGAAATGGAAGAAGGAAAAAAAGGGGGGGGAGAAAAAAGACAAAAAAAGAAAGAAAAGAAAGAAAGTAAAAAAGAGGAAGAACCACTGTCAACACTGAGAACGAAGCCAACTGTCCGTCTACATCCACCTACGGTTCATATCACGTGCTGTTCAGTTCTTGGCGTGTGTCGGGCCACCCAAGATTGTCGCCGCGGTGCCGGGAGGGTCCGGGACGGCGTGCCTAAAGAAAGGGGTTTCCCCGTAATTGGTCGTTCGGCGGGCGGCGGGCGGTGTGTGTAAAGGAAAGGTTTCTCGTTAATGGGTCGGTCGGCTATTTACCTTTAATCTTCGTCGGTTTCCCTTCAACGGTTATGAAGTGGTAGGCGAACGTAAACACTTTGTATGTGCATGTGGAAAAAAAAAAAAGGACAGTGTACACGTACGAGTCAGTCAGAAAAAAGCATGGTCTCCAGCTATCAATCTTTGTCACCAATTCTCTCCTGGCTTACTTCTCGGAGGCAGTTGAGTTTTCCGGGGTCCTCGTTGATACCGGCTGCTAATGTACGAAATTTGAAAATAAAATATGCCTCACGCTGTTCGCGCTCGCGTCTGTTTGAAAAACCGGACTGCAAAAGAGTTACGCTAATATTTTCAAAACTGTGGTTTGGCAGGCGCAGATGTCTAGATAAAGGTAGCTTCAGCAGTGAAGTGGCGTGGTACCGGTGATTATTGAACCGCAGCCGAAATGGCGTGTCTGTTTGGCCGATATATTCTTGTCCGCAGATGTTGCAATGTAGCATGTATATTACGTTACTGGAGTCACAATTAAGGCTTTCAGTTATGCAGAATTTGAAATCCGAGAAGTTCGCTTTGGATTCACGTGTTGTGAGCATCTGTGGGCATACCTTGCATCGAGATTTTCCGCAGGGATGGCACCCTGATTGAATTTTGGGGGTGTTTGTTTTTGCTCTGACAAGAATGTCCTTCAGATTTTTATCCCGGCGGTACACCACGTGAGGTGGCTTCGCGAAAATAGAAGTTAGTCGTTTGCTTTGCCTGATTATGTTGAAATGGCGGGAAAGTATGTTGTTGATTCGTGGCGCTGATGAGGAGTAAGTTAGTACAAGGTTCGTTTGGGAAGTCGTTTTAGGTACTCTGTTTGGTCCCTTAATTATATCATTCCTGTTCACGTTGCGAGCACGTAGTATGGCATCGTCAATAATGTCTTCCGGATAATTTTGTTTCAATAAGGAATGCTTTAGGTGTTCCGCGTGTCTGTCAAATTCCCGCATATCGGTGCATATTCTTCGGTACCGGTAGGCCTGAGAATATGGAATACCCGTTTTGCAATGCTTTGGGTGGCTGCTGTTGAAATGTAGGTACATTTGACGGTCTGTAGGCTTTTTGTAAAGGTTTGTTGACAAGCGGTCATTTTCGACCGTGACAGTAACGTCCAAAAAGTTAATGCTGGTTTTGGAAATTTTGTGCGTGAATTTTATTGACGGGTGGCATTTGTTAAAATCCTCTATGAAGCGGAAGAGACTTCCCTCATCATGGTTCCATATCATAAAAATATCGTCTAAGTATCTTCTGTAGTAGAAAGGTTTCAAGGTGCGTCCCTCAATGAATGGGATTTCAAGTGAAGCCATAAAGGTGCTCGCGAAGTTTGGGGCCATTTTTGTGCCCATTGCAGTGCCACTGACCTGAAGGAAATGCTTGCCGTTGAACTCAAAATGGTTATAATTTAGTACAAGTTCAAGAAGTGTAAACAGTACCTCGCCACTTACACTAGTTGATGAGTCAGATTTTACATATTCAGAAACCATAGCCGCTATTCCGTCATGGTGGGGTATGTTGGTGTACAGTGAGCAGACGTCCATGGTCACCAGAAAACTGCCGCCTGGGATGTCGAGGCTTGAAGTTTCGCAGATGAAGTGGTTTGTGTCCTTTAGGTAATAGGGAAAATTTGGGGGGATGTTTTTTATTAAGGAATTGATGAATTCTGATATATTTTCTGTTGATGTGCTGTTACTGGATACTATCGGACGTTCGGATTACCTGCCTTGTGTATTTTGGGGAGCAAATAGAATCGACCGGGAACAGAGTGGGCCGGTAACATTGCTTTCAACATTTTGCCGGTAATTTTCTCGTCCCGGCGGAGATTGTTTAGGGTAACTTTTATCTCCCTTTCAAATTCGGGAGTCGGGTCCGTTGGAAGTTCTTTGTAGAATTTTGTGTCTGATAGCTGTCGTTCCCCTTCCTTTAAGTAGTCCGATGTATTTAGAATTACTATGCAGCCTCCTTTATCAGCCGGTTTGATAGTAATTCCAGTGTTTTTTCGTAGTTCATCGAGTGCCCTTCGTTCTGATTTTGATATGTTGTTTCGAAATGGCCGATTTTTTCCATACGCTCTGATGATATCTTTTTGAACTGCTGATATATACATATCGAGGTGTTTGTCCCTCTGCTCACCCGGACACCATGATCTGTCACCACCAATCACTCTATTCTCGTTCGTACAGTCCTTGCGATCATGAAAGTATTCACGGAGGCGGAGATTACGCGCAAAGTTATCGAGGTCTTGGTACAGTTCAAATTCATTGAATCTACCGGATGATGGACAAAAGGTCAAGCCTCTCGACAAAAGTTGAAGCTGAGCGGGTGTGAGTGTTGTGTTTGACAGATTGAGGACATTTTCCTCATAAGTTTTCGGCTGCTCTTGGCTATCACGTGGCACGGGAGTGTCAGCATCATATTCGAGAGTAAGGATGTTTCGATTAGGATTGCACTGTGGTTCTGAGTTCCCATTTTTCTCCTCAAAGTTAGGTTGTGGTACGGGTGGTCCCTGGTGTTCTTGTACGGCCTCATTCCTATTTTCCTGTTGCAGAGCAGTGGAGCTACTGCAGTCCCGCTTGAATTTTTTATCTTTTACTACTGAAATTTCGCCTCTCTTCTTTAGTTCATATCTTTCCAGTTCTCTTGCCTCATGCTCTCCGAGATTAGATACCAATTTCTGCGTGGCCTCCGTGACACTGTGTTCGGCGGCCTTACGCTCACAATGGTCCGCAATGACCCGAGTCAGTTGCAAGGACGCTTCTAGTAATATTTTTTCCCACTTCCTCCTTTCTGCTTCACTTAGTGTAGACATTGAGGGGTTGCAGGCTAGGCGGAGACCCTTAGGTGCAATTTCGTGAGATAGATATTTGTTTAGTTGTTCTGCGTGTTTTTCGTATTGCACCCGCTTTTCAATGATTTTCCTAATCGATAGAAATGAGTGGGACCATGCGTGTTTAAGACTGCCCGTACCTTTTGTTTCCCCGTGTCATTTGGAAGCCACCGCCTTGGTCTTCGCCGCATTCGTCCGCCTGGTGTTGTAAGGCCTCGTTGGTGGGAGTGGCGACGTCGTCACTGCTGGGACCCTGGATGGCTCTTTGTGTTCCTCGGCTCCCTGTTGTTGAGTGGGTTTGGCACTGGAGTTTGCCGTGCAAGCCGTTGCCGCCGATCTCTGACTCACTGGTGGGACCCGCTGGCTCGCTGGCCTCGCTGGTGGTAGTGGCGACATCGTCACTGCTGGTGCCCTGGATGGCTCTGTGTGTCACTCGGCTTCTTGTTGTTGAGGGGGCTTGGCACTGGAGTTGTCCGTGCAAGCGATTGCCGCCGATCTCCATGCCGCCGACGTTCATCGCAGCTGCACCCTCGTGTGCTGTGCCAGCAGCGCGACCCCCTCGAAGCTTGCATGTAAGCCGTCAGCAGCCAGGACGCGGCGCAGCGGGAGTGTTGAGAAACCATGTTCGACGTAATAGACCCCTGCTCCCAACAACCCGTAGTGGCAGAGACGGCGGGCCTCTCTGCTGAATCGCTGTACCTCCATATTAAACCGATTCATTGATCGCCAGTTCGAGTCCCGCCGTCGGCGATTGGGTGCGCGAGGTAGTGGCAGACTAAGATGCAGTGTCTTGATGTTCGGGCGCATCTGCCTCATTCGCTTCAATGCCTCCCTCAACAAATCCAGTGATCTTGAAGAGCTCGTCTTCAGGATGTCCGTGGTTCCCACATGCAGAAACAACGTGTCCACCCGGTAAGGTAGGTACTCAAGTAGCGCCGGAACTGTCACGGTCGAAAATGACCGCTTGTCAACAAACCTTTACAAAAAGCCTACAGACCGTCAAATGTACCTACATTTCAACAGCAGCCACCCAAAGCATTGCAAAACGGGTATTCCATATTCTCAGGCCTACCGGTACCGAAGAATATGCACCGATATGCGGGAATTTGACAGACACGCGGAACACCTAAAGCATTCCTTATTGAAACAAAATTATCCGGAAGACATTATTGACGATGCCATACTACGTGCTCGCAACGTGAACAGGAATGATATAATTAAGGGACCAAACAGAGTACCTAAAACGACTTCCCAAACGAACCTTGTACTAACTTACTCCTCATCAGCGCCACGAATCAACAACATACTTTCCCGCCATTTCAACATAATCAGGCAAAGCAAACGACTAACTTCTATTTTCGCGAAGCCACCTCACGTGGTGTACCGCCGGGATAAAAATCTGAAGGACATTCTTGTCAGAGCAAAAACAAACACCCCCAAAATTCAATCAGGGTGCCATCCCTGCGGAAAATCTCGATGCAAGGTATGCCCACAGATGCTCACAACACGTGAATCCAAAGCGAACTTCTCGGATTTCAAATTCTGCATAACTGAAAGCCTTAATTGTGACTCCAGTAACGTAATATACATGCTACATTGCAACATCTGCGGACAAGAATATATCGGCCAAACAGACACGCCATTTCGGCTGCGGTTCAATAATCACCGGTACCACGCCACTTCACTGCCGAAGCTACCTTTATCTAGACATCTGCGCCTGCCAAACCACAGTTTTGAAAATATTAGCGTAACTCTTTTGCAGTCCGGTTTTTCAAACAGACGCGAGCGCGAACAGCGTGAGGCATATTTTATTTTCAAATTTCGTACATTAGCAGCCGGTATCAACGAGGACCCCGGAAAACTCAACTGCCTCCGAGAAGTAAGCCAGGAGAGAATTGGTGACAAAGATTGATAGCTGGAGACCATGCTTTTTTCTGACTGACTCGTACGTGTACACTGTCCTTTTTTTTTTTTTTTTCACATGCACATACAAAGTGTTTACGTTCGCCTACCACTTCATGACCGTTGAAGGGAAACCGACGAAGATTAAAGGTAAATAGCCGACCGACCCATTAACGAGAAACCTTTCCTTTACACACACCGCCCGCCGCCCGCCGAACGACCAATTACGGGGAAACCCCTTTCTTTAGGCACGCCGTCCCGGACCCTCCCGGCACCGCGGCGACAATCTTGGGTGGCCCGACACACGCCAAGAACTGAACAGCACGTGATATGAACCGTAGGTGGATGTAGACGGACAGTTGGCTTCGTTCTCAGTGTTGACAGTGGTTCTTCCTCTTTTTTACTTTCTTTCTTTTCTTTCTTTTTTCGTCTTTTTTCTCCCCCCCTTTTTTTTCCTTCTTCCATTTCCCTCTCACTCTCGCAAACGTCTTTCAAGGCGAGAGGGACGCGGCAGCAAGGAAGTTTGGAAGCTCATGTCAGTATAACTCATCCCCTGATGAAGGGAGGTCCCCTCCCGAAACTGTTGGGAAATAAATATATTTATCCTTGTTGACAACGCTCCCGTTGTGCCATATATATATATATATATATATATATATATATATATATATATATATATATGATCGTCCGCCATCCGCTGTGAGCTATGTGCCTCCAAAGCAGTAAGCTCGTGGTATGGTCTTTCCCAACATGTCTAAAGGCACTCCAGTGTGGGTGGGATGCCTTTTAACATGACAACGGTAAACAGCTCATTTCTCTAATACTCCGTCGTCTTCATTGGTGTCAGCACTATTGGTTGGGAGAAAAAAATCACCTTGTGCATCATCAGAAAATTGAAAAAGATGCAAAAAGCATAGATAAAAATTTTTTCGTCCAAGTGATGCTTCGGAATTGCTCATTTATAGGCTGGCCCACGTGTAGGGGACGCAAAAGCATACAGGAAAGGCCAGACATCACGATTTTTGCAGGGGCAAGTAAAATACCCATGGTAGCGAAGCTACGCATTCTCGGCCTCCGTATATCTGAGAATGGGCACAATGGAGAAACTATTAGGCCATTAGAGAACAGCGTCTACCAAACAAGCAGGCTGATCAAACTAATAGCGAACAAAAACTATGGTATGAAGGAACACAACTTAGTTCGTTTAGTCCAGGCTTTTGTAGTCAGCCGCATCGTGTATGTTGCCCCATATCTTAAACTACACGCAGCCGAACAGAGCAAAATAGATTGCATTATTAGGAAAGCATATAAACAGGCAATAGGTCTACCGTTAAATACGTCGAATGACAAATTCTTGGCTCTAGGGCTACATAACATGCTCGCAGAGCTAATAGAGGCCCACAGGATTGCACAGTATGATCGGTTAACCTAGAGCCCTACGGGCAGGCATATTTTGGACACAATTGATGTCACGCACAGTGTGCAACATGGGGTAAAAAAATGCATTCCGCGGGAGGCAAGGGGGCATATCGTGGTGCCTCCATTACCTAGAAATATGCATCCTGAGCATCACCGCACTAGAAGGATAAAAAGGGCGAAAAGCCTACATAAAAAGTTCGGCAACGCCCGGGACATGGTCTATGTAGATGCAGCAAAATACGAGAATGGCCGAAGCATGGTAACCGTAGCAACAAATATTCAAAGGGATTCCAACGTCAGTGGCAGTGTACGTACAGATAGGGTAGAAGTGGCGGAGGAGGCGGCTATAGCACTAGCAATAGCCTCCACAAAAGCCGAAGTCGTGATCAGGGACTCCGAAACCGCTGTTAAAAATTATGCCAAGGAAAGGATCTCAACGGAAGCGCTAAGAATTTTGGCAAACTTTTGCGACGAGCGGATAGTTCATATTGTATGGGCACCTGCTCACTCCTCCCTTCCCGGAAACGAAATCGCGCACGACCTGGCTCGAGAACTGGCCGGCCGAACAGGCGCAGAGCTAAGTCCGGGGGCGGAGAGAGACCGCATAATTACTTATGAAGAGATCAGAAAACACTACAAGCTAGGAAGGGTGCGATTCCCCCTGGCGCTCACCTCTCTCAACAAGCAGCAGGCGACGGCATGGCGCCTTTTACAAACCAACAGGTTCCCGAACCCAGTAACTTTTCACTACATCTACCCAGAGATATACTCAGATTTGTGTAATTTCTGCAATCAAAGGGTGGATCTTAATCATATAGTGTGGGCTTGCCCCTCAGTGACAGGGCAATATAAAAAATACAGCAATGGAGAGCAGTGGGAGACCACACTGCTAAGTGCAGACCCAGAAGTGCAGCTCGACGTTCTTCGGCAAGCGGAGGATGCCGCCAGAGCTCAATGACTAATGGCTGCCACCTAGGGGAAAGAGAGAATTCTTCCACATCTTGCCGCTTTTTTTTTTTTCTTTAATAAAGTTATTTCCTCCTCCTCCTCCGAGTGATGCTTGAATCTAGGCTGTTTGCTCTGCAAGCAGGTGTTCTACCACAGCCATTCCGCCGCTTAAACATACAGTGAAGAGAGCTTTCACTTCTTGGAATGGCAGTGAAAATGATATTCATGCTTTATGAAGACACGCATCCTGTATATGCACTTCACACTACAGCTTGTAATATCGCCATAATATTGCATGGTACAAGCGTACATTGCGATCAAGCGTCAGAAGATGTGATAATCGTAACGACTTCGTGGTTTAAAGCCTGTCATTCATTACAACAGGTCTGGACGATACAACATGTATTCCCTTAATACCACCTAGTGGATGCATAGCAAGTTCAAAAAGGTTCAACGTACATAATTGATTACGGTTTAAAGCATGCTACCTACTAAATATATTGCTTACAGAGCGCTCTGACATTTGCAATATATGATCGATGTGGCCCTCTGCATGCATAAGCGAACTTCTTAGGGTGGTGTCAATAAAAAAAAAAGAAATTAAGGTAAAGTAAAACTCCTTATTGAAGCTTGAAGGTCAGTCACCACCTTTGAAAATGCATTTTTTGAAAAAAAAATGCTTTATGGTCATTTGATATTTTAGAGTTTCCTGTCCATTCAAGAATACTTTGAGAAAAATTTATGTAGCTATCTTGAGTCACTCGAAAGGTCGCACAATTTTTTCAATCCCTGGTGGATGCATTCAAAACTGAAACTGAATTTTATGTTTCCACAACACCTAGCAACTCTTCATAAATATGTTTCATATATATAATATGTATTGCTAAGTTACCTACGCACGTTTCAAAACTTCCAGCACATCACGTTCTCATTTTATTTTAAAATTTTAACTACTTGGTTGCAGCACTCCACTAGTCAAATTGTGTGCATTTTCGTTAAGCAGTCAGTGTTGTTTTTTGTGCTATTTCAAGTTCTTGGACTTAATTCTGGATTTTTAAGGAGAAAATTATAATATTTCATGAAACATGGCGAAGTATAGGACGAAAAAGAAGCATAAACGCAAGTTATCAATTCAATATGGCAAACGTGAACCCACTGTGGATAACGAGGATGAGAGTCACCTATCGACACAAAATGAGCTAGGAAAAAATATTTCTCTTGTCTTGTGAAAGAAAACTTGTGCCGCTTCTAAAGAGGCCCCAAGCGATAAGCTTGGTGATTTCCAAGCGCATTGATAGTTGCTTAGTTACACAGACATTCGGTTCAAATTTTTAAGGCCATTTTTCTTGAAACGTAATTTCTTTCATTCTAGTATTACACGTACAATGATACCTCTGCTTCTAATCAATGTTACCTCACAAAATTTTGTGTGCTATTTCGTTATAGGTGGAGCTGTGCATACAGGCCGTATTATTAGTGGTATTTTAGGTATTTCAATATTTAAGCATGAATGATAGGCTAATAAGGGCTTCTATAGTGTTTGTATGGTGCTCATAAATTCATATTTTTGGCGTTCATGCCTATAGGTCTATAAGTGCCTATAAATGGCAATTTTCAACATCGGCACTTATATGAACATGATTTAAGCCTAAATTTTGTTTTTGAGCATGGTTTCAGACCGTTATTCATGTTGCAGGGCAACATTCACTTTTCCAAACTCTATGAAGTTAAGTCTTCGTTGTTCACACAGCTTCCGAAAAACAATTGCCACTAGCAGCAAGGAAATGGGTCGAGGCGGCCAGTATACGCTACAGCGCTGACGTGGCATAAGGGGTTAGAGAAAAAGGAGAGGTTGAGCAGAGGAAAAGATGCTATTTTTGTAGCCCTGAATGAGCGCCGTCTCAGCATATGCAGGGCAATGGGGAAAGAGCAAATTTAGGAAAAGGAGATGAGAGTTGCATCCGGCCATCAGCTTTACAGACTGTTCAGTGTCCCGAAGAATTCGAAGAGCTGCCCTGAAGACTTAGATGTGGTGTATAAAGAAGGGAACAAAAGGTCTTTCTGTGTAGACGCAGCCAAGTGGAGAACGAATATGAAACCATGGCAAGTCGTCATGGGAAAGAAGTGTTGATTTCAAAAAAAGCAAGCCATACACGGCTTTTGCTTTATTTGTAAATTATTTTTAAGGGCCCCTCGCCAGGTCATCTGAGAAATTGTACGTAGACAATAAATGTTGTTGCAGGCAGAATGAAGAGTGTTGCACTACAGTGATATTTTAAAATTGGTTCGTTATGACCCACTAAACCATGATGCGAGGAGGCTAACTTGAAGAATTTGCCACTCGCCCTGTGTAGCCAACGCAAGCCCAATTCTTTCTCTGCCTTCTTTGTTATAGGAGCTGTAGCATCACATCACACATGTGCATCAACACGTCATGTGCAAGCTAGGTCACGTGCACATGGTGTGCCCTAGAGTACTCGTGCACGTAGATCGTTAATGTTGTTTCGTGTGGATGTTCTGAGTAGTGTATTGCCTGTTTCTGAGGGACGTATTCATCAGAGCGTGTACATTTGAAGATGCTGGCATAAAGTATGTATTCTTACCGCGATAGACTGCGTCACACCGCAGGAACAGCTGAACCAAAAACAAGTGAAGTGCTGTCTGGGCGGCACGTTGCAAGAACGGCGAGAAGAATAATGCATGCAATGCAGAAGCCTATTAGTGTAGAGCATCTTACTGCAATTCGAGAATGAAATTTTCAAAAAGTGCTGTCACATTTAATGTGTGGGTTTTAATTCTCACAGCTTTTATTCATCTGCTCAACAACAGATTACACCAGTTACGCATGTGACCTCAAATAATCTTCGCAATGTCACATGCTATGCCCTCAACTGGATTCTTTTTATTGTGCTGTATATAGCCAAAAAACGGCACATTCTTTTTGATATCGGTATTTTCAGGGTGTTATTAACCATAGCCAGGACGTTCAATATTTAACCAGGACCTAAGTAAGAGTATTCGGTGAGTGACGGCAGAGCGCCAATGTCTGTCAGGAGTGATGTAAGCACAGGAACATTCCTTACTTGCTTTTCACCACCTCCTTCATGGGGCGTGCCGGCAAGGAGAAAGGCAAGCTGCGTTTACTTTTAATTTTCAACTCTTTTTGAGACGCATAGCGTTAGAAATCTTGGAAGACCTGGTTGTAAGAGCCTGGAGCATGCATTACACTCGTCTACTCTAAAAGCTCCAACCTGCCGAGGGGCCCTTTAAGGTCTTCACAGACTGAAGAGAAATTGACACTACATGGTTATACCTAGCTAATGCAGAAGAATCCATCTTCTCTGGTCATTTAGCACTCTAGCTATATGCTTTTGTGCTGCATTTCTGAGTCGCAAAGAAAAGAGAAACCCAGACCATGCCAGACAATTAAAGGAGAGACTGTGTTCTGTGAACCATGCAGGAAAATACATGGCTATGTTCAACTGTTGGTGCCTTTCTGCTGTCATAAACAGTAACAATTCTTGCTTCCTTTAGTAGATAAATGTCGCCCACATCCTTGTTTGAAATAATTTGAACTTATGTACAAATTTTGACGTACAATATTTAGGACTTTCGGGGCCTAAATTGCTGTTCTGCGTGCTATAATTTTGGCTAATCTATGTGTTCTGCGTGCCTAATTTTGGCCTAATTTTGGCATAAACAACAGAAATGTCGAAACCTTGCAGTCTCAGGCTCCACCTTACAAGACAACCGAATGGGTTTTTCAAGTTTGCCTGTTAACACAAGGTGTGAAATTCCATGTTGGACCTGGTAAGGTTCGTGAGTGGCTCGGCGATCCTGGCAAAATTTTGGATGGACAGCCTTTTTGTTGGCGGGTGGAGGAAATGCAGCGATGGCGGTTGTCTTCTGTGGGTTGTGGCCATGGTATAAGATTAAGTTTTATTTATTCAAGTACCCTAAAGGCCCACTAGGGGCATTACATAGGTGGGGGGGATCATCAACAGAACGCAATTTTTACAGAGAATAAATATTTGCAGGTTAGTATAATGCTATATATATATAGTACAGAAATTCGTAGAACGTAGTGACAAGGCAAGCAGAACAACAAGAGTAAACATCAGATAAAGCAATTATGAATGAAAGTAACAGGGCTGCAAATGGGTTAGTAGTGCTGAACTAAACAAAGCTCAGTTATTGTAGCAATGCTGCAAGGTAATTCATTCCGTTCCTTTATAAATAAAAGTAAAGGCGAATTTTTTAATCTTTCTGTACGGGCAAAGATAGGGTTGACTTTGAAAGAATGATCAGTGCGACTAGAAGTATGAGGTGGCGGTAAAATATGTGTTCGGGCAAATGATATGTTAGAGTGATACAGGGTATATAAAAAGAATAATCTGGAAAATTGCCTGCGCACAGCAAGCGGCTGCATATTCAGCTCTGCTTTCAAAGATGAAACGCTTTGAAATCGGGAGTGTGATGATAAAATTAATTGAGCTGCTTTATTCTGAACGGCTTCCAGTAGATTAGTAAGTGTGATCTAGTGGGGATGCCAAATAATTGATGCATATTCCAGTGAAGGGTGCACAAGGAAATTATATGCTTGAAGCCTGGTGTCCCTGTCGGCTAGATATAGACATCGTTTCAGAAAGCCTAGTTTATTCTGCACTTAACAAGTGATGTGTTCTATGTGGTCAGTAGATGTTAGTCTTGAATCGATAAGGACGCCGAGGTATTTTACCGTTGTAACTTAGTCTACTATTTTATCATTTAGTACATAAGTATTACATTCTGCCTTCAAGACAGAACTGAATGCCAAGTGTTTAGTCTTTTCTACATTAATTTGCATCCGCCACCTGCTGCACCATCGTGTCAGCTTACAAAGGCCAGATTGTAGAGCTATAACATCGTTAGGACCAGCTTTTTTTCTGTATATTATGCAATTGTCTACGAAAAGGCAAATTGTTGAACTAATTTTTGATGCCATGTGATTAATATATATTAAAAATAAAAGCGGACCTATATAACGCAATCGTCTATCAAAAGGCAAATTTTTAAACTAATGTTTGATGCTATGTCATTACTATATACTAAAAATAAAATCGGACCTATTACTGTTTTTTGAGCGACACCAGACTTGACAAGTGTTGGACCGGATATATAATCATTCAATTTAACTACCTGAGAATGATTTTTCAGAAATTCCTCAAGCCATCGTGTTGTTTGGCAATCAAGTTCAAAATTACGTATTTTTAGTGTTAGTCGTTTATGAGGTACACAGCCGAAGGCCTTTGAAAAGTCAATAAAAATTCCTTCAACAATAAGGGACGAGTGAAGTGAGGTGTGAATGTCAGTTACCAATTCGTAAAGCTGTGTTTGGCATGAGAGTTTCGGTCGGAAACCATGCTGATTGTTTATGAGCGGAGTATTTCGGTTGAGATGCGCCATTATGTGTGTGTAGATTATGTGTTCCAGTAGTTTGCAACTAATTTAGGTGAATGATATAGGACGGTAGTTATTGAAGACAGTGTTATCACTAATCTTAGGTATGGGTAGAACATGAGCTATTTTCCAGTCGTGTGGTATGCATTCAGAGTCAAGTGACTGTTGGAATAATAAAGTACAATCGCTGACATGTGACTGGTTAATTTTAAAAGTTTAGCGCTCATGCCATCCGGGCCTGGGCTGACACAAGTTAGGTGCGGACACTCGCCGCTCTGTGTAAAGAGAGGGCACGGGCAGATTGTGTTCGCCTATGACCTTTAGCTATGAGTAGTTTCTGTCGCGTGAGTTGAGATGGCACCACTCTATGGCTTGCCAGGTATTCGCGTGAAAAAACATCTTCTTAAATATACTTTGTGTGCATGAGAATTTGTGATTTAGAAATGCATTGCCATGTGCCTCTGAGCACTGCCAGTGTATTTATTATGCTGATTCGCACTTTGTGAATCAGTGCGCGTATACCTCGACGCTGCATATGACTACGAGCATGCATGAGCGGCCTTGTCGCTGGTTCTGGTTGCACCTCGAAATGCGCAAGTAGTGTTTTGTCCCGAATTGCGAGCCGGGGTATGGAAAGCTTGACCGGAGCGTGTGTAGATTTTCGAGGCTCCGCGTAAACAAGAACGCTCGGATAAGTGGCGACGGACAATTGCCAGAGCTGAAAGAACCTTGCAGCCTACTGACGATGTGTGCGCGAAGCATTTCCCAGAAGCAGCGATCTCTGCTACATATCATGCAGAATACAAAGGAAACGACCTGTTACATTCACCAAAGAAACCTTCGCTCACTGCAGATGCTGTGCCTGCCATTTTATTGGGGCTGCCCAAAATACCTGACGATACAGTGTAAAACCAAGAAAGCCCCTCCGAAAACGGCTGGCTCTACTGCCGACTTCTCTTAAGCGACTGGGGCTAGAAGGGTCAACTGCATCTGAAGTGCCTGACCCGACCACTGAAAAGTACACTAAATTTATTGTGCGTGGAGAAAGCGACTCTACAGCACGGCGATGATGAATCAACAGGCACGCATGCAAAAGGCAACACTTCTACTTTAGCAGTGGCGGGGCGCCTCCTCCTCCTCTGAAAAGGACGATACTTCTCAACACAACACTGATAATGTGGGTGTATGCACTACTGACTCAGTTTCTCATCATGTGGCAAAAGTAATTTCTCCTTTCAAGATTGGATGCCATTTTTTGAGTTGCCTCATCTATGCCTATTATCCCTGAGAACGAAGACTAGCGTCGCTGCGGTCGCGGCGATGTGACATCACGGCTCGGGCTCGCCTCTTTTTGCGCCTTCCGTGTACACGGTCTTTAGCGATACATTGGTGATTATTCCTCATTTGTCAATTTCATGGCAGAAGTTTCTCAATATACAAGGTGCAAGGTTGCACAGCTAGTAAAAGTTTTTAAGGCTGTAAGAAGTTTTCATAATTTAGCTTAGAATAGGCAGACTCCCGTCCGAACGGAAGATTTATTGTGAACATGGTGATGCAGGAGAAGACGTTCATTGTTTTTATTGCATACACCACAAAATGGGTGCTAAGAAAATATGCTAAGTGGCAATGTTTTATTACAACTAGGCATAGACTCCGCGATTAAAACATGTCTGTGGCAAAGTAAGTGAAAGGAATTCGGGACGTTTTCAATTCACTAAATACATTGCGCTTTACCGTGCAAGTTCAGCCTGCATCTGCGAATGATCTAAATGATGTGACAGAACTGCGCCTTGTCCAGCAGGAGACATTACATGAATATGATTGTCATTAGCACTCAGGTAATATATTCGTCAAACAAACAAAATAGTACTGCCGCACGCACATTTTCCCCAATGTGGTATTTCCATTCACTGGGATCATATGTACAGGTTTGTTCTCAACAGTCACCAGGGATTATGTAGTCAAGTACCATGATTTGCGTGAAATGCTGGAGCGTTCTACCACCGCGTTACAATTGATAATGGGAGCTTTACGTGGGAGCACCGCTGAAAGCAACGATTTCAGCACAAACGTCACGAAGCCGAAATGAAATTCTTCATTTGGGGCGTAACCAGGAGATGGCTCATGGGGCCTGGCCCCTACGCCCCAATTTTTTTCCCTATGCAGAGAGAGAAATGGCCATTTCAAGTAGGTGCCCTCCCCAACCTCGAAAAAATGTCAATCTATAGGCTTCTGGACCCATATGTAATAACTAAACAAGCTTCGCCTCGATGAGGGGACGACTGGTCTCGCATGTCATGTCCGCCAACAGGTAATGAATTGCAAGAAAATTTAATGCTTGAGGTGGCAATCTAAACTGGTAGTTCAGAGTGCGCCCATGCCGTTGCTATGATTCTGCTTAAAGACAAAATCTAGCTGCAATATGATTTTCCACACCTAACCTCAATTGCACTTAACCTCAATAATTTCGGTCACTTGAAGATTCAAAATTATTGCGAAAGAAACATGAAACTAAACAAAGTGTTGAGTGAGCAAGTACACAAGAAAAACCCACAACAGCGGCGGCGGTATTCTAAGGCGAGCACCTTCCGGATATATGTCGCGATACTCGATTCTGCATACGAGCGCGAGGCTTGATAAACTTCTGAAAGCGCTATTCATAGGGGGTTGGATTCCTCCGGTACAATTAATTCTAGGCGAGAAGAAGCCCTGATATCCCCGAAAGAAATCACCCATGCACATCTCAACATTATAATGTAAATATTGTGTCTTCCATTGTTAAATCACATTGTTATAGGTCAATGTGTTTATTGTATCCAAACAGAAGCTTGTTCTTCATTTTTGCGCCCGTCAGAATGCGGCTGTCGTCGCCATAAATGGAATTCAATGGAAGATCAGCAGCGTAACACAGACTTTTTCACTCATCTCACATTTCCGGCGCATGATTCTGCAGCAGCAAAAGTGAACATATTATTGTTTTACCTGAAACATTACTGCATCTGTTTTCTTCATTCATCTGCGGCTTGAGACAAGCAAAAAGCGAACGCAAACATTGGAACAGCGCCCGAAGCGAGCGCATCATTATGTAGGCACGCGGCGGCTAGCATTGAAGAGTCCGTGCCGCGACGTCGTCCACCAGGCGGCACCACTCCAACTTCTCTGCTTGCCCGAAAGTGGTGTGTACAGAAGGTGAACTGATATTGTCGCGAGGCAGGCTTCAGGCAACCACGAAAACTCATGTTGATTTGATTATCCTCGGCTTGCATGATTGGTCCGCGCAACCGGGGACGCTAAAAAAACCTTTTTAAGCAGCGACTGAGGCTCTTTTTGGGGAAAGCGGAGCCGGGGTCAACAGCGCATCTCACCACCGGAGACCAGCCATGCAAGCCGAGGGGTATGCCACCATTTTCTATGTTTTGTCTTTGTGACCTAGTGCATTTTGTAAATGGAAGTTGCGTTAGCTAAATAAACCCCCAATGAGTGCTCCCCGAAATCATCGTGTTGACTTCTTATCGATTGCCTCCGCGGAGTTTCACCCACACTTATTCGTCTCCATTGTCTTACGATGCGCCTAACTTTGAACAACCCCGACGTTTCCCTACAAAGTGGCAGAGGTTGCTCGGTAACAATAGTCCCGCTCTGAAATTATGCCCCGAGTCAACAACATTGATTGATTTGTGGGGTTTAACGTCCCAAAACCACCATATGATTATGAGAGACGCCGTAGTGGAGGGCTCCGGAAATTTTGACCACCTGGGGTTCTTTAACGTGCACCCAAATCTGAGCACACGGGCCTCGACATTTCCGCCTCCATCGGAAATGGAGCCGCCGCAGCCGGGATTTGAACCCGCGACCTGCGGGTCAGCAGCCGAGTACCTTAGCCACTAGACCACCGCGGCGGGGCCCCGAGTCAACAACAAATATCAGGAACCTACCTCTGACTGCTCTACTGTGACAGAACCCCCTGCCTTCTTCTCTGCTATGTCTACCCTCCAAGCTAAACCTTTCGTCGGACCACCAGTCTTTAGGGGCGCGCCGGAGGAATCTATTTCGGAGTGGCTACTTTTCTACGAACATGTAGCGTCGCTTAACAATTGGGACCAAGCCACGAAGGTGAAATTTCTATATCTGGCTTTAGACGGAGATGTGAAAAAGTGGCACACTACTCAAATTCTAACTGGTGCCCCTAATACATGGGAAGAATGGGCGACGCTACTAAAAACGTCCTATACGAGTCGCCACTCAGTCGAGATCGCCCATTTTGGGCTACAAAAACGCACCCAATTGCCGTCCGAAACCCCCGAGCAGTACTACTATGACGTCGTATAGCTGTGTGCAAGAGTGAACCCGTCCATGGCGGAACCCGTCCATGGCGGAACCCGTCCATGGCTTCATTTCATTTCATTTCATTTCGAGATCGCCCATTTTCGGCTACAAAAACGCACCCAATTGCCGTCCGAAACCCCCGAGCAGTACTACTATGACGTCGTATAGCTGTGTGCAAGAGTGAACCCGTCCATGGCGGAACCCGTCCATGGCGGAACCCGTCCATGGCTTCATTACATTTCATTTCATAAATGAAATGAAATGAAGATGATCGGTTGCGGCACCTTATGCGCGGTTTGCGTCCGGTTGTTCTGGAGAAGATGATAATCGCAAACCCGGAGAGCTGCGCTGCATTCCTTCAAATTTTGCAACGCATAAAACAGGCAGCTTTGATGAGCCGTGCGTTGGAGCCACAACCGATTGGCATCCAGTATTCTACCGGATCGCAGTCGTGGATGCAAAACATCGCGCATCCTGTAGGGTTCGCACCCGCCGCAGCGACAGGGCACCCTCCTCCTACGTATGTCGCCACTTGCGCCACGGCCGAATTGCGTTGGCCGCGGGAGGCTGCCGACCGCGAAAGAGACCTGAAAGCGATTGCGGACTCGATCGCCTTGCTGTCTGACCGGATAAAAAGCATCGAAGACGAGGTGCGTCGCCCCCCAATGCCTTGGCCTCAGAGAACTTCCCGCGCCAACGACGGGCGCCCCCAATGCCAGATTTGCCGCCACATAGGTCACATAGCACAACAGTGCTGGCAGGGGTTTCGAGATGGCAGGAACGATCAGGCGGAGCTCCTAGGCAATCAGAATGGGCAGCCTAATCCTTCGGGAAACGAGAACGGCCAGGGCCTAGGGGGCCAGCCCGGCCACCCTATCAGCACATTGTCGGAAGGTCAGCTTCTCGCAGTCCCCACACGAGCCAACGGTACAGAAACAAAACTTGTAATTGACACCCGCTCGTCCTTAAATGTCATCTCGGAAGAATTAGCTAACAAAATATGTGCTTCATCCAAATCGAGAAAAGACATTCATCCGAGAAATTGGTGGAGGCTTGCTCACCCCCAATGGGGAAGCTGAAATAAAACTTGAATTTGGCACCACCAAAGTTCACGAGACGTTTTTGGTGGTCAAGGATTGCCCGTACGAGCTACTCGGTGGTCTTCCTTTTTGTCGAGCAGCTCAGCTTCTCATTGATTTCTCTAAGAAAGAGCTGCAACTAAACGGTGAAATTTTCCAGCTACGTATAGACGCAAGTGCCCCCCAACATAATGATGTATTTACAGTGCGGTGCCACGAGCAAATTCACATTGAACCTCGCACAGAAGTCGCTATTGAAGTAAAGGTCGCAAGGGACGGAATTCAGCTCGTCGAACCGAACAGCGCGCTCAGAAACGGACTTCAGGTTGCACGCACAATAACGAGGATCGTGCATGGGAAAGGCCTCATTCGCATAGCTAATCCTACCATGTCGCCAGTAAACCTGCTCAGCGGAACAAAGCTTGGATGGGCTTCATCTATTCATGACGCACAGCTGGCAATCATGGCCCCCGAGAACGATCGATTGCCTCAAAAGTTTGACATAGAGACTGGGAATCACCTACAGCCACCTGAATGGGATGAGCTGCTGTCGCTCATTGAGAAGTACCACCATCTATTTACGAACAGTGACAACCCCATCCGGCAGACTCATGTCGCTGAACATGTGATCGACACAGGCGATTCTCGACCAATTCATCAGCATCTTTATCGTCATTTCCCTTTTGAAAGGCAACAGATTGAGCAACAAGTAGAAGGAATGCTGCGCGATGGGATAATTAGAGAGTCTCACAGTCCTTGGTCATCACCTGTCGTCCTCGTGAAGAAGCCAAATGGGACTTGGCGTTTCTGCGTCGAATTCCGCAGAGTCAATGAGGTCACTAAAGAATATGTGTACCCACTGCCACGAATTGATGACATCCTCGACGTGCTACAGGGGTCAAAATACTTCACCACACTTGATCTAACATCAGGCTACTGGCAAGTGGGCATCAAGGAGGAAGATAAGCAAAAGACCGCATTTGCCTGTGGACCCGGACTTTACAAATTCAATGTTGTCCCTTTCGGCCTGTGCAATGCCCCTGCCACATTCCAGAGAATGATTAACAAAGTCCTCAGTGGTCTTCTCTAGAGAGTTTGTTTGGCCTACTTGGACGACATCGTTATTTTCTTGAAGACTATGGCAATTCATTTGCAAGATTTGGAAAGTGTGTTTTCGGCTTTGGACGCGGCAAACTTACGACTGAAGTACGAGAAATGCAGCTTCGCCCGCCAGGAGATCAAATATCTTGGACACATTCTCACAGGTGAAAGCATCCGGGCGGACCCAGACAAAGTAGAAGCGATCGAAAAATTCTGCAAGCCACGAAGCAAGAAAGGTGTACAGAGCTTTCTCGGAATCTGTAACTACTATCGGCGATTCATCAAAGATTTCTCTCGTATTTCTCGACCTCTGACCAACTTAACCAAAAAGGATGTTCCTTTCGTCTGGGATGCGGCATGCGAAGTGGCCATGCAATCCCTCAAAGAGAAACTGATCACAGCCCCAATTCTGCGTCAGTTTGAGCCGGGAAAGCCGATAGAGGTGCACACTGATGCCTGTGATTACGGCATTGGCGCCGTGCTTGTACAGAAAATTGTACCTCAAGAAAGAGTCGTCACCTATGCCAGCCGCCACCTTAACAAGGCTGAGATGAACTACAGTACAACTGAGAAAGTATGTCTCGCCGTTGTGTACGCCTGCGGACAGTTTCGGCCATACGTCTTTGGTGCTAAGTTCACGGTCGTGACTGACCAAGCCATACTGCCTTGGCTAATGAAAAAAAGGAATCCGAACGGTCGTCTTATGCGATGGTCCCTGTTGCTTCAGGAATTCGACATAACGTTGCGACACCGCCCTGGCCTCAAGAATGGAAATGCCGACACGCTTTTCCGTCTTCCTCATGATCCCGCGCCTGTAAGCGAAGAAAACCCCTTACTGTTGCTGGTTCTGGATCAGGTGGATGTTGGAAAAAAGCAGAGGGCAGACCCATGGATGAAAGAAATTTCGCAGCACCTCGAGCACCCGGATGCGCCCGTTGTCAGGAGAGCGAAAAGAACGGCACGGAGCTTTCGGATGATCGACGGTGTACTGCATCGAAGGGTGAAAGGGTTTCAGGAGGATCGTGCGGCGCTCGTTGTCCCCAAGTGCTTGAGATCTGAGATTTTAAGATACTGCCATGACGACACCACGGCAGGCCACTTAGGTGTCAGGAGCACATGGGAGAAAATTCGTCGCCGATATTTCTGGCCGAAGATGTTCTCGTACGTAAGCAAGTACGTTCTCTCCTGCCCTGACTGCCAGACACGAAAGCAACCACCGGGGGGACCGGCCGGTTTCCTCTAACCGATCCCACCTGCAGGTCGACCTTTTCAACAGGTGGGCATGGACTTTATTGGGCCTTTCACTTAATCCAAAGCAGGGAACCGCTACATCGTCGTGATTACCGACTACCATACGAAATGGGTCGAGGCTGTCGCGTGTCCAGCGGCCACTGCCGCAGAAGCAGCAAGAGCTTTCGTCGAACAAATCGTCCTACGTCATGGTTACCCGGACGGAGAAAGTAATAAGCGATCATGGACAGCACTTTGTCGCCAACTTGACCGAAGAAATATTCCGGCTCGTGGGTAGCGAGCATGCCACCACAACAGCATACCACCCACAGGCCAACGGCTTGTGCGAGCGTTTTAACCGCACGTTGGCTGACATGCTCAGCATGTACGTTTCCTCACACCACCGCGACTGGGATGAATTTCTACCGTACATTCTTTTTGCATACAATTCTTCCACCCACAAGACGACTGGATTCACTCCCTTCTTTCTTCTTCACGGACATGAACCGACACTACCAGTGGATGTAGGGTCGGGCGCGCAACGCGGATTCGACTACACGCTGGATGCAATGAAAGTGACTCGCAGGCTGCGGCAGGCTCGAAAACTAGTAAATGAATGGGAGAAGCGTCAGCAGGAGAAGAACAAACGCAGCTATGATGCTAGGGGACGAAGTGTTGTTTATCATCAGGGCGACTTGGTGTGCTTGTGGACTCCCTCCTGGGCGAAAGGGAAGACGACGAAGCTTCTTCACAAATATCACGGACCTTTCTGTCTTGTGCGCCGGGTAGCCGAGAACAACTGGGATGTGGTAGACCAAACTAGGAAAAAACGTAACGTTGTGAATGTGGCGTATTTAAAGCCCTGCCACGTTCGATTGGGCTCCGATGTCGACGACGCGGACAATGAGTCTGACGATAATCATGAGGTGCGCGATCTAGGTGGTGATGTGCGCGAGTGCAGTGCAAGGAGAGATGACCGCGGATTGCATCGAAGTGTTGTGCACGGGAACAGTGCAACATTCTTTTTGCATACAATTCTTCCACCCACAAGACGACTGGATTCACTCCCTTCTTTCTTCTTCACGGACATGAACCGACACTACCAGTGGATGTAGGGTCGGGCGCGCAACGCGGATTCGACTACACGCTGGATGCAATGAAAGTGACTCGCAGGCTGCGGCAGGCTCGAAAACTAGTAAATGAATGGGAGAAGCGTCAGCAGGAGAAGAACAAACGCAGCTATGATGCTAGGGGACGAAGTGTTGTTTATCATCAGGGCGACTTGGTGTGCTTGTGGACTCCCTCCTGGGCGAAAGGGAAGACGACGAAGCTTCTTCACAAATATCACGGACCTTTCTGTCTTGTGCGCCGGGTAGCCGAGAACAACTGGGATGTGGTAGACCAAACTAGGAAAAAACGTAACGTTGTGAATGTGGCGTATTTAAAGCCCTGCCACGTTCGATTGGGCTCCGATGTCGACGACGCGGACAATGAGTCTGACGATAATCATGAGGTGCGCGATCTAGGTGGTGATGTGCGCGAGTGCAGTGCAAGGAGAGATGACCGCGGATTGCATCGAAGTGTTGTGCACGGGAACAGTGCAACGAGTGATGAACAGGGATTCTATCAAAGTGTTGTGTGGGAGTGTGGCTTTAATGGTGATGTGTGCGAGTGCGGTTCGTGAGTGGGTCAAGAACTCCACGGGACACAGACCAGTGTTCCAGTAAAGCAGTGCGAAGACTACGACACAGTCACTGAACTTTACTCCGACTGCAAGACATTTTCAAGTGGTAACAACGCACAACAGAATGTCAGCGCTTACGACACGGACACTGAGTTGTATTACAGTGCCGACGAGTGAACCTATATATTTCTGTTCCCAATGATACTGTTTTGTTTTTTTCATATGTTTTTATGTAATTTTTTAAGGCTTTTACAAGTGTGTGAGATGCTTAAATAAGCACCTCACACACTTGTTGAATGCAAAACCTTTTTGTATATTTAGTCTATTTCTTGTCGTGTTTTGCAGATAAAACGAGTGGGACATCGTAGGGGGGAGGTGTCGCGAGAGCAATGTCTCGCGGAAAACTTTGTTCTTTTTTAGCTACAGCTGGAGTTTGTTCTTTGCCAGATGCCCTTGTTAGCGGCGCCGTTTAACTTGTCTCGGGGAGCGTGCCTTGAGGAAGAATGAGTCTGAACAGAAAAGGCCGCGTCTAGTCGGTCACTGTGCGCTTCCCGCCAAAGCAGGCACCGCGCCGTGCTTTGGACCAGACTGCAGAAATTAGGTGCCTTTCTCCTTCTTCTAACCACTGTGCCCCCCACACTTCAAACGAGCGAGCCACATTTTCGGTCCTCCGGGGCAAAAGGGGGCCGAAATTTGAGCGCTTGTTAGCTCGTCAAGGCCGTTTCAGAGAATGCAACCATTTCCAGAAGCTGCCACAGTTTTGTCGCGGGGCAGGATTCGTTTCCTTCGCACCCCGTGCGCAAACGACTGCAGGCACACAGCGGGTGTACTTCGCGGGACAACCAGAGGCCGAAAATTGAGACCATGTGTGCGCGTCGCCTCTGCTTGCCGGAAAGTGGTGTGTACAGAAGGTGAACTGATATGTGAACTGATATTGTCGCACGTCAGGCTTCAGGCAACCACGAAAACTCATCTTGATTTGATTATCCTCGGCTTGCATGATTGGTCCGCGCCACAGGGGACGCTAAAAAACTCTATTTAAGCAGCGACTCCGGCTCTTTTTGGGGAGAGCGGAGGCGGGGTCAACAGCGCATCTTACCACCAGAGACCAGCCATGCAAGCCGAGGGGTATGCCACCATTTTGTATGTTTTGTTTTTGTGACCTAGTGCATTTTGTAAATTGAAGTTGCGTTAGCTAAATAAACCCCCAATGAGTGCTCCCTGAAATAATCGTGTTGACTTCTCATCGATTGCTTCCGCGGAGTTTCACCCACACTTATTCGTCTCCCTGGTCTTCCGATGCGCCTAACTTAGAACAACCCCGACGTTTTTCTACAATATGGTAGTTTTGGAACCTTATTCCCCACATGTCAATCATCTGTGACTATTTGGAGCAAGAAAAATGAAATGTTAAACAGAAATCAATGTGCTTACTATTTCTGTGATACAGCCGTGTTTTTTTACGTTTGTTATATTTAGGTGATTATAGTTAGTTAGACGAGCTTGATGTCATCAGGCCAGATTTTCTCGTTTTTGCATGCCTCTGGCACTTCGCCGCCGTGCTGGGACATTGCAGGAACACTTTTGACCAAGGTACTTAAGACACAACAGCGCTTGTTAAAGCGGAGGCCTTAGATAGCTATAGAGGCCTCATTAAATGCAAAATATGATTGTCGACGTCGTGCGTCGGGGGCGTTTCATCTCATCAGTGGCCGTCGTCAGCGCCTTGCGTCGACCGCCACTGTTTCGACGTTTATCAGGGCTCCTGACCATCTCGGAGCTCCATAGCATTGCCGTCACTTCCAGGGAACCTGCTGGTCATTGATCTGTAGGGCCCTCGTTTGGGTGGTGCGCAAACCGGAGAGTGTGCGCCTGCAAGTGAAGAAAATAATGACGGCACTTGGCTGTAGCATGGGAAGCCACGACTCCTGTTCCTTCCTGGCATCCATTATGGTTCAGCTATTTCTTTTCTTGGCTTTTTTGGCATGTCTACAGATAGAGTATGGGCTTCCTGTACAGTATGGACAGCGACCTGGCAGATGCGGAGCAACTCGGAGAAATTACCTGAACTGCTCCTGTGACTGCGATACAGGATGGAAGGCACCGTGAAGGTGCAATTTGCGCGCCCTGTGTCTTCTGGCTGCATCACACTCTGCAGCTGCACGTATGCCACGTGAAACCGTGGCCCAGCCTGTGCAGGCAGTTCAGTCACTTTAGCCGCGTCCCTGAGATTTCCCAGCATGCTGAGCGATGCTTCTGTTGTGGCCACCGACACCCATAGGCCGAGAGCTGCACAGTGGCGTAACTAGATAGGGCGGCCCCCATGGCAAATATATTTCCGTGCGCTTCGCGATGATAATTCATATAGTAATATCAGTAGTAATAATAATATTACTATTGTTTTATTGCGATAGCAATTATATGGACACTCTTTACCGGATTTAGCCACCGGCATCGGCGTCACTCACCGTATATGTATACGTATCTGTATATGTAAATGCAGAAATAAAATTAATAGAGAGAAAGACTACGGCGCACAGAATCGAACCTGGGACCTCTGCGTCATAAATGCAAGGCGTTAATCACTGAGCCATTCAACGTTCAAGTGGCAAGCTATTTATATTTATCCATCACTTACCGCTGTTCACGGGCATCCGAGGAGGGGGTGGAACTATCGTGTTTGCAGCATTACCAGCAAGATGGCGCAATGAGCCGCAGTGACCAGCAGTGGCAGTTTGCTTTGATACTACAAGATGTAAATAATGATTCATAAGTGACTGTGTTCTCTGGTATCGTTTTGCTCTCATTGAAGCTGTGTAGAAGTATTAATGGAAGGTCTGTAAACTGCGGCAGTAATATAAACAGTTTCTTTGATATTGCACATTGCTCGACAAGTGGACTTCTTTTTGTAGTGGTAGTTTGCTTTGATACTGCAAGATGTAAGTCATGCTTCGTAAGTGAGAAGTCTCTTTACACTGCAGACAGACGCAATTGCAAGAATTACACATGTTTAATATATCTCTGCAGTTGCTATATTGTTATTGTTATTTTTTTTTTGGAATTTGGGCTTTGTTTTATTCCTTGTTGTTTTGCACTGTTGACTATTTGACACTGCTGTCATGTTAAAAGGTGGCTGTGGGCGCTTTGTAATCTTCCTTTTTCGGAGAGCAGCTTTTAGCTGCAGATATCCGTTATCAAACGTATTGATGAGAAATAATCATTATTCCTAGTATCGATATTATTTCTTATGGTGATTTGTGGCACTAGAAACGTTGCTGCAATTGTAGGCTTTTTAAATGTATTTTTTCTTTGCTTCACATAAACTCAATTGACTCGAATTTTTTATTATGCTTCTTTTGTTTCAATATAAAGTGGTTATTTGGTGTGCGGTGTAATATGAATGCTTCTCAGAATTACAGAAAGTAATTTTATGGGCTGGTTTTTATTTGTTTACAATCGGACACTTTCGAATTTTCCAATATAGCCTTGGAATGATAGCTAGATCATATCGTAGTTTTTGTCACCTTATGTTCGCTGTGGATGTGTTGACCATGGAATTTATCCCCAGCAAGATGGCAATTTTCATAGCACTTGCTGTGTCGATGCCCCTGTTGCCATAACAGTAGCTTTGGTTTGTGTGAGACAAGATGAGCAGCTTTTTTTACACGTGCAGCAACCTTTACATATTGTGTGCTGCTGTGGTCCAGTTATGACACATAACCTACTTTACTTTGCGTGCTCTCGATTGCTTTGCAGGCTCCTTGTCCTGTGCATCCTCGGATCAGTCTTATTCACTGTCGTCTGTACGAGGCCGACTTCATTCCTGCCAGCAGTGCACCTATGTGACCCTGGACAAGTCAACTATGATTAGACACCTTCAGAAACACATGGGCGAGCCTCCCTTCCAGTGCCACTTTTGTCCAGCTGCATTCCTTCACAACTCCAAGCTGGTGGTGCACGTGCGCACTCACACGGGAGAGCGGCCTTTCTCCTGTGTACACTGCAGTGCGTCATTTGTGACGAAAAACACCCTCGTTAGACACATTCGCACACACACAGGAGAGCGGCCTTTTTCGTGTGCCCGCTGCAGTGCATCCTTTTCGCGGAAAGGCCACTTCATTGAGCACATCCGCACACACACAGGAGAGCGGCCCTTCTCCTGTGTCCACTGCAATGCATCCTTTATGAAAAAAGGACATTTTATCGCGCATATGCACACTCACACGGGAAAGCGTCCCTTCTCCTGTGCCCACTGCGATGCGTCCTTTATGCGGAAAAGTAACCTGGTGAGACATGTCCGCATGCACACCGGAGAACAGCCATTTTCCTGTGTCTACTGCAATGTGTCTTTTTCTGCAAAAGTCACTCTAATTCGGCATGTGCGCACTCACACAGGAGAGCGTCCCTACTGCTGTGTCCACTGCAATGCATCTTTTTCTGTGAAAAGCGCTCTAAATCGGCACGTGTGCACTCACACAAAGGAGAGTTCTTACTTCTGTGTACACTGCAATGCATACTTTGTGAAGAAAAGTTACCTTATGAGACACGTCCGTATGCACACAGGAGAAAAGCCCTTTTTCTGTGTTCACTGTAATGCATCCTTTTCTATGAAAGGCAACCTAAATAAGCATATGCGTACTCACCAAGGAGAGCATTCCTTCTCTTCTCCGCACCACAATGCCTTCTTTCTACAAAAAGGCAACGCTGTGCAACACATTCGCATGCACACTCAATAGAGGCCTTTTTCTTGTCTCTATTATTATGAGTACAAACCTTGTCATAACAAAGTCAAAGGGAGAGTCGTAATTACTTTGTTATAAATATTAGTGTGTTATAGCCAATATTAATTTCTACCGACAATTAGCCAGTAAGTGAGAATGTACTCACCACCGAATGTGACAGCAACCCGCCGCACAAGGAAACACGGCCATCGGAAGGCAGAATACTAGCAAAGCAATAAAGAATGCACTTTATTTTAATCAAATACAACACACCAGCTGGCAGACCACTTCGTAGAAAAATAGTGCTTAATAGACTTTTGTCTACTCTTCCTTACGTGAATAACTGCATTTTAAGCTGCAGCAGCTATTGCGAGTTCGTCCTCGCCGTCATTCTAAGCACCAAAAAATTCTGCCATATCCACGAAGTGATTGGTGATGAGTGGGCGAAGCTCCGGAGGTAAACCTGGTAAACCATGAATCCTCTGTACATTTTGCCCACTCGATTTTATTACATCGCTCCCCCTAGCGTACGTCGCCGCACTAAATTGAACGATTGCCTTCAACCAATGACACGCGCCATATGTGACATCATTCCTATTTTATAAGATCTCGTGTCTTTCATCAACTACAAGTACCGCTTTCTAGTTAATAACATCTCGCATCTTTTCATCATCAGCTACAAGTACCACCATCTAGTAAACACTACAAGAACTAAACGAGAGGTGGCTACATACAGGCTACAGGGGACGCACAGCCCACGCCCTAAGGAGCTTCGCCCCTAAAAAGCGGCGCAGCAGGTCTGTCACATCCAGCGCTTGCGCAGGCGTCGGTACGTCGGGTTTGCCAACATTAGGCTTCGGGGTGTCGACTCTTTAGTCACTGTCGCCATGCACCCCCCAAATGGGGCATGCCGAAAGCAGTTGGCGATCGTGCTTGCCATTACGGCCATATGGGCAGCTTGAAACATCTCAATCGCTATGTACAGGTCTATCGTTGTGGCGCGCAAACTCATATTGAGAAATATTCAATCCATGACATGCTAGCCATAGCCCTACTTGATGTTCATGATCACCCCTTTATCGTGAGGGGTTGCACAACCGCAGTAGTGTTAGGTGGCAAAAAGCACAGCGCGGTGTTTTTAAGTACAACGGTAGTGTTGTGGGCCGTGCAGTTATCCAGGATGAGGCATATCTTGCAGTTGTGCTTGACCAGCCGTTCGTTCCACTCACATAGCCATTGTGCTAAGATCTCTCTTGTTATTTAGGCCTTGCAGTTGGAGGTGTAACTCACTTAGAGTTTCCGCTATCCTTTGAAGCATCATGGTGATGCACTTTTGCCGATCACGAGCACCGGCACCTTTTCGGACTCGTCCATTTCCGAACATAGTATCATGGTCACACAGACCTTGCTCTGTTTATCGCCCTGCGGGCGGTCACCTTTGAGGGCGAAGTTTTTTTAAACCAACATCTTATATAACAGGGCAGTTTATCTGCAAGCAGCTGCCCAATGTTTTTCTCGATCCATGCCACTGCAGCTTCGCGGTCAACGGATTGTGATTCCTTGCTAACAGCCCTACCGACGACGTCGTGGCGGTTCTCAATGCACTGCAGCCAGTCATCACTAGCCACAAAATCATCGTGCCCTGTGATGCATGCGAAGTTTCTTGCCTTCTGCTGCAGAAGTGCCCCTGACACAGGAGTGCTGCTTGCTCTGATTTCTAAAAATCAGTTGAACACCGCCTCGTTGACAGCTTCAAAGGCGGCGGCTCGCAGCTTCATTCAGTCACCTTTGACTCCATGTGCGACAGTGTCGGGAATGGCTTCTCTCTTGCTTAAGATGGTCGACAGCGTGCTCAATGATAAGGTAAAATTTTCTGGCACTTTTTTTTTACGCCGAACTCAACGGCTTTCAACATTGCCGACTTCTGCTCGATTGTTAAATTTTTGTGCTTATGTTTACTGCTGCCATTGTTTATCTCGTGTCTAGTGGTAGAAACTGATATAAGGGGTGTTGCTCTTCCACAGCGAACGACAAGGAACAAAGCCACAATACAGAACACCTACATACTACAATTTGCCACAATCTCCGCCGTCCCCGCACAAAACTGAAGGAGAGAAGGAGGTCAGATGAGTGGGCAGGTCAATGAGTTCTACCAGAGAACGGAGGCCGGCTAATGTGCATGACGGTCGAGTTCATTAGTTCCTGAAGAAGGGAAAGGCAAGGAGACTCGCACCCACGTGCATATTGGCAGGCAGCTTCGGGGAGTGCACAGCGCTAGTTTTGAGTTACCGCAGCCATGATGAGACGTAAACCGTAGCGTACTGTAAAATATCAAATCGATGTATGAATGATCAGTAAATCCTTATTGTGGACAAAGAATGGTTCATTATGTCTACTGTGAAAAAATTTTCACTTCATTAAAAAGAGGTTTTAAATACTTGGCTGTCTATGGGAACTGCCTTGTTATATTCATTAGTTTCTTATATTACACTTTGTTATAACGAGGTACTTTCTGAAAATAGCCTCATGGAACACATACGCCTATATACAGGAGAGGGTCCATTTTCTTGTGTGCACTGCAATGCATCCTTTTCAGTGAAATACGAACTGATTAAGCACATTTGCACTCACTAAGAAGAGCCTCCCTTCTGTTTTCACTGCAGTGTATTCTTTTCAGTGAAAGGCCACCTCATTGAGCAGATGCGTGCCAACAGAGGAAAGCAGCTTTTTCCCGTGTTTTCTTCAGCTGACCCTTTTCGATAGCAGGCCACCTCATTGAGCACATGCGTATTCACACAGGACAGTGGCCCTTGTGTGCCATAAAGGGACTTTCAGTTGGAAACACAGCCACGTAAGACATTGTCATGAGTAGGAGCCCCTTAGAGACATAAAGACGACAAAAAATTTCAGAGATAATTGGAAACGGCAGGCGCACCGTACCGCGAGGCCCAGGGCATGTGAACTGAGCTGTGATCGCCGTGCAAGCAACGACAAGCTGGAATTGTCGACGTGGGCTTGCAAGGAGAAGGTTGCATCGCCAGCAAGTGACTGGCGATAGGAGCAGCAGGACATTGACTTGGCAACTTGTGACGCGGGCGTTTTGAGAGGCAAATGGAGAACTCGACTTGCTTCAGAAGCTGCTTGGGATGCAGCAGCCGTGCACTGCAAGCGCCGACGTTCTTAGCGCGAGCCCCTTTGAAGCAAGCCCTTGAAGACAGGCCCCTAGTGGCCGCCTCAGCGTGCAGACCGGGTATGCCTGCCCACTAGGCGTAACCTTGGAGGGTTCTGCCACATCAGCAACAACATCAGGTGAAGACTAGTCGGCAGCAGCAGAAATGGCAGCATCCACCTAGATCCACCTGTCGGTTGCGACAAGAGAAGCACTAAGGCTGTAGAAGAGTTTGATAATATTTAGGACAGTTCAGTTTGTAGAGGGATTTCATTGTGGGTTTAGTTTAGAGTTAATTCTATTTGTTCTCTACACTTTTATATATACTTTTCGAGTGCCACGAATGTTTATTAAAGAGGTTTTCTTGCTAACCAAGTCTTGTCTCAGTCCATTGCCCGCAGCCACCCGTAATTCGTGACAGACGTGTGCACAGGCACACAGATTTTTTGGGGGGTGTTTGCGGCACTGCATCTTTTTCACGAAAAGACCACCTCGCAGTCTTGTCCCTTCGTCATAGAACCAACAAGAAAATGGTGTGGAGCGCACAGGATTCCCTTCGTGGGGTAGTAAGCAATACTGCTGTTTAAGATTTGTGACGGAACTGCGCATCTGTACGATGTGAACATTCATGCTGTGATGTTTATGAGTTCTGGAAAAAGAAAGTTTCTTTCAACCTGCTTCGGCTCGGTTTGGCTTTTCGAAAGGCTGCCAAGAGGTGTAGATGTATAAATCAAGCAAAGGTTCCCACAGCTTAGCGCGGGCAGGTTTCCCCTTGTACTCGTAGTCGACCAAAATGTGCGGCTTCCTTATCGGGTTTATGCAGTCTGGCCATGCATTATAGAACAGATGTTGTGCACAATGTCTCCATCGGTGTGTGTGGCTTAGCTTCTGCACGTGGGCGCCTTAGCATAGGTCTGTGGCCGCTAGGCGATGCGATGTTTGCTTCACTGTATCTTTTTCTCTGTACGTATTTCCCTCTCTTTTGTTGATATTTCTCTCTTTCTTTTCCTCTGTTTCCTTCTCTTTATTTTTATTTTTCGTAATGTGCTGCGCTTTACTTTCCCTTCTCCTCACCATCACATCTCTCTTCCTCACAATTATTCCTTCCTACACTATACAAAGCCATGTCTGTCTGTGCTGTGTGTTGCTAGCGTGCCTCCAAAGCCGAGTGGTTAAGCCAGCCTTCGGATCCTGCGTGCCTGTGTGCCCCACCGCAGTGGTCTAGTTCCTAAGGTACTTGGCTGCTGACCCTCGGGGGATCGAATCCCAGCTGCATTTTCAATAGAGGCAAAAAATGCTGTAAGTCCGTGTTCTCATACTTAAGCGCACAATTAAGAATCCCAGGTGGTCGAAATTTCCGGAGCCCTCCACTACGGTGCCTCGCATAATCATATGGTGGTTTTGGGACATTGAATCCCACATATAAATCGTCACGAATTTATCTCGGGAGCAATGTGAAGGATGGAATTGAGAGAAACAGCAGACAGGCGTGCAAGACAGGCAATTTATCGCCATAAACGAACAAGAAATTACGCATATTTCGCGTTAAATAACGCTCAAAACCACATAACAATGAGTAGCTTAATAACCAATAACTCGATGACCTTCAATTACAATACGCGTACATGGGCAAACCCAAACTGACTGTAGCTCAGTCGCAATCCATTGCTTGCCCTCACCGCTAGCCCTAAGCCAATATGTCGTCTAGAAAGGAATGTTCTTAGCGTCTAGATGCGCTCACAACAGAATTGACCAAGTTTTATGTTCAGACCATGCTGCACTTTTATGCAAAAGGGCTCAAGGAATCGCGACATGAACATCGTAAAAAGAAATTACATGCAAAGATCAACCGTTGCTCTTAATGTCTCTCTCGTTGCAGCCATGTACTTTGAGAACACCGTGGTGTTTTGTGCCAATAAAGTTTTTTTGTTGCTAGACTTGTTTTTATTTCTTACGATGTCATAAAACTTCACTATCTCGAGTCACTAGTACAGCTGCGCCATAGCTGCATCGTCTTGGGAATAATTAAATCCCTAGCTCTCAGTGGATATGTACAAATGTAAACGAAGCCGCTCGTAATGAAATTGATATAAAGCATATCTTCTGAATGTGTTACTACATGTGGTGCCGCAGTTGCTTGGCTTAATCATACTTGTGAATACGATTGAGACATAACGTATGACAATTGTCAATGGCAATGTATGGACAATTTAACCATTCAAATTTTTACCTCTACACTGTTCGCGAGCCTTTAGTTTACCAACTGGCTGCATCATCCTGCGCCCATTTTCTGCACTTGTTGGGTCAGCTTTATTTTCACACTAGCTTAAAACGTCGGCCTGTCTAGGTTTCTCTGCGTGTGTCTTAACTCAAAGGAAGTTTTCAAAAACATGCTGAATAACTCCGCGCTTCATATTTTCGGTGAATCACCAAGCGCACACGGCTTTGTCCGCATTGCTGAGGCTCTGCGGTTCGCGTTCTGCACAGCCCACGCGCTAATTGTGCCATCTCCCGGCGTCTACGCCCCAGGCTGTACCATCGATGAAATGCATCGTAAAATGTTGACTGCAATGAAAATCAAAACGAGCGGCGATTGCAGCGCTCCCTCGTGATCGTGAAAGTGCTGTGGGAATTACGGAAAAAGTGCTTTAATCAGGTAGTGGCTCCCGGGCGAATACTTACAACGGCGGCGGCTGGTTCTGTGCTAGCAATCGCGGTAGGCCTACGCGAGTAACGGGAAAAGTGTGGCGATTTCTGTGATTGTTTTACGAAAATGGTGCAGTGACAGACCAGTGGAATCCGGGAGGCTGCTTGCTTTCAAACAAACGGGCTACGAAAATTGCAAGGAGTGAAGTCCCGGCTATGGATCACATGTTTGACACCAGCTGAGATGAGTGTACCCTGAGAAAAACCAGACAAGAGAACCAGAATCTTTATTACTCGGAAAAGCTATACTCCCTTAGTCTACATGGCTAAATCCTGCACCCGCACAGCGAAAAAGTCAACCACTCCGGCGGAAAATGAGAGCATGGTGCAGTGCGGCAGCTGCGACGGATGGACGTACCTGAAAGAAACACCTTCTAAAAACTTGGAGAGGGCAAAGGACAAGACATACACATGTCAACACTGCACCAAGATATCCACACTGTATTCGAACATAGCATTGGAGGGAAAAACAATGAGGGCAGATTTTAACTTTCAAGTGAATAAAGAGTAGTGGCAAGCATCACAAACTGCTCACAAGACAGCAATGAAAGAGTTCTTGCTGGAGTTGAACACTGAGTGCGCCTTACGAGAAGAACTCTCGACAAAAGTAGCCGCTCTTTGAGCTGAGGTTGACGAGCTCAGACTCTTAAAAGGCCACCCAGCCACTGATAACACTGAAACACGCGCAGGCGACACTGGGTCCCCTGACAAAGAAAATGAGCTTCAGCACCAAGACCCAGAGCAACAAGACCACACCAAAGCATTAAACTCTGACTAAGGATGAAACCGAAGAAGACAGAACAGCAGGTCCATGGCTGAAGATAGAAAAAAACAACCGTGTGGAGAACCTCACGCTGGAGAAAGTAACAACACAAAATACCAAGGAGAAACCAGCTCCAGAGAAGTGGAATCAAGTTAAACAGCAACAGAGGGACACATAGGTGCAACGCAGATGCTCAGTGTTGCTCGGAGACTCAAATTCTCATTGCCTGAAACGTAAGCTCTACAAGGTAGTTAGTGATTGGAGACTCCACGTCCCAACGAAACTGGGAGCAACGAAACCGGGAGCAACGATGGAGCAAACCCTGCTTCGAGCTGAGAATGAGATAGAGGCGGCAAATTCATCTGAAACTAAGCTCCAACTAATCCTGCATGTTAGTTCTACAGACATACTGCATGAAAAAGAGCCACACAGATCTATAGAACAGTCGAAGCAGAAACTGACGACTTGGAGTAAAGATGCTCTCCAACACCACTATCTCATATGCTCAACACCAGAATTGACACCACGAGGACCACATGTGGTAGCCTCCTAACGAGAGTGGAACAAACAAGCCAACGAACTATGCACTAAGCTTGGCCCCCAGGTAGAATATTTCTCAGCTACAGACCAAATGGATGAAGACTACCTCAAGGGCATACACTACAGGAAAGTAGCAGGCACTCAAGTTGGGCACCTCCTGGCTATGAGGGTCCCCAATTTTTCGGGAGTGAACAAGGAAGACCAAGCCAGTCCTCCACAACCCCGTCGACACCAACCGAGACACGATCACATAATGAGAGCCTTCCTGAAACCAGTGACAACAGAATTCGCACAAATTAGCCAATCGAATCGTCGCTGGTGAAAGAGAGACAAGATGCCCTGGCCAGACCACACGAAAAAAGAAAGTACAGCCCAAAAACACAAGTGCAAGTAAACCACAAAAAAAAGACATATTGAGCAAGAAGAAGGGAAAAATAATTCAAAATTTGCCTACTGATCATGCAAGGAGGCAGCAAGCTCAAGTGGAAAGAGCTACAGAACCAGATGAACAAGGAATGCATCAACATATATGCTCTTACAGAGAGCCACCTTCGAAACGAGAAAAAACCCCTTCTACACACAGGACTTAGTTGGCTCAGCCAAGACAGGAGAAAAGGGCAAAAATGAGGAGGGGGAGTTGGGTTCACCAAAAGACCAGACAACACAAACTGGAAAGGATACCTGCCACGAACACATGTGGACTACTGCAAAACTCGATAAGACCCACCTGAGCATATGTGTTGCCTATATGGCTATCAGCTCAGAATGACAAACTTCGAATGAAGAAATCTGTAACTGCATAAAAAAAGACATAGAACAAACATATAAGAATAAGCTCATCCTCCTTATAGGTAACTTCAACTGTCATATAACTCTACTGGAAGGCTATGAGAAAAATGCAGTTGAGTTTCGAAGGCTGGTCAAACAGTGTAACCTGCACATAGCCAACCTGGACTCTACATGCAGGGGAACATACACTTGGTCATGTAGATCAAATAAGTCAGCGATTGACTATGTCCTCTACAATGATGAGGCCTCACAGAACATACATATAACATCTATGCAAATTGATGAAGAGAAATACAATAACTGTGAAAGTGATCACAACCGAAAACAGTAACCCTAAAACAAAAGCAAGCCCATACGAACAATTCAACTGAGCAGACCAAATCGCACTGGCGAGTGAGAGACAAGAAACGTCTTGAAATCTTCGCAGAAGAGTTGGATGAGGCCATGGAGGTCACCCTCACATATGAAGAATTCATAGAAAAATGTCTGGCAGTGGTAAATGACACCATCGAGAAAACAAGTGAAAAAAACTGGACACGGACGGCACCATGGTTCGACAAAGAACTAAAACTGGAGATGAAAGAACGAAAGAAACTCCAGACAACATCAATACACATCAAATAACAACAATATCCTAAAAGACACTATCTGGGAAAAATACCTGGCCCAAAAGGAAAAAGTCAAGATTATGAGTGCACAAAAGATAGATGGAGTATTCAAGCAGCAAGAATAACAAATAAGAAAAGAATGTCAACATTACAGCCAGAAGTTCTAGACATATATTCAGAACATGGAACCAAAGAAGGCCCGATCCAAGATTGTCTCTCTACAAACACGGGATGGTACCAGTACTCACGTAAAAGAAGAAATAATACAATACATAACGCAGCATTTTCGATCTGTACTAGCTGATTACGACATACTAATGCACCAGCTCACAAATAACACAACAGAAGCCCGATCTACAGAACAGCAAAAAGCTGATAAACAGGAAAATCTTTAAAGAAGAATTAAAACGACGCATGTGTGCCATAACCAAAGAAAAAAAACATCTGGCTTCAACGATATCCCAAATGAATTTCTGAAAGCTCTACGTACAAATGCCAGAGAAGTGCTACTCAACTGCTTCAACAACACTCTCGAAACATACGACATACCAGAAACATGGAAAAAAGCTCGTATACAACGTATCCACAAAAGCAAAGGAAAAGCAGAAAAGGGCATCAATGCCTGTTGCCCAATAGCAGTGCTCAGCAACGTCTTTAAACTCTTCAGCACAATTTTAAATTGCAGACGACAAATCTATTGCGAAAAAAAAAACAATATACTTTGTGAATCACAAAATTGCTTCCAGACCTGGAGACACACAAGTGACCACATATTCACTCTCACTCAAGCGATAGAAATGAAACACAAAGAAAAGTAACAACTCTACCTCGCCTTCCTAAACTTGGAAAAAGCCTACGATTCGGTCTCACATGCAAAACTATGGCAAAAGCTTGATGAAGTGTCTCTGGATAAGAAATTTACAGAACTGCTGAAGGCACTCTACGAAGACTGCTCCGCGATATATGAACTGCGTGGCCACAAATCCCAAAAATTGACTGTAAAAGTGAATCTAATGTAGGGATGCCCATTATCACCAACCTTACTTAATATATATATATATAAATAACCTTTTCAAAACATTTAATGAAGAAGGACCTGGACTGAGACTCAACAATAAGAACAGATCACCGAGAGAAATACACAAAAATCTCATGTTTGGTATTTGCGGACGACATTGTACTTCTGGCTGAGTCGGCAACAAACCTACAGGACCTTTTAAATATCTGCTCACAAATTGCGACCGAAGACTATCTCAAGTTCAACATTGAAAAAACTCAATAGATGGTCCTGAACTCGGACTCTGACGAAGTGACATTCACAGTGCAAAAAAAACGTATAAAAAAGACGACAGCTTATAAATAGCTCTGAATTGAAATATCGGACAAAAAAGATTACCTGCTACAACTATCCGAATTGGTTACAAAGAAATCGAACCGCCTAAAAGGCAGGTTGTGGCATCTTTCCCAACACTCGTACAACCCGTACTCGGTTGGTTGAGTTTCGTGGAAAACGCTCGCTGTGCCAGCGACAATGTATGCTATGGACGCACTCCGATACCCAACTGAAACCATGAAATGCTTAAACAGACATCAAAACAAACTGGGATGGTTGTTGCTGGGGGAAATTTCTGTACACCAAATGCCGCCATAACAGGTGAAATGAGGTGGTCATCTTTCGAAACTCTAAAGGCTAGACCGAAATTCTAGTACATGCGCAGACTGGAATTCCTGCCAGAAACCAATTTCAGCGGACGGATATACTTACACCTGCGATACAAAGGCATTAGAACTCACTGAATGCAACGACTTGCAACATTAGAATAAAAATTCGGCTCAAACCCAAAGCTCTAACAAACCAAAACAGAAAGTGAATAGCGCCAGGAAGTAAGCGAATGGATCACCCAGATAAGCACGAACAACTGGCGTGAAGCGGTCACCAAGAGACGCAACCTATAGTTTTACACATCACATAACTTGGCACCGGGCACCGAACCTCATTTATGCTTGTGAAGCCCTCCCTGACCACACTGATCTCATTGGATGCAAAAGTGATTCTCGGGTCATTTATTGCGTCAGTGGCTATGTGGCGCGGAAGATAGTGAAAAAGACGAAATGCAACGAATGTAGCAGGTTGTTGCTTCACTCAGAATTCCAGCTTCCGGCAGAATTATGCCTTTAACACACCTGGTCAAAGCTATGGAAGATGCATTCACCTATTGCTTCAGTTTCAACAAGTTCAAAAGTGACAGCGTAACAGACCTTATATGTTACCTGTCTGTGAAAAGGTTAAATATGGTCGGCTGTGAACACCACAAACTGGAAGTGACAAATCAGATAATTAGATTCTTTACACTGACCAGAATGAATTTTTTCATTGCTGGAGAAAATGTGTCCAATCAAAAAAAAGAGAGATAGAAAAATGTTCTTGAAGTTAAAGACGTATGACTTAACTGTCATAGTGCTAACTCAGCGAACAAGGTTTTATTTTGTGTTATTGTGCATTAGTCACACTCTCTTGTTTGTGATTTTATTATTGTCTTGTTCACATTGTTATAAGTTTCCCATTAACAACTGTGATGTCACTGTCTGGCTGTGTTTCATATATGCATAAATGAATTTTTTCGTGAACTGGTTTTTGACTGTATCTATGTTTGCTGATGAAATCTTAATGTCATGTGTCTATGTAGGCCCATTGTATCATCATATATCTACTGCTCTCTTTAGTTGCCCTATTCACTTGCTTTAGCTGAGTTTCATATAACTTGCAGTTTTCGTCAACCTTAATGCATATGTTGTGTTTATTTTTCATGTTGTTTTTCGCTTCGAGAAAATAAATGTTTTGCTTGTAAAATTAGACCTTGATTACGCAAGTCATAAAAATAACGGTTGCTGATACCTTTACGTACATTGAGACTTCATGGAGAACACTGTGGCATCAAATTTGAAAAGTGCTTAGACTTTGTTTTAGTGTCAAGCTCACAGCAAGTCACTTAATTGATTCTCTATCTTCGAAGCTTCGTAACTGATAGTATGAAATGAATTGAAAACACTAGTTTTCAGTGCCAATACATGCTTTGCAGCGCGCCGCCAGAACTGTATCAGATAGACTTTGTTATAATCCTCAAGGTAGCGTGAAATATTTGCAACAAAAAATGACTGATGAGCGGGCGCGAAGAGGGGCATGCCGAAAGCGACCACAGCGCCACCGCATCCGGATGAATTCTCGCCCGCTCTCCGGCGCGCCGTTGCTGACACCTCTCCTTCTAGCCGCCATAGCTCTGCCTTCTCGGGTGCTGTTCAGGAACCTGTTGCTTTTGTTCGCGCCCGCTTAACGAAAGTTTTTCTAGCAATGTTTTTGCTGGCCACGTGACAGTGAGGCAATGCCGAGTCATCAAAGGCAACGGCACTGCTTTGCACCTCGGTGCGAAACAGGGTATACCATTGGAAAAAAGGTGAGCAGATGTCGCTTTTCGCTGCACCCAAAGACGAAGCACGGAGGAAGGTTTGGGAACACAATTTACATCGAAAGGATGGGGCCTTGAACGAAAGCTGCTCTGTATGTGAGCTACATTTCGAGCCTTCATGTGTTCTCGAAGACTAGGTGCACGTTATAAACGGCGAAGAATGTTCGCGTACTACGTAGGACACCAGAGCTAACGTCAGACGCCTTGCCGATTTTACTGCCCAACGCCCCAAGCTACTTACTGAAGAAAGCGCCGCGTCCAAGACCTCTGAAAAAGCAGAACTCGGCGGTCGAATTTACCAATATATCTCCAAGAAAACTGGGGCACCCTGTGTTGACGGTGAGGCCACTGATTCAGGTTCATCGATGGACCTTCCTGCTGACTACGAACCCGAGATGGCTAAGACTACAGGACTGCAGCCTCGCTGGAACGCTTACTCAAGCATTGTTTACCTTCAATTTATATGACCTCGATCGCACCGCATCTCGTGTCAAAGAGAGTGGTAATTTACGTGCTGTCACGACTTCATTTTTTCGTGAAGGGTATCAACCAGTTTTGAGGGGCAAAACGAAAAAAAAGCTGCACGTGAAAATCGTGCAGTCTGTGTTCATAAAGGTGCCACCGTGATGAAGTGATTGTGAATTGATAATTCCACGGAATGGCGATGAATTTTATCGGTGTTATTGCTCACTTCAGTATGCGCGCTCGTAAATAAAGGGTTTCTTTTTTTTATTGAAATAGAAAATAAACGAAGGAGTTTTTGTCACTGTTACTTGGCGACGGCTACCCCTTTCCACCTGATTGGTACAAATAAAAATATGAATAAAAAACAATAGCATATATACATATTGTTACGGGAAAGATTTATTCACCGAGAGCTGGTCTTGCTAACGGCTTAGAGAGCGCACAGTCAAGCAGGCCAACGGGAGAAGCTTGAGAGTCCAACCCACTACAACCACGTTGTCGTCTTCTTCATTTGGGTGCCAATTCAGCTGTGTCGGTGCGACAGTTCTATACACGTATCATCACCCCGGCCCGTAAGGCACCGTCTCGGTGCCTGTTAAATGAGCGAATCGGCGTTGTAGGTCTTGAGACGAGAAACGTGGACCACTTCCGTTCTGGGAGCAGGAGCTGATGAGTTTGCAGTAGCGGCAATCTCGTAGGTCCTGACAAATGACTCGGTAGGGCCCAGCGTATCGCGATAGTAGTTTCTCGCAGAGGCCAACACGTCGAGATGGGAGCCACAGGAGAACAAGAGATCCCGCAGAAAAAACGGCATCTCTATGTCGACGGTCATAAAGAGACTTCTGTGCTGTCTGCGACGACGATAACCGAGCACGCGCTACCGCACGTGCCGTGAGGGCACGGGTTATTGCATCCTGAGCGTACGAGGTGGAGGATGGGTGGTCTGATGAAAGCAGTGTGTCGAAGGGCAGTAAGGGATGACGTCCGTAGAGTAGATAAAAAGGGGAGTAGCCCGCTGTTTCATGACGCGACGAGTTATAGGCGAAGGTTACGAACGGAAGAGCTATGTCCCAATCAATGTGGTCGGTAGATACGTACATGGAAAGCATGTCCGTCAATGTGCGGTTTAGTCGCTCCGTAAGGCCGTTAGTCTGAGGGTGGTAAGATGTGGTGAAGTTGTGACGGGTAGCACAAGATCGGAGTAGATCATCAACCACACGAGATAGAAAGTAGCGACCACGGTCTGTGAGCAGGTGAGTCGGAGCGCCATGCTGGAGAATAATGTCGTACAGCAGGAAGTCGGCAACGTCGGTTGCGCAGCTGGTTGGTAGCGCTCGAGTGATTGCATACCGAGTGGCATAGTCTGTAGCCACCGCAATCCATTTATTTCCAGTTGTAGAAGTAGGAAAGGGACCTAGCAAGTCCAACCCCACTCGATAAAATGGCTTGCCTGGAACTTCAATAGGTTGAAAAATAGGTTGACCAGCAGGGAGAGTCGTAGGCTTCTTTCGGCGCTGGCAGAGGTCGCAAGATGCGACGTAATGGCGAACAGAGTGGTAGAGACCCTTCCAGAATACTCGTTGTCGAATGCGGTCGCAAGTTCTGGAGACTCCTAGATGTCCAGAAGTTGGAGCGTCGTGGAATTGTCGCAGAACATCCTTTCGCAGGTGATGCGGTACGACGAGTAAAAGTTCCGCGCCGTCGGGGTGTAAGTTGCGGCGGTACAAAACGTCTTGAAGCAGGCACCTGCTAAGAGAAGGGTCAGCATAACGCGATTGAAGGCGATCAATGATGGTGAGCAGCGATGGATCTTGGCGCTGTTCGTCAGCCACGTTCAGAAAGTCAGTGATGACTAAAACGCAGGCATCGGATTCCAAATCAGTGGAGCTAGGTGGATCAACAGGGTGCCGGGATAAGCAGTCAGCATCGCTATGCAGCTTTCCAGATTTGTAAAGAACCGAGAACGTGTACTCCTGTAATCGAAGTGCCCATCGGCCGAGTCTTCCTGTAGGGTCCTTAAGCGTCGACAGCCAGCAAAGCGCATGATGGTCCGTGATTACTGCGAACGGACGTCCGTATAAGTACGGACGGAATTTCGCAATAGACCAAACGAGGGCTAAGTATTCCCGCTCAGTGATGGAATAATTTTGTTCCGCTTGCGACAAAAGACGGCTAGCGTAGGCTATCACACGGTTGGTGCCATTCTGTATCTGAGCGAGTATAGCACCAATGCCATGGCCGCTTGCATCGGTGCGAAGCTCTGTTCGAGCCGCTGGATCAAAATGAGCCAACACAGGTGGTGATGTGAGGGCGGTAATTAGTGACGCGAAGGAATGTTCTTGGTCCCTTCCCCAAGAAAATGCCACATTCTTTTTGAGGAGATCCGTGAGGGGCCTAGCAATATCCGCGAAATTGAAGACAAAGCGGCGGAAGTATGAGCAGAGCCCAATAAAACTGCGAACTTCTTGTGTGGAACGCGGAACCGGGAATTCTCGGACTGCACGGACTTTGTCAGGGTCGGGTTGAACACCAGTGGCGTCAACAAGGTGGCCGAGTAGTTTAATCTGCCGACGTCCAAATGAGCATTTCGACGAATTGAGTTGGAGACCAGCGCAACGAAAAACGTCAAGAATTGCCGAGAGACGAGACAGGTGGCTTTCGAAGGAGGGCGAGAAAACTATTACATCATCCAGATAGCAGAGGCAGGTCGACCATTTGAAACCGCAAAGAAGAGAGTCCATCATACGTTCAAAAGTAGCCGGGGCATTGCACAACCCAAAAGGCATGACCTTGAATTGGTAAAAGCCGTCGGGTGTGATGAATGCAGTCTTCTCGCGGTCGCGGTCGTCGACCGAAATTTGCCAGTATCCGGATTGAAGGTCAAGGGACGAGAAATAGTTGGCGCCGTGGAGGCAGTCGAGCACATCATCGATTCGAGGTAAAGGATAAACGTCCTTCTTGGTGATCCGATTCAGGTGGCGATAGTCGACGCAAAAACGCCAGGTGTTGTCCTTCTTTTTAACTAAGACCACAGGGGAGGCCCAAGGACTCGATGTCGGCTCAATGACGTCTTTACTCAGCATTTTCTCGACCTCCGTCTGTATTACTTGGCGCTCAGCACGTGACACGCGATAAGGGCGTTTGTGAAGTGGACTGGCGTCGCCGGTGTCGATGCGGTGGGTTACGGCACTTGTGCGGCCCAAGGGACGGTCGTCAACGTCAAAGATATCCAGGTAAGAAAATAGAACACCCCGGAGCGCCGCAACTTGGGAAGGTAAGAGGTCACTGGATATCATTTTGTCGAGGAACGCCTTATTTTGCGACGTGATGACAGGTTTCGTCATGGTCTTAGTGTCAGGTGTAAAAGAACAAATCGAACATTCATCAAGGGTGGAAAGATCGGCTAAAGCGATGCCTTGGGGAAGCACTTAGGTCGACGTAGAGAAGTTCAGAACTGGAAGTGGCACCGTGTTGTTAGCAACAACCACTATAGTATGTGGTAGTGCGATGTGGTGCGTAAGAGTCAAATCAATGAGGGGAGCTACCAGATAGTCTCCATCAGGAATGGACGGGAAGGGCGACAGAGGAATGTACATAGCAGCCTGGGGCGGTACCCGTAGAGACTCGACGGATCGTAGCCGAGTGCGACTTGGAGGAGTGAAATCGGAGCACAAAGGCAATTCGAGCCGTAAGATACCGGTAGAACAATCGATGAGGGCGGAGTGGGCTGTTAAGAAGTCAATTCCAAGGATGACGTCGTGTGGGCAAGCATCGAGGACTGCGAAGAGAACGGAAGTGTGGTGGCCAGCAACAGTAACGCGGGCAGTGCACATACCAAGCACCGATGTTCGACTTCCGTTGGCAACTCGAACAGTAGAGAACATAGCTGGTGTGAGAACCTTTTTCAGGCGAGATCGAAGTGTAGAACCCATAACAGATACTTGGGCACCAGTGTCAATCAGAGCAGTAACGGCGTGGCCATCAACGAACACCCGAAGTAAATTGCGTCTTGAATTTGTAGCCGGTTGAGGGTTTTTGTTCCGAGTCGTCAACGCAGCGCCACCTCCAGGAGCTGCACTCGTCAGTTTCCCGGGGAATGGGCAGAATAAGCCGGTGACGGAGAGCGGCGGCGTTGAGGGGAGCGTGACGGCCGACCCTGAGGTGACGGCGAGCGGCTAGACCAGTTTCTCTGAGCGACGACGTCAGCGTAGGACGGTTCGGAGCGTGGAAATGAACGGCGAGCTGAAGGGTCCAGAGTATGGTCATCCGGAAAACCGAGTTGCGAATAGTGTCCGCGGTCCTGACGGCGATCTACATTACGAAAGCTTGGCCGGAAATACGACCTGTTGCGGCAATGGCGGGAGATGTGCCCAACTCGAGAGCAAGAAAAGCAGATTGGTCGATCGTCATGCGTGCGCCACTCAGATGGATTTCGGTAGCGTGGTGGAAACCGAGGAGTCGAAGCTGCCGCAGCGACAAGTGGAGCAGAGTGGTAATCAGCGTTGTGGACGGGAGTGCTCATGGGCTGCGGCATAAGTCTGGCGGGCCGGGGAACCTGGACGCCCAGGTTAGCAAACTCCTGACGTACGACGGCTTGAATAAGCGAGACTGTTGCCCAGTTGTCTTGCGCAGGGGGCTGATAGGAAGCGGGTGCCATGGCTTCCAGCTCCTAGCGAACAATCCTTGCGATATTGGCAGGAGGCGCAAGTGAACGGGGCGCTGCAGAATCCTCGCAAGACGAAGTCGCAGCAGTGTTTGGTAGTCTCGCAATTTGGTGGGTGATTCGCCTGCTTTTAGCTTGCTCGAATCGCCGGCATTCAGATATGATGGAGTCGACAGTGGTGCAGTTCTTGCACATTAGTATGTTGAAAGCATCATCAGCAATGCCTTTCAACACGTTGCTGATCTTGTCCGCCTCGGACATGTTTTTGTCAGTCTTCTGGCACAGTGCCAGTACGTCTTGGATGTACGTGACGTACGACTCCGTCGATGATTGAACACGCGACGCGAGTTCCTGCCTGGCTGCCATCTGACGAGCAACTGACCGACCGAACAAATCACGAAGCTTTTGCTTGCATGTGTCCCAGCTGGTTAATTCTTCTTCATGCGTCTCATACCAGGCGCGTGCCGTACCACGTAGGTAGAATAGAATATTTTCCAGCATAAGTGTTTCGTCCCACCTGTAGTGCTTGCTGACACGCTCGAATAATGCGAGCCATTCTTCGACGTCCATGCTGTCCGTCCCGGAAAACGTGCCAGTGTCGAGAAGATGGGGGGGGGGGGGGGGAATCACAGGTGATGGAGCCGGCGCGGATGGCGAGGCCTGAGTGCCAGTTTCAGGCATCGCGGCTGGACAAAGCTGGCGTCCACTGCGGAGTTCCAGAGCCGGGTTGTGTGAAGACCCAGCACCTTCCACCAAAAGATGTTACGGGAAAGATTTATTCACCGAGAGCTGGTCTTGCTAACGGCTTAGAGAGCGCACAGTCAAGCAGGCCAACGGGAGAAGCTTGAGAGTCCAACCCACTACAACCACGTTGTCGTTTTCTTCATTTGGGTGCCAATTCAGCTGTGTCGGTGCGACAGTTCTATACACGTATCAATATATACAGTCCTACATGGGTGAGAGCAAAAGTTCTCCTATATGGGCAGAACAAACACATAGACCACACGCTCACTTTTAACTTTTGTTCGCTCAGTATTCGTCACAAATCTTCGTTTCTTCGAAGAACTGTTGCAGCACCTTCATTGCTTTGCCGTTTGTTTTGGATGGCCATGGACCTAGTATTTTATTCAACCCGAATGGTCGCGCAGGATCTAACCTATGCAGTTTTTGTTCTAGTCGCCTTCGTTGTATGTCGTGTTTCGGACAGTCGAGCAAAAGGTGACAGATATCCTCCTCGTCGTGGCCACATGAACATGCAGACGACGTTGCACGATAAATACGAAGTAGGAAGTGCTTTGTGTAAGCAATTCTGAGTCGTAGGCGATGAATGAGTGTGTCGATACGTCTTGGGAGGTCACGGTCGAATTGGTATTCAAGATTAGGATCAACAGAATATAGGATCGATTCCTTTGTTTTGTCTGTGAACCAGGTAGACAACCATAAGTCTCATTTTGTTGTTCTTAAAATTCTATTTACATCATATTGAGATACAGGAATGAGGCACGTTTGCGTAGAATTATGAGCGGTTTTCGCCAACTCATCCACCATTTCATTTCCCTTAATTCCGCAGTGACTGCGAACCCACTGAAATGCCACTCGATGATTCGACTTCGTAGCTTCTGAGAGCTCTTTTAGTATAGAGTATACTATGCGCACATCAATGTGTCTTGAAGTGGCACTTTCCACACATGCCAGTGCTGCCAGAGAGTCTGTAATTACCACCCATTTTCTTGGTGTCGTTGATAGTTTAATAAAGCTTATGGCTCGCAAAATCGCTACGAGCTCTGACGTTGTTGAAGAAGAGAGGTGGCCCAATCGACATGCATATTCTTCGTGCAATTCCGGAATTATGAATGCTGATGTCACTGTCTCTTTGGTGACGGAGCCGTCATTGTACACGTGAGTGTAGCCTTGGTACCTGTCAAACAGATGATGTGATGCCGACTGCTGAGCGGCAACGGTTGGCACTTCAAGTTTGCTGCGAAGTCCTTTTATTGATGTCTCAATAGTTGGTAGCTCAAGCTGCCATGGAGGGTAGTTTTGGTCCAGTGGCCAATGTGTCGACACAGGTAGCCGGGAAATGCACTGTTGATACACATGGTGTATTTGCGCTCCAGCACGGTTCACGATGTTGGATATGAGCGAATGGGAAGGGTGTTGCGTGACTAGACGAAAGAGGTGCCGACATGTCTCCATATTTCTAATTACTGTAAAGTTGGGTTCTCTTGCCTCTGCCAGTGTCAGAGAACTTGATGTTGCCTGTGGAACCCCCAGACCTATGCGTAAGCTTCGTGCTTGTAACAGCTGAAGTCGGTGTAGCGACTTCTGAGAGATGTTGCGGAAAACTGGCGCAGAGTAGGCAATTTTCTGTCGGATTAGTGCGCAATAGACGTGGAGGAGAGACGCTGATGTACCGCCCCATTTTGTTCCTGCGATGCGACGTATAACATTTATGGTGCTGTTCACTTGATTTTCTAGATCAGCAATATGCTGACTCCATCTGAGTTGGCTATCTAAGGTAACACCAAGGAAGCAATACTTTCTTGTGATTTCGATTTTCTGGCCATCCACAAAAAGCTTCAAGTTTTTCAGTCATTTTCTTGTGAATGGCAGAACTACAGATTTGGCGTGAGAAATCCGCATGCCTCGCTCTTTAAGGTAATCACTTATTGCGTCTAGTCCTTGTTGAAGCCGATGTTCAATCACTTCCAGTGATTTGTGAGACGTCCATATGCATATGTCGTCTGCATACGTGGATATGTCCAAGGCTTCGGGCAGTACTTCTGGCACGGCCGCTGGATCAAAGCGCACAGGGTGCGGCCTGCTGCGTGGAGCCGCCGCGCATTGGCGAGGGAGGACGAGCGTTGTTGACAGTTGCGGCCGCAAGTTTCGCGGGGGGCGCTACTAGTAGGGGACACACCGAAGAGACGCGCGGACGCGCTACGGCGAACGCAGCATTTTCGCGCCAATTTCTCGCCGCGGAATGAGGCTACATGCTCCAAACAAATATACTCGTGTTCAGCTTGATGCCATCTGCCTCACAGTCGAGCTAGGTAGTTAGAGTGGCCAGTTAGTGTGCCAAAAAACTGCTGTGTTCCACTGTGCGCGTCGAACGCAAAGAAAAATCCCGGTTTGAGCTACCATGAATTTCCATCGAGCGCTGAACGACGACAAGCATGGCTCACCAACATCTCCCGGCAGGGATCTGGCGGAAAAGAAACGAGGTGGGTACCCAGTGACCGCTCTTCGGTTTGTTCCCTTCACTTCACCGAAAATGACTATAAGAAAGGCACCAAACTGCGAATGCTCCTGCCAACTGCTATCCCGACGGTGTTCCCCAATTACCCGTCCTATATGCAAAAGCCAAGGGCTACAAGGATAACAAAGTGGCCTCGAAGATAAGTACCAGATGGTGGTTCATCAGCTTGCGCGAAAAAGAGTGCACGAAATGGCCCAGATGAAAGCAGGCATGAAGATGTCGAGCCTGATCTCTTCGGAGATCAAGAACATGTTGCACCAAGCGGGTCTTCGGACAGAACGTAGCACTGTTCATTGCCTGCTGATAGTATGTGCCAAACCAGTTCATGTACAGATAAAATGTCTCAAACAGATCTTGACCTTAAGCGGATGATAGAGGATGCGAAGAAAACGACGAACTGCCTGCAGCGGAAAATTTCCCGCCTCAATAAGTCACTGCAGACGCTCCAAAGCCAGCGCGATACGGTTCGTGAACGGCTTCAAGCCTTCGAAAGCAACAAAGAAATCGCCTGTTTTGTGAGTGTACTAAGCGCCGCAGACGAAGGCCATAAAACCGCCGAATTTATCAAGAATCAAGTGTCGAATTGCGCTTCCAAGAAGCCAGCGTACACTGAATCAATTCTGAGGGAGTGCGTCCTCTGGAAAGCGTGCTCCAACAAAGCGTGCTCCCTCTTTCTCATATTTTTCTCCTTTTGCCCTCCCTTTCGCCACTAAAAACCAAGGGCAGGGTTCCAGGCTGACCTCGAGTGAAGAAAAACTCAGGTCAGTCCGGAGCCACGGTTCCGGCCCGAATCAGGATGCGGGTCCCGCCCCGCCAGTGTGCCACCACTGTAAGGGTCGACACCAGATATGCGTGTATGCCACTCTTTTTGCCGCAGGTTGTTTCATTCCCACTCTTACGAAATTTAGATAATATTTTTCTTTAGCTAAGCGAAGTGAGAAAAGGAGCCTACATACTTGTTGCATTGTACTTTTGATGAAAATTTTACTTGGCTTGATTTTATTACTTGCAGTTGCCCTATGAATCATGCAAGGTTCTCCTGCAAGAGACGAAACCGTGTGGCAGCATCTACGATTTAGTGAAGAAAATCGATAACAGACAACTTCGGTATCCCAACATGGAGATCGTGAAAATTTGCAAACTCGCATGTGACTTTGTCAGTGAAGTGATGAAAGACACTGAAGTTCGAAGAAGTGGAAATCTGTGTAAACTTTTTCACTCAGCCCTCCTTCCACATTTGGTTACCTGCCCTGCACTACGGTGTGGTTAGGGCAGCCTTCAGCACACGAACCAGATCTGTGATGTTTTTTTAAAGCTGCTTCGACCACTCCTAGCTAACTGGGCAGAGAATGTGAGTGCCACTGTGCAACGTCTTGTAAGGCTGGCACACAAGCCCCTCTCCAGAAAAGTTCAGCGCCTTTGAGGACCATGGCACCTCCATTTTTTTTACCTTGTAATGCAGGCAAAATTGTTCTGCAATATTAGAAAATATACTGATCTTTTAGAGATTGTAGAGCTCCAGCTACTAAACGCACGTTTCATTGTAAGCCCGGCATTTTCATTATTTCCACATGCACAGCAAAGAAGACAATTTCACATTCAACAGTCTTCGAACGGGAAATATGCAGACGGATGCTAATTTAGAGTTATTATAGCTCCTGAAATACTCTGGAATGAATTGAAGGTTATGTAATCCACCGTCGCGCCATCGGACAAAGGCAAACATAAAATCATGGCCTTTATTCAAAAGTGATTTTAACGAGAAGCTAAAACGTTGTGCTATAGTTAAATGCCGTAAAAGGGGTCTGAAAGTTCTTTCAAGTCCTTTTGTAAAATATTATGAAATACGTGTATTAATCCTGTGGCCTGAGGACGGGGCAAACTTGCATAAGCATGATTTTAAAGCTGACTGTCGCAGGGGCGGGATGGCTTAGTCGAGGCCACTCCGTCTCCCTTAGTAGCGATAAACCATTTGTCACAAGGGAATGGGTCCCGTAGTAGGGTGGAACAAAGCACTGAGAGGATATTAAATTCAAAGTGTCCGCTTGCAGCACGAAGAGTCGCGAGTTAAAACATCCCGGGAATTCGCGCGCGCACCGCTACTCCGCCGCTTTTCATTGTCCTTGACCGGTGGCGCCGCGGCGGCAGGCGAATGAACTCGGCCTCTCCCGCTGTTTCAGGCGCACGCAGCAGGCCGCACCCTGTGCGCTTTGATCCAGCGGCCGTGCTTCTGGAAGACCTGCCATTGTAGCATTGAAAAGAAGCGGACTTAGAACGCTTCCTTGGGGTACACCTCTGCTCATGTTGAAGCGATCGCTGTCCTCTTACGGTCTGACGGTGGTGCCAAGTGTTTTTTTTTTTTCTTCTTTTGACTGTACAGTGCAATATCCTGGCCCGGCTACAGCAGCAGTATTTCGGTGGGTGTGTAATCATTTAAGGACCCAAATTTGTCAAAATTATTTCCAAGTGTTCAGATACGGCGTGCCTCTCAATCAAATGGCAGTTTTGTCACCTTGGCCTCATAATTAAAATTGCATGATGCAACTATCGACAAGAACGGTGCCGTGCATGTAACGAAGGAAGTCGAAACTGTCCCAGTGTGCAGACTACGACTCGATATTGCAGTAGTATACCAAGAAACTTTTGGGTTTATAGATGCTCCTTCGATACCTTGATCTTCCTTATTCTTTATTCGTTCACCAACCGAGGTTTAAAATCTGCAGGCAGTTTCCCCAGGGATGACTGCTTCGCCGTTGTTTGTTAATACCGGCATTCGAACCGTGCGTCGCAGCTTTGACATTTCGTTTTGTTTTGAATGCAGTACGAACACGCCCATTCACAAAGCTTTTCGCGGACGTGTCAGCAATTAAACACAAGACTATTAAGCGCGAAGTATGCAAGCGCATATTACGGGATCAAATCCAGGCCGCAGCGGCTGCATTTTCGGCGGAGGTGTAAATACTGAGGTGCGTGTACCTAGATTTAGGGGCACGTTACAGCACTCCAGGTGGTCGAATTTCCAGAGCACTCCCCTAAGGCGTCTCTCATAATCATATTGTGGTTTTGGGACGTTAAACCTTTGCTATAACTAATATCAAAGCACAGAAGTGCATAAAGGGCAATGCGTGAGGTGAGAGTCCATGCTAAGGTGGCGCCAACTCGTGGCTGTCGATACCAACTGCGGCAGCTACGGCTCCTTCCTGAACACACTATCCCATATTAAAACTAAAATGATCCTCTTGACATGACATCCTCTTGAATGACACCTCTTGCGCATCAAATTAGTATCTCCATGCGCTTTTACAGGCGTGAATGCACACATAAATGCATGGATTGTAACATGACGATTCAGGTCTAAGTTACGCACATGTTTTCATTTTCACCGCTTTCAACTCTGGTCACAACGGCGCTTTTACTCGAACGAGCAGATCATAGTCAACATTATCTCTAGAGACCAGATTCGTGACGACATGACGTGGTTATCTCAAGCTATCACGCATACAAGTATGATAAACAAAGTAGCTAGCCTTCCAGCGCACTTCAGCTCACGCGCTTTGTGTCTAGTATGTAGTTCGATGTACTACATCATTTGTCAGGCATTCAGAATCGCTTCTTGTCTGACAATCGTAGTGCGATGTACTACATCATTCGTCAGGCATTCAGAATCGCTTCTTGTCTGACAATCTAAGTCGTGCAGTACCATTGTCATGTGTGTTTATGACGGCATGACGTTCGGCCATCAGCTGTTTATAGAAGAAACTCTTAAATTGAGTTGATTTGTGCCCGGAAAACCAAGTTCACTCGATCACACGTACACTAGCAGTAGTTCACGGCCACCAATAATCTAACCGTCGGTGGAACGAGCGTTATTGCGGAGGCTCGCGTTGGGAGCACAGTAATAAAAACTGTGTTAGTAACCTCTGGTACGTGTCGTACATGCATATAGTCTAAAACAATCTAGAAGTTTCTCAAACATTCTGGCGCGGCCTGCGCCGATCAGTTTTTCATGGGACCAACATGATCATATAAAAAAAGAAATAAGCCAGCGTGGAATATCACCGCTATGCTGAGTACAACCAAATGTCTTTCAATGACTCACTCACAACTTTTCTACACCCGCCGAAAAAAATAAACCATAATAATTTGGTCGTACATTAAACTCGGCTGTTATAACTGTACAGTTGTGATAGTCGCGTTGGTTTAACAACATCATGCTGTTAATTATCGCCTGTACATATTCCTGCACGACTTGTTTAATTTGCAGTACAAGTATCTTTTGCAACAATTATACATGTCCGGATGCAAAGTGTATCTTGGAACCCAAGATGAACTAAGCAGTTTATGTAGCTGCAATTAATACAAAAAACTTGGTTCCCTGATTCATATACTGCAATGACTTTTTTGTTGTACAGTGACGATGCACATGTATGTACACAGTACACCCTTTAAAAGATATGTGACCATATCATCTGCAGTACTGCAGTTCCTTGTAAATCTGATTCTTTCAGAAAGGTATATTCAAAGTTTTTTGCCAATTAAATTCCTAGCATTCGAAAGACATTTCCTTTCTGTCCAGCTTTAGAATTGCTGGCGTATGCTTTTATAACTTTTTGGCAAAAGTGGCATACTTATTACATACCAGATGTAGTTGGCTCTGAAAGGAATGACTTACACAGTTTTTGTGAAGCATTCGTTTGGAATGTGCTTTGTGGCACATGTGCTTAGTGGCACATGCACAGTGTATGCAGGTGTAGTATTGAATACTTTTTTTAGAAGGGAATAACAGCACTGTAGATTAAATAAAGAGAAGGGAGTGGACACACATGCTGTGTCTGTATATTTCACCCACCTTTTCTTTATATATAGTGCTGAACAATGTCGTCCTCATAAATTTATGGCTAAATCAAGTCTATGCAAATGCAGCCTAATTATTGAGACACTTGATTAATGTGACCCAGCAAACATTGCCCTAACTTGACACAGCATATTCTGGCTCTATTATGAGTCATAAGATTGCTTGGCATAGACACATAATAAAGAATGATTGGTATATAAATCATGACAAAGAATCATGACATTGAGGATAGCATAGGTGCAACATCGCTTGTAACCTTGGTCTCAGGTTTTATCTCCTTCCCTGTTGAAACAACCACATTTACTCTGTTAATTATTTGTTCAAAATAGCCCAATTGATAATTAGTTACGAAATCCCTACTCGATCCTGGGACGTACATATACTGTATAGAAGAAAATGTTTTTCTTTGCTGTTTTCATAGATGGCCACAGCTGTACAGGGACAATGCATACATCCCTGGCATCAACAAAGCCATAGAGGAATTCAGGGTATGAATATCGCTTTATTTTAAATGCACTAGATTGTGATATCCTATTACATATGAGTGCTAGGTCTTCGGAATCCTTTGTCCTTTCTTCTTCAGCTTCAGAACTGCTGGCATGCTTTTAACTTCCTGCAAGAGTGGTATACTCATTTTTTTTTGTTATCGAATCTATGCATACCAAAGTGAAGTTTTTGCTCTTATACTGCACTCTTAAATGAATAACTCCCTCTTTTATTGTGTGGAGCACTTTTTCACAATGTGCTTAGTAGCATGCAGTGAAGGTGCACTACTGAATACATATATTTTAGGGGATAATCGTGCAGCACTGTGGATAAATCAGAGAGAAGGCAACAGACACAACATGAGTCTGCCATTTTCACCTTATCTTTTAATTATGGTGCCGTTTGATTTCTTTCTCATAAAGAAACTGCATGGCATACTTCAGTCTTCGCAAATGCAGCACAGTCCCATCTTGATACAGGCTACTGTACATAATTCTTGTAGAGCAGGCATAGCTGCAAAAAAAAAAAGAGCTTGATTGAAGCTGCAGATGCAGGATGTTTTTACCCCAGTGTGTATTAGAAGATGCTCAGCATAGATACATAATAAAAAATGACTGAAGAAATTAGTTATACCAATAGAAAATAATTATATTCAGCAGGGCATTAATGCAGTATTGTGTTTTACCTTGGAACTGGTTTTTATCTGTTTCTTTTATTATGCAACCACATAATTCTGTATAACGTGGAAAAAGCACCGCTAGCAATTTTTCACCTGTGTTGTAATTCACACAGAGATTGCTTCATCAAACGTTTATCGTACAGTAGAAAGTTTGTTTTTATTTGCTGCATGCATAAAACATGGCTAGAACTCTACATTTACTCTGCGTACTTGTGTGGCATCGCCAAAAACAACAGAGGAGACAGAGTTAAGAACATCAGTTTATTTTAAGGCACAAAAAAAAAATGTCACATTCTACTTTGATACTGACAGGTAAGAGATCGACGAATCCAACTTTTTGCACACATAGTGTGAACAAATTACAAAATTCTTCGTTGCTGCAAAGTCATTCAGCAAGAAGGCAAGAACCAGTGATTTGTGCAACATGGTAATCATATGAAATAAGACACACTGATTAGAGGCTTGTTACCAGCCGCTTGGAACACATGCTTTTTTGGAACACATGCTGCAATAGCCTCTGTTTTCTTGAACAGAGGCTGGTAACCTTATTCTCAACAATCAGAAGCCATCTCAAACTGATCGGCAGCTGTGGCGTAGTTAAAGCAACACATCAACTGGTGAGGTCGGCGGTTCAACAACCAGATGGCAAACAAGCCGGTTTTGTATTGTTGTCACGCTAAACATAACTAACATGTTCGTTCATTTTTTTGTTTGGACGTAATTTTAACGGCTTTTATCGTAATGTCTATACGTACCGCTAGACACTCCCGACTATTCAAACCAAGCGCCTAACCGGAAAATGCGTGATGTCACTTCCGTGCGCCGCGCAGCAGTCTCTGCCATTTTTTTTCCGTGTTTATGGTCGTTGGCGCACACTGTGATTGTGTTTGTCGTTGCAATGAGCTTTGTGAACTTGAATAGTTGGATTGTGTTCCCGTTTGAACCGCTGAATTTTGTGGTTCGCTTGAGCTTGCGTGAAGGCCACAGTGTCTAGGACTCGTCAACCTGTTTCAGTGCTCTTTGACATCCGTGATATTTGCTTTTGTTGTGTGTGAGGTGGTGACGGTGTGATAGTCCGTACGTGTTGCCAGTTTTGCTGAGTGCGCTTGTAGTATTGTGGTTTGCGTGGCCGTTCGGCAACCTGCTCAGATTCTTGCGCTTGTTTGTCGAATACTTCATTTTACATGCATAGTAGCATCGAACTCGTATTAGCTGAGCTTTTAAATGTGCGGTACTCCAAGTCCCATTGCAGTTATCGATACTTTCTCTCTCTCTTTTTTTTTTGTTCACGCAAGTATTGTTTTAACATTTGCGCCTCCTCATCAGCCCGACTTGCTGCTGGTGGTGGTCCCATCCACAGGCCCTTTAATATTGGATCTTCGATGACTCTTGCAGGATTGACTATATTTAATATGATAAAGTGTTTTGCGAATTAGTGCTCTTAATCGGCGAGACGCAAAAATACACAAAAAACTCGAATGCAGCTGGCTGCATTGGTTTCTTCGGCACAGGTGTCAGGAATGTTGATTTCCACGGTTTATCAAAGTTTTGATGACAGAAAGGTGCACTGCAACGTAGTCTCGGGCAGCATTTTTTATGTCACTCAATGTACCATCACCTGACGAGGTAACCGGCAGGCCGCTTTCTTTAAAAATACTGACGTGCCACCGCAATGTTCTAGGCGACCAGCACTTGATAAACAATGCCCAAGGGCAAGTGACGACGGCGTTAGCCCATCTAACTGCAAAACAGCTTGTCTACCTTGCTGAATAACACGCACGGCCTGTGACAGTACGGGAGCATTTACGTAGCAACGGATGAGAACGGCCGTACGTGTTCGCACTTAACAAAACAGCCGGCTATGCAGTAGCTCTGGCCTTCGGAGATCACAGACTTCGTAAGAACACTACAATAAAGTTGTTTCCATCCATCGTATGAACACTTCGTCGACGCACTGGGGTTTCCTGCATGTGCGTCCAGTCAGTCACACGTGAACCCTGCGGAAGCATTTATTTCATCGTCGACCTTGTCCTTCGCGACAAGCAAAACTCGGCAGCAAGAACACTTTCACCTTTGACAACACCACGCTTGGCACTGCAATCTAGAAAATGCAGTACGTCCAATAACTGTAATCCGCACATAATACTGTGAAACTTTATGGCGCACACACTCAGATGAAGCTGCGGCGCGGTGGACGGCCGCGCTAGCTCCAACCACCAAGTTCAACTAAGCATCCAGCAATCGCATGAAGCAGCGACGACACTCCAGTCCTCCTTGGGAGTGGCCTAGGCCATGGCCACGATTTCATAGGAGTTTTCACCACCTAACACATCTCAGGCGGCTACTATCTCGCAATGTTTACCTTTCGCAGCCGTAGCGCCCATGGCGCCCCCTGTATTTAAAATACTTGTAACATGTAGATAACAAACCTAGGTTAATTGACTCAATAAACACCTGCTTAGTAAAACTTTTTTAAGTTTAACGCATTACACACGAATAATTTACACATTTAACTAGATTTAGCTAATAATTTTTAAAGTGACGTCACTTTTGTGCGGCGCAGGAGCCACTTTTTTGTGGCGCTGGCTGCTGCGCTACAGTGTACTAGAAGAGGGCAGTGGGCTTACTCCTCAGCTACTCTGACACTTCTGGCCTCACATAAGAGAGATGGCGCCACAGGCATCTTCAATAGAAGCTTCACCTGCAGAAGCTGCTCGCCGATGGCCGCTCGTAAAAGTTGGAACGTGCATTTATTCGATATTTGTAATAAACTTGCATGCCTTGACTAACCTCTGATTATATTAAGAGCTTCTGGTGCTCTCGCTTCACAGTGTTTTCCTTTTCTATTGCGATTCAGCTTCCCGAAAATTAGTTCGATGGCAGCCGTCGCAGTCTGTGCATTCTCCTTTCTAGTGCGACGCAGCTAACGCTTTGTGTGTGTGTGTGTGTGTGTGTGTGTGTGTGTGTGTGTGTGTGTGTGTGTGTGTGTGTGTGTGTGTGTGTGTGTGTGTGTGTGTGTGTGTTTCGGAGGGTGTGTGCTTGAGTTAGTAGAGTATTCTATTCCTGATAAGCACTATATTTCTTCAGGCCACATCGTGTTTGCTCGAATATAACACCTCGTCGGAAAGGATGATGTATCCCACAAATTGTATGTTTTGATACAGTGACCAAACATACGGTTCATGCTGTGTAGACCAAACCTAAAAAGAATTCGCAACAAGCTTATGCCCGCCCTTTCACGACATAATTAGAAAGCAGTGCACGTTCACTTCATAGAAAAGCTTTAACATGCAGGCGTGCTGGCTGGGTTTGCACCTTTATTATAAAGTGAAATTGTAGTGCTTAAATAATTTTTGTTCTGCTTCAGTTGTAGACCATGGCACAACAGTTTTCTGGGGGTTATTAATAATCATACTTATGCAGATACACGTATGTTAGACATATGTAGAGTCACGTAGTGAAGAACTAAATAAAGATACACACGAAGCTTCTGCTCCTGACATGATAACTTTTATTTGCAAGAACTGAAGTACACCATCTAGCCGCTGATTTACACACCTTATTCACTTTATGTGTGACGGCTCATCTTCAGCTGCTTGGCCCTCTGCCGCTTCCCTGCCTAATTGTCAGTGTTCAGTCCTTTCAAATTAAATGAAGACGTGTGACAACGTAAAAAGAAATTACTTTTGCTTTGAGGGTAGCTGCGTGCACACTGCAGCCAACTTCAATCGAGAGTCTGCGCTGAACTATTGCCAGTATGTCCATAATGCTGTCAGAGTGCAGCTTACTCTGGCAAAAACATTCGGTGGAAATATCGTTGAGCTTTTTCATGAAGCTGTACAGCTGGCTTGAGGGATGAAGGAGGCCTCCTCGGTCACAAAAGTTGGTCAGCCGAAGAAGTTGAAAACAGCCTCGGCATGAATAGTGGGTGAGGTATGCGCACTTTTTTTTCCATCGATAATATGCGCAGACGCGGTTGCAAGTGGAGTTCGCAAACTGTGTTGGTGTCTTCCAGAAGCTTGTCCGCTCTGTGCTGGTTCTTCTCGCATTCTTTCGGCCTGTTTTCATCCTTCAGGACACCAAACAATGACAGGTCCTGCTTACTCTTCACAAACACGTTGCCTGTTAGACACCCAATCGCCTAACGGTGGTTTTGCCGTTGTCGCGGCATGGTTACAGTATGCACTGTAAAGCATACTGTCATCTTGCGTGGTGCGTAACGCTCAAAGCTGACGGCAAAAACTCGGCGCAACAATGTCCACAGCCACACAACCTGGCTCAAACTCTGTTGCTCTGCAGGACTTGACCGGCTCACAATTGGCTCAGCAGCGTCCCTCCCAAAATTCTTCATGGATGGATGGATGGATGTGGCTGTAATCTTTGGATCGGGCGGCGACTAACGCCACCTAGCCGTATTACTTAGTGAACTAACTATTAGATTTATCTTTTTTTTTCCTTTAAATAGTGAGGTTGAGGATTCGTACTTTGCAGTGAAGGGTTCAATTTTCACTCATGCCTTGACTTTAGCCACCAATCAGATAACCTCCTTCTAGTTAAGTCTACCCGCTTAAACTCTATTTTGCCCTCCCTGTCCCTAAACACCAGCGCTGTGAAAAACTCTGCGTAATCATCCTGAACTATAAGGTGAAGCCCTTTACAGAACATTATCAAGTGTTCGGCAGTTTCTTCTTCCTATCCACACGCACTGCATACTGTGTCTACTCCTTCGTATTTGGCCCGATATGTCTTGATTTGCAGTGCTCCCGTCCTGGCCTCATACAGTAGAGGACTACCCCGAGTATTTTCATAGATCCTTTATTTGGCAATTTCCTGCTTAAAAGTTCGATAGATCTCTAGTGCGGACTTCTTAATCATGCCAATTCTCCACATGTCAGTCTCCAATTCCTTCACTTTCTTCTTAACCGATAGTTCTTTTTGGTTTGGCCACCTGTTGTTTTCTAAGTATTTACCAGTCAAGTTCCTGGTTCGCTTCCTCCATTTTGTATCAACATTCTTCATGTACAAGTAGCCGAAAACCTTCCTAGACTAACGCTCCTCCCCCATTTTTCTCAATCGCTTCTCAAATTTTATCTTGCTGCTAGCTCCCCTGCCCTCAAATGATGTCCATCCCATATCACCTTGTACTCCCTGATTTGGTGTATTCCCGTGAGCTCCTAGAGCAAGCCCACCTATTCCACGTTGCTTAATTTCTAATCTTGAACTTCTGATCTCATGCACAAGACCGCATTGCCGAACAACACCCAGGAAACATGACCCCTTTCCATATTCCTCTTGCAACATCATAGCTATTGTAATTCCACAGTGCCGTATTTTTGATCACTGCTGCATTCCTGTTACCTTTAGTCGTCACGTGTTTTCGTGTTACCTTAGGTACTCGGTCCCATTGCTTATTCATACGCCCAGATATTTGTATTTATCTGTTATCTCTAGCGTGACCTCCTGTATTCTAAGCTCACTACCTTCGTTATCATTAAAAATCATGACTGCTGATTTTTCCTTTCTGAATCTAAAATCTAACCTATCTCCCTCATTACCGCAGATGTCCATCAATCTCTGCAAATCTTCCTTGTTGTCGGCCATTAGCACTATATCATCTGCGTACATTAATGCTGGTAGTGCCTGATCAATGAGTTTTCCTTGTTTGACTAAAGAGAGGTTGAAGCCAAGTCCACTTCCCTCTAATTTGGCCTCCAATCCTTGTAGGTACATCATGAATAACAAGGGTGACAGTGGACACCCCTGCCTAAGTCCCCGTTGCACCTCTGTGGGCTTGGATACCTGTTTTTCGCACTTTATAACTACCTTGTTACCTTTATAGATTTCCTTTAAAAGAGTAGTGACTCCATCTTCCACACCCAGTGTGTCTAGTATTCCCCACAAGTCCTCTTGAACCACGCTATCATACGCTCCCTTGATATCCAAAAATGCTAGCCACACGGGCCTGAGTTCCTTTTCTGCTATTTCGATGCACTACGTCAGTGAGAACAGGTTGTCTTCCAACCTCCTGTGTTTTCGAAACCCATTCTGCAGTTCCCCCAGCACCCCCTCATCCTCTATCCATGCCTGCAGTCTTTCCTTTATAATCTGCATCGCCAGCCTGTAGACCACTGATGTCACTGTTATATGACGGTAGTTGCTTATGTCATCTTCGTCCCCCTTTCCTTTATAGATCATGCTCATCCTGCTAAGTTTCCATCCAGTAGGGACTTCACCATCGATTATTGTTCTGCTCACTGCCTCTCTCGAAGTCTGTTTAGACTTCGGACCTAATGTCTTTATCAGCATAATTGGAATGCCATCTGGGCCTGTTGATGTATTATTTGCAATCCTCTTCTCAGCCCTTTCCCACTCTTCTGTGAAAATGGAGCCATTGTGCCACTTGATCCATCCCTGTCTATTGTGGTGCATAAGGCACTTCTTTGTTGAAGTTTTTCTGTCACCCTTGTTCTTATATATTCAATAGCTTCGTCCCCCTCTAGCCTAGCACCTTGAGCTGTAGCTATAAACCTCTACTCTAGGTTTGTTTCATTTCTTAGGGAGTTTATATGGTTCCGAAATTTCGCAGCTGCCTTTCTATTTTTTAATGTACTTCGGCCAGCCACAGAGCTCCCTTTCTTCTAATATTTTCATTGATCATAAGGGATGCGTTTCTTCCACAGCTTAGAAAGCTTTCCCATTTTCTTTAACATCATCTGTCGGTTCACCCCGCTGCTTAGCATGTCTGTGTTCCCTAGAGGCTTCCTGATGTTTTGCTCTGGCTCTCTTAACTTCCTCATCCCACCAACTCTTGGGTTTGTGTCTTCTTTTCAGGGGTGACTTGTCACGTGCCTTAGCAAGCTTTAGCTCAAACAGTCTAATTAAATTTGTGTATGTCCACACTGTTTTTATTATCCTGAGTGATTACTTTCTCAGTTTGTTTAGTAGCTATTTCTTTTTGCCTTTATGAATAAAAAGTTTCCTGTAGTTGCTCATCTTGTCTCTTTCCCATATTTCCTGCTCTTCCAAACCTTAGCTTGATATGTTTGTGATCACTTCTGGAGCCACCTTCATCTATGTGCATTCCCCTGAGCTTATCATACATACTATGTGACATCAGTGCGTAATCTATCGTTGACTGCAGCCTTCCTACCTCCCATGTTATTTGCCCTTCACACTTCTCGGTACTGTTGCAAATGATCAAATCATGCCTTTCACACATATCCATGATCATTTTGCCTGTTGAGTCAGTATACCCATCTATATCTTCTATGTGTGCATTCATATCTCCTAGTATAATTATCTCGCACTCTCCTCCTAACTCCTGAATGTAATTTGATATACACTCTACCATTGCCTGGTTTTCCTCTCTGGCCTTTGCTCTCGGCCACAAGTACACGAAACCAAGGAGTGTCATTTGCCCTGCTACTTTCCCTTTTAGCCATAAATGTTCCTTGCATCCATACTTGACTCTTTGCCAACCCATGCTCTTATGTATAAATGCACCAATTCTACCCCCCTTTTTGCTGCCTTCTGTTCTATTGCAAAATTTCCATACGTAGTCCGGATTGCAGGGTGGTTGCTCCAGGTCCCGCAGATGTGTCTCCACAACCCCATATATCATCAGCTCCTCCTGCCTCAACTGCTCTTCTATCTCTTCCCACTTTAACCTATTCCTGCCACCCTGCATGTTAATATAGCCTACGTCTCACTTAGCTCGGCCCTTGTGCTTACGTCGATTTCTTCTTTCACGGACTTCGTGTGCCCCCCCTAAAAAAGCTATGGCTTGGCGACCCATTCTGTTACTGATCTTCCTGCCCGTCGCACCACTGTAGTGAATGCCATCCTGTGCAAAGGGGCGAGCGCCGGGCTCGTACACGTCTTGGTTAACTTCCATTACGCTGTATCCGAGTTGCCGGCTCAAAACCTCGATCACACAATTGGCCCCCACAACCCTGCTTTCAATCTCACTAGACTGCCCCCAGACCTCTGGGACTGTGCATATGGTCACATGCACACTCCCAGAGGCTTTTCAGAGCTTACGCCTCCCATCCTCTAGCTTTCTCTGAAGGTTCTGATCCTTGCCCTTCAACACATCATTGAGCCCAGCATGAATAATGACTGGATTTTCGCACTCCATGCTGTTTTCTACAACCTCCTGAGCTTTAGCCAGTGCATCCACCATGCTCTTCCCTGACTGTGCCCCGACCCTGACGCTCCCATCTTCCTTCACTGTCTTGAAGACGCCATCCCCAACACTGGCCACGTTAGAGTCCCCCACCACTAGGACCCTTCTGCGCTCCAATCGCTGGCTTCCTGTTTGTGATGGCGCCCCTGTTTGCTTCACCTGTTTCTCTCTCTGCCGTCTGTCCTGAGTTTCTGCTCTGCTTGAAGACTGCTGCGCCACCGAGCTGTATGTTCTCGGAGCCTCCGTGCTGTGGCCAGACACTGCGGCGCCCTGACCTCCCTTCTCGCCTGTTCCTTCCCGCCTGTCACCTTTTCCGCTACTCACGCCTTCCGTCTCACAACGCTCGGGGCCGGGGCAAAGCTCCTTTACCCGCTGCTCTAGCTCGGTCCGCCCTTCCCGTTCTTTTCGAAGGTCTCCCTTCATTTGCTCTAATAGGCTGGCGGTAGCCTCCTCCCGTTCACGCGACGCTCCGAGCTCTTTTTGGAGTTCTATCCTCTGCTCCCGTTCCACCATAAGCTCCCCCTGAAGCCCCTTGATGCTAGCCTCCATGCATTGCACGGTCGCTTTCAGTGCCTTGCAGAGCCTGCACACGAAGCTCGCCTTCTGCGCGTCTGCCAAACTCGTGAATGCTGTCTCATCTAAGTAGCACCAGCGCTTGCATTCTTCGCACTGCACCAGCTCACTCTCTCGTGGTTTTCCTAGCCTCCTTAGCCATCGCCCGCCCGACCATCGGACCGAGTGCCCGACAGGTCTACGTTCAACCCTAATCCCGCTATCCAGCCGCCTCCGTTAACTCTCATACCTCAACAACTGTTTGAAGCTGCCGCCGTCACCGCACACATACGTGTTCAATTTCGCTAGTAGCCTCTCACTAGGTCCCCTTCGTGTTCGGCTCTAGCTCTTTAACAACTAACCGGGCGCCCCGACCTCCTTCAAACCAGCCGCTTAGCCCGTTCACGTGGTCAACGTCACTACAACGTTGCCCGTGTCCCACACCTACAGTACTCGCAACGGTAATTAATGATTAGGAGCGAAAAAATAAAAATGTGTTCACAAATACCAAGAAATGGAAAGAAACTTATTTCTCTTTGCGCGCTGCTTCTGCACCAACCGACCTTGCACGACCTTGAATTTGCGGAACAGGTGGAGCGCGCGAAAAACCGCTCGTGCGACCAGAGATTCAGAGAACCACAAACGTGCGACATTTCTGGAGCCACCCCTATGCATACCTTCCGCCGGAGAGTGAGCCCACTGGCCCCTTCTAGTACACTGTAGCTGCGCCGCGCGGCGCAGGAGACGCTGCAAAAAAAAAAAAAAAATAGGCCGAGAAGACTGCGCCGCGCACGAGCCACCCCCACAGAGAAACGACTGCTGCGCCGCACAGAAGTGACGCCATGCATTTTTCGGTTAGGCGCTTCGTTTGAATAGTCGGGAGTGTCCAGCAGTACGTCTAGACGTTACGATAAAAGTTAAAGTTACGTCCAAACGTAAAAGTAAACAAAACATATTAGTTAGACCCAGCGTGACAACAATACAAAACCGACTTGTTTGCTACCCGAAATCAATCAGCAGCTGTGGCGTATCTACACATGAAGGAATTTTAAAAAGCCTATTAAATATGACGCTTTTTATTTCTTTTCTTTGTTTCATGTTTCTCCTTTGTTTGATGTATATTTGTTTGTGAATGTTGTATGTACACAGGCAATAAAGGAAGAAAAAAAGCAGCTGTGGCGTAGTTGGTTAAAGCAGTACATCAAAAGCTGGTGAGGTGGTTCAAGTCTTATTGCATTTAGCGTTACTTTCTCATTCTTTTTTGTTCACGCATGTATTGTTATAACATTTGTGCCTGCTCATCAGCCTGACTTGCTGCTGCTGGCCTCGTCCAGAGACCCTTTAGTATTGGATCTTTGATGCAACTCACGATAAAGTGTTTTGCGAATTAGTGCTCTTAATCGGCGTGACGCAAAAAGACACGAAAAACGCAAATGCAGCTGGCTGCATTGGTTTCTTCGGCTCGGGTGTCAGGATTGTTGATTTCCACGGTTTATCAAAGTTTTGATGACAGAAAGGAGCACTGCACGTAGTCTCGGGCAACTTTTTTTATGTCGCTCAGTGTACCATCACCTGACGAGGTAACCGGCAGGCCGCTTCAAAATACTGACGTGCCACCGCAATGTTCTAGGCGACCAGCACTTGATAAACAATGCCCAAGGGCAAGTGACGACGGCGTTAGCCCATCTAACTACAAAACAGCTTGTCTACCTTGCTGAATAACACGCACGGCCAGTGACAGTACGGGAGCATTTACGTAGCAACGGATGAGAACGGCCGTACGTGTTAGCACTTAACAAAACAGCCGGCTATGCAGTAGCTCTGGCCTTCGGAGATCACAGACTTCGTAAGAACACTACAATAAAGTTGTTTCCATCCATCGTATGAACACTTCGTCGACGCACTGGGGTTTCATGCATGTGCGTCCGGTCAGTCACACGTGAACTGTGCGAAAGCATTTATTTCATCGTCGACCTTGCCCTTCGCTACAAGCAAAACTCGACAGCAAGAACACTTTCACCTTTGACAAAACCACGCTTTGCATTGCAATCTAGAAAATGCAGTACTTTCAACAACTATAATCCGCCCTTCATACTGTGACGTCCCCGCAAACACGGACTGAACCCCGGTACTTTCAAGATTTTTTCGCTCGTTTCTCAAACCCACGCATAAAAAAGGGGGAAAAGAAAACCTTCGGTGTAACGAATGGGCATTCCGGAGTGGAGTACCTGGAAGGATTATTTCTACTAATAACACGGGCTCCCCCGCGCAAACACGAGGACCGGGCGGCGCCTTGTCGTCTACAGACCATCTGACAGTGTACGGTGGAGATAATCCGCGCGCACCCTTCATATTTGTGGCATGGGGAAGCAGCAGAGCACCTTTTGTTGGTTCGGGGAATGCGACGCTGCCGCAGCGCCTGTGCCGGGTCCAGTATGACTTTCCGCCAGCCTCCGTGGCTCCAGGGCTCGTTACTGCGTTCTGCGCGGATGGCCGCCCGCGGCGGTGAATGACGAAGAAGCGGCGGCTACGGAGAATTTCGCGGGAGACACCGAGTTGCATGGAAACGTTGAGACTTGGTCTGGACATCGGCTCACCAAGTACCGGAAGCATCGGGACCATTGTTTGCCCGTAATTAAAGTGTCTTGGGACCGCTCGCCCATCTCTCTCTCTCTGAGGCTTGAGTTTGTACATTGTTACTTGCTCGGCTTTGTTTGGGAGAGCGTTTTCTACTGGTGTAGGCCGCGGGAGCGGCTGCCGAAGATGATACACTCTGACTGAGAAGAAAATATACCGCGTGGATAGCGGCGATTGGTTTGGTGCCCCGGTAGGGCGGAGTGGGGTCCTACAAAAAGGGACTACGAGACGATACGGGGGGTCAAAGAGACGATGCGATGAGCTCGAGATGGTAAAGAAGCTAAGATGGAAATCACTGAGAGGCACGACGTAGGCGACGATGACGAAGACGATGAAGACGCTGACGAATTGGACAGATCAGACCTCGACGCCAAGAACCAACCTTCGGCCCCGACTCGAGCGTCCAACTCCGAGGCCCCGACTACATGGACATTCTGTGAGACGAACTTCACCTCCCTTACTTAAACGAGCTTTGCGGGAAGGGATGCGGCATATTGAGACATTGCGCGGTTTTATTAATTTATCGCTTTATCATTTGTGTCGTCGTGTATTTACTCTGTATTGAGGCACCCTTGTATTGTCAATGTTACTTCGCTTATGTATCCTGTTTTGCGCCTTGCGAGTATTTGCTTATATGTTACAATTCCGTGTAATAGAGATGTCGTTCACGGACAATGTGTGTGTACGCCATTTGCACTTGCTGTTGAATTAAAAGCGTCCATGATTAACAAAAGATCGTGACGTCTCTTGCTTCCCGGCCCCAGCACGAATCCCTGTATGTGTAAGGTGATTGAGACACGTAGCCAAGAGGGAACCGGATAAAAAGGGGGTTGAGGGCTCTTCCCTCTCTTTGGCGATCGGTGGCGTAGTGGGGACGTCTCAATACTGAGAAACTTCATGGCGCACACACTTGAATTAAGATGCAGCGCGGTGGACGGCCGCGCTAGCTCCAACCACCAGGTTCAACTGGGCATCGAGCAATCACATGAAGCAGCGATGACACAGGGCCTCCCGTCCTCCTTGGGGGTGGCCTGGCTATGGCCACGATTTTATCGGAGTTTTTTTACGACCTACAAGGAGAGGCGGCTGGAGTGAGACGCTGTGCGGACGTGTTTCGCATGAGCTCCGGCCCGGTGACCGACTATCGGCGGACGCGCTTTTTTCTGGACTTGCTGTCAGTGGGCTCGTCAGCAGGAGGTTGCCCTGTACCTACGGACACCACTCGTTTAGGCAAGTTTGTCCCCGTTTCCGAGATTTTCCTATCAACCCCGCGGTGGCAAGGCTAGGCCTATCTCCTAGGCCAAGCCTGGCCTGGGCCGCGTCGCCCGGCGTCTGACTTGCGCCCGGTGACCATGGGCCTTGTTGGGCTGAAGATGGAACACTACGTCGAAGGAGAGACTATAACACCCGAAGATTTTGAAGCGGGAGAGTGGGCTCCAGTGCTGAAGGCACAGGACCGATTTAAGAAGACTCAGCATGGCGACAACGCCAAGAGTAAGCCTTGCGAGACGCAGGCCGGCAGCGACGGGCGCAAGACGCACGGAGCGCAGCAAGTCAAGCGGGGGAAAGCGCCGGTATGGAAGCAACGCGGACCGTTTCTCAAGTTGCCAGCCACGGATTTCAAGATTGTGTACAGGCCCCAGAACTGGGACTTGAGTGTTGTGACAGTGAGATAACTCGGATGTGCACTGAGAGCAGCAGCACGTCTAACGAGTGCGATTGCCGCGGAAGACGACGTTGTGCGGGTTAATGGCACAAACAACACGTTGGCGGTGAGCACACCGTGCATAAATCGCAGTGGAACATATGCGACTGTGAAGACGCTCAAGCTGGGTGATCGTGACCTGCCGGTTTCGGCGTTCGTGGCGCCGTTGGAGAACTCCGTGCGGGGAGTGATTTACAATGCTTATGATGGATGCCCAGTGAAAGAAGTTCGGGCGGGATTCCTGAAGAAGAATGAAGGCTTAGACATTCTGGATGTGAGACCTCTGGGAAAGTCAAAGGCGATTCAGATTACGTTCGGGGGAAAACGCATACCCCGGCAGATTACTTACTGGAACTGTCTGTACGCTGTGATCCCGTACAGAAATTTAGTCGAGACCTGCTACAACTGCAGACGAGTTGGACATCGAGCGGACGTTTGCTATCGTCCGAAGAGCAACCTATGTCACCGTTGCGGGAAGGACCATCCTGCCCCGCCAGAAGGAGAGCCACCTACGTGCACGCCGGACTGCATCGTGTGCCATGGTGCGCATTACACAGGGAGCCGGAACTGCAAGTTTCGCCTGGCTCGCAAGCCACCTACAGGCCGTCAGCAGAGCATCGAAAGAGAGAGCGAAGCTGGCAACGATAAGCGGTCCTCGAGGGCCACGGAGCGGTCACCGAGGGGTAAAGAAGGCACAAGCAAAAGCAGGGACCGGTCGAGTTCCTTCCCGCCATTGCCAGGGCGCGGGGCGGCCAAGATGGTGGACGAGCATCCAGTACCAACAGCTGCGCACGCGACACCAACAAAAAGGTGAGCTTGTCAAGCACGGCCTCCCAGAACGAAACCGCTTGAGAGAGGGAGTTAGCAGCGCTGGTTCAGCGACAGGGAGACTTGATTAAAAGAATGGAAAACAGAATTGCAGAGATGGAATGCGCACTTAGGAACGACCAACGGCAGGGGACACAGGCACCAGCAGTGCAAGGCCTACAGAAAGCGACGCAAGAGGCGTCTGCTCGCGTACAGGAGAGTGCAGCTATGGAAGTGGAGAATCGGGGGACAGTGAAGAGACCACTGCCGGGGGATGAGGTAGCTAACGCAAAACGATTAGCCGAAACGTCACCAGTAGACATGCCACAGCCTGTTTTTAAGGTCATTAGTCTTAAGTCGGATGTAACAACACTTGCGGATAAAGTAGGCAAACAAGGGGAAAGACAGGATAGGTTGGAGGCTCGAGTCAAAAAGATCGAAGCCAGATTAGACACAATAGAGGAGCGTCTCGGCATGCTCTCCACTGAATTTAGGGATTCCCAAACCCAGGTCATGGGCATGTTTCAGCAGCTTCATACTCTATTGGAGGCAAGACTGCCTCCCGTGGGTGGTCAAGTGCCATTAGTCAACCTGGTGCCTCATCATGGCACCTCGCCAGCAAATTGAGGTTTGGCAGTGGAACTGCAGGGGCTTTCGTCAAAAGCGGGGTAACCTGCAGTTGCACGTACAAAATCTGGACAGTAAACCAGACATAATAGCCTTACAGGGGGCTAGTGGTTCCGTAAAATTACCTGGATTTAAGGCATTTACAGCGCCAGGAATCGATTCAAGGGGCGTGTCACGCGTCTTCACAGCAGTGCTAGTCCATCGCAACATCACTGCCATTCAGCATTCCGTAGATAGCAGCAGGGAAGACTATGTCTTGCTTGAGATTTTGCCTAAACGAAAGTATGAGAAGAGTCTGTTTTTACTTAATGTGTATAGTTCTGCAAAAGATGAAGGATTGGGCTTGCCACAACTCCTGATTCAAACTCAACGGTTAGCAGCTCGCGCTCCGCTTATAGTGGTAGGAGATTTCAATGCGCCTCACCCGGAGTGGGGTTATATTCGAGCCAGCCCAAAGGGCAATCGGCTTTGGCAAGTTGCCCGGGATCTGCGATGGACGCTGTTAAACAATCCACAAGATCATACGATGATAGGCAACAGCATCAGCATGGATACCTCCCCAGACCTTACGTTCTATAGAGGCATCAGTAATGCAAAGTGGATTAACACGGGGCAAGCCCTAGGAAGTAATCACTATATCCTTTCCACGACGTTTAGTGCTGCGAATCATAAAGACAAAGTGAGGGGGCATAGAATTACAGATTGGGACAGATTTAGGAAAAACAGAGCAGACACTGTAAACGGGAAAATTAATGACCTGGATGCATGGGTACAGGCGCTCAAGGAGGATGTAAATAATACCACGGTAGAAGTGCCAGTCGAGCAGGAGGAGTTTACCGCTGACTCGAGACTATTACACATGTGGGAAGCCCACGCGAGTCTCTTGAGAAGGTGGAAGAAGCAAAAACATAATGGCGTCCTTCGCAGAAGGACTGCCAAGTTAGAACGTAAAATAGAAAATTATACAATTGAGTTGCAAACCAAGCAGTGGGGCCAGATTTGTGATCGCATGAATGGACAGTTTGGATGCAAAAAGACATGGCAGCTGTTAAGGCATCTTTTGGATCCGGCAGCAACAAAATCGGCGCAACGGGGACAAATGACTCGGTTAATGCATCAATATGAAGGCACAATTGGATAGTTTATACAGGAACTCCGGAATCGGTACATAACTGATGGAGTAGACGGTTGCTTATCACACTACTCGGGGGTGGAAAACTCAGACCTAGATGAAGAGTTCACAATTACGGAGGTGGAGTTTGCCATGGGGCAGCTGCGTACTACGTCTGCCGCAGGTCCGGATGGAGTTGCTAATAGAATGCTGAGAAACCTAGATTTCAAATCGGTCGGGGCGATCACTGACTTGATAAATAAGTATTGGGTGGCCGGGGAGATCCCAGCACAATGGAAGCATGCTAGGATTATATTTATTCCGAAGCCAGGCAAGAAACTCTGCTTGGAAAACCTGCGCCCCATATCGCTGACATCATGCGTGGGCAAATTGATGGAGCACGTGGTTCTCAACAGGCTTCAGAATTATGCAGAGGACAAGGCCATCTTTCCCCCAACTATGATAGGTTTCAGGCCAATTTGTCCACACAGGATGTCATGATACAGTTAAAACATGATGTAGTCGATCCCGGGCATGGCACGGGCACCAAAGCTGTATTGGGGCTTGACCTGAATAAAGCTTTCGACAATGTTTCGCATGAGGCAATATTGAATAACCTATCGGAAATTGACCCAGGGATCAGGACATTTCGCTACATCAGATCATTCTTGGAGGGCCGAACCGTAGAAATTTCAATAGGAGATATCAAATCGGACTCATTCGCGTTGGGAGGCAAAGGGACGCTGCAGGGTTCCGTTTTGTCACCGTTCCTGTTTAACATAGCCTTAATTAAAATACCGCCGAGGCTGGAGGAGATACCGGGACTCAAACACACATTTTATGCAGATGATATTACTCTATGGGTAACCAGGGGTAGCGACGCGCATCTGGAAGAAACACTGCAACAGGCAGTTAATATTGTCGAAGAGTTGGCAGGGGAGGCGGGACTTTTATGTTCTCAGCCAAAGTCCGAGCTCTTTGTGGTTCGGGACAAACCCAGAGGGCTACATGCAAGATACTATGTTCCACCACCGCCGTTAGAGGTAAAGGTAGGGGGTAGGCCGGTAGCTGAAGCTCAAACGATTAGAATTCTTGGCCTATATCTGCAAACTAACAGGAAGAATAGGGTGGCCCTTGAAGAACTCAAGACCACGGTCAATGCTACTGTCAGGCTAATCAGAAGAATCACTAACCGTAAGAGCGGGGTTAAAGAAAAAGAACTCTGTAAGCTGGTACAGGCGTTTGTGCTCAGCAGGATTACTTACGCGACACCTTATATGAAGTTGGATGCCGCAGAAAAAGGTAAGGTCGAGGCTATGATCCGGCAAGCTTACAAGGCAGCGCTTGGGTTGCCTAACAACGCGCCTACAGAAAGGCTGTTAAAACTAGGGGTACACAACACCCTGGATGAATTATGGGAGGCGCATCTGGTGATGCAGCACGCTAGGCTTTCGACAACCAAAGCGGGCAGGATTATATTGGAAAGGATTGGCATTGGAGCAGAGGCTCCCACTGGGGACACTAAAATTCAGGTGCGGCGAGAGTTACATAAGGCCCTGTACATAAAACCTTTGCCCAAAAATATGCATCCGATTCACCATACGCAGCGCAGGCAGGCAAGAGCCAGAGCTTTACACATTGTGACATGTCGCCTTAGAAGACGACATTAACGAAGTGCGCTCGTGCCACAGCGCCAGTGCCCCGCGCGCACTTCGTTAATGTCGTCTTCTAAGACACTCCCTCGCAACCGTCGACGTCACAGGCAGTGGCCACTCGGCAACTGCGACCACCAGAGGTTAGGCGACCTCCAGACCGCTATGGAGACTTCGTCTAAGGGAGGAAGAGTGACATGTCGCCTTAGAAGACGACATTAACGAAGTGCGCGCGGGGCACTGGCGCTGTGGCACGAGCGCGAGCCTGGCGTCGAACGCTGGCCAGGAGTGACTCCAACGCCTGGGCTACGCTTTTGAACTTGTTCACGTTTCCAGTCCTTTAATAAATCGTCTACAGTCACAAGCGGCTGTACAGACGTAACACATTGAGTACGGCGAGTACAAAGCGGCAGTCTATACAGATGTTGCGGAATATAAGGACGAAGACGCTTTTGTGATTGTGGTGGTGGACAGGCGGGGGCGCTTGGTCGCCTCTGGATCGGTCAAAACCCGCTCCTCAGAAACTGCAGAGGAAGCGGCAGTAGCGCTAGCTATAACTAATTCGCAGTCAGATTTGATTTTCAGTGATTCAAAGACAGCTATTTGAAATCTGGCGAGGGGCAGAATATCGGTGACCGCCGCACGATTTCTGCATGGGGCCACAGGACGAGAAATGAGATAAATAGAAATTGTCTGGGTACCAGCACACTCTGGGAACCCTGGGAACGAGGCGGCTCACCTGAATGCTCGAGGTTTTGTCAGCCGGGTAGGTGAGCCGCGAGTTCCGGGGAGGTCCGCGAGAGATGGGCTGGTGTCCTTTCATGACATAACGAATCAATATAAACTAGAGCGGAGGTTTTATCCGCCCCCGCACAAGCGGTTGACTAAGGCGCAGGAATGCGTCTGGAGAAAACTGCAGAAGCGATCTTTTCCCAACCCTTCCGTGTTGAACAAAATGTACCCGGAGGAGATTAAGCCGCAATGCAAATGGTGTCAGGCTGTGGCAACATATGATCACATACTTTGGGAATGTAGCATAGTGCCGCCGCCGGTGGATATTATGCGTGATCCCTCTCTTGAGCACTGGGAGGCCGTGTTGACCAGCTCAGACCCAGTCGTCCAGTTAAGGGTCGTAGAGTGGGCCACACAGGTCGCCGCCAACCTTGGGTTGATGGCCATCTAACACGGAATCATCCTCAGTTGCTTTCTGACGAAATAAAGTTTTTCCATCCATCCATTTTTACGACCTACACACATCGCGGGCAGCTACCATCTCGCAATGTTGTTGTTGTTGTTCTCCTATTGTTAGTGGCGCATACCCACTGTGGGGGATTGGCCAAGAATCGAGTGGTTTTAAAATTTACTGTTCAGATTTGAATTGATGGAGGTTTAAGAGAAAGATTACCGATAGCCTAGAAAAGTGTGGTGCTTAATGTAATTCATACAAATATTTACATAATCGTATTTATTCTTAGAATAGAGCAATAATCTGATTTTATACGTATATAATTATGTGGACATGTTAAGATAATGAAACTGGTTAATTAGTCAACCTATTAGTTTGATCAATATAGTCCCGGACGGTCGCGCATACTGTCGCATTAGAGAAACCAGAAATGGAAGTACCAAAAGACAAAATGACAGGCAGAGATAAGTCCATACCAATACCACGTAAAGGTATTTATAATAAGGTTTTTCGTAATGTGTTAAACCGCCTGCTGGTCAAAAAGAAATTGTCTATTGTTTCCAGTTCATCACAGAATGCACAAAGTGGCGAAGATGCCTGAGCAGACCTGTGTTTATAGAAATTTAGATTTGGTACCCGGCAACGCAGTCTTGTGATAGCTACTTCTTGTTTTCTAGTGCGGCAAAAGTCTCTTCGCCAGGGATATAATAAATGGCGATATTCTGTAGAGTTTGTTAGTGCCGAACCTTTAAAGACTTGCATAAGCGTACGTCTGCGGATTCGAGCAATGTTTACCTTTCGCAGCCGCAGCGCCCATGGCGCCCCCTGTATTTAAAGTACTTGTAATACGTGTTTAGTGAACAAACCTAGGCTGATTGACTCGTTAAACACCTGTTTAGTAAAATTTTTGTAGGTTTAACGCATTACACATGAATAATTTACACATTTAACCAGCTTTAGGTAATAATATTTAATTTGACGTCACTTTCGTGAGGCGCAGGAGACGCTGCCTTGAAGAAACTCTATGGCTTTGGAAACGCTGGCTTAGACGCGGTAGAGTAGATGAGCACAATAAGTGCGCGGACGCGTAGGAGCGTTCCGCGGCGGTCAAATGCACTGACCGCGGGGACACGAACGCATGGGAAATGCTGGCACAATAGCCCCGCATATCACGAGAAAAAAATGAAAGAAAAACGCGCACAATTTTTATTGTATCTCATTATTTATTTCATGTTTTATTAATCTCTAAAAAGGCGCATAATTTTTATTGCGTATTATTTATTTCACGTTTTATTAATCTCCTAAAGCAACAAATACATAAACTACGCATGTTGTGTTAAATAACTTCTGCCATGTCACGTGGTATACTGTTGACAACGTCAGAGAAGAGTCGTCTACGTAGAGGACCAGCATCATTGCATTGCCGTGTACGTAGGGCCATTCATACGCCCATGTCATGCCATCATTCTCTAGGCGTGCGCCGGCAGAGGAGAGGGGGAGCAGCGTTCATCTTGAAGTTTGACCCATTTCTGCTGCGCGTAGCGTTGCAAATTTTGGCAAACGTGATCATGAACGCCTCGTCTACGTATTTCGCTTGTCAGCTCAAAATTGTCAAACCTGGTGAGTGGCCCTTTAACAGGCCGAGGAATGGCACCCTTAGCCCAATATCTGTGTTCAATATGCGATGCTCATCTTGCTATCACGCCTCTTTCTCTGATTATGCTTTGGCGGTTAACATCTACAAATACCGCCGGAGGAGGAGGAAGAAACTTTATTATAAGAAACCAGCAGGTTTAGGTGGCCGGGCCTAGGCCTCCAATGAGGAGACGTCAAGGGCTTGCCTCGACGCCGCCTCACGGGCGTGCTGTGTGGCCCAGGTTTGGTCGTTGACATGTCGCCTTAGAAGACGACATTAACGAAGTGCGCGCGGGGCACTGGCGCTGTGGCACGAGCGCGAGCCTGGCGTCGAACGCTGGCCAGGAGTGACTCCAACGCCTGGGCTACGCTTTTGAACTTGTTCACGTTTCCTGTCCTTTAATAAATCGTCTACAGTCACAAGCGGCTGTACAGACGTAACAGTTGGCGACGAGGAAGACTGGATCGACTCATCGGCACTCCACCGACGTCAAGGAAATAACATGGCGACGCCCGACTTCGGTCGGCTACCCGAATTCAGCGGCAGCCCCAGCTCCTGGAGATCCTGGTATGGGAGGCTACAGTTCTTCTTCGAGGCTAACGAGATTACGGACGCATCGAAGAAACGTGCTCATCTGCTAACGCTGTGCGGGGAACAGACTTATGACATCGTCTGCGCCCTCGTTCAACCCAAGCAGCCCAACCAAGTGAGCTACGAGGACATAGTCAAGATGCTCAAGGCTCACTTCGATCCACAACCGTCTGAGGTCTTCTGCAGGGCACGATTCCAGCGACGTGACCAAAAGCACGACGAAACGGTCAGTGATTACGTCACGGCGCTCAAGAAGCTAGCAGCAGATTGCAATTTCGGGACAAGCGCAGACACTGCAGCGAATCCGACAATGCTGCCTATGGACGTCATGCTGCGTGATCGTTTCGTTTGCGGTCTTCGGAACGAGCAGGTCCAGCAACGGCTCTTCGCAGAAAAGGACTTGACGTTCAAGAAAGCTTTCGACCTTGCACTGCGAGCCGAAAACGCCATCGAAGACCAGAAACGCGTGAAAACCGAATTTAAAGAGTTTCACGAATCCTGCATAAGCACATGCAAGATAGACAACCAAGGTCACTCTAGTGCCTCTGCCCAAAAGAAGAAACAACGCTGTTGGCGTTGTAACGCGCTACATAATCCGGACACTTGCAAGTTCCAGACAGTCTCCTGCAACTACTGCAAGAAACGCGGACACATTGAAAAAGCCTGTCTGAAAAAGCGGAAAGAAGCAAAAACGAGCAACAGCATCGAATATCCCCAACAAGGAACTTCGACAGCTGCCTCAGCACCAGTGTCGACTCAGCAGGACTCATCAGACGTGGCCCTTTACGAGCTCAACACCGTAACCAACGCGTTCAGCACACAGAAGGTCATGACTCGGCTACGCGTACATGGCAAGTTCTTGGATTTTGAAGTCGACTCGGGTGCAGCCTGCACACTCATCAGTGAGGTCACGTTCAAAGCTACGTGGACAGATGATCGACCACGGCTTCAGACCGACAACATGCTCCTACGCACATGGTCAGGACAGTCTCTTCGAGTTCTCGGATGTGCAACGGTGATTGTTACGCACGGAAACAAAACCATGACACTACCACTTGTTGTCATCAAGGGAGCAGGTTGTAACCTCCTTGGACGAAACTGGTTTCCTCACCTGGGTATACAGATCACGGGCATCAATGATGTATCCGGCGATGAACTTGTTTCGAAGCTTCTCGACAAGTACCAATCTGTATTCGACGAGGACATATCAGGACACATCGGTCCAGCGGTACAACTAGACCTCGTGGAAGGAGCGAAACCAAAGTTCCTAAAAGCACGGCCGGTTCCTTTCGCGCTCCGGTCAGCTGTAGAAGCAGAATTGGATCGACTGCAAAGTCAAGGCATAATCGAGCCAGCACAGCATTCGGATTGGGCAACGCCTCTCGTACTGGTTCGAAAGAAGAATGGCTCGTTGCGAATATGCGGCGACTACCGTTGCACAGTGAACCAGGTATCAAAGAAGGCAGACTACCCACTTCCCTCAACTGATGAAGTGCTCAGCCACTTGAGGGGAGGCAAGGTCTTCAGCACCCTGGATTTAGCACAAGCGTACCAGCAACTTCACGTGACGCCAGAGACAGCAGAGATATTGACCCTGAACACGCTGAAGGGACTATACAGGGTCAAGAGATTGCCTTTCGGAATTTCTGCAGCCCCAGCCATTTTTCAACGTTTTATGGAGACAATGCTGTCAGGCATCACAGGCGTGTGCGCATACCTAGATGACGTGATCATCAGTGGGAAAGACGCCACGGAACACGCCGAGAGACTGGAAGAAGTGCTGAAGAGGCTACGAAACTACAATCTGCGCCTCGGAAAAAACAAGTGCTGCTTTGCGGTGCGACAAGTTTTCTTTCTGGGACACCGAATCGACGAGACAGGCGTCCACACAAACGAAGAGAAAGTTCGAGCCATAACGGACGCTCCAGCACCAAACTGCAAACAAGCGCTTCAATCATTTCTCGGAATGCTGGCTTTCTACGACAGATTCTTGAAGAACAGGGCAACAGTTGCCAGCTGCCTATACCAGCTTCTTCAGAAGGACGCCACGTGGAGATGGGAGACAAAGCATCAAGAAGCCTTTGACAAGCTTAAGGCATTGCTGCTCAGTCAGACCGTACTGGCACACTACGACGAACAGAAGGAGCGTCTTGTCTCTTGTGATGCTTCACCATATGGCATAGGAGCTGTTCTGTCTCAACGTGATGACCAGAATAGAGAGGCGCCAATCGCTTTTGCATCTCGGACGCTAGGGCCGGCAGAACGCAAATATGCTCAATTGGACAGAGAAGGCCTTGCTGTGGTGTTTGCAGCCCACAAGTTCCACAAGTATATTGCGGGAAGAAAGGTGACTTTCGTCACTGACCACCAACCACTGCTCGGCATACTGGGTCCACAAAAGCCAACGGCTCAAGTCCTTTCTCCACGGATGACCCGATGGTGCATCAAGTTATCGGCGTATGACTACAGCATAATCTACAGGCGTGGCAAGAACCATCAAAACGCGGATGCGTTGAGCCGTTTGCCATTACAAGAACGTCTCGATGAACCCTGGCCTCCAGGTGACGTACTATTGTTCGAAGCGTTATCGAGACCTCCGTTGACTGCTGCCGAGATAGCACGCCTGACACAACAAGACAGCATCATGCAGAGGTTGTACAAGGCAGTGCAGGATGGTACAGTGGAGAAACTCACTGGAGATGAGTTTGCTCCTTACCGACGACGAGCGACCGCACTAGCACTACAGCGCGAGTGCATCACACTTGGATCCCGAGTGATCATACCGAGCTCAGCACGATCCCGTGTTCTGGCACTTCTGCATGCGGGTCACAGAGGCATGGTAGCCATGAAGAAGTGCGCAAGGAGCTACGTATGGTGGCCCGGAATGGACAAGGTGATCGAGGAAACGGTGCGACAGTGCCGTGAATGCCAAGCAACGCAAAAGAGCCCACCCAAAGCTCCTATTCCTACGTGGGACCGTCCCCAGACAGCATGGAACACGGTGCACGTTGACTTCGCGGGGCCACTACTCGGACGCACCTACTTAGTTGTTGTGGACGCATACACAAAGTGGGTGGAAGTCCGGCACGTGACACAAGCAACATCCGCGGCTGTAATCGACGTGCTCCGAAGCCTCTTTGCAACGTTCGGCATTCCCCGAAAGGTCATCTCCGACAACGGAAAAGCATTCATCTCCAACGAGATCAAGCAGTTCTATGCGTCGAACGGCATACAGGCTGCAACCTCACCAGCATATCATCCGGCAACAAACGGCCAGGCAGAACGCTATGTGGCGGAGCTGAAAAGAGCGCTGTTGAAAGATGCAGACAAGTCCATACAGTGCCGACTTGCAAGATTTCTGTATCGGCAGCACACGACAATACACACTACCACAGGTATGACACCGGCGAGAGCGATGTTCGGACGAGAATTGCTCTGCCCTCTCGATCTTCTTAAGCGGGAGACGGATAAGCGAAGTCCTGAGAGCCAGGAGGCATTGCAAAAATCACGCCGCTTCGCTATAGGGGATAGAGTGCTTATCCGGCAGTTTTTGAAAAAGCCAGATTGGATTGAAGGCGAAATACTGCGCCGCGTCGGACCACGATCCTGGCTTGTAAAAAGCGACCAAGGAAAGGTTCGGCGTCACCTCAATCACATGAGGAAAACGAGTCAGACCAGACAAACAACCCAATCGCGGACAGATTGGAGCGCAGCTGACGATCTCTTGGACGCAACGCCAGAAGAGACGCCATCGAGCTCAGCTGCTCAACCGCCTGAATCGCCCGAGATGCAAGAGCACACTCCCTCGCAACCGTCGACGTCACAGGCAGTGGCCACTCGGCAACTGCGACCACCAGAGGTTAGGCGACCTCCAGACCGCTATGGAGACTTCGTCTAAGGGAGGAAGAGTGACATGTCGCCTTAGAAGACGACATTAACGAAGTGCGCGCGGGGCACTGGCGCTGTGGCACGAGCGCGAGCCTGGCGTCGAACGCTGGCCAGGAGTGACTCCAACGCCTGGGCTACGCTTTTGAACTTGTTCACGTTTCCTGTCCTTTAATAAATCGTCTACAGTCACAAGCGGCTGTACAGACGTAACAGTCGTCAAGAGCGGGGCTCCGCAGAGCCTCATGGAGCTTCGACGAAAGGGTCGTGGCGTTAGTGTGTCTGTACTGTGCCGGGCACTCCCACAGCATGTGCGGAAGCGTAGCCCGATGAGTGCCGTAGCACCGGCAGGGAGGTTGTGTACACGTCCGGGATTATGAGGTGAAAACTCTGAAAACGTTGCTGGAGCCAGAAAAGCCAGAAAACAAGACGTACGCACAGTTAGTACAGACACTGAAAGAGCAGTACGTTCCCAAAACTTCCGTGATTGCCGAGCGTTTCAAATTCAATCGTTGTTTTCAACAAGATGGGCAAGCGGTGACAGCTTTCGCTGTAGAGCTGAAGCGGTTGGCGACATCCTGCGATTTCGGAACGTTTCTGGACGACGCGCTGCGCGACCGGTTTGTGGCAGGACTTTGTGACAAAGAAACCCAAACAGAGCTGTTAAAGACAAGCAAGTTGGCTTTTAAAGAGGCCTGCAATATCGCTAGGAGTATCGAGTTGGCCCGGAAAGAAAGCGAGGATTTTCAGCCCAAGTCGGCGCAAGGAATGATCAGCACCCTTAACCGCAAAACAGATAGCGGGAAACGCCCACCACGCTGGAGAGAAGAAACTTCGGGGATGCCTGCTGGCACCAGGGGGGCGTAACCACTGCACTGTTTCCGATGCGGCTCAGAGCATGGAGCATCTACCTGCAAATTTCGCAAGTACCGTTGTCGGGTGTGTAAGCGGGTTGAACACTTAGCGAAGATGTGTAGGGACAGAGGTAGAGACGCTGCGAACGTGATAGACGAGGAAAGTGACGCGGGTGAACATGTGCTGTACAATATCTATTCCTGTGAGGGGCGCACCAGACTCTACGAAATTTGCCTGAAGCTAGATCGGAAAAGTGTGCGCATGCAGATTGACACAGGGGCGTCTGTGTCAATTGTACCAGAGTCACTGTGTAAGAAATACTGGCCCTACCTACCCTTAGAGCCATGCAGTCTTGAGCTAAAAACCTACGGTGGCACTCCGCTGACGGTAAAAGGGAAGCTTAACGTTTCCGTAGAGCACAATGGTCAGCACAAGCAACTTCCGCTAATTGTCGTGAAAACAAACGAGAGTACTAACACTATGCTATTGGGGCGAGACTGGCTGTCAGCACTGAAATTAGACTGGGCTAGTGTTCATGGGGTTTGCTTGGACAAAGTGGCATTGCTGATTGAAAAAAATATGCTAAGATTTTTGTGCCTACCTAGGGTTTAATTAAGAACAGGGCCGTTAAGTTAGTGCTTAAAGATAATAATAGCACACCCGTTTTTTTTTTTTTTTGTAAAGCGCGGTCGGTACCATTTTCAGTTAAAGAAGCAGTGTCTTCGGAACTGCAGAACCTCGTGAAAACCGGAGTGCTAGTACCTGTTCAGCAGAGTGAATGGGCGACGCCACTAGTAGTGGTGCCGAAACCAAACAACCAGGTCAGGGTGTGTGGCGATTTAAACACTAAACCCATGCCTAAGAACAGATCATTACCCCCTTACCGTGATTGAGGATCTGTTTGTAAAGCTGGCCGGTTGCAAATATTTCACGATGCTAGATTTGTCCACTGCATACCAGCAGCTAGAATTGCATCCCCAAGCGCAGTCGCTAGTCGTGATCAACACGCATTTGGGGTAATTCAAGTATACGCGCTTACCCTATGGCACAACGAGTGCACCTTCGATTTTCCAGGCTGTTATGGATGACGAGTTGAAAGGACTTGATCGGGTAGCGTGCTATCTAGACGACGTGCTGATAGCAGGAGCTACCTTTGAAGAATGTTTCCATAAAGTGGAAATTGTGCTGTCCCGGTTTCTAGAAAGAGGCAGTCGACTGAAAAAAGAGAAATGTAAGTTCTTTCAAACTTCCGTCCTGTACGTGGGGCACGTTCTCGATGAAAAGGGCATACGCCCGTCAGAAGAAAAAGTAAAAGCTATAACGGAGGCCCCTGCACCTGCGAATGAGGCACATTTAAGAGCTTACTTAGGGTTGATAAATTATTATGCTAAGTTCGTTCCCCACGTGGCCACGAGACTCAGACCACTGTATGATGTGTTGAACCAAGAAAAAGGTTTCAAATGGTCCCGCGATGCAGAGCAAGTGTTCCAGCAAAGTAAAACGTGGTTGACGGAAGGAAACGTTTTGACATACTACGACCCAACGAAAGAGATAGGGCTGGTGTGTGACGCATCCATGTATGGCATGGGCGCCATTCTGTTTCATAAGATCGATAAGGTGGAAAAACCTATTGCTTATGCGCCTAGGGCACTCAGCAAAGCAGGGAAAAATTATGCTCACATTGAAAAAGAGGCTCTCGCCGTTGTCTTTGGGCTGAAGAAGTTCCACAAATACCTATTTGGGCGTAGTTTTGTCATTTATTCGGACCACCAGCCATTAGCCAGCTTTCTGGGGCACGGCAGACCAGTTCCAGTAATGTCTGCAGCGCGCATGCAACGATGGGCTTTGCTACTGGCGGCGTACAATTACAGATGGGAGTACCGAAAAGGCAGTAACATGGCAAACGCTGACGCGCTTTCGCGATTGCCGTTCGCGAATGAGCGAGATGTCTAAGATTACGTACAATTTTTTTTTCTGTTGTCAATGAACTTCCACTGTCTGCTGACATATTCAACAAGAAAACGAGTACTGATAGAGTGCTATAGAAAGTGTTGTGGTACACGAAAAACGGCTGGCCTGCGCATGTCACTGATAGTGAATTCGAACCGTACTTTGTTCGCCGGTATGAACTATCGGTAGATAAGCAGTGCGGTACGTGGGGAAATCGGGTAATTGTTCCGCACTGTTTGCGTAAACAAGCATTGGCACTTTGTCATGAAGGTCACCCCGGAGTTATGCGTATGAAAATACTCGCGCGCAGCTATGTCTGGTGGCCTCAGTTAACCCAAGATATTGAAAATGTTGTTAAAGTTGCTGTACTTGTTAGTTGACGCAGAACGCTTCACCTAAGGCCCCACTACAAACTTGGGGTTGGCCGAGCTGCAGATGGCACCTACTCCATCCGATTTCGCATTCGCAGACAAGTGGTTCCTCGTGCTGGTGGATGCACACTCGAAGTGGGTGGAGGTGTTTTGGATGAATTCAACAACGACCGAAAAGACCGTCGAGAGGCTGCGTGGGGTGTTCGCATCGTATGGCCTTCCAGAGGAGATTGTTACGGACAACGGGCCTCAGTTCACGGCAAAGAGTTTCACAGAGTTCCCGCTTAAGAACGGAGTGCGGCACACCAGAACACCTTTATACCACCCGGTGTCCAATGGAAGCGCCGAGAGATGCGTCCAGACGGTGAAACGGGATCTTACGCGACAGCTTCTCGACGAAAGGTCATCGGGCCAGAGTAAGACCCTACAGCACCGCATAGATCTCTTTCTGTTCAGGTACCGGAACACACCGACCACAATCACGGGGCAGACACCGGCAGAACTGTTTTAGATGCGGAGCATCTTATACTCGCGCCTTGTAGTGCGCCGTCCGCGCCGTCCACACCGCTTCTCGAACATTCGACAGCTGACGCGCGCGCATGCGCCGTCGCCCACTCTTCCACCATCTGTGCATCCCTTCCTCCTCTACACACCGCGCGCGCTTCACTCCTCCACCATCTGTGCACCCTTCCTCCTCTACACACCGCGTTCGACATCTACAATTCTCCTGATTCTCCAGTGGACGCGCATGTGGCGTCGCGCTTCGAGAACATTCAACAGCTGACAGTGCATGCGCCGTCGTGCTGTATATATACTCAAGGTCGGCGCTCGCTAGCTCAGTTGCCGCTCGTCGGTTCGTTTGTACGGCGCGTCGACGTCCAAGGTCGCGGTGAAATGAATTCCAACGAATCCACAAACACAATGATCGACGTCCCTTCGACCAGCGCCGCCCTTTCGCATACGTGTGTACGTGTTCACTCATTTAACACCCCCTCCTACAACCACGTTAACCAATTTAGCCATCGACCCAAGTAAGTCGCAATTTAACACCCCATTTCACAACCACGTTAACCAATTTAGCCATCGACCCAAGTAAGTCGCACTTTAACACCCCGTTAACCAATTATATGGTCCGCATCCTCCTCAGTGTTCCCCCGAGGGAAGCTGCGGGCAATTTTTTTGTCGTGGTCGCCCCGCACTCGCCTGACTATGCTACAGCCAGACCTGGAGAGACGGATGGAAGAACGGTTCTCCAAAGTAAAGGCCCAAGTTGACGAAAGAAGAGGGTCGGAAAGAGCTTACGAAGAGGGGGAAAGCGTTCTGGTTCAAGGCCTTCATCCAGGTGATCTGAAGTGGCTGATAGGTGTCATAGAAAGAAGGTGCAGTGCCGTTACGTACCCTGTGCACGTAGGATCCGAAAACAGGTTTATGCATGTAGAGATTTACGTCCGCGCTACTTTGAGAGTGGCGAAGAAGGCCCCAGTGAGCGTCCCTGTTTCGTGCCCAGCTCAATTCCAGACCCTGGGTCCGAAGCCCCTCCTACGAGCCCCCGTCCCTTTCCGGTTCATGCGTCTCCCAGGTCTGCTACCGCACCACCGGAGCAACCCGGAGACTCGGCTCCCTCAGAACAACCAAATGCTAGTCCACATCAAGGCTCTGCCCCGGCAACGTCTCCTCTGCGAATACCTAGTGTCTCCTCTAGGTGCTCAGACTCTTCGACGCAGTGCTCGTGCAAGAAAACCTCCCGATTGGTATAGGCCATAAACATTGTGGGAAGGAGTGTGGTGTCATGCGAAGCCTGTGTGACGCCGCGCTGATAGCGCCGGTGCTTCATGGCTATATAAGCGCTGTGAACTGGGCGCCCAGTGCTCTTTTGTACTCCGTATTCATGTAGTAATAAACCTTCTTACTGTTCTTCGTTCACGGCCACTCTGGCTCTGCTCGTCCCTCGAGGCTACAACAGTTTGCGACCAGTTTCTGTCTTGTTTTGCTCAACGCCGTCGTCTTGCTCGTGTAAACATCGAAGCTAGCCAAGAAGATCGCAAACATTGTTACAATGCCACCACTCACTGCGTCGTTCTCTACCGACCTGGTGACGATGTACTTTTATGCTGACAATGCACGAACACCTGGCTTATGCGAGCAGCTCGAGTCACGCTATCTTGGCCCCTACAAAGTTGTTGAACAGACCTCCCCAGTGAACTACCGTGTCGCATCTGTTCATACCCCCACTGAACAACGCTGCCGTGGGACAGAGATTGTGCTCGTTTCGCGTTTCAAGCCCTATCGTACGCATTCCACGGTGTAATTCACAACCAGACTGGCCACTTCCGTCTACGGGGAAAATTGGTGTGAGAATTCATTGGACTATATTTTCTTCATTCGTAAATAACCATCATCAGTCTTGGTGACGTTCCTCTTCGTCATCGGCACCATCTTGCTCTTGCTTGAATGAAGCGTCAGTTGAACAGTGGTATTTCTATAGTACATAGTTTACCAATCAAGACAAGCGCGCGTTTAGCGCACTGTTTACCATAAATTCATAAGCTAAACCTGCTTCGCTGTTTAGTGTGCATTCACTAAAGGTTGTCACATAATCTTGGTGGCCCTGTGCACGGTATATACAATCAGTGATAACTATTTGTTTTATCCCAATACCCATGCGACGGCCCAGTGCGGTATTAAGAACCACGTCATAATGTCGCTCTCATTGAATAAAGATTACTGAGACAAAGTGCAGTCATTTGCATCGACCAGTGGGTACACTAAGACAGAACTTGCCCCCTTCCCGGGTCACACCAGCGCCTTATATACCTTAAGACTTCTCTTACTGCGATACAACACAGGCTTGTGCCCTGCTGAGGCCCATAATTGCAATCCAAGCATGATTATCTCGAATTTGGTAATTTGATCGTGCTATGCAGTATTTATCTCATCTATTGTTTGCGAATGTCAGAGTGGCAGAAATCAGCGATTCTCACACATATTCTTGTGTTTACTGCCACTATCGTTGCACTGCAGAAAAAAATATCTCAAGGAAAAGGTCAGGTGTGCCCGTCAAGATTTTTGTGAAAGCTGACATCCTTTTCACAGCGGACGAAGCACACTGAGGCACAGAGCAGTACTTTACCATTGCCCAGCACTCGATCGCCACGGGTACGTTGTGTTTCAGGTTCGCAAGTCCACGTGTTTGCAGGAGCAGAGCCACGACAGTGATGTGATTTCTACTGATGGCATCGGTTGCGCACATTCAACAACGTGGGGCCTGCGTCATACACAACCGTGCCATCGATGAGACACTGTGATGTTTTGCTAGATGTATCTACAAGCTTGTAGATGCTGGAGAAAGGCACGCCTATTGAAATTTCAAAACACCTGAACTAATACCACCAGGTGGAACCTGCAGGTGACGAGCGAGAACACCCACACATATATAATTTCTCTTTCTGACCAGCAATGCGGTCAACGACGTCAGTGTGCTCATCGCCATCTGGGAGATTCCTTGGCCCTGTCAATTGGACTGCAGCTAAAACAAATTCATATTTGCACTCATAAGCATTCATTGTGGACATTGTTGGGCCTGGTGGGGCTGTTCGTTTGACAAAGTTCTCGCCCGAAGCAGGTGATGTGCACACAGGAGCAGGGGCTGCTATAGTGCGATTGAGAGCGGAGTTTGCAAACTGACGTCACAAGCGTGAGGGAGCTACTCCAAGATCTCAAGGCCAATAGAGGGGGCACAACGACTCCCGGCTTCTTTTGGAAGGAAAAGAATTAAGGCAAGAAAAGAAGTGAGAAGAGGAAAGGAAAAAGCAAACAAAACAAATAACACAGGAGCAAACTCAAATAAGTAGTCAGGTGAAAAAACGCCCATAGACACGATTCAAATCCGTTTTGTTTAAGTTAGCAGGGCTTAATCTTGGTCACGCGTAGTAGCATATCTACCTGGGAACAGGTGATAGTGAAGGGTCGTGCACCGAAGTCCAATAAGTCCATGTTCCTTCCTGAGCAGTGCTCGCACCACAACGAATGTGGCATACTTTGAAATTGTGTTACAGTGTCCCTACAGGACCCACACAAAGAACACGAGCTGTCCGGGCGTTATGGATGATATAATTGTTCGTGCACTTATACAGAACCAACTCTTGGATTATAAAACAGGGCTCTGTCACGGAGAGGCTATCTGCAACCATGAATGCGAGGAGGAAACAACTCGCTTGCTATACGATGATCAGGATGCTGCTTTAGAAGATGTCAGTGAGTCAGCAAATGATCGACAGCTGTCAAATATTCTTAGGCAGTCACACTCGTGGGCACAACTTGAAGCCAGACGACCGGCCTCATTCCCAAGAATCCCAACATGCGAAGGCATTCACAGGCAAATTGCGGACACCCTACAAGTAAAAAGACATCCGGAATTCGAAGATACTGCCCTGGACGATCAGACTCTATTCTCAACAATTCGCTAAGGGCGGCAGCACAAGAGTCTGTAAGTATGGGGACCTTCGATGCTCGTAGTTATTCTTGTACGTATATCAGATAAGTATCAATTGCAGCTCGTTCCACAACGTGTTTATCGATAGGCAAAAGAAAGCCACAGGGTTACCTTGGCCATCACTGTGTATAGATGTGTCTGTAAAGACTCTTAGACAATAGTCGAAATTTTCGAATATGTGCAACTTTTGGTCACCTCTTTCCCCCGTCTGCATCACTGAATTCGGACAGATCCCGGCACTCACCGCTACGGCACGGCTTGTAATAACTACGAGAACGAGTTGGGACAGAGAGAAACAAAGCAAGCAGTTGACAAACCTAGACATAAAAAGAAAGGTATAAAGAAATCGGAAGAAAAAAACACTCGTCAAAAAAATTCACGAGGCGCGATTGGAACACAGGCACCCTTGATTGATTGATTGGCATGTAGGATTCAACGTCCCAAAACAACCATACGATTATGTGAGACGCCTTAGTGGAGGGCTTTTAAATTTTGAACACTTGGGATTTTTAAACATGCATCCAAATCAGAGCACACAGGCCTACAGCATTTTTTGCCTCTATCGAAAATGCAGCTGCCTCAGCCGGGATTCGATGCCGCGCCAGCGGCTCAGCAGCCAAGTACTTTAGCCACTAGACCACCGCTGCGGGGCACACAGGCACCCTTGATCCAAAGGCTGGCTTAACCACTCAGCTCTGCAGGCACGCTAGCAGAACACAGCTCAGACTTGGCCTTGTCTGAGCTGTGCCCACTGATAGGCATTGTGCCCACTGATAGAGACATTGATAGAGACCCACTGATAAAGACATTGTGCACAACATCTGTTCTACAATGCATAGCCTAGCTGCATACACCTGAAAGAAAAATTGTGTATTTCAAAGTTAGACATTTTGTTCGGTAATAAGTACAAACCTGCCCGCGTTATGCTGTGTTAACCTTTGCGCGATTTATACACCTAAACTTCTTCACTGCCGAGGAGGACCAGAAACCCTTGCAAAAAACTAAACCAGGCAGAAGCGTGTTGAAGGGAACTTTCTTTTTCCAGAACTCATAAAGATCGTGGCAGCATGTTCACATTGTACAGGTGGGCAGTTCTGTCACAGATCTTAAACAGCAGAATTACTTACTAGCCCACGAAAGGAATCATGTGTGCCCCGCACCATTTTCTTGTTGGTTCTATGACGAAGGGACATCATGACTGTGAAGTGGTCTTTTCGTGAGAAAGATGCATTGCAGTGAACACATTAAAAAAATTGTGTGCCTGCGTATATGTCTGTCACGAATTACGGGTGGCTGTGGGCAATGGACCGAGACAAGACTTGGTTATCGAAAAACCCATTTAATAAACACTCATGGTGCATAAAAAAATAAAAAAGAAAGTGTACAAAATAAAATAGAATTAACCCTACACTAAATCCACAAAAAAGATCCCTTTACAAACTAAACTGTCCTAAACATCGTCAAATTCTTCTACAGCCTCAGTGCTTCACATGATGCTTCTCATCACCTTACTTGTCGCAACTGACATGCAGCTCATCAATGTCTCGATCGATCGTGTCGGCTCCCTGTCTTGACCGTCTTGATGGATGTTGCCGTTTCTGCCGCTTCCGACTCGTCGTCGCCTGATGTTGTTGCTAACGTGGCAGAGCCCTCCAAGCTTACGCCTAGTGGCAGCAGGCATACCCGGTCTGCACGCTGAGGTGGCCATCACGCAACTGTCTTCGATGGCTTGATTCAAAAGGGCTTGCGCTAAGAACGTTGGTGCTTGCAGTGCACGGCTGCTGCATCCCAAGCGGCTTCCCTTGAAGCAGGTCGAGGTCTAAGCCTATTTCTTGAAACACCCGCGTCACAAATTGCCGAGTCAATGTCCTGCCGCTTCCATCGCCAGTGCGCTTGCTGGCGATGCGACCATCTCCTTGCAAGCCCACGTGGACCATGCCAGCTTGTCGTTGCTTGCGCGCCGATCGCAGCTCGGATCACGCGCTTTGGGCCTCGCGGTACAGTGTGCGTGCTAGCGCCATTTCCAATTTTCTCTGAACTTTGTCGTCGTCTTTATGTCTCCGAGGGGCTCCTACTCATGACAATGTCTCACGCGGCTGTGTTTCCAACTGAAAGTTCTATTATGGCACACAAGGGCCACTGTCCTGTGCGAATACGCATGTGCTCAATCAGGTGGCCTTCTATCCAAAAGGGTCAGTTGCAGAAAACACAAGAAAAAAAGCTGCTCTCCTGAATTGGTGCGCATCTGCTCAATGAGGTGGCCCCTCACTGAATAGAGTACACTGCAATGAAAGCAGAAGGGAGGCTCTTCTGTGTGAGTGGGGATGTTCTTCATTAAATCCCTTTTCATTGAGAAGGATACATTGCAGTGCACACAGGAAAATGGACCCTCTTTCAAAGCCCCCGCTTTCAAAGCTGCCAAGAAGGCAGTTGATTTTTAGAAATCAGTTTAGAATCAATTGATATTTAGAAATCAGAGCAAGCGGCACTCTTGTGAATAAGGCACTTCTGCAACAGAAGGCAAGAAACTTGGTGTGCATCATGGAGCACGATGATTTTGTGGCTAGTGATGGCTGGCTGCAGCGCTTCAAGGAGCACCACAACGTCGTCGGCAGGGCTGTCAGCGGGGAATCCCTATCTGTCGACCACGAAGCTGCAGTGGCATGGATCAAAAAGAATATTATGCAGCTGCTCAAGAAATACAGCCCCAAGGATCTGCTCCACGCAGATGAGACTACCCTGTTTTATCAGATGTTGCCGCAAAATAACTTGGCTCTCAAAGGTGATCACTGCCAGGGCGGTGAACACAGCAGGATTGTGTGACCGTGCTACTATGAGCGAATATGAACGGGTTCGAAAAAGTGTCGGTCCTCTTGATTTGCAAAAGTGCATCGACATGATGCTTCAAAAAAAAAGCAGAAACTTCAAGTGAGTTATGCCTCCAACCGCAAGGCCTAAATGACAAGAAAAATCTTAGCACAATGTTGCGCAAGTGAGACGAACGGCTGGTCAAGCACAACCACAAGATATGTCTCATCCTGGATAACTGCGCGGTCCACCACACCACCATTGTGCTTAAAAACACTGAGCTGTGCTTTTTGCCGCCTAACACTACTGCGGTTATGCAACCCTTCACAACAAAGGGTTGATGAACTTCAAGTCAGGCTATTGTTAGCATGTCATCGATCAAATATATTTCAATATGAGTTAGCGCGAAACAACGATCGACCTGTACATGGCAATCGAAATGTTGCAAGCTGCTCAGATGGCCGTAATGGCAAGCATGATCGCCAACTGCTTTCGGCATGCCCCATTTGGCGACAGCAACGGAGAGTCTAGCAAAGATTTCAGCAATGCCAACAGTGAGGCTACCGCGGGCGACCAGGCCCAGACGTCGTAGGACCCTCCCCTTGAAGGCGGCGTTGTGCCTGACTGCGACACTCTCTTCAGGTACATCAGTGCCGATGCTGAAGAAGTGACAACCGAAGAGTTGTCGGATGCGAAAATTGTATGTGTGGTGACGGGGGTGCATGACGACAGTGACTAAAGAGTCGACACCCCGGAGCATAACGTTGGTAAACATGACGTACCAACGCCCGTGCAAGCGCTGGATGCGACTGACCTGCTGCTCCGCTTCTTTAGGTGCTTACAATGACGGCAAGGACGAACTCGAAATAGCTACTGCTGCTGAAAAAGCAGTAATCCACGTGAGGAAGAGTCGACATAAGTCTATTAAGGACTATTTTTCTGCAAAGTTATCTGCCAGCTGGTGTCCTGTGTTTGGCGAAAATAAAGTGCGTTCTTTATTATTTTGCTAGTCTTTTGCCTTCCGATGGCCGTGTTTCTTTGCGCGGCGGTCACATTCGGCGGTGAGTACATTCTATCTTGCTAGCTAATTGCCGATAGAAATGAATATTTGCTATAACAAACTAGTGGTTATAACGAAGTAATTAAGATTCTCCCTTTGACTTTGTTATAACAAGGTTTGTACTCATAGTAATAAAGACAAGAAAAGGGCCTCTAACGAGTATGCATGCGGATGTGTTGCAAAGCGTTCCCTTTCCATAGAAAGAAGGCATTGTGGTGCAGAGAAGAGAAGGAGCGCTCCCCTTGGTGAGTATGCATATGCTGATTTAGGTTGCCTTTCATAGAAAAGGATGCATTACAGTGGACACAGGAAAAGGGCTTCTCTCCTGTGTGCATACGGATGTGTCTCATAAGGTGGCTTTTCTTCACAAAGTATGCATTGCAGTGGCCACAGAAGTAAGAACTCTCCCCTGTGTGAGTTGGCATGTGCCGATTTAGACTGTTCTTCAAAGAAAAGGATGCATTGCAGTGGACACAGCAGTAGGGACGCTCTCCTGTATGAGTGCGCACGCGCCGAATTAGAGTGGTTTTTGCAGAAAAGGTAGCATTGCAGTGGACGCAGGAATAGGGCTGTTCTCCGGTGTGCATGCGGACATGTCTCACCAGGTTACTTTTCCGCATAAAGGACGCATCGCAGTGGGCACAGGAGAAGGGACGCTTTCCCGTGTGAGTGTGCATATGCGCGATAAAATGTCCTTTTTTCATAAAGGATGCATGGCAGTGAATACAGGAGAAGGACCGCTCTCCTGTGTGTGTGCGGATGTGCTCAATGAAGTGGCCTTTCCGCGAAAAGGATGCACTGCAGCGGGCACACGAAAAAGGCCGCTCTCCTGTGTGTGTGCGGATGTGTCTAACGAGGGTGTTTTTCATCACAAATGATGCACTGCAGTGAACACAGGAGAAAGGCCGCTGTCCCGTGTGAGTGCGCACGTGCACCGCCAGCTTGGAGTTGTGAAGGAATGCAGCTGGACAAAAGTGGCACTGGAAGGGAGGCTCGCCCGTGTGTTTCTGACGGTGTCTAATCATAGTTGACTTGTCCAGGGTCACATAGGTGCACTGCTGGCAGGAATGAAGTCGGCCTCGTACAGACGACAGTAAATAAGACTGTTCCGAGGATGCACAGGACAAGGAGCCTGCAAAGCAATCGAGAGCACGCAAAGTCAAGTAGGTTATGTGTCATAACTGGACCACAGCGGCACACAATATGCAAGGGTTGCTGCACGTGTAAAAAAACTAAAGCTGCTCATCTTGTCTCACACAAACCAAAGCTACTGTTATGGCAACAGGGGCATCGACACAGCAAGTGTTATGAAAATTCTCATCTTGCTGGGGATAAATTCTAGGGTCAACACATCCACAGCGAACACCAGGTGACAAAAACTACGATATGATCTAGCTATCATTCCAAGGCTACATTAGAAAATTTGAAAGTGTCTAATTGAGAATAAATAAAAAGCAGCCCATTAAACTACTTACGGTAATTCTGAGAAGCATACACACCACACTGCACACCAAATAACCACATTATATTGAAACAAAACAAGAATAATAAAAAATATATGAGTCAATTGAATAATAATATTAATAATAATAATAATAATAATAATAATAATATTAATAATAATAATAATAATAGTAAAATAATAATAATAATAATAATAATAATAATAATAATAATAATAATAATAATAATAATAATAATAATAATAATAATAATAATAATTTTTATTTTTCATCAATAAGTTTGATGAAGGACATCTGCAGGTAAAAGCTGCTCTCTGAAAAAGGAAGCTTGACAAGAACCCACAGCCACCTTTTAACATTTGAGCAGTGGCAAAAAGTCAGCAGTACAAACTCAAATAACAAGCAACAAAACAAACAAAGCCCAAATTTCCAAAAAAAATAACACTATTAACAATACAGCAACTGGAGAGATATGTTAAACATGTGTAATTCACACAATTGCGCTGTGTGCAGTGTAAAGAGACTTCTACCACAGAACACAGTCACTTACGAATCATAGTTTACATCTTGCAATATCAAACCAAACTACCACTACTGGTCACTGCGGTATGTTATCTGCATAGCTTTTTTTCTTAGCATAGACAGATACGTTAGAACAAAGGGATGCATAAATAAACGCCAAGTCTGAACCTTGAATAATTAGTGAATACGGTGTGCGTGCACTAGCTGACATTCCTCGGCAATACTGGTAAAGCGACCACAAACAACCAAGTACACGCAAACACACTTTTACCTTCAGCATCAATCAGGGTTGAGCATTACAAATTCCGTAACCAGTTACACTTTCATAGTATTATTCCTTAGTACCCACTTTTACAATAAGCAATTTCACAAAGCTAGACACCTTTTGAAAAAGAAAAGGTTTGCAGTATATACACAGAAGGAAATAAAGAGGAACACTGTAATTAAGCAGGAAGATTAGAATAAAAAATGTGTGGAAGTGTGATGCAGTGGCTTATATAGGACACAAATGTCTGGAAAACCGAAGCGATACTCTCAGTACACGTTTCCGCACATTAGCACACCATATGCTGGTAGACTACGATAGAATCTCAACATTATAAATCTCTAGGAGTAACATAAATATTCACAAAAGCATTAATTCGTAAACATGTACATCTAGCATGCCACATTGGTGTGCTGCTAGTATGCATGACATTTGAAACAAAAATACAAAAACAAATAAAACTGGGACATCTTTTCATTTATTGTTTTACGGGGCCACACAATCTTACAGGTCATTCTGAACGGTTGCCAGTAGTTTTCAGATGTCCGTGATTACAGTGTTGCTTTTATTTATACACCACACGCACATGTGTGCAATTTAAGGATAAAATGCACAGTGTTCCACAAGACCTGAAATCTCTTTCATCATTTTGGCGTTCTCTGTAAGATTTCAGTAAACTGTTGCGAATGGGACTCAAATGTCCAGTGAGACTCTAGCTCTTAGTTATTTCAACACCTCAAAAACAAGTTCGATTATCCACACAGAAGGCCGCAGTGATCAGATATTACAAGTGTCACGGTGCCACGGAACCAACAAATCAGCAACACTATTCTCACGCTTCACTTCTGTGCTTCAACGACTCGTCCCAGACTCTTCTGCTGCTTAGTGGTGTCGTGTCGCCAAAAGACAAGATTCCCCCCGCTGCTGGTTCTCTGCTTTAAAACCCTGTCTTGGCCATGCAATAATGCGATTTAGGCCATGTAGTTGTCATACTTGCCGCTTGTCTCTCTAGCTCGATATTTTCCACAAAGCTTCCACATTGAAGCATCTGCGAGAAGTTGGCACGACCAACAAGTGGAGAAAGCCTTGCTCAGTTATTGGTTGTGCACCAATGAGGTTGTAGCTGGTGTAATGTTTTGTTGCTGACGTATGCGTAGACACAATGAGAACCGATGCCACCCTTCAATGTGGACGAGATGGTTGGTAAGGAGGTGGAAGAGACAAAGAGAAGCTGAAATGATTGTTTTATCCCTTTTAGCTGCCTTGTTAATGGACCGATTCGCAAGACTTTAGCAACGGTATGGTTGCATTGGCCAGGTTTACAGTTACCTTAGGACAATGGTGTTGTTTAGTCGTACTTTAGGGTAACCCCAAACCGGCTTCTGGAAGAATTGAGTTAGAATGCCCTGAACATGATAATCGAAGAATTTCACATCGCTCAATCAAAAAGGATACCCCCACACTGGAGTGCATTCAGTTTCGTTGTTTTGGAGGCAGGTTGCTCGCAGCAGCTGATGCTCTGGCAGGTACTGTGCTAATTTCTGGCTGCAGCGATCCTCATGAGTTGCCTCACGCACCGTGGTTGCCGGTCTCACTAGTCGCATCGCTGAAGTGGCCATGAGGGTTGCCAGCCGTTGCACCTCCTGCCACCTGGTTGGGACAAGAGGGGTTGTTTACTGCATGAGCCCCACCGCAGTGGACACCGTGAGGCTTGCAGCTCCAGTGGCATAACTAAGGGGGGGGGGGGGGGGGGGGGGGGGGCACGGGAGTTCAAGTGCTCCAGGTACCACTTGGGAGAGGGCACTGAGTCGAGTCCACTGAACATGTGCTCGGGGACTTCCTGAGGACCCAAACGGCGTGCTAGCACCCCACGCCCTCTGGAATGGTCACCTCTACAGGTTCAAAACAAGTGAGGGCATGCCACCACACTGTTGCAACCCTCTCTTTCTCATTTTCTACCTTCCTGCCATCCGTGAAGCTAGAGGCTATTTTGACTATAAATGGTGCTCCTTTCCTTCCGCAAATGAAACACAATTATCAGGGAGCCTGTGGCTTCCGGGAACCTGTGGTTCATATGAACAAGAAGCCTGTGGCTCCTTCTCATATACAAGACCATGAAAGGCAATAAGATAAATAGGTTGGTGTAAGCCTATTTCCACATGAGCAATATTTTAGCCATCAACGTGAGTATCCTGGGATGTAGACAGAAACTTTTTTCCTTAGTTCTGACCTCTATATCGGTGATTCGGCATATGTTTGCACGTGTGCTCATGCATATACATATACAAGTGTAAAATAATATTGGCACGGTGGGAAGTAGAATGTCCCTAACCTCCGAGCTTTGCCACTGAAGTGATATCTTTAAATGTTCACTGTCTTCTAGTTTGGCCCAAACAACCTTGGCTCTTTACACATACATAACCCTAGAGATAGTCTGAAAGAGAAAGCGCTGCCCACGGTGTTGCTGAAGAGTTGCGATCAAAATGCTATTTATAAACTTATCAAATGAGTCAGCTTCCAAGCTTACGGAGAGCTTTCACGGGCAGATGTCGGGATGAAAGGACGAAAGGATAAAACCAAGTACGAGCTTTCCGGCAAGGCTTCATTCCTAACCTTTCCAAATCACAAACTTCTTTCTTCTATCTTATTGTGTCATCCCTCTTCATTTTTCTTTATGTATCGGTAGTATCTCCACGACATTTCCCTCGATCAGTGTGCATAGGTTGGGGTTGACTATGAGGGATGACGTGGCCAAAGTAATTATTTTGTAGAAGACATCGAGGAGTTTGAGTCTTCAGATGAAAACGAAGGTGTCACGTGTCAAGTCAATGTCACTCACTAAATTAATGTTTGTGTACCCAGTCCACACACAAAGTCGCCTTCTCCCAAGTGCTTGCAGCAAACGCATGCGTGGGACTTCGGCTCAATGCTCCTCCTAAGCTAGCTTTATCAGGCATGCATCGTGATGTTCATTATCCTTGAAGCAAAACCGTAAACGTGAAAAACACCCTGCTCTTTTGAATGCGCAATACAAAAATAGTAGCACACTGCACACTTGAAAACATTGGTCACACTTTCCAAGCTCTTGCTGTTTCTAGATACCAGTGCGCATGAACCGGTTGTGAAACGGCTAATTGAAAGAGTAAACTCTGAGAAAAAACACCCTCGTGCGTCTGGCTACCTGTTTTTACAGCAAGGTTCTGTGAAGCGAAGTGGCGTCATGTGATAGCAATGTTATAGCATGTCGACTCCTGCACCCTTGCCTGCAGTTGTGGGCCTTGTGCAGAATAGCACTTAAGAGATACATGAAGTAGAGCTGCAGTGGCAAATTATCCTATTATGAATGCATTCATGTGATTATTGCAGTGCGCTGAGCTTCAACAAGCAAAAAAATGCCAGAAACTAAAGAATATATGCATATACCATCGACATAAACTGAAATACGTACAGCGGCAACTATTAGAAATGGTATAGTGCATTTCATCAAGTCATAAGCATTAATAGGCGCGCATCAGTTTTATTTGGCAGCACTGCGCATGTCCGCGGTGATGAGTGAACGGGGCGCACTGGACAATCATTATTACTTGCTACTGTCCGTGTTTCATTTGATGCTGAAAATCTTAAGGCTTCTTTCCATTTATCACAATAATCACAAACTCAGTTCAGCCATGATTGTCGGGAGCTATTTATTTTGATACCTTACTAAGTCCTTTTGCTTTGATTTCTTGGTTCTACCGGTGAGCGTGTTCGTGATAACAGCATCCAGGTGTAGTCTGACTCCAGAGATGTCGGCGACGTTTAAACATGCAAGCCTCGAAGCAATTCTGTACTGGATTTCACAATGTTCTGTCAATGCCCCGCAAACAACTATCAGGCTTCGATGGTTTTCATCTCATGGTGCATTTCTTCTCATTAGTACCCTCCTACTCGCTCTTTCGACCCGTGCCTCATTCCAGGGGCGGATTGAGCGGCTTTGCATAGCTTTGCTCTCACTGCTCTGCCGCAACTCTCTTCGTGGCATGGTTTCTCTGCTCGAGTTTTTCAAAACGAAAACGCCACTAATAAGAACAAGAAATTAAACACGCCCATACACTAACAGTTTGCGGCAACAGGGCACTGTCAACGAAACGACGCTTTGCAAATGCAAAGCGTCGTTTTGTCGGTTGGAGCCAGGCTTCTTTTGCAGAAAGCTGCTGCAGCCATGAGAGCATGAGATACCCTTGCAGACGCACTGAAATGCAAACTTGCTTTCATGTTGAGATCTTCTCTGCAATGTTCAAAATGTGTAACCACATTCATCATGGCAATCATGAAAGCCACGGCATCGCTCTACCGTGGCCAAGCAGCGGCTGATTGTTTGCATGATGTCTTGTGATGGCACTCTCTAATTGGCTGAGACAGCGCCTCTATTTTTAGATGCCTGTCAGGAGAGGTGTCGCTGGCCCTGCGAGCCCTCTTCTGTTCCTCTCTTTCATTCACCTCATTTCGCCGCTGGTGGCGCTGCCAGCTGACACAAGGCGCCGGGCTGTCACAAGGCGCCGGGCTGTTTTTTTTCTGCGTCGGGCTGTCAAGGTGGATGGACGTGTTTTGGAGCGCTCCGGATCGACTGCGCAGATAAGTGTTTTTGCATGTTTTGAGCTTGTCTTTATAATTATAAAGCAGCGGTTGAAATCTTTGTAGCACTTATTTTATGGTACGGCTTTTTCGGGGGCCAGACACCAGGTATTTATTAGTTAGTGCGGGTGTGTGTGTTTGAAATTTTTTTTTGTTTTTTTTTATTTTGCCGCCCCGTGGGGGAGGTGCGCGTACATTGAACACGCAAATTTTTGTAGTAGAGCATAGACTTTCTTTTTTTTGAAGTGCAGGGCTCGAGTTTAGTAATTATCGAGTATAGGGACAATTGGTGTCAGAAAGGCATGGTTAAAAAGACTGTGTTCAGGATGTGGAGTGGGTTTGAAAGTGGACCCAATTGAGCGTAGAAGCAGATGGAGAAGAGGCTGACGCGAAGTGTAGGCAATGTGAGGTCGAGGAAAAAATGGAGAAAATGATGGTTGCCCAGAGTGAACTGCTGGTGAGAATCGCCGAGCTCGAGACTGCGTTGGCGACAGAGCAAGAGAAAACGAGAGCAATGGGAGAACGACTGAAGTCCGGCGAGGAAGCGCTAGCGAAGCTGAACAAAGAAGCGACCTACCGAGAGAACAGTAAGGAACCGGCAAACAGAACGGTGGAGAAGGAAAAGCGAGCAAGTTTGGAAAAAACAGGTTTAGCCGGTTCAACTGTCGCAAGGCCCAGCTTCAGCGAGGTAGTGATGGGACAGGGAGGGAACAAAGCAGCCGGCGTCACAGGTGCAAGTAGCCCCCAGGTGCAGAACGATCCAGCTGAAAAGTCACAGCATGTGATAATCGCCGGGGACTCCAATTTAAATCGATGCACAGAAGCCATCAAAGAGAGGGTATGAGGTGACAAGAAGGTTGCAGTAGGGGCGTTCCCAGGACGCAAGCTGGAAGCAGTCATGAGGCAAGCGAGCGCAAAGCTCAAAACGACAGCTGATAGACGAAACCTCATGATAATTTCAGGCGGTTTAAACGATGTCCTCAATGTAGATGCAACAGGACTAGCAGCCACACTGGCGAAAGGCGTCGATGACATGCGCGCCACTTCTCCTAAGGTACAGATAGTGATATGCACGATACTGGAGGTACCGGTGCGTAATAGCAACCTGCAAAGAGCGGTGGTCAACGCAAACCAAGAGATATGGCGGATGAGTCGAGAGAAAGGTTTTGAGGTGGTGGAAATAAACAGAGAGGTGCATAGGTGGGGGGGTTTTCAACGAGACAGAATTCACTTCGATGGGCGGCTAGGTCATGAGGTGGGTTGGCGACTTGCAGGACGCGCAGTAGCTTTTTTGGGGGGCAAGCGAGCCCTTCGGGGTGCAGGATAGCTAGTAACGAGGAAAACAACCAGGGAGACTCTTCGACAGGTGGTATGGACAGATACGATTTCAAAGTGGCACCAATATCTAAGAAAGGTAGAGTCCGGGGCATAAATAGACGTAGCCACGAGCGCCGAGCCAATTCAGACATAGGGTATATTAACATGCAGAGAGGTAGGAACAGGCTGAAGTGGGAAGAGATAGAAGAACAGCTAAGGGAAGAGAGGCCGATGGTATACGGTTTTGTAGAAACACATCTCAGGGACATGGAACAACCTCCGAATAATCCGGACTACGCGTGGGAATATTGTAATAGAACAGAAGGCAGCAGAAAGGGGGGTGGTATTGGGGCATTCATTCATAAAAGCACAGACTGGCAAAGGGTCAAGCAGGAGTGCAAGGAACATTTATGGCTAAAAGGGAAAGTGGCAGGTCAAATGACACTCCTTGGTTTCGTGTACTTGTGGACGGGAGCAAAGGCCAGAGAGGAAAACCAGGCAATGGTAGAGTGTATATCAAAGGACATTCAGGAGTTAGGAAGAGAGTGCGAGATAATTATACTAGGAGACATGAATGCGCACATAGAAGATATAGATGGGTATACCGACCCGACAGGCAAAATGATCATGGATATGTGTGAAAGGCTTGATTTGATCATTTGCAACAGTACCGAGAAGTGCGAAGGACAAATAACATGGGAGGTAGGAAGGCTTCAGTCGACGATAGATTATGCACTGATGTCACATAGGATGTATGATAAGCTCAGGGGAATGCACATAGATGAAGGTGGCTCCAGAAGTCTTGGTAGCGATCACAAACGTATCAAGCTAAGTTTTGGAAGAGCAGTGAAAGGGGGAAGGAGACAAGATGAGCAACTACAGGAAAATGTTTATTCAGAAAGGCAAATTGAAATAGCCAATAAACAAATTGAGAAAGTAATCACGGAGGATAATAAGACAGTGTGGACATACACGAATCTAATTAGACTCTTTGAGTTAGAGCTTGCTAAGACGCATGAGAAGTCACCCCGGAAAAGAAGACACAAACCCAAAAGTTGGTGGGATGAGGAAGTTAAGAGAGCCATAGCAAAACGTCAGGAAGCCTCTACGGAACACAGACATGCTAAGCAGCGGGGTGAACCGACAGATGAAGTTGAAAGAAAATGGGCAACCTTTATAAGCTGTAGAAGGGATGCATCCCTTCTGATCAATGAAAAGATTAGAAGGAAGGGAGCTCAGTGGCTGGCAGAAGTACATAAAAAAGATAGAAAGGCAGCTGCGAAATTTTGGAACCATCTAAACTCCCTAAGAAATGAGACGAGCCTAGTGCAGAGTTTTATGACTACAGCCCAAGGTGCTAGGCTAGAAGGGGACGAAGCTATTGAATATATAAGAACAAGGGTGACAGAAAAATTTCAACAAAGTACTTTATGCACCACAATAGACAAGGACGAATCAAGTGGTGCAATGGCTCCATTTTCACAACAAGAGTGGGAAAGGGCTGAGAAAAGGGTCCCTAGTAGTACATCAACAGGCCCAGATGGCATTCCAATTAGGCTGATAAAGACATTAGGTCCGAAGTCTAAGCAGGCTTTGAGAGAGGCAGTGAGCACAATAATAATCGATGGTGAAGTTCCCGATGGATGGAAACTTAGCAGGATGAGCATGATCTATAAAGGAAAGGGGGACAAAGCTGTCATAAACAACTACCGTCCTATAACAGTGGCATCAGTGGTCTACAGGCTGGCGATGCAGATTATAAAGGAAAGACTGCAGGCGTGGATAGAGGATGAGGGGGTGCTGGGGGAACTGCAGAATGGGTTTCGGAAACACAGGAGGTTGGAAGACAATCTGTTCTCACTGACGCAGTGCATCGAAATAGCAGAAAAGGAACACAGGCCTCTGTGGCTAGCATTTTTGTATATGAAGGGAGCGTATGATAGCGTGGTTCAAGAGGAATTGTGGGGAATTCTGGACACACTAGGCGTGGAACATGTAGTCACTAATCTTTTAAAGGGTATCTATAAAGGTAACAAGGTAGTTATAAAGTGGGAAAAACAGGTATCCAAGCCTGCAGATGTAAAACGGGGGCTTAGGCAGGGGTGCCCCCTGTCACCCTTATTATTCATGATGTACCTACAAGGATTAGAAGCAAAACTAGAGGGAAGTGGGCTGGGCTTCAACCTCTCTTTAGTCAAACAAGGAAAACTTATTGATCAGGCACTACCAGCATTAATGTACGCAGATGATATAGTGCTAATGGCCAACAACAAGGAAGATTTGCAGAGATTGATGGACATCTGCGGTAATGAGGGAGATAGGTTAGATTTTAGATTCAGTAAGGAAAAATCAGCAGTCATGATTTTCAATGACAACGAAGGTAGTGAGCTTAGAATACAGGAGGTCACGCTAGAGATTACACATAAATACAAATATCTGGGCGTATGGATAAGCAATGGGACCGAGTATCTGAGGGAACACGAAATATACGTGACGACTAAAGGTAACAGGAATGCAGCAGTCATGAAAAATAGGGCCCTGTGGAATTACAATAGGTATGATGTTGTGAGAGGAATATGGAAAGGGGCCATGGTTCCTGGGCGGACATTCGGCAATGCGGTCTTGTGCATGAGATCAGAAGTTCAAGCAAGATTAGATATTAAGCAACGTGGAATAGGTAGGCTTGCTTACAGGAATACACCAAATCAGGGAGTACAAGGTGATATGGGATGGACATCATTTGAGGGCAGGGAAGCTAGCAGCAAGATAAAATTTGAGAAGCGATTGAGAGAAATGAAGGAGGAGCGTTGGGCTAGGAAGGTTTTCAGCTACTTGTACATGAAGAATGTCGATACGAAATGGAGGAAGCGAACCAGGAAGTTGACTGGTAAATTCTTAGAAAACAGCAGGTGGCCAAACCAAAAAGAACTATCGGTTAAGAAGAAAGTGAAGGAAACGGAGATGGACATGTGGAAAATGGGCACGATTAAGAAGTCCGCACTAGAGATCTATCGAACTTTTAAGCAGGAAATTGCCAAGGAAAGGATCTATGATGATACTCGGGGTAGTTCTCTACTGTTTGAGGCAAGGACGGGAGTACTGCGAACCAAGACATATCGGGCCAAATACGAAGGGGTAGACACAGTATGCAGTGCGTGTGGAGAGTAAGAAGAAACAGCCGAACACTTGATAATGTTCTGTAAAGGGCTTCACCCTATAGTTCAGGATGATGGCGCGGCGTTTTTCAAAGCACTGGGGTTTAGGGACCGGGAGGGCAAAATAGACTTTAAGCGGGTAGACTTAACTAGAAGGAGGTTATCTGATTGGTGGCTAAAGTCAAGGCACGAGTGAAAATCAAACTCTTCACTGCAAAGTACGAATCCTCAAACTCACTTTTTAAGAAAAAAAAATATAGTTTTTGGTTCATTAGGTATTACGGCTTGGTGGCGCTAGCCACCGCCCGATCTAAAGGGTACAGCCATATCCATCCATCCATCCAGGCTCAGCTGCTGAGCTCAGTTGCACATTCCATCTCCATGCTTATTGTGCATGTGTAGCGTGGTTCGCCGTGTCACTGCTCTTTGTTGACGGTTGCCCTGCTTCCCACCAATACCCCAGAGAACACTTTTTTTCCCAGTGGAAGCCATAAATAGGCTGGAAAAGGTTTGCACAAGGTCCAACCAATGGCTTCCCAAACCGGAAATTGTAACCCTTGCTTTGATTGGAGGCCACCTAGCTCTAGTTATGGCAGAAAAATGAAACTGCCAGGGTTGCATACCATTAGTTGAGAAACCAAAAAGAAACGCGCCTGTTGATAGATTGACCACATATCAGGACAAGGGAGGACTCGAGTATCTCAAAAAGAACTCACAACACTATTAAAAAGCCTCGGCAATTGAATTTGTAAACATCGTTCTTGACTACAGGAAACAAATCGTAAGGCCACCGGAGACCAGTGTGGAGAAAACTGTAAACCTTTTGATAGACCTCCCTGTCCTGAAGTGCGAGAATGAAGACCGTGCCTACAGGAAGGAATTCATTGAACTTCTCAGCAGGAAGTTCATCAAGCCACTCCTAAGTAATCATGCGATGAATATTACTGACAAGAACTGTGTAATCAAAATGTATGCTAAAAAGGCATTGTCGCAAAAAATTCTCCAATTGTAGTGTGGAGTGTTGTGTGTATTTTTTGTCACTGTTAATTTTTTGTGAACTAAGAAAATATACGAAATCATTTGGTTGACTATACATATTTTTTGTCTATCACAAAGTAGAGAAATAGAGAGGCATTTGTTACGGGAAACTGCATGGAGGTTTGCCTCCTGACGCACACGTGCGTTGGGTGCTAATACAGTATTCGTGATAATAAAGCACCAGTTTTTAAAATTGTCATCTAGGTTGATTGCAATGTTAACTTTTGAAGGGCATCTTCAGCACCTAAAATGAAACATAAACAAAATCGTATGAAGAAAAATGGTAGGACATGCCTGTCCCAACTATTTTTTGAGCTCTTAGGTACTGCTGAAATAAAACATGCCTTAGCATTCTTCCAAAGCATGATCACAACAACAACACTATTTCTTGCGTCAGGAGGGCAATAGCTTGGTTGTAGTTCCTCACGCTGTTTCTGAAGGCATGCTACAACAAATTGCAGAATGACCCCAATCAAATACATGAAAGATATACACAGCTTCACAGGTGCAGTCTCATGCAATCCCAAAGTCGTAGTCGTAAAATCTGCTTGCGAGACACAAAATAACGTAGTTTCTGCTACTCGAGCACATTAACAGTATCGCGTAAAAACTGTGCGTTGTTCAAAAATTTCGAATCTATAATAGGCACAGCCAGAGCATCACCGCACCTTCGTCCAGAACAGACGACAGGCCGGCGATAGTGTCGGCTGGTGGCACCACACCACGGCAAGCATGCAAAGCGCGGCGTCCCGCGAGCTCTTATTGTTCGGCATATGAACTGACTGGCATCTAAAAATAGAGGAGGTGCTGGCTGATAGCGATCCGATTCGTGACAAAATACCTTGAGCACTGAATCTCCACTAGTAACTTATCTTTTCACACTCAACTTTTTTCTCAATTATTTTTCTTTCTCGCATTTACATATATATAAATAGGTATACATGTACGGTGAGTGACGCCGATGCCGCCGGTAAAAACCAGTGAGGAGTGTCCATATAATTGCTATTGCAATAATAAAACAATAAAATATTATTAATTTATTATCATTATCTAAATTACCATTGCAAGGTGTGTGGAAATATATTTGCCATGGGCACCGCCCTATCTAGTTACACTACTGCGCAGCTCTCGGCCTATGGGTGTCGGCGGCCACACAAGAGGCATTGCTCAGCACGCTAGCAAATCTCAGTGACGTGGCCAAAGTGACTGAACTGCCGGCTCCGGCTTGGCTAAAGTCTCACGTGGCGTACATGCAGCTGCAGGCTGTAGAGTGTGATGCAGTCAGGAGAGACAGGGCGTGCGAATTGGACCTTTACGGTGCTATCCACCCTGCATTACAGTCAATGGAACGGTTGAGCCGATGCCTTCGAGTAGCTCAGCCTACGTCAGGTCAGAAATCGCTTCTTCAGGGATCGTCAGAGATCGCTTCTTTTAGGAAATGCATGGTGCACACATCATCAATAAGCTACAAAGCTCTTTCAGCTCTGGCAATAACTCGCCACCACTTATCCGAGCGATCTTGTTAGCGTGGAACCTCGAAAATCAACACACGCTCTGGTCAAGCTTTCGATACCTCAGCTTGCAATTTGGGACAAAACACTGCCCATTTCGAGGTGCAACCAGCAACAAGGCCGCTCACGCGTAATCGTAGTTATATGCAGCGTCGAGGTACACACACACTGATCCACAAAGTGCGAACCAACTAAATAAATGCACTGGCAGTGCTCACAGGCACAGGGCAATGTGTTTCTAAATCACAAAATCCCATGCACACAAAGCTTTTAGGAAGATGTTCTATCACGCAAATTTCAGAATGATTGCCATGCGAATACCTGGCACATCATACAGTAGTGCCATCTCAACTTGCACGACGGAAACTACTCATAGCTCAAGGTCATAGGCGAACACAATCTGCCTGTGCCCTCTCCTTATGCTGAGCGCGAGTGTCAGCATCCAACTTATTCTTATACGTGGCCCCGACCCGCAAAAGCCTATCGACATCGCTGCATTTTCTCCACCCGCCAACCAGAAGGCCTCTCATCGCTTTCTCGGTCTCCGCGCCTATTACAGAGGGTTCGTCAAAAACTTCGTCCGGATCACCGAGCCACGCACTGATTTTACCAGGTTCAACATGGAATTCCACACCTTGTGTTTGCAGGCAAACTTGAAAAACCTTTCGGGTTTTTGAAAGGAAAAACCTTTCGGAAACTGCAAACGCTGACGACTCGCTGAATGACAAGGAGCTGATCTAGAACTTGGGGGGCCTTAAGAAATACCTCGAGGGCAGTGTTGCCACTGTCCCAAAGGTATTCAAGTGAGCACCGACTTCGTCTATCTTGAAAAACGGTGTTCCCCAAAAAAACTTCTCGGCTCGTCGAGCAAAGTATCCCCTTTTCTTGTCGTTCCTTTCGCCTAGCGACCAGAAATACTCCAGGCCCTGCACAACGACCCCACCACGGCTGGACACCTGAGGGTTTCCCGCACGCTCGCCAGAATACAAGAAAATTATTACTGGCCCCTCCTTGCGGCCGACGTTGCTCTTTATGTGATGCCTTGCCGAGATAGTCAGCGATGAGAGACACCACCAATTAGGCCAGCTGGACTTCTACAGCCCATCGAGCCACCATGCCAACCATTCCAGCAAATCGATATGGACCTACTGGAGCCGTTTCCTACCTCTACTACAGGAAACAAATGGATCATCGTCCATACTGACTGCCTCACATGATATGCCATGTCAAGAGCCCTGCTTAAAGGCAGCGCATCCTAGATTAAGGTGGCCAAGTTTTTTGCTGAAAACATCGTTCTATGTCACAGTGTGCTCGAAGCCCTCATCACTGACAGCGGTATGGCCTTTGCAATGGACCTAATTCAGGCGATCCTCAGGTACAGCCAGACACATCGTCCCAGACTGTTGCCAACCACTGCCTACCATCCACGGACCAATGGCCTCACTGTGTGGCTAAACAAGACCTTCGCCGACATGCTGGCCATGTATGCCAACGCCAAACACAAAACGTGGGACCTCATCCTTCTGTACGTGACCTTTGCATACAACATGGCAGGGCAAGAGACAATGCAGATGTTGCCATAAAAGTTGGTCAATGGAAGGACCCCGGCATCGATGCTCGACGCCCTGCTGCCAAATGTGGCTGATGAAGAAAACCTTGACGTCACTGTCTACTTTCAGTGCACGAAAGAGGCTCATCAACTCGCCTGCCTGTGTATCAAGAATTAGCAGACGACTGCCAGCTGCTGTTACAATCTTCAACAATGCTGTCGAGTACTAGCCCTATGAATGTGTCTAAAATGAACGCCGGTAAGCTGACGTTGCCTCAGTAAAAAAGTAAAAAACTTCTGCGATGGTACTTTGGACTGTACAGAAAAGTTCGACGTCTTGGCCCACTCGACTAAGGCTGTATCCCACGGCATTACGAACTCTCAATGGCACCGTGCTCAATCTGAAGCCGTCCATGCCGTGCTCCACAAGCGATTTCATGTGCGAACCCGAGGCCTGTATTTTGATGTTGGTGCTGTGGTTTATTGCTTGTACTTGTTTATTTTCATTATTATTAAACTTTCATTTTTGCTTAAGCATCTGGACGGTGCCTTTTTCAGATGGGGGCAATGCCACATTCCCTCTTCAAGTTTTGTTATCGCCCCATTTCACTGTCAGTAATTCTCAGCGCTAACTTATTTATTTATTTATTTATTTATTTATTTATTTATTTATTATACCCTCAGAGTTTTCACATTACAGAGGGGAGGGGCATGTTACCTGTAGAAAATGGGAAACAACACTTGATATATATATACAAGAACGAAATTTCAATAATTGGCAGAATAATACAGAGCTACGTTATATACAAACTATGTCAACAAAGACAACGTAGCAGTAGCGATAATGCAGCTAGTACATGTTCAAGCACTAAGCAAAGAACAACAAACAATCACAAAAACAACAAGGAAAAAAAAACAAAAAGGACATGACACACAAACAGACACACATATACACATACACACATATATATATTGTAACGAGGGTAGTGGGCATGTAATGTGAGGTCCCTGCAATGTCGTGAGAAGGGAAGCTGCGACGACGGCAGTGACGAGCTACGTGGCCTGGGATGCCACATGAAAAACATATCGGCCGATTATCTGGAGTGCACCATTGGCTGACGATAGGGGCACTGTTCACTGAATAAGGTACCGTAAATGGTCGTGCAGGCGGCGGCGTCATTTAAACGTTCTGACCTGTTTCATATAGCCGGAGACGAGACGGTCAGCGAGCGGGAAGGTGGGGTTGACGAATAAACGTGGCGAGTAGCTTCGTAGATGGCCGGAGACGCCGGCGCACGTGGTTGAGCAACTGCGGCTCCATACGTTAGTGGTGCGGTAACAGTTGGGGGAGCCTGAGCTGGCAGCAATGCTTCGGCAACTTGCGATCGAATGACCTGGCGAAGCGAAGGCGACAAGGGTGCCATCGGCTCGGTAGTTCTTGTGATTATAGATAGCTGCCGGGCGACCTCCTCGCGTATGAATTGCTTTATGACTGGCATCAACGCAGAGTGGTCGGTGGTGTCATGGCGATAGTCGAGGGACGAGATGTCCGCGGTGTCTTGAGCAGCGCAACGTGTAGAAGCGCGCTGCCTACGCAGCTCATCATAGCTTTGGCAGAGCTGAATCACCTCGGCGACCGTCTGGGGACTCTTCGCAGCCAGCATTTGGAACGTACCGTCGTCGATTCCTTTCATGATGTTCTTGATCTTGCCTGCCTCGTCCAGAGTCGAATAGACGAGCTTGCAGAGAAATAGCACATCTTCGATGTAGCTCGTGAAAGTTTCATCTGCTCTCTGTACTCTGCCCCGCAAGCGCTGTTCAGCACGAAGGCGGCGGACAGCAGGACGGCCAAAGACTTCCGCGAGGGTTTTCGCCAATTCCGACCAGGTACTGAAATCACTGATGATTTCTGTACCATAGTTTTGCCACGTCGGTCAGGTAAAAACTCACATTTGTGAGCTTATCGGCTGCGTTCCACTTATTGACGGCGCTCACCAGTTCATACTCGGCAATCCAGTTGTCCACATCTTGGTCCTCTATGCCACCAAATATGGGGGGGTCGCGCTGCCGGAGAGCGCCAGCGCAGAAGACAGGCACAGGTGCGAGATCTGGAGTAGCAGCATGAGATGGCCCCGGATCAGTCATTGTAGGAGGTCGTTGGAGTGTGCGGCTGCGAAGTTCCAGAGTGAGGACCAGATGTGCCTAGCACTTCCACCACTTGATGCCCACCACGCCCCCTCAGCCGCGATATCCCGTTCCTGCCAATCCACCTCTAGACGTACGTCCCTGTCGCCGACCATCCGGCGCAAGCCGTTCACCTTCTCCTCGTCGTCGATCTATTTCTCCAATGTTACGTCGCAACAGCCCACCGCGAGGGGAAAACTGACGGGCGCAGTTCCGGAGGCAAGAACTGCGTTGGCAGTGAAAATTTCAAGACCTAACGCTGGCCCCCGAACAAAATCGAACTCTATATTGATGGCATTAAGGTGCACGGACTTGTTGACACTGGAGCTGCCGTATCTGTAATTAGCGAGAAACTGTGCCGAAACTTGAAGAAAGTGACCACACAACTTACCGACCTTGCAGACAGCTACGTCCCATCATATTCAGCCTTCAGCTTTGTGCACCGCACGAGTCGTCATTCAAGGTGCGATGTACGTCGTCACATTTGTAGTTTTATTCCGTTCTTCGCATGGCGTTATCCTTGGGTGGGACTTTCTTTCGTCAAATTCTGCTTTGGTCGACTGTGCTCGTTCTGAACTCGCGTTGTCTGTGCCGTGCTATGACCCCGACGATGGTGCTTTGTGTAGAGTGTTTGCTGCTTTTGACATTGACATTGCGCCTTTCTCAGCTGTTGTTGTCTCGGTGTCGTGTGCCTCCCCTCCGAAATCGCCTGTGTTGTTTATGCCATCGGTCCCATCTGCGTACCGTTGAAATATCATGCTTCCGTTTGCCGTCGTCATTTTTCGCAATGGTCACGCTGCCATTTATGTGTGCAATCCATCGCACAGCCCGTCATCCCTACTACAGGGAGAATGCCTGGGAAGCTACGAACTTTACGAGTGCGTTCTTCCGGCTACTATACCCGATTCTGCGGTTTCGCTCCCAATTTGTGCTGTCACTCCTACCAACGCGCCTAATGATGCTCTGGACGTATTCTCGGATGCCATCGACTCTGAGCTCGCACCAACTCAGCGCAAAGAGATTATAAATCTTCTTCTCCGCTTTCGTTCTTCATTCGATCGTGACCAGTCAGGCTTAAGCCGAACCTCTGCGGTCGTTCACTGTATTGACACCGGTCAACAAGCCCCGCTAAGGCAGCGTCCGTACCGTGTGTCATCTGCTGAACGCCGTGTCATCGACGAACAAGTGGACGACATGTTGAAACGTGGCATCATCGAGCCCTCCAACAGTCCCTGGGCTTCACCGGTTGTTCTCGTCAGGAAAAAAGACGGATCCATCCGGTTCTGCGTTGACTACCGCCGACTCAACAAGATAACACGCAAAGACGTATACCCTCTGCCGCGCATCGATGATGCTTTGGACTGCCTACAAGGAGAAGAGTTCTTTTCTTCGTTAGATTTACGCTCTGGCTACTGGCAGGTGCCCATGGCAGAGGGTGACCGCCCGAAGACAGCCTTTGTAACACCGGATGGACTATATGAATTCACCGTTATGCCCTTTGGCCTCTGCAATGCGCCTGCCACTTTCGAAAGGATGATGGATACCGTCTTGCGAGGTCTGAAATGGAAAACGTGCCTCTGTTATTTGGATGACATTGTGGTATTTTCAAGCGACTTTGCGACCCACCTCAGCCGCCTCGAGCAAGTTCTTACGTGCCTTTCTACGGCGAGACTTCAACTTAACTTGAAGAAATGCCACTTCGGCGCTCGCAAGCTTGTAATTCTCGGCCATGTGGTTTCTAAGGACGGCATTCTCCCGGACCCAACGAAACTTAATGCAGTCGCGGCGTTCCCAAAGCCAACCACCATCAAAGAGCTTCGAAGCTTCATCGGCCTATGTTCTTACTTCCGGCGCTACGTCCGCAATTTCGCCTCCATTATCGCCCCCTTGACCAATCTTCTTGCCAGAAGTTCTGACTTGTCAGCGTGGTCGCAGGCGTGTGATGATGCATTTCAGGAACTCTGACGGCTCCTCACCACGCCTCCCATACTCCGACATTTCGATCCGTCTGCTCCAACGGAGCTTCATACGGACGCTAGTGGTGTCGGGCTAGGGGCCATACTGGCCCAACGCAAGGAGGGCTTTGACGAATACGTCGTTGCCTATGCCAGCCGCACCCTCAGTAAAGCCGAGAAGAATTACAGTGTAACTGAAAAGGAGTGCCTCGCCATTATTTGGGCAATCGGAAAATTTCGGCCTTATTTATATGGGCGTCCGTTTGATATTGTAACAGACCACCATGCGCTTTGCTGGTTATCATCACTAAAAGATCCTAATGGTCGGCTCGCTCGTTGGTCATTGCGGTTACAGGAGTTCGATATCCGTGTTATCTACCGTTCTGGCCGGATGCATTCCGACGCCGATGCCCTGTCACGTTCGCCATTGGCTTCAGAGCCTGTCGGCTCGCCTATCTCCACTCATGCTGCCTTGGCCATCAGCATCTCGGACATGCCTTCCGAGCAACGCAAATATGCTTGGATTTCATCTCTTTTGGACTTTCTCTCAAACCGGACGCCCGCTCCAGTTTCCAGGACGCTTCGCCGTCAAGCAGGACACTTCGCTATTCGGGATAACCTGCTTTACCGCCGAAACTACAGCTCGATCGGCCGTAAGTGGTTGCTCGTGATCCCCCGACATCTGCGCTCTGACATCTGTGCTCTGACATCTGTGACATCTGTGCGTAAGGTCTTGCCTTACGTGCCAGCGACGCAAAATGCCCACTCAACATGCCACAGGTCCCTTGCAGCCGTTGCCATGTCCAGCACGAGCTTTCGATCGTGTCGGAATCGACCTTTACGGTCCGCTTCCCTATACTTCGAGTAGCAACCGCTGGGTCATTGTCGCTATCGACCACCTAACGCGGTACGCTGAAACAGCTGCGTTACCTTCTGCTACCGCAAAAGACGTTGCGTGTTTTATACTGCAAAACCTGGTTTTAAGGCATGGAGCACCTCGGGAGTTACTAAGCGACCATGGTCGCGTTTTTCTCTCCGATGCCATCAAAGCGTTGTTGAGCGAGTGTCGCATCATACAGCGCACTAGCACAGCCTATCACCTGCAAACTAATGGGATGACAGAGCATTTTAATCGTACACTTGGGGATATGCTGGCCAAGTACGCTTCATCCGACCAGTCCAATTGGGATAGCATACTCCCTTTTGTGACCTATGCTTACAACACTGCAACACAAAGTACCACTGGATTTTCGCCCTTCTTCCTTCTTTATGGACGCAAGCCATCATCAACAATGGATACCATTCTTCCTTATCGACCGGACCCTTCAGAGATGACTACCGTTTCTCGAGCAGCAGCACACGCTGAAGAATGTCGGAAGCTTGCTCGTGCGTTCACGTCACATGACCAGACGCGCCAAAAACATCGCCACGACGCGTCAACCACGCATATGAGCTTTTCTCCGAACTCACTGGTGTGGCTATGGATTCCTTCTCCTACTCCAGGACTCTCCCACAAGCTTTCGTCCAGGTACCATGGCCCTTATCGAGTTGTGCGCCAAACATCCCCTGTCAACTACCTTGTCGAGCCGCTGGATGCATCTCCGGACAAGCGCTGTCGGGAAAAAGAAATCGTACACATCTCTCGGCTCAAGCCATACCATGACCCTTTTGTCTACACCTGTCCTTAGGTCGCCAGGATGGCTCCCTCATCGGCCGGGGGTGATTGTAACGAGGGTAGTGGGCATGGAGCTCGAGGATAGAAAAAGAAGAAGACTTGCTGTGATCTCAGGTTTGCGTTCAGTTAGCCCTTGCGCTAAATAAAGCTCTCCTTCGCCGAAATCGCCTGCTTGTTCAACAACCCGTTTCAATATATATATGCATACACATACATATATATGTGTGTGTATACACATACATTTATAACACAAAGCAGAAATCAAGTAGCGCCAAACATGTTTTGTAAAAAAACCTTAAAGCGTGAAGTGTCGGTGATTGCGATAGCTGATCGTAGGAGTGGATTCTATTGAAATGTAGTTTTTGGAATGAAAGCGTGCAAATGGGTTGTGGTTCTGCATTGAGGGACATGAACTTTTTGTGGATGATCCATTCTGGGTGATTATGAATGAGGGAGATTTAACGAAATGTTTGCGAAGGCTATTGTTATGATAATAAAGCTTATGAAAGAGGTTTAGTCGGGCTATTTTACGCCGAATGGCGAGTTCAGGAAGGTTGAGCTGAGATTTCATTAGTGTCACACTGGCCGTGCGAGTATAATAGGACAAGATAAAGCGAACTGAACGATTCCGGACTGCTTCCAATTCATGTGTTAGTGTAGTGCCACCAGGATGCAAGATAGATGATGCGTATTCAAGCGATGGACGAATGTAGGTACTGTAAAGAAGCTTCTTAAGGGATGAAGGTGCCATGTAGAAGTTTCTGCGAAAATTCCTGAGTTTACGGTCAGCTTTGGCGATGATGTACTTCAGATGATGATTCCATCTAAGGTTATTTGAAATATGAACACCTAGATATTTGTAAGATGACATAGCCTCAAGGTAGGTATCGCTGAAATGATACTGTGGACAAACAAGTGAAGTGCGGCACACACGCATTGCTTTGCATTTAGAAAAGTTCAGTTCCATGTTCCATAATTGGCACCAGGTAAATATGTTATTTAGATCCGCCTGAAGCGAGGTAACATCGTCTTCGTTACTCATTTTTCGATAAATCACGCAATCATCAGCGAATAGGCATACCTTTGATGAGACATTAGTTGGCAAATCATTCATAAAAATTAAGAACAGCAAGGGTCCCAACACAGAGCCTTGGGGAACGCGCGAGAGCACCGGTTGGATGAGGGAACAAACATTGTTAGCAGAAACAAATTGTGTTCGGTTAGAAAGAAAGGCTCGAATCCAGTTAAGCACGTTAGGATCTAGATTTAAATGTTTCAGCTTAAGAAGTATTAGCTCATGAATAACCTTATCAAATGCCTTCGAATAATTTAAAAAAAAGACAGTCAATGGTAAATCCAGAGTCCAGCAGGACATGCAGGTCGTTAGTAAAGACTAAGAGCTGCGTGTCACAGGAGAAGTTTTTACGGAAGCCATGCTGGGAGGGTGTGAAAAACTGGTTAGACTCGAGAAAGTTAACAAGGTGAGTGAAAATGATATGCTCAAGTATTCCGCATGGGGCAGATGTGAGCGATATCGGATGGAAATTTATTGGATTGTGTGTCACCCCTGATTTATGAACTGGCACTATCTTACCAACCAGCCAGTCTTAGGGAAGGCTAGAGTGCTGCAAGGACTGTGAAAAAATGCATGAGAGGATACTAGAGTAATATTCAACGGTGGTTTTCAGGAATTTAGTATTGATTCCATCAACTCTACATGATGACGAGGTTTTAAGTTTTTTAATGACCGCACGAATACCTTCGGAGGTAACGAAAATAGCGTCCATGGATAGGTAATGGGATGAAGTCAAAGTGATTTGGTTGTTGATGGTCACCTGGTGTAAGAAAGTTTTTATGAATGTGTCGTTCAGTAGAGATGCGCATTCTACTTGGGCATGGAATGCCCATAAGCCGTCAGCAAGGCTATAGCGAGATTCTCGCTGCCACGCACGAAATTCCAAAACTGCCTAGGGTTATTTTTCAGCACAATTGGCAGAGTTTCACTGAAAAAGGAAAACTTTGCATGTTTTAGTGCAAATAAATAAGTTGCAGCAGCAGATTTGTAAGTTGACCAACGTTGGTCAGACGGGGATTTGGTAGCAGCACGATGAAACCTTTTCTTACGGTTAGAAAGACGGTTAACGTATCTGTTGTACCATGGAGCACCAGTATTATGGGACACTTTTTTGATGGGAATATATTTAACAGTTAGCTCGGATACTTTAGCCTTGAATAGGTCCCAGTTGCTCTCACCGATCTTTCAGTGTAATAGGGTAAGAACTTATCTAAAACAGTGCCCAAATCAATGTTTATTGAGTTAAAGTCAGCCCTTTTGTAATTGCGTATTGTTTTAAGCTGTTTACGCATGCGTGAGAATGACAGTAAGATATGCGCTTGAATAATTTTGTGATCACTTATACCAGGAACATTGGTCACCGAAGATACGATATCTGGTTCTGATGTCAAAATAAGGTCGAGAATGGATAATGTAGTATTCGTAACGCGAGTTGCAAAATTAACAAGTTGCGTAAGACCAAAATCAGAACAGATGCGAATGAAATTCTGTGCTTCAGCTTAGTTACGCAATGAATATGAGTAAGAATTAGACGACACAATATTAGCAAAATTGAAATCGCCGAGTAGAGTTACAGCTGCACGGGGAAACCAAATTTTCAGGTGACTCAGACAATCATGCAAGCCTTTGCAAAAACTTGAACAACCGGATGGTGGGCGGTAACATACGCCAATGACAACTTTTTTAAAAGCCACGCTGAGGACACACCAAGTTGCCTCTGATACCGAGTCCATTGCAACAGCATAGTTTTAAATTCTCTCATTCAGTGCAAGAACACCACCACCACATCTGTCACGTCTGTCACAATGATATATTTTGGTATTTTTTTTTTTGCAGCACAGCAATTCTTCGTTCCGAATTTGGTCGGAAAGCCAGTTTCAGTTAACGCAATAATATCGGCGTTAGAATCATTAACTGCTGCACAAATTTCATCCTTCTTGGACAGTAGGCTGTGAATGTTGGTAGAAAGCATGATCAAATGGCAGAAAGCATGAACACTGCACCTACAGTGTTCGAGAATCTTCGGGACTGCAGTAGATCATTTCGCTAATATTACGCCCGCTTCGTAAACACAAAAAATAATTCTGGAATCTACATCGCCACTAGCGTAGACGCTTGAATATTCAATGGCAATCAATCAATCAATCAATAAAAGAACTTTATTTTCACAGAGAAACATTTATAGTAAAAAAAGGTCAAGCTGTCATTTGACAGCTTGACAAAACCCCAACCACCCATCGGTGGTGAAACGAGAGGGTACAGAACTTGATCTCAGAGAAAACAAAAAAGGAAAACAAAGAAAAAAAGGTACACAAAAAAAAATGTTCAACACTTCAAGCATACGTTACAATGTAGAATGCGAAAATCTATACAAATATGTATGCACATATCATAGATATGTGTAGAGTATAGAAAAAGTGAATGAGAAAGGAAGTAATCTGACTTTCCTTTTACGTGGCCACAAGTTCAGCCCAAATAAACAGGTTATTATATGACCTGCACTCTGCTCTCTTTGTCCACATCACGACCCCGAGACAATAGGAGAAGGGCCACTCTCCTTCGTTGGTGCAGATCTGCTCAATAAGGTGGCCTTTCATTTAATAGAATGCTTGCCTTGAACACATAAGGGATGACTTCCTGTGTGAGTATACATGTCCCTAATGAGTTCGCATTTTATTGAACATGAAGCATTGCAGTGAGCACAGGGAAACGGACCCTCTCCTGTGTGCAAGCAGATGTGTCTCACGAGGCCCTCTCAAAAGAGTACTCATTACAGAGACAGGAACAGGGCCACTATCAAGTGTGCATGTGGATGTGTGTCACAAGCTGGCTTTTCCACATAAAGGAAGCATCGCATTGGACGCAAGAAAATGGACGCTCTCCTGTGTGCTTTCGCGTGTGTCTCACAAGGTTTTTTTTCTCTGCAAAAGTTGAATTGCAGTGAACACAGGAAAATGGACGCTCTCCAGTGTGCTTTCGTATGTGATTTATGAGGTGGCTTTTCTCTGCAAAACGTGCATTGCAGTGGACACAAGAAAATGGACGCTCTCCAGTGTGCTTTCGCATGTGTCTTATGAGGTTGCTTTTCCGCACAAAGGCCACATCGCAGTGGACGCAAGAAAATGGACGCTCTCCTGTATGCTTTCGCATGTGTGTTACGAGGTTGCGTTTGTCTGAAAAACTTGCATCGCAGTGGACGCAAGAAAATGGACGCTCTCCAGTGTGCTTTCGCATGTGTCTTATGAGGTGGCTTTTCTCTGTAAAACATGCATTGCAGTGGACACAAGAAAATGGACGCTCTCCAGTGTGCTTTCGCATGTGTCTTATGAGGTGGCTTTTTCGCACAAAGGCCACATCGCAGTGGACGCAATAAAATGGACGCTCTCCTGTATGCTTTCGCATGTGTCTTGTGAGGTGGCTTTTCACTGCAAACGATGCGTTGCAGTGGATACAGGAGAATGGACGGTCGCCTGTATGAGTGCCCATGTGCTCAGTGAGGTGGCCTTTCATCGAAAAGGAAGCATTGCAGTGGGCACAAGAAAAGGGTCGATCCTCTTTATGGGTGTACAAGTGAGACCCAAGCTTGGACTTGCAAATGAATGACGCTGGACAATAGTGGCACTGGAAGGGGGGCTCGCCCTTGTGTTTCCGAAGGTGTGTAACCATAGTTGACTTGTCCAGGGTCACATAGGAGCACTGCTGACAGGAATGAAGTCTGCTTCGTACAGATGCCAGTGAAGAAGACTGCTCCAAGGAGACACAGGATAAGGAGCCTGAAAAGCCATTGAGAGCCCACAAAAGCATTGCAAATTGTATTTCACATACTACATGGAACTGTACTACAGCAGCAGGCAATACAGATGGGCAGCTGTGCATGCAAAATATATTGATGTTCACACCTCATCTCACACATACTAAGGCTACTTTTATGGCAACAGGGCACGGACAAAGCAAAGGTTATGAAAGTTTCCATCTTGCTGCACATAAATCAAATGGTCAACACATGCAAACACCAGTTGCCAAAAACTAGAATAAAATTTAGTTCTAATTCCATTGTTATGTATATCACAAATGTCAAAAGTGTCTGAATGTGCACGAATAAAAACTAGCCCATTAAACTGCTTACTGTAGTTCTGTTTGCAGAAAAGTGCTCACAAAACACTGTGCAGAAATCACCACTTCCTATCGAAACATATCAAGCTAATAAAAAATATGAGTGAATTGTGTTCATGTGGTGCAGTGTGTAAAAGCAAAAAAAAACACATTTATGCACTACTGCCGCAACCACTGTTTATAAATTACTGTCACAGTTTCCAGATTTTCCACTAACGTCGCTGTACACTTTCAATGAGAGCCCAATGATAAGCAGGGAACACAGTCATTTACAAATATATAGTTACATCTTGCAGTATCAAAGCAAGCTACCCCTACTGAACATTGCGGCAACTTATCTGCATAACTATTTTCCTCACCATGGACAGATAGGTAAAAACAAAAGGATGCATTTTAAATGTTTAGTCTGACCCACGAGACAATCGTAAACATAATATGTGTGCTGCAGCCAAAGCAACGACAAGTGGACTTGTCGTTTTCAAGGCTTTTTGTCAAAAAGTCGACTGCAACACCCACACCATCTTTACAAATTTTTAACCGCAAGCTTCTATCTTACCCTTTTTGCTCTTCATTGGTCTTCTCGTCGAAATCATTAAATTGTACAAAGAAAAGTTTTTGTCTCAACAATTTAAATGTAAAAACTACAATAAATGTATTACTTTCTAAATTTCGATTTGATTATAGACAGACACTGAAAAGAGAGACTAGTAAATCTCGTATGCTTCGATTCCGGCAATCTGGAGTAGCAGTCTAGACATGGTCGCATAACAATCACAAGTTTGAGTTCGTAATGCATTAGGCTGCCACTTACGCTGTAAAATGATAAATAAGTTTCTAGAAGCATCTACTACAAAGCTTGTATGGCAATATCCAGAGGATGTAATTCTTGGGCAGTAACCGATAGTAATGAATAGTGAAAAAAAGAATTTATTCAGTACATACACGGGACAATACAACAGGAACACTTGAATTATGGAGCAAGTATAGAATGGAAAAGCTGTGGTAGTGTGATGCAGTGGCATATGGGACACGAAATGATGATGTTTGATGTTTTGTGGCACAAGGGCCATTTCACGGCCAAAGAGTGCCAGTTCATCTTACAAAAAATATGGACAATGATTGTGATAAGCGGCTATATAAGGGCCATAAAATTCCTCACGGTAAGGCGGGTAAAAACATACAAGTAATAAAATCATGACCATGCCGTGAAAGGTGTGTGTGGTGCGAATAGATGACAAAAGTTGGTGATAATAAAAACGATGGTGGACATGTATGGCATAAGCACAACTGCCTCCCTCGTTCATACCCTTGCGTCCAAGGGCCGTGAGGCAAGTGCTTTGTTGTGTAGCCACTGCAGCAAAAACCTCTCTGGAGAGGTCGTGCTACGGAATGCCTGGGTATATGATATGAAAACTACGAATTTCTTTTAAAAACGCTAACAATGATTTATGACTAAAAAACGGTTCCCTACCAACGAACATTGCAGGGTGTAAAGGTATATGTTGTCGGTAGGGTAATGGGAAGTGTTGTTTTCATAGAGTTTCTAGCTGTTTGCACTGGATTAACATGTAAAGAACTGTTAATGCTTCACCACATCTGTCACACAATGGTGGATCGTCACCGGACAAAAGATATGTGTAGGTAGTGTATGTGTGTCATATCCTGAGCCTCGTTAGTATTACCTCTGTATGACGCGATTTTGATAATGGCGGCCAATGGCCAAGGTGTGGCTTAATAATGTGTAGTTTGTTTTGTGTGTGTCTATCCCACTTGCTCTGCCAGTAGTCCCTGAGGTTTCGTATGAGAGAGGGCTTAAGATCAAGCGCAGGGATTGATATTGGTGTAGTGGAAGTGCTTTCGTGGACGGATGCAGCAAGCTGATCCGCCCTCACGTTGCTTGGATCTCATGGTGCCCTGGCACCCAGCACACTACAACATGTTGTTTGAGTGTGTAGAGTGTGCATAAAATGGAGTAAAGTGATACGAGGACAGGGTTTTTTTGTTTTTTAAGAGTGTACAGAGCCGTTACCAGGAGTCCGTATAAATTACTGCTTTTTGTACTTCTGATTGCTTGTTGTGTTTGGCCGCCACAAGTATTGCATAAGCTTCCGCTGTGAATATACTTGTGCCTGAATGTAGAGGGCCAGCATCCGAAAAAGATGGGCCAACAGCAGTGTAGGACACAGAGGAGTTAGACTTGGAGGCATCTGTAAAGAACTCAGGACGTGTGTGTGTTGAAGTTCCAGGAAGTATGTTCGGATATGGGCAATAGGCGCATGTTTTGTAACTTCTAGGAACGACACATCGCAGTCTATAATCTGCCACTGCCAGGGTGGCGGGTATGCTACAGGAGCCACTAAAATGTGTTCAAGTGACACTCCAGTTTCCTCAGCAAGACCCTTCAGGCGAACTGAGAAGGGCTGCCTCATCGAAGGCCTGTTTTGAAACAGAATGGAGCTCGACGAATCCTTAATAGTAAAGTATGAGGGATGCTTCTTGTCTGCTTTCACCTTAAGGAAATATACAAAGGACATGTAAGTTCTCTGCAGATGAAGCGACCACTCATTTGACTCAACGTAAAGGCTTTCTACGGGGCTGGTGCGAAAAACACTTGTAGACAGGCGGATGCCCAAATGGTGCACAGGGTCCAGCATCTTCAAAGCACTTTGAGTCGCAGACTGATAAACAACGGCCCCATAATCTAAGTGGGTGCGAATGAGGCTTCTATACAGATTCATGAGGCATTGCCTGTCACTACCCCACGTAGTACGTGACAACACTTTTAAAACATTCGTGGCTTTTAAACACTTAGTTCTTAAATACTTGATGTGCGGTACGAAGGTCAACTTGTTGTCCAATATTAAGCCTAAGAATTTATGTTCCGCATTAACAGACAGACGTTGACCGTTCAGTTCAATGTCGGGTTCTGAGTGCATGCCTCTCTTTCGGGAGAACAAGACACACGTGCTTTTTTGTGGGTTCAGTCAGAATCCGTTTTCCTCTGCCCATTTGGAGGCCCAAATGGTGCACAGGGTCCAGTATCTTCAAAGCACTTAGAGTCGCAGACTGATAAACAATGGCCCCATAATCTAAGCAGGTGCGAATGAGGCTTCTATACAGATTCATGAGGCATTGCCTGTCACTATCCCACGTAGTATGTGATAACACTTTTAAAACATTCATGGCTTTTAAACATTTAGTTCTTAAATACTTGATGTGCGGTATGAAGGTCAACTTGTTGTCCAATATTAAGCCTAAGAATTTATGTTCCGCATTAACAGACAGACGTTGACCGTTCAGTTCAATGTAGGGTTCTGAGTGCATGCCTCTCTTTCGGGAGAACAAGACACACATGCTTTTTTGTGGGTTCAGTCGGAATCCGTTTTCCTCTGCCCATCTGGAGGCCTTGTTTAAACCTAACTGAACCTGCCACTCACACATTGCCAAATTGCAAGATCTAAAGCCATGCTGAACGTCATTGACATATGTAATATAAAACATATTGCGAGAGATGGACAAGCACAAGGAATTCATTTTGATGAGAAAAAGTGTGCAGCTAAGTACACCACCTTGCGGCACGCCTGTTTCCTGGACAAATGTTTGGGAAAGAACGCTGCCCACACGGACACGGAATGTCCGGTTTGACAGGTAACTTTCGATTATGTGAAACATTCTTCCGCGCACGCCAAGGTGGGAAAGGTCTCTTAGACTTCCAAAGTGCCATGTTGCATCATAAGCCTTTTTGATATCGAGGAACACAGAAAATATTGTTTATGGACGAAAGCGTCTCTTATCTGTGCCTCGATACAAACAAAGTGGTCTGTGGTGGATCTACTCTCTCGAAACCCGCACTGAAATGGGTCGAGCAAATTGTTTGTTTCAAGGAAATGTACAAGTCGGCAGTTTATCATTTTTTCGAAGACTTCGCATAAGCAGCTTGTAAGTGCAATAGGCCTATAACTCGAAGATAAAGAAGGGTCCTTGCCCTCTTTCAAATTGGGAATAATAATAGCCTCTTTCCAGGAGGTAGAGATAGTGCCAGAAAACCAGATAGCATTGTACAAACAAAGTAAGGTTTTTCGCGTTTCGATTGGTAGGTTTTTTAACATTTCATACACCACGCGGTCAGAACCTGGGGCAGAAGTACCGCAGGAGTTTAGAGATGTTCGGAGCTCAGCTAGACTGAAAGCTTGGTTATATGCCTCGTATCTAGTGCATTTGTGTCCGAGTTTCTGCTTTTCTATTCTTGTTCTGTATTTTTGGAAAGTGTCAGTATAGCGGGACGAGCTGGACACCCGTTCGAAGTGTGCATCGAGGAAGTTTGCCTGATCTGCCAAGGTATCACCTTGAGTGTTTACGAGTGGAAGTGTGTGTACTTGTTTTCCTGCCATCGTACCGACCATGTTCCAGACTTTAGCCTCCTGAGTGTATGAATTGATCCCTAACAAAAACTTATGCCAGCTTTCTCTTCTGGCCTGCCGACGCGTTCTCCTGGCTTGAGACTTTATTTTCTTGAAGGTGTCAAGATTTTCAGCTGTCGGCGAGTTCCGAAGCAAGCTCCATGCTCTGTTTTGCTGTTTGCGCGTTTCGGCATTCAGATTTCCACCATGGCACACGCCGGTTTCCAGGGTGTCCATTTGTTTGTGGGATGCATTTTGTTGCCGCATCAATCAAAAACGCTGCGAAGTAGTTGACAGCAACATCAATGTTCAAAGTACATACGTCACTCCAACCTAGACGAGCGATGGTATAAAACTGTTCCCTGTCGGCTCTGTTTATGAGCCATTTGAAAACATGTGGTGGACACTCAGTTGCTGTAGTTGTGCTCAAAACTACGGGGAAGTGGTCACTTCTGTACAGATTACTGAGGACTTTCCACTGGAGTAGAGGCACTAGAGATATGCTTAGGTTGATGGAGAAGTAGGTGTTATTAGCGAGATTAAAATAGGTTGGTTCTTTTCCATTTAGGAGACACGCGCTCGACGAGAGAAGGAACTGTTCAATCAGTCGACCTCGCGCGTCGCACCGAGAATCACCTCATAGCCTGCTATGCGCATTAAAGTCTCCAAGGAGAACATAAGGCTCCGAAAGTTTATCAATTAAAAAGTGTAAATCACGTTTTTGCAGCTGATAGCTAGGAGGAATGTAAATAGTGCAGATTGTGATCAGTTTATCAAAAAGAACTGCTCGAACAGCCACTGCCACAAAGGATGTTTGGAGTTGTTAAGTGTGTGCATGCAATTCCTTGATTCACTATGATGGCAACGCCTCCGGATGATGTCATGTCATCACGGTCCTTTCGGAAAATAACATATTTACTAAGAAAATTTGTGTGTTTTGAATTAAGGTGTGTTTCTTGTACACACAGCACTTTTGGTGAGTGTTCATGTAAAAGTTCTTGGATAATATCAAGGTTTATGAGAAGGCCCCTGACGTTCCATTGTATAATTTGAGTGTTCATAAGGAATGTAAAATAGTGCTGTGTGTACAAAAAGCGAGTGGCTGTTTAGACAGGGAGTTTGAGTTCACGTAACAGGGCCGTCACCAGGCCCTGTTATCTGCTTTTTTGTTTTCTTGGCCCACTCCAAGGAGCCACGCTGCTCTTTCGGCACCAAGGGTACCGACGTATCCATTGCCTCCTTGGAGGCACTGGATGCTCGCACGCGCGGGCTGTTATGTTAGTTCGAATTTTGGGCCTCGCCTGGTGAGGTGAGGCCTTGAGACCCGAGGACTCTGGAGTCTCCGGTCTCTGTTTGGGAGTAGGCGGTGTAGCCTGGACTACAGCCGCCTTGGGGGCAGGTGCCACAGCCACTGGCTCGGTATGCGCGGGCCGAAGGAGTGGCGAGGGCTGGTGCGATGCTTCTCTCCGACGCGCCACATCAGCATAAGATGTGTTGTATAAAGGAGAGACCCACTTCCGGGCTTCCTTGAATGATATATTTTTCTTGACTTTAAGAGTGATTATTTCTTTTTCTTTCTTCCAGTTAGGACACGAACGCGAGTACACGGCGTGTTCCCCGTCACAATTCGCGCAGTGAGGCGTAGTAACACAGTAGTCAGATGGGTGGCCGTGGCTACCATATCTTGCACAAGTTTCCTGACCCCGGCAGTTCTGCGAGCCATGACCAAATCGCTGACATTTATAACACCATCTTGGATTGGGAATGTAGGGACGGACAGAGAGTTTGATGTAGCCTGTGTCTATAGATGAAAGCAATGTGCTAGATGCGAAAGTGAGTTTTGGTAGGTCTCTCTTTGTTGTCGCGTCTGATGAATTCGTTTCACATCCGTGACATTTTGCTCTTTCCACCCTTCAAGCAGTTCCTGTTCAGACATTTCAAGAAGGTCTGCTTCTGAAACAACTCCGCGTGAGGTGTTCATTGATCTATGAGGTGAAACAGATACTGGGATACTACCAAATGCTACGAGACTGCCAAGTTTTTCACAGTGATGTTTTTCAGGCAGCTCAAGGAGAAGGTCTCCGCTAGCCATCCTTGTAACCTTGTATCCTGGGCCAAAGACCTCAGTCAGAGATTTGGCAAGAAAAAATGGAGATATGGCTCTGGCTTGTTTTAATGGATTTTCGCTGTGCACAACATGGAATTTTGGAAAGCATTGTCTGGGTTGACTGAAAACTGATATTTCATCGGTGCGTTCCCTCTTAAGCGGAAGACGATCTAGGAGACGGGGAAATGCAGGTGTTCCCATTGTAGTGTACTTTTTTTTTTCGGCAGCAATGGCGACCACCCACCATAGAGCCCAACCAAGGGACGCTGAAGCACTTAATAGCATAAGGCTGCAGACGCCAGCCGTACATTGTCATTATAACCAAATATAACTAATCAAGATTGAGTAACTACACAAGGTTAACCGTTGCCACCAGGAAAATTGGAAGTAAACAGAAGAGATAAGAAGACAGGACAGACTAAAAGTGAGAGATAAAGACGAAGTTGTAGGGGAGAGAGATAGGAAAAGGTGACTGCCGATTTCCCCAGGGTGGGTCAGCCCAGGGGTGCCGTCTTCAGTATATACACGGGACAAAAGAAGCTCTTCAGTATATACACGGGACAATACAAACAGGAACACTTGAATTATGGAGCAAGTATAGAATGGAAAAGCTGTGGTAGTGTGATGCAGCGGCATATGGGACACGAATGTCCAGTGAACCAGAGCAACACCAGAGTAATTCTATACTGGCAATGCTCTTAGTACTTGTTAGCTCATTGTAGCTCAGAATATGTGGGTAGACTATGTAGAATATCGACATTACAAATATCGGGGCGTCACAAAAAATATTAGTGCAAGCGGAAATTTTTAAATATGTAAAGCTGGTATGCCAAACAAGTGTGCCGCTAGTGTGCTCAATATTTGACAACGAAAATAAATAAAATTGTACATCTTTTCATTTATTGTTTTACAAGGCCACACACAGCAATGTAACAAGTCATTCTGAACGATTGCCAGTGGGTTTCAGATGTCGACAATCATAGTAATTACTAGAGGCCGGGTTTTCAAGCACTAAAAAAATGCCTTTGATAGGCCAAAATCAGGTACGCAGAACACCAATTTAGGCCCCGAAAGTCGTAAATATTGTACATAAAAATTTGTACATAAATTCAAATTATTTCAAACAAGGATGTGCCTGACATTTATCTACTAAAGGAAGCAACAATTGTTACTGTCTATAACAGCAGAAATGCGCAAACAGTAGAACATAGCCATGAATATCCTGCACGGTTCACAGAACACAGTCTCTCCTTTTATTCTCTAGCATGGTCTGGGTCTCTTTCTTTTCTTCGTGATTCAGAAGTGCAGCACAGGAGCAAATAGCTAGAGTGCTAAATGACCAGAGAAGATGGATTCCTCCGCATTAGCTAGGTCTAACCGTGTAGCGTCAATTCCTCTCCAGTCTGTGAAGACCTTGAAGGGCCCCTCAGCAGGTTGGAGCATTTAGAGCCGACGAGTGTAATGAATGCACTGGGCTCTTACGACCAGGTCAAGATTTTTAACGCTATGCGTCTCGAAAAAACTTGAAAATTAAAAGTAAACGCCGCTTGCCTTTCTCCTTGCCGGTGCGCCCCATGAAGGAGGTGGTGAAAAGCAAGTAAGGAATGTTCCTGCATTTACATCACTCCTGACAGACATTGGTGCTCTACAGTCACTCACCGAACACTTTTACTCAGGTCCTGGTTAAGTACTAGCCATCCTGGCTATGGTTAATACCATGCTGAAAACACTGATATTAAGAAAAATGTGCCGTTTCTTGGCTATATCCAGCACAATAAGAAAAATCCAGTTGAGGGCATAGCACGTGACATTGCGAGAATTATTTGAGGTGACATGTGTAAGTGGTGTAATCTGTTGTTGAGCAAATGAATGAAAGCTGTGAGAAATAAAACCCACACATGAAATGTGAGAGCACTTTTTTGAAAATTTTATTGGCGAATTGTAGCAACATGCTCTACACTAATAAACTTCTGCATTGCGTGCGTTCATCTCGCCGTTCCTGCTAAGTGCCGCCCTGACAGCCCTTCGCTTGTTTTTGGTTCAGCTGTTCCTGTAGTGTGACGCAGTCTATCGCGGTAAGGATGCATACTTTGTGCCAGCATCTCCAAATGTACACGCTCTGATGGATACGTCCCTTAGAAACAGGCAATACACTACTCAGAACATTCACACGAAACAACATTAACGATCTACGTTCACGAGTACTCCCGGGCAAGTCATGTGCACGTAACCTAGCTTGCGCATGAGGTGTTGATGCACATGTGTGATGTGATACTACAGCTCCTATAACAAAGAAGGTAGTGAAAAAATTGGGCTTGTTGGCTACACAGGGCCAGTGGCAAATTCTTCAAGTTAGCCTCCTCGTATAATGGTTTGGTGGGTCATAAGAAACCAATTTTAAAATATCACCATAGTGCAAAGCTCATCATTCTGCCCGCAACAACATCCATTGTCTATGCACAATCTCTCAGGTGACCTGGCGAGGGGCCCATCAAGAAATAAATTACAAAGCAAAAGCCGTGTATGTCTTGCTTTTTTTAATATCCACACTCCTTTCCCATGACGACTTGCCATGCTTCCAATTCGTTCTCCACATGGCCGCGTCTACACAGGGAGACCTTCCGATACCTTCTCTACATCACATCCATCCACGTTTTCAGGGCAGCTCTTCAAATTCTTAACATATGCCCTCCATATGCTTAAACGGCGCCCATTCAGGGCTACAAAAATAGTACCTTTTCCTCTGCTCAACCTCTCTTCTTCCTGAGGAGCGCTTTGTAAGCAATATATTTGGAAAACTGCTCTCACACCTCACTGTTACATTTCAAGGTCTTGTCTGTGAATTTTTGGTGCAACTCAAACATGGATTGGAAGCTAAGTAGAGAGGAAAACAGCCAATGCATCTAACCTCCACGACCATCATATCTTGAAGCCTAGGCACGATATCATGAAAAAGTGAAAAAGTTGTTATTTTTTAAGCATCTTTTGCACGCAGTTGGCCCTATTACAAAAAGTTACTGCTTGTTATCAATAATACTGCCTCAATTCACAGCTTCACCTATTATGAAACAGCACGCAAAATTTTATGGGGTAACATTGGTTAGAAGCAGAGGTATCATTGTATGTAATACTAGGATGAAAAAAATTACGTTTTGAGAAAAATGGCTTTAATGATTTGAACCGAGTGTCTGCGTAACTAAGCAACCATCAATGCACTTGGAAATCACCAGGCTTATTGCTTGGGGCCCCTTTAGAAGTGGTAGAAGTTTTTTTTCCAGCAAGACGAAAGAAGTTTTTTCCTAGCTCTTTTTGTGTCTATAGGTGACTCTCATCCCTGTTCTCCACGGTTGGTTCACCTTTGCCATATTGAATTGCTGACTTGCGTTCACGCTTCTTTTTCATCCTATACTTCGCAATGTTTCATGAAATATTATAATTTTCTCCTTAAAAAGCCAGAATTAAATCCAAGAACTCGAAATAGCACAGAAAACAACACTGACTGCTGAACAAAAACGCACACAATTTGACTAGTGAAGTGCTGCAACCAAGTAGTTAAAATTTTAAAATAAAATGATAACGTGATGTGCCGGAAGCTTTGAAGCGTGCGTAAGTAACTTAGCATTACATAATATATATATATATATATATATATATATATATATATATATATATATATATATATATATATATATATATATATATATATATATGTGAAAAATATTTATGAAGAGGTACTTGGAATTATATAAACAGAAAATTCAGTTTCAGTTTTGAATGCACTCACCAATAGTTGAAAAAATGATGCTACCTTTCCAGTGACTCAAGATAGCTACATAATTTTTTTCTCCAAGTATTCTTGAATGGTCAGGGAACTTAAAAATATCAAATCACCATAAAACATTTTTTTTAATGTTCTTTCAAAGGTGGTGACTGACCTTCAAGGTTCAATAAGGAATCCTACTTTACCTAAAATTTTTTTTGACACCTCCCTAAGAAGTTCGCTTGTGCATACAGAGGGCCACAGCGATCATATATTGCAAATGTCAGAGCGCTCTGTAAGCAATATATTTGGAAAACTGCTCTCACACCTCACTACTGTGTTTCAAGGGCTTGTCTTTGACTTCTTGTCTTCTACTGCTAAGTGACCGCATGTCGCCCAAAAACAGGCTTCCGTAACACTGACTGCCACAGCTGTTCTCTGCACGACTGCGTCATGAATAAGGGCGCACGAGACACACACAAGATGCTAGAATGCGGCGTTTGTGTGTGAGAACCCCCTAAGGTGTGCTTAAGCGCCACGTTCCCGTACGAGATTGGACAAGAAGGCTTGTAGCACGTGGCCCAAGCTGTAATGGGAAATCCCGGAGGATGAACTGTCACTACCGTGGCGAAAGCAACAGAAGCTGCCCGATTCTGAAAGATGTTGGCATAAGGGGCCTGGTAAGTGGCCGTCTTCCTCGCAAGAACAGAGTGAGGCTGCCTGGACTTTCCACAGCTTTGTTCAGCAGTTCTTAGGGAACTACAGCTCTTCCACTTTGAGCCAGAATGAATGTGGCCCACACCAGTTCTCGGAGGGAGCTATCAATGAGGCCATTGACGAGTAGGGTTCGACCAAACGGGCCGAAAATAATTGAAAAGACCGAAGCACCGGCAATAAAAACAAAAAGCATATTAGGCGGAAACTACCGTAAGAGCTTGGGGAGGAAGTCGACGACAGACTCAACGAACTGCCGGCGCGGCAATCGCACAGGGTCGATGCAAGAACTCGATAAACAGTAAGGTTTCGTTACCGAAACACCAATTGGGCCAGAGGAATTAATCCTGAGGGTTGAACTTGACTCGCATCGAAGTTAGACCTGGTTTCACTGTATAGGCCGTTATTGTCTGTGTTTCTTTTTGGTGGCTTGAGGGTTTATCCAGATTTTTGCCCTCTTGTGTAATATTGAATGGGTTTGCCATTTAACCTTCGACTCGCGTCTCTCTCACAATCCAATCTTGTGCAAGTGCTCCAGAGATAAATCATGGCATTAATTGCAAATTAATGTGACCAATTTATCTCAAGAGCACTTGCAAAGGTTTAGATTGAGAGGGACGGGGGACGGGGATTAGAAAACAAACACACTATATACAGAACAAGAATGAAGGAAATACACAAAATTCACGCTGAAGAATTCAAAATTAACTAACTCTATATGTACACACCACACTACAACAAACTGAAAACAGAAGTAATGACCGTCTGCGATACAGCCAACTCTAGCCCTAACCGGTAGGTATTCGAGATGACATTTCAGTACCAAAACATTCTTAGAATTTGTCGCTTTGCCACGGCGATGGTCCGTCGATTGTGTCGTCAACCTTCCCAAAGTTCCTACCATCGTGAATCGTTTCCGCTGAAAGAGTCGATTACTAGGATGGCGCGGGTCTTCGTCGTCATCTCCGGCTGAGTTAGGTTATACACCTAACTTGTCAATGGCGTCTTCACTGTGATGCAGGCCGCATCCACTCTGGCTTGAAGCGGTAAAGCTGTACTCCACCCAGTAACTGCTGTGACAGGTTGCAGCAAGTCCGGGCAGCCTCAATCGAGTCCTCACAGATTGACGGCCACTCCCCGACTCTCTTTGTAGACAGCTTGAAAACCGGGCAGCTGCTATTGCTTCCACCGCGGTAGCGAAGCTGATCTTCCTGATCTTCGCAGTTCGAAGTCCCAACGCACAGTGACAGCTGATCCTCCGGTATTTCCCGATAGGACTTGGGTCCCATGCCACAAGCCTTCTTGTCCAATCTCGTATGTGAACGTGGCACTTAAGCACACACCCGGAATCTCGCACACAGACGCCGCACTCTAGACCCCGGCACGTGCCTCGTGCCTTCTTACTCATGACAAACTGTGTTTTGGTATTGTAGTGATGTTACTTAGGTCGCGTAGTTTTCACACCTGCTATTTGTCCATTTATTATGGTGATATTTTGGACGACGCTTCCACATCGAAATTTCTGCTAGCAAGTGGCACGACAGACATGAGGAGAAAGCTTTGCTCGGTTAATAGCTGTGCAGTAATGAGGTAATGTATGGTGTAATGCTACATTACTGGCGTCGGTACAGACACGATGGCAATCGATACCACGCACCCTTCTGAGTGGAGAAGGTTGGGGATGCAGAGAGAGAAACGGAAAGAAGCCGAAATGATTGCTTTATCCCCTGTAACTACTTTGATATTGAACTTATTAAAGAAATTTTGGCAACAGCACGGCTGCATTGGACAAGTACAAAGTTACCTCTGCAGCATCACAAAGTTCTGACCAGGGTTTTGTTTCCTGGTCCTTCAAGGTGACACCAAACTGGCTTCGAGATAGATCGAGTTAGCACTTTTTCATACTTCTTTACACCCTGAACACAAAACCAAGCAATATTACATTGCTCAGCCGAAAAAGTTAGGGACCCTTAAGCTTCACCTTTAAAGGGACCTACAACTGGCCAGAACCTGTGGTTAAATCATAGTAGAAATGAAAAGAGCATAATATATTGACACATTCCTGCATTCTTTTTGCACTGTGAGTAGGACATATATTTCTGAATCATGCTTAAAATGATCAAATACCGTCTCGTTGTGCAGCCTAGCGGAAGAGCCTTGAATGTAGACAATGGAATATGAAGTCGATCACTTTGCTGAACGTGGTCATGTAGTCAGAGGCTATCGTAGAGCCAGTCCTCAAAATTAAAGTATGTGTATATTATTATCCAGCCCCACTCAATTTTGTGCTGCTTACGACGTAAAAAAGGTAAGGCTTACGATGGAAAAGCGGCGCTGCCGTCGCGGCTGCCAGTAGACCAAATTGAGCCCTGGCGCATACGCAGTAAACCATCGAGCTCGAACATGAACTATCGACACAGTCACCGTTTTTTGCAGAGTGAGCGTACGACTTAAGATTCGCTGCAGATAGAAAAACTCTTATCAGAAGTGTTTTGCAGCGCTTTCTACTTTATTGTTCCGAATCGAACTAACTCGTGGGTGAGATTTCCTTCGCGCTAAGAAAGACAGGCACCCGGAAACATGGTTGCTGGTCCTTTTAAGAGTTGCGATAGCGATATCCTGCCGCTGGTGCACAGATACACATTATTATGCATATTCATTATTGTATGATGTTAATTGAAAAGTTTAAATAGGGCATTACTACTACGCAATTGATAAAGTTGAAAGCGGCTTGCGTTACTCAAGCTTCCGCATAAGGCTCTAATTAGTAGGTAGCAAGCTTTAAACCATGATCAATTATGTACATTGAACTTTTTCGAACTTGCTATGCATCCACTAGGTGGTCTTAAGGGAATACATGTGATGTCCAGACCTGTTGTAATGAATGGTGTGCTTTAAACCACGAAGTCATTACGATTATCACATCTTCTGATGCTTGATGACAATGTGCGCTTGTACCATGCAATATTACAGCGATATTACAAGCTGTAATGTGAAGTCTGTATTTAGGATGCGTGTCTTCATAAAGCATGAATATCATTTTCACTGCCATTCCAAGAAGTGACAGCTCTCTTCACTGTATCTCTAAGTGACGGAATGGCTGTGGTAGAACACCTGCTTGCAGAGCAAACAGCCTAGATTCAAGCATCTCTCGGACCAAAAAATTTTTATCTAAGCTTTTTGCATCATTCTCGATTTTCTGATGACGCACAGGATGATTTTTTTCACCCAACCTATAGGGCTGATACCGATGCAGACGACGGAATATTTGTGAATTGTTCTCATGTTGAAAGGCATCACACCCACACTGGAATGTGTTTGGTCAAGATGGAAAAGACCACGCTACGAGCTAACTGCTTTGGGGTCATAAAGCTGCAGCGGATGATCATAAATATGTACATGTATATGCTAGATGTGGGAGACGTGGCCTGGCCCATACCCCATGTTTATTTCTTTTTTCACTTCTTCTTCATCAGCCTCTACCATCAGTGACTGCCTTCTTACATCACAGGATTCCCCCCTTCCCCCGAAAGTATGCGCGTGTTACAAGCAACAAAACACGAAGAATCCAAGTCCTTAAGTGGGAAAATGTCCAAACACGAAGTAGTTCCTTGTGACAAGGCAGTTCAGCAAACTGGCACACACAAATAAGTTCACAGGAGATGGTAGCAGTTCAGTCACATCAGTGAGAACTCTGGTGAGCGAGGTTGGCAGTTGCGTTCGGGGCAGCATAAGTATGCCCTGAGCCTAGAAACTGATGAAATCTGTCTTTGTAGGCGTCGCTGTCTTTCCTTTTCGGGGCTACATCGTTTGTGGTCATCAACGCATTGTCCGAGTGTGCTGACGCTTGTCTTTTGCAGAGTGCCATCTAGTTAAGAGATTCCAAAGTGGCTATAGTGCCTGAGGATATTATCAGGGAAGACAAGCTGGTACAAACCACAGTTGCACCTGACTATAGACCTTCTGACCTAGACCACTTGACTGCACACCACACCTTGTCAGCAGCCATCAGCAGTACGACATCGGCCATTCCGCAAGGTCACGACTTGCCTCACGAGCCAATACATCAACTTTGCCTTGCGACGCCGCACATGTCAAATGGGACACCTCGTAACCCCTGGACCCACGAAGGATGGTGCAGAAGTATCCGCTCAGTGTGTGCCCCATACTCTACACGTGACAACATTCTTTCACATAATGAACGAGATCTGCACCGACTACCCCGACACAGTCACCCGCCAGAATGTTTGACAGTACAACAGGGCAAGTCCCGGTGTATGCACAACTGACCACCACGGCTTAGTCAAGGAGGCCTGCCAGAGACCATTTCCATGACTCTTCCTGCAATGTCGCAGCGTGCCCGAGACCTGCGCCCACAACGAGGCAGCCAAGCTCGATCACCTGAGTCTTCGGCACTTCTGGAAGACACATCGTGGCCTCCAAAAGAATGAACACCCAGGTACAGCCACTGTCGCCCCCCAGAGACGATCTGGAAGCTCGCCATGCTACGTTGCAGTCATGGCCGAGTGTAAGGATTACATCCCCACACGGGTGCGGGCTAGAGGCTAGGCTGCGCAAACGAGAAAGACGAGGCAGATCAAAAACAGTCGGCCTGCAGCAAAGGTGCTGTCTTTAAGTCCCATTCCTCTCTCTCTCTTTCTCACACATACACACACACACACACACACACACACACACACACACACACACACACTCACACACACACACACACACACACACACACACACACACACACACACACACACACACACACACACACACCCCTCCGCCAAATCACCATCATCCTCCGACTCACTCGATTCGGACTTTTCAGCATCGGTCACGCAGGGGATCAAACCGGCGCCAACACGTTCTTATCAGTTATGGAATTCCATGCTTCACTCACCCATTTCGCCACTTCCACGCAGGGTGTCTCATGCGCCCCGTTTAAGGAAAGCTGTAACCACCCTCCGACATCCATGATTCCCACAAACGTCGCAGGACGGTCTTAAAGCAGCAATTAACAGAAATATAGAGTGGCTGAAGAATCTTGGTCATGCCACCGGGTATGATCACAGACATACAATTCTTCACACAGATACTTTTTTTGACAATGTCGGTCAAATGCGCTTGTATGCTGTCCATATTCAGCATGCCTGGCTTCACGCGGAAGAATCCGTCGGGTCGACGTGAGAAACAGTGCTCAAGCCACACCCATCATTTCTTCATCCATCCAACCCTTAGTGTTGGCCTGAACCACCACTGTAGAAAGGACAATACCTCTTGGCAAGGTTTTTCGCTTAAAAAGACGCTTGGGAGGCAACTTAGTGCCGTCTGCGCAACAGGCGAGCACAACGGTAAAGTGCGATTTTTTTGGCCTGTTGTCCTCACCATGAGAGTTTTTTGGCCTTTCTCAGTAATGCTTCTCCCAAGCGGGGTGTCGAAGGGCAACGGCACTTTATCAATGTTGACGATGCGGCTGGCGCTGATGTTGTGCTTCGCTACCTCCTCCCACACGAATGAGCTTAAGCGCTCCAGCTGCGCCTGAAACTCGTGAGGAAGCTTCTGAAACACTGTAGTGCAGGCTCTCATGAGAAACTGATTCCGCCACATAAAGCGTAAACACCATGACGGACCACCATTGAACCCCCCAGCGTTAGTCTCCGCTGCCAAAGCGTTCCCCTTAAGGCGTAGCTGCACCATTGACAAGCCTCTTCCTCCGGCTCGCTGTTGCAGCACCCACGTACACAGGCTACGCTCGAGGTCTGGCCAGCGTGCCTTCTTGTTGCGGTTGGCCCTCTTTGTCGATTTCATTGTCTGGAGGACGCTGTGGGCTTTGCGCCAGTCCCGGATCATTCTTTCGGAGACATTTCATTCCCTCCCTGCAGCACGATTTTCGGGTTCTTACGCTAATTCAACAGCGCGCAGCTTGAACTTGGCATCGAAAATTCACTTACTTTGTTTTCTATGTGGCGCTATGGTGCCGTTGTAAAATTAGCGAGGCTACTGAACTTACGCCGCTACGCTACGATGCTGTAGCGACACCCAACACACGCGATGTGCAGCAGCCGCAAGTGCTATGGTGGACGGAAGTGACGGCAAATAGCGCACAAAAGCCTGGTGCCATCTCTTAAGCATGACGCGTACTATTAACGCACAAGCATGACCTTTGAAATGACGGCACGTGCCACCGATTTCAGAGGTCATGGCATTAGCCTCAGCCTAATTTAAGCTACGCCGAAGTGGCAAGTACACGGTGCTGTGTGTATTCGCAATGTTCGTAGACTGCCGTGCCGCATAGCGGAATTCAGGAGCGTCTTCTCAAGGATGATCAGTAGGCAGACGCTCCCAATGCTGCCTTGTTTGGCAGTGCTAGCCGCAGTGTTAACACGTTAACAAGAAACCAACACAAATCATTGTATTTTTCGTACATCAGTGAATATTACGGACCATCTGTGACATGTTAAATCCGCTTCTTTCTTGAGAGACGCGAAGTTTTCATGAATATACGTGGCAACTCGCGCTTTCGATTATAGCCCGCACAGTACATATATCAGCTTCCAAGATTTTCTGCAGCAACTTTGGGTAGTTAAATGTTACCGTCTGACCATTTTAGTTAAAACTTGCCTTGTTTTACATGCGTATAGCATTCGTGAGTGCTTTCGTAGAGCATGAATCCCATAAAATTCATTGTGCGCGAAAAGTAGCACAGGGTCACGATTTGCACTTTGCACCATGGCCTACGTCGCGCTGCCACTTTTTTACGTTCGTTGATAGATGGCAGCACACTGCAAGCGATTCCTTTCTTGCCGGGTATTGGATCGAAATGATCTCCACACCCCCAGATAAACGTGGTGAGTGACGCCGCGTGGGTATTGTGCATAGTGAATGGCGCGTTGTTGGTGCTATCGAACTCGTTTGGGAGGAGAATTTTTCAGATTACTTTCAGCAGTGATGTTAAAAGAAAACCTCTTTACGTCGAGAATTTTTCTTTGGACTTGGGAGGTTGTCAACACGCTGAGAGTGACAGCGACGATGAACGATCAACTGCTAGCTCATAAGGAGAGAGTTGCACTTCACGTCCCGTCGTGCGTTATTGTTGTTTCACACTTGTAAGTCACTTTGTTTATATTTATTGTATAATATCCTTTAGTGAGCTCAAAATAAAAAATCCATATTTTTTGTGTATTGCATGTAGCCCAATTACAGCGAGTATTACAAAATGCCGCATGCCGCCAATACGCTCGAACTTGACCAGTGTAGCGAAATGGTTAGAGCAATAAAATATGCAGTTACGACTACAGTCAACGCTAACTTCTTCTGCACTTCACTGGTGTCCTCTGAACGATGTTGTTGTCTGACAACGTTTTGCAATTTTGACATTGCAGAAAGCATACGCATGTATTCGTTTTGATATCCTTGTTTCGATTGCACTGATGAAACCTGCAACATGCAAGTTCAGGGAATTGCGCACTGCTAGAGTCTGATCATGGCTGTGAGACAACTGCTACCTAATGGGAAGTTAAGTGCTTGTGTTCCGTTGAAGAAGTAGCTACGTGATGCTTACAGTGCAAGTAATGACGGCGTAATATGTTTGCAATCCTGTACAACCGCGACGACGTACTATTCCCTAGTGGCCTACTAGTGCAACAAATCCGCCAGACTGGCTCAACACAAATGATCTCGAAGTGCTGTTCAATTAGTACGTGGATTCTGGTTCGTGCAGTTTTCTGTAGCACGAACAGGATTATGCAAAGCATCGTTGATACATGGTCGATCAGATGACACCACCACCCTTTGCACTGCAGAGAGAAATGAGGCCGCAAATATTGTGCAGCTCCTATTGGTAGAGAAAGTACTTTGGTTCGATATACATTCATTTGATGATCAGGAGTTCGTCCGGTGAAAGCGGCCCGGGGAGTACATCCGTGCGTTTTATCTTTTATTATGCGAGTTCCCGGGTTGATCATCCTTCCACAGCCATCTTGGATTGCACGGCGCACCACCTATAGGCCATGGGCATTGCGAATTGTACGTTGTGTCCATTCTGTAGTTACACTATGATAATGACACGAAAGTTATTAACCATGCAATAAACAATGGCAACAGGGCCGCCTCAGTCAGCACCTCGGAGTCAATGAGTTTTGTGTTCACTGCTGGCGACGGCAGCACGAGCAGCTGAAAACCACCAAGATGCGTTGCGCCTTTCACAGGCTTAAGAGTGAGATGGATGGTAAAACTTTATTTTGTCACAAGGCGAACGCGGACTATTCCGTGTTAGATGGCCATCAGCCCAAGGTTGATGTTGCTCCATTTGCTGGCTCCAGTTGAGTGACGAACACTAACACTACGGCCGCAGCGCCCGCAAGCTTTGCGTGCGGTATTTCTTAACTATTTGCCTGGGTCTTTTGTGTTTCAAATAAATCTTGCCTTGTGTTAAACCTGTAGTTTCATTGTTAAGGTAAATCTTAAGTAGTACTGCTCGAAGCTTGTATGGTTTGTTGCAGGTGTAAGAATCCTGATTTGCGACCACTTCGTTTTTTTTTCATTGTTCCGCACAACGTGCAGGTTCGATTGGGGAGGTCCGAGGAGGCGCCTCAGAACACTTCCCGCAGGACGAGTCCGTTAGACGCAAACATTTAATGGCGACAGCTTCAGACCACTTAACCCAAAACATAACGAGTCCCAGCTCTCGAATACAGTTCCCAAGAGATGCACAAACTGAATATTATTCCCTAGACAAAAGTTCTAAGCACTCAGTTCCTACACAGAGTGTGTCGCGGAACGTCAGAGGATTGGCATCTCACCCACGTTGTTGCGCAAGAGTCTGAGCGCAAAGCACGGGGTTGATGTCGTCGCCAGAGTTGGCGTCGGTGTTGAACAGCCACACGAACCACAGGAGAAGCAGCCTTCCTAGGCTGCCGGTGGGTGCTGCCCCAACTGACGTTGCATAAGCTGATGCTGCATTTCACGCACTGGCCTCGAGGTAAAGCCCCGGCCGGACAGCCTCGTATCAGCTCGAACCCGAAGATCGACAGCTCAGACCTGTCCACGGGCACGGGAACGTCAGTGCAGTCAGGTAGTCCTGGAGCCCTTCAGGTCGCCGGACAATGGAGGCAGCAGCCTTGGCTCAGGTACGGAATCCGACCGCCCTGATGCGTGGCTCGTCTTCCTCCAGCCACTGCTGCGACTCCTCTTCCTTTTTCCTTACTTGGGCGTGCCTCGAAAAATGCTGCGTCTGCCTCGAATTGGCGCTTCAGTCATTTCTTGGTGTTTATTAACATACGTGCCTGCTTCTTCTTCCTTGCCGACTTCCAACTTCATTCATGGCGCGCACTTCAAATTCCGCTCGCCCCGTTTCAAGTTCTACGAACTCTGCCCGCTTTAAATTCCGCGCACTACATCACAATATGAAAGCATTGATTACTTTTTCTCAGCAGACATCATGATAACCTAAATCATCCGTTTTCATTGGAAGAATTAAATAACACACTTGCAGCATGTCGACAAAGGACAGCAGCTGGTCCTGAAGGGATAACATATACGGCATTAAAAACCGGCGTCCTGTGGTCACAAATACTTTGTTAAAGATATTGATGATGCATGGACAACAGAGTGCCTTCCATCCTCCTGAAAAGTTGCAAGAGTGGCCCCGATTCTCAAACATGGCAAAACTCCTTTATCTATAGATTCTTTCCGTCCTGTCAGCCTGACTAGCTGTCTTTGCAAACTTATGGAAAAGATGATCGATGCTAGACTACAGTGGTAGATGGAATGTACGAATGTGCTTCCGGAAAATATGGTAGGCTTCCGTAGGCCCCGCTGCACCATGGATGCCATTCTAGACATTGTAACTTATGTAGATCATGAGAGGAGCTGTGGAAGAATAGCTGTTGAAGTATTTCTAGATATAAAGCGAGCATTCGACACAACCAGCTACGCTCATGTACTACACGGTTTAATTCAGTTGGGAATAGTTGGCAGAACACCAAGATGGATTGCGGAATTCTTAAGAGACAGAAAAATCTTCATTGACACAGCTAATGGCAAAAGCAAAGAGCATGAAGTTAGTCAGGGAGTTCCACAGGGCAGTGTAGTAAGCCTATTTTATTTAATTGGGTTATGGCTGAATTAACCCATATCTTACCAACTAGTTTGAAATATTCACTATATGCAGACAATCAGTGAATTTGGGCATCAGACATTTCAAGCAGTGCAGCAAAATCTTCATGAAGGCCTTACAATAATCAACGACATTTTAAGAGCAGAGGCATGATTATTTCTTATGAGAAAACAGCTTTCCTTCCATTCACAAGGAAATGGCTTAAGAAATTTAAGCTTCAGATAAACTCTCAGCGCTTACAACTTGTGCGACAGAACACAATTTTAGGGGTTATTTTAGACAGACGCCTGTCTTGGACTCCAATGATAAAATCATTAGAGGAAAAAAGTCAACTCCCTTTAATGTATTACATTGACTGACCGGAGTGAGATGGAATAATTCATGTTCTTCTTTATTGGCGTACACTCAGCAATCATTCGACAAAAAATAGCTTATGCTGTCTTGGTTTTACATGGGATATCCTGTAACTTAGAGGAGAGAATCCAAAGATTGTTGGCCAGAAGCCTTCGTATATGTCTTGGTGTACCGCGAGCATCTGCCAGTGTTTTGGTAATTGCGGAGTCTCGTCGACTGACTTTCCATGCTATGAGATTTACGGAAACTTGTTGGCATTATCTTCGGTTGGCAACTGAACAAGCTAATCATCCCCTATACCGAGCAATTCAGGAGAGATCAGCTGCAAGAATTCATAAAACTATACTAGAATGCAAGAGTTTACTGCCTACGCACGAATACTGGCCTCCATGTGCATCCCACCCACCATGGCAACTCTCTATCCCAGATATTACAACTTCGATTCCAGGATTAACTTGTAAGAATGATATGCCTATATTTCAATAAAGCAATAAGCTTTAACACATCCTTATACCAATTATGAAGACTATATTCACGTGTATACCGACATTCATGTCTGAATCAAAGCTCTACGTCAGCATTCGTTGTACCTACATACCAAGTGAGAAAAGCTTCTAGGCTAAGCCATTTCACAACATCTACAACGGCAGAGCTTTACACAATACTCTGTGCTTTACGCTTCATATGTTTACAGTCAGGTCCACTTCGATGGGTAGTTATCAGTCATTCAGAGTCCTCATTAGTTTCTTTAAAAGGAATTAGCTTGGGCAACAAAGCTGGTGAGCTCGCATATGAAATACAGAGGACGTACGCTATAGCAAAAGATTTAAACCACACCATAAAGTTCCAGTGGGTGCCAAGCCACTGTGAAATCACAGGAAACGACATAGCTGATCACATTGCACATGCAGCACATCAGAAAAATAATATATCACTGATACCTCTATCGATGACCGATGCACGATGTCTAATAAATAAGCTGAGCTGTCAACTGCTTATGGAAACCTGGTTTGAAAATGGTGCACAAAACTCTCAGTTATAAACATTGATCCCAATACGGTATAAAATTTAATATTTCGTTAAAGGGATCCACAATGAACCATATGCGAAATTGCTTTGTGCGCTGGCAACACTGTGCATTTTGACCCCGCCGCCATTGTAATGCGGGCGAACGGTCGACGGCAACGCGTTCGCTAGTACGGCCGTACGACTCCTGAACACTTGCTTCACTGCGCTGAGCTACTGCAATGGCTACAGCAAGACGTATCCCAGTGCCCGAACATGTGATGTGGACAAACTGTATAGGAATCTTACCACATCTTGCCACTTGTATGTCATTGAATCTTTCGGAAAGCGGTGGAAGGATACCTACAAGATATAAGCAAACAAACATTCAATGCGACGTCATGAGCTAGGTTTCTCTTAGCTGTTTAAACGATTGTTGTATACAAACACAGGCACTATCACAAATTCATCTCACAGGGAATAGAGGTCGCACTTATATGTGCATTGCAGGACTAATGATGCACTTCTAATGTGACCCCCTCCCCCTCAGTTTTTTCTGTGCACACTTCCGTTTCCTAGCAGCCTTTCCTAGATATGGCCCTTCACCGCAAGCTTTAAGAGGCATTAGTCACTTGCGGACACTCGGGAGAATTTAAATCAGCTATTTTTTATATCTAAGTAGCTTCAAAGGTTTCTAGGAGCTGCGAGTGTAAGGCAGCCAAAATGCTGAATCTCATACAACTAAGTTATGGCTGTCTCCGCAGCTGTATGTTTTATAATGCAACATGAAACATTTTTTAATTGAGGTGAGTTGCAATAAAAAAAAAACAGCTGCAACGCAACTGAGCCAAGGAAACTAAAATGCACAGAATGAATCCAGTCTTACGAATAAATAGGATTGCCACGCTCTGAACTCCTGCAGAACATCATTCAGTCAAGCCCTGGCGATACTCATTGTGCCAGTTTTCCAAACCTACGGCAGTGCGCCCCGCTATCTTTTCGATTTTATTTCGTTGGTAAAGGAAAATTAGTGAGAGAGGCCCTAATGGAAAAGTTGCGTCCGCGCACGTTGGGGGAATTGAAGTTAAGTGCCTGAGCCGATATTTTTCTGTTCCAAAGTGAGCATAGCCCTTATCTTCCAAATGACTGTTTTATTGCTGCGCGGTGACCGTACTTGCGGACACAGCAGGGCTTGAACGCGGACAAGCAACCGAGCTGCCTTTCTAGGATGCATATACGGCATGTTACTCGGAGTAGCGGAAGCTCTGCACGTCTGTGTGTTCAATCACCTTCAAAAATAACATTTCTACGTCATCTATTTACATTGTGTAATCTCGTCACAAAAAAGCCCGTACCAACAGTTCGGTTCTGTCACACTAGTTACCCCACCAGCAGTGGCGGACTCTCCATTTGACTGCTGGGAATCACCGGTGCTTTTCGATTTACCATCTCAGACTCACCGCGCATAGTCCACGGGAAGTCCGAGGCTTCCCCGAAGTCATAGGAAAATGCCTCACAGCTTCTCAGCGAGTTCGAGACGGTAAATCGAAGATTACCACTGTTGTGCAGAGGCCCGACGTAGTGAAAACACCTAGCCGCAAAGCTGACAAACCTATAAAAACACGGCCTGTCTGCGTAACACAGAAAAATGGTTAGTCCGGCATTGCTCTTGTGCAGCCCGCGCACCGCGGAGATACATGCATCCTAGACTGTGCCCATAAAGCTTGTGCACGCCATACCCTGTTTTGCGTTTAAATGATCGCTGCAAAATCGTAATTCATGCCACATGCCTTGTTCCCATCGCTGTCTGTGACTCCGCGCTGCTTGCACAGCGGCACACAGCAGTGTACTGGCATTTTGCCAGCAAAAAAATCTGACTGCGACAGTCGAAGCGTTGAAATGCGTACGTTCGCATGTGGGTCGTTCGCGCGTAGTGGTCAAGCCTCGCCAGCATCAAAATGGCGGATATGGTACCTGCTGCGTTCACTAGATGGCGCTGTTAATTTCGCATATTGCCTATTGGCCTGAATGGGTGATTAGATTCCAGTGGCGAATAAAAGAGCATGAATTATGGTGACAGGTGACAGCATACTTTTCCGATCTGAGTAGGATGTATATTTTTAAATCACGTTCAAAAATAACCAAAACTGACATGTTGCATTCGTAGTGCCAGAGCCATGAAACTCAATTATAAAGTCCTAATAACTTTGCTGTGAATATTTAAAGCGCACCGGAATCAGGGCTTACATTTCGAACATGTATGTTACTGTTCATTTTCGTTTGTTTCTATTTGGCTTACAAGATAAAAGTAGTACAGCATGAAAAGTGGCGCTGCTTTCGTGGCCTCTGCAGGGAAACGGGTGCAGTTGTGCATACCCCCGGCCGCACGGCGTTTCCACAGTAGCTCGATTCCTGTCGCAACGGGCGCATTCAAGAAGCACGCGAGCTTTCGAATGCGATCGCTGTGGCACGCGAAACGCCATCAGCCTACTGCTCTGTGGAGAATTGCTTCATGCGTGTGGCTGGGGGGCGGGGGGGGGGGGGGCGATAGTGGCGGTTTGTCAGATTCGTCGCTACCCCTATCGTCTGTCAAAACATGTCACTTTGGCGCTACTTGATAGGCATCATAATTTTGCTCTCGCATGCGAGCCAAAATTCGTTCCTCTAACTCACTCGAGTTGTCAAGCGGTGACATCGAAGCCGACCAACTACGGCTGAATGTGAACTACTATGCACGAATTGTCGATCTCGTGTAAGCGTACCGTTTCGTTTTCAAAGACTTGTCTTGCCTCGGCTTGGCTAAAGTAAAAAAAATACCCGTGCACGGCCGAAAGTACTTGCTTAAGAAGCCCGGAAAAAATGCTGTAACTTTCGTAATTTAGCCCACTCTAAAGCAGTGGTCGCGGAACTGCAGGCTTGACAAACACAACATTACGTGTTCATACTTAGAGCTTCACTTTTCCTCACTGCTGACGTTACACTGGCGTATAATCTCTATCGCGATTAAGACTGCATAATCGCCGCAAATCGAAAAATTCTGAGTTTAAATGTTCTACGGTGTTTTCCGCATTACCATTCCGTGATTACAAGCTCTGACAGGTAAGCTTTCCGTTGCACTCAAGAAAACTGGTACTATATATCGGTTGTGGGTCCCTTTAAAGGTTAGCCAATCGGTAGAAACAGTCATGCATGGGTTCCGACTTCGAACAGCCTTCACGAACTCCTCTCTGTATAGAATAAGAAAAGCTAGCAGTCATAGCTGCTCATGGGGAGAAGCTCAAGATGATGTGGAGCACATTCTTCTATATTGTAAAAATTGACGTACCTCAAAAGAACCTTTTACGAAAACTGAAGCGACCTCCATCAATTGCAAAAATTTTGGGTCCATGGCCAAAAGGAAAGCTACAGCCACTGCAGCGCGTGCTGTCGTTCACTTTCTAGAGGAATTGTGTAGTCCTTCACTTTCTAAATGAATTAAAAATAACTCATAAGTATCAATCCAAAAAAATGCATTATCTTCACTGTTAACCGGTATGTTTCAAAACAATATTTTTGTGTTTCACTATCATAAGCTCCACAGATCACAAGCAAGCACGCTCCGCATGCTCCAGACGGGGTCTTACCCCTCTAGGGGCTTTCTGAGCATGCTTCATCCGGATATTGATCCACTTTGCCCAGATTGTGGTGAATTTTGCTCTTTGAGTCACATGCTCTGGCAGTGCCCTGCGTTACAGGATTTTAAAACAGAAGAAGACTGGACGACGGCAATCACAGACCCCAGACAAGACGTCCAGCTTCAGGCTGTCCAGAGGGCCCGTGAACGAGCGGAGAGGCATGGCCTCTCTGTTCCGACATGGGACTAGCCAACGGCTGGGTGGGGACCTACATAGTTGGCCCGCTGCCTTGCCTCTCAGGACCAAATAAAGTTGTTTGTCCTGTCCTGTCCTGTCCTGTCCTGTGTTTCACTACGATATTTTAGGGAAAACCTTTCTGAAAACAGTTCAGTACTTAAGTGGCAAGATCACCTTAGACATTTTATTGAAACTTTCATGTTTTATGAACACTTAAATTGCATGATTACTTGCATTTTTACAAACTCTGTGTGGTGTGGACACATTTCTATGTAGTGTAGACACATTTCGGTGTGGTGTGGACACTCAACATTGAATACGTGGACTCATTGCGTAAGCGTTGAGCTATATGTACATATGTATAGCCTTGTATTTGCTACAAAATATGCAATGTCGACTTTTGTGCAAGAGAAGAAGAGAAGCCGGGGCCACGCATTGGCACCAACCTCTCCTTATATACATTTAACAACAACAAAAAAAAATCCACGGGCCAAACACACACGATCAGTGCCTTTTGGACAGCAGACACAGCCACCGTTCTCGCCATCGCGGGCACATGTTCAAGTTGCCCCCCCCCCCTAAAAACAAACAAAAAACTACTTTTGCAAGTTGACAGTGCCACGCTTATAGTTAGCGTCACATCTGTGGGGCCACGCTGCATTTACTGAATAGTTTTCCACGATATGCGTGTCTGTGTTCGTGTCATTCGCTCTTCGTTTTCGACGTAGTGCACGCATTCATAGTCTCACTGTGCTTGTTGTGCGCATGATGTGACCCACGACGACGGGCAGCTTTGGTTTTTTTTGCAATAGCAATTATATTGACAGTCTCGGCTGGTTTTTCGTGCCACCGCCGTCATTCAACAAATATGTATTCGCAATTCCTACGACCTATAGGTGGCGCCCCGTGCAATCCAAGATGGCTGCAGAGGGATGATCGACCCCTGAACTCACGTAGGAAAAGATAAGATGCATGGACTTACTCTCCAGGCCACTTTCACAGGATGAACTCTTTGTCATCAAATGAATGTATATCGAACCAAAGTACTTTCTCAAGCAATGGATGCTGAATATTCTCTACCTCATTTCTCGCTGCAGTGCAAAGGGTGGTAGTTTCAGCTGATCGACCATGTATCAACGATGCTTTGCGTAATTGTGTGCGTGCTACAGAAAACTGCGCGAGCCAGAATTCACGTACGAACTGAACGGCACTTCGAGATCATTTTTGACAAGCCTGTCTGGCGGATTTGCCGCAGTAGTCAGTAGGCCACTAAGGAATAGCGCGCTGTCATGGCTGCACTGGACAGAGTGTTTACCGTAGCGATGGTTTGCAAACATATTATGCCGTCATCATTACTTGCGCTGTAATCATCATGCAGTTTCTACTTCAACAGAACACAAGCATTTAACTTCCCATTAAGTATCACTTGGGTCACACCCATGATCAGACTCCAAAAGTGCGCAATTAGCTGCACTCGGATGTTGCAGGTTCCAACAGCACGATCGAAACAAGGACATCGAAACGAATACAAGCGTACGCTTTTCGCCGAGTCGAAATTGTGAAAATTTGTCGAATAACAATATTGTTCGGAGGACACCAGTGAAGTGCAGGAGAAGTTAGCACTGACTGTAGTCGTAACTGCATATTTTATTGCTCTAACCATTTCGCTACACTGGTCAAGTTCGAGCAAATTGGTGGCATGCGGCATTTTGTAATACTCCCTGTAATTGGGCTACATGCAATACGCAAAATAATATAATTTTTTTTATTTTGACCTCACTGAAGGATATTATACAATAAATGCAATCAATGTGACTTGCAAGCTTGAAAAAAAACATTAACGCACGATGGGACAGGATGTGCAACGCGCTGTTCGTGAGCTAGCAGCTGATCGTTCATCGTCGCTGTCACCCACAGCGCGTTGACAACCATCTACATTCAGTGAAAAAGCCTCGCCGTCAAGACAGTTTCTTTGAACATCGCTACTGAAAATAATCTGAGCAATTCTCTCTGCCGAACGGCTTCTATAGCACCAACAACGCGTCGTTCTACAACCCCAACGCTGCGTTTATCTGGGGGTGCAGAGAACATTTCAATCACAGAACACCTATAGTATACTGTTTCGCTCCAATGCCAGGCAAGAAAGGAATCACCTGAAGTGTGCTGCCATCTATCAACGAACGTAAAAAACAAGAGGCTCAGCGTAGGCCAAGGTTTTGAAGTGCAATACGTGAGCCTGCGCTACTTTCCGCTTGCAATGAATGCTATACGCATGTCAAACAAGGCGAGTTTCAACTGCAAAGGTTAAACAATATCATTTAATTATCCAATGTAGCTAAAGAATATCTCGCGAAGCTGGTATGTGTACTCTGTGGGCTATAATTGAAAGCGCGAGTTGCCACGTATTTTCACGAAAACTTCGCCTCTCGTAAGAACCAATCAGATTTATCGTGTCATAGATGGTCCGGTATAGTCCCTGATGCACGCAACATACAAAGTGGTTTGTGTTCGTTTCTTGCTAATGCGTTAACACTGAGGCTAGCACTGTCGAACAAAGGATCGTTGGGAGTGCCTGCCTGCTGATCATTATTGACAGGACGCTCCTGAATTCTGCTAGGCGGCACAACAGTCTATGAACATTGCGAATACGTATCTATATATGGTGGGTGTTTGTTATTCAAATCGTCATCATCCCTGCTTGGTCATAATCACCATCATCCGCTTGTCTCTTGGTCCTCATCGCCACTGTGGGTCATAATAATTGTCATCGTCTGTGTGCAGGCACTGCCCGTTTCTTTTGCGAGGTTTTTCCTCCAATAACTGCTGTCGCAACCAGAACTTCATACGTGGTGGAGGTCTGAGATTTAGTGCGGGCGTTTGTTATTCACAGCCTATATGAAAACTCAAGAAAGAAAAAAAAGCCGCCCGTGCTTGGCACTCAGGTCGTTACAATGCGCCAACGTGCGCTTGTCTACCATGCGTACTTTGCCCTGTGAATGGGGGGAGGGGGGTGATGCTTGTGCATGTGCGCTTATCTTTCGGTGGGGAGAATCGCGTGCCTTCGACATTGACTGGAACGATTGCATTTAGTTGCCGGGCGCACAAAGATCACTTCGCTAGCTGGACAGGTGCCATTTTCAAAAAGAATGCATGTTTCAAACAGAGCATAGTAACGACTGGGGCACTTGTTAGCTCGAGCTCATATCTGTACCTGTGATTACGTTTTATAACTCGTTTTTGTTTAAACTACGCGTGAAGTGTCAAGCGGTAAATATTCTCAGTGCACTCACTTCCTATGTATGTTGTTGTCGTGCGTCATTTGTGCCTAAGCAGCGCGCTGCACGTTTCAATCTGTTAGCTGCTCTCAGTGTTACATTCCGAGTTGTTACTATCGCATTCATTGCTTCACCCTTGCGGCGAAACTGCGACTTTAAGTTCGGAAAACCATGTCGTCACGACCGAGGGGACGTCAGATTAGGCGCTGATGGAAACTCTTCGAGACCACGGTGATGACGGATCTTCCGAAGTCGACTTGTCGCGCGCTTCCGTTTTGTGCCGCGCCGCGAGTTCGCAGGCTGGTAGCTTTTGCAATTAGCTAATCAGTTTTGCTAACACAACGGCAGGTTGAATGGGATGCAATGATCGCGATAGCGAACAATTGTAATGTTATAAGAAGTAAAACTGGCAGCCAACTATTTTTGATCCAATATCGAAAAAATCCTACAAAACGCCGGTGTGAGCAAATACAGCCGCTCCAAGGAGAAGTGCTCTTTTCACACGGTCCCCTAGCATTGAAATCGCACTGATACTCGCTGAGATAGAGAGTGCGCCAGCGATCGCAACAGCCCTTAAAATCCAAGTTTATTATTGCTACTCGAGCGATCCCCCCCTCTCCCTTGTTTCATGCTCGTTCAAAGTGGGTGGTTTACTTTCCGCTTGAGCATTCAACGTCAGTTCTAACATGCGGGAGATGTTATACACTTTCCAGGCAATAGGGATGGGCTGACACATTTAACCTCTGGTTTAGCAGCGCTCACCGAATCTTACTCCCTCGAGAAAGTTACAATGCGCCGGAGCATGTTATCAATTTGTACTTGTTAGGGAACATGGCGGCGATGGCGAAAATTCGCAGACAGTGTCCATATAATTGCTATTGCTATACTAATGCAGTTTTTTACAGTAAAATAAGTGTTTTGGTTTAGCTCTGCCTTCAGTCCCCCCTTTTATTTAATTTGCACCTTTATTTTTCGAAATTTTGAAATGAACCTGCCCATAACGAAATCCTCTTTATAAGGAATTTTCCCGGAAATTTATCAATTTCGTTATATCCAGGTTTAACTGTAGATCAACAGGTGTTTCATACTTTTGTTCGCACTGTACTTGCTCCGTTCTCACCAATTGCATTGCACTGAAGCGATAGACAACGCAAAAAATTGCTTAGCTCACTGTGGCGACCGTATTCCTTTATGTCAGAGTACTGAAGGACGATGATTTGTCAGACTCGAAAGCATCGAGCTGCTACCCTCACTTCATGTACTATTCTGAAATTCCGCTATGGCAGCTTTGCGGCCAAACCGAATTTTTCAAAAGATCTGAGGACAAATGCGAATACATACCTGAAGAAACAGCGTATGGTTCTGTTTGCATAGCAGTTGATGATTGAATATTCTTTTCATCCGCTTGGGATCCTTCGTGGCACATAAGTAGCTGCACTTGAACAGATTTCTCTGTACCATCATTCCTGTCACACGCTGGCTCTAGTGATGTTTCCACAGCTTCTCCCCAATCACAAACCACACCTAGTGCTACTTTAGGTATTGGCTCTGCTGCATAGGCATCCTGAAATAAATTTGCTTCTGTTGTTACGAGTGATACTGCAAAATATTATTTCGAGAAAAGAAATGAAAGAAAGAAAGAATGAATGAGAGCTTACTTGATCTCTTTCTGTACTATGACTTGGTTTTGACGTGTGTAGAATGACTGTGCCTCCAGAGAGCAACCATGGAACAATCTGAAATAGTGTATGAGAAAATGAGTTACGCATGTATGCACTAAACAATAGGAACATATAGCAATTGTTGGAATGCATGCTTCTTAAACGTCTTTGAAAGGATGTAGTAAAAAAATTTGTACCTTTCTATAATAGCCTAATTTTATCTATTTCCAATGCTGCATCCAGCACTACCAATGTTGCTGAAGAACTCAATTTAATCAGACGGTCACGAATTGGGGGAATTAGAAAATAATCATGACGTCCAGGGTAAATAAAACACGGATGAATGAGAAAACGACGCAAACACTGAATCATTTAAAGCGGTGACGTAGCGCTTTTGTCCTCATTTTCTGCTGTTGTGTTTTGTTTTCACTGTGTATTATAACTCAAACCAATTATTTTTTCTGAACAGAGTTTCACTGAATATTGTCCTATAAAAATCTTATCCTATTTTGGAAGCTGGTCATCTGAATCTACATCATTGAGATTGAAAATAATGATGAAATTCATTGATTGGCCTCTGCAGTCCTAAAATATTTACAAAAATATCTTCGTATTCTTATATATGTTCTAAAATCTCGATCCAGCGCATCCCTCCCTTACAGTGAAAGATAAGCAAACAAGATTTGTAGAAGGCACCCTTCTTCGGTCACGAATGAAATGCAAAGTGGCAGAGGAGGAGAGGTGCACGCTTCCAGTGAAGTGCATTTGTTGAAAATTGTGCGTAGCATGGACTGAAAGACAAAAAGGAGCAGAAACTTGACGGGTTACAGCAGTTCTATGGACGCCGTGTTGGGACGCTATTGCACAGTGCACCAATACAGGCTGCAGAAAAAATTCTAAACATTATTTTGTTTTTATGCCGAAGACTCTGGATGCCGGCCTTCATCCCACGAGCTGTTGCTTTGGGTCTGGCAAGTCGTACTGCAACCACACCATCATGAAGCGTGTCAAGAACAAGCAGGCATGTCATTGATCACAGAGTACAAGGATTGTAAATAGCGCAAATAGGTCATTAAATTGCAAAAATTAGAAGTTTTTGATGGCTCATGTCCCCTATATTTGAATAAAGGCGATCAAACGGAGTCAGCCACACTGAACACTGAGCTGGAAACCTTTCTAAGACACGAATTGGCAGCCAAATAATGAGTGAAGCACTAATTTCTGGTTGCAGAAATCTGGGGAATTCTATTTTTCAGCTAGTGCAAATTTTCAGTAACGATACTTACGACAGTGCAGCCAGTTGTAAAAACAAAGATATGCACCTATATTCACGGTTGCACAAAACGTCACAAGATTTTGATACCATGGTTTTATAACTAGATGCTCTGGAAAGAATCTCTGTGTATACAGGAATACTGTACTTGTCACGGGGTCGTGATGCTGACGAAGGCAAAGACGGCTTGTCCGAACTGAAACTGTTTATTTGGCTGAACTTTGGCCGGTAAACGGAAAGTAAGATTACGGCGATATACACTGGCATTGGTACCAACAAAGAGTGCGTCGACCATCGATCAACTGACCAATGCTGATGCGCATCAGCATTTAGACATGTGCATTGAATATTCCAGTGCTATCACTAGAGGGCACGTAGGTTCAAGAGTAATCAGTTATGTTCGCCTTCTGCGCGTAATCTTTACAAAATAATCTACTGCAATCCTGAAGCTTTTCAAACACTGCAAGGGCAGTTCGCGCTGAGAATTACTAACAGTGTAACAAGGTGATAACAAAACTTGAAGGAATATGGCAATAACCTCGATGAAAGAAGCTAAGGAAGTTACTAAGGCATCAGGAGAATCGCTCACGGGTGTGCGCAGAAGGATACGATACGGCATTGTATGTGTCAGTTTCACGATCCCATGTGTTCAAGCTTCCTACACAGTGATGTGACTGTCCAAATCTGCATCCGGGAACCTATACCAAAAGTTGTATAAGTAAATAAGATGACAGCAAATTATCTAGCGATACTACATAAACCAGTTTCTTGAAGCACACACTACCACCATCTTGAGCACAAACAGTAAACGCAACAGCGTTCGGGGCATCCGCAAGTAGGCACATCGACCAGTATTTGCTTGGAAGCTTCTCACCTTTCATATGCTCCAGTTTTTCCACTGTACACGACGCGCCGGAAACACGTTCACCGTTCGTTGTCACATCTAAGGAAGAATCGTGCTCCATTGAAGGAAGTCCGTTTTCATCGTTCACTTTTCTTTTTTTGCCGAGCACTTCTCCTCTCGATGTCCGGGAGCTGCGCTTCTGAGGAAGCTTTTTAGAGAGATAACTCGGCGTGTTTGGGAAGATCGACGGTATTGCATTGTCGGTAAGGCATGGGCGGCCGCGAGGAATCTTCACAACTTCACCATTCACGATGCGTGTGTAATCTCTCACAATAAACCGTTGCTCGAAGTGTAACTCGCACAGGACTGCAGTTCGGTCGAGCAGTTTGTCACCACGTGGAACGTACCGCTGCCATGCTTTCAGCCGGTCCTCATCGTTCGGTACGGTAAAAACAGACCTTTTTATACCTGCCTTTCGGGCTAAAACGTACCCGGTAGAGCATCCGGGCGCGAAGCAGTGAGTCTGGCGCTTCACTGGTTTAGCCATCACGATATGCGGTGTGAAGAGGCTTCAAAACTTCGAGCATCGTGCGAACAGTACGAACGCAAGCCGCGGAAACGCACGTGCTTCGCTTCGACCCAGAGGGGCATCTAAAAAACGACACGCGCGCCGCCGCTCGTCGGCATGAACAACTGACACCCTCTCCGCCAACCTCCGCAGTGCGCGACCACCTCCCCTTCTAGTACACCTTCTAGACACCATAGTCGTACAGCGCAGTAGCTACAGGAGTGGATTGGATTGGATGCCTTGCTGGCTCCAGTACATAGTTGCCAGGCGTTCAAGCGGAATCCGCTAAAACTGGCTGAACCGAAGCCTATTGACGAGATTCAAGGAAATTTAAGGACCTGAAAAAATTCAAGGGTTTTCAAGGCCTTGAAAATGCTATTATCAAATTCCAGGGTTTTCAAGGGTTTCAAGGACCGCTACGAACCCTGAAGCTAAACAGTCTTTGCCGAAAGACGAAACCGGAGCGCCCAGAGAAAGGTCTGTGCGAAAAGAACCACCGTATTAGGTTTGTCGCGTGCATCACAGGAGTCATCTACCGGATCCCATCAATGTGCGATGCATGCTATATAGGCCAAACTGGTAGATGCATCATTGATAGGCTGAATGAACACAAGAACAACGTGGCCAAGGCACAGCCTGAGGGTTTTTTTGCAATTCACTGCAAAGAAAACGGGTGCCGACCCCTCTTTAATCGCACCAGCATAATCGGAAGAAGCACTAACCAAATGACAAGGCTCATCATAGAAGCAAAATTCATTGCTAAGTTTGGGGACGCGTGTATAAGCAAGCCATCGATATAATTATTATTGAAAGAATTGCATTATTTGGATGTCCCATGAGTTGCAGTAGATCAGTTTTCTGGTTCTAGCATGTGGTTGTGACGCACCATGTTTGGGTATAAGTATTGCTGTTTCTCAGATTAAACCGCATTGTTGAAAGTTAGCACCGTGTATGTGTTCTGTGTTTTCTTCTCAGTCCCGTCCTGGATGCGCTATACCTCCAACAACATGAACAACCAACAAGCCCGCCGAGCAACCTTAGTTGTTTATTCGGCACAACTTGCAGCCAGGAACTGAAGGTCAGACTATAGCAACACATGGGCTCTGACAGCGGTGAATGGAGCGTCGGCCGGCGATCAACTGACAATCAGCGAAGCAAGACTGTATTTATACATGTATCATCGAATATTCAAGCCTTATCACTCGTCTTCGCGCAAGCTCCGGAACAATCTCGTGTGTTCATGTCTAGCGGGTAATCTTAACAGAACGATCGATAAGGATCGCGAATGCTCTCGAACAATAATGCGCAGTTTGCCAAGCATTCCTGATTCGGGCTTTGTGGGCGAAAACTGAATCAAACAAAAGTGAAAATATGAAATCGCGTAGCAATATTATCCCTAGATGGCATTAGTGGTTATTGTATTGTTGACAGATGGACGAACAGACAGACGCTTTGCCCCCCTTATCATCATTCACTCCTTGAATATGCTGCAAACTTTTTTTCCTGCTGGCAGTTTGTCGATTTCTTTAGGTACGTTCCACTTTTCCTCAAGGGAAAGCGCCTTCCGTTCACGCGACGACATTAGGGCTTGACAAAGATTGCCCTGACAAGTTTAGTGATATTCAACAGGCTTAGGGCAAACAAACAAAGATTGAAGACGAGTCACAAAAGTGTGGCGGTGGTTGACTGTCACGCACTTCCGGCATTTCATAATGAACTTTCCGTTGTTAATACAGTGATGATGGTCATAGCACTTTTCATGAATAGCGATCTAGGGGCGGCCTCTCTAACTGGCCTTCGGCTTCTTGCAGCCTGTTCTGTGGCGAAGCCAGGCCAAGACTCTCATATGTCAAATAAAATGGCGGTTCGACAGGCTAAGTTGCGAAGCATGATGCAGGAACGGGCTCACAGTTGCGCCGTAACAGCGGAGTTTGAGATATATGAGATTCTATGGGTGAAAAACAACATAACAACTGAAAAAATGCAGCAGTCAGGAATGCAACAGCGGGGTTCCACTGTAGTCAGACCCTTAAATGTCACACCTAACCCAACTTATCCATTAACTGTCATGAATTATTATTCTCGATGGCCCAAAGTATGTTTTACTTCTTCCACGGCTTCGCATGAGGTCATGAATTTTCTTAAACCTCTCTTCGGCAGAGAAGAATTTTCTAGTCAAATTGTTACCAACAATGGTCCTCAAGTCATTTTTAAACCAATTTCGGATTTTCCAAAGAGGAATTCAGCATTGTAAGTCATAAAATTATTACCTCCAATCCAATGGTCTAATCGAACAGTTCATTAGAATATTGAAGGAAGCAATACAAGTCGCATAGCTGGAGGGCAAACCAGTGTAACAGAGCAGTCTTAAGTATCTAGCCTTGTATCAATTTTTACGCATGTGACAACGGGAGTTCTGCCCACAGTGCTTTCACATGGCAAAAAACCTCGAACAAAATTGGATTTCAATAACATAGAGTACCAAAAATCAAATCTACCGCAGAGCGTAAACAGCTATCAATAACACTATGGAACACAATCAGAGCACAATTCATTCCAGAGATCGCAAAGTCGCAACAGAATAGAGAGTAAACAGCAACAGATGAAACCGCATGTCGATAAATGCAATCAGAGCACAATTCATTCCAGAGATCGCAAAGTCGCAACAGAATAGAGAGTAAACCGCAACAGATGAAACCGCATGTCGATAAATGTAGAGGCGCCAAGTATCCCTCAATGAAAGTTGGGGATTTCGTTGAAGTTTCATCAAATCACACAGGTACAAGCAAGCACTTGGGACCCTTTCAAATCATGCAAAGGAGAGATCAAAGCTTTCTCCATAGCGATAGTAAGACTCCAAGTCTTGTTTCAAAATTATTGTGACTAACACAGCATTCAGGAAATTATGAATGCCTTCCACGCACTTAGTATTCGTATGCTGGACTAGCTCGGTAATTAGGCTCCTCACTCACAGAAAAACAGTCTGACGGCACTAATAATGTCACAAATACATCACACAATGATGCTCTTAATGAGGTGGTGAATACCACATGCCTGAATACCTCCCTTCTACCCCTATACACTTTTGCAACGAGGAGAGGAAAACTAGCACAATGCCCTCATCAGCTGATAGTAGCAGTGAACAAATGAATTCAGATGCTGGAACAAACAGGATGTCCAGTACGCAAGTGCCACACTCCAAGAGGAACGAAGGGCTGCGAGTTGTAGTTTTTAGCCTCTTGATGAAAGGTTTTGTAGTTAACCTGTGCCATGCATTACTACTCTTGTTGTGTTGTCTTTATTTTGTTTTGTTTTGTAATGTGATAAGTACTTTTGAAGATTTATTTTTGTTATAAAAATTTCTGTACTGGTTGCATGAGAATGTCAAAGTTTCCAACATGTTTGTTATTTATAATGTAACGGTGTTGCTCAGATATCATTGATGTGATGTCAAGTGAGGTCATCAAGTGGCAATCCACAAAACATCTGTTAACTGAGCTTGTAAGAACACTGAAACAGGCCATTTGCCCACTAACATTGTGTATTTGAAAAACGAAGAAGAATAAAAGAACAGAGAACCTCGCGCTCTTTATTATTGGCGTCTTACTGCTGTGGTCATACGTTGGAGGGCTCTCGTAAAACACAGTGCGCAAACCTCAGTTAGACAGCGGGGTGCGATCATAGCTACATGATCGCGATACAACAGTTTCTAGGCAAGCGAATGCCGATAGTGCCACCATGCCACCAGGCGCCTCTTTACACATACGAGAAAACAAAAAGCGAAATTGAGTCTTTGGCTCATTCTAAAGCTTCCTCAAGAGCACAAAATACAATTTGAGGTTATACACATTTGTTTTTAAGCAAAATAAGTTGGTCTGCGAGGATTTCTTGTCCGACCAGTATACTGGCCACATCGCTGCTGGGTGATTCCAGTGGTCACTTTTTTGTCGACTTTCAACATCAACTTAAAATTATAATTCTTTTTATAGAACGTCAGCATGCTTGTTACCTCTGTTATCATAAACGATCTTCTCATTTGCACTAAGATCAGAAAAAAATTTTTGCGAAGTAGACAGTCTCTTTAGAGAGCTTCGCCCTAAAATGTGAAGACAAACTAAGTGTGTCTTCCGGGTTGCCTCGTTGTTGCCAAGTGGCCAAGGTAGATAAAACCTCCCTGTTTATGAAGAAAGTTCTGATGCCTGCGCTACATAAAAAGATATGCCCCCTGCACGAAGAAGGTTGACAGCCGAAGCACGTGGATATGCAGATAGGGTGCAATGGCAATTTTTTCTGCGATGATAGACGGCTAGTAGGCAATGTGAGCAGACCGTCTGCTCTAAAATAGAAAGACAATATAGACGTCTGTGCTTCCTGCAAGGCTTACTGTAACCAAGTTAGCTTGGAAAGCCCAAGGAAACGTGCGATAGATACACACAAACTGACGACCCACCAGGTCACGTGGCTACAGCCTCAAGCATTGGTCTTTGTCCAGGATGTAAAAATAAGTTAGGTGCTGACACTCCCCGCTCCGCGCAAGGAGAGCGTGCGGGCAGGTTGTGTTTGCCGATGAACTTAAGGTACTAGTAGTTGCAGTCACGGGAGTTGAGGTGGCGCTACTTAATAGTGTGCCTGGTATTCATGCGGTGCTCATTCTGAAATACACGCAACAAAGAGCATCTTCCTGAAAATTTGGGTGCATGAGATTTTGTGATTTAGAAATGCATCGCCCTGTGTCTGTGAGCCCTGTCAGTGCATTTGTTCAGCTGATTCGTGCTTAGTGATTCAGTGCGCGTAGACCTCAGCGCTGCATATGACTCCGAGTACGCGTCAGTGGCCTTGTCGCTAGCTGCGCCTCAAAATGGGCAAATGGTGTTTTGACCCTAATAGCAAGTCTTGGTATCGGATATTTATGGAGCATGCATCGCTTTTCAAGGCTTCGCGTGAATTAGAGCCCTTGGATAAGTGGCGAAGGGCAAATCCGAAACCTGACGGAGCCTTGCGACCTACTGATAATTTGTGCGCGAAGCATTACCCCAAAAAAATGATCTCTGCCACATATCATGCAGAATACAAGGGAAACGTCCTGTTACACGCACTAAAGAAACCTACGCTTTCTTCAGATGCTGATGTCTTCATCTTACCGAGCTGTGCAGAATACCTGACCATGCACCAAAAAAAAAGAAAATCTCAGCGAAAACGGTTGGCTCTACTGACGACTTCTTGGAGGCGACGGGAGCCAAAAAGTTCAACTGCATCTGAAGTGCCTGACATCAACACTGAAAAAACAACAAATTTGTTGCACGTAGATACAGTTTTTCTACAGCACAGTGACGATGTATCAGCAGGACGCATGCAAAGGGTAGCACTTTGACTTCAGCAGCGACAGGCCTCTTTCACGTATTGAGAAGGATGCTTCTCAACACGACGCTGATAGTGTGAGCCTATGCGTTACCCACTCAGTTCTTCACGCAGGAAAAGTAATTTCTTGTTTTATATTGAGATGCAACATTTTCGAGATGCCTCATCTATGCGTATTTAAACCAAGCAATATTTATTGTAAAGTAAACAGGGAACAGAAATCATTGCAAATACATACTAATTCTGTGATGCAGTGATCGTGATTATAATGGGTTTTCTATGCTTGATTTGATCACGCCAGATTTTCTCCTTTTTCTTGCAAGACCGTGACGATGTCTCTAGCACTCTATCGTCACCATCTTGCAGCATTGCAAGCGCACTTCAGACCATGGTACTTACGACACAACACCTTTTAATTATTAATTCAAGGGCCTAATATATGCTTAGATGCCTCATCAAACGCGGAATATGATTGTCGGCGTCCCGCGTCAATGGCGTAAGGGTCGAGCTGCACAAGATATACTGATGCACTAGCTTCCACTGTCTCAGAGGCACTTCATCGAGTTTCACTCAACCGGGCCTAATGAAATAGCGCAAAGTATGACTGATGGCACTGGCCCAACTGTCCCGACATGGGTGTGGTACGGGTCGGGGTCCAATAAAGCTTTCCCACTTATCATGCAGTGTACACTGCCAGAGGCCGATATCTGCGTGAAGCTAACAGTAGGACTGCCAAGAGTAGTGTGTCAATTTAGGTTCCTAGTAGAATGCGTGTGAGTTTCCTGACACATCAGTTGAAAGCTTTCTCAAGCAGTTTTCATTCATTTCGCTGAGCAACAGAATGCGACAGTGATGTGCGCGCACGCGCTAATACACACACACACACACAGACTGTCGTCTTCCTAATAGCTAGCGCGCCTTTGCCATCAGGCTGCTATTCTTATTGCAAACACCTCAAACTTTCCCTCTCTCAGCTTTTCTGTATCAATAAACATTTTTTCACTCTTTCAAATTTTCTCTCATACACAAAGCTGTCTTTTTTTTTGTTCTGAACCAAAGATGCCGAAGTCAACACCACAATTTCTACAAAACGAGATATTTAGTGCTCTCGCATCAAAATGAAACTGATTTCCACAGGCCAACTTTAGCTGCTGTGCGTGCATTTTTATTTCAAAAACACTGTTAGCAAATAACCTGCTTATAAAATTAGGGAATCAATTTCATTACAACAGAGTCAAAATGTATTAACTTATTGACATCTATGTACATCCGTATATCGAGCATAATAAACCAGCGAGGCTTTGCAGCAATAACCTTCTACACCTGGACCAGTGAGCGTCTTGGCCAACCCTCCGCGAGCGCCACCTGTCGCATCGCACGGAAACAGCCCAGGAGGCAAGCACAATCTGGACGGGGTGCAGGGGCGGTGTCATCACCTCACATATTTTTACACCGTGTCTCTGTTATAGACTGTAGAAGAAATTCGGCATATCCCATGTACATTAGAATCAATGTTATGCGAAGCATGCGGATGCGGATGTGAATGTGTTTTAATTTTTTTTACTGAGTGAGATGTTATGAAGTGGCGCTCAATATACGTACAAATCCATGCATATTTTATATTAGCAGTTGTTTGCAGTTGCATCAGGAAGCAAACAGCAACAAAGATATTAGTAACAGCAAAAGCGGTGAGCTGATGTGAAGCGCTGGTGTTTGTGCTGGGGTCACGAGGATGCTAGTTCTCAACACTGCTACACAAATCAACCTCAGCAGATGACGCCCAACTGCTATTAACATTAACCTGACATGACAACTATATCATAGGAGTACGTATGTAATGTTTATAAAGCTTGATAGCCAATACTCCAACGACAATTTTTGTTTCACAAGCATTAGGGTCAATTTGCAAAATATTTTCGAGACCTTGCTTGGCTCTGTGGTGGAATACGCGATTGCCACACAGAATGCAAGGTTTTGACTCCTGCTGAGACACATTTATTCTTTGCATTCGTCCAGTCAACGCTGCCTATGTCAGCTTTTTCTTAACGCTCAAGCATTGAAATTGCCCAAGTGTGTTCTCGCCATTCCTGGGTAGATATAAAATGTCTGTCACCTACGGGACATACCCACTCCTAGATATGTCTCACTGTTTTTTGGAAATTGTTTGATGACGTACCCGACGAGATTGTGACATTATTGATGTCATAACCAGCGCATGATATTCGTCAAACCATCTTACCCTCCTTTACTGATTTAGTTAAGGGGGTAATCATGAGAGCACCCAGACGTGGGTACCTAGATTAGAAACAGACAGACAGACAGGCATATCGGTCCCAAAAGTGCTTGCAGTGCAAAGAAATGCTTCACATTTAATAATGAATAATGACGCAGAGACAGCCACCGATCATGGGCCAGCCATTTTGTTACGTGCCTCTTCTTCCTTTATTCTGCGTCAGCTCCTTGTGTGTCTCCACCACGGTATCACTTTTTATTATGACAGTATATTTACAGCACTCGTAGACTGAAACAGATATTTTTAGGGCTACGTAGCGCAAATACTTATGTTTTGAATGTTTTCAGTTGGAGCCATATCGGTGCAATTTATAGCAAAATGTGTACATCAAAGCAAAAATTATTTCTAGAGACAAGATTCGTTTCGACATAATGTGGTAATTTTGAGCAATTGTGCATACAAGTTGTGGTACGAAAAAATTTCATGTTGCATTTTAATCGACGAGTACTGCAAATAGGCACTAAATAAAGGCATTGCTTATGGTATTACTGTGGGGCTGGGTGATAACATTAATCGCAACAAAGTCCCTACATACGCACAGAGGGAAATGCCTAGCAGCTGGGCATGAACGGAAGCAAGCAGGCTGCGCCTTCGTTCACAGGACAATACCGCATGTGCACCTGGAGCTGGGCACCAACTGCTGCCTATTGAACACCCTGCAGAAGTACTCAACTGCAAGCAACGGCAACGGGACGTCGAACTTGTAACCAGTACAGGCAAGCAAATGCCAACTTGTGAGTAGAAAACATATTGTTCTCTCTAAAAGTACTGCTTGGGAACAACACAGAGCTCTACACAAGACTGTGTACTTGAAAGGTGTTTATTAGTACTTTAAGCGTTTTGAGTATTTCTTAATGTCTAATGGTACAATAGCACCAAACTGTTTCGCTTCCACTAACAAAATTGCCCAGGGCAGGGCACTAGTGATGACACTAAGCAAATGTGGAAAAGAGAATGAGGGGCATCAGTGCACACAGTCAAGGGATCACCACATCAAGACCAGAGACCACCTAACCCAATCCTAACAAAAGACGAGTGGGGAGGAGAAAAACTGTGATGATGATGATGATGATATATGGTGTTTTTTGGCGCAAGGGCCATTTGATGGCAAAAGAGCGCCAGTTCATGGGACATGGGATGTGGAAAATGATTGTGATTAGCGGCTGTATAAGAACCATATAATTCCTCGCGGTAAGGCGGGTAAGAACATACAGGTAATAAAATCATGACCATGCCGTGATAGGTGTGTGTGGTGTGAACAGACGACAAAAGTTGGTGATAATAAAAGACGATGGTGCATATGTATGGCTTTAGCACAAGTGCCTCACTCGTTCATACCCTTGCGTCCAAGGGCACTGAGGCAAGTGCTTTCTTGTGTAGCCACCGCAGCGAAAACTTCTCTAGAGAGGTCGTGCTACGGAATGACCGGGTATATAATATGAAAACTATGAATTTCTTTTAAAAACGCTAACAACGATTTATGACTAAAAAGCGGGTCCCTACCGACGAACATTGCAGGGTGTAAAGGTATATGTTGTCGGTAGGGTAATGAAAAATGTTGTTTTCTTATAGTGTCCAATTGTTTGCACTGAATTAAAATGTGAAGAACTGTTAGTGCTTCACCACATCTGTCACACAATGGTGGATCGCCACCTGATAAAAGATATGAGTGTGTCGTGTATGTGTGTCCTATCCTCAGCCTCGTTAATGTTACCTGTGTATGACGTGATTTTGATACTGGTAGCCAATGGCCAAGGTGTGGCTTGATAACGTGTAGTTTGTTTTGTATGTGTGTATCCCACTTGCTCTGCCAGTAGTCCCTGAGCTTTCGTTTGAGAGACGGCTTAAGATCAAGGGCCGGGATTGATATGGATGTAATGGCGGTGCTCTCATGGACGGACGCAGCGAGCTGATCCGCCCTCACGTTGCCTTGGATCTCACGGTGCCCTGGCACCCAGCACACTAGAACATGTTGTTTGAGTGTGTAGAGTGTGCACAAAATGGAGTAAAGTGAGACAAGGACCGGGTTTTTTTGTTTTTTAAGACTGTGCAGAGCCGTTACCTCACTGAGGGAGTCTGTATAGATTACTGCTTTTTGTATTTGATATTGTTTGATGTGTTTAGCTGCCACAAGTATCGTGTAAGCTTCGGCTGTGAAGATACTTGTGCCTGGATGTAGAGGGCCAGCATCCGAAAAGGAAGGGCCAACAGCAGCGTAGGACACAGAGGAGTTGGACTTAGAGGCATCTGTAAAAAACTCAGGACGTGTGTATTTGTGTTGAAGTTAAAGGAAGTATGTTCGGATATGGGCAATAGGCGCATGTTTTGTAACTTCTAGGAACGACACATCGCAGTCTATAATCTGCCACTGCCAGGGTGGCGGGTATGCTACAGAAGCCATTAAACTGTGTTCAAGTGACACTCCAGTTTCTTCAGCTAGACCCTTCATGTACATGTACGTGCGTCATGTACAGCCCCGTTGTTGCTGTCCCCCGCGATGGCACGAGCAGGTGTCCATATATGTATTTCTCGGGCTTGTTCGACACCCTCCTTGTAGAATACGTAGTGCATCCGGGGAGGTGCGACTGTTGGCAAAGTTTCTCACTGCCGTTTGAGAGTCACTGACTATCACGGTTGCGTTTGTCTGAGCTACAGCAAGCGCTATGGCTACCTCTTCTGCTGTCTCGGTACTTGTGCGTATCGTCGCGCATGTCGTACAGCGTTTGTTGCTATCGACTACGGCTGCAGAAACCCCCGTTTGCGCTTGTATCGAGCAGCATCTACGAAAACTGCGTCCTTGTCATTACCGAACTTTTTTTGTATTTAATTTGCTCTTGTCTCTCGTCTGGCCTTATTGTGTTCGGGGTGCATGTTTTTTGGCAAGGGTGGTATCATCATTGTTTCCCTGTTCTCTTTTGGGATTTCCAGCTTGATGCCGTGTTGCGTGTGATACGTTATGCCTAGACGCTCTAGAATATGTCTTCCTGTTCATGTCTTAGAGAGACAGTCATATTGCGCCGTACGCTGCATCTCAATAAGCTCATCTATAGTATTGTGCAGGCCTAGCTGTAACAGTTTGTCGGTGCTTGTGCTAATCAGTAGCCATATAGCTAGTTTGAATATTTTTCGAATGAGGCAGTGTAGCTTGATCTTTTCCCCGACTTGCCATTTTAAGTACGGCGCTACGTATACTATTCTGCTTATCACGAATGCCTGTATCAACCTTATCGTGTTTTGCTCCCTCAGGCCACTGTGCTTAGTTGCTATCCCTTTTATGAGTCTCATTATTTGGGTTACAGTTGCATCCAGTCGCCTGAGGATTTCTCCATTGTTGCCCTTGGCTTCGATGAGCAGACCCAATACCCTGATCCTGTCGACTATGGGTATGGTTTTTCCATCGGCTGTTCTTAACTGTATTTCTTCTCTATGAGCGAGATCTTGCAGGCAGTTGCCTGGTTTGCGACCTCTACGTGTAGGTCTGTACAGCAACAGCTCCGATTTTTCCGCAGAGCAGGCTAGCCCAGTACTTCCAGATACCGCTCGACCGTTTCGACTGCTGTTTGAAGCGTTTCCTCTATTTCACCATGACTACCACTTCTCAACCATAGGGTGATGTCGTCTGCATATAAAGTATGATTCAGTCCTTCGATTGCTTGGAGTTTGGTTGGCAGTCCAATTAGAGCCAGATTGAATAACTTAGACGATAATACCGAGCTTTGCGGCGTACCTGCACTGCCCATCTCAATTTCCTCCGAAACTAGGTCCCCTATCATGATCTTTGCCTTCCTTCCCGTCAGGAGATTATGCACGTAATTGTACGTCCATTGTCCCAGATCTAGATCGTTTACCCTCTTTGGCACCGTTGCATGGGTTACATTATCAAAGGCCTTCTTGAGGTCTAACCCTAGAATGGCCTTTGTCGCTGTTCCCGCATTATCTATAATCTGATGTTTTAACTGTAGCATTGCGTCTTGCGTTGAGAGATTCCTCCTGAACCCTATTATTGTGGGTGGAAGCGCATCTCGGTCCTCGAGATAGGTAGTTATCCTCTCCAGAATCACGTGCTCCATGAGTTTCCCCACGCAATATGTGAGATATGGGTCTCAAGTCCGCAATCTGCAGTCGACTGCCTGGCTTGAGTATTAACACGATCTTTGCCATCTTCCATTGTTGCGGCATCTGTCCTGCCTTCCATGATTTGTTAATGAACTCAGTTAACTTAGTTATGGACTCCAAATTGCGTAGCATTTTGTTAGTTATGCCATCTGGTCCAGGTGCTGATATAGTATTGAGTTTTTGCAAGACGGCCCTCACTTCTGCCTCCCCGATCTTGTTGTAAATCATCATTTGCCAGCCCTGTGTAATCAGGGTGTGTAACGGGAAGAGCTTGAGAGATGTATGTTTTCTTAATTTCATTTAGGAAATCCTGCTCTGTACCTTGATATCTTTGTATTAACCGATTAATATTGTGCCTTTCTGCCAACTTGTTTCCGTCCGGGTTTAACAATTGTCTAAGGATGTTCCACGGTTTTGCCATTCCTATCTGGTTGTCCATGTCATTGCACTTTTCCTCCCAATGTTGTCTGCAAAGCTGCTGGGCGTATTGCTCTATATCCCTGTTCAATTTAGCTATCCTTCTACAAAGTGTCCGGTTGTGCCTTTGGTTTTTCCACCTCCATTATAAACCTTCCTTAGTTTCCCACACGTGGAAAAGCTTATTGTCTACATACTGTAGCTGCACCTCCGGTGGCACCATTTGCGTAGCGGCCTCCACGTATCGTTTCAACTTTTCGGTCCATTCTTCAATACTCTATATCATTTCGTTGGGCTCCTCTCTGATGTTTCGAAACTTGTCCCAATCAACAAATTTAAGTTGTCTGCCTTTTGCCTTCCGCCGCCCTGCCCTCACCGTTATTTCAAGTATAAAATGATCGCTTCCCAAGTCATGTTGCGAATTGGTCCATTGCGTGTCCAGTATGTTTTTGGTGAACGTCAAATCTGGCGTGGTATCCGCGCAAACGCTAGTACCTGTTCTTGTAGGAATGGATGGATCGGTTACGAGCGTCAGGCCCTCCTCCTGTGCGTCCAACCACAAGTTCCTGCCTTTCTGGGTTTCGATCCTGTATCCCCATGCACCGTGTGGTGTGTTGAAATCTCCTCCAATCACTAGCGCCCGGTTGCCCGTTATAGCGAGGGTTTTTCGAAACAGCGTGCGGAATTTGTGCTTTCTGCATTTAGGACTGCTGTAAATATTCAATACAAAAAGACTGTCCTCTGTTTTCTCCGTGGGTATGAGTTCGAGTAGAATGTGATTTATTGCCTTGATTTCCGTGTCATGTTGCACCACCGCGTGATTTCGCTTAACCAACGTTGCTAATACCTTTGTCTCCCCATCAGCACTGCCGAATGACTTCTATCCCGAAAATTTGGCCAGCCCGTGCGTTTCTTGCACCATTATAACATCCAAGGTGCTGGTGTCTTTAAGATGTTGTTGCACAATGTATCGTATTCGATTATATCCTCGACAATACCATTGCCAAATCGTGTAGCTATTTTGTCTGTCCATGGCGGCGTTACAGGCTCTCTGATCGCTCAGTGGGACCGAGGTCCTAGCGTACGGTTTGAAAGAAGTCTTAACCGGGCCCCCACCACTTGACTGCGATCCCCATATTGCTAGCTTGGCGCTGAAATCAGCCACCATTTGCTGCACTTTCTGCAATATCGTCTTGCCTAGCTCCTCGATTTCGGCCTCTATGTTTGCCTCAAATCTAACTTCTTGTTGTTCAAGCTTAGTTTGCAATTTTCTTTCAATTTGTTCCATTTTGGCTTCCATGGTGTTTGCGAATTCCTCCTGTCTTTCTTGTGGCGTCGCCACTGCATTTGGTTTCTTTATCACGTTTTTAATCGGAGCGTTCTCTGGTTTACGTTTAACGGGGGTGAGGGCTGCTACCTCTTTGTCTATTGCTGCGCCTTTTTCCTCCATTATAACTTGTGAGGTTTCCTTGTTGCGTGTAACCCCTCCGTTTTTCAGAAAATTATTTTCTTTTCTGAGTTTTCTCTGGGGCGGACAAAACAACAATACCCAATTGCTGAGCAAATATTGTTACCCACCTCTATGATGAGAAAACTTGTAGGCGGCCCGAGCGGGAGGAAAATTGCGTAGTGCACTAAGCCTATTTTTGACATATCAACCACTCTTACTTGCACCATAGTAGCGACCATTGTTTATAGTAAGCAGCAGTCTCGAGTGCTTACTGCAAGCACCAGTCATCGCATCTATATTTCAGGCGATGACAGATAAGATGCTGCACAGCAGTCGACACAAACGATACATCAGCAATGTGAGTGACCCGACTATGAAAGTCTGACATCGGTGATTGCCAGCAAGCATCGGAATACATCTGGCACAGATTGAGAAAATCTAACGCTCAACTTGAATAAGTGCCCATTCTCTGACTTTTTTCACAAATATGTGACACATTTCGGTCGCAAGGTCACTGAATAAGACATTCACCTTACACACGCGTAAAAGAGGCCAATCTTGAAAGCACCTGAGCCCACAACAGTTATTGAGCTCTACACAAATTGGGAAGGTAGAACTTTTAGTTAAAAGTTTCTCAAGAACACTTGGACAGTAGCAGAGGTGTTCTACCAGCTACCGAAAAAAATAAGAAATGGTCATGGGAAAGAGAACGCAGCAAAACATATAAGGCTAAGAAAGATTTGCCAACACAAAACGAGGTCCTGACTTTCTATGATGTCCAGAAAGAGGTCACAATGCTTTCTGATGTAACGTCTTATCTCTTGAGTATTGTAATTTTTCACATTAGTCATGTCATGACCTGTGAATTGTGTTCATCAGGCGTCATGTCCTATGCCAATTTCGATAAATACTCTGTAGAAAAGGTGACTACTAAAGCACCAGGACAAAGGTGACTAGAAAGAGACAATCGAAGCATCTTTGGTTTGCCAAGAAAATTAATCTCTGAACTTTCCTTCCAGTATGTGTGTGCTGTAAATTTCGTGTCATGCGTAGTACAGCTTCTCTGATGAAGCAGTTTGACACAATGACATCGCCTCACAAATATTTGGAGCACAGCTCATAGCTGCCCGTTCGTGCATGGAGAGCTGCCTGTATAACCTATAGAGTGAACGAGTACAAAAGAGAATTAAAGCAGGGGTCCTCTATGATAATGTCTGCAATACCTCGTGCCTGCTCGCTGTTCTTGTGGCAGTACAACACATGCCACTCGCACAATTGAGTTAACCTGCGAGGCTTGGGAGACAAGGACGTGCATAGGTCTTAAGGACACTTCGTGTATAACGCTCTAACACTATCGTGCAGTCACCAATGACATCATCACTAAGGCATATGGCAATGGTACCCATCGGTGCCATATGTGGAAATCAAGTGCTACACCAACAAAGGCCTGTATGCAGCAGCTGTTGTGGACTGCAGCCACGCAGTGCCTTCTGCAGTCTCCTGGTTAGCGAGGAAGTCTCAATACTTTTCCTGTCTGTTAAAATTACTATTCCCCCCCCCCCCCCTTTCTTTATGCACTGCTCGGTGCATCCACAATTTAAAGTGAGCCCTCTTGTAAGCTTCAAGCTTTCTGCTCGGTGGGTAAGTAAAGGAACGATGCAGCTATTTTATATTTCTGTTAAGAAATAGGGCAAAGTTACATTCATGACTTGAGAATGCTTGACGAACGTGCTACAACCCATCCTTATTCTCCTAGTATTCCTTTACAACTTCCAGAGTCTCGCCACTCGACTCGTTGCAAAGTGCTGTTCTCTGCCGTGATTGTTGCATAATACTGTTACGCTCCCTAGTGTTCAGACCAACTCTTCTGCTTTTCTCGTCCAATAAAGTAATCATGAGCGGCAATTCGTCCCCTGAGTAACTCATCGATGAAATGTTATCAGTAAATCGCAGGTTACATATGTATACTCTCCATTAACTCATACCCATAACTTTTGCCAATCTAGGGCCCTGAAAACTTCGTGTAAGCACGCGGTGAATAGCATTAGGGAGACCATGTTTTTCTGCGTTGCACCTTTTTTTTTTTTTAATTAGGATTCGCTCGCTTTTTTTTTTTTTTAAACAACAAAGGTCACCCACAAAGCTTCAACATTCGAAATCTTACCCGATAATTTGGCCTCTTCCACAAATGTGCTTTCGGTGCCTCCGATGCATTCTGTTCATTAACGAAGATCGATGGCGCCACAGCAGCCCTTAATTGAGCAGACTTTATCGGACTTCCCATCACACGCATGAACGATAAACACCGATGGTAGTTACTATCACGAAACTGCTTCGAGCAGAGAACAGTGGCTCTCGAAGACTTGAAGTTCCTTGTTTTCACCGTCGCGATCCACTGAACAGCTCGTTCTTTTTCCCGTTGGAGGTTGTGTTGCGGCACATCAGTTCGGTTGCATGTGCTTCTTAGGGTAGGTTCGTCATCCAATAGCAGCTCTTCGAAGCGTGAACTATAAACGTAGGGTGGACGAGAGTCTAGGATAAGAAGGGCGACTTACGAGGAAAACCAGCACACAGTGACGGTGCGAGCATTCTGACGCGACTTCTTTTCAGCGGCTCAGCGTTAACAAACTACCCCGATTGGAGTTTCGTGGGCGCTGCCACCTTGACAACAAAACGCAAAATTTTTCCGTTTGTATCGGTTGCATGTTTTCTCATAGAGTTCTCATGGCACCTTCAACTGAGCTGCACTGCACTGGCACCGTGAGGGTAGAAACACGGCAAGCAACGACAAACACCGCCACTGTTTAAACTTCGGTAGTTTCACGACCCGCTACGCGCCATCCGAACGTGTGAACCACAAGACACAATGTGCGTCAAAACGTCGCCTGCGCCGCCAACTGATCAGCGCGCCGCCGCTACCAATGTGTTTTCTGGGCGTATCACTGATATACAATTGAATTTTTTTGTAAACCTGTTCTTTGGCAGTTAATTTTATCACCAACAAAATATCGGTCCTTGCCTAATTATGCCCTCTAGTAAACGCATCGCAATCAATTAGCCTGCCGGTTAGAGTTATATAAATAGAAATCCAACACCTTTATTCAACTCATAGAGCTTCATACAATTATTGTATGAAACTCTATAATTCAACCCCTCCTTTCAAAATGGAATAATTGGAAGCGCAAACCAATGGGACACAAGAGAATAGACAAACAAGCGAAGACTGAAACTCAGTTTATTCGGAGAAGAAGTTATATACCAGAAAGATGAGAAAGGGAAACAACTGGGGAGAAGGTTGCACCTTGATCAGGTGTGGTCCAGAAACAATATTTCACAATCTAACAGTCATATGGATGGTGAACTAACACAACAATCAATTAGCAAAGACTGCTGCGCCGCGCGGCGCACGAGCCATTCCCACACAGGAACGGCTGCTGCGCCGCACGGAAGTGACGTGTGTATTTTCTGGTAAGGCGCTTTGTTTGAATAGTCGGGAGTGTCTAGCGGTACGCCGTTAAAATTACGTCCATACAAAAAAGTGATCAAAAATGTTATTTAGGTTTAGCGTGACAACAATACAAAACCGGCTTGTTTGTCACCTTAAGCCGATCGGCAGCTGTGGCGTTCATTCTTTCGCCGGCACTCGCACGCGTCGGACGCAGGAATCATGGGCTCCCGCGGAGCGGCAAAGGCGGTCCTTGGTGGCCGCGGAAACAGGATTACAGACGAAAGTGACAAGGATTATGAGATCATCTTGCCGAATCTGCCAACAGGACGTATTGTTGTGAACACAGTGTTTTTGCACGGTGATATTCGAGTGAGGCCTTTCAAGGTCGAAGATTTCCGAGACGCTGTGGACAAGGAACGACTGCTTCCCGACGTAATTGCATTGGGCGCCTACCAGATCAACCATGTGTGGGCCGTCACCTTTAACAGCCAGGAGGCGACGAAGCGGATGACTGATCTGAAAGAACTCCAGGTCAAAGGACGCCGCTGCCTCGTTATCGACCCTCAGGAGCAGAAGGTGAGGCTGCGGCTTCACTGGCTGTTACACGGCGTTTCGGACGAAGATGTCCGCACAGCGTTGGCAGCGTTCGGGAAAGTTACAGAAGTGACCCGGGAACGCTGGCGTGTGGAAGGAGTCAATGAGAAGAATTCGACGACCCGCACTGTTTTCATTTAGCTGAAAAGCGGTATGAAAGTCGAGGACCTGCCTCATCAGATACGAGTCGCCGGTGAATTAGCCTTAGTGGTAGCCCCAGGTCGGCCTATGCAATGCCTGCGTTGCAGCGGAACAGGACATGTGCGTCGCGAGTGTAAGGTGCCTCGGTGCTCGCGCTGCCGGCGTTTCGGGCATGGGGACGCGGAATGCGTCCGTTCGTACGCCGCAGTGACCGCGTCAGCGGAGGCCGAAGATGCGTCAGAACACATTATGGACGTGACAGAAGCAGAGGACGCGGCTGAAGGTTGCGGAGATCAAGTCGCAGAAAATTTGAACTGCACATCTGCAACATCAGTAGACGAATCTACACCGGCACCTGTTGATACTCAACCAGGTTCTGCAGCTGTATCGACCGATACAGCTGACAATGCGGTGACAGACGCAGGCTGTGAAGTAGACGGAGCGTCTGTCCATGCGTCGGAGCAAGGCCAAGTTGTCGATGGTGCCTCCTGTAGCGTTGGTTTCGACACGAAGATAGAAGGAAACACGTGCAACGCCAGCCGCGTCTCTTGGCCCAGCGGTGCCGTTTCAGCCATTAAAAGACCATTGGAAGACCCTGTGAAGACGGCAGACAAGAACAGTGCAAGTAGCGTGGAAGAACCACCGGCAAAAACGCCGACTGGCAGACGCACCAGCATGAGAGCAAGAGCTGGTGGCACCACGGACAAAAAAGCTGTAAACAATTCTCTTCTACTGTGCAGTGAAACCGGGCGGTCGGACGGTCCTGGAGGCGTCTAGCGTAGCGCTAGACGTGCAAGGTAAGCGCCATGCTCCGGGCCTAACTCCTCCACATGGTTGTAATGGCGCCTCAAGTATCATTTAGCTTCGCCACGCTGAATGTTAGAGGCTTGGCTTCAAAGAAGAAGCAAAGCCAAGTCTACCGGTTGTTATTGGAAGAAAATCTGGATGTGCTTGCAGTGCAGGAGACGAAAGTTGAAGGCGAGGAGGAGACTGGGAGCATGGTGCTTAAGTTTACATCACGGTATTTTGCCACTGTGAGCCAGGCCATAGGCACATCAGGGGGATGTGTTCTTTTTGTTAGAAAACTGCCAGGATTAGTCATAGAAAATGTCTTTTCTTGCTCTTCAGGCCGAGTAGTATGGTGTGATATTGTTTATTGTGACACTGAATGGCGCATTATATGTGTTTATGCTCCAACTATTGGCCAGGAAAGATCGGGTTTTTTTTCCAATTTACGACAACATATGTGTACTGGTAGGAAACTCTTATTGGTGGGTGATTTCAACTGTGTCTTGAATGAAAGTGATAGATCAAGCAGGCGCAACGTTAAAGATAGAAGCAGTGATGTCCTGGCACAGGTGATTATTGAACACGAATTAGTAGATGTTGTGGAGTGTTTGCATAGCTCCCGAGATGTGAAGTATACCCACTTTCAAGGCACAAGTAATGCACGTTTGGATCGACTTTACCTTACTGCAGATGTGATAACCCAGTGTAGCAGTTATAATGTTGTCCCTGTTTCCTTTTCAGATCACTGTCTGGTAAAATGCAATATCGGGTCGAAAAAAGAAAGGAACGCCTTTTCTTGGGAACAGTGGAAAATGAACTCTAACCTCTTAAAGGGCGAGTCGTTTGGCGCATCAGTTATTAAAGAAATAAGTAATATTAACAAAGAGTGTATGGACAAAATAGGAGAAGAATGGGAGCTATTCAAGCAGCGAATCAAAATAAAAGCAATAGAGAGATCTAGCGTTTTATCTTTTGAATCTAAGAAGAATGAGAAAGAGCTTAGACGAACACTTGAGAGACTAACAGCTCTTGAATGTGAAAAACCTGGAGTATATGGGGACGATTTGCGGAGTATTAAACAGAGGATAGAGGTATATGAGGAGGAACGCTATCGCGGAGCGCTAGTGCGAGCCAGAGCAGCATCAATGACTGTGGATGATCGCCCGACGAAGCGAGCGCTTGGATTAGAGAAGAGTCATGCCAGACGAAATCACATAGATGCCATTGAAGTCAACGGTATCGAAGTTTCGGACAATGAGAGCATAGGACGAGCGTTTGGCAAATACTACGAAGGACTCTTCGCTGCCACGCCCATTGATTCAGAGGAATTTAAGCAAGAGTTCCTTAGCAGAATGCCGAAGTTGTCAGATAACACCAAATCAGCTTTAGAGCTATCTATAACGCCGACGGAAGTAGAAAGGGCTATAGATAAAATGAATCCTGGTAAATCTCCAGGGCCGGACGGGCTTAGTGCTTCGTTTTATAAGGAGTTCAAAAATGAATTATCCCAAGTACTTGCAGATGTCTTCAATCAAGCTTATAAACTTAATGTCCTCCCTAGGTCCTTTAGTGAAGCACATACAGTTTTGATACCTAAGACAGAACACTCGGAGAAGTTAAAATTAGTTTCTTCGTATAGACCGATATCACTAACTAATTGTGATTACAAAATTTTAATGAAAGTACTAGCACGGCGACTTCAAGGGGTAATCAAAGAATTAGTAGGGCCTCACCAAACATGTGGGATTATGGGACGCTCCATTGTGACTAATATACACAAGATGCGCTGTGTGCTCGAGTGTAGCGATGCCAATCAAGTAGGGGTAGCCATTCTACAGATTGATCTCGAGAAAGCTTTTGATTGTGTTTCCCACAACCTTTTGCTTGCCATTCTTGACCATGTCAATGTTGGTTTTGTAATCAGAGATGGAGTATCTATGGCATACCGGAACTGCACAACCCGACTGGTAATCAATAAGACGCTAGGAAATACAATTAACATAAAGCGTTCTGTTCGTCAGGGCTGCCCGCTGAGCCCCCTACTTTTCAGTTTATATATAGAATCGTTGTGCTTAGCAATAGCTCAAAACAGTTGCATTCGTGGCTATAGATTACAAGAATCCGAAGTTAAAATTTTGGCATATGCCGACGATGTGGCTGTTTGTTGCATCGATCAAGATAGTGTTACCACTACCATCAGTGTGGTTAAAAGGTTCGGCAAGGCAACTGGCAGTCTAGTAAACTGGGGAAAGTGTCTGGGTTTCTGGCATGGAGAGTGGTCATCAAAACCAGACTATTTTGCCAATGTTAAATGGGTGACCACACCTGTCAAGTACTTAGGGGTGCCACTGGAATTTTATAAAGATAATGAGAACTACTGGCAAGAACAAGCGAAAGAAATCCGGACGAAAGCTAATAGATGCAACGGTAATCATCTGTCAGTGTTTGCTAGGGCGACTGTCTGTAATCTTTTCTTTGCCTCAAAACTTTGGTATGTGATGCAAGTATTGCATTGTTCAAGGGCAAACATACAGAAGTTCCATCGTATTTTCGCAGTGTTCGTGTGGGCTTCGAACTGGGAGAGATGCAGTCGAACTAATCTGTTTCGAAAAGTGAAACACGGAGGGCTTGGTTTAACACATCTTTTCATACGCCAAGTCGTAAATAGGTTCTTTTTTTTTCGCTACACAAGGGACCCTTTCTTACGTACAGTGTGCCAAATGAGACTGACGCGGGCTTTACCTGGATATGTGGTTAGCACGCATGACATGACCGGTGCTGTGCGCGGGTATCTTAAAGAGGTTATTCTAAGTGTACGGTTTTTATCTGTTAGATTTTCCAATGAATATTTGTTTTCAGTGACTCGAAAGAAGTTGTACAAAGATGTATGCGATGTTGTTTTACCTGAACCGCTGTACCGTGCCATGTACGCTGGAGGTGAAGGGAAAGATGTGCTTAAAAGAGTGAAGAGAATGCAAGTGGCTCCTGGCGCGAAGTCTTTCTTTTTCAAGCTGCACACAGGTACACTATCAGTCAGGACATTTCAAGCAGACCGTGGTTTTTACTTACCTTGGGGGACAAATTGCCTTATCTGTAAAAAACCGGAAAATATTGACCATGTTTTCTTACATTGTTGGGAAGGAGTATATTTTTGGGATGTACTTCAAAGGACATTACAGAAAGAATTACCTTTAAATTCATATGGTATAAGATTTCTGCCAATAGTGGACGAAGAGGGAATGCCTTTTGATTTGATTATGCTATGTGGACTTCACTGTTTATGGCGGGCCCGTATGGCGGGTTTCTATCGCGATCAGGATGCACGGCCTGCACGAATGTATTTCCGTGAATGTATGGCCAAGTATGTTGAACTGCAGAAAACTCAGGAGATTTTACCTGAGTGGTTGTCGAGGGTGGAGCCCTTGGCAGCACTTAGGGAATTTTAAGTTTCTGCCGGACTGTTACTGCTTGTTTTTGTTCTGCTTGTCGTTTGATGTATGCGCCTGTAAACAGGCAATAAAGCAAAAAAAAAAAAAGGCAGCTGTGGCGTAGTTGGTTAAAGGAACACGTGCACTGGTGAAGTCGGTGGTTCAAGTCTCATTGCAGTTATCGATACTTTTTCTTTTTTTTTTTTGTTCACGCATGTATTGTTATAACATTTGCGCCTCCTCATTAGCCCGACTTGCTGCTGGTGGTGGTGGTCCCGTCCACAAGCCCTTTAATATTGGATCTTCGATGACTTTTGCAGGATTGACTATATTTATTATGATAAAGTGTTTTGCGAATTAGTGCTCTTAATCGGCGAGATGCAAAAAAAAAACACAAAAAAATCGAATGCAGCTAGCTGCATTGGTTTCTTGGGCACAGGAATGTGGATTTCCATGGTTTATCAGTTTTGATGACAGAAAGGTGCACTGCAACGTAGTCTCGGGCAACTTTTTTTATGTCGCTCAGTGTACCATCACCTCACGAGGTAACCGGCAGGCCGCTTTCTTTAAAAATACTAACGTGTCACCGCAATGTTCTAGGCGATCAGCACTTGATAAACAATGCCCAAGGGCAAGTGCCGACGGCGGTAGCCGATCTAACTGCAAACAGCTTGTCTACCTTGCTGAATAACACGCACGGCCTGTGACAGTACGGGAGCATTCACGTAGCAACGGAGGAGAACTGCCGCACGTGTTCGCACTTGACAAAACAGACAGCAATGCAGTAGCTCTGGCCTTCGGAGATCACAGACTTCGTAAGAACATTACAATAAAGTTGTTTCCATTCATCGTATGAACACTTCGCCGACGCACTGGGGTTTCATGCATGTGCGTCCGGTCAGTGACACGTGAACCCTGCGGAAGCATTTATTTCATCGTCGATCTTGTCCTTCGTGACAAGCAAAACTCGGCAGCAAAAACACTTTCTCCTTTGACAACACCACGCTTGGCATTTCAATCTAGAAAATGCAGTACGTCCAACGACTGTAATCCGCACATCATACTGAGAAACTTTATGGCGCACACACTCAGATGAAGCTGCGGCGCGGTGGATGGCCCCGCTAGCTCCAACAACCAGGTTCAACTAAGCATCCAGCAATCGCATGAAGCAGCGACGACACTCCAGTCCTCCTTGGGAGTGGCCTAGGCCATGGCCACGATTTCATAGGAGTTTTCACCATCAACACATCCCAGGCGGCTACCATCTCGCTGTGTTTACCTTTCGCAGCCGCAGTGACCATGGCGCCCCCTGTATTCAAAATACTTGTAATATGTATTTAAATATCAAACCGAAGCTAATTGACTCGCTAAACACGTGTTTAGTAAAAATTTTGTAGGTTTAACGCGTTACACACGAATAAATTACACGTGTAACTAGCTTTAGGTAATATTTTTTTAAGTGACATCACTTCTGTGCGGTGCAGGAGCCATTCCTGTGTGGGGATGGCTGCTGAGCCGCGCGGCGCACAAGACGCTGCCTATTCTTTTTAATAAAAAAGGCTTCCGCAATCTCTCTAGTTTTTGTGTCATGATGGCTGTATAAGATAGATGTCCGCGAAAAATCAAGTACGCAGCCATCATGACACGAAAACTAAAGAGATTGCGGAAGCCTTTTTTATTAAAAAGAATATTGTTAGTTGTTTAGTTCACCATCCATATCACTGTTAGATTGCGAAATATTGTTTCTGGACGACACCTGATCAAGGTGCAACCTTCTCCCCAGTTGTTTCCCTTTCTCATCTTTCTGGTATATAACTTCTCTAAATAAACTGAGTTTCAGTCTGCGCTTGTTTGTCTCTTCTCTTGTGTCCCGTTGGTCGGCGCTTCCAATTATTACATTATGAATTTGTACCAACTAGCCCGCCCGTCAACCTTACTGCCTTCCTTTCAAGAAGTGAATTAAGTGAAAAAGCAGGACACCATCCCATACATGGCCTATCCCTCTAAGTGGCGATAGTTATAGTATAGTGCCTAGAATATACTTACTCTAGGCACTATAGTTATAGCGCGAGAACCACGGAGAAGGTTCCTTCCTCCGTGACGAGAACCATAGAGGTTCATACAATAATACGGCGAGAAAAGAACGACGACACAGATACAAGAAGGACACGGTCTCTGTGTCGTCGTTCTGCTCTCGCGCTATAACTATCCTCATGTCAAACCAACTATATAGCCCAAGCCCCCCCTCCCGCTAGGTGGGTTGCGCCAACGTAACGCTGGGTTACGCCATAGAGTTAATATACACTAGAGGGAACTCTGGCGCTAGTGTCTATGGGAGCTGCAACACACGGCGCTTCAGCGAGCATGGAAATGATGGGTAGTACACACATTTGTCTAATACTTGTACTTTTGGCCTGCTTTTGCTTCTTGGCTCCGTGCATGTTCGTGTGGCTTGGAGCTGTTTTCTTACGAAACAAATATTAGCAAATGTTCACCGTTTGCGCTTCACAACCTTATTTTTTCAGGCTTATTATTTCAAATCAAGTCACTAAGTTCAAAAGCGTTCGTTCTTTCTTTCAAACAAAACCGTAACCAGCAATAAACGAAGCCGCAAGTACGATTCGCCGCCTGCAAGTACAAAGACTATGCAAAGTGTGTACTACCCATCATTCCCGTCACGGATCCGTGATTCCCGTGGTCGCTGAACGATCGCAACGCCAGGAGGCCCCTGAGGCTCTAGTTAATTTTGGGAAATTCCATGGGTTGCGCCAAGTTGTTGAGGAATTACGGAGAAAGGAAGATAGGAGAGGGCATGCCCAGCCGGCGCGCTACGTTAAAAATGTGGAAGAAATGATGTCATGGAAGCCATGATCAGGAAACACAGTGATGGCGTTGCTATGGTTACGTGTTTGCGTGTTGCGCAACTAGGTTAGAGGTGTGCGCCGACTGGTCGGCGCGCCGCCGCCGAGAGTTTTCGTCATGCCGTCGCCGCTGACGCAAACTGATCGGCGCGCCCCCGCCGCCGACGTTTTTCATCAGCGCAATCTGCGCGCCACATATGCGCCAGCACTGACTTTTCACAAATTTATCCTTTTCTTTTTCATTTTGACTTATAGCTTTGTTTCACATATTATGTAGCCAGTAAAAACCAGGCTTCTTTGTTATCTTTATCCAGCTTCAGAGACCGAAAGTACCACTATGAACAGCGGTACAAGTTCGGCGGCCGCTGCATGAAATGACATAATGGACAAATTGACAAAAAAAAATATAATAATGTGTAGTTCTTCACCTAACGCGCTGCACTGCTACCACTTCATTTATTCTGTGTATACGCCCTGTTTCGGGCACGATCATAGGCTGCCATCTTGGACTGATAATGATGCCATTTTACATCCATATGATTATTATATATACGTTGATGGTAGCATCATGGAAGCTTGATGGGAGCTTCTGAGAGCTGGTTCAGAGCGTCTTGGTGCTCGCGCTTTACGCCCTGGTCTTCCAAAAATTCTCTGCAGGAGAAAACATTCGACAGTTCGCAATAATCTGCTAGGCAGCTTTTCTGTAAGGTTAGTTTTTCAACCAAGAACTCTCGTTCACAGGCTGCTTTTCTCACTCATTTCGTTTTTACCATTCCTTTTTTTTGGATCTTGCTGCGCTCGCGTGCCTTCGCTGGAATTTGGAGAGGTGACATTTTGTTGTACTCGTGTGCTCAAAATGAGAAATAAAAGCAGTCTGTGAACGAGAGTTTTTGGTTGAAAAACAAACCTTACAGGAAAGCGGCCTTGCAGATCACTGTAAACCGACAGACTGCACGTCTATTCAGTTCAGGGCAGTCCGAAGAAATTGTCTTCATCTCTGTCCGCCAAAGGGGGGGGGGGGGGTACTGGTTAGAAGAAGGCGCCTAATTTCTGCAGCCCAGCAGGGAGCGCAGGGCACAGCGAATAAGGACTAAAAAATCGAGAGAGGTAGAAAGAGAGAGAAAGTCAAACACTGCCTTCTTTCCAACCCAGGAAAGAGAGAAGATGCACGTTCAGTTCGTCGCACGGCGAGAGAGAAACATAGCGTAGGTCACAGTGCAATAATACGCACGACACATCACAGTGCAATAACATTGCATCGCATGCGCAGAATAGGGTCTGCAGCGCTAGGCAGGCGAGGGCTTGTGAGAATGGAAGACTTGCAAGCGCCACAGAGTGTGGGAAACATACCTAACCAGGCATCCCAAGCTCTCGGCCAATTGTTCAGCACGTCTCGTGGCACGTCGAACAAATTAAGCAGCCTCGATTTCAAACAGCTCTTCCTAGGCCGTCAGTCAGTCAGGCGTGTTCAAAGAGTCTTTGACGAGGGGAGCCAACAGCCCTAAATAATTCGAAGAATGACTTTCGTGTTGTCGCCGCTTTTGGCGCACCTCGAGAGCGTTGATCCGGAACAAATCAGGGTAGGCTTAGCTGCAATCGTCCCCCGCATCCAAGCGGCGCCTAGCCAGGGAGGCCGATCTCAACATCTTTTACAGACACACACACATAAGCACGAACAGTTTCACTCCAAGAGAGAATTGGCAGTGGTCGCAATGACGTATGTAACGTGCATCAACTATAAAAAGGCGTGCAGTGTATGTCATAGCTTATTTTCTTTGAACGTCTTGTAATTATAGTATATATTCATTATATAGCTGAGGTAAGAGGCGGTTGTTAGCCGCGTATAATTGGGTTAAAGTACTACAAATATTTATTCGACGTGCATGACTTCTAGAAATGATACCCCGAGAAAAAGGAAATCGCTTCAACATTTTTAAAACTAAGTTTGCTCGTGGGAGTACTTGTTCTTTGTCTGCGCTTTTCTATGGTTCATGAGTGTTAAGCCCCCCTGCCGCTTCTATAAAATGGTGTACAATAAGCCGTATCAGCGCAGTTACAAGAATTTCTACAGACTACCAAGCATACGATCACCAGGCATTTTCCCTCCGGCATATTTTGATGAAAAGAAGCGACATATTTTTGCTGAACACCCGATTTATGCACTGGGGCCCGGTGCACAGATGTTGCATGTTGTAACTCTTGATAATAGCGAGTGCGAAGACGGCAAGTAAGAGCCTCTATGCTATTGTCTGCGCATCCGGTGTAACGAAAACCTCTAGTCTTGAGAGTGTTGGGTTAAACCATGCACTCTGCCCATTGCAATTTTTCATCATGGCGTTTCTGAATAAAATTTTTGGGTGGTGCTATGTGGAGCACGCGGCAGTAGTGCCGATGTGCTATTTGGTGCTGGTACAAATAGAAAACTAGCTTGTATCTCTTCTTCAATGAGTCCTTCAATTAACCCTATTCTAGGGAGCTGAGTAGAAGACTATACGCCTGACACACTTGGAAAAGTAAAGCACATTATAAAAGACCACTTCTGCTAATTGAAGGACTTGTAGACCATCACCATCTAGACTGTGGTGTTCTGCAGAAAGATGTTGAGCCAATGATGCGCCGCATCAGGTTCTAATTTTAACATTGATGTGTCCAGACAAATATACTCAGCGCATTTGCTAGCAGCCTGCCCTGTGTACCGACTGTAATTTTTTTTTTCAAAAAAGCTTTTTTTTTGTTTTTAGTGAGTTAAATAATTTTGAATTGGCACTCTACTGATCCCAGTCCTTGCATGTGTTTAAATGAAGGTGGTTGGTTTATACCTTAAGCAATGCGTCCTAGCATTACGTGCAAGCTCACCAGATGCGACAAACATCTAGACAGCATATCCAGCTCTCTAAGTAGTTATTCAAATTATTTCCGTGCAAGTATTAGCTTTAGTCAACGAGGAATTCGAATACTCTTAGAGTGCACCACGTGGACATCTTGTGACACTGTGAAAGGATACCGACATGTCAAGCTTCTAGTTAATTACACCCGAAGATTTATAAACTGATACAGCACAACGATCATGCAAAGAATCCACAAAAATAAAAAAACGGTATGCTTCGCGGTGGATAAGTTGCAATTATAAACCAACACATTATTACTGGTTAATTAAACATGGTCCCTCAAATACTATTCAGTTAGTTTATAACTGTGGCTTCTCTGTCATGCAACATTTTTTTTTATTTTATGGATTCTTTGCTTTTGTCGCACAGGTTGGTATCACTTCCCGGTAAGCGGAGAGCTGCACGTGGTTTAAATGCACCTGGGTAGGGTTCGCATTTATTGTTGACTAAAGCTACAATAATGTGGCAAATCAAAATGACGAACTTTTGGAATGCCGAAATTTAGAACACCGAAAAATCAAAAAGCCGATTATACAAGATACCGAAAGTGTAAAATGTCAAAAAATCAAAACACCTAACTATCCAAACGCCGAAATATCAAAATGTCTGCGTCACCTAGCTATACTGGAAGATGAAGTATCTAGCTAAATTAGAGGTTACGCCAGCACACTCGTTCACCCTCATTTCCAGTTGTCCCTTTACATTTATCTCAAGCCTTCATAAAAATAGCAAAATATAAATTTTTCCACCTCCGATTGCATATCAGAGTGATTTCTTGCTTATCGCAAACAGTTTGCTTTGTAAGCAGTGGGGTTGTCGCTCCCTTGACGATGCCTTCAAGTCTGGCTTGCTTCCTCTTCATGGTAGCAATAAACCAAAATTGCATGGCTGTCGTAGATCACTTTCTTCGAGATTGTCATGCGAGTACCTTCTACAGGAAGGCCGGTAGTCACTCTGGCGTTGCAGTCTCTTCACTTCGCGCACCTCCAATAGTGCCTAGAATACACCTTCTTGTCAACAACATAAACATAACCACAACTGCAACAAAGTATTGGTTTTGCTTTTTGGTAACACACCCCGCCACATCTTCGTCAATTTCCCTCCGAATCGGTAGTGTCCGCGTGCATGGTTCAAGAAATTTTCGGCGATACGTCTTTTCAGCATTTTGACTTTCCAGCATTCGTTGTTTTAGGTGTTTCGATTCTATGGCATTTAAATTTTTCAGCTTTTTGACATTCGACCTTTTAATAAACCGGCGTCTTGATTTTTGACATTTTGGTAGGGACCCAAGCTAATACTCCCTAATAAATCACTTCAATTAGCCTGAACAAAGTTTAATATGTTCTCTAAATGCTCTTCGCTTCCACACAGCTTGTATTTCATGCTAGGATCCATTGTTAGAAGGTATGAACACGTGCAAGTACACAGATAACTTAGATAAGCCGAAGATAACTAGTGAATAATTTTCTCACCTAAAACAAAAAGTAAACAAAAACTTTCAGTCAGTACACAATGAAAATCTCTACTAAATCGACTGTTCAGTATATTTTACTTGGAACACGTCAATGTTAAACTTACGACCACTTATGAGCAAAAAAAAAAAAAGCTTTTTTTTTAGCAAAATCTGACGCCAGTTGTTCACGTTATTTTGCATTACCTACGTTTCAAATTATCTTTTGCCTACAGGAAAACTACTTGACAATTCGTTAATACAATCTATTTCATGTCACTATTATCTGTCTATGGAAAAAATCTTCGATATGCGCCGTATTTCTCTTCCTTAAGGCAGCAACAAACACCCTATGAAAGGGTTTGGAAAAATTATTTCAAGTTCAAAGGACACCCCTGTTCCATTGAACAAACTTTTCTTTATTTTAATATAGGAGTGAGTTAGTGAAAATATTATTGAGAATGTAGAACAGATTTCTTGGCAATACATTTTACGAGTCAAGCTTCAAGCTTTCCGAAAACAATTCGCATGCGTCTTACGGTACTGAAAAATGTATGTCAAGAAACATTTCAGGGGAAAATCTCTTGCTCTATAAATAGATGATCCTCAATTTTTTAAAGCTAATCTCTAATGATCGAGCGCCAAGGTTTGGAGAGATGGCGTGGAATAGCCCAGTGATAACACTTGCCACATAAAGCTGTTTGTTTGCTCTAGATTGAGGTATAAAGTTAATTTTCACTTGGAGCCCCATGTGGTGTAAATTTCGTCTCAATGAGGACCCAAATTACGATTTTCTTAGGCCGGTATTTTTTCTCACAAAAAAAAAAAGAACTTTAGTCTCCTAAAAATATAGGCATAGTATACTCTCCCCAGAGCAAGCATTTTCTTACTCAGGTATTTATGCATAGCGCAACAACACAAAGAAATAAATCAGGGGCAGCGTCAGGATTATTTTACTGGTGGGGCACTCATGATAGGCGAGTTCCTCAAGGGTGAGCAGGGAGGCAGGGAACTTAGCCATTGTGTTGTGACTATGTTTTCTTTTGGGGGGGGGGGGCAGTGGGGGGCGAGTGAAAATTGAGGGGGGGTAGCTCCAGCTCCCCCGTGTCCACCCCTTGCGCTGCTACTTGGAAAAAAAGCAAACAGAAGATTTCGGCAAGATTTCTGGTCGCTTCTATGACAGAAAAATAGCAGCAATATTGTTCAGCTTTTAACACCTGGCACAAACGATCTTGCTTAACATGAAAACCGAATTCGCCATTAAAACGAGCAAGGTTATAGTAAATTTTGCAAACAACACTCAGACTACACTCTGCGAAATACGGAAAGATCCCACGTACGGCATAGGTCGGCAAAAAAAAATAGAACTCAGTCAGACTAACTCAATAACCATATATAAAAATATTTTGCTTGGGCTCACTCAGACTGAGACTAACGAAATTTCTCTCTATTTAAATTCACTCAGACTCACCGATGTTTTTGTCAGCCGGATCCACTAATATTTTCCTCTAATATACCCACTTATACTCAGACTGATCAAAACATTTCTCCAGCGGAAACGTAATCCGTCACCTCAGCACGAGCGGCTACACAGAGGCATTTATTCGCAGAACACTGTGTACAAGAAAAGACACGGAAAACATGACACCAATGGCGCCGCAACGACGCCGCATGTCGACCCAACTTGAGCGCAGGGAACAGCGAACGGAGCACAATGGCAGAACACTGCGATACCACTCGCAACATGTTTGCCCCATACTAGTCCCGAAGGCACGGTGTAGAACTCGTTGCGTTTTGTAGTCTTTCTGCATTCCTTGAAGAGCACAAGAGCGCAAAAGATTGGGTACGAGAAACTTGAGCGTGGAAAACGACTTTGCCATCAAGCCTTTTGCAGTGTGGACTGGAAAAACGTGAAGGGTGAGGGACGACAGGAAGTTCTTTCGCGCTTCAAAGATGACTATGAATGGAAAAAAAAAGTGTTTAAATGGGAATAAAAAAAATCTATAAAAACACAGGCATTGCTACGTTGTGTCGGTACAACAGAACTGCAGGCCGTTTGGAAAAAGATGGCAGCAATATCTCATAAAAAGACTCGAGAATTAAAAGTCTCACTGATGGCCGAGAGGTAAAAGAATTCTTCGACCATGTTTCAGCTTGAATAAATTTATTTCCGCGAGTGATGAGGGATCAGGTACGGCACGAATGGTGCGTTTCTGTTTCCTTTCTTCTTGAAATATGGCCGCGAGAATTTTCATGATACCCTAAATTACGCAGCCGCTGTTTAATTGGTAGCAAATGACATGACAAAAGCCCATGGTCTGTGTCATCGTACATTTTAACAAAACTTGAAATCAAGCCAGATGGCGCATTGCTATCCGGAAACTTTTAGCGCAAACTAATGCTTCCTCACGACGTTCACAAGCACCAATTCTGTCTCTCTCGTTCTTCGTAACGTCTTGTTTAGCGCTCACAACTTTCCCAATTGCCACATTTATTCAAGAAAAAACTGAAGTGGCATCTGAGGGCACAAGCAGTTCAACGCAATAGAGAGAGAGAACGGGTGCTCGATTGCTCACGAATCGTGCTGCTTTCTCGTCTTTGAAGCCACATTAATAATGAATCTGGAGCTTAGCACTTATTCTCCATTGATTAGGTACATAATGATAGATCAAGCTCAGTGTAAATTCCGATGTAACGTAATAAAGGTGACCTGGAGTGGCACATGTGTCACAAAAAGCTGCAGAACCCAATTCCATGCCTTCGTACCGTCATGCTCGTTTAATACAAATGTTTGTAGATTGGATTACAGAAACAACATTAAAAGACCGAGAAATATTTAGTTCCTCCGTTCGTTAGTAATGCACTTCGTTATGTAATCTTCTGTTCTCTGGGAGCAGATCACGTGAGTTTTGTAGCATGAATTAACATAAAGTGCTGTTTCTATTTCACCACAGTCAGCGAATGGTGTACTCTACAAACACATCACCTACATTAAACTTCGTGCCAACACAATGCATACAATCCTCAATTACATCGGCAAAAAAAAATACGGGTTTCACGGAAAGAATTTCCTAATGCTTCGTTATATATTCAAACGTCAAACTTTAAAGTAGCACCACCATGAACGGGATTAACTCCATGGCCAAATTTCACTGCAAAAAGCGCTCGAATAACTGCACCTTCCAGGTATGCAATATACATTGCATGAGGTTTTAGAGGTGTGGTGACATCATTAGTTCAGGTTACATTGTTTTAGCACAGAATTAGCTTTTTAGTCACATTTACTATGCTTTTTATAGTTAATATTTCACCTCATCAGCCATTTAGTGACAGTCATTTCATTTCCACATCATTAAATGAGAGTTATGAATAGTTGATATCCAAGCATTTTTTTAAGGTTATATGACTGGTGTTTATCAAAGGACCTAGAATGAGTTTCGGAGAGGGGGAGATATGAACAGTTTTATCATTTGAAAAATAAAGTTTTTGGCTAAGGACGACGAAGTGTCTATTTCATAGCACGCTTGTACCCTTGTCTCAAATTTTCTATTTGTTTTACCGCAAATTCTGGGAGCTGCTGCTCCCTCCTTGCGAGAATGGATGAAGAAGCCTCTCAGGATTTTCGAAGTGGACAACCGCTACGTCTGGCAGCGGCTAGGAAATGTGGGACTACCTCAAGTGGCACAGACAGCGAGGCAACGGAGCCCTATTCCGACGGTTTCGAGTCATCGGATAACGACTACACAGTCGTCATGAGCCGCAATGCAAAAAGAAGACTGCTACGAACATCGTCGACGACGAGTATATCCACCGTGCAGGCTACCGCGCAGCGTTGGCCACACACTATACTCTTCATGGCTGCGGACCCTTCAGCCAACCTACGGCGGCTTAACAGGCAAGTCCTCTCTGCATACCTCGAAGGACTCGCTCCAAATGAAATTAAAGACGCCAGGATCAACTCACGGAAGAATATTCTGGCAGTTGATGTTCTACACCGTAGTGCGCTGCAAAGCCTACAGAACATCTCGGAAATCGGCAGGGTCACAATTAAATCAGTGATCCCCACTGACTGTAAGAGCAGTGTTGGCGTCATTTATGACGTGGACATTTCCATTCCTGCTGACGATTTCCCAATCTTGATAAAGCCAACTACAGACGACATCCTCATCAAGCACATCACAAGGCTTGGTCAGTCACGATGCCTGAAGATTGTTTTTGAGGGAGACAGTCTTCCCCAACACGTCAAAGTTGGCCACGTTCACCATCAGGTACGTCCATATATACCGAAGCCCCTACAATGCTTCAGATGCTTCAAGATGGGACATGTCAAAGGAGTATGTACCAGCAATGTCGTGTGCCCGCGGTGTGCCGAACCTCATTCAGAAGACAGCTGCCACGCAACTGCGTTCAAATGCTCCAATTGCCACGGCGCTCATAAAGCGTCGTCTAAAGATTGCCCACGAGTGAGAAATGAACGCGCGGTGCTGAAACGCATGGTGCGCGACAATTCAACGCACAGGGAAGCCGCTGCTACTGTCAGGCGACGTCGGCGTCACCACAGAAGATCATCACGCAACGTGGCATCTGCCGATAGAGACCCGTCATCTCAAGCAAGAACTGGCCCCCCATCGTCAAGTTCTGCGAAGACGAATACACGGAAAACAGAATCAGGGTCAAGACTCCCACCTCGTGAAGAGTGGCCATCACTTCCACGAACACAACCTGTTTCAGAGGTGCATCGATCCCTGCTAACCTCGATGCCATCACGAACCACTGATGAAAAGACAACTGAGGATCGCCAGGTCATCAACATGTTGCAGACTCTTATGAGCGCAATGCGCATGCTCCTAAGCAACATGAACACCCCATCAGCGCAGAGCGCACAAGTGCTGGACACTTTGAGTCCGGTGCTTGCAGCTCTAAGGTAAAACGATGGCCCGCAACATGTTATCGTTTCGCGAGGAGGTCAAGAACGCATCTGTCCTTCAGTGGAATGCCAGAGGACTTAGGGCGCGTATGTCCGAGTTCCGGCAATATGTATTCACAAACCAGTTCTCCATAATTGTGATTTGTGAACCAAACCTCTCAGCCCAGATGAGACTGTCTGGATATGAGTGCTTTATGTCTTCTACCCACGGAGAGCGCAGCAAGGTCGTTCTGTTCATACGGCGCGACTTAACTTATGTTCATCACCCTGTACCCCCTGACGAAGAAAACCAGTACGTTTGCCTAACAGTAAAAAACAAGAAGACCACATTCACCATCATCGGAGCCTACTTACATCCATCAAGTGGTCTAGACCGAGAGCGCTTGCGCGGAATTTTGAATTCGACTCTCCAGCCATGGGTGATAACTGGTGACTTCAATGCCCACCACTACTTATGGGGAAGCTCCAGAGTAAACACTAGAGGTAGACAGTTAGTGTCTTTCTCTTCTGAATGCGAACTTATCCTCGTGAATGACGGCAGCCCTACTTATCTGCGCGGATCGGCCTATAGCAGTTGCCTGGACCTCACTTTCGTCTCACGCTCGTTCACACGCAGAGTGCACTGGTTTTCGGATTTGAAAACAAGGGGTAGTGACCACACCCCAATATACTTGAAGATTGACGCCTTTCCAAGTCTCAAGTCCTCCAGAGCCGTTCAGTGCACCGATTGGCAAAAATACAAGTTAATCATTGAAGACTATGTTGGCACTTTACCTTTCAACCTAGAGGACGCAATAAAGAGTGCCCTACAGTCAACGACGCGTTCCCTTCCGCTGAGTTCATCTCGCACTGATATGGACATTGATCTCGAGAAACTCCGAGCGATTCGTCGTCGTGCAAAACAACGTTATAGACGCACGAGGTCACTTGATGATCTGAGAGTGGCCAGACGCACACAAAAGAAAATACAGCGTCACATGGACAAGTTGGACAAGCAACGATTGGTATCTTTTTGCGAGTCTTTGGATCCCAGAAAGCCTCTGTCACTAATCTGGAGAACTGTCCGGGGTCTTCGTACAACCATTACTCAGCGCTACCCATTAAAATCTCTGGCACTTCACTTACGCTGCGAAGAGATTGATGTCGCAGATTCCTTCCGTCGAAGAATTGCCTGCGACTCAAATTCAACTGGGACAAAGACGCCCGATTTTCCTCTATCTTCACGTGATCCCCGAATGGAGATTTCGTTTTCAATGGACGAACTAAAAGCTGCGCTTGCTTTGTGTAGACGTTCTTCAGCGCCAGGACCTGACGGCATCACTTACCGCGCTCTGTGTCACCTAGGAGATCAAGCTCGGCAGGCACTCTTGCAGCTGTACAACGACTCCTGGCAAACTGGCATTGTTCCACAGGAATGGAAGTCAAGTCGCCTGATTCCACTTCTCAAAGCCGGCAAGTCACCCTTGGACATTTCCTCTTACCGCCCGATTGCCCTCGCGAGCTGTGTGGGAAAAGTTATGGAAAGGATGATTTTAACGCGTCTGGAATGGTACTTAGAGTTCTTAGAAATATATCTAGATGCCATGTCCGGGTTTAGACGAGGTCGCTCGTCAATTAACAATGTAGTTGACTTGGTGACATATGTAGAACACCAGAAGGCCTGCAAACGGTTATCTGCTGCTCTGTTTCTTGACGTTAAAGGGGCCTACGACAATGTCACCCACGAAGCCATTCTCAGCGCACTAGAAGGAGTGGGACTCGGTGGCAGGATATATACGTGGGTTCAGAGCTACCTACAGAATAGATCATTTCACGTGCAGACAGAGAATGGCCCGACACACGAGTATTACTGCAGCCGAGGAGTCCCGCTAACGGAGTGCTAAGCCCGACGCTGTTCAACCTAACACTCATTGAACTAGTTGGCAAGCAACCAAGCAGGGTACGACTTTCCATTTATGCTGATGACATCTGTGTGTGGACATCAGGTGTGACTCGACTTCAACTTCGCGCTCGACTTCAGAAGGCAGCATCAGTGACATCGTACCACTTACGCAAACAAGGGCTTGAAATCGCAAGTGAGAAGTGTGCAGTCGTGGCCTTCACCAGAAAACCAATGTCCGCTTACGGCATATCAATTAACGGACAGTTGGTATCATGCAGCCGGAGTCACAGGTTCTTGGGAGTCGTAATCGACCGAAACCTGTCTTGGACACCCTACGTAAACTACGTGAAAAAGCGGCTGACTGCCATTTGTCACTTATTCAGGTTTCTTGCTGGGAAAAGTTGGGGAATGTCTGTCGAGTCTGTGTTACAGCTGTACAAGGTATTATTTACTGGATTCCTGCGGTATAGCCTACCTGTTATATCTAACACGTGCAAAACGAACCTGCGCACAATCCAAAATATTCAAGCCCAAGCGCTTAGGATATGCCTTGGTTTACCCCGCTGCGCATTGACAGCTGAAACAATTGCTATTGCACAGGACTACTCGATAATGACGCACATCACCATTGAAACGATGCGTACATACCTCAGACTCAGACAACATGCAAAAAATCCTTCCCACCACTTGGCAACCCTTGCTACTGAGAGGCCCCGCACGAAATTTAGTACAATTGTCTGTGCTCCTTGTGCGTCGTTTACGTCAGGTTTTACGCCTGCAGAGAAACTGGTGTATCCTCCGTGGTGCCTGACACTTCCACAAGTACGTGTTTCAATTCAAGGAATACAGAAAAAATCAAATTTGCCTTCATCAGCCCTAAAACAATTGAGCTTGAGCCATCTGCACGAAATGTACAACAACCACGTGCACATATACACCGATGGTTCAACCACAGCCTCTGGTTTTGGTGGTGCAGTGGTGATTCCAGCAAGAGGAATCACTCTGCGAATCAAGCTGTCACACGTCACTACGTCCACAGCGGCAGAACTTGCGGCTTTGCGTGGCACCATAGAGTACATCAAATCCCAAAGACCGAGTAAATGGGCTGTGTTTTCCGACTGAAAACCAGCCCTACAGAGCATGCAGTCAGTCCTTCGACGAGGTTGTCATGAACAATTAACTTACGAAGTTGTCAGGCTCGTTCACCACGTCACAGAAACAGGCCACGAGGTCAAGTTTCAGTGGCTTCCTGGCAATTGTGGGATCAGTGGCAATGATTCCGCAGACAACGCGGCTCGCACATCGCACCAAGAAGAACACACCCTTCCGATTCCTTTGTCAAAGACTGACGCTGCACAGCAACTTCGTCACCTGGCACGTAGTCTGAGTCTGCAGGAGTGGAACACCCCAAGCATAAGACATACGAGACTATACCAAATAAACCCTCGACTGGAACTTCGACCTCCATCCGGACTTCGTCGATGTGAAGCTTCACTTCTTTGTCGCCTTTGGTTGGGGGTTGCCTTCACAAAAGCATATAGAAACCTCATCGGATTGACCGACAATGCGGAATGCGACGTCTGCTGCACCAAAGAAGACATCGACCATCTGATATGCCATTGCCATCGATTTGCCCCTGAAAGACAGAAGCTTTCGGACGCATTGCGACAATTGGACGATCGGCCACTCTCTATGCAGATGCTACTGGAACACCGTCATCGCCTTTCGTCGGCTCAAAAAACAGTCAAAGCTGTCTTGTGCTTTTTGAGGACTACAGGCTCACGTGACCAACTTTAACTTTTGTGTAGTGCCACCGCTACATACGCGCCAGCCGATTGACTGACAATCCTCCTCTATTTTTTTCTCTCTCTCTCTTTCTCTTTCCTCTCTCTCATCTTTATGCCCCCTTCCTATTCCCCCAGCGTAGGGTAGTAAACCGGGCATGTGCCTGGTTAACACCTCCCTGCCTTCCCTCTTGTTGTTTACCCCCCCCCCCCCCTTGGCTTTACAAGCAGGAACGACAACAACGACAACAAGGCACGCCATAGTAGGAGATTTTAAATATTCGGAACCATAGGTCGGCAAAATAAATGGAGCCTATATAGACTCGCTCAGTAAATGTGCTTTCATCTTAGGACTCGATATAGGGCCCAGCCTATAGCCGGTATTTTGGTGACCAAAAACATTTTTCTCGGCAAAACAATTTCGCAATAGACTGCTTTCATAGAGTAAATCAGCCAGACATTTTCGAATACACCTGAGGTAGTCACCAAAAGACTTGGACGTTTGGCGTGGAATGACCGATCAAACTTTACGTCGATACCTATCACTTTTCGTCTCCACTGTCTCTTTCCAAATTCGTGTTCTTCCTTTCTTGACATTCAACTTCACAGTAATTTAACAAATCCACATTATATTGGTTCTATAGAAGAAAATAGCTTGTGGTATACGCATCTTAAATAAAACTTGGCCGTGTACTTACGCCCCATCTCACTGTTTTGTATCAATCATTTCACCTTTCTCATCTCACCATATTGCCACGTGGTTGCGACGGCAAAGAATATGGTACTTGGGTTGCTCAAGACGAGACTTTTTATTTCGTGAACGTGTGCCTAGAAAAGTACAATGTACTAGAAATTCATGCTTTACGCAGATAGCAGCAATTCAAGATTGGTCGTCGGCAATATGATCTGCGTGAAGGTACGTCGCCATATATGTCCGTGGCATCGAACATCATCCGTATTGTAGGTGTCTCAAGCTTATCAGAAGATTCTAAAATAATCTAGAATTTTTGCAGACAGCCAAGCGTGCTTTGCGCAAGGCAATTGATTAATATGTGGTGTTTAACGTTTCGAAACCACCATATGATTATGAGAGATGCCGAAGTGGAGGACTCCAGAAATTATGACAACCTGGGGTTCTTTAACATGCACCGAAATCTGAACACATGGGCCTACAGCATTTTCGCCTCTATCGAAAATGCTGCCGCTACAGGCGGGATTCGATCGCGCGACCTGCGGGTCAGCAGCTGAGTACCTTAGCTACTGAACCACAATGGCGGTGCCTTTGCGCTAGGCAGTTGCATAAAAATACAAGCGAAGTGGCAGTATTATAATGTAGCGATAAAATTTCAGCAGATGCGACAGGTTCCACTGTGGACGCTATTTTCATACAGAACAGTCAGCGGGTAGCCACGCGTTGCTAGGTGGATCAACGTCTTTGGGTATTTTGAGTAGGCTAAGTTTCTACCTAAAACATACGGCGTGACGACAGCACTCACGTTGACGGTAAATTTTAGCGAAACGAAGTGCACGCTTCGGTTGGATGATATGCATATTATTAAGAAGCTGTTGTGTATTGATTCCTCAAAGGTCGAGATCATCAATGGTCGAGCAAACCTTCACTATCACGTACTGTATGAAAGGAATATATCTAAGTAATGTTTACAGCCAGCCTATAGACCGCAACCACAACTGACGGTGTGGGCCGACATCACTCCTTTAAGTCTATATATTCAGGGTTGTATCCGTTACAGTAAAAAGTAACTAAATACGTTACTTGTTACTCTAATAAAAAACAAAAAAACGTTTCACGGCTCCACGTTACATATATAGATAAAAAAGGTAATGCAATACCATTACTGTAAGGGAAAAATAATAACGATTGTTACCACTGCCGTAGCTCCGGAATCATCAGTTTTAATCAATGTGTCTTTGCTGCAGAAACCCACAATGAGAATTTTTAAATTTCAAATTTATGTTTCACACATACTAACCCAAGCAAGCAATACTCAATGTTCAATTAACGAGAATTTTTTATACAAGTGTGCTGAACCTTAGCAATGTTATATAGAGGCTTAAATGATGCCTGCCCATGTGATGCCTTCTGACTCTGCAGTGACCCAGGGTGAAACCATTTGTTTTTTTTCATTGGAGCAATATACACAAAGTGAGGTTCGATAATCTACGGTATACACAAAGAAGCTATCATTGAACTCAGAAGAAATTTACAACAATCGGCCTTTTCTTGATCCTTCAGCACCTTCAATAAAGCATGTCGAAATCGGTACTGTTGGTCCTAGCAACCGAAATGGCCCGCCGTGCGCCAATAGGCAATCACGGAGGCCTAGGAGGACTACATTGGTGCCTTTTTATTGGGGAAGGGGGTATTGGGAGATGTCGTGGGGAGGAGGGGGGGGGGGGGCACTTGCAAGTTTGTGACACCAGATGTGGCTTGCAGACGCGTAAGTCTAGAAAAATCACAAAGGGGGACACAACATCTTGCAATAGCAGACATTTTGTTTTAATATTTTGCAGGTTTTATTTTTGTTTATATAAGAATTAAAATCATGCCTAGAAATAAAATTGACAAACGAACGTAGGTTCCCAGCACTCGTAATTGCATTCTTCTATTGAGTCTTTTTCGGATCCAGTCGAGAGTGGCAGTTGCGATTTCAATTGTCTCACACACCTGATAGGTATTGAGCACGTATATATGCTACAAAAAGCATTAAATAGTTGAATGTTTTATACATACTTATCAAGCCTTCTTATTTGTGACGTTTTCAAGAGAAATTTTAATGGGGCCCACTTGCAAGGGGTGTTCACCTCCCCTGACCGAGCACAAAGGGGTCGGGGAGTCAACGTTCTCTGCGTGGTCAACGGGCCTCTAGGTCGTGACCAGTGTGGACTGTGTATCTGAGCAAATATTGCATTTGCTCTCATCTGCACATATGGCCATCGACAGGTTTTTGTCTTGGGGATAAGCAAACCCTTCTTTCAACTTGGATCATGGCTGAGGGAGGGGGTCGTGTTGGTGTCGTTAGAGTGGGTAGCAAGTGCTGGTGCGGCTTGAAGGGGTCAAGTGCCCCTTTTGCACCACCCGCCTCGCCCACGCCCATCTCTACACTTCATTCATTGAACACTGCGGTGAGGACTAGTTGACTAAATGCGCAGATTTGTTTTCTTCCGCATTTTATACTGCTACATAAAACATTCTCATATTGTGAAAAGTAAATATATCGACTCGTTTGAAGGAAAGTAACATTCAAGGCATGACAGATATTCAAAAAAGCAGTTTCCTGCAATCGCAATAAAAAAACTCGTAGCAAACGTGCTTCTTTTTTCGTGACGCGTACAATGTAAAAGTGAGATCCGATTCGGAAAAAGCGAACTGAGTGACGTGCGTCCGTGCTTCCTCAATGTTCAATGAAAGAAGGTTTCATGAAGTATGACATAGCCAACAACAGAAACAAACTGCTGCACCTTAAATAAGAAGAAAAACAAGCAAAGTGCTGCACATTCGTGGTAGAGCATGGACATATATTGAAATATGCGTATTTTATAATGAAAGCGAAATAAAAACTATTTTACAAAACGCTTTGCATTAATCTTGATGTCTACACATCTGTGTAGTGTCATTAGTGCTATTTGGATCAAAATCCCTGAATTTCAACTAATTCAGTAACCTGTGGTAGAAGAACCTTGTGAATTTTTAGTTTCGGTTTCCGCGCCGCCGGTGCCGCCGCCGCCGATGAAAATTGGCCGAGCGCCACCGCCGATGAAATAACCGCCGACAACGCCGCCGCCGCCAACTCTGAACGACCCGCCCGCCGCCGCCGGTCGAAATCGCCTCGGCGCACACCTCTAGTAACAGTGGCTAGAATACCAGAAGTGTGATCACCACCAAGCGGCTGCTATGGGAGGTAGTGACACCGCTTTGCGATGTTTCCGCTAGGTGGCGCGCTGTCGTATACACAATTTCTGTTCGGGCTGTCACGATGGATGGACATGTTTTTTGAGCGATGAAGATCGACTGCGCAGATAAGTGTTTTTGCATGTTTTGAGCTTGTCTTCATAATTATAAGGCAGTGGTTGAAATCTTCGTAGCACTTATTTTATGGTACGGCTTTTTCGGGGGCCAGTCACCAGGTATTTATTAGTTAGTGCGCGTGTGTGTGTTTGAGTTTTTATTTTTTTCTTTTGCCACCCCGTGGGGGAGGTGCGCGTACATTAAACACGCAAATTTTTGTAGTAGAGCTTAGACTTTTTTTTTCGTGGTGCAGGGCTCGAGTTTAGTAATTATCGAGTATAGGGACAATTGGTGTCAGAAAGACGTGGTTAAAAAGACTGTAAAGTGTTCAGGATGTGGAGTGGGTTTGAAAGTGGACCCAAGCGTAGAAGCTGATGTAGAAGAAGCTGACGGGAAGTGTAGGCAATGTGAGGTCGAGGAAAAAATGGAGAAAGTGATGGTTGCCCAGAGTAAACTGCTGATGAGAATCGCCGAGCTCGAGACTGCGTTGGTGACAGAGCAAGAAAAAACGAGGGCAATGGGAGAAAGACTGAATTCCGCTGAGGAAGCACTAGCGAACCTGAACAAAGAAGCGGCCTACAGAGAGAACAGTAGGGAACCGGCAACCAGAACAGTGGAGAAGGAAGAGCAAGCAAGTTTGAAAAAAACAGGTTTAGCCGGTTCAATTGTCGCAAGGCCCAGATTCAGCGAGATAGTGGTGGTGCTGGGAGGGGACAAAGCAGCCGGCGTCACAGGTGCAACTAGCCCCCAGGTGCAGGACGCTCCAGCTGATAAGTCATAGCATGTGATAATCGCCAGGGACTCGAATTTAAATCGATGCAGCGAAGCCATCAAAGAGAGGGTAGGAGGTGACAAGAGGGTTGCAGTAGGGGCGTTCCCAGGACGCAAGTTGGAAGCAGTCACGAGGCAAGCGAGCACAAAACTCAAAACTACAGCTGATAGACCAAACCTCGTGATGATTTCAGGTGGTTTAAACGATGTCTTAAGTGAAGATACAGCAGGACTAGCAACCACACTGGCGAAAGGCGTCGATAACATGCACGCCACTTTTCCTCATGTACAGGTAGTTATATGCACGATACCGGAGGTACCGGTGCGTAATGGCAACCTGCAAAGAGCGGTTGTCAGCGCAAACCAAGAGATATGGCGGATGAGTCGAAAGAAAGGCTTTGAGGAGGTGGATATAAACTGAGAGGTGCATAGATGGGGTGGTTTTCAACGAGACAGAATTCACTTCGATGGGCGGCTAGGTCATGAGGTGGGTTGGCGACTTGCAGGACGCGCAGTAGCTTTTTTGGGGGGCAAGCGGACCCTTCGGGGTACAGGATAGCTAGTAACGAGGAAAATAACCAGGGAGACTCTTTGACAGGTCATATGGACAGATACGATTCCAAAGTGGCACCAGTATCTAAGATAGGTAGAGTCCGGGGCAGAAATAGACGTAGCCACGAGCGCCGAGCCAATTCAGACAAAGGATATCTTAACATGCAGGGTGGTAGGAACAGGCTGAAGTGGGAAGAGATAGAAGAACAGCTAAGGGAAGAGGGCGATGGTATACGGTTTTGTAGAAACACACCTCAGGGACATGGAACAGCCTCCGAACAATCCGGACTACGCGTGGGAATATTGTAATAGAACAGAAGGCAGCAGAAAGGGGGTGGTATTGGGGCATTCATTCATAAAAGTACAGACTGGCAAAGGGTCAAGCAGGAGTGCACGGAACATTTATGGATAAAAAGGAAAGTGGCAGGTCAAATGACACTCCTTGGTTTCGTGTACTTGTGGACGGGAGCAAAGGCCAGAGAGGAAAACCAGGCAATGGTAGAGTGTATATCAAATGACATTCAGGATTTAGGAGGAGAGTGCGAGATAATTATACTAGGAGATATAAATGCGCACATAGAAGATATAGATGGGTATACCGACCCGACAGGCAAAAGGATCATGGATATATGTGAAAGGCTTGATTTGATCATTTGCAACAGTACAGAGAAGTGTGAAGGGCAAATAACATGGGAGGTAGGAAGGCTGCAGTCGACGATAGATTATGTACTGATGTCACATAGGATGTATGATAAGCTCAGGGGAATGCACATAGATAAAGGTGGCTCCAGAAGTCTGGGTAGTCATCACAAACGTATCAAGCTAAGTTTTCGAAGAGCAGTGAAAGTGGGAAAGAGACAAGATGGGCAACTACAGCAAAATTTTTATCCGGAAAGGCAAATTGAAATAGCCACTAAACAAATTGAGAAAGTAATCGCGGGGGATAATAAGACAGTGTGGACATACACGAATCTAATTAGACTCTTTGAGCTAGAGCTTGCTCAGACGCGTGACAAGTCACCCCGGAAAAGAAGACACAAACCCAAAAGTTGGTGGGATGAGGAAGTTAAGAGAGCCATAGCAAAACCTCAGGAAGCCTCTAGGAAACACAGACATGCTAAGCGGCGGGGTAAACCAACAGATGATGTTGAAAGAAAATGGGGAAACCTTTCTAAGTTGTAGAAGGGATGCATCCCTTCTGATCAATGAAAAGATTTGAAGAAAGGGAGCTTTGAAGAAAGGGAGATTTGAAGAAAGGGAGAAGAAAGGGAGAAAGGGAAAGGGCTGAGAAGAGGATTGCAAATAATACATCAACAGGCCCAGATGGCATTCCAATTACGCTGATAAATACATTAGGTCCGAAGTCGAAGCAGGCTTTGAGAGAGGCAGTGAGCAAAGAAATAATCGATAGTGAAGTTCCCGATGGATGGAAACTTAGCAGGATGAGCATGATCTATAAAGGAAAGGGGGACAAAGCTGAAATAAACAACTACCGTCCTATAACAGTGACATCAGTGGTCTACAGGCTGGCGATGCAGATTATAAAGGAAAGACTTCAGGCATGGATAGAGGATGAGGCGGTGCTGGGGGAACTGCAGAATGGGTTTCAGAAACACAGGAGGTTGGAAGACAATCTGTTCTCACTGATGCAGTGCATCAAAATAGCAGAAAAGGAACTCAGGCCCCTGTGGCTAGCATTTTTCGATATCAAGGGAGCGTATGATAGCGTGGTTCAAGAGGACTTGTGGGGAATACTAGACACACTGGGTGTGGAAGACGGAGTCATTAATCTTTTAAAGGGTATCTATAAAGGTAACAAGATAGTTATAAAGTGGGAAAAACAGGTATCCAGCCTGCAGAGGTAAAACGGGGGCTTAGGCAGGGGTGCCCCCTGTCACCCTTATTATTCATGATGTACCTACAAGGATTAGAGGCCAAATTAGAGGGAAGTGGACTGGGCTTCAACCTCTCTTTAGTCAAACAAGGAAAACTTATTGATCAGGCACTACCAGCATTAATGTACGCAGATGATATAGTGCTAATGGCCAACAACAAGGAAGATTTGCAGAGATTGATCGACATCTGCGTTAATGAGGGAGATAGGTTAGATTTTAGATTCAGTAAGGAAAAATCAGCAGTCATGATTTTCAATGACAACAAAGGTAGTGAGCTTAGAATACAGGAGGTTACTAGAGATAACAGATAAATACAAATATCTGGGCGTATGGATAAGCAATGGGACCGAGTACCTGAGGGAACACGAAATATACGTGACGACTGAAGGTACCAGGAATGCAGCAGTGATGAAAAATAGGGCACTGTGGAATTACAATAGGTATGATGTTGTGAGAGGAATATGGAAAGGGGTCATGGCTCCTGGGCTGACGTTCGGCAATGCGGTCTTGTGCATGAGATCAGAAGTTCAAGCAAGATTAGAAATTAAGCAATGTTGAATAGGTAGGCTTGCTTTAGGAGCTCATGGGAATACCAAATCAGGGAGTGCAAGGTGATATGGGATGGACATCATTTCAGGGCAGGGAAGCTAGCAGCAAGATAAAATTTGAGAAGCGATTGAGAGAAATGGGGGAGGAGCGTTGGGCTAGGAAGGTTTTCAGCTACTTGTACATAAAGAATGTATATACAAAATGGAGGAAGCTAAATAAGAAATTGACTGGTAAATACTTAGAAAACAGCAGGTGGCCAAACCAAAAAGAACTAACGATTAAAAAGAAAGTGAAGGAAACGGAGACTGACATGCGGAGAATCGGCATGATTAAGAAGTCCGCACTAGAGATCTATCGAACTTTTAAGCAGGAAATTGCCAAAGAAAGGATCTATGATAATACTCGGGGTAGTTTTCTACTCTTTGAGGCCAGGACGGGAGTATTGCGAACCAAGACATATCGTGCCAAGTACCAAGGGGTAGACACAGTATGCGGTGCGTGTGGAGAGGAAGAAGAAATTGCCGAACACTTGATAATGTTCTGTGAAGGGCTTCACCCTATAGTTCAGAATGATGGCGCAGAGTTTTTCAAAGCACTGGGGTTTAGGGACAGGTAGGGCAAAATAGACTTTAAGCGGGTAGAATTAACTAGAAGATGGTTATCTTAGACAAGAAGGACAAGAAGGACACGAGCGCTTACTTCCAAGTCAGTTTATTGCGCAGAGCTGAAAATATATAAAGGAGACAGTAACCGTGTGACAAAAACCATAAGGCACAAAAACTTGCAGGCACTGATAAAATTTTACAGACAGTCAAATCAGTCTAATGTTTTCGGTTTTTCAATTGACATAAAGGACCTATACTGCATGTATCATGTATCCATACGATACGCAGCGTCGCACCGCTAGAACTGCTCTAAGGGACAATGCACCAAAACGGCACAAAGTGCTGTGAACGCTGGCACTGGCACGGTGGGAGAACGATGAGAACAGCAACCCAAACAAAATAAAGGAAGCTTGGTCTCACATCTCGCTCGATACAAGGTTAAAAAATGTAATATGCATAGATTTTCTTTGCATGTTTTAATATTACTGGCAACCTTCATACTTCTATTCAGGCAACAGATTGCACTAATTACACATGTCGCCTCGAATAATTCTCGCCGTGTCACATACTACCTTGACGTGCGCAAGACCATTCTTTGTTTTATACGTCACTTCCAGCATGTTGGGGTGCATGCCCGCGAATTGAAGGTCAGGTGGCGTTCAGTGTGAAATTTCACAGCTTCCCGAGGCGTATAGCATAGCAATTCTTGGCAGATGAGATCGTGAGCGCCCAGTGCATGCGTCCTCTAGCCTGCCCGAAATTTTCAAACATGCGGAAGGGCCCTTTATTGTTTTCACAGAGAGAAGAGAAATTGACCCTGTGTGGTTAGACCAAGTTATTACGAGGCAAAAAGACCCTTCTGGCCTTTTAGCGCTCAGGCTATTTGTTCCTGTATTGCTATTCTCAGCCATGCCAAAAAGAAAGAGACCCAGGAACATGTTTATTCAATGGTGCATACTTATCTCACCATGCTGGACTGTAAAATGTGAGGCTCTTATCTGCTAACAATGCGAGAAAAAGAAATTGCATGGCTGTGCTAAACCACAAGCGCTTTTGTACATAATAAAGTAAAACATTTCTGTTAGCACTCCTCTTGTACACACAGCTCCCACATGTGGTTCTTCCAAAACAAATTTTATCAAAATTTATTGTGCTGATGTTTACAATTTCGGAGGACTAAAGTGTCTTGCCCGCCTAGCCTATTTTTGGTGCCCGAAAACCCAGTCTCCAGTGCCTAAAAATTCAGCCACTAGTTATGAGGGCTCATAAAGGAGTAAGGTCATTTTTTTAAGAAAACAACACAAAATATATTCATCAAGAAGTGCCTTGGATGAGTTGGCGGTGAAAGGGGGTCAAAGCCTTGCCTTATGTAATTCGTGCCTTTAATCAATATATATTGAAATGGCATATGAATGATGCTGCTTTGGAATGCGAGTAAGTAGAAGTGAGCATAAAAGAGAATCCAGATAAGGCTGAGAGTATTAAAAATGAGTAGATACAGTATAACCTCATTATAACAGACGCCCATAGTGAAGAGAATTTTGGTGCCTTGTAAAAGGAGTATGTAAAATCCAAGTACTGTTAAAATAGACTTTTATAGAAATGCTGAATGGGTCTGTTATAACAGGAGAGAATCACGAGTCATGTCGAATTTTCTCAGTGGTGCATAAAAAAGTTGACTTCTCGGAAATCCTTGTTCAGTGTCTGCAGCCTTTTCACTATTCGATTTCAAAATACGTTCACTGAAAATTACATAGAATTGCTGTAAAAAGCTTTTTTGCGCTTGCCGAAGTGTTAAAAATCATCGTGGAACTCGCAAAAAAAAAAACGGCGTTATTCAAAAATTAATAGCTTCGCGATGGCACAACTGCCCACCACCGTTTTGGGCTCGTCGTAAAAGCATTTTGTATTCCGTGTTCAAAAAGCAGACGTGTGAAATTCATTTGGAGGATTCCTAATGACTGCTTCTCCTGTTTTGCTTCATGGAGTATGCCTCACTAGTGCGATGCTCGTTCTGAAGACGTCCCTGGGATAACGTCGTCTGCTTCTCGTGAATCGCGCGGCTGCCTAAAAGCCCACAACTTAGTGACATTTTTGCGCTCGTTCTGTATTCACGGGTTGTTAAGGCAGCTGCAAGGGGAAGTTCAGACTTAAGGTTACGATCGCGCGCCGTACTCGTCGCGAACATCGGACGTGCGCGTCTCAATCCGATTGTGATAGCGTTGACTCGTTGGCGAGAAGATTCTGCTTATCAGCGCTTCAGACCCTGCTATGAAGACCACCACGGGACAGATCTTTGTACTCGCAATCGAGCATGTGGTACTTTGAAACATCGAGCACCGCAGTCATGTACATCGCAGCCGCGCTTTCTGCTCAAAGTCATGGCCAGGCCTAACTACGCCCTGAACTTGGCAGGCAAGGCTGTCGCGCTAGTGGATATGTCAAAAGCGAAGAAGCCGTAATGTGTTTCGTCACAAGGCGCAAATCACTAGAATCATAAATCTTGCGCATCGGTAGCAGACCCAAGCCGTGCTCGCCACGCACCGACTGCCCGGAACAGCGGGGGCAACGGCCAGCAGTTTTCCGCGTCAGCGCGCCAACTTGCAAAAACAAGCACGATGCACCCCAATTTCCGGCGACGAAGCTTGGCGTAATTAATCATTGTCAGACTGGACGGATATCGGTGGGCTTTGTCCTTAAATTGGTACGCCAATATCAGCGGTGCTACCACCGTCCCGAAAATATGCCACACAATGCTACACGAAAAGTTACAAAATTTAGGATGTACATGGCAGGAAAGTCTGCTGTAAAGAAGTCCTGACTGCCTTGCAGGTCTCAGTGACATTTTAGTCAAATATATTCAAATGTCCGTTGTACCAGAATCCCTGGTAAACGAAGTTCAACCAATAAAACAATTAGAGAGGTCAACATAATGCGACCAATCAGTATGTATTAACCCAATGTCTGTTGTAAGCGGATCTGCTGTAACGAGGTTATACTGTATGACCATAGGTCGACAAAGAACAGTGGAACTCGCTCAGTCTCACTGAAGAAATATATCTTGCTTTTTGGACTCACTCACGCTCCAAGTCACAAAATTTTCCTGACTTGAACTCACTTCGATTCACCTTCACAAATTTTTTTTCAGCCGGACTCACTTGGAGTCAAACTCACCAAAATATTACTCAGGCGTACTCACTCAGACTCACGGCTCAATCTGAGTTTTTGTGAGTCGGCTCAAAAGTTAGTTCCCCGACCTGTGGCGAGTATGCGTATGCTCGATCAGGTGGTCGTCTATTGAAAAGGGTGAGTAGCAATGGTATACACTTTGTGCGGGGCACCTTCAAAGGCGTGCGCAGCACAACTTGTGGTGTTGCGGGTGCGCAACATTGGGAGTCTTAGCAGACTGAAACGCCTGATTGCTTTGATAGCTATGATGGCGCAAGCGCCCGTAGCCGGCGTGTTAGTGCGTGCTTCGAGCAGAACTTAAAAATATCGCAGGGCGACAATCTTCCGCGATGCCACCATAAATAAATAGAAAAACCTGCACGAAATCGGCCACGTTTTCCGCTTTAGTGAGCGCCTCGCTCCCGTCGCCAGGAATGACGGCTAAACGCGTGCGTCAGGTGTGCGTACTGCATGACGCTTGCTGCATAGCTATCACGGCAAGCTGTCATTCTTTCGAACTTAAATTATCATTGGTGCTTGCCCACTACCCGCGTACTTGCGAAATACTCGGAGCGTTTAGAAATATCGAAGGCTCCACGGCCACTCGCCGTGAAAATTGGCATGCTCGTTTGTTGTGGCATCATGTACGGCAATTTTCAGCTGCTGAGTCTCGTGAAGGGCTTTGCTTGAAATCGTTGCGGCATCGTTGTCGCTCATCATGATCATAGTTTTACCTCACCGCTCGCGCAGCTCATGCTAAACTTGAGGCGCGGGCGAGAAAGAGAACACGAGAAGATTTATTCCAGAGAGGACGGCGCATGCTCCATTACATCTTTCGCTTCACCTGTTGAAGAATCAAGGAAAAAGGCTTTTGATTGAACTAAATTTGAAGGATGGGATTCATCACTCCCGGCGGATATTTACTTTGGAGCTACAGCACTTGGTTTTAGACACAGGAGTGTTTGCGATGCCATATGTGATTTCCTACGCCAGATGAAACGACTTGAATTGTAGGGTTGTGTAAGTGAAACTTATTCTTCAATGACATTACGATTTTTTTCATGAATTAAGCTAATTAGTTATTTAGAAAATGATCGATTGCTAAATATCTTTAGATTTATGAACAAGATCATTTATATAACAAGGCACTGCCCATTTCATGGCCGATTCCCCATGGTTCCTTCCACCAGTTTAATAAGGACCAACCAATTAACTGACATCCTAGCTTGATCCTACCGAGTGCGCATATGCTGCTGGGTGGCTACTTGTGCTTACAGTAAAATGCTATGTAACTCAGTTTGCCCTTTCACTGATTGACCCATCAACTCAGGAAAGCACTAATTGACCTCGCATTGCATTCCTCAAAACTGCAAACGATATACGGCGAGGTAGTAATTATTAAGGTCTATTAAAACGTCACATCAGCCTTGATCTGAAGTAAAATTTTTTGAAAGTATTTCTTTTCTCACCAGCTCTATGACAGCAGGAACGTCACGCAAGATCATCGCACCTGCAGAAGGTGTCTCAGACCAATTAAAGCACGCATTGGCGGAACGCGAGACGGCAGAGGGAATGGGAACTAGACACTTTTTATGTGTTCCACAGCCGTGATCCACTTATTTTGCTGCCCAATAAAGCAGGGACAAGTCGAGAAACTATGAAACTTCCTTCCCAGAGGACACGACATGTACCTGTTGATACAATCGACTATGCAGCAGTTCACGATTCAGATAAACTTCGTGCTAGCGAACGTTGGGGGAGTGTTTTGTCTGCTCGGGCTCTCAACGTTTGTCTTCTCTGATGGCTGCCTGGCGGCGCACCAGTCTCAGAGCACGGAGTCTATAAGAAAAGAGCCACTCTTCTTTGTTCATGTGCATGTGCCCAATGAGGTGGCCTTTTATTGAAAAGAGAATACATTGCTGTGGACACCCAAGGGACCCTTTCCTGCCTAAGAATGCCTGTCTCTAATGAGTCCGCATTTCACTGAATATAATGCATTGCAGTAAACACAGGAAAATGGACCCACTCTTCTGAGCAGGCAGATGTGTCTCAAGAAGATCTCTTCCAAAAAGTATGCGTCAGAGAAGAGACAGGAATAGGGCAGCTATCGAGTGTGCATGCGGATGTGTTTTACAAGCTGGATTTTCCACACAAAGGATGCATCGCAGTGGACGCAAGAAAATGGACGCTCTTCTGTGTGTTTTTACATGTGTAGAGCGAGGCTGTCTTTCTTTACAAAAGATTCACTGCAACAGATACACAAGAAAATGGTCGCTCTCTAGTGTGCTTGCGGATGTGCCTATTGAGGGAATCTTTATGTACAAAAGAAGCATTGCAGTGGATACAGGAAAATGGACGCTCTCCAGTGTGCTTGCGGATGTGCCTCATGAGAGAACTTCTCCAGGAAAAAGAAGCATTGCAGTGGACACAGAAAAATGGGCGCTCTCCTGTGTGTGTGCGGATGTGTCTTTTGAGGGAGCTGTTATGTACAAATGAAGCATTGCAGTGGACACAGGAAAATGGACGCTCACCTGTGTGAGTGCGAATGTGCTCAGTGAGGTGGCCTTTCATCGAAAAGGAAGCATTGCAGTGGGCACAGGAAAATGGCCTCTCTCCTGTGTGAATGCGCATGTGCTCATTGAGGCGCATTTTTATAGAAAAAGATGCACTGCAGAGGGTGCAGGGGAAGGGCCGATCTCCTGTGTGGGTGCACAAGTGAGCCCCAAGCTTGGACTTGTACATGAATGCTGCTGGACAAAAGTGGCACTGGAAGGGGGGCTCGCCCATGTGTTTCGGAAGGTGTCTGCTCATAGTTGATTTGTCCACGGTCACATAAGTGCACTGCTGGCAGGAATGAAGTCGGCTTCGTACAGATGCCAGTGAAGAAGACCGTTCCAAGGAGACACAAGACAGGAAGCCTGAAAAGCCATTGAGAGCCCACAAAGCAATGCAAATTATGTGTCACACACTACATGGAACTGCACTACAGCGGCAGGCAATACACATGGGCAGCTGTGCATGCAAAATATATTGATGTTCCCCTCATCTCACTAAGGCTACTATTATGGCAATAGGGCACTATCACAGCAAGTGCTACAATGATTCCCATCTGGCTACGGATAAATTCTATGGTAAACACATAACACAGTGTGCCAAAAACTAGAATACAATTTAGTTCCGATTCCATTCCTATGTATATTGCAAACGTCTAAAGTGTCTGAATGTGCACAAATCAAAACTAGCCCATTAAACTGCTTACTGAAATTCCGTTTGTGGAGAAGTATTCACAAAACACTGCACAGAAATCACCACTTTCTATCGCAACACATCAAGCATAGTAAAAAATATGAGTGAATTATGTTTATGTGATGTAATGTGGAACAAAAAAACATCATGCATTTATGCACAACTGCAGCAACTGTTTATATATTACTGCCACAGTTAACACATTTTCCACTAACGTCTCTGTACCGTTTCAATGAGAGCACTATGATAAGCAGGGGACACAAAGTCATTTACGAACCATTAGTTACATCATGCAGTATCAAAACAAACTACCACTACTGAACGTTGCCGCATTTTATCTGCATAACTATTTTCCTTAGTATGGACAGATATGTAAAAACAAAAGGATGTATTATTAAGTGTTTAGTCTGGACCATGAGACATTCGTAAACATGATGTGTGTCCTGTAGCCGAAGTTACGGCAAGTGGACTTGTCGTTTTCAAGGCTGCAACACCCACACTGTGTTTACGAATTTTTAACCACAAGCTTCTATCTTACCCTTTTCGCTCTTCATTGGACTTCTCGTCCAAATCATTGATTTGTTGTACAAGCAAAATTTCTTCATCTTAACAATTTAAATTTAAACAATGTAGTAAAATTTTTTACTTGTTCAATTTTGATTGCATTATACACAAACATTGAAAAAAGAATATTACTAGTAAATCGCATACGTTTCGATTCCGAAAATCTGGAGTAGCAGTCCAGACATGGTCACATGAGAATCACAAGTTCGAGTTCATAATGAATTAGGCTGTAATTTAAGGTGGAAAATGGTAAAAAAGTTTTAAGAAGCATCTACTTCAATGCCCGTATGGCAATGTCCAGAGGATGTATTTATTGGGTGATAACTTATAGTAATGATAGTGAATAATTTTTGTGGTATGTACAAAGACTACGATAAGAGATGCCATAGTGGACAACTCCAAATATTTCTACAACCTCGAGTTCTTTATTGTGCATCTAAATTTAAGCACACCAGCCACAAGAATTTTCGCCTAAATTAAAAGTGCGGACACCATAACAGGGAATCGATACCAGGGCTTGCAGATAAGCAGCCCAGCACGAAGACCACTAGGCCACCCAGGTGGGTGAGGAAGAGTGCAGGCATTAGCAACAGCCAAATGACTGCTGTTAAAGTGATCACGAAACACAACAACGGCTTCAGTGAAGTAGTGGTGGGGCTGGGAGGGGACAAAGCAGCCGGCGTCACAGGTGCAAGTAACCCCCAGGTGCAACACGCTCAAGCTGAAAAGTCACAGCATGTGATAATCGCCGGGGACTCGAATTTAAATCGATGCACAGAAGCCATCAAAGAGAGGGTAAGAGGTGACAAGAGGGTTGCAGTAGGGGCGTTCCCAGGACGCAAGCTGGAAGCAGTCACGAGGCAAGCGAGCACAAAACTCAAAACTACAGCTGATAGACGAAACCTCGTGATAATTTCAGGCGGTTTAAACGATGTCCTAAATGAAGATGCAGCAGCACTAGCAGCCACACTGGCGAAAGGCGTCGATGACATGCGCGCCACTTCTCCTCAGCTAAAGGTAGCGATATGCCCGATACCTGAGGTACCGGTGTGTGATAGCAACCTGCAAAGAGCGGTTGTCAACGCAAACCAAGAGATATGGCGGATGAGTCGAGAGAAAGGCTTTGAGGTGGTGGAAATAAACAGAGAGGTGCATAGGTGGGGTGGTTTTCAACGAAAAGAATTCACTTCAATGGGCGGCTAGGTCATGAGGTGGATTGGCGACTTGCAGGACGCGCAGTAGCTTTTTTTGGGGGGCAAGCGAGCCCTTCGGGGTGCAGGATAGCTAGTAACGAGTAAAACAACCAGGAAGACTCTTTGACAGGTGGTATGGACAGATACGATTCCAAAGTGGCACCATGTTATGCCTGCGAGTCCGCAGCAAACGTCCGTGCCTCTGAAAAAGGCAATCTCTGTCAAGGCCAGTCCGCAAGCCCGCCTGACACGAACAACTCAACGGCGTCAACACTCGACGGCGCCTTTCTGGCGTGCACGTGCAGTGAGTCACCTCAGCCCGCGAGCCCGTCGAGTAAACAACCGGCGTCTTCCTGTCTGGCGGCTGACGCAATGCCTAGCGACGTCACTCGTCCTTGGGTGCAGCCACCTGCAGTGCAGCCTCTCCAGATTCGATGAGAAAGAATGACGTGGCCCAGCGGCAACCCCCATTGGAGGAGTCTGACCTCACGACCAGCGGCGCTTCTGGATGGACATTTGGGTTGGACCCAGTGCATATAAAAGAAGCCCTGCGGCGTGTCGCGAGCAGTCCTATTTGAGAGAAGACCTATGTGTTAGAGAGGAGAGCTCAGCTCTTCGAGTCTCTGTCGGCCCCAGTGCCGAATTTGTAACGCCTCTGTATATATGCTGTACATAAACCTTGTTTAACTCACCGTCGTCTCGTCCGCTCGTCTATCAGCTCTGCGCAGAAGCAGTCGCGAGCTGAGAAACCTACGCTACCAAACGGTTGGTGACCTTCCCTGCGGAGTTCGAAGCAGTGGCGCCTTCGGGACCGTGTTGGCGTAGCCGTCTTTCGAAACAGTGGTTGCAGCGGTGGGATTTCGAGGCGCCCTTCGTAACGTCCTCGGAGGCGCGCTTCGCAACAGTGGTTGGCAGCTGCGGGATCGGCCGGCGTCAGCGACATCGATGCGGTGAGTGCCTGATGTTTTCCCCTCAGTTCACCAGACTACTCTAGCTCAGGTTGTAGTAGTTTAGAGAAGGGCTGTGTGAAGCATTGAAGTGAACTTTGATCGTTTCAAGCCAAGTCGAAGCGCTTTGAAACCAAAGTTAATGCGGAGGGGGTAAACACGGAAGTGTGAAAAATTGCTTGAGCGTCTTGCTAGTTGACTTATAGTGGGTACGGCAAGTAAATTGTTAACAGGGGCAAACAGCAAGAGGCTAGTGTGAACGATGGAGAACCTTAAAGTGAAGGAACTCATCGAAATTTGTGAGGAACTCGGGATTACTTTGGGCCGTGCAAATCGAAAGCAAGTGGTCCTTGAGATCATGAAGGATGAGGGAGTGTCGGCTGAGGAAGTCGATGAGGCCTGGGTGGATATCAAAGCACGCCGTGAGGAGGCTGAAAGGCGAGAAGTAGAAGCTCGCGAACGTGAAGAAGCTGAAAGGCGAGAAGTTCGCGAACGTGAAGAAGCTGAAAGGCGAGAAGTTTGCGAACGTGAAGAAGCTGAAAGGCGAGAACGCCGCGAGGAGGCCGAGAGACAGGAGCGCCTCGAGTTGAATTGAATAGAATTGGCAATCCTACAGTGTTCGCAGGCGCCTAGCGTAGCTTCTCCGACGATTCAGGTCAGCGGTTTTAGAATTCGGGACCAACTGCCACCGTTCCTAGTAGGCGAGGACATGGCGAAGTATCTCGTCAAGTTTGAACACGTCTGTGAGCGAAACGCTTTGGAGCGGTCTCTTTGGGCGCGGAACCTGTTAGCTTTTCTTCCCGGCGAAGTGTCCGACGCGATAACTTGCTTGTCGAAGGAAGCGTTTGAGAGCTATGACGAGGTTAAGAAAGTGCTCTTGAGACGTTATAAGTTGTCACCCGAGGCTTTCAGGCAAAGGTTCCGGTATGCTAAAAAGGGGAATGAGTCACAAGTTGACTTCGCGTTTCCTCTTAAAGCCGATTTAATTGAATGGCTCAAGGGCGAAGGTGTTTATGACGACAGCGATAAAGTGGTGGAATGCGTTGCATTGGAGCAATTCCACCGCTGCATCGAGGAGGATGTCAAACTTTGGCTGCAGGATAAACTTGGTGAAGTACAGCTAAACAAGGCAGCAGAGTTAGCTGAGGAGTATTATACTCGCCGAAAGTTGCACAGCAGGGCAGTGCGCGTTGAAAAGGATGAAAGAAAAGAGGGCTTTTCAAAGAAACCTGATCAACGGAAACCCGCTCCGCACCGTAATTTCAAGAAGGACCCATCTCTTACGAAGGACAGTGTAGGGGAAGGGCAAACAGAAGCGGAGAAATCGAGTGAGGTTCCTAAACAACGCACGGATACCACACGGGCGTTTGAATCACGGAAGCCACTAATCTGCTACAACTGCAAAAAGGAAGGAATCATCGCGATAAACTGTAAGCAAAAGTTTGCTTTTGCAACAATCCGAGAATCGGAAAAGAACATGTAGTTGTTTGAGCCGTATATTCAAGAAATTAGTGTGAATGGGCAAACGTGTCGAGCACTTCGTGACTCAGCGGCAACCATGGATGTTGTCCATCCTTTATTGGTGTCTCGGGATGACTTTACAGGAGAATGCGCGTGGATCAGGCAAGTCGCCGAGGAGCAGAGTGCTTGCTTACCAATCGCCACGGTTGTCATTGAAGGCCCGTTCGGTAAGCTTCGCACCGAAGCGGCTGTGTCTGCCGCGCTTCCCAATCGTTTTCTTTATCTTTTCTTCAACAACTCAGAGCAGCTTCTCAAAGAGCAGGGTAAATCGTTCTTCCCCAACTTAGCGTACATGGCCCTCACGCGATCGCAAGCGTGGAAGCTTTCGCAGGAGCTTGATCTTGTTCAATGCGGTAAACTCTCAAGTGACTTTGTCGGCGGGTCGACGGAACCTCAGAGAGGAAATTTTCCGCGCGAGTCATGTGAGCAGTCACGCGAGCGGCCCGTCGCCGAAGCGACCGGCGCGGTTTCCGTAGAAAGGGGAGACGACATGGCACCATGGAATCAGAGCGAGAGGGCTGCAACGCTCTCGCCTATAGCGGAAAGTTGGAGTGAGCTATCGAGGATTGATCGAGAAACGCTCATTCGAGAGCAGCGTGAGGACCTCTTGATTAAAGCGCTAATGGAAAGCGTAAACTTGGGAAAAAAGAAAAAGAATGTTTCTTTTTTTTTTTGAGAAAGCAGGGCTTTTGTATCGGAGCTACACAAATGCGCAAGGTCGCAAGTATGAGCAGCTCTTGGTGCCACAAAAGTATCGTCGCCAACTATTGGAACTGGCGCATGAAAACGCATGAGCAGGGCATCTCGGCATAAAAAAAACCAAGGCTAGAGTTTCCCTTGAGTTTTATTGGCCGAAATGCTGGAAGGATATCGAAGACTTTGTGCGCTCATGCGACACTTGTCAGAGAACGGGGAAATCCACGTACAAGTGGAAGCCACCCATGAAGCTTGTGCCAATTATCACAGAACCTTTTCGGCGCCTAGTAATTGATATAGTCGGGCCATTGCCAGAGTCAAGGCAAGGTTGTCGGTACATCCTGACGGCTCTCTGTGTAGCCACAAAATTTCCGGAAGCGATACCCCTTAAGGAGCTCAATTCTCCTCATGTCGTGGATGCACTGCTATCTATATTTGCACGTGTCGGATTTCCTTCTGAAATCCAATACGACAATGGTAGTGTCTTCACCAGCTGCCTTACCTCTACCTTTATGGATAAATGTGGAATAAAAGTAGTGCACAGCTCGATCCATCACCCGCAATCTAATCCGATAGAGCATATGCATTCCGTTCTGAAACGGATACTGAGAGCTCTCCGCTACGAGCACAAATGCGCCTGGGAAGCGTGTATTCCTCCCGCTATGTTCGCTTTGAGATCAGCTCCTCATGAGAGCACTGGTTTTAGCCCTGCAGAGCTTGTGTATGGCAGGAGTTTGAGAACACCATTGCGAATGCTACGCGAGTCCTGGGAGAGATTCGATGAGGACCCTAATGTAGTTGCGTATATTTTAGACCTCCTTCAGAGGCTTGGAAAAACGAAAGATCTTATGGAAAGCCACATGAAGGCTGCACAAGTGTTGTCGAAGGAGTACTACGACAAATCGGTGAAGAAGCGCACATTTGAAGTTGGTAGTCAAGTAATGCTGCTGCAGCCGTCCAAAAAGAACAAGCTTGAGGTTCATTGGGAAGGGCCCGCCAAAGTAATATCGAAGCTTTCTGATACCAATTATGAAGTGAAATTAGGAAGGTGGCCGAACAAAATTTACCACAGTAACTTGATGAAACCATACGTTCAACGTCAAGCGGTCTTGAATCTGCTGTTGAATGCTTCAGAGGAAGAGGGAGAAGAAATTTTGAGTTCTAGTGATGTAATCGAAAGGGGATCGGAGGTAATCTTGGAGGAGTTGAACCTAGAGCCTAGGTTAAATGAAGTCCAGAAGGAGGACCTGAGAAGGATTGTTTCAGAGTTTCAAGACGTGTTTTCGGACCGTCCCAGAAACACGACAGTGATCGAGCACGATATCGAGATAACTTGTGAGGAGCCAATCCGTAGCAAGCCGTATCGTTGTTCCCCCGTGCAAAAGCAGATCATGAAAGAGGAGATCGATAAAATGCTGGAGTTGGGAGTCATAGTACCGGGCAAGAGTGACTATACATCCCCTCTAATATTGGTTCAGGTGCCAGGAAAAGATCCGAGGCCATGCATCGACTACCGGCGTCTTAACGCAATAACTCGAGACCAAACTTACGTGATACCAAACCTAGAGGGGAGGGTGAAAACTGTGTCACAGTCCAGCTATATTTCCACGTTAGACCTCGTGCGAGGGTATTGGCGAGTCCCCCTTACACAGCGTGCTAGCCGCTATGCCACATTTGTTTTTTCATTTGGAACGTATCGTCCACTTAAGCTGAGCTTTGGATTGAAAAATGCACCCTTTTGTTTTTCAGGCTTAATGAACCGCGTTCTTAAAGGCCTCTCCGAGTTCGCTCTGCCGTATCTTGACGATGTCGCCATCTTCTCCAACAACTGGGAAGAACATGTCGAGCATTTACGCGTCGTGCTGAACAGGTTGAGAAAGGCTGGCCTTACCGTAAAACCTACTAAATGTCACCTAGGGTGTGGTGAGGTGTCTTACCTGGGACACGTTGTGGGGCGTGGCCGGCGTAGACCTTCAGAAATTAAGGTAGCCGCTGTCGTGAACTATCCACGACCAACCACAAAATTAGATATAAGGGCATTCTTGGGCCTGGCTGGATACTATCAGCATTACGTGCAAAATTACTCTAGCATTACCAGCCCTCTAACTGACGCGCTTCGAAAATCCGAGCTGGTTAAAGTAGTATGGGACTCAGAAAAGGAAAATGCATTTTGCCAGCTAAAACAGGCCCTAAGCGAAAAGCCTGTTCTCATGGCACCCGATTTCTCTAAGAGATTTGTTATTCAATGCGACGCGAGTGATCGCGGCATGGGAGCTGTATTGTGCCAGGAAGACAGTGCTGGTAACGAAAGGCCAGTTTTGTATTTAAATCGAAAACTCAGCGGCAGGGAAAAGGCATACAGTACCTCTGACAAAAAAATGCGCTTGCCTCGTGTGGGCCGTTCGAAAGCTAGCTTGTTATGACTCCGGTTCGAGGTTTGTAGTTGAAACGGACCACTGTCCTCTAACCTGGTTAAATAACATGTCGCCTAAAAGTGGCCGGTTACTGAGCATGATACTCCAACAGCACAACTTTGACGTTCGCTACAAAAAAGGAAGGCTAAATGCTAATGCAGACGCATTGAGCCGGGCGTTTAGTTAGTACCTTCTCTACCTTTCGGTTTCTCGCTGGCGATTCGGGGCAAAATTTTGTCCTCATCACGGCCTTAGCTGAGCGCTCTCGTCCAGAATGAGCTCAAGGAGCCAACCTTATGTTCTATTCTATTTCGTTACGTTGTTGTACGTGTAAAAAAAAGTGAGTTCTCATTTTAAGAGTCTTGTGTCCCACATGTGCCTCTTGATGTAGAGGGAAAAAAATTCCGATGGACGCGTAGCTAGGTATATGTTGTACTATACTTTGTCTGGTGTTCTGTCGGGTGACCGAGGGCACTTGCTTGTGTTGTGTGTTGTCTGTTGTCGATCCGTTCTTGACAAGTTGAAGAACCATCGACAAGTGCTGAAACCAAGGATCGTCAGAGACGAGCGAAGCTGGCCGGCAAGTTGTGGCGACAAGCCAGAGGAGCTGGGATTCGTCCTCAAGAATGGGATGTGTTCCCGGAACAGAGTCTGGAGCTGCATTCTCCCCATGGCCCTGGAGGCGAACCTGGAGGGACCTGGCGAACGAGCGCACCTGACATCCGAGCCCCGTGGAAGCAGCTCGTCTTTCCGGCGCATTGTCTGGCGGTGGGGGGGTGCTGTTATGCCTGTGAGTCCGCAGCAAACGTCCGTGCCTCTGAAAAAAACAATCTGTGTGAAGGCCAGCCCGCGAGCCCGCCTGACGCGAACAACTCAACGGCGTCAACACTAGACGGCGCCTTTCTGGCGTGCACGTGCAGTGAGTCACCTCAGCCCGCGAGCCCGTCGAGTAAACAACCGGCGTCTTCCTGTCCGGCGGCTGACGCAATGCCTAGCGACGTCACTCGTCCTTGGGTGCAGCCACCTGCAGCGCAGCCTCTCCAGATTCGATGAGAAAGAATGACGCGGCCCAGCGGCGCCCCCCATTGGAGGAGTCTGACCTCACGACCAGCGGCGCTTCTGGATGGACATTTGGGTTGGACCCGGTGCAAATTAAAGAAGCCCTGCGGCGCGTCGCGAGCAGTCCTATTTGAGAGCAGACCTATGTGTTAGAGAGGAGAGCTCGGCTCTTCGAGTCTCTGTCGGCCCCAGTGCCGAATTTGTAATGCCTCTGTATATATACTGTACATAAACCTTGTTTAACTCACCGTCATCTCGTCCGCTCGTCTATCAGCTCTGCGCAGAAGCAGTCGCGAGCTGAGAAACCTACGCTACCAAACGGTTGGTGACCTTCCCTGCGGAGTTCGAAGCAGTGGCGCCTTCGGGACCGTGTTGGCGTAGCCGTCTTTCGAAACAGTGGTTGCAGCGGTGGGATTTCGAGGCGCCCTTCGTAACGTCCTCGGAGGCGCGCTTCGCAACAACCAGTATCTAAGATAGGTAGAGTCCGGGGCAGAAATAGACGTAGCCACGAGCCCCAAGCCAATTCAGACATAGGGTATATTAACATGCAGGATGGTAAGAACAGGCTGAAGTGGGAAGAGATAGAAGAACAGCTAAAGGAGGAGAGGCCGATGATATACGGTTTTGTAGATACACATCTCAGGGACATGGAACAACCTCCTAACAATGCGAACTACGAGTGGGAATATTGCAATAGAACAGAAGGCAGCAGAAAGGGGAGTGGTATTGGGCCATTCATTCATAAAAGTACAGACTGGCAAAGGGTCAAGCAGGAGTGCAAGAAATATTTATGGCTGAAAGAGAAAGTGGCAGGGCAAATGACACTCCTTCGTTTCGTGTACTTGTGGACGGGAGCAAAGGCCAGAGAGGAAAACCAGGCAATGGTACAGTGTATATCAAATGACATTCAGGATTTAGGAGGAGAGTGCGAGATAATTATACTAGGAGATATGAATGCGGACATAGAAGATATAGATGGGTACACCGACCCGACAGGCAAAAAGATCATGGATATATGTGAAAGGCTTGATTTGATCATTTGCAACAGTACAGAGAAGTGTGAAGGGCAAATAACATGGGAGGTAGGAAGGCTGCAGTCGATGATAGATTATGTACTGATGTCACATAGGATGTATAATAAGCTCAGGGGAATGAACATAGATGAAGGTGGCTCCAGAAGTCTGGGTAGTGATCACAAACGTGTCAAGCTAAGTTTTGGAAGAGCAGAGAAAGCGGGAGGGAGACAAGATGAGCAACTACAGGAAAATTTTTATTCAGAAAGGCAAATAGAAATAGCTACTCAACGTTTGAGAAAGTACTTACGGAGGATAATAAAACAGTGTGGACATACACGAATCTAATTAGACTGTTTGAGCTAGAGCCTCCTAAGACGCGTGACAAGTCACCCCGGAAAAAAAAGACAAACTCAAAAGTTGGTGGGATGAGGAAGTTAAGAAAGCCATAGCAAAAGCTCAGGAAGCCTCTAGGGAACACAGACATGCTAAGCAGTGGGGTGAACCGACAGATGATGTTGAAAGAAAATGGGAAACCTTTCTAAGCTGTAGAAGGAATGCATCCCTTCTGATCAATGAAAAGATTAGAAGAAAGGGAGCTCAGTGGCTGGCAGAAGTACATAAAAAAGATAGAAAGGCAGCTGCGAAATTTCGGAACCATCTAAACTCCCTAAGAAATGAGGCGAGCCTAGAGCAGAGGTTTATACCTACAGCTCAAGGTGCTAGGCTAGAAGGGGACGAAGCTATTGAATATATAAGAACAAGGATGACAGAAAAATTTCAACAAAAAAGTGCCTCATGCACCACAATAGACAGGGATGAATCAAGTGGCACAATGGCTCCATTTTCACAACGAGAGTGGGAAAGGGCTTAGAAGAGGATTCCAAATAGTACATCAACAGGCCCAGATGGCATTCCAATTATGCTGATAAAGGCATTGGGTCCGAACTCTAAACAGACTTTGAGAGAGGCAGTGAGCAGAACAATAATCGATGGTGAAGTCCCTGACGGATGGAAACTTAGCAGGATGAGCATGATCCATAAAGGATAGGGGGACGAAGATGACATAAGCAACTACTGTCCTATAACAGTGACATCAGTGGTCTACAGGCTGGCGATGCAGATTATAACGGAAAGACTGCAGGCATGGATAGAGGATAAGAGGGTGCTGGGGGAACTGCAGAATGGGTTTCGGAAACACAGGAGGTTGGAAAACCATCTGTTCTCACTGACGCAGTGCATCGAAATAGCAGAAAAGGAACTCAGGCCCTTGTGGCTAGCATTTTTGGATATCAGGGGAGCGTACGATAGCGTGGTTCAAGAGGACTTGTGGGGAATACTAGACACACTGGGTGTGGAAGATGGAGTCACTAATCTTTTAAAGCAAATCTATAAAAGTGACAAGGTAGTTATAAAGTGCGAAAAACAGGTATCCAAGCCCACAGAAGTGAAACGGGGACTTGGGCAGTGGTGTCCACTGTCACCCTTGTTATTCATGATGTACCTACAAGGATTAGATGCCAAATTAGAGGGAAGTGGACTTGGCTTCAACCTATCTTTAGTCAAACAAGGAAAACTCATTGATCAGGCACTACCAGCATTATTGTACGCAGATGATATAGTGCTAATGGCTGACAACAAGGAAGATTTGCAGAGATTGATGGACATCTGCAGTAATGAGGGAGATAGGTTAAATTTTAGATTCAGTAAGGAAAAATCAGCAGTCATGACTTTTAATGATAACGAAGGGGTTTGAGCTAGAATACAGGAAGTCACACTAGAGATAACAGATAAATACAAATATCCGGGCGCATGGATAAGCAATGGAGCTGAGTACCTAAGCGAAGACGAAATATACGTCATGACTAAAGGTAGCAGGAATGCAGCGGTAGTGAAAAATAGGGCACTGTGGAATTACAATAGGTATGATGTTGTGAGAGGAATATGGAAAGGGGTCATGGTTCCTGGTCTGACATTCGGCAATGCGGTCTTGTGCATGAGATCAGAAGTTCAATCAAGATTAGAAATTAAGCAACGTGGAATAGATAGGCTTGCCTTAGGAGCTCACGGGAATACAGTAAATCAGGGAGTACAAGGTGATATGGGATGGACATCATTTGAGGGCAGGGAAGCTAGCAGCAAGATAAAATTTGAGAAGCGATTGAGAGAAATGGGGGAGGAGCGCTGGGCTAGGAAGGTATTCAGCTACTTGTACATGAAGAATGTCGATACAAAATGGAGGAAGCGAACCACGAAGTTGACTGGTAAATACTTAGAAAACAGCAGGTGGCCAAACCAAAAAGAACTATCGGTTAAGAAGAAGGTGAAGGAAGCTGAGACCGATATGTGGAGAATTGGAGTGATTAAGAAGTCCGCACTAGAGGTCTATCGAACTTTTAAGCAGGAAATTGCCAAATAAAGAATCTATGATAATACTCGGGGTAGTCCTCTACTGTTTGAGGCCAGGACGGGAGTATTGCAAATCAAGACATATCGGGCCAAATACGAAGGGGTAGACACAGTATGCAGTGCGTGTGGAGAGGAAAAAGAAACTGCCGAACACTTTAAAGGGCTTCGCCCTATAGTTCAGGATGATGGCGCAGAGTTTTTCAAAGCACTTGGGTTTTGGGACAGGGAGGGCAAAATAGACTTTAAGCGGGTAGGATTAACTAGAAGGAGGTTATCTGATTGGTGGCTAAAGTCAAGGCATGAGTGAAATTTAAACCCTTCACTGCAAAGTACGAATCCTCGACTTCACTTTTTAAAAGGAAAAAAAAAATCTAGTTTTGGTTCATTAAGTTTACGGCTTGGTGGCGCTAGCCACCGCCCGATCAGGCAGGCAGGCAGGCAGGCAGGCAGGCAGGCAGGCAGGCAGGCAGGCAGGCAGGCAGGCAGGCAGGCAGGCAGGCAGGCAGGCAGGCAGGCAGGCAGGCAGGCAGGCAGGCAGGCAGGCAGGCAGGCAGGCAGGCAGGCAGGCAGGCAGGCAGGCAGGCAGGCAGGCAGGCAGGCAGGCAGGCAGGCAGGCAGGCAGGCAGGCAGGCAGGCAGGCAGGCAGGCAGGCAGGCAGGCAGGCAGGCAGGCAGGCAGGCAGGCAGGCAGGCAGGCAGGCAGGCAGGCAGGCAGGCAGGCAGGCAGGCAGGCAGGCAGGCAGGCAGGCAGGCAGGCAGGCAGGCAGGCAGGCAGGCAGGCAGGCAGGCAGGCAGGCAGGCAGGCAGGCAGGCAGGCAGGCAGGCAGGCAGGCAGGCAGGCAGGCAGGCAGGCAGGCAGGCAGGCAGGCAGGCAGGCAGGCAGGCAGGCAGGCAGGCAGGCAGGCAGGCAGGCAGGCAGGCAGGCAGGCAGGCAGGCAGGCAGGCAGGCAGGCAGGCAGGCAGGCAGGCAGGCAGGCAGGCAGGCAGGCAGGCAGGCAGGCAGGCAGGCAGGCAGGCAGGCAGGCAGGCAGGCAGGCAGGCAGGCAGGCAGGCAGGCAGGCAGGCAGGCAGGCAGGCAGGCAGGCAGGCAGGCAGGCAGGCAGGCAGGCAGGCAGGCAGGCAGGCAGGCAGGCAGGCAGGCAGGCAGGCAGGCAGGCAGGCAGGCAGGCAGGCAGGCAGGCAGGCAGGCAGGCAGGCAGGCAGGCAGGCAGGCAGGCAGGCAGGCAGGCAGGCAGGCAGGCAGGCAGGCAGGCAGGCAGGCAGGCAGGCAGGCAGGCAGGCAGGCAGGCAGGCAGGCAGGCAGGCAGGCAGGCAGGCAGGCAGGCAGGCAGGCAGGCAGGCAGGCAGGCAGGCAGGCAGGCAGGCAGGCAGGCAGGCAGGCAGGCAGGCAGGCAGGCAGGCAGGCAGGCAGGCAGGCAGGCAGGCAGGCAGGCAGGCAGGCAGGCAGGCAGGCAGGCAGGCAGGCAGGCAGGCAGGCAGGCAGGCAGGCAGGCAGGCAGGCAGGCAGGCAGGCAGGCAGGCAGGCAGGCAGGCAGGCAGGCAGGCAGGCAGGCAGGCAGGCAGGCAGGCAGGCAGGCAGGCAGGCAGGCAGGCAGGCAGGCAGGCAGGCAGGCAGGCAGGCAGGCAGGCAGGCAGGCAGGCAGGCAGGCAGGCAGGCAGGCAGGCAGGCAGGCAGGCAGGCAGGCAGGCAGGTAGGTAGGTAGGTAGGTAGGTAGGTAGGTAGGTAGGTAGGTAGGTCCGTCCGTCCATCCATCCATCCAGAGAAGTCAATGCACGGGTGAAAATTAAATCCTTTACTTCAATGTACCAGTCCTCAACGTCACTATATAAAGTAAAAAAGAAAGATAAATCTAGTGGCTAGTTCACAAAGTATTACGGCTAGGTGATGTCAGCCGCCACCCGATCTGAAAAATAAAAAACCGCCCGCCCGCCCGCCCGCCTGCCCGCGGGCGGACAGACGGGCGGGCGGGCGCGTTCCTAGCCGCTAGGGGCGTTGATGGCAGTGGCATGGGTAGTGAGGGGCGCACTTCGCAGAACTTTCCTTAAGTGCGCATTTTTTTTTCAGAGGCGGTAGCTTTTTTACAAGTACTTCGTCGATCGGTGACTGCGCTAGGTTACTCTGAAATGCCTGAAGGTGTTAACGACAAAAACAAAAAATAGGTCCAGCGTCACTGCATTATGCTTCAGTTAAGCCTCTTTAAGAGTCGCAAGGGTGGCAACGTGTATCACTTAGTGGAGGAGTCGCTCTGTCTGTAGAAAAAACGCTGCATGAGATGGAATGAAATGAGGAAGACTACGAAAGACTTCCATCTGGTGCACTAGCAGTGTCTGTCACCCATGAATCATACACCGCTGAGCGGCGGATGTTCACCCTGTATATTATGTGGCAAGCTACGCTGTGAGAAATCTGGTACTTATAAGTAACAAGTTATAAGTTACTTATAAGGCATTATAAGTAACAACGTTGCTGGTATAGCACATCACTTCGGCAATTAGTATTTGACGCACTCGATATACATGTAAAATTAGAGCTGCTGCTTAAATTGTGCGAGTTGTAGTTGTCAGCAAGTCGTTCCTGCAACACGGTAGCGCTATTTATCAGGTATTTTTCCAAAATAAAATTTGCTTCTGCTGATAGTACAGGTCGCGGAGCATTAGGTTTGCAGTACCTGCAAAAGCAATGCTCACGTTTCCATAAACAGTTGAAATTCTAGCAGGTCCTGTGTAGGTTTTAAAGGGGCAAAAATTATTTACACTGCAAAGATTTTACACTGCAAATACCTGCGATTATGGTCAGCAAGCAGATGCAAGCTGCCAGAATTACTGTAATTTTTTTAAAAGTCAGTAATCATATCTTTGCAGAGAGGGTTGACGGTGAAATAATGTTTCTGCTTTCTATGACAATGAGAAATGGATTTAACATGCGCCACGTTGTTATAAGCCATCACATGCAACTCTCCGGTGCACATTAGGCCACTGTGTTCTGCGTCCGGCATCTTGTGCAAAATTTGCTAGTTTAGTTCACCTAAATTCGCTATAGTTGTTTTTTGGTCAGAGACTTCATTTCTTTTCTTTCAATAGGTCGAGGAGCATGGGACTAAAAGCTCGAAGGATTGACAAAGTACCGATCCAGTCAAAAGTTGGCAAAGCAGCAATACACGACAGACATTCATACATGTAGAATAAAAAATAAATTTTACAAGTACAAAATGACACCAAGTATGAATACAAAAGTTATGCAGCGAAGCTCCACAAATAGAGAGCGAGGGAATACATGCGTATGATGACTTGGCAAGAACATCAAAAGCAAAAATCAATAAGTAGAGCGACCGAAATTCCGGGAGATCTACTATTCGGGAAAGTGAATTAGCTAGGCGAAGTATCTAATGTGATGATTTTGATTATTTAAAGTTACATATATCTACAGTGCTATAGTTAGAAATTATTTGTAAGAAATTAATTACACATAATATTATAATGAAGTGTCAGAAATCATCAGAATCAAAACTATACACTGATACACAGAGACATCACAGTAAAAGATACAATACAGTAATAAGAATTATTTTAAAAATGCGCAAGACAGCCAAACGTGGCGACGTTTCTTGCAATATTTAAATATATTCATCGGAATTTCAAAATGGCACAAGAAAGGACAAAGTGCCAATGTCTTCGTGGTTTAAGGTGGTTCTGAGGTAAGGTAGCCTGTAGGACAATGTTCATCCTAAATGCTTCTAGGAATAGGTAAATTCCACGTTTATTTCTTCGTGCCTAGTGGGACAAACACTTGGGTTTACGTTTATCTTAGCAAGATAAATTATGGTACTATAACCATGTTTAATAAATGCTTTATGACATGTCAATTATAAATGCAAGGTTTATTAAAATGATATTCTGGCTCCCACAGCACGGGCACATTGATTCAAACTTCTAATCTTGAAGTATAATCGATAAAGAACCCCAGGTGGACAAAATTTCCGGAGCCCTTCACCAGGGCATCTCTCATAATCATATGGTGGTTTTGGGACATTAAACTAAACATATCAAGGCCTTTTCAAGAATGGTTTTCAGAGATGAGACTTTAAAGAACTTAAGTGCCATGTACTGCCCTACACTTGCTCGATCAAAATGATTTTACCGAAAACATGTCACCACCACACAGCGTGGGAGCAATTTTTGTGGAGAGCGGCGCGTGCTGTCTCATATGTTTCCTCCGCAAGGTTACCCGGGCCGGTGCATGCAGTGCCCCAAGTGGCATCGGCGCGTTTTGGGGACTGGTTTTGGCGGCCGCTTTTCATACCTCTTCATTCTAGCCACCCTAGCGGAGATGCGCTGCGCAGAGACGGGAATCAACCACGCGCCCGGGCAATGTAAAACATTTAAAATATATTTTGTTGCTCATGCATGGCCTCAAATTACGACCGAAAAAATATGATAATTAGCTTCTGGAATTACAGGATGCCTACACAGGTGCACGACTGAACTGAAATATCGACAGGGTGCAGAAAGTGAGTGCGTGACAGCATTGAAACATTTTATCGATGTGAAGTGGTAGAAGAAAGGAACGAAAAATTCAGTTGTGAGCCAATGCTTACAACACCTTCCACGGCGAACAATCATTTCCTCAAGCACTAATCTAGAAATAAAGCCCCATTATTTGTAATGCTCAACTCAGAGACGAGAATCATGAGCAGTATCTGGATGAAGATATTTTATTTTCTGCACACAGGTCATACAACAGATTTCCGAGTAGTGACTCATTTGTTTACAACAACACATTCTTAATAATTGGTCGCGCGCCTTTTTTATCCCGAAGAAAAAAAAAAATGCTAGCATATCCATGGAATGAATGATGGAAAGTGGGATGAAGCATCCGTCCGTCCATTCGTTCTTGCTTCCGTTCGTCCATGCGTCCGTCTCTGTGACCGTCCGTGCATCCATTCGCCTGTCCGTGCGTGCGTCTGTTCGTGCATCCGCACGTCCATATGTGCCTCTGTCCTTGCATTCGTCCATGCATTTGCCCCTGCATCCGGCCATGCGCCCATTCGTCGGTGCAGCCATCCGAGAGTCCGTCCATGCATCTGTCTGTGTCCGTTTGTCCATCTATTCAACACTCCAAGTACCACCATCTCGCATCTTTTCATCATATATTCCGCATATGCATCGCCATCCAGCGGACATTCCAAGAACTAAACGAGAAGTAGCGCACGCACACTTTTTTACGGCTTGCGCTTCGTGTCTACTTCTCACCTTTAACCACTTCGAGTTCATGTTATATACTAGCTTACTGAATTCATGGCACTGCGGCCCAACGCTCGCTAAAACTTTCTAAAACCAAGAAGGTTATGCCCAGCGAGTATAACGTAGCAACCCTTTCTTGTCAGATAGTGCTCAATGTAAATGCCAATGGCTGCTAAGGGGAAATGAGAGACAGGAGAATTCGGCTTTTAGTTAACGCGCACGCTGCAAATTTTTCATTGTTCAACAACGTACAGAAGAAATTTCTCACCAGCACCACCTTGGAGGTCCAAATGTAAGACTAATTACACTCTACGACTACTACTACGACTACGAGGGACGAACAGGTGCCGCTATAAGGAGCTTGGTCCCTAAAAAGTTTTATAGTTCACAAGCGCCCTACAGAACATTGAGCTGCAAGCCTAGGTGACCCACCTGAGGTTCCGATAAAATTCTTCTTTTCATGGCAAGATGCTTGCTCTTTGTGGAGTGACTTTGTGTAAAAACGCAAATGGGTGAGCAGAAAAAAACTTGGTCACTTGATTGGTGAGGCTCGGACCATGTTGTGCGCGGAGTGCGACTGTTTTTTTTTTTTTTCCGAGCAGGAAACGAGTTTATCCAAGCTGTCTCTGTGAAGCTCACTGTAGCTTAACCAATTTTAAAGAAAGTGATTTCAAGGGCGTCTACAAATGCGATGAGCTGCTACGAAAGGCCTACCGTTAGGCGTCCGCACGAGGGAGGCAAACGGGGGCGCCCCGCTGTAGTCACCTGGGAGGGGGCGCTAAATCTGCTTTGACAGTGACTAAGCAGCGGGACGCCCTTTTAGTCATCATAAAGGTGGGGGCAAAATGTGCCTCAGTCACGGATTTAATAGGGAGGAGGCACCCTGCATTGAACCTTCGATACCCCCCCCCCCCCCCTCCTGAACGACAAGCATGCCTATGGGCCTACCCCTTTCAATGCAGACAATTTCGCCATCCTCCGTGTGCTCGAAGTGCCGGGAGATGTACCTCGCGTCGAAGTGCAGCCCGCATACAGCCCAGTTTTCTTGAAGCAGCTCGTCAGCGCACGGGATCGTTCTCCGCCACTGCGCTAATAGGAATTCGTCCTTTGGAACGTCGAACGCATGCTTCTTTTAAGCTGACTTGTAGCCTGTATTGCACTTTGGGACGAAGCAATGACTTTGTTTTCGCGCCATGAGAGTGCTCACCGAAGCATTGGTGTCAGAGTGCCACCACAATAAAAAAACTGAGGACGAACGCACTTGACGAAACTGTCGGACACGTGCAAACAATATATAAATGACTGCGCGTGCCCCCCCGTGGCTCCTCTCCAGAGGCTTCAGTGCGCTCCGTAGGCGCCGCTTGCCGCTCATCAGACTTTCCTATTCTAGCCACTGTGCTTGCTACCACGACCTTGTCGTGCTCGCTAAAAAGTTAACAGTGGCATCACGGTCGTCGTGCGAGGTTGCCGAGAACTTGGCAAAATGCGTCATAGCGAACGCTTTTGGGCGTCCCTCGAGATCACAGCAGATACCACCGTTGCGGTTAAATGATTGCGAAAAAAGATAGCTGCAAAAAGTTTCTATGGCGTGCGTGGGCGGCCTGGTGACAGCTTGCAGAAGATAGCGCCATGAACCACTGAAGATGAGTAAACAAAGAAGCTGTTTCCAAACAGTGTACATGTATGTAAATTGCGAAATGCTAAGCGACCTAACTTTTTTGCATTATCGCATTTTTTGCTCCTCCCGAAAGAGTTTTTATAAAACTTACTCCGCGAAATAAACGCACCCCCCCCCCCCCCCAACTTTGCTCAGATTTTTCAAGAAAAAGAGTGCGTTCACTACGCGAGTTACGATATTCAGGTCCTGGTTAAATACTGGCTGTCCTGCCTATGGTTAAATATGGGCAGTAAATACTGATATCCAGAAAATCACACACAAAATGTCCTTTTCCCTGTCTATATCCAGAACTTTAAGTGTAAACGGACTAAGAGCATAGAACATGACATTGCAAAATTATTTGAGATGACATGCGTAATGTGAGTGATCTGTTGCTGAGCAGATGAATGACACCTGTGGGAAATAAAACCCACAAAGAGAATGTGAAAGCATTTTTTGTTTTTCATTTTACGTCCGAATCGTAGCAAGATGCTATATATTAATAGGCTTCCACTTTCAAAGAGTTCATCCCGTCGTTCCCGCAACAAGCCACCCTGACAGCGCTTAGCAAGCGTTCCATCTCGCCGCTCCCACAACAAGCCACCCTGAGAGCGCTTGTTTTTGGTGCAGCGTCTCCGATAACGTTCCAGCGGTGCGGCGCAGCGTATGGCGGTAAGGATACATAATCCGTGCCAGCCTCTTTCAAGTACTCGCGCTGAGGGATCCATCCCTCAGAAACAGCCAAGACACTACTGAGAACTTCCAAATGAGACATCGTTAAAGGGGTACTGACACAAAATTTTGGGGCCGAGATAGCCTGCGAGGTCGATTCTCGTGAACATTCATATATCATCTGCAAGATATCAACAGTGAATATAGCTTGGAAGGTATTTTAAATTCATTTTGAAGTTTGCATGAGCGACCGACTCCATAGCGCTATAGGCACCATCAGTGGGGACCCCGAGGTGACCCCCTACTTCCCTCATGTCACCATGCTACGGTCAACAAAACACGTTATGATGAAGTCATACCAACCATTTTTTTGCCCCGTTAGTTCTCGCAGTCTATATTTCTCGGCAGCTGGTTGAGAGTGCGCAGCCGTGGCGCACGCTTAGAAAGTTATGTATTTGGTGACGTTCCAGTCCCGTTTCCTATTCAAACGTAATTCTTTATGCGGACCGTGCGGAAGCGGGTCACAGTTTTGTGTGCTGACGTGGTCAAAAGCTGCACACGCTAAATGGCAACAGTTGCACCCAGTTTTTGGAACTCTCTCAAACCGAAACTGATTGATAATGAGGTGCCTGTAATTAATTATTTGTCGCCTACTGCAGCAAACAATATGTTGTGTCATGACTAACAGGCCCCCAGCAACTCATTGCAGCAGAAAAACGCAAGGCCAAGGTTTTTGTGTCAGTACCCCTTTAATGGTGTACGTACACGAGTACTCTCGAGCATGTGATGCGCACGTGACCTAACTTAAGCATGACGTGCTGATGCGCATGTGTGATTGGATGCTACAGCTCCGATAACGAAGAAGGCAGCAACAGAATTCGGCTGCGACAACTTCCATTGTCTACGTACAATCTCTTATGTGATGTGATCACACACATACACACATACACACACACACACAAAAAAAAGCCGTGTACGTCTGCCTTTTGTTTAAATCCACACTCTCCTTTCCTGACAGTTTTGCATGATTTCGTATTCAATCTCCACTTGGCCGCGGCTACACAGGGAGACTTCCAGTTTTCTTCTCCCCACCACATTCATCCAAGTCTTCAGCTCCTAAATTTTTTCAGGACACTGGACATCCGTCTTTCTAAGCTAATGACCGCTTTCTCATCCATGGACACAACTCTCTCATCTTCTTCTCCTGAATTTACTTCTCCCTCCCCATTCTCCTGCATAACCTGAGACGACGGTTTTTTTTCGGAAGTTGTCTGGACAACGAAAAGACTTGACTCAACTTCATAGAGTTCGAAAAACTGAATGTTGCCCTGCAACATGAATAACGGTCTCAAACCATGCTCGAAAACAATATTTGAGCTTAAATAGTGTTCATATAAGTGCCGATGTTGAAAATAGCCATTTATAGGCATTTATAGACATATAGGCATGAATGCCAAAAATAGGAGTTTATAAGCACCACGAAAACACTATAGAAGCCCTTATTAGCCTATCATTCATGCTTATATAATGAAGTGGCACAATAGGAATGCAAGGAACTAAATAGGCATTTGCCTAAAATCCGGTCTTTAGTAATTACAAGACAAAATGCGCGGCGTCCCATGTGGGACACCTTGCATTTCTAAGTCTACTGTCGGAAATGTGTGTCAACACCTTCGAGAAAAAAATTTACAGTTTTTGTCCAAAATTTACAATTATAGTTTTGGTTTGCAGGGCCTTGAAAATTTTAATATTAGGATGATGAAATACCGAAAATGAAAAAAAAATCAACTTATATAAATCAAAAAGTCCTAAAATATGTATGTTATGCAAACAATGATAACTAAAAAACTTTTGGTACAACTCAAACATGGCTTGGTAGCTATGTAGTGAGGAAAACAGCCTGTGCATCTAATCTCCATGACCATCATATCTTGAAGCCTAGGCGCATTATCTATAAAAAAAGAAAAAGTTGATAAATTTTCAAGCTTGTTTTGCACGCAGTTGGCCATATTACAAAAAGTTACTGCTTGTTATCATAATAGTGCCTCAATGCACAGCTCCACCTATAAAGAAACAGCACGCAAAATTTTATGGGGTAACATTGGTTAGAAGCAGAGGTGTCGTTGTACGTGTAATATTAGGAGGAAAGAAATTACGTTTCGAGAAAAATGGCTTTAAAGATTTGAACCAAATGTCTGTGGAACAAAGCAACTATCAATGCGCTTGGAAATCATCAGACTTATCGCTTGGGGCCTCTTTAGAAGTGGTACAAGCTTTTTTTTCAGCGAGACAAAGGAAGTTTTTTTTTTCTAGCTCATTTTGTTGTGTCTATAGGTGACACTCATCCCCGTTATCCCGTGGGTTCACACTTGACATACTGAATCGCTAACTTGTGTTTATGTTTTTTTTTTTTTTTTTTTTGTAAAAGTGGCCCGGAAAGTGGTCGTCTACCTCGGTGGTACCGAGAGAGGGTGCGCAGACTTCCCACTATCTTGCACAGCAGTTCTTGGGGGGGGACTACAGCTCTTCCACTTCAAGCCAGAAGGAATGCGCCCCACACCAGCCACAAGAAGGAGCTATCAATGAGGCCATTGACAAGTTGGGTTTGACCAAACGGGCCAAGAATGACAGAGGGAACACCGCCAATGAAGACAAACAGCACATTTGGCTTCATCTCTCTAGAATGAGAGATGAAGACCCGCTCATCAGCAGGAACTACAGCGGTGATCTTTCCACAATTTTTTCGGCACAATTCTGCGAAAATGAGGTGCAGTCACTTCTGAACTGAAAAATAATCAAGTAAGAAAACTTCGAGGCCTTTCTGAGTGCATTTTTGTAGTGAAACTAAGGTCTTTCATGGGTGCCGGAAAAATGTTTTCAGGCTGCTTCATATCTATCCTCAATTACTTCAATGAATTGTTAACTGTCATCATCACCTCTTTCTTTACAATACTGCTCATTCGAAATCGTAGAAACGTTTCCAGCGATGTTCCGAAAAATGGAAGCATTAAAGTATCGCTCTAGAACTGGACCAGGAATGACTGCCATTCTTCCGTGACACTAAACATGACGCTTAACTTCGCGAACAGCTGAGGGTCGCGGATGGCTTTTTCGGTCATGGCGTAACTGACGCTGGTCGGCCACTTCTTCTGGTTTTGACACAACTCGACAAAGGTCTTCACGTACGATAGTACCTCAAGGGCCCTTCAAAGCGCACGAACATTTTCAATCCACCGGACGGCGTAAAACTTCAGCGGATAAATGCTCCCAGTGATGCGTGCATATTCAACCCGTCGGGCAGGTATACAATTGAACAAATAGCACATAGCCCGCAGAAATTTCACGAATTGCCACCTTGTTACGGGATGTATGATTTTCAATGCACCTTTTGCAACGTGAAGACCACAGGCACTAATGTCAAGGATTCGGTGGCCGTCATTTGCTTCACAAAGCTTTTCCTTGATCACGCATAGAAACTCCATGTTGACATTTGGCCCACCCTTGATATCTGTCTGATTTTCGGCCGTGAGGGTCTTCCTGTGGCCCTTATAAATGAGGACACCAATACTCCAGCTCGAGTGCGCCCGAGAAATCACGATGTCAGTAGCGAGTTTTCACACATGCTTCTACATCTGACCAGAATCGAACTACCACGTTTATTTGCTCTTTTTGCGCAACTTTGTTCAACGATTCATCAAATGCTATGACGAGGTAACACACTTCACTCACTTACAACACAAGGTTCTCTTCGAAAAATAAAGGTGCGAGACCGAAGAAAATGGTATAACCCACTTGGTCTTTGCCAAGTTGCATTTCCTGGGCTGTTGCAGCAGCACGTAATGCTGAGCACGTCATGACAGCATTGAGGTACCAAATGACTTTAACAACAATGACCTCTTTGTCACATTGAAACAAAGTTTTAGGGGCAAAGCTCCTAAAGGCATGGGTCTCTCTATCCCTTGTATGTATGTACATTACCACCCATAGTTCCACCTTTGCCAACTGCACACTACTTTGTCTTTGCAAACATCCCACTACGCCCTATCAACAATCCATCACTGCACCGACCATAAAGCAAATACTGTTGAGATGTAGCCAATATAAAATGCAAGACAATCGTGTACTTGTATCCAGGTGCGCGTTAAAGAACCATAGATTGTCCCACTCTGTCCATCCCTTGTTTTTACATCACCGCCTATAATTCCACCTTTGCAAACGACTCACTACTTGGTCTTTGCAAACATTCCACTACGCCCCGTCACCGATCCACCACTTCACCGAGCATAACGTCGTTATAATGACTGGGGAACAGAAGGGACGTATAGCTACCACCTACGAATAATAAAATTTCTTGTATAAATATATACAGTGTTTGTCACACCTTTGATAATGAATTAGATGATATTCATGGATGATTCGCGGTTAGCGATGAAACCCTCCAGATCTTCGCCCCCCTCACCATCATTCACTCCATGGATATGCTGTGATTTTTTGATGCACTTGGGAGCTGGAAGACTGTAGGCAGAGTTGTAGCAGGTGAAGGCTGCGCAGATCCTGACATCCCTGGCCCAGTCTGAGTCACACCGGCAACCGATCATCCACTTGCAGCGGCATCAGAAATCATGCTAGGAGGGTGTCCTGGTTCCCATCACAAGTCGACGCTTTTTACTATTGGCGTAGCTCGTCACAGTACCTTTTCCCATGTTACTTAGTGAAAACTGTTTTCTGCACAGCACACAGTATGCCGCACTCACCTTATTTTCAACTGGCCTAATCCAAGCTGCACAATCGGAATGTTCGGGATTCGTCTAGTCCTGAACGAAAGTACACTTGAATGCCATCATACTTCTGAAACGAAAGTTGCCTGCGGCACCGCTGCCGTGTTTGAAAAAGTCAGCTTAGATTGATGACACAAAAACAGGAGAGAGTTTGTAACTTTGCAGCTCTATCATTGTAACAAAATGAGTGCTCCATTAGGCACCAGTGCCACCTTTGAACGACGGGAAAGCTGCCACGCCGCCAGCGGGTTTCTCTTGAAAGCACGCGCCATGTGCAACGAAAAAACAAAACAACAACTATTAAAGACAGCACGACAACGCGTCAGACATCAAGCGGCGGCACATCGGCCTCCTTACTGTTGTGTACAGTTGCTAGCGCCTCTACTTTCGTTTAAGATTAATAAAAAAGCCTAGGTAAGCCAGGCCTACTCAGTCGTCCCTCGCTCGCATGGCGGTGTTTTTATTGACGCCTTCATGCCGTCGCAACGTACAGCAGTAACATGGCCTATACGACCCCAACCAACATAACATGGTATCAGAAGTTTAAATTAAATCATCACCCTCAACCATCAAGCATGGCCACCGCCTTCATTAAGCCACCTCTGCATTTCCAACCGGGAGAGGACCCGTCAACCGCATGGGAAGAATGACGGTAAGCCTACACCATATACGAAGGAGCGTGCAAATACGATTCTAAGCCTAAGCCAGCGAGGAAGGCACTGCTGCTTTACGTTCTGGGACCGGAAGCACGGCGCATCGCACAGACATTTCCGGTAGACCCTGCCATGGACACCGACGGTGCAGACCCGGTTATGTACATCCGAGGCAAGTTTGACAACATGTATTGCCGGTACAAGAACGTAATACAGGCAGCAGCCCTGTCCAATTCATTCGTTCAAAAAACAGGTCAATCCATAGATGAATTTGTCACTGACCTTTGTCAACAGGCAGAAAAATGTGACTTGGGTGACAAGTGCGAGAGACTCATTGGCATCGGTTGGCATACGGGACTCTGCTCTCCACGAACTAAGCCAAAAGCATCGCCCGATAAGTGCCAACAAGCCAGCACAGCCACATCGTTCGTCTAACAATTCTAATCGTAAGTGTTCTCGCTCTGGAACCTCGCATATCCCTCGACAGTGCACAGCTTATGGCAAGACTTGCTACAACTACGGAAAACTGGGCCATTTCGTGCTCTGTGCAAACAGACGCATGAGCAGCCAGTAGCGCGCAGACCGCGAATTGGGTTGCTTGACGAGCATCCACAGCAAGACTCGCAGAAGGAATTACACTTGGGCTGCTTGACTGTATGCAGTGTTGATGTCCACCCAGCTGACTGGAGCGAGACTGTCAATGCGAATGGGCATGAAGTGACATTCAAGTTAGACACAGGATCGGATGTCAACATAATTTCACAACAGATCTTCACTTAGTGACCGTGCAGACCGGCAACAAAGCCAACACCAGCAAAAGTCACTACCTACAGTGGGCAACAGCTTATGATAGACTATGATTATGAACTCACATGTGCAGTAAACAACAAGGTGTGCCAGCTCAGATTTCTGTTGGCAAAAGAGCCACTAAAGCTAGTACTGGGGGTCAATGCATGTACGGCTTTGGGATAGCTCTCCTGTGTGAAGATTCTTGATGCAGCAATGTGCTCACCCAGGACTCTCTCTCGAAAGCAGCCCCAACAAGTGCTGCATGAGTTTCCAGATATCTTTGACGGTATTGGCCAACTGCCAGGACTGTACAGCATTGACCTTCGTGATGGTGCCACCCCAAGAGTTTGTGCTTCTCGCAGAATACCATGTGCCCCTCAAGGACGAGGTGAAAAGAGAGCTCAAACGAATGAAGCAGAATGGCGTGATTGTTCCAGTGACTGAGCATAGCAAGTGGGTTCACCCGATTGTGGTGGTAACAAAAAAAGATGGGACTATGCGTGTATGTCTGGATCCTCGCAACTTAAATGCAGCTCTCAGGAGGCACCGCTACCCAATACCACGACCAGCGGAGCTCTTTGCAAGCCTAAATGGCTGTAAAATGTTGTCCATTCTTGATGGCAAAAGTGCATTCTGGCAACTGACCTTAGATGAGGCAAGTTCAAGACTGTGCACTTTCACAACACCCTGGGGCAGATACCATTTCTTAGAGTACCCTTTGGGCTTGCCACAGCTCCCGAGATTTTTCAACAGGCCATTGAACAAGCGTTTCAAGGCCAAGTCATAGTGACACCATATTTCGACGACACACTGGTCGCCTCTAGCACTCCAGCTGAACACATAGCCCACCTTCAAACAGTACTGACAGTTAAAAGAAAGGACAATTTGAAGTTCAACAAAGCAAAACTCAAGTTGGGACTTTCTGCCATCACATATCTAGGACATCAGCTTTGCTCAGAGGGGCTAGCTCCAGATCCTGAAAAAGTCAAATCCATCAAAACCATGGCTGTACCAACCGACAAGTCACAGCTACAAAGATTTTTAGGAATGCAAGAACTCCACCACTGCCGAAATCTACAAGGCCTCATTCCCAACCTGCAAACGAAATCACAGTCTTCATTGAAAGTGTTGCTGCATGCGCATCAGTCCATAGTGGTGCTGCTGTGCCTGTGTTGAGCTAAGCAACATGCTGCAAGTAGAAAAAGATTACGATTCCTCTTTCTGGTGTTTCTCTCCGCTCGGCAACTGCGCATCACACACCACCTTCCGTGATGTGCGGAGCTCGTCTAACTATTAAGGACATTTTGTCTGTGGTTGAACTCGTCTTTCGACACTGCTCGCACAGCGTTATATTTGGCTGGGACTTTCTTTTCATGCATCATGGCACTGTTGATTGTGCCATGCCAAGCTAGAATTATCAGCGATCTTTGACATCTAATCTGCCAAGCCATATTTTTCTTGTGTCGTCATTGCCGAGGACACAAACATTCCACCTATCTTGTTTTTCCTTATGCCGATCTCCTGCGACTATGCTTTTTCTACCACCTTGTAATTCTCTCAGAAAAATTCACTTCTCGTAAGGATGTTCTTCTCCACTTTGTTCTTATCAAGACCGAAAACTCTGGCGCAACCATTCATGTCCCGAACCTGCTTTTGGTCGCAACCACAATGTTCGGCAAAGAGTGTATAGGGTGACTTGAAGACATTGATTCAGTCGGCTCGAACCAATCACCTGGTCCCACAGCAAGTCTCCATGCCGCCAGCACTAGTCTTCCTTTCATCGATTGCTTCGGACCTTCCAATTGCTCATCGGACTAACTCTTGAAGGTTTTCGGCCACTTTCGGATATCTTTCGATTACAAATAAACCAGTTTGGGCAGAACATCTTTATTTTTTCATTCATCATATAGACACCAGCAGCTATGCGCCAGCGTTCATACCGTGTCTCTCATGCTGAACGCCAGGTTTTTGACGACCAGGTGGCCGATATGCTTAGTTGGGGAGTCATACAGCCATCCCGCAGCCCTTCGGCATCCCCTGGGGTGCCTGTAAACAAGAGGGACGGTAGCATCCGCTACTGTGTTGATATAGATGCCTATAAAATATCATCATCAAACGCCGGAAAAAGAAGAAAGAAGACTGCTGCCTGGAGCGAGCGCGCGCTACTTCACTTCTTCTAATAAACCGTATTCGTTTGAAGCAGTCACCGGTCTCGATCGTCTTAATAATGGTGCCGTGAACCAGGATAATACCTCCTCGCCGGCAAGAAAGGTCAAACTACCACAGAGCAGCAGAGAAGAAAACGGTGGACGAGATGAGGATCGACCTGGATCGAGCGACGAGACCACGGTGGACAGTACGAGCATCAGAACGAACGATTGACAAGTAAGGAGTCATTGTTAACCGCCTCAATATGAGCAAAGAAGTGATAACAAAGAAAAGGAAAGCGCTTCGCTCCCAGATCACGCGACTGATTAACGCAGCCGAGCAGCAAATTAATGATGGAGCTAACCGGGAGCAGCTGCTTACAACGCAGGCGCAGATTAAAGCAATAAGCGACAGTCTCAAGAGAGCGAACAAGCAAATGGAAAAGTTTCTAACAGAAGACAATGCCGAAGCTGAATTCGAAAGCGTCATAGAGTATGACATGAAATTAACGACGATCTTATCTACAATGGAACTCAGACTTCGACAGCCTGAACAATCGGATTCAAGCGATAGGACAAGGCAGGTGACGCCCTGAAGTACAGGACAAGAAGCAACGGAACTAGTTAAGCTACCAAAGCTTGAAATGATAAAGTTTGGGGGAAAAACTTTGGAGTGTAACCGCTTTTGGTCTCAGTACGAGTCGGCAGTTCACCTGAGACCGAACATGAGCAAGGGACAGAAGTTCAATTACTTGTTAGCATCACTAACCGGAAAAGCTGCGGCTGCTATTGAAGGACTTCAGTGCTCGGCAGAGGAAAATTATGATAACGCAATCAAAATACTGCAAAAAACGTTCGGCAATCGAAAACATCCCATTGAAATTCACATGAATGAGCTATTGAGTTTGGAGAAAGTGAGGTCTGTTCAAGATACCGATGACTTAAATAGGCTAGTACAGAGAGTGCAAGTTAACATATTGGCACTCAAGTCACTAAAAGTGGAAACCGAGAGCTATGCGCCGATGTTGTTACCAGTATTGAAAAGAGCAATTCCACCAGAATTATCAGTGCAGTTCAAGTCAAAAGAGGCTATGAGAAACAGCTCAGCTTCAGAAAACGGCGAGCCAAACAACGCAACGGGAAAAGCGTGTGAGGAAAAGCTGGACAGGCTTATGTTATTCTTAAGAGAGCAAGTGGCTTTTCGTGAAGAAACACAACGTGAACAAGAGAGGATAACTGCAAAACCAAGAGAGAACTGCGGACAGATGCGCACAACTTCAAGCTTCTTTAGCTCAGCGGACAGAATATGCTTATTCTGCAAGCAGAAAACCCACGCAACCGAAAACTGTCGTAGGAGCATTCCAATGGATGAAAAGAAAGCTATGCTTACCGAAAATAGAGCATGCTTCAGATGCACGCGACCAAACCACACTGCACACATTTGCAAGGCCCAAGAAAAATGCAAGCAATGCAAGGGACGACATGCCACGTCAGTATGTAGAACGGTGATGCATAAAACAAGGGCAGAGCTGATCTCAACAGCGCAAGCCGAAGCGACGACGTCTACGCTATAAGCAACCGAAAATATCAAGCATAAGTTTGTGCTTTTGCAGACGGCTGTAGCGTGCGTAGAAGGAGAAACATGTGGCCGACATTGCCGTTTGTTATTAGACAGAGGAAGTCAACGTTCATTTATTGAAGCGGGATTAGCGAAAGAAATAGGTGCGAAGGTGTTGCGACAGGAAAGACTGACGATTGGTTCATTTGGAGGAGACGAAAAGGTCAAACTAATGAACGTGGTGCAAGTGACTGTAGGATCACGATAAACGAGCACGACAACAGTGATTGAAGCGTTACAAGTCGACGTTATCTCGCACAGTTGTATACCCACTCCAACTAAGAAACTCAGCGAGAAAATGAAACAGCTAAATATGCAAGTGGCTGATCACAGGACCAAGACGACTGCAACAAATTCTGTAGAACTACTGATCGGCTCAGACTATTATTGGGAATTCTTTACTAGTAGAACTCAAAGAATCGAGGACAGACTGATGGCTGTAGAAACTATACTGGGATGGGTACTGCAAGGGCCGTCAGAGCAAAGCAAGACAAAACTAACACATAATCAAGCAGTCACGGTTCTGAAGGTCAAAGCTGCGGAGACAGAACTCCAGCAAGAGCTACAGAAGTTCTGGAGCCTGCAGTCAATGGGGATCACAAGAAATAGTTTGAATAACACCGGAAATGAAGTGGTCGAAGAATTCGAGCGCATGATTGTACAACAAAACGGTCGCTATCAAGTCAGCTTGCCATGGAAACAGTACGTAAACTTGGAAAGCAACAAGGAAAATGCGATAAAAAGACTACAGCAACTGACTAAAAGGCTGCAAAAAAATGAAGACATGCTGTATTGCTATGACAAAGCTATATCAGAGTATATGGCATTAGGAGTCACAGAGGAGGTCCAAGAGCCATCAGAACAGCCAAATGCACTTTGCTACTACATGGCACATCATGCGATCATTAGAGAGGACCGAGCCACAAAAAAGGTTTGAGTAGTGTTTGACGCCTCATCACATTCCCGAAAAGGCATGTCTTTAAACGAGAACCTAGAGGCAGGACCCAATTTGAATGAGGACATGCTATCGCTGCTCATTAATTTTTGAAAAAAAAGGTGGCGTTAGTTGGAGATGTTGAAAAGGCATTTCTACAAATCTCTATACATGAAGAGGATAGAGATGCAATGAGATTTCTGTGGTGGAAGCATGACGCTGAAGGAAGATTATAGAATGAAGTGCAAACATGGCGCATGACAAGAGTAACGTTCGGAACAACACCAAGTACGCTTATAATGGCAGCGGTGGTAGCATGAAGATTATGCGACTACATCAAAGGTCACTTCAACGAAAGTTTTCAGGAAATACACTGCTGGACGGACTCGATGATTGTGCTGCACTGGATCAAGAGAACAAGCAAGAGAGATCCATTTGTTGCCAACAGAATCGCAGAAATTAGAGAAAAAACACTTCAAGCAAGCTGGTCATTCGTTCAAAGAGACGACAACCCTGCTGACCTACTTACACGAGGAATAAGCGCAAAGGCATTGATAACGTCAAAGTTATGGTGGAACGGTCCGGAATGGATAACATCCCTGGAAAAGAACTTAGTAAGCATAATTGGCACAAATACAGACGTGGAAGACCAGCATAAAACACAATGTCACCAATGCATGGGAAGAGCCGAAATCGCGCCAATATTGGAAATCGAAAGGTATTCATCATACGGACGGCTTATAAGAGTGACAGCATGGGTGTTCAGATTCATAAACAACACAAGAAAGGAAAATCACAAAGGGCCGTTGACAGGAAAAGAAGTAACAAATGCAGAGAAATACTGGATAAGACAGACCCAAATATCACTGAGACAAACAAAGGGTGAGGCCTATTCAAACAATCGATCATTTGAAATTAATGGACACGAAGTCTACCTTGATGACGATGGAATCATCAGACAGAAAGGACGATTGCAGTGCAGCCAAGAATTCAACAAGCACGTAATAGTAATTTCAAAGGATGAGCATTTCACGGAACTGCTAATACGTCACGTGCATAAAATGGTATCACATGGAGGAGTTCAAGTGTTGCTAGCGCAACTTCGAACTAAGTTCTGGATATTGCAGGGTAGACAAGCAGTGAAAAGAGTTCTAAACAAATCTGTCGTCTGCAAGAGGCATAACTCCAAACCGGCGACTCAAGACATACCTCCACTTCCGGCAGACAGAGTCACTGAAGCAGAGCCATTCAAAGTTACGGGAGTTGACTTCACAGGACCTCTTTACGCAAAGGACAAGTACCAGATTGCGAAGCGATATGTACTGATATTCACCTGCGCGGTAACAAGAGGAGTACACTTGGAAGTTACCAACGATTTACAGCTCGACGGGGAATACCAGCAGTAATATACTCGGACAACGCCAAAACATTTATAAAAGCTGGAAAGGAAATCAACAGAATGCTCGAAACAATTAAAAACGAGGCCTTAAAGAGTTACTGCAGTGGCCAACAAATTCGATGGAAAACAATAGCCGAGTGCGCGCCATAGTGAGGAGGATTTTACGAGCGCCTCATAAGAAGCTTGAAGACGTCGATGCGAAAAATAATATCGAAAAGCACAGCTTCGGTAGAGGAACTATGCACTATTGTAGCAGAAGTTGAAGGAACACTCGACAATCGACCATTGACTTACGTATATGCAGAACCTGGCGAGCCAATGCCACTATCGCCGGCAGACATCATAGGTGGACGGCGACAGCTTCAAGACGGACAAACAAGACTGTACAACGGTGACATTGAAGACGCATGGCGACGCAGATGCAAACTCGTGCGCGCTTGGTGGAAAAGATAGCATCAAGAATATATCAAGGAAATAGGAGCTACGGTCAAAGCCAAGACACGGCAAGCAAAACCACTCTCACAGGGTGACATCGTGTTGGTTGAGGACAAAGCTCCAAGAACATATAAAATATATGTTCATACATATATGAACATATAAAATACAGGCTCCGGGAGCCTGTAAAATATCATCATCAAACGCCGGAAGAAGAAGAAAGAAGACTGCTGCCTGGAGTGAGCGCGCGCTACTTCACTTCTTCTAATAAACCGTATTCGTTCGAAGCAGTCACTGGTCTCGATCGTCTTAATTGTGCCTTTACAAGATCACCGGCAAAAATGTCCATCCGTTCCTTGAAGTCGATAATGCGGTCGATTGCGTGCAAGGTGCCGAGTTCTCTTCCTGGATCTTCGGTCGGGGTACTGGCAGGTACCTATGGATGAAGTTGACTGCCCAAAACTGCGTTTGTAACTCCTGATGGCCTGTACAAGTTCAACGTGATGCCGTTCGGCCTTTGCAATGCCCCAGCCACCTTCAAATGTTTTATGAACCACAGACTTCGAGGTCTGAAGTGGCCCATGTGCCTTTGCTATATAGACAAGGTCGTGGTTTTTTCAAACAACTTTGAGACCCACCTCCAGCACCTTGCAAGTGTCTTGAAATGCCTCACACGGGCTGAACAACAACTACATTTCAAGAAATGTCACCTTCCTGCCCGAAACTCACCATCTTAGGGCAAGCTGTCAGCAAGGACGACATTGTGCCCGACCCAGGCAAGCTACCGCGCCGTCACCAAGTTTCCCACGTCATTAACAACAAAGAATTCCTGAGCTTTATAGGACAATGCTCTTATTTCCAACGATTCATTTGTAATTTCACATTCATAATGATCTCTTTAACAGGTCTACTTGCAGACAGTCAAGATATCTAGACAGGGTCGTCCGCCTGTGACGATGCATTCGGGAAATTGAGTCATCTACTGACATTGCTGCAGATTCTACGTCACTTTGACCCATACGCCTCAACCGAAATCCACTACATGCAGTGGAGTTGGCCTTAGTGCTATCCTTGCTCAGCAAAAGTCTGAAGAGCTGAAGAGAATTGTTAGGTCACAAAGCAAGAGTGCCTCACCATCGTTTGACCAATCACAAAATTTAGACATTACGTACATAGCCGCTTATTAGATGTCGTGACTGATTACCACGCCCTCTGCTGATTGTTGTCTCTAAAAGATCCATCCGGTCATCTAGCTCGTTGCGCATTACGTCTAAAAAATTATGAGATCCGCGTCGTCTACAGGTCAGGACGCAGACATTCAGACGCTGACGTTCTCCCTCATTCTCATTTTCCCCAGCACTGTGCAAAAACACCTCTTTCCAGCTACGATTCTGCGTCTCTCACACACACTGACATGCCATGTGAGCAGTGTCAAGACACTTGGATAGTCTCTTTAAGCAGTTCTTATCCGAGCCATCACCGAGTACCACCAGTCGCTCGCTCCAGAACAAAGCTCGTCATTTCAACATGCACGATGAGCTCCTTTACCGCCGCAACAACCGAACTGACGATCACAAGTGATTAGTGATCCCTCGCCATCTACGTGCGGATATCTGCGCCACTTTCCATGCAGACACCCGATGCAGTCACGCCGGTGTAATAGTTGTATGCACGCATCCGGCTGCGGTACTACTGGCGTGGAATCTACCAGTTTGTTTGCCAATGCATGCTTTCATGCTCCAAGCATCAACGCCGGAAGAGTCCATTGTGTCAATCACTGGACTACTCCAGCTACTGCCCTGTTCTAATCACTGGACTACTCCAGCTGCTGCCCTGTTCCTCACGACCTTTCGATTGCATAGGAATCGACCAGTATGGCCCTCTTCTGTATACACGTGATGGGAATCCCTGGATGATTATCACTATTGATCATTTGACACGGAATGCTGAGACGACAGTGCTGGCAGAGGTCACGTCACGTGAAGTCGGCTTATTTATGTTTCACAAACTTGTTCCTCACCATAGCGTGCCTCACGAGCTACTTGGCGATCGCAGACGCACGTTCCTCTCGGAAGCTGTACAAGCCCTTTTGCATGATTGCAACGTTGTGCATTGAACGATTAGCGCACACCATCCCCACACCAACGGCATGACTAAGCGCTTTAAACGCACACTCCACGATGACATGTGCAGTTGAGAAGGACAGCTTATTGGAGACATGCATGTCAAAGTGATCCCAGTTGAAAGGACATGTTACATGTCCGAAATTCTGAGCAGGAACAAACGCTAAAGCAAGTCTTCCCTTTGCACTTCTGGCATCCCCTTCGCTGTTACGAAGAAGGCTGGCCGAAATCATGAATCAGGCGAGGCTCTTACGTTGAGCTAAGAGTTCACGCTCATTGTAGCTTGTGACGATCTCGAAAACAGCAGAAAATAAAACCATTATGTACACAACTAAAATGTGGAGGTCATTAGTAAGCTTTTTGAGAAACAAACCCAAAATTTTTTAAAGAAAGTTTTGTAAGATTCCTTTAGTTTTGAGAGATTTGAAATAGTGTTCTTTGGTAAAGAAGGTCTCAGCTTAAAATCAAAGTGTTTTTAGGGGTTCATGATAAACCCATAACATTCTTTTTATGAACTGATAATTGAAGGGACAAGTAGATTTTGTCAGGTGCTCCTGATGCGTACAGCATTGAGTGTTATCTTAATAGCGTGTTTTTCGTAAACATTAAGATTCAGACGTGCGTTTAATAGACCTAAGCTTCTAGAGATATGGCATGCAGTTAATAGTGTGTGTAGATGTTAGAGTGCTCTTATATGCGAGTAGTGTACAGCTAAAGCACCCACCAAAACACAGTGTGCTCTTTCTCAGACGGGCTAACATAAGGAAATACCCTTAACCAAATGAGACCATTATTACTTTGATTTCAATCTTATAGAATGCTTATCGATTGTGTTCACTTTTTCGAAGGATGAGGTTAGAGACACTTTTCGGACAGTTATAGAATTCAGCTCAATCTATTGTTAAAGCGTGCGAATCTGTCAGGGTGTGTCCCACTAGCAGGTGGAAAATGGTAACCTTTGAACTTCGAATTCAGTAGATGAAAAAATAAGGACGAATACTGAAGGCAGGTAAGTGAAACTCATGCAGTAGTTCCTTGTTTTGGGTTTATTGTGGCTTTATGTTACGTACCGTAAGTAAGGGGTAGTAGGGAAAGCCCAGTGAGGGCTGTTCAGAAAACTGGCGTGCTAGATTAGCAAGTGAGCTTATTGTAGAGAGAGAGCGTTGACTTCTTACAGGGCTACTGACGCTGTTCTCTAAGAATGTCCGCTCCCCACTGAAGCCTGACTTTAGAACTTCCACTTGAGGTGCAGTAAAAAAAGGGATAGTCCATGGCAGACTGATAGCTTGAGACAACGCCCCTAATGCAAGAGGCAGCCTCAAGAGTTCTGCCACCATTTGTTTCATGACCTTCATGACCTGGGAAAGGGCTACTGATTATTTTTTTTAAAAACACTTCTAGGGTTTGTTTATACTTGTCTGAAGACGCTCCTATTCAGGTTTTCAGGTTTTGTGTGCCGCTGTTTCAACTTAAAAGCAGAGGTGAAAGTTTGAGTGAGAGGTGTATTTCCTTTGAATGTCAATAAAAGGAAAAGAAGTCCTTGTACAGTTTGGCGGAATGGTCCAGCATTCACCCGCCGCGCAGTTGTGTTTCACTTCCTCTTTAATCTTTTTATCATCTCGTCTTTGAAAATAAACTTCTGTCATTTTGTACGAGCGCCTCTTCTCTCTGCAAAGTTAGGCAACGAGTTCAACAAGGGGGCCCGCTACCAACGTCAAGACCCTCCAGACCAAGGCTCCCATAGGCTGGTATGAGTGGGAAAACACTGCAACCACCGGGCCCAACAACTCGAGGCAGAAGTGAGATAAGGCTCACCATGAATTCCTACTACACGGGTGTAACAACCGAAATACAATTTTGAGTAATTTTCAGAGCAGCAAAATGTTACTTTTGAAATACTAAAATCATACTTTTTTTGTCATGAAATACCGCATTTGGAGCTGTATAAATAAGAAAGATTACATTTTGAACAATAAAATATGCATAAACCATTCAACATCACCTAAACCGTGTAACGTGAACATGAGCACTGCTATTTTAATGAAAGTAGTGTTTTGAACCATCCCACTGAGCAAACAATGATGAAGTCGATATAAGCATTTGCTACGCCTGTCATATCATTTGACAGACTCTGCAAATTTAGATAAGAACCTGCGAATCTTGCGACCTTGAAATTTGGGAGATCCGTAAAATCGAGGAGTAAGGGTGGCGAAAAAAAAACTGTCGCACAATTCTTTTAGGAAGCAGAAATGTCATACACTGCTCTAAATGATTGCCAGTAGCTTATTCAGACGTCAGTGATTATACTGGTATTCAGAATTATGCGGTGTACAAACCAACATTCTTAGAATGTGGCACCAACTCGTATCCGCTCCGAGGGGCGGCTCTGGCATAGCATTGAAATCGAGCCGACGCCGCCGGCTTCCCGCGGCAACGTTGAATTCTTTTTTCTTTTTTTCCTTTTTTTGGAGTTCGCTTGCTGAGACCACAGCGGCGGGAGCTGGAAGGTTAGATTTCTGTCATCGCAAATAGTATTTAACATGGTACACAACAATCAAGCATGGGAATTAGCAGTTTAGCATAGTAAACATGCCGACCTGCGGAGCGCCAAGCTGTCACATTGACTATGCCTTTGAGGAAAACACTTGCGATCGACAGTGCTTTTTCAAACCCCCCAATCACCCTGCAGTTCTAAAGGCCTGAACAGCTACTATTCCACGAAAAGCCTTCCATTGATTGATTGATTGATTTGTGGGGTTTAACGTCCCAAAACCACCATTTGATTATGAGAGATGCCGTAGTGGAGGGCTCCGGAAATTTTGACCACCTGGGGTTCTTTAACGTGCACCCAGATGACGGTCAAGACATACATTTCCGACTTACATTTTGAATTCAAAGACCTAATCACTTGCTACGAGCACACTGTAAGGAGAAACGTGAAAATTATATGTGGTAAGAGCTACGAGCACATCGTAAGGGGAAACGTGAAAATTCTATGTGGTAAGAGGACACCTAAGCCTCCTGCTGTTCATCGAAATTTCCTGAATGTTGTTAAAGTGCAAAAGGAAACCCCCGAAACTTAGAGAACCTGCGAATTTCGACGGCCGTGTGTCGGCAAGTGGTAATCATGTGTTGGACGTTAACATGGAGGAGAACAGCGATGTTCACAGAGCTACTGGCGTCCCCTCCGATCCTGAGTAGTGTCCAGAGATAGCAACTTGGTTCCATACACTACAAGATCGAACAATGCTCCAATCCCGGAATGCTGAGCTTATACAGGAAGTTTTCCTGTTTTTTTTTTTTCGAATTCGCTCTTTGTGCTGCGCTGAAAGCTTCAAAGCGAAGTCAGCCAGAATGTGGCGCTACAAAACCAAGTGGCTGACTACTTGCCCGCTCCTTAAAATATGGAACCCTGCTGCTGCTGATAGGTCCATTTCAAAGGTGAACACACTGCCTATGCCAACATCATGACTTAAACAAATAAATTATTAAGGGAATGCCTAGCATATTGGGATTCAAAAAGGTTTCACTCAGCAGCATCGGTTGTTGTGCTGGAGGAAGGCCGGTCATCAGTTAGTCCACTTCACTGGTAGAACCTTTTGAAAGCTGTGTTTTTATTTTTTGAATATCGTTAGTCAATTTTTTTTTGGAAAAACATTGGCCTTAATAACCGTCTTTGTTAATTTTTGAGTAGTCGAGCGTAATTTTTGGTGAAGCTTCACTGGTTTCGTAGATTTCTCCATTTTTTTTTTTTCTACTGAGCTTGCTGATTTTTCCTTGTGCTCTTCTTGCATGGTGGGCATAAGTCAGCCCAAAAGTGCTCCTCCACATGTCCCGGATCTTCAGGGCTGATGTTGCGGACGAAATCCAAGGGAATAAGCTGCTATGACAGCCCGTGCATATCTTCAGGTGATCAACATAACTGAGAAAAGTTGATACAATGTGCAAGCTCGTGAGTTTCAGCTGACTTCCCAAACCACGTTCGTTGTATGCACACGAGGGAACAAGCTTCCCTCTACAACTGAGGACAAGGGTGAAGTCTTTTGTTACCACCACTGCCTTGTCGATTTCGATTCACCTTTGTTTTAAATAACTTTGAAAAAAAGAAACTTCACCTGGATAAGCTCAACATTCCTGGATTGGAACTTTCCCTGGTCGTGTACTATAGGCAACTGAGCTGCTACCTCTGGACATAACTTTGGATCGGAGTGGATGCCAGTAGCTTCGTAAACATCACTGTACTCCATGTTAATGTCAGGCACATTGAAACCAGTTACCGACGCATGGCCCTGGAAATTCGAGGTTTCTTGTAGTTTTGGGGGTTTCATTCTACGCTTTAATGCTGCTGATTTAGACTAGTGTGCAGGAATTTTCAAAAAAATTCTAGGAATATTACTGGGCTCAAGTGCCGATCTAACATGTGGAAATTAGACAACGTTTCTACTTACTTTGTGCTCGCAGCAAGAGATTAGGTCTTCAGATTCGAAATGTAGATCTTGACTGTCCCCTAGAAGGCTTCTCATGAAATAGTTGCAGCCCAAGCCTTGAGAACTGCATGGTTATTTGGAGTTTGAAGAAGTGCCGCTGATCGCAAGTGTTTTCCTCGGAGGCATAGCTATACTTCCGACAGCCCTGTGCGCTACAGGTCGGCATGTTTGTTATCCTACTTCTAATTCACTCAAGCATGCTTGATCGTTGTGTCACGTGTAAAATACAAATTGCGAAGAGCTTTTTTAAATAAAAGTTATTTTAAATACTGGCTGTATGTCATCTATTATACTGCATTCTATTTCTTTTTAAAATTATTTTTCCATCACATTGAAAGCCCTCCTCCAAACTCCTCGAATAACTTCAGCTACAGTCCAAGGAGTTTTGTGTATGAAACGCAACTTCACATAAAAATTATACCTTTTATGTCAGCTGCGCCAGATGTGAGGCTTGCAAGCTCACCATTAAAACACAGCAGGATTGCAGTGCGAATTTGCACAAGACTACGCATGTGGCCTGTCTATTTTTCCTTAGCTGTTCAAAAAGAACTACAGCTATTTCTCCATGTGTTCTTATGAGCAATTTATACGATGCGTAATTACAACAGGCTCGTTCACCTAGAATCGTCCATAACCTGAAGTCGCATATATGGCCTATTTATTGCAGAGGACAAGGCAGAATTTTTCGTCGGGGGACACCACTTTGACCTGAAGAGGGTGCCAGAGAGACAAAAGAGTCAAGTGTCACTTTTTGCTTTGTAAACAATAGGGGGAAATTGGGTTGTGGGGAGGAGGAGAAGAATGGTGCAGGCCCAGTGTGCCACCCGCTGGCCACACCACTCTGTCATTGCAGGCAAAGAAAGAATCATACAAGTCTTATGTACAGGCGCGGCCCTTATTTATCACTAAGTAGTATTCATTCGGCCCTCATCTAGCTACTTTAGCTAAACCCTGTATTCGAAAACTAATTTCCCGCTGTTTCGCATGCAGAGGTAGCAGACGACGCTCCTTCACCAATACCAAAGTGACAGCAGTGCCGCTGCTCCGTGAGATATAAGAGGAGACCGCTCCTCGCCGCTGCGACCGCGCACGCTTACCCAACAGACAGTATCTAAAAACGTTGGTACTAACGCATGAGTAACCTTTAAAAATGTGCAGCGCCTCGTGACAAGTGCTAACAGCGCTTTTCAAATCTCAATTCGCTTTTCCACAGGGCACCAGTGTACTGCGGCGAAAGGGGCTTAAGCCCCATTCTCTGCACGGGTAAGAACCAAAGTCAAGAAATTTTCTAACCGCTACACCTCCTCCCCACCTTTCACCTTTTTTATTCTTTCAACAGGTGGTTAAATGCCGGTTCGTTCCCTTGCGAAGCGCATTTGACCAGGTAAAGTAACTACGGCCCGCACTCGCTGGCCCAGCGATGGTACCGAATATCTATCACGAGTACCGCGGCCGTACGACGCAACTTTAAAACAAAAAAATAGGTTTAATGTGCCACTGCTAAGGCAATTGACGTTGTCGCTGGCAATGTCGGCATTCGCAGCACGTAGAGCTAGTTCGCGCGCAGGAAAAGCAGCATACGTTTCCAGCTTTAGTTTTTAACAAACCATAGCAGCGTTTCCACGCTAGGAAATTCATATTTGCAGCGAAGCATGTCTGGCTACAGCAATGCATTTTTGCCTTCAAGTTCCATCACACCCCTGATAGGTATCCGCTGCAGTCAACACACTAATGGGCGCACAGCGTTTTTACTTTATCGCGTCATATTACAAGTACATTTTCGGCACTCCAGTTGAAGTCTGCGTGCTTTGATGGATGGTGCAAACTGCATGTAGTCGACATGGCCTTAATTCCTCGCCGAGATTAGCGCACCTAAGAAAATTTTGAGGCTGTCAGGGCATTTGGGCACAGTGTGGTGAAATTTCAGCAAATGTCATGGTTTTGGCGCAGCTCGGCACAACAATAAAAAATTGTATCAAATTGGTGCAATTCGCACAGCTGTTGGACCCCTGTTACTAAATGACGGCAACGCTGGGTTGCGTGCTGTCTCCAAATAAATCAAGAGGCATTTCATAGCTTTGTACGCAGAGTACTTGCTGCGATCTCATCAATTACAATGCAGTGAAGTGACAGGCAACACGAAAATTCCTTTGCTCGCTGTAACAACGGTATTCTGTTACGTCAGCCTTCTGAACGACAGTGACTGGTCGGACAAAAAAGCATTGAGTTGCTACCCACACTTTATGCAACAATTTGAAATGCCGCTGTGGCACCTTTGCGGCCAAACTGAATTTTTCATAAAATCTGATGAGAAACGCGCATACATACCTGAAGAACAAGTGTATGGTTCTGTTTGCATAGCAGTTGACGATAGAATTATCTTTTCGTCCGTTTGGGATCCTTCATGGTGCATAAGTAGCTGCACTTGAACCGATTTCTCTGTACCATCGTTTGTTTCACACGCTGGCTCTGGTGATGTTTCGACAGCTTGTCCCAAATCACAAGCCAGACCTGGTGCTACTTTAAGAACTTCCTCTGCTACAAAGTCGTCCTGAAATAAATTTGCTTGTCTTTTACAAGTGGTAATGCAAAATATTATTCCAAGAAAAAAAATGAAAGCACCTTACCTGATCTCTTTCGCTACTATAATTTGGTTTTGACGTGTATAGGATAGTTGTGCCTCCAGAAAACAACCATCCAAGAATCTGAAATAGTGCACAAAAAAAACGAGTTACTGATGTATACACATAAATATAGGAACTTATTGTAACTTTTGAAAATGAATTATTCTTAAATATCTCTTAAAAATGGAATGAAACCAATTATACTCTTTTATATTTGCCTAATCTATTTCCAATGCCACAGCCAGCACTGTCAATGTCATTCCAAAAGTCAAACCAGTCATGAATTAGGTGAGTTGAAAAATGATCATGACGTCCAGCGTAAACAAAACACGAAGGGAATATGAAGACGACAACAAAAGCGCTGAATCGTTGAAAGCACTGACACAGTGCTTCTGTCATCGTTTTTTTTCTCTCGTCCGTGTTTTTGCCATGAGTAAAGGAGAGCACAAGGCACGTGCCGAACGTGGAAGCGCGGCGACGATGCACGAGGAGAGAAGAGTCATTGGAGAGCTTGCGCACCAGCCACGTAAATGCAAGAGATTGGTCAGAAAAAGGCTCCTGGCACGAGACGCGGGCCGTGAAGAAAAAATCCTGAAGGATAAGCTGGCACTCTTTGTTGGGATGCCGAGATGCGAAGACGGGAAAACGAGCGTCGCTACAGCGACAGGAGCAGCATGACCCCCCGATTCTTAGGATGTTGGCGTGAAGGGACCCGGGAAATGGCCGTCGACCTTGGAGATGGTCCTCAGTGAGGCTGCCCAAACTTGCCGCATCCTGCCCAGCCGTTTCTAGTGGACTTGCAGCTTCCCCACATCTCATCAGAAAGAGAGCAGCCCACACCAGTCAGCCGAGTGGATGCGTCAAGGGGGGATCCCTTGACGAGCAGGGCCTCGCGAGGCTGGAAATTAAGACAAAGACTGAGACACTGGCAATGAGAACGAACGGTTTGTACGGCCGGAGCAACTTACGGCGACCGTAAAGAAATAGAGCAGGGACTCGACAAAACGTCGACGCCACAAGGGGCAACGAGTCACGACGCAACAATCTCTAACAATGTTCCATTGTTGACGCCATGTTAGCTTAGGGCTAGCAGCTAGGGCTAACAATAGATTGGAACTAATCTACAGCCAGTTTGGGTTCGCCCATGTAGGCAGATTGTTATTGAGTTATTGATTAATATGTGGGGTTTAACGTCCCGAAACTGCCATATGATCATGAGAGACGCTGTAGTGAAAGGCTCCGGAAATTCGGACCACCTGGGGTTCTTTAACGTGCACCCAAATGTGAGCACACGTGTCTACATTTCTGTCTCCATCGAAAATGCCGCTGCCCCGATTCGATCCCGCGACCTGCGGGTCAGCAGTTATTGAGTTATTGGTTGTTGAAATATTGTATAAGATTTTTAGATGCGGAGCATCTTATACTCGCGCCTTGTAGTGCGCCGTCCGCACCGCTTCTCGAACATTCGACAGCTGACGCGCGCGCATGCGCCGTCGCGCCGTCGCCCACTCTTCCACCATCTGTGCATCCCTTCCTCCTCTACACACCGCGCGCGCTTCACTCCTCCACCATCTGTGCACCCTTCCTCCTCTACACACCGCGTTCGACATCTACAATTCTCCTGATTCTCCAGTGGACGCGCATGTGGCGTCGCGCTTCGAGAACATTCAACAGCTGACAGTGCATGAGCCGTCGTGTCGTGCTATATATATACTCAAGGTCGGCGCTCGCTCGCTCAGTTGCCGCTCGTCGGTTGGTTTGTACGGCGCATCGACGTCCAAGGTCGCGGTGAAATGAATTCCAACGAATCCACAAACACAATGATCGACGTCCCTTCGACCAGCGCCGCCCTTTCGCATACGTGTGTACGTGTTCACTCATTTAACACCCCCTCCTACAACCACGTTAACCAATTTAGCCATCGACCCAAGTAAGTCGCAATTTAACACCCCATTTCACAACCACGTTAACCAACTTAGCCATCGACCCAAGTAAGTCGCACTTTAACACCCCGTTAACCAGTTATATGGTCCGCATCCTCCTCAGTGTTCCCCCGAGGGAAGCTGCGGGCAATTTTTTTTAGTGTTATTGTTATTGAGTGCTGTAACGCGAATTCTGTGAATTGGTTTTGTCTGTCTGGTGTGATGAAGTATGTTTGTCTTGGCACACTCGCATCTTTCTCTCAAATCCACTCTTCACAAACACTCCCGAGATCAATATACATGGCATTTAATTGGCGAGCCTGCCAGAATAATTGGCAAGCTTACTGTGATCCTGGCAGGCTCCCCAATTAATTTGTCATGAACTCATCTTGAGAGTGCTTAGATCGATTGGAATTGAAAGAGTCGCGAGACGAACGTGACACAAATAACAAACGCTTCATAACCCAAAAGCTAAAAGGCAAGGAAATCGAAATCGAAAACGAAACCAACACTCATCACCACAAAATTATCCCAATAGCAGTAAAAGCAAAATACTCTACCAACCAGTCTAAATCTGTTCTTTGCCCCATAGCCACTGATCCTAATCCAATAGGGCATCTCAAGCATCGAACAATCTCATGGTTCACGTCCGCTTCCTTCCGATGCCATGTTGAGGTTTGCCAACTTCATAACCCGAAAGCTAAAAGGCAAGAAATCGAAAGCAAAAACGAAACCAACACTCATCACCACAAAATTACCCCAATAACAGTAAAAGCAAAATAGTCTGCAAACCAGTCTAAATCTGTTCTTTGCCCCATAGCCACTGGTCCTAATCCAATATGGCATCTCAAGCATCGAACAATCTCACGGTTCACGTCGGATTCTCTCCGATGGCATGTTGAGGTTCGCCAAGTACGTCGTTGACTTTCTCCTCAATGTCTCACTGTCACTGTCGATAGGTCCCGCTGGAATGAGCCGCTCGTCGTGGTCACCCGTGTCCCAGACTTAATTGTCTTTTTCGGCCTCGCTAAGCTAGGCTTAGCCTTGCCATGGACTCCCTCGATAGCAAGTCCGTTCTGCTGACTGGTGTGGGCTGTTGCCATCTTGCCGCAAAGTGCGGGAGCTGCAAGTCGCCTAGAAACTGCTGTGCAAAGGTACGGCAAGTCTGGGCAGCCTCACTCGGAACCTGGGAGGTCAACAGCCACTTCCCAGGCCTCTAACGCTGACACCCCTCAGAACTATGTGGCTATAGGCCTATTGCACTCACTTGATGGCGCCACCGCTCTCGTAGTGCACAGCGCCAATGTGGCAAGATTAAGCCTTTTGTCCTTATTCCCTTCTCGGCCCATAGCTTGGCGTTGTGTGCGGCAAAAGCCGGCTCGTGACAATGGCCACGCCAAACAAGTCTCACTTGCTATTTCGTGGCTACGGCCAGAAAAAAAAAACTTTGAGGGATATTTAAGACGAAGTAGTTTGCTTCATGGTGGTAACTTGTACGCCGCTAATCATGTTTATTGAGTGAAGGAACTCTTCAGTGCTGTCAGTCCGATGGAAATCTTCCGAAAGGGTGTTGTGCAAATGAGCGTAGAGATCAATACACTTTTTCTCTTGGCAAGCGATAGAAGATACTTATATCGGCAGCTTGGCACATCGCTTGTCCTATTATCGTTGCAAATTGGCAGAAAGAAATAATATAGTTGAAATGACACACTAACAGTAATGAAAGAACAGAAACCGCATGAAGTGCCCATCGCTTTGTTTTCTAGCTATGTTAATGTGCTAATTGAGAGCATTAGTGACTAAACGGTGGCAGAGTACGTGTTACGAGATCCTCTTCAGATTGTATTTTTATACTGAACAGGCCTAGGCGTGTGCAGTTCAGCAGGCATTATTTCATTGTCTGGATTGTTTGAAAACACTTATGTCTCTACAGGCATAAAAGGACTGTGTACTTTTCTTCTACTACAGGTTTTCCCGCTCAATTTAATCCAAGCGCCAGCCAAATTAGTCTAGGTGCCAGTCCATTTAATCCAGCCACCACTCAAATTAATCCAGATGCCATTCAATTTAATCTAAGTGCCACGGAAATTAATCCAACCGCCAGCCGATTTAATCCGAACGCCAGCGAATTTAATCCTGATGACATTGTGACTTCAAAACGACCCAGAATTTTTGGGAATGCGTGGAGTGAATAGCTTTGGAGTGAATTTAACAGGAAAAAACCATGAATGAGTCACTAGTGACTCAATGTGACTCGCGCGACTTTATCACACCTATCACCCGCGTAAGCTCTATTCACACCTTCGACATGCATATCAAAGGAAACGCCGTCCACACAGTAATAACTTGATACTCAATAACCAGGCCGATGATCTCATCACGAGTGACTTAGGTGACGTCATCACACATATCACCCACGCACGCACTGTCTTAACCTTCCGTCATGCATATCAAATGAAACGTCTTTGAAAGGGCAGGAGCTTGATACCTAAAACTCTGCCAAGCCATGGATCACCATTGACTCAGGGGACGTCATCACCCATATCACCCGCGCACGTAATTTACTCGCCTGCCGACATGCATACCAAACGAAACGTCTTTAAGAGAGCAATAACGTGTTACCTATGACTCGGCCAACTGACTTGATCACTAGAGATTCAGGTGACGTCATCACGCCTATCACCCACACATGCAATGTCTAACCTGCCATCATGTGTATTAGTCGAAACGTCTTTGAGAGGGTAATAACTTGAACGCTGTCAATCGGCCTAGTGACGTCATCACTAGTGGCTCGGGTGACATCATCGCGCCTGACAGCTACGCACGCAGTGTCTAACCTGACTTCATATATATCAAACGAAATGACTTTGAGAGAGTAATAACTTCAACGCTGTCACTAGGCCCAGTGACGTCATCACTAGTGACTCACGTGACGTCATCTCGCCTAAGACTCACGCAAGCGCTCTCTAATGTGCCTTCATGCATATCAAACAAAACGTCTTTGAGAGGGTAATAACTTGAACGTTGTCACTGAGCCTAGTGACGTCATCAGTAGTGACTCACGTGACGTCATCATGCCTATCACACACACACGCAGTGTCCGAGCCTGTCTTCATACATAACAAACGAAACGTCTTTGAGAGAGTAATAACTTGAACGCTGTCACTAGGCCCAGTGACGTCATCACTAGTGACTAGCGTGATGTCATCTTGCCTAAGTCTCACGCAAGCACTCTCTAATGTGCCTTTATGCATATCAAACAAAACGTCTTTGAAAGGGTAATAGCTTGGACGCTGTCACTAGGCCTAGTGACGTCATCACTAGTGACTCACGTGACGTCAACACGCCTATCACGCACGCACGTGGTGTCCTAACCTGTCTTCATGCATATCAAACGAAACGCCTTTGAGAGTGTAATAACTCGAACGCTGTCACTTGGCCTAGTGACGTGATCACTAGTGACTCGCGTGACGCCATCACGCCTAACACCCACGCAAGCACTCTGTAACCTGCCTTCATGCATATCAAACGAAACGTTTTTGAGAGAGTAATAACTTGAATGCTCTCACTAAGCCTAGCGACGTGATTACTAGTGACTCGTGTGACGTCATCACGTCTGTCACACACGCATGCGCTGTCCTAACCTGTCTTCATGCATATCGAACAAAACGTCTGTGAGAGAGCAATAATGTCATATTTATGACTCGGTCAACCGACTGGATTCAGTCAAAGGCGTCTTTACATGGCTTTTGTTTGACTTGACGCTTTTCTTGACTCGAGTAGATGTGATGGAAGCAACAGTACCTTCAAGCAGCAGTGGGGTACAAACCAACATCAGCGTACCTTCACTCATTGAGGGCAACAGTTCTCCTTCATTCAATAAATAGGAATAATTAAGGCGAAATGACAATTAAGCATTTTCCAAACAATACTCAATTACACAACATTCAACCGATACCCTGACCTCTCTGTGATGCATTTACTCCAGCTCGTCGTGTGGGAAGATGTAGGCGGCTTTTTTGTTGCTTCTCGTGTTTCGAAGTATGCCTTGAAAATGCGGGCAGCCAGGCCGCACTGCTGTGAACGGACAGGCGTTCTACACTAAACAGGCACGCTTATTCCAAGCACACTAACCTATAAGAAACGGCGTGGCGTAGAGTGTAGAAGGGAAGGCATGAGTCAGGCACAGCATTCAATGGCGCATCAGCAAATGATCACTTGCAAATAGCAATAGTATGTATCTCAAGTATGGGGAGTGCCCTCTATTACAACGGATTTGTTTTAATAGATAACCAGATGAAATATTAGTTGGGCCAAAGGAGTGGTAGAGAAATCTTTTTTTTAGCAAGTTTTAGAGCACCCAGACCATGCGTGTTATGTTTGATTACGGATATACAGTGTTATGACTAGGATCTGGATTATATGCAAATGTCTGTTTCGTTTCTTGCGCTCCTATCGTGTCATTTCGACACATGAGCACAAATTAGAGGGCAAGGAGAGCTTTTATAGTGCTTTGTAGTGCCTATATATGCCTATTTCGGACGTTGTAGCCTCAATTCGTATAGGTGCCTGTAAATGCCTGTTTTCAAAATGGATGCCTACATAAACACTATTTAACCTGAAATTTCGGTTTCAAGTACCGCTGGAGCCTGGTATTCATTTTACCCGTCAAAATAGAGATTTCGGAACACTGTGGGGTGCAAACTACACTTTATTTCACGAGTTACATTTAGAACTGTCAAGCCCAGAAAGCATTTTAGCCAAAAGGAAGGTCGATTAGCCTCTACACATGTATACCATCCATGTCGCGTCGTCTGCTCAGCCTCTTTCCAGAGTCTGCTCGGATGCGTAGGGCGCAGGAGGTGCTTCTGTGCAGCGGCAGGAAGATGAAGAATGAATGCGAAACTGTGCAGAGTCATCAGGGGAAGTAAAGTGCAGATAAAAAAAAGCAGTATCTATATAGCTTTAGTTTTATTTGTCATGTACATGTGGTGCTTCACTAGGTCATCTGAAAATTTTTACTTAGGCAGTGGAAAATGTCGCCTGCCCTATGAAAAGCTTTGTATCACTAGAATTATTTAATTTGATCATTAGAAGCTGTGAACGCATGATCTGAGGAGGTGAGCTTGAAACTTTCGCCACTAACTATGTAGACTTCGCAAGTCCAATTCCTTCCCCGCTATTGGTATCAGAGTCACTCGGAGCTGGAGCATCACACGTCGTGCATGAGCACGTCATGCGCGCGTAAGCTACACTCGCATGAGATGCCCTTGTCAGCCCGTGCGCGCAAGCGGTGTTCTGCCGTCTCGATGTTCTTTTGTATTGTACTGCGAGTTTTTGGTGGATAGATCCTTATCTGCGCGCACGTTTTGAGAGGCTGGCTTGGATAACGTATCCTTACCCCAATACACAGTGTCACATTGCTGCAACTTCTGTAAGGGACGACGCACCAAAACCACGCCCAGCGTTGTGAATGCTGGCACCCACACGATGCGAGAACTGCGAGAACACCAACGCAAACAAAATGGCGGCACCTTGGTCTCGCGTCTCTCTCGATATGAAATTAAATAAATAAGGCAAATAGATTTTGTCTGTGTGTTCTAGCATTTTTATCAACATTCATGCTTCTATTTAGGCAACTGCTTGCACAAATTGCACACGTTGTCTCCAATAGTTCTCGCAGTGTCACCTACTACTTTGACATATGCAGGACCATACTATCACCTTCATTATGTTGGGGCGCACACCCATGAGATGAATGTCAAACCCTCTCAAAGACGTTTTGTTTGATATGCATGAAGGCACATTAGAGAGCGCTTGCGTGAGTCTTAGGCGAGATGACGTTGCTGGGCCTAGTGACAGCGTTGAAGTTATTACTCTCTCAAAGACGTTTCGTTTGATATATATGAAGTCAGGTTAGACACTGCGTGCGTGGCTGTCAGGTGCGATGACGTCACCCAAGTCACGTCACTAGGCCGATTGACAGCGTTCAAGTTATTACCCTCTCAAAGACGTTTCGGCTAATACACATGATGGCAGGTTAGACATTGCGTGTGTGGGTGATAGGCGTGATGACGTCACCTGAGTCACTAGTGATCAAGTCAGTTGGCCGAGTCATAGGTAACACGTTACTGCTCTCTTAAAGACGTTTCGTTTGCTATGCATGTCGGCAGGCGAGTAAATTACGTGCGCGGGTGATATGGGTGATGACGTCCCCTGAGTCAATGGTGATCCAATGGCTTGGCCGAGTTTTAGGTATCAAGCTCCTGCCCTTTCAAAGACGTTTCGTTTGATATGCATGACGGAAGGTTAAGACAGTGCGTGCGTGGGTGATATGCGTGATGACGTCACCTAAGTCACTCGTGATGAGATCATTGGCCTGGTTAATAAGTACCAAGTTATAACTGTGTGGACGGCGTTTCCTTTGATATGCAGGTCGAAGGTGTGAATAGAGCTTACGCGGGTGATAGGTGTGATAAAGTCGCGCGAGTCACATTGAGTCACTAGTGACTCATTCATGGTTTTTCCCTGTTAAATTCACTCCAAAGCTATTCACTCCACGCATTCCCGAAAATTCTGGGTCGTTTTGAAGTCACAATGTCATCAGGATTAAGTTCGCTGGCGTCCGAATTAAATCGGCTGGCGGTTGGATTAATTTCAGTGGCACTTGGATTAAAATGAATGGCACCTGGATTAATTTGAGTGGCGGCTGGATTAAATTGACTGGCGCCTAGATTAATTTGGCTGGCACTTGGATTAAATTGAGCGGGTAAACCTGTAGTTATCAGCGCACCGCCAACACACATCATCTAGTGACCAGCCGTGGGCTTAGCAGAAACTGCCGACCAACGCTCGACAGAAAAAGAAAAGTCTCATCAGTCAGTTTTGAGTGTACGGTTAACGTCTAGCAAAAATATATTTCTCAATATACACTGTGTTCTTCGTTTAGGTCAAACCATTATAAAGCCGATCCTAAGGAGCCCAACCGATGTGTGCAGCCGACAAAATGGGTACTATTTTACATCGCACTGGCTGCCACCAATCTCCATTGGGGCCAACAATAATAAAACAAACAGAGGAGCCAAGAATGTGTTAATACTACTTGGAACAGTAGCACAGGCAGAATATTCTTTCAGTGGAGGTTCAACCGTACTCATGTGCGCTCGTGCATGCTTTTGTATGTGTATATTGCGCATGCACAATTTTAGATTATGGGGATGGGAGGCGTGAATGGGTTGTGATCTCCCCTGGCTTTGCCATAGTGACATGAGGAAATGTGGACGCAACTGTGCCAACAGGCAGCGTTTTCTCCTGACAGCTGCTATTCAACATTTTCGCCTATCGGCCCTGTGCTATTTCTAGGGAGTAATGATAAAATTGCTCGTTCCACAGTTACGTGTTCTTACTTAGAGCTATTATGACATCTAAATATGCAATAACAGCAGATGGAAGTCAACTTTTCTTGTTTCCCCGCATACAGATGAATTCACTGGTAGGGATCATTGCCAATCTGGTGCGGCCAAGCAGGATTGTGCAGAGCGAACAGGGACATTTCGTTAGCAGCTGCCGCGGTGGCACTGCCTACAAGGCCTATACTGCTTCCATTGTGGTAGCGACGCTCGTTTCCCATGTCTTCGCAGCTTGGCGCTTCAACACACAGTGCCAGCTCATCCTCCGGGACTTCCTCAAGGCCCAGGTAGCGTGCCATGAGCCTTTTTTCAACAAACCTCTTGCGTTTACGTGGCTGGTGCACATGCTCTCAGGTGACTCTTTTTGTCCTCGCACACGATCTCCGCGCTTCCACGTTTGGCACACCCCTCGTGCGTCTCTTTTATTCATGACCATCTTGTTTGCACTGGATGTCACAACTCAAGCCAATTACATACCTCTGCATGAAGTTTCAGTGAAGATGCCTTTCAGAATAGTATGCCATATTGAAAAAAGCTCATCTGAGTGCTACGGCTTGTCCTTTCTTCTATTTCGCGCTCGTAATCGTGCACAGTCTTAAAATATATTCAAGTACTGCCAACAACTAGCCCAGATTTCAGTCCTTCTAAAATACGTTCATGTGAATCTACTTCGTTGAAATTGAAGATAAAGATTAAAATGGTTGAGCGGCCGCTGTAGTGCTGAAAATATTTGCAAGAATATCTTTGTAGTTATGTATGCTGTAAAATCTCGATTCAGGACACTCTTCCTTTACGGTACGTGAAAGATAACCGGACATAATTTGTACAGGGCACCCTTCTTCGGTTACGAATGAAATGCAAGACAGCAGAGGAGGGGAGGTGCATGCTTCCAATGAAGTGTGTTTGTTGGAATTGTGCCTAGCATGAACTGAAAGACGAAAAGGAGTAGTGGAGCAGAAACTTGACGGATTTGGACAGTTCTACAGATGCCATGTTGGGACGCTATTGAGCAGTGCACCAATACAGACGGCAAAAAAATATTTAAAAATTGTTTGTTCTTTATGTTGAAGACTCTAGAAGCTGGCCTTCTCTGATAATTGTATCTGTACCCAACGTCTGACAACTGTATCTGTAAGAAACAAGCTATTCAGCCAACAACATTGTGTATTCTAAAAACGAAGAAGAATGAAAGGAAAAAGGACCTCGCGCTCTTTGTTCATCGGCGTCTGACTGATGTGGTCACGTGTTCGAGGGCTCCCATCAAACATTGCGCGCGAGCCTCATGACGACCGGGTGCGATCATAGCTACATGATCGTGATACAAGAAAATGGCTTCGAGAAAAAGCTTGTGAGAGGAATGTTACAGTTATGTTTGCATATGCCATGATTGCAGTTTACTGTGTGCGCCACTTGCGAATCTTCCAAAAGGATGTCAGTCACAGCTGTGGCACCATTTTTATCTGCACCTGGTACTCCTCCAAGGCCATATAAATGATGACCGAAGCTTTTCTAGGTGTACCTTGTGTCGGTCCGAGGATGCACAGGTCAGCAGAGCCAAAGGCAACTCCTCTCCTGAAATCACTCGGAGGGGAGAGACAGCGTCTGTACCTCAACAACGAAGAAGTCAAACAAACAACAGTAGTCAGCTTCACTAGGGACGCCCCACAACCTCAAGTTTCTACTGAACCAGTTTAGACCTCTGTGCATCGCATGGAGACTCAGATGAGTACACCGAGTTACTGAAGGGCTTAGACTAGCTTTTCATGGATACAACGAATTTAATAATTGAGCAAGAGGCTTCAACTGCAGGGTGATCCTTTAACCAAGTATGTGATTCAACTGATAACACTAGCTATTGACTTCGAAGTTGCTTCAACTTTCCATGAACACATCTGTGATCAACTCGTTGAAGGAGTCTCCAACACAGCGTTGCGTGAGCACTTCTTGAATGCCGGCCGAAGACTTACGTTGGCCAAGGCTGAAGAAATCGGCAAAGCTATGGAAGCAACACAGCAAGCTAACACAGTTTATGATGGAGCACCAGTCCAATGCATTGACCAATCCGCAATGTGAAATCGAACGCTAGATCAGCAGTTCTTTCTTCAAGCAACTTCCGGATTTGTGCGCCCGTTCGTAAGCCAGATAGTGTTCTACACAACTATGCAGCAGCGGGCTCGGGCCACTGCGTCCGTGCAGCAGAAGAAGGTGCAGGAAGCAACCACGGTAACGGTCGTTGATCGTTTTGCTATTGTTTTGGCTCCTTGAAGCACAAACCAAATGCAAGAAACTATCACACCCGCAGACAACAGTGTCACAAACGTGGGCAATTTGTACTTTTGAGATTGTTTGTCATCGAAAACTATTCGCAGAAGTTGGAGCGTCCCAAACCGAAGTCTCCATCGCTGGAGAACATATCGTCCTGAATTCACCACATATTCTTGGCGTACGATTGCCACAATGCATAAGGAGCCTGTAGTCCAAAGAACATTTAAAGGAAATATGCTTCCTCTTATTGTAGATACTGGTGCCGCTGTAGTCCTCTTAAGTAACCCAGATCATCAAAATTACTTTGCAAGATTTTCCCACATCGTTTTGGTGCCGTGGACTTGAGAACACTGCCTTCATGTCCTGGGAACTGTTGCTTCAGATGTGGGACGTCTTACTACTGCCAGACGATCCCGAAGTGTGCCAAAAACAAGCGGGTGCCTCGTCGAGCCCAGACTATGACGATTGTCAATCAGATGAACAATGAACAAGCTAATCCAGTCTACACAGTTTGACCTCTGGACGTTTCACGTCCTTCACAGCTGGTTAAAGAGTTAGCCACATGGAACGCCAAGCTGGAAGCCTTCCTGACAGACGGGCAAGTGGCACAAGGCTCCGATTTCGCCATGAAATATGACTAAGCTGCTACCAGAGCTTCCACCTTGCTTGAGCATTACATGGACAGGCTCAAGGCTTCCGCACTCTCTTCAATGGCGCATCTATCTACAGCCACTGATGGGTACCTGAAACGACCTGCGGACATCAAACGCGTGAGTTAGGCCACGCAAGGTAACCTGGGTCACATGGAGTCATGCCTGCAAGCAGCAGCGACTGTAGTCGACGACTACGCAACCTACTGTGGACTCCAGTGTGCCTTGGCTAAGTCAGAATTTGTGCACGTACGTCCCTCCCCTGAGGACACAACTCAGCTCCATATCAATCTTCCCTCGGGACCGATCTGTGAGGCCAAGGAGATTGGCGTCCTTGGTCTCTTCATACACTACCAACGCAAGGCCGACACCACAATAGCCAAACTTCGCACGGTGGGAGACCAGGTGGGGCGTATGGTCCGCCGGGTCTCCAACAAGTGGGGCGGATTACGAAGCAGGGATGCAATGCGGCTTGCCCATGCTTTCGTGACGAGTAGAATACTCTACTTGACTCCCTACTTGCACCTGCGCAAACACGAGGATGATCAACTCGAGGTCATCCTCCGTAAAGTTATCAAGCGGGCTCTCGACCTCCATATCACCACGTCCAACCAGAGACTTCTGGCCCTAGGCGTGGTGAATACCTACCGGGAACTTCGAGAAGCACACCTCGTTAACCAATACACGTGCCTTGCACAGACCCATTCCGGTTGCCCCCTTTTGGACCGAATACACATCAAACACGATTACTATATTGAGGAAAGGGTGAGAGTGCCAGAACCTTGAAGACGCGCCCTCCAGGTCCGACCCCTTCCCTGCAACATGTCCAAAGAAAACCACAGTGGTCGCCACCAGGCACGCGCGGAAGCGTTGCAGCGACACTTTGGTCAAGAGGAACACGTGTGCTACGTGTACGTTGCCGGCCCGCACCATGGGGGGTGGTATATGGCCGCAGTCATACACAACGCAAACACCGTAAACGGGCTCACTTTCAAAGCCTACAGCGCAACACACGCGGAGGAGATTGCCATCGCTCTGGCTCTCACCTATCCCTCTTCTAAACATATCATCACCAACTCACGAGGGGCCTGTCGGAACTATCAGCTAGGGTGGGCTTCTCCGCTTGCTCAGCGCATACTGGAACCTAGCTGCCGATACGTTAATCCAACTCCGCGAAATCTGGTTTGGGCACCCGGTCACCAAGGACTCAAGGGTAACGAACAGGTCGATCAGGCCGCCAGCACACTCTCTTCCTGGGCTACCTCCCTGTCTTTGGAAGCCTACTCTCAATCAGACAATTCGGCCCTTTCGTTCAAAGATATTACCAATTACTACAAGGAGGAACACCGGCGCTATCCAGACCCTTGTAAGGGACTGCATCGCGCTGACGAGCGCCTCCTTTTAAAATTGTTTACCAATACTGTACTGTGCCCGGCGGTGCTAAAACATTTCAATTCATCCTTTGATGGCACGTGCCAGTTCTGTGCTGAGGTGGCTGACACCTTTCACATCGTCTGGGCGTGCCAGTCTAATCCATCTATCCCCCCCAACCCCAATTCCACGAGAGAGAACTGGGAGGCGGCCCTGCTCGGCTGTCAAGACCTGAAGGCCCAAGAGGCTCTGGTTCAACAGCGCGGGCGGCGTTGCCTTCCAATGGAGCTCTGGAATAGGGGTTCCATCTAGTGCTGTGAGGGTAGGAGGCCAATAGGACCCCGACCCAATCATCTCTCTGTAACCGTTTAATGGTTAATAAATGTTTCATAACCACCTATTATGCATGTGATGCTTAAGACAACAAGAGTCAAAGAAAATTCCTACGAGAAGATGTTTGCAGGAAGCTACAGCTCACTCCTATTCAGGAGAGGGATTCGGTCACAAGCGTGTTTGGTGATCAGCGACCTCAACTTACTCAACGTACGAAGGTTGTCAGCGTTACACTTCAGAGTCAACATGACAACATTTTAGTGCAGATAGAAGCTCTTGTAATTCCCTACATCTGTGGTGACATAATTGATTCTTCAGACTAATAAACTTTACAGTCATGCAGAAGGTTAACCATTCGCCGATGCCGTTGTTTTCCAAAGCATCATCTGCGAAGCTGGAGTAGGTCTTCTGAATGAATAGAATCAATTGTGGAAAGTATTCTAAATATCAGTTGAGTGTTGGATGACAGAACGTTAGTCGTTCTTAACACGAAAATGGGGTGCACTCTACAACGTCCACCATCCGTTCAGGAGCGAGGTGCACAGTATGCAAGCAGTCATACCTGCATCCTGCGAACAGATGTTTACGAAGAGGGGGTTTCTCAGACTTATCACAATGGGATTCGAGCTTCATACCAGTGTTATTGCAGAAATGCCATTTGCGAAGAAAAATATCGACATAAGAGGGTTTAACAAAGCCACCGATGTCCGAAGTAGTCGCAAAGAAGTTGTGCTACCAAGGACATCAGCGAAGAATCATGCGAAAAATCATGGCAGTGTTCGCATTTCTTTAAAGAAAGAAACAAATAAACCTTGTGTAAAAAGTATGAGGTCACACAAGAAAAATGATGAAGCGGAGATCAGCACTCATGAAATGCCAGAAGTAATCTGCAAAACAGGTAGGACAAAACACCAGTTGTGCTAGACGCATCTTCTAACGGAGAAGAGGGTGCCCTTCAATGTCCAACTTATAGAGGCAGTTAAAGACAAGGTCACCCTTGAAGTCAGCTTTCCCTTCGTCAAGGTGAAACTTGAGAAGACGGCAACTGGCCTGAATGTATGCTGCAATATCAGCATTATGAACCCCTCAATTCGAGTGACACGCATCAACACTGTTGTCATGGTGGCCTTCAAGGCACTCTCAGTCGAGCTATCTGAAGGATTTTGGTACCTAAGATGACGCCAACATGTTAAACAAGTGCGCAGTAATTGTGATGCCTGGGTGCGATTATCACTCAATGTCCCCTTAACAGCTACAATGCCATTCCAAAAGACAGTGTGTCCCGATCGAAGCTGCTTTAAGTCAACAAGATCGACAGTATTATGCCTGTTGCTGCTAGTAGAGACTATCGTGAAAGCGTATATTATCGTTAAACATGTGCTAGATAGAGCAGTACTCATATGTGAAAGGGCTTGAGGCTAACACATTTCGGAAGACTTTCTGTTCTTTTACTACACAGAGTTTCATTTTACAATAAGGAAGACACGCTAAAGACAGATAGTCGTACGCAGTCGAGACTTTCGAGACATATTGATTTAGGACTTTTCTACACTCATGCAAATAACCTGAAAATTGTAGCTGAGCGTTATTCGTTGATGGGAATATTTGTGGAAGGATGATACAGTCTGTAAAAAGGTGCCTACGTACAATAGTAAAGAAAATTTTGTGAAATTATAAGGGTGGGACATGTAGAAAATTGTGCGCCTTTTGGACTCAAGAGATTAAGAAGGTAAATGGGGCAAAACTTTGTTCTTGGACTGTTCAATAAACACCATCCCATGGAGGGCACTGCGCCGAGTGCCAATAAATGTTGCAGAGAGATTTTCCCTCAAAGGCATAACACTTTCAAAGATCAAAGCCTGTCACAAAAAGATGATGAGATAGGCATTTTCAGGGAACGAGGACGGTGGCTTGTTGCTCATAGGTATAGCTCGCATTGACAGATCTATGGAATTGTGCTAGCGGTGACTCAGGGAAGAAGGGTGGGGCCCAATAACTTTCTTGTTTTGAGCACAGAAACAGTGCACGGTAGAAACAGCCGAGGACTCGACACGACAGCTATCATTTATGGAACGCTACCCAGCCTGGTGTATTCCTTGAAGAAGTAGCTAGAGAGTGTTATTTTTTTTATTGCATGGCGTAATAAATGACAATTCCTGGAGATATGTTAATTTCACTCAACAGCCCCAGCTCACATAAAATATATGCAGACTCAAACTATAAATGTCTGCCATTTTTCCACTTTATAGCGGTACTATATAAGCACGTGGGTCCTGCAAGAAAGACGAAGGCGACAGTGCATACGGGCATCTGCACACTTTTAATGCAGACCTCAACAACGAGAAAGATCAGGAACTCTCTGGCGCGCGGTAAATAAAAAGCCCGACCCGCTGCTGCTTTCTCAGCTTCTTAAAATACCACCTCTGTCTCCACGTCGCGACACTGGTGGAGGTGCTGGGGCCTCCAACCAGATGCAGGAAAGCGTTGTTCGGAACGGTACACCCAGTCCAGAGCCTCAACATCTTGTTACGACTCCAGTACACGGATTCAGCCGGGCCCTACTAGGCCCAAGTCCAGAACTCTTGACTGCATCTCTTCTTACCAACATGGCAGCCCCTTAAACGTCTGCGAATTTTCCTCCGGCCCAGACGGCTTTTCCTTCCCAAGTAATTTTTGAGCCTCCTCGTGTTCCCGAAGTCTTTCGAAGAGAACCGTACGAAGATGACGAGGATCGGCTCGACCAGTTCGAGCGGACCGCTGTGGTGAATCGCTGGAGCACGCAAGAGAAACTTGGCCGTGCCTACTTCGCAATGGGAAATAGCACTCGCACATGGTACGAGAGCAGGGAGCCTACTTCACAAACCTGGGAAAATTCTGCCAAAAGCTTCTCTGGACGTTTTTGAGTGCAGACCGACGGGATCTTGCACAACATAAGATTGAAGCCCACGTGCAAAAGCCGAACGAAAGCGTCGCCATGTTCGCTGAGGATATGGCCCGTCTATTTCGCCGCACTGACCCTGACATGCCCGAGGTTAGGAAAGTTCGTCACCTGATACGGGGAGTTAAGGAACCGCTTTTCGCCGGCCTTGTGCGAAAGCCGCCAACAGCAATGGATGAATTTATTAAAGAGGCGACTGTCATCGAGCCGGCACTCCGGCAACGATGCCGCCACTTTGACCGCCAGCCCGACCAAACGCCTGTTGGTGCCGCCGCTCAATACGCTGCCATTTCCGAAAGCTCTCTACGGCAAACAATTAGGCATATCCTGCGGGAAGAGCTGCGGGCCCTCGGCCTTTCGTCTACCGAGCCTTCACTTGCTTCTGTTGCGGAAATCGTGCGCCACGAACTATAGCAAGCCTTTCCATCACCGGTGCCACCACCTGAACCACGTCCATTGACCTATGCTGATGCCGTCCGCCGTTCTCTGCCAGCCCCAGAAGAGGCGCCCTTTCAGCCACGGCCAGTTACCTTGCCTTGGTGGCATCGAGAACCTGTGCGGCGACCACCAGTATGCCGGACCGACTTGTGGCGCACTGCCGACCGTCGACTGCTTTGTTTCCACTGCGGCGAACCAGGCCAGCTCTTGTGCTACTGCCATCATAGAGAAGCCCGGTTTGGAAACTTTTCTCGTCCCACTTCATTTTATTTTGAAGACTTTCGTGACCATGGTGCTGATCACCTGCCGACCGACCAAGTGTCTTCACTAAGTCGTCGCTGGCGGTCTCCCTCGCCTGCTTGAGGTCACACTTTCTCGAATCGCCAAAGTTACGCTGACGTCGTCGGAAACCGCTCGCCAAGCCCGTGCCGGGGAAACTCACTGCCGTGACCTCCGGGGGCAAGGTTGCCAATTACCGAGACGCCAAAAAGACCCCCTTGCCTCTAAACAAAGACGACATGACGACGGTGATGACAAAGATGACAACCACGAGTACTAATGCCGATGAATTTGTACGTGCCGACTTCAGCGTTATTATAGACGGCCACTACGTAATAGCACTGGTTGACACTGGTGCTGACGTTTCTATTATGCGACAAGAGCTCGACGACCGCCTTAAAAGAGAACTGACATCGAATTTCAAGATCGAAATATGCCCACCATTCGATAGCTTGGTATGCATAGGTCTTCTTGGCCAAATTTGAACGGCATCCAGCGCGTCGAAGTTATTTTAGTTTGATGTCAAACAGCATAGAAAAGCTAAAGAGAAAAAACGGAAAATAGACTGCCCTGTGACTTCGACACCAGTGCTACGTGTTGGGTGTGATACATTCCACAAATATCATCCTGAGTGACGATGCCTTAGTATTGATGACGTGTACAATCCGAGTGTTCTTATCGTGGCGCCGACTAAGACACACGAGCGAACATGGATGAAACGTGCATCTTCGGGCACCTCTGCAGTGCTGCTTGGAATGGCGTCCGTTTCGAAATCACTGTTCTGCAAAAGGTCGATTAAGCAAAAATAATTCGCGATGTCGCGAATCGCAGGGATTCCAAGCTCCAGGCTATCTTATTGAACCCGAGTCGACACGTACGGCGACCACAACAATGCAGGTGACAAAGCATGACTGAATGGGTCCACATAGCAGACGAAACGTTTGTAGAGCAGCTGAGCCTGACGTCACTCTTTTCTGTGGAGAAGTGATCAGCTGTGGCGTGACCTGGAGGTGACCGCGAGGTAGCGCCACTGCTGGTGCTCCCAGCGCTAAAAACGAAGGGATTGCCCACTGTTATTTAATAGTGCTAGATCCCAGTAATATAAACTAATAAAAGTGATAGTAATTCATCCCTCAGTTGCGTTTTAGGTCGTGAGTCCCAGCTACGGGGTCTATAGCTACTCGCTGAAGCAAAAATCTTGGCATGAGTAAATTTGATGTCAGTGCTCCTTTAAGAAGGTCAAGATGCCATGGAGTGGGCCGAGCATAAGGAGTGTTGGTGGACAGCTAATGACGCCAACCGGTAAATGCACCGCTCGGCTCATAATCGGTGATTCGAGCTTCCTCGCCACTTTTGTCATTTTACTGGACTGTTGTAAAGAGCTGATTTGGGGTATGGAATTTTTGCGAGAGTACGGTGCTGTCATGAACATTCCAGAACGTATCGTCACCTTTTCCGCCCATCCATACGTCGACCCCACCACTGAAGAACAACTACAACATATACGTGTAGCCGATGATGTGATGCTCCTGTCGAGATCTTGCTGCCTTGTGTCAGTGTTATGTGAACGGCCGTGCCGTAACGAGGTGATAGCGGAACGAATAGACACACTATTGCTTACGCAAGGTGTTCCAATAGCGAGAGGTTTCTCTGCCTACCGTCTTGTAAGCGATGCCGTGCCTCGGGCGAAAACTCTTTAAGCAGCCATTGGACACCGCAAAGTCAACGATGCCCAGTCTGTGGGCTATTTTTATCGTCTCCTCGTTGTAAAATGCTGCCGTGAAAGCTAATACTAGCAGCGCGTGATGTTAAGGCTTGGCATGTTTCAGAATCACCGAGAATACCATTGCAATCACGAAATGATGAATGCCTTCCACACAATGACTATGCATATGCCGAACTAGCTCGCTCTTTAGGCTCCTCGCTTGCAGAAGAACAGTCTGATGGCACTGAAAATGTGACAAATACATCGCACAATAATGCTCTAAACGAGGTGGGTGTTGCAATGCCTCAATACCTCCCAGCTACCACTGCAGACTATGCAACAAAGAGAGGGGAAATAGCACGATGCCCTCATCATCTAACAGTAGCAATTACCAGACGAGTTAGAACGCTGGAACTGGGTGTCCAGTACGCAAGCGCCACCCTCCAAGACGGACAAAGGACTACGCGATTTGTTATTAGCCTCTTGATGAGAGGTCTCGTAGTTTGGTTCGGTTGTGCATTACTATGTCTTTTGTGTTATATTTATTTCATTTTGTTGTTAGGAGATAAGTACGTACCAAGATTTAGTTTTGGCTTTTTATCAATATTTCTCAACTTCTTGAGTATGAATGTGAAAGTTTCCGAGGTGATGTTTATAATGTAACAATGTTGATCAGACATCATTGATGTGATGATGTCAAGTGAGGTCATCTAATGGCAATCCACAAAACATTCAATAACTTAGTTTGTAAAGGTTGTTAAACAGGCCATTTGGCCATCAACATATTGTATTCAAAAAGGAAGAAAAATAAAAGAACAGGTGCCCATCCGCTCTTTGTTTTTCGGCATGTCACTGCTGCGGTCATATGTACGAGGCCTCCTGTCAAATGCTGTGCGCAAGCCTCGGTTGAACAGGGAGCTGCAATATTAGCTGTATGATCGGGACGCGAAATTTTGCAGGCAAGCGATCGCCGGCAGTGCCACCTGTAAAAGGGTGACCAAAAAAAAAAAGCAAAACTTGAGCTCTTGCGCATCCTAAAGTTGCCTCAAGCGTGTAAAATACAATATCAGGTTATAAACATTTGTTTTTAAGCAAGATAAGTTGCCCTGTGAGGATTTCTTGTCCTACCAACAGACTGGCAACATTGCTGTTGGGTGATTCTAGCGGTCATTTTTTGTCCACATTTAGCATCAACTTAATATTATAATTCCCCCTTTTTTTTACAGGACGTCAGGATGCTTGTTGCCACCAATGTCATAAACGATCTTCTCATATTCACCACGATCAAAAAAAAAATTTTGCGTGGTAGACAGTTTCTTTAGGGAGCTTCGCCCTAAAATGTGAAGACAAACTAAGTGCGTCTTCCTGGTTGCCTCGTTGTTGCCAAGTGGCTTCGGTAGGTGAAGCCTCGGTGTTTACAAAGGCAGTTCTCGTGCCCAGGCTATATACAAAGAGACACCCCCCGCACGAAGAAGGTTGATAGCCAAAGCATTTGGATATCCACATAGGGCACAGTGGCAATTTTTTTCTGCGATGATAGATGAGACTAGTAGGCACTTAGGCACTGTGAGCAGGTTGTTTGCTCTAAAATAGACAGATGAAGTAGACGTCTGTGCTTCCTGGATGTCTTGCTGCTACCAAGTTAGCTTGGAAAGCCCAAAAAACGTGAATAGCCTTCCTGCAATAGATACGCACAAACTGACAACCCACCAGGACATGTGGCTACAGCCTCAAGCATTGGTCTCTGTCATAGACTACTGAAGAAATTTGGCAGATCCCATGTACATTGCGAATCTATCTTATGCGAAGCATGTGGATGCAAGGTGAATGTGTTTAAATTTTTTATTGAGTGAGACGTAAAGAAGAGACGCTCCATATACGTACAAATCCATGCACATAGATATGTTAAACAGCCGCATACATTTTAGATTACCAGTTGTTTTCAGTTGCATCAGGCAGCAAACAGACACATAGATATTAATAACACCAGAAGCGTAAGCTGATCTGAAGTGCTGGTGTTTGTGCTGGGGCTCACGAAGGTGGTAGCCCTCAACACTGCGACACAAATTAACCTCAGCGCATGGCGCCTAACTACAATTGATGTTATCCAAACATGATGACTGTATCATGGGAGCACATAAGTGATTTTCATATTGATGTTGATAGCCAGTATTGCAACCAGAATTGACATGTTTCACGAACATCAGTGTCTATTTGTAAAGTATTTCCAAGACTTAGCACGACCCTAAGGTAGAATAAGCGATTGCCACGCATAATGATAGGGTTCGATTCCTGCTGAGACACATTTATCCTTTGCATTCATCCGGACAACACTGCCTATGTGAACTTTTTCTTAACGGTTTTAAGCGTTGAAATTGCCGATGTGTGTTCTCACCATTCCTGGGCAGATATAAAATGTCTCTCATCTGAGGGAAATACCCACCATTTAACGAAGAACGTGACCACGACAGCACCCTGACGTGGGCGGTGTTAGAGATGGGAAGGAAGATGTTGCAGGTGATGACATCCGGATGGAGGAACTGAACGCCGACAAGAGGATACGAGAAACATAACAGAGGTTTATGACATTATTTACACATATTTACAGAACAGCAAGGGATAGTGATTTCACAAACCACGAGCGTGGTGGTTGAACACTACATAGTTCAGAGCCAGGTTCAGAGAGCGCGCTCTGTCCAGCACTCTCCGCGTCGTTTTATGCCCTGTCGGGCTCCTCCTCTCAGAGTCGAACACCAATCACGCACACACAGGTGAGGGAGGCGAGCATACAAGGTCCACGTGTACACTGCACGGTGGTGGCGCCAGCAGGGCTGGTCCTCGTCGTGGGTGTGCCGTTAGACGAGCGTTCCCACGATCCTGGCCGCATACTTCAAAGGGCCCACTGCACAGCTCGCCCAATTAGCGGGGCGATCTGCGTGCGCTGTCCGTCGCGGTCTCTTTCAGAAAGACGCCGTCTTTGCTGGCCTCTCTCGAACGGCTAATGGCGTCTTGGCGACACGACGTCTTGGTCCTCCGGCTAGCACGTACAGTGCCTGACGAGCATAGGCAGTCGGCCGGTCGGCTGGGTGATTGGGGATCAAAAGGGAGCACCGCTCATCTGTCAGCTCCGGCGCCGGCCACGACAGCTTTGCCGTCGCCCGATGAGTCGCCGAGTCCATTAGTCACCGCTTCTGCTTGAAGCGACGACAAAAGGTCCACTTTTGAAGGACGCGAACTCGCCTCTGCCCGCCGCCTGGTCTGGAATAATCACTCAAATACTTGACAGCGTCGGTAAGACTGGGTGCCGAAGGGATTGAGAGATGAATCCCCAGGCCAAACCTAACAGCTCCTCCGTCGCCCGGAAAATCTCGGCTGGCCAGCGCTCCCAACCGCTGGGCACGAAGAGAAAGGGTGGTGACGAGGACGAAGGCCTGGCTTTTCTCTCCAGCTGCGTACTCGAAACCAACTCCCAATCCAGCTCACAATGACCGACAACAGCAAGGCGAACAACACAACACAATACCATGCTGCAGTCAAGCACATTGGACCTGCTTAAAACCCTCCAGGCTTCTCAAAACACAAACAAAAGAGAAACCTGTACGCTAAAATTTTGAAACAATTTTGTGCCGCCAAAGTTACAACAATCATGGCTGTGGAGATGCTTACTAAAGATGGAACAAATTGCCGTGTGAGAAAAGCACACAAAGGCAAATACAATTTGGCCCCATAAACGAGAATCACTCTTTCACAACTAGCTTTCTCCAACCCTCCGCACTACTAAGTTGTAACTGACATTTAATTTCCTGACTAATTTCATGAAACACAACCAAATACAAAGGTTTCATACCAATGCTGCCATACCCTATACACAAGTTATCTGGGCGCTTTCTTCATTCTCTCAATACATACTTGCAAGGTGTGGTCGAGAGTACCTACTTTTATGACACCCTGACGCGAACAAAACTCTCTCACATCAAATCAAACTGCGTTGTATAAATCCTAGAAATATATCTAGTCGCCAAAATTTGGTGAACGCAGTTCCCTCAGCTAAAGCGATCATATGATCCTTATAAGCAATCACTAAAACAACAAAATGAAGTAAACCTGGTGTACTAACGCGCTCATTTGCTGGGGGTAGTTTCATGTCAGCCCATGTTTTTAAAGAACGCACATGACTTTGCTGTGCGCTCTAGCACGACATCTTACTTTCATCCAAAGAGCGCTAGCATACCAACACGCACCTCACCATAGGTGATATCTCTCTCACCTAGGTATCCTAAAACCCTCATCTGAACGTAAATTTTCTTAAGATATCGAACTGTGTAAATCCTTAAAACGCATCTCTAATCTCAACGTTCGATATAACATAACGCTTCAGCTAAAGAATTTCACCTGATCTCTGAGCATATACTAAAATCATAAAGGGAAATGCAACTAGTGTACTAACACGCTCCTTTGCTGGATGTAGTTTCATGTCAGCCCATGTTTTTAAAGAATGCACATTGCTGTGCGCTCTAGCACGACATCATACTCTCATCCAAAGAGCGTCAGCACACCAATCGCGCACCTAACAGTAGGCTATTTCCCAGTAACTCAACTAAAAACACTTACAATGCTCTTAAAGAAGTCTAGAAGGGAAGACCTGCTGCTACACGAACTAGCTGGGGAGATGACAAAGGAATATTACTTTAAAACCAAAATAAGCAAAAAAACATGCTTCCCAGTAAATTCCCGTGTCACCTTCTCCAGCTTACAGCCATCCCTCACTTCAATCGCACACGCGGCGGACGTGGTCTTGCCGGATTTCGAAAACTCGCGAGGCAACGTCGCGTCTGGGCCACAAGCTGAATGGCGCAGTCGCGCATCATTCGCGATTTCTGCGGGCTTTTGTCAATCTGGCGGAGGGAACCCGAGCAATGCCAGGGAAAGAGTGACGGTGTCCTCTTTGGTCTAGCCGAGCGGTCTTTAGCTATTGTGGTCTTTCTTCTAGGACCACGTCGCCACTCCTTTCCGCGAAAAGCTCTAAATCTCCCCCGCGCATACCGCCGCGAAGATGCACGCTGTAGACTACCATTATTTCGCCGCCTGTCCACGCATACCGCCGCGAAGATGCACGCTGTAGACTACCATTATTTCGCCGCCTGTGCCTCACTGTACGACACAAAGGCCTCTCCGGCGAACTGGCCGATAACCCACTCTTTTTCCTTTTACCCCGATGCTTGCTTCCTCCTTCGTGCCTTGGCTTTGTCGCGCGCGTACCCTTCGCCTGTCTACGGCGACGCTTGCGACCCGTTTTCTCACAACTAGGAAGTTCGCCTCGGGTTGCGTCATCGGCTGCCCTACCGCTCGAGGGTTCTTCTGTACCACCTGCTACACTATTTTGCCAGTTCGATTTCCTAGCACTGATGCCATGTCGGGCCGATTCCTTTGTCTTAACTTTGTACTCACGCACCCAACTAACCTGGCGCCTCCCATTTGATTTCATTTGCGCTGGACCCGCTGGTCCCTTTTCTTTCGTCCGGCAGTTCAGACGTATACAAATGAACTTTGTCACTGACGCAAAATGCCTAGTTCTGCTTGCTGCGCTAATAGGCCTCAAACTTTTCTGAACATGCGTAGAGCTGCTTGTCTCACTTGCGACTTTGCGACGTCTCTTGCGTCTGCGCTGCTTCCTGCGACTCGTCTCTGAGCCTACTGCTCGCAGCTCAAGGTGGCTAACACTCTCACTACACTCGTCAGCTGTCGACGCCGCTCCGTCTAGATGATTTTCGAAAAAACCACCTATTTCACACTCTAGATCGGCGGACAGCTTGACGCTCTTAGGAACAGTGCAGCTGCTTTCCTGCAAACACTCTAGCTCGCATTGCTTAGAGCTGTTTGCGACAGCTCTGATATCCCCGCTACCTACTTTCGCTGCTTCTGAGCTTTCTTCGGTGTCCTTGCGTACTTCCACACTGTTTGCAAGATCCACCGTTGCGACAAACACAGTTGAGGTCTGTGCCAGATTGTCTACAGCTATCCTTGCTGTTTCGCTAACAGCTAACTGGCACAGCACCTCGTCGCACTTGCTCTGGCCTTCGTCGGCCTCTCTACTTGGCGCAGCATCATTCGCAGCACTCAAACTAGATTCGCCTTTGAATCTGCTGCTATGTTCACGTGTGCTAGCCTTCTCTTTGGCTCTAAACTTCACCTCACTCATTTGATTATCGCACTTCTCGTGCGCTACAGTTTCGAATGGCTGACTCTTTCGCCTCATTGCCTCGATTTTCTGTTCCAATTGATCGAGCCGCTCTTTTCTATCCCTTATTTTCTTTTCTTGTTTCTCAATTTCCTGCTTTTCAAAAATCTCTACTGCGTTTTTAATATCCTCCTCACTGGCTTTTTGCGAGATCAGCATCCAAATCGCTGTCCTGCCCATTCTTTCCTCTATTTCAATGCCTAGATGCTTACTCACACACAAAAGTTCATCTCTTAGCATTGCCTTCCACGACATGATTGCCGTTGTACTTTGGTCCTGCATCTCACACAAACGTAGGGGATCCCTCTAACACGCAAATAGGTGATCTCCCTAACTCACACACAATCCAGCTTCTAATCAACGCACACTCAAGAAATGAAGCCTGGAAAGTTATAGCAAAGACCAAGCACTCACCACAGCACAGCACCATGTCGCGAAGTCCATCCCGCCGCTGCCAACCAGTTGTTAGATTTGGAAGGAAGGAATCAGGTCGCTGATGATGGCATCCCACCGCTGCCACCAGTTGTTAGAGATGGGAAGGAAGATGTTGCAGGTGATGACATCCGGATGGAGGAACTGAACGCCGACAAGAGGATACGAGAAACCTAACAGAGGTTTATGACATTATTTACACATATTTACAGAACAGCAAGGGATAGTGATTTCACAAACCACGAGCGTGGTGGTTGAACACTACATAGTTCAGAGCCAGGTTCAGAGAGCGCGCTCTGTCCAGCACTCTCCGCGTCGTTTTATGCCCTGTCGGGCTCCTCCTCTCAGAGTCGAACACCAATCACGCACACACAGGTGAGGGAGGCGAGCATACAAGGTCCACGTGAACACTGCACGGTGGTGGCGCCAGCAGGGCTGGTCCTCGTCGTGGGTGTGCCGTTAGACGAGCGTTCCCACGATCCTGGCCGCATACTTCAAAGGGCCCACTGCACAGCTCGCCCAATTAGCGGGGCGATCTGCGTGCGCTGTCCGTCGCGGTCTCTTTCAGAAAGACGCCGTCTTTGCTGGCCTCTCTCGAACGGCTAATGGCGTCTTGGCGACACGACGTCTTGGTCCTCCGGCTAGCACGTACAGTGCCTGACGAGCATAGGCAGTCGGCCGGTCGGCTGGGTGATTGGGGATCAAAAGGGAGCACCCCTCATCTGTCAGCTCCGGCGCCGGCCATGACAGCTTTGCCGTCGCCCGATGAGTCGCCGAGTCCATTAGTCACCGCTTCTGCTTGAAGCAACGACAAAAGGTCCACTTTTGAAGGACGCGAACTCGCCTCTGCCCGCCGCCTGGTCTGGAATAATCACTCAAATACTTGACAGCGTCAGTAAGACTGGGCGCCGAAGGGATTGAGAGATGAATCCCCAGGCCAAACCTAACAGCGGCTAGACAGACAGACATGCAGATAGATCTCAAAAGTGCTTGCAGTGTGCAAAGGCAATGCTTCGCATTTATTAATGATTATTGACACAGAGACAACCATCGTCCATGCGCCGGCCATTTTGTTATGCGCCTCTTCTTTCTTTACTTTGCATCAGCTCCTTTTGCAGCTCCACCAAGGTATCACTCTTCATTATGACAGTATATAAAGCCATGGCCTCCGAGATAGCGGGCGTGCGGCGCGTCCCTCTCCGGCCATCCCAATCACCGAGCTCCCCAGCAAAGTGAACGAGTATAACCTCGCCCGTCCGGCTACCATGACAGGGCGCGAGTTCTGGCAACGGCGACACCACGGCTGACAGCAGAGAGCATGGGATTCCAGCGTGCACATGTTCTTTTTTTTTCGCGTACCAGCAAGAATCAACACTAGAGTCTTCTGACTTAACTGAAGGAATGTATTTTTCGGCGGGCACCACAGCAGACCACAAAGCGGATGGGATTTCAGCGAGAGCAAGTTTTTTTTTGTTTTCCTCCACGTACGAGCAAGAATCATCACCAGAATCTTCTGGCTGAACTGAAGGAAGGTATTTTTTTTGCTACTGCATTTATTTTGGTCCCATTTACGAAGAAAAGCATGGGCTCTGCAGCATTTTCCTGATAGGTAATTGTAAGGAGGTATACACTCGCCTGTGGCAATATTCCATTTTTTTTTCACGGTCCGTTTTAGCTCGCTGCTAAACACCTCGATTTGAGAAATATAGAGACATTCCAGCATCCCTCCTTTCCGGAAACATCTGTAAGAGAAACTGGGCTAATTGCCGTCGTTGATTTTATTGCTCTCAAATCCTGCCTCATAATTTTACTGTTATATCTCGCATGAATATTTATGAGATGGTCAACCAAAGCGCAGTTACGCTCTAGGCAACCGAGTGCCCTGTTCATGTCATTGAATTAAGGCATAAGAAAAGTAATTTTGCTGGAATATTGTAGAAGGCTTCGATTAGCCCACCTACATTCGGTCCCCACGTTTTAAAAGTGAAGGTGCCTGAGTTGTGATCGTCTTTTTTTCATCATCTGAACTTTCATTATGTTTTGATCGCACAATAGCAATATCAGTACTCTCAACTGCATCCAAATACAAGGGTCAAACATGTAGCATAACGGCATCTTTCTAATGAAAATCAAGTATTCACTCAAGGAGAAAACAAGCAAAGCATTTTGATGTTCGTTCTTAGATTGTCCAACGTATCCATTGAACCCTGTAAAATTCACAGGGCAAATGGGTGACCGTAAGTGACTAAAGCGTGCCTGTAACCAGCCCGTGGTCGTCGCGGAACCAGTGACGTTCAATCTGGACATAGTCTAGACGCATTTAGACCGCCTGCACTCTCCTCCCTGCATCCTGCTTCTGTGGCTCGACGGGAAGACTCTTCAAACGGCGTTATAATGAAAAGCAGCGCTGGTTCCATGAGAGGGAAAAAAAAAGCAAGCCTTTTAATGGAGTGTAACCCATGAGAATAGAGCACGGCACTATTCCGACTTCACTTGTTGATTGCGCTGTCATTTTTTTTTCTTTGCCAGTGCCGTCCCCACAATACAGCCTGCAAACTTCGAAGTACAGTAAGTTTCCAGCCCATCCGGATTTCTTGCAGAGGTATCACAGTTATAAGCGCTATATTATGGGCAACGCAAGTCTACAGCAAAACAAGTCAATTTGGGAATATATACGCCCAAGGATTGACTTCACCTCTTTTACACCTTGGCTTGACATTTCCAAATGAATACAAAGTTATAAAAAAGCACAGAACCATTTTTTTTTCGCCACATATAAACTTTGCCAAGAGCGTGACAGCACTTTCGACCGAAAGAAAGAGCGATGCCGTGCGGAGACAAGAGAGGACCCTGCCCACCTCTCGAAACATGCGCTCTTCATACGATTGGGACAGCCTGAGAGAAAACCGCCGCGCGCCCGCAATCGGAGGCCATAGTACAGCACTCATAGATTGAAAGAGGCATCTTTAGGGCTACGGAGCACAAACACTTATGTTTCGACTGTCTCCGTTTGCCTATATCAGTGTAATGCCAAACAGAATGTGTACATCAAAGCGAATATTATTTCTAGAGCCCAGATTTGTTTCGACAAGATGTGGCAATTTTGAGCAATTTTACATATAAGTTGTCATCTGAAAAAAATTCATGGTGCATTTCAATCGTTAGGTACTGTACATAGGCATTAAATAAAGGCATTGCTTATTGTAATCCTGCGGGGCCGGGTGATATTTCGCAGCCCGCAACCACGTCCCTACATACCCACTGAGGGGAATGCCTAGCGGCTGGGCATAAAAGGAAGCAAGCAGGCTGCACTTTCGTCCACTGGACAGTGCCACATGTACACCTGGAAGCAGATCACCAACTGCTGCCTATCGAACTCTCTGCAGAAGTACTCTACTACGAAGAACGGCAACGGTACGTCGAACTTGTAACACTACAGGCAAGGAAATGCCTCACTACATATCTAGATCTCTCGAAATGGCACCGCTTGGGATGAAGACAGAGCTCTACCCTAAGACTGCGTATTTCAAAGGTGTTTAGAAGTACTTGAAGCATTTGGAGCATTACTTAACGTGTAATGATATAGCAGCGGCAAACTGGTTTGTTGCCACTCACAAAATTGCCCTGGGCAGGGCACTAGTGATGACAGACACTAAGCAAATGTGGAAAAGAGAACAAGAGGCATCAGTGCACACAGTCAAGGGCTCGCTGTGTCAAGACCAGACACCAACTAACCCAAACGAAAGAGGAGTCAGCAGGAGCAAAAATGTGAAGTATGCACCATGGGACACTCATAAGAAATGTCTTGGTTTAGAAAAATTGCATTTGTTGGTAATGTTTAGAAGTAAGTTATTTGAAAAAGCATGTCCCAAAAACTAGAGCAAGACCAAGCAATGGTGTGCCTGAATCTTCGAATGAGGACTCGAATTTGGGTAATGTAACACAATCCTGTTACGAACAGCGTAGAAGTTCAGAAGCAGAGAGTACCAGTCTAGGTTTTCACATGTAAAATGTGAACCAGGCCAAATGCAACTTTGCCCATATACATAAAAGGACAGAGTGGTATGGTGCTTAAGTTCAAAGACTAGAGCATGATGTTATGTGTCATTGTTGTAAAGGACAATGGCAGGAAGTAACCAGTGATGAATGGAAAAAATTTGATGGAATGCCTAAAACTTGAATGGCGTGAACTCTGCCATATTGCGGCCAGAGCACGAGCTGTGGCTATAATATACAAGTACCTGGGTATGTTCTCAACAAAAGCTAGAACAGTACAAAAATTTCAAATACATATTTTCAAAAACTCGGCCCCGCTCTCGTGTTTTGCTCCGAGAGGAAATATTTGTTTGCATTGCAGGAGAAAGTTGAGCAACAACTAGGCTACACCACTAATCATTATTATTTGTTTGTGGGGTTTAACGTCCCAAAACCACCATTTGATTATGAGAGACGCCGTAGTGGAGGGCTCCGGAAATTTTGACCACTTGGGGTTCTTTAACGTGCACCCAAATCTGAGTACACGGGCCTACAACATTTCCGCCTCCATCAGAAATGCAGCCGCCGCAGCCGGGAATCAAACCCGCGACCTGCGGGTCAGCAGCCGAGTACCTTAGCCACTAGACCACCGCGGCGGGGCTACACCACTAATCACCATTGCGAAGGAAAATGAGAGGGTATGTTGATCTGAGGAGGACAAAACAACAATACCCATTTGTTGAACACATATCGTTACCCACCTCTAGGATGAAAGAACTTGTACATGGCCTAAGCAGGCGGAAAAATGCTTTCTGCGCAGAGCTCATTTTTGCCATGTCAACAACCACTTCTACTTACACCAGGGAAGCAACCTTTGTTTACAGTAAGCACAAGTCTCGGGTGCTTACTGCAAGCTCCAGTCATTGCCCCGATATTTCAGGCGATAACAGATGAGGTGCTTCACAGCATCTTGACACAAAAGATGCATCAGCAATGTGACCTCACTATGACAGAGTTTGACATCCGTGATTGCCAGCAAGCATTGGAATACATCTTGCAGGGATTGAGGAAATCTAATGCTCTAGGTAAGTGCCTATTGTTTTATTGTTTTAATTTTTTCACAAATATGTGACTTATTTCAGTTGCAAGGTCATTGAAGAAGACATTCACCCTACAAACACGTAAAAGAGGGCAATATTCCAAGCCTTTCAGCCCACAATAGTTATCGAGCTCTCCTAAATTTGGGAAGGTAGACCCTATAGTTAAATGTTTTTCAAGAACACTTGGACAGTAGCAGAGATATTCTACCAACTACTGAAGAAAAAAAATAAAAAATGGTCATAGGAAAGAGAACACAGCAAAACATACAAAGCTAAGTAACAGTTGCATACAAAAAAGGACTGATATTCTATAATGTTTAAAAATCGCCCATAATGTTTTTCTATGTGTCGTCCTATCGCTAAGGTACCCTGATTTTTCACGTTAGCCATGCCTTGACCGGTGAATTGTGTTCGTCAGACTTCATGTCTTATGCCAATTTTGATAAATACCCTGTACAAAAAGTGACACTAAAGCACCCGGACAGAGGCAAACAGAGAGAAAAAATTGAAGTGCTTTTGGCTCACCAAGAAACGTTACACATTTAAAGCTACTCTCTAAGCTTTCCTTCCAGTATATGTGTGCTGTCAAATTCCTGTCATGTGTAATACAGCTTGGCAGATGAAGCAGTTTCACACAATGAAACAGCCTCACAACAATTTCGGAGCACAGCCCTTAGCCGCCCATTCGTGCAATGAGCAGCGGCCAGCATAGCCAATACAGCATTCGAGTACAACGTAGAATTTAAGCAGAGCGCAGCAAGCCTCTGTGACAGTGTCTTGAATGCCTCGAGCCTGCTCGTTTTTCTTGTGGGAGTGCAACGCATGCCATGCGCACACAGGCACGAGAAAGTGAGTTCAACTGCGACGCTTGGGAGGCAAGGACGTGCATAGGTCTTAGGGACACTTGGTGTATATAAAGCAACACTATCGTGCATGGCAATGGTACCCATTGATGCCATAAGTAGAAATTAAGGGCTGCATGAACAAAGGTTTGTATGAAACAGCTGTTGTAGAATCGGCCACGCAGTGCCTTCTCTAGTTTCCTGGTTAACAAGTAGGGCACCCCCCCTTACCCCCCCCCCCCCCCCACTTTAAGTCAACGCAATATCAAAACACCTAAATAGCTACACTTGAAATTCACAGTAGGCAGTATCAAATTGGTGGAATACTTCTTATACTTGCCCCTTTGTGATCATCATCAGCTTCACTATGCTTACTGCATAGCAAAGCCTTTTGTCATGTTTTGCCATTCAACACTGTCCTGTGCTTGCTGCTGCCCCATTATACTTAGAAGTGTGGCAGTTTGGGCTAGTTGGTATGACATGATAGTTATAGTTATCCCCATTATACATCCACACTTCTTAATTTCAGCTGCCTCTCTTTCTGTCTGCCACTGAAATGCTTGCTTTCTTTTAGAATCCATGCGAATACCATTAATGACCAGAGGTTATCCTGCGTACGCACTACGTGCCATGCCCATTTCTTTTTCGTTTCCAGTCCCACTGTACACGCCCCTTTGATTCCAGTCCCACTCTACACTTTTCCTGTCTGTTAAAATTACTTTCTTTTTTTGTTTTGTTTTGCACTGCTCAGTGCATCCACAATTTAAGGTGAGCCCGCTTTGTAAGCATCAAGCTTTCTGCTCCGTAAGTACAAGGACGATGCAGCTGTTTTCTACCTTCCCTGTTCAGGAATAGGATAAAATACCATTCACGATTTTAGACTGCTCTCCGAACGTGCTCCAACCCATCCTTATTAACAACTTCCAGAGTCTCGCCACTCGACACTTTGCAAAGCGCTGTTCTCTGCCGTGATTGTTGCATAATACTTTTACGCTCCCTAGTGTTCAGACCAACTCTTCTGCGTTCCTAGTCCAATAAAGTAATCAAGAGCTGCATTTCGTCCCCCGAGTTACTCGTTGATGAATTGTCATCACAGAATCAAAGGTTACGAATGTATACTCTCGATTACCTCATACCAATAACTTTTGCCAATCTAGGGCCCTGAAAACTTCGTGTAAGCACGCGGTGAATAGCATTAGGGAGATCATGTGTTTCTACCAGCACCTTTTTTTTCTTTTATTGAGATTCACTCAATTTTTTTTTAAGAACACAGGTCACCCACAAAGCTTCAACATTCGAAATCTTACCTGATCTTTTGGCCTCTTCAACAAATGTGCTTTCGGTGCCTCCGATGCATTCTGTTCATTAACGAAGATCGATGGCACCACGGCAGCCCTTAATTGAGCAGACTTTATCGGACTTTCCATCACACGCACTAACGATAAACACCGATGGTAGTTACTATCACGAAACTGCTTCCAGCAGAGAACAGTGGTTCTCGAAGACTCCTGAATTTCTTCTTTTCACCATCGCGATGCACTACACAGCTCGTTTTTTCTTCCGTTGGAGGTTGTGACGCGGTACATCATTTCGTTCGCAAATGCTTCTTCAGCCGTACGGAGGGCAAAATGCCGCGATGGTGATAAGGGTTGGTTCTCCATCCAGTAGCAGCTCTTCGAAGCGTGAATTATAAGCGTACGCAGTGTCTATTCTCCCGGCAACCGGGATAATTGTTCGAAAAAACTTTCTCCCGGCGGTGGCCTCCCATTGGCTCTCTTATGTCACGTGACTAACTGCCATGGGCCTTAGAGTTATTTTTAGGTACCGCGTTTTCAGGAACCTCTATGCCTTGGCAACTTCTACGATATTTTTGGCGGAACTGGTAGAGGTGGAGCCAAAGAGCCGGCGCGCCGCCCCCGTTAGTTTTCGCTACCGATTGGCGCGCCGCCGCCGCCAACGTGTTCTTTTGGCGCGTTTTTTAAATAGGACTTTTTTTAAAGACCACAGTCTTTCTTGGGGACCTTCGACGCAAATATTTTGGTCTGTCTGTATGTCTGTACATTTGTCTGTTTGTCCACTCTTAACAGCATTGGGTATTTGAAACAGCCGACCCCATCCGCAGCGCCCACCTATGTTGCTCAAGATTCAGCATTCATACTTGTCCAATTGTCGATTAAAAATCAATTATTGCGCGTGTCTGTGGCACCATAACAACACGTATATATTGTCACGAGGTTGTGATACACGCAGCACTTGAGAGGAAGCACGCAGGAGTCAGGGCGGTGTCAGGCGAACTGTTTATTGGGCGAACTTGTGCCCAGCAAAACAGGGCCAAACACAACTCACAGCAACAGCGGCGTGAACAGTCGTCGGCCGACGGAAAAAAAAAGACCCCCCAGTGGCGCACTGCGCCGGCTTTTATACACGCGTCGTAACGTGTTCCAGAGTGGCATACAAGATAAACGCGGCCTGCGTTGCGCTTAACAGAAAGTGATAGCGGCTTCCTTCGTAAACCAAAAGAACCGCACGTGTCAGTCTTTTATACACGCGTCATAACGCGTTCCACAGTGGCATACAAGATAAACGGCCTGCGTTGCGCTTAACAGAAAGTGATAGCGGCTTTCTTCGTAAACCAAAAGAACCGCACGTGTCACTACCCCCCTCTGAAAAAGCATCGTCCCGATGCTAAAGACAGAACATAAGAGAGAGTACATGCAATAAATTACATTAACAATGCGTCACAGCTAATCAGCGTGCGTAATAAGGTTTAAGTCGCACCACGTGTACGACTTCGGGTCGTGCACGGCGTCGTTGGGATGACGTTAAGCCATCGGGCACGACCTCATAGTCCAGTTCACCACGACGTCGGACTACCTTGTAGGGTCCAAAGTAGCGTCGCAGGAGCTTCTCAGACAATCCCCGTCGTCGTATCGGCGTCCAGACCCAGACAAGGTCACCGGGTTGGTATTCGGTGTGGTGTCGTCGAAGGTTGTAGTGGCGCCTGTCGACCGTCTGTTGGCTCTTGATACGCAGGCGGGCTAGCTGTCGAGCTTCTTCAGCGCGATCCAGGTAACTGGCGACGTCGAGGTCTTCTTCGTCGGTGCCGACCGGTAGCATGGCGTCAAGCGTCGTTGTTGGGCTCCGTCCGTAGACGAGCTTGTATGGAGCAAACTGCGTCGTTTCCTGCACGGCCGTGTTGTACGCGAAGGTTACATACGGGAGTATGGCGTCCCACGTCTTGTGCTCGACGTCCACGTACATGGCCAGCATGTCGGCGATGGTCTTATTTAGACGCTCGGTGAGGCCATTCGTCTGTGGGTGGTACGCGGTGGTTCGGCGGTGGCTTGTCTGACTGTACCTCAAGATCGCCTGCGTTAGGTCAGCCGTAAAGGCCGTACCTCTGTCGGTGATGAGGACCTCGGGGGCTCCGTGGCGGAGGACGATGTTCTCAATGAATAACTTGGCGACCTCGGCGGCAGTGCCCTTGGGCAAGGCCCTTGTTTCGGCATAGCGGGTGAGGTAGTCAGTCGCAACGACAATCCATTTGTTGCCAGAAGTTGACGTCGGGAACGGCCCCAGTAAGTCCATGCCGATTTGTTGGAATGGCCGTTGAGGTGGTTCGACGGGTTGCAGAAGTGCGGCTGGCCTAGTTGTCGGCGTCTTGCGTCGCTGACAGTCTCTGCATGTTTTTACGTAGTGGGCGACGTCGGCAGTGAGGCGAGGCCAATAGTACTTCTCTTGTATTCGTGACAGTGTGCGGGAAACACCAAGATGTCCGGCTGTCGGGTCGTCGTGTAATGCTTCCAGAACCTCTGGACGTAACGCTGAAGGCACCACGAGGAGGTGGTCGGCGCGGAGCGGCGAGAAGTTCTTCTTCAGGAGGACGTTGTTTCGCAGGAAAAACGAAGCCAGTCCTCGGCGGATTACTTTCGGCACGTCGGCGGTCTTGCCTTGCAGGTAGTCCATGAGGATCTTGAGCTCTGGGTCAGCTCGTTGGCGTTCCGCGAAGTCGTCGGTACTTATGGGTCCCAGGAAAGAGTCGTCGTCCTGGTCATCCTGGGGCGGCGGATCGACAGGGGCGCGAGACAAGCAGTCGGCGTCGGAGTGCTTTCGTCCGCTCTTGTAGACGACGGTGATGTCAAATTCTTGTAGTCTGAGACTCCACCGTGCGAGGCGCCCTGATGGATCCTTCAAGTTAGCTAGCCAACACAAGGCGTGATGGTCACTCACGACTTTGAAAGGCCTGCCGTACAGGTAGGGGCGGAACTTTGATGTAGCCCAGATGATGGCAAGGCATTCCTTTTCTGTCGTGGAATAATTGCTTTCTGCCTTCGAAAGTGACCGGCTAGCGTAACTGATGACCCTTTCAAGTCCGTCGGTCCTCTGCACGATCACGGCGCCGAGCCCTGTGCTGCTTGCGTCCGTGTGAATTTCGGTGTCAGCTTCTTCGTCGAAGTGCGCCAGTATTGGCGGCGTTTGCAGACGTCGCTTTAATTCTTGAAATGCCTCGACTTGCGGCGTTTCCCATTTGAAGTCGACGTCGGCCTTTGTGAGGTACGTCAGTGGCTCGGCGATCCGCGAAAAGTTCTTCACGAAGCGCCTGTAATAAGCGCAGAGGCCAAGAAATCGGCGTACTGCTTTTTTGTCGGTGGGTGCAGGAAAGTCGACGATCGCAGCTGTTTTCTGTGGATCAGGGAGCACTCCCGACTTGCTGATAACGTGGCCAAGGAACAATAGTTCCTCGTAGGCGAAGCGGCACTTTTCTGGCTTCAGGGTAAGTCCCGAGGCTTTGATTACCCGAAGAACAGCTTCAAGGCGCCGGAGGTGCTCGTCGAAGTTGGAAGAAAATACGACTACGTCGTCCGAGTAGACGAGGCAAGTCTGCCACTTCAAGCCTGCGAGTACTGTGTCCATAACCCGTTGGCACGTCGCAGGCGCCGAGCAAAGAACAAAGGGCATGACCTTAAACTCGAATAGGCCGTCTGGTGTTATGAAGGCAGTCTTCTCTCGGTCTCTCTCGTCTACTTCGATTTGCCAGTAGCCGGTTTTGAGATCCATCGACGAAAAATACTTGGCGTTGTAGAGTCTGTCCAGAGCATCGTCTATCCGTGGGAGGGGATACACGTCTTTCTTCGTGATCTTGTTCAGGCGACGATAATCGACGCAAAAACGTAGGGTTCCGTCCTTCTTCTTCACCAACACCACGGGTGATGCCCACGGACTCGTAGACGGCTGAATGATGTCGTCACGCAGCATTTCGTCGACTTGTTGCTTGATGGCCTCGCGTTCCCGTGCAGAAACTCGGTAGGGGCTCTGACGGAGCGGACGGGCATATTCGTCGGTTATGATGCGATGTTTCGCGAGAGGGGTCTGACGAAGCCTCGATGACGACGAGAAGCAGTCCTTGTATTGGTGGAGTAAGGCTTTGAGCTCATTTTGTTGCTGCCTGGAAAGGCTTTGATTGACGTCGAAGGCGGGCGCGGACACTGCTGTCGACGTTGCGGCTCCCTGAGAATCGGTGAGGGCGAAGGCATTGCTCGCTTCCACAAATTCGCTTAGATGTGCTACCGTCGTGCCCCTATTCAAGTGCCTATATTCGTTGCTGAAGTTCGTCACCATTACCTTGGCTTCGCCGTTATGAAGCTTGGCTATGCCTCTTGCGACGCACATCTGACGGTTTAGGAGCAGGTGCTGGTCACCTTCGATGACACCTTGTAAGTTGGTAGACGCTTTGGTGCCGACGGAAATGATGACGCTCGGCAGTGGCGGGATGGTTACCTGCTCTTCTGTCACATTCAAGGCATTGTGAGCGACGTTGCAGTCTGACGCCGTTGCATTATCCGTGGACAGCGTGATTGACCTGGATCTTAGGTCGATGACTGCGCCTTGCTGGTCCAGGAAATCCATGCCTAAAATGACGTCTCGCGAGCATTGCTGCAGGACCACAAAATTCACAGAATACGTCTGGCTGTGAATCGTGACTCTTGCCGTGCAGGTTCAGTCGGTGTTATAAGGTGGCCCCCTGCTGTTCGGATATCCGGTCCTTCCCATGCAGTCTTTACCTTCTTGAGCTTAGCGGCGAAGAGACCACTGATGATAGAGTAGTCGGCGCCGGTATCGACTAGGGCGGTGACGCTGTGGCCGTCGATGATCACGTCGAGGTCGGTGGTTCGTCGTCTGGCGTTCCGGTTAGGTCGGGGCGTCGGATCACGGCTGCGTCGGCTTGGTCCGGTGCTGCTATGTCGCGTCGGCGGCGAGGCTTTGTCGTAAAGACTCTGCTCAGGCGGCGTACTGCGACTACGTCGGGAAAGTTCGTGCGTCGTGGTCGTCGTCATCGGCAGCGGCGGCGGCGGCGGAGGAGGATCTTCGGCATTGCGTCGTGCAGCAACCGCACCTACATCGGTTGCTGCCTTTAGTTTCCCGGGTAGGGGCTTGGGGATCGGCCCCGGTTAAGGCCGGTGTACTGGCGGCGATCCGGGGAGACGTAGCGGCCAGGCGAAGGTGAACGGGATGGTCGTCGTTGTTGCCACTGCGATCCGACGATGTAGTCGGCGATGTCGCGAGGTCGCTCACCTGGGCGCGGACGCGGCGCGTTCACATCGAAGCCACGCAGTCCCATCTCACGGTACTGGCAGTAGCGGTAGGTGTGCCCGGCTTCGCCGCAGTGGTAGCATAGTGGGCGGTGGTTCGGGGTGCGCCAAACGTCAGTTTTCCTCGGCGAGCGCTGGATTACTGGCGAGCGGGAAGGCGTCGGGGGTGGCGGCGGTGGCTGGCGACGAAACTGCGGAGACGTTGGGTCCTGGTGTTGGCGAGGAGCGGCGACAGGTCGTCGTGCAGTAGCGGCGTAGGTCATCGCCTCCGGTTGGGGCTGTGGCCGTTCAGGAACGCTCACTGAGCGCTGTAGTTCTTCGCGGACTACGTCTTCGAGAGAGGCGACTTGGGGCTGAGACGATGGCAACATGCGGCGCAGTTCTTCACGAACAATAGCGCGTATGGTCTCGCGCAGGTCGTCAGGGCAGAGTCCTCGGACTTCTGCGACGTCTGGCGACATGCGCCGATCGTATTGGCGGGTCCGCATTTCAAGAGTCTTCTCGATGGTGGTAGCCTCGGAGAGGAACTCTTGTACCGTCTTTGGCGGGTTTCTGATCAGTCCGGCGAAGAGCTCCTGCTTCACTCCTCGCATAAGCAGGCGAACCTTCTTGTCCTCAGACATGTCGGCGTCGGCGTGGCGGAAAAGTCGCGTCATCTCCTCCGTGAAGATCGTTACGTTTTCGTTGGGGAGCTGCACCCGAGTTTCAAGCAGTGATGCGGCTCTTTCCTTCCGCACGACGCTTGCAAAGGTGCGCAGGAAAGCAACGCGGAAGTCGTCCCAGGTTCGAAGCGTTGACTCGCGGTTCTCGAACCAAGTCCTTGCGGCGTCTTCCAGGTAAAAATACACATGACGCAGCTTGTCGTCCGGGTCCCACTTATTGAGGGCTGCGACGCGGTCGTAAATGTCAAGCCAGCTTTCCGGGTCTTCGTAGGTCGATCCGCGGAAGGTAGGCGGCTCTTTGGGCTGGTTGACGACCACGGTTGCCGAAGACCTTGCTTCCGTCATCGTGGATGCCGGCTTCGTAGCAGCCTTTGTTTTCTTGTCCTTGTCGGGGAGCGGCAGGTATTCGGGCGGTAGTCCTTGTTGTCTTCGGCTCACTCGAACGACCGGGTCGGCGTCGTCCTCTTGGCGGCTTGGGCTTGGCTCACGGCTGGACGGGGGCGTACGGTACATGGACCGAGAAGCACCTCCACCAGATGTCACGAGGTTGTGATACACGCAGCACTTGAGAGGAAGTACGCAGGAGTCAGGGCGGTGTCAGGCGAACTGTTTATTGGGCGAACTTGTGCCCAGCAGAACAAGGCCAAACACAACTCACAGCAACAGCGGCGTGAACAGTCGTCGGCCGACGGAAAAAAGACCCCCCAGTGGCGCACTGCGCCGGCTTTTATACACGCGTCGTAACGCGTTCCAGAGTGGCATACAAGATAAACGGGGCCTGCGTTGCGCTTAACAGAAAGTGATAGCGGCTTCCTTCGTAAACCAAAAGAACCGCACGTGTCAGTCTTTTATACACGCGTCATAACGCGTTCCAGAGTGGCATACAAGATAAACGCGGCCTGCGTTGCGCTTAACAGAAAGTGATAGCGGCTTTCTTCGTAAACCAAAAGAACCGCACGTGTCAATATTCTGCATGTGCGCCTTTTACCAGAAGAGGCATACATAAGTAACTTTAAGGACCGCAGCGCTTATCACGCTGCGCTGACCATCCAACGCTTGCTCGGAAAGGCGAGTGTTTCCAACGCTTTGCTAAAACAAGACGGTGGTAACACTTACCCATCGCCTTGCGTTCTACACCTTATCACCTCTGAGGCGGCCGGGTAACCAAGAAGTAATGCGAACTGCCATAAGCAGCAAAATCATCAGCCGAGAGCCAGGCAACCAAAGAGACGAGGTCCAGCACGTGCTTAGCATCCTGGAACGCCAGTGGCCGAAAGCGGCGCCCACACGGGTTTGACGCGAGTAGGTTGCTGTTCTGGGACGTCCGAGCGCGCTACTGTCTCGCCTTAATCGCCCTACCCCTTCCCCCTTTATGCCGGATCGTCAATAAAGTTGTTTCACTCACTCACTCACCTCTGAGGCGGGCGCGCACACCCGTCTCAGCGCCATGCTCTTTGTTTTTGAAAGAAACTGCCAGATGGCGCTCACGTCTCACGTGTGACGTGACTTGATGCGCTCGTCCGCCTCCACTGCACGCTCGAGGATCTTTAACGCAGGGCCTCGAGAATACCATTTACCGATTTTCTTGAGCAGAACATCAAATCAATTTTTGTTCACTCTCTCCACACGCAAGCCTATCGTCTTTCGACGACATTTGCAGACTAAATGCAGATACGGGGCCAATTTTTTTTTTCAGCTAGCCTACGTTTATTTTGCAGCTTCTGTCACCAGCCTGGCCTTCACTCTGTCCACTTCGCAAACGCATCTTAATGAGTGCACCTGCCATTTCAAGTAAATAGGTTTTTATCTCGGACTTAATTACACTCACTACAGATGCCGATTTGTCACGACCGTGTTCCAAAAAGGACATTACATATGTAATTTGCTCGGCAAGTTGGTTTATAATATTTTTGGAAGAGCAAACTAACGAGCTCAACCTGACAGGACATCGAGCGAAATGTTTATGGCGGAAAGTCCACAAACCCATGTACCAGAAGCACATTCATGAAACCTAGGCAGAGGCATTTCACAGCCGCACACCTAACACTACAAAGGCAAGAAGTGTTTCAAAATGGTATGATCAACGCCACGTGCACCCTAAACTGACAACCTGAATTCCTTATATAGTTGTAAGGACAACTGAAGGATCACTTATACATGCGTTGTACTTTGCCATTTTTATTTTTAAGGCTTAAAAATCTTCACGTTCAATGTATATCTTCCTTTGCCAATGACACTGATATATTGGGGACGCAGATACTAGCGAAGATGTTAGTTTTGTGCCTGAAGGGTGTTCATACTTCCTATATATAGGTGTACAAGGCCTCGACCCGTCTGATCTCAGTAGACAGGGCCGTATGACAAAAGAATTCCTTTCTAATCATTGAATGTTATTGGCGAAGGAAAAAAAACAAAAACAAATATTGAATGTGAAACTCGTGAAGCCTTCGAAATAAAATCAGGGCGAAGCGTCATGTGTGAGTGATCCTCCAGATTTCCTCACAGATAAACTTGGCGTTGATACTTTGGTGTTTCATGGATATCGGCTGCTTCATACCACCTTGAGACATTTGTTGGAAAAAATCTACGGTTAATTGTGCAACTGTGGTTTAGATAGTTTCTTAAACATGTGCTTCTGGTTATTGTTGTGGCTTTTTTATAACATTCGGTTTTAAGTCCAGCACTTGACTTGCCTGGTTCCTACGCTGCATTCGTGTTTTTCGTTGGTTTATTCTTACGTAGATCAGTAAATATCATCCCTGTTATCGTCATGTGGACGTAGCACCCACTTTTCCTCATTCTCCCATATTTCACCATCGTGAACGCATAGAAAAGGTCTTCATCAACGCGTGACAAGAACGAGAGATGTGTTCCGATTATAAGTCGGCCAACTCGCCGATGAGTCTATCAGAGGAATTGAAAGACTCTGATTGAGGCGTGAGTCAGAGTCTGAATGAGTCCGGCTAGGTTATACTTAAGCCACAGCATTGATTTTCCAAATTGTTAATCTGTCTAACTCCCCCTATCCCTGGAACCCGTTTCATTGAAGGTCTTCGATAAAAACCACTTGCTCATATCTTCGAATAAAAATGATCACCTTAACTTAAAAGCACGGAATGAAATGGCGACATAAACTGCACCACTGAGTTGAGATATCAACATTAAAATGCTAACGTGAATAAGGAGCTAATGTATACTGCCTACTTCCAAGGAGCACATCTATTTGTAAATTTGTTTGCAGAGTCACGGAGCTAATGCCGTTTGCGCCAGCGTGATTTCACAATTTGAAGTTAGAATTTCCAACAAGTCTTTAGCAGTTTCTCTTAAAAAACCCGTAATTTTTGGTGATGTTATATTGATTTTTTGCACCACACTGGCTGCAACTTTAATGCTAATAGGTAATGCGTTTACAGACAACACCGTTCGCATACTCTGACAAAGTAGAATGAGCAAATTATGCCCAGCATGCTGCAAAACTCGTACGATCTTTTCCAAGACGAGAGAAGAACGCATATCGGATTACGATAGTAACGAGAGGAAAATCTGAATAATTATTCGTAACTAAGTTATTGTGTATCTAGTGTTATTCAGAATTGTTCAAAATTAATGAACATGGCTTTAAAAGGGCATGGAAGTGGATTGCGCAGCATGTTCTGGCACATGTGCAACTCCCGGCAGTATTACATCGTGATTTACATTGAGTCTGATCTACAATTGTGTACCAAATCAGCGGAGAATGAGCACTGTATTCCACCTTCATAAATCATGCAGCTTCCAAGGCGACAGAGCAGCACGATTTGCGAGCATCGACCACCCCTATGCTCTCTCCTGTATTGAACTGCTTGCCCTCAGACGCCGCTTCTGTTTTTGCATGAAGAAATGCGGCGATTGGAAAATTATGGAGCGCAAAACAATATATTCACAAGAACGAGAGCGATGGGACGGGCGCTTGTGATTGGCCTTTCGATGTATTGTTTTGCACTAAACAATTTTACATCTAGACGAACTTACAGTTTTGTAAATGTAGTGACAACGCATGCTATCAGCTTTTAAAGCATTTCCTGCCATGTGATACGTTGGAAGCTTTCGGGTGGATTCCAAGGAGGAAGGGGGCAGGAATCAACACACCGCTCCTGCTGTGTGCGACGCTTAGTCACTGGCAAAAACAAATTATTTCAAGCTGTAATGCAGTCAAAAATGTTTGCGACTCCTGAGAACTTGAGGATTTTCTAAACGCTTTGCCAGCACGCCTGCAGTTTAGGACTCCGTATCGACACGGCATAGAAGTGCCCTTTTTTGTATTTTTTTCTTAATCAAACTTTTTTCTATTCATAGTCATTTTTGACACACGGAAGCAATTAATTTCGGCGGTTGCTCGCCCGTCATTGGGTTCGCCCAGTCCCTTCTGCGAAAAACTTGACGACACGGGTTTTATCCCAGGCTCAAGTTTGTCGTACCTGAGCTTTTGCGTTCTTTGTACGCCCCACGGAATGCAGACAGGCTACAAAACGCAGCGACAAGCTCTACTGTCCGGGTTTAGAACATGCAGCACTAATATCTGTTATATTTCAAATGTGAGCATTCGGCAGACGTCTGCTTGGTTGGGGGAACAGAAAATAAAAAAAAAACCCAGAAAACTCCAGCCAATAATTATATTAAGAAACCCAACGTTTTGAAGGCTGATCGTCTTTTTTCTTCGGGTTGAGAAAGCCCGGGATGTTTGCCACGACTCGCTGCAAGCGCTGGAAGTAGAGGGAGGGCAGTGTTTCCAGTGGTGCAGTTGTTGTCTCCCACTGTTCCAGGACTGTTCCAGGACTCAAAGGAGAGCCGCTGGCGAAGGTTTCTTTCTGTTTAGAAGATCACCGTGCTGTAGGGACAGGTATGGTGGCCAACCCGCTTACAATGTTTTGCCTCTTCCCCTGTTCATTTGACCGAAGTCCTTCCTGTGCTGCCACATTTTTTCATGGAAGTTCTTCGTTTAGCCGGCGCACACGATCCTGCACACGGCACCTTGCGCTATTCCCGCAGATGCAAGGTCTTAGAACCAGCGGATGAAACTTCCGATGATGGTGGGAGGCTTGGGCAACGTCGACTTCTGCCTTTTTAACTTCTCTGGCGCCCACGATGTAGGAGATCGACACCAGCCGTTGTTGCGGTGCGGTTGGTGTCACAAAAATTTCCTCTTCTTTTCTTTTGCGGAGGGCTATGCGAATAAACGCCTTTGTGAATAACCATTGGTGCCGAGGTCCCGGATTATTTTCTGCCTTCGCCGCTGTGGTGACGAGTGGTGATTGGATGAATAGCTGTTTCGATGGGAGTCTTCACGTTTGTTCAGATTTCTGTATTCTTCCCCGAGAAAGTTGATTTTGAACGCTTTTGCTCATGGGAATGGCCGTAGATATGTACGTATAGGGTTGCTTTTCAGAGAAAGCTTGCAGCACCTGATCTGGGAGGCTGGTGGGATTAGCTAAAAGTCGCCTAACCCTCAAAGCCCAGGGGGGGGGGGGGGAGGGGTCCTGAGAAGGCATGGAGATAGCACAGCAATATGTAAAGAGAGGATCTTTTGGGCAATGGAGCATTGCTAAAGCCTCTTCATCAGCCATTTATTCAAGACCATGCCCACTTCCAGTCGTACATTACGTCCTATACCCCCGTCCCAGACACACTGTGATAAGAGATAACACTGGTGCACGCCATAAATAGCCCCTATTTTTGGACTCGATGAGCAAAGGAGCACTTACACAAAAAAATGACACTTTTTTTTGCAACCCATGGCAGGAAAGTTCGTATGATCGAGCGCGCGATGTTAATTGTTCAAGTCTTGGTTCCACAGCGCGCCGAGTGAGGCGGGACCCAGAGGGGTTTTCGCATGGAGGAAAGGAATTCCTGGGTTTTCGTGCAAAGCTAACTGGCTAGGTGGGCGCACAAAACCGCGTGCAAGCTGTGATGCACCATGTCGACAAGTCTCTTCAAGGAGGTTTCGTGGGCGCTACTGTGATCTGCTTTCCGGCGTTGTAAATATGCGTAAACGCTTCAAAAAACGCCGCTGAAGCTCGAACACTGGCCTTTGTAATCCCGTACAAGTCTGCCCCTCTTTCCGTTGAAATGGTTCTCCAGGAGCAGCCAACACAAAATTCGTGACGCGGGGGGTGGTTGTTTGTTTACCGGAATGACGAAGGCATATACAGTATGCCGATGGTCGACACACGATTCAAAATTAATTTTGAATACGTTCTAGGTGACAATATTTGTTTACATTTCATAGATGATGTGTGTATCTACACAAATCTATTTGACAGGTTATCTCGCTTTCAAAATTTTGTTTCAGTACTCCTTTCAAGTAAAAGAAAGGGAGAGGGAGTATGGGCTGGTATGAATATAAAGAGCGGTCTCACAAACAAACGAGATTCAAGAACTGCTCTCCATCCCCACCACCCACCCGCACCTCCTTGCGTCTTTCAAGAATGTAGCCTTTGAAGTAGAAAACAAAGAAAAAGCGCATGTCCTATACTCATTTCGCTTCTTTTGCATTCGTTGTAGCACTTGCATCCTAAGTCGCTGTTTCCTCATGGGAGGCGGATTAGCGCCTTTTTCGTGCATTTCTTGAATCACTATATGCTATTGTGACCTACATAAATCGCCCAGCTGTCTGTTACCCAAAAATAAAAAAAAAAACAGTACATTACGCATGAAGACTGCGAGCTCCACTTGCCTTTACTTACCCATTGAAAAGAGGCTCCTCCATTGTTCATTTATTTAATAGTAGCCTTAAGGACGGAAGGCATTATTTATTTATTTATTTATTTATTTATTTAAAGATACCTTACAGGCCCTTGTTGCAGGGCATTGTGTAAGGGGGGTTACAAAGGGTGAGTGTCGCGACAAAACCGTAAGGAAACATCAAACTTTGAAAGAACTCAACAAAAAATAACGCGTTATATGTCACTAAAGAGAGAATGTACAAAAAGTCATTTGAAGTTGCACATCGGAACATTGCTGGTGGGAGGAGAACAAATATCCGCAATACACTTACTAAAAAACACCTAGCACACACGTAGCCAAAAATATTTTAGAGCAGCGCGCAGAAAGCAATTTGTTCTTGTTTAAGAAATACAGGATAATAAAGGGCGATAAGAGAGTTTTTCTCGTGTGTATAAGAACATTATAAAGTAGGAAAATGCAGGCGGTCACAAGGTGTGAAGCGAAAAAAAAAAAAGAAGAGCGCGTGCTTTTTACTGAATGAACACAAGGCCCTAAGCTGTAAGCGGGAGGAAATGGAAAAAAACGAATGAATATAATTACACTGGAACGATACAGGAGGTGCAACAAATACTTGTAAAAAGGAACCAATCGAAGTGTCTATGACTGAAAGAAAGAGTGAAGAAGTTGTCTGAATTTTTCGGGGTCTGATTGATATGCAATGTCATTCGAGAGATCATTCCACAAGCGGATGACGCGAGGAAGAGCCGATGAGTTAAAGGCGTCCGTTGACCCATATAATCGCGTGAAACTTAAGTTATTATGCAGCCTACGAGATGTAACGCAAGGTTTATCGAGTTGAAATGGGAATGGTTTGTTACTGTAAACATACTTATGGAAGAGGCATAGGAGAGAAATATCCCGCCGAGTACTCAAAAGTTGAAGAGAAAGGCAAAGTTTAATTTCCGTTATGCTGCTATGGTAGTCGTAATTTCGTGAGATAAATCGGGCTGCCCTATTTTGAATAGCTTCAAGCATGTTGATTAAGTAATTTTTGTATGGGGACCAGATCGATGCGGCGAATTCAAGTTGTGGGCGAACGAAGGTCTGATAAGCTAGCTGCCGAACAACAGATGGAAGTGGCACATTTGATAATAAATAAAAGAACAACTGTTACTTGGAAGTAAAAATAATACAAAGGGTAAGTTAATAAGGAATAATACCTAGCAGATATAACAGCATCACTGTGAAAGTAAAAAGAAACGAAATTTCTTGCGATAAAGTGCTCGCTATGTGAACAAACGTAGTGCCCTGAAAGAACTTATATTCAATATGTATGCTGAAAAACAAATAATTTACCGACCGTTTGCCAGTCCTTTTACATCTCCATGCTGTTCTCTCAGGCATTACTGCTAAATGTAGTGATTTTCAGCAAAACAGGCAGAAAAAAACACAGTAAAGTAGCCTTTTTAAAATTGTAGTTTCGGTTTCCACGCTGCCAGCGCCGCCGACGAGAAGTGGCCGCCGCGGCCGCCGCCAAAACGTTACTAGATCCTGACGTTGATTTTGCCCGGCAGGCGCCGACGATGCCGCCGACTAAGAACGACCTCCACGCCCACGCCGGTCGAAACCGCCTAGGTACAGTACACTTCTAGTACACTCCAGCCTCGTAACACGGGACGGTTGTTTTGCTGGTCGAACCGTTTCGCCAACGTGACAAATTCGTTGACGACCCCAAAACGTCATGGCTGCCGGGGCGCTTTTTTTAAAAGGCGATAGTCTTTCCACAGAACACCTATACACTACCATTTCTTGGGGTCTTTCTTGGGGACCTTCGACGGAAAAATTTTGGTCTGTCTACCGTTGTCAGAAAGGAAAGGGAGTTGGCACCCGAAAGCGCCGCGTCCCACAGTACGTGTCACTCATCAAACCCTCATCATACAGTTACGTTCACTCCAGTAGGGGGCTCCGCCCCTGGTTAGAGGGTGGTACTGTTTTTTTTTTTTTTTGGTGAACGGCCCTTCCCGGACAAGGGTGCCCATCCACTCGGAGCGCAAAGCACCGAGCAAACGCGACATATCTCGCGGCCCCATAGTGCGAGATGGACGGTACCTTACCCAGGCGAGGGGGCTACTCTTTAGCGCAGCTGACGAGGTCAGAGCACACGGAGATGTGGCCTTTCCATAGCGACCGGAGGTCGAAGACAGCCGTGGTCCCCGCTCAAAGCGAGTGGTCGGGCTACGCCCCCGCGGCGCGACGAAGACGATCGGCGCGCGCAAGAAACTGGTAGGTGTTCTCTGGAAACACATAGCAGGCTTGTGCCCACTGGCTACCTGCCAGCGAGCGGTTTGAAATAAGACGCAGCAGCAGCCACGCGCGCAAAAGACCGGTAAGAGACCGGAGAGAGCACGCGAACAATGTTAAAAACGGGAAAGATGGTTTTCTTGCCCAGCACTGCACTGAGTGCAAGTGTGTCCCCTCTTCGAGGAAACAGCGACGTTGTACAAACACAGAGATGTAAGCACCCGGGTCATTGTCGAGGCTGCGCAGATGGCACGCGAACAGGTGCCTTGTGTTAGCAAGCTCTCCGTGGCTTTGTCCGAGAAGGAACGCCGGTTCCTCGAAGGATTCGGTGCGGTTAGGTAACGCGAACAGGTGCCTTGTATTAGCAAGCCCTCCGTGGCTTTGTCCGAGAAGGAACGCAGGTTCCTCGAAGGATTCGGTGCGGGCAGGTAGCTTTACCTTTCTGTTTCGGTTTCTTCTAGGTTTTTTCTTTACTGTTTTTCAGTGCCTTTGTATTTGTGTTGTTTGTTTTTGGTTTTCTTACTCATGTTCTGCTCTTGTGCCATATGGTTTTTATCACATGGTCACTGCCTCCTCTATATATTTTCGTGCTCTGCGCAATAAACTCAGTTGGAAGTTAGCGCTCGTGTCTTTCGTGTCCTTCTTGTCTCTGTCGTCGTTTTGTTCTCGCGCTATAACTATCGTCATGCCACACCAACTAGCCCAAGCTGCCACACTTCTAAGATATACACACGCCGAGGGCGGGGCTAGTGAGAGAAACGAGTTTAGCTCGGAGGGGGAAAGAGTGCATTCGTTCTCGCCCTCTAAGAGGAGCGAGTGAGGAGGAGGAAGCGTCCACCAAGGGGCGCGCCGCCTCAAAGAAACCGGCGCAGAGTTCTTCAAAGCACTGGGGTTTATGGACAGGGAGGGCGGGTAGAATTAACTAGAAGGAGGTTATCTGATTGATGACTAAAGTCAAGGCACGAGTGAAAATTAGAACCTTCACTGCTAAGTACGAATCCTCAATCTCACTATGTAAAGGAAAAAAAAAAATAAATTTAGTTTTTGGTTCATTAGGTATTACGGCTTGGTGGCGCTAGCCACCACCCGATCTATAGGGTACAGCCATATTTATCTATCAATTCATCCACCCACCGCTTTTTCCCGGAGAAGAGAGGAGGAGGGCGCCGCCGAGCAGACTGTAAACCACCGGGTGTGGTCGTTTGTCCGAGCGCGGAAAGAACGCGCCGATGGACTTAAGCAACGCCTCCTCTAGAAAGATGCCTGAGGAATGGCTCGCGCTCCCAGTGGAGTTGGCCTGCCTTCAGTTTTAAACAAGCTCCGCGCGGTGGCACTCGCGACCGACACCGACGCTTGGTAGCGCTAGCCACCGCCCGATCTAAAGGGTACAGCCATATCCATCCATCACGGCGACGGGCGTTTTTTATCTGAGGCCCATAGGGGCGCGTCAGCCGAGAGTTGTTCATAAAACCTGCAACTGTGCACCACTGTTTCAAAGGCTATGCAAAATGTTGCGTTGTTGCACCGTCCGCCACAGGTTACGCTAGCGACTGAGAACAGAGAAGATTTTCAAAATGAAGGAGAGAAAGGGTCTGGCAGCAGTTTTTTTTTTTTCTCAGCGACAGGCATCTTCCTAGAGGACGCGTTGACTTAAGCAACAAGGCATGCAGGCGAGTGATGCCTCGCCAAATCGTGCTGCTAGATGTTCCGCCATCATAGCCGGATAGTTTGTTGCCCGTTAGACTCACTATATATAACTACCGGTCGGTGCCAGGCTTCGAGAAACTTCTTCGCGCCTAGGCGATACCGCTCACGAAAGAGGTGGAACCAGACCCCCTTCCGCACTTTTGCAAGCACTTCGTGAAGGCCCGGAAGTCTCGCCTGGTAATTGGCCTCGCATCGCGCCGACCAAAAGTCTGGCAACTGACTTATGGAACGCCAAACAGAACCTGCCATGTGGTCCATCGCTAATTCAGTGATGGAAGCAGCATTTTGCTTTTTGCAGCAGATTCTGGGGCATAAAAAAGTGGTGGTTTGGAGCAGCCTTAAGTGCCTTCGGAGCAGAAAGAAATGCTAGTTTAGGGTGGCTATTGGTGTTTTCGAAGCAGATACACGTTCCTAACAACTCCTGAAGACTGAAGCATCATTTAAGTATTTCATAAATATTTATATTTATTATCAAACATGCAGTGCACTAGTATACTGTTAGTTAGAGGGAGGGGGTTCGGACTTTCCTTTTGTTCAGATTGCGGAGGACTTCAATTGCAAGTGTCCCCCTTGAGATTTACCGTAGATATAGCACATAATGTAATTGAGTTAAAAGTTACAAAAAAGTGCAATGAACTTTTTAAACGACCGCCTTTCACTGCCTACCTGTGTTAACTGTTCCTCAGCCATGTGAAATATGGAAATCGCGAAAAATGTTAAAAAACAGTGAACAGAACAATGCATTTGCTCAGGCTTGGACCCCATGCTCGTGATTAAAGACGATAGTCTTTCTTGGAGACCTTTGATAAAAAAATTCTGGTCTGTCCGTCTATCTGTCTGTCTGCAAATTTGTTCGTTTGTCCACTCTTAACAGTACCCTAAACGGCACCTAATTGGCCAAACAATACTCTAAACAGCCGATCCCATCCGCAGCGCCCACCAATATTGCTCAAGATTCAGCGTTCATACTTGTCTGATTGACAATTAAAAAACAATTACAGCAAATATGAGGCACCATAACAACACATCAATATTTTGTATGTGTGTCTTTCTTATAGAAAAGGTATACATAGGTCATTCTAAGCAACGTAGCGTTTACCACACCGCGCTGAGCATGCAACACTTGCAGTAAAAAACAAGTGTTTCTAACGCTTTGCTAAAATAATACGGCAGTGGCACCTACCCATCAACTTGCGTTCTGAACCTTATCACCTCAGAGGCGGGTGCGCACGTCACGCGCTTCGTTTTCCAGGGTAACTGCCAGATAGCGCTCATGTCTCACGTGTGATGTGACTTGACGCGCTCGTTCGCCTCCGTTGCACGCTCGAGGAACTCTAACGCAGTGCCTCCAGAATACCATTCACTGATTTTTTTTTGCCCAGAACATCAAATAAACGTTTTGTTCACTCTCTCCAGACGCAAGACTGTCGTCTTTCGACGACATTTGCAGTGTAACAAACAGATATGGGGCCAATTTTTAAAAAATTTTATTTCAAAGCATGATTTTCAGAGTGGCCGTGAAAACGTTGCTTTTCCACGACAGTGGCACACTATCCGTAGCCATACGCACTAAGTAGGTGACATCTGCCCATGCAGACCAGCGTAAACACTTTGCCTCTCGAGGAATGGGGAACTGCAGGGCATCTGCTAGCACAGGCAAGGCATGCACATCGGCGTCTTTGCTATGCACGATCTGCATCCCACAGGAACGCTCCCTAGTATGACGCCAGATGCAGAGCTGAAGCTAGCACCGAGTGGGTGCAGCAAGGACGCGATCGGTGTTCCGATTGCATGCTCTGGCAAGTACAGTGGGGTTCCGTGTACCTCGATAGGCAAAGCGTTCATGCAGGCCTTGTCTACTTACACCGACGACGGCTAGTTCCGCATTGTTATTTTTTGGGCAACCTTTTTGCAACCCTTTCATTTCTTATGTAAATGAAGATACAACCCCTATTAAAAAAAATGGCCACCATGGCCTGATGCCTTGTGGTTTTTCTGGATTTACATCACCAAGTAGCATACTCAGATGAGCGTGTACACAGCTGCTTTGTGTATTGTTTAGGCCCACTGGATAGTCACATGGTTCAAATTCATTGCTTTTAAATTCCCAACACCATTTGGGAGCAGGTTTAAAGCAAGTACTAGCGAATATTGCACATTGGAGCGACATTTTTCTTGTGAAGAAGTTTGTAGCAATTGGAGCAGCACATCCATCACTGCTAATTTGTGGACGTCACATTCGACCCTGCGTTCTGGCATTCACTCGTACAGCGGTTTGATGCTGCAAAAAGGTAAGAGTAACTACTGCCTATAAACAAGCTAATTAAAGACTGAAAACGAATGAAAGCTACTGTATATCGTGAGATAGTGTGCATAAATGCAAATTGCAGAAATAAACAATCCTAAAATGCTAAAAAAGCGCTGCTGGCCTAGCATGCAGCTCGCCGCAGTTAGAGTACATGAAATGGAAATGCTAGAGTAGGCCCACCAAAATACCCATGTAAAGCTAACGTGCAAAAGCGGATTGTCTTCAAACAGGCTGATGTCACACTCACACACGTGTACCTCGCAACAGAAATAGGCGAAATCGCCCACAGAGAACACATGTGCGAGAAACATACGCAGGTTTCGAGACCTCAAGATAGCCTCGACGTGCAGGTGTCTGCGAATTCTCGGTGAGTGAAACACCCAAGCTTTATAGGGAAGCACTAAAACGACGCACAAACACAAGTTAATTGTTCTTGCGGAACGGCGCACCACAAACCGAAGTCCGAGCCGTAAGCGCTCACCGTGGTTGTCTCGCATTCATAAAGTTGTACAAACTATTCCCTGACCAAATACACACGCAAAAAAATGCATTTGAAAAAAAAAGTTACAGCTTTTCCCGACGATTCGCAAACTACTTGGTAACCCCCCCCCCCCCCCTCCTCCAAAAAAAAAAAAAAAAACCCTCACCTTCATGTGGTGGCGCTGTGGTGCAATAGGTAATGGGGAGCCTACGAGACGGTCATGTAGGCTCCCTAATAGGTAAGATATCTGGTTCGCGTGCATGTGGTCCCAAGTTCGATTTAAGCTCCGGGTGCTTCGCATGTTAATTTCGCAGGTGTAGATTGACGTGATACTGTCCAATTACCTGTAGCCATAAGATTCGCCGCGATATCAGCAAGAAAATGCACACGAAAATTTAAAAGAAACTTTTTTCGCATCAAGGCCAGGCCGCTTATTGAAGTGTCACCTGTAACCACAGGCCGTACTTAGCCCCAGAAAATTTGACCTAGAATCCCGCATATTCTGAAGGCCATTAGGAATAGGGCCGCTTCCTGTGGGACACTGCTAGGGAGCCGTGTAACGAACTGACTAGGAGCAACCATAATTTGACCAAATTTCCTGCCAGCTGGCGTGTATTCTAGCCAGGATTTGACCAAGAGTGTAGAATAATGTTTTTTCACCACGATGTCAATGCTCTATAACACCAATATCTCACATAATAGGCTATCTTTTTTGTGCTTTTGGTATAGTGTCTTCAAATAAGTGTTATGAGTGCTCATACACCAATAAGGTCTTTTTTCTTGAAAGAGATAACAATCCAAGATATACTTATCAAAAACTGCCTTGGAAGAGTTGGGGGGGGGGGGGGGTCAGAGCCTTCCCTTACGTAATTCGTGCCTCTAATCAATAAATATTGAAATTGTGTATGAATGAAACTGTTTTCGTATGCAAGTAGAGGTCAGCATAAACGTGAATATTGATAAGGCTGAGATTAGCATTGAAAATGAGTATATATGACCATAGGTCAAAAATGAGAAGTGGAACTCCATCAGTGTCACTTCAAAAATACATCTTGCTCTTTGGACTCGCTCACACTCCAAGTACCTGAAATTTTCTTGAGCTAAAGTCATTCTGACTCACCTCGACAAAATTTTTTTCAGCCAGACGCACTCGGAGTCAAACTGACAAAAATATTACTCATGCAGATTCACTCAGACTCGCCGCTCGATCTGAGTCTGTGAGTTGGCTCAAGAGGGTTCGTTGACCTATGGTGAGTATGCATGTGTTCGATCAGGTGACCTTCTATGGAAAAGGGGTGAGTAGCAGTGAATATAAGAAAAGGGCCGCTCTGCTTCATTGGTGCGCGTGTGCCATATGAGGTGGCCTTTTATTGAAAAGAATACATTACTGTGGACAGACGAGGGACCCTTTCCTCCTTGAGTATACATGTCTCTAATGAGTTCGCATTTCACTGAACATGATGCATTGCAGTGAACACAGGAAAATGGATTCACTCATCTGTACAGACAGATGTGTCTCATGAGGATCTCTTCCAAAAAGTATTTATTACAGTAGAAACAAAAACAGGGCCACCATTAAATATGTATGCAGATGTCTTACGAGGAGGCTTTCTACACAAAGGATGCAAGAAAATGGATGCTCTCACGTGTGCTTTCGCATGTGTCTTGTAAGGTTCTTTTTTTCTGCAAAAGATGCATTGCAATGGACACAGGAAAATGGACGCTCTCCTGTGTGCTTTCGCACGTGTATTGTGAGGTTATTTTTTTCTATAAAGGATGCTTTGCAGTGGACACAAGAAAATGGACGCTCTCCTGTGTGCGTTCGCACGTGTATTACAAGATTTCCTTTCTGCAGAAAGGACACATTACAGTGGACACAGGAAAATGGACGCTCTCCTGTGTGCTTTCGCATGTGTCTTGTGAGGTCCTTTTTTTCTGCAAAAGATGCATTGCAGTGGATACAGGAAAATGGACGCTCTCCTGTGTGCTTTCGCATGTGTCTTGTGAGGTCCTTTTTTTCTGCAAAAGATGCATTACAGTGGACACAGGAAAATGGATACTCTCCTGTGTGCTTTCGCACGTGTCTTACAAGATGGCTTTTCTGCAGAAAGGACGCATTGCAGTGGACACAGGAAAATGGTCGCTCTCCAGTATGCTTGAGGATGTGGTTCGAAAGGGAACTTCTGTACATAAAAGAAGAATTGCAGTGGATACAGGAAAATGGACGCTCTCCAGTGTGCTTGCGGATGTGCCTCTTGAGAAGGATTTTCTGTACAAAAGAAGCATTGCAGTGGACACAGGAAAATGGACGCTCTCCTGTGTGCGTGCGGATGTGTCTTATGAGGTTGCTCTTCTGCACAAAGGACGCACCACAGTGGATGCAAGAAAACGAACGCTCTCCTGTGTGTTTTTGCAGGTGGCATACGAGGGTGGTTTTCTCTACAAAAGATGCATTGCAATAGACACAGGAAAATGGCCTCTCTCCTGTGTGAATGCGCATGTGCTCATCGAGGTGGTTTTTTATCGAAAAAGATGCACTGCAGAAGGCGCAGGGGAAGGGCCGATCCCCTGTGTGGGTGCACAAGTGAGCCCCAAGCTTGGACTTGTACATGAATGCAGCTGGACAAAAGCGGCAATGGAAGGGGGGCTCGCCCATGTGTTTCGGAAGGTGTCTGTTCATAGTTGATTTGTCCACGGTCACATAGGTGCACTGCTGGCAGGAATGAAGTCGGCTTCGTACAGATGCCAGTGGAGAAGACCGTTCCAAAGAGACACAGGACAGGGAGCCTGAAAAGCCATTGAGAGCCCACAAAGCAATGCAAATTATGTGTGACACACTACATGGAACCGCACTACAGCAGCAGGCAATACACATGGGCAGCTGTGCATGCAAAATATATTGATGTCCACCTCATCTCACTAAGGCTACTACTGTGCCAATAGGGCACCATCACAGCATGTATTACAATATTTGCCATCTGGCTGCGGATAAATTCTATGGTCAACACATACGAACACAGTGTGCCAGAAAGTAGAATAGAATTTAGTTCTCATTCAATTGCTAAGTATATTGCAAACGTCGAAAGTGTCTCATTGTGCACAAACAAAACTAGCCCATTAAACTGCTTACTGAAGTTCTGTTTGCGGAGAAGTATTCACAAAACACTGCACAGAAATTACCACTTTCTATTACAACACATAAAGCATAATAAAAAAATATGAGTGAATTATATTTATGTAATGCAATGTGTAAAATTAAAAACAAACAATACACATTTATGCACTACCGCAGCAACTGTTTATATTGCCACTTGGGCGCTACTTACGGTGAGCGCAAGCCATGGCTGCCCGCGAGAATGAAAGACGATGTCCTGAGGCAGCGCCTGCTCTGGCTAGTTGTTGTTTATTGAAGCAGCCATCTTGCCAGTTTTCGGTGCGTCTCCCTGCCGGCTCAGTTCTTTCAAGTTAAAGACCTTCTGTAGCACGTGAACACTGATGGGGCTGCTGGGTAACCCCCAGCCGATGTTCCAAACACCTCCAGGTAGCCCTGTACCTGCAGTGACAACACCTGTACGCTGCTAAAGCCGAAGACTCCGAGGACTACCACCTGAGCGTGGACCTCTTCCCGAGATGACGTCTGTCACACCCTCGAACGCTATGGAAGGCGCTGCAGTCTCCAACGCACAGGAAAGCACTGCAGCCATGCCTCATACGCTGTGAAAGCCACATGTGCCGAGGGTGTTCCACGGTTCTGTCTTAGAGGATGTCGAAGACTGGCTGGCTCAGTTCGAACGGGTCTCGGATTACAATGGTTGGACCGACTTCGACAAAATGAGGAACGTGTATTTCAGCTCGGAGGACGGCGCTCGTACTTGGTACGAAAAACATGAGCCTTTTCCCTCGTGAAGCCTCTTTCGTGGATACTTGCTGGCAAGTTGGGCCAATCCAGATCGCCGTGAACGAGCCGAGCGAGCGATTCAGTCGCGCCTCCAAATGCCGAACGAAAGTGTCACGATGTAAGTCGAGGACAAGACGAGCCTCTTTCGTCGAGCCGACCCCGACATGGCAGAAGAAAAGAGGGTCCGTCATTTAATGCGAGGAGTGAAGAAGCAGCTTTTCGCTGGCCTCGTTCGCTCTCCCCCAAAGATCGTGGCGGAATTTCGGAGCGAAGCTACAACCATGGTGCAAGTGCTGCAGCAGTGCTCTACTGTGTACGACCGGCAAGTGAGTGCCGCTTCGTCAATAGGTCAGATCGTAGGTGCGGCAAGCAACATCAACATCGACTCTCTCGGTGATTTCATTCGATCGGTGGTGCGTGATGAACTAGGAAGATCCAGTGCCAGTCCTAACCTACTACAGGGTCTATATGCAGCCTTGTCAGAAACGAAGTACGACAGGCTCTCCAAGTGCCGCCTTCCAACTATGTCCTCCATGTCCCGACGGAGCCACATCGTGCATCATACGCAGAAGCTGTCAGCCGATATACTCCTGCTTCACCGGGCTTCGTTAATCCTATGCCACAGGATGCACTTCCTTCGCTGCAGCCAATTCAGCACTTAAAAATCGACAGCCGCTTCCCAGAAAATCCGACGTATGGTGCACACCGGACAGATGACCACTGTGCTATCACTGTGGTGAAGCTGTACATGTGTACCGGGAATGTCGCTATCTTCACCTCGAACTACAGGGCTTTGCTGTCAACGCACCACGGCCGAGATTCGGCGAAAGACCGAGCGCTATTGAAGATTACCTCTGATATCAGCGCATGCCACTGCGGCGGCAGTCACGGTCCCCATCCCCAAGGCGATCTTCAAATTTTCGGAGCTTCCCAGGGGCGGCGCCGGTGCGCTCGCCAAGCCCTAGGCGGGAAAACTAACTACAGCTGCCTACGGGAGCGAGGCCACTGACACTCGACGCAAGCAAGGCCTCCCACCGACGCAAGCACAGACACGGAGCGATTCCCCGACGACAGCGACGAAAGCCAGAAGCAGATTTTCTTAGAATATCCATGTGGTAGTCAATGGTCACCACAACGTTATTGCATTATTGGACATAGGTGCAGACTACTCGATAATAAGCAGGAAACTAGCAGCGCACATAAAGAAAGTTGTTACGCCTTGGTACAAAGCACAAATTCGTACTGCCGGCAGGCACGTAGTCACCCATATCAGCATGTGCACTATCACAGTGAGCATTTGGGGACGTATGTTTCTCGCCAGCTGCCTCGTACTTCGTGACTGTTCTGGAGACCTAATCCTGGGAGTCGACTTTTTGAGGGAGCACAGCGCTATTATCGATCTTGAAGAGCGTACCGTGACGTTTTCCACAGCAGAATCCTCCGACAAATATGACGACATCCATGACAGCATGCTTCCCGTTTCTGCCGACAGCATCCTATTGCCTCTGCGTTCAAGCGTCCTAGTTGATGTAGTGTCTGACAAGTTACCGGATGGTGAGGTTGTCGCCAAAGGAAACTTGACGCTTCTGTTCGCGCTGCACGCAGCCTCATCACGCTTCATGACGGACACTCTGCCCTACTTGTGACTAATTTCAGTAACGACTACCAGCACCTGTTTCGTGACACCGCCATCGCTTTCGCCTACCCCACCGCAGACGTTTCTGAATGCTTCGCATCTACATCAGCCGACAACGGGCTTCGACCGACACCAAGCGACGTGACTTCACTACTTGCAAAAGTTGATGTCAACTCGACCCTCTTGGAACAACAGCATAGCGAGCTACGTGAACTGCTATATCATTTTAAAGTGCTTCGCGTCCACCTCAAAGGTTCGTCAGACACCGATCGCCAACACAGAATAATTCCGTATACCGACACCTCGCCCATAAAACAACACCCTTACCGCATTTCGACGAAGGAATGTGACGTGATAAATGCTGAAGTCAAAGAGATGTTGCAAGATGGCGTTATCGAACCTTCGAAGAGTGCCTGGTCATCTCCAGTCGTGCTCGTGAAGAAAAAAGATGGATCACTGCACTTCTGCGTGGACTACAGAAAACTCAACAGCGTGACTAAAAAAGACATCTATCCGCTGCCCCGCATCGACGATTCCCTAAACAGACTGCAGCGGGCCAAGTAATTTTCATCGATAGACTTGAAAAGTGGCTACTGGCAGATCGAAGTTGATGAACGAGATCGTGAATAACCGCATTCGTTACACTGGATGGCCTATATGAATCCAAAGTGCTTCCCTTCGGCCTCTGTTCTACACCTGCAACATTCCAGAGAATGATGGACACTGTTCTTACCGGTCGTAAGTGGCACACGTGCCTAGTTTATCTGGATGATGATGTCGTGTTTTCTGCCACCTTTGAGGAGCACCTGAAGCGTCTGCCGAATGTGCTGGAAGCTCCGCTCTGCTAACCCGACACTGAAGCCAAAAAAAATGCCACTTCGGTTACAAGGAACTAAGGTTTCTCGGCCATGTTGTCAGTGCGGATGGTATTCGACTAGACCCAGACAAAAGTACCGCGGTGGCCTCGTTTCCTGTTCCACGTGATAAAAAGGCAGTACATCGTTTGCTAGGGCTCTGCGCGTACTATTCCCACTTTATAGCCAATTTTTCTAGGATTGCTGAACCACTCACTCGACTCACTCGTGAAGATGTTCCATTCGTCTGGGAGGATGAACAGGATGCAGCTTTCTCTGAACTACAGGAGCGTTTGCAGACACCACCACTCCTCGCTTACTTTGACCATGACGCTGATGCTGAAATTCATACTGACGCCAGCAACGTGGGTCTTGGTGCTGTCCTCGTACAACAACAAGAGGGCACAGAGCGAGTGACAGCGTACGCTAGCCGCACTCTTTCCCGTACCGAGGTCAACTACTCCACGTCAGAGAAAGAGTGCCTCGCTGTTGTATGGGCCATGATGAAATTTAGGCCTTACCTTTACGGACGCCACTTTAAGGTAGTTATTTACCATCATTCGTTGCGCTGGTTAGCCAACCTATGGGACCCGTGTGGGCGACTGGCGCGATGGAGTCTTCGTCTGCAGGAATACGATTTCACGATCGCTTACGAATCGGGCCGCAAGCACGAAGATGCTGATTCATTATTCCGTGCATCTGTCGAAGTTTGTGGCCACGACACTGAGGATGACGGTGGTTTCCTTGGGGCCCTTACTACAACAGATCTGATTACACAACAGTGCCCGAACAATGAAATTCGAGCAGTTATCGAAAACCTTGAAGGACGCAACTCTTCCATACCTCGATGTATTTCTCAAAATATGTCGTCGTTATGTCTGCGAAATGGGGTCCTGTATAAAAAAACTCCAACGACAATGAGAGAACCTATCTTCTAGTTGTGTCAACTGCAATGCGTGACGACATTCTTCTTGCCTGCCACGATGAGCCCACATCTGGTCACTTAGGTTCCTCTCGAACTCTCGTCTCGAAATCTCGCTCGAGTTCGACAAGCCTACTACTGGGCTAAGCTCTCTGCATCCGTTAAGGGGAGACGCGGGTCGAAAAGTCGCGTTTTTTTTCCAAATTTCACCTTTTCTGTTTTTTGTTGCTTTATCATCTTTATACATTATATTTTGACATCTGAAAATATCACAGCGAAATAAGCATCAGAAGTCAGTGAAAAACGCGTCTGAGTGAGCGGCAGTGACGCGCGGCATCACGAAATTTACACAAAACGGGCTGCTGTTCGCGTGCTCGCGGGGCCGCGAAGAGAGCTGTCCGCCATATTGCGGCCGCTGGCTCGTGTAGAGTTGTCCTTACTCTCCACGATCCCGGTTCTTGAAGTCTCGTACGTTCACGAAAAGTCTAAAAAAAAAGCAACAAAAACAGTCTTTTCCCGCCGTTTCAAACCGCGCGCCACTAACGCAGGGCCGCCATTGGCTGACAGCACCCGCGTTTTCTTGCCGTAGTTCGCTTCACTGTTTTCCGGAGTTATTTTTCGCTGTTTTCGTGCGATGGCAAGCCCGAAAAAGGCCGTTGCCGACCATCGGAAATACAGAAGTAAGAACAAGTTCAGAGGGAAGCGGCGGAGGACGTACAAGAAAGCCACCGCCAACGAAAATGTCCGCGACGGGCCAGCGGCCGGTAGGCCTAACATCGACCACGGCAACGTCGACCATGGCAACTGCGACGACGAGATCAACGCTGCAGTGAATTTTGTGAGTGCATCGCAGAAAAAGATCGCGTTATTCGAAAACGACGTCAGGCCGAATGCCGATCGTGCCGAAAGCGTAGTGCTGTGCGAGTTGGGTGCATTGACGGCCGTCGTCGCAGGCGCGGCATGCCCCGTTTGTCACGAGAGTAAACTCGCAGTTCGGGCACCGAATAAAAAGCGGAAAGGCCTTTCGGCGTTTCTGGAGCTACACTGCGAGAATGCGGAGTGCTCGGAGAGCATCCTTTCGTCCGCGTACTCGTCGAAGCGGGTCGCGTCAGATGGCGGCCGCGGTGCAAGCAGAAGCTACGACAGCGGGAGTTCGCGTGACGCCTTTGCCGTGAACCTGAAAGTGGTGCTTGCAGCGCGTGCCGTCGGTATCGGGCATGAGCAACTTTCACGATTTTGTGCAGTAGTTGGATTGCCAAACCCTATGCACCATAAGACCTTCCATGCTATCGGCAAAAAGATTCACAGTGCGGCAGTGAAGGCTGTCTGTGAAAACATGCAAAGGGCACGCAGCGTCACCAAAGAGGTGGCTGGTAACAGTGACGTGCCAGTCATGTTTGACGGCACATGGCAAAAAAGAGGCCACAAAAGCCACAATGGTGTGGGAACTGTAGTGTCCTTGGACACTGGTTTGTGCCTGGACTATGAAGTGCTTTCCAACTTCTGCCTGGCGTGCAGTTTGCATAACGACATGGGAGGCGATGAAGAAACATGGCAGGCGTTTCATCATCCCGTTTGTGAGAAGAATTGCGACTGTTCTTCGCATGCCATGGAGGCCGAAGCTGCAGTGCGCATTTGGCAGAGGACTGTGGACTATGAGACACCCCTGCGGTTCACCATCTTCCTAAGCGATGGAGACAGCAAGGCCTACAACGGGGTCTGTGATGCCAACGTGTACCCTGACACTCCAATTGAAAAAGAGGAGTGCACCAACCACGTGGCGAAACGTCTGGGCACCGGCCTGCGGAAGCTGCCAACGCCACTTCCACGAGGGGAGAAGCTGAAGGAGACCACCATCCAGAAGCTTCAAACTTACTTTCAGGTGGCCATTGTGAACAATCGGGGAAATGTCCACAAGATGTACACTGCCATATGGGCCTCATGTTTGCACTCGTGCTCAACAGACGGTGCTGGAAGTCACAAGTTCTGTCCTGCAGGCCCAGACTCGTGGTGCAAGCACCGACGTGCTGAGGCGCAGGGCCAGCCTGCACCGTGCCACACCCCCCTCCTGACCAAGGCCCAGGGTTTGGCAGTCCTCCCAATCTACAAGCGTCTCACAGATGCGAAGCTGCTTGCCCGGTGCCTCCACGGCAAGACACAGAACGCGGCCGAGTCCCTGAACAGCAAAATATGGCTGCTGTGTCCAAAGACCCGGTTTGCTTCCCGGACTGCTGTGGAAACAGCCACAGCCATTGCAGTCCTGTGGTTCAACCGGGGCCACGCGAGCTTTGAAAAGGTGCTGGAAGAGCTTGGGGTGCTTCCTTCGGAGGCCCTGGTTACCCTCAGCGACCGCCGAGACAGCATGCGCATGCACAAGATGAATGTGCGTCAGACCGCTGAGGCGAGGGCACACCGTCGCAGTGCAGCCAAGAGGGCCCGGGTGGAAGAGTCCTGCCGCACCAGCCGGGAAGGGAAAACCTACGGTGCTGGAGAGTTTTAGACAACTGATATTCCCTCTGGACATGTGTGTATGTGTTCAGCACAAGTTTCGTGCTACTGCGTTTTTCATTTTTGTAAATACAGACTTTCAAACTTTCAAACGCGTTTTTCTCATTTCGCAATTTTGGCCAATTTGCATTTTTTGCGGGAAGTGTTTCGGGCACTTAGAATGGTCATACGACGACGAAATTTGGCACACACATTGAGGAGAGTGCGTAGGGTGCCGATATCTACTTGAATCAGCACAACCTATCAGCTGTAAATATCTATTAATAAATTTAATGGTGGTCGAGTGGAAAAAAAAGGGTAGTTTGCTACACAGATGTTTTTTTCATAGTTTCAAAGTTGGAGCACAATTTCTAGCTAGATATCGGCACTCTATGGCTAATAGGGAGCAAAAGGAGCCATTGAACAACTCTCTGCATGAACATTTAGTATGCGCGAAAGTTCCCGGAAAACTTATCAAGTTTCACCATTACTTGAAACACAACTCCCAAACTATTGCACTTATGTAAAAACTGATTACAGATTTGGAATCAGGAGGAAAAACTGCATCAGTGGTCCAATTTCTGAAGCTCTAAGTTGAATAACAAAAAAAAAAGTGCTTTCGAGGAGCGTCTCCCCTTAAGTGATTCGTGAAAAGCTGCCGGGAATGTCAACGCCGCAAATCCCCGCCACTGAAGCCCGCGGGGCTTCTTCAACCAATAGAACTACCCAGAGCGCCATTTGATCAAATAGGAATGGACTTACTGGGGCCCTTTCTGCTATCATCTGCCGGACAAAAGGATCGTAATGGCCGCCGACTGTTTGACGAAGTATGCTGAAACAAAGGCACTAACACGTGCTACGGCTTCTGACGTCGCCCAATTTGTTATGGACCAGATCGTTCTTCGACATGGCACTCCGTCGTGCGTAATCACAGAGGAACAGCATTCATGACCCACCTCAGTCATGACGTATTCAAGCTCAGCTACACGAGCCATCGCGAGACCATGACATATCATCTGCAGAGCAACGGCTTGACAGAGCGACTAAACAAGACCATCACTGACATGTTATCTATGTACGTAGATGTCCAGCATAAGACCTGGGACCAGGTGCTACTGTACGTCATACTCGCGTACAATACTGCCGTCCGGAAACTACGCAATTCACGCCTTTCCGTCTTGTCTATGGACGTGAGGTCCAGACCATGCTGGATGCGATGCTTCCACATAATTCCGACGCTTTGATCACTCCTGATGCTGTCCAGCTTACCCAGTACGCCGAAGAAGCACACCAGTTAGCACGCCTACACATTACGCGCCAGCAGAGTACAGACGCATGCCGCTACAACGCTCGCCATCGACAAGTTGAATACCATCCAGGCGATCAAGTTTGAATGTGGACTCTAGTCCGACGCAAGGGATTGTCAGAAAAACTGCTCAGTCGCTACTTCGAACCATAGAAAGTGTTGCGACGCGTGAGCGATGTGAACTAAGAGTTGGTCACTGACGGCGCCTTCTTGCCACGGCGGCAAAGGCACTCCTCAAAGATTGTGCACGTAGTGTGACTAAAGCTGTACTTCACGCGACTGTGTGACTGTGCATGAATCTTATTGGTGTTTCTGTGTATGCGCGTATTTTCTCTTGGGTCACCTCGACTTTGCCTGTGAACTTCTCGAGCATCAAAGCGATGCCTTTTTTTAGTAATGGAGTAATGCCACTTGGAGTAATGCTTGGAGTAACGCTTGGAGTAATGGAGTAATGCCACTTAGAGTAATGAGTAAGGAGTAATGCCACTTGGCTGCTAGTTACGGCGAGCGCAAGCCATGGATGCCCGCAAGAATCGAAGACGATGTTCTGGGGCAGCGCGTGCTCTGGCTAGTTGTTGTTTATTGAAGCAGCCATCTTGCCAGTTCTCGGTGCGTTTCTCCGCCGGCTCAATTCTTCCAAATTGAAGACCTTTCGTAGCACGTGACAATACATTATTGCCACAGTTACATTTTTCACTAACGTCTCTCTACAGTTTCAATGAGAGCACAATGATAAGCAGGGGAGACAAAATCATTTACGAACCATTAGTTACATCTTGCAGTATCAAAGCAAACTACCACTGTTGCGGATGATTGTGACCGCGCGACAACATGCAGGAAAACCGAGGAGAAAGAAGAATAGTTAGGCATGAGCGGTTGGAATAAAGGCACGCTCTAGGTGTAGGGCTCGGGTCTTGAATACGCGACATCCGTATGGTGTCGAAACCCCCCCCCCCCCCCCGGTCACGCCCTTCGAAGACTTCTACTTCCGATGGCGTCGCCGAAGCGGCTGCGTAAGAAGCGTGGCGTCGTCTGGGCCAGCGTCACACGAACTATCACGCTGCTGACGGACGAGGTGCAGGCTTCCGTTTCCGATGCCAGTCAGGTCGACTCCCACGTTGCCTACCTCCCTCAAAGGAATGCCAAACTTGTCACCTTAAACAAAGAAATCTTCGATGCGACTGACGACGACGACTATGAGGAAGAGCTCGAAGTCGTGGAAGAATACGACCGAAGGGTCTCTTGCGCCGTGCCCTGAGCGCGTTTCTTCCTCCTAGAGGCCGCAAACAAGGCGACAGTAACAAGTGCTGCAAGGTCGGTAGCTACATCACCTAACGCCGAGGCCGGTGGTGCCAGCACCGCAGTCCAGAGTCAGGTCAGTGACTCTTCTCGAGTAGCCGATGAGATTCCCAGTCTAGGAACGATGCCGCATCATCACACGGTGGCCCTGCCGAAACTACAGATCCCAATGTTTTCCGGCGCACTTTGCGAATGGGAGTCCTTCTGGGACCATTTCAGTGCCACGATTCCTCTGGATGAAGACCTTTTACAGATAGAGAAGTTCCAGTACCTTCAGTCCTATTTGAGTGGTGCAGCAAAGAGAGCAATCGAAGGCATCCGACTAACCGAGGACCATTACAACATCGCGATCAAGACCTAGACGGAGCGATTTGGTCGATACGACTAGCTTGTCAACAAGCACATAGACCACCTGCTCGCCTTAGCGCCAGTCAAGTCGTCGGCAGACGTGGAGAAACTTCGCCTGCTCTACGACAAGGTCAACTTTCGAGTCTTTCATGTTGACCGGTTTGGGCGTCTCTCCGGACCAGTACGACGTGGTCCTCATCACGTCCTGATGAAGTGTCTGCCAGATGATTTTGCGATTCTCTACTGCCAGAAAGCGCAGGAAGCGCCGCAGGAAACGTCCGGCATCGCAGCACTTGAACAGAGAGCTCGCCAGACTGCCGAATCGCTCAGTTTTCTGCGCATTCAGATTAAGGTTCGCGAGCAAAGCAGGCCAGAAAAAACAGCGTCTGGTTTCTCGCAGTCACAGCCTGAAGAGGTCAAACCTTTGTCGGCACCAATGGGACATTTGCCTACAGTGTTCGCACTTGCTGCCGAACCGTGGAGGCCTTGGAAGTACCCAAAGCGTGTGCAGTAACAAGTCCGCCGCTCAGTACTGATGTTTCGCAGCTTTTGTGGGACATGAACTTGTCAAGCTGCAGACAACTTTCATCCCAACACCTGGAACCCACAAGAATTAAGCATTTTACTTGGTTCTGACGTCTACTGGAAGGTAGTAACTGGAAGAATAGATCGCTTGTCCAGTGATCTTACGGCCATGAAAACCAAGTTTGGCTGGACTGTTCAGGGCACCATAGAACGCGAGAGAAGTTCAGCATACATGAGCGCTCTATTCCTGTACTATACCACGAAGTTTGTCCCTAACGGTGATCTTTCTGCAATAAGTCGTCTCGGTGTCATGGGGACCAAGGCACCTGCCGAGAAAGAAACAAGCCTCCAACAGAACTTGAGGCATCTGAACAGGGCATCATAAAGTTGGATGGCTGCTACAAGGTTCCGCTAAAACTACCAGTTTTGGGTAGACATTCAGGCAGTGATCATCGAAAATTGGGAGAAGGCTATCCACATGTGCAACTGAACTGGTTCAAGAAACGTTCGGACTGTATAGACACCGTGGCAAGGCAATCAGAGAGGCATATAGCAAGAAACAGAAAAGGCGATTGGAAATACGACAGCCAAAAGATGATGGCTATTATCCGCCTCATCATGCAGTCATTCATGAAAATGCTGTCACACCAAGGCTTTGTGCTGTGTCTGGCACCTCAACGCACACGCTAGGTCATGCCTGCCACAACGTTGCCCTGCTGAAGGGTTCAAAGCTCAACGCTGATGTTGTGCAGTAGCTGCTCGTCTCCCAGAGGCAACCAGTTGTCTAGTGTAAGTTCGGGGAAGATCTTTGGTGGGAAGACAGGTCATACCGGATCACCCGCTTGACAGGAAATGCATTGAGACGGTCATTAGTGCTACAGCTTGAACACCGAAGGCCTCGTTGTTGGGAGCTGCGAAGTGTGTTCCTGTGTTGACGGTAGCGCATATTCAGTGCTACAATAGCTGAATGGGGCGGTCAGCGCACCCAGCAGAGAATGATATTGGGCGCATGCTTTAGAGTGACTAGCTTCTGGAAAGGCAAGAAAAGTGACTGGTTCAGTTAGCATATACTCTGGAGGGAAGCCAGCCAGACAAGTAATCTGGAATAGCGAGACTACCTCGTGATCGTCTCGGCCACTTAGGAGTATGTTGCAGATAAATGCGGCCGCGCGACAACAAGCAGGAAAACTGAGGAGAAAGAAGGATGGGAGTGCACGAGCGGTAGAACTAAACATGGACGTTATTGGTGTAGGGCTCGGGTCTTGAATACACGACAACCACTACTGAACATCGTCGCGTCTTATCTGCATAAGTATTTTGCTCAGCATACACAGATATCTAAAAACAAAAAGATGCATTATTAAGTTTTTAGTCCGGACCATGAGACATTCCTAAACATGATGTGTGTGCTGTAGCCAAAGTTACGACAAGTGGCCTTGTCGTTTTCATGGCTTCTTGTTGAAAAGTCAATTGCAACACCCACACTGTGTTTACGAATTTTTAACCACAAGCTTTCATCTTCTCCTTCTTGCCTTTTGTTCGAACTTCCAGTCTAAATCAGTTATTTGCCACACAAGCGAAACTTCATGTCGACAATTTAAATTGACACTGCTTTAAAATTCATTACTTTTTCTATTTCAATAGTGTTTGCACAAACCCTGAAAAAGAAGAAAGATTAGTAAATCTCGTTTGTTTCGATTCCGGCATTTTGGAGTCGCAGTCCAGACATGGTCTCATACCAATCACAAGTTTGAGTTCGTAATGCATTAGGCTGCCACTTACGGTGTAAACTAGTAAAAAAGTTTTAAGAAGCATCTACTACAATGCCTGTATGGCAATATCCAGAGGAAGTAATTTTCGGGTGATAACTGATAGTAATGCGTAATGAATAATTTTTGCATTATGTCCAGAGACAACGGTAAGAATGTGAGAGATGCCATAGTGCAGGGCTCCGAATATTTCTACAGCCTCGAGTTCCTTATTCAGTAAGGAATGTTCCTGCGCTTACTTCACTCCTGGCAGACATTGGTCCTCTACCGTCACTCACCGAACACTCTTACTCAGGTTCTGGGTAAATACTGGCCGTCCTGGCTATGGTTATTAACATGCTAAAAACACTGATATCAAGAAGAATGTGCCATTTGTTGGCTATATCTAGCACAATAAGAAGAACCCAGTTGAGGGCATAGCACGTGACATTGCGAGAACTCTTTGAGGTGACATGCGTAATTTTAGTGATCTGTTGCTGAGCAGATGAGTAACAGCCACGAGAAATAACACCCACAAATGAAATGTAAGAGCATTCCTAAAATCTTATTTTCAAATTGCAGCGATGCTATACATTAACAAATTTCTACTTTGCATGCATTCATCTTCTAGCCGTTCCCGCAACGTGCTGCCCTGAGAGCGCTTAGATTGTTTTTGGTGCATCGTCTCCGACAGCTGTTCCAGCGGTGCGACGTGGGGTATCGTGGTAAGGACACATAATCCATGCCAACCCCTCCAAATGTACACCCGCTAAGGAATCCGCTCTTCAGAAACAGGCAATACACTACTGAGAATGTCCAAACGAAACAACATTGATGGTGTACGTGTACGCTCAGGCACGCCATGTGCACATGACCTAGTTTGTGCATGATGTGTCAATGCACATGTGTGATGTGATACAGGGATGACTTCCTTGGAGTAAAACTGTAGATACTTATTAAACAGGCGCGGTTGGTTGCTGTCTCAAAATAAATCAACAGGTGTTTCATACCTTTGTACGCACTGTACTTGCCGCTCTCTCACCAATTACAACGCACTAAAGAGACGGACAACATGAAAATTACTATGCTCACTATGGCAACCGTATTCCTTTATGTCAGCATTTTGAAGGATGATGACTGGTCGAACGCAAAAGCATTGAGTTGCTACCCTCATTTCATGAAACAGTTTGAATTGCCGCTATGGCACCTATGTGGCAAAGCTGAATTTTTCATAAATCCGATGAGAAACGCGAATACATACCTGAAAAACAAGTGTATGGTTCTGTTTGCATAGAAGTTGAAGATACGATTTTCTTTTCGTCCGTTTGGGATCCTTCGTGGTGCATAAGTAGCTGCACTTGAACCGATTTCTCTGTACTATTATTCGTTTCACACGCTGGCTCTGGTGATGTTTCCACAGCTTGTCCCAAATCACAAGCCAGACCTGGTGCTACTTTAAGAACTTCCTCTGTTACGTCATCCTGAAATTATATTGCTTGTTTTGTTACAAGTGGTAATGCAAAATATCATTCCGAGAAAAGAAGTCAAAGCCGCTTTACCTGATCTATTTCGCTATGATGATTTGGTTTTGACGTGTGTACGATGGTTGTGCCTCCAAGGAGCAACCATCCAAGAATCTGAAATAGAGCACAATAAGACGAGTTACTGATGTGTACACACAAAAATAGGAACATATCGCATTCATTAGAATGCACGCTTCTTAAACATTTTTTAAATCATAAAATAAAACCAATTATACTTCTGTAAAATTGCCTAATCAAATTTATAATGCCGCACCAAGCACTGCCAAAGACAAAGAGGAGTAGTGGAGCAGAAACTTGATGAGCTTGGACAGTTCTATGGAGGCCGTGTCGGGAGGATGTTGCGCAGTGCGCCAATACAGTCTGCAAAAAAGATTTTAAACATAGTTTGTTCTTTATGCTGAAGATTCTGGAAGCCGGCCTTCATTCCTCTAGTTATCGCTTCTGGTCTGCCATGTCGTTCTGCAACCAGACCGTCACGAAGCGCGTAAAGAACAAGCAGGCTTGTCATTAATTCCAAAGTACAAAAATTGTGAATGGTGCAAAATAACTCATCCAATCTTGAAAATCAAGAGTTTTCGAAGCGTCATGCCCTCTATAGTTGATGAAAGGCGGTCATAGTCAGGAGGGCTGAACACCGAGCCGAAAACCTTCCCGAAGCACGACTCGGTAGCCAAATAAACAGGGAAGCACCGATTTCTTGTTGCAGAAATCTGAGGGATTCTTTTATTCTGCTGGTGCGAATTTTCAGTAACGATACTTGCGACAGTGAAGCCATTTCAAACTTTCTTTTTTCAAACTATGGCCACACACTGAAAACTAAGACATACACCTATTTTCATGATTGCAGCAACGCCAGAAGATTTTGATACCATTGTTTTATAAAGGTATTCTGGAAAGAATCTCTGCGCATAGAGGAATACTGTACTTGCTAATATTGTGACGGAATCGCAATGCTGACGAACGCAGAGACCGCGTGTCCAAACTGAAACTGTTTATATGGCAGAAATTGTGGTTGGTATACGGGAACTCAGATTACAGCGATGTGCACTGGCACTTGTACCAACAAAGAAAGCGTCGGCTGTCGGTACACTAACTAACGCTAATGCACATCGGCATTTATGCAAGTGCCCTTCAATATGCTATTACTAGGAGCCACGTAGGTTCAAGAGTCATCAGTTATGTTCACGTTGTGCCCTTAGTCTTAACAAAATGATCTACTGCGGTCCTGAAGCTTTCCAAACACAACAAGTGCACTTTTTGCGCTAAGAATTACTAACAGCGTAATGGGGCGATAACAAAAATTGACAAAAGAATGTGGATATCCTCCATGAAAGAAGCTAAGGAAGTTACAAAGGCAGCAGGACAATCGCTCACGAGTGTGCACAAAAGCATAGGATGCGGCACTGCATGTGTCAAAATTCTGTGGGCCCATGTGTTCAAGCTTCGTGCAAAGTGACGTGACTGTCCAAGTCTGCATCCGGAAACCTAAACCGAAAGTTGCATAAATAAATAAGGTGAAATGAAATTATTTAGCAATACTACATAAATCGTGAAACGGGTATCATAATCCTAGTGCCATAAGAAATGTTTGCAACAAAAAAAAACACAAGCCACAAATTTGATGGCACCTCCTCTTTGGAATTTCTATTTTCTTTCTCATCAACTACATTATTCTCTACAGTGGACTGCTAGTTGTCAACCTGGTTTTCCATTCTTCAAGATTTTCTCATACGTTTTCATGGTCAGCTGTCTATGCTTTGTCTGAACACTTTAGTGTCTCAATTTTTTTTAGCAAGAGTAGCGTTCTGCTACATATTGTTTGACACTCTTGTGTTGAAATACTTTTTTGAAACTTTTTTCAATGTCGCTCGATTGCTACTTCACATCATGTACAAATCTTGAGTTGAATTTCATCTAGTTATTTTTCGACAACTGTACCACAAGGATACATTATAAGAACACACTCGCGTAAAAAAAAAAGGACCATGTCTCCGAAGGAAACCATGACGGGATGTGAAGCCAAAGCGGTGCGCACGGCGTTGACCTGGCGGAAAAGGGCGTCGACGCAGGTGCTGGAATAAAAATTAAAAAAAAAACTTGGTCTTTACTCGAGTTAACGTTTCTTTGAAATGCAAGAACACGGGATGCTGGTTGAGTTTCGTGCAAGTTTCACCACAGATAAAAGAGTCGAAAGAGTGTATTCACTCGACCTGCAGTCGAGCGTTACGGGCGTTAGAGAAGGTGAAGCGAGAGAGAAGTGTGTTTCGAGTGGGTGGAGGAGCAACAGCACCTTGGTGTATTGGGAGGAGCCGGCAGCTGCTGCAGGTGAGGGAGATAGGAACATCAACTCAAAGCTGCGACTTGACCTACTTGGCATTGTTCCAACAACTGCGGCGTGGAGAACGCAATGCGTGCGGCGCGCTAGCAAGGAGACACAGCTGGATAGCGTTACACAGGGTACTCCAAGGGTTTCAGCTACTTAGCATCTGAAACCACAGCATATCCGCGAAGTGAATGGTGATGAGTAGGTGAAGCAGTGGGATCATTTGGTGTTACCGTAAATCAGCTGTGACATTGACCGCTCATGCATTTAAATCGGTACCAAAGCAGTGTGCAATTACATACGATTATTGGTCATAAATTGTACATGGTGTTGAGTAGTGAATTTCATTTTGCCTTCATTATTACTGCTTTGTGGTACCAGATCTTGACCGAACTTGGCAAAGACGAGGTCTCCGAACATTACCTCGGTGGTTGTTTCCAGTCATATCAAATGCGTTGTAAAAAGCATATAGAGACGTCGTATACTACACAAACTACTCGTAGTCCACGATCATCATTGTTATTACGGCTACAGTGCACGCACAAGCCACCAACGAAAAATCCCAGACTTTAAAAGGACTGTCTACTCTCCATCACTGCTTTTCCGTTTTGTGTCGCAATAAAAAAACATACCATCTGAACTGCCTAACCCAGCAGCGGTTTTTCTGGAAAGTGTGTAAAAATTTTCAAAACAGAATTTTTTATTTGCGTTCAGCCAGCTTTCATTGATGGGATGAATGCCCACAATGCTCGTCCGCGTAGGCGATGACAATTGTACTGCCGGTGAAAGTCGAAAACTGAGCTTTATCAAGTTCTGTTTATTAATAAAACAAATACCTCAGTGGTCATTGAAGGCACGCACCCACTTTTTTTGTTCTTGTGAGTTTCTCCGACATCTGAGTGATTACGTCAAGTGAGGACACCTAGTAGCAATTCACAAAACATTTGATAACTGTATCTGTAAGAAACAAGCTATTCGGTCACCAATATTGTGTATTCGAAAAACGAAGAGAATAAAAGAAGAAAAAGCCTTGCGCTCTTTGTTCATCAGCGTCTGACTGATAAGGTCATGTGTTCGAAGACTCCCATCAAACGCTGTGCACAAGCCGCAGTTAGACGGCGGATGCGATCATAGCTATACGATCGTGATACAATAAAATGGCAATGAGAAAAAGCTTGTGAGAGGAATGTTACGGTTATGTTTATCTACGCCTTGACTGCAGTTTGCTAGTGCGTCACTTGCAAATTTACTGAAAGGATGTCAGTCACAGCTGTGACACCCTTTTTATTTGCCCCTAGTACTGCTCTAACGCCACAGAAACCATGGCCGAAGCTTTTCAAAGCGTACCTTGTGTCGGTCAGGGACTGTGACTGGCTAGCAGAGCGAAAGGCAGCACCTGTTCTGACACCACTCTGAGTGGAAGGACTGCGTCTGTACTTTAAGAACAAAGCAGTCAAACAAACAACAGCAGTCAGCGTCGCTACGGACGCCCCACAACCTCAAGTTTCTACTGAACCAGTGTAGACCTCTGTGCATCGCACGGGGTATTGGATAAGTGAGTACACAAAGTTAATAAATGGTTTGGACTTGCTCTGCATGAATACAATGAATTTCATCGTTGAGAGACATCAGTTATGCACGAGGCTTCAGTTGACGTTTGAACCTTTCACCTACTATGTTTATGTTGCTCAACTCAAACAACTAGCTCTGACTTGTAATTTGCATGGACAATTTATGAACGCATGCAGGATTAACTTGTTGACGGAGTCTTCAACCTAGCATTGCGCGAGCGCTTCTCAAATTCCAGCTGAACACTTACGATGGCCAAGGCTAAAGAAATTGGCAAAGCTAGGAAGCAACACACAAAGTTAACGCGGTTTATGATGGAGCACCAGTGCAATGCATTGACGAATTGCAATGTGAAATCGAACGCTAGATCAGCAGCGCGTCCTCCAAGCAACTTTCTGATTTTGTGCACCCGTTCGTGAGCCAGATAGTGTTCGACACAACTATGCAGCAACAGGCTCGCACCACGGCATCCGTGCCGCAGAAGAAGGTGCAAGAAGCAACCAAGGTAACGGTCACCGATTGGTTTGCTACTGTTGTGGCTCCATGAAGCACAAAGCAAATGCAAAAAACTGCCCAGAATGAAGACAACAGTGTCGCAAGTGTCAGAAACATGGATTGTTCACGGTTGTTTGTCATAAAACCGTCTGCAGAAGTTGCAAGGTCCCAAGCCCTAGTCTCCACCGCTGGAGAACATAGCGTCCTGAATTCACCACACATTCTTGGCATAGGATTGCCACTATGCAAGAAGGGACCTGTAGTTCACAAAACATTTAAAGAAAATATGCTTCCTCGTCTTATAGGTACTGGTGCCACAGTCACAGTATTCTTTGTAAATAACGCTGACTTTCAGAACTAGAAAAATTTTGCACCTTGTCTCTTTCAGCGCCGAGTCTTCAAAACTATTCTGGCAAGTTGATTCCTAGTCTGGGCACCTTCGAAACGGAAATTGAATACAGTGGCATGCGGGCAACAGTGACACATTACATCAGAGAGAAAGGTTTCTTGCTGCTCAGCCTCGACGCCATGAAGAAGCTATATATTTATATGGTTGGGTTAACCAGAGAACTGCACGGGCTGCAAACCGACCTGAGAGCTTGGCCTAGGTAAGGTATTGTTGGATAAAGCCCAGGCAGGGCTCGGGCCTGGGCCCGAGTCTGGCCCGTCCTATGCCCAGGTCTCAAATACAGGGTGTTTCAAGAAATATGTCCAATAATTATTCAAAATTAGCAAAAGGAGGCATCTGCGCGCTACCTGCGCCGTTTCCTATATTCTGGCATAGGGCATCTTCAGGTGCGTACAGACTTCAAATACAGAAGTAATAAAAAAAGCTTAAAAATTAGCTTTTTATACAGTTCATAACAATTGAGTTTTCATTGCGGGCATTTTTGAAGTTAATCGCAAATGCGCTGTTTGGTGCGTGCAGGTTTCACTATTTCCAGCTAAATTAGCAAGATTTCGTTGTTGTGTGGTGATTACCAGCGCCCGCCTCTCCGAAATTTTAAAGTGGATATCGACTATTTGTAGGAAGAACATTGATTCACCCACTTGACTCAACCAGCTATTTACATTAGTTAAAGAGTTAAATGTTTTAATTGCTACATTTCTGCCGCAATTAATGTTCCTTCGCATCTGAAGATTCCTTCTGCCAATGTAAAGAAAACGTTGCAGCCAGGAAGCAAATGCCTTGTTTCCGTAATTTCGAAATAATATAGTCGCAATTCTTGAAACACCCTGTATATAGATATAATGATGGTCTACCACACACTGTTTTGTTTTGTGGTTTTGTGGGGTTGAACATCCTGAAACGACCCAGATTACGCGAGATGCCGTAGTTGAGGGCTTCGACTTATTCGATTTTTCAATTCAACTTCAATTTTTCAATTTTATTTTATTTCATCCAGAGGATGAGGGCAGGCTCGGGAGAAAAGTGACGTTTTGTCACTTGAGGAGAACCCGAGCCTCCCTAATACATGGCAAGCAACGTGGACATGGGTAAAGAAACATAGGTCATGAACATATAGGGAGGGAATGAACATAGGCCATGAGATGTTTGGCGCAGTACAAGTCGGAACATGCACGTACAGTAATGCTATGTACAGAGACTAATATGCGTAAATAGTTTCTTTCGGCACAAATTCCGAAGTACAATGCAAAATATGACAGAATACAAAATACTATATATATTACAACAATGCTATGCATAGAAATTTAAGACAAGTGGGGTGCATTGTCATTCACTAAAACACAGAACCACAGGTCGTCAAGTATTTTGCTTTGCTGATAACCTACACGTAATTTCAAAAAATTTTTAATACAAGTTTCCACCGTGATATTCAGTGAAAGATGCTCTTGAATGCCATAAGGAAAGGATTGCCAAGTGGTACTGCAGCAACTGCTAATGTTTTATAGTGCTCATAAAATGAGCGCGCTTGTATCTAGGGACAATTTTCCAGTCTGCAGATGCACTCGCATGCCTGCCACGCCTTTTACCGCCTGTGAGCTTCGTAGACTCGTCAACGTGACTCGTAAGTCATTCAAACCTTCGGAGCTGCTGTTGGTGCACTTTATATGCAAAATAAGGAAAAAAAAGATAAATGTTCCCAATTTTTCTGTTAACAAGGTAGTTGCAAATATTTAGTACTTGGGAATCACCCAGAAGTGTTCAGCACTTAACTGGAAAGCACATCGTATGAAACAAATTTTTGCGTATTTGCTTAATTAGGAACCTGAGGGGGCCACATGCACTGACCACTGCACATTTGTTAGAATTCACAAGAATGCCTGCCGCTTGGCTCGTCGAAGCATCTCTTGAGGGTACTTCTTGTTCACTCTTCACCTTTTTTTGCCATACATCTCCTTCTCCAACATTGTCCCAGCCATGACATGAAAGCCCGCCACCACAGCCACACTTCTCTTCCCTGTTCGCACCGAGGCCTTCAACCATCGGTGACTAGGCAACCCACTCTAGTGCTTTTGGTGCCTGTGGGGGATCGTGCTTCAGACACCCAATACGCCACGTTCAATGAAGAGTTTAAAGAAACCGCCGGCATGATTTGCCTCAGTGTTTTAATTGACAGTTTTTGAAACCCTGATTACGCTCTTACTTTAAGACTTGAAAAATGTGCGTGACACGGGCTGATGAGATGAAAAAGGGCCCATTCTTAATCACATCCTGGTTAAATGTTGACTATATGCAAGAAACTAAGGTGACTAATTGATCTTTTCCAGGATATCTCTAGGACTCAAACTCGGACCTGATTAAGAGTGTAGTGAAGCAGAGGCTTGTTTGTACTTGGACTGTTGGAATGTATGCCATAGTGTGTGTGGGCAGCATTGCGCTGAGCGCCAATAAAGGGTCCAGAAAAATCGTTTGACATCGTTTTGGTGACGAGGCTTATGGAACACAGCCTTCATCTCCCCAAGTTGTTGCTTCCAATCTGGGACGTCTTCTTGCTGCCAGGCCACCGTGGCACGTGCCAAAATCGAGCAGGCATCTCCTCGAGCCCAAACTACGAGAATTGTCATTGAAGTGAACTAGCTACTCCAGTCTACACAGTTTGGCCTCCTGACGCTTCCCGTCCTCCAAAGCAGGTTGAACACTTAGCTCCACTGAATGCCGAGCTGGAAGCCTTCTCCTGACAGATAAGGAAAAGGGAGAAGACTACGATTCTGTCATAGAATATGAGTACACTACTGCCAGTGCCTTGGTCATGCTACACACATGGACAGGCTGCTCAAGGGTTTCGCACTCCCTTCAACGGCGCATCCACACACAATCAGGGATGGGGTCCCAGAAGCGACCTTGGCCCCGGACACGCTGCAACCACTTGACAACTAATTTTTCTCTACCCAGTTAGTTCTGGCGCAACAGAAATGTTACCCTTTGTAGTGTTTGTAGCTGCCACAGTTAATTCCAAAAGCACTTACTGATTTTACAGGCTGTATTTTTTTATCTGAGAGGCTCGTAACACGGATGAGCCCTTTCAGCATTCCTGGCAACTTGTGCATCCTGTTGTTGTCCTGCTTTTGCAGAAGTTCCAGTAACTATGCTTAACCACATTTATTCTGAGCTTTAAAACTCTTTTTGAAAATAACAAGACTTTAAAATGAGATGCTTTATATAGCTTCTCTGTCATTGTACCGTGTTGCATGCACCTGCATCCGACATTGTTGCCCCTGTGTCGTGGATGGCTTGTTATTATTATCAAATATTTTTATTTTTTTTTAACTGTAGCTATAGCCTAATTTTTTTTATCGTCAAGCAAAGAATAAAAGATAATTTTTTGGCTCACAGTGCTTTGAGTTTAGTCGGAGTGAGTGCCTTAGCCAGAGCCGATTTGCAGCCGAAGTCCACAAGGTTGTCACGCAGTCACTGTCAGTCGCTAATGTACTCGATAATCACTTCTCTTGGTTTTTTTGTCTTGTGGCACCACATGAAGCACAGACTGCCCAAATCATGATTACGCATGCTTACGTGCATTATGAAGACGACAGAAGATGTGCTGTTGTGAACATTGGGGATGTTAAAAGCTTCAAGCCTTACGACGATTTTAAGACAGCCTTCTACGGCGTCAGATAGACGGACCAACATGGGGAACCTCACTTCTATCGCATCAGGATTATTCTCCTCGAAAGTAAGCTTGCTTCAAATTAGCCGCTATATTTTACTTATTTATGTGTTTGCATATGTGTGTACGTGCATGAGTGAGTGACGATATAGAGCATGTGTGCGACAGACTGCACCCCAGCCGTCGTCATGCCTACATGTTCCTTGTTCATTATTCTCGCAGATAGTGTTTCAAAGAACCTTGAAATGCTATGTCTTGCTTAACAATTTACAATGCTATATCGCACCCTATCAGTGAAAAATTACAAACGATTGCGCCTATGTAGTCACCGAGAATAAATATTGGTGTCTGTCTAGACGTTAGACAAGGAAACAAGGATTGTTGGCGTACATGTCCTCTCGTTAGCTGTACTTTAGAGGTTTTGCTATGAATATATTTCCAGTCATGAAATTTTATTCTACCATAATAAAATGTTTATCTAATTTTGTGCTGCAAGGCCAAAATTAAAATTTGAATCTGAAACTCATAGCTAAAGAATGCTCCATATTTTGGGTATCACAGCAGGGTGCTGGAATAGTATCAGCATAACTTTTTTTGTATTTTTCAGGGACTGAAGATGACCTCAAAGTAAAAATGAGGCAAAGGCGAGTGCAAATTCCAAAAAATCCTTGATGGAAGCAACAGTGAAGACAGCGACGAAAGCATTCAGGTAAGCATAGTTTTCTTATAGCAGTGATGTCTCTTTGGCACTTTTTAATGGGGAAGTGACGTGATATGTATTTGATGACATTTCCTTCTCTTACAGACACCAAAAAATGAAAAGCAGGAAGATCGCAACAATGTGCTGCTTGACCTACTGGCATACAAAAAAAAGTAAGCTCACGCAAAAAGGGCATGAGCAGCGAAGCAGCCCCCTGACTTCTGCCCAGGAAAAAGAGGCCCGCCTCAGCGCTATAGTGAGGCAGCAGGAAGTAGAGCTGAAAGACCTTAAAGCTCTTAATAAGAATCTGCAACAGAAGCTTATAGGCACAAAGGATTCTAGGCAAGGTAAGCAATCTTTCGTGAGCATAAAGAACACAGTATAAATAGTAGCGATTATATTTTTCTAGAAGTATATTCAATTATTAAAAGATCACCAGTGTTCTAATGTGTTTTATATTTCTCATGGTGCAGCCAATTCATCGCAGGCACTGCCACCAGCCTTGCCAGCAGTGTTGTCACAGCCACATACTGCTGAACCATTGCCTCAAAAGCTGGAGGTGCCGGACTAAGTATGCAACTTCTGCTTCATGGGTTTTCTAGAACCCATCAACTGGCATAAGCTTGGTGGATTGTATTGAAATTTGTGATAGCATTCTTTTACAGGCTGACATTCAGAACGTATTGAGGATGACAACGTGAGCACGGCAGCGTATTCAAATCAATCCTAAAAACTCTCTCTTTGCAAAAGACCTCATGACGGCATTGTGGAGCGCCACTGAGTGTCTTGAGTAATGGAGAGGCATGAGGCGCCTACCAAACGTGGAACTGCGGCGACGGTGCACGAGGAGAAGAAAGTCATTCGAGCGCACACGCACCAGCCATGTAGATGCAAGAGATTGGTCAGAGAGAGGCTCATGGCACGGACTCAAGCGCCGGGAGGAAAAATCCCTGAATATGAGCTGGCACTCTGTGTTCGGACGCCAAGCTGCAAAAACGTGTGAAATGAGCAGCGCTACCTCGACAAGAGCAGCATGACCGCTCTGTTCTGAGGATGTCGGCAAGAAGAGTTTGAAAAGTGCCCGTTGATCTAGGAGATGGTCTTAAGTGGGAATGCCCGGACTGCCAAGCAGTTCCTGTTGGACTTGCACCTGCCCCATATCGCACAAGATTGGGAGCAGCCCACACTGGTCACCCAAGTGGCCGCGTCAGCGGGGAAGTCCTTGATGAGGGGGGCCTAGCGAGGCCGAAAATGTAGACAAGCACCGAGACACCAGCAATGCGGAAGAGTGGATCGTCAAACAGACGCGCGTACACACCGACGATGGCGAGGTGGTACCACTTCGTCGTAGCTCCATAGGTGGCATATGAAGAGTAAGAATGTTCTATTATTGCGAGAGCGCATGAGAGAAGTCATCGAGACACCATCTTGGCTAGGAACAGTTTATGTTTAAAACTGAACCTGCCCTGGATTTGCATCAATTCCAGTTTTGCTTGTATAGCCGATTATTGCATACATACTTGTTTCATTTTGGGGAGTGAATTCCGAGTGTCAGATTACTGTTTGCCGTTTTGTTTCCTGTGATGAAGTGTGTTTGCTTTGCCACGAGCCCTCCTCTCCCGTCGCCTCTCTCTCAATTCTATCCGATGCAAGCGCTCCTGAGATAAATCCGTGACACTGAGTTACTTGGATGGTTTCTATAAGGTAACTGCCTGCTAAGAAATCTTATCTTTTATGGTTTGTTTTATTCTGGTCTCTAAGCACCTTTGCATCATTTCATTATTGTCCACATTGTAGGGAAGCATTGTCCACGCTTCCGTGGCCGTCCAAGGAAGGAACCACTGTTGCCCTGGGAAGTGTCAGCAGTACGAGGTGAGTGAAGATTATTCATTAGGTCTAGTACTTATTTACTGGGTGCTGCCTACGAAACATTGAGTTATCAGCATATTGTGTGTATATTTTTGCTTTTGTTTGTCAGAAAGCAACAAGCAGTGATAAGAAAAGAAAGGGCTGGTGACTGATTGATTGATTTGTGGGGTTTAACGTCCCAAAACCACGATATGATTATGAGAGACGCCGTAGTGGAGGGCTCCGGAAATTTTGACCACCTGGGGTTCTTTAACGTGCACCCAAATCTGAGCACACGGGCCTACAACATTTCCGCCTCCATCGGAAATGCAGCCGCCGCAGCCGGGATTCGAACCCGCGCCCTGCGGGTCAGCAGCCGAGTACCTTAGCCACTAGACCACCGCGGCGGGGCAGGGCTGGTGACCGAGATCAAGCCAATAGCGTTAAAGCAAGTGAATCGATTCTTGGTGAAGAAGCTGAGCGATATTGAAAAAAAGGACTATAAGGTTTGCTAGCCAGCTAATTGCATTCTAATGTTTCAGGCTTGTGAGACAAACTTGCAAACTAATCATTTTGCCTATGCGTGCAGTTTACAGTGCATGCCCTACATTACTCATGTGCAACAGCACACAGAAATTGTCTGCAATTACGTTTCCAGTATTTTAGAGACTAGGAGTATTTTGGAGACCAGCAAATTGTCTGCGCTTTCCTGGTTTTAGAGCTTTTGCTATTTATTGCGCTTGCACACTCATTTTACCATTTATGTCTTCACTGTTTCTATCAGGGCAATCAAGGAGTTGCCATGGTATTTGCAGAACTTCCCAAAGAGCTTACAGCATTAATCAGTCGTGATAAAGTCCTTTATTGTGTATATTAAATTGTGTTTTGTAGCCAATTACTGCTGTCGATGGGTACAATAGGTCACTCTAATCAATTGGTACCCACTGGGTACCCAATTGGCCTGTCCTACAATAACCAAGTGGTCGCTTTCCAATAGGACCAATTGTGTACTAATTTACAATTGGAAACTTTCCAATTGAAAATATTCAATTTGAAGTCAATGTTTTTTTGTTTCTTTTTTTTACTGGGAAGGCACCTACCTAGCACGAGACCGCCGCTGCACCGTACAATGCAAGTTATCCAAACGCGGTCAAGCATGCGCAATGTTTACCTCAGGGGCAACTGAAAGTACACGTGCAGAAACCGAATGTGCTTCTGACACTGCTATCTATGTCACTACGAATGACATGACTCCTGCGCTATCTCTGATATTATCCTTCAGACTTTTCGCACTTGGATAATGACCCTGACGTGTTGCTGTTACGTATCTGATAATTAGGACAACGGGAGACAAGGAACACTACTACGAGAACACGTTTACAGGAAGCAACAGCTCGCTCGTATTCGAGAGAGGGATTTGGTCACAAGTGCCTTTCGTCATCAGAAACCTCAACTTACTCGACGCACAAAGGTTGTGAGCGTTACGCTTCGAAGTCAACACAACAGCACTTTAGTGCAGATAGAAGCTGTTGTCATTCCTTACATCTGTGGTGACGTAATTGAATCTTGATACAAATGAACTTCACAGTCATGCAGAAAATAAATCATTTGTGAATACAGAGTTTTCCCCAAGCATCACCTGTGAAGCTGCAGTAGAACTTCTAATTGGGTAGGATCAATTGTGGAAAGTAGTGCTAAATATAAGTTGGGCGTAGGATGACAGAGCGTTAATTGCCATTAACACGAAAATGGGATGAACTTTACAAGGTCCACCATCCGTTGAGGAGCAAGGTGCACAGTATGCGAGCAGTCATACCTGCACCCTGCGAACAGATGTCTACGATGGCGTGGATCTCTCATACTCATCACAACGGGTTTCGAGCTTGATACCAGTGGTATTGTATAAAAGCCATTTGCAAAGAAAAATATCGACATAAGAGGGTTTAACAAAGCCATCGATGTCCGAAATAGTCGCAAAGAAGTTGTGCTACCAAGGACGTCAGCGAAGAATCATGGCAGTGTTTGAATTTTTTTGAAGAAAGAAACAAGTGAACCTTGTGTTTTAAAAAGTATGAGGCCACGCAAGAAAAAGGGAGATGTGGAGAAGATCGCCGCTCATGAAATGTCAGAAGTGTAAAAGTCACCTTTGAAGTCAGCTCTCCCTTCGTCAAGGTGAAACTTGAGAAGACGGCAACTGGCCTGAATGTATGCTGCAATATCAGCATTATGAACCCCTCAATTCAAGTGACACGCATCAACACCGTTGTCATGGTGGCCTTCAAGGCAATCTCGTTGAGCTATGTGAAGGATTTTGGTACCTAAGACGACACCAACGTGTTAAACAAGTCCGCAATAATTGTGATGCATGGGTGCGATTTTCACTCGACGCCCCCTTAACATCGAAGCTGCTTTAAATTAACAAGATCGATAGTATTATGCTAGTAGAGACTATCGTGAAAGCGTATATTAACGTTAAACATGTGCCAGTTAGAGCAGTACTCATATGTGAAGGGGCTTGAGGCTAACACACTTCGGAAGACTTTCTGTTTTTTTACTACGCAGAGTTTCATTTTATGATAAGGAAGATACGCTAAAGACAGATATTCGTACGCAGTCGTGACTTTCGAGACATATTAATTTAGGACTTCTCTACACTCGTGCAAATAACCTGAAAATTGTAGCTGAGCGTTATTCGTTGATGGGAATATTTGTGGAAGGATGATACAGTCTGTAAAAGGGTGCTTACAGAGAACATTAAAGAAAATTTTGTGAAATTATAAGGGTGCGACATGTAGAAAATCGTGCGCCTTTTGGACTCAAGAGATTAAGAAGGTAAATGGGGCAAAACTTTGTTCTTGGACTGTTCAATAAACACCATCCTATGGAGGGCACTGCGCCGAGTGCCAATAAATGTTGCAGAGAGGTTTTCCCTCAAAGGCATAACACTTTCAAAGATCAAAGCCTGTCACAAAAAGACGACGAGATAGGCATTTTCAGGGAACAACGAGGACGGTGGCTTGTTGCTCATAGGTGTAGCTCGCATTGACAGATCTATGGAACTGTGCTAGCGGTGACTCAGGGAAGAAGGGTGGGGCCACATAATTTTCTTGTTCTGAACACAGAAACAGTGTACGGTAGAAACAGCCGAGGACTCGACACGACAGCAATCATTTATGGAACGCTACCCGGCCTGGTGTATTCCTTGAAGAAGTAGCTAGAGAGTGTTATTTTTTTTATTGCATGGCGTAACAAATGACAATTCCAGGAGATATGTTAATTTCACTTAACAGCCCCAGCTCACATAAAATTTATGCAGACTCAAACTATAAATGTCTGCCATTTTGCCACTTTATAGGGGTAGTATAATAGCACGTGGGTCCTGCAAGAAAGATGAAGGCGACAGTGCATACGGGCATCTGCACACTTTTAATGCAGACCTCAACAACGAGAAAGATCAGGAACTCTCTGGCGCGCGGTAAATAAAAAGACCGACCCGCTGCTGCTTTCTCAGCTTCTTGAAATACCACCTCTGTCTCCACGTCGCAACACTGGTGGAGGTGCTGGGGCCTCCAACCAGATGCAGGAAAGCGTTGTTCGGGACCGTACACCCAGTCCAGAGCCTCAACATCTTGTTACGACTCCAGTACACGGATTCAGCCGGGCCCTACTAGGCCCAAGTCCAGAACTCTTGACTGCATCTCTTCTTACCAACATGGCAGCCCCTTAAACGTCTGCGAATTTTCCTCCGGCCCAGACGGCTTTTCCTTCCCAAGTAATTTTTGAGCCTCCTCGTGTTCCCGAAGTCTTTCGAAGAGAACCGTACGAAGATGACGAGGATCGGCTCGACCAGTTCGAGCGGACCGCTGTGGTGAATCGCTGGAGCACGCAAGAGAAACTTGGCCGTGCCTACTTCGCAATGGGAAATAGCACTCGCACATGGTACGAGAGCAGGGAGCCTACTTCACAAACCTGGGAAAATTCTGCCAAAAGCTTCTCGAGACGTTCCTGAGTCCAGACCGACGGGATCTTGCACAACAGATGATTGAAGCCCACGTGCAAAAGCCGAACAAAAGCGTTGCCATGTTCGCTGAGGATATGAAATACTCACTGCGTCAAGACGAGGCACCAACTAATCCAAACGAAAGAGGAGTCAGCAGGAGCAAAATTTGAAGTATGCAGCATGGGACACTCATAAGAAATGTCTTGGTTTAGAAAAATTTCATTTGTTGGTAATCTTTAAAAGTAAGTTATTTGAAAAAGCATGTCCCAAACACTAGAGCAAGACCAAGCATTTGTGTGCCTGAATCTTCGAATGAGGACTCGAATTTGGTTAATGTAACACAATCGTGTTACGAAGAGCGTAGAAGTTCAGAAGCAGAGAGTACCAGTCTAAGTTTTCACATGTAAAATGTGAACCAGGCCAAATGCAACTTTGCCCATATACGTAAAAGGACAGAGTGGTGTGGTGCTTAAGTACAAAGACAAGAGCATGATGTTATGTGGCATTGTTGTAAAGGACAATGGCAGGAAGTAACCAGTTCTGAATGGAAAAAATTTGATGGAATGCCTAAAACTTGAATGGCTTGAACTTGGCCATATTGTGGCCGAAGCACTAGCTGTGGCTCTAATACACAAGTACCTGGGCATGTTCTCAACAAAAGCTAGAACAGTACAAAAATTTCAAGTACATATTCTTAAAAACTCGGCCCCGCTCTCGTGTTTTGCTCCACAAGGAAATATTTGTTTGCATTGCAGGAGAAAGTTGAGCAGCAACTAGGCTACACCACTAATCACCATTGCGAAAGACAATGAGAGCGTATGTTGATCTAGGGAGGACAAAACAACAATACCCTTTTTTTGAACACATATCGTTACCTACCTCTAGGATGAATGAACTTGTACACGACCCAAGCAGGCGGAAAAGTGCTTTCTGCTCAGAGCTCATTTTTGCCATGTCAACAACCACTCCTACTTACACCAGGGAAGCAACCTTTGTTTACAGTAAGCACAAGTCTCGGGTGCTTACTGCAAGCTCCAGTCATTGCCCCGATATTTCAGGCGATAACAGATGAGGTGCTTCACAGCATCTTGACACAGAAGATGCATCAGCAATGTGACCTCACTATGACAGAGTTTGACATCGATGATTGCCAGCAAGCATCGGAATACTGCCGACCGCTTTGTTTCCACGGCAGCGAACCAGGCCACATCTCGTGCTACTGCCATCATCGAGAAGCCCGGTTTGAAAACTTTTCTCGTCCCGCTTCAGTTTATTTTGAACACTTTCGTGACCATGGTGCTGATCACCTGCCGACCAACCAAGTGTCTTCACTAAGTCGTCGCTGGCGGTCTCCCTCGCCTGCTTGAGGTCACACTTTCCCGAATCGCCAAAGTTATGCTGACGTCGTCGGAAAACGCTCCTCAAGCCCGTTCCGGGGAAACTAACTGCCGCGACCTCCGGGGGCAAGGTTGCCAATTACCGAGACGCCAAAAGACCCCCTTGCCTCTACACAAAGACGATATGACGACGGTGATGACAAAGACGACAACCACGAGTACTAATGCCGATGAATATGTATGTGCCGACCTCAGCGTTATTATAGACGGACACTACGTAATAGCAGTGGTTGACACTGGTGCTGACTTTTCTATTATACGACAAGAGCTTGATGACCGCCTTAAAGGAGAACTGACATCAAATTTCAAGATCGAGATGTGCCCATCATTCGATAGCTTGGTATGCATAGGTCTTCTTGGCCAAATTTGAACGGCATCCGTCACGTCGAAGTTATTTTAATTTGATGTCAAACAGCATAGAAAAGCTAAGGAGAAAAAACGGAAAACAGACTGCCCTGTGACATCGACACTAGTGCTACGTGTTCGGTGTGATACATTCCACAAATATCATCCTGAGTGACGATGCCCTAGTATTGATGACGTGTACGATCCGAGTGTTCTTATCGTGGCGCCGACTGGCGCCGAAGCGCAGAAACGCACTCGCTCATCCACGGCCGAATACCGCACGCAGGTGCACTTTAGCCCAGCCGTGACTCGTTGCGTCTGATCTTCATCGCACCGGTTTGAATGATTACGTGAAATTATCAAGATAAAAACCACCTTTAGAAGAATACCGAAAGAAAAGAGCATGATTAAACGTGTGCTTGTCCGTCAGCATGTCGGGGAATCGTTGCGAGTTGCAGGTGAGTTGCAGTGTGTCTAGCTTAAAGCACGGAAAAAAGCGCTATCGTGTTGTCTTTCCATATCACGTAGGTGTTACACATCAACACAACTGCAAGCTATTAAACTTGGAAGAGCGTGTAGTCAGATATCATCCTTAAAGAATAACACGTAAGTATTGTTGAAGTTTAGTTCATCTGTAGAATTTGCGTCCATGTAAAAGTCGTAATACCATGTTAACCACAAGAAGCTGGATAGGTGGGGCCATCTGGAGGCGCGAAAAAGAACCTGACAAGCAGGAAACGTATTCTATTTCTCCGCTGATGCTCATTCGCGATAGCTATATTGCATTGATCCATTGCATTCAGGGTATACCTGAATGCTTTTCACGCAAAAACACACCAATATAGCTAACTCAGAAACACGAGCGAACATGGATGAAACGTGCATCTTCGGGCACCTCTGCAGTGCTGCTTGGAACGGCGTCCATTTCGAAATCACTGTTCTGCAAAAGGTCGATTGAAGCAAAAATAATTCGCGATGTCGCGAATCGCGGGGATTCCAAGCTCCAGACTTTCTTATTGAACCCGAGTCGACACGTTGTACGGCGACCACAGCAATGCAGGTGACAAAGCATGACTGAATGGGTCCGCATAGCAGACGAAACGTTTGTGGAGCAGCTGAGCCTGACGTCACTCTTTTCTGTGGAGAAGTGATCAGCTGTGGCGTGACCTGGAGGTGACCACGAGGTAGCGCCACTGCTGGTGCTCCCAGCGCTAAAAACGAAGGGATTGCCCACTGTTATTTAATAGTGCTAGATCCCAGTAATATAAACTAATAAAAGTGATAGTAATTCATCCCTCAGTTGCGTTTTAGGTCGTGAATCCCAGCTACGGGGTCTATAGCTACTCGCTGAAGCAAAAATCTTGGCATGAGTAAATTTGATGTCAGTGCTCCTTTAAGAAGGTCAAGATGCCATGGAGTGGGCCGAGCATAAGGAGTGCTGGTGGACAGCTAATGACGCCAACCGGTAAATGCACCGCTCGGCTCATAATCGGTGATTCGAGCTTCGTCGCCACTTTTGTCATTTTACTGGACTGTTGTAAAGAGCTGATTTGGGGTATGGAATTTTTGCAAGAGTACGGTGCTGTCATGAACATTCCAGAACGTATCGTCACCTTTTCCGCCCATCCATACGTTGACCCCACCACTGAAGAACAACTACAACATTTACGTGTAGCCGATGATGTGATGCTCCTGCCGAGATCTTGCTGCCTTGTGTCAGTGTTATGTGAACGGCCGTGCCGTAACGAGGTGATAGCGGAACGAATAGACACGCTATTGCTTACGCAAGGTGTTCCAATAGCGAGAGGTTTCTCTGCCTACCCTCTTGTAAGCGATGCCATGCCTCGGGCGGAAACTCTTTAAGCAGCCATTGGACACCGCAAAGTCAACGATGCCCAGTCTGTGGGCTATTTTTATCGTCTCCTCGTTGTAAAATGCTGCCGTGAAATGTAATACTGGCAGCGCGTGATGTTAAGGCTTGGCATGTTTCAGAATCATCGAGAATACCATTGCAATCACGGAATGATGAATGCCTTCCACACAATGACTATGCATATGCCGAACTAGCTCACTCTTTAGGCTCCTCGCTTACAGAAGAACAGTCTGATGGCACTGAAGATGTCACAAATACATCGCACAATAATGCTCTAAACGAGGTGGGTGTTCCAATGCCTCAATACCTCCCAGCTACCACTGCAGACTATGCAAAAAAGAGGGGGGAAATAGCACGATGCCTTCATCAGCTAACACTAGCAGTTACCAGACGTGTTAGAACGCTGGAACTGGGTGTCCAGTACGCAAGCGCCACCCTCCAAGACGGACCAAGGACTACGCAATTTGTTATTAGCCTCTTGATGAAAGGTCTTGTAGTTTGGTTCGGTTGTGCATTACTATGTCTTTTGTGTTCTTTTTATTTCATTTTGTTGTTAGGAGATAAGTACGTACCAAGATTTATTTTTGGCTTTTTATCAATATTTCTCTACTTCTTGAGTATGAATGTGAAAGTTTCCGAGGTGTTGTTTATAATGTAACAATGTTGATCAGACATCATTGATGTGATGATGTCAAGTGGGGTCATCTAATGGCAATTCACAAAACATCCGTTAGATTAGTTTGTAAAGGTTGTGAAACAGGCCATTTGGCCATCAACATATTGTATTCAATAAGGAAGAAAAATAAAAGAACAGGTGGCCTTCCGCTCTTTGTTCATTGGCATTTGACTACTGCGGTCATATATTCGAGGCCTCCTGTCAAATGCTGTGCGCAAGCCTTGGTTGAATGGGGAGCTGCAATATCAGTCGTATGATCGCGACGGAAGATTTTGCAGGCAAGCGATCGCCGGCAGTGCCACTTGTAAACGTGTGACAAAAAAAAAAAAAGCAAAACTAGAACTCTTGCGCATCCTCAACTTGCCTCAAGTGCGTAAAATACAATATCAGGTTATAAACATTCGTTTTCAAGCAAGATAAGTTGCCCTGCGAGGATTTCTTGTCCTACCAAGAGACTGGCAACATCGCTGTTGGGTGATTCTAGCGGTCATTTTTTGTCGACATTTAGCATCAACTTAATATTATAATTCCCCCTTTTTTATACAGGACGTCAGCATGCTTGTTGCCACCAATGTCATAAACGATCTTCTCATATTCACCACGGTCAAAAAAAAATTTTTGCATGGTAGACAGTTTCTTTAGGGAGCTTCGCCCTAAAATGTGAAGACAAACTAAGTGCGTCTTCCTGTTTGCCACGTTGTTGCCAAGTGGCTTCGGTAGGTGAAGCCTCGGTGTTTACAAAGGCAGTTCTCGTGCCCAGGCTATATATCTAAAGAGACGCCCCTGCACGAAGAAGGTTGACAGCCAAAGCGTTTGGATATCCACATAGGGCACAGTGGCAATTTTTTCTGCGATGATAGATGACTAGTAGGCACTTAGGCACTGTGAGCAGGCTGTTTGCTCTAAAATATACAGATGAAGTAGACGTCTGTGCTTCCTGGATGTCTTGCTGCTACCAAGTTAGCTTGGAAAGCCCAAGAAAACGTGAATAGCCTTCCTGCAATAGATACACACAAACTGACAACCCACCAGGACATGTGGCTACAGCCTCAAGCATTGGTTTCTGTCATAGACTACTGAAGAAATTTGGCAGATCCCATGTACATTGCGAATCTATGTTATGTGAAGCATGTGGATGCAAGGTGAACGTGTTTTAATTTTTTATTGAGTAAGACGTAATGAAGAGACGCTCCATATACGTACAAATCCATGCACATAGATATGTAAAACAGCCGCATACATTTTATATTAGCAGTTGTTTGCAGTTGCATCAGGAAGCAAACAGACACATAGATATTAGTAATACCAGAAGCGTAAGCTGATCTAAAGTGCTGGTGTTTGTGCTGGGGCTCACGAAGGTGGTAGCCCTTAACACTGCGACACAAATGAACCTCAGCGCATAGTGCCTAACTACAATTGATGTTAACGAAACATGATGACTGTATCATGGGAACACATAGGTGATGTTCATGAAATTTGATAGCCAGTATTGCAACCAGAATTGACATGTTTCACGAACATCAGCGCCCATTTGTAAAGTATTTCCAAGACTTAGCATGACCCTAAGGTAAAATAAGCGATTGCCACGCAGAATGATAGGGTTCGATTCCTGCTGAGACACATTTATCCTTTGCATTCATCCGGACAACACTGCCTATGTGAACTTTTTCTTAACGGTTAAGCGTTGAAATTGCCGATGTGTGTTCTCACCATTCCTGGACAGATGTAAAATGTCTCTCACATGAGGGACATATCCGCCATTTAACGAAGAACGTGACCATGACAGCACCCTGACGTGGGCGGCTAGACAGGCAGACACGCAGATAAATCCCAAAAGTGCTTGCAGTGTGAAAAGAAATGCTTCGCATTTATTAATGATTATTGACACAGAGACAACCATCATTCATGGGCCAGGCATTTTGTTATGCGCCTCTTCTTTTTTTACTTTGCATCAGCTCCTTTTGCAGCTCCACCAAGGTATCACTCTTCATTACGACAGTATATGTACAGCCATGGCCTCCGAGATAGCGGGCCTGCGGCGTGTCCCTCTCCGGCCGTCCGAATCACCGCGCTCCCCAGCAAAGTGAACGAGTATCACCTCGCCCGCCCGGCTACCATGAGAGGGCGCGAGTTTTGGCAACGGCAACACCACGGCTGACAGCAGAGCGCATGAGATTCCAGCGTGCACATGTTCTTTTTTTTTTTTCACGTACCAGCAAGAATCACCACTAGAGTCTTCTGACTGAACTGATGGAATGTATTTTTCGGCGGGCACCACAGCAGACCACAAAGCGAATGGGATTTCAGCGAGAGCACATTTTTTTTTTTCCTCCACGTACGAGCAAGAATCATCACCAGAATCTTCTGGCTGAACTGAAGGAAGGCATTTTTTTTGTTACTGCATTTATTTTGGTCCCATTTACGAAGAAAAGCATGGCAACTTCAGCATTTTCCTGATAGGTAATTGTAAGGAGGTACACATTCGCCTATGGCAATATTTCCTTTTTTTTTACGGTCCGTTTTAGCTCACTGCTAAACACCTCGATTTGAGGAATATAGAGACATTCTAGCATCTTTCCTTTCTGGAAGCTTCTGTAAGGGAAACTGGGCTAATTGTTGTCGTTGATTTTATTGCTCTCCGATCCTGCCTCATAATTTTACTGTTATATCTCGCACGAATATTTATGAGATAGTCAACCAAAGCGCAGTTACGCTCTAGGCAACCGAGTGCCCTGTTCATGTCATTGAAGTAAGGCATATGAAAAGTAATTTTGCTGGAATATTGTAGAAGGCTTCGGTTAGCCCACCTACATTCGCTCCCCACGTTTTATCAGTGAAGGTCCTTGAGTTGTGATCGTCTTTTTTTCATCATCTGAACTTCGATTATGTTTTGATCGCACAATAGCAATATCAGTACTCTCAACTGCATCCAAATCCAAGGGTTAAACATGTAGCATAACGGCATCTTTCTAATGAAAACCAAGTATTCGCTCAAGGAGAAAACAAGCAAAGCATTTTGATGTTCGTTCTTAGATTGTCCAACGTATCCATTGAAAACTGTACAATTCACAGGGCAAATGGGTGACCATAAAAGACTAGAGCGTGCCTGTAACCAGCCCGTGGTCGTCGCAGAACCAGTGACGTTCAATCTAGACATAGTCTAGACGCATTTAGACCGCCTGCACTCTCCTCCCTGCATCCTGCTTCTGCGGCTCGACGGGAAGATTTTTCAAATGGCGTTATAATGAAAAGCAGCGCTGGTTCCATGAAGGAAAAAAAAAAGCAAGCCTTTTACTGGAGTGTAAACCGTGAGAATAGAGCGTGGCACTATTCCGACTTCACTTGTTGATTGCGCTGTCATTTTTTTTCTTTGCCAGTGCCGTCCCTACAATACAGCCTGCAAACTTTGAAGTACAGTAAGTTTTCAGCCCATCCGGATCTCTTGCAGAGGTATCACAGTTATAAGCGCTATAATATGGGCAACGCAAGTCTACAGCAAAACATGTCAATTTGAGAATATATACGCCCAAGCATTGACTTCACCTCTCTTACACCTTGGCTCGACATTTCCAAATGAATACAAAGTTATATAAAAGCACAAAACCATTCTTTTCTCGCCACATATAAGCTTTGCCAACAGCGCAACAGCCCTTTCGACCGAAAGAAAGAGCGATGCCGTGCGGAGACAAGAGAGGACCACGCCCACCACTCGAAACACGCGCTCTTTATACGATCGGGACAGCCCGAAAGAAACCCGCCGCGCCCCCGCAATCGGAGGCCATAGTACAGCACTCATAGATTGAAACAGGCATCTTTAGGGCTACGTAGCACAAATACTTATGTTTCGACTGTCTTCGTTTACCCATATCAGTGTAATGTCAAACAGAATGTGTACATCAAAGCCAATATTATTTCTAGAGACCAGATTTGTTTCGACAAGATGTGGCACTTTTGAGCAATTTTACATATAAGTTGTCATTCGAAAAAAATTCATGCTGCATTTCAATCGTTAGGTACTGTACATAGGCACTAAATAAAGGCATTGCTTATTGTATTCCTGCGGGGCCGGGTGATATTTCACAGCTCGCAACCACGTCCCTACATACCCACTTAGGGGAACGCCTAGCGGCTGGGCATAAAAGGAAACAAGCAGGCTACACCTTCGTCCACTAGACAGTGCCACATGTACACCTGAAAGCAGATCACCAACTGCTGCCTATCGAACTCTCTGCAGAAGTACTCTACTACGAAGAACGGCAACGGTACGTCGAACTTGTAACACTACAGGCAAGGAAATGCCTCACTACATATCTAGTTCTCTCAAAATGGCACCGCTTGGGATGAAGACAGAGCTCTACCCTAAGGCTGTGTATTTCAAAGGTGTTTAGAAGTACTTGAAGCATTTGGAGCATTACTTAACGTGTAATGATATAGCAGCGGCAAACTGGTTTGCTGCCACTCACCAAATTGCCCTGGGCAGGGCACTAGTGATGACAGACACTAAGCAAATGTGGAAAAGAGAACAAGAGGCATCAGTGCACACAGTCAAGGGCTCGCTGTGTCAAGACCAGACACCAACTAACCCAAACGAAAGAGGAGTCAGCAGGAGCAAAAATGTGAAGTATGCACCATGGGACACTCATAAGAAATGTCTTGGTTTAGAAAAATTCCATTTGTTGGTAATGTTTAGAAGTAAGTTATTTGAAAAAGCATATCCCAAAAACTAGAGCAAGACCAAGCAATTGTGCGCCTGAATCTTCGAATGAGGACTCGAATTTGGTTAATGTAACCCAATCGTGTTACGAAGAGCGTAGAAGTTCAGAAGCAGAGAGTACCAGTCTAGGTTTTCACATGTAAAATGTGAACCAGGCCAAAGGCAACTTTGCCCATATACGTAAAAGGACAGAGTGATATGGTGATTAAGTACAAAGACAAGAGCATGATGTTATGTGGCATTGTTGTAAAGGACAATGGCAGGAAGTAACCAGTTTTGAATGCAAAAAATTTGATGGAATGCCTAAAACTTGAATGGCTTGAACTTGGCCATATTGCGGCTGAAGCACGAGCTATGGCTCTAATACACAAGTACCTGGGCATGTTCTCAACAAAAGCTAGAACAGTACAAAAACTTCAAGCACATATTCTCAAAAACTCGGCCCCGCTGTCGTGTTTTGCTCCGCAAGGAAATATTTGTTTGCATTGCAGGAGAAAGTTGAGCAGCAACTAGGCTACACCACTAATCACCATTGCAAAAGAAAATGAGAGCGTATATTGATCTGAGGAGGACAAAACAACAATACCCATTTGTTGAACACATATCGTTACCCACCTCTAAGATGAAAGAACTTGTACACGGCCCAAGCAGGCGGAAAAATGCTTTCTGCTCAGAGCTTATTTTTGCTATGTCAACAACCACTCCTACTTACACCAGGGAAGCAACCTTTGTTTACAGTAAGCACAAGTCTCATGTGCTTACTGCAAGCTCCAGTCATTGCCCCGATATTTCAGGCGATAACAGATGAGGTGCTTCACAGCATCTTGACACAAAAGATGCATCAGCAATGTGACCTCACTATGACAGAGTTTGACATCGGTGATTGCCAGCCCGCATCGGAATACATCTTGCAGGGATTGAGAAAATCTAATGCTCTAGGTAAGGCCTATTGTTTTAATTTTTTCACAAATATGTGACATATTTCAGTTGCAAGGTCATTGAAGAAGACATTCACCCTAAAACACGTAAAAGAGGGCAATCTTCCAAGTCCTTCAGCCCACAACAGTTATCGAGCTCTACCCAAGTTTGGGAAGGTAGAACTTATAGTTAAATGTTTTTCAAGAACACTTGGACAGTAGCAGAGATATTCTACCAACTACTGAAGAAAAAAAATAAAAAATGGTCATAGGAAAGAGAACACAGCAAAACATACAAAGCTAAGAAACAGTGGAATGCAGAAAAGGACTGATATTCTATAATGTCTAGAAATCGCCCATAATGTTTTTCTATGTGGCGTCCTATCGCTAAGTTAGCCATGCCTTGACCGTTTATTTGTGTTCGTCAGACTTCATGTCTTATGCCAATTTTGATAAATACCCTGTACAAAAAGTGACCACCATAGCACCCGGACAGAGGCGAATAGAGAGAAAAAAATTGAAGTGCTTTCGGCTCGCCAAGAAACGTTTCACATTTGAAGTTACTCTCTGAACTTTCCTTCCACCATATGTGTGCTGTCAAATTCCTGTCACGTGTAATACAGCTTGGCTGATGAAGCAGTTTCACAGAATGAAACAGCCTCACAAATATTTCGAAGCACAGCCCTTAGCCGCCCATTCGTGCAATGAGGAGCGGCCAGCATAGCCAATACAGCATACGAGTACAACGTAGAATTTAAGCAGAGTGCAGCAAGCCTCTGTGATAGTGTCTGCAATGCCTCGAGCCTGCTCGTTTTTCTTGTGGGAGTGCAACGCATGCCATGCGCACACAGGCACGAGAAAGTGAGTTAAACTGCTATGCTTGGGAGGCAAGGACGTGCATAGGTCTTAGGGACACTTGGTGTATATAGCGCAACACTATCGTGCAGTCATTGATGACACCACCTTTAAGACCCGCCACGGTGGTCTAGTGGCTAAGGTACTCGGCTGCTGACCCGCAGGTCGCGGGATCAAATCCCGGCTGTGGCGGCTGCATTTCCGATAGAGGCGGAAATGTTGTAGGCCCGTGTACTCAGATTTGGGTGCACGTTAAAGAACCCCAGGTGGTCAAAATTTCCGGAGCCCTCCACTACGGCGTCTCTCATAACCAAATGGTGGTTTTGGGACGTTAAACCGCACAAATCAACCACCTTTAAGGCATATGGCATTGGTACCCATTGATGCCATAAGTAGAAATTAAGTGCTGTATGAACAAAGGTTTGTATGAAACAGCTGTTGTAGAATCGGCCACGCAGTGCCTTCTCTAGTTTCCTGGTTAACAAGTAGGGCACCCCCCCTTACCCCCCCCCCCCCCCACTTTAAGTCAACGCAATATCAAAACACCTAAATAGCTACACTTGAAATTCACAGTAGGCAGTATCGAATTGGTGGAATACTTCTTATACTTGCCCCTTTGTGATCATCATCAGCTTCACTATGCTTACTGCATAGCAAAGCCTTTTGTCATGTTTTGCCATTCAACACTGTCCTGTGCTTGCTGCTGCCCCATTATACTTAGAAGTGTGGCAGTTTGGGCTAGTTGGTATGACATGATAGTTATAGTTATCCCCATTATACATCCACACTTCTTAATTTCAGCTGCCTCTCTTTCTGTCTGCCACTGAAATGCTTGCTTTCTTTTAGAATCCATGCGAATACCATTAATGACCAGAGGTTATCCTGCGTACGCACTACGTGCCATGCCCATTTCTTTTTCGTTTCCAGTCCCACTGTACACGCCCCTTTGATTCCAGTCCCACTCTACACTTTTCCTGTCTGTTAAAATTACTTTCTTTTTTTGTTTTGTTTTGCACTGCTCAGTGCATCCACAATTTAAGGTGAGCCCGCTTTGTAAGCATCAAGCTTTCTGCTCCGTAAGTACAAGGACGATGCAGCTGTTTTCTACCTTCCCTGTTCAGGAATAGGATAAAATACCATTCACGATTTTAGCCTGCTCTTCGAACGTGCTCCAATCCATCCTCATTAACCAAGTATTCCTTTACAACTTCCAGAGTCTCGCCACTCGCCTCTTTGCAAAGTGCTGTTCTCTGCCGTGATTGTTGCGTAATACTTTTACGCTCCCTAGTGTTCAGACCAACTCTTCTGCTTTCCTAGTCCAATAAAATAATCATGAGCTGCAATTCGTCCCCCGAGTTCCTCGCTGATGAAATGTCATCACAGAATCGCAGTTTACGAATGTATACTCTCGATTACCTCATACCCATAACTTTTGCCAATCTAGGGCCCTGAAAACTTCGTGTAAGCACGCGGTGAATAGCATTAGGGAGATCATGTGTTTCTATCTAGCACCTTTTTTTTTTCTATTGAGATTCACTCACATTTTTTTTTTAAGAACACGGGTCACCCACAAAGCTTCAACATTCGAAATCTTACCTGATCTTTTGGCCTCTTCAACAAATGTGCTTTCGGTGCCTCCGATGCATTCTGTTCATTAACGAAGATCGATGGCACCACGGCAGCCCTTAATTGAGCAGACTTTATCGGACTTTCCATCACACGCACTAACGATAAACACCGATGGTAGTTACTATCACGAAACTGCTTCCAGCAGAGAACAGTGGTTCTCGAAGACTCCTGAATTCCTTCTTTTCACCATCGCGATGCACTGCACAGCTCGTATTTTCTTCCGTTGGAGGTTGTGACGCGGTACATCATTTCGTTCGCAAATGCTTCTTCAGCCGTACGGAGGGCAAAATGCCGCGATGGTGATAAGGGTTGGTTCTCCATCCAGTAGCAGCTCTTCGAAGCGTGAATTATAAGCGTACGCAGTGTCTATTCTCCCGGCAACCGGGATAATTGTTCAAAAAAAGTTTTCTCCCGGCGGTGGCCTCCCATTGGCTCTCTTATGTCAAGTGACTAACTGCCATGGGTCATAGAGTTGTTTTTAGGCACCGCGTTTTTAGGAAACTCTTTGCCGTGGCAACTTTTACGATATTTTTGGCGGGACTGGTAGAGGTGTGAGCCAAAGGGCCGACACGCCACCGCCGTTAGTTTTCGCTACCGATATGCGCGCCGCCGCCGCCAACGTGTTCTTTTGGCGCGTTTTTTAAATAGGACTTTTTTTTTAAAGACGATAGTCTTTCTTGGGGACCTTCGACACAAATATTTTGGTCTGTCTGTATGTCTGTATATTTGTCTGATTGTCCACTCTTAACAGCATCGAGTATTTGAAACAACCGAACCCATCCGCAGCGCCCACCTATGTTGCTCGTGATTCAGCATTCATACTTGTCCAATTGTCGATTAAAAATCAATTATTGCGCGTGTCTGTGGCACCATAACAACACGTATATATTCTGCATGTGCACCTTTTACCAGAAGAGGCATACATAAGTAACTTTAAGGACCGCAGCGCTTATCACGCTGTGCTGACCACCCAACGCTTGCACGGAAAGGCGAGTGTTTCCAACGCTTTGCTAAAACAAGACGGTGGTGGCACCTACCCATCGCCTTGCGTTCTACACCTTATCACCTCTGAGGCGGGCGCGCACACCCGTCTAGCACCACGCTCTTTGTTTTTGAAAGAAGCTGCCAGATGGCGCTCATGTATCACGTGTGACGAGGCTTGATGCGCTCGTTCGCCTCCACTGCACGCTCGAGGCACTCTAACGCAGCGCCTCCAGAATACCATTCACCGATTTTCTTAAGCAGAACATCAAATCAATTTTTGTTCACTCTCTCCACACGCAAGCCTATCGTCTTTTGACGACATTTGCAGACTAAATGCAGATACGGGGCCAATTTTTTTTCAGCTAGCCTACGTTTATTTTGCAGCTTCTGTCACCAGTCTGGCCTTCATTCTGTCCACTTCGCGAAACGCATCGTAATGGGTTCACCTACCATTTCAAGTAAATAGGTTTTTATCTCGGACCTAATTCAACTCACTATAGATGCCGATTTGTCACGACCGTGTTTCAAAAAGGACACCACATATGTAGTTTGCTGGGCAAGTTGGTTTATAATATTTTTGGAAGAGCAAACTAACGAGCTCAACCTGACAGGACATCGAGCAAAATGCTTATGGCGGAAAGTCCACAAACCCATGTACCAGAAGCGCATTCATGAAACCTAGGCAGAGGCGTTTCACAGCCGCACACCTAACACTACAAAGGCAAGAAGCGTGTCAAAATGGTATGATCAACGCCACGTGCACCCTAAACTGACAACCTGAATTCCTTATATAGTTGTAAGGACAACTGAAGGATCACTTATACATGCGTTGTACTTTGCCTTTTTTGTTTTTAAGGCTTAAAAATCTTCACGTTCAATGTATATCTTCCTTTGCCGATGACACTGATATATTGGGGACGCAGATACTAGCGAAGATGTTAGTTTTGTGCCTGAAGGGTGTTCATACTGCCTATTTGTAGGTGTAACTAGGCCTCGACCCGTCTGATCTCAGTAGGCAGGGCCGCATGACAAAAGAATTCCTTTCTAATCATTGAATGTTATTGGCAAAGGGAAAAAACAAAAACAAATATTGATTGTGAAACTCGTGAAGCCTTCGAAATAAAAATAGGGCGAAGTGTCATGTGTGAGTGATCCCCCAGCTTTCCTCACAGATAAACTTGGCGTTGATACTTTGGTGTTTCATGGATATCGGCTGCTTCATACCACCTTGAAACATTTGTTGGAAAAAAATGTACGGTTAATTGCGCAACTGTGGTTTAGATAGTTTCTTAAACATGTGCTTCTGGTTATTTTTGTGGCTTTTTTTATAACATTTGGTTTTAAGTCCAGCACTTGACTTGCCTGGTTCCTACGCTGCATTCGTGTTTTTCGTTAGTTTATTCTTACGTTGATCAGTAAAGAGCATCCCTATTATCGTCATGTGGGCGAAGCTCCCACTTTTCCTCATTCTCCCATATTTCACCATCGTGAACTCATAGAAAAGGTCTTCATCAACACGTGACAAGAACGAGAGATGTGTTCCGATTATAAGTCGGCCAACTCGCCGATGAGTCTATCAGAGGAATGGAAAGACTCTGATTGAGGCGTGAGTCAGAGTCTGAATGAGTCCGGCTAGGTTATACTTAAGCCACAGCATTGATTTTCCAAATTGTTAATCTGTCTAACTCCCCCTATCCCTGGAACTCCTTTCATTGAAGGTCCTTGATAAAAACCACTTGCTCATATCTTCGGCAGCGGCGGACAGATTTTGGCAGCGGTGATAGCGGTGGAGCAGCAGGCGTAATTCTTGACTGTTGCACATTACAGGTGTCAATGCAACCATGCTGACAGCGATATTCGACGGACACGTGAGACGGCGCCGCAAGACAGCGCACAGGCTTCGTTCCTCGGGTCCTGACTGCGCGGGCTGAACGACAGAGCACGTGACCACTGCCCGGCTATAAAACTACCGCTGTTGCACGGACGCATCATTTGGCAGCGGTGACAGCGGCGGAGCAGCAGGCGTAATTCTTGACAGTTGCACATTACAGGCGTCAATGCAACCATGCTGACAGCGATATTCGACGGACACGTGGGACTGCGCCGCAAGACAGCGCAAGTGTACAAAAGAGGACGGCAGCGCACAGGCTTCGTTCATCGGGTCCTGACTGCGCAGGCTGAACGACAGAGCACGTGACCACCGCCCGGCTATAAAACTACCGCTGTTGCACGGACGCATCATTTGGCAGCGGTGACAGCGGCGGAGCAGCAAGCATAATTCTTGACTGTTGCACATTACAGGCGTCAATGCAACCACGCTGACAGCGATATTCGACGGACACGTGGGACTGCGCCGCAAGACAGCGCAAGTGTACAAAAAAGGACGGCAGCGCACAGGCTTCGTTCATCGGGTCCTGACTGCGCAGCCTGAACGACAGAGCACGTGACCACCGCCCGGCTATAAAACTACCGCTGTTGCACGGACGCATCATTTGGCAGCGGCGGAGCAGCAGGTGTAATTCTTGATTGTTGCACATTACAGGCGTCAATGCAACCATGCTGACAGCGATATTCGACGGACACGTGGGACTGCGCCGCAAGACAGCGCAAGTGTACAAAAGAGGACGGCAGTGCACAGGCTTCGTTCATCGGGTCCTGACTGCGCAGGCTGAACGACAGAGCACGTGACCACCGCCCGGCTATAAAACTACCGCTGTTGCACGGACGCATCATTTGGCAGCGGCGGAGCAGCAGGCGTAATTCTTGACTGTTGCACATTACAGGCGTCAATGCAACCATGCTGACAGCGATATTCGACGGACACGTGGGACTGCGCCGCAAGACAGCGCAAGTGTACAAAAGAGGACGGCAGCGCACAGGCTTCGTTCATCGGGTCCTGACTGCGCAGGCTGAACGACAGAGCACGTGACCACCGCCCGGCTATAAAACTACCGCTGTTGCACGGACGCATCATTTGGCAGCGGTGACAGCGGCGGAGCAGCAGGCGTAATTCTTGAATGTTGCACATTACAGGTGTCAATGCAACCGTGCTGACAGCGATATTCAACGGACACGTGGGACTGCGCCGCAAGACAGCGCAAGTGTACAAAAAAGGACGGCAGCGCACAGGCTTCGTTCATCTGGTCCTGACTGCGCAGGCTGAACGACAGAGCACGTGACCACCGCCCGGCTATAAAACTATTGCTGTTGCACGGACGCATCATTTGGCAGCGGCGGAGCAGCAGGCGTAATTCTTGACTGTTGCAGATTACAGGCGTCAATGCAACCATGCTGACAGCGATATTCGACGTACACGTGGGACTGCGCCGCAAGACAGCGCAAGTGTACAAAAGAGGACGGCACCGCACAGGCTTCGTTCATCGGGTCCTGACTGCGCAGGCTGAACGACAGAGCACGTGACCACCGCCCGGCTATAAAACTACCGCTGTTGCACGGACGCATCATTTGGCAGCGGTGACAGCGGCGGAGCAGCAGGCGTAATTCTTGACTGTTGCACATTACAGGCGTCAATGCAAACGTGCTGACAGCGATATTCGACGGACACGTGGGACTGCGCCGCAAGACAGCGCAAGTGTACAAAAGAGGACGGCAGCGCACAGGCTTCGTTCATCGGGTCCTGACTGCGCAGGCTGAACGACAAAGCACGTGACCACCGCCCGGCTATAAAACTACCGCTGTTGCAAGGACGCATCATTTGGCAGCGGCAACAGCGGCGGAGCAGCAGGCGTAATTCTTGACTGTTGCACATTACAGGCATCAATGCAACCGTGCTGACAGCGATATTCGACGGACACGTGGGACAGCGCCGCAAGACAGCCCAAGTGTAAAAAAGAGGACGGCAGCGCACAGGCTTCGTTCCTCAGGTCCTGACTGCGCAGGCTGAACGACAGAGCACGTGACCACCGCCCGGCTATAAAACTACCGCTGTTGCACGGACGCATCATTTGGCAGCGGTGACAGCGGCGGAGCAGCAGGCGTAATTCTTGACTGTTGCACATTACAGGTTAGAAAAATTTTCAAATATTTCTAAAAGTCAATTAGGACATTATCGCTGTCACCGCTGCCACAAAGAGTGACACTTTCTGTTCGTTGTTGTGACCATTAGAAATGACAAAGGATGTTTCAAAACAGGTTGAACAGTTCAAAGATGAACTCCGGAATGAATTTAAGAACTTGAAAGAATCTCTCGAAAGAAGCATGCGTGCAGAAGAGAGAGAACTCCGGACTGAGATGGACGACATGAAGCGCAGCATGGATTTCATTAGTAAAAATCTCGATGATGCTAACTTGCGGCTTGGTGCTACTTTGATGGAGAACAACTATCTTAAAAAAGAAAATGAAGCGCTCCAGCATAAAGTTCGCTCATTAGAGAGGGAAGTAATGGAATGTCAAACCAGTCTTGTGAAAACTGAGCAGTACTCGCGCAACAAAAACCTTGAGATCAAAGGTGTTACGGAAACACCGAATGAGTGTATGGGAGATGTTCTTGCTCAAATTGGAACTGCCATCAGTGAACCTATCTGCGCGAACGATATAGACGTAATTCAGAGAGTGGCAACGAAAGACAAGACAAAGAAGAACATTATTGTTCAGTTCGTGAAGCGCGAAAAGAGAGACAAGGTTCTAGAGAAGGCTAAGAAAACAAAACTTACGAGCGGAAGCCTGGGTCTATCACTGGAAGCTTCTAGAAGTGAGGCAAATCATCCTATCTTTGTAAATGAACACTTTTGTCAGTATCTAAAGAGACTACTTGGTATGGCAATAGCGCGGAAGCGCGAACATGGCTGGAAGTTTGTCTGGATAAAAAACGGTGCCATTTTTGCCCGTCGCGATGAGACTTCATCCATCGTGGCAATAAAACGCGAGAGCGATTTGGACAAGATTACCGCCAGATGATAAGGATGCGCGCCCCCTGCGCGAACACTTCGATTGTCCAGATTGTAGAAACATGGATGCTAACTTCGTGCTACCTGAGGACATGCGTGGTATGATATCTGACAACTCGGAGAAGCTTTAAGGTTTTCCATCTAAATGTTAGATCCATCCAATGTAAATTTGATGAAATCTACGCCCTTTTAGAATCCTGCAATATTAGTTTCGATGCACTTATGTTCACTGAGACTTGGTACAATGAAAATTCGGATCACTTTGTTTTACCGTCTTACGATCATTTCTTTCTAAACAGAAAAAATTGTAGGGGTGGTGGAGTTTCTATTCAAGTGTCTATACCATGTTTTGAAATTCTACCAGAGTTTAGCACTGTTACTTGTGATATCGAAGCCATTTGTATTAAGAAAAATAGCAATGTGTTCGCTGTTCTGTACAGACCACCAAGTGGCAACACCTCGGCGTTCTTGAAGTTTCTCGATTCTTTGCTTTCATGTGCCAGTGAAAACAGATGGTTACTAACAATAGGCGGTGATATGAACATTGACATTGCAAAAGGCTTCAGTGCAGCGAATGATTTTTTGCTTGTATTACAAAGCAACGGTTTTCAAAATCTTATATCAACACATACACGCGTTACTCTTTCATCAGCATCTGTGCTAGACTTGTTCATTACTAACCGAAACACTGATGGCATTCTCTCTGGCGTTATCAACAGTGACGTCAGTGATCACCTACCTACATTTTGCATGCTTAACCGTAACAGTTCATTGCAACAAAGGGATTGGCCTCAGCTCGTGTACAGGGATATATCGTCTCAAGCGCTAGAGGTGTTTCGGGATAAAATTTCTAAAACAGATTAGAGGGAAGTATTTCTTCTTGAAGACAGCAATAAGTGTTCTGACTTATTTATAAAAATTTTCAAAAAACATTATTTAGAGTCGTTCCCATCACGGACATACCGCAAACAAAAAAAGGTGCGCAAACCGTGGATCACACATGAATACATCAAGCTTATTGAACATAAGAATAAGCTTTTTGCCAACTTTCTTAAGTCTCGTGAAACGGAAGAATTAAAAAGAGTTAAGGAAATTTCGAAATAAGTTGAATAAAGACATTAAAAAATCAAAAAACGAATATTATCAGTGTGTATTTGACAACGATTGCTTGCGTAGTGGTAACAAAGTGTGGAAAAAAATAAACGAGGTACTAAACCAGAATACTAAGGATTATACGATCGCCAACCTCGTCATAGAAGACAAAACGATTGGCGGGACCGAACTCGCCAACCTTTTCAACAATTTCTTTGTTCAAATCGGAAGTAGCACCTACTGTCGCGAAGCTGCTAATCGTATCCCGAGACTATCCCACACAATGTACTTGCAGCCAACATCTGTCCCTGAAGTGACAATGCTGTATCAGAAGCTTAGGAACAGTCGTAGCCGCGATGTGGATGATTTAGAAATAAAACCAATCAAATACGTTATAGACTTAATTGCACCAGTGCTTACACACATATATAACGTCGCTATTTCTACTGGGCTTTTTCCAGACAGCATGCAGGTGGCTAGAGTTTCAGTGATTTACAAGAATGGAGACAAAAATAGCTTAAGCAACTATCGTCCTGTGTCAATATTGCCTATCTTTTAAAAGGGACTTGAAAAAGTAATAAATTGTCGTATTGAGAAATTTATTTTAAAATACAACCTATTAACAGATCACCAATTTGGCTTCAGAAAGAGACGTTGCACTGAGACAGCACTTCTTGTTCAAAAAGAGGCAATATTACAGAACTTTGAAAATAAGGTCATGACACTGGGTATATTTCTAGATTTTAGTAAAGCTTTCGATCGGGTAAACCACTCAATTTTATTTCAAATGTTAGAACGTTATTTATGGGTTACGTAGGACAGTGTTACAACTTATTAAATCTTATTTGAAAATGCGCTACCAATATGTTGAACTAAATAAATGTAAATCACATCTTAGGCCTATTGAATATGGGGTTCCTCAGGGTAGCATACTAGGACCGATTCTCTTCCTTTTCTATATTAATGATATTGTAAGAATCTATGAGGAGTGTAAATATGTTATATATGCCGACGATTGCTCGGTACTTCTTGAGGGAAGAGACTTGGAGACCATAACACGAAAGGGTGATACATTCTGTCATAACTTACAGATCTGGTGCAAGTTCTATAGGCTTACTTTAAACGAATCGAAAACTATATGTGTGTTGTTCCGTGCCCCGGGCATTTTAAGAAGCATCGACGATTACATAACTCTTGGGCCATTTCAAATCAAAATCGAGAAACATATTAAGATTCTTGGTGTAATTTTTTCAGAAAATATGTTCTGTAATGAACATGTGAGAACCTTATTGCCAAAATTAAGCAGAGCACCCGGTGTATTAAGCCGAAACTGTCATACTTTTCCTGTTAGCATTAAAAGAATGTTATATTTCGCGCTCTTCAACTCTCACTTATATTAATGCACACTAATATGGGGAAACACAACATTATCAAACTTACAGCAAATATTCTTGGTCCAGAAAAAAGCACTTCGTTCAATAGAAAACGTCTCGTTTCTAGAACACACAGAACCTTTATTCCACAAACATAAAATTATGAAGATTCACAACATATACAAGCATAAACTACTGAGAACCTACAAAAATGCCACATTAGGAAGAACACAGCTATTCGAAGAAATTGCAAATCTTCGAGCAAATACAATTTCCTATCCTTTCAGGTATCACCCACCATACCACGTTCCTTTCTCGCGTACCCATTATGGGAAAGAAAAACTTGACTATGTACTCGCAACCACACTAAGTGAACTAGAACGAAGAAATGTTAACGTTCTTAACTTTAATAACAAAACCTTACTAGATCTCTTTATGTAAATGTATTAGAACTACTCATGTCTGTATAATTACAGTAGCTGGTTTTACTAAAGTGATCGTAACTTAAAACATGCATTGATGTTTTTTTTTCATTAGAACACCGTAGTCTACATAACTACTTTTGGTAATCGAATTGTATATACTGTAGCTATATAGACTTGTTAGATGTTTTGCCCTGTCACTACTGCTGTACGGGTGACCAGAGCTTAGTCAAGCTGCGCAAGCGCAGCTTTTTTCTCTGGTCCCCTATTTTCGCAGTGACAACGCGCTGTATTGTCTGAAGCGAAAATAAAATTTGATTTGATTTGATTGATTTGATGATGATTCGAATAAAAATGATCACCTTAACTTAAAAGCACGGAATGAAATTGCGACATAAAATGCACCACTGAGTTGAGATATCAAGATTAAAATGCTAACGTGAATAAGGACATAATGTATACTGCCTACTTCCAAGGAGCCAATCTATTTGTAAATTTGTTTGCAGAGTCACGGAGCTAATGCCGTTTGCGCCGGCGTGATTCCACAATTTGAAGTTAGAATTCCCAACAAGTCGTTAGCAGTTTCTCTTAAAACACCCGTAATTTTTGGTGATGTTATAGTGATTTTTTGCATCACACTGGCTGCAACTTTAATGCTAATAGGTAATGCGTTTATAGACTACACCGTTCGCATACTCTGACAAAGTAGAATGAGCAAATTATGCCCAGCATGCTGCAAAACTCGTATGATTTTTTCCAAGACGAGAGAAGAACGCATATCGAATTAAAATAATGAAAGGAAAATCTGAATAATTATTTGTAACTCAATTATTGTGTACCTAGTGTATTTCACAATTGTTAAAAATTAATGAACATGGCTATAAGAGGGCATGGAAGTGGATTGCGCAGCATGTTCTGGCACATGTGCAACTCCCGAGAGTATTAGTACGCGACATCGTGATTTACATTGAGTCTGATCTACAATTGTGTACCAAATCAGCGGAGAATGAGCAATGTATTCCACCTTCATAAATCATGCGGCTTCCAAGGCGACAGAGCAGCACGATTTACAAGCATCGACAACCCCTATGCTCTCTCCTTTATTGAACTGCTTGTCCTCAGACGCCGCTTCTGTTTTTGCATGAATAAATGCGGCGATTGGAAAATTATGGAGTGCGAAAGAAAATATTCACAAGAACGAGAGCGATGGGACGGGCGCTTGTGATTGCCCTTTCGATGTATTTTTGCGCTAAACAAGTTTACATCTCAACGAACTTCAGGTTCTGTAAATGTAGTGACAACGCATGCTATCAGCTCTAATAGCATTTCCTGCCATGTGATACGTTGAAAGCTTTCGAGTGGATTCCAAGGAGGAAGGGGGCAGGAATCAACACACCGCTTCTGCTGTGTGCGACGCTTAGTCACTGGCAAAAACAAATTATTTCAAGCTGTAATGCGGTCAAAGATGTTTGTGACTCCTGAGAACTTGAGGATCTTCTAAACGCTTTGCCAGCACGCCTGCAGTTTAGGATTCCGTATCGACACGGCATAGAAGTGCCCTTTTTTGTATTTTTTCTTAATCAAACTTTTTTCTATTCATAGTCAGTTTCGACACACGGAAGCAATTAATTTCGGCAGTTGCTCGCCCGTCATTGGGTTCGCCCAGTGTCCCTCCTGCGAAAAACTTGGCGACACGGGTTTTATCCCAGGCTCAAGTTTTTCATACCTGAGCTTTTGCGTTCTTTGTACGCCCCATGGAATGCAGACAGGCTACAAAACGCAGCGACGAGCTCTACTCTCCTGGTTTATAACATGAAGCTCTAATATCTGTTATATTTCAAATGTGAGCATTCGGCAGACGTCTGCTTGGTTGGGGGAAAAGAAAATAAAAAACCCAGAAAACTCCAGCCAATGATTATATTAAGAAACCCAATGTTTTGAAGCCTGATCGTTTTTTTCCTTCGGGGTGAGAAGGCACGGGATGTTTGCCACGACTCGCTGCAAGCCCTGGAAGTAGAGGGAGGGCAGTGTTTCCAGTGGTGCAGTTGCGTGTTGTCTCCCACTGTTCCAGGACTCAAAGGAGAGCCGCTGGCGAAGGTTTTTTTCTGTTTAGAAGATCACCGCGCTGTAGGGACAGGTATGGTGGCCAACCAGCTTACAATGTTTTGCCCCTGCGCCCTGTTCATTTGGCCGAAGTCCTTCCTGTGCTGCCACATTTTTTCATGGAAGTTCTTGGTTTAGCCGGCGCACACGATCCTGCACACGGCACCTTGCGCTATTCCCGCAGATGCAAGGTCTTAGAACAAGCGGATGAAACTTCCGATGATGGTGGGAGGCTTGGGCAACGTCGACTTTTGCCTTTTTAACTTCTCTGGCGCCCACGATGTAGGAGATCGACACCAGCCGTTGTTGCGTTGCGGTTGGTGTCACAAAGATTTCCCCTTCTTTTCTTTTGCGGAGGGCTCTGCGAATAAACGCCTTTGTGAATAACCATTGGTGCCGAGGTCACGGATCATTTTCTGCCTTCGCCGCTGTGGTGACGAGTGGTGATTGGATGAATGGCTGTTTCGATGGGAGTTTTCACGTTTGTTCAGATTTCTGTATTCTTACCCGAGAAAGTTGATTTTGAACGCTTTTGCTCATGGGAATGGCCGTACATATGTACGTATATGGTTGCTTTTCAGAGGAAGCTTGCAGTAACTGATCCGGGAGGCTGGTGGGATTAGCTAAAAGTCGCCTAACCCACAAAGCTCGGGGGGGGGGGGGGGTCCTCAGAAGGCATGCAGATAGCACAGCAATATGTAAAGAGAGGATATTTTGCGCAATGGAGCATTGCTAAAGCCTCTTCATCAGCCATTTATTCAAGACCATCCCCACTTCCAGTCGTACATTACGTCCTATACCCCCGTCCCAGACACACTGTGATAAGAGATAACACTGGTGCACGCCATAAATAGCCCCTATTTTTTGGACTCTATGAGCAAAGGAGCAATTACACAAAAAAATGACACTTTTTTTGCAACCCATGGCAGGAAAGTTCGTATGATCGAGCGCGCGATGTTAACTGTTGAAGTCTTGGTTCCACAGAGCGCCGAGTGAGGCGGGACCCAGTGGGGTTTTCGCATGGAGGAAAGGAATCCTGGGTTTTCGTGCAAAGCTAACTGGCTAGGTGGGCGCACAAAACGACGTGCACGCTGTGATGCACTATGTCGACAAGTCTCTTCAAGGAGGTTTCGTGGGCGCTACTGTGATCGCCTTTCCAGCGTTGTAAATATGCGTAACCACTTCAAAAAACAACGCTGAAGCTCGAACACTGGCCTTTGTATTCCCGTACAAGTCTGCCCCTCTTTCCATTGAAATGGTTCTCCAGGAGCAGCCAACACAAAATTCGTGACGCGGGGGGTGATTGTTTATTTACCGGAATGACGAAGGCATATACAGTATGCCGTAGGGCGACTCGCGATTCAAAATTAATTTTGAATACGTTCTAGGTGACAATATTTGTTTACATTTCATAGATGATGTGTGTATCTACACAAATCTATTTGACGGGTTATCTCACTTTCAAAATTTTGTTTCAGTACTCCTTTCAAGGAAAAGAAAAGGAGAGGGAGTATGGGCTGGCATGAATATAAAGAGCGGTCTCACAAACAAACGAGATTCAAGAACTGCTCTCCATCCCCACCACCCACCCGCACCTCCTTGCGTCTTTCAAGAATGTATTCTTTGAAGTAGGAAACAAAGAAAAAGCGCATGTCCTATACTCATTTCGCTTCTTTTCTATTCGTTGTAGCACTTGCATCATAAGTCGCTGAGCAATGTTTCCTCATGGGAGGCGGATTAGCACCTTTTTCGTGCAATTCTTGAATCACTATATGCTATTGTGACCTACGTAAATCGCCCAGCTGTCTGTTACCCCCTCCCCCCCCCCCCCCCCCCAAATAAAAAGCAGTACATTATGCATGAAGACTGCGAGCTCCACTTGCCTTTACTTACCCGATGAAAAGAGGCTCCTCCATTGTTCATTCATTTAATAGTAGCCTCAAGAACGGAAGGCATTACAGATGTAAGTGGCACATTTGATAATAAATAAAAGAATAACTGTTACTTGGAAGTAAAAATAATACAAAGGGTAAGTTAATAGGGAATAATACCTAGCAGATAAAACAGCATCACTGTGAGAGTAAAAAGAAACGAAATTTTTTGCGATACAGTGCTCGCTATGTGAACAAACGGAGTGCCCTGAAAGAACTTATATTCAATATGTATGCTGAAAAACAAATAACTTACCGAGCGTTTGCCAGTCCTTTTACATCTCCATACTGTTCTCTCAGGCATTACTGCTAAAAGTAGTGGTTTTCAGCAAATCAGGCAGAAAAAAAAACACAGTAAAGTAGCCTTTTTTAAATTGTAGTTTCGGTTTCCACGCCGCCAGCGCCGCCGACGAGAAGTGGCCGCCGCGGCTGCCGCCGAAACGTTACTAGATCCTGACGTTGATTTTGCCCGGTATGCGCCGACGATGCCGCCGACTAAGAACGACCTCCACGCCCACGCCGGTCGAAACCGCCTAGGTACAGTACACTTCTAGTACACTCTAGCCTCGTCACACGGGACGGTTTTTTGCTGCTCGAACCGTTTCGCCAACGTGACAAATTCGTTGACGTTCCCAAGACGTCAAGGCTGCCGGGGCGCTTTTTTTTAAAGGCGATAGTCTTACCACAGAACACCTATACACTACCATTTCTTGGGGTCTATTTTGGGGACCTTCGACGGAAAAATTTTGGTCTGTCTACCGTTGTCAGAAAGGAAGGGGAGTTGGCACCCAAAAGCGCCGCGTCCCAGAGTACGTGTCACTCATCAAACCCTCATCATCCAGTTACATTCACCCCGGTAGGGGCCTCCGCCCCTGGTTAGAGGGCGGTCCTGTTTTTTTATTTTGGGGGGGGGGGGTTTGGGGGGGCAGCTGACGAGGTCAGAGCACACGGAGATGTGGCCTTTCCATAGCGACCGGAGGTCGAAGACCCCCGTGGTCCCCGCTCAAAGCGAGTGGTCGGGCTACGCCCCCGCGGCGCGACGAAGACGATCGGCGCGCGCAAGAAACTGGTAGGTGTTCTCTGGAAACACGTAGCAGGCTTGTGCCCACTGGCTACCTGCCAGCGAGCGGTTTGAAATACGACGCAGCAGCAGCCACGCGCGCAAGAGACCGGTATACACACACCGAGGGCGGGGCTAGTGAGAGAAATGAGTTTAGCTGGGAGGGGGAAAGAGTGCATTCATTCTCGCCCTCTAAGGGGAGCGAGTGAGGAGGAGGAACCGTCCACCAAAGGGCACGCCGCCTGAAAGAAATCGGCACAGAGTTTTTCAAAGCACTGGGGTTTAGGGACAGGTAGGAAAAAACACACTTTGAACGGGTAGAATTAACTAGAAGGAGGTTATCTGATTGATGACTAAAGTCAAGGCACGAGGAAAATTAGAACCTTCACTGCTAAGTACGAATCCTCAATCTCTCTATGTAAAGGAAAAAAAAAAAATCTAGTTTTTGGTTCATTCAGTATTACGGCTTGGTAGCGCTAGCCACCACCCGATCTAAAGGGTACAGCCATATCCTTCTATCAATCCATCCATCTACCACTTTCTCCCGGATAAGAGAGGAGGTGGACGCCGCCGAGCAGAATGTAAACAGCCGGGCGTGGTCGTTTGTCCGAGCGCGGAATGAACGCGCCGAAGGACTTAAGCAACAAGGCATGCAGACGAGTGATGCCTCGCCAAATCGTGCTGCCAGATGTTCCGCCATCATAGCCACATAGTTAGTTGCCTGTTAGACTCCCTATAGATCACTGCCGGTCGGTGCAAGTTTCGAGAAACTTCTTCGCACCAAGGCGGTACCGCTCACGAAAGAGATGGAACCAGACCCCTTTCCGCACTTTTGCAAGCAGTTCATGAAGGCCCGGAAGTCTTGCCTGGTAATTGGCCTGGCATCGCACCGACCAAAAGTCTGACATGTGACTAATGGAACGCCAAACAGAACGTTGCCATGTGGTATAGGCACTCGACGAGAAGCACGAACTGGTTTACCGCGTGAGTGCGGATTTAAATATCTAACCGTGGGATATGAAACTACCGGGAGCTGAAATAAGTCGGCTATCTTTCGGAGTAGGGCTTTTGGAAGGGCGCACTCGTGAAAGATGTGAACCGCGTCCTCTCGACTGTGACAAAATGGATAAACACCGCGCTGGATGCCACATTCAATTTTATTCTTATTCCTCGTCCCGCAGTGCGCTGCGAATACGTACCAACTTGCTCAAGTTTGAATTCTCATCTAGTTGATGTTATTGATTGCCAATGAGTAAGCCAGTATAATGAAAAAGGGTTTATTGGCGACTGTTGCGACGGTGGTCCTACGATGAAACACGATCGGGCAAGACGGTCAAGCAGATGCCGGCGATAATCAGCACGAGCCGAGCGAGAGAAGCCCAGCACCCAGTACCCAAGCGGTGGCGATGTTCCTTGACAACGATGCGTTTTCGTCTTCAGAATTTGCCCCCGCCGAAAAAGAGCCATCCTGGCGACCTAAGAGTCTGGAGGTAGAGGGCTAAGATACGGCTTAAGGCGGGCGACGTGGACGATGTCACGTCCACGCCAGCGCATGTCGTCAGATGGGGAGAGTGGCTCGATGAGAAAATTCACCGGCGAGGTTTGCTCCAAGACACGGTATGGGCCCTCGTACTTTGGAACGAGTTTTGAGGAAATGCCGGGGGTTTGGTAAGGAACAGCAAGCCATACAAGTGATCCCGGGGAATAGCTGGGCCTTTGTGAAGAGTCGGCATTGTTTTCTTTCTGGCGCTGTTGTTCTTATGACGTACAGGTGCGTGCGAGTTCACGGCACTCTTCCGCATTTCGGGCAGCTTTGGACACAGATGGGCATTCAGATGCGTCAGGACGGTATGTAAGGAGAGTGTCGATGGTGTGGGATGGTTCGCGTCCATAAAGAAGAAAGAAAGGTGAAAATCCAGTGGTAGACTGTGCCGCGGTGTTATATGCGAACGTGATGAATGGAAGAATGCGATCCCAGTTAGTATGATCGGATGTCACATACATGGCGAGCATATCGCCAAGGGTGCAGTTAAATCTTTCCGTGAGCCCCTTAGTCTGCGGGTGGTATGCCGTGGTCTTGCGATGAGCAACATGGCATTCAGAAAGCAGAGACGTGACCACTTCTGATAGGAAGGCTCGACCTCGGTCGCTTAGTAGTTCTTGAGGTGCACCATGCCGTAGTATGAGGCGATGAAGGATGCTACGTCCCGCGCAGTGGCACTTGGAAGGGCGGCGGTCTCAGCGTAGCATGTTAAATGGTCCACAGCGACTATGATCCACCTACTTTCATCTGATGTTGTCAATAGAGGGCCATAGAGATCAATTCCGATCTGATCGAAAGGTTTGGCAGGGCACGGAAGCGGTTGAAGCGCACCGGACGAGTGGAAAGGTGGTGATTTGCGGCGTTGACAGTCAGGGCAGCCCATAACGAATTTTCGAACGAAATTATACATTCCGCGCCAGTAGAAGCGATGGCGAATGCGTTCGTAAGTTTTAAAACTGCAACATGACCACATTGGGGATCGTCGTGAAAGGAGGCGCAGATTTGTGATCGCAAGCTGCGCGGGACAACCAAGAGCCACTTATGACCTTCGGGGGCGTAGTTGCGTCGGTGTAGCAGCCGATCCCGAATGGCGAAATGAGCAGCTTGACGTCGCAGAGATCGTGGTACTGCAGTGGTTGACGATCCAGAGAGACAGTTAAAAAAGGAAGCGATCCACGGGTCCTTGTGTTGTTCACTGGTAAAGGAGTCGAGGTCGAGAGATGCGACGGAGTCGGTACCAGTGGTTCTGCAGGCCGAGTCGGTAGGTAAAGGCGAACGCGACAGGGCGTCGGCATCAGAATGCTTGCGTCCGCTGCGATAGATGACACGAATGTCGTACTCCTGCATTTGCAGTGCCCACCGAGCTAGGCGGCCAGAAGAAGCTTTCAATGTGGCGAGCCAACAAAGTGCATGGTGGTCCGTTACCAGGTCGAATGGGCGACCGTACAAATAAGGGCGGAACTTGCGAAGCGCCCACACTAGCGCCAAGCACTCTTTTTCAGTGACGCTGTAATTGGCTTCAGCTTTAGTAAATGCGCAACTCGCATAAGCGACGACGTATACGGAGTAGCCCGGCTTGCGTTGGGCGAGAACGGCGCCTAGACCAACCCCACTAGCGTCTGTGCGAACTTCCGTTGCAGCTGTTGGGTCGAAATGCCGAAGAATTGGAGGAGATGTTAGCAGACTACGGAGCGTGGCAAATGCGACGCCGCAGTCAGAAGACCAGGATGAAAGGTCTGCATTACCGCGTAGAAGGTTGGTCAGTGGTGACATGATCGATGCGAAATTTCGCACGAAGCGCCGGAAGTACGAGCATAGTCTGACAAAACTGCGTAATTCTTTTAGTGTAGTAGGTTTCGGGAACTCAGCGACTGCTTGCAGTTTTGCAGGGTCGGGTCGAACAACATGCTTGGACACGATGTGCCCTAAGATGGACAGCTCTCGCACGACGAAGCGGCACTTTTTAAGGTTCAGTTGGAGCCCAGCGCTGGTTAAACACGTAAGAAACATTTGAAGCCGAAGCAGATGTGTAGGAAAATCGGGAGAGAAAACAACAATGTCGTCGAGATAGCATAGACACACAGACCACTTCATTCCATGCAGTGTGTTGTCCATGAGTCGTTCAAACGTGGCAGGAGCATTACAAAGCCCAAATGGCATTACGTTAAATTCGTACAGGCCATCTGATGTAACGAACGCAGTTTTCTGGCGATCAGCTTCTGCCATAGGAACCTGCCAGTATCCAGATCGTAAGTCTAAGGAGGAGAAGAATTCGGCTTCTTGGAGGCTGTCAAGGGCGTCGTCGATGCGCGGTAATGGATAGACGTCTTTCCGCGTCACCTTGTTTAATCGCCGGTAGTCGACGCAAAATCGAATTGATCCATCCTTCTTTCGAACTAGAACGACAGGAGATGCCCAAGGACTGTGCGATATTTGAATAACGCGACGACGTAGCATCTCTTCGACCTGGTCGTTGATGACGTGACGTTCTGCAGCAGAGACACGGTACTGTCTTTGACGCAATGGCTGGTGCGAACCGGTGTCAATGTAGTGGTGCACTGCGGAAGTCCGACACAATTGCGGCTGAGAAACGTCGAATGAATTCGCGAAGTGCTGGAGGAGATTGAGAAGCTCGGCGCGTTCATGGGCACTTAAGGTGTCGTCGAGGGAACTCGAAAAGGTGTCACTCGATGAGCACTCGATGAGAAAAGGTGTCACTGATGAGTGGGGAAAGGGCATGAAGTTCGATCGAGGTGCTACTGCACGATTCGTCTGGCATGTTAAGGAATAAAGAGGAATCGAGGTACTCCACTCAACCGAGACATTGGCCGGCAAGTAGCGTAAGCGGTGCAGAAAGGGGGTTGTGAACGAAAATATTGCTTTGGCCCGCAGTGACGTCGAGTGTAGCGAAAGGCAAGGAAACAAACGGCTCTGCGGCTCATGAAAATGTCGGAAGGTGTAAACATTACTGTGGCGTCGTTATGGTCATCGCAGCAAACAGGGACAACGGCAAGAGAGGCTGGCGGAATTTCAGTGTCTTCACGTACGACGAGTTTTGGGGACCGCTCAAGAGTTTCGTGCAAAGGTTCGTCAGGCAGGTGCGAAAATTGAACTTCAGCGCGTGCGCAGTCGATGACGGCATGATGATGTGACAGGAAGTCCCACCCGAGGATAACGTCATGCGAGCACACCGAAAGGACGATGAACTCGAACACGTACATAGAGCCTTGGATGAAAATGCGGGCTGTACAGGTGCCGAGAAGTCGAACTGGTTGTGCGCTAGCCGAACGAAGCGATAGTACAGAGAGCGGCGTGGTCCCTTTGCGTAGGGAGCGGCAGAGCTGGGTGGCTATAACAGAAACGGCAGCACCTGTGTCGATGAGGGCAAAGGTAGAAACACCATCGACAGATATGGCGACGACGTTAGCAGGTGAAGTGCGAGGACTTGAGCATTTCGATGACGGCGCAGTTCTTGCCTCTGGAACTGCGGCGTTCAGTTTTCCCAGTTGGAAGAAGCGGGTCGGGGACGCATTGGGGACAGAGATCGCCTGCGAGGAGACGGCGAGCGGGGAGAGTGAGTCGGAGCTGGGGGCTGGGCTCGGGAAGATTAGTGTAGCCATACTGCAGTGAAAGATAGGGAGCAGGTAGGTGCGTGGGCTGCGGGTCATACGGTAACGGCCAAGTAGCGTTGTGTTGCGATTGAAAGCGACGACGACAATATCGCGCCACGTGTCCTGGAGTACCGCTGGCGTAGCAGATCGGTCGATTGTCAGCAGTGCGCCAGGAATTGCTGACACGCGGTCGAAAGAGGGGTAGAGTGGGGAGCAACTGCAGGCATGGGTGGCAAAAGCTGCTGGCAGGGTCTGCTGCGTACCACCTGGGCATAAGTAAGAGGCGCGGCCACGGGCTGCATAGCCGGCGCATGTTGAACAGGCATGGCCACAGGCTGCTGGTGGGCAGCGACGGGAACAGCCTGAGCTACCTCTTCGGCAATAACATCGCGGAGTGGTGAGGGCAGACGAGAGGACGACGGCTGCTGCGTGAAGTAATCAACGACAGCTGCCGAGCTACTTCTTCATGCACAAAGTCTTTGATCTCTTGCGGGGTTGTTGAGTAATCAGGAACAGAAGTAAGGCTAGATAGTGAGTCAGCGTGTGAGGAAAATGGCCGGGTCAGGGCGCGCTGCTTCCTACACTCGTCGAAACTTTGACATAAAGTCACAAGTTCCGCAACGGTGGCAGGATTGCGCGCCACGAGCATCTGAAATGCGCCGTCATTTACCCCTTTGAGGATGTGTTGAATCTTCTCCGACTCGGGCATGGCGTTGTTCACACGGTTGCAAAGACCAATAATGTCTGCGATGTAACTGGTGAACGATTCTGATGGCTTCTGTGCGCGAATCCGCAAGCGTTGTTCGGCTCTGGACTTGCGGACAGCGGCTCGGCCGAAAACGTCAGCAAACGACGTTTTGAAGATGGACGATGTCGTAATGTCGTTTTTGTGGTTGTTATACCACATTTCGGCCACGTCAGTGAGGTAAAAGATGACGTTAGTTAGTTTGTCCGCGTCATTCCACTTGTTGTTTGTGCTCACCAGTTCGTAGTTAGCGAACCAGTCTTCCACGTCGGTTTCATCATCTCCGCTAAAGACTTTGGGCTCTTGCAAATGAAGAACGCTGGGGTTGCTGGGGCATGGAGTTGAAGAGCCAGGTTGCGCGTTGTTGGTAGCCATGATGGGAGGTAGCGTTCGGTTGCGCAGCTCCAGCTTTAGGCGACGGCGAATGGCAGCACCCAGGTTCAGGCGACGGGGAAAGTCAGCACCCTCCACCAATTGAAAAAGGGTTTATTGGCGACTGTTGCGACGGTGGTCCTACGATGAAACACGATCGGGCAAGAGCAACGGTCAAGCAGATGCCGGCGATGATCAGCACGAGCCGAGCGAGAGAAGCCCAGCACCCAGTAGCCAAGCGGTGGCGATGTTGCTTGACAACGATGCGTTTTCTTCTTCACAATAAGAATAATTACTGGAGTCCTCCTGAGCGACATTAATATTGATATCACCCAGCAAAATGATGTGAATGCTGGATTCAGTGCAAGTATCGAGTAGTTTTCCAAGATGGGTTTAGTGTAGGTATTGAGCAGTTTTCAAAATTCTTGAAAAAAGTGTTAAGTTCTGTTATATCGTGATCTGAATAGGACACTTATCAAGGTTCTTTTTAGTTTGCTGAGGCACTGAGCTTTTCATATAATTCTGCAATATGCATAGTTATCCATGTAACTAATAAAAAATGCCTTGCACCTCTTGTTATGACACATTGGTTATAAAATTTTCTGTCTTCTGCAATGATCGCCAAATATATTTAGTAGGTATATTAGGCCTTAAGGTCTGCTGTCTGTCTGCTCTGCCCTTCAAGCCCAATGAGGCTTAGGCAGGCCAATTTTGTATCTCTGAGCTACTTTTTCAAAATTATAATAAAATATTATTATTACTATTATTCCCACATGCATCTTGTGATATGTATACCTCCTATAGCAAAATTTATACAATCATGTACACTTAACGAGCTATGTTGATTAGACATCCAGCAAGTGCTGGCAAACGTGCAATTTAAGTGATATCAAATACCAATCAGCATAAAAGGTATGCAGGACAAACTCCTTTCACAACTGGCAGAAGCAGGGTGGCATGTGGCTCGCAAGCAAGTTTTAAGAGCACCTTCATACGTTTAGCCAAGAACTAATATAAATGCACTGTAACAAATCCAAACTGTACACTTTGTTATGGCTCATAGATTAAACATAACCGTTTTGTATCATCTAGCCCCAGGTTTATTTTAGTTGGCAGAAGTTGCAGAATGTTTTGAGGATCAATGAATTTTCTTAGAAGAACGCTTTTCATAAAGAAATGATCAGCAGTGCACACTAATCATCATCTATTGTTCTTTTACCTTCAGTTAAGCAAACATGTTAAGAAAAAAAAACATCAACTAGCAAACCGGCCATGTTTTTCTTCTTTGCCATGTACTTCTACATATTGCAAAGAACAACAGTCGACACTTTGCTCAATAAGTGCAGAACTTAGCATAAAATCTCAGCAAGCAATATCCGAATTTTTCATTTCATTTTGTGAGCTCGAAAAAAAAAAAAAGAAAGTTTGTAGTAAAAGAAGTCGGGGCCGAGTTCTTAGTAAAACATTCAATCTGATGAATGCTGAGAGACTAATGGAGTTCTTTGTTTGATCTTCGGCGAAGCAACACGACCATTGGCCTGTCATTGGCACACCTGCTTTTCCTACAAGATGGTCTAGAACGGGAACATTTTCCAGTGCCTTATGGCACACTTTATTTGAGGTATCATGCATCTCTCTGCATTTGGGCGAGCACAGGGATGTGTAGTCCCAATGTTAATCGTTTGGTTGATTTCAATGAAAGACTACAAACATTTTTTTCTATTATCAGTTGTCGAGGTATGACATTTGCCATGCACTAAAGAAACGAGTACTTGCCCATGCGCACCGGTTTACTGAAACACTGGAATTTCTGTGGTGATGCTCTTGTTTTACAAAACAAGTTGAACAGATAATTTTTGAAAGCATTGCAAAAAAAAATAAACTGATGGCAGTGAGACAGAGAATGATCAGTATCGTAAATCAGTGGGTTGATATTTTATTAGTGGTTGCATAATTCCATGACGAACATCAACATCAAGTACAGGTGCAGAAGTCGGCAGGAAAGCCTATGCACATCAACATTTGTTGGCTCTACGGTTCTCATATTCCAGCATGCATTTGTAATACTCAACTACGATCAAGCCAACCAGTGTTCAGCTGTCGAATAATGCACCAGCTATTAAATTCCCCATTTTCTAAAGAGCAACTGTACGTAGTAACAATAAAGATTTTCAGGTTCGTTATGAAACATTTCTTGACCCCCAACTGCACACGGACGGTGGCGAAAAAGAGATGCAGGAGCATTAGCTATTTATTTGGAGCGGAACCCAACTGTCCATCGCTAATTCAGTGATGGAAGCAGCATTTTGCTTTTTGCAGCAGATTCTAGGGAATAAAAAAGTGGTGGTTAAGTGCCTTCGGAGCAGAAAGAAATGCTAGTTTAGGGTGGCTTTTGGTGTTTTCCAAAATACCCATGTAATGGGTATTTTGTAATACCCATGTAATTGGTGTTTTCCAAAATACCCATGTAATGTTAACGTGCGAAAGCGCATTGTCTTCAAACAAGCTGATGTCACACTCACACACTTGTACCTCGCAACAGAAATAGGCAACATCGCCCACAGCGAACACATGTGCGAGAAACATACCCAGGTTTCGAGACCTCAAGATAGCTTCGACGTGCAGGTGTCTGCGAATTCTCGGTGAGTGAAACACCCACGCTTTATGGGGAAGCACTGAAACGACGCACAAACACAAGTTAATTGTTCTTGTGGAACGGCACACCACAAACCGAAGTCCGAGCCGAAAGCCATCACCATGGTTGTCTCGCATTCATAAATCCGTACAAACTATTCCCTGACTAAATATAAACGCAAAAAAATGCATTTGAAAAAAAAAGTTACAGCTTTTCCCGACGATTCGCAAACTACTTGGTAAAGCCCCCCCCCCCCCCTCCAAAAAAAAAAACCTCACCTTCATGTGGTGGCGCTGTGGTGCAATAGGTAATGCGGAGCCTACATGACGGTCATGTAGGCTCCCTAATAGGTAAATTATCTGGTTCGCGTGCATGTGGTCGCAAGTTCGATTCCAGAGCTGCGGGTGCTTTGCATGTTAATTTCGCAGGTGTAGATTGACGTGATACTGTCCAATTACCTGTAGCCATAAGATTCGCCGCGATATCAGCAAGAAAATGCACACGAAAATTTAAAAGAAACTTTTTTCGCACCAGGGCCAGGCCGCTTATTGAAGTGTCACCTGTAACCACAGGCCGTACTTAGCCCCAGAAAATTTGACCTAGAATCCCGCATATTCTGAAGGCCATTAGGAATAGGGCCGCTTCCTGTGGGACACTGCTAGGGAGCCGTGTAACGAACTGACTAGGAGCAACCATAATTTGACCAAATTTCCTGCCAGCTGGCGTGTATTCTAGCCAGGATTTGACCAAGAGTGTAGAATAATGTTTTTTCACCACGATGTCAATGCTCTATAACACCAATATCTCACATAATAGGCTGTCTTTTTGGTGCTTTTGGTATAGTGTCTTCAAATAAGTGTTATGAGTGCTCATACACAAGTAAGGTCTTTTTTCTTGAAAGAGATAACAATCCAAAATATACTTATCAAAAACTGCTTTGGAAGAGTTGGGGGGGGGGGTCAGAGCCTTCCCTTATGTAATTCGTGCCTCTAATCAATAAATATTGAAATTGTGTATGAATGAAACTGTTTTCGTATGCAAGTAGAGGTCAGCATAAATGTGAATCTTGATAAGGTTGAGATTAGTATTGAAACTGTGTATATATGACCATAGGTCAACAAAGAGAAGTGGAACTCCACGAGTGTCTTTGCAGAAATACATCTTGCTCTTCGGACTCGCTCACACTCCAAGTACCTAAGATTTTCCTGAGCTAAACTCATTCTGACTCACCTCGACAAAATTTTTTTCAACTAGACTCACTCGGAGTAAAACTCACAAAAATATTACTCGCGCAGATTCACGACTCGCCGCTTGATCTGAGTCTGTGAGTCGACTCAAGAGTGGTTTCGTTGACCTATGGTGAGTGTATGCATATGTTCGATCAGGTGACCTTCTATGAAAAAGGGGCGAGTAGCTGTGAATATAGGAAAAGGGCCCCTCTGCTTCATTGGTGCACGTGTGCCCAATGAGGTGGCCTTTTATTGAAAAGAATATATTGCTGTGGACACACGAGGAACCTTTTCCTTCATGAGTATACATGTCCCTAATGAGTTCGCATTTCAATGAACATGATGCATTGCAGTGAACACAGGAAAATGGATTCACTCCTCTGTACAGGCAGATGTGTCTCATGAGGATCTCTTCTAAAAAGTATTCATTACAGTAGAAACAGGAACAGGGCCACTATCAAATATGCATGCAGATGTCTTTCGAGGAGGCTTTCTACACAAAGGATGCAAGAAAATGGATGCTCTCACGTGTGCTTTCGCATGTGTCTTGTAAGGTTCTTTTTTTCTGCAAAAGATGCATTGCAGTGGACACAGGAAAATGGACGCACTTCTGTGTGCTTTCGCACGTGTCTTACAAGATGGCTTTTCTGCAGAAAGGACGCATTGCAGTGGACACAGGAAAATGGACGCTCTCCTGTGTGCTTTCGCATGTGTCTTGTGAGGTCCTTTTTTTCTGCAAAAGCTGCATTGCAGTGGACACAGGAAAATGGACGCTCTCCTGTGTGCTTTCGCACGTGTCTTACAAGATGGCTTTTCTGCAGAAAGGACGCATTGCAGTGGACACAGGAAAATGGTCGCTCTCCAGTGTGCTTGAGGATGTGCTTCGAAAGGGAAGTTCTGTACATAAAAGAAGCATTGCAGTGGATACAGGAAAATGGACGCTCTCCAGTGTGCTTGCGGATGTGCCTCATGAGGGAGTTTTTCTGTACAAAAGATGCATTGCAGTGAACACAGGAAAATGGACGCTCTCCTGTGTGCTTCCGCACGTGTCTTACAAGATGGCTTTTCTGCAGAAAGGACGCATTGCAGTGGATACAGGAAAATGGACGCTCTCCAGTGTGCTTGCGGATGTGCCTCATGAGGGAGTTTTTTTGTACAAAAGAAGCATTGCAGTGGACACAGGAAAATGGACGCTCTCCTGTGTGCGTGCGGATGTGTATCCTGAGGGTGCTTTTATGTACATAAGAAGCATTGCAATGGACACAGGAAAATGGACGCTCACCTGTGTGAGTGCGCATGTGGTCAGTGAGGTGGCCTTTCAGCGAAAAAGAAGCATTGCAGTGGGCACAGGAGAAGGGCCGTTCTCCTGTGTGTGTGCGAATGTGTCTAATGAGGGTACATTTTGTCACAAAAGATGCACTGCAGCTGACACAGGAAAATGGCCCCTCTCCTGTGTGAACGCGCATGTGCTCATTGAGGTGGTTTTTTATCGAAAAAGATGCACTGCAGAGGGCGCAGGGGAAGGGCCGATCCCCTGTGTGGGTGCACAAGTGAGCCCCGAGCTTGGACTTGTACATGAATGCAGCTGGACAAAAGCGGCACTGGAAGGGGGGCTCGCCCATGTGTTTCGCAAGGTGTCTGTTCATAGTTGATTTGTCCACGGTCACATAGGTGCACTGCTGGCAGAAATGAAGTCGGCTTCGTACAGATGCCAGTGAAGAAGACCGTTCCAAGGAGACACAGGTCAGGGAGCCTGAAAAGCCATTGAGAGCCCACAAAGCAATGCAAATTATGTGTGACACACTACATGGAACTGCACTACAGCAGCAGGCTATACACATGGGCAGCTGTGCATGCAAAATATATTGATGTCCACCTCATCTCACTAAGGCTACTATTGTGCCAATAGGGCACCATCACAGCATGTATTACAATAATTCCCATCTGGCTGCGGATAAATTCTATGGTCAACACATGCGAACATAGTGTGCCAGACACTAGAATACAAGTTAGTTCTCATTCGATTACTAAGTATATTGCAAACGTTGAAAGTGTCTGAATGTGCACAAATCAAAACTAGCCCATTAAACTGCTTACTGAAGTTCTGTTTGCGGGGAAGTATTCACAAAACACTGCACAGAAATTACCACTTCCTATCACAACACATCAAGCATAATAAAAAAATATGAGTGAATAATATTTATGTGATGCAATGAGTGAAATTAAAAACAAACAATACAAATTTGTGCACTGTCGCAGCGACTGTTTATATTTCCACTTGGCTGCTAGTTATGGCGAGCACAAGCCATGGCTGCCCGCGAGAATGGAAGACGATGTTCTAGGGCAGCGCCTGCTCTGGTTAGTTGTTGTTTATTGAAGCAGCCATCTTGCCAGTTTTCAGTGCGTCTCCCTGCCGGCTCAGTTCTTTCAAGTAGAAGACCTTTTGTAGCACGTGAAGACTGGTGGAGCTGCTGGGTAACCCCCAACCGATGTTCCAAACGCCTCCAGGTAGCCCTGTACATGCAGTGACAACACCTGTTCGCTGCTCAAGCCGAAGACTCCGAGGACTGCCACCTGAGAGTGGACCTCTTCCCGAGATGACGTCTGTCACACCCTCGAACGCTATGGAAGGCGCTGCAGCCTCCAACGCACAGGAAAGCGCTGCAGCCATGCCTCATACGCTGTGAAAGCCACATGTGCCGAGAGTGTTCCACAGTTCTATCTTGGAGGATGTCGAAGACTGGCTGGCTCAGTTCGGACGGGTCTCGGATTACAATGGTTGGACCAACTTCGACAAAATGAGGAACGTGTATTTCAGCTCGGAGGACGACGCTCGTACTTGGTACGAAAATCATGAGCCTTTTCCCTCGTGAAGCGTCTTTCGTCGATACTTGCTGGCAAGTTGGGCCAATCCCGATCGCCGTGAACGAGCCGAGCGAGCGATTCAGTCGCGCCTCCAAATGCCGAACGAGGTGTCAGGATGTACGTCGAGGACAAGACGAGCCTCTTTCGTCGAGCTGACCCCGACATGGCAGAAGAAAAGAGGGTCCGTCATTTAATGCGAGGAGTAAAGAAGCAGCTTTTCGCTGGCCTCGTTCGCTGTCCCCCAAAGACCGTGGCGGAATTTCGGACCGAAGCTATCCCAATGTAGCAAGTGCTACAGCAGCGCTCTACTGTGTACGACAGGCAAGTGAGTGCCGCTTTGTCAATAGGTCAGATCGGAGGTGCGGCAAGCAACATCAACATCGACTCTCTCGGTGATCTCATTCGATCGGTGGTGCGTGATGAACTAACAGAAGATTCAGTGCCAGTCCTAACCTACTACAGGGTCTATATGCAGCCTTGTCAGAAACGAAGTACGACAGGCTCTCCAAGTGCCGCCTTCCAACTATGTCCCCCCTGTCCCGACGGAGCCACATCGTGCATCATACGCAGAAGCTGTCAGCCGATATACTCCTGCTTCACCGGGCTTCGTTAATCCTATGCCACAGGATGCACTTCCTTCGCTGCAGCCAATTCAGCACTTTAAAATCGACAGCCGCTTCCCAGAAAATCCGACGTATGGTGCACACCGGACAGATGACCACTGTGCTATCACTGTGGTGAAGCTGTACATGTGTACCGGGAATGTCGCTATCGTCGCCTCGAACTACACGGTTTTGCTGTCGACGCACCACGGCCGAGATTCGGCGAAAGACCGAGAGCTATTGAAGATTACCTCTGATAGCAGCGCATGCCACTGCGGCGGCAGTCGTGGTCCCCATCCCCAAGGCGATCTTCAAATTTTCGGAGCTTCCCAGGGGCGGCACCGGTGCGCTCGCCAAGCATTAGGCGGGAAAACTAACTACAGCGGCCTACGGGAGCAAGGCCACTGACACTCGACGCAAGCAAGGCCTCCCACCGACACAAGCACAGACACGGAGCGATTCCCCGACGACAGCGACGAAAGCCAAAAGCAGATTTTCTTAGAATATACATGTGGTAGTCGATGGTCACCACAACGTTAGTGCAATATTGGACATAGGTGCAGACTACTCGATCATAAGCAGAAAACTAGCAGCGCACATAAAAAAAGTTGTTACGCCTTGGTACGAAGCACAAATTTGTAGAGTATAAAGTTGGGCATGTTGGTAAGACATAGTTGATCGACGTAGCGCGTTTAGAAACATAGGACAAGGGAAGGGACAGAAGGGAGCGCTTACTTCCAACAAAATCTTTATTTCGAGGAGCATACATATATATGCTCATGAACTTCGAAGACAACAGATAAACAGATGAAAAACCCTCTATTGCCATGCGCTAAAAACTTATGATCTCAAAAACGACAATTCTTTTTCACAAAGACCGAGAGAAGGAGTGCTGACGCAGTTCAGCCCTAATCTACTAATCTTTTCTGCTTCAATAATCTCCCTTGTCACTTAATTTCTGTTTTTTCCTATGATTACCGTACCATGAAAAAGTGGTTTGCAGCCACACGTACTGCAATGTAGTGCTAAAAAACCATCTCAACCATTTCTTACATTGCAAGCGTGTTCGCGGAGCCGGTCATTAATGCACCTGCCAGTTTGTTCTATGTAGTATTTACCACATGAAAGAGGTATCTGATAGATTACAAATTGCGCGCATGTGACAAACAGTGTTAAGTGCTTTTTAGAGCATCCCGGTTTTGCATGTGAAACAACTTTCATACACAAGTACGAGAGCTTTTTGGGGGCAGAAAACACCACTTTTACATCGGCCCGCTCCCCAACCTTTTTCAAGTTGTGGGAGATTCCATGCAGATAAGGCACTACGGCAAGCTTCTGACGTCTTACTGGCTCATCATGAGGGAGAGCTTGCTGCAAGGACTGAAGCTTCTTGACCAGAATACCCGCGACGGAAACCTGTACGTGAGAGGGGTAGCCAGCGTCCAGAAGTCGTTCTGCTTGTTCCTTGAAACTAGCTGCCATCAGATGTGGACAAGATCTCTGTAAGGCGTTACTAAAGCACATGTTTACAATGCCTCGTTTTACGAGCTTAGTATGGGCGGAGTGGTACGGAAGCAAGGGTTTGTTACTCCTCGGCTTGTACATCCAACAAATGTGGTCTAGGTGAAAAATGAGAGCGATATCTAAAAATCTGAGAGCGTTATTAACAGGCAACTCATGGGTTAAAATAAGGGGACTAAACCGCTCCTTGATGAAGTTGAAGATATCTAGGGCACAAAAAGTGGGGTCACAGTCAAGAAGAATGAGAAAGTCGTCAACAAATCTAAAGATGCGCATGATTCGGTTGTCACTAAGGTCACCGGAAACGGTTTTGTCGAGCTTGGCTAAAAACAAATCACTTAAGATTGGAGCAATACATGATCCAATACAAACGCCCTCCTTTTGAAGGTGGGGCTTCCCGTTCCATTGAATAAAAGTAGATTTCAAATAAAAGGATAAAAGTTCTAAAAAGCTACTAGACGATATACCAGCACTATTCTGAAATGTTATGCTACCAAGCTTGTTAATGCACTCTTCTACACAACTAAGAATCGATTTGTGAGGCAACGAATAATACAGATCTTTTACATTAATGGAAAAACCACACATGTGCTGATTCGAACGGGGTCGGATGAAATCAAGAACTTGATGGGAATTTTTCACGAGAAATGGGTCATCTACTGTTAATAGACCAAGCTTACTTTGTAAAAACAACGCAACATTTTTTTGCCACGTGCCATTTTCTGAAACGATAACACGAAATGGTTTTTCAGGCTTATGTGTTTTCGCACTGAAGAATAACTCAAGACAATCTTTTTTGCTAATTGCTATGTCACTAACAAGTTTACTGAGGTCGAGCTTTTCACACATCTTTTTTGCCTGAGACTTGACTTTAGAAAGAACATTGTCGTAACTTTTGAAAACAGATGAAACAGCTTCACTTACTTTAGAACTCAAAAGCTTGGAAGAAAGAACAGCAAACCCTCCTTTTTGTCAGGCTAGATCGGCACCAAGACGGGATGATAAAGGCAAGAGTAGCGTTCACAGGCACGAGCCGTTACAGCTGCCCCCGCAATTGTCGAAAACCCTGTCACTAGGACCGAAGTTTGCGGTAGAGCCAAGGCTTTCCGCACCTGAAAGGCTCTCCTTGGTCTGCCAAATTTCTGGAAAGGCAACTGACTCAGAACATGACCGGTGTGTGTCAGCAGGTGTTGATGTGCTCCTTCGTTCGAAGCAACACTCTTCCAAATTGCCGCTGAGAAAAGTGGAGGCCTACCTTAGGAACAACGCCCTCGCCGTACTTCCAGCCGACAATGAAGGAGGGTTTGCTGTTCTTTCTTACAAGCTTTTCAGTTCTAAAGCAAATGAAGCTGTTTCATCTGTTTTCAAAAGTTACGACAATGTTGTTCTTTCTAAATTCAAGTCTCAGGCAAAAAAGATGTGTGAAAAGCTCGACCTCAGTAAACTTGTTAGTGACATAGCAATTAGCAAAAAAGATTGTCTTGAGGTATTCTTCAATGCGAAAACACATAAGCTTGAAAAACCATTTCGTGTTATCGTTTCAGAAAATGGCAGGTGGCAAAAAAATGTTGCGTTGTTTTTACAAAGTAAGCTTGGTCTATTAGCAGTAGATGACCCATTTCTCGTGAAAAATTCCCATCAAGTTCTTGATTTCATCCGATCCCGTTCGAATCAGCACATGTGTGGTTTTTCCATTGATGTAAAAGATCTGTATTATTCGTTGCCTCACAAATCGATTCTTAGTTGTGTAGAAGAGTGTATTGACAAGCTTGGTAGCATAACATTTAAAAATAGTGCTGGTATATCGTCTAGTAGCTTTTTAGAACTTTTATCCTTTTATTTGAAATCTACTTTTATTCAATGGAACGGGAAGCCCCACCTTCAAAAGGAGGGCGTTTGTATTGGATCATGTATTGCTCCAATCTTAAGTGATTTGTTTTTAGCCAAGCTCGACAAAACCGTTTCCGGTGACCTTAGTGACAACCGAATCATGCGCATCTTTAGATTTGTTGACGACTTTCTCATTCTTCTTGACTGTGACCCCACTTTTTGTGCCCTAGATATCTTCAACTTCATCAAGGAGCGGTTTAGTCCCCTTACTTTAACCCATGAGTTGCCTGTTAATAACACTCTCAGATTTTTAGATATCGCTCTCATTTTTCACCTAGACCACATTTGTTGAATGTACAAGCCGAGGAGTAACAAACCCTTGCTTCCGTACCACTCCGCCCATACTAAGCTCGTAAAACGAGGCATTGTAAACATGTGCTTTAGTAACGCCTTACAGAGATCTTGTCCACATCTGATGGCAGCTAGTTTCAAGGAGGAACAAGCAGAACGACTTCTGGACGCTGGCTACCCCTCTCACGTACAGGTTTCCGTCGCGGGTATTCTGGTCAAGAAGCTTCAGTCCTTGCAGCAAGCTCTCCCTCATGATGAGCCAGTAAGACGCCAGAAGCTTGCCGTAGTGCCTTATCTGCATGGAATCTCCCACAACTTGAAAAAGGTTGGGGAGCAGGCCAATGTAAAAGTGGTGTTTTCTGCCCCCAAAAAGCTCTCGTACTTGTGTATGAAAGTTGTTTCACATGCAAAACCGGGATGCTCTAAAGAGCACTTAACACTGTTTGTCACATGCGCGCAATTTGTAATCTATCAGATACCTCTTTCATGCGGTAAATACTACATAGGACAAACTGGCAGGTGCATTAATGACCGGCTCCGCGAACACGCTTGCAACGTAAGAAATGGTTGAGATGGTTTTTTGGCACTACATTGCAGCACGTGTGGCTGCAAACCACTTTTTCATGGTACGGTAATCATAGGAAAAAACAGAAATAAAGTGACAAGGGAGATTACTGAAGCAGAAAAGATTAGTAGATTAGGGCTGAACTGCATCAGCACTTCCTCTCTCGGTCTTTGTGAAAAAGAATTGTCGTTTTTGAGATCATAAGTTTTTAGCGCATGGCGATAGAGGGTTTTCATCTGTTCATCTGTTGTCTTCGAATTTCTTGAGCATATATATGTACGCTCTTCGAAATAAAGATTTTGTTGGAAGTAAGCGCTCCCTTCTGTCCCTTCCCTTGTCCTATGTTTCTAAACGCGCTATGGGGATCAACAAATTCGTACTGCCGGCGGGCACGTAGTCACCCCAATCGGCATGTGCACTATCAGAGTGAACATTCGGGGACGTATGTTTCTCGCCAGCTGCCTCGTACTTCGTGACTGTTCCCGAGACCTCACCCTGGGAGTCGACTTTTTGTGGGAGCACAGCGCTACTATCGATCTTGAAGAGCGCACCGTGACGTTTTCCACAGCTGAATCCTCCGACAAATATGACGACATCCGTGACAGCATGCTTCGCGTTTCTGCCGACAGCATCCTATTGCCTCTGCGTTCAAGCGTCCGAGTTGATGTAGTGTGTGACAAGTTACCGGATGGTGAGGTTGTTGCCAAAGTAAACTTTACGCTTTTGTTCGCGCTCCACGCAGCGTCATCATGCTTCATGACGGACACTCTGCCCTACTTGTGACTAATTTCAGTAACGAGTACCAGCACCTGTTTCGTGACACCGCCATCGCTTTCGCCTACCCCACCGCAGACGTTCCTGAATGCTTCGCATCTACATCAGCCGACAACGAGCTTCGACCGACACCAAGCGACGTGACTTAACTACTTGCAAAAGTTGATGTCAACTCGACCCTCTTGGAACAAGAGCATACCGAGCTACGTGAACTGCTATATCAATTAAAAGTGCTTCGCGTCCACCTCAAAGGTTCGTCAGACACCGATCGCCAAACACAGAATGATTACGTATACCGACACCTCGCCCATAAAACAACACCCTTACCGCGTTTCGACAAAGAAACGTGACGTGATAAATGCTGAAGTTGAAGAGATGTTGCAAGATGGCGTTATCCAACCTTCGAAGAGTGCCTGGTCATCTCCAGTCGTGCTCGTGAAGAAAAAAGATGGATCACTGCACTTCTGCGTGGACTACAGGAAACTCAACAGCGTGACTAAAAAAGACATCTATCCGCTGCCCCGCATCGACGATTCCCTAAACAGACTGCAGCGGGCCAAGTAATTTTTATCGATAGACTTGAAAAGTGGCTACTGGCAGATCGAAGTTGATGAACGAGATCGTGAATAACCGCATTCGTTACACTGGATGGCCTATATGAATCCAAAGTGCTTCCCTTCGGCCTATGTTCTGCACCTGCAACATTCCAGAGAATGATGGACACTGTTCTTACCGGTCGTAAGTGGCACACGTGCCTAGTTTATCTGGATGATGTTGTTGTGTTTTCTGCCACCTTTGAGGAGCACCTGAAGCGTCTGCCGAATGTGCTGGAAGCGCTGCGCTCTGCTAACCCGACACTGAAGCCAGAAAAATGCCACTTCCGTTACAAGGAACTAAGGTTTCTCGGCCATGTTGTCAGTGCGGATGGTATTCGACCAGACCCAGACAAAAGTACCGCCGTGGCCTCGTTTCCGGTTCCACGTGATAAGAAGGCAGTACATCGCTTCCTAGGGCTCTGCGCGTACTATCGCCACTTTATAGCCAATTTTTCTATGATTGCTGAACCGCTCACTCGACTCACTCTTGAAGATGTTCCATTCGTCTGGAAGGATGAACAGGATGCAGCTTTCTCTGAACTGTGGGAGCGTTTGCAGACACCACACTTCTCGCTCACTTTGACCATGACGTTGATACTGAAATTCATAATGACCCCAGCAACGTGGGTGTTGGTGCTGTCCTCGTACAACAACAAGAGAGCACAGAGCGAGTGATAGCGTACGCTAGCCGCACTCTTTCCCGTGCCGAGGTCAACTACTCCACGTCAGAGAAAGAGTGCCTCGCTGTTGTATGGGCCACGATGAAATTTAGACCTTACCTTTACGGACGCCACTTCAAGGTAGTGACCGACCATTATTCGTTGCACTGGTAAGACAACCTACAGGACCCGTGTGGGCGACTGGCACGATGAAGTCTTTGTCTGCAGGAATACGATTTCACGATCGCTTACAAATTGGGCCGCAAGCACGAAGATGCTGATTCATTATTTTGTGCATCTGTCAAAGTTTGTGGCCACGACACCGAGGATGACGGTGGTTTCCTTGGGGCCCTTACTACAACAGATCTCATTACACGACAGCGCCCGAACGATGAAATTCGCGCAGTTATCGAAAACCTTGAAGGACGCAACATGTTCCATACCTCGACGTATTTCTCAAAGTATATCGTCGTTATGTCTGCGAAATGGGGTCCTGTATACGAAAAACCCCAACGGCAATGAGAAAACCTATCTTCTAGTTGTGTCAACTGCCATGCGTGACGACATCCTTCTTGCCTGCCACGATGAGCCCACATCTGGTCACTTAGGTTCCTCTCAAACTCTCGCCCCGAAATGTCGCTCGAGTTCGACAAGTTTACTACTGGCCTATGCTTTCTGCATCCATTAAGTGATTTGTGAAAAGCTGCCGGGAATGTCAACGCCGCAAATCCCCGCCACTGAAGCCCGCGGGGCTTCTTCAACCAATAGAACTACCCAGAGCGCCATTTGATCAAATAGGAATGGACTTACTGGGCCCTTTCTGCTATCATCTGCCGGCAAAAAAAGGATCGTAATGGCCGCCGAATATTTGACGAAGTATGCCGAAACAAAGGCACTACAACGTGCTACGACTTCTGATGTCGCCAAATTCTTTATGGACCAGATCGTTCTTCGACATGGAGCTCCATCGTGCGTAATCACACACAGAAGAACAGCATTCATATCCCACCTCTTTCATGACGTATTCAAGCTCAGCTACACGAGCCATCGCAAGACCACAACATATAATCCGCAGAGCAACGGCTTGACAGAGCGACTAAAGAAGACCATCACTGACATGTCATCTATGCACGTAGATGTCCAGCATAAGACCTGGGACCAGGTGCTACCGTACGTCATACTCGCGTAAAATACTGCCGTCCAGGAAACTACGCAATTCACGCCTTTCCGTCTTGTCTATGGACGTGAGGTCCAGACCATGCTGGATGCGATACTTCCACACAATTCCGACGCTTTCATCACTCCTGATGCCGTCCAGCTTACCCAGTATGCCGAAGAAGCACACCAGTTAGCACGCCTACACATTACGCAGCAGCGGAGTACAGACGCATGCCGCTACAACGCTCGCCATCGACAAGTTGAATACCATCCAGGCGATCAAGTTTGGGTGTGGACTCCAGTCCGACGCAAGGGATTGTCAGAAAAACTGCTCAGTCGCTACTTCGAACCATACAAAATGTTGCGACGCGTGAGCGGTGTGAACTAAGAGTTGGTCACTGACGGCGCCTTCTTGCCACGGCGGCGAAGGCACTCCTCAGAGATTGTGCACGTAGTGTGACTAAAGCTGTACTTCACGCGATAGTGTGACTGTGCGTGAACCTTATCGGTGTTTCTGTGTATGCGCGTATTTTCTCTTGGGTCACCCCGACTTTGCCTTTGAACTTCACGAGCATCAGAGCGATGCTTTTTTTTTTTAGAGGAGGAGTAATGCCACTTGGCCGCTAGTTACGGCGAGCGCAAGCCATGGATGCCCGCGAGAATGGAAGACGATGTTCTGGGGCAGCGCGTGCTCTGGCTAGTTGTTGTTTATTGAAGCAGCCATCTTGCCAGTTCTCGGTGTATTTCCCCGCCGGCTCAATTCTTCCAAGTTGAAGACCTTTCATAGCACGTGACAATACAGTATTGCCACAGTTACATTTTTCACTAACGTCTCTCTACAGTTTAAATGAGAGCACAATGATAAGCAGGGGAGACAAAGTCTTTTACGAACCATTACTTACATCTTGCAGTATCAAAGCAAACTACCACTGTTGCGGATGATTGTGACCGCACGACAACAAGCAGGAGAACCGAGGAGAAAGAAGAATAGTTAGGCATGAGCGGTTGGAATAAAGGCACGCTCTAGGTCTTGGGCTCGGGTCTTGAATACGCGACATCCTTCTGGTGCCGACCCCCCCCCCCCCCCCCCCTGTCACGCCCTTCCAAGACTTCTACTTCTGATGGCGTCGCCGGAGCGGCTGCGTAAGAAGCGTGGCGTCGGCTGGGCCAGCGTCACACGAACTATCACGCTGCTGACCGACGAGGTGCAGGCTTCCGTTTCCGATGCCAGTCAGGTCGACTCCCACATTGCCTACCTCCTTCAAAGGAATGCCAAACTTGTCACCTTAAACAAAGAAATCTTCGATGCGATTGACGACGACGACTATGAGGAAGAGCTCGAAGTCGTAGAAGAATACGACCGAAGGGTCTCTTGCGCTGTGCCCTGAGCGCGTTTCTTCCTCCGAGAGGCCGGAAACAAGGCGACAGTAACAAGTGCTGCAAGGTCGGTAGCTACATCACCTAACGCCGACGCCAGTGGTGCCAGCACCGTAGTCCAGAGTCAGGTCAGTGACTCTTCTCGAGTAGCCGATGAGATTCCCAGTCTAGGAACGATGCCGCATCATCACACGGTGGCCCTGCCGAAACTACAGATCCCGATGTTTTCCGGCGCACTTCACGATTCGCAGTCCTTCTGGGACCATTTCAGTGCCATGATTCATCTGGATGAAGACTTTTACAGATAGAGAAGTTCAAGTACCTTCAGTCCTATTTGAGTGGTGCAGCAAAGAGAGCAATCGAAGGCATCCGACTAACCGAGGACCATTACAATATCGCGATCAAGACCTAGACGGAGCGATTTGGTCGATACGACTTGCTTGTCAACAAGCACGTTGACCACCTGCTCGCCTTAGCGCCAGTCAAGTCGTCGGTAGGCGTGGAGAAACTTCGCCTGCTCTACCACAAGGTCAACTTTCGAGTCTTCACGTTGACCGGTCTGGGCGTCTCTCCGGACCAGTACGACGTGGTCCTCAACCACGTCCTGATGAAGTGTCTTCCGGATGATTTTGCGATTCTCTACTGCCAGAAGGCGCAGGAAGCGTCGCAGGAAACGTCCGGCTTCGCAACACTTGAACAGAGAGCTCGCCAGACTGCCGAATTGCTCAGTTTTCTGTGCATTCAGATTAAGGTTCCCGAGAAAAGCAGGCCAGAACAAACAGCGTCTGGTTTCTCGCAGTCGCAGCCTGAAGAGGTCGAACCTTTGTCGGCACCGATGGGACATTTGCCTACGGTGTCCGCACTTGCTGCCGAATCTGTTACAGTTACGGAAGAGATGTGCCCTTTATGCAGCAGTTGTCAGCACACCATCACGAACTGCAACGTTCAACTCTCGGCTGAGGAAAAACGAGCTCAGTTCCGCACTGCTCGCTGCTGCTACGTCGCGGCTTGCAAAACCACATGGCACGCTTTTGCGGCCTACACGCAGCATCAACGGTAAGTGCAACCGAGGACACCTCACTATCCTTTGTGAATTGTTCACACTGGCAGCCCCAACCAGAATAAACGCGACGACAGTGAACCAGGACAAACTGCACATCGCCGGGCGAGGCACTAACACGCCTTCAGTGACATCGGCCCCAAGCGCCCTGAGCGGAATCAACGCCGTTCTTCTTCAAACAGGACGAGTCTGGATAGGGTACGGGTCCCATAAGCGTCTCGTGCGCATTCTTTTCGACAGCGGCAGCCAGCGCGCATTCATCCCAGCGGATGTTTCAAAGGACCTAAGGTGCCCGGTTATCGGAACCAAAGTACTTTCTTTGGTTATGGTCAGCCACTCGAAGCCTCGCGAAGTAACACGCAGTTGACGGGTAGCGTTGACTCTATGAGGCCAGCGTAGGGACATGGCGGTAATCATGGAGGCCTTGGAAGTACCCAAAGTGTGTGCAGTAACAAGTCCGCCGCTCAGTACTGATGTTTCGCAGCTTTTGTGGGACATGAACTTGTCGTGCTGCAGACCACTTTCATCCCGACACCTGGAACCCACAGGAAGTAAGCATTTTACTCGGTTCCGACGTCTACTGGAAGGTAGTAACTGGAAGAATAGATCGCTTGTCCAGTGATCTTACGGCCATGAAAACCAAGTTTGGCTGGACTGTTCAGGGCACCATAGAACGCGAGAGAAGTTCAGCATAAATGAGCGCTCTATTCCTGTACTATACCACGAAGTTTGTCCCTAAAGGTGATCTTTCTGCAATAAGGCGTCTCGGGGTCATGGGGACCAAGGAGCCTGCTGAGAAAAGAAACAAGGCTCCACCAGAACTTGAGGCATCTGAACAGGGCATCATAAAGTTGGATGGCTGCTACAAGGTTCCGCTAAAACCACCAGGTTTGGGTAGACATTCAGGCAGTGATCATCAAAGATTGGGAGAAGGCTATCCACATGTGCAATTGAACTGGTTCAAGAAACGTTCTGAACTGTATAGACACCGTGGCAAGGCAATCAGAGAGGCATTTAGCAAAAAAACAGAAAAGGCAATTGGAAATACGACAGCCAAAAGATGATGGCTATTATCCGCCTCATCATGCAGTCATTCATGAAAATGCTGTCACACCAAGGCTTTGTGCTGTGTCTGGCACCTCAACGCACACGCTAGGTCATGCCTGCCACAACGATGCTCTGCTGAAGGGTTCAAAGCTCAACGCTGATGTTGTGCAGTAGCTGCTCGTCTCCCAGAGCCAACCAGTCGTCTAGTGTAAGTTCGGGGGAGATCTTTGGTGGGAAGACAGGTCATACCGGATCACCCGCTTGACAGGAAATGCATTGAGATGGTCATTAGTGCTACAGCTTGAACGCCGAAGACCTTGTTGTTGGGAGCTGCGAAGTGTGTTCCTGTGTTGACGGTAGTGCATATTCAGTGCTACAATAGCTGAATGGGGCGGTCAGCGCACCCAGCAGAGAATGATATTGGGCGCATGCTTTAGAGTGCCTAGCTTCTGGATTGGCAAGGAAAGTGACTGGTTCAGTTAGCATATAATCTGGAGGCAAGTCAGCCTGAAAAGTGATCTGGACTAGCGAGACTACCTTGTGATCGTCTTGGCCCCTTGGAGTATGTTGCAGATAATTGCAGCCGCGCGACAACAAGCAGGAAAACTAAGGAGAAAGAAGAATGGGAGGGCACGAGCGGTTGAAATAAACATGGAGGTTCTTGGTGTAGGGCTCGGGCCTTGAATACACGACAACCACTACTGAACATCGTCGCGTCTTATCTGCATAAGTATTTTGCTCAGCATACACAGATATCTAAAAACAAAAAGATGCATTATTAAGTTTTTAGTCCGGACCATGAGACATTCGTAAACATGGTGTGCGTGCTGTAGCCGAAGTTACGACAAGTGGACTTGTCGTTTTCAAGGCTTCTTGTTGAAAAGTCGACTGCAACATTATTTGCCACACAAGTGAAACTTCATGTCGACAATTTAAATTTACACTGCAATAAAATTCATTACTTTTTCCATTTCAATAGTGTTTGCACAAACCCCGAAAAAAAAGAAAGATTAGTAAATCTCGTTTGTTTCGATTCTGGCAATCTGGAGTCGCAGTCCAGACATGGTCTCATACCAATCACAAGTTTGAGTTTGTAATGCATTAGGCTGCCACTTACGGTGTAAACTGGTAAAAAAGTTTCAAGAAGAATCTACTACAATGCCTGTATGGCAATATCCAGAGGAAGTAATTTTCGGGTGATAACTGATAGTAATGCGTAATGAATAATTTTTGTAGTATGTTCAAAGACTACGGTAAGAATATGAGAGATGCCATAGTGCAGGGCTCCGAATATTTCTACAGCCTCGAGTTCCTTATTAAGTAAGGAATGTTCCTGCGCTTACATCACTCCTGGCAGACATTGGTCCTCTACCGTCACTCATCGAACACTCTTTCTCAGGTTCTGGTTAAATACTGGCCGTCCTGGCTATGGTTATTAACATGCTAAAAACCAAGATATCAAGAAGAATGTGCCATTTGTTGGCTATATCCAGCACAATAAGAAGAACCCAGTTGAGGGCATAGCACGTGACATTGCGAGAACTTTATGAGGTGACATGCGTAATTTTAGTGATCTGTTGCTGAGCAGATGAGTAACCGCCACGAGAAACAACACCCACAAATGAAATGTAAGAGCATTCCTAAAATCTTATTTTCAAATTGCACTGATGCTATACATTAACAGATTTCCACTTTGCATACATTCATCTTCTAGCCGTTCCCGCAACGTGCTGCCCTGAGAGCGCTTAGATTGTTTTTGGTGCATCGTCTCTGACAGTTGTTCCAGCGGTGTGACGCGGGGTATCGTGGTAACGACACATGATCCGTGCCAATTCCTCCAAATGTACACCTGCTGAGGAATCCGTTCCTCAGAAACAGGCAATACACTACTGAGAACGTCCAAACGAAACAACATTGATGGTGTACATGTACGAGTACGCTCAGGCGTGCCATGTGCACATGACCTAGTTTGTGCATGACGTGTCAATGCACATGTGTGATGTGATACAGGGATGACTTCCTTGGAGTAAAATTGTAGATACTTAATAAACAGGTGCGGTTGGTTGCTGTCTCAAAATAAATCAACAGGTGTTTCATACCTTTGTAAGCACTGTACTTGCCGCTCTCTCACCAATTACATCGCACTAAAGAGACAGACAACACGAAAATTACTTTGCTAACTATGGCAACCGTATTCCTTTACGTCACTGTTTACGGATGATGACTGGTCGAACGCAAAAGCACTGAGTTGTTACCCTCATTTCATGTAACAGTGTGAAATACCGCTATGGCACCTTTGTGGCCAAACTGAATTTTTCATAAATCCGATAAGAAACGCGAATACATACCTGAAGAAAAAGCGTATGGTTCTGTTTGCATAGCAGTTGATGATAGGATTTTCTTTTCGTCCGTTTGGGATCCTTCGTGGCACATAAGTAGCTGCACTTGAACCGATTTCTCTGTACTATCATTCGTTTCACACGCTGGCTCTGGTGATGTTTCCACAGCTTGTCCCAAATCACAAGCCAGACCTGGTGCTACTTTAAGAACTTCCTCTGTTACGTCATCCTGAAATTATATTGCTTGTTTTGTTATAAGTGGTAATGCAAAATATCATTCCGAGAAAAGAAATCAAAGCCGCTTTACCTGATCTATTTTGCTACGATGATTTGGTTTTGACGTGTGTAGGATGGTTGTGCCTCCAAGGAGCAAACATCCAAGAATCTGAAATAGAGCATAAAAAGACGAGTTACTGATGTATGCACACAAAAATAGGAACATATCGCATTCATTAGAATGCCCGCTTCTTAAACATCCTTTAAAGGATAATATAAAACCAATTATACATCTGTAAAATTGCCTAATCAAATTTCTAATGCTGCACCAAGCACTGCCAATGTTCGTGAAGAACTCAAACCTAAAGGACGGTAAAAAAATTAGGCGAGTTGGAAAATGGCCATGATGTTCAGCATAAACAAAACACAAACAAAATAAGAAAACGACCACACAAGCGTTGAATTGTTGAAAGCACTGACAGAGCATTTCTGTCACCATTTCCTTCTCTTGTCCATGTTTTGTTTGCACTGGGTGCCATACCTAAAACCAATTATATACTTCTGTGTGGAGTTTCACTGAAGGTGTCGTAACAATACTACCTCTAGTGGAAGAAGCTCATGTAAATCTACTTCCTTGAATTAAAGATGAAGATGAAAGTGGTTTATTGGCCTCTGTAGTCCTGAAAATATTTGAAAGAATATCTTTGTATCTATATATATGCTCTAAAATTTCGATCCAGCGCATCCTTCCCTTACTGTGAAAGATAATCGGACTTGATTTGTAGAGGGCGCTCTTCTTCGTTAACGAATTGGAAACAAGGTGGCGGCAAAGGAGCGGTGCGTGCTTTTAATAAAATATGTTTGTTGAAACTTGTGCGTAGCATGGATTGAAAGACGAAGAGGAGTAGTGAAACAGAAACTTGATGAGCTTGGACAGTTCTACGGAGGCCGTGTCGGGAGGCTGTTGTGCAGTGCGCCAATACAGTCTGCAAAAAAGAATTTAAACATAGTTTGTTCTTTATGCTGAAGATTCTGGAAGCCGGCCTTCATTCCTCTAGCTATCGCTTCTGGTCTGCCATGTCGTTCTGCAACCAAACCGTCATGAAGTGCGTAAAAAACAACAGGCTTGTCATTATTTCCAAAGTACAAAAATTGTGAATGGTGCAAAATAACTTATCCAATCCCGAAAATTAAGAGTTCTCGAAGCGTCATGCCCTCTATAGTTGATGAAAGACGGTCATAGTCAGGAGGGCTGAACACCGAGCCGAAAACCTTCCCGAAGCCCGACTCGGTAGCCAAATAAACAGGGAAGCATCGATTTCTTGTTGCAGAAATGTGAGGGATTCTAATATTCTGCTGGTGCGAATTTTCGGTAACGATACTTGCGACAGTGAAGCCATTTCAAACTTTCTTTTTTCCCACTATAGCCACTCACTGAAAACTAAGATATACACCTATTTTCATGATTGCAGCAATGCCAGAAGATTTTGATACCATTGATTTATAAAGGTATTCTGGAAAGAATCTCTGCGCATAGAGTAATGCTGTACTTGCTAATATTGTGACGGAATCACAATGCTGACGAACGCAGAGACCACATGTCCAAACTGAAACTGTTTATATGGCAGAAATTGTGGTCACTACACGGGAAGTCAGATTACAGCGATGTGCACTGGCACTTGTACCAACAAAGAAAGCGTCGGCTGTCGGTACACTAACGCTCACGCACATCGGCATTTACGCAAGTGCCGTTGAATATGCTATCACTAGTGGCCACGTAGGTTCAAGAATCATCTGTTATATTCACGTTGTGCCCTTAATCTTAACAAAATGATCTACTGCGGTCCTGAAGATTTTCTAACACAACAAGTGCACTTTTTGTGCTAAGAATTACTAACAGCGTAATGAGGCGATAACAAAAATTGACAAAAGAATGTGGATATCCTCCATGAAAGAAGCTAAGGAAGTTACAAAGGCAGCAGGACATTCGCTCACGAGTGTGCACAAAAGCATAGGATGCGGCACTGCATGTGTCAGAATTCTGTGAGCCCATGTGTTCAAGCTTCGTGCAAAGTGACGTGACTGTCCAAGTCTGCGTCCGGAAACCTAAACCGAAAGTTGCATAAATAAATAAGGTGAAATGAAATAATTTAGCAATACTACATAAATCGTGAAGTGGGTATCATAATCCTAGTGCCATAAGAAATCTTTGCAACAAAGAAAACACAAGCCACAAATTTGATGGCACCTCCTCGTTGGAATTTCTATTTTCTTTCTCATCAACTACATTATTCTCTACAGTGGACTGCTAGTTGTCAACGTGGTTTTCCATTCTTCAAGATTTTCTCATATGTTTTCATGGTCAGCTGTCTATGCTTTGTCTGAACACTTTAGTGTCTCAATTTTTTTTAGCAAGAGTAGCGTTCTGCTACATATTGTTTGACACTCTTGTGTTGAAATAATTTTTTGGAACATTTTTAAGTTTCAAAAAAGTTTTAAGTGTCAAAATACTTTTTTCAATGTCGCTTGATTGCTACTTCACATCATGCTCAAATCTTGAGTTGAATTTCATCTAGTTATTTTCTGACAACTGTACCACAAGGATACATCATAGGAAAATACTAAAAACTACATAAATGACACTTAGCAGTAGCAAAGCAAGTGAAAAGTCAAGTAGACCAAGGTTTAGTAAATCTTCGCAAATAACCAGCTCGCGCAAAAAAAAATGGACCATGTCATGGCGGGATGTGAAGCAAAAGCGGTGTGCACGGCGTTGACCTGGCTGAAAAGGGCGTCGACGCGGGTGCTGGAAGAAAAATTTAAAGAAAAACTTGGTCCTTACTCGAGTTAACGTTTCTTTGAAATGCAAAAACACGGGATGCTGGTTGAGTTTCGTGCAAGTTTCACCACAGATGAAAGAGTCGAAAGAGTGGATTCACTCAACCTGCAGTCGAGCGTTACGGGCGTTAGAGAAGGTGAAGCGAGAGAGAAGTGAGTTTTGAGTGGGTGGAGGAGCAACAGCACCTTGGTGTATTGGGAGGAGCCGGCAGCTGCTGCAGGTGAGGGAGAGAGGAACATCAACTCAAAGCTGCGACTTGACCTACTTGGCATTGTTCCAACAACTGCGGCGTGGAGAACGCAATGCGTGCGGCGCGCTACCAAGGAGACACAGGTGGACAGCGTTACACAAGCTACTCAAAAAGCTGCTTAGCATCTGAAACCACAGCATATCCACGAAGTGAATGGTGATGAGTAGGTGAAGCAGTGGGATCATTTGCTGTTGCCGTAAATCAGCCGTGACATTGACCGCTCATGCATTTAAATTGATGCCAAAGCGGTGTGCAATTATATACGATTATTGGTCATAAATCGTGCATGGTGTTGAGTAGTGAATTTCATTTTGCCTTCATTATTACTGCTTTGTGGTACCAGATCTTGACCGAACTTAGCAAAGACGAGGTCTCTGAACATTACCTCGGTGGTTGTTTCCAGTCACATCAAATGCATTGTAAAAAGCATATAGAGACGTCGTATAGTACACAATCTACTCGTAGTCCACGATCATCATTGTTATCACGGCTACAGTGCATGCACATCCCATCAACGAAAAATCCAAGACTTTAAAAGGACTGTCTACTCTCCATCACTGCTTTTCCGTTTCGTGTCGCAATAAAAAAACGTACCATCTGAACTGCCTAACCCAGCAGCGGTTTTTCTGGAAAGTGTGTAAAAATTTTTAAAACAGAATTTTTTATTTGCGTTCAGCCAGCTTTCATCGATGGGATGAATGCCCACAATGCTCGTCCGTGTAGGCGATGACAATTGCATGCCGGTGAAAGTCGAAAACTGAGCTTTATCAAGTTCTGTTTATTAATAAAATAAATACTTAAGTGGTCATTGAAGGCACGCACCCACTTTTTTTGTTCTTGTGAGTTTCTCCGACATCTGAGTGATTACGTCAAGTGAGGACACTTAGTAGCAATTCACAAAACATCTGATAACTGTATCTGTAAGAAACAAGCTATTCGGTCACCGATATTGTGTATTCGAAAAACGAAGAGAATAAATAAAGAAAAAGCCTTGTGCTCTTTGTTCATCAGCGGCTGACTGATAAGGTCATGTGTTCGAAGACTCCCATCAAACGCTGTGCACAAGCCGCAGTTAGACGGCGGGGTGCGATCATAGCTATACGATCGTGATACAACAAAATGGCAATGAGAAAAAGCTTGTGAGAGGAATGTTACGGTTATGTTTATCTACGCCTTGACTGCAGTTTACTGTGTGCGTCACTTGCAAATTTACTGAAAGGATGTCAGTCACAGCTGTGACAACATTTTTATTTACCCCTAGTACTGCTCTAAGGCCACAGAAACGATGGCCGAAGCTTTTCAAAGTGTACCTTGTGTCGATCAGAGACTGTGACTGGCTAGAAGAGCAAAAGGCAGCACCTGTTCTGACATCACTCTGAGTGGAAGGACTGCGTCTGTACTTTAACAACAAAGCAGTGAAACAAACAACAGCAGTCAGCGTCGCTACGAACGCCCCACAACCTCAAGTTTCTACTGAACCAGTGTAGACCTCTGTGCATCGCACGGAGTATTGGATCAGTGAGTACACAAAGTTAATAAATGGTTTGGACTTGCTCTTCATGAATACTATGAATTTCATCGTTGAGAGACATTAGTTATGCACGAGGCTTCAGTTGACGTTTGAACCTTTCACCTAGTATGTTGCTCAACTCAAAGAACAAGCTTTGACTTGTAATTTGCATCGACAACTTATGAACGCACGCAGGATCAACTTGTTCACGGAGTCTCCAACCTAGCGTTGTGCGAGTGCTTCTCGAATTCCAGCTGAACACTTACGTTGGCCAAGGCTAAAGAAATCGGCAAAGCAATGGAAGCAACACACAAAGTTAACACGGTTTATGATGGAGCACCAGTGCAATGCATTGACGAATCGCTATGTGAAATCGAACGCTAGATCAGCAGCGCGTCCTCCAAGCAACTTTCTGATTTTGTGCACCCGTTCGTGAGCCAGATAGTGTTCGACACAACTATGCAGCAACAGGCTCGCACCACGGCATCCGTGCCGCAGAAGAAGGTGCAAGAAGCAACCAAGGTAACGGTCACCGATGGTTTTGCTAATGTTGTGGCTCCATGAAGCACAAAGCAAATGCAAAAAACTGCCCAGAATGAAGACAACAGTGTCGCAAGTGTCAGAAACATGGATTGTTCGCGGTTGTTTGTCATAAAACCGTCTGCAGAAGTTGAAGTGTCCCAAGCCCTAGTCTCCACCGCTGGAGAACATAGCATCCTGAATTCACCACGCATTCTTGGCATAGGATTGCCACTGTGCAAGTAAGGACCTGTAGTTCACAAAACATTTAAAAAAATATGCTTCCTTTTCTTATAGGTACTGGTGCCACAGTATTCTTTGTAAATAACGCTGATTTTCGGAATTTGCAAAATTTTGCACCTTGTCTCTTTCAAAACTATTTTGGCAAGTTGATTCCTAGTTTGGGCACCTTCGAAACGGAAATTGAATACAGTGGCATGCGGGCAACAGTGACACTTTACATCACAGAGAAAGGTTTCTCGCTGCCCAGCCTCGACGCCATGAAGAAGCTACATATTTATATGGTTGGGTCAACCAGAGAACTGCACGGGCCGCAAACCAACCTGAGAGCTTGGCCTAGGTAAGGCATTGTTGGATAAAGCCCAGGCAGGGCTCGGGCCTGGGCCCGAGTCTGGCCCGTCCTATGCCCAGGTCTCAAATACAGGGTGTTTCAAGAAATATGTCCAATAATTATTCAAAATTAGCAAAAGGAGGCATCTGCGCGTTACTTGCGCCGTTCCCTATATTCTGGCATAGGGCATCTTCAGGTGCGTACAGACTTCAAATACAGAAGTAATAAAAAAAGCTTAAACTTAGCTTTTTATACAATTCATAACAATTGACTTTTCATTGCGGGCATTTTTGAAGTTAATCGCAAATGCGCTGTTTGGTGAGTGCAGGTTTCACTATTGCCAGCTAAATTAGCAAGATTTCGTTGCTGTGTGGTGATTACCAGCGTCCACCTCTCCGAAATTTTAAAGTGGATATCGACTATTTGTAGGAAGAACATTGACTCACCCACTTGACTCAACCAGCTATTTACATTGGTTAAAGAGTTAATTGTTTTAATTGCTACATTTCTGCTGCAATTAATGTTCCTTCGCATCTGAAGATTCCTTCTGCCAATGTAAAGAAAATGTTGCAGCCAGGAAGCAAATTCCTTGTTTCAGTAATTTTGAAATAATATAGTCTCAATTCTTGAAACACCCTGTATATAGATATAATGACGTGTCTACCATACACTGTTTTGTTTTGTGGTTTTGTGGGGTTGAACATCCTGAAGCAACCCAGATTACGCGAGATGCCGTAGTTGAGGGCTTCGGCTTATTCAATTTTTCAATTCAATTTCAATTTTTCAATTTTATTTTATTTCATCCCAAGGATGAGGGCAGGCTCGGGAGAAAAGTGACGTTTTGTCACTTGAGGAGAATTCGAGCCTCCCTAATACATGGCAAGCAACGTGGACATGGGTAAAAAAACATAGGTCATGAACATAAAGGGAATGAACATAGGCCATGAGATGTTTGGCGCAGTACAAGTCGGAAGATGCACGTACATTAATGCTATGTACAAAGACTAATATGCGTAAGTAGTTTCTTTCGGTACAAATTCCGAAGTACAATGCAAAATATGACAGAATACAAAATACTATATATATGACAACAACGCTATGCATAGAAATTCAGGACAACTGGGGTGCATTGACATTCACTAAAACCCAGAACCACAGGTCGTCAAGTATTTTGCTTTGCTGATAACCAACACGTAATTTCAAAAATTTTTTAATACAAGTTTCAACCGTTATATTGAGTGAAAGATGCTCTTGAATGCCATAAGGAAAGGATTGCCAGGTGGTACTGCAGCAACTGCTAATGTTTTGTAGTGTTCATAAAATGAGCGCGCTTGTATCTAGGGACAATTTTCCAGTCGGCAGATGCACTCGCATGCCCGCCACGCCTTTTACCGCCTGTGAGCTCCGTAGACTTCTCAACGTGACTCGTAAGTCATTCAAACCTTCGGAGCTGCTGTTGGTACACTTTATGTACAAAATAAGGAAAAAAAAGAGAAATGTTCCCAATTTTCGTGTTAACAAGGTAGTTGCAAATATTTAGTATTTGGGAATTACCCAGAAGTGTTCAGCATTTAACTGGAAAGAACATCGTATGAAACAAATTTTTGCGTATTTTTACAGTCGCCTTCATGCTTTTCGTGTTTCGACAGTAACTGATAAGCGTCCTCATTTGTCGAAGCACAAGTGTTGAAATGGTACTCAAAAACCTAGAAGCACTCCTGCGGGGGAAGTAAGAGCTCTACATTAGAAAGGTTATGATTATGATGTTAAAGTGCTGCTGTACCCTTTAAAACATGAGGGGGAGGGGGGTGTAGAGGAACAAGTGTTTTGGCACCTTTTACTGCATGTTAGTCCGACGGCTCCTGTGGCGCCTTGAGTTCAAAAACTTTTCACCCCTTATAACTTCTTTCGAGGTTCTTGGATATTCTCGGTTAAGTATGATGATATAAGGTGTTTTTTTTTTTTTGGCGCAAGGGCCATTTGATGGCCAAAGAGCGCCAGTTCATGGGACAAGGAATGCGGACAATGATTGTGATTAGCGGCTGTATAGGGGCCATAAAATTCCTCGCAGTAAAGCGGGTAAAAACATACAAGTAATAAAATCATGACCATGCCGTGAAAGGTGTGTGTGGTGTGAATAGGTGACAAAAGTTGGTGATAATGAAAAACGATGGTGGACATGTATGGCATTAGCACAAGTACCTCACACGTTAGTACCCTTGCGTCCAAGGGCCGTGAGGCAAGTGCTTTCCTGTGTAGCCACCGCAGCAAAAACCTCTCTGGAGAGGTTGTGCTACGGAATGCCCGGGTATATGATATGAAAATTATGAATTTCTTTTAAAAACACTAACAATGATTTATTACTAAAAAGCGGTTCCCTGCCAACGAACATTTCAGGGTGTAGAGGTATATGTTGTCGGTAGGATAATGGAAAGTGTTGTCTTCTTAGAGTGTCTAACTGTTGCCCCGCCGCGGTGGTCTAGTGGCTAAGGTATTCGGCTGCTGACCCGCAGGTCGCGGGATCGAATCCTGGCTGCGGCGGCTGCATTTCCGATGGAGGCGGAAATGTCGAGGCCCGTGTGCGCAGATTTGGGTGCACGTTAAAGAACCCCAGGTGGTCAAAATTTCCGGAGCCCTCCACTACGGCGTCTCTCATAATCATATAGTGGTTTTGGGACGTTAAAACTCACAAATCAATCAGAGTGTCTAACTGTTTACATTGAATTAAAACGTGAAGAACTGTTAATGCCTCACACTATTTATCACACAATGGTGGATCACCACCGGACAAAAGATGTGTGTGTGTCGTGTATGTGTGTCCTATCCTGAGTTTTGTTAGTGTTACCTCTGTTAGACGCGATTTTGATACTGGTGGCCAATGGTCAAGGTGTGGCTTGATAATGTGTAGTTTGTTTTGTGTGTGTGTGTCCCACTTGCTCTGCCAGTAGTCCCTGAGGTTTCGTTTGAGAGACGGCTTAAGATCAAGGGCCGGGATTGATATGGATGTAATGGCGGTGCTCTCATGGACGGACGCAGCGAGCTGATCCGCCCTCACGTTGCCTTGGATCTCACGGTGCCCTGGCACCCAGCACACTAGAACATGTTGTTTGAGTGTGTAGAGTGTGCACAAAATGGAGTAAAGTGAGACAAGGACCGGGTTTTTTTGTTTTTTAAGACTGTGCAGAGCCGTTACCACACTGAGGGAGTCTGTATAAATTACTGCTTTTTGTATTTGTAATTGTTTGATGTGTTTAGCTGCCACAAGTATCGCGTAAGCTTCCGCTGTGAAGATACTTGTGCGTGGATGTAGAGGGCCAGCATCCGAAAAGAATGGGCCGACAGCAGCGTAGGTCACAGAGGAGTTAGTCTTGGAGGCATCTGTGAAGAACTCAGGACGTGTGTATTTGTGTTGAAGTTCCAAAAAGTATGTTCGGATATGGGCAATAGGTGCATGTTTTCTAACTTCTAGGAAAGATACATCGCAGTCTATAGTCTGCCACAGTCACGGTGGCGGGTATGCTACAGGAGCCATTAAACTGTGTTCAAGTGACACTGCAGTTTCTTCAGCTAGACCCTTCAGGCGAACTGAGAAGGGCTGCCTCATCGAAGGCCTGTTTTAAAACAGAGTTGAGCTCGACAAATCATTAATTGTAGAGTATGAAGGGTGCTTCTTGTCTGCTTTCACCTTAAGGAAATAAACAAAGGACATGTAAGTTCTCTGCAGATGAAGCGACCACTCATTTGACTCAACATAAAGGCTTTCCACGGGGCTGGTGCGAAAAGCACCCGTAGAAAGGCGGATGCCCAAATGGTGCACGGGGTCCAGCATCTTCAAAGCTCTTTGAGTAGCAGACTGATAGACAACGGCCCCATAATCTAAGTGGGTGCGAATGAGGCTTCTATAGAGGTTCATGAGGCATTGCCTATCACTACCCCACGTAGTACGTGACAACACTTTTATAACATTCATGGCTTTTAAACATTTTGTTTTTAAATACTTGATGTATGGTACGAAGGTCAACTTGTTGTCCAAGATTAAGCCTAAGAATTTATGCTCGGCTTTGACGGACAGACGTTGCCCGTTCAGTCGAATGTCAGGTTCCGAGTGCATGCCTCTCTTTCGAGAGAACAAGACACACGTGCTTTTTTGTGGGTTCAGTCGGAATGCGTTTTCCTCTGCCCATTTCGAGGCCTTGTTTAAACCTAACTGAACCTGCCGCTCACACATTGCCAAATTGCAAGATCTAAAGCCAAGCTGGACGTCATCGACATATGTACAATAAAACATATTGCGAGGAATGGACAAGCGCAAGGAATTCATTTTGATGAGAAAAAGTGTGCAGCTAAGTCCACCACCTTGCGGCACACCTGTTTCCTGGACAAATGTTTGGGAGAGCACACTGCCCAGACGGACACGGAATGTCCGGTTTGACAGGTAACTTCCGATTATATGAAACATTCTTCCACGCACACCAAGGTGGGACAGGTCTCTTAGAATTCCGAAACGCCATGTTGTATCATACGCCTTTTCGATATCGAGGAACACAGAGAGAAAATATTGTTTATGGACGAAGGCGTCTCTGATCCGTGCCTCGATACGAACAAGGTGGTCTGTGGTGGATCTACTTTCTCGAAACCCGCACTGAAATGGGTCGAGCAAATTGTTTGTTTCAAGGATATGTACAAGTCGGCAGTTTATCATTTGTTCGAATACTTTGCACAAGCAGCTTGTAAGTGCAATAGGCCTATAACTTGAAGCTAAAGAAGGGTCCTTGTCCTCTTTCAAAATGGGAATAATAATAGCCTCTTTCCAGGAGGTAGGGATAGTGCCAGAAAACCAGATAGCATTGTACAAGCAAAGTAGAGTTTTTTGTGTTTCGGCTGGTAGGTTTTTTAACATTTCATACACCACACGGTCAGAACCTGGGGCAGAAGAACTGCAGGAGTTTAGGGATGTTCGGAGCTCCGCTAGACTGAAAGCTTGGTTATATGCCTCGTATCTAGTGGATTTGTGTTCGAGTTTCTGCTTTTCTATTCTTGTTCTGTATTTTTGGAAAGTGTCAGTATAGTGGGACGAGCTGGATACCCGTTCAAAATGTGCCCCGAGGAAGTTTGCCTGATCTTCCAAGGTATCACCTTGAGTGTTTACGAGTGGAAGTGTGTGTACTTGTTTCCCTGCTATCCTACCGACCATGTTCCAGACTTTGGCCTCTTGTGTGTATAAATTGATCCCTGACAAAAACTTCTGCCAGCTTTCTCTTCTGGCCTGCCGACGCGTTCTCCTAGTTTGAGACTTTATTTTCTTGAAGGTGTCAAGATTTTCGGCTGTCGGTGAGTTCCGAAGCAGCCTCTAAGCTCTGTTTTGCTGTTTGCGCGCGTTTCGGCATTCAGAGTTCCACCATGGCACACGCCGTTTTCCAGGGTGTCCATTTGTTTGTGGGATGCATTTTGTTGCAGCATCAATCAAAAACGCTGTGAAGAAGTTGACAGCAACATCAATGTTCAAAGTACATGTGTCATTCCAACCTAGACGAGCGATGGTACAAAACTGTTCCCAGTCGGCTCTGTTTATGAGCCACTTGGGAACACCTGGTGGACACTCAGTTACTGTATTTGTGCTCAAAACTACGGGGAAGTGGTCACTTCTGTACAGATTACTGAGGACTTTCCACTGGAGTAGAGGCACTAGAGATATGCTTAGGTTGATGGAGAAGTAGGTGTTATTAGCGAGATTATAATATGTTGGTTCTTTTCGATTTAGGAGACACGCGCTCGACGAGAGAAGGAACTGTTCGATCAGTCGACCTCGCGCGTCATACTGAGAGTCACCCCATAGCCTGCTATGCGCATTAAAGTCTCCAAGGAGAACATAAGGTTCCGGAAGTTCATCAATTAAAGAGTGTAAATCACGTTTTTGCAGCTGATAGCTAGGAGGAATGTAAATAGTGCAGATTGTGATCAGTTTATCAAAAAGAACCGCTCGAACAGCCACTGCCTCAAGGGATGTTTGGAGTTGTAAGTGTGTGCATGCAATTCCTTGATTCACTATGATGGCAACACCTCCGGATGATGTCATGGCATCATCACGGTCCTTTCGAAAAATAACGTATTTACGAAGAAAATTTGTGTGTTTTGAATTAAGGTGTGTTTCTTGTACACACAGCACTTTTGGTGAGTGTTCGTGTAAGAGTTCTTGAATGTCATCAAGGTTTCTGAGAAGGCCCCTGACGTTCAATTGTATAATTTGAGTGTTCATGATGAATGTAAAATAATGCTGTGTGTACGAAAAGCGAGTGGCTGTTTAGACGGGGAGTTTGAGTTCACTTAACAGGGCCATCACCAGGCCCTGTTATTTGCTTTTTTGTTTTCTTGGCGCGCTCCAAGGAGCCACGCCGCTCTTTCGGCACCAAGGGTGCCAACGTATCCATTGCCTCCTCGGAGGCACTGGATGCCCGCACGTGCGGGCTGTTAGTTTGGATTTTGGGCCTCGCCTGGTGAGGGGAGGCCTTGAGACACGAAGACTCTGGAGTCTCCGGTCTCTGTTTGGGAGTAGGCGGTGTAGCCTAGGCTACAGCTGCCTTGGGGGCAGGTGCCACAACCGCCGGCTCGGTATGCGCGGGCCGAAGGAGTGGCGAGGGCTGGTGCGGCAGTGCCCCCTGACGCGCCGCATGTAGGCCCATAGAATGGAGCGACTCTTCGCCGTGCTTCCTTAAACGTAATGTTCTCCTTCACCTTCAATGTAATTATTTCTTTTTCTTTTTTCCAGTATGTGCAGGAGCGTGAATATGCGGCATGGTTTCCTTCGCAGTTTACACAGTGTGGCGGTTGTTTGCAGTTCTCAGACACGTGGCCTAGGACTCCACATTGTGCATGAGTCTGGCGACCACGACAGGTTTTAGAGCCATGGCCATACCTCTGGCATTGGAAGAAACGACGAGGGTTTGGTATATACGGCCTGATAGATGTCTTTGTGTACCCTGTTTGAATGGAATCTGGTAGTTTACTGGATGCAAACGTGAGTATCAAGTGTTTCGTTGGTATTTCCTTATTATCTCTTCTGATGATAATTCTCTGTACATTATTGACATTTTGGCTCTTCCACCCTTCCAAAAGTTAAGTTTCGGTGAGTTCAAGTAAGTCTGCATCAGATACCACTCCGCGAGTGATGTTCATGGATCTGTGTGGTGTTACGGTGAGCGGTACGTCACCAAACGTTGAGAGGCTGTCTAGCTTTACAAAGTGTGCTTTGTCCCGAATTTCGAGAAGAAGGTCTCCGCTAGCCATTTTGGTTACTTTGTATCCAGCCCCGAGAGTTTCAGTAAGACACCTGGCAACTACGAAAGGAGATACGGTCCTGGCTTGCTTTCCGGTTTTTTCACAGCGAATGACGTGGAAGTGGGGAAAAGTTTCTATTGGCTGGTTGAAGAAGTTCATGTCGTCGGTGCGTACCCGCTTTAGGCCGCTACGATCAGATAGTTGAGGGAATGCTCCATGCATGCCGGTCTTATTTTTGTTCATAAGCGTTGGCGGCCACCCACCACGGAGCCCAACAAGGGGACGCTGCAAGTTTGCAGGTGCTGAAAGCTTACAGACGTCAGCCGTACAACACTGCCATAACCCAATGCGCCTAGACCAAGGTAGGCTATTTGCACAGGGTTAACCCTTGCCGCCAGGAAAATTGGAAGTAAACAGAAGAGAGAAGTCGACAGGAAAGCTAAAAAGTAAGAAAGACGAAGATGTAGGGAGAGAGAGATAGGAAAAGGCGACTGCCGATTTCCCCTGGGTGGGTCAGCCCAGGGGTGCCGTCTACGTGAAGCCGGGGCCAAAGGGGTGTGTTGCCTCTGCCGGGGGGCCTTAAAGGTCCAATCACCCAGCGTCAGCTCAACCCCCAGGATCCCCTTTTCCCCGGGTACGGCAAAGCCACGCACGGCTAGGCGTGGGAAGGAGTCAAAACTCCCCCGTTAGCTCGGGTCCGTGGTGTCGCTACACACCAAACGCCTACTTGCGCAGGCGCCCCTGCGGGGTCTCGGTTAAGTAACACACATCAAAACTGGAGACACAAGCCCCTACACGTGTAAAAAAATCAAGCTACACAGGTTGCACGTGTTTAGCTTATCTTTCTTGGATGTCTAAAGATGACCAATCTTCTTGCATCGCATAGTTTGGCGAGCTGCATATTTGCTTAATTAGGAACCTGAGGGGGCCACATGCACTGACCACTGCACATTCTTTAGAATTCACAAGAATGCCTGCCGCTTGGCTCGTCGAATCATCTCTTGAGGGTATGCGACTTCTTGTTCACTCTTCACCTTTTCTTGACATACATCTCCTTCTCCTACATTGTCCAAGCCACGACATGAAAACCTGCCACCACAGCCACACTTCTCTTCCCTGTTCGCACCGAGGCCTTCAACCATCGGTGACTAGGCAACCCACTCTAGTGCTTTTGGTGCCTGCGGGAGATCGTACCTCAGACACCCAATACGCCACGTTCAATGGAGAGTTTGAAGAAACTGCCGGCATGGTTTGCCTCAGTGTTTTAATTGGCAGTTTTTGAGACACTGATTACGCTCTTACTTTAAGACTTGAAAAATTTGCGTGACACGGGCTGATTAGATGAAAAAGGGCCCATTCTTAATCACATCCTGATTAAATGTTGACTATATGCAAGAAACTAAGGTTACTAATTGATCGTTTCCAGGATATCTCTAGGACTCAAACTCGGACCTGATTAAGAGTGTAGTGAAGCAGAGGCTTGTTTGTACTTGGACTGTTGGAATGTGTGCCATAGTGTGGGCGGCATTGCGCTGAGCGCCAATAAAGGGTCCAGAAAAATCGTTTGACATCGTTTTGGTGACGAGGCTTATGGAACACAGCCTTTATCTCCCCAAGCTGTTGCTTCCAATATGGGACGTCTTCTTGCTGCCAGACCATCGTGGTGCGTGCAAAAATCAAGCAGGCATCTCCTCGAGCCCAAACTATGAGGATTGTCATTGAGATGAACCATCTACTCCAGTCTACACAGTTTGGCCTCCTGACGCTTCCCGTCCTCCAAAGCAGGTTGAACACTTAGCTCCGCTGAATGCCGAGCTGGAAGCATTCTCCTGACAGATAGGGAAAAGGGAGAAGACTACGATTCTGTCATGGAATATGAGTAAACTACTGCCAGTGCCTTGGTCATGCTACACACATGGACAGGCTGCTCAAGGTTTTCGCACTCCCTTCAACGGCGCATCCACACACAATCAGGGATGGGGTCCCGGAAGCGACCTTGGCCCTGGACACGCCGCAACCACTTGACACTTGACAACTAATTTTTCTCTACCCAGTTAGTTCTGGCGCAACAGAAACGTTACCTTTTGTAGTGTTTGTAGCTGTCACAGTTAATTCCAAAAGCACATAGTGATACTACAGGCAGTATTTTTTTATCTGAGAGGCTCGTAACACGGATGACCCCTTTCAGCATTCCTGGCGACTTATGCATCCTGTTGTTGTCCTGCTTTTGCAGAAGTTCCAGTAACTACTATGCTTAACCACATGTATTCTGAGCTTTAAAACTCTTTTTGAAAATAACAAGTCTTTAAAATGAGACGCTTTATACAGCTTCTCTGTCATTGTACCGTGTTGCATGCACCTGCATCCGACATTGTTGCCCCTGTGTCGTGGATGGCTTGTTATTAATATCAACAATTTTTATTTTTTTTAACTGTAGCTGTAGCCTAATTTTTGTTATCGTCAAGCAAAGAATAAAAGATAATTTTTTGGCTCACAGTACATCACGTTTAATCGGAGTGAGTGCCTTAGCCAGAGCCGATTTGCGGCCGAAGTCCACAAGGTTGTCACGCAGTCACTGTCACTAGCTAATGTACTCGATGATCACTCCACTTGTTTTTTTTGTCTTGTGGCACCACATGAAGCACAGACCGCCCAAATCATGATTACGCATGCTTACGTGCATTATGAAGATGACAGAAGATAAGCTGTAGTGAACATTGGGGATGTTAAAAGCTTCAAGCCTTACGACGATATTAAGACAGCCTTCTACAGCGTCAGATAGACCGACCAACATGGGGAACCTCATTTCCATTGCATCAGGATTATTCTCCTCGAAAGTAAGCTTGCTTCAAATTAGCCGCTATATTTTACTTATTTATGTGTTTGCATATGTGTGTACGTGAATGAGTGAGTGACGATATAGAGCATGTGTGCGACAGACTGCACTCCAGCTGTCGTCATGCCTACATGTTCCTTGTTCATTAATCTCACAGATAGTGTTTCAAAGAACCTTGAAATGCTATGTCTTGCTTAACATTTTACAATGCTATATCGCACCCTATCAGTCAAAAATTAATAACAATTGTGCCTATGTGGTCACCGAGAATAAACATTGGTGTCTGTCTAGACGTTAGACAAGGAAACAAGGATTGTTGGCGTACATGTCATCTCGTTAGCTGTACTTTGTGTGGTTTTGCTATGAATATATTTCCAGTCATGAAATTTTGTTCTACCAAAATAAAATGCTTATTTAATTTTGTGCTGAAAGGCCAAAAGTAAAATTTGAATCTAGAACTCATAGGTAAAGAATGCTCCATGTTTTGGGTATCACAGCAGGGTGCTGGCATAGTATCAGCATAACTTTTTTTGTATTTTTCAGGGACTGAAGATGACATCAAAGTAAAAATGAGGCAAAGGCGAGTGCAAATTCCAAAAAATCTTTGAAGGAAGCAACAGTGAAGACAGCGACGAAAGCATTCAGGTAAGCATAGTTTTCTTATAGCAGTGATGTCTCTTTGGCACTTCTTAAAGGGGAAGTGACGTGATATGTATGTGATGACATTTCCTTCTCTTACAGACACCAAAAAATGAAAAGCAGGAAGATCCCAACAATGTGCTGCTTGACCTACTGGCATACAAAAAAAAAGTAAGCTCACGCAAAAAGCGCATGAGCAGCGAAGCAGCCCACTGACTTCTGCCCAGGAAAAAGAGGCCCGCCTCAGCGCTATAGTGAGGCAGCAGGAAGTAGAGCTGAAAGACCTTAAAGCTCTTAATAAGAATCTGCAACAGAAGCTTATAGGCATAAAGGATTCCAGGCAAGGTAAGCAATCTTTCGTGAGCATAAAGAACACAGTATAAATAGTAGCGATTATATTTTTTTAGAAGTATATTCAAATATTAAAAGATTACCAGTGTTCTAATGTGTTTTATATTTCTCATGGTGCAGCCAATAATTCGCAGGCACTGCCACCTGCCTTGCCAGCAGTGTTGTCACAGCCACATATTGCTGAACCACTGCCTCAAAAGCTGGAGGTGCCGGACTAAGTATGCAACTTCTGCTTCATGAGTTTTCGTAGAACCCATCAACTAGCATAAGCTTGGTGGATTGTATTGAAATTTGTGATAGCATTCTTTAACAGGCTGACATTCAGAATGTATTTAGGATGACAACATGAGCATGGCAGCGTATTCAAAGCAATCCTAAAAACTCTCTCTTTGCAAAAGACCTCATGACGGCATTGTGGAGCGCCACTGAGTGTCTTGAGTAAAGGAGAGGCATGAGGCGCCTAACAAAGGTGGAACTGCGGCGACGGTGCACGAGAAGAGGAGAGTCATTCGAGCGCACACGCACCAGCCATGTAGACGCAAGAGATTGGTCAGAGAGAGGCTCGTGGCACGGACTCGAGCGCCGGGAGGAAAAATCCCGGAAGATGAGCTGGCACTGTGTGTTGGGACGCCAAGCTGCAAAAACGTGTGAAATGAGCAGCGCTACCTCGACAAGAGCAGCATGACCGCTCTGTTCTGAGGATGTCGGCAAGAAGAGCTTGAAAAGTGGCCATTGATCTAGGAGATGGTCTTAAGTGGGACTGCCCGGACTGCCAAGCAGTTGCTGCTGGACTTGCACCTGCCCCACCATGCACAAGAACGGGAGCAGTCCACACTGGTCAGCCAAGTGGCCGCGTCAGCGGGGAAGTCCTTGATGAGGGGGACCTAGCGAGGCCGAAAATGTAGACAAGCACCGAGACACCGGCAATGCGGAAGAGTGGATCGTCAAACAGACGCGCGCACACACCGACGATGGCGAGGTGGTACCACTTCGTCGTAGCTCCATAGGTGGCATATGAAGAGTAAGAATGTTCTATTATTGCGAGAGCGCATGAGAGAAGTCATCGAGACACCATCTTGGCTAAGGACAGTTTATGTTTAAAACTGAACCTGTTTTGGATTTGTATCAATTCCAGTTTTGCTTGTATAGCCAATTATTGCATACATACTTATTTCATTTTGGGGAGTGAATTCCGAGTGTCAGATTACTGTTTGCCGTTTTGTTTCCTGTGATGAAGTGTGTTTGCCTTGCCACGAGCCCTCCTCTTCCGTCGCCTCTCTCTCAGTTCCATCCGATGCAAGCGCTCCAGAAATAAATCCGTGACACTGAGTTACTTGGATGGTTTCTACAAGGTAAGTGCCTGCTAATAAATCTTTTATGGTTTGTTTTATTCTGGTCTCGAAGCACCTTTGCATCATTTCGTTATTGTCCACATTGTAGGGAAGCATTGTCCACGCTTCCCTGGCCGTCCAAGGAAGGAACCACTGTTGCCCTGGGAAGTGTCAGCAGTACGAGGTGAGTGAAGATTATTCATTAGGTCTAGTACTTATTTACTGGGTGCTGCCTACGAAACATTGAGTTATCAGCATATTGTGTGTATATTTTTGCTTTTGTTTGACAGAAAGCAACAAGCAGCGATAAGAAAAGAAAGGGCTGGTGACCAAGATCAAGCCAATAGCGTTAAAGCAAGTGAATCGATTCTTGGTGAAGAAGCTGAGCGATATTGAAAAAAAGGACTATAAGGTTTGCTAGTCAGCTAATTGCATTCTAATGTTTTAGGCTTGTGAGACAAACTTGCAAACTAATCATTTTGCCTGTGCGTGCAGTTTACAGTGCATGCCCTACATTACTCATGTGCAACAGCACACAGAAATTGTCTGCAATTAAGTGTCCAGTATTTTAGAGACTAGGAGTATTTTGGAGACCAGCAAATTGTCTGTGCTTTCCTGGTTTCAGAGCTTTTGCTATTTATTGTGCTTGCACACTCATTTTACCTTTTATGTCTTCACTGTTTCTATCAGGGCAATGAAGGAGCTGCCGTGATATTTGCAGAACTTCCCGAAAACTTACAGCATTAATCAGTCGTGATAAAGTCCTTTATTGTGTATTTTAAATTATGTTTTGTTGCCAATTACTGCTGCCGATGGGTACAATAGGTCACTCTAACCAATTGGTACCCACTGGGTACCCAATTGGCCTGTCCTACAATAACCAAGTGGAAACTTTCCAATGAGAAATATTCAAATTGAAGTCAATGTTTTTTTGTTTTTACTGGGAAGGCACCTACCTGGCTCGAGACCGCAGCTGCACAGTACAATGAAAGTTATCCAAACGCGGTCAAGCATGCGCAATGTTTACCTAAGGGGCAACTGAAAATACACGTGCAGAAACCGAATGTGCTTCTGACACTGCTATCTATGTCACTACGAATGACATGACTCCTGCGCTATCTCTGATATTATCCTTCAGACTTTTTGCACTTGGATAATGACCCTGACGTGTTGCTGTTACGTATCTGATAATTAGGACAACGGGAGACAAGAAACACTCCTACGAGAACACGTTTACAGGAAGCAACTGCTCGCTCGTATCCGAAAGAAAGATTTCGTCACAAGTGCCTTTCGTCATCAGAAACCTCAACTTACTCGACGCACAAAGGTTGTGAGCGTTACCCTTCGAAGTCAACACAACAGCACTTTAGTGCAGATAGAAGTTGTTGTCATTCCTTACATCTGTGGTGACGTAATTGAATCTTGATACAAATGAACTTCACAGTCATGCAGAAAATAAATCATTTGCGAATACAGAGTTTTCCCCAAGCATCACCTGTGAAGCTGCAGTAGAACTTCTAATTGGGTAGGATCAATTGTGGAAAGTAGTGCTAAATATAAGTTGGGCGTAGGATGACAGAGCGTTAATTGCCATTAACACGAAAATGGGATGAACTTTACAAGGTCCACCATCCGTTGAGGAGCAAGGTGCACAGTATGCGAGCAGTCATACCTGCACCCTGCGAACAGATGTCTACGATGGCGTGGATCTCTCATACTCATCACAACGGGTTTCGAGCTTGATACCAGTGGTATTGTATAAAAGCCATTTGCAAAGAAAAATATCGACATAAGAGGGTTTAACAAAGCCATCGATGTCCGAAATAGTCGCAAAGAAGTTGTGCTACCAAGGACGTCAGCGAAGAATCATGGCAGTGTTCGAATTTTTTTGAAGAAAGAAACAAGTGAACCTTGTGTTTTAAAAAGTATGAGGCCACGCAAGAAAAAGGGAGATGTGGAGAAGATCGCCGCTCATGAAATGTCAGAAGTGTAAAAGTCACCTTTGAAGTCAGCTCTCCCTTCGTCAAGGTGAAACTTGAGAAGACGGCAACTGGCCTGAATGTATGCTGCAATATCAGCATTATGAACCCCTCAATTCAAGTGACACGCATCAACACCGTTGTCATGGTGGCCTTCAAGGCACTCTCGTTGAGCTATGTGAAGGATTTTGGTACCTAAGACGACACCAACGTGTTAAACAAGTGCGCAATAATTGTGATGCATGGGTGCGATTTTCACTCGACGCCGCCTTAACATCGAAGCTGCTTTAAATTAACAAGATCGATAGTATTATGCTAGTAGAGACTATCGTGAAAGCGTATATTAACGTTAAACATGTGCCAGTTAGAGCAGTACTCATATGTGAAGGGGCTAGAGGCTAACACATTTCGGAAGACTTTCTGTCCTTTTACTACGCAGAGTTTCATTTTACAATAAGGAAGACACGCTAAAGACAGATAGTCGTACGCAGTCGAGACTTTCGAGACATAATAATTTAGGACTTCTCTACACTCGTGCAAATAACCTGAAAATTGTAGCTGAGCCTTATTCGTTGATGGGAATATTTGTGGAAGGATGATACAGTCTGTAAAAGGGTGCCTACGGAGAATATGAAAGAAAACTTTGTGAAATTATGAGGGTGGGACATGTAGAAAATCGTGCGTCTTTTGGACTCAAGAGATTAAGAAGGTCAATGGGGCAAAAGTTTGTTCTTGGACTGTTCAAATGTACACCATCCCTTGGAGGGCACTGCGCCGAGTGCCAATAAATGTTGCAGAGAGATTTTCCCTCAAAGGCATAACACTTTTAAAGATCAAAGCCTGTCACAAAAAGACGAGGAGATAGGCATTTTCAGGGAACGACGAGGACGGTGGCTTGTTGCTCATAGGTATAGCTCGCATTGACAGATCTATGGAACTGTGCTAGCGGTGACTCAGGGAAGAAGGGTGGGGCCAAATAACTTTCTTGTTTTGAGCACAGAAAGAGTGTACCGTAGAAACAGCCGAGGACTCGACACGACAGCTATCATTTATGGAACGCTACCCAGCCTGGTGTATTCCTTGAAGAAGTAGCTAGAGAGTGTCATTTTTTTTATAGCATGGCGTAACAAATGACAGTTCCAGGAGATATGTTAATTTCACTCAACAGCCCTAGCTCACAGAAAATTTATGCAGACTCAAACTATAAATGTCTGCCATTTTTCCACATTATAGGGGTAGTATAATAGCACGTGGGTCTTGAAAGAAAGATGAAGGCGAAAGTGCATACGGGCATCTGCACACTTTTAATGCAGACCTCAACAACGAGAAAGACGAGGAACTCTCTGGCACATGGTAAATAAAAAGACCGACCCGCTGCTGCTTTCTCAGCTTCTTAAAATACCACCTGTGTCTTCACGTCGCGACACTGGTGGAGGTGCTGGGGCCTCCAACCTGATGCAGGAAAGTGTAGTTCGGGACCGTACACCCAGTCCGAAGCCTCAACATCTTGTTACGACTCCAGTACACGGATTCAGCCGGGCCCTACTAGGCCCAAGTCCAGAACTCTTGACTGCATCTCATCTTACCAACATGGCAGCCCCTTCAACGTCTGCGAATTTTCCTCCGGCCCAGACGACTTTTCCTTTCCAGGTAACTTTTGAGCCTCCTTGTGTTCCCGAAGTCTTTCGAAGAGAACCATACAAATGTCGAGGACTGGCTCGACCAGTTCGAGCGGCCCGCTGTGGTGAATCGCTGGAGCACGCAAGAGAAATTCGGCCGTGCCTACTTCGCAATGGAAAATAGCGCTCGCACATGGTACGAGAGCAGGGAGCTTACTTCACAAGCCTGGGAAAATTCCGCCAAAAGCTTCTCGAGACGTTCCTGAGTGCAGACCGACGGGATCTTGCACAACAGATGATTGAAGCCCACGTGCAAAAGCTGAACGAAAGCGTCGCCATGTTCGCTGAGAATATGGCTCGTATATTTCGCCGCGCTGACCCTGACATGCCCGAGGTTAGGAAAGTTCGTCACCTGATGCGGGGAGTTAAGGAACCGCTTTTCGCCGGCCTTGTACGAAAGCCGCCAACAGCAATGGATGAATTTATTAAAGAGGCGACTGTCATCGAGCCGGCGCTCCGGCAACGATGCCGCCACTTTGACCGCCTGCCCGACCAAACGCCTGTTGGTGCCGCCGCTCAAAACGCTGCCATTTCCGAAAGCTCTCTACAGCAAACGATTAGGCAAATCCTGCGGGAAGAGCTGCCGGCCTTCGGCCTTTCGTCTACCGAGCCTTCAGTTGCTTCTGTTGCGGAAATCGTGCGCCACGAACTACAGCAAGCCTTTCCATCACCGGTGCCACCACCTGAAGCACGTCCATTGACCTATGCTGATGGCGTCCGCCGTTTTCTGCCAGCCCCAGAAGAGGCACCCTTTCAGCCACGGCCCGTTACCTTGCCTTGGTGGCAGCGAGAACCTGTGCGGCGACCACCAGCATGCCGGACCGACTTGTGGCGCACTGCCGACTGCCGACCGCTTTGTTTCCACTGCGGCGAACCAGGCCATATCTCGTGCTACTGCCATCATCGAGAAGCCCGGTTTGGAAACTTTTCTCGTCCCACTTCATTTTATTTTGAAGACTTTCTTGACCATGGTGCTGATCACCTGCCGACCAACCAAGTGTCTTCACTAAGTCGTCGCTGGCGGTCTCCCTCGCCTGCTTGAGGTCACACTTTCCCGAATCGCCAAAGTTACGCTGATGTCATAAACCGCTCCCCAAGCCCGTGCCGGGGAAACTAACTGCGCGACCTCCGGGGGCAAGGTTGCCAATTACCGAGACGCCAAAAAGACCCCCTTGCCTCTACACAAAGACGACATGACGACGGTGATGACAAAGACGACAACCACGAGTACTAATGCCGATTGATTGATTGATTTGTGGGGTTTAACGTCCCAAAACCACCATATGATTATGAGAGACGCCGTAGTGGAGGGCTCCGGAAATTTCGACCACCTGGGGTTTGAGTACTAATGCCGATGAATTTGTACGTTCCGACGTCAGCATTATTATAGACGGATACTACGTAATAGCAGTGGTTGACACTGGTGCTGCCTTTTTTATTATGCGACAAGAGCTCGACGACCGCCTCAAAGGAGAACTGACATCAAATTTCAAGATAGAAATGTGCCCATCATTCGATAGCTTGGTATGCATACGTCTTCTTGGCCAAATTTGAACGGCATTCGTCGCGTCGAAGTTATTTTAATTTGATGTCAAACAGCATAGAAAAGCTAAGGAGAAAAAACGGAAAATAGACTGCCCTGTGACATCGACACTAGTGCTGCGCGTTCGGTGTGATACATTCCACAAATATCATCCTGAGTGACGATGCCCTAGTAACGATGCCGTGTACGATCCGAGTGTTCTTATCGTGGCGCCGACTGGCGCCGAAGCGCAGAAATGCACTCGCTCGTCCTGGCCGGGCTAGCGCGCGCAGGTGCACTCTAGCCCAGCCGTGGCTCGTTGCGTCTGAACTTCATCGCACCGGTTTGAATGATTACGTGAAATTATCAAGATAAAAACCACCTTTAAAAGAATATCAAAAGAAAAGAGCATGATTAAACGTGTGCTTGTCGGTCAGCATGTAGGGGAATCGTGAGTTGCAGGTGAGTTGCAGTGTGTCTAGCTTGAAGCACGGAAAAAAGCGCTATCCCGTTGTCTTTTCATATCACGTATGTGTTACACATCAACACAACCGCAAGCTATCAAACATGGAAAAGCGTGTAGTCAGATATCATCGCTAACAAGTAACACGTAAGTATCGTTGAAGTTTAGTTCATCTGTAGAATTTGCGTCCATGTAAAAGTCGTAATACCATGTTAACGACAAGAAGCTGGATAGGTGGGGCCATCTGGAGGCACGAAAAAGAACCTGACAAGCAGGAAACGTACTCTATTTCTCCGCTGATGCTCATTCGCGATAGCTGTATTGCATTGATCCATTGCATTCAGGGTATACCTGAATGCTTTTCATGCCAAAACACACCAATATAGCTAATTGAGACACACGAGCGAACATGGATGAAACGTGCATCTTCGGGCACCTCTGCAGTGCTGCTTGGAACGGCGTCCGTTTCTAAATCATTGTTCTGCAAAAGGTCGATTGAAGCAAAAATAATTCGCGATGTTGCGAATCGCGGGGATTCCAAGCTCCAGACTATCTTATTGAACCCGAGTCGACACGTTGTACGGCGACCACAGCAATGCAGGTGACGAAGCATGACTGAATGGGTCCGCATAGCAGACGAAACGTTTGTGGAGCAGCTGAGCCTGACGTCACTCTTTTCTGTGGAGAAGTGATCAGCTGTGGCGTGACTTGGAGGTGACCGCGAGGTAGCGCCACTGCTGGTGCTCCCAGCGCTAAAAACGAAGGGATTGCCGACTGTTATTTATTAGTGCTAGATCCCAGTAATATAAACTAATAAAAGTGATAGTAATTCATCCCTCAGTTGCGTGTTAGGTCGTGAATCCCAGCTACGGGGTCTATAGCTACTCGCTGAAGCAACAATCTTGGCATGAGTAAATTTGATGTCAGTGCTCCTTTAAGAAGGTCAAGATGCCATGGAGTGGGCCGAGCATAAGGAGTGCTGGTGGACAGCTAATGACGCCAACCGGTAAATGCACCGCTCGGCTCATAATCGGTGATTCGAGCTTCGTCGCCACTTTTGTCATTTTACTGGACTGTTGTAAAGAGCTGATTTGGGGTATGGAATTTTTGCAAGAGTACGGTGCTGTCATGAACATTCCAGAACGTATCGTCACCTTTTCCGCCCATCCATACGTTGACCCCACCACTGAAGAACAACTACAACATTTACGTGTAGCCGATGATGTGATGCTCCTGCCGAGATCTTGCTGCCTTGTGTCAGTGTTATGTGAACGGCCGTGCCGTAACGAGGTGATAGCGGAACGAATAGACACGCTATTGCTTACGCAAGGTGTTTCAATAGCGAGAGGTTTCTCTGCCTACCCTCTTGTAAGCGATGCCGTGCCTCGGGCGTAAACTCTTTAAGCAGCCATTGGACACTGCAAAGTCAACGATGCCCAGTCTGTGGGCTATTTTTATCGTCTCCTCGTTGTAAAATGCTGCCGTGAAAGCTAATACTGGCAGCGCGTGATGTTAAGGCTTGGCATGTTTCAGAATCATCGAGAATACCATTGCAATCACGGAATGATGAATGCCTTCCACACAATGACTATGCATATGCCGAGCTAGCTCGCTCTTTAGGCTCCTCGCTTACACAAGAACAGTCTGGTGGCACTGAAAATGTCACAAATACATTGCACAATAATGCTCTAAACGAGGTGGGTGTTCCAATGCCTCAATACCTCCCAGCTACCACTGCAGACTATGCAACAAAGAAGGGGGAAATAGCACGGTGCCTTCATCAGCTAACAGTAGCAGTTACCAGACGAGTTAGAACGCTGGAACTGGGTGTCCAGTACGCAAGCGCCACCCTCCAAGACGGACAAAGGACTACGCGATTTGTTATTAGCCTCTTGATGAGAGGTCTCGTAGTTTGGTTCGGTTGTGCATTACTATGTCTTTTGTGTTATATTTATTTCATTTTGTTGTTAGGAGATAAGTACGTACCAAGATTTAGTTTTGGCTTTTTATCAATATTTTTCTACTTCTTGAGTATGAGTGTGAAAGTTTCCGACGTGTTGTTTATAATGTAACAATGTTGATCAGACATCATTGATGCGATGATGTCAAGTGAGGTCATCTAATGGCAATCCACAAAACATCCGTTAACTTAGTTTGTAAAGGTTGCGAAATAGGCCATTTGGCCATCGACATATTGTATTCAAAAAGGAAGAAAAATAAAAGAACAGGTGGCCTTGCGCTCTTTGTTCATCGGCATCTGACTGCTGCGGTCATATGTTCGAGGCCTCCTGTCAAATGCTGTGCGCAAGCTTCGGTTGAACGGGGAGCTGCAATATTAGCTGTATGGTCGCGACGCGAGATTTTGCAGGGAAGCGATCGCCGGCAGTGCCACCTGTAAACGCGTGACAAAAAAAAAGCAAAACTTGAACTCTTGCGCATCCTAAAGTTGCCTCAAGTGCGTAAAATACAATATCAGGTTATAAACATTTTTTTTCAAGCAAGATAAGTTGCCCTGCGAGGATTTCTTGTCCTACCAAGAGACTGGCAACATCGCTGTTGGGTGATTCTAGCGGTCATTCTTTGTCCACATTTAGCATCAACTTAATATTATAATTGCCCCGTTTTTTTTTTTTTCAGGACGTCAGCATTCTTGTTGCCACCAATGTCATAAACGCTCTTCTCATTTTCACCAAGATCAAAAAAAATTTTTTGCGTGGTATACAGTTTCTTTAGGGAGCTTCGCCCTAAAATGTGAAGACAAACTAAGTGCGTCTTCCTAGTTGCCTCGTTGTTGTCAAGTGGCTTCGGTTGGTGAAGCCTCGGTGTTTACAAAGGCAGTTCTGGTGCCCAGGCTATATCCAAAGAGACGCCCCCTGCACGAAGAAGGTTGACAGCCAAAGCATTTGGATATCCACATAGGGCACAGCGGCAATTTTTTCTGAGATGATAGATGACTAATAGGCACTGTGAGCAGGCTGTTTGCTTTAAAATAAACAGATGAGGTGGACGTCTGTGCTTCCTGGATGTCTTGCTGCTACCAAGTTAGCTTGGAAAGCCCAAGAAAACGTGAATAGCCTTCCTGCGATAGATACGCACAAACTGACAACCCACCAGGGCATGTGGCTACAGCCTCAAGCATTGGTCTCTGTCATAGACTACTGAAGAAATTTGGCAGATCCCTTGTACATTGCGAATCTATGTTATGCGAAGCATGTGGATGCAAGGTGAACGTGTTGTAATTTTTTATTGAGTAAGACGTATGGAAGAGACGCTCCATATACGTACAAATCCATGCACATAGATATGTTAAACAGCCGCATACATTTTATTTTAGCAGTTGTTTGCAGTTGCATCAGGCAGCAAACAGACACATAGATATAAGTAACACCAGAAGCGTAAGCTAATCTGAAGTGCTGGTGTTTGTGCTGGGGCTCACGAAGGTGGTAGCCCTCAACACTGCGACACAAATTAACCTCAGTGCATGGCGCCTAACTATAATTGATGTTAACCAAACATGATGACTGTATCATGGGAGCACATAAGTGATGTTCATGAAATTTGATAGCCAGTATTGCAACCAGAATCGACATGTTTCACGAACATCAGCGTCCATTTGTAAAGTATTTCCAAGACTTAGCATGACCCTAAGGTAGAATAAGCGATTGCCACGCAGAATGATAGGGTTCGATTGCTGCTGAGACACATTTATCTTTTGCATTCATCCGGGCAACACTGCCTATGTGAACTTTTTCTTAACGGTTAAGCGTTGAAATTGCCGATATGTGTTCTCACCATTCCTGGGCAGATATAAAATGTCTCTCACCTCAGGGACATACCCGCCATTTAACGAAGAACGTGACCATGACAGCACCCTGACGTGGGCGGCTAGACAGACAGACACGCAGATAGATCCCAAAAGTGCTTGCAGTGTGCAAAGAAATGCTTCGCATTTATTAATGATTATTGACACAGAGACAACCATCGTTCATGCGTCAGCCATTTTGTTATGCGCCTCTTCTTCCTTTACTTTGCATCAGCTCCTTTTGCAGCTCCACCAAGGTATCACTCTTCATTATGACAGTATATAAAGCCATGGCCTCCGAGATAGCGGGCGTGCGGCGTGTCACTCTCCGGCTGTCCCAATCACCGCGCTCCCCAGCAAAGTGAACGAGTATCACCTCGCCCGCCCGGCTACCATGAGAGGGCGCGAGTTCTGGCAACGGCAACACCACGGCTGACAGCAGAGCGCATGGGATTCCAGCGTGCACATGTTCTTTTTTTTTTTTTTTGCATACCAGCAAGAATCACCCCTAGAGTCTTCTGACTGAACTGAAGGAATGTATTTTTCGACAGGCACCACAGCAGACCACAAAGCGGATAGGATTTCAGCGAGAGCACATTTTGTTTTTCCTCCATGTACGAGCAAGAATCATCGCCAGAATCTTCTGGCTGAACTGAAGGAAGGTATTTTTTTTTGTTACTGCATTTATTTTGGCCCCATTTACGAAGAAAAGCATGGCAACTTCAGCATTTTCCTGATAGGTAATTTTCCTGATAAGTAAGGAGGTATACATTCGACTGTGGCAATATTTCATTTTTTTTTTACGGTCCGTTTTAGCTCGCTGCTAAACACCTCGATTTGAGAAATATAGAGACATTCTAGCATCCCTCCTTTCCGGAAGCTTCTGTAAGGGAAACTGGGCTAATTGTCGTCATTGATTTTATTGCTCTCCAATCCTGCCTCATAGTTTTACAGTTATATCTCGCACAAATATTTATGACATGGTCAACCAAAGCGCAGTTACGCTCTAGGCAACTGAGTGCCCTGTTCATGTCATTGAACTAAAGCATATGAAAAGTAATTTTGCTGGAATATTGTAGAAGGCTTCGATTAGCCCACCTACATTCGCTCCCCACGTTTTAACAATGAAGGTGCCTGAGCTGTGATCGTCTTTTTTTCATCATCTGAATTTTGATTATGTTTTGATCGCACAATAGCAATATCAGTACTCTCAACTGCATCCAAATCCAAGGGTCAAACATGTAGCATAACGACGTCTTTCTAATGAAAACCAAGTATTCACTCAAGGAGAAAACAAGCAAAGCATTTTGATGTTCGTTCTTAGATTGTCCAACGTATCCATTGAACACTGTAAAATTCACAGGGCAAATGGGTGACCATAAAAGACTAGAGCGTGCCTGTAACCAGCCCGTGGTCGTGGTGGAACCAGTGACGTTCAATCTAGACATAGTCTAGACGCATTTAGACCGCCTGCACCCTCCTCCCTGCATCCTGCTTCCGCGGCTCGACGGGAAGATTCTTCAAACGACAGTATAATGAAAAGTAGCGCTGGTTCCATGAAAAGAAAAAAAAAAAGCAAGCCTTTTAATTGAAAGTAACCCGTGAGAATAGAGCGTGGCACTATTCCGACTTCACTTCTTGATTGCGCTGTCATTTTTTTTCTTTGCCAGTGCCGTCCCTACAATACAGCCTGCAAACTTCGAAGTACAGTAAGTTTCCAGCCCATCCGGATCTCTTGCAGAGGTATCAAAGTTATAAGCGCTATATTATGGGCAACGCAAGTCTACAGCAAAACAAGTCGATTTGAGAATATATACACCCAAGGGTTGACTTCACCTCTCTTACACCTTGGCTCGACATTTCCGAATGAATACAAAGTTATATAAAAGCACAGAACCATTTTTTTCTCGCCACATATAAGCTTTGCCAACAGCGCAACAGCCCTTTCGACCGAAAGAAAGAGCGATGTCGTGCGGAGACAAGAGAGGACCACGCCCACCTCTCGAAACACGCGCTCTTCATACGATTGGGACAGCCTGAGAGAAACCCACCGCGCGCCCGCAATCGGAGGCATTAGTACAGCACTCATAGATTGAAAGAGGCATCTTTAGGGCTACGGAGCACAAATAGTTATGTTTCGACTGTCTTCATTTGCCCATATCAGTGTAATGTCAAACAGAATGTGTACATCAAAGCCAATATTATTTCTAGAGACCAGATTTATTTCGACAAGATGTGGCACTTTTGAGCAATTTTACATATAAGTTGTCATCCGAAAAAAATTCATGCTGCATTTCAATCGTTCGGTACTGTACATAGGCACTAAATAAAGGCATTGCTTATTGTAATCCTGTGGGGCCGGGTGCTATTTCACAACTCGCAACCACGTCCCTACATACCGACTGAGGGGAATGCCTAGCGGCTGGGCATAAAAGGAAACAAGCAGGCTGCACCTTCGTCCACTGGACAGTGCCACATGTACACCTGGAAGCAGATCACCAACTGCTGCCTATCGAACTCTCTGCAGAAGTACTCTACTATGAAGAACGGCAACGGGACGTCGAACTTGTAACACTACAGGCAAGGAAATACATCACTCCATATCTAGATCTCTCGAAATGGCACCGCTTGGGATGAAGACAGAGCTCAACCCTAAGGCTGCGTATTTCAAAGGTGTTTAGAAGTACTTGAAGCATTTGGAGCATTACTTAACGTGTAATGATATAGCAGCGACAAACTGGTTTGCTGCCACTCACGAAATTGCCCTGGGCAGGCCAATAGTGATGACAGACACTAAGTAAATGTGGAAAAGAGAACAAGAGGCATCAGTGCACACAGTCAAGGGCTCACTGCGTCAAGACCAGACACCAACTAACCCAAACGAAAGAGGAGTCAGCAGGAGCAAAAATGTGAAGTATGCACCATGGGACATTCATAAGAAATGTCTTGGTTTAGAAAAATTCCGTTTGTTGGTAATGTTTAGAAGTAAGTTATTTGAAAAAGCATGTCCCAAAAACTAGAGCAAGACCAAGCATTTGTGTGCCTGAATCTTCGAATGAGGACTCGAATTTGGTTAATGTAACACAATCGTGTTACGAAGAGCGTAGAAGTTCAGAAGCAGAGAGTACCAGTCTAGGTTTTCACATGTAAAATGTGAACCAGGCCAAATGCAACTTTGCCTGGTTGACAGGGGACAGAGTGATGTGGTGCTTAAGTACAAAGACAAGAGCATGATGTTATGTGGCATTGTTGTAAAGGACAATGGCAGGAAGTAACCAGTTCTGAATGGAAAAAATTTGATGGAATGCCTAAAACTTGAATGGCTTGAACTTGGCCATATTGCGGCTGAAGCACGAGCTATGGCTCTAATACACAAGTACCTGGGCATGTTCTCAACAAAAGCTAGAACAGTACGAAAATTTCAAGTACATATTCTGAAAAACTCGGCCCCGCTCTCGTGTTTTGCTCCACAAGGAAATATTTGTTTGCATTGCAGGAGAAAGGTGAGCAGCAGCTAGGCTACACCACTAATCACCATTGCGAAGGAAAATGAGAGCGTATGTCGATCTGAGGAGGACAAAACAACAATACCCATTTGTTGAACACATATCGTTACCCATCTCTAGGATGAAAGAACTTATACACGGCCCAAGCAGGCGGAAAAGTGCTTTCTGCTGAGAGCTCATTTTTGCCATGTCAACAACCACTCCTACTTACACCAGGGAAGCAACCTTTGTTTACAGTAAGCACAAGTCTCGGGTGCTTACTGCAAGCTCCAGTCATTGCCCCGATATTTCAGGCGATAACAGATGAGGTGCTTCACAGCATCTTGACACAAAAGATGCATCAGCAATGTGACCTCACTATGACAGAGTTTGACATCGGAGATTGCCAGCACGCATCGGAATACATCTTGCAGGGATTGAGGAAATCTAATGCTCTAGGTAAGCGCCTATTGTTTTAATTTTTTCACAAATATGTGACATATTTCAGTTGCAAGGTCATTGAAGAAGACATTCACCCTAAAACACGTAAATGAGGGCAATCTTCCAAGCCCTTCAGCCCACAACAGTTATCGAGCTCTACCCAAATTTGGGAAGGTAGAACTTATAGTTGAATGTTTTTCAACAACACTTGGACAGTAGCAGAGATATTCTACCAGCTACTGAAGAAAAATAAAAAATGGTCATAAGAAAGAGAACACAGCAAAACATACAAAGCTAAGAAACAGTTGCATGCAGAAAAGGACTGATATTTCATAATGTCTAGAAATCGCCCATAATGTTTTTCTATGTGTCGTCCTATCGCTAAGGTACCCTGATTTTTCACGTTAGCCATGCCTTGACTGGTGAACTGTGTTCGTTAGACTTCATGTCTTATGCCAATTTTGATAAATACCCTGTACAAAAAGTGACCACTATAGCACCCGGACAGAGGCGAATAGAGAGAAAAAATTGAAGTGCTTTTCGCTCACCAAGAAACGTTCCACATTTAAAGTTACTCTCTGAACTTTCCTTCCAGTATATGTGTGCTGTCAAATTCCTGTCATGTGTAATACAGCTTGTCTGATGAAGCAGTTTCACACAATGAAACAGCCTCACAACAATTTCGGAGCACAGCCCTTAGCCGCCCATTCGTGCAATGAGCAGCGGCCAGCATAGCCAATACAGCATACGAGTACAACGTAGAATTTAAGCAGAGCGCAGCAAGCCTCTGTGACAGTGTCTTGAATGCCTCGAGCCTGCTCTTTTTTCTTGTGGGAGTGCAACGCATGCCATGCGCACACAGGCACGAGAAAGTGAGAAAACATCAAAGCGACTTAAACTGCGATGCTTGGGAGGCAAGGACGTGCATAGGTTTTAGGGACACTTGGTGTATATAACGCAACACTATCGTGCAGTTGCCGATGACACCACCTTTAAGGCATATGGCAATGGTACACATTGATGCCATAAGTAGAAATTAAGTGCTGCATGAACAAAGGTTTGTATGAAACAGCTGTTGTAGAATCGGCCACGCAGTGCCTTCTCTAGTTTCCTGGTTAGCAAGGAAGTCACCCCCCCCTAACCCCCCCCTCACTTTAGGTCAACGCAATATCAAAACACCTAAATAGATACACTTGAAATTCACAGTAGGCAGTAGAGAATCGGTCGAATACTTCTTATACTTGCCACTTTGTGATGATCATCAGCCTCACTATGCCCACTGCATAGCGAAGCCTTTTGTCATGTTCTGCCATTCAATACTGTCCTGTGCTTGCTGCTGCCCTTTTATACTTAGAAGTGTGGCAGTTTGGTCTTGTTGGTATGACATGATAGTTATAGTTATCCCCATTATACATCCACACTTCTTAATTTCAGCTGCCTCTCTTTCTGTCTGCCACTGAAATGCTTGCTTTCTTTTAGAATCCATGCGAATACCATTAATGACCAGAGGTTATCCTGCGTACGCACTACGTGCCATGCTCATTTCTTTTTCGTTTCCAGTCCCACTGTACACACCCCTTTGTTTCCAGTCCCACTCTACACTTTTCCTGTCTGTTAAAATTACTGTCTTTTTTTGTTTTGTTTTGCACTGCTCAGTGCATCCACAATTTCAAGCCTTCTGCTCCGTAGGTAAGTACAAGGACGATGCAGCTGTTTTATACTTCCCTGTTCAGGAATAGGATAAAATACCATTCACGATTTTAGACTGCTCTCCGAACGTGCTCCAACCCATCCTTATTAACCTAGTATTCCTTTACAACTTCCAGAATCTCGCCACTCGTCACTTTGCAAAGTGCTGTTCTCTGCCGTGATTGTTGCATAATACTTTTACGCTCCCTAGTGTTCAGACCAACTCTTCTGCGTTCCTAGTCCAATAAAGTAATCAAGAGCTGCATTTCGTCCCCCGAGTTACTCGTTGATGAATTGTCATCACAGAATCGCAGGTTACGAATGTATACTCTCGATTACCTCATACCCATAACTTTTGCCAATCTAGGGCCCTGAAAACTTCGTGTAAGCACGCGGTGAATAGCATTAGGGAGATCATGTGTTTCTATCTAGCACCTTTTTTTTTTCTATTGAGATTCACTCACATTTTTTTAAGAACACAGGTCACCCACAAAGCTTCAACATTCGAAATCTTACCTGATCTTTTGGCCTCTTCAACAAATGTGCTTTCGGTGCCTCCGATGCATTCTGTTCATTAACGAAGATCGATGGCGCCACGGCAGCCCTTAATTGAGCAGACTTTATCGGACTTCCCATCACACGCATTAACGATAAACACCGATGGTAGTTACTATCACGAAAATGCTTCCAGCAGAGAACAGTGGTTCTCGAAGACTCTTGAATTCCTTCTTTTCACCATCGCGATGCACTACACAGCTCGTTTTTTCTTCCGTTGGAGGTTGTTACGCGGTACATCATTTCGTTCGCAAATGCTTCTTCAGCCGTACGGAGGGCAAAATTCCGCGATGGTGATAAGGGTTGGTTCTCCATCCAATAGCAGCTCTTCGAAGCGTGAATTATAAGCGTACGCAGTGTCTATTCTCCCGGCAACCGGGATAATTGTTCAAAAAAAGTTTTCTCCCGGCGGTGGCCTCCCATTGGCTCTCTTATGTCAAGTGACTAACTGCCGTGGGTCATAGAGTTGTTTTTAGGCACCGCGTTTTTAGGAAACTCTTTGCCGTGGCAACTTTTACGATATTTTTGGCGGGACTGGTAGAGGTGTGAGCCAAAGGGCCGACACGCCACCGCCGTTAGTTTTCGCTACCGATATGCGCGCCGCCGCCGCCAACGTGTTCTTTTGGCGCGTTTTTTAAATAGGACTTTTTTTAAAGACGATAGTCTTTCTTGGGGACCTTCGACACAAATATTTTGGTCTGTCTGTATGTCTGTAGATTTGTCAGTTTGTCCACTCTTAACAGCATCGGGTATTTGAAACGGCCGACCCCATCCCAAGCGCCCACCTATGTTGCTCGAGATTCAGCATTCATACTTGTCCAATTGTCGATTAAAAATCAATTATTGCACGTGTCTGTGGCACCATAACAACACGTATATATTCTGCATGTGCACCTTTTACCAGAAGAGGCATACATAAGTAACTTTAAGGACCGCAGCGCTTATCACGCTGTGCTGACCACCCAACGCTTGCACGGAAAGGCGAGTGTTTCCAACGCTTTGCTAAAACAAGACGGTGGTGGCACCTACCCATCGCCTTGCGTTCTACACCTTATCACCTCTGAGGCGGGCGCGCACACCCGTCTAGCGCCACGCTCTTTGTTTTTGAAAGAAGCTGCCAGATGGCGCTCATGTATCACGTGTGACGAGGCTTGATGCGCTCGTTCGCCTCCACTGCACGCTCGAGGCACTCTAACGCAGCGCCTCCAGAATACCATTCACCGATTTTCTTAAGCAGAACATCAAATCAATTTTTGTTCACTCTCTCCACACGCAAGCCTATCGTCTTTCGACGACATTTGCAGACTAAATGTAGACACGGGGCCAATTTTTTTTTCAGCTAGCCTACGTTTATTTTGCAGCTTCTGTCACCAGTCTGGCCTTCATTCTGTCCACTTCGCAAAACGCATCGTAATGGGTTCACCTACCATTTCAAGTAAATAGGTTTTTATCTCGGACCTAATTGAACTCACTATAGATGCTGATTTGTCACGACCGTGTTTCAAAAAGGACACCACATATGTAGTTTGCTCGGCAAGTTGGTTTATAATATTTTTGGAAGAGCAAACTAATGAGCTCAACCTGACAGGACATCGAGCAAAATGTTTACGGCGGAAAGTCCACAAACCCATGTACCAGAAGCGCATTCATGAAACCTAGGCAGAGGCGTTTCACAGCCGCACACCTAACACTACAAAGGCAAGAAGCGTGTCAAAATGGTATGATCAACGCCACGTGCACCCTAAACTGACAACCTGAATTCCTTATATAGTTGTAAGGACAACTGAAGGATCACTTATACATGCGTTGTACTTTGCCTTTTTGTTTTTAAGGCTTAAAAATCTTCACGTTCAATGTATATCTTCCTTTGCCGATGACACTGATATATTGGGGACGCAGATACTAGCGAAGATGTTAGTTTTGTGCCTGAAGGGTGTTCATACTGCCTATATGTAGGTGTAACTAGGCCTCGACCCGTCTGATCTCAGTAGGCAGGACCGCATGACAAAAGAATTCCTTTCTAATCATTGAATGTTATTGGCAAAGGAAAAAAACAAAAACAAATATTGATTGTGAAACTCGTGAAGCCTTCGAAATAAAAACAGGGCGAAGTGTCATGTGTGAGTGATCCCCCAGCTTTCCTCACAGATAAACTTGGCGTTGATACTTTGGTGTTTCATGGATATCGGCTGCTTCATACCACCTTGAGACATTTGTTGGAAAAAAATGTACGGTTAATTGCGCAACTGTGGTTTAGATAGTTTCTTAAACATGTGCTTCTGGTTATTTTTGTGGCTTTTTTTATAACATATGGTTTTAAGTCCAGCACTTGACTTGCCTGGTTCCTACGCTGCATTCGTGTTTTTCGTTAGTTTATTCTTACGTTGATCAGTAAAGAGCATCCCTATTATCGTCATGTGGGCGAAGCTCCCACTTTTCCTCATTCTCCCATATTTCACCATCGTGAACTCATAGAAAAGGTCTTCATCAACACGTGACAAGAACGAAAGATGTGTTCCGATTATAAGTCGGCCAACTCGCCGATGAGTCTATCAGAGGAATGTAAAGACTCTGATTGAGGCGTGAGTCAGAGTCTGAATGAGTCCGGCTACGTTATACTTAAGCCACAGCATTTATTTTCCAAATTGTTAATCTGTCTAACTCCCCCTATCCCTGGAACTCGTTTCATTGAAGGTCCTTGATAAAAACCACTTGCTCATTACTTCGAATAAAAATGATCACCTTAACTTAAAAGCACGGAATGAAATTGCGACGAAAAATGCACCACTGAGTTGAGATAGCAACATTAAAATGCTAACGTGAATAAGGAGCTAATGTATACTGCCTACTTCCAAAGAGCACATCTATTTGTAAATTTGTTTGCAGAGTCACGGAGCTGATGCCGTTTGCGCCAGCGTGATTTCACAATTTGAAGTTAGAATTTCCAACAAGTTGTTAGCAGTTTCTCTTAAAAAACCCGTAATTTTTGGTGATGTTATAGGGACTTTTTGCACCACACTGGCTGCAACTTTAATGCTAATAGGTAATTCGTTTATAGACTACACCGTTCGCATACTCTGACAAAGTAGAATGAGCAAATTATGCCCAGCATGCTGCAAAACTCGTGCGATCTTTTCCAAGACGAGAGAAGAACGCATATCGGATTACGATAATAACGAGAGGAAAATCTGAATAATTATTTGTAACTCAATTATTGTGTATCTAGTGTATTTCACAATTGTTAAAAATTAATGAACATGGCTATAAGAGGGCATGGAAGTGGATTGCGCAGCATGTTCTGGCACATGTGCAACTCCCGAGAGTATTAGTACGCGACATCGTGATTTACATTGAGTCTGATCTACAATTGTGTACCAAATCAGCGGAGAATGAGCACTGTATTCCACCTCTATAAATCATGCAGCTTCCAAGGCGACAGAGCAGCACGATTTGCGAGCATCGACCACCCCTATGCTCTCTCCTGTATTGAACTGATTGTCCTCAGACGCCGCTTCTGTTTTTGCATGAAGAAATGCGGCGATCGGAAAATTATGGAGCGCAAAACAAAATATTCACAAGAACGAGAGCGATGGGACGGTCGCTTGTGATTGCCCTTTCGATGTATTGTTTTGCGCTAAACAAGTTTAGATCTCGACGAACTTACAGTTTTGTAAATGTAGTGACAACACATGCTATCAGCTTTTAAAGCATTTCCTGCCATGTGATACGTTGAAAACTTTCGGGTGGATTCCAAGGAGGAAGGGGGCAGGAATCAACACACCGCTCCTGCTGTGTGCGACGCTTAGTCACTGGCAAAAACAAATTATTTCAAGCTGTAATGCGGTCAAAGATGTTTGTGACTCCTGAGAACTTGAGGATTTTCTAAACGCTTTGCCAGCACGCCTGCAGTTTAGGACTCCGTATCGACACGGCATAGAAGTGCCCTTTTTTGTATTTTTTCTTAATCAAACTTTTTTCTATTCATAGTCATTTTTGACACACGGAAGCAATTAATTTCGGCGGTTTCTCGCCCGTCATCGGGTTCGCCCAGTCCCTTCTGCGAAAAAACTTGACGACACGGGTTTTATCCCAGGCTCAAATTTGTCATACCTGAGCTTTTGCGTTCTTTGTACGCCCCATGGAATGCAGACAGGCTACAAAACGCAGCGACGAGCTCTACTCTCCTGGTTTATAACATGCAGCTCTAATATCTGTTATATTTCAAATGCGAGCATTCGGCAGAAGTCTGCTTGGTTGGGGGAAAAGAAAATAAAAAACCCAGAAAACTCCAGCCAATAATTACATTAAGAAACCCAATGTTTTGAAGGCTGATCGTCTTTTTTCTTCGGGGTGAGAAGGCCCGGGATGTTTTCCACGACTCGCTGCAAGCCCTTGAAGTAGAGGGAGGGCAGTGTTTCCAGTGGTGCAGTTGTTGTCTCCCACTGTTCCAGGACTCAAAGGAGAGCCGCTGGCGAAGGTTGCTTTCTGTTTAGAAAATCACCGCGCTGTAGGGACAGGTATGGTGGCCAACCCGCTTACAATGTTTTGCCTCTACCCCTGTTCATTTGACCGAAGTCCTTCTTGTGCTGCCACATTTTTTCATGCAAGTTCTTCGTTTAGCCGGCGCACACGATCCTGCACACGGCACCTTGCGCTATTCCCGCAGATGCAAGGTCTTAGAACCAGCGGATGAAACATCCGATGATGGTGGGAGGCTTGGGCAACGTCGACTTCTGCCTTTTTAACTTCTCTGGCGCCCACGATGTAAAAGATCGACACCAGCCGTTGTTGCGGTGCGGTTGGTGTCACAAAAATTTCCTCTTCTTTTCTTTTGCGAAGGGCTCTGCGAATAAACGCCTTTGTGAATAACCATTGGTGCCGAGGTCACGAATTATTTTCTGCCTTCGCCGCTGTGGTGACGAGTGGTGTTTGGATGAATGGCTGTTTCGATGGGAGTCTTCACGTTTGTTCAGATTTCTGTATTCTTACCCGAGAAAGTTGATTTTGAACGCTTTTGCTCATGGGAATGGCCGTAGATATGTACGTATAGGGTTGCTTTTCAGAGAAAGCTTGCAGCACCTGATCTGGGAGGCTGGTGGGATTAGCTAAAAGTCGCCTAACCCTCAAAGCCCGGGGTGGGGGGGGGGGGGGGAGGGGTCCTGAGAAGGCATGGAGATAGCACAGCAATATGTAAAGAGAGGATCTTTTGGGCAATGGAGCATTGCTAAAGCCTCTTCATCAGCCATTTATTCAAGACCATGCCCACTTCCAGTCGTACATTACGTCCTATACCCCCGTCCCAGACACACTGTGATAAGAGATAACACTGGTGCACGCCATAAATAGCCCCTATTTTTGGACTCGATGAGCAAAGGAGCACTTACACAAAAAAATGACACTTTTTTTTTGCAACCCATGGCAGGAAAGTTCGTATGATCGAGCGCGCGATGTTAATTGTTCAAGTCTTGGTTCCACAGCGCGCCGAGTGAGGCGGGACCCAGAGGGGTTTTCGCATGGAGGAAAGGAATCCTGGGTTTTCGTGCAAAGCTAACTGGCTAGGTGGGCGCACAAAACCGCGTGCAAGCTGTGATGCACCATGTCGACAAGTCTCTTCAAGGAGGTTTCGTGGGCGCTACTGTGATCTGCTTTCCAGCGTTGTAAATATGCGTAAACGCTTCAAAAAACGCCGCTGAAGCTCGAACACTGGCCTTTGTAATCCCGTACAAGTCTGCCCCTCTTTCCGTTGAAATGGTTCTCCAGGAGCAGCCAACACAAAATTCGTGACGCGGGGGGTGGTTGTTTGTTTACCGGAATGACGAAGGCATATACAGTATGCCGATGGTCGACACACGATTCAAAATTAATTTTGAATACGTTCTAGGTGACAATATTTGTTTACATTTCATAGATGATGTGTGTATCTACACAAATCTATTTGACGGGTTATATCGCTTTCAAAATTTTGTTTCAGTACTCCTTTCAAGGAAAAGAAAGGGAGAGGGAGTATGGGCTGGCATGAATATTAAGAGCGGCCTCACAAACAAACGAGATTCAAGAACTGCTCTCCATCCCCACCACCCACCCGCACCTCCTTGCGTCTTTCAAGAATGTAGTCTTTGAAGTAGGAAACAAAGAAAAAAGCGCATGTCCTATACTCATTTCGCTTCTTTTGTATTCGTTGTAGCACTTGCATCATAAGTCGCTGTTTCCTCATGGGAGGCGGACTAGCGCCTTTTTCGTGCATTTCTTGAATCACTATATGCTATTGTGACCTACATAAATCGCCCACCTGTCTGTTACCCAAAAATAAAAAAAAAAACAGTACATTACGCATGAAGACTGCGAGCTCCACTTGCCTTTACTTACCCGTTGAAAAGAGGCTCCTCCATAGTTCATTTATTTAATAGTAGCCTTAAGGACGGAAGGCATTATTTATTTATTTATTTATTTATTTATTTATTTATTTATTTATTTATTTATTTATTTAAAGATACCTTACAGGCCCTTGTTGCAGGGCATTGTGTAAGGGGGGTTACAAAGGGTGAGTGTCGCGACAAAACCGTAAGGAAACATCAAACTTTGAAAGAACTCAACAAAAAATAACGCGTTATATGTCACTAAAGAGAGAATGTACAAAAAGTCATTTGAAGTTACACATCGGAACATTGCTGGTGGGAGGAGAACAAATATCCGCAATACACTTACTAAAAAACACCTAGCACACACGTAGCCCAAAATATTTTAGAGCAGCGCGCAGAAAGCAATTTGTTCTTGTTTAAGAAATACAGGATAATAAAGGGCGATAAGATAGTTTTTCTCGTGGCCCCGCCGCGGTGGTCTAGCGGCTAAGGTACTCGGCTGCTGACCCGCAGGGCGCGGGTTCGAATCCCGGCTGCGGCGGCTGCATTTCCGATGGAGGCGGAAATGTTGTAGGCCCGTGTGCTCAGATTTGCGTGCACGTTAAAGAACCCCAGGTGGTCAAAATTTCCGGAGCCCTCCACTACGGCGTCTCTCATAATCATATCGTGGTTTTGGGACGTTAAACCCCACAAATCAATCAGAGTTTTTCTCGTGTGTATAAGAACATTATAAAGTAGGAAAATGCAGGCGGTCACTAAGTGTGAAGCGAAAAAAAAAAAGAAGAGCGCGTGCTCTTTACTGAATGAACACAAGGCCCTAAGCTGTAAGCGGGAGGAAATGGAAAAAAACGAATGAATATATTTACACTGGAACGATACAGGAGGTGCAACAAATACTTGTAAAAAGGAACCAATCGAAGTGTCTATGACTGAAAGAAAGAGTGAAGAAGTTGTCTGAATTTTTCGGGGTCTGATTGATATGCAATGTCATTCGAGAGATCATTCCACAAGCGGATGACGCGAGGAAGAGCCGATGAGTTAAGGCGGCGGTCTCACTCCGGCGGCACGAAACCATCGTTTTTGTCACTTTTCCAACTGACGTGGCGGCTGTTCTTCTTGTCTTATATAGTTGGTTTATGTGTCATTGAAAAGCTTAATTTTTGTACATTTTGAACATATCTATTAAAAATAAGTGAGCTTTTAGCACTTGGGTAGGGAGAGCCGAGAATAAGCGCTAGTTACATGGTTTGGTCTGACTGTGTGTCAGCAGTGACCATTTTATGAAAAATCTGCTGCAGTTACAGCACTGTTCTTTGCGCAGAACATTTAAGACATATTTATCTATTTCCTCAACGTAGCAAATTATTCTAGCACTTTTACTGTATTGCTGATTAGCTTTTCAAAAGAGCCAAATTTAGTAAATGTCGATGCAGACTATCCGGCACCTATTCGCTAGAGAAAATTCATTTTCTGAGTGTATATAGAGGGTGGCATTTTCCGTTTGAGTGCTCAATTTTATTTATGTACGCCCTCTCGCTTTTTAATTTTATTGATCTAAATTGGGCAATATTCTCATTAGATAGACCTACCGTGGCCCATTTTTGCGGAGAACTACTGAGGTTCGTTAGCTGAATTTGCACGTGGATAAACTAGAACCCCTGATCTATTTCCTCAACGTAGCGTTTTTCAATAAAGCAAGCAGAAATGCGAAACAAAGCTCGCAAATTGTCTTAATTCATCGTGCCATAAACATCAACAAAATCGTTGTTATCTTGAAATAGCGCTTAAATCTATGCATGCATAGCCTAAAATATAACAGTTACGGTCTCCTGGTATACTTATGCACACGAATCGCACACAAGAACTGCAGGAATATTGAGAAATCTACATTATTCCTATCACTACAACGAAAATCTTTCCCTAGCGCCACCTAAACAGAAATAAGAAAAGCGCTGAATTTGAAGGTTCTCTGTCTCCCCGAATGCGGCGTGCAAAAACATTTTGCCTCAGGAGGAAACGTCTTTTCTAACTTCAAACCATGCACCGTCATCTGTAAGGCTTCCTCCCCTCAGAGTCTCATAAGGCTGCGCGGTACCGCGGGAGAGCGTGAAAACAGGTGGGCAGTATCCTCCGAGAGGATGGGGTGAGCGTCTTCACGGGAAAAGAAAGGCCGAAGTCTTGGAAAGTCCCTCTCATATGTGTGCACGTCTTTGTCGCCCTCCTCACCCCCCACGGACTATAGCGAAAAGCGAGGGCTATGCGACGACAGTCAGAAGAAAGCAGAAAAACGAACGACAAACGAGCGAACTGAGCAGACGTGCGTGGGTAAGGTATTTTTGAATATATTTTTTTTTTCCGTGAAATATACGGAGCTTCCAGCGTTGCGGAGCTTCAGACGTGCTGCGCTTGTTGGTATGAACCCATCACAACAAACACGAAACGAGGCAAGCCTACAGGAATGAGATGAAGTCTGTTTTGTACTTTCTGCGTGTTTATTTCATTTATTTACTCTGGGGAAAACTATGCTGCGGCAGGAGTTGAGGACGCGTGTTCACTTTCCGCCTTTATATACGACAAGCGCACATTTCCATAGCGCCGAAATGCGCGAACACCAATGTTCTGAGTACCCCATGACGGCGTTCCTCATAATCACTGCAAACTCACTCTAAGGGGACGCGGGCGCTTGCAAACTCTTCTCTCGGAGTCGGCTGTGAATATCCGTCATTGGTTTCAATAAACCACAAAACCGAGCAATATTTATTCCGTTGCTCACTGCATAAACTGGCTAAAATCATGCTACTGCCTGAAAATCTTGCAGATTTTTCAGCCAGTAACAACGAAGCGAAGTGGCATGAAATTTGCTGAATGCACGGCGTGGTGTAAGAAAGTACCTCGGTGCGGGGACAGCAATGAGGCACCAGGGTTCTTTTTTTCTTCTGCTTTGAAGCACCCGCGACAAGTGAGGTCCTTCAGGGAGGCAGAAAGGCGGATAACTTTTGACTATGCTCCCACTGAGCAGGTCTGGTGGGGGAGCGGCAGTGGTGAAGCCCATCTATTTTCCTATGCACTGAGGGTTTATGCCACTCAATCTAAGGATTGCAACGTCGAGTAGGGAACTTGTTGGTTTTCTTCAGTGCCAGTGTACAACACCATGCGACAAGGCACCTTGCCGACGCTTTCGCCTGAAGGAGAGAGACAGAAAGGCAAAGGAAAGGCTTATATGCTACCCTACACGGGGAGGGGGAAGGGGAGAAAAAGAATAGAGAAAAATGTCAAGGCCATGCGGCACCTGCTGACAATTCGTCATTGGGAAATCTGCCGTGCGGAGAACTGTCAATGCGTCAAGATAGCAGCTCCTTGACTCGTTAGCGTGAGTCATAAGGCTGACGAGTAGAAATAGCCGATCTTGGACTTACGCCTAGTAGCTCGAAAAGAACGGAAACGTTTCTGAAAAGGATAAGTTTATAAGAAAGTGTGGTGACATCGGTGTGCATAAAACCCGTTTACATGAGTGCGAAACATGCGCTTCGCATTCATGTAAGCAATGGAAGGCGCATTGCACTAATGCGTAGGAAATGGGCAGTTTTGCGAGTGCCGGTCGATTCACGAGCCGTAAATCACGATGAGGGGAATGGTGGCCCCCTGTTGTGCGAACTTCGTGCGTCCCTCTTTCGCTATAAGGAATTAATATTAGCTCAAGAAAACAAAAACACTCGAGAAAGAAGTGGGACGAAGCAGAAATGTCGGGAGCTGAGATATTCCTGCCTCCTGCCACTCCTTTCTCAAGTCATTGTTATTTTGCTCGCGCTAATATGTACCTATTTATATAGTGGTTGATGACGCAGAAAATTGTGCGAATTTCTGTTTCCCATGCTCGAGGCACCACTAAGCTAATCAGTTATTTTTTTAAAATTCTTTTACATAAACCAACTCACCCAGCTACAAGTCGCTGTAATCCGATACTCGCTCGCTGTAATCCGACACCACATGGTAGCTGCGGCGTACAGAAGACGAGAGGTCCTGCAAACGGCGTCGCATCACCTTTCCGAAATGCGTTTGCAAAGTCGATGGGCTACTCTGGCATTCGTGTAAAATTTATTACAGCCTGACAGCTCGAGGCGACTGCCAGTCAGTCGGCTGCCAGCTGGGGCGACTAACTTCATTCAACAAGAGGCCGGCACGCCGTCTCCACGGTAGTTGGGAGTGGGGTCCAGTTCGTCTTTCCTCGATAAGAAAGCACGTTTGCGTATAGCCGGGCGTCGACAGTTTGCCGTAAGGCGGCATGGCACGCACAGCGTTTATACGAATGCGACAACTGGCGCATCAAGACCATGTAAACGGGGGTAATGCGCTAGAAAGACGTATCGCACAAATGCGCCAGGCAGGTCTGGATTTCGAGGGGTAAGTCGACCCAGAGTACTTTTCACGACAAAGGAACGCCGACCGCTCGTCGTGTTGGCCTTTTGTGCACTTCTCGCACACTACCAGACAGCTGCGAGGACAGAAAGCAAGAGCTTCTCGGGACTAAAGTCCGCTAAATTTTTTCTCTTTTACCTAAGTAACGACAACTGCCTCCTCTCCCGACCCTCTCTCATACACAGCCGGTGTCTGCCGCCATGTGCTTCCTATGCGTTGTAGTTGTATGAGCTTTTTTGTGTGTGTGATGTTCAGGTGTCTTCGTGGCTCTAACCAAGTGCTGCCGACGCTCGTTTCGTACTAAATAAATTGTCACAACAACGTGTATTGACTCAATCTTGCTTACTGCATGACAGCCCTTCATTGCATAGCATTTACACAACACTAAGACTCGTTGCTTGAAGATATGTTAGCCGATATAGTTATTTGAATTGACCGATCATGCATCCAAAAGCCTTATCCAGATCGACAAGACCTTTTCTTCAACTCCTTTGCAACTATTGTATTTGTGCACTCATGTTTTTGCCTTGCATGCGCTTTACGAACTCGAAATGGGTACAACATAGAAGTAATACAAGCAGCGGCTGTGTAGAAAGATGCATGGGAGATGCACTGTACCATAATTCTTCCGCTCCCTTGTTGCACTCCTGGGAGGTTTGTGTGAATCCGCCCCAGTTTTTATCATGAGATGTTTATAGAGCTTGAGGTAACGGCCTCGAATTTACGAGCTGGCAGTCAATAACTGATTTTGGCGAAACGATCACTCTTCATGTTATTGCCACGACCTTTACAGGAAAAAAAATGATGTTGAAATAGAGTACGTGAATAGAGAAGTCGTTCCTTGGACAAGAGAATAACACACCTGGACCATTCAGGCCACGCATGTGCGAGTATCGCTCATATGACACACAAGAGGTAATTGCTTCATTTTCGTCATAAAAATAGTTTGTCGACTAGTCCGATGCTTTGCGTACGGCAACGTGATAAATAAATGCTGCATCAACCAAAACATGAATTCATACTAGCCTGCTGAAGTTTCAATTCTAATGAAATAAATTACGCTACGTATAGTGGGGAAGACTAATGATTATGCAGTCGGCACGTGTTGGGCACCATGAGTCACAGCGGCCGCACTTCTTAGCACGCGATTTGCCTAACTACTCGTTTTTTTTTTTGAAAATTCGGAAGCTTAGGTCATACTGGGAAGGAAGTATTTATAGTCAAATATAATTTGTCTTCTCCTGTCCCACCGAACCGCATCATGCTCCAGCAACCCCAATTATTTGTAGAACGAACTGTTCCGTTAAACCTCGCATGAATACTCATAGTCCAAGTTTTGATCTCCGTTGTATACATTGTTGTGACCTCCGCGATAGAGTTTTTCACTCAACCCCGCATTCCGGCACTGTATGGAACGTAGATCAGCTGGCCAAGCAGGCTACACAGCCTACATGAGGGATCTCTTGAAAAGCAGCGACCGCAGGGGTCAGGGGCTAGTGAGCATGGAGAGAGATGGAGGTGTCGTTGAAGGGGAGAAAAAAAAGCCCCTGCTCAGTGCATTTCTTCGAACCGTGTCAGCGCGATTTGCACCCCCTCGTCATGCAGTGTGGCGCGCCGGCACACGTGTGGCAGTTCACCTCCGAAATGTTGGCCTTCCTGTCCTGACTTGGTGGCGCCGTCTGGTGTTTTTTCCAGAACTACTCGCATAATGGCGACAGTAGAACCGCCACCTTAAAGGCGTCCGTTGACCCATAGAATCGCGTGAAACTTAAGTTATTATGCAGCCTACGAGATGTAACGCAAGGTTTATAGAGTTGAAATGGGAATGGTTTGTTACTGTAAACATACTTATGGAAGAGGCATAGGAGAGAAATATCCCGCCGAGTACTCAACAGTTGAAGAGAAAGGCAAAGTTTAATTTCCGTTATGCTGCTATGGTAGTCGTAATTTCGTGAGATAAACCGGGCTGCCCTATTGTGGATAGCTTCAAGCATGTTGATTAAGTAATTTTTGTATGGGGACCAGATCGATGCGGCGAATCCAAGTTGTGGGCGAACGAAGGTCTGATAAGCTAGCTGCCGAACAACAGATGCAAGTGGCACATTTGATAATAAATAAAAGAACAACTGTAACTTGGAACTAAAAATAATACAAAGGGTAAGTTAATAAGGAATAATACCTAGCAGATATAACAGCATCACTGTGAAAGTAAAAAGAAACGAAATTTCTTGCGATAAAGTGCTCGCTATGTGAACAAACGGAGTGCCCTGAAAGAACTTATATTCAATATGTATGCTGAAAAACAAATAATTTACCGACCGTTTGCCAGTCCTTTTACATCTCCATGCTGTTCTCTCAGGCATTACTGCTAAATGTAGTGATTTTCAGCAAAACAGGCAGAAAAAAACACAGTAAGGTAGCCTTTTTTAAATTGTAGTTTCGGTTTCCACGCTGCCAGCGCCGCCGACGAGAAGTGGCCGCCGCGGCCGCCGCCAAAACGTTACTAGATCCTGACGTTGATTTTGCCCGGCAGGCGCCGACGATGCCGCCGACTAAGAACGACCTCCACGCCCACGCCGGTCGAAACCACCTAGGTACAGTACACTTCTAGTACACTCTAGCCTCATCACACGGGACGGTTTTTTTGCTGGTCGAACCGTTTCGCCAACGTGACAAATTCGTTGACGACCCCAAAACGTCATGGCTGCCGGGGCGCTTTTTTTAAAAGGCGATAGTCTTTCCACAGAACACCTATACACTACCATTTCTTGGGGTCTTTCTTGGGGACCTTCGACGGAAAAATTTTGGTCTGTCTACCGTTGTTAAAAAGGAAAGGGAGTTGGCACCCGATAGCGCCGCGTCCCACAGTACGTGTCACTCATCAAACCCTCATCATACAGTTACGTTCACTCCAGTAGGGGCTCCGCCCCTGGTTAGAGGGTGGTACTGTTTTTTGTTTTGTTTTTTTGGTGAACGGCCCTTCCCGGACAAGGGTGCCCATCCACTCGGAGCGCAAAGCACCGAGCAAACGCGACATATCTCGCGGCCCCATACTGCGAGATGGACGGTACCTTACCCAGGCGAGGGGGCTACTCTTTAGCGCAGCTGACGAGGTCAGAGCACACGGAGATGTGGCCTTTCCATAGCGACCGGAGGTCGAAGACAGCCGTGGTCCCCGCTCAAAGCGAGTGGTCGGGCTACGCCCCCGCGGCGCGACGAAGACGATCGGCGCGCGCAAGAAACTGGTAGGTGTTCTCTGGAAACACATAGCAGGCTTGTGCCCACTGGCTACCTGCCAGCGAGCGGTTTGAAATAAGACGCAGCAGCAGCCACGCGCGCAAGAGACCGGTAAGAGACCGGAGAGAGCACGCGAACAATGTTAAAAACGGGAAAGATGGTTTTCTTGCCCAGCACTGCACTGAGTGCAAGTGTGTTCCCCTCTTCGAGGAAACAGCGACGTTGTACAAACACAGAGATGTAAGCACCCGGGTCATTGTCGAGGCTGCGCAGATGGCACGCGAACAGGTGCCTTGTGTTAGCAAGCCCTCCGTGGCTTTGTCCGAGAAGGAACGCCGGTTCCTCGAAGGTTTCGGTGCGGGCAGGTAACGCGAACAGGTGCCTTGTATTAGCAAGCCCTCCGTGGCTTTGTCCGAGAAGGAACGCAGGTTCCTCGAAGGATTCGGTGCGGGCAGGTAGCTTTACCTTTCTGTTTCGGTTTCTTCTAGGTTTTTTCTTTACTGTTTTTCAGAGCCTTTGTATTTGTGTTGTTTGTTTTTGGTTTTCTTACTCATGTTCTGCTCTTGTGCCATATGGTTTTTATCACATGGTCACTGTCTCCTCTATATATTTTCGTGCTCTGCGCAATAAACTCAGTTGGAAGTTAGCGCTCGTGTCTTTCGTGTCCTTCTTGTCTCTGTGTCGTCGTTTTGTTCTCGCGCTATAACTATCGTCATGCCATACCAACTAGCCCAAGCTGCCACACTTCTAAGGTATACACACGCCGAGGGCGGGGCTAGTGAGAGAAACGAGTTTAGCTCGGAGGGGGAAAGAGTGCATTCGTTCTCGCCCTCTAAGAGGAGCGAGTGAGGAGGAGGAAGCGTCCACCAAGGGGCGCGCCGCCTCAAAGAAACCGGCGCAGAGTTCTTCAAAGCACTGGGGTTTATGGACAGGGAGGGCGGGTAGAATTAACTAGAAGGAGGTTATCTGATTGATGACTAAAGTCAAGGCACGAGTGAAAATTAGAACCTTCACTGCTAAGTACGAATTCTCAATCTCACTATGTAAAGGGAAAAAAATAAATTTAGTTTTTGGTTCATTAGGTATTACGGCTTGGTGGCGCTAGCCACCGCCCGATCTATAGGGTACAGCCATATTTATCTATCAATTCATCCACCCACCGCTTTTTCCCGGAGAAGAGAGGAGGAGGGTGCCGCCGAGCAGACTGTAAACCACCGGGTGTGGTCGTTTGTCCGAGCGCGGAATGAGCGCGCCGATGGACTTAAGCAACGCCTCCTCCAGAAAGATGCCTGAGGAATGGCTCGCGCTCCCGGTGGAGTTGGCCTGCCTTCAGTTTTAAACAAGCTCCGCGTGGTGGCACTCGCGACCGACACTATAATCACGGCGACGGGCGTTTTTTATCTGAGGCCCATAGGGGCGCGTCAGTCGAGAGTTGTTCAAGACCTGCAACTGTGCACCAGTGTTTCAAAGGCTATGCAAAATGTTGCGTTGTTGCACCGTCCGCCACAGGTTACGCTAGCGACCGAGAACATTTTCAAAATGAAGGAGAGAAAGGGTGTGGCAGCAGTTTTTTTTCTCATGCGGCAGGCATCTTCCTAGAGGACGCGTTGACTTAAGCAACAAGGCATGCAGGCGAGTGATGCCTCGCCAAATCGTGCTGCTAGATGTTCCGCCATCATAGCCGGATAGTTTGTTGCCCGTTAGACTCACTATATATAACTACCGGTCGGTGCCAGGCTTCGAGAAACTTCTTCGCGCCTAGGCGATACCGCTCACGAAAGAGGTGGAACCAGACCCCCTTCCGCACTTTTGCAAGCACTTCATGAAGGCCCGGAAGTCTCGCCTGGTAATTGGCCTCGCATCGCGCCGACCAAAAGTCTGGCAACTGACTTATGGAACGCCAAACAGAACCTTGCCATGTGGTCCATCGCTAATTCAGTGATGGAAGCAGCATTTTGCTTTTTGCAGCAGATTCTGGGGCATAAAAAAGTGGTGGTTTGGAGCAGCCTTAAGTGCCTTCGGAGCAGAAAGAAATGCTAGTTTAGGGTGGCTATTGGTGTTTTCAAAGCAGATACACGTTCCTAACAACTCCTGAAGACTGAAGCATCATTTAGGTATTTCATAAATATTTATATTTATTATCAAATATGCAGTGCACTAGTATACAGTTAGTTAGAGGGAGGGGGTTCGGACTTTCCTTTTGTTCAGATTGGGGAGGACTTCAATTGCAAGTGTCTCCCTTGAGATTTACCGTAGATTTAGCACATAGTATAATTGAGTTAAAAGTTACAAAAAAGTGCAATGAACTTTTTAAACGACTGCCTTATCTGTGTTAACTGTTTCTCAGCCATGTGAAATATGGAAATCGCGAAAAGTGTTAAAAAACAGTGAACAGAACAATGCATTTGCTCAGGCTTGGACCCCATGCTCGTGATTAAAGACGATAGTCTTTCTTGGAGACCTTTGATAAAAAAATTTTGGTCTGTCCGTCTATCTGTCTGTCTGTAAATTTGTTCGTTTGTCCGCTCTTAACACTACCCTAAACGGCACCTAATTGGCCAAACAATACTCCAAACAGCCGATCCCATCCGCAGCGCCCACCAATATTGCTCAAGATTCAGCGTTCATACTTGTCTGATTGACAATTAAAAAACAATTACAGCACATACATGAGGCACCATAACAACACATAAATATTCTGTATGTGTGTCTTTTTTATAGAAAAGGTATACATAAGTAATTCTAAGGACCTTAGCGTTTACCGCACCGCGCTGAGCATGCAACACTTGCAGTAAAAAACAAGTGTTTCCAACACTTTGCTAAAATGATACGGCAGTGGCACTTACCCATCACCTTGCGTTCTAAACCTTATCACCTCAGAGGCGGGTGCGCACGTCACGCGCTTCGTTTTCCAGGATAACTGCCAGATAGCGCTCATGTCTCACGTGTGATGTGACTTGACGCGCTCATTCGCCTCCGTTGCACGCTCAAGGAACTCTAACGCAGTGCCTCCAGAATACCATTCACTGATTTTTTTTGCCCAGAACATCAAATAAACGTTTTGTTCACTCTCTCCAGACGCAAGACTGTCGTCTTTCGACGACATTTGCAGTGTAACAAGCAGATATGAGGCCAATTTAAAAAAAAAAATTATTTCAAAGCATGATTTTCAGAGTGGCCGTGAAAACGTTGCTTTTCCACGACAGTGGCACACTATCCGTAGCCATACGCACTAAGTAGGTGACATCTGCCCATGCAGACCAGCGTAAACACTTTGCCTCTCGAGGAATTGGGAACTGCACGGCATCTGCTAGCACATGCAAGGCACGCACATCGGCGTCTTTGCTATGCACGATCTGCATCTTACAGGAACGCTCCCTAGTATGACGCCAGATGCAGAGTTGAATCTAGCACCGATTGCGTGCAGCAAGGACGCAATCGGTGTTCCAATTGCGTGCACTGGCAAGTACAGTGGGGTTCCGTGTACCTCGATAGGCAAAGCGTTCATGCAGGCCTTGTCTACTTACACCGACGACGGCTAGTTCCGCATTGTTAATTTTTGGGCAACCTTTTTGCAACCCTTTCATTTCTTATGTAAATGAAGATACAACCGCTATTAAAAAAAATGGCCACCATGGCCTGATGCCTTGTGGTTTTTCTGGATTTACACCACCAAGTAGCATACTCAGATGAGCGTGTACACAGCTGCTTTGTGTATTGTTTAGGCCCACTGGATAGTCACATGGTTCAAATTCATTGCTTTTAAATTCCCAACACCATTTGGGAGCAGGTTTAAAGCAAGTACTAGCGAATATTGCACATCGGAGCGACATTTTTCTTGTGGAGAAGTTTGGAGCAATTGGAGCAGCACTTCCATCACTGCTAATTTGTGGACGTCACATTCCAGACTCACTCGGAGTCAAACTCACAAAAATATTACTCACGCAGATTCACTGAGACTCGCCGCTTGATCTGAGTCTGTGAGGCGACTCAAGAGTGGTTTCGTTGACCTATGGTGAGTGTATGCATGTGTTCGATCAGGTGACCTTCTATGGAAAAGGGGTGAGTAGCAGTGAATATAGGAAAAGTGCCCCTCTGCTTCATTGGTGCGCGTGTGCCCAATGAGGTGGCCTTTTATTGAAAAGAATATATTGCTGTGGACACACGAGGGACCCTTTCCTCCATGAGTATACATGTCCATAATGAGTTTGCATTTCACTGAACATGATGCATTGCAGTGAACACAGGAAAATGGATTCACTCATCTGTACAGGCAGATTTGTCTCATGAGGATCTCTTCTAAAAAGTATTTATTACAGTAGAAACAGGAACAGGGCCTCTATAAAATATGCATGCAGATGTCTTTCGAGGAGGCTTTCTACACAAAGAATGCAAGAAAATAGATGCTCTCACGTGTGCTTTCGCATGTGTCTTGTGAGGTTCTTTTTGTCTATAAAAGATGCATTGCAATGGACACAGGAAAATGGACGCTCTCCTGTGTGCTTTCGCATGTGTCTTGTGAGGTTCTTTTTTTCTGCAAAAAATGCATTGCAGTGGACACAGCAAAATGGACGCTCTCCTGTGTGCTTTCGCATGTGTCTTGTGAGGTCCTTTTTTTCTGCAAAAGATGCATTGCAGTTGACACAGGAAAATGGACGCTCTCCTGTGTGCTTTCGCATGTGTCTTGTAAGGTTCTTTTATTCTGCAAAAGATGCCTTGCAATGGACACAGGAAAATAAAAGCTCTCCTGTGTGCTTTCGCACGTGTACTGTGAGGTTCTTTTTTTTCTGCAAAAGATGCATTGCAGTGGACACAGGAAAATGGACGCTCTCCTGTGTGCTTTCGCACGTGTCTTACAAGATGGCTTTTCTGCAGAAAGGACGCATTACAGTGGACACAGGAAAATGGACGCTCTCCTGTGTGCTTGAGGATGTGTGTTGTGAGGTCCTTTTTTTCTGCAAAAGATGCATTGCAGTGGACATAGGAAAATGGACGCTCTCCTGTGTGCTTTCGCACGTGTCTTACAAGATGGCTTTTCTGCAGAAAGGACGCATTGCAGTGGACACAGGAAAATGGTCGCTCTCCTGTGTGCTTGAGGATGTGCTTCAAAATGGAAGTTCTGTACATGAAAGAAGCATTGCAGTGGATACAGGAAAATGGACGCTCTCCAGTGTACTTGCGGATGTGCCTCATGAGGGAGTTTTTCTGTATATAGTAAGCATTGCAATAGACACAGGAAAATGAATGCTCACCTGTGTGAGTGCGCATGTGGTCAGTGAGGAGGCCTTTAAGCGAAAAAGAAGCATTGCAGTGGGCACAAGAGAAGGGCCGTTCTCCTGTGTGTGTGCGAATGTGTCTAATGAGGGTACATTTTGTCACAAAAGATGCACTGCAGCTGACACAGGAAAATGGCCCCTCTCTTGTGTGAACGCGCATGTGCTCATTGAGGTGGTTTTTTATCGAAAAAGATGCCCTGCAGAGGGTGCAGGGGAAGGGCCGATCCCCTGTGTGGGTGCACAAGTGAGCCCCAAGCTTGGACTTATACATGAATGCAGCTGGACAAAAGCGGCCCTGGAAGGGGGGCTCGCCCATGTGTTTCGGAAGGTGTCTGTTCATAGTTGATTTGTCCACGGTCACGTAGGTGCACTGCTGGCAGGAATGAAGTCGGCTTCGTACAGATGCCAGTGAAGAAGACCGTTCCAAGGAGACACAGGACAGGGAGCCTGAAAAGCCATTGAGAGCCCATAAAGCAATGCAAATTATGTGTGACACACTACATGGAACTGCACTACAACAGCAGGCAATACACATGGGCAGCTGTGCATGCAAAATATATTGATGTCCACCTCATCTCACTAAGGCTACTATTGTGCCAATAGGGCACCATCACAGCATGTATTATAATAATTCCCATCTGGCTGCGGATAAATTCTATGGTCAACACATGCGAACACAGTGTGCCAGAATCGACTACAAGTTAGTTCTCATTCTATTACTAAGTATATTGCAAACGTTGAAAGTGTCTGAATATGCACAAATCAAAACTAGCCCATTAAACTGCTTACTGAAGTTCTGTTTGCGGAGAAGTATTCACAAAACACTGCACACAAATTACCACTTCCTATCACAACACATCAAGCATAATAAAAAAATATGAGTGAATTATATTTATGTGATGCAATGAGTAAAATTAAAAACATACAATACACATTTATGCACTTTCGCAGCAACTGTTTATATTGCCACTTGGCCGCTAGTTATGGCGAGCACAAGCCATGGCTGCCCGCGAAAATGAAAGACGATGTTCTGAGCAGCGCCTGCTCTGGCTAGTTGTTGTTTATTGAAGCAGCCATCTTGGCAGTTTTCAGTGCGTCTCCCTGCCGGCTCAGTTCTTTCAAGTTGAAGACCTTTTGTAGCACGTGAAGACTGGTGGAGCTGCTGGGTAACCCCCAACCGATGTTCCAAACGCCTCCAGGTAGCCCTGTACATGCAGTGACAACCCCTGTTCGCTGCTCAAGCCGAAGACTCCGAGGACTACCACCTGAGAGTGGACCTCTTCACGAGATGACGTCTGTCACACCCTCGAACGCTATGGAAGGCGCTGCAGCCTCCAACGCACAGGAAAGCGCTGAAGCCATGCCTCATACGCTGTGAAAGCCACATGTGCCGAGAGTGTTCCACGGTTCTGTCTTGGAGGATGTCGAAGACTGGCTGGCTCAGTTCGAACGGGTCTCGGATTACAATGGTTGGACCAACTTCGAAAAAATGAGGAACGTGTATTTAAGCTCGGAGGACGACGCTCGTACTTTGTACGAAAATCATGAGCCTTTACCCTCATGAAGCGTCTTTCGTCGACACTTGCTGGCAAGTTGAGCCAATCCCGATCTCCGTGAACGAGCCGAGCGAGCGATTCAGTCGCGCCTCCAAATGCCGAACGAAAGTGTCAGGATGTACGTCGAGGACAAGACGAGCCTCTTTCGTCGAGCCGACCTCGACATGGCAGAAGAAAAGAGGGTCCGTCATTTAATGCGAGGAGTGAAGAAGCAGCTTTTCGCTGGCCTCGTTCGCTGTCCCCCAAAGACCGTGGCGGAACTTTGGACCGAAGCTACAACCATGGAGCAAGTGCTGCAGCAGCGCTCTATTATGTACGACCGGCAAGTGAGTGCTGCTTCGTATAGGTCAGATCGGAGGTGCAGCAAGCAACATCAACATCGACTCTCTCGGTGATCTCATTCGATCGGTGGTGCGTGATGAACTACAAAAGATTCAGTGCCAGTCCTAACCTGCTACAGGGTCTATATGCAGCCTTGTCAGAAACGAAGTACGACAGGCTCTCCAAGTGCCACCTTCCAACTATGTCCCCCCTGTCCCGACGGAGCCACATCGTGCATCATACGCAGAAGCTGTCAGCCGATATACTCCTGCTTCACCGGGCTTCGTTAATCCTATGCCACAGGATGCACTTCCTTCGCTGCAGCCAATTCAGCACTTTAAAATCGACAGCCGCTTCCCAGAAAATCCGACGTATGGTGCACACCGGACAGATGACCACTGTGCTATCACTGTGGTGAAGCTGTACATGTGTACCGGGAATGTCGCTATCGTCGCCTCGAACTACAGGGTTTTGCTGTCGACGCACCACGGCCGAGATTCGGCGAAAGACCGAGAGCTATTGAAGATTACCTCTCACAGCAGCGCATGCCACTGCGGCGGCGGTCGCGGTCCGCATCCCCAAGGCGATATTCAAATTTTCGGAGCTTCCCAGGGCGGCGCCCGTGCGCTCGCCAAGCCCTAGGCGGGAAAACTAACTACAGCGGCCAACGGGAGCGAGGCCACTGACACTCGACGCAAGCAAGGCCTCTCACCGAAGCAAGCACAGACACGGAGCGATTCCCCGACGACAGCGACGATAGCCAGAAGCAGATTTTCTTAGAATATACATGTGGTAGTCGATGGTCACCACAACGTTAGTGCATTATTGGACATAGGTGCAGACTACTCGATCATAAGCAGGAAACTAGCAGCGCACATAAAGAAAGTTGTTACGCCTTGGTACGAAGCACAAATTCGTACTGCCGGCGGGCACGTAGTCACCCCAATCGGCATGTGCACTATCAGAGCGAGCATTCGGGGACGCATGTTTCTCGCCAGCTGCCACGTACTTCGTGACTGTTCCCGAGACCTAATCCTGGGAGTCGACTTTTTGAGGGAGCACAGCGCTATTATCGGTCTTGAAGAGCGTACCGTGACGTTTTCCACCGCTGAATCCTCCGAGAAATAACACGACATCCGTGACAGCATACTTCGCGTTTCTGCCGACAGCATCCCATTGCCTCTGCGTTCAAGCGTCCTAGTTGATGTAGTGTCTAGCAAGTTACCGAATGGTGATGTTGTCGCCAAAGGAAACTTGACGCTTTTGTTCGTGCTGCACGCAGCCCCATCATGCTTCATGATGGACACTCTGCCCTACTTGTGACTAATTTCAGTAACGAGTACCAGCACCTGTTTCGTGACACCGCCATCGCTTTCGCCTACCCCACCGCAGACGTTTCTGAATGCTTCGCATCTACATCAGCCGACAACGGGCTTCGACCGACACCAAGCGACGTGACTTCACTACTTGCGAAAGTTGATGTCAACTCGACCCTCTCGGAACAACAGCATACCGAGCTACGTGAACTGCTATATCAATTGAAAGTGCTTCGCGCCCACCTCAAAGGTTCGTCAGACACCGATTGCCAAACACAGAATAATTACGTATACCGACACCTCGCCCATAAAACAACACCCTTACCACGTTTCGACGAAGGAATGTGACGTGATAAATGCTGAAGTCAAAGAGATGTTGCAATATGGCGTTATCCAACCTTCGAAGAGTGCCTGGTCATCTCCAGTCGTGCTCGTGAAGAAAAAAGATGGATCACTGCACTTCTGCGTGGACTACAGGAAACTCAACAGCGTGACTAAAAAAGACATCTATCCGCTGCCCCGCATCGACGATTCCCTAAACAGACTGCGACGGGCCAAGTAATTTTCATCGATAGACTTGAAAAGTGGCTACTGGCAGATCGAAGTTGATGAACGAGATCGTGAATAACCGCATTCGTTACACTGGATGGCCTATATGAATCCAAAGTGCTTCCCTTCGGCCTCTGTTCTGCACCTGCAACATTCCAGAGAATGATGGACACTGTTCTTACCGGTCGTAAGTGGCACACGTGCCTAGTTTATCTGGATGATGATGTCGTGTTTTCTGCCACCTTTGAGGAGCACCTGAAGCGTTTGCCGAATGTGCTGGAAGCGCTCCGCTCTGCTAACCCGACACTGAAGCGTAAAAAATGCCACTTCGGTTACAAGGAACTAAGGTTTCTCGGCCATGTTGTCAGTGCGGATGGTATTCGACCAGACCCAGACAAAAGTACTGCGGTGGCCTGGTTTCCTGTTCCAAGTGATAAAAAGGCAGTACATCGTTCGCTAGGGCTCTGCGCGTACTATCGCCACTTCATAGCCAATTTTTCTAGGATTGCTGAACCACTCACTGGACTCACTCGTGAAGATGTTCCATTCGTCTGGGAAGATGAAGAGGACGCAGCTTTCTCTGAACTACAGGAGCGTTTCCAGACACCACCACTTCTCGCTTACTTTGATCATGACGCTGATACTGAAATTCAAACTGACCCCAGCAACGTGGGTGTTGGTGCTGTCCTCGTACAACAACAAGAGAGCACAGAGCGAGTGATAGCGTACGCTAGCCGCACTCTTTCCCGTGCCGAGGTCAACTACTCCATGTCAGAGAAAGAGTGCCTCGCTGTTGTATGGGCCACGATGAAATTTAGGCCTTACCTTTACGGACGCCACTTTAAGGTAGTTATTGACCATCATTCCTTGCGCTGGTTAGCCAACGTATGAGACCCGTGTGGGCGACTGGAGCGATAGAGTCTTCGTCTGCAGGAATACGATTTCACGATCGCTTACAGATCGGGCGGCAAGCATGAAGATGCTGATTCATTATTTTGTGCATCTGTCGAAGTTTGTGGCCACGACACCGAGGATGACGGTGGTTTCCTTGGGGCCCTTACTACAACAGATCTGATTACACGACAGCGCCCAAACAATGAAATTCGAGCAGTTATCGAAAACCTTGAAGGACGCAACTCTTCCATACCTCGATGTATTTTTCAAAGTATGTCGTCCTTATGTCTGCGAAATGGGGTCCTGTATAAAAAACTCCAACGGCGATGAGAGAACCTATCTTCTAGTTGTGTCAACTGCCATGCGTGACATTCTTCTTGCCTGCCACGATGAGCCCACATCTGGTCACTTAGGTTCCTCTCGAACTCTCGTTTCGAAATCTCGCTCGAGTTCGACAAGCCTACTACTGGCCTAAGCTTTCTGCATACGTTAAGTGATTCGTGAAAAGCTGCCGGGAATGTCAACGCCGCAAGTCCCCGCCACTGAAGCCCGCGGGGCTTCTTCAACCAATAGAACTACCCAGAGCGCCATTTGATCAAATAGTAATGGACTTACTGGGGCCCTTTCTGCTATCATCTCCCGGAACAAAAGGATCGTAATGGCCGCCGACTATTTGACGAAGTATGCTGAAACAAAGGCACTAAAACGTGCTACGGCTTCCGACGTCGCCCAATTCGTTATGGACCAGATCGTTCTTCGACATGGCGCTCCGTCGTGCGGAATCACAGAGGAACAGCATTCATGACCCACCTCATTCATGACGTATTCAAGCTCAGCTACGCGAGCCATCGCAAGACCACGACATATCATCCGCAGAGCAACGGTTTGACAGAGCGACTAAACAAGACCATCACTGACATGTTATCTATGTACGTAGATGTCCAGCATAAGACCTGGGACCAGGTGCTACCATACGTCATACTCGCGTACAATACTGCCGTCCGGAAACTACGCAATTCACGCCTTTCCGTCTCGTCTATGGACGTGAGGTCCAGACCATGCTGGGTGCAATGCTTCCACACAATTCCGACGCTTTGATCACTCCTGATGCTGTCCAGCTTAGCCAGTACGCCGAAGAAGCACACCAGTTAGCACGCCTACACATTACGCGCCAGCAGAGTACAGACGCATGGCGCTACAACGCTCGCCATCGACAAGTTGAATACCATCTAGGCGATCAAGTTTGAATGTGTACTCCAGTCCGACGCAAGAGATTGTCAGAAAAACTGCTCAGTCACTACTTCGAACCATGCAAAGTGTTGCGACGCATGAGCGATGTGAACTAAGGGTTGGTCACTGACGGCGCCTTCTTGCCACGGCGGCGAAGGCACTCCTCAGAGTTTGTGCACGTAGTGTGACTAAAGCTGTACTTCACGCGATAGTGTCACTGTGCATGAACCTTATCGGTGTTTCTGTGTATGCGCGTATTTCTCTTGGGTCACCCCGACCCAATAGAAAATTTGCCTTTGAACTTCACGAGGATCAGAGCGATGCCTTTTTTTTAGAGGGGGAGTAATGCCACTTGGCCGCTAGTTACGGCGAGCGCAAGCCATGGATGCCCGCGAGTATGGAAGACGATGTTCTGGGGCAGCGCGTGCTCTGGCTAGTTGTTGTTTATTGAAGCAGCCATCTTGCCAGTTCTCGGTGCGTTTCCCCGCCGGCTCAATTCTTCCAAGTTGAAGACCTTTCGTAGCACGTGACAATACATTATTGCCACAGTTACATTTTTCACTAACGTCTCTCTACAGTTTCAATGAGAGCACAATGATAAGCAGGGGAGACAAAGTCATTTACGAACCATTAGTTACATCTTGCAGTATCAAAGCAAACTACCATTGTTGCGGATGATTGCGACCGCGCGACAACAAGCAGGAGAACCGAGGAGAAAGAAGAATAGTTAGGCAAGAGCGGTTGGAATAAAGGCACGCTCTAGGTCTAGGGCTCGGGTCTTGAATACGCGACAATCTTCTGGTGCCGACCCCCCCCCCCCTCCAGTCATGCCCTTCCAAGACTTCTACTTCCGATGGCGTCGCCGGAGCGGCTGCTTAAGAAGCGTGGCGTCGTCTGGGCCAGCGTCCCACGAACTATCACGCTGCTTACCGACGAGGCGCAGGCTTCCGTTTCAGATGCCAGTCAGGTCGACTCTCACGTTGCCTACCTCCCTCAAAGGAATGCCAAACTTGTCACCCTAAACAAAGAAATCTTCGATGCGACTGACGACGACGACTATGAGGAAGAGCTCGAAGTCGTTGAAGAATACGACCGAAGGGTCTCTTGCGCCGTGCCCTGAGCGCGTTTCTTCCTCCGAGAGGCCGGAAACAAGGCGACAGTAACAAGTGCTGCAAGGTCGGTAGCTACATCACCTAACGCCAACGCCGGTGGTGCCAGCACCGTAGTCTAGAGTCAGGTCAGCGACTCTTCTCGAGTAGCCGATGAGATTCCCAGTCTAGGAACGATGCCGCATCATTACACGGTGGCCCTGCGGAAACTACAGATCCCGATGTTTTCCGGCGCACTTCACGATTGGCAGTCCTTCTGGGACCATTTTGGTGCCACAATTCATCTGGATGAAGACCTTTTACAGATAGAGAAGTTCCAGTACCTTCAGTCGTATTTGAGTGGTGCAGCAAAGAGAGCAATCGAAGGCATCCGACTAACCGAGGACCATTACAACATCGCGATCAAGACCTAGACGAAGCGATTTGGCCGATACGACTAGCTTGTCAACAAGCACGTAGACCACCTGCTCGCCTTAGCGCCAGTCAAGTCGTCGGCAGACGTGGAGAAAGTTCGCCTGCTCTACGACAAGGTCAACTTTCGAGTCTTGACGTTGACCGGTTTGGGCGTCTCTCCGGACCAGTACAACGTGGTCCTCAACCACGTCCTGATGAAGTGTCTGCGAGATGATTTTGCGATTCTCTACTGCCAGAAGGTGCAGGAAGCGCCGCAGGAAACGTCCGGCATTGCAACACTTGAACAGAGGGCTCGCCAGACTGCCGAATTGTTCAGTTTTCTGCGCATTCAGATTAAGGTTCGCGAGAAAAGCAGGCCAGGACAAACAGCGTCTGGTTTCTCGCAGTCGCAGCCTGAAGAGGTCAAACGTTTGTCGGCACCGATGGGACATTTGCCTACGGTGTCCGCACTTGGTGCCGAATCTGTTACAGTTACAGAAGACATGTGCCATTTATGCAGCAGTCGTCAGCACACCATCACGAACTGCAATGTTCAACTCTCGGCTGAGGAAAAACAAGCTCAGTTCCGCACTGCTCGCTGCTGCTACGTTGCGGCTTACAAAACCACATGGCGCGTTTTTGCCGCCTGCACGCAGCATCAACGGTAAGTGCAACCGACGACACCTCACTATTCTCTGTGAATTGTTCACACTGGCAGCCCCAACCAGGATAAGCGCGACTACAGTGAACCAGCACAAACTGCACATTGCAGGGCGAGGCACTAACACGCCTTCAGTGACATTGGCCCCAAGCGCCCTGAGCGGAATCAACGCCGTTCTTCTTCAAACAGGACGAGTCTGGATAGAGTACGGGTCCCAAAAGTGTCTCGTGGCCATTCTTCTCGACAGCGGCAGCCAGCGCGCATTCATCCCAGCGGATGTTTCAAAGGACCTAAGGTGCCCGGTTATCGGAACCAAAGAACTTTCTTTGGTTACGTTCGGCCACTCGAAGCCTCGCGAAGTAACACGCAGTTGACGGGTAGTGTTGACTCTATGAGGCCAACGTAGGGACATGGCGATAACCGTAGAGGCCTTGGAAGTACCCAAAGTGTGTGCAGTAACAAGTCCGCCGCTCAGTACCGATGTTTCGCAGCTTTTGTGGGACATGAAGTACCAATGTTTCACAGCTTTTGTGGGACATGAACTTGTCATGCTGCAGACAAATTTCATCCCAACACCTGGAGCCCACAAGAATCAAGCATTTTACTTGGTTCTCACGTCTACTGGAAGGTAGTAACTGGAAGAATAGATCGCTTGTCCAGTGATCTTACGGCCATGAAAACCAACTTTGGCTGGACTGTTCAGGGCACCATAGAACGCGAGAGAAGTTCAGCATACATGAGCGCTCTATTCCTGTACTATACCACGAAGTTTGTCCCTAACGGTGATCTTTCTGCAATAAGGCGTCTCGGTGTCATGGGGACCAAGGCACCTGCAGAGAAAAGAAACAAGGCTCCACCAGAACTTGAGGCATCTGAACAGGGCATCATAAAGTTGGATGGCTGCTACAAGGTTCCGCTAAAACTACCAGTTTTGGGTAGACATTCAGGCAGTGATCATCGAAGATTGGGAGAAGGCTATCCACATGTGCAATTGAAGTGGTTCAACAAACGTTCTGAACTGTATAGACACCGTGGCAAGGCAATCAGAGAGGCATCTAGCAAAAAACAGAAAAGGCGATTGGAAATACGACAGCCAAAAGATGATGGCTATTATGCACCTCATCATGCAGTCATTCATGAAAATGCTGTCACACCAAGGCTTTGTGCTGTGTCTGACACCTCAACGCACACGCTAGGTCATGCCTGCCACAACGATGCTCTGCTGAAGGGTTCAAAGCTCAACGCTGATGTTGTGCAGTAGCTGCTCGTCTTCCAGAGCCAACCAGTCGTCAAGTGTAAGTTCGGGGGAGATCTTTGGTGGGAAGACCGGTCATACCGGATCACCCGCTTGACAGGAAATGCATTGAGACGGTCATTAGTGCTACAGCTTGAACGCCGAGGGCCTCGTTGTTGGGAGCTCGGAAGTGTGTTCCTGTGTTGACGGTAGCGCATGTTCAGTGCTACAATATCTGAATGGGGCGGTCAGCGCACCCAGCAGAGAATGATATTGGGCGTGTGCTTTAGAGTGACTAGCTTCTGGAAGGGCAAGGAAAGTGACTGGTTCAGTTAGCATGTATTCCGGAAGCAAGACAGCCAGACAAGTGATCTGGAATAGCGAGACTACCTCGTGATCATCTTGGCCCCTTGGGAGTATGTTGCAGATAATTGCGGCCGCGTGACAAGAAGCAGGAAAACTGAAGAGAAAGAAGGATGGGAGGGCACGAGCGGTAGAAATAAACATGGACGTTCTTGGTGTAGTGCTCGGGTCTTGAATACGCGACAACCACTACTGAACGTTGTCGCGTCTTATCTGCACAAGTATTTTGCTCAGCATACACAGATATGAAAAAAACAAAAGGATGCATTATTAAGTTTTTAGTCCGGACCACGAGACTTTCGTAAACATGATGTGTGTGCTGTAGCCGAAGTTACGACAAGTGGACTTGTCGTTTTCATGGCTTCTTGTTGAAAAGTCGACTGCAACACCCACACTGTGTTTACGAATTTTTAACCACAAGCTTTCATCTTCTCCTTCTTGCCTTTTGTTGGAACTTCCAGTCTAAATCAGTTATTTGCCACACAAGCGAAACTTCATGTCGACAATTTAAATTAACACTGCTTTAAAATTCATTACTTTTTCCATTTTGAATAGTGTTTGCACAAACCCTGAAAAAAAAAGAAAGTTTAGTAAATCTCGTTTGTTTCGATTCCGGCATTTTGGAGTCGCAGTCCAGACATGGTCGCTCACCAATCACAAGTTTGAGTTCGTAATGCATTAGGCTGCCACTTACGGTGTAAACTGGTAAAAAAGTTTTAAGAAGCATCTACTACAATGCCTGTATGGCAATATCCAGAGGAAGTAATTTTCGGGTGATAACTGATAGTAATGCGTAATGAATAATTTTTGCATTATGTCCAAAGACAACGGTAAGAATGTGAGAGATGCCATAGTGCAGGGCTCCGAATCTTTCTACAGCCTCGAGTTCCTTATTAAGTAAGGAATGTTCCTGCGCTTACATCACTCCTTTCAGACATTGGTTCTCTACCGTCACTCACCGAACACTCTTACTCAGGTTCTGGTTAAATACTGGCCGTCCTGGCTATGGTTATTAACATGCTAAAAACACTGATATCAAGAAGAATGTGCCATTTGTTGGCTATATCCAGCACAATAAGAAGAACCCAGTTGAGGGCATAGCACGTGACATTGCGAGAACTTTATGAGGTGACATGCGTAATTTTAGTGATCTGTTGCTGAGCAGATGAGTAACCGCCACGAGAAATAACACCCACAAATGAAATGTAAGAGCATTCCTAAAATCTTATTTTCAAATTGCAGCGATGCTATACATTAACAGATTTCCACTTTGCATGCATTCATCTTCTAGCCATTCCCGCAACGTGCTGCCCTAAGAGCGCTAAGATTGTTTTTGGTGCATCGTCTCCGACAGCTGTTCCAGCGGTGCGACGCGGGGTATCGTGGTAAGGACACATAATCCATGCCAACCCCTCCAAATGTACACCCGCTGAGGAATCCACTCCTCAGAAACAAGCAACACACTACTGAGAACGTCCAAACGAAACAACATTGACGGTGTACGTGTACGCTCAGGCACGCCACGTGCACATGACCTAGTTTGTGCATGATGTGTCAATGCACATGTGTGATGTGATACAGGGATGACTTCCTTGGAGTAAAACTGTAGATACTTATTAAACAGGCGCGGTTGGTTGCTGTCTCAAAATAAATCAACAGGTGTTTCATACCTTTGTACGCACTGTACTTGCCGCTCTCTCACCAATTACAACGCACTAAAGAGACAGACAACATGAAAATTACTATGCTCACTATGGCAACCGTATTCCTTTATGTCAGCATTTTGAAGGATGATGACTGGTCGAACGCAAAAGCATTGAGCTGCTACCCTCAATTCGTGAAACAGTTTGAAATGCCGCTATGGCACCTTTGTGGCAAAACTGAATTTTTCATAAATCCGATGAGAAACGCGAATACATACCTGAAAAACAATTGTATCGTTCTGTTTGCATAGCAGTTGAAGATACAATTTTCTTTTCGTCCATTTGGGATCCTTCGTGGTGCATAAGTAGCTGTACTTGAACCGATTTCTCTGTACTATCATTCGTTTCACACGCTGGCTCTGGTGATGTTTCTACAGCTTGTCCCAAATCACAAGCCAGACCTGGTGCTACTTTAAGAACTTCCTCTGTTACAACGTCATCCTGAAATGAATTTGCTTGTTGTGTTACACGTAGTAATGCAAAATATCATTCCGAGAAAAGAAATCAAAGCCGCTTTACCTGATCTATTTCGCTACTATGATTTGGTTTTGACGTGTGTAGGATGGTTGTGCCTCCAAGGAGCAACCATCAAAGAATCTGAAATAGAGTACGAAAAGACGAGTTACTGATGTATACACACAAAAATAGGAACATATCGCATTCATTAGAATGCCCGCTTCTTAAACATCTTTTAAAGAATAAAATAAAACCAATTATACTTCTGTAAAAATTGCCTAATCAAATTTCTCATGCCGCACCAAGCACTACCAATGTTTGTCAAGAACTCAAACCTAAAGGACTGTAAAAAATTAGGCGAGTTGGAAAATGGCCATGATGTTAAGCGCAAACAAAACACAAACAAAATAAGAAAACGACGACACAAGCGCTGAATCGTTGACAGCACTGACACAGCATTTCTGTCACCATTTCCTTCTCTTGTCCATGTTTTGTTTGCACTGGGTCCCATAACTAAAACCAGTTATATACTTTTGTGTGGAGTTTCACTGAAGGTGTCGTAACAATATTACCTCTAGTGGAAGAAGCTCATGTAAATCTACTTCCTTAAAATTAAAGATAAAGATGAAAATGGTTGATTGGCCTCTGTAGTCCTGAAAATATTTGAAAGAATATCTTTGTATCTATATATATGCTCTAAAATTTCGATCCAGCGCATCCTTCCCTTACTGTGAAAGATAATCGGGCATGATTTGTAGAGGGCGCTCTTCCTCGTTAACGAATTGGAAACAAGGTGGCGGCAAAGGAGCGGTGCGTGCTTTTAATAAAATATGTTTGTTGAAACTTGTGTGTAGCATGGATTGAAAGACGAAGAGGAGTAGTGAAGCAGAAACTTGATGAGCTTGGACAGTTCTACAGAGGCCGTGTTGGGAGGCTGTTGTGCAGTGCGCCAATACAGTCTGCAAAAAAGATTTTAAACATAGTTTGTTCTTTATGCTGAAGATTCTGGAAGCCGGCCTTCATTCCATTAGCTGTCGTTTTTGGTCTGCCATGTCGTTCTGCAACCAGACCGTCACGAAGCGCGCGAAGAACAAGCAAGCTTGTCATTAATTCCAAAGTACAAAAATTGTGAATGGTGCAAAATAACTCATTCAATCCCGAAAATTAAGAGTTCTCGAAGCGTCATGCCCTCTATAGTTGATGAAAAGCGGTCATAGTCAGGAGGGCTGAACACCGAGCCGAAAACCTTCCCGAAGCACGACTCGATAGCCAAATAAACAGGGAAGCATCGATTTCTTGTTGCAGAAATCTGAGGGATTCTATTATTCTGCTGGTGAGAATTTTCGGTAACGATACTTGCGACAGTGAAGCCATTTCAAACTTTCTTTTTTCCAACTATGGCCACACACTGAAAACTAAGATATACACCTATTTTCATGATTGTAGCAATGCCAGAAGATTTTGATACCATTGTTTTATAAAGGTATTCTGGAAAGAATCTCTGCGCATAGAGGAATACTGTACTTGCTAATATTGTGACGGAATCGCAATGCTGACGAACGCAGACACCGCGTGTCCAAACTGAAACTGTTTATATGGCAGAAATCGTGGTCGGTACACGGGAAGCCAGATTCCAGCAATTTGCACTGGCACTTGTACCAACGAAGAAAGCGTCGGCTGTCGGTACACTAACTAACGCTCATGCACATCGGCATTTATGCAAGTGCCCTTGAATATGCTATTACTAGTGGCCACGTAGGTTCAAGAGTCATCTGTGATGTTCACGTTGTGCCCTTAATCTTAACAAAATGATCTACTGCAGTCCTGAAGCTTTCCAAACACAACAAGTGCACTTTTTGCGCTAAGAATTACTAACAGCGTAATGGGGCGATAACAAAAATTGACAAAAGAATGTGGATATCCTCCATGAAAGAAGCTAAGGAAGTTACAAAGGCAGCAGAAGAATCGGTCACGTGTGTGCACAAAAGCATAGGATGCGGCACTGCATGTGTCAGAATATTTGAGCCCATGTGTTCAAGCTTCGTGCAAAGTGACGTGACTGTCCAAGTCTGCATCCGGAAACCTAAACCGAAAGTTGCATAAATAAATAAGGTGAAATGAAATTATTTAGCAATACTACATAAATCTTGAAACGGGTATCATAATCCTAGTGCCATAAGAAATGTTTGCAACAAAAAAAAACACAAGCCACAAATTTGATGGCACCTCCTCTTTGGAATTTCTATTTTCTTTCTCATCAACTACATTATTCTCTACAGTGGACTGCTAGTTGTCAACCTGGTTTTCCATTCTTCAAGATTTTCTCATACGTTTTCATGGTCAGCTGTCTATGCTTTGTCTGAACACTTTAGTGTCTCAATTTTTTTTAGCAAGAGTAGCGTTCTGCTACATATTGTTTGACACTCTTGTGTTGAAATGCTTTTTTGAAACTTTTTTCAATGTCGCTCGATTGCTACTTCACATCATGTTCAAATCTTGAGTTGAATTTCGTCTAGTTATTTTCTGACAACTGTACCACAAGGATACATCATAAGAACACACTAAAAAGTACATAAATGACACTTGGCAGTAGCAAAGCAAGTGAAAAGTCAAGTAAACCAAGGTTAAGTAAATCTTCGCAAATAACCAGCTTGCGAAAAAAAAAGGACCATGTCTCCGAAGGAAACCATGACGGGATGTGAAGCCAAAGCGGTGCGCACGGCGTTGACCCGGCTGAAAAGGGCGTCGACGAGGGTGCTGGAAGAACAATTTACAGAAAAAACTTGGTCTTTACTCGAGTTAACGTTTCTTTGAAATGCAAAAACACGGGATGCTGGTTGAGTTTCGTGCAAGTTTCACCACAGATAAAAGAGTCGAAAGAGTGTATTCACTCGACCTGCAGTCGAGCTTTACGGGCGTTAGAGAAGGTGAAGCGAGAGAGAAGTGTGTTTCGAGTGGGTGGAGGAGCAACAGCACCTTGGTGTATTGGGAGGAGCCGGCAGCTGCTGCAGGTGAGGGAGAGAGGAACATCAACTCAAAGCTGCGACTTGACCTACTTGGCATTGTTCCAACAACTGCGGCGTGGAGAACGCAACGCGTGCGGCGCGCTAGCAAGGAGACACAGGTGGACAGCGTTACACAATTAATAAGCTACTCAAAAAGCTGCTTAGCATCTGAAACCACAGCATATCCACGAAGTGAATGGTGATGAGTAGGTGAAGCAGTGGGATCATTTGCTGTTGCCGTAAATCAGCCGTGACATTGATTGCTCATGCATTTAAATCGGTGCCAAAGCGGTGTGCAATTACATACGATTATTGGTCATAAATCGTGCATGGTGTTGAGTAGTGAATTTCATTTTGCCTTCATTATTACTGCTTTGTGGTACCAGATCTGGACTGAACTTGGCAAAGACGAGGTCTCTGAACATTAGCTGGGTGGTTGTTTCGAGTCATATCAAATGCGTTGTAAAAAGCATATTGAGACGTCGTATAATACACAAACTACTCGTAGTCCACGATCATAATTGTTATCACGGCTACAGAGCACGCACAAGCCACCAACGAAAAATCCCAGACTTTAAAAGGACTGTCTACTCTCCATCACTGCTTTTCCGTTTTGTGTCGCAATAAAAAAAAAAAACATACCATCTGAACTGCCTAACCCAGCAGCGGTTTTTCTGGAAAGTGTGTAAAAATTTTTAAAACAGAATTTTTTATTTGCGTTCAGCCAGCTTTCATCGATGGGATGAATGCCCACAATGCTCGTCCGCGTAGGCGATGACAATTGTACTGCCGGTGAAAGTCGAAAACTGAGCTTTATTGAGTTCTGTTTATTAATAAAACAAATACCTTAGTGGTCATTGAAGGCACGCACCCACTTTTTTGTTCTTGTGAGTTTCTCCGACATCTGAGTGATTACGTCAAGTGAGGACACTTAGTAGCAATTCACAAAACATTTGATAACTGTATCTGCAAGAAACAAGCTATTCGGTCACCAATATTGTGTATTCGAAAAACGAAGAGAATAAAAGAAGAAAAAGCCTCGCACTCTTTGTTCATCAGCGTCTAACTGATAAGGTCATGTGTTCGAAGACTCCCAACAAACGCTGTGCACAAGCCGAAGTTAGACGGCGGGGTGCGATCATAGCTATACGATCGTGATACAACAAAATGGCAATGAGAAAAAGCTTGTGAGAGGAATGTTACGGTTATGTTTATCTACGCCTTGACTGCAGTTTACTGTGTGCGTCACTTGCAAATTTACTGAAAGGATGTTAGTCACAGTTGTGACACCGTTTTTGCCCGTAGTACTGCTCTGACGCCACAGAAACGATGGTCGAAGCTTTTCAAAGCGTACCTTGTGTCGATCAGAGACTGTGATTGGCTAGCAGAGCGAAAGGCAGCACCTATTCTGACATCACTCTGAGTGGAAGGACTGCGTCTGTACTTTAACAAAAAAGCAGTGAAACAAACAACAGCAGTCAGTGTCGCTACGGACGCCCCACAAACTCAAGTTTCTACTGAACCAGAGTAGACCTCTGTGCATCGCACGGGGTATCGGATGAGTGAGTACACAAAGTTAATAAATGGTTTGGACTTGCTCTTCATGAATACTATGAATTTCATCGTTGAGAGACATCAGTTATGCACGAGGCTTCAGTTGACGTTTGAACCTTTCACCTAGTATGTTGTTCAACTCAAACAACTAGCTTTGACTTGTAATTTGCATCGACAATTTATGAACGCATGCAGGATTAACTTGTTGACGGAGTCTCCAACGTAGCGTTGCGCGAGCGCTTCTCGAATTCCAGCTGAACACTTACGTTGGCCAAGGCTAAAGAAATCGGCAAAGCTAGGAAGCAACACACAAAGTTAACGTGGTTTATGATGGAGCACCAGTGCAATGCATTGACGAATTGCAATGTGAAATCGAACGCTAGTTCAGCAGCGCGTCCTCCAAGCAACTTTCTGATTTTGTGCACCCGTTCGTGAGCCAGATAGTGTTCGACACAACTATGCAGCAACAGGCTCGCACCACGGCATCCGTGCCGCTGAAGAAGGTGCAAGAAGCAACCAAGGTAACGGTCACCGATGGGTTTGCTACTGTTGTGGCTCCATGAAGCACAAAGCAAATGCAAAAAAACTGCCCAGAATGAAGACAACAGTGTCGCAAGTGTCAGAAACATGGATTCTTCACGGTTGTTTGTCATAAAACCGTCTGCAGAAGTTGCAGTGTCCCAAGCCCTAGTCTCCACCACTGGAGAACATAGCGTCCTGAATTCACCACACATTCTTGGCATAGGATTGCCACTATGCAAGAAGGGACCTGTAGTTCACAAAACATTTAAAGAAAATATGCTTCCTCTTCCTATAGGTACTGGTGCCACAGTATTCTTTGTAAATAACGCTCACTTTCAGAACTTGAAAAATTTTGCACCTTGTCTTTTTCAGCGCCGAGTCTTCAAAACTATTCTGGCAAGTTGATTCCTAGTCTGGGCACCTTCGAAATGGAAATTGAATACAGTGGCATGCGGGCAACAGTGACACATTACATCAGAGAGAAAGGTTTCTTGCTGCTCAGCCTCGACGCCATGAAGAAGCTACATATTTATATGGTTGGGTCAACCTGAGAACTGCACGGGCTGCAAACCGACCCGAGAGCTTGGCCTAGGTAAGGCATTGTTGCATAAAGCCCAGGCAGGGCTAGGGCCTGGGCCCGAGTCTGGCCCGTCCTATGCCCAGGTCTCAAATACAGGGTGTTCCAAGAAATATGTCCAATAATTATTCAAAATTAGCAAAAGGAGGCATCTGCGCGCTACCTCCGCCGTTCCCTATATTCAGGCATAGGGCATCTTCAGGTGCGTAAAGACTTCAAATACAGAAGTAATAAAAAAAAGCTTAAAAATTAGCTTTTTATGCAATTCATAACAATTGACTTTCCATTGCGGGCATTTTTGAAGTTAATCGCAAATGCGCTGTTTGGTGCGTGCAGGTTTCACTATTGCCAGCTAAATTAGCAAGATTTCGTTGCTGTGTGGTGATTACCAGCGCCCGCCTCTCCGAAATTTTAAAGTGGATATCGACTATTTGTAGGAAGAACATTGATTCACCCACTTGACTCAACCAGCTATTTACATTAGTTAAAGAGTTAAATGTTTTAATTGCTACATTTCTGCCGCAATTAATGTTCCTTCGCATCTGAAGATTCCTTCTGCCAATGTAAAGAAAACGTTGCAGCCAGGAAGCAAATGCCTTGTTTCCGTAATTTCGAAATAATCTAGTCGCAATTCTTGAAACACCTTGATATAGATATAATGACGTGTCTACCACACACTGTTTTGTTTTCTGGTTTTGTGGGGTTGAACATCCTGAAACGACCCAGATTACGCGAGATGCCGTAGTTGAGGGCTTCGACTTATTCGATTTTTCAATTCAACTTCAATTTTTCAATTTTATTTTATTTCATCCAGAGGATGAGGGCAGGCTCGGGAGAAAAGTGACGTTTTGTCACGTGAGGAGAACCCGAGCCTCCCTAATACATGGCAAGCCACGTGGACATGGGTAAAGAAACATAGGTCATGAACATATAGGGAATGAACATAGGCCATGAGATGTTTGGCGCAGTACAAGTCGGAAGATGCACGTACAGTAATGCTATGTACAGAGACTAATATGCGTAAGTATTCTCTTTCGGCACAAATTCCGAAGTACAATGCAAAATATGACAGAATACAAAATACTATATATATGACAACAATGCTATGCATAGAAAATCAGGACAATTGGGGTGCATTGTCATTCACTAAAACACAGAACCACAGGTCGTCAAGTATTGTGCTTTGCTGATAACCTACACGTAATTTCAAAAAATTTTTAATGCAAGTTTCCACCGTGATATTCAGTGAAAGATGCTCTTGAATGCTATAAGGACAGGATAACCAAGTGGTACTGCAGCAACTGCTAATGTTTTATGTGCTCATAAAATGAGCACGCTTGTATCTAGGGACAATTTTCCAGTCTGCAGATGCACTCGCATGGCTGCCACGCCTTTTACCGCCTGTGAGCTTCGTAGACTCGTCAACGTGACTCGTAAGTCATTCAAACCTTCGGAGCTGCTGTTGGTGCACTTTATATGCAAAATAAGGAAAAAAAAGATAAATGTTCCCAATTTTTCTGTTAACAAGGTAGTTGCAAATATTTAGTACTTGGGAATCACCCAGAAGTGTTCAGCACTTAACTGGAAAGCACATCGTATGAAACAAATTTTTGCGTATTTGCTTAATTAGGAACCTGAGGGGGCCACGTGCACTGACCACTGCACATTTGTTAGAATTCACAAGAATGCCTGCCGCTTGGCTCGTCGAAGCATCTCTCGAGGGTACTTCTTGTTCACTCTTCACCTTTTCTTGCCATACATCTCCTTCTCCTACATTGTCCCAGCCATGACATGAAAGCCCGCCACCACAGCCACACTTCTCTTCCCTGTTCGCACCGAGGCCTTCAACCATCGGTGACTTGGCAACCCACTCTAGTGCTTTTGGTGCCTGTGGGGGATCGTGCTTCAGACACCCAATACGCCACGTTCAATGAAGAGTTTAAAGAAACCGCCGGCATGATTTGCCTCAGTGTTTTAATTGACAGTTTTTGAAACCCTGATTACGCTTTTACTTTAAGACTTGAAAAATGTGCGTGACACGGGCTGATGAGATGAAAAAGGGCCCATTCTTAATCACATCCTGGTTAAATGTTGACTATATGCAAGAAACTAAGGTGACTAATTGATCTTTTCCAGGATATCTCTAGGACTCAAATTCGGACCTGATTAAGAGTGTAGTGAAGCAGAGGCGTGTTTGTACTTGGACTGTTGGAATGTATGCCATAGTGTGGGCGGCATTGCGCTGAGCGCCAATAAAGGGTCCAGAAAAATCGTTTGACATCGTTTTGGTGACGAGGCTTATGGAACACAGCCTTCATCTCCCCAAGCTGTTGCTTCCAATCTGGGACATCTTCTTGCTGCCAGGCCATCGTGGGGTGTGCCAAAATCGAGCAGGCATCTCCTCGAGCCCAAACTACGAGAATTGTCATTGAAGTGAACTAGCTACTCCGGTCTACACAGTTTGGCCTCCTGACGCTTCCCGTCCTCCAAAGCAGGTTGATGACTTAGCTCCGCTGAATGCCGAGCTGGAAGCCTTCTCCTGACAGATAAGGAAAAGGGAGAAGACTACGATTCTGTCATAGAATATGAGTACACTACTGCCAGTGCCTTGGCCCTGCTATACACATGGACAGGCTGCTCAAGGTTTTTGCACTCCCTTCAACGGCGCATCCACACACAATCAGGGATGGGGTCCCGGAAGCAACCTTGGCCCTGGACACGCCGCAACCACTTGACACTTGACAACTAATTTTTCTCTACCCAGTTAGTTCTGGCGCAACAGAAATATTTTTTGTAGTGTTTGTAGATGCCACAGTTAATTCCAAAAGCACATAGTGATTTTACAGGCAGTATTTTGTTATCTGAGAGGCTCGTAACACGGATGAGCCCTTTCAGCATTCCTGGCGACTTGTGCATCCTATTGTTGTCCTGCTTTTCCAGAAGTTCTAGTAACTATGCTTAACCACAATTATTCTGAGCTTTAAAACTCTTTTTGAAGATAACAAGTCTTTAAAATGAGATGCTTTATACAGCTTCTCTGTCATTGTACCGTGTTGCATGCACCTGCATCCGACATTGTTGCCCCTGTGTCGTGGATGGCTTGTTGATGATTAGTGGAGTTTATTGGCGCAAGGGCCAGATGTGGTCAAAGAGCGCCAGAGCGAAGATAATGAACTGTGCGATGTGCAGTGCGGATAAAACAGATGTGACGTGGCTGTAAATGGGCCTAAAAAGCAGTCGCTGTAGGTGCGTAAAAATATACATATAGTAAAATTATGGCAATGATAAATGTTGTGTGCTATGGAGGCATAAAAATGATTTTAAAGTGATATGTATGTGAAATAAAAACTTGGCATGGAGCAACAGTGCCTCGACAGAGCCCTTAAAACAAGAGCATGGAGGCCAGGGCTCATTGAAAGCTGCTATCACAGCGGCATCCTCTGAACAGAAAATGCGCTATGAACTTGTTGGGCTAAAAACATTCAGTGTTGGGCTAAAAACATTCAATACTACATCCTTTAAAAAGCTTAAAACTGATTTTGCATCAAAAAGCGGCTCTTCACCGAGAAACATATTTGGATGTAAAGGAAGATTATAGCGGTATACTAAAGCAAAATATTTCTTTCTCTCACTTTCAGCTTCCGGACACTCCAAGAGGACGTGGAGGACGGTTAGCCTATTACCACATCTACCACAAGTAGGAGGTTCATCGCCAGTCAGCAGAAAGCTATGGGTACCATAAGTGTGTCCTATTCTGAGGCGACAGAATAGGACATCAGTTCGCCGTGTTCTTGTAGCGGAGGGCCAGTAACCCAACCGCGGCTTAATCAAGTGAAGCTTATTATTTATTTCTGTGTCCCACAAGCGTTGCCAGTGGTTTCCCAGTTTCTTACGTAGGAAGGGTTTTAGGTCTGTTGCAGGGACAGTAGCGGTGGGGTTAATAGCGCGCAATATAATTGACGTGGCCGTTTGGTCAGCTAACACATTGCCCTCGATGCTTCTATGGCCAGGAACCCAGCAAATAGTAACATGCTGGTTGGACATATACGCTGTACACAGAACGGAATACAGCTCAATTATTACCAGATTTCTGAATCCGAAAAGGGATCTTAATGCATTTACGACGCTTAACGAGTCTGTGAATATAATAGATTTTTGTATGTTTGATTTCCGTATATGCTTCACAGCCGACAATTGTGCATAACCCTCAGCCGTAAATATACTTGTTTCCGGGTGCAGCACACCGGATTCCGAGAAGGATGGTCCGACGGCTGCATAAGCCACTCCTGCATGCGACTTAGATGCGTCAGTATAAAACTCTACGCATGAGTAGTTGGACTGGAGTTGTCGGAAATGCATTTTAATATGTGCTTCTGGTGCATGTTTAGTGATCTCGGCAAAGCAAGTGTCACAATGTATGAGCTGCCAATGCCACGGCGGTAAATGTTTTGTTGTAAGCATAGGACAAAGTTCTAGCAGCGGAACACCCATTTCCTCACTTAAGCTTCTCACACGCAAAGAGAACGGCTTTCTCGCTGCGGGTCGATTATGGTAGAGGGTGGCAGCGGTCATATCGTTTATAGCTGAATAAGAAGGATGCTTTATGTTTGCGCGTACCTTTATAAAATAGGTGAAACTGCTATAGGATCGCTGTAGGTGAAGTGACCACTGATTGGACTCTACATGGAGACTCTGGATCGGACTTGTCCTGAAAGCACCGGTTGCCAGTCGGATACCCAGATGGTGAACAGGGTCTAGGATTTTCAAAGCACTTGGCGTTGCGGAATGATAAATTATAGAGGCAAAATCAAGGCGCGACCAAACAAGGCTTTTGTACAAGTTCAAGAGACACTTCCGATCACTACCCCATGTTGTACGTGATAGGAGCTTTAGGAGGTTCATCGCTTTCAGACATATCATTTTTACATGTTTAATATGGGGAATAAACGTGAGCTTAGAATCTGAAGTGGTTCCTAGGAATTTATGCTCGCTGCTCACAGAGAGTTGGTGTCCCTTCATCGCAATATTTAGTAGTGGCATTACCCCTCGTTTGTTGGAGAAGAGTACGCAAGTACTTTTCTGGGTGTTTATTTTAAAACCATTCTCATTTTCCCATTTAGAGAATTTATTCATTCCAAGCTGCACTTGTCGTTCGCAGATAGACATATTGCATGATTTGAAACTCATCTGCACATCATCAACATACACAGAATAAAACATCGCGCTTGGAATGACTGACAGCAGGAAGTTCATTTTTACAAAAAAGAGTGTGCAACTAAGCACACCCCCTTGCGGAACACCAGTCTCTTGGGTAAAAGTTTTAGAGAGAGCATTTCCCACTTTTACGCGAAAGGTTCGGTTAGACAAATAGCTTTTAATTGTGTTTAGCATGTTCCCATGGATGCCCATGGTGGCAAGATCGCGTAGAATCCCGAATCGCCATGTGGTATCGTACGCTTTCTCCAGGTCTCAGAATACCGAAAGTACAAACTGCCTATGAATAAATGCATCTCTGATGTATGTCTCTATGCGCACAAGGTGGTCTATTGTCAACCTTCCCTCTCTGAAACCACACTGAAGGGGGTCTAGTATACTGTTACTTTCTAGGAAGTGGGTTAAGCGCCGGTTTAACATTTTCTCATATAGTTTGCATAAACAGCTTGTTAACGCTATTGGCCTGTAGGTGGCGGTCAAGGACGGATCTTTGCCTTGTTTAAGTACCGGGATGACTATCGCTTCTTTCCATAACAATGGAATATATCCTGCTTCCCACGTGGTATTGAAGAGAATTAGGAGCGTTTTTAGTGCTTCTGGGTGAAGATACTTGATCATTTCGTACGTCATACGATCGCCACTTGGCGTCGAGTTGTTGCAGTACGCAAGAGATGCCTTAAGTTCAGCTAATGAAAATGGGCAGTTGTAAGCCTCCCTGGATGGACGTTTAGATTTAAGGGGTGGCCGCTCTTCGCGTTCTTTGAATCTTAAGAACGTTTCTGTGTAGTGCATTGCACTTGAGACGTATTCAAAGTGTTCGCCTAGGCAGTCCGCCTGCTGCTCCAGGCTCTCCCCTCGGCTAGTTACCATTGGTAGGCGGTGGGACTCCCGACCGATTAACTTGTTTACCCTATTCCAAACATTCGTTTCGTCGGTGTAAGAATTTATACCGAAGATGTACCTATTCACACTTTCTTTTTTGCAAGACGACACGTTCTTCTGGCTTGGGACTTAACCTGTTTGAAATTGTTGAGGTTTTCAGCCGTTGGGTAATTTCGGAGTAATCTCCAAGCTTTATTTTTGTCTATTGCGCGCTTTCCGACAATCGTCGCTCCACCATGAGATGCGACGTTTATTGGTGATTCCGTTGGTCTGCTTGATACATTTCACTGCAGCGTCAATAATAAAACCTGTTAGGTATGCTACAACATCGTCTATATTAAAATCAGCAATCTCATCTCCGTTTAAAAATGTAATTTCTCGAAACAGTTCCCAGTTGGCTGACTTGGTGTTCCTGCGAGGAAAGTGAGGCGAGCATGTATCTTCTTTTGTTAACTTTAATATAATCGGGAAGTGGTCACTCCCAAAAGGATTCTTGAGAACTAACCACTCCAGATATGAAATTATAGCACTCGAGACAATACTCAGGTCTATAGAAGAGTATGTGTTGTGTGTAGTGCTATAATACGTTGGTTCTTTTTTGTTTAGTAGACATGCACTTGACGAAAACAGAAAGTGTTCTATTAGACGTCCTCGCGCATCTAAACGGGAGTTGCCCCATAGCGGATTATGTGCATTTAGATCACCAACGACTATATATGGCGGAGGAAGTTCATCAATGAAGCTTTGAAATTGTGTCTTTGAAAGTTGATAGCACGGAGGAATGTAAATAGAAGTAATTGTTAGTAGCTTCCCGAACAGCACTGCTCGGACAGCAACTGCCTCAAGAGAAGTTCGGAGGTTTAATTGCTTACAGGCAACACCTTTATTAACTATTATAGCGACACCGCCCGACGAAGCGGCAGCGTCGTCACTGTCTTTGCAGAAGATGCCATAATGCTTTAGAATGTTTGTTTGTGCGGACTTGAGATGTGTTTCCTGAACACACAGCACCTTTGGAGTATGTTTATTAAAAAGTTCTCTAATATCATCGAGGTTATGGAGAAGTCCTCTCACATTCCACTGTAAGATCTGTGTATCCATTTTAGATGTGTTTTGTGCTGTGGGCTCAAGGATGGAAAATTAGCTCACGGACCCTTTCCGGGGGCCATGACACGAGATTTTTATTTTTTGGATCGGTCGACGGAGTCGCGCCAATCCTTAGGTGCTGGCTGCACCCTCACCCTCGGTGTCGTGTTCATTGCCTCTTGCGAGGCGCTCACGCGCTCTTGCGAGCGCTGCATTTGTTTTGAGGGCCTCGCCTCAAAAGACGAGACCTTCGCGGCCCCAAGCCCGGAGGTTGGTGGGTCTTTCTTGGATGGCGGAGCAGCACTGGCTGCAACCGCCGAGGGGGCGGATGGCGTCCCCGCTGGCTCACTGTGCGTGTGCCAGACAGGTGCCGGAGGCCGTCGTGGCGCTGCCCCCTGACGCGCCACTTCGGCAAAGCTGGTTTCTGGTAGGCCGGACACCTGCCTTCGTGCCTCTCTAAAAGAAATGTTTTGTTTTACTTTAATTGTGACAATTTCCTTTTCTTTTTTCCAGCATGGGCATGACCGCGAGTACGCGACATGCTCCCCATTACAGTTCGCACAGTGAAGAGAGTTTTCACAGGCATCTGATGCGTGTTCTTCAGATCTGCATTTCGCGCAAGTTAGGCGGCCTCGGCAGTTCTGTGAACTGTGGCCGAACCGCTGGCATTTGAAACACCGGAGAGGGTTTGGTATATATCGCCTCACTTGAAGCCTGATATACCCAGCCTCAACTGAGTCAGGCAGTACACTTGAATTGAAGGTGAGTATCAGGTGCTTAGTCTGGACTTCTTTGCCATCACACCTCATCTTAATTCTTTTCACGTTGATGACATTCTGTTCGCTGAAACCCTCCAGGAGTTCAGCCTCCGTCAGCCCTAACAGGTCATCATCTTAAACAACGCCACGGCTGGTGTTCATGGTTCCGTGTGTGGTTACTATTATTATGGTATCTCCAAATTTCACTAGATTAGGCAGTCTCTCATATTGTTTCTGGTCGCGGAGCTCCAACAGGAGGTCACCACTTGCCATTCTTGATGCTTTATATCCTGGGCCAAAGATTTCCGTCAAAGACTGATACTAGAAAAGGTGAAAGTGTTCGCACTGATTTGCCGGGTGCATCAGCGTGGATAACATGGAATCGGGGAAAGAATACTCTCTGGTTACCAAAAAACTGGAAGACTTCATCGGTGCGCCCTCTTTTCTGAGGGCGATCAGGGAGCGGGGGGAAAGAACAAGCCATATGTAAATGTGTACTTTCGGCAGCGGCGCCAGCCACCCACCATGGAGTCCTACAAGGGGACGCTGCAGGGTCTGTAAGCACAGGACCTGCAGACACCACCTGTACACCACCACTATAAACGAATATGGTGTATCCAAGCTAGGATAGCCACACAGGGTTAACCCTTGCCGCCAGGAAACACGGAAGTCAATGGAAGTGAGTAGAGGACAGGAAAGATTTAAAGTGAGAGAAAAGACGAAGATGTGAGGTGGAGACAGGAAAAGGCAACTGCCGATTCCCCCTGGGCGGGTCAATCCGGGTGTGCCGTTTACATGAAGCCGGGGCCAAAGGGGTGTGTTGCCTCTGCCGGGGGCCTTAAAGGTCCAATAAGCCAGCGTCGGCTCAACGCCCAGGATCCCCTTTTCCACGGACGTGGCAAAGCCACCCACGGCTAGGCGTTGGAGGGAGTCAAAACTCCCCCGTTAGCTCGGGTCCGTGGTGTCGCTACACACCAAACGCCTACTTGCGCAGGCGCCCCTGCGGGGGATGGCTTGTTACTATTATCAACAATTTTTATTTTTTTTAACTGTAGCTGTAGCCTAATTTTTGTTATCATCAAGCAAAGAATAAAAGATAATTTTCTGGCTCACAGTGCTTCGTGTTAGTCGGAGTGAGTGCCTTAGCCAGAGCCGATTTGCGGCCGAAGTCCACAAGGTTGTCACGCAGTCACTGTCACTCGCTAATGTACTCGATAATCACTCCACTTGGTTTTTTTTGTCTTGTGGCACAACATGAAGCACAGACGCATGCTTACGTGCATTATGAAGATGACAAAAGATGTGCTGTTGTGAACATTGGGGATGTTAAAAGCTTCAAGCCTTACGACGATTTTAAGACAGCCTTCCACAGCGTCCAACATGGGGAACCTCATTTCTATCGCATCAGGATTATTCCCCTCGAAAGTAAGCTTGCTTCAAATTAGCCGCTATATTATACTTATTTGTGTGTTTGCATATGTGTGTACGTGCATGAGTGAGTGACGATATAGAGCATGTGTGCGACAGACTGCACCCCAGCTGTCGTCATACCTAGATGTTCCTTGTTCATTAATCTCACAGATAGTGTTTCAAAGAACCTTGAAATGCTATGTCTTGCTTAACATTTTACAATGTTATATCGCACCCTATCAGTGAAAAATTAAAAACGATTGCGCCTATGTAGTCACCGAGAATAAATATTGGTGTCTGTCTAGACGTCAGACAAGGAAACAAGGATTGTTGGCGTACATGTCATCTCGTTAGCTGTACTTTGTGTGGTTTTGCTATGAATATATTTCCAGTCATGAAATTTTTTTCTACCATAATCAAATACTTATCTAATTTTGTGCTGAAAGGCCAAAATTAAAATTTGAAACTAGAACTCATAGCTAAAGAATGCTCCATGTTTTGGGTATCACAGCAGGGTGCTGGCATAGTATCAGCATAACTTTTTTTGTATTTTTCAGGTACTGAAGATGACCTCAAAGTAAAAATGAGGCACAGGCGAGTGCAAATTCCAAAAAATCTTTGATGGAAGCAACAGTGAAGACAGCCACGAAAGCATTCAGGTAAGCATAGTTTTGTTATAGCAGTGATGTCTCTTTGGCACTTCTTAAAGGGGAAGTGACGTGATATGTATGTGATGACATTTCCTTCTCTTACAGACACCAAAAAATGAAAAGCAGGAAGATCCCAATAATGTGCTGCTTGACCTACTGGCATACAAAAAATAAGTGGGCTCACGCAAAAAGGGCATGAGCAGCGAAGCAGCCCACTGACTTCTGCCCAGGAAAAAGAGGCCCGTCTCAGCGCTATAGTGAGGCAGCAGGAAGTAGAGCTGAAAGACGTCAAAGCTCTTAATAAGAATCTGCAACAGAAGCTTATAGGCACAAAGGATTCTAGGCAAGGTAAGCAATCTTTCGTGAGCATAAAGAACAGAGTGTAAATAGTAGCGATTATATTTTTCTAAAAGTATATTCAATTATTAAAAGGTCACCAGTGTTCTAATGTGTTTTATATTTCTCATGGTGCAGCCAATTCGTCGCAGGCACTGCCACCTGCCTTGCCAGCAGTGTTGTCACAGCCACATACTGCTGAACCATTGCCTAAAAAGCTGGAGGTGCCGGACTAAGTATGCAACTTCTGCTTCATGAGTTTTCTAGAACCCATCAACTGGCATAAGCTTGGTGGATTGTATTGAAAGTTGTGATAGCATTCTTTTACAGGCTGACATTCAGAACGTATTGAGGATGACAACGTGAGCACGGCAGCGTATTCAAAGCAATCCTAAAAACTCTCTCTTTGCAAAAGACCTCACGACGGCATTGTGGAGCGCCACTGAGTGTCTTGAGTAATGGAGAGGCATGAGGCGCCTACCAAACGTGGAACTGCGGTGACGGTGCACGAGAAGAAGAAAGTCATTCGAGCGCACACGCACCAGCCATGTAGATGCAAGAGATTGGTCAGAGAGAGGCTCGTGGCACGGACTCAAGCGCCGGGAGGAAAAATCCCTGAATATGAGCTGACACTCTGTGTTCGGACGCCAAGCTGCAAAAACGTGTGAAATGAGCAGCGCTACCTCGACAAGAGCAGCATGACCGCTCTGTTCTGAGGATGTCGGCAAGAAGAGCTTGAAAAGTGGCCGTTGATCTAGGAGATGGTCTTAAGTGGGAATGCCCGGACTGCCAAGCAGTTCCTGTTGGACTTGCACCTGCCCCATATCGCACAAGATTAGGAGCAGCCCACACTGGTCAGCCAAGTGGCCGCGTCAGCGGGGAAGTCCTTGATGAGGGGGCCTAGCGAGGCCGAAAATGTAGACAAGCACCGAGACACCGGCAATGCGGAAGAGTGGATCGTCAAACAGACGCGCGTACACACCGACGATGGCGAGGTGGTACCACTTCGTCGTAGCTCCATAGGTGGCGTTTGAAGAGTAAGAATGTTCTATTATTGCGAGAGCGCATGAGAGAAGTCATCGAGACACCATCTTGGCTAGGGACAGTTTATGTTTAAAACTGAACCTGTCCTGGATTTGCATCAATTCCAGTTTTGCTTGTATAGCCGATTATTGCATACATACTTGTTTCATTTTGGGGAGTGAATTCCGAGTGTCAGATTACTGTTTGCCGTTTTGTTTCCTGTGATGAAGTGTGTTTGCTTTGCCACGAGCCCTCCTCTCCCGTCGCCTCTCTCTCAATTCTATCCGATGCAAGCGCTCCAGAGATAAATCCGTGACACTGAGTTACTTGGATGGTTTCTATAAGGTAACTGCCTGCTAAGAAATCTTTTATGGCTTGTTTTATTCTGGTCTCTAAGCACCTTTGCATCATTTAATTATTGTCCACGCTTCCGTGGCCGTCCAAGGAAGGAACCACTGTTGCCCTGGGAAGTGTCAGCAGTACGAGGTGAGTGAAGATTATTCATTAGGTCTAGTACTTATTTACTGGGTGCTGCCTACGAATAATTGAGTTATCAGCATATTGTGTGTATATTTCTGCTTTTGTTTGACAGAATGAAGCAAGCAGCGATAAGAAAAAAAAGGGCTGGTGACCGAGATCAAGCCAATAGCGTTAAAGCAAGTGAATCGATTCTTGGTGAGTGATATAGCTGAGTGATATTGGAAAATAAGGACTATAAGGTTTGCTAGCCAGCTAATTGCATTCTAATGTTTCAGGCTTGTGAGACAAACTTGCAAAATAATCATTTTGCCTATGCGTGCAGTTTACAATGCATGCCCTACATTACTCGTGTGCAACAGCACACAGAAATTGTCTGCAATTACCTTTCCAGTATTTTAGAGACTAGGAGTATTTTGGAGACCAGCAAATTGTCTGCGCTTTCCTGGTTTTAGAGCTTTTGCTATTTATTGTGCTTGCACACTCATTTTACCTTTTATGTCTTCACTGTTTCTATCAGGGCAATCAAGGAGTTGCCGTGATATTTGCAGAACTTCCCGGAGAGCTTACAGCATTAATCAGTCGTGATAAAGTCCTTTATTGTGTATTTTAAATTGTGTTTTGTTGCCAATTACTGCTGTCGATGGGTACAATAGGTCACTCTAACCAATTGGTACCCACTGGGTACCCAATTGGCCTGTCCTACAATAACCAAGTGGTCGCTTTCCAATAGGACCAATTGTGTACTAATTTACAAGTGGAAACTTTCCAATGAGAAATATTCAAATTGAAGTCAATGTTTTTTTGTTTTTACTGGGAAGGCACCTACCTGGCACGAGACCGCCGCTGCACAGTACAATGCAAGTTATCCAAACGTGGTCAAGCATGCGCAATGTTTACCTCAGGGGCAACTGAAAGTAGACGTGCAGAAACCGAATGTGCTTCTGACACTGCTATTTATGTCACTACGAATGACATGACTCCTGCGCTATCTTCTGATATTATCCTTCAGACTTTATGCACTTGGACAATGACCCTGACGTGTTGCTGTTACGTATCTGATAATTAGGACAACGGGAGACAAGGAACACTACTACGAGAACACGTTTACAGGAAGCAACAGCTCGCTCGTATTCGAGAGAGGGATTTGGTCACAAGTGCCTTTCGTCATCGGAAACCTCAACTTACTCGACGCACAAAGGTTGAGAGCGTTACGCTTCCAAGTCAACACAACAGCATTTTAGTGCAGATAGAAGCTGTTGTCATTCCTTACATCTATCTGTGGTGACGTAATTGAATCTTGATACAAATGAACTTCACAGTCATGCAGAAAATAAATCATTTGCGAATACAAAGTTTTCCCCAAGCATCACCTGTGAAGCTGCAGTAGAACTTATAATTGGGTAGGATCAATTGTGGAAAATAGTGCTAAATATAATTGGGTGTAGGATGACAGAGCGTTAATTTCCATTAACATGAAAATGGGATGAACTTTACAAGGTCCACCATCCGTTGAGGAGCAAGGTGCACAGTATGCGAGCAGTCATACCTGCACCCTGCGAACAGATGTCTACGATGGGGTGGATCTCTCATACTCATCACAACGGGTTTCGAGCTTGATACCAGTGGTATTGTAGAAAAGCCATTCGCAAAGAAAAATATCGACATAAGAGGGTTTAACAAAGCCATCGATGTCCGAAATAGTCGCAAAGAAGTTGTGCTACCAAGAACATCAGCGAAGAATTATGGCAGTGTTCGCATTTTTTTGAAGAAAGAAACAAGTGAACCTTGTGTAAAAAGTATGAGGCCACGCAAGAAAAAGGGAGATGTGGAGAAGATCGCAACTCATGAAATGTCAGAAGCGTCAAAGTCACCCTTGAAGTCAGCTCTCCCTTCGTCAAGGTGAAACTTGAGTAGACGGCAACTGGCCTGAATGTGTGCTGCAATATCAGCATTATGAACCCCTCAATTCGAGTGACACGCATCAACACCGTTGTCATGGGGGCCTTCAAGGCACTCTCGTTGAGCTATCTGAAGGATTTTGGTACCTAAGATGACACCAACATGTTAAACAAGTGCGCAGTAATTGTGATGCCTGGGTGCGATTATCACTCAAGGTCCACTTAACAGCTACAATGCCATTCCAAAAGACAGTGTGTCCCGATCGAAGCTGCTTTAAGTCAACAAGATCGACATTATTATGCCTGTTGCTGCTAGTAGAAACTATCGTGAAAGCGTATATTATCGTTAAACATGTGCCAGTTAGAGCAGTACTCATATGTGAAGGGGCTTGAGGCTAACACACTTCGGAAGACTTTCTGTCCTTTTACTACGCAGAGTTTCATTTTACGATAAGGAAGACACGCTAAAGACAGATATTCGTACGCAGTCGAGACTTTCGAGACATATTATTTAGGACTTCTCTACACTCGTGAAAATAACCTGAAAATTGTAGCTGAGCGTTATTCGTTGATGGGAATATTTGTGGAAGGATGATACAGTCTGTAAAAGGGTGCTTACAGAGAATATTAAAGAAAATTTTGTGAAATTATAAGGGTGCGACATGTAGAAAATCGTGCGCCTTTTGGACTCAAGAGATTAAGAAGGTAAATGCGCAAAAGTTTGTTCTTGGACTGTTCAAATGTACACCATCCCATGGAGGGCACTGCGCCGAGTGCCAATAAATGTTGCAGAGAGATTTTCCCTCAAAGGCATAACACTTTCAAAGATCAAAGCCTGTCACAAAAAGACGATGGGATAGGCATTTTCAGGGAACAACGAGGACGGTGGCTTGTTGCTCATACGTGTAGCTCGCATTGACAGATCTATGGAACTGTGCTAGCGGTGACTCAGGGAAGAAGGGTGGGGCCACATAAGTTTCTTGTTTTGAACACAGAAACAGTGTACGGTAGAAACAGCCGAGGACTCGACACGACAGCAATCATTTATGGAACACTACCCGGCCTGGTGTATTCCTTGAAGAAGTATTTAGAGAGTGTTATTTTTTTATTGCATGGCGTAACAAATGACAATTCCAGGACATATGTTAATTTCACTTAACAGCCCCAGCTCACATAAAATTCATGCAGACTCAAACTATAATTGTCTGCCATTTTTCCACTTTATAGGGGTACTATATAAGCCCGTGGGTCCTGCAAGAAAGATGAAGGCGACAGTGCATACGGTCATCTGCACACTTTTATTGCAGACCTCAACAACGAGAAAGACGAGGAACTCTCTGGTGCGCAGTAAATAAAAAGACCGACCCGCTGCTGCTTTCTCAGCTTCTTAAAATACCACCTCTGTCTTCACGTCGCGACACTGGTGGAGGTGCTGGGGCCTCCAACCTGATGCAGGAAAGCGTTGTTCGGGACCGTAAACCCAGTCCGGAGCCTCAACATCTTGTTACGACTCCAAAACATGGATTCAGCCAGGCCCTACTAGGCCCAAGTCCAGAACTCTTGACTGCATCTCTTACCAACATGGCAGCCCCTTCAACGTCTGCAAATTTTCCTCCGGGCCAGACGACTTTTCCTTCCCAAGTAATTTTTGAGCGTCCTCGTGTTCCCGAAGTCTTTCGAAGAGAACCGTACGAAGATGACGAGGATTGGCTCGACCAGTTCGAGCGGAGCGGTGTGGTGAATTGCTGGAGCACGCAAGAGAAACTTTGCCGTGCCTACTTCGCAATGGGAAATAGCACTCGCACATGGTACGAGAGCAGGGAGCCTACTTCACAAACCTCGGAAAATTCCGCAAAAAGCTTCTCGAGACGTTCCTGAGACCAGACCGACGGGATCTTGCACAACAGATGATTGAAGCCCACGTGCAAAAGCCGAACAAAAGCGTCGCCATGTTGGCTGAGGATATGAAATACTCACTGCGTCAAGACGAGGCACCAACTAATCCAAACGAAAGAGGAGTCAGCAGGAGCAAAATTTGAAGTATGCAGCATGGGACACTCATAAGAAATGTCTTGGTTTAGAAAAATTCCATTTGTTGGTAATCTTTAGAAGTAAGTTATTTGAAAAAGCATGTCCCAAACACTAGAGCAAGACCAAGTATTTGTGTGCCTGAATCTTCGAATGAGGACTCGAATTTGGTTAATGTAACACAATCGTGTTACGAAGAGCGTAGAAGTTCAGAAGCAGGGAGTACCAGTCTAGGTTTTCACATGTAAAATGTGAACCAGGCCAAATGCAACTTTGCCCATATACGTAAAAGGACAGAGTGGTGTGGTGCTTAAGTACAAAGACAAGAGCATGATGTTATGTGGCATTGTTGTAAAGGACAATGGCAGGAAGTAACCAGTTCTGAATGGAAAAAATTTGATGGAATGCCTAAAACTTGAATGGCTTGAACTTGGCCATATTGTGGCCGAAGCACTAGCTGTGGCTCTAATACACAAGTACCTGGGCATGTTCTCAACAAAAGCTAGAACAGTACAAAAATTTCAAGTACATATTCTTAAAAACTCGGCCCCGCTCTCGTGTTTTGCTCCGCATGGAAATATTTGTTTGCATTGCAGGAGAAAGTTGAGCACCATTGCGAAATTGAATCACCATTGCGAAAGACAATGAGAGCGTATGTTGATCTGGGGAGGACAAAACAACAATACCCTTTTTTTGAACGCATATCGTTACCTACCTCTAGGATGAAAGAACTTGTACACGGCCCAAGCAGGCGGAAAAGTGCTTTCTGCTCAGAGCTCATTTTTGCCATGTCAACAACCACTCCTACTTACACCAGGGAAGCAACCTTTGTTTACAGTAGGCACAAGTCTCGGGTGCTTACTGCAAGCTCCAGTCATTGCCTTGACATTTCAGGCGATAACAGATGAGGTGCTTCACAGCATCTTGACACAGAAGATGCATCAGCAATGTGACCTCAATATGACAGAGTTTGACATCGGTGATTGCCAGCAAGCATCGGAATACTGCCGACCGTTTTGTTTCCACGGCGGCGAACCAGGCCACATCTCGTGCTACTGCCATCATCGAGAAGCCCGGCTCAGAAACTTTTCTCGTCCCGCTTCATTTTATTTTGAACACTTTCGTGACCATGGTGCTGATCACCTGCCGACCAACCAAGTGTCTTCACTAAGTCGTCGCTGGCGGTCTCCCTCGCCTGCTCGAGGTCACACTTTTCCGAATCGCCAAAGTTACGCTGACGTCGTCGGAAAGCGCTCCCCAAGCCCGTTCCGGGGAAACTAACTGCCGCGACCTCCGGGGCAAGGTTGCCAATTACCGAGACGCCAAAAGACCCTCTTGCCTCTACACAAAGACGATATGACGACAGTGATGACAAAGACGACAACCTGAGTGCTAATGCCGATGAATATGTATGTGCCGACCTCAGCGTTATTATAGACGGACACTACGTAATAGCAGTGGTTGACACTGGTGCTGACTTTTCTATTATACGACAAGAGCTTGACGACCGCCTTAAACGAGAACTGACATCAAATTTCAAGATCGAGATGTGCCCATCATTCGATAGCTTGGTATGCATAGGTCTTCTTGGCCAAATTTGATTGGCATCCGTCACGTCGAAGTTATTTTTATTTGATGTCAAACAGCATAGAAAAGCTAAGGAGAAAAAACGGAAAATAGACTGCCCTGTGACATCGACACTAGTGCTACGTGTTCGGTGTGATACATTCCACAAATATCATCCTGAGTGGCGATGCCCTAGTATTGATGACGTGTACGATCCGAGTGTTCTTATCGTGGCGCCGACTGGCGCCGAAGCGCAGAAACGCACTCGCTCATCCACGGCCGAATACCGCACGCAGGTGCACTTTAGCCCAGCCGTGGCTCGTTGCGTCTGATCTTCATCGCACCGGTTTGAATGATTACGTGAAATTATCAAGATAAAAACCACCTTTAAAAGAATATCGAAAGAAAAGAGCATGATTAAACTTGTGCTTGTTCGTCCGCATGTCGTGGAATTGTTGCGAGTTGCAGGTGAGTTGCAGTGTGTCTAGCTTAAAGCACGGAAAAAAGCGCTATCGTGTTGTATTTTCATATCACGTAGGTGTTACACATCAACACAACTGCAAGCTATCAAACTTGTAACAGCGTGTAGTCAGATATCATCCCTAAAGAGTAACACGTAAGTATTGTTGAAGTTTAGTTCATCTGTAGAATTTGCGTCCATGTAAAAGTCGTAATACCATGTTAACGACAAGAAGCTGGATAGGTGGGGCCATCTGGAGGCGCGAAAAAGAACCTGACAAGCAGGAAACGTACTCTATTTCTCCGCTGATGCTCATTCGCGATAGCTGTATTGCATTGATCCATTGCATTCAGGGTATACCTGAATGCTTTTCATGCCAAAACACACCAATATAGCTAATTGAGACACACGAGCGAACATGGATGAAACGTGCATCTTCGGGCACCTCTGCAGTGCTGCTTGGAACGGCGTCCATTTCGAAATCACTGTTCTGCAAAAGGTCGATTGAAGCAAAAATAATTCGCGATGTTGCGAATCGCGGGGATTCCAAGCTCCAGACTATCTTATTGAACCCGAGTCGACACGTTGTACGGCGACCACAGCAATGCAGGTGACGAAGCATGACTGAATGGGTCCGCATAGCAGACGAAACGTTTGTGGAGCAGCTGAGCCTGACGTCACTCTTTTCTGTGGAGAAGTGATCAGCTGTGGCGTGACTTGGAGGTGACCGCGAGGTAGCGCCACTGCTGGTGCTCCCAGCGCTAAAAACGAAGGGATTGCCGTCTGTTATTTATTAGTGCTAGATCCCAGTAATATAAACTAATAAAAGTGATAGTAATTCATCCCTCAGTTGCGTGTTAGGTCGTGAATCCCAGCTACGGAGTCTATAGCTACTCGCTGAAGCAAAAATCTTGGCATGAGTAAATTTGATGTCAGTGGCCCTTTAAGAAGGTCAGGATGCCATGGAGTGGGCCGAGCATAAGGAGTGCTGGTGGACAGCTAATGACGCCAACCGGTAAATGCACCGCTCGGCTCATAATCGGTGATTCGAGCTTCGTCGCCACTTTTGTCATTTTACTGGACTGTTGTAAAGAGCTGATTTGGGGTATGGAATTTTTGCAAGAGTACGGTGCTTTCATGAACATTCCAGAACGTATCGTCACCTTTTCCGCCCATCCATACGTTGACCCCACCACTGAAGAACAACTACAACATTTACGTGTAGCCGATGATGTGATGCTCCTGCCGAGATCTTGCTGCCTTGTGTCAGTGTTATGTGAACGGCCGTGCCGTAACGAGGTGATAGCGGAACGAATAGACACGCTATTGCTTACGCAAGGTGTTTCAATAGCGAGAGGTTTCTCTGCCTATCCTCTTGTAAGCGATGCCGTGCCTCGGGCGTAAACTCTTTAAGCAGCCATTGGACACCGCAAAGTCAACGATGCCCAGTCTGTGGGCTATTTTTATCGTCTCCTCGTTGTAAAATACTGCCGTGAAAGCTAATACTGGCAGCGCGTGATGTTAAGGCTTGGCATGTTTCAGAATCATCGAGAATACCATTGCAATCACGGAATGATGAATGCCTTCCACACAATGACTATGCATATGCCGAACTAGCTCGCTCTTTAGGCTCCTCGCTTACACAAGAACAGTCTGGTGGCACTGAAAATGTCACAAATACATCGCACAATAATGCTCTAAACGAGGTGGGTGTTCCAATGCCTCAATACCTCCCAGCTACCACTGCAGACTATGCAACAAAGAAGGGGGAAATAGCACGGTGCCTTCATCAGCTAACAGTAGCAGTTACCAGACGAGTTAGAACGCTGGAACTGGGTGTCCAGTACGCAAGCGCCACCCTCCAAGACGGACAAAGGACTACGCGATTTGTTATTAGCCTCTTGATGAGAGGTCTTGAAGTTTGGTTCGGTTGTGCATTACTATGTCTTTTGTGTCCTTTTTATTTCATTTTGTTGTTAGGAGATAAGTACGTACCAAGATTTATTTTTGGCTTTTTATCAATATTTCTCTACTTCTTGAGTATGAATGTGAAAGTTTCCGAGGTGTTGTTTATAATGTAACAATGTTGATCAGACATTATTGATGTGATGATGTCAAGTGAGGTCATCTAATGGCAATTCACAAAACATCCGTTAGATTAGTTTGTAAAGGTTGTGAAACAGGCCATTTGGCCATCAACATATTGTATTCAATAAGGAAGAAAAATAAAAGAACAGGGGGCCTTCCGCTCTTTGTTCATCGGCATCTGACTACTGCGGTCATATATTCGAGGCCTCCTGTCAAATGCTGTGCGCAAGCCTTGGTTGAATGGGGAGCTGCAATATCAGTCGTATGATCGCGACGCAAGATTTTGCAGGCAAGCGATCGCCGGCAGTGCCACCTGTAAACGTGTGACAAAAAAAAGCAAAACTTGAACTCTTGCGCATCCTCAAGTTGCCTCAAGTGCATAAAATACAATATCAGGTTATAAACATTTGTTTTCAAGCAAGATAAGTTGCCCTGCGAGGATTTCTTGTCCTACCAAGAGACTGGCAACATCGCTGTTGGGTGATTCTAGCGGTCATTTTTTGTCGACATTTAGCATCAACTTAATATTATAATTCCCCCTTTTTTTACAGGACGTCAGCATGCTTGTTGCCACCAATGTCATAAACGATCTTCTCATATTCACGACGATCAAAAAAAATTTTTGCATGGTAGACAGTTTCTTTAGGGAGCTTCGCCCTAAAATGTGAAGACAAACTAAGTGCGTCTTCCTGGTTGCCACGTTGTTGCCGAGTGGCTTCGGTAGGTGAAGCCTCGGTGTTTACAAAAGCAGTTCTCGTGCCCAGGCTATATCTAAAGAGACGCCCCTCCACGAAGAAGGTTGACAGCCAAAGCATTTGGATATCCACATAGGGCACAGTGGCAATTTTTTCTGCGATGATAGATGATTAGTAGGCACTTAGGCACTGTGAGCAGGCTGTTTGCTTTAAAATAGACAGATGAGGTAGACGTCTGTGCTTCCTGGATGTCTTGCTGCTACCAAGTTAGCTTGGAAAGCCCAAGAAAACGTGAATAGCCTTCCTACGATAGATACGCACAAACTGACAACCCACCAGGGCATGTGGCTACAGCCTCAAGCATTGGCCTCTGTCATAGACTACTGAAGAAATTTGGCAGATCCCTTGTACATTGCGAATCTATGTTATGCGAAGCATGTGGATGCAAGGTGAACGTGTTGTAATTTTTTATTGAGTAAGACGTAATGAAGAGACGCTCCATATACGTACAAATCCATGCACATAGATATGTTAAACAGCCGCATACATTTTATTTTAGCAGTTGTTTGCAGTTGCATCAGGCAGCAAACAGACACATAGATATAAGTAACACCAGAAGCGTAAGCTGATCTGAAGTGCTGGTGTTTGTGCTGGGGCTCACGAAGGTGGTAGCCCTCAACACTGCGACACAAATTAACCTCAGTGCATGGCGCCTAACTATAATTGATGTTAACCAAACATGATGACTGTATCATGGGAGCACATAAGTGATGTTCATGAAATTTGATAGCCAGTATTGCAACCAGAATCGACATGTTTCACGAACATCAGCGTCCATTTGTAAAGTATTTCCAAGACTTAGCATGACCCTAAGGTAAAATACGCGATTGCCACGCAGAATGATAGGGTTCGATTCCTGCTGAGACACATTTATCCTTTGCATTCATCCGGACAACACTGCCTATGTGAACTTTTTCTTAACGGTTAAGCGTTGAAATTGCCGATGTGTGTTCTCACCATTCCTGGACAGATGTAAGATGTCTCTCACCTGAGGGACATATCCGCCATTTAACGAAGAACGTGACCATGACAGCAACCTGACGTGGGCGGTCAGACAGACAGACACGCAGATAGATCCCAAAAGTGCTTGCAGTGTGCAAAGAAATGCTTTGCATTTATTAATGATTATTGACACAGAGACAACCATCGTTCATGGGCCAGCCATTTTGTTATGCGCCTCTTCTTCCTTTACTTTGCATCAGCTCCTTTTGCAGCTCCACCAAGGTATCACTCTTAATTACGACAGTATATGTACAGCCATGGCCTCCGAGATAGCGGGCGTGCGGCGTGTCCCTCTCCGGCCGTCCGAATCACCGCGCTCCCCAGCAAAGTGAACGAGTATCACCTCGCCCGCCCGGCTCCCATGAGAGGGCGCGAGTTTTGGCAACGGCAACACCACGGCTGACAGCAGAGCGCATGAGATTCCAGCGTGCACATGTTCTTTTTTTTTCACGTACCAGCAAGAATCACCACTAGAGTCTTCTGACTGAACTGATGGAATGTATTTTTCGGCGGGCACCACAGCAGACCACAAAGCGGATGGGATTTCAGCGAGAGCACATTTTTTCCCTCCACGTACGAGCAAGAATCATCGCCAGAATCTTCTGGCTGAATTGAAGGAAGGCATTTTTTTTTGTTACTGCATTTATTTTGGTCCCATTTACGAAGAAAAGCATGTCAACTTCAGCATTTTCCTGATAGGTATTTGTAAGGAGGTACACATTCGCCTGTGGCAATATTTCTTTTTTTTTACGGTCCGTTTTAGCTCACTGCTAAACACCTCGATTTGAGGAATATCGAGACATTCTAGCATCCCCCCTTTCTGGAAGCTTCTGTAAGGGAAACTGGGCTAATTGTAGGATTGGATTGGATAAACTTTTATTTGGTCCTCCAAAACACAGATCACTGTGTTGCGGGCAGCTCCCACGTGGGGACTGAGATGCCAAGCTCCTCAGCCGCCTCGCGGGCTTGGTGGACAGCCCAGCGCTGATCTGCCAAGGACGAGCTGCGGATTGCCGCCCCCCATCTGACAGAGGTGATGTGCGATAAATGAGCGAATTTGGGGCACTGCCAGAGCATGTGTTCTAATGAAGCTATTTCCCCACAATGTGGACAAAGATTACTTGGGTATAGGTCAGGGTACATGATGTGTAACATTTTCAAAGTAGGGTACATCCGCATTTGCAAAAGCCTTAATGTAAGTGCTTGGGGCCGGGTTAGATTTTTGTGAGGTGGAGGGAAAATCCATCAAGACAGGTAGAAATGTTTAGTGAGCTCGTTATATGTTGTAAGAATTTCCCGGTTATCCCCTTCACCGGTAGAACGCATCCCCGGGGAGGCGCGGTTGCAGAGTTCTCGCGCCGCCTCGTGTGCTGCTTCGTTGAGATTGGGAGGGTAGTCGTTGATTTGTCCAAGGTGAGCTGGGAACCAACTCAGAAGATGATGTGTTATGTTCTTGCCTTGCAGTATTTTCAGCGTTTGTTCACAGACCGTCCCCTTGGCGAACGCCCGTAGTGCTGCCATGGAATCACTGTAGACGACTTCAATGTTATCCATCTTGAGTGCTAAGGCGATGGCCACTTGTTCCGCAATGATTGGGTCTTTCGTCCTGACCGTCGCTGAGTTGACGCCATGGCCAGCCCCATCGACTACCACTGCCACAAACGCTTTCCCATTGGCGTAGGAAGCCGCGTCAACAAATACGACCCCTCGTTCCTCGTTTGAGACTTGACGAAGTATAGTCCTGGCCCTCGCTACTCTTCTTCCGACGTTGTGTTCTGGATGCATGTTTCTCGGTATAGGAGATACCGTGATAGTCTCCCTGATGTTGTCAGGGATATCATTGTAATTGCGTCTGATTGCTATTGGGTGTTGGCCCAGCTCCTGCAGGATCATTCTCCCCGACCTTGTAGTAGATAACCTTGCAAACTGTGCTCTCTCTTGGGCTTCTGCTATTTCTTCGAGCGTGTTGTGTATGCCAAGCTCAAGCAGACGCTCGGTGCTGGTATGTATGGGTAGGCCCAGGACCTTCTTGATAACTTTCCTGAGGAGCACATTCAGTGCCTCGGACTCTGCTTTTGACCAGTTGTGCATTGCTGCCTCGTATGTGAAGTGACTTAGAACAAACGCATGCATCAACTTGATGAGGTTGTCTTCCTTGATCCCATTTCTTTTGTTGGCCACTCTGCGTATGAGGTGCACCGCACTGTCTGTTTTCCGAGTTAACTTGGCTATAGATTTGCTGATGGCGCCGGTAGACTCTATCAGCATTCCCAGGACTTTGATGGAGTCGACCCTCTGGATGGCATCCCCTTGATTTGTACGGAGATGGATGTCTATCTGGTTTAACGGCTTCCATCCCCTGGGCTTCGGTCCCCGGCGTGCAGTCCGATAAAGCAAAAGTTCTGACTTACTCGAGGAGCACTTGAGCCCGGAAGGGCGAAGGTAGTCTTCTACGGTGTCAATAGCCTCTTGCAGAGCGCTCTCAATCTGCCTCTCGCTTCCACCTGTGCACCAGATGGTAATGTCATCTGCGTAGATGCTGTGCTTCAATCCTTCAATGCTCGATAATTTCTTTGACAGTCCAATCATGGGAATGTTGCACAGCATTGGTGAAATCACTGCCCCTTGTGGCATGCCCCTTGCTTCTAGTTCGATTGCTGCGGTCTCGATATCTGCAATCTTCATCACGGCTTTCCGATCTGTAAGAAAGGACCATACGTAGTCATAGAAGGCTTTCCCTAGACCAAGCTTGGAAATTGCTTCGAGTATGAATGAGTGGTGGATGTTGTCAAACGCTTTTTCTAGATCTAGGCACAGAATGGCTCTCACGTCTCTGGTTTCATTGTCAATGACCTGGTGTTTGATAAGCTTCAATGCATCTTGTGTGGATAGCCCTGCCCTGAATCCAACCATATTGTGTGTATATATGTTGTTATCTTCCAAGTACTTGTTTATCCTGCGCAGTATGGCATGTTCTGCGACCTTGCCGATACATGATGTCAAGGATATTCGCCTCATGTTGTCCAAGTTAGGGGGCTTTCCTGGCTTAGGAATAAGGATCGTGCTGGCCAGCTTCCACTGCTCTGGCACCCTGCCTTCTTTCCATGCTGAATTGATCATATCCCTCAGGGTTTCAATTGAATTGTCATCAAGGTTACGCAGGGCCTTGTTTGATATACCGTCCGGGCCAGGGGCCGACCTGCCATTGAGATCATGCAAGGCTCTTCTGATCTCCTCGATGTTAAAGTCGCCCTCAAGACCTGGATTTGGCGTGCCCTGGTACTGTCTACTTGGTGGTGCCAATCCTCTTTTGATTGGGAGGTACTTATGCACGAACTGCTGGACAACTTGCTGTTCTGTAGTGCGCCCTATCTCTCTATGCAAAATTCGAGCGATAACATGCTTTTGATTTGTTTTGGTGGTGTTTTCGTTGAGGAGATGCTTTAAAATATTCCATGTCTTGCCATTGCGCATCTGACCATCGACGGAGTTGCAGATTTCGTCCCATTGCTGCCTCGATAGTGCGCGACAATGTTCCTCGACTGATCTGTTTACCTCAGCTATCTTCTTCCTCAGTCTTCGGTTCAGGCGCTGACCCTTCCAACGGTTCAGTAGTGCTTGCTTTGCCTCAAGAAGATGAGCAAGCCGGCTATCCATTCTTTCAACCGGAAGATCTGTGGTAATGGTGGAGGAGACGGATTTGATGTCATCTTTAATCTGTTTGACCCACTGCTCCAAGCCTTGTCTGTGGCCATCTTGTTCCCTTTCCATCCTTATCTTCCTGAACTTTTCCCAGTCTGTGAAGTGCAATTCTCTCTGCTTTTTACGCTCCATCCACTGGGCCTTCTTGATGCTCCTTACAAATGTAAGGTCCGGGGTGGAATCCCTGCAGCAAGATGTACCAAGCCTTGTTGGTAGGCTGGGGTCTGTGATTAGGGTGAGATCAAGTTCACTGGCACTTTGCCAAAGTTGATTTCCTTTCCCAGTGTTGTACTTGTAACCCCATGTATGATGAGGGGCGTTGAAATCACCTGCTATGACGAGTGGACATTCCCAGGCGATATTAACAGCTTTCCTTAGAACCGTCTTGAACCCTTGCTTTTGTTCCTTTGGACTGCTGTATATATTAAGAATGAAAATGCTCTGACGGTTGCTGGTACCCGGCACGATCTCTACCAAGATGTGTTCCAATCGGCCTGCTTCTATCTTGAGGTCATGGGTTACGTGCGTTTGTTGCATACGAAGGTGCAGACTCCCCTCCCTTCAGTATCCCCTATTACAGGCCGGAATCCAGGCAACGTTGCTTGCGGTGAAAGGGTCTCTTGTAATAATATAATATGAGGCTTTTCTTGGCTGCTCCTGATATACTGCTGCAGGGTTGCCTTCTTTTTAAGGTAACCTCTACAGTTCCATATCCAGATACGAAATGCTTCACGTAGCGCTGCCATCATGGTTATTACATGGGCGGCCAGAGCCTGATGCTGCACCTGTCGACAGGTTTGGTACCACTAGTATTGGTGGCCGAAGGGGTGAGCTTGGTGCATGAGGAGGCCTTGCTGTGTTGTGCAGACATGCTTCGACCTTTGTAATGCGCAAAGTCATGTGCTCTTCCAGTGCCGCCACGCTTGATTGTAGCCTACCCATCTGCTCGCTAAGACTGGCTACTACTTTGCTGAGCGTGTCAAACACCTCTTTCATATCTGACATGGTCGTTTGGTTGGCTTCCACGTGTTCTGCCATGACTGCCCTCTTTTTCGCGGTTCTCGAGTCCCCCACGTTTTCAGCCACAGGGACATCAACTGGCTGAGGCATTGGCTGTGAAGATTGCGCGTTGGTTAGCTTAGTGAGAAGAATTTTTATTTCCTTTCACTCAGGTGATAGCCTCTCATTCGATTTTGTAAGTCTCGCGTTTTCTTGCTCTAGCTGTGCAATTCTATCATGCTCTGGCAGCTTACCTGTCATCACCTCTGCCCCGCCGTTGCGCACTCGCTCAGCCCAGCTGCCTTTCGAAGTAACTGCAGGCGTCCTCCCCGGTTGTGATGCCGTGATCTCGAACTGAACGCCAGGTAGCTGGCCATTCGGGTGCCGCCCAGGCTGATCCCGACCCTGATGGTGACCTTGAGAACTCGAGCGCCCCCGTGATTGGGAGCGGGCCTTGGGTCTAGAACCTCTTCTGGAACGCGACCTCCCCCTGGAGTGGGGCCGCCTTTCCTGTTCTTGTGTAGTCTGGATGCTCTGGGTCCCGTAGGCTGGAATAAGCTGCTTGTCATTGATGTCTGGACTCGATGCGATTGATGCGTCCCGGGCTTCTGCGGCTGCTCGCGATCTTTCCCAACGTCTGCGTCTGACGACGTATGGCACTAAGAACCTGTTCTTGCACTCCTTGTCTGCCGTGGGATGGTGACCGTCGCACAGCCTGCATCTTGGATTGCACTGGTGCAGGCTGTCTGGGTTCTTGATTTCGCAGCCTCTGCAGATTGTTTCAGCTGGGTTCGGACAGACGTCAGACCGATGTCCCAGCTTTCCGAAGACGTAACAAATATCGATGTTCTTGCGGTAAAGGGAGCACTGCACAAGTGAAGGTCCATATCTCACGAATCTGGGCACCTTGTGTCCTTTGAATGCTATGATGATTGTCCCGGTGTCCTTGATTCTCTTGGCCTGCAGCGCGAGCGGGTTGTTCGCGTTCACAATCTTTCGGGTCAAAATGTCCTGAGTATCGCTTACGGGGATCCCGCGAATCACTCCTTTACAAGTGTCGTTGGGGTGCCGCGGCGTACGCGCTAACCTCGAAAACTTTGCCTCCAATGTCAATTTGCTTGACCTTGAGGTATCTTGAAGCTCTGTCTTGGTCCGGAGTGCTTGCCACCATAATGTTCTGCTGCAAGTTGGAACAGATGATGTCCTGCATGGCCTCTTCCTTTTTGACGCCGGCCGCCAGTACTATCGCGTCTGCCACGGCTCCAGTGCCAATTCTCGAGATATTTAATCCTTCACGTGGTCGTAGCACAATTTTGCTGAAGTCCTTAGGTAGTGGCGGCATGCGTCCAGCTCGCACGATTGTATGCTTGGTGTCATACCTACTACGACTGGCTCGAGCGTCTCCCGCAACGCCGGCCTCGGTCGAACCCTTGGCAGCAGGAACGCTAACCGCGGCTTGCTTATTCCATGAGCGTCTCGTTTCGGCTTCCTTCCAACCCATTTCTTCCGTGCAATCCTCTAGAGAGATGTCCTCTCTATCTACTTGGTATTCCATTCTCAGTTGCAGATACTGGAACGCGCAGAGTGTTGAGTCGCGTTGGCGCCGGGCCGGCGCATCGGCGACAATCGCCTCCTTGGTTAGGCTTAAATCCCCCGGTGGCGTTGCCGTGTAAAAATGTCCCAAAAACGAATTAAAAGTCCATTCACCGGCACAAAGGTGGTATCTGCTGATTTCTTAAGAGCTTATGCACACGATGAGAGTAAAAACTCGGCGACAAATTCGTGAATACCACAGGAAAGGATTCTTGAAAGCAGGAGCCGATCTTCGCGCGTCCGCACTGGTCGGCACCTAGAGCGTCTCCTCGCAAACCGCGTGGGCTAATTGTTGTCGTTGATTTTATTGCTCTCCGATCCTGCCTCATAATTTTACTGTTATATTTCGCATGAATATTTATGAGATGGTCAACCAAAGCGCAGTTACGCTCTAGGCAACCGAGTGCCCTGTTCATGTCATTGAAGTAAGGCATATGAAAAGTAATTTTGCTGGAATATTGTAGAAGGCTTCGGTTAGCCCACCTACATTCGCTCCACACGTTTTAACAGTGAAGGTGCTTGAGTTGTGATCGTCTTTTTTTCATCATCTGAACTTCGATTATGTTTTGATCGCACAATAGCAATATCAGTACTCTCAACTGCATCCAAATCCAAGGGTTAAATATGTAGCATAACGGCATCTTTCTAATGAAAACCAAGTATTCGCTCAAAGAGAAAACAAGCAAAGCATTTTGATGTTCGTTCTTAGATTGTCCAACGTATCCATTGAACACTGTAAAATTCACAGGGCAAATGGGTGACCATAAAAGACTAGAGCGTGCCTGTAACCAGCCCGTGGTCGTCGCGGAACCAGTGAAGTTCAATCTAGACATAGTCTAGCCGCATTTAGACCGCCTGCACCCTCCTCCCTGCATCCTGCTTCTGCGGCTCGACAGAAAGATTCTTCAAGTGGCGTTATAATGAAAAGCAGCGCTGGTTCCATGAAAGGAAAAAAAAAAGCAAGCCTTTTAATGGAGTGTAACCCGTGAGAATAGAGCGTGGCACTATTCCGACTTCACTTGTTGATTGCGCTGTCATTTTTTTCTTTGCCAGTGCCGTCCCTACAATACAGCCTGCAAACTTCGAAGTACAGTAAGTTTCCAGCCCATCCGGATCTCTTGCAGAGGTATCACAGTTATAAGCGCTATAATATGGCCAACGCAAGTCTACAGCAAAACAAGTCAATTTGAGAATATATACACCCAAGGATTGACTTCACCTCTCTTACACCTTGGCTCGACATTTCCAAATGAATACAAAGTTATATAAAAGCACAAAACCATTTTTTTCTCGCCACATATAAGCTTTGCCAACAGCGCGACAGCCCTTTCGACCGAAAGTAAGAGCGATGCCGTGCGGAGACAAGAGAAGACCACGCCCACCTCTCGAAACGCGCTCTTCATACGATTGGGACAGCCCGAAAAAAATCCGCCGCGCCCCCGCAATCGGAGGCCATAGTACAGCACTCATAGATTGAAACAGGCATCTTTAGGGCTACGGAGCACAAATACTTATGTTTCGACTGTCTTCGTTTGCCCATATCAGTGTAATGTCAAACAGAATGTGTACATCAAAGCCAATATTAATTTTAGAGACCAGATTTGTTTAGACAAGATGTGGCAATTTTGAGCAATTTTACATATAAGTTGTTATCTGAAAAAAATTCATGCTGCAATTCAATCGTTAGGTACTGTATGATAGGCACTAAATAAAGGCAGTGCTTATTGTATTCCTGCGGGGCCAGGTGATATTTCACAGCTCGCAACCACGTCCCTACATACCCACTGAGGGGAATGCCTAGCGGCTGGGCATAAAAGGAAGCAAGCAGGCTGCACCTTCGTCCACTGGACAGGGCCACATGTACACCTGGAAGAAGATCACCAACTGCTGCCTATCGAACTCTCTGCAGAAGTACTCTACTACGAAGAACGGCAACGGGACGTCGAACTTGTAACACTACAGGCAAGGAAATGCCTCACTACATATCTAGTTCTCTCGAAATGGCACTGCTTGGGATGAAGACAGAGCTCTACCCTAAGGCTGTGTATTTCAAAGGTGTTTAGAAGTACTTGAAGCATTTGGAGCATTACTTAACGTGTAATGATATAGCAGCGGCAAACTGGTTTGCTGCCACTCACCAAATTGCCCTGGGCAGGCCAATAGTGATGACAGACACTAAGCAAATGTGGAAAAGAGAACAAGAGGCATCAGTGCACACAGTCAAGGGCTCACTGCGTCAAGACCAGACACCAACTAATCCAAACGAAAGAGGAGTCAGTAGGAGCAAAAATGCAAAGTATGCAGCATGGGACACTCATAAGAAATGTCTTGGTTTAGAAAAATTCCATTTGTTGGTAATTTTTACAAGTAAGTTATTTGAAAAAGCATGTCCCAAAAACTAGAGCAAGACCAAGCATTTGTGCGCCTGAATCTCTGAATGAGGACTCGAAATTGGTTAATGCAACACAATCCTGTTACGAACAGCGTAAAAGTTCTGAAGTGGAGAGTACCAGTCTAGGTTTTCACATGTAAAATGTGAAACAGGCCAAGTGCAACTTTGCCCATATACGTAAAAGGACAGAGTGGTGTGGTGCTTAAGTACAAAGACAAAAGCATGATCTCATGTGGCATTGTAGTAAAGGACAATGGCAGGAAGTAACCAGTTCTGAATGGAAAAAATTTGATGGAATGCCTAAAACTTGAATGGCTTGAACTTGGCCATATTGCGGCCGAAGCAGGAGCTGTGGCTCTAATACACAAGTACCTGGGCATGTTCTCAACAAAAGCTAGAACAGTACAAAAATTTCAAGTACATATTCTCAAAAACTCGGCCTCGCTCTCGTGTTTTGCTCCGCAAGAAAATATTTGTTTGCATTGCAGAAGAAAGTTGAGCAGCAACTAGGCTACACCACTAATCACCATTGCAAAGAAAAATGAGAGTTGTATGTTGATCTTAGGAGGAGAAAACAACAATACCCATTTGTTGAACACATATCGTTACCCACCTCTAGGATGAAAGAACTTGTACACGGCCCGAGCAGGCGGAAAAGTGCTTTCTGAGCAGAGCTCATTTTTGCCATGTCAACAACCACTCCTACTTACACCAGGGAAGCAACCTTTGTTTACAGTAAGCACAAGTCTGGGGTACTTACTGCAAGCTCCAATCATTGCCCGATATCTCAGGCCATAACAGATGAGGTGCTTCACAGCATCTTGACACAAAAGATGCCTCAGCAATGTGACCTCACTATGACAGAGTTTGACATCGGTGATTGCCAGCAAGCATCGGAATACATCTTGCAGGGATTGAGGAAATCTAATGCTCTAGGTAAGTGCCTATTGTTTTAATTTTTTCACAAATGTGACATATTTCAGTTGCAAGGTCATTGAAGAAGACATTCACCCTACAAACACGTAAAAGAGGGCAATCTTCCAAGCCCTTCAGCCCACAACAGTTATCGAGCTCTACCCAAATTTGGGAAGGTAGAACTTATAGTTAAATGTTTTTCAAGAACACTTGGAGCGTAGCAGAGATATTCTACCAGCTACTGAAGAAAAATAAAAAATGGTCATAGGAAAGAAAACACAGCAAAACATACAAAGCTAAGAAACAGTTGCATGCAGAAAAGGACTGATATTCTATAATGTCTAGAAATCGCCCATAATGTTTTTCTATGTGTCGTCCTATCGCTAAGGTACCCTGATTTTTCACGTTAGCCATGCCTTGACCGGTCAATTGTATTCGTCAGGCTTCATGTCTTATGCCAATTTTGATAAATACCCTGTACAAAAAGTGACCACTATAGCACCCCGACAGAGGCGAACAGAGAGAAAAAAATGAAGTGCTTTTGGCTCACCAAGAAACGTTTCACATTTAAAGTTACTCTCTAGACTTTCTTCCAGTATATGTGTGCTGTCAAATTCCTGTCATGTGTAATACAGCTTGGCTGATGAAGCAGTTTCACACAATGAAACAGCCCCACAACAATTTCGGAGCACAGCCCTTAGCCACCCATTCGTGCAATGAGCAGCGGCCAGCATAGCCAATACAGCATACGAATACAACGTAGAATTTAAGCAGAGTGCAGCAAGCCTCTGTGATAGTGTCTGATATGCCTCGAGCCTGCTCGTTTTTCTTGTGGGAGTGCAACGCATGCCATGCGCACACAGGCACGAGAAAGTGAGTTCAACTGCGATGCTTGGGAGGCAAGGACGTGCATAGGTCTTAGGGACACTTGGTGTATATAAAGCAACACTATCGTGCATGACAATGGTACCCATTGATGCCATAAGTAGAAATTAAGTGCTGCATGAACAAAGATTTGTATGAAACAGCTATTGTAGAATTGGCCACGCAGTACCTTCTCTAGTTTCCTGGTTAACAAGGAAGTCACCACCCCCTTATCCCTCCCCCCCCACTTTAGGTCAACGCAATATCAAAACACCTAAATAGCTACACTTGAAATTCACAGTAGGCTGTATGGAATAGGTCGAATAGTTCTTATACTTGCCACTTTGTGATCATCATTAGCCTCACTATGCCCACTGCATAGCAAAGCCTTTTGTCATGTTCTGCCATTCAACACTGTCCTGTGCTTGCTGCTGCCCCATTATACTTAGAAGTGTGGCAGTTTGGGCTAGTTGGTATGACATGATAGTTATAGTTATCCCCAGTATACTCTCACACTTCCTAATTTCAGCTGCCCCTCTTTCTTTCTGCCACTGAAATGCTTGCTTTTTTTAGAATCCATGCAAATACCATTAATGACCAGAGGTCATCCTGCGTACGCACTACGTGCCATGCCCATTTTTTTTTTCGTTTCCAGTCCCACTGTACACACCCCGTTGTTTCCAGTCCCACTTTACACTTTTCCTGTCTGTTAAAATTACTGTCTTTTTTTGTTTTGTTTTGCACTGCTCAGTGCATCCACAATTTCAAGCCTTCTGCTCTGTAGGTAAGTACAAGGACGATGTAGCTGTTTTATACTTTCCCTGTTCAGGAATAGGCTAAAATACCATTCACGATTTTAGACTGCTCTTCGAACGTGCTCCAACCCATCTTTATTAACTTAGTATTCCTTTACAAGAGTCTCGCCACTCGTCACTTTGCAAAGCGCTGTTCTCTGCCGTGATTGTTGCATAATACTTTTACGCTCCCTAGTGTTCAGACCAACTCTTCTGCTTTCCTAGTCCAATAAAGTAATCATGAGCTGCAATTCGTCCCCCGAGTTACTCGTCCATGAATTGTCATCACAGAATCGCAGGTTATGAATGTATACTCTCCATTACCTCATCATCATCATCATCATCAGCCTGTCTACGTCCACTGCAGGACGAAGGCCTCTCCCATGTTCCGCCAGTTAACCCGGTCCCGTGCTTGCTGTTGCCAACTTATACCCGCAAACTTCTTGATCTCATCTGCCCACCTAACCTTCTGTCTCCCCCTACCCCGCTTCCCTTCTCTGGGAATCCAGTTGGTGACCCTTAATGACCAGCGGTCATCCTGTCTACGTGCTACATGCCCGGCCCTTGTCCATTTCCTCTTCTTTATTGCAGCTATGATATCCTTGACTCCCGTTTGTCCCCTAATCCACTCTGCTCTCTTCTTGTCTCTTAAGGTTACACCTACCATTTTTCTTTCCATTGCTCGCTGCGTCGTCCTCAATTTAAGTTGAACCCTCTTTGTGAGTCTCCAGGTTTCTGCTCCGTAGCTAAGTACCGGCAAGATACAGCTGTTATAAACCTTCCTCTTGAGGGATAGCGGCAATCTACCTGTCATAATATGAGAGTGCTTGCCGAATGTGCTCCACCCCATTCTTATTTTTCTAGTTACTTTAATCTCGTGATTCGGCTCAGCGGTTATTACCTGCCTTAAGTAGACATAGTCTTTTACAACTTGAAGTGCACTATTACCTATCTCAAAGCGCTGCTCCTTTCCGAGGTTGTTGCACATTACTTTTGTTTTCTGCAGATTAATTTTAAGACCCACCTTTCTGCTCTCCTTGTCTAACTCCATAATCATGAGTTGCAATTCGTCCCCCGAGTTACTCAGCAATGCAATGTCATCGGCGAAGCGCAGGTTACTAAGGTACTCTCCATTAACTCTTATCCCTAACTGTTCCCATTTTAGGCTTTTGAAAACCTCCTGTAAGCACGCGGTAAATAGTATTGGGGAGATTGCGTCCCCCTGCCTTACACCCTTCTTGATTGGTATTCTGTTGCTTTCTTTATGAAGCACTATGGTAGCAGTTGATTCCCTGTAGATTTCTTCCAAAATGTTTATATATTTATTTATTTATTTGAGCATACTGTTAACCCACATTTGTGGGTCATTACAGGGAGAGAGTACATAAAAGTAATAATTGGTATACAAAAACACTCAAGTAATGTCAACTGTCAACAATAACAAAAAAAACATCAACATTGGCATGACAAAAGGAAAGCAAAACATCAACACATCATCCAACGATTTTTAGGTAACATATAGTTGTCAAGCAAATATTCAAAAGCCCTTCCATCCGTGCACTCAGCAATATGTGCAGGTAGCGCATTCCAGTTTTCGATAACATTGGGGAAAAACAAATACCGAAAGACGTTTGTGCGGGTGACATATGTTCTAATGGCTGCACTATGGTTTATTCTTCTGCTAATTCTACCAGGTTCCCGAATGTACATACTTTTATCAATATTTATTCGACCCTGGAGGATCTGAAATAATAATTTTATTCTGTTCCTCTGTCGCCTAATTTCAAGCAGTTCCAATTTACATGAGTTTATATAGCATCTCGGTAACTGAGTCTGTTTTTTTGTATCTTGAGCATATGAACCTGGCTGCAAGTCTTTGTATTCTTTCCAGCTCATTTATTAGGCCTTTTTGGTGGGGACTCCAAACTACGGCAGCATACTCCAAAACAGGCCGAATAAATGTTTTATATCCGTTTCAATCCCGAATTTTTTTATGGCCAACCAAAAAAATTAGTGGGGATGTTTTCTGGCTTAGAAGCTGTCAGAATTCATGCAAAAAAATTATGAAGGCACCACGTACAACAGATTACCCATGAGAACCACGTCCAGTGTACTGGACACTGGGACTTATTTATTCCAAAGGAAGTTGAATGTAACGAACAATGCTGATTGAAAAATATTGCTTTGGGGAATCTTGGGATCTCAGTTCACTTTAAAATCACAAAAATAGTTGTCGCCCGGCTTCATATAAAAAAAATTTGTACTTGAAGCACGCAATTTGCTGCAAGGTCTTGCATAATTGTCTTTCTGCTGGTGAAAACATGCAAACTTTTGGTCAATTCTGGCGTTCACTTGTGATGGAAATCACGAAAACAGTTCTTGCCTGCTTTCAGACAGAGAAACACCGTGCACTTAGAGCATTGAACTTGCGACTTGGCCTTGCAACCGGAAAGCCGGCACCTAGGAGATTTGGTCATTACTTGCGGATCCGGCCAATGACCTTCTTGTTCAAAACGAACGTCCGGTCCGGGAATTTGGACGGCAGCCCTGTGGTGGTGTTCAGAATGACCACTAGCATCCGCAGATGGCCGTCCATGGCGTTTTCTTTCTTCGGAGTTTCTGATAAGAGCTTCTGCTACCTGCATCCTGAAGTCTAGCAGATGCAGCACTTGGCTCTTTGTGTAGCCTGCCTCTTTGGTGTCTTCCTTGTAATTGAGCCAACTGTTCACCAAAGCGAGATCGGTGAAGTGAAAAATGACCTTAACAGACCATTTTTTAGTCTTCATTCTTATGCGGTAGAGGCTGATCAGGAAGTCGTTCAGGTCTACTCCACCCTTGTGATTGTTGTAGAAACGGACGCACGCTGGCCTTTCTACTTCAACATATTTTTTTTGCTTCTTGTCGTATCGCTTTGTGGTGTCCACTGGTTCGGTTCCACAACACGAGGACAGCAGCGTAACTGACCTCGTGTCCATCCATTTAACCACAACCATTTTGCCGCCAGCGCTCACCTTCTCGTGGCTTGATTCGCGCCCATCAGCAAGCAGCTCTTTATCAGACTTCAAGGTTGTCCTTATTCGGTTCGTCATAACAGTACTGTGACCGAACATTCCTTGCTTCAGAAGACGCTCAATTAGCGGCACCGACGTGAAAAACCTGTCAAAACACAACACGCAGTCCTCCCAAAGAGACATCGTTTCAGCAAGCCGCATGAATTCCCTCCGCTGATTCCGAGGTTCTTGTGCTCTGAGGGAATTGGTGTCGTGGCACCCTGGTAAATTTCAAAGTCCAGTACCCTCCCTAGACGGTCGGCCAGCACAAAGTTCTTCAGTCCAGTCGGGTTTGGCTTGCCCCTAACGTACTGACGCAGTTGTGTTCTTCCTGTAAACGGAACCATTTGTTCATCCACACAGGCTGCTTGCGACCTCGAAATTTTCAGGCAGGCTTTCCTCACACGATCTAAAAGCAGCTGAACCTTCCAGCATCGGTTGTTGTCATCTTGGTCGCTGTCATTGTTGCAGACGTGCAAGGCGTTTCTGAGTCGGAAGAATCGATCTCGCGGCATGGCATCAGCAATCAATGATACTCGGGTCGCTGCTGCCCAATACATACGCGCTTGAGGAAGCTTCAGGCTGCCCATTACGATGTGGATGCCGAAGAGAGCTTTGGCCTCCTTAGCTGTCATACCTAGCGTGGTTCCATTTGTCTGGACCCAGTACAAGTTAGTTCTTGTCGCTACAAATTCCCAAAAGTCGTCCTCAAAGTACTCCTTAAAATATGTCAAAGGCGTCTGAGGCTCCTGACACGCTAGTGAAGCTGTAGCTTTTTCGATGTCAATTGGAGCCGAAAATGCTTGCACTTTCCAGGACTGTGCAGCTTTTTGGCGTGTACGTTCCTCTAAAAGTGTTTTCTCAAACTTCTTGTTTTTGACATTTTCATCTTCACTGGAACTATCTTCGTTTTCGTCCTTTCTTCGCTATGAAGTGCGGACTCCGGTTGAAATTTTTCCGCTTCGTCGCCAGAGTCTGAATCCACATAAAGATCTGACTCGTCTCCAAACAATAGTTCTTGTATTTCGTTATCAGTCAGCGCTTTTTCTGCAAACAAAACAACCAAAGTGTGTTCAAACTTAGTTTGCAAGAAAAAACAATAAATTTTAGAAATGTTTCAATTTTAAGTTATAAACTATTATTTTCTGGGTCACGTATTAAAAATCAAACGTAATACTCCGTTCACGGATATTTTTCAACGAAACGCAAGCATTGAATCCTAGTGTCCAGTGCACTGGACATAAAAATATTGTCGCGTTGTGCACAAACTACCCTTATTTGAGGCGATCTTTAAATAACATCATTTCGAGTTGAGTTTATTTAACAAGACGAAATTTTGCTACATCAATTAAGCAAACATGACTCTTTCTAAAAAACCACTTACTTGAGCGCGTTGCACGTGGCGGCCTGCCCCTGTAAGACGCCATTACTCTGTGCTGTCCCCTCAAGCCTATGCGGCCAAGGCAGGAACTAGTTTAATTGAGATATTTCTCAAGGTCTGGGGAAAGCTTGAAAATTGGTTTCGGTTTCGCTTTGGCCGATTTTTAGTTGTAGTAACGCTTTTTTTGTATGTCCAGTTTACTGGACTCGGGGTCGGAAAGGGATATGCCATCAGTTTGACGTCTTTGGTTGCGTTTCGTAGTTTTACTCGAAGAAGACACAACTTTTTGTACGAGGAAGAACACACATTTTCAACGTTGCTGCGCCAGTTTAGGTCATTTGATATTACAACCCCTAGATATCGAAAACTAAAAACATTTGTCAAAATTGCAATTCCCATACGATACTGGAAATCAAGAACGTTTTTCTTTCGGGTAATATTCGCAAAAGTGGTTTTGGCGTAGTTAATTTCCATATCCCATTTTTCACACCAGGTATGAAGATCCTCAGGACACTGATCAATTTTTTCCTGGTCGTTTTCACAGTTAACTGAAGCATAAATTAAACAGTCATCTGCAAACAGTCTCAAGACCACTGGCGGCTAAACAACTGTGGCTACATCATTGATATAAACTAAAAACAATAAAGGGCCTAGCACCGAGCCCTGTGGTACCCCGGAAAGTACATCCAAAAAGCTTGACACAGAATTATTAACACGCACTACTTGCCTCCGCCCTGTTAGATAAGCTTCAATCCATTTTAAAACATCATTACTGATACCAATTTGAAGCAGCTTACCATGTGAAACCTTGTCAAACGCTTTTTTAAAATCGATGCAAATTACATCAGTTTGTTGGTGCTCATCCAAAGCCCGCGCAAAGTCGTAAACCGTTTCGATAAGATGTGTCACCGTGGATAGGCCCCTTCTGAAGCCATGGTGAGTGGCACAAAGCAGCTTATTTGTTTCCAGAAAATGAATAATATGTTTAGCGATTACGTGCTCCATGATCTTGCAGCATACAGAGGTTAAGAATACAGGGCGATAGTTGTTTGGATACATACAATTTCCACTTTTAAACACGGGTATAACAGCAGCGCAACGCCAATCTTGTGGAACGGAATGGCTACGTAAAGATTATTCAAAAATATTTACCAGATAGAAAGACACCGCTTTAAAAATACCGTTGGTATTCCGTCGGGGCCACAGGCTTTCTTTGGATCTAAGTTCAACAGTTGTTCAAACACGCCCTCCTGATGAAACGGAAGAGGTTCCATGGGGCGTGCGCAGGAATAGTTTATCTCGTCTGCGATGGAACTTTGTGCATCTCTATTAAAGACTGAATGGAAAAACTCGTTGAAACCATCTGCTATCCTTTGTGCATCTGTCACAGGAGCATCTTCTATACTTATCTGGTCTATTTTTGATTTCTTTGCTCCCAAAAAACGCCAGAATTTGGTGGGCGAGCTTTTAAGGAAGTTTGCCAGCGTCTCATTGAAGAACTTTCTTTTTGCTTCTGATAATGCTGTTTTTAGTCTACTGCGTGCCTGTGATAGTTCAGTTGACTACTTTGGCTGCCTGCGTAGTCTTTTTATTCTGCGTTTCATGTGAACAATATCGCGAGTTATCCATGGATTTTGCTGTTTCTTTCTTTTATAACGATTTGGTACAAATCTGTCCGTGCAAGTAGCAATGATGCATTTAAAGCGTTCCCACAATTCCTCGACTGTCTCTGAGTGGGAGGCAATTTCAAATTCATTAAATGATTGTTCTAAGTAATCTAAGATAGAAGTATCCTCCGCTCGCTCGTAATCTTTCACCAACAATCGTTCTTTAGACCCTAAGTCATCAGAAGGCTTGCTCGACAATGGCAGTATGTTCACCGAAATTATCTTATGATCAGATATACCTTCCTGAATTGGCAGGCTATAATCTTCAATCCTGCTGGACAAAAAGACTATATATATATATATATATATATATATATATATATAGTATAAGATATATACTTCGTCTACGCCCTGATTCCGCAGTGTCTGCATGACGGCTGATATTTCTATTGAAGCAAACGCCTTCTCGTAATCTATGAAGGCTATGTATAGTGGTTGGTTATACTCTGAGCATTTCGCTATTACCTGATTGATAGTATGAATGTGGTCTATCGTTGAGTAGCCTGTTCGAAATCCTGCTTGTTCCTTTGGTTGATTGAATTCTAATGTTTTCTTTACTCTGTTAGCAATTACCTTTGTAAATAGCTTGTATACTACAGAGATCAAGCTGATCGGCCTGTAACTCTTCAAGTCCTTGTCATCTCCTTTCTTATGTATCAAGATGATATAGCGTTCTTCCAAGACTCTGGTACTCTTCCCGTCAGGAGACACCTCGTACACAGGGTGGCTAGTTTTTCTAACACAATCTGTCCTCCATCTTTCAGCAGATCTGATGTTACCATACCCATTACCTCATACCCATAACTTTTGCCAATCTAGGGCCCTGAAAACTTCGTACAAGCACGCGGTGAATAGCATTAGGGAGATCAGGTGTTTCTACCTAGCACCTTTTTTTTATTGAGATTAACTCACTTCTTTTTAAGAACACAGGTCACCCACAAAGCTTCAAGATTCGAAATCTTACCTGATCTTTTGGCCTCTTCAACAAATGTGCTTTCGGTGCCTCCGATGCATTCTGTTCATTAACGAAGATCGATGGCGCCACGGCAGCCCTTAATTGAGCAGACTTTATCGGACTTCCCATCACACGCATTAACGATAAACACCGATGGTAGTTACTATCACGAAACTGCTTCCAGCAGAGAACAGTGGTTCTCGAAGACTCCTGAATTCCTTCTTTTCACCATCGCGATGCACTGCACAGCTCGTTTTTTCTTCCGTTAGAGGTTGTGACGCGGTACATCATTTCGTTCGCAAATGCTTCTTCAGCCGTACGAAGCCAAAATGCCGCGATGGTGATAAGGGTCTGTTCTCCATCTAGTAGCAGCTCTTCAAAGCGTGAATTATAAGCGTACGCAGTGTCTATTCTCTCGGCAACCGGGATAATTGTTCAAAAAAATTTTCTCCCGGCGGTCGCCTCCAATTGGCTCTCTTATGTCACGTGACTAACTGCCCTGGGTCATAGAGTTATTTTTAGGCACCGCGTTTTTAGGAAACTCTACGCCGAGGCAACTTTTACGGTACTTTTGGCGGGACTGGTAGAGGTGTGAGCCAAAGGGCCGACACGCCACCGCCGTCAGTTTTCGCTACCGATTGGCGCGCCGCCGCCGCCAACGTGTTCTTTTGGCGCGTTTTTTAAATAGGATTTTTTTTAAAGACAATAGTCTTTCTAGGGGACCTTCGACACAGAATATTTTTGTCTGTATGTATATCTGTACGTTTGTCTGTTTGTCCACTCCTAACAGCATCGGATATTTGAAACGGCCGACCCCATCCGCAGCGCCCACCTGTGTTGCTCAAGATTCAGCGTTCATACTTGTGCAATTGTCGTATAAGAATTAATTATTGCGCGTGTGTGTGGCACCATAACAACACGTATATATTCTGCATGTGCGCCTTTTACCAGAAGAGCAATACATAAGTAACTTTAAGGACCGCAGCGCTTGTCACGCTGCGCTGACCATCCAACGCTTGCACGGAAAGGCGAGTGTTTCCAACGCTTTGCTAAAACAAGACGGTGGTGGAACCTACCCATCGCCTTGCGTTCTACACCTTATCACCTCTGAGGCGGGCGCGCACACCCGTCTAGCGCCACGCTCTTTGTTTTTTAAAGAAACTGTCAGATGGCGCTCATGTCTCACGTGTGACGTGACTTGATGCGCTCGTTTGCCTCCACTGCACGCTCGAGGCACTCTAACGCAGCGCCTCCAGATTACCATTCGCCAATTTCCTTGAGCAGAACATCAAATGAATTTTTGTTTACTCTCTCCACACGCAAGCCTATCGTCTTTCGACGACATTTGCAGATTAAATGCAGATACGGGGCCAATTTTTCTTCAGCTAGCCTACGTTTATTTTGCAGCTTCTGTCACCAGCCTGGCCTTCATTCTGTCCACTTCGCAAACGCATCGTAATGGGTGCACCTGCCAATTCAAGTAAATAGGTTTTTATCTCGGACTTAATTCAACTCACTATAGATGCCGATTTGTCACGACCGTATTCCAAAAAGGACATTACATATGTAGTTTGCTCGGCAAGTTGGTTTATAATATTTTTGGAAGAGCAAACTAACGAGCTCAACCTGACAGTACATCGAGCGAAATGTTTATGGCAGAAAGTCCACAAACCCATGTACCAGAAGCGCATTCATGAAATCTAGGCAGAGGCGTTTCACAGCTGCACACCTAACACTACAAAGGCAAGAAGCGTGTCAAAATGGTATGATCAACACCACGTGCACCCTAAACTGACAACCCGAATTCCTTATATATTTGTAAGGACAACTGAAGGATACATGCGTTGTGCTTTGCCTTTTTTGTTTTTAAGGCTTAAAAATCTTCACGTACAATGTATATCTTCCTTTGCCGATGACACTGATATATTGGGGACACAGATACTAGCGAAGATGTTAGTTTTGTGCCTGGAGGGTGTTCATACTGTCTATATATAGGTGTAACTAGGCCTCGACCCGTCTGATCTCACTAGAGAGGGCCGCATGACAAAAAAATTCCTTTCTAATCATTGAATGTTATTGGCAAAGGAAAAAAAACAAAAAGAAATATTGAACATGAAACTCGTGAAGCCTTTGAAATAAAAACAGGGCGAAGTGTCATGTGTGAGTGATCCCCCAGCTTTCCTCACAGATAAACTTGGAGTTGATACTTTGGTGTTTCATGGATATCGGCTGCTTCATACCACCTTGAAACATTTGTTGGAAAAAAATGTACGGTTAATTGTGCAACTGTGGTTTAGATAAATTTTAAACATGTGCTTCTGGTTATTTTTGTGGCTTTTTTATAACATTCGGTTTTAAGTCCAGAACTTGACTTGCCTGGTTCTTACGCTGCATTCGTGTTTTTCGTTGGTTTCTTCTTATGTAGATCAGTAAATATCATCCCTATTATCATCATGTGGGCATAGCCCCCACCCTTCCTCATTCTCCCATATTTCACCATCGTGAACGCATAGAAAAGGTCTTCATCAACGCGTGACATGAACGAGAGATGTGTTCCGATTATAAGTCGGCAAACTCGCTGATGAGTCTATCAGAGGAATTGAAAGACTCTGATTGCGGCATGAGTCAGAGTCTGAATGAGTCAGGCTAGGTTAAACTTAAGCCACAGCATTGATTTTCCAAATTGTTAATCTGTCTAACTCCCTCTATCCCTGGAACTCGTTTCATTGAAGGTCCTTGATAAAAACCACTTGCTCATAACTTCGAATTAAAATGATCACCTTAACTTAAAAGCACGGAACGAAATGGCAACATAAACTGCACCACTGAGTTGAGATATATACATTAAAATGCTAACATAAATAATGCTAACATAAATAAAATTGAATTTCGTGTTCGATACTATTAAGCGCCTAGAAAATAACAACGCTACCTTGCTGGAATCCGTAAATAAGGTTTTATTAATACATGCTACTATTCAAAACGATATCGAACAGCTCAAAACTCGGGTGCAGGCTATTGAATCTAAAATGCAAAACAACGATAAAAGCGTGATTCTACCAACCCACGATCATTTTTCTACATTACAAGACAAAATCGACCACCTGGAAAATAGATCTCGGCGTTCCAATGTTCTTTTCTTTGGCGTAGATGATAAAGAACCATCTGAAACGTGGGATGCAACTGAAGGTCTCGTTAGGGACTTTTGCGCGTCAAAGTTAGGCATAACAGTAGATTCCATTGCCCGAGCTCATAGATTAGGTCGTTTTGTACGGGACAAAAAGAGACCCATTATAGCCAAGTTTTTCAACGATAGAGAAATCGCAGCAATTTTGAACAAAGGACCTAAACTAAAACACGCCCTTCAGCATCTCGCGCGATTACTCGGTGCCCGTTCGCGACAAGCGTCGAAAGCTTGCCCAGTTCAAGAAATCTGTAGCCAAGAAGGGTGACCGTTGCCGCCTAATATTCACTAAGCTGTTCGTGAATGACGACATCCACGTGTGGGACACTGTAAATGAATGCGCTGTCCGATTGAATCCTCATGAGAATGCACACGCGGCGGAAACCCCCGTAAACGACACGTGCAAATTACGTAGCTTTCCCCCGAGATTTGAGTGTTCTTCGCCTCTCGTACCCTGCCCGATAGTCAAACATTTTCCATTCTTGTTTACAAATATTCGTAGTGTTCTTTCTAAAACTGTCCCTTTTTCTTCACTGATAGACTCGTTGTCAGCATCAGTAGTAATATTAACCGAAACATGGCTTAATGACACTGTTAGTGATAACAATATCTTTGTGCATCTGAATTCAACTTTTTTCGTTACGATCGAAAGCACCGAAGGGGCGGTGGTGTCCTCCTTGCCGTCAAGAATGATCTTGTTGTTACCCCCATCTCAGTATGTTCTTTTCTGGAATGTGCCTTTGTTTCCTTGAAGTGTGCTGGTAGCCATGTTATAATTGCTGTTTTTTACTGTCCCCCCGCTATGGGCTGCATGTTTTCGGATAAATTTTCTCGTGTTCTGGGCGATATTCACACCCGTTTTCCGTACGCCGTACTTATCATTTTCGGTGATTTCAATTTTCCTGCCATTAATTGGAGTGCCCTTACTGTTCCACCAAGTGATGTTGAAGCGCACAAATTTTTGCAGAGTTGCCCGGACTTTTCTTTAACTCAACTCATCAATTTTACTACACGCTGCTCAGCGACAAGTTCAAATACCCTTGACCTAATTTTAACAAATGAACCCGATGTTTGCTCGAACATTAATATTTTTGATGGTCTTTCCGACCATGCGATTATTACCGGAAACTTGATTCGCCCACTTGTCGAAAGGATAGCAACTAACAAATCGATTAGGTGCTATAACAGAGGTAACTTTGATAGCATAAATAACGAATTGTCTGCCTTTTACGAAGAATTTATACATGGTCACCTCCAGCGCACCATTCAAGAAAACTGGTTGCTGTTAATAAATAAACTTACTGGCCTCATCAATAAATTCATACCTGTCATCACCGTGAAAACCCGAAGCACGGTTCCTTGGTTTACTGAGCAGCTCCGACGGTTGAACAAAACAACAAAAAAAACGTTGATATAAACAGGTTTATATAAAAATGCGATAAAGAATATCAGTCGCTTTTGAAATCTACTCTCCGCCATTTCTTTAACCATGATTTATCATCTATACTTGCAAATAATCCACGCAGATTCTGGCGCGTTGTTAACCCCAAATGTTATCCTGATATAGTCCTAAGCAATAACGATGGCGTTTCAGTTCCCACATCCCAATGCGCAGATGTCTTAAACCAGGCGTTTTCCTCAGTTTTTACCAGAGAAGACGTTACATCCGCTCCCATATTGCATAGTTTCAGCAGCACAGTCATGCCGGAGATTGTTATCAGTGAGGCCGGTGTTCTGTCCCTTTTACAGAAACTAAAAATTTCTTCCACCTTGAATAATATAGGCTTAAATAATAAAATCCTGAAATCTATATCATTCAGTATCACCCCCTTCTTATGCGCTCTGTTTTCACAGTCTTTGTCTACCGGAACTCTACCCCAAGATTGACTATCAGCTAAAGTCGTCCCCCTCTTCAAATCAGGTGAACGTTCCTCACCGCTAAATTACAGGCCCATTTCCTTAACTAGTACCATTTGCAAACTCATGGAGCATATCATACACACTTAAGTAATAAACTATCTCGAACGTCACAATATCATTATCAATTTTCAGCACGGTTTTCGCAAGGGATTTTCATGCGGCACCCAACTTGCCGGTTTTGTTCACGACCTTCATAAATCCATGGATGCTGGTTGCCAGGTCGACGCCATTTTCTTAGATTTCGCTAAAGCTTTTGACCGCGTTCCTCACCACAGATTACTACTAAAGCTAGAACAACTTAACATTCACCCTATAGCTCTTGCATGGATAAAAGCTTTTCTTCCCTCCAGGTCTCAATTCACCTTTGCTATGAATTTTTATTCTTCCTCTTTACCGGTAACATCTGGTGTACCCCAAGGCAGTGTTCTTGGTCCTCTACTCTTCCTCGTTTACATTAATGATCTACCGAATTCTTTATCTTCACTCGTCTGACTTTTCGCGGACGACTGCGTAATATACCGTAACATTTCTTTTGATTCTGACCGCTTAGCTTTGCAATCTCACCTTAACAAAATTAATTATTGGTGTTCAACTTGGCTTAGGTCGTTAAATGTTTCTAAAACAAAGTGCATGTCCTTTACTAATGCTGCTACACGTTTTCCTAGTCAATACTCGTTGAATAATATGAAACTTGAGTTAACATCTACCTACAAGTACATCGGTCTCCACTTTCAATTGAATCTATTTTGGCACCATCATATAGAAGTCACTCTTGCAGCTGCTAACCGGTCTCTCGGCTTACTGAAACGGAATCTTAAACAGGCTCCATCGCAGCTAAAAAAACTTGCTTTTACCAGTTTAATTCGCCCTAAAATAGAATATGCCAGTGCCATTTGGGATCCTCATCAAGCCTACATCCTATCAAATATTGAATCTTTGCAAAACCGAGCTGCTCGTTTCGTTTACTCAGATTATTCTACCTATTCCAGCGTAACTAACTTAAAAAACCGTGCTGAGCTAGAGGATTTGGCCATTCGTCGGAAATATGCACGCCTATCACTTTTCCACAAACTTTACAATCACCCACCATTACATGACAGTTTCTTTGAACCCGCCTATTCCATCTTTCCCCGTTGTGATCATCCTAACAAAGCCAAACGCCCGCTATCTCGCACACTTCGTTTCGCTTAGTCATTCATCCCGCGCACTATTATTGAGTGGAACAGTTTACCTGCACATATTGCCACCGAGAAAGACTCGGTAAAGTTTTCAGAGCTCATGCGCACTACGGTGACTAACTAAATATTTTTTGCTTTTGTTGTTTTGTTTTCTTTCATTTTTTAACTATTGTAAAGTGCCATGCAATTGCTGCCCGTATTCATGGTTTGCGCTTTGTTGCGGTTGTCAGGTTGCACTGTATCTTGCTGTACTGCTTTTTTTTCTGTTTTGTTGTTGTATTGTTGTATTGCCCCCCCCCCCCCCCTATGTATAGCCTCTTCTAGAGGGCCTTTAGGGGTAACCTGAATAAATAAATAAATAAATAAGGAGCTAATGTATACTGCCTACTTCCAAGGAGCACATCTATTTGTAAAATTGTTTGCAGAGTCACGGAGCTAATGCCGTTTGCGCCGGCGTGATTTCACAATTTGAAGTTAGAATTTCCAACAAGTTGTTAGCAGTTGCGCTTAAGAAACCGTAATTTTTGGTGATGTTATAGTGATTTTTTGCATCACACTGGCTGCAACTTTAATGCTAATAGGTAATGCGTTTATAGACTACACCGTTCGCATACTCTGACAAAGTAGAATGAGCAAATTATGCCCAGCATGCTGCAAAACTCGTATGATCTTTTCCAAGACGAGAGAAGAACGCATATCGGATTACGATAATAACGAGAGGAAAATCTGAATAATTATTCGTAACTAAATTATTGTGTATCTAGTGTAATTCACAAATGTTCAAAATTAATGAACATGGCTTTAAGAGGGCATGGAAGCGGATTGCGCAGCATATTCTGGCACATGTCCAACTCCCGGGAGTATTAGTACGTGACATCGTGATTTACATAGAGTCTGATCTACAATTGTTTACAAAATCAGCGAAGAATGAGCACTGTATTCCACTTTCATAAATCATGTGGCTTCCAAGGCGACAGAGCAGCACGATTTGCGAGCATCGACCACCCCTATGCTCTCTCCTGTATTGAACTGCTTGTCCTCAGACGCCCCTTCTGTTTTTGCATGAATAAATGCGGCGATTGGAAAATTATGAAGCGAAAACAAAATATTCACAAGAACGAGAGCGATGGGACGGTCGCTTGTGATTGCCCTTTCGATGTATTGTTTTGCGCTAAACAAGTTTAGATCTCGACGAACTTACAGTTTTGTAAATGTAGTGACAACGCATGCTATCAGCTTTTAAAGCATTTCCTGCCATGTGATACGTTGAAAACTTTCGAGTGGATTCCAAGGAGGAAGGGGGCAGGAATCAACACACCACTCCTGCTGTGTGCGACGCTTAGTCACTGGCAAAAACAAATTATTTCAAGCTGTAATGCGGTCAAAGATGTTTGTGACTCCTGAGAACTTGAGGATTTTCTGAACGCATTGCCAGCACTCCTGCAGTTTAGGACTCCGTATCGACACGGCATAGAAGTGCCCTTTTTTGTATTTTTTCTTAATCAAACTTTTTTCTATTCATAGTTAGTTTGACAAACAGAAGCAATTAATTTCCGCGGTTGCTCGCCCGTCATTGGGTTCGCCTAATCCCTTCTGCGAAAAACTTGACGACACGGGTTTTATCCCAGGCTCAAGTTTGTCATACCTGAGCTTTTGCGTTCTTTGTATGCCCCACGGAATGCAGACAGGCTACAAAACGCAGGGACGAGCTCTACTCTTCGGGTTTAGGACATGCAGCACTAATATCTGTTATATTTCAAATGTGAGCCATCGGCAGACGTCTGCTTGGTTGGGGGAAAAGAAAATAGAAAAAAACAAAAACACAGAACACTCCAGCCAATAATTATATAAAGAAACCCAATGTTTTCAAGCCTGATCGTCTTTTTCCTTCGGGATGAGAAGGCCCGGGATGTTTGCCACGACTCGCTGTAAGCCATGGAAGTAGAGGGAGGGCAGTGTTTCCAGTGGTGCAGTTGTTGTCTCCCACTGTAGTCCAGGACTGTTCCAGGACTCAAAGGCGAGCCGCTGGCAAAGATTTCTTTCTGTTTAGAAGATCACCGCGCTGTAGGGACAGGTATGGTGGCCAACCCACTTAGAATGTTTTGCCTCTGCGCCCTGTTCATTTGACCGAAGTCCTTCCTGTGCTGCCACATTTTTTCATGGAAGTTCTTCGTTTAGCCGGCGCACACGATCCTGCACACGGCACCTTGCACTATTCCCGCAGATGCAAGGTCCTAGAACCAGCGGATTAAACTTCCGATGATGGTGGGAGGCTTGGGCAACTTCGACTTCTGCCTTTTTAACTTCTCTGGCGCCCGCGATGTAGGAGATCAACACCAGCCGTTGTTGCAGTGCGGTTGGTGTCACAATTTCCCCTTCTTTTCTTTTGCGGAGGGCTCTGCAAAAACGCCTTTGTAAATAACCATTGGTGCCGAGGTCACGGATTATTTTCTGCCTTCGCCACTGTGGTGACGAGTGGTGATTGAATGAATGGCTGTTTCGATGGGAGTTTTCACGTTTGTTTAGAGAAAGTTTGTTCAGAGAAACCCGAGAAAGTTGATTTTGAACGTTTTTGCTCATGGGAATGGCCGTACATATGTGCTTATATGGTTGCTTATCAGAGAAAGCTTGCAGCACCTGATCTGGGAGGCTGGTGGGATTAGCTAAAAGTCGCCTAACCCACAAAGCTCGGGGGGGGGGGGGGGGGGGGCTTGAGAAGGCATGCAGATAGCACAGCAATATGTAAAGAGAGAATATTTTGCGCAATGGAGCGTTGCTAAAGCCTTTTCATCAGCCATTTATTTAAGACCATCCCCACTTCCAGTCGTACATTACGTCCTATCCCCCGCCCCCAACTCTCTGTGATAAGAGATAACACTGGTGCACGCCATAAATACCCCCATTTTTTGGACTCTATGAGCAAAGGAGCACTTATGCAAAAAATGACACTTTTTTTTGCAACCTATGGCAGGAAAGTTCGTTTGATCGAGCGCGCGATGTTAATTGTTGAAGTCTTGGTTCCACAGAGCGCCGAGTGAGGCGGGACCCAGAGGAGTTTTCGCATGGAGGAAAGGAATTCCTGGGTTTTCGTGCAAAGCTAACTGGCTAGGTGGACCCACAAAACCGCGTGCACGCTGTGATGAACCATGTCGACAAGTCTCTTCATGGAGGTTTCGTGGGCGCTACTGTGATCTCCTTTCCGGCGTTGTAAATATGCGTAACCGCTTCGAAAAACGCCGCTGAAGCTCGAACACTGGCCTTTGTATTCCCGTACAAGTCTGCCCCTCTTTCCGTTGAAATGGTTCTCCAGGAGCAGCCAACACAAAATTCGTGACGCGGGGGGTGGTTGTTTGTTTACCGGAATGACGAAGGCATATACAGTATGCCGTAGGGCGACTCGCGATTCAAAATTAATTTTGAATACGTTCTAGGTGACAATATTTGTTTAAATTTCATAGATGAGGCGTGTATCTACACAAATCTATTTGACGGGTTATCTCGCTTTCAAAACTTTGTTTCAGTACTCCTTTTAAGGAAAAGAAAGGAAGAGGGAGTATGGGCTGGTATGAATATAAAGAGCGGTCTCACAAACAAACTAGATTCAAGAACTGCTCTCCATCCCCACCACCCACCTGCACCTCCTTGTGTCTTTCAAGAATGTAGTCTTTGAAGTAGGAAACAAAGAAAAAGCGCATGTCCTATACTCATTTCGCTTCTTTTGTATTCGTTGTAGCACTTGCATCATAAGTCGCTGAGCAATGTTTCTTCATGGGAGGCAGATTAGCGCCTTTTTCGTGCATTTCTTGAATCACTATATGCTATTGTGACCTAAATAAATCGCCCACCTGTCTGTTACCCCAAAAAAAAAGCAGTACGTTACGCATGAAGACTGCGAGCTTCACTTGCCTTTCCATTGTTCATTTATTTAATAGTAGCCTCAAGGCCACAAGGCATTACAGATGCAAGTGGCACAATTGAAAATAAATAAAAGAATAACTGTTACTTGGAAGTAAAATAATACAAAGGGTAAGTTAATAGGCAATAATACCTAGCAGATATAACAGCATCACTGTGAAAGTAAAAAGAAACGAAATTTCTTGCAATACAGTGCTCGCTATGTGAACAAACGGAGTGCCCTGAAAGAACTTATATTCAATATGTATGCCAACAAACAAATGATTTTATTATTTGTTTATAATTAAACAAATAATAAAATATTATTATTACTATTATTCCCACATGCATCTTGTGATATGTATACCTCCTGTAGCAAAATTTATACAATCATGTTCACTTAACGAGCTATGTTGATTGGACATCCAGCAAGTGCTGGCAAACGTGCAATTTAAGTGATATCAAATACCAATCAGCATAAAAGGTATGCAGGACATACTCCTTTCACAACTGGCAGAAGCAGGGTGGCATGTGGCTCCCAAGGAAGTTTTAAGAGCACTTTCGTACGTTTAGCCGAGTGAAGTACTAATATAAATGCACTGTAACAAATCCAAACTTTCCACTTTGTTATGGCTCATAGATTAAACATAACCGTTTTGTATCATCTAGCCCCAGGTTAATTTATTTGGCAGAAGTTGCAAAATGTTTTGAGGATCAATGAATTATTTTTCTTTAGAAGAACACCTTTCATAAAGAAATGATCAGCAGTGCACACTAATCATCATCTATTGTTCTTTTACGTTCAGTTAAGCAAACATGTTCAAAAAAAAAACATCAGCTAGCAAACCGGCCATGTTTTTCTTCTTTGCCATGTATTTCTACATATTGCAAAGAACGACAGTGGACGCTTTGCTCAATAAGTGCAGAACTCAGCATGAAATCTCAGCAAGCATAATCCGAATTTTTCATTTCATTTTGTGAGCTCGAAAAAAAAAAGAAAGTTTGTAGTAAAAGAAGTCGAGCCCGAGTTCTTAGTAAAACATTCAATCTGATGAATGCTGAAAGACTAAGGGAGTTCTTTGTTTAATCTTCGGCGTAGCGACACGAGCACTGGCCTGTCATTGGCATGCCTCTTTTTCTACAAGATGGTCTAGAACGGGAACATTTTCCAGTGCCTTATGGCACACTTTATTCAAGGTATCATGCATCTCTCCGCATTTGGGCGAGCACTGGGATGTGTAGTCCCAATGTTAATCGTTTGGTTGATTTCAATGAAAGGCTACAAACATTTTTTTCTATTATCAGTTCTCGAGGTATGACATTTGCCATGCACTAAAGAAACAAGTACTTGCCCATGCGCAACGATTCACTGAAACACTGGCCTTTCTGTGGTGATGCTCTTGTTTTACAAAACAAGTTGAACAGATAATTTTTGGAAAGCATTGCAAAAAGAAATAAACTGATGGCAGTGAGACAGAGAATGATCAGTATGGTAAATCAGTGGGTTGATGATGATGATGATGATATGATATGTGGGGTTTAACGTCCCAAACTCACTATATGATTATGAGAGACGCCGTAGTGGAGGGCTCCGGAAATTTAGACCACCTGGGGTTCTTTAACGTGCACCCAAATCTGAGCACACGGGCCTACAACATTTCCGCCTCCATCGGAAATGCAGCCGCCGCAGCCGGGATTCGAACCCGCGTTCTGCGGGTCAGCTGCCGAGTACCTTAGCCACTAGACCACCGCGGCGGAGCGTAAATCAGTGGGTTGATGTTTCATTAGTGATTGGATAGTTTCATGACGAACATCAACATCACGTACAGGTGCAGAAATCAGCAGGAAAACCTATGCACACCAACATTTGTTGGTTCTACGGTTCTCATATTCCAGCATGCATTTGTAATACTCAACTACGATCAAGCCAACCAGTGTTCTGCTGTCGAATAATGCACCAGCCATTAAATTCCCCATTTTCTAAAGAGCAACTGCATGTAGTAACAATAAAGATTTTCAGGTTCGTTGTGGATCATTTCTTGACCCCCAACTGCACACGGACGGTGGCGAAAAAGAGATGCAGGAGCATTAGCGATTTATTTGGAGCGGAACCCAACTGTCCATCCCTGATTCAGTGATGGAAGCAGCATTTTGCTTTTTGCAGCAGATTCTGGGGAATAAAAAAGTAGTGGTTCAGTGCCTTCGGAGCAGAAAGAAATGCTAGTTTAGGGTGGCTTTTGGTGTTTTCGAAGCAGATACATGTTCCTAACAACTCCTGAAGACTGAAGCATCATTTAAGTATTTCATAAATATTTATATTTATTATCAAATATACAGCGCACTAGTATACAGTAAGTTAGAGGGAGGGGGGTTCGGACTTTCCTTTTGTTCAGATTGGGGAGGACTTCAATTGCAAGTGTCCTCCTTGAGATTTACCGTAGATTTAGCACATGCTATAATTGAGTTAAAAGTTACAAAAAAGTGCAATGAAGTTTTTAAACGACTGCCTTTTCACTGCGTACCTGTGTTAACTGTTCCTCAACCATGTGAAATATAGAAATCGCGGAAAAGGTTAAAAAACAGTGAACAGAACAATGCATTTGCTCGAGCTTGGACCCCATGCTCGTTATTAAAGAGGATAGTCTTTCTTGGAGACCTTTGATAAAAAAATTTTGGTCTGTCAGTCTATCTGTAAATCTGTTCGTTTGTCCGCTCTTAACAGTACCCTAAATGGCACCAAATTGGCCAAACAATACTCCAAACAGCCGACCCCATCCGCAGCGCCCACCAATATTGCTCAAGATTCAGCGGTCATACTTGTCTGGTTGACAATTAAAAATCAATTACTGCGCATATATGAGGCACCATAACAACACATCAATATTTTGTATGTGTGTCTTTTTTATAGAAAAGGTCATTCTAAGCAACGTAGCGTTTACCGCACCGCGCTGAGCATGCAACACTTGCAGTAAAAACAAGTGTTTTCAACGCTTTGCTAAAATGATACGACAGTGGCACCTACCCATCACGTTGCGTTCTAAACCTTATCACCTCTGAGGCGGGTGCGCACGTCACGCGCTTCGTTTTCCAGGATAACTGCCAGATAGCTCTCATGTCTCACGTGTGATGTGACTTGACGCGCTCGTTTGCCTCCGTTGCACGCTCGAGGAACTCTAACGCAGTGCCTCCAGAATACCATTAATTGATTTTTTTTGCCCAGAACATCAAATAAACGTTTTGTTCACTCTCTCCAGACGCAAGACTGTGGTCCTTCGACGACATTTGCATTGTAACAAGCAGATATGGGGCCAATTTTTAAAAAATTTTATTTCAAAGCAAGATTTTTAGAGTCGCCGTGAGAACGTTGCTTTTCCACGACAGCGGCGCACTATCCATAGCGATACGCACTAAGTAGGTGACACCTGCCCGAGCAGACCAGCGTAAACACTGCCTCTCGAGGAGTGGGGAATTGCACGGCATCTGCTAGCACATGCAAGGCACGCACATCGGCGTCTTTGCTATGCACGATCTGCATCCCACAGGAACGCTTTCTAGTATGAAGCCAGATGCAGAGTTGAAGCTAGCGCCGATTGCGTACAGCAAGGATGCGATCGGTGTTCCAATTGCGTGTTCTGGCAAGTACAGTGGGGTTCCGTGTATCTTGATAGGCAAAGCGTTCATGCAAGCCTTGTCTACTTACGCCGACGACGGCTAGTTCTGCAATGTTATTTTTTGGGCAATCTTTTTGCAACCCTTTCATTTTTTATGTAAATGAAGATACAGCCGTTATTAAAAAAAATGGCCACCATGGCCTGATGCCTTGTGGTTTTTCTGGATTTACACCACTGAGTAGCATCCTCAGATGAGCGTGTACACAGCTGCTTTGTGTATAGTTTAGGCCTACTGGATAGTCACATGGTTCAAATTCATTGCTTTTAGTTTCCCAACACCATTTGAGAGCAAGTTTGAAGCAAGTACTAGCGAATATTGCACTTTGAAGCGACATTTTTCTTGTGGAGAAGTTTGGAGCAATAGGAGCAGCACATCCATCACTGCTAATTTATGGACGTCACATTCGACCATGCGTTCTGGCATTCACTCGTACAGCGGTTTGATGCTGCAAAAAGGTAAGAGTAACTACTGTCTATAAACAAGCTAATTAAAAACTGAAAACGAGTGAAAGCTACTGTATATCGTGAGATAGTGTGCATAAATGCTAATTGCAGAAATAAACAATCCTCAAAATGCTAAAAAAGCGCTGCTGGCCTAGCATGCAGCTTGCAGCAGTTAGAGTACATGAAACGCAAATGCTAGAGTAGGCCCACCAAAATACCCATGTAAAGTTAACGTGCGAAAGCGCATTGTCTTCAAACAGGCTGATGTCACACTCACACACGTGTACCTCGCAACAGAAATAGGCGAAATCGCCCACAGCGAACACATGTGCGAGAAACATACGCAGGTTTCGAGACCTCAAGATAGCCTCGACGTGCAGGTGTCTGCGAATTCTCGGTGAGTGAATTACCTATGCTTTATGGGGAAGCACTGAAGCGACGCACAAACACAAGTTAATTGTTCTTGCGGAACGACGCACCACAAACCGAAATCGGAGCCGAAAGCGCTCACCTTGGTTGTCTCGCATTCATAAAGCCGTACAAACTATTCCCTGACCGAATACAACCGCAAAAAAATGCATTTGAAGTTACAGCTTTTCCCAACGATTCCCAAACTACTTTGTAAACCCCCCCCCCTCCAAAAAAAAACCTCACCTTCATGTGGTGGCGTTGTGGTGCAATAGGTAATGGGGAGCCTACATGACAGTCATGTAGGCTCCCTAATAAGTAAGATATCTGGTTCGCGTGCATGTGGTCCCAAGTTCGATTTCAGAGCTGCGGGTGCTTTGCATGTTAATTTCGCAGGTGTAGATTGACGTGATACTGTCCAATTACCTGTAGCCATAAGATTCGCCGCGATATCAGCTTTTTTTCATCTTTTTTCGCCAATAAGGCCAGGCCGCTTATTTAAGTGTCACCTGTAACCACAGGCCGTACTTAGCACCAGAAAATTTCACCTAGAATCCCGCATATTCTGAAGGCCATAAGGAATAGGGCAGCTTTCTGTAGGACACTGCTAGGGAGCCGTGTAACGAACTGACTAGGAGCAACCATAATTTGACCAAATTTCCTGCCAGCTGGCGTGTATTCTAGTCAGGATTTGACCAAGAGTGTAGAATAATGTTTTTTCACCACGATGTCAATGCTCTATAACACCAATATCTCACATAATAGGCTGTCTTTTTGGTGCTTTTTGTATAGTGTCTTCAAATAAGTGTTATGAGTGCTCATGCACCAGTAAGGTCTTTTTTCTTGAAAGAGATAACAATCCAAGATATACTTACCAAAACTCCCTCGGCAGAGTTGGGGGGGGGGGGGGGGGTCAGAGCCTTCCCTTACGTAATTCGTGCCTCTAATCAATAAATATTGAAATTGTGTATGAATGAAACTGTTTTTGCATGCAAGTAAGTAGAAATCAGCATAAACGTGAATCTTGATAAGGCTGAGATTAGTATTCAAAATGAGTATATATGACCATAGGTCAAAAAACAGAAGTGGAACTCCATCAGTGTCACTGCAAAAATACATCTTGCTCTTCGGACTCGCTCACACTCCAAGTAACTGAAATTTTCCTGAGCTAAAGTCATTCTCACTCACCTTGACAAAATTTTTTTCAGCCAGACTCACTCGGAGTCAAACTGACAAAAATATTACTCATGCAGATTCACTCAGGCTCGCCACTCGATCTGAGTCTGTGAGTTGGCTCAAGAGGGTTCGTTGACCTATGGTGAATATGCATGTGTTCGATCAGGTGACCTTCTATGAGAAAAGGGTGAGTAGCAGTGAATATAAGAAAAGGGCCGCTCTGCTTCATTGGTGCACGTGTGCCCAATGATGTGGCCTTTTATTGAAAAGAATACATTGCTGTGGACAGACGAGGGACCCTTTCCTCCATGAGTATACATGCCTCTAATGAGTTCGCATTTCACTAAACATGATGCATTGCAGTGAACACAGGAAAATGGATTCACTCATCTGTACAGGCAGATGTGTCTCATGAGGATCTCTTCCAAAAAGTATTTATTACAGTAGAAACAAAAACAGGGCCACTATCAAATATGTATGCAGATGTCTTACGAGGAGGCTTTCTACACAAAAACAATGCAAGAAAATGGATGCTCTCATGTGTGCTTTCGCATGTGTCTTGTGAGGTTCTTTTTGTCTATAAAAGATGCATTGCAATGGACACAGGAAAATGGACGCTCTCCTGTGTGCTTTCGCACGTGTATTGTGAGGTTCTTTTTTTCTATAAAGGATGCATTGCAGTGGACACAGGAAAATGGACGCTCTCCTGTGTGCGTTCGCACATGTCTTACAAGATTGCCTTTCTCCAGAAAGGACGCATTGCAGTGGACACAGGAAAATGGACGCTCTCCTGTGTGCTGTCGCATGTGTCTTGTGAGGTCCTTTTTTTCTACAAAAGATGCATTGCAGTCGACACAGGAAAATGGACGCTCTCCTGTGTGCTTTCGCATGTGTCTTGTGAGGTCCTTTTTTTCTGCAAAAGATGCATTGCAGTGGACACAGGAAAATGGATACTCTCCTGTGTGCTTTCGCACGTGTCTTACAAGACAGCTTTTCTGCTGAAAGGACGCATTGCAGTGGACACAGGAAAATGGTCGCTCTCCAGTGTGCTTGAGGATGTGATTCGAAAGGGAATTTCTGTACTTAAAAGAAGCATTGCAGTGGATACAGGAAAATGGACGCTCTCCAGTGTGCTTGCGGAGGTGCCTCATGAGAAGGATTTTCTGTACAAAAGAAGCATTGCAGTGGACACAGGAAAATGGACGCTCTCCTGTGTGCGTGCGGATGTGTCTCCTGAGGGTGCTTTTTTGCACAAAAGAAGCATTGCAATGGACACAGGAAAATGGACGCTCACCTGTGTGAGTGCGCATGTGCTCATTGAGATGGTTTTTTATCGAAAAAGATGCACTGCAGAAGGTGCAGGGGAAGGGCCGATCCCCTGTGTGGGTGCATAAGTGAGCCCCAAGCTTGGACTTGTACATGAATGCAGCTGGACAAAAGCGGCACTGGAAGGGGGGCTCGCCCATGTGTTTCGGAAGGTGTCTGTTCATAGTTGATTTGTCCACGGTCACATAGGTGCACTGCTGGCAGGAATGAAGTCGGCTTCGTACATATGCCAGTGAAGAAGACCGTTCCAAGGAGACACAGGACAGGGAGCCTGAAAAGCCATTGAGAGCCCACAAAGCAATGCAAATTATGGAACTGCACTACAGCAGCAGGCAATACACATGGGCAGCTGTGCATGCAAAATATATTGATGTCCACCTCATCTCACTAAGACTACTATTGTGCCAATAGGGCACCATCACAGCATGTATTACAATAATTCCCATCTGGCTGTGGATAAATTCTATGGTCAACACATGCGAACACAGTGTGCCAGAAACTAGAATACAATTTAGTTCTCATTCCATTGCTAGGTATATTGCAAACGCCGAAAGTGTCTGAATGTGCACAAATCAAAACTAGCCCAATAGACTGCTTACTGAAGTTCTGTTTGCGGAGAAGTATTCACAAAACACTGCACAGAAATTACCACTTCCTATCACAACACATCAAGCATAATAAAAAAATATGAGTGAATTATATTTATGTGATGCAATGAGTAAAATTAAAAACAAACAATACACATTTATGCACTTTCGCAGCAACTGTTTATATTGCCACTTGGACGCTAGTTATGGCGAGCACAAGCTATGGCTACCCGCGAGAATGGAAGACGATGTCCTGGGGCAGCGCCTGCTCTGGCTAGTTGTTGTTTATTGAAGCAGCCATCTTGCCAGTTTTCGGTGTGTCTCCCTGCCGGCTCAGTTCATTCAAGTTGAAGACCTTTTGTAGCACGTGAACACTGGTGGAGTTGCTGGGTAACCCCCAGCTGATGTTCCAAACGCCTCCAGGTAGCCCTGTACTTGCATGACAACACCTGTTCGATGCTGAAGCCGAAGACTCCGAGGACTACCACCTTAGCGTGGACCTTTCCCGAGATGACGTCTGTCACACCCTCGAACGCTATGGAAGGCGCTGCAGCCTCCAACGCACAGGAAAGCGCTGCAGCCTTGCCACATACGCTGTGAAAGCCACATGTGCCGAGGGTGTCCCAGGGTTTTGTCTTGGAGAATGTCGAAGACTGGCTGGCTCAGTTCGAATGGGTCTCATATTACAATGATTGGACCGACTTCGACAAAATGAGGAACGTGTATTTCAGCTCGGAGGACGGCGCTCGTACTTGGTACGAAAATAGAGCCTTTTCCCTCGTGAAGCGTCTTTCCTTGATACTTGCTGGCAAGTTGGGCCAATCCCGATCATCGTGAACGAGCCGAGCGAGCGATATAGTCGCGCCTCGAAATGCCGAATGAAAGTGTACTTCAAGGACAAGACGATGTACTTCAAGGACAAGACGAGCCTCTTTCGTCGAGCCGACCCCGACATGGCAGAAGAAAAGAGGGTCCGTCATTTAATGCGAGGAGTGAAGAAGCAGCTTTTCGCTGGCCTCGTTCGCTGTCCCCCAAAGACCGTGGCGGAATTTCGGACCGAAACTAAAACCATGGAGCAAGTGCTGCAGCAGCGCTCTACTGTGAACGACCGCCAAGTGAGTGCCGCTTCGTCAATAGGTCAGATCGGAGGTGCGGCAAGCAACATCAACATCGACTTTCTCGGTGACCTCATTCAATCGGTGGTGCGTGATGAACTACAAAAGATTCAGTGCCAGTCCTAACCTACTACAGGGTCTATTTGCAGCCTTGTCAGAAACGAAGTACGACAGGCTCTCCAAGTGCCGCCTTCCAACTATGTCCCCCCTGTCCCAACGGAGCCAAATCGTGCATCATACGCAGAAGCTGTCAGCCGATACACTCCTACTTGACCGCGCTTCGTTAATGCTATGCCTCAGGATGCACTTCCTTCGCTGCAGCAAATTCAGCACTTACAAATCGACAGCCGCTTCCCAGAAAATCTGACGTATGGCGCACACCGGACAGATGACCACTGTGTTATCACTGTGGTGAAGCTGTACATGTGTACCGGGAATGTCGCTATCGCCGCCTCGAACAACAGGGCTTTGCTGTCGACGCACCATGGCCGAGATTTGGCGAAAGACCGAGAGCTATTGAAGATTACCTCTCATATGAGCGCATGCCACTGCGGCGGCAATCGCGGTCCCCATCCCCAAGGCGATCTTCACATTTTCGGAGCTTCCAAGGGGCGGCGCCGGTGCGCTCGCAAAGCCCTAGGCGGGAAAACTGACGACAGCGGCCTACGGGAGCGAGGCCGCTGACACTCGACGCAAGCAAGGCCTCCCACCAACGCAAGAACTTACACGGAGCGATTCCCCGACGACAGCGACGAAAGCCAGAACCAGATTTTCTTAGAATATACATGTGGTAGTCGACGGTCACCACAACGTTAGTGCATTATTGGACACAGGTGCAGACTACTCGATCATAAGCAAGAAACTAGCAGCGCACATAAAGAAAGTTGTTATGCCTTGGTACGAAGCACAAATTCGTACTGCCGGCGGGCACGTAGTCACCCCAATCGGCATGTGCACTATCAGAGTGAGCATTAGGGGACGTACGTCTCTCTCCAGCTGCCTCGTACTTCGTGACTGTTCCCGAGACCTAATCCTGGGAGTCGACTTTCTGTAGGAGCACAGCGCTATTATCGATCTTCGAGAGCGTACCGTGACGTTTTCGACAGCTGAATCCTCCGACAAATATGACGACATCCGTGACAGCATGCTTCGCGTTTCTGCCGACAGCATCCCATTGCCTCTGCGTTCAAGCGTCCTAGTTGATGTTGTGTCTGACAAGTTACCGGATGGTAAGGTTGTCGCCAAAGAAAACTTGACGCTTTTGTTCGCGCTGCACGCAGCCTCATCATGCTTCATGATGGACACTATGCCCTACTTGTGACTAATTTCAGTAACGAGTACCAGCACCCCTTTCGTGACACCGCCATCGCTTTCGCCTACCCCACCGCAGATGTTTCTGAATTCTTCGCATATACATTAGCCGACAACGGGCTTCGACCGACACCAAGCAACGTGACTTCACTACTTGCAAAAGTTGAAGTCAACTCGACCCTCTCGGAACAACAGCATACCGAGCTACGTGAACTGCTATATCAATTTAAAAAGTGCTTCGCGCCCACCTCAAAGGTTCGTCAGACACCGATCAGCAAACACAGAATAATTACGTATACCGACACCTCGCCCATAAAACAACACCCTTATTGCGTTTCGACAAAGGAACGTGACGTGATAAATGCTGAATTCGAAGAGATGTTGCGAGATGGCGTTATCCAATCTTCGAAGAGTGCCTGGTCATCTCCAGTCGTGCTCGTGAAGAAAAAAGATGAATCACTGCGCTTCTGCGTGGACTAACGAAAACTCAACAGCCTGACCAAAAAAGGCATCTATCCGCTGGCCCGCATCGACGATTCCCTCAACAGACTGCGGCGGGCCAAATATGTTTCATCGATAGACTTGAAAAGTGGCTACTGGCAGATCGAAGTGGATGAACGAGATCGTGACAAAACCGCCTTCGTTACACCGGATGGCCTATATGAATTCAAAGTGCTTCCCTTTGGCCTCTGTTCTGCACCTGCAACATTTCAGAGAATGATGGACACTGTTCTTACCGGTCTAAAGTGGCACACGTGCCTAGTTTATCTGGATGATGTTGTCGTGTTTTCTGCCACCTTCGAGGAGCACCTGAAGCGTCTGCCGAATGTGCTGGAAGCGCTCCGCTCTGCTAACCCGACACTGAAGCCAAAAAAATGCCACTTCGGTTACAAGAAACTAAGGTTTCTGGCCATGTTGCCAGTGCAGATGGTATTCAACCAGACCCAGACAAAAGTACCGCGATTGCCTCGTTTCCTGTTCCACGTGATAAAAAGGCGGTACATCGCTTGCTAGGGCTCTGCGCGTACTATCGCCGCTTTAGAGCCAATTTTTCTAGGATTGCTGAACCACTCACTCGACTCATTTGTTAAGGTGTTCCATTCGTCTGGGAGGATGAACAGGACGCAGCTTTCTCTGAACTATGGGAGCGTTTGCAGACACCACCACTCCTCGCTTACTTTGACCATGACGCTGATACTGAAATTCATACTGATGTCAGCAACGTGGGTCTTGGTGCTGTCGTCGTACAACAACAAGAGGGCACAGAGCGAGTAACAGCGTACGCTAGCCGCACTCTTTCCCGTGCCGAGGTCAACTACTCCCCGTCAGAGAAAGAGTGCCTTGCTGTTGTATGGGCCACGATGAAATTTAGGCCTTACCTTTAAGGACGCCACTTTAAGGTAGTAACCGACCATCATTCGTTGCGCTGGTTAGCCAACCTACAGGACACGTGTGGGCGACTGGCGCGATGCAGTCTTCGTCTGCAGGAATATGATTGCACGATCGCTTACAAATCGGGCCGCAAGCACGAATATGCTGATTGATTATTCCGTGCATCTGTCAAAGTTTGTAGCCACGACACCGAGGATGACGGTGGTTTCCTTGGGGCCCTTACTACAACAGATATGTTTACACGACAGCGCCCGAACGATGAAATTCACGCAGTTATCGAAAACCTTGAAGGACGCAACTCTTCCATACCTCGATGTATTTCTCAAAGTATGTCATCGTTATGTCTGGGAAATGGCGTCCTGTATAAGAAAAACTCCAACGGCAATGAGACAACCTATCTTCTAGTTGTGTCAACTGCCATGCGTGACGACATTCTTCTTGCCTGCCACGATGAGCCCATATCTGGTCACTTAGGTTCCTCTCGAACTCTCGTCTCGAAATCTCGCTCGAGTTCAACAAGCCTACTACTGGCCTAAGCTTTCTGAATCCGTTAAGTGATTCGTGAAAAGCTGCCGGGAATGTCAACGCCGCAAATCCCTGCCACTGAAGCCCGTGGGGCTTCTTCAACCAATAGAACTACCCAGAGCGCCATTTGATCAAATAGGAATGGACTTACTGGGGCCCTTTCTGCTATCATCTGCCGGCAACAAAATGATCGTAATGGCCGCCGACTATTTGACGAAGTATGCTGAAACAAAGGCACTACAACGTGCTACAGCTTCTGACGTCGCCCAATTCGTTATGGACCAGATCGTTTTTCGACATGGCGCTACGTCGTGCGTAATCACAGAGGAACAGCATTCATGACCCACCTCATTCATGATATATTCAAGCTCAGCTACACGAGACATCGCAAGACCACGACATATCATACGCAGAGCAACGGCTTGACAGAGCAACTAAACAAGACCATCACTGACATGTTATCTATGTACGTAGATGTCCAACATAAGACCTGGGACCAGGTGCTACCATACGACATACTCGCGTACAATACTTCCGTCCAGGAAACTACGCAATTCAAACCTTTCCGTCTTGTCTATAGACGTGACGTCCAGACCATGCTGGATGCGATACTTCCACACAATTCCGACGCTTTGATCACTCCTGATGCTGTCCAGCTTACCCAGTACGCCTGAGAAGCACACCAGTTAGCACGCCTACACATTACGCACCAGCAGAGTACAGACGCATGCCGCTACAACGCTTGCCATTGACAAGTTGAATACCATCTAGGCGATCAAGTTTGGGTGTGGACTCCAGTCCGACGCAAATGATTGTCAGAAAAACTACTCAGTCGCTACTTCGAACCATACAAAGTGTTGCGACGCGTGAGCGATGTGAACTAAGAGTTGGTCACTGACGGCGCCTTTTTGCCACGGCAGCGAAGGCACTCCTCAGAGATTGTGCACGTAGTGTGACTAAAGCTGTACTTCACGCGATAGTGTGACTGCGCATGAACCTTATCGCCGTTTCTGTGTATGCGCGTAATTTCTCTTGGGTCACCCCGTCTTTGCCTTTGAACTTCACGAGCATCAGAGCGATGCCTTGTTTTTAGAGGGGGAGTAATGCCACTTGGCCGCTAGTTACGGCGAGCGCAAGCCATGGATGCCCGCGAGAATGGACGACGATGTTCTGGGGCAGCGCATGCTCTGGCTAGTTGTTGTTTATTGAAGCAGCCATCTTGCCAGTTTTCGGTGCATTTCCCCGCCGGCTCAATTCTACCAAGTTGAAGATCTTTCGTAGCACGTGACAATACATTATTGCCACAGTTAGATTTTTCACTAACGTCTTTATACAGTTTCAATGAGAGCACAATGATAAGCAGGGGAGACAAAGTCATTTACGAACCATTAGTTAAATCTTGCAGTATCAAAGCAAACTATCACTGTTGCGGATGATTGCGGCCACGCAACAACAAGCAGGAAAACTGAGGAGAAAGAAGAATAGTTAGGCATGAGCGGTTGGAATAAAGGCACGCTCTAGGTCTAGGGCTTGGGTCTTGAATATGTGACATCCTTCTGGTGCCGAAACCCCCCCGGCCACGCCCTTCCAAGACTTCTACTTCCGATGGCGTCGCCGGAGCGGCTGCGTAAGAACCGTGGCGTCGTCTGGGACAGCGTCACACGAACTATCAGGCTGCTGACAGACAATGTGCAGGCTTGCGTTTCCGATGCCAGTCAGGTCGACTCCCGCGTTGCCTACCTCCCACAAAGGAATGCCGAACTTGTCACCTTAAACAAAGAAATCTTCGATGCGACTGAAGACAACTATGAGGAACAGCTCCAGGTCGTGGAAGAATACGACCGAAGGGTCTCTTGTGCCGTGCCCTGAGCGCGTTTCTTCCTCCGAGAGGCCGCAAACAAGGCGACAGTAACAAGTGCTGCAAGGTCGGTAGCTACATCACCTAACACCAACGCCGGTGGTGCCAGCACCGCAATCAAGAGTCAGGTCAGTGACTCGTCTCGAGTAGCGGATGAGATTCCCAGTCTAGAAACGATGCCGCATCATCACACGGAAGCCCTGTTGAAACTACAGATCTCGATGTTTTCCGGCGCACTTCGCAATTGGCAGTCCTTCTGGGACCATTTCAGTGCCACAATTCATCTGGATGAAGACCTTTTACAGATAGAAAAGTTCGAGTACCTTCAGTACTATTTGAGCGGTGCAGCAAAGAGAGCAATCGAATGCATCCGACTAACCGAGGACCATTACAACATCGCGATCAAGACCTAGACGGAGCGATTTGGTCGATGCGACTTGCTTGTCAACAAGCACGTTGACCACCTGCTCGCCTTAGCGCCAGTCAAGTCATCGGCAGACGTGGAGAAACTTCGCCTGCTCTACGACAAGGTCAACTTTCGAGTCTTCACGTTGACCGGTGTGGGCGTCTCTCCGGACCAGTACGACGTGGTCCTCAACCTTGTCCTGATGAAGTGTCTGCCAGATGATTTTGCGATTCTCTACTGCCAGAAGGTGCAGGAAGCGCCGCAGGAAACGTCGGGCATCGCAACACTTGAACAGAGAGCTCGCCAGACTGCCGAATTGCTCAGTTTTCTGCGCATTCAGATTAAGGTTCGCGAGAAAACCAGGCCAGAACAAACAGCATCTGGTTTCTCGCAGTCACAGCCTGAAGAGGTAGAACATTTGTCGGCACCAATGGGACATTTGCCTACGGTGTCCGCACTTGCTGCCGAATCTGTTACAGTTACGAAAGAGATATGCCCTTTATGCAGCAGTTGTCAGCACACCATCATGAACTGCAACGTTCAACTCTCGGCTGAGGGAAAACGCTGCTGCTACGTTGCGGCTTGCAAAACCACATGGCGCGTTTTTGCCGCCTGCACGCAGCATCACCGGTAAGTGCAACCGACGACACCTCACTATCCTCTGTGAATTGTTCACACTGGCAGCCCCAACCAGGATAAACACGACGACAGTAAACCAGGACAAACTGTACATCACCGGGCGAGGCCCTAACACGCCTTCAGTGACATCGGCCCCAAGCGCCCTGAGCGGAATCAACGCCGTTCTTCTTCAAACAGGACGAGTCTGGATAGAGTACGGGTCCCGAAAGCGTCTCGTGGGCATTCTTCTCGACAGCGGCAGCCAGCGCGCATTCATCCCAGCGGATGTTTCAAAGGACCTAAGGTGCCCGGTTATCGGAAACAAAGAACTTTCTTTGGTTACGTTCGGCCACTCGAAGCCCCGCGAAGTAACACGCAGTTGACGGGTAGCGTTGACTCTATGAGGCCAACGTGAGGACATGGCGATAACCGTGGAGGCCTTGGAAGTACAAAAAGTGTGTGCAGTAACAAGTCCGCCGCTCAGTACTGATGTTTCGCAGCTTTTGTGGAACATGAACTTGTCATGCTGCAGACAAATTTCATCCCGACACCTGGAACCCACAGGAAGTAAGCATTTTACTTGGTTCTGACGTTTACTGGAAGGTAGTAACTGGAAGAATAGATCGCTTGTCCAGTGATCTTACGGCCATGAAAACCAAGTTTGGCTGGACTGTTCAGGGCACCATAGAACGCGAGAAAAGTTCAGCATACATGAGCGCTCTATTCCTGTACTATACCACGAAGTTTGTCCCTAACAGTGATCTTTCTGCATTAAGACATCTCGGTGTCATGGGGACCAAGGCACCTGCTGAGAAAAGAAACAAGGCTCCACCAGAACTTGAGGCATCTGAACAGGGCATCATAAATTTGGATGGCTGCTACAAGGTTCCGCTAAAACCACCAGTTTTGGGTAGACATTCAGGCAGTGAGCATCGAAGATTGGGAGAAGGCTATCCACATGTGCAATTGAACTGGTTCAAGAAACTTTCTGAACTGTATAGACACCGTGGCAAGGCAATCAGAGAGGCATTTAGCAAAAAACAGAAAAGGCGATTGGAAATACGACAGCCAAAAGATGATGGCTATTATGCACCTCATCATGCAGTCATTTATGAAAATGCTGTCACACCAAGGCTTTGTGCTGTGTCTGACACCTCAACGCACAGGCTAGGTCATGCCTGTCACAACGATGCCCTGCAGAAGGGTTCAAAGCTCAACGCTGATGTTGCGCAGTAGCTACTCGTCTCCCAGAGCCAACCAGTCGTCTAGTGTAAGTTCGGGGGGAGATCTTTGGTGGGAAGACCGGTCATACCGGATCACCCGCTTGACAGGAAATGCATTGAGACGGTCATTAGTGCTACAGCTTGAACACCGAAGGCCTCGTTGTTGGGAGCTCCGAAGTGTGTTCCTGTGTTGATGGTAGCACATGTTCAGTGCAACAATAGCTGAATGGGGCGGTCAGCGCACCCAGCAGAGAATGATATTGGGCGCATGCTTTATAATGACTAGCTTCTGGAAAGGCAAGAAAAGTGACTGGTTCAGTTAGCATATATTCTGGAGGCAAGTCAGCCAGACAAGTAATCTGGAATAGCGAGACTACCTCGTGATCGTCTCGGCCCCTTGGGAATATGTTGCAGATAATTGCGGCCGCGCGACAACAAGCAGGAAAACTGAGGAGAAGGAAGGATGGGAGGGCACGAGCGGTAGAAATAAACATGGACGTTCTTGGTGTAGGGCTCGGGTTTTGAATACGCGACAACCACTACTGAACGTTGTCGCGTCTTATCTGCATAAGTATTCTGCTCAGCATACACAGATATGTAAAAACAAAAGGATGCATTATTAAGTTTTTAGTCCGGATCATGAGACTTTCGTAAACATGATGTGTGTGCTGTAGCCGTAGTTACGACAAGTGGACTTGCGTAATTTTAGTGATCTGTTGCTGAGCAGATGAGTAACAGCCACGAGAAATAAGACCCACAAATGAAATGTAAGAGCATTCCTAAAATCTTATTTTCAAATTGCAGCGATGCTATACATTAACAAATTTCCACTTTGCATGCATTCATCTTCTAGCCGTTCCCGCAACGTGCTGCCCTGAGAGCGCTTAGCTTGTTTTTGGTGCATCGTTTCCGACAGCTGTTCCAGCGGTGCAACGCGGGGTATCGTGGTAAGGACACATAATCCATGCCAACCCCTCCAAATGTACACCCGCTGAGGAATCCGCTCCTCAAAAACAGGCAATACACTACTGAGAACGTCCAAACGAAACAACATTGATCGTGTACCTGTATGAGTACTCTCAGGCACGCCATGTGCACATGACCTAGTTTGTGCATGACGTGTCAATGCACATGTGTGATGTGATACAGGGATTACTTCTTTGGAGTAAAACTGTAGATACTTAATAAACAGGCACGGTTGGTTGCTGTCTCAAAATAAATCAACAGGTGTTTCATACTTTTGTATGCACTGTACCTGCCGCTCTCTCACCAATTACATCGCACTAAAGAGACAGACAACACGAAAATTACTATGCTCACTAAGGCAACCGTATTCCTTTACGTCAACATTTTGAAGGATGATGACTGGTCGAACGCTAAAGCATTCAGTTGCTACCCTCATTTCATGTAACAGTTTGAAATGCCGCTATGGCACCTTTGCGTCCAAACTGAATTTTTCATAAATCCGATGAGAAACGTGAATACGTACCTGAAAAACAAGTGTATGGTTCTGTTTGCATAGCAGTTGAAGATACGATTTTCTTTTCGTCCGTTTGGGATCCTTCGTGGTGCATAGGTAGCTGCACTTGAACCGATTTCTCTGTACTATCATTCGCTTCACACGCTGGCTCTGGTGATGTTTCCACAGCTTGTCCCAAATCACAAGCCAGACCTGCTGCTACTTTAAGAACTTCCTCTGTTACAACGTCATCCTGAAATGAATTTGCTTGTTTTGTTACAAGTAGTAATGCAAAATATCATTCCGAGAAAAGAAATTGAAGCCGCTTTACCTGATCTATTTTGCTACTATGATTTGGTTTTGACAGGTGTAGGATGGTTGTGCCTCCAAGGAGCAAACGTCCAAGAATCTGAAATAGAGCACAAAAAGACGAGTTACTGATGTATACACACAAAAATAGGAACATATCGCATTCATTAGAATGCCTGCTTCTTAAACATCTTTTAAAGGATAAAATGAAACCAATTATACTTCTGCGAAATTGCCTAATCAAGTTTCTAATGCCGCACCAAGTACTGCCAATGTTCGTCAAGAACTCAAACCTAAAGGACGATAAAAAATGAGCCGAGTTGGAAAATGGCCATGACGTTCAGCGTAAACAAAACACAAACAAAATAAGAAAACGACGACACAAGCAGTGAATCGTTCAAAGCACTGACACAGCATTTCTGTCACCATTTCTGTCACCATTTCCTTCTCTTGTCCATGTTTTGTTTGCACTGGGTGCCATAACTAAAACCAATTTTATACTTCTGTGTGGAGTTTCACTGAAGGTGTCGTAACAATATTACCTCTAGTGGAAGAAGCTCATGTAAATCTACTTCCTTGAAATTAAAGATAAAGATGAAAATGGTTGATTGGCCTCTGTAGTCCTGAAAATATTTGAAAGAATATCTTTGTATCTATATATATGCTGTAAAATCTTGATCGAGCGCATCCTTCCCTTACTGTGAAAGATAATCGATTGATTGATATGTGGGGGTTTAAGGTCCCAAAACCACTATATGATTATGAGAGACGCCGTAGTGGAGGGCTCCGAAAATTTAGACCACCTGGGGTTACTGTGAAAGATAATCGGACATGATTTGTAGAGGGCACTCTTCCTCGTTAACGAATTGCAAACAAGGTGGCGGCAAAGGAGCGGTGCATGCTTTTAATAAAATATGTTTGTTGAAACCTGTGCGTAGCATGGATTGAAAGACGAAGAGGAGTAGTGGAGCAGAAACTTGATGAGCTTGGACAGTTCTACAGAGGCCGTGTTGGAAGGCTGTTGCGCAGTGCGCCAATACAGTCTGCAAAAAAGATTTTAAACATAGTTTGTTCTTTATGCTAAAGATTCTGGAAGCCGGCCTTTATTCCTCTAGCTATCGCTTCTGGTCTGCCATGTCGTTTTGCAACCAGACTGTCATGAAGTGCGAAAAGAAAGAGCAGGCTTGTGATTAATTTCAATGTACAAAAATTGTGAATGGTGCAAAATAACTCATCCAATCCCGAAAATTAGGAGTTCTCGAAGCGTCATGCCCTCTATAGTTGATGAAAGGCGGTCATAGTCAGGAGGGCTGAACACCGAGCCGAAAACCTTCCCGAAGCACGACTCGGGAGCCAAATAAACAAGGAAGCACCGATTTCTTGTTGCAGAAATATGAGGGATTCTATTATTCTGCTGGTGCGAATTTTCGGTAACGATACTTGCGACAGTGAAGCCATTTCAAACTTTCTTTTTTCCCACTATGGCCACACACTGCAAACTAAGATATACACCTATTTTCATGATTGCAGCAATGCTAGAAGATTTTGATATTATTGTTTTATAAAAGTATTCTGGAAAGAATCTCTGCGCATAGAGGAATACTGTACTTGCTAATATTGTGCCGAAATCGCAATGCTGACGAACGCAGAGACCGCATGTCCAAACTGAAACTGTTTATATGGCAGAAATTGTGGTCGGTACACGGGAAGTCAGATTACAGCGATGTGCACTGGCACTGGTACCAACAAAGAAAGCGTCGGCTGTCGGTACACTAACTAACGCTCACGCGCATAGGCATTTACGCAAGTGCCCTTGAATATGTTATTACTAGTGGCCACGTAGGTTCAAGAGTCATCTGTGATGTTCACGTTGTGCCCTTAATCTTAACAAAATGATCTACTGCAGTCCTGAAGCTTTCCAAACACAACAAGTGCACTTTTTGTGCTAAGAATTACTAACAGCCTAATGGGGCGATAACAAAAATTGACAAAAGAATGTGGATATCCTCCATGAAAGAAGCTAAGGAAGTTACAAAGGCAGCAGAAGAATCGGTCACGTGTGTGCACAAAAGCATAGGATGCGGCACTGCATGTGTCAGAATTTTGTGAGCCCATGTGTTCATGCTTCGTGGAAACTGACGTGACTGTCCAAGTCTGCGTCCGGAAACTTAAACCATAAGTTGCATAAATAAATAAGGTAAAATCAAATTATTTAGCAATACTACATAAATCTTGAAGTGGGTATCATAATCCTAGTGCCATAAGAAATGTTTGCAACAAAGAAAACACAAGCCACAAATTTGATGGCACCTCCTCTTTGGAATTTTTATTTTCTTTTTCATCAACTACATTATTCTCTACAGTGGACTGCTAGTTGTCAACCTGGTTTTCCATTCTTCAAGATTTTCTCATACGTTTTCATGGTCAGCTGTCTATGCTTTGTCTGAACACTTTAGTGTCTCAATTTTTTTTAGCAAGAGTAGCGTTCTGCTACATATTGTTTGACACTCTTGTGTTGAAATACTTTGTTGAAACTTTTTTCAATGTTGCTCGATTGCTACTTCACATCATGTACAAATCTTGAGTTGAATTTCATCTAGTTATTTTCTGACAACTGTACCACAAGGATACATCATAAGAACACACTCGCGTAAAAAAAAATGGACCATGTCTCCGAAGGAAACCATGACGGGATGTGAAGCAAAAGCGGTGCGCACGGCGTTGACCTGGCTGAAAAAGGCGTCGAAGCGGGTGCTGGAAGAAAAATTTAAAGAAAAACTTGGTCTTTACTCAAGTTAACGTTTCTTTGAATTGCAAAAACACGGGATGCTGGTTGAGTTTCGTGCAAGTTTAACTACAGGTAAAAGAGTCGAAAGAGTGTATTCACTCGACCTGCAGTCGAGCGTTACGGGCGTTAGAGAAGGTGAAGCGAGAGAGAAGTGTGTTTTGAGTGGGTGGAGGAGCAACAGCGCCTTGGCGTATTGGGAGGAGCTGGCAGCTGCTGCAAGTGAGGGATAGAGGAAGATCAACGCAAAGCTGCGACTTGACCTACTTGGCATTGTTCCAACAACTGCGGCGTGGAGAACACAATGCGTGCGGTGCGCTAGCAAGGAGACACAGGTGGACAGTGTTACTCAGGCTACTCAAAAAGCTGCTTAGCATCTGAAACCACAGCATATCCACGAAGTGAATGGTGATGAGTAGGTGAAGCAGTGGGATCATTTGGTGTTACCGTAAATCAGCCGTGACATTGACCGCTGATGCATTTAAATCGGTGCCAAAGCGGTGTGCAATTACATACGATTATTGGTCATAAATTGTACATGGTGTTCAGTAGATAATTTCATTTTGCCTTCATTATTACTGCTTTGTGGTACCAGATCTTGAACGAACTTGGCAAAGACGAGGTCTCTGAACATTACCTCGGTGGTTGTTTCCAGTGATATCAAATGCATTGTAAAAAGCATATAGAGACGTCGTATACTACACAAACTACTCGTAGTCCAAGATCATCATTGTTATCACGGCTACAGTGCACGCACATGCCACCAACGAAAAATCCCAGACTTTGAAGGAATCTCTACTATCCATCACTGCTTTTCCGTTTTGTGTTGCAATAAAAAAACATACCATCTGAACTGCCTAACCCAGCAGCGGTTTTTCTGGAAAGTGTGTAGAAATTTTTAAAACAGAATTTTTTATTTGCGTTCAGCCAGCTTTCATCGATGGGATGAATGCCCACAATGCTCGTCCGTGTAGGCGATGACAATTGTACTGCCGGTGAAAGTCGAAAACTGAGCTTTATCAAGTTCTGTTTATTAATAAAACAAATACCTCAGTGGTCATTGAACGCACGCACCCACTTTTTTTGTTCTTGTGAGTTTCTCCGACATCTGAGTGATTACGTCAAGTGAGGATACTTAGTAGCAATTCACAAAACATTTGATAACTGTATCTGAAACAAACAAGCTATTCGGTCACCAATATTGTGTATTCGAAAAACGAAGAAAATAAAAGAAGAAAAAGCCTTGCACTCTTTGTTCATCAGCGTCTGACTGATAAGGTCATGTGTTCGAAGACTCCCATCAAACGCTGTGCACAAGCCGCGGTTAGACGGCGGGGTGCGATCATAGCGATACGATCGTGATACAACTAAATGGCAATGAAAAAAAGCTTGTGAGAGGAATGTTACGGTTATGTTTATCTATGCCTTGACTGCAGTTTGCTAGTGCGTCACTTGCAAATTTACTGAAAGGATGTCAGTCACAGCTGTGACACCGTTTTTATTTGCCCCTACTACTGCTCTAACGCCACAGAAACGATGGTCGAAGCTTTTCAAAGCGTACCTTGAGTCGATCAGAGCCTGTGACTGGCCAGCAGAGTGAAAGGCAGCAACTGTTCTGACATCACTCTGAGTGAATGGACTGCGTCTGTACTTTAAACACAAAGCAGTCAAACAAACAAATGCAGTCAGCTTCGCTACGGACGCCCCACAACCTCAAGTTTCTACTGAACCAGTGTAGACCTCTGTGCATCGCACGGGGTATTGGATGAGTGAGTACACAAAGTTAATAAATGGTTTGGACTTGCTCTTCATGAATACAATGAATTTCATCGTTGAGAGACATCAGTTATGCATGAGGCTTCAGTTGACGTTGGAACCTTTCACCTAGTATGTTGCTCAACTCAAACAACTAGCTTTGACTAGTAATTTGCATCGACAATTTAAGAACGCATGCAGGATTAACTTGCTGACGGAGTCTCCAACCTAGCATTGCGCGAGCGCTTCTCGAATTCCAGCTGAACACTTACGTTGGCCAAGGCTAAAGAAATCGACAAAGCTAAGAAGCAACACACAAAGTTAACGCGGTTTATGATGGAGCACCAGTGCAATGCATTGACGAATTGCAATGTGAAATCGAACGCTAGATCAGCAGCGCGTCCTCCAAGCAACTTTCCGATTTTGTGCACCCGTTCGTGAGCCAGATAGTGTTCGACACAACTATGCAGCAACAGGCTCGCACGACGGCATCCGTGCCGCAGAAGAAGGTGCAAGAAGCAACCAAGGTAACGGTCACCGATCGGTCTGCTACTGTTGTGGCTCCATGAAGCACAAAGCAAATGCAAAAAACTGCCCAGAATGAAGACGACAGTGTCGCAAGTGTCAGAAACATGAATTGTTCGCGGTTGTTTGTCATAAAACCGTCTGCAGAAGTTGCAGTGTCCAAAGCCCTAGTCTCCACCGCTGGAGAACAAAGCATCCTGAATTCACCACACATTCTTGGCATAAGATTGCCACTATGCAAGAAGGGACCTGTAGTTCACAAAACATTTAAAGAAAATATGCTTCCTCTTCTTATAGGTACTGGTGCCACAGTATTCTTTGTAAATAACGCTGACTTTCAGAACTTGAAAAATTTTGCACCTTGTCTCTTTCAGCGCCGAGTCTTCAAAACTATTCTGGCAAGTTGATTCCTAGTCTGGGCACCTTCGAAACGGAAATTGAATACAGTGGCATACGGGCAACAGTGACACATTACATCACAGAGAAAGGCTTCTTGCTGCTCAGCCTCGACGCCATGAAGCTACATATTTATATGGTTGGGTCAACCTGAGAACTGCACGGGCTGCAAACCGACCTGAGAGCTTGGCCTAGGTAAGGCATTGTTGGATAAAGCCCAGGCAGGGCTCGGGCCTGGGCCTGAGTCTGGCCCAACCTATGCCCAGGTCTCAAATACAGGGTGTTTTAAGAAATATGTCCAATAATTATTCAAAATTAGCAAAAGCAGGCATCTGCAAGCTACTTGCGCCATTCCCTATATTCTGGCATAGAGCATCTTCAGGTGCGTACAGACTTCAAATACAGAAGTAATAAAAAAAGCTTAAAAATTAGCTTTTTATACAATTCATAACAATTGACTTTTCATTGCGGGCATTTTTGAAGTTAATCGCAAATGCGCTGTTTGGTGCGTGCAGGTTTCGCTATTGCCAGCTAAATTAGCAAGATTTCGTTGTTGTGTGGTGATTACCAGCGCCCGCCTCTCCGAAATTTTAAAGTGGATATCGACTATTTGTAGGAAGAACATTGATTCACCCACTTGACTCAACCAGCTATTTACATTAGTTAAAGAGTTAAATGTTTTATATGCTACATTTCTGCCGCAATTAATGTTCCTTCGCATCTGAAGATTCCTTCTGCCAATGTAAAGAAAACGTTGCAGTCAGGAAGCAAATGCCTTGTTTCCGTAACTTTGAAATAATATAGTCGCAATTCTTGAAACACCCTGTATATAGATATAATGACATGTCTACCACACACTGTTTTGTTTTGTGATTTTGTGGGGTTGAACATCCTGAAGCGACCCAGATTACGCAAGATGCCGTAGTTAAGGGCTTCGACTTATACGATTTTTCAATTCAACTTCAATTTTTCAATTTTATTTTATTTCATCCCAAGGATGAGGGCAGGATCGGGAGAAAAGTGACGTTTTGTCACTTGACGAGAACCCGAGCCTCCCTTATACATGGCAAGCAACGTGGACATGGGTAAAGAAACATAGGTCATGAACATATAGGGAATGAACTTAGGCCATGAGATGTTTGGCGCAGTACAAGTCGGAAGATGCACGTACAGTAATGCTATGTACAGAGACTAATATGCGTAAGTAGTTTCTTTCGGCACAAATTCCGAAGTACAATGCAAAATATGACAGAATACAAAATACTATATATATGACAACAATGCTATGCATAGAAATTCAGGACAACTGGGGTGCATTGTCATTCACTAAAACACAGAACCACAGGTCGTCAAGTATTTTACTTTGCTGATAATCTACACGTAATTTCAAAAAATTTTTAATAAGAGTTTCCACCGTGATATTGAGTGAAAGATGCTCTTGAATGCCATAAGGAAAGGATTGCCAAGTGGTACTGCAGACACTGCTAATGTTTTATAGTGCTCATAAAATGAGCGCGCTTGTATCTAGGGACGATTTTCCAGTCTGCAGATGCAATGCCCGCCACGCCTTTTACCGCCTGTGAGCTCCGTAGACTTGTCAACGTGACTCGTAAGTCATTCAAACCTTCAGAGCTGCTGTTGGTGCACTTTATATGCAAAATAAGGAAAAAAAGATAAATGTTCCCAATTTTTGTGTTAACAAGGTAGTTGCAAATATTTAGTACTTAGGAATAACCCAAAAGTGTTCAGCATTTAACTGGAAAGCACATTGTATGAAACAAATTTTTGCGTATTTTTACAGTCGCCTTCATGCTTTTCGTGTTTCGACAGTAACTGATAAGCGTCCTCATTTGTCGAAGCACAAATGTCGAAATGGTACTCAAAAACCTGGAAGCACTCCTGCGGGGGAAGTAAGAGCTCTACATTAGAAAGGTTATGATTATGATGTTTAACTGCTGCTGTACCCTTTAAAACATCAGGGGGAGGGGGGTGTAGAGGCACAAGTGTTTTGGCACTTTTTACTGCATGCTAGTCCGACGGCTCCTGTGGCGCCTTGAGTTGAAAAACTTTTCACCCCTTATAACTTCTTTCGAGGTTCTTGGATAATGTTGGTTAATTAACACACATCACAACTGGAGACACAAGCCCCTACACGTGTAAAAAAATCAAGCTACACAGGTTGCACGTGTTTAGCTTATCTTTCTTTGATGTCTGAAGATGACCAATCTTCTCGCATCGCATAGTTTGGCGAGCTGCATATTTGCTTAATGAGGAACCTGAGGGGGCCACATGCACTGACCACTGCACATTTGTTAGAATTCACAAGAATGCCAGCCGCTTGGCTCGTTGAAGCATCTCTTGAGGGTATGCGACTTCTTGTTCACTCTTCACCTTTTCTTGCCATACATCTCCTTCTCCTACATTGTCCCAGCCACGACATGAAAGCCCGCCACCACAGCCACACTTCTCTTCCCTGATCGCACCGAGGCCTTCAACCATCGGTGACTAGGCAACCCACTCTAGTGCTTTTGGTGCCTGTGGGGGATTGTGCTTCAGACACCCAATACGCCACGTTCAATGGAGAGTTTGAAGAAACTGCCGGCATGATTTGCCTCAGGGTTTTAATTGACAGTTTCTGAGACACTGATTACGCTCTTACTTTAAGACTTGAAAAATGTGCGTGACACGGGCTGATGAGATGAAAAAGGGCCCATTCTTAATCACATCCTGGTTAAATGTTGACTATATGCAAGAAACTAAGGTGACTAATTGATTGTTTCCAGGATATCTCTAGGACTCAAACTCGGACCTGATTAAGAGTGTAGTGAAGCAGAGGCTTTTTTGTTCTTGGACTGTTGGAATGTATGCCATGTTGTGGGCGGCATTGCGCTGAGCGCCAATAAAGGGTCCAGAAAATTGTTTGACATCGTTTTGGTGACGAGGCTTATGGAACACAGCCTTCATCTCCCCAAGCTGTTGCTTCCAATATGGGACGTCTTCTTGCTGCCAGACCATCGTGGTGCGTGCCAAAATCGAGCAGGCTTCTCCTCGAGCCCAAACTATGAGGATTGTCATTGAGGTGAACCAGCTACTCCAGTCTACACAGTTTGGCCTCCTGACGCTTCCCGTCCTCCAAAGCAGGTTGAAGACTTAGCTCCGCTGAATGCCGAGCTGGAAGCCTTCTCCTGACAGATAAGGAAAAGGGAGAAGACTACGATTCTGTCATGGAATATGAGTACACTACTGCCAGTGCCGTGGCCCTGCTATACACATGGACAGGCTGCTCAAGGTTTTTGCACTCCTTTCAACGGCGCATCCACACACAATAAGGAATGGGGTCCCGGAAGCGACCTTGGCCCTGGACACGCCGCAACCACTTGACACTTGACAACTAATTTTTCTCTACCCAGTTAGTTCTGGCGCAACAGAAATATTACCATTTGTAGTGTTTGTAGCTGCCACAGTTAATTCCAAAAGCACATAGTGATTTTACAGGCGGTATTTTTTTATCTGAAAGGCTCGTAACACGGATGAGCCCTTCCAGCATTCCTGGCGACATGTGCATCCTGTTGTTGTCCTGCTTTTGTAGAAGTTCCAGTCACTATGCTTAACCACATTTATTCTGAGCTTTAAAACTCTTTTTGAAGATAACAAGTCTTTAAAATGAGATGCTTTATACAGCTTCTCTGTCATTGTACCGTGTTGCATGCACCTGCATCCGACATTGTTGCCCCTGTGTCGTAAATGGCTTGTTATTATTATCAACAATTTTTTATTTTATTTTTAACTGTAGCTATAGCCTAAATTTTGTTATCGTCCAGCGAAAAATAAAAGATAATTTATTGGCTCACAGTGCTTCGCATTTAGTCGGAGTGAGTGCCTTAGCCTGAGCCGATTTGCGGCCGAAGTCCACAAGGTTGTCACGCAGTCACTGTCAGTCGCTAATGTACTCGATAATCACTGCACTTGGTTTTTTTGTCTTGTGGCACAACATGAAGCACAGACCGCCCAAATCATAATTTCGCATGCTTACGTGCATTATGAAGATGACAAAAGATGTGCTGTTGTGAACATTGGGGATGTTAAAAGCTTCAAGCCTTACGACGATTTTAAGACAGCCTTCTACAGCGTCAGATAGACGGACCAACATGGGGAAGCTCATTTCTATTGCATCAGGATTATTCTTCTCAAAAGCAAGCTTGCTTGAAATTACCGCTATATTTTACTTATTTATGTGTTTGTATATGTGTGTACGTGCATGAGTGAGTGACGATATAGAGCATGTGTACGACAGACTGCCCCCCAGCTGTCGTCATGCCTACATGTTCCTTGTTCAGTAATCATGCAGATAGTGTTTCAAAGAACCTTGAAATGCTATGTCTCGCTTAACATTTTACAATGCTATATCGCACCCTATCAGTGAAAAATTAAAAACGATTGTGCCTAAGTAGTCACCGAGAATAAATATTGGTGTCTGTCTAGGAAACATGGATTGTTGGCGTACATGTCCTCTCGTTAGCTGTACTTTGTGTGGTTTTGCTATGAATATATTTCCAGTCATTAAATTTTATTCTACCATAATAAAATGCTTATCTAATTTTCTGCTGAAAGGCCAAAATTAAAATTTGAATCTGGAACTCATAGCTAAAGAATGCTCCATGTTTTGGGTACCACAGCAGGGTGCTGGCATAGTATCAGCATAACTTTTTTTGTATTTTTCAGGGACTGAAGATGACCTCAAAGTAAAAATAAGGCAAAGACGAGTGCAAATTCCAAAAAATCCTTGATGGAAGCAACAGTGAAGACAGCGACAAAAGCATCCAGGTAAGCATAGTTTTCTTATAGCAGTGATGTCTCTTTGACACTTCTTAATGGGTAAGTGACGTGATATGTATTTGATGACATTTTCTTCTCTTACAGACACCAAAAAATGAAAAGCAGGAAGATCCCAACACTGTGCTGCTTGACCTACTGGCATACAAAAAAAAGTAAGCTCACGCAAAAAGGGCATGAGCAGCGAAGCAGCCCACTGACTTCTGCCCAGGAAAAAGAGGCCCGCCTCAGCGCTATAGTGAGGCAGCAGGAAGCAGAGCTGAAAGACCTCAACGCTCCTAATAGGAATCTGCAACAAAAGCTTATAGGCACAAAGGATTCTAGGCAAGGTAAGCAATCTTTCGTGAGCATAAAGAACACAGTATAAATAGTAGCGATTATATTTTTCTAGAAGTATATTCAATTACTAAAGATCACCAGTGTTCTAATGTGTTTTATATTTCTCATGGTGCAGCCAATTCCTCGCAGGCACTGCCACCTGCCTTGCCACCAGTGTTGTCACAGCCACGTATTGCTGAACCATTGCCTCAAAAGCTGGAGGTGCCGGACTAAGTATGCAACTTCTGCTTCATGAGTTTTCGTAGAACCCATCAACTGGCATAAGCTTGGTCGATTGTATTGAAATTTGTGATAGCATTTTTTTACAGGCTGACATTCAGAACGTATTGAGGATGACAACGTGAGCATGGCAACGTATTCAAAGCAATCCTAAAAACTCTCTCTTTGCAAAAGACCTCATGACGGCATTGTGGAGCGCCACTGAGTGTCTTGAGTAATGGAGAGGCATGAGGCGTCTACCAAACGTGGAACTGCGGCGACGGTGCACGAGAAGGGGAGAGTCATTCGAGCGCACACGCATTAGCCATGTAGACGCAAGAGATTGGTCAGAGAGAGGCTCGTGGCACGGACTCGAGCGCCGGGAGGAAAAATCCCGGAAGATGAGCGGGCACTGTGTGTTCGGGCCCCAAGCTGTAAAAACGTGTGAAATGAGCAGCGCTACCTCGACGAGAGCAGCATGACCGCTCTGTTCTGAGGATGTCAGCAAGTAGAGCTTGAAAAGTGGCCGTTGATCTAGGAGATGGTCTTAAGTGGGACTGCCCGGACTGCCAAGCAGTTCCTGCTAGACTTGCACCTGCCCCACATCGCACAAGAACGGGAGCAGCCCACACTGGTCAGCCAAGTGGCCGCGTCAGCTGGGAAGTCCTTGATGAGGGGGGCCTAGCGAGGCCGAAAATGTAGACAAGCACCGAGACACCGGCAATGCGGAAGAGTGGATCGTCAAACAGACGCGCGCACACACCGTTGATGGCGAGGTGGTACCACTTCGTCGTAGCTCCATAGGTGGCATATGAAAAGTAAGAATGTTCTATTATTGCGAGAGTGCATGAGAGAAGTCATCGAGACACCATCTTGGCTAGGGACAGTTTATGTTTAAGACTGAACCTGTCTTGGATTTGCATCAATTCCAGTTTTGCTAGTATAGCCGATTATTGCATTCATACTTATTTCATTTTGAGGAGTGAATTCTGAGTGTCAGATTACTGTTTGCCGTTTTGTTTCCTGTGATGAAGTGTGTTTGCCTTGCCACGAGCCCTCCTCTCCCGTCGCCTCTCTCTCAATTCTATCCGATGCAAGCGCTCCAGAGATAAATCCATGACACTGAGTTACTTGGATGGTTTCTATAAGGTAACGGCCTGCTAAGAAATCTTTTATGGTTTGTTTTATTCTGGTCTCTAAGCACCTTTGCATCATTTCATTATTGTCCACATTGTAGGGAAGCATTGTTTACGCTTCCGTGGCCGTCCAAGGAAGGAACCACAGTTGCTCTGGGAAGTGTCAGCAGTACGAGGTGAGTGAAGATAATTCATTAGGTCTAGTACTTATTTACTGGGTGCTGCCTACGAAACATTGAGTTATCAGCATATTGTGTGTATATTTTTGCTTTTGTTTGACAGAATGCAGCAAGCAGCGATAAGAAAAAAAAGGGCTGGTGACCGAGATCAAGCCAATAGCATTGAAGCAAATGAATCGATTCTTGGTGAAGAAGCTGAGCGATATTGAAAAAAAGGACTATAAGGTTTGCTAGCCAGCTAATTGCATTCTGATGTTTTAGGCTTGTGAGACAAACTTGCAAACTAATCATTTTGCCTGTGCGTGCAGTTTACAGTGCATGCCCTACATTACTCATGTGCAACAGCACACAGAAATTGTCTGCAATTACGTTTCCAGTATTTTAGAGACTAGGAGTATTTTGGAGAACAGCAAATTGTCTGCGCTTTCCTGGTTTTAGAGCTTTTGCTATTTATTGTGCTTGCACACTCATTTTACCATTTATGTCTTCACTGTTTCTATCAGGGCAATGAAGGAGCTGCCGCGATGGAAACATACCGAGAACTTACAGCATTATTCAGTCGTGATAAACTCTTTTATTGTGTATTTTAAATTGTGTTTTCTTGCCAATTACTGCTGCCGATGGGTACAATAGGTCACTCTAACCAATTGGTACCAACTGGGTACTCAATTGGCCTGTCCTACAATAACCAAGTGGTCGCTTTCCAGTAGGAGCAATTGTGTATTAATTTACAATTGGAAACTTTTCAATTAAAAATATTCAAACTGAAGCCAATGTTTTTTTTTTTTTTACTTGGAAGGCACCTACCTGGCACGAGACCGCCGCTGCACAGTACAATGCAAGTTATCCAAACCCAGTCAGGCATGCCCAATGTTTACCTCAGGGGCAAATGAAAATACACGTGCAGAAACCGAATGTGCTTCTGACACTGCTATCTATGTCACTACGAATGACATGACTCCTGCGCTATCTTCTGATATTATCTTTCAGACTTTTTGCACTTGGATAATGACCCTGACGTGTTGCTGTTACGTATCTGATAATTAGGACAACGGGAGACAAGGAACACTCCTACGAGAACACGTTTACAGGAAGCAACAGCTCGCTCGTATTCGAGAGAGGGATTTGGTCACAAGTGCCTCTCGTCATCGGAAACCTCAACTTACTCGACGCACAAAGGTTGTGAGCGTTACGCTTCAAAGTCAACACAACAGCACTTTAGTGCAGATAGAAGCTGTTGTCATTCCTTACATCTGTGGTGATGTAATTGAATCTTGATACAAATGAACTTCACAGTCATGTAGAAAATAAATCATTTGCGAATACAGAGTTTTCCCCAAGCATCACCTGTGAAGCTACAGTAGGTCTTCTAATTGGGTAGGATCAATTGTGGAAAGTAGTGCTAAATATAAGTTCGGTGTAGGATGACAGAGCGTTAATTGCCATTAACACGAAAATGGGATGAACTTTACAAGGTCCACCATCCGTTGAGGAGCAAGGTGCACAGTATGCGAGCAGTCATACCAGATGTCTACGATGAGGTGGATCTCTCATACTCATCACAACGGGTTTCGAGCTTGATACCAGTGGTATTGTAGAAAAGCCATTTGCAAAGAAAAATATCGACATAAGAGGGTTCAACAAAGCCATCGATGTCCGAAATAGTCGCAAAGAAGTTGTGCTCCCAAGGACATCAGCGAAGACTCATGGCAGTGTTCGCATTTTTTTTAAGAAAGAAACAAGTGAACCTTGTGTAAAACGTATGAGGCCACGCAAGAAAAAGGGAGATGTAGAGAAGATCGCCGCTCATGAAATGTCAGAAGTGTCAAAGTCACCCTTGAAGTCAGCTCTCCCTTCGTCAAGGTGAAACTTGAGAAGACAGCAACTGGCCTGAATGTATGCTGCAATATCAGCATTATGAACCCCTCAATTCGAGTGACACGCATCAACACCGTTGTCATGGTGGCCTTCAAGGCACTCTCGTTGAGCTATCTGAAGGATTTTGGTACCTAAGATAACACCAACGTGTTAAACAAGTGCGCAGTAATTGTGATGCCTGGGTGCAATTATCACTTGATGCTTTCTTAACGGCTACAATGCCATTCCAAAAGACAGTGTGTCCCGATAGAAGCTGCTTTAAGTCAACAAGATCGACAGTATTATGCCTGTTGCTGCTAGTAGAAACTATCGTGAAAGCATATATTAACGTTAAACATGTGCCAGTTAGAGCAGTACTCATATGTGAAGGGGCTTGAGGCTAACACATTTCGGAAGACTTTCTGTCCTTTTACTACGCAGAGTTTAATTTTACAATAAGGAAAACACGCTGAAGACAGATAGTCGTACGCAGTCGAGACTTTCGAGACATATTAATTTAGGACTTCTCTACACTCGTGCAAATAACCTGAAAATTTTAGCTGAGCGTTATTTGTTGATGGGAATATTTGTTGAAGGATGATACAGTCTGTAAAAGGGTGCCTACAGAGAATATTAAAGAAAATTTTGTGAAATTATAAGGGTGGGACATGTAGAAAATCGTGCACCTTTTGGACTCAAGAGATTAAGAAGGTAAATGGGGCAAAAGTTTGTTCTTGGACTGTTCAATAAACACCATCCCATGGAGGGCACTGCGCCGAGTGCCAATAAATGTTGCAGAGAGATTTTCCCTCAAAGGCATAACACTTTCAAAGATCAAAGCCTGTCACAAAAAGACGATGAGATAGGCATTTTCAGGGAACGAGGACGTTGGCTTGTTGCTCATAGGTATAGCTCGCATTGACAGATCTATGGAACTGTGCTAGCGGTGACTCAGGGAAAAAGGGTGGGGCCAAATAACTTTCTTGTTTTGAGCACAGAAACAGTGTACGGTAGAAACAGCCGAGGACTCGACACGACAGCTATCATTCATGGAACCTTACGCTCATACCTTATACCTTACGCTCATTCATACCTTACGCTCTAAGGGACAGGGTGACGCAAGAACTGGACAGGCTGGTAGCCATCGGTGTACTTTCACCAGTCCAACATTCCGATTGGGCCACTCCCATCGTGCCGGTACTTAAGAAAGACGGAACTGTTAGAATTTGTGGTGACTTCAAAGCCACCCTAAATCCAGCCTGTACAGTTGAGCAGTACCCTCTCCCAGTGATTGAAGACATGCTTGCATCTCTAAACGGCGGGGAGTATTTTAGCATTCTTGATTTGCGAGATGCCTATAATCAAGTTCCTTTGGATGAAGCCGCAAGGAAGCTCTGCGTCATTAACACGCACAGAGGCTTGTTTTCGTATAATAGGCTTCCCTTCGGAATATCCTCGGCTCCGGCTATTTTTCAAAGAAAAATGGATGCAATACTGTCAGGTTTGCCAGGGGTTCAGGCTTACCTTGATGATGTACTGGTTTCGGAGGCTCGTGGCGATGGGAGTGAACGCCTGAAGAGTGTGTTGCAACGGTTCCGTGAACACGGAGTTAAGCTAAGGTCTGATAAGTGCAGCTTTAGACAGCCTTCTGTCACATATCTCGGCCATCGGATAGACAGAGAGGGTCTTCATCCCACAGAGAAAAATTTGGAAGCGATCGCTCAGGCACCTCGCCCACAGAACGTGGCGGAGCTGCGTTCCTTTTTAGGAATGCTGACGTTTTATGCCAAATTTCTTCCAAATATGTCCACTCTACTTTCTCCGCTCAACAAACTTTTGGAGAAGGGCACAGTATGGCAGTGGGGGCGGCAACAAGAAGCTGCCCTTGAGAAAGCAAAAGACAGCCTAATGCAAGCTCAGGTTCTTGTTCAATTTGACCCGTTGAAAGAGTTGAAGCTCGAATGTGATGCTTCCCCTTACGGTGTGGGCGCGGCGCTTTTTCACACGAGTAACGGCATGCCAAAACCCATTGGGTTCCGGTCCCGTACACTGACGGCCGCCGAGAAAAATTACTCTCAGCTGGAAAGAGAGGCCCTGGCTTTAGTGTTTGGCGTCACTAAATTTCGTGATTACCTTTTAGGTCGCCAATTCACTCTCGTGACGGACCACCAGCCCCTCTTGAGCTTGTTGCAATCCGACCGCCCGACGCCACCCCTGGCTGCAGCACGTATCCAGCGCTGGGCACTGTACTTGGGTGGCTACCGCTACAAGCTGCAATACACGCCGGGAAAACAGTTGCTCAACGCGGACGCCCTGAGCAGGCTGCCACTGCGGTCTACGGAGGCTGATGACGTGGGTGAGCCACCGGAATATGTCCTCGCTCTGGATAATTTTGACGATGGCGTTATCACAACACGGGAGCTACAGCAGCTATCGGCCACAGACCCCGCAGTAACGGCGGTAAAGAATTGTATATTACATGGCTGGCCCAAAAGTGCAAAACAGCTGGAGGAAACGATGCGGCCGTTTTTCGACCGCAAACTAGAACTGTCCGTAGCCCATGGTCTAGTGTATTGGGGGCATCGCGTAGTGATACCGGAAAAAGCGCGGGACCGTCTTTTGAAACTGTTGCACGAGACCCACCAAGGCTCGTCAGGAATGAAAGCAGTGGCAAGGTCAAAATTTTGGTGGCCCCGACTAGACCGCGATATTGAAGCGCTTTCAGCCGGCTGCACGAACTGTGCCCAAAACATGCCAATGCCGGCAGCGGCACCACCAGTAAACTGGCCGAAAACCAATGAAAAATGGTCGCGGCTACATGTCGATTTTGCCGGACCCATAGCAGGCAAGATGATTCTAGTTGCAGTAGATGCCCATACCAAGTGGATAGAAGCCGTGCCAGTAAAGCATGCCACCACAACAAGCACAATCACCTGTCTGCGCGCCATGTTCAGTCGATTCGGCGTCCCGCGAACCATTGTTTCGGATAATGGGACACAGTTTTCTAGCCAGGATTTTGCTACGTTCGTGGCAAAGAACAACATAATGCATCTGAAAACGGCGCCCTTTCATCCACAGTCTAATGGAGCGGCAGAACGAGCAGTGCGTACAATAAAGGATGGACTTCGGAAGATGAGGGAGGGTAATTTGGAGGACAACCTTGTGCGGCTCCTGTTCAACTACAGGAGAACACCACAGAAGACGGGAAAATCTCCGTCAGAATTGCTGCTAGGGTTCCAGTTACGTTCACGATTGGATGCGTGTTTTCCCTCAACTGTTGCAGACTCGCCGCCGGCATCAGATGACTGGGTGGTCCCCATAGAAAGCAACGTGTACGTGCGGAACTACGGTGTCGGAGAAAAGTGGACACCAGGGCGTGTGCAGTCCACTGCAGGATCCCGAATGGTGACCGTCCAAACTCCTCATTCTGTAGTCAGACGCCACGTTGACCAAGTGCGCCCTCGACAAGCATCGCAGTCCCCATCGCCGGGCTCTGCATCCTTATCAGAGTCTAATATGTCCATGCTGCCGAAACGATCGCCGGGGCCCTCAACTACAAGCTCCACCGTGCTGCCTCCAGAAGCGCTCACTACCGCAAGCCCCCACGACCATCCAGTACCAACCATGCCACAGGCCGGTCCTACACAAGCGGCGACCCCAAGCGCGGAACCAGTGCTTCGGCGTTCTACCAGACAACGCAAGCCAGTACAACGGTTCCATTTTTAAGAAGAGAGAAGTGTTGCGAACTGAACTCTCCTACTTCTACGTCCCCCCCTTTCCCCCCTTCGTGTTTCTGTCGATGGCTGAAGCGATAGCCATTCCCGCCCCCCTTTTTCCCCCTCTCCCTGCTTCGTAGATGAAGCTACAAAAGAAGCTTGCGCGAAACAATAAACGTTCACTCGTTGCCCTAGTCTGCGGTTGTCTGCGTATGCTTGCCGTGGCTGCCCGGCTAGCTATGTAACAGCTACCCAGCCTGGTGTATTCCTTGAAGAAGTAGCTAGAGAGTGTTATTTTTTTTATTGTATGGCATAACAAATGACCATTCAAGGAGATATGTTAATTTCACTTAATAGCCCCAGCTCACATAAAATTTATGCAGACTCAAACTATAAATGTCTGCCATTTTTCCACTTTATAGAGGTACTATATAAGCACGTGGGTCCTGCAAGAAAGACGAAGGCGACAGTGCATACGGGCATCTGCACACTTTTATCGCAGACCTCAAAAACGAGAAAGACGAGGAACTCTCTGGCGCGCAGTAAATAAAAAGACCGACCCGCTGCTGCTTTCTCAGCTTCTTAAAATACCATCTCTGTCTTCACGTCGCGACACTGGTGGAGGTGCTGGGGCCTCCAACTTGATGCAGGAAAGCGTTGTTCGGGACCGTAAACCCAGTCCGGAGCCTCAACATTTTGTTACGACTCCAGTACACGGATTCAGCCGGGCCCTACTAGGCCCAAGTCCAGAACTCTTGACTGCATCTCTTCTTACCAACATGGCAGCCCCTTCAACGTCTGAAATTTTCCTCCGGCCCAGACGACTTTTCCTTCCCAAGTAACTTTTGAGCCTCCTCGTGTTCCCGAAGTGTTTCGAAGAGAACCGTAGGAAGATGTCGAGGACTGGCTCGACCAGTTCGAGCGGACCGCTGTGGTGAATCGCTGCAGCACGCAAAAGAAACTTGGCTGTGCCTACTTCGCCATGGAAAATAGCGCTCGCACATGATACGAGAGCAGGGAGCCTACTTCACAAACCTGAGAAAATTCCGTCAAAAGCTTCTCGAGACGTTCCTGAGTGGAGACCGATGGCTTCAATGTGCAAGAGATGATTGAAGCCCACGTGCAAAAGCCGAACGAAAGAGTCGCCATGTTCGCTGAGGATATGGCCTGTCTATGTCGCCGCGCTGACCCTGACATGCCCGAGGTTAGGAAAGTTCGTCACCTGATGCGGGGAGTTAAGGAACCGGTTTACGCCGGCCTTGTACGAAAGCCGCCAACAGCAATGGATGAATTTATTAAAGAGGCGACTGTCATCGAGCCGGCGCTCGGACAACGATGCCGCCACTTTAACCGCCTGCCCGACCAAACGCCTGTTGGTGGCGCCGCTCAAAACGCTGCCATTTCCGAAAGCTCTCAACGACAAATGATTAGGCAAATCCTGCGGGAAGAGCTGCGGGCCCCCGGCCTTTCGTCTACCGAGCCTTCAGTTGCTTCTGTTTCGAAAAACGTGCGCCCCGAACTACAGCAAGCCTTTCCATCACCGGTGCCACCACCTGAACCACGTCCATTGACCTATGCTGATGCCGTCCACCGTTCTCTGCCAGCCCCAGAAGAGGCACCCTTTCAGCCACGGCGCCGTTACCTTGTCTTGGTGGCAGCGAGAACCTGTGCGGCGACCACCAGTATGCCGGACCGACTTGTGGCGCACTGCCGACCGTCGACTGCTTTGTTTCCACTGCGGCGAACCAGGCCACATCTCGTGCAACTGCCATCATAGAGAAGCCCGGTTTGGAAACTTTTCTCGTCCCACTTCATTTTATTTTGAAGACTTTCGTGACCATGGTGCTGATCACCTGCCGACCAACCAAGTGTCTTCACTAAGTCGTCGCTGGCGGTCTCCCTCGCCTGCTTGAGGTCACACTTTCCCGAATCGCCAAAGTTACGCTGACGTCGTCGGAAACCGCTCCCCAAGCCCGTGCCGGGGAAACTAACTGCCGCGACCTCCGGGGGTAAGGTTGCCAATTACCGAGACGCCAAAAAGACCCCCTTGCCTCTACACAAAGACGACATGTTGGCGGTGATGACAAAGACGACAACCACGAGTACTAATGCCGATTGATTGATGATTGATTGATTTGTGGGGTTTAACGTCCCAAAACCACCATATGATTACGAAAGACGCCGTAGTGGAAAGCTCCGGAAATTTCGACCACCTGGGGTTCGAGTACTAATGCCGATGAATTTGTACGTGCCGACCTCAACGTTATTATAGAAGGACACTACGTAATAGCAGTGGTTGACACTGGTGCTGACTTTTCTATTATACGACAAGAGCTTGACGACCGCCTTAAAGGAGAACTGACATCAAATTTCAAGATCGAGATGTGCCCATCATTTGATAGCTTGGTATGCATAAGTCTTCTTGGCTAAATTTGAACGGCATCCGTCGCGTCGAGTTATTTTAATTTGATGTCAAACAGCATAGAAATGCTAAGGAGAAAAAATGGAAAATAGACTTCCCTGTGACATCGACACTAGTGCTACGTGTTCGGTGTGATACATTCCACAAATATCATCCTGAGTGACGATGCCCTAGTATTGATGACGTGTATCGATCTGAGTGTTTTTATCGTGGCACCTACTGGCGCCGAAGCACAGAAACGCACTCGCTCGTCCACGGCCGGGCTAGGGCACGCAGGTGCACATTAGCCCAGCCGTGGCTCGTTGCGTCTGATCTTCATCGCACCGGTTTGAATGATTACGTGAAATTATCAAGGTAAAAACCACCTTTAAAAGAATATCGAAAGAAAAGAGCATGATTAAACGTGTGCTTGTCCGTCAGCATGTCGGGGAATCGTTGCGAGTTGCAGGTGAGTTGCAGTGTGTCTCGCTTGAAGCACGGAAAAAAGCGCTATCGTGTTGTCTTTTCATATCACGTATGTGTTACACATCAACACAACTGCAAGCTATCAAACTTGGAAGAGCGTGTAGTCAGATATCATCCCTAAAGAGTAACACGTAAGTGTTGTTGAAGTTTACTTCATCTGTAGAATTTGCGTCCATGTAAAAGTCGTAATACCATGTTAACCACAAGAAGCTGGATAGGTGGGGCCATCTGGAGGCGCAGTGTGTCTCGCTTGAAGCACGAAAAAAAGCGCTATCGTGTTGTCTTTTCATATCACGTATGTGTTACACATCAACACAACTGCAAGCTATCAAACTTGGAAGAGCGTGTAGTCAGATATCATCCCTAAAGTGTAACACGTAAGTATTGTTGAAGTTTAGTTCATCTGTAGAATTTGCATCCATGTAAAAGTCGTAATACCATGTAAACCACAAGAAGCTGGATAGGTGGGGCCATCTGGAGGCACGAAAAAGAAACTGACAAGCAGGAAACGTATTCTATTTCTCCGCTGATGCTCATTCGCGATAGCTATAATGCATTGATCCATTGCATTCAGGGTATACCTGAATGCTTTTCACGCCAAAACACACCAACATAGGTAACTGAGACACACGAGCGAACATGGATGAAACGTGCATCTTCGGGCACCTCTGCAGTGCTGCTTGGAAGGGCGTCCGTTTCGAAATCACTGTTCTGCAAAAGGTCGATTGAAGCAAAAATAATTCGCGATGTCGCGAATCGCGGGGATTCCAAGCTCCAGACTATCTTATTGAACCGGAGTCAACACGTTGTACGGCGACCACAGCAATGCAGGTGACAAAGCATGACTGAATGGGTCCGCACAGCAGACGAAACATTTGTGGAGCAGCTGAGCCTGACGTCACTCTTTTCTGTGGACAAGTGATCAGCTGTGGCGTGACCTGGAGGTGACCGCGAGGTAGGGCCACTGCTGGTGCTCCCAGCGCTAAAAACGGCGGGATTGCCGGCTGTTATTTAATAGTGCTAGATCCCAGTAATATAAACTAATAAAAGTGATAGTAATTCATCCCTCAGTTGCGTTTTGGGTCGTGAATCGCAGCTACGGGGTCTATAGCTACTCGCTGAAGCAAAAATCTTGGCATGAGTAAATTTGATGTCAGTGCTCCTTTACGAAGGTCAAGATGTCATGGAGTGGGCCGAGCATAAGGAGTGCTGGTGGACAGCTAATGGCGCCAACTGGTAAATGCACCACTCGGCTCATAATCGGTGATTCGAGCTTCGTCGCCACTTTTGTCATTTTACCGGACTGTTGTAAAAAGCTGATTCGGGGTATGGAATTTTTGCGAGAGTACGGTGCTGTCGTCAACATTCCAGAACGTATCGTCACCTTTTCCGCCCATCCATACGTCGACCCCACCACTGAAGAACAACTACAACATTTACGTGTAGCCGATGATGTGATGCTCCTGCCGAGATCTTGCTGCCTTGTGTCAGTGTTATGTGAACGGCCGTGCCGTAACGAGGTGATAGCCGAACGATTAGACACGCTATTGCTTACGCAAGGTGTTTCAATAGCAAGAGGCTTCTCTGCCTACCGTCTTGTAAGCGATGCCGTGCCTCGGGCGGAAATTCTTTAAGCAGCCATTGGACACCGCAAAGGCAATGACGCCCAGTCTTTGGGCTATTTTTATCGTCTCCTCGTTGTAAAATGCTGCCATGAAAGCTAATACTGGCAGCGCGTGATGTTAAGGCTTGGCATGTTTCAGAATCATCGAGAATACCAATGCAATCACGGAATGATGAATGCCTTCCACACAATGACTATGCATATGCCGAACTCCCTCTTTAGGCTCCTCGCTTGCAGAAGAACAGTCTGATGGCACTGAAAATGTCCCAAATACATCGCACAATAATGCTCTAAACGAGGCGGGTGTTCCAATGCCTTAATACCTCCCAGCTACCACTGCAGACTATGCAACGAAGCGGGGGGAAATAGCACGAGGCCCTCATCAGCTAACAGTAGCAGTTACCAGACGAGTTAGTACGCTGGAACTGGTTGTCCAGTACGCAAGCGCCACCCTCCAAGACGGACAAAGGACTACGCGATTTGTTATTAGCCTCTTGATGAGAGGTCGTGTAGTTTGGTTCGGTTGTGCATTACTATGTCTTTTGTGTTCTTTTTATTTCGTTTTGTTGTTAGGAGATAAGTACGTACCAAGAATTATTTTTGGCTTTTTATCAATATTTCTTTACTTCTTGAGTATGAATGTGAAATTTTCCTATGTGTTGTTTATAATGTAGCATTGTTGATCAGACATCATTGATGTGATGATGTCAAGTGAGGTCATCTAATGGCAATCCACAAAACATCAGTTAACTTAGTTTGTAAAGGTTGTGAAATAGGCCATTTGGCCATCAACATATTGTATTCAAAAAGGAAGAAAAATAAAAGAACAGGTGGCCTTGCGCTCTTTGTTCATCGGCATGTGACTGCTGCGGTTGTATGTACGAGGTCTCCTGTCAAATGCTGTGCGCAAGCCTCGGTTGAACGGGGAGCTGCAATATTAGGTGTATGATCGGGACGCGAGATTTCGCAGGCAAGCGATCGCCGGCAGTGCCACCTGTAAACGCGTGACAAAAAAAAAAAGCAAAACTTGAACTCTTGCGCATCCTAAAGTTGCCTCAAGTGCGTAAAATACAATATCAGGTTATAAACATTTGTTTTCAAGCAAGATAAGTTGCCCTGTGAGGATTTCTTGTCCTACCAAGAGACTGGCAACATCGCTGTTTGGTGCTTCTAGCGGTCATTTTTTGTCCACATTTAGCATCAACTGAATATTATAATTCCCCCTTTTTTTTACAGGACGTCAGGATGCTTGTTGCCACCAATGTCATAAACGATCTTCTCATTTTCACCACGATCAAAAAAATTTTTTTGTGTGGAAGACAGTTTCTTTAGGGAGCTTCGCCCTAAAATGTGAAGACAAACTAAGTGCGTCTTCCTGGTTGCCTCGTTGTTGCCAAGAGGCTTCGGTAGGTGAAGCCTCGGTATTTACAAAGGCAGTTCTGGTCCCCAGGCTATATCCAAAGAGACGCCCCCTGCACGAAGAAGGTTGATAGCCAAAGCATTTGGATATCCACATAGGGCACAGTGGCAATTTTTTCTGCAATGATAGATGACTAGCAGGCACTTAGGCACTGTGAGCAGGCTGTTTGCTCTAAAATAGACAGATGAAGTAGACATCTGTGCTTCCTGGATGTCTTGCTGCTACCAAGTTAGCTTGGAAAGCCCAAGAAAACGTGAATAGCCTTCCTGCGGTAGATACGCACGAACTGACAACCCACCAGGACATGTGGCTACAGCCTCAAGCATTGGTCTCTGTCATAGACTACTGAAGAAATTTGGCAGATCCCATGTACATTGCGAATCTATGTTATGCGAAGCATGTGAATGCAAGGTGAATGTGTTTTAATTTTTTACTGAGTAAGACGTAGTGAAGAGACGCTCCATATACGTACAAATCCATTCACACAGATATGTTAAACAGCCGCATACATTTTATATTAGCAGTTGTTGGCAGTTGCATCAGGCAGCAAACAGACACATAGATATTAGTAACACCAGAAGCGTAAGCTGATCTGAAGTGCTGGTGTTTGTGCTGGGGCTCACGAAGGTGGTAGCCCTCAACACTGCGACACAAATTAACCTCAGCGCATGGTGCCTAACTACAATTGATGTTAAGCAAACATGATGACTGTATCATGGGAGCACATAAGTGATGTTCATGAAATTTGATAGCCAGTATTGCAACCAGAATTGACATGTTTCACGAACATCAGCGTCTATTTGTAAAGTATTTCCAAGACTTAGCATGACCCTAAGGTAGAATAAGCGATTGCCACGCATAATGATAGGGTTCGATTCCTGCTGAGACACATTTATCCTTTGCATTCATCCGGACAACACTGCCTATGTGAACTTTTTCTTAACGGTTAAGCGTTGAAATTGCCGATGTGTGTTCTCACCATTCCTGGGCAGATATAAAATGTCTCTCACCTGAGGGACATACCCACCATTTAACGAAGAACGTGACCATGACAGCACCCTAACGTGGGCGGCTAGACAAACAGACACGCAGATAGATCCCAAAAGTGCTTGCAGTGTGAAAAGAAATGCTTCGCATTTATTAATGATTATTGACACAGAGACAACCATCGTTCATGGGCCAGCCATTTTGTTATGCGCCTCTTCTTTTTTTACTTTGCATCAGCTCCTTTTGCAGCTCCACCAAGGTATCACTCTTCATTATGACAGTATATGTACAGCCATGGCCTCCGAGATAGCGGGCGTGCGGCGTGTCCTTCTCCGGCCGTCCCAATCACCACGCTCCCCAGCAAAGTGAACGAGTATCACCTCCCCCGTCCGGCTACCATGAGAGGGTGCGAGTTTTGGCAACGGCAACACCACGGCTGACAGCAGAGCGCATGAGATTCCAGCGTGCACATGTTCTTTTTTTTTTTTTCGCGTACCAGCAAGAATCACCACTAGAGTCTTCTGACTGAACTGAAGGAATGTATTTTTCGGCGGGCACCACAGCAGACCACAAAGCGGATGGGATTTCAGCGAGAGCACGTTTTTTTTTTCCTCCACGTACAAGCAAGAATCATTGCCAGAATAATCTGGCTGAACTGAAGGAAGGTATTTTTTTGTTACTGCATTTATTTTGGTCCCATTTACGAAGAAAAGCATGGCAACTTCAGCATTTTCCTGATAGGTAATTGTAAGGAGGTATACATTCGCCTGTGGCAATATTTAATTTTTTTTTTACGGTCCGTTTTAGCTCGCTGCTGAACACCTCCGTTTGAGAAATATAGAGACATTCTAGCATCCCTCCTTTCCGGAAACTTCTGTAAGGAAAACTGGGCTAATTGTCGTCGTTGATTTTATTGCTCTCCAATCCTGCCTCATAATTTTACTGTTATATCTCACACGAATATTTATGAAATGGTCAACCAAAGCGCAGTTACGCTCTAGGCAACCGAGTGCCCTGTTCATATCATTGAAGTAAGGCATATGAAAAGTAATTTTGCTGGAATATTGTAGAAGGCTTCGATTAGCCCACCTACATTCGCTCCCCACGTTTTAACAGTAAAGGTGCTTGAGTTGTGATCGTCTTTTTTTCATCATCTGAACTTTGATTATGTTTTGATCGCACAATAGCAATATCAGAACTCTCAACTGCATCCAAATCCAAGGGTCAAACATGTAGCATAACGGCATCTTTCTAATGAAAACCAAGTATTCACTGAAGGAGAAAACAAGCAAAGCATTTTGATGTTCGTTCTTAGATTGTCCAACGTATCCATTGAACACTGTAAAATTCACAGGGCAAATGGGTGACAATAAAAGACTAGAGCGTGCCTGTAACCAGCCCGTGGTCGTCGCGGAACCAGTGACGTTCAATCTAGACATAGTCTAGCCGCATTTAGACCGCCTGCACCCTCCTCCCTGCATCCTGCTTCTGCGGCTCGACAGAAAGATTCTTCAAGTGGCGTTATAATGAAAAGCAGCGCTGGTTCCATGAAAGGAAAAAAAAAAGCAAGCCTTTTACTGGAGTGTAACCCATGAGAATAGAGCGTGGACTAATTCCGACTTCACTTGTTGATCGCGCTGTCATTTTTTTTTCTTTGCCAGTACCGTCCTACAATACAGCCTGCAAACTTCGAAGTACAGTAAGTTTCCAGCCCACCCGGATCTCTTGCAGAGGTATCACAGTTATAATCGCTATAATATGGGCAACGCAAGTGTACAGCAAAACAAGTCAATTTGAGAATATATACGCCCAAGCACTGACTTCACCTCTCTTACACATTGGCTCGACATTTCCAAATGAATACAAAGTTATATAAAAGCACAAAACCATTCTTTTCTCGCCACATATAAGCTTTGCCAACAGCGCGACAGCCCTTTCGACCGAAAGTAAGAGCGATGCCGTGCGGAGACAAGAGAGGACCACGCCCACCTCTCGAAACATGGGCTCTTCATACGATTGGGACAGCCCGAAAAAAACCAGCCGCGCCCCCGCAATCGGAGGCCATAGTACAGCACTCATAGATTGAAACAGGCATCTTTAGTGCTACGGAGCACAAATACTTATGTTTCGACTGTCTTCGTTTGCCCATATCAGTGTAATGTCAAACAGAAAACAAGGCTGTCCGATTTATTTTCAAGAAATACGGCCCAACGTCAGTCTCTGGATTAGTTGCCAAAGCGGGATTCAAAGGGACTTCAGAAAGAAATAGAATTTCCCGTTTGTTGTTCTTCTTTAAGATAGTTAATGGTCGAATAAATAGTACCACAGGTGAATACTTAAAGTTCTCTTCCGGTTACTCTACCAGACAACGTCACAAACACACTGTCGTTCCTTTCCAGCCCAATAATAATACTTTCAAGTATTTCTTTTTTCTGCGCACTGCCAAAGAATGGAATGAGCTTGACAGCAAAATTATTGAAACAGACAGTATCGAGGCATTTGAAAAATTTATATCTGACTAGTTTTTTTTTTTCCTTCGTGAAACATTTTTTATGTTGTTTGAAGTGCTTTGTTCTGTGTTGACTGCAGTATTGTACTGTTGATTTGGTTGTACTATGCACACCCACTCTGCTATGGCCCCATGTTGGGGCTAGCAGTATTGCTAAATAAATAAATAAATAAATACATCAAAGCCAATATTATTTCTAGAGACCAGATTTGTTTCGACAAGATGTGGCAATTTTGAGCAATTTTACATATAATTGTCATCCCAAAAAAATTCATGCTGCATTTCAATCGTTAGGTACTTCACATAAACACTAAATAAAGGCATTGCTTATTGTAATCCTGTGGGGCCGGGTGATATTTCACAGCTCGCAACCACGTCCCTACATACCCACTGAGGCGAATGCCTAGCGGCTGGGCATAAAAGGAAACAAGCAGGCTGCACCTTCGTCCACTGGACAGTGCCACATGTACACCTGGAAGCAGATCACCAACTGCTGCCTATCGAACTCTCTGCAGAAGTACTCAAATACGAAGAACGGCAACGGGATGTCAAACTTGTAACACTACAGGCAAGGAAATGCCTCACTACATATCTAGTTCTCTCGAAATGGCACCGCTTGGAATGAAGACAGAGCTCTATTCTAAGGCTGTGTATTTCAAAGGTGTTTAGAAGTACTTGAAGCATTTGGAGCATTACTTATTGTGTAATGATACAGCAGCGACAAACTGGTTTGCTGCCACTCACGAAATTGCCCTGGGCAGGCCAATAGTGATGACAGACACTAAGTAAATGTGGAAAAGAGAACAAGAGGCATCAGTGCACACAGTCAAGGGCTCACTGCGTCAAGACCAGACACCAACTAATCCAAACGAAAGAGGAGTCAGCAGGAGCAAAAATGTGAAGTATGCAGCATGGGACACTCATAAGAAATGTCTTGGTTTAGAAAAATTCCATTTCTTGGTAATGTTTAGAAGTAAGTTTTTTGAACAAGCATGTCCCAAAAACTAGAGCAAGACCAAGCATTTGTGCGCCTGAATCTCTGAATGAGGACTCGAAATTGGTTAATGCAACACAATCCTGTTACGAACAGCGTAAAAGTTCTGAAGTGGAGAGTACCAGTCTAGGTTTTCACATGTAAAATGTGAAACAGGCCAAATGCAACTTTGCCCATATACGTAAAAGGACAGAGTGGTGTGGTGCTTAAGTACAAAGACTAGAGCATGATGTTATGTGGCATTGTTGTAAAGGACAATGGCAGGAAGTAACCAGTTCTGAATGGAAAAAATTTGATGGAATGCCTAAAACTCGGATGGCTTGAACTCTGCCATATTGCGGCCGGAGCACAAGCTGTGGCTCTAATACACAAGTACCTGGACATGTTCTCAACAAAAGCTAGAACAGTACAAAAATTTCAAGTACATATTCTGAAAAACTCGGCCCCAATCTCGTGTTTTGCTCCGAGAGGAAATATTTATTTGCATTGCAGGAGAAAGTTGAGCAGCAACTAGGCTACACCACTAATCACCATTGCGAAGGAAAATGAGAGCGTATGTTGATCTGAGGAGGACAAAACAACAATACCCATTTGTTGAACACATATCGTTGCCCACCTCTAGGATGAAAGAACTTGTGCATGGCCTAAGCAGGCGGAAAAGTACTTTCTGCACAGAGCTCATTTTTGGCCATGTCAACAACCACTTCTACTTACACCAGGGAAGCAACCTTTGTTTACAGTAAGCACAAGTCTCTAGTGCTTCCTGCAAGCTTCAGTCATTGCCCCGATATTTCAGACGATAACAAATGAGGTGCTTCACAGCATCTTGACACAAAAGATGCATCAGCAATGTGACCTCACTGTGACAGAGTTTGACATCCGTGATTGCCAGCAAGCATTGGAAAACATCTTGCAGAGATTGAGGAAAGCTAATGCTCTAGGTAAGTGCCTATTGTTTTAATTTTTTCACAAATATGTGACATATTTCAGTTGCAAGGTCATTGAAGAAGACATTCACCCTACAAACACGTAAAAGAGGGCAATCTTTTAAGCCTTTCAACCCACAACAGTTATCGAGCTCTACCTAAATTTGGGAAGGTTGAACTTATAGTTAAATGTTTTTCAAGAACACTTGGACAGTAGCAGAGATATTTTACCAGCTACTGAATGAAAATAAAGAATGGTCATAGGAAAGAGAACACAGCAAAACATACAAAGCTAAGAAACATTTTCATGCAGAAAAGGACTGATATTCTATGATGTCTAGAAATCGCCCATAATGTTTTTCTATGTGTCGTCCTATCACTAAGGTACCCTGATTTTTCACGTTAGCCATGCCTTGACCGGTGAATTGTGTTCGTCAGACTTCATGTCTTATGCCAATTTTGATAAATACACTGTACAAAAAGTGACCACAATAGCACCCGGACAGAGGCGAATAGAGAGAAAAAATTGAAGTGCTTTTGGTTCACCAAGAAACATTTCACATGTAAAGTTACTCTCTGAACTTTCCTTCCAGTATATGTGTGCTGTCCAATTCCTGTGATGTGTAATACAGCTTGGCTGATGAAGGAGTTTCACACAATGAAACAGCCTCCCAACAATTTCGACGCACAGCCCTTAGCCGCCCATTCGTGCAATGAGCAGCGGCCAGCATAGCCAATACAGCATACGAGTACACATAGAATTTAAGCAGAGTGCAGCAAGCCTCTGTGACAGTGTCTTCAATGCCTCGAGCCTGCTCGTTTTTCTAGTGGGAGTGTAATGCATGCCATTCGCACACAGGCACGAGAAAGTCAGTTAAACTGCGATGCTTGAGAGGCAAAAACGTGCATACGTCTTAGGCACACTTGGTGTATATAACGCAAAACTATCGTGCAGTCACCGATGACACCGCCTTTAAGGCATACGGCAATGGTACCTATTGATGCCATAAGTAGAAATTAAGTGCTGCATGAACAAAGGTTTGTATGAAACAGCTGTTTTAGAATCGGCCACGCAGTGCCTTCTCTAGTTCTCTGGTTAGCAAGGAAGTCGCCCCTCCCCCATACCCCCCCCCCCCCCCCCAACTTTAGGTCATTGCAATATGAAAACACCTGAATAGCTACACTTGAAATTCACGGTAGGCAGTATCGAATTGGTCGAATACTTCTTATACTTGCCACTTTGTGATCATCATCAGCCTCACTATGCCCACTGCATGGCAAAGCCTTTTGTCATGTTCTGCCATTCAACACTGTCCTGTGCTTGCTGCTGCCCCATTATACTTAGAAGTGTGGCAGTTTAGGCTAGTTGGTATGACATGATAGTTATAGTTATCCCCATAAACTCTCACACTTCTTAATTTCTGTTGCCCCTCTTTCTGTCTGCCACTGAAATGCTTGCTTTCTTTTAGAATCCATGCAAATACCATTAATGACCAGAGGTTATCCTGCGTACGCACTACGTGCCATGCCCATTTCTTTTTCGTTTCCAGTCCCACTGTACACGCCCCTTTGATTCCAGTCCCACTCTACACTTTTCCTGTCTGTTAAAATTACTGTCTTTTTTGTTTTGTTTTTCACTGCTCAGTGCATCCACAATTTAAGGTGAGCCCGCTTTGTAAGCATCAAGCTTTCTGCTCCGTAGGTACAAGGACGATGCAGCTGTTTTCTACCTTCCCTGTTCAGGAATAGGATAAAGCACCATTCACGATTTTAGACTGCTCTTCGAACGTGCTCCAACACATCCTTATTAACCTAGTATTCCTTTACAACTTCCAGAATCTCGCCACTCGTCACTTTGCAAAGTGCTGTTCTCTGCCGTGATTGTTGCATAATACTTTTACGCTCCCTAGTGTTCAGACCAACTCTTCTGCGTTCCTAGTCCAATAAAGTAATCAAGAGCTGCATTTCGTCCCCCGAGTTACTCGTTGATGAATTGTCATCACAGAATCGCAGGTTACGAATGTATACTCTCGATTACCTCATACCCATAACTTTTGCCAATCTAGGGCCCTGAAAACTTCGTGTAAGCACGCGGTGAATAGCAATAGGGAGATCATGTTTCTACCTAGACCTTTTTTTTTTATTGAGATTCACTCATTTTTTTTTAAGAACACAGGTCACTCACAAAGCTTCAACATTCAAAATCTTACCTGATCTTTTGGCCTCTTCAACAAATGTGCTTTCGGTGCCTCCGATGCATTCTGTTCATTAACGAAGATCGATGGCGCCACGGCAGCCCTTAATTGAGCAGACTTTATCGGACTTCCCATCACACGCATGAACGATAAACACCGATGGTAGTTACTATCACGAAACTGCTTCCAGCAGAGAACAGTGGTTCTCGAAGACTCCTGAATTCCTTCTTTTCACCATCGCGATGCACTACACAGCTCGTTTTTTCTTCCGTTGGAGGTTGTGACGCGGTACATCATTTCGTTCGCAAAGGCTTCTTCAGCCGTACGGAGGGCAAAATCCCGCGATGGTGATAAGGGTTGATTCTCCATCCAGTAGCAGCTCTTCAAAGCGTGAATTATAAGCGTACACAATGTCTATTCTCCCGGCAACCGGGATAATTGTTCAAAAAATTTTTCTCCCGGCGGTCGCCTTCCATTGGCTCTCTTATGTCACGTGACTAACTGCCATATGAGCCATAGAGTTATTTTTAGGCACCGCGTTTTTAGGAAACTCTACGCCGTGGCAACTTTTACGATATTTTTGGCGGGACTAGTAGAGGTGTGAGCCAAAGAGCCGGCGCGCCGCCGCTGTTAGTTTTCGCTACCGATGGGCGCGTCGCCGCCACCAACGTGTTTTTTGGCGCGTTTTTTAAATAGGACTTTTTTTAAAGACGATAGTCTTTCTTGGGGACCTTCGACGCAAATGTTTTGGTCTGTCTGTATGTTACATTTGTCTGTTTGTCCACTCTTAACAGCATTGGGTATTTGAAACGGTTGACCCCATTCGCAGCGCCCACCTATGTTGCTCAAGATTCAGCGTTCATACTTGTGCAATTGTCGTATAAGAATTAATTATTGCGCGTGTGTGTGGTACCATAACAACACGTATATATTCTGCATGTGCGCCTTTTACCAGAAGAGCAATACATAAGTAACTTTAAGGACCGCAGCGCTTGTCACGCTGCGCTGACCATCCAACGCTTGCACGGAAAGGCGAGTGTTTCCAACGCTTTGCTAAAACAAGATGGTGGTGGAACCTACCCATCGCCTTGCGTTCTACACCTTATCACCTCTGAGGCGGGCGCACACACCCGTCTAGCGCCACGCTCTTTGTTTTTTAAAGAAACTGTCAGATGGCGCTCATGTCTCACGTGTGACGTGACTTGAGGAATCTTCGATTTGGCTTGCACTAGTTCAGAAAAGTGCAGGTGCAGAAAAAGCGGTGCCAAGCGGTGCAGTGAGCGTGCAGCGCCGGTCGAGCAAGTGCAGGTGCAGCCTCAACCACGCCTCGGCACTAGCCGACACTAGCGCGCGACGGCTACAGCCAAAACGAAGGCGTGAGTTGACGTGAGTGCAGGCCGGAGAACACCTTGTAGTGTAAGCCTAAAATAGCCGCCTCCGCCGCCTTGTCCGATCAATACACGGCCGTGATGGCACTTCTTGTGACTGCGATGGAATTGCTGGACTCGAGCAGCGACGACGATTCCGTCAGCGGTGCCGTTTGCAGTGACTGCGACGATGAGTACGACGATGCGTGCATCTTGGTCGCGTGCGCGTTGGTGCGCGACGATGCCAACCGTGTACCCGGGTACGAAAGCATTATCGGCAGGTACCATGAGTATGAATTCAAGCGCCTCTTCAGGCTGTCCAGGGAGACTTTTGATAGTTTCAGGGCCAAGTTCAAGACTTCAGCCTTCTACCCAAGGGCAGTGCAAGGCCGCCAACAAATCAGTGCCGAAAAAACATGCCTCATAGCGCTTGTGTACCTAGGCTCACAAATATCTATGTACGCCATAGGCGACAAATTCGATGTTACCGAGTCGTCTGTTCATGTTTGTGTGACACGGGTCGTTCACTTCTTACACGCTATTAGCGATGAGATAATTTGCTGGCCTAGTAGCGCGGAAGTGACCCGCATAAAGAACGGCTTCCTCGCCAAAAGTAAAGGCAAGGGCCCAAGAAACACCATCGGCTGTATCGATGGATCACACATCGGGATACTCACTCCAAGCGAATCTACGCAGTCTTACTTCAACCGGAAAAAGTGGCCTTCGATAATCCTGCAAGGAATCTGCGACGACAGGAACAAGTTGCTGAACGTGTTTATTGGGTTTCCAGGTTCGGTTCACGACGCCCGTGTCCTGAGGGAGAGCCCCTTCTTTGCACGCGCAATTCAGGAATGTGAAGACAATTATATACTGGGTGACAGTGCATATCCACTGATGCCATGGCTCATGACCCCATTCAAGGACAATGGAAGTTCTTTTCCTACGTGGAAAAAGAGCTTCAATAAACGACACAGTCAACAACGAGTGCTTATTGAGAACACCTTCGGCCTGCTTAAACAGCGTTTTAGGAGGCTCTACCTTGTTGATGCAAAAAGTGTGCAACAGTGCTGCTATATAGTTATGGCTGCGTGTGTGCTACACAACATGTGCAACGATGAAAGGGACTTCCTTGAGGAACTTGCAACGCTTCCCCAAGAAGAAGATGTGGGCAATGATGAAAGTGAAGGAGATTTTGATTGCAGTCTGCCAGGCTACAGTCAGTCTCTGCGAGAGTTCATTGCAAAGGAACAGTGCTAGAAGTTCATCTTTGCTTCGCGATTTATTCAGTGTGCAAATGTTTTGCGAAGTGGGGTGCCGCGTCTAGAAGCAATGTTTTTTTTTAACAAATTAGATGGAGTAGACACTGCTAGTGTTATAAAAGTTTATTGCCCATATTATAACCCGTCCTTATTTGAGAGTACGTCGATCAACCGATCGAATCGCTGCATGCGCTCATCATGCCGCTTTGCCTTTGCCTCTTCCCATTTTTTTCTTTCCTCCAGTTGTTTCACTGCTGCCTCCTCTTGCTTAGCTCTCGAAGCTTGCATTTTTTCTAATGCCTCCAAGAGCGGCGTGACTTGGGACCTACTCTGGCGCTTCCTTTTTGGCGTTGTGCTGCTCCGAACTTTGGATGCTGTGTTGCACTCGACTGGGACTGCTGCATCTTGAGGTGCTTCAGTGATGCTGGTGCTGTTGAAAGTAATTGTACAGGTGCCATGTCATTTCCAGGCTACAGCACAAATTAAGTAATTTTTACTTACTCTGGACTTGCACTAGGCAGGATTGTTTTTCCAGGCTCCAAGAGCAGCCTTGGATTTACACTATGTTCTTTTTCCAAGACTTCTGCCAGCTCTCTGTAATAGACACTATGAGAATCACTGAAGATATGAAGACACAATCGTAACTTACTCTTCATATTCACAGTTCACACGGTGGTGACCTGAAGAATTGTTGTCTTTTTTTGACTTTTTATATGCTCTGTCCAGCGACTTCCATTTGTTTTCCACTTGTGTGGCAGTCACGTTGCACAAGAACTCCGTATTGATGGCCTCAGCCAACTTCTTCCACAGAAGCCTTCTTGTGCTAAACAAAAAAGCAAAGCACAGTTAGTAGGAAAGAAGGAAGCGACGTAACGTGACCCAAGTCTTGCAGTAGCACATGAACCTTTCCTTAGTACTTCATATGTGTAGCTTTCAGGGATAATTGCTAGGGATGTTCGATTATTCGAAAATTTTGGATAATGAATCAAACAGCACTGTATTCGGTTCCTAAGTCGAATCGAATTGCACATATTCTAAGTAACAAATATTCTTTTAATAATCGGCACTGGCGGGAGAACCCCAAAACAACGAAACAGCTACAAGTCATTCTTTCAATCCCTAATGTGACCTGTACGCAGCCCAAGCTTTTGCAAGACTACCTACACTATATTGATTGTCGAATGAATGCGCTTCTGAAAGCTCCATTCTTGCTCAATTTTTACTGCACTTTAGCTGTATCGCATTTATCAGCTCCTGTCTTCGTCTTGTAATAACCAAAGGTGGGAACTACGAGTGCTTGCAGCTTCACGACTAGCAACAGATACAAGTTTTGCGTTTGCGTAAATTGTTCTTGCAGATGTAAATTTCAACGCCCATTGTTATCCGCTTTTAGTGCGCAGGCCATGTTGTGATGACGGGTTGATCTGCTCCGTTACATATTTAGTTGTATCTGCAATGTTTGGTTGTAAATTGTTTTGTTTTTGTGTCCCAATTTTATTTAAAGTGAGGTGACAAAGTCTCACGTTGATAACGCTAGTCAATGCCGTAGTTGAACCTACAATTACAAAATGTTACGAATATTCTAGTTCCTGCTGCATACGAGATTACCTTAGTTTTCGTAATTGTGGTATTTTGAGTAGATTCAAACTGACTGTAATGGCCTTTGTCGAAAGTTTGTGACTATTTGTTTCAAATAAAATGTTCTGTTCTAAGGCTGTTTTGAAAATGGTCTACTTACTATTCAAACAGTATTCAATTACTATTTGTATTCTATTTGGTGCCATTACTATTTGACTCTTACTTGATTAGGTTCCGAAATTCACTATTCACACACTTCTGATAACTGCGAACGTTCTTTTTGTGCGGGAAGCATTATGTTGGAGAAGTTGAACATTGTGTAAATCACTCTTTTGGATCATAAAGCTTCACTAAGGAGACAGCCATATTCTAACCTGTCTTTGCATTGTAAAACATGCAGCTGCGCAACCTTGTTTGCTGACACGACGGCGCAGTCTAGGTTCAAAGATAGGGTAGCACGTGTCAAGAAGCATATCTCTTTTAACAATGAGCTGCACCATCTTGAAAAGTGGCAGTGCGAGAGAAATGCGGACAGACAGTGAAGACACAAGGACTGCAGGGCGAGACTTGCTAGAGATGTGCCTCAGAATAACAACATGCAATTCCCTCTAGTGCAAATTCTCAAGGCAGCACTACACTTGCAACATGGCTTGAGCTTGGAGGTGCTGCACCTTTTCGGCAAGACAGCGGTTGTGCAATGCCCAACACAAAAGCACCGTCGCTGTTTTTGAAGATCACTTGACTTAATGAAACATTACGAATGCCTTCGTTGTGTATATATGTGCGTGACTATACATACTGTTTGTGTGTATATGTAAACGTATATGTCACAGTCAGGCGCATAGCCAAAATTTTTTTTCAGTGGGGGGGGGCAGTAAAATGTAAATTGCTGGCAGTAAAATGTAGGCAACAATAACCATCGCCATTGTGAACTTCATGCGCCCTTATCTTGTTGGTGCTTGCCTAGAGTGAAACGGAATAATAAAAAGCTGCAAATAATTTTGGACATAGGATGACATACCGAAGTGCCCTGGTTTTTCCCACCAAGTCCTTCATTTCCGAGTATTTGGCGATGAAGAACCTTGTTTTTCGGGCGCTCCAAAGCTCTTCCACATCTTCAGCCGACGCGGCTGCTGCTGGAAATGCGGCTAAAGCCCCATCGCTGTCAACGTCGCCGTCGCAGGCAGGAGAAGGCGTCGGCGGTTGTGCCGGAGGGGGGTCATTTTCACGATTCCCTGCCATGAACCGCAACGTAACGCGCTTGCCGTCTGCAAGGGCGAAAACCAAGATTAAAAATACCGACATAGCATAAGCAATGCTACGAGGCTGTTTGCTGACCGACTACGACTCCTGGCCGCTAACCACGTTTTTTGGCAATGCATGCAGCCTGACTTACCTGATGCCTCATAGACGTAACCGTTGGCGTCCGTCATAAATGACCCGTCGGGATTGTGAAGTGCCTTAACTTCCTTTTGAACGCCCTGAACAACTATTTGCAACGTCGTCTGCTCTGGCCTTGGGGGGACGCCCGCCATGCTGCACTACTCTGCACCTGCTTTGGAGTGCGTGCACGCCGGTACAGAACTCGTCAGGAACTAGGCTTACACCTAGACAAAACGAGGGAGCCAGTGCAGAGGGTGCGACAGAGGGCGCGCGCTGCTCCGGCAAAACGAGGACGAAGGTGCTGCACCCTTTGAACTGGTTCAGCCGGTGCAGCCAAAACGAAGAGACCTTTGATGCGCTCGTTTGCCTCCACTGCACGCTCGAGGCACTCTAACGCAGCGCCTCCAGATTACCATTCGCCGATTTTCTAGCAGAACATCAAATCAATTTTTGTTCACTCTCTCCACACGCAAGCCTATCGTCTTTCGACGATATTTGCAGACTAAATGCAGATACGGGGCCAATTTTTTTTCAGCTAGCCTACGTTTATTTTGCAGCTTCTGTCACCAGCCTGGCCTTCATTCTGTCCACTTCGCAAACGCATCGTAATGGGTGCACCTGCCATTTCAAGTAAATAAGTTTTTATCTCGGACTTAATTCAACTCACTATAGATGCCGATTTGTAACGACCGTGTTCCAAAAAGGACATTACATATGTAGTTTGCTCGGCAAGTTGGTTTATAATATTTTTGGAAGAGCAAACTAACGAGCTCAACCTGACAGTACATCGAGCGAAATGTTTATGGCGGAAAGTCCACAAACCCATGTACCAGAAGCGCATTCATGAAACCTAGGCAGAGGCGTTTCACAGCTGCACACCTAACACTACAAATGCAAGAAGCGTGTCAAAATGGTATGATCAACGCCACGTGCACCCTAAACTGACAACCCGAATTCCTTATATATTTGTAAGGACAACTGAAGGATCACTTATACATGCGTTGTACTGTGCCTTTTTTGTTTTTAAGGCTTAAAAATCTTCACGTTCAATGTATATCTTCCTTTGCCGATGACACTAATATATTGGGACGCAGATACTAGCGAAGATGTTAGTTTTGTGCCTGAAGGGTGTTCATACTGCCTATATATAGGTGTAACTAGGCCTCGACCCGTCTGATCTCAGTAGGCAGGGCCGCATGACAAAAGAATTCCTTTCTAATCATTGAATGTTATTGGCAAAGGGAAAAAAACAAAAAAGAAATATTGAACGTGAAACTCGTGAAGCCTTCGAAATAAAATCAGGGCGAAGTGTCATGTGGGAGTGATCCTCCAGCTTTCCTCACAGATAAACTTGGCGTTGATACTTTGGTGTTTCATGGATATCGGCTGCTTCATACCACCTTGAAACATTTGTTGGAAAAAAATGTACGGTTAATTGTGCAACTGTGGTTTAGATAGTTTCTTAAACATGCGCTCCTGGTTATTTTTGTGGCTTTTTTATAACATTCGGTTTTAAGTCCAGCACTCTACTTGCCTGGTTCCTAACCTGCATTCGTGTTTTTCGTTGGTTTCTTCTTACGTAGATCAGTAAATATCATCCCTATTATCATCATGTGGGCATAGCACCCACCCTTCCTCATTCTCCCATATTTCACCATCGTGAACGCATAGAAAAGGTCTTCATCAACGCGTGACATGAACGAGAGATGTGTTCCGATTATAAGTCGGCAAACTCGCCGATGAGTCTATCAGAGGAATTGAAAGACTCTGATTGCGGCGTGAGTCAGAGTCTGAATGAGTCCGGCTAGGTTACACTTAAGCCACAGCATTGATTTTCCAAATTGTTAATCTGTCTAACTCCCCCTATCCCTGGAACTCGTTTCATTGAAGGTCCTTGATAAAAACCACTTGCTCATATAAAATAAAAATGATCACCTTAACTTAAAAGCACGGAATGAAATTGCGACATAAAATGCACCATGAGTTGAGATATCAAGATTAAAATGCTAACGTGAATAAGGACATAATGTATACTGCCTACTTCCAAGGAGCACACCTATTTGTAAATTTGTTTGCAGAGTCACGGAGCTAATGCCGTTTGCGCCGGCGTGATTTCACAATTTAAAGTTAGAATTCCCAACAAGTCGTTAGCAGTTTCTCTTAAAACACACGTAATTTTTGGTGATGTTAAAGTGATTTTTTGCATCACACTGGCTGCAACTTTAATGCAAATAGGTAATGCGCTTATAGAGTACACCGTTCGCATATTCTGACAAAGTAGAATGAGCAAATTATGCCCAAAATGCTGCAAAACTCGTATGATCTTTTCCTAGACGACAGAAGAACGCATATCGGATTACGATAATAACGAGAGGAAAATCTGAATAATTATTCGTAACTCAATTTTTGTGTATCTAGTGTAATTCACAATTGTTCAAAATTAATGAACATGGCTTTAAGAGGGCATGGAAGTGGATTGCGCAGCATATTCTGGCACATGTGCAACTCCCGGGAGTATTGCATCGTGATTTACATTGAGTCTGATCTGCAATTGTGTACCAAATGAGCGGAGAATGAGCACTGTATTCTACCTTCATTAATCATGCGGCTTCCAAGGCGACAGAGCAGCACTATTTGCGAGCATCGACCACCCCTATGCTCTCTCCCGTATTGAACTGCTTGCCCCCAGACGCCGCTTCTGTTTTTGCATGAATCAATGCGGCGATTGGAAAATTATGGAGCGCAAAACAATATATTCACAAGAACGAGAGCGATGGGACGGGCGCTTGTGATTGCCCTTTCGATGTATTGTTTTGCGCTAAACAAGTTTACATCTCGACGAACTTCAAGTTTTGTAAATGTAGTGACAACGCATGCTATCAGCTCTTATAGCATTTCCTGCCATGTGATACGTTGAAAGCTTTCGAGTGGATTCCAAGGAGGAAGGGGGCAGGAATCAACGCACCGCTCCTGCTGTGTGCGACGCTCAGTCACTGGCAAAAACAAATTATTTCAAGCTGTAAAGCGGTCAAAGATGTTTGTGACTCCTGAGAACTTGAGGATCTTTTAAACGCTTTGCCAGCACTCCTGCAGTTTAGGACTCCGTATCGACACGGCATAGAAGTGCCCTTTTTTGTATTTTTTCTTAATCAAACTTTTTTCTATTCATAGTCAGTTTGACAAACGGAAGCAATTAATTTCCGCGGTTGCTCGCCCGTCATTGGGTTCGCCCAGTCCCTTCTGCGAAAAACTTGACGACACGGGTTTTATCCCAGGCTCAAGTTTGTCATACCTGAGCTTTTGCGTTCTTTGTATGCCCCACGGAATGCAGACAGGCTACAAAACGCAGGGACGAGCTCTACTCTTCGGGTTTAGGACATGCAGCACTAATATCTGTTATATTTCAAATGTGAGCCATCGGCAGACGTCTGCTTGGTTGGGGGAAAAGAAAATAAAAAGAAACAAAAACACAGAAAACTCCAGCCAATAATTATATTAAGAAACCCAACGTTTTGAAGGTTGATCGTCTTTTTCCTTCGGGGTGAGAAAGCCCGGGATGTTTGCCACGACTCGCTGCAAGCCCTTGAAGTAGAGGGAGGGCAGTGTTTCCAGTGGTGCAGTTGTTGTCAAGGAGGTTATTTAGTATAACCTCCTTGGTTGTTGTCTCCCACTGTTCCAGGACTCAAAGGAGAGCCGCTGGCGAAGGTTTCTTTCTGTTTAGAAGATCACCGTGCTGTAGGGACAGGTATGGTGGCCAACCCGCTTACAATGTTTTGCCTCTTCCCCTGTTCATTTGAGCGAAGTCCTTCCTGTGCTGCCACATTTTTTCATGGAAGTTCTTCGTTTAGCCGGCGCACACGATCCTGCACACGGCACCTTGCGCTATTCCCGCAGATGCAAGGTCTTAGAACCAGCGGATGAAACTTCCGATGATGGTGGGAGGCTTGGGCAACGTCGACTTCTGCCTTTTTAACTTCTCTGGCGCCCACGATGTAGAAGATCGACACCAGCCGTTGTTGCGGTGCGGTTGGTGTCACAATTTCCCCTTCTTTTCTTTTGCGGAGGGCTCTGCGAATAAACGCCTTTGTGAATAACCATTGGTGCCGAGGTCACGGATTATTTTCTGCCTTCGCCGCTGTGGTGACGAGTGGTGATTGGATGAATGGCTGTTTCGATGGGAGTTTTCACGTTCGTTCAGATTTCTCTATTCTTACCCGAGAAAGTTGATTTTGAACGTTTTTGCTCTTGGGAATGGCTGTACATATGTACGTATAGGGTTGCTTTTCAGAGGAAGCTTGCAGAAACTCATCTGGGAGGCTGGTGGGATTAGCTAAATGTCGCCTAAGTCACAAAGCTCGGGGGGGGGGGGGGGGGTCTTGAGAAGGCATGCAGATAGCACAGCAATATGTAAAGAGAGGATATTTTGCGCAATGGAGCGTTGCTAAAGCCTTTTTATCAGCCATTTATTTAAGACCATCCCCACTTCCAGTCATACATTACGTCCTATTCCCCCCTCCCCCCCATCCCCGACACACACTGTGATAAGGGATAACACTGGTGCACGCCATAAATAGCCCCTATTTTTCGGTGGACTCTATGAGCAAAGGAGCACTTACACAAAAAAATGACACTTTTTTTTTTTTGCAACCGATGGCAGGAAAGCTCGTTTGATCGAGCGCGCGATGTTAATTGTTGAAGTCTTGGTTCCACAGAGCGCCGAGTGAGGCGGGACCCAGAGGAGTTTTCGCATGGAGGAAAGGAATTCCTGGGTTTTCGTGCAAAGCTAACTGGCTAGGTGGACGCACAAAACCGCGTGCACGCTGTGATGCACCATGTCGACAAGTCTCTTCAAGGAGGTTTCGTGGGCGCTACTGTGATCTGCTTTCCGGCGTTGTAAATATGCGTAAACGCTTCAAAAAACGCCGCTGAAGCTCGAACACTGGCCTTTGTAATCCCGTACAAGTCTGCCCCTCTTTCCGTTGAAAGGGTTCTCCAGGAGCAGCCAACACAAAATTCGTGACGCGGGGGATGGTTGTTTGTTTACCGGAATGACGAAGGCATATACAGTATGCCGATGGTCGACACACGATTCAAAATTAATTTTGAATACGTTCTAGGTGACAATATTTGTTTACATTTCATAGATGATGTGTGTATCTACACAAATCTATTTGACGGGTTATCTCGCTTTCAAAATTTTGTTTCAGTACTCCTTTTAAGGAAAAGAAAGGGAGAGGGAGTATGGGCTGGTATGAATATAAAGAGCGGTCTCACAAACAAACCAGATTCAAGAACTGCTCTCCATCCCCACCACCCACCCGCACCTCCTTGCGTCTTTCAAGAATGTAGTCTTTGAAGTAGAAAACAAAGAAAAAAGCGCATGTCCTATACTCATTTCGCTTCTTTTGTATTCGTTGTAGCACTTGCATCATAAGTCGCTGTTTCCTCATGGGAGGCGGATTAGCGCCTTTTTCGTGCATTTCTTGAATCACTATAAGCTATTGTGACCTACATAAATCGCCCATTTGTCTGTTACCCAAAAATAAAAAAAAACAGTACATTACGCATGAAGACTGCGAGCTCCACTTGCCTTTACTTACCCGTTGAAAAGAGGCTCCTCCATTGTTCATTTATTTATTAGTAGCCTCAAGGACGGAAGGCATTACAGATGCAAGTGGCACATTTGATAAAAAATAAAAGAATAACTGTTACTTGCAAGTAAAAATAATACAAAGGGTAAGTTAATAAGGAATAATATTTAGCAGATAAAACAGCATCACTTTGAAAGTAAAAAGAAACGAAATTTCTAGCGATACAGTGCTCGCTATGTGAACAAAGGGAGTGTCCTGAAAGAACTTATATTCAATATGTATGCTGAAAAACAAATAATTTACAGAGCGTTTGTCAGTCCTCTTACATCTCCATGCTGTTCTCTCAGGCATTACTGCTAAAAGTAGTGATTTTCAGCAAAACAGGCAGAAAGAACACAGTAAAGTAGCCTTTTTTAAATTGTAGTTTCGGTTTCGACGCCGCCAGCGTCACCGTCGAGAAGTTGCCGCCGCGGCCGCCGCCGAAACGTTACTACAGGTTTTCCCGCTCAATTTAATCCAAGCGCCAGCCAAATTAATCTAGGCGCCTGTCAATTTAATCCAGCCGCCACTGAAATTAATCCAGGTGCCATTCATTTTAATCCAAGAGCCACTGAAATTAATCCAACCGCCAGCCGATTTAATCCGGATGCCAGCGAATTTAATCCTGATGACATTGTGACTTCAAAACGACCCAGAATTTTCGGGAATGCGTGGAGTGAATAGCTTTGGAGTGAATTTAACAGGGAAAAACCTTGAATGAGTCACTCGTGACACAATGCGACTCGCACGACATTATCTCGCCTATCACCCGCGTAAGCACTATTCACACCTTCGACATGCATATCAAAGGAAAAGCAGTCCACACAGTAATAACTTGATAATTATTAACCAGGCCAATGATCTCATCACGGGTGACTTAGGTGACGTCCTCACGCATATCACCCACGCACGCACTGCCTTAACCTTCCGTCATGCATATCAAATGAAACGTCTTTGAAAGGGCGGGATCTTGATACCTAAAACTCGGCCAAGTCACCTGATAACCAGTTCCTCAGGGGACGTCATCACAAATATCACCCGCGCACGTTATTTACTCTCCTGCCGACATGCATGCCAAACGAAACGTCTTTGAGAGAGCGATAACGTGTTACCTATGACTCGGCCAACTGACTTGATCACTTGTGATTTAGCTGACGTCATCACGCCTATCACCCACGCACGCAATGTCTAACCTGCCATCATGTATACCAAACGAAACGTCTTCGAGAGGCTAATAAATTGAACGCTGTCAATCGGCAGAGTGACGTGATCACTAGTGACTCGTGTGACGTCATCACGCCTGACACCCACGCACGCGGTGTCCTAACCTGTCTTCATGCATATCAAACGAAATGTCTTTGAGAGAGTAATAACTTGAACGCTGTCACAAGGTCCAGTGAGGTAATCACTAGTGACAGGCGTGACGTCATCACGCCTGACACCCACGCACGCGGTGTCCTAACCTGTCTTCATGCTTATCAAACGAAATGTCTTTGAGAGAGTAATAACTTGAACGCTGTCACAAGGCCCAGTGATGTCATCGCTAGTGACTGGCGTGACGTCATCATGCCTGACACCCACGCAAGCACTCTGTACAAATGGTGGTTTTGGAACGTTAAACCCCACAAATCAATCAATCAATCAAGCACTCTGTAACCTGCCTTCATGTATATCAAACGAAACGTCTTAGAGAGAGTAATAACTTGAACGCTGTCACAAGGCCCAGTGACGTCATCACTAGTGACTACGTGACGTCATCACGCCTGAAATCCACGCACACGGTGTCCTAACCTGCCATCATGCATACCAAACGATACGTCTTCGAGAGGCTAATAAACTGAACCCTGTCAATCGGGAGAGTGACGTAATCACTAGTGACTCGTGTGACGTCATCACGCATGACACCACGCACGCGGTGTCCTAACGTGTCTTCATGCATATCAAACGAAATGTCTTTGAGAGAGTAATAACTTGAACGCTATCACAAGGCCCAGTGACGTCATCACTAGTGACTGGCGTGACGTCATCACGCCTGAAGCCCACGCACGCGGTGTCCTAACCTGTCTTCATGCATATCAAACGAAATGTCTTTGAGAGAGTAGTAACTCGAACGCTGTCACAAGGCCCAGTGACGTCATCACTAGTGACAGGCGTGACGTCATCACGCCTGACACCCACGCATGCGGTGTCCTAACCTGTCTTCATGCATATCAAACGAAATGTCTTTCAGAAAGTAATAACTTGAACGCTGTCACAAGGCCCAGTGACGTCATCACTAGTGAGTGGCATGACGTCATCACGCCTGACACCCACGCAAGCACTCTGTAACCTGCCTTCATGTATATCAAACGAAACGTCTTAGAGAGAGTAATAACTTGAACGCTGTCACAAGGCCCAGTGACGTCATCACTAGTGACTGGCGTGACGTCATAACGCCTACCACACACGCACGCGGTGTCCTAGCCTGTCTTCATGCATATCAAACGAAACGTCTTAGAGAGAGTAATAACTTGAATGCTCTCACTAGGCCTAGCGACGTGAATACTAGTGACTCATGTGACGTCATCACGTCTATCACACACGCACGCGCTGTCCTAACCTGTTTTCATGCATATCAAACGAAACGTCTGTGAGAGAGCAATAATGTTATACTTATGACTCGGCCAACCGACTTGATCACTATTGACTCACGTGACGTCATCACGACTAACAGTCATGCAAGCACTCTCTAACGTGCTTTCATGAATATCAAACGAAACGTCATTCAGAGAACATTAACTTGAAGGCCGTTGCAGGCAGCGTCTGCTAGTAAATAACTAACTTCTCGCGCTGCACAGCCGTTCACCAGCTAACCGGTATACCTAGGCACCAGATCGCGCGTTTCGAATTCAGTCAAAGGCGTCTTTACATGGCTTTTGTTTGACTTGACGCTTTTCTTGACTCGTGTAGATGCGATGGAAGCAACAGTACCTTCAAGCAGCAGTGTGGTACAACCCAACAACAGTGTCACATCGCTCGTTGAGGGCAGCGCTTCTCCTTCATTCAATAAATAGAAATAGTGAAGTCGAAATGACAATTAAGCATTTTACAAACCATACTCAATTACGCAACATTCAACCGATACCCTCACCTCCCTGCGACACGTTTACTCCAGCTCGTCGTGTGGGTAGATGTACGCGTCTTTTTTGTTGCTTCTCGTGTTTCGTAGAATGCCTTGAAAATGCGGGCAGCCAGGCCGCAATACTGTGAACGGACAGGCGTTCTACACTAAACAGACACGCTTATTCCAAGCACACTAACCTATAAGAAACGGCGCGGCGTAGAATGTAGAAAGGAAGGCACGAGTCAGCCACCGCATTGAATGGCGCATCAGCAAATGGCCAGTTGCAAATAGCAATAGTATGTATCTCAAGTATGGGGACTGCCCTCTATTACAACGGATTTGTTTCACAGGATAACCAGATGAAATAATTGTTGTGCCGAAGGAGTGGTAGACAAATCTTTTTGTAGCAAGCTTTGGAGCAGGCAGACCGTGCGTCTTATGCTTGATTAAGGATATACAGTGTTATGACTATAGCCGAATTATATGCAAACGCTTGTTTCGTTTCTTGTGCTCATATCGTGTCATTTTGACACGTGAACACAAATTAGAGAGCGAGGAGAGCTTTTATAGTGCTTTTATAGTGCCTATATATACCTATTTTGGGCGTTGTAGCCTCAATTCGTATAGGTGCCTGTTAATGTCTGTTTTCAAAATCGATGCCTATATAAACGCTATTTAACCTGAAATTTTGCTTTCAAGTACCACTGGAGCCCGGTATTTATGTTACCCGGCAAAATATAGATTTCGGGACACTGTGGGGTGCAAACTACTCTTTATTTCACGAGTTACGTTTAGAACTGTCAAAACCAGAAGGCGTTTTAGCCAAGAGGAAGGTAGATGAGCCTCTACACATGTATACCATCCATGTCGCGTCGTCTGCTCAGCCTCTTTCCAGTGTCCGCTCAGATGCGTAAGGAGCAGGAGGTGCTTCTGTGCATCGGCAGGAAGATGAAGAATGAATGCGAAACTGTGGAGAGTCATCAGGGGAAGTAAGGAAGTAAAGTGCAGATTAAAAAAAGCGATATCTATGTAGTTTTCGTTTTATTTGTCATATACATGTGGTGCTTCACTGGATCACCTGAAAATTTTTACTTACGCAGTGGAAATAGTTGCATGTCCAATGAAAAGCTTTGTATCACTAGAATTTTTAATTTAATCATTAGAAGCTGCGAAAGCATGATCTCAGGAGGGGAGCTTGAAACCTTCACCACAAACTCTATGTAGACTTCGCAAGTCCAATTCCTTCCCCGCTATTGGTATGAAATTCACTCGGAGCTGGAGCATCACACGACGTGCATGAGCACGTCATGCGCGCCTAACCTACACTCGCATGAGATGCCAATGTCAGCCCGTGCGAGCAAGCGGTGTTCTGCCGTCTCGATGTTCTTTTGTATTGTACTGCGAGTTTTTGTGGGATGGATCCCTATCTGCGCGCACGTTTGGAGAGGCTGGCTTGGATAACGTATCCTTACCCCGATACACAGCGTCACACCGCTGCATCTTCTGCTAGGGACGATACACCAAAACCACGCCCAGCGTTGTGAATGCTGGCCCCGACTCAATGCGCAAACTGCGAGAACACCAACGCAAACAAAACAAAGGCACCTTAGTGTCGCGTCTCTCTCGATATGAAATTAAATAAATAAGACGAATAGATTTCGCCTGTGTGTTCTAACATTTTTGTAAACTTTCATGCTTCTATTTAGGCAACAGTTTGTACAAATTACACACGTTGTCTCAAATAGTTCTCGCAGTGTCACGTACTACTTTGACATAGGCAGGACGATTCTATCACCTTCACCATGTTGGGGCGGGCGCACGCCCATGAGATGAAGGTGAAGCCGTGTTCAGTTTGGCCTATCACCTCTTTATGCCACGCGTAGTACTGGAAATCTTGGTAAATGAGATCTTAAGCGCTCAGTGCATTCATTCCTTTACGCTTCTCAAAACTCTTAAGTTTGTGTAACGACCCTTAAAGTGTTCACAGACAGAAGAAAAATTGAGCCTGTGTGGTTAGGCCAAGTTATTACGCCGCAAAAAAAAAAAAATCCTTCTGGCGCCTGGCACTCTGACTATTTGCGCATGTATAGCCCTTCTTAGCTATGGCACACAGAAAGAGACCCAGAAGCATATTTCTACGATGGTGCACACTTAACTGACCATGCTGAACTAGAAATGGAGAGACCGTATTCTGCGAACCCCGCCGAAAAACGCATGTTTACGCTAAATCATTACCCGTTTGTACAATTATACACTAGAACATATTTGCTTGTTTTCATGTCGCAGAGACAGATCCCGCACCTGTTTATTGGAAAATTTGTGTTTTGTCAAAGCTTATTGTGCCTATATTCACAATTTTGGAAGCCTAAACAAGTGTTCTGGCCGCCAATTTTCGGTGCCTAAATCCCGGTTCTTTAGTGCTTATAGAGCTGGCCTCTATAGTTACGACTTACCTGACATGCTTTCGCAATGCCGAAGCAAAGATGATGCCCGGTTAAAACATCCACCGTACCTCAAGAAAAAAATGTTGTTCTAATAACGTCAAGCTTATTAAATTGGTTATGAAATGGGTGATGAAAAAGAACCGGGACAAGTCCGTAAGAAACAAAATTTATTAATATACAGGCAAAGCAATTTTCATAAACACGCACCCATAGATGTGCTGCTGAGCAGTGTTCTACATATAAAGGCAGTCGAGGGCAGCTTGTACAAAAGAGTAATTGTGCCTATCATAAGCGGCACAGTCCACACGCTGGATGTGCTGCATAGAGCGCCCCGCGGCCTCAACCAGCAGAGCACGGCGATGTTCTTTCTCGGAGATCTCTCCCGGTGTCGTGAGATCATCCCTCCGCTCGCTTAGGAATCCCTTTACACCTGCCTTGAACTTTGAGAAGAGCTCCTCAATCGGATTGAAGAAAGGGCTGTATGGCGATAGCCACTTGACTGTGTGGTCGATTGCTGCGAGGACAGCCTGTTCGGCGCAGCGGTGCGCTGGTGCGTTGTCAAACAGGAACACTGCCTGTATTACTGGTTCCGGCTGTGAAATTTTACTCGACACTTCTGCAAGAAAGTCGTTGAAGACAGCCCAGTGGACCTTGTCGGCAATTGTCCAGTGGAGAAGGCCATTTGCTGACACGCAGGCTATAACATATACATTCGCCCCTTTCGCACTAGTTGACAAACGGCATGCTGGAGCACCTCATTTCGCCCTACCGAAACTGCGCGAGCACCATACGTTGAAGTTGGTCTCAACGATGTAGTATCGTGTTAGCGTAGTTCCCTCGCTCTGAAGCCACTGGGCATATCGGCACCACAGCTGTTTCACGTCGGCGCGATTTCTATCTACTGGGCTCGGGGTCAGCAGCTTCACCGAATAACCATGGCCATCGAGAAGCCGATCAATCGTCGACGTGCTCACTTCAATGTTAGACATCTCATCTTTGAGAGCTCTCTTTATTTGTTCCAGTGTGAAGGATGGGTTTCCCTGTACGATTCGTTGCAGGGCGTCCACCACGTCCGGTCCAAATTTCCTCGACGAACCACCACGTGTTTTAGTTGTGTCACGATCACTAGCGGCAATAGAACGCACGGTCTTTATATTGATTTTGAGTGTTTCGGAGAGCACTTTTAAATCACCTCCGCGCCTGTGAACATCTATTATACGGCAACGATCTACAGGGGAAACGGGAGCGTACTTTTTCTTCGGTTCATCAGGCGCCTTCCGTGGCCTTCCGGGCCGCCGAGAGTCTCGGTCTTCCATAGCACCAGTGGTCGAACTTTCACTTATTCTCAGGACTGCAAAAGCGCTCACCTAACGATGACTTGGCCGGAAACTTGAAACTACGCCGTCTTGTCGCTTGCGTCGCACAACGTCGTCCTGTCGTCTGCCCGAAAGAGACTCACCGAAAACAGCTACGACACAATGTCGTCTGCTTCAGTTTTACTTAGAGCAATTGCTTTAATTCATAAATAACCAGCATTAGGGTATTCTAACACGAATTAAAACGTATCTTCAATTCTTCGATTCATCATTTCGTGGGACTGTCATCTGCATTGTAGAACTGTAATAACTTGAACGCTGTCACAAGGTCATGGCTGCCCCTCATGCAGACGACGGTGCAGACGACGAGACCAACTTCAACGTATGGTGCTCGCGCAGTTTCGGTAGGGCGAAACGAGGTGCTCCAGCATGCCGTTTGTCAACTAGTGCGAAAGGGGCGAATGTAAATGTTATAGCCTGCGTGTCAGCAAATGGCCTTCTCCACTGGACAATTGCCGACAAGGTCCACTGGGCTGTCTTCAACGACTTTCTTGCAGAAGTGTCGAGTAAAGTTTCACAGCAGGAACCAGGAATACAGGCAGTGTTCCTGTTTGACAACGCACCAGCGCACCGCCGCGCCGAACAGGCTGTCCTCGCGGCAAGCGACCACACAGTCAAGTGGCTACCGCCATACAGCCCTTTCTTCAATCCGATTGAGGAGCTCTTCTCAAAGTTCAAGGCAGGTGTAAAGGGATTCCTAAGCGAGCGGAGGGATGATCTCCTCACGACACCGGAAGGGATCTCCAAGAAAGAACATCGCCGTGCTCTGCTGGTTGAGGCCGCGGGGCGCTCTATGCAGCACATCCAGCGTGTGGACTGTGCCGCTTATGATAGACAAAATTACACTTTTGTACAAGCTGCCCTCGACTGCCTTGATATGTAGAACACTGCTCAGCAGCACATCTATGGGTGCGTGTTTATGAAAATTGCTTTGCCTGTATATTATTAAATTTTGTTTCTCACAGACTTGTCCCGGTTCTCTTTCATCACCCATTTCATAAACAATTTAATAAGCTTGACGTTATTAGAACAACATTTTTTTCTTGAGGTACGGTGGATGTTTTAACCGGGCATCATCTTTGCTTTTGCATTGCGAAAGCATGTCAGGTAGGTCGTAACTATAGAGGCCAGCTCTATAAGCACTAAAGAACCGGGATTCAGGCACCGAGAATTGGCGGCCAGAACACTGTTTTAGGCTTCCAAAATTGTGAATATAGGCACAATAAGCTTTGACAAAACACAAATTTTCCAATAAACAGGTGCGGGATCTGTCTCTACGACATGAAAGCAAGCAAAAATGTTCTAGTTTATAATTGTACAAACGGGTAATGATTTAGCGTAAACATGCGTTTTTCGGCGGGGTTCGCAGAATACGGTCTCTCCATTTCTAGTTCAGCATGGTCAGTTAAGTGTGCACCATCGTAGAAATATGCTTCTGGGTCTCTTTCTGTGTGCCATAGCTAAGAAGGGCTATACATGCGCAAATAGTCAGAGTGCCAGGCGCCAGAAGGATTTTTTTTGCGGCGTATTAACTTGGCCTAACCACACAGGCTCAATTTCTCTTCTGTCTGTGAACACTTTAAGGGTCGTTACACAAACCTAAGAGTTTTGAGAAGCGTAAAGGAATGAATGCACTCAGCGCTCAAGATCTCATTTACCAAGATTTCCAGTACTACGCGTGGCATAAAGAAGTGATAGGCCAAACTGAACACGGCTTCACCTTCATTTCATGGGCGTGCGCCCGCCCCAACATGGTGAAGGTGATAGAATCGTCCTGCCTATGTCAAAGTAGTACGTGACACTGCGAGAACTATTTGAGACAACGTGTGTAATTTGTACAAACTGTTGCCTAAATAGAAGCATGAAAGTTTACAAAAATGTTAGAACACACAGGCGAAATCTATTCGTCTTATTTATTTAATTTCATATCGAGAGAGACGCGACACTAAGGTGCCTTTGTTTTGTTTGCGTTGGTGTTCTCGCAGTTTGCGCATTGAGTCGGGGCCAGCATTCACAACGCTGGGCGTGGTTTTGGTGTATCGTCCCTAGCAGAAGATGCAGCGGTGTGACGCTGTGTATCGGGGTAAGGATACGTTATCCAAGCCACCCTCTCCAAACGTGCGCGCAGATAGGGATCCATCCCACAAAAACTCGCAGTACAATACAAAAGAACATCGAGACGGCAGAACACCGCTTGCTCGCACGGGCTGACATTGGCATCTCATGCGAGTGTAGGTTAGGCGCGCATGACGTGCTCATGCACGTCGTGTGATGCTCCAGCTCCGAGTGAATTTCATACCAATAGCGGGGAAGGAATTGGACTTGCGAAGTCTACATAGAGTTTGTGGTGAAGGTTTCAAGCTCCCCTCCTGAGATCATGCTTTCGCAGCTTCTAATGATTAAATTAAAAATTCTAGTGATACAAAGCTTTTCATTGGACATGCAACTATTTCCACTGCGTAAGTAAAAATTTTCAGGTGATCCAGTGAAGCACCACGTGTATATGACAAATAAAACGAAAACTACATAGATATCGCTTTTTTTAATCTGCACTTTACTTCCTTACTTCCCCTGATGACTCTCCACAGTTTCGCATTCATTCTTCATCTTCCTGCCGATGCACAGAAGCACCTCCTGCTCCTTACGCATCTGAGCGGACACTGGAAAGAGGCTGAGCAGACGACGCGACATGGATGGTATACATGTGTAGAGGCTAATCTACCTTCCTCTTGGCTAAAACGCCTTCTGGTTTTGACAGTTCTAAACGTAACTCGTGAAATAAAGAGTAGTTTGCACCCCACAGTGTCCCGAAATCTATATTTTGCCGGATAACATAAATACCGGGCTCCAGTGGTACTTGAAAGCAAAATTTCAGGTTAAATAGCGTTTATATAGGCATCGATTTTGAAAACAGACATTTACAGGCACCTATACGAATTGAGGCTACAACGCCCAAAATAGGTATATATAGGCACTATAAAAGCTCTCCTCGCCCTCTAATTTGTGCTCACGTGTCAAAATGACACGATATGAGCACAAGAAACCAAACAGGCGTTTGCATATAATTCGGCTATAGTCATAACACTGTATATCCTTAATCAAGCATAAGACGCACAGTCTGCCTGCTCCAAAGCTTGCTACAAAAAGATTTGTCTACCACTCCTTCGGCTGAACAATTATTTCATCTGGGTATCCTGTGAAACAAATCCGTTGTAATAGAGGGCAGTGCCCATACTTGAGATACATACTATTGCTATTTGCAACTGGCCATTTGCTGATGCGCCATTCAATGCGGTGGCTGACTCGTGCCTTCCTTTCTACATTCTACGCCGCGCCGTTTCTTATAGGTTAGTGTGCTTGGAATAAGCGTGTCTGTTTAGTGTAGAACGCCTGTCCGTTCACAGTATTGCGGCCTGGCTGCCCGCATTTTCAAGGCATTCTACGAAACACGAGAAGCAACAAAAAAGACGCGTACATCTACCCACACGACGAGCTGGAGTAAACGTGTCGCAGGGAGGTGAGGGTATCGGTTGAATGTTGCGTAATTGAGTATGGTTTGTAAAATGCTTAATTGTCATTTCGACTTCACTATTTCTATTTATTGAATGAAGGAGAAGCGCTGCCCTCAACGAGCGATGTGACACTGTTGTTGGGTTATACCACACTGCTGCTTGAAGGTACTGTTGCTTCCATCGCATCTACACGAGTCAAGAAAAGCGTCAAGTCAAACAAAAGCCATGTAAAGACGCCTTTGACTGAATTCGAAACGCGCGATCTGGTGCCTCCGTATACCGGTTAGCTGGTGAACGGCTGTGCAGCGCGAGAAGTTAGTTTTTTACTAGCAGACGCTGCCTGCAACGTCCTTCATGTTAATGTTCTCTCAATGACGTTTCGTTTGATATTCATGAAAGCACGTTAGAGAGTGCTTGCATGACTGTTAGTCGTTATGACGTCACGTGAGTCAATAGTGATCAAGTCGGTTAGCCGAGTAATACGTATAACATTATTGCTCTCTCACAGACGTTTTGTTCGATATGCATGAAAACAGGTTAGGACAGCGCGTGCGTGTGTGATAGACGTGATGACGTCACAAGAGTCACTAGTATTCACGTCGCTAGGCCTAGTGAGAGCATTCAAGTTATTACTCTCTCTAAGACGTTTCGTTTGATATGCATGAAGACAGGTTAGGACACCGCGTGCGTGGGTGTCAGGCGTGATGACGTCACGCCAGTCACTATTGATGACGTCACTGGGCCTTGTGACAGCGTTCAAGTTATTACTCTCTCTAAGACGTTTCGTTCGATATACATGAAGGCAGGTTACAGAGTGCTTGCGTGGGGTCAGGCGTGATGACAATTAAGTGTGCTAGTCACTAGTGATGACGAATTAATGTCGCCAGTCACTAGTGATGACATCACTGGGCCTTGTGACAGCGTTCAAGTTATTACTCTCTCAAAGACATTTCGTTTGATATGCATGAAGACAGGTTAGGACACCGCGTGCGTGGATGTCAGGCGTGATGACGTCACACGAGTCACTAGTGATCACGTCACTCTGTTGACGTGGCGAGAAGTGCGTGAGTCATCCGTCTGTACTCCTTCACGATAAAGAATTTTCATTCATAATGAGCACGTTTTCATAGGTTCACCGAGGTAAGCATGCGCAGTTGGTGTCACATTTTTCGTTTGTAGGGTTTTTCGGGGGGCTGTTAAGTTTTTTCTAAGTTTTCTTGGTTCCAGTTACACATGCGCGTTTACCTGTTTATTTCCTGATATTACATTTTTTGTTTTTGTATGACGTTGTATAACAATATATGTGTAAAAAAGTAGGCGTGAGATTTCTGTGATTTGAGTTCGTATATATTCATGTGTGTTTCCTAATAAACTTGGTTTGAAGTTTAGCGCTCGTGTTGTCTACGTTTCTTTCTTTTGTTTCCGTTCTGTGGCGCTAAGATTTCTTAGTCATGATTGACAGCGTTCAATTTATTAGCCTCTCGAAGACGTTTCGTTTGGTATACATGATGGCAGGTTAGACAGTGCGTGCGTGGGTGATATGCGTGAGGACGTCACCTAAGTCACTCGTGATGAGATCATTGGCCTGGTTAATAATTATCAAGTTATTACTGTGTGGACGGCGTTGCCTTTGATATGCATGTCGAAGGTGTGAATAGTGCTTACGCGGGTGATAGGCGTGATAAAGTCGCGCGAGTCGCATTGTGTCACTAGTGACTCATTCATGGCTTTTCCTTGTTAAATTCACTCCAAAGCTATTCACTCCACGCATTCCCGAAAATTCTGGGTCGTTTTGAAGTCACAATGTCATCAGGATTAAATTCGCTGGCGTCCGGATTAAATCGGCTGGTGGTTGGATTAATTTCAGTGGCACTTTGATTAAAATGATTGGCACCTGGATTAACTTCAGTGGGGGCTGGATTAAATTGACTGGCGCCTAGATTAATTTGGCTGGCGCTTGGATTAAATTGAGCGGGAAAACCTGTAGATCCTGACGTTGATTTTGCCCGGCATGCGCCGACGACTAAGAACGACCTTCACGCCCACGCCGGTCGAAACCGCCTAGGTACAGTACACTTCTAGTACACTCTAGCCTCGTCACACGGGACGGTTTTTTGCTGGTCGAACCGTTTCGCCAACGTGACAAATTCGTTGACGACCCCAAAACGTCACGGCTGTCGGGGCGCTTTTTTTAAAGGCGATAGTCTTTCCACAGAACACCTATACACTACCATTTCTTGGGGTCTTTCTTGGGGACCTTCGACGAAAAAATTTTGGTCAGTCTACCAGTGTCAGAAAGAAAGGGGAGTTGGCACCCGAAAGCGCCGCGTCCCAGAGTACGTGTCACTCATCAAACCCTCATCAACCAGTTACGTTCACCCCAGTAGGGTGCTCCGCCCCTGGTTAGAGGGTGGTCCTGTTTTTTTTTTTTTTTTTGGTGAACGGCCCTTCCCGGACAAGGGTGCCCATCCACTCGGCGCGCAAAGCACCGAGCAAACGCGACATATCTTGCGGCCCCATACCGCGAGATGGACGGTACCTTACCCACGCAAGGGGGCTACTCTTTAGCGCAGCTGACGAGGTCAGAGCACACGGAGATGTGGCCTTTCCATAGCGACCGGAGGTCGAAGACCCCCGTGGTCCCCGCTCAAAGCGAGTGGTCGGGCTACGCCCCCTTGGCGCGACGAAGACGATCGGCGCGCGCAAGAAACTGGTAGGTATTCTCTGGAAACACGTAGCAGGCTTGTGCCCACTGACTACCTGCCAGCGAGCGGTTTGAAATAAGACGCAGCAGCAGCCACGCGCGCAAGAGATCGGTATACACACGACGATAGTTATTGCGCGAGAACAAAACGACGACACAGAGACCAAGCCGACTACACAGTGTCCTTCTTGTCTCTGTGTCGTCGTTTTGTTCTCGCGCTATAACTATTGTCATGCCATACCAACTAGCCCAAGCTGCCACACTTCTAAGGTATACACACGCCGAGGGCGGGGCTAGTGAGAGAAACGAGTTTAGCTCGGAGGGAGAAAGAGTGCATTCGTTCTTGCCCTCTAAGAGGAGCGAGAGAGGAGGAAGAAGCGTCCACCAAGAGCGCGCCGCCTCAAAGAAACCGGCGCAGAGTTTTTCAAATCACTGGGGTTTGGGGACAGGGAGGAAAAAACAGACTATGAGCGGGTAGAATTAACTAGAAGGAGGTTATCTGATTGATGACTAAAGTCAAGGCACGAGTGAAAATAAGAACCTTCACTGCTAAGTACGAATCCTCAATCTCACTATGTAAAGGAAAAAAAAATAAATCTAGTTTTTGGTTAATTAGGTATTACGGCTTGGTGGCACTAGCCACCGCCCGATCTAAAGGGTACAGCCATATCCATCTATCAATCCATCCATCCACCGCTTTCTCCAGGATAAGAGATGAGGAAGGCGCCGCCGAGCAGAATGTAAACCGCCGGGCGTGGTCGTTTGTCCGAGCGCGGAATGAACGCGCCGATGGACTTAAGCAACAAGGCATGCAGACGAGTGATGCCTCGCCAAATCGTGCTGCTAGATGTTCCGCCATCATAGCCGGATGGTTAGTTGACTCACTATAGATCACTGGCGGTCGGTGCAAGGCTTCGAGAAACTTCTTCGCGCCTAGGCGATACCGCTCACGACAGAGATGGAACCAGACCACCTTCCGCACTTTTGCAAGCAGTTCGTGAAGGCCCGGAAGTCTCGCCTGGTAAATGGCCTCGCATCGCGCCAACCAAAAGTTTAGCAACTGACTTATGCAACGCCAAACAGAACCTTGCCATGTGGTATAGGCACTCGACGAGAAGCACGAACTGGTTGCCCGCGTGAGTGCGGATTTAAATATCGAACCGTGGGATATGAAACTACCGGGAGCTGAAATAAGTCGGCTATCTTTCGGAGTAGGGCTTTTGGAAGGAAGCCCTCGTGAAAGATGTGAACCGCGTCCTCTCGACTGTGACAAAATGGATAAACACCGCACTGGATGCCACATTCATTCTTCTTATTCCTTGCCCGCAGAGCGCTGCGAATACGTACCAACTTGCTCAAGTTTTAATTCTCAACAGTCGATGTTATTGATTGCCCCAGATGTTATTGATTGCCAATGAGTAAGCCAGCATAAGAATAACTAGTGGAGTTCTCCTGAGCGACATTAATATTGATATCACCCAGCAAAATGATGTGAATGCTGGATTCAGTGCAAGTATCGAGTAGTTTTCCAAGATGGGTTTAGTGTAGGTATTGAGCAGTTTTCAAAATTCTTGAAAAAAGTGTTAAGTTCTGTTATATCGTGATCTGCATACGACACTTATCAAGGTTTTTTTAGTTTTCCGAGGCATTGAGCTTTTCATATAATTCTGCAATACCCATAGTTATCCATGTAACTAATAAAAAATGCCTTGCACCTCTTGATATGACACATTGGTTATAAAATTTTCTGTCTTCTCCAATGATTGCCAAATATATTTAAAAGGTATATTAGGCATTAAGGTCTGCTGTCTGTCCGCTCTGCCCTTCAAGCCCAATGAGGCGTAGGCAGGCCAATTTTGTATCTCTGAGCCACTTTTTTAAAATTATAATAAAATATTATTATTACTGTTATTCCCACATGCATCTTGTGATATGTTTACCTCCTATAGCAAAATTTATACAATCATGTTCACTTAACGAGCTATGTTGATTGGACATCCAGCAAGTGCTGGCAAACGTGCAATTTAAGTGATATCAAATACCAATCAGCATAAAAGGTATGCAGGACAAACTCCTTTCACAACTGGCAGAAGCAGGGTGGCATGTGGTTCGCAAGCAAGTTTTAAGAGCACCTTCATACGTTTAGCCGAGTGGAGTACTAATATAAATGCACTGTAACAAATCCAAACTGTCCACTTTGTTATGGCTCATAAATTAAAGAGAACCGTTTTGTATCATCTAGCCTCAGGTTTATTTTATTTGGCAGAAGTTATAGAATGTTTGAGGATCAATGAATTATTTTTCTTAGAAGAACGCCTTTGATAAAGAAATGATCAGCAGTGCACACTAATCATCATCTATTGTTCCTTTACCATTAGTTAAGCAAACATGTTAAGAAAAAAAAACATCAACTAGCAAACCGGCCATGTTTTTTTTCTTTGCCATGTATTTCTACATATTGCAAAGAACGACAGTCGACACTTTGCTCAATAAGTGCAGAACTCAGCATGAAATTTCAGCAAGCAATATCCGAATTTTTCTTTTCCTTTTGTGAGCTCCAAAAAAAAAAAAAGTTTGTAGTAAAAGAAGTCGAGCCCGAGTTCTTAGTAAAACATTCAATCTGATGAATGCTGAAAGACTAAGGGAGTTCTTTGTTTAATCTTCGGCGAAGCAACACGAGCATTGGCCTCTCATTAGCATGCCTCTTTTTCAACAAGATGGACTAGAACGGGAACATTTTCCAGTGCCTTATGGCACACTTTATTCAAGGTATAATGCATCTCTCTGCATTTGGGCGAGCATTGGGATGTGTAGTCCCAATGTTAATCGTTTGGTTGATTTCAATGAAGGACTACAAACATTTTTTTCTATTATCAGTTGTCGAGGTATGACATTTGCCATGCACTAAAGAAACGAGTACTTGCCCATGCGTAACTGTTCACTGAAACACTGGCCTTTCTGTGGTGATGCTCTTGTTTTACAAAACAAGTTGAACAGATAATTTTTGAAAAGCATTGCAAAAAGAAATAAACTGATGGCAGTGAGACAGAGAATGATCAGTATTGTAAATCAGTGGGTTGATGTTTCATTAGTGATTGCATAGTTTTATGACGAACATCAACATCAAGTACAGGTGCAGAAGTCGGCAGAAAAGCCTATGCACATCAACATTTGTTGGCTCTACGGTTCTCATATTCCAGCATGCATTTGTAATACTCAACTACGATCAAGCCAACCAGTGTTCTGCTGTCGAATAATGCACCAGCCATTAAATTCCCCATTTTCTAAAGAGCAACTGCATGTAGTAACAATAACGATTATCAGGTTCGTTCTTGACCATTTTTTGACCCCCAACTGCTCACGGACGGTGGCGAAAAAGAGATGCAGGAGCATTAGCGATTTATTTGGAGCGGAACCCAACTGTCTATCGCTAATTCAGTGATGGAAGCAGCATTTTGTTTTTTGCAGCAGATGCTGGGGCATAAAAAAGTGGTGGTTTGGAACAGCCTTAAGTGCCTTCGGAGCAGAAAAAAATGCTAGTTTAGGGTGGCTATTGGTGTTTTCGAAGCAGATACATGTTCCTAACAACTCCTGAAGACTGAAGCATCATTTAAGTATTTCATAATTATATATATTTATTATCAAATATACAGTGCACTAGTATACAGTTAGTTAGAGGGAGGGGGTTCGGACTTTCCTTTTGTTCAGACTGGGGAAAACTTCAATTGCAAGTGTCCCCCTTGAGATTTAATGTAGATTTAACACATAGTATATTACAGTTAAAAGTTACAAAAAAGTGCAATGAACTTTTTAAACAATTGCCTTTCACTGCGTACCTGTGTTAACTGTTCCTCAGCTATGTGAAATATGCAAATCGCGAAACAGGTTAAAAAACAGTGAACAGAACAATGCATTTGCTCGAGCTTGGACCCCATGCTCGTTATTAAAGAGGATAGTTTTTTTTGGGGACCTTTGATACAAAAATTTTGGTCTGTCCGTCTATCTGTCTGTCTGTAAATCTGTTCGTTTGTCCGCTCTTAACAGTACCCTAAAAGGCACAAAATTGGCCAAACGATACTCCAAACAGCCGACCCTATTCGCAGCGCCCACCAATATTGCTCAAGATTCAGCGTTCATACTTGTCTGATTGTCAATTAAAAATCAATCTGCTAGCACATGCAAGGCACGCACATTGGCGTCGTTGCTATGCACGATCTGCATCCCACAGGAACGCTCCCTAGTATGACGCCAGATGCAGAGTTGAATCTAGCACCGATTGCGTGCAGCAAGGACGCAATCGGTGTTCCAATTGCGTGCACTGGCAAGTACAGTGGGGTTCTGTGTACCTCGATAGGCAAAGCGTCCACGCAGGCCTTGTCTACTAACGCCAAGGACGGCTAGTTCCGCATTGTTATCTCGGGCAACTTTTTTGCGACCCTTTCATTTCTTATGTAAATGAAGATACAACCGCTATTACAAAAAATGGTCACCATGGCCTGATGACTTGTGGTTTTTCTGGATTTACACCACCGAGTAGCATACTCAGATGAGCGTGTACACAGCTGCTTTGTGTATTGTTTAGGCCCACTGGATAGTCACATGGTTCAAATTCATTGCTTTTAGTTTCCCAACACCATTTGGGAGCAGGTTTGAAGCAAGTACTTGCGAATATTGCACTTTGGAGCGACATTTTTCTTGTGGAGAAGTTTGGAGCAATTGGAGCAGCACTTCCATCACTGCTAATTTGTGGACGTCACATTCGACCATGCGTTCTGGCATTCACTCGTACAGCGGTTTATGCGGCAAAAAGGTAAGAGTAACTACTGCCTATAAACAAGCTAATTAAAGACTCAAAACGAGTGAAAGCTACTGTATATCGCGAGATAGTGGGCATAAATGCTAATTGCAGAAATAAACAATCCTCAAAATGCTAAAAGAAGCGCTGCTGGCCTAGCATGCAGCTTGCGGCAGTTAGAGTACATGAAACGCAAATGCTAGAGTAGGCCCACCAAAATACCCATGCAAAGTTAACGTGCGAAAGCGCATTGTCTTCAAACAGGCTGATGTCACACTCAACACGTGTACCTCGCAACAGAAATAGGCGAAATCACCCACAGCGAACACTTGTGCGAGAAATATACGCAGGTTTTGAGACCTCAAGATAGCCTCAACGTGCAGGTGTCTGCGAATTCTCGGTGAGTGAAACACCCACGCTTTATGGGTAAGCACTGAAACGACGCACAAACACAAGTTAATTGTTCTTGCTAAACGGCGCACCACAAAGCAAAGTCCTGAGCCGAAAGCGCTCACCGTGGCTGTCTCACATTCATAAAGCCGTACAAACTATTCCCTGACCAAATACACACGCAAAAAATTGCATTTGAAAAAAAAAAAGTTACAGATTTTCCCGACGATTCGCAAACTTCTTGGTAAACCCCCCCTCCAAAAAAAAAAAATAAATAAAAAACCTCACCTTCATATGGTGGCGCTGTGGTGCAATAGGTAATCGGGAGCCTACATGATGGTCATGTAGGCTACCTGATACGTAAGATATCTGGTTCGTGTGCATGTGGTCCCAAGTTCGATTTCGGAGCTGCGGGTGCTTTGCATGTTCATTTCGCAGGTGTAGATTGACGTGATACTGTCCAATTACCTGTAGCCATAAGATTCGCCGCAATATCAGCAAAAAATGCACACAAAAACCTAAAAGAAACTTTTTTCGCATCAGGGCCAGGCCGCTTATTGAAGTGTCACCTGTAACCACAGGCCGTACTTAGCCCCAGAAAATTTGACCTAGAATCCCGCATATTCTGAAGGCCATTAGGAATAGGGCCGCTTTCTGTAGGACACTGCTAGGGAGCCGTGTAACGAACTGACTAGGAGCAACCATAATTTGACCAAATTTCCTGCCACCTGGCGTGTATTCTTGCCAGGATTTGACCAAGAGTGTAGAATAATGTTTTTTCACCACGATGTCAATGCTCTATAACACCAATATCTCACATAATAGGCTGTCTTTTTGGTGCTTTTGGTATAGTGTCTTCAAATAGGTGTTATGAGTGCTCATACACCAGTAAGGTCTTTTTTCTTGAAAGAGATAACAATCCAAGATATACTTATCAAAACTGCCTTGGAAGAGTTGGGGGGGGGGGGGGTCAGAGCCTTTCCTTACGTAATTCGTGCCTCTAATCAATAAATATTGAAATTGTGTATGAATGAAACTGTTTTCGTATGCAAGTAAGTAGAGGTCAGCATAAACGTGAATATTGATAAGCCGGAGATTAGTATTGAAACTGAGTATATATGACCATAGGTCAACAAAGAGAAGTGGAACTCCATCAGTGTCACTGCAGAAATACATCTTGCTGTTCAGACTCGCTCACATTCCAAGTACCTAACATTATCCTGAGCTAAAGTCATTCTGACTATCCTCGACAAAATTTTTTTCAACCAGACTCACTCGGAGTCAAACTCACACAAATATTACTCACGCAGATTCACTGAGACTCGCTGCTTGATCTGAGTCTGTGAGTCGACTCAAGAGTGGTTTCGTTGACCTATGGTGAGTGTATGCATGTGTTCGATCAGGTGACCTTCTATGGAAAAGGGGTGAGTAGCAGTGAATATAGGAAAAGGGCCCCTCTGCTTCATTGGTGCACGTGTGCCCAATGAGGTGGAATTTTATTGAAAAGAATACATTACTGTGGACACACGAGGGACCCTTTCCTCCATGAGTATACATGTCCCTAATGAGTTTGCATTTCAATAAACATGATGCATTGCAGTGAACACAGGAAAATGGATTCACTCCTCTGTACAGGCAGATGTGTCTCATGAGGATCTCTTCCAAAAAGTATTTATTACAGTAGAAACAGAAACAGGGCCACTATCAAATATGCATGCAGATGTCTTTCGAGGAGGCTTTCTACACAAAGAATACAAGAAAATGGATGCTCTCACGTGTGCTTTCGCATGTGTCTCGTAAGGTTCTTTTTGTCGATAAAAGATGCATTGCAATGGACGCAGGAAAATGGACGCTCTCCTGTGTGCTTTCGCACGTGTACTGTGAGGTTCTTTTTTTCTGCAAAAGATGCATTGCAGTGGACACAGGAAAATGGACGCTCTCCTGTGTGCTTTCGCACGTGTCTTACAAGATTGCTTTTCTGCAGAAAGGACGCATTGCAGTGGACACAGGAAAATGGACGCTCTCCTGTGTGCTTTCGCATGTGTCTCATAAGGGAAGTTTTGTGTACAAATGAAGCATTGCAGTGGACACAGGAAAATGGACGCTCTCCTGTGTGCTTTCGCACGTGTATTGTGAGGTTCTTTTTTTCTGCAAAAGATGCATTGCAGTGGACACAGGAAAATGGACGCTCTCCTGTGTGCTTTCGCACGTGTCTTACAAGATTGCTTTTCTGCAGAAAGGACGCATTGCAGTGGACACAGGAAAATGGACGCTCTCCTGTGTGCTTTCGCATGTGTCTCATAAGGGAAGTTTTGTGTACAAATGAAGCATTGCAGTGGATACAGGAAAATGGATGCACTCCTGTGTGCTTTCGCATGTGTCTTGTGAGGTCCCTTTTTTCTGCAAAAGGTGCATTGCAGTGGACACAGGAAAATGGACGCTCTCCTGTGTGCTTTCGCATGTGTCTTACAAGATGGCTTTTCTGCAGAAAGGACGCATTGCAGTGGACACAGGAAAATGGTCGCTCTCCAGTGTGCTTGAGGATGTGCTTCGAAAGGGAAGTTCTGTACATAAAAGAAGCATTGCAGTGGATACAGGAAAATGGACGCTCTCCAGTGTGCTTGCGGATGTGCCTCATGAGGGAGTTTTTCAGTACAAAAGAAGCATTGCAGTGGACACAGGAAAATGGACGCTCTCCTGTGTGCGTGCGGATGTGTCTCCTGAGGGTGCTTTTATGTACATAAGAAGCATTGCAATGAACACAGGAAAATGGACGCTCACCTGGGTGAGAGCGGATGTGGTCAGTGAGGTGGCCTTTCAGCAAAAAAGAAGCATTGCAGTGGGCACAAGAGAAGGACCGTTGTCCTGTGTGCGTACGGATATGTTTAACGAGGGTGCATTTCTTCACAAATGATGCACGGCAGCTGACACAAGAAAATGGCCTCTCTCCTGTGTGAATGCGCATGTGCTCCTTGAGGTGTTTTTTTATCGAAAAAGATGCACTGCAGAGGACGCAGGGGAAGGGCCGATCCCCTGTGTGGGTGCACAAGTGAGCCCCAAGCTTGGACTTGTACATGAATGCAGCTGGACAAAAGCGGCACTGGAAGGGGGGCTCGCCCATGTGTTTCAGAAGGTGTCTGTTCAAAGTTGATTTGTCCACGGTCACATATGTGCACTGCTGGCAGGAATGAAGTCGGCTTCGTACAGATGCCAGTGAAGAAGACCGTTCCAAGGAGACACACGACAGGGAGCCTGAAAAGCCATTGAGAGCCCACAAAGCAATGCAAATTATGTGTGACACACTACATGGAACTGCACTACAGCAGCAGGCAATACACATGGGCAGCTGTGCATGCAAAATATATTGATGTCCACCTCATCTCACTAAGGCTACTATTGTGCCAATAGGGCACCATCACATCATGTATTACAATTATTCCCATCTGGCTGCGGATAAATTCTATGGTCAACACATGCGAACACAGTGCGCCAGAAACTAGAATACAATTTAGTTCTCATACCATTGCTAAGTATATTGCAAACGTCGAATGTGTCTGAATGTGCACAAATCAAAACTAGCCCATTAAACTGCTTACTGAAGTTCTGTTTGCGGAGAAGTATTCACAAAACACTGCACAGAAATTACCACTTCCTATCACAACACATCAAGCATAATAAAAAAATATGAGTGAATTATATTTATGTGATGCAATGTGTAAAATTAAAAAGAAACAACACACATTTATGCACTATCGCAGCAACTGTTTATATTGCCACTTGGCTGCTAGTTACGGCGAGCGCAAGCCATGGCTGCCCGCGAGAATCGAAGACGATGTCCTGGGGCAGCGCCTGCTCTGGCTAGTTGTTTTTTATTGAAGCAGCCATCTTGCCAGTTTTCGGTGCGTCTCCCTGCCGGCTCAGTTCTTTGAAGTTGAAGACCTTTTGTAGCACGTGAACACTGGTGTAGCTGCTAAGTAACCCCCAGCCGATGTTCCAAACGCCTCCAGGTAACCCTGTACCTGCAGTGACAACACGTGTTCGCTGCTCAAGCCGAAGACTCCGAGGACTACCACCTGAGCGTGGACCTTTTCCCGAGATGACATCTGTCACACCCTCGAACGCTATGGAAGGCGCTGCAGCCTCCAACGCACAGGAAAGCGCTGCAGCCATGCCTCATACGCTGTGAAAGCCACATGTGCCGAGGGTGTTCCACGGTTCTGTCTTGGAGGATGTCGAAGACTGGCTGGCTCAGTTCGAACGGGTCTCGGATTACAATGGTTGGACCGACTTCGACAAAATGAGGAACGTGTATTTCAACTCGGAGGACGGCGCTCGTACTTGGTACAAAAATCATGAACCTTTTCCCTCGTGAAGCGTCTTTCGTCGATACTTGCTGGCAAGTTGGGCCGATCCCGATCGTCGTGAACGAGCTGAGCGAGCGATTCAGTCCCGCCTCCAAAAGCCGAATGAAAGTGTCACGATGTACGTGGAGGACAAGATGAGCCTCTTTCGTCGAGCCGACCCCGACATGGCAGAAGAAAAGAGGGTCCGTCATTTAATGCGAGGAGTGAAGAAGCAGCTTTTCGCTGCCCTCGTTCGCTGTCCCCCAAAGACCGTGGCGGAATTTTGTACCGAAGCTACAACCATGGAGAAACTGCTGCAGCAGCGCTCTACTGTGTACGACCGGCAAGTGAGTGCCGCTTCGTCAATAGGTCAGATCGGAGGTGCGGCAAGCAACATCAACATCGACTCTTTCGGTGACCTCATTCGATCGGTGGTGCGTGATGAACTACAAAATATTCAGTGCGAGTCCTAACCTACTACAGGGTCTATTTGCAGCCTTGTCAGAAACGAAGTACGACAGGCTCTCCAAGTGCCGCCTTCCAACTATGTCCCCCCTGTCCCGACGGAGCCACATCGTGCATCATATGCGGAAGCTGTCAGCCGATATACTCCTGCTTCACAGCGCTTCGTTAATCCTATGCCTCAGGATGCACTTCCTTCGCTGCAGCCAATTCAGCACTTAAAAATCGACAGCCGATTCCCAGAAAATCCGACGTATTGCGCACACCGGACAGATGACCACTGCGTTATCACTGTAGTGAAGCTGTACATGTGTACCGGGAATGTCGCTATCGTCGCCTCGAACTACAGGGCTTTGCTGTCGACGCACCACGGCCGAGATTCGGCGAAAGACCGAGAGCTATTGAAGATTACCTCTCATATCAGCGCATGCCACTGCGGCGGCAATCGCGGTCCCCAACCCCAAGGCGATCTTCAAATTTTCGGAGCTTCCAAGGGGCGGCACCGGTGCGCTCACCAAGCCCTAGGCGGGAAAACTAACTACAGCGGCCTACGGGAGCGAGGCCACTGACACTCGACGCAAGCAAGGCCTCCCACCGACGCAAGCACAGTCACGGAGCGATTCTCCGACGACAGCGACGAAAGCCAGTAGCAGATTTTCTTAGAATATACATGTGGTAGTCGACAGTCACCACAACGTTAGTGCATTATTGGACATTGATTGATTTGTGGGGTTTAACGTCCCAAAACCACCATATGATTATGAGAGACGCCGTAGTGGAGGGCTCCGGAAATTTCGACCACCTGGGGTTCTTTAACGTGCGCCCAAATCTGAGCACACGGGCCTACAACATTTCCGCCTCCATCGGAAATGCAGCCGCCGCAGCCGGGAATCGAACCCGCGACCTGCGGGTCAGCAGCCGAGTACCTTCGCCACTAGACCACCGCGGCGGGGCGCATTATTGGACATAGGTGCAGACTACTCGATCATAAGCGGTAAACTAGCAGCGCACATAAAGAAAGTTGTTATGCCTTGGTACGAAGCACAAATTCGTACTGCCGGCGGGCGCGTAGTCACCCCAATCGGCATGTGCACTATCAGAGTGAGCACTCGGGGACGTATGTTTCTCGCCAGCTGCCTCGTACTTCGTGACTGTTCCCGAGACCTAATCCTGGGAGTCGACTTTTTGTGGGAGCACAGTGCTATTATCGATCTTCAAGAGCGTACCGTGACGTTTTCGACAGCTGGATCCTCCGACATACCAGACGACATCCGTGACAGCACGCTTCGCATTTCTGCCGACAGCATCACGTTGCCTCCGCGTTCAAGCGCCCTAGTTGATGTAATGTCTGATAAGTTACGGGATGGTGAGGTTGTCGCCGAAGGCAACTTGACGCTTTTGTTCGCGCTAGGTATCTGCGCTGCACGCAGCCTCATCATGCTTCATGACGGTCACTCTGCCCTACTTGTGACTAATTTCAGTAACGAGTACCAGCACCTGTTTCGTAACACCGCCATCGCTTTCGCCTACCCCACCGCAGACGTTTCTGAATGCTTCGCATCTACATCAGCCGACAACGGGCTTCGACCGACACGAAGCGACGTGACTTCACTACTTGCAAAAAATGATGTCAACTCGACCCTCTCGGAACAACAGCATACCGAGCTACGTGAACTGCTATATCCATTAAAAGTGCTTCGCGCCCACCTCAAAGGTTCCTCAGACACCGATCGCCAAACACAGAATAATTACGTATACCGACACCTTGCCCATAAAACAACACCCTTACCGCGTTTCGACAAAGGAACGTGACGTGATAAATGCTGTAGTCGAAGAGATGTTGCAAGATGGCGTTATCCAACCTTTGAAGAGTGCCTGGTCATCTCCAGTCGTGCTCGTGAAGAAAAAAGATGGATCACTGCGCTTCTGCGTGGACTACAGAAAACTCAACAGCCTGACTAAAAAAGACATCTATCCGCTGCCCCGCATCGACGATTCCCTCAACAGACTGTGGCGGGCCAAGTATTTTTCATCGATAGACTTGAAAAGTGGCTACTGGCAGATCGAAGTTGATGAACGAGATCGTGAAAAAACCGCCTTTGTTACACCGGATGGCCTATATGAATTCGAAGTGCTTCCCTTCGGCCTCTGTTCTGCACCTGCAACATTCCAGAGAATGATGGACCCTGTTCTTACCGGTCTAAAGTGGCACACGTGCCTAGTTTATCTGGATGATGTTGTCGTGTTTTCTGCCACCTTTGAGGAGCACCTGAAGCGTCTGCCGAATGTGCTGGAAGCGCTCCGCTCTGCTAACCCGACACTGAAGCCAAAAAAATGCCACTTCGGTTACAAGGAACTAAGGTTTCTCGGCCATGTTGTCAGTGCGGTTGGTATTCGACCAGACCCAGACAAAAGTACCGCGGTGGCCTCGTTTCCTGTTCCACGTGATAAAAAGGCGGTACATCGCTTGCTAGGGCTCTGCGCGTACTATCGCCGCTTTATAGCCAATTTTTCTATGATTGCTGAACCGCTCACTTGACTCATTCGTGAATATGTTCCATTCGTCTCGGAGGATGAACAGGACGCAGCTTTCTCTGAACTACGGGAGCGTTTGCAGACACCACCACTCCTCGCTCACTTTGACCATGACGCTGATACTGAAATTCATACTGACGCCAGCAACGTGGGTCTTGGTGCTTTCCTCGTACAACAACAAGAGGGTGCAGAGCGAGTGACAGCGTACGCTAGCCGCACTCTTTCTCGTGCCGAGGTCAACTACTCCACGTCAGAGAAAGAGTGCCTCGCTGTTGTATGGGCCACGATGAAATTTAGGCCTTACCTTTACGGACGCCACTTGAAGGTAGTGACCGACCATCATTCGTTGAGCTGGTTAGCCAACCTACGGGACCCGTGTGGGCAACTGGCGCTATGGAGTCTTCGTCCGCAGGAATACGATTTCACGATCGCTTACAAATCGGGCCGCAAGCACGAAGATGCTGATTCATTATTCCGTGCATCTGTCGAAGTTTGTGGCCACGACACCGAGAATGACGGTGGTTTCCTTGGGGCCCTTACTACAACAGATCTGATTATACGACAGCGCCCGGACGATGAAACTCGCGCAGTTATCAAAAACCTTGAAGGACGCAACTCTTCTATACCTCGATGTATATCTCAAAGTATGTCCTCATTATGTCTGCGAAATGAGGTCCGGTATAAGAAAAACTCCAACGGCAATGAGAGAACTTGTCCTCTAGTTGTGTCAACTGCCATGCGTGACGACATTCTTCTTGCCTGCCACGATGAGCCCACATCTGGTCACTGAGGTTCCTCTTGAACTCTCGTCTCGAAATCTCGCTCGAGTTCGACAAGCATACTACTGGCCTAAGCTTTCTGCATCCGCTAAGTGATTCGTGAAAAGCTGCCGGGAATGTCAATGCCGCAAATCCCCGCAACTGAAGCCCGCGGGGCTCCTTCAACCAATAGAACTACCCAGAGCACCATTTGATCAAATAGGAATGGACTTACTGGGGCCCTTTCTGCTATCATGTGTCGGCAACAGAAGGATCGTAATGGCCGCTGACTATTTGACGAAGTCCGCCAAAACAAAGGCACTACAACGTGCTACAGCTTCTGACGTCGCCCAATTCTTTATGGACCAGATCGTTCTTCGACACGATGCACCGTCGTGCGTAATCACAGGCAGAGTAACAGCATTCATGGCCCACCTCATTCATGACGTATAAAAGCTCAGCTACACGAGCCATCGCAAGACCACGGCATATCATCCGCAGAGCAATGGCTTGACAGAGCGACTAAACAAGACCATCACTGACATGTTATCTATGTACATAGATGCCCAGCATAAGACCTGTGACCAGGTGCTACCGTACGTTATACTCGCGTACAATACTGCCGTCCAGGAAACTACGCAATTCACCCCTTTCTGTCTTGTCTACGGACGTGAGGTCCAGACCATGCTGGATGCGATGCTTCCACACGATTCCGACGCTTTGATCACTCCTGATGCTGTCCAGCTTACCCAGTACGCTGAAGAAGCACACCAGTTAGCACGCCTACACATTACGCACCAGCAGAGTGCAGACGCATGCCGCTACAACGCTTGCCATCGACAAGTTGAATACCATCCAGGCGATCAAGTTTGGGTGTGGACTCCAGTCCGACGAGAGGGATTGTCAGAAAAACTGCTCATTCGCTACTTCGAACCATACAAAGTGTTGCGACGCGTGAGCGATGTGAACTAAGAGTTGGTCACTGACGGCGCCTTCTTGCCACGGCGGCGAAGGCACCCCTCAGAGATTGTGCACGTAGTGTGACTAAAGCTGTACTTCACGCGATAGTTTGACTGCGCATGAACCTTATCGCCGTTTCTGTGTATGCGCGTAATTTCTCTTGGGTCACCCCGACTTTGCCTTTGAACTTCACGAGCATCAGAGCGATGCCTTTTTTTTAGAGGGGGAGTAATGCCACTTGGCCGCTAGTTACGGCGAGCGCAAGCCATGAATGCCCGCGAGAATGGACGACGATGTTCTGGGGCAGCGCGTGCTCTGGCTAGTTGTTGTTTGTTGAAGCAGCCATCTTGCCAGTTTTCGGTGCATTTCCCCGCCGGCTCAATTCTTCCAAGTTGAAGACCTTTCGTAGCACGTGACAATACATTATCGCCACAGTTACATTTTTCACTAACGTCTCTCTACAGTTTCAATGAGAGCAAAATGATAAGCAGGGGAGACAAAGTCATTTACGAACCATTAATATTAGTTACATCTTGCAGTATCAAAGCAAACTACCACTGTTACGGATGATTGCGGCCGCGCAACAACAAGCAGGAGAACCGAGGAGAAAGAAGAATAGTTAGGCATGAGCGGTTGGAATAAAGGCACGCTTTAGGTCTAGGGCTTGGGTCTTGAATACGCGACATCCTTCTGGTGCCGAAACCCCCACCCGGTCACGCCCTTCCAAGACTTCTACTTCCGATGGCGTCGCCAGAGTGGCTGCGTAAGAACCGTGGCGTCGTCTGGGCCAGCGTCACACGAATTATCACGCTGCTGACCGACGAGGTGCAGGCTTCCGTTTCCGATGCCAGTCAGGTCGACTCCCACGTTGCCTACCTCCCTCAAAGGAATGCCGAACTTGTCACCTTAAACTAAGAAATCTTCGATGCGACTGACGACGACGACTATGAGGAAGAGCTCGAAGTCGTGGAAGAATACGACCGAAGGGTCTCTTGCGCCTTGCCCTGAGCGCGTTTCTCCGAGAGGCCGCAAACAAGGCGACAGTAACAAGTGCTGCAAGGTCGGTAGCTACATCACCTAACGCCGATGCCGGTGGTGCCAGCACCGTAGTCCAGAGTCAGGTCAGTGACTCTTTTCGATTAGCCGATGAGATTCTAAGCCTAAAAACGATGCCGCATTATGACACGGTGGCCCTGCCGAAACTACAGATCCCGATGTTTTCCGGCGCACTCCGCGATTAGCAGTCCTTCTGGAACCATTTCAGTGCCACGATTCATATGGATGAAGACCTTTTACAGATAGAAAAGTTCAAGTACCTTCAGTCCTATTTGAGTGGTGCTGCAAAGAGAGCAATCGAAGGCATCCGACTAACCGAGGACCATTACAACATCGCGATCAAACCTAGACGGAGCGATTTGGTCGATACGAGTAGCTTGTCAACAAGCACGTAGACCACCTGCTCGCCTTAGCGCCAGTCAAGTCGTCGGCAGACGTGGAGAAACTTCGCCTGCTCTACGACAAGGTCAACTTTCGAGTCTTTCATGTTGACCGGTTTGGGCGTCTCTCCGGACCAGTACGACGTGGTTCTCATCACGTCCTGATGAAGTGTCTGCCAGATGATTTTGCGATTCTTTACTGCCAGAAGGCGCAGGAAGCGCCGCTGGAAACGTCCGACATCGCAACACTTGAACAGAGAGCTCGCCAGACTGCCGAATTGCTCAGTTTTCTGCACATTCAGATTAAGGTTCGCGACGAAAGCAGGCCAGAACAAACAGCGTCTGGTTTCTCGAAGTCGCGGCCTGAAGAGGTCAAACATTTGTCGGCACCGATGGGACATTTGCCTACGCTGTCCGCACTTGCTGCCGAATCTGTTACATTTACGGAAAGATGTGCCCTTTATGCAGCAGTTGTCAGCACACAATCACGAACTGCAACGTTCAACTCTCGGCTGAGAAAAAACGAGCTCAGTTCCGTACTGCTCGCTGCTGCTACGTTGCGGCTTGCAAAACCACATGGCGCGTTTTTGCCGCCTGCACGCAGCATCAACGGTAAATGCAACCGACGACACCCCACTATCCTCTGTGAATTGTTCACACTGGCAGCCCCAACCAGGATAAGCGCGTCGACAGTGAACCAGGACAAACTGCACATCGCCGCGCGAGGCACTAACACGCCTTCAGTGGCATCGGCCCCAAGCGCCCTGAGCGGAATCAACGCCGTTCTTCTTCAAACAAGACGAGTCTGGATAGAGTACGGGTCCCAAAAGCGTCTCGTGCGCATTCTTCTTGACAGCGGCAGCCAGCGCGCATTCATCCCAGCGGATGTTTCAAAGAAACTAAGGTGCCCGGTTATCGGAAACAAAGAACTTTCTTTGGTTACGTTCGGCCACTCGAAGCCCCGCGAAGTAACACGCAGTTGACGGGTAGCGTTGACTCTATAAGGCCAACGTAGGGACATGGCGATAACCGTGGAGGCCTTGGAAGTACCCAAAGTGTGTGCAGTAGCAAGTCCGCCGCTCAGTACTGATATTTCGCAGCTTTTGTGGGACATGAACTTGTCATGCTGCAGACAAATTTCATCCCGACACCTGGAACCCACAGGAAGTGAGCATTTTACTTGGTTCCGACGTCTACTGCAAGGTAGTGACTGGAAGAATAGATCGCTTGTCCACTGATCTTACGGCCATGAAAACCAAGGTTGGCTGGACTGTTCAGCGCACCATAGAACGCGAGAGAAGTTCAGCATACATGAGCGCTCCATTCCTCTACTACACCACGAAGTTTGTCCCTAACGGTGATCTTTCTGCAATAAGGCGTCTCGGCGTCATGGGGACCAAGGCACCTGCTGAGAAAAGAAACAAGGCTCCACCAGAACTTGAGGCATCTGAACAGGGCATCATAAAGTTGGATGGCTGCTACAAGGTTCCGCTAAAACCACCAGTTTTGGGTAGACATTCAGGCAGTGAGCATCGAAGATTGGGAGAAGGCTATCCACATGTGCAATTGAACTGGTTCAAGAAACTTTCTGAACTGTATAAACACCATGGCAAGGCAATTAGAGAGGCATTTAGCAAAAAACAGAAAAGGCGTTTGGAAATACGACAGCCAAAAGATGATGGCTATTATGCGCCTCATCATACAGTCATTCATGAAAATGCTGTCACGCCAAGGCTTTGTGCTGTGTCTGACAATGCATTTGTGCTGTGTGCTGTGTCTGACAATGCAGCGTGTGCTGTGTCTCAATGCACACGCTAGGTCATGCCTGTCACAACAATGCCCTGCAGAAGGGTTCAAAGCTCAATGCTGATGTTGTGCTGTAGCTGCTCGTGTCCCAGAGCCAACCAGTCGTCTAGCGTAAGTTCGGGGGAGATCTTTGGTGGGAAGAGCGGTCATACCGGATCACCCGCTTGAGAGGAAATGCATTGAGACGGTCATTAGTGCTACAGCTTGAACGCCGAAGGCCTTGTTGTTGGGAGCTGCGAAGTGTGTTCCTGTGTTGACGGTAGCGCATGTTCAGTGCTACAATAGCTGAATGGGGCAGTCAGCGCACCCAGCAGAGAATGATATTGGGCGCATGCTTTAGAGTGACTAGCTTCTGAAAAGGCAAGGAAGGTGACTGGTTCAGTTAGCATATATTCTGGAGGCAAGTCAGCCACACAAGTGATCTGGACTAGCGAGACTACCTCGTGATCGTCTTGGCCCCTTGGGAGTATGTTGCAGATAATTGCGGCCACGCGACAATAAGCAGGAAAACTGAGGACAAAGAAGGATGGGAGGGCACGAGCGGTAGAAATAAACATGGACGTTCTTGGTGCAGGGCTCGGGTCTTGAATACGCGACAACCACTACTGAACGTTGTCGCGTCTTATCTGCATAAGTATTTTGCTCACCATACACAGATATGTCAAAACAAAAGGATGCATTATTAAGTTTTCAGTCCTGACCATGAGACATTCGTAAACATGGTGTGTGTGATGTAGCCGAAGTTACGACAAGTGGACTTGTCGTTTTCCAGGCTTCTTGTTGAAAAGTTGACTGCAACACCCACACTGTGTTTACGAATTTTTAACCACAAGCTTTCATCTTCTCGTTCTTGCCTTCTGTTCGAACTTCCAGTCTAAATCAGTTATTTGCCACACAAGCGAAACTTTATGTCGACAATTTAAACTAACACTGCAATAAAATTCATTACTTTTTTTCCATTTAATAGTGTTTGCACAAACCGCGAAAAAAAAAAAAGAAAGATTGGTAAATCTCGTTTGTTTCGATTCCGGCAATCTGGAGTAGCAGTCCAGACATGGTCGCATACCAATCACAAGTTTGAGTTCGTAATGCATTAGGCTGCCACTTACGGTGGAAACTAATAAAAAAGTTTTAAGAAGCATCTACTACAATGCCTGTATGGCAATATCCAGAGGAAGTAATTTTCGGGTGATAACTGATAGTAATGCGTAATGAATAATTTTTGCAGTATGTCCACAGACTACCGTAAGAATGCGAGAGATGCCATAGTGCCGGGCTCCGAATATTTCTACAGCCTCGAGTTCTTTGTTAAGTAAGGAATGTTCCTGCGCTTACATCACTCCTGGCAGACATTGGTCCTCTACCATCACTCACCGAACACTCTTACTCAGGTTCTAGTTAAATACTGGCCGTCCTGGCTATGGTTATTAACATGCTAAAAACACTGATATCAAGAAGAATGTGCCATTTGTTGGCTATATCCAGCACAATAAAAAAAACCCAGTTGAGGGCATAGCACATGACATTGCGAGAACTCTTTGAGGTGACATGCGTAATTTTAGTGATCTGTTGCTGAGCAGATGAGTAACAGCCAGGAGAAATAACATCCACAAATGAAATGTAAGAGCATTCCTAAAACCTTATTTTCAAACTGCAGCGATGCTATACATTAACAGATTTCCACTTTGCATGCATTCATCTTCTAGCCGTTCCCGCAACGTGCTGCCCTTAGAGCGCTTAGCTTGTTTTTGGTGCATCGTTTCCGACAGCTGTTCCAGCGGTGCAACGCGGGGTATCGTGGTAAGGACACATAATCCATGCCAACCCCTCCAAATGTACACCCGCTGAGGAATCCGCTCCTCAGAAACAGGCAATACACTACTGAGAACGTCCAAACGAAACAACACTGATCGTGTACCTGTACGAGTACTCTCAGGCACGCCATGTGCACATGACCTAGTTTGTGCATGACGTGTCAATGCACATGTGTGATGTGATACAGGGATTACTTCTTTGGAGTAAAACTGTAGATACTTAATAAACAGGCACGGTTGGTTGCTGTCTCAAAATAAATCAACAGGTGTTTCATACTTTTGTATGCACTGTACTTGCCGCTCTCTCACCAATTACATTGCACTAAAGAGACAGACAACACGAAAATTACTATGTTCACTATGGCAACCGTATTCCTTTACGTCAGCATTTTGAAGGATGATGACTGGTCGAACGCTAAAGCATTCAGTTGCTACCCTCATTTCATGTAACAGTTTGAAATGCCGCTACGGCACCTTTGCGTCCAAACTGAATTTTTCATAAATCCGATGAGAAACGTGAATACATACCTGAAAGACAAGTGTATGGTTCTGTTTGCATAGCAGTTGAAGATACGATTTTCTTTTCGTCCGTTTGGGATCCTTCGTGGTGCATAAGTAGCTGCACTTGAACCGATTTCTCTGTACTATCATTCGTTTCACACGCTGGCTCTGGTGATGTTTCCACAGCTTGTTCCAAATCACAAGCCAGACCTGGTGCTACTTTAAGAACTTCCTCTGTTACAACGTCATCCTGAAATTAATTTGCTTCTTTTGTTACACGTGTTAATGCAAAATATCATTCCGAGAAAAGAAATCAAAGCCGCTTTACCTGATCCATTTCGCTACGATGATTTGGTTTTGACGTGTGTAGGATGGTTGTGCCTCCAAGAAGCAACCATCCAAGAATCTGAAATAGAGCACGAAAAGACGAGTTACTGATGTATACACACAAAAATAGGAACATATCGCATTCATTAAAACGCCCGCTTCTTAAACATCTTTTTAAGGGTAAAATAAAACCAATTATACTTCTGTACAATTGCCTAATAAAATTCTAATGCCGCACCAAGCACTGCCAATGTTCGTCAAGAACTCACACCTAAAGGACGGTAAAAATTTAGGCGAGTTGAAAAATGGCCATGACGTTCAGCATAAACAAAACACAAACAAAATAAGAAAACGACGACACAAGCGTTGAATTGTTGAAAGCACTGACACAGCATTTCTGTCACCATTACCTTCTTTTGTCCATGTTTTGTTTGCACTGGGTCTCATAAGTAAAACCAGTTATATACATTTGTGTGGAGTTTCACTGAAGGTGTCGTAACAATATTACCACTAGTGAAAGAAGCTCATGTAAATCTAATTCCTTGAAATTAAATATAAAGATGAAAATAGTTGTTTGGCCTCTCTATTCCTGAAAATATTTGAAAGAATATCTTTGTATCTATATATATGCTGTAAAATTTCGATCCAGCGCATTCTTCCCTTACTGTGAAAGATAATCGGACATGATTTGTAGAGGGCGCTCTTCTTCGTTAATGAATTGGAAACAAGGTGGCGGCAAAAGAGCGGTGCGTGCTTTTAATAAAATATGTTTGTTGAAACCTGTGTGTAGCATGGATTGAAACACGGAGAGGAGTAGTGGAGCAGAAACTTGATGAGCTTGGACAGTTCTACAGAGGCCAAGTTGGGAGGCTGTTGCGCAGTGCGCCAATACAGTCTGCAAAAAAGATTTTAAACATAGTTTGTTCTTTATGCTGAAGATTCTGGAAGCCGGCCTTCATTCCACTAGCTATCGCTTCTGGTCTGACATGTCGTTCTGCAACCAGACCGTCACGAAGCGCGTGAAGAACAAGCAGGCTTGTCATTAATTCCAAAGTACAAAAATTGTGAATGGTGCAAAATAACTCATCCAATCCTGAAAATCAAGAGCTTTCAAAGCGTCATGCCCTCTATAGTTGATGAAAGGCGGTAATAGTCAGGAGGGCTGAACACCGAGCCGAAAACCTTTCCGAAGCACGACTCGGTAGCCAAATAAACAGGGAAGCACCCCTTTCTTGTTGCAGAAATCTGAGAGATTCCATTATTCTGCTGGTGCGAATTTTCGGTAACGATACTTGCGACAGTAAAGCCATTTCAAACTTTCGTTTTTCAAACTATGGCCACACACTGAAAACTAAGACATACACCTATTTTCATGATTGCAGCAACGCCAGAAGATTTTGATACCATTGTTTTATAAAGGTATTCTGGAAAGAATCTCTGCGCATAGAGGAATACTGTACTTGCTAATATTGTGACAGAATCGCAATAGTGACGAACGCAAAGACCGCGTGTCCAAACTGAAACTGTTTATATGGCAGAAATTGTGGTCGGTGTACGGGAAGTCAGATTACAGCGATGTGCACTGGCACTTGTACCAACAAAGAAAGCGTCAGCTGTCGGTACACTAACTAACGCTGACGCACATCGGCATTTACGCAAGTGCCCTTGAATATGTTATTACTAGTGGCCACGTAGGTTCAAGAGTCATCTGTGATGTTCACGTTGTGCCCTTAATCTTAACAAAGTGATCTACTGCAGTCCTGAAGCTTTCCAAATAGAATAAGTGCACTTTTTGCGCTAATAATTACTAACAGCGTAATGGGGCGATAACAAAAATTGACAAAAGAATGTGGATAACCTCCATGAGAGAAGCTAAGGAAGTTACAAAGGCAGCAGGAGAATCGGTCACGAGTGTGCACAAAAGCATACGATGCGGCACTGCATGTGTCAGAATATTTGAGCCCATGTGTTCAAGCTTCGTGCAAAGTGACGTGACTGTCCAAGTCTGCGTCCGGAAACCTAAACCGAAAGTTGCATAAATAAATAAGGTGAAATCAAACTATTTAGCAATACTAGAGAAATCGTGCAGTGGGTATCATAATCCTAGTGCCATAAGAAATGTTTGCAACAAAGAAAACACAAGCCACAAATTTGTGGCACCTCCTCTTTGGAATTTCTATTTTCTTTCTCATCAACTACATTATTCTCTACAGTGAACTGCTAGTTGTCAACCTGGTTTTTCATTCTTCAAGATTTTCTCATACGTTTTCATGGTCAGCTGTCTATGTTTTGTCTGAACACTTTAGTGTCTCAATTTTTTTTAGCAAGAGTAGCGTTCTTCTACATATTGTTTGACACTCTTTTGTTGAAATACTTTTTTGAAACTTTCTTCAATGTCGCTCGATTGCTACTTCACATCATGTTCAAATGTTGAGTTGAATTTCATCTAGTTATTTTCTGACAACTGTACCACAAGGATACATCATAAGAACACACTTAAAAGTACATAAATGACACTTGGCAGTAGCGAAGCAAGTGAAAAGTCAAGTAGACAAGGGTTAAGTAAATCTTCGCAAATAACCAGCTCGCGTAAAAAAAAATGGACCATGTCTCCAAAGGAAACCATGACGGGATGTGAAGCAAACGCGCTGCGCACGACGTTGACCTGTCTAAAAAGGGCGTCGACGCGGGTGCTGGAAGAACAATTTAAAGAAAAACTTGGTCTTTACTCGACTTAACGTTTCTTTGAAATGCAAAAACATGGGATGCTGGTTGAGTTTCTTGAATGTTTCACCACTGATAAAAGAGTCGAAAGAGTGTATTCACTCGACCTGCGGTCGAGCGTTAGGGGCGTTAGAGAAGATGAAGTGAGAGAGAAGTCTGTTTTGAGTGGGTGGAGGAGCAACAGCACCTTGGCGTATTGGGAGAAGCGGGCAGCTGCTGCAGGTGAGAGAGAGAGGAACATCAACGCAAAGCTACGACTTGACCTACTTGGCATTGTTCCAACAACTGCGGCGTGGAGAACGCAATGCGTGCGACGCGCTAGCAAGGAGACACAGGTGGACAGCGTTACACAGGCTACTCAAAAAGCTGCTTAGCATCTGAAACCACAGCATATTCACGAAGTGAATGTTGATGAGTAGGTGAAGCAGTGGGATCATTTGGTGTTACCGTAAATCAGTTGTGACATTGACCGCTCATGCATTTAAATCGGGGCCAAAGCAGTGTACAATTTAATACGATTATTGGTCATTAATTATACATGGTGTTCAGTAGTAAATTTCATTTTGCCTTCATTATTACTGCTTTGTGGTACCAGATCTTGACTGAACTTGGCAAAGAGGAGGTCTTTGAACATTACCTGGGTGGTTGTTTCCAGTCATATCAAATGCGTTGTAAAAGGCATATAGAGACGTCGTATACTACACAAACTACTTGTAGTCCACGATCATCATTGTTATCACGGCGACAGTGCACGCACATGCCACCAACGAAAAATCTTTGACTTTAAAACGACTGTCGACTCTCCGTCACTGCTTTTCTGTTTTGTGTCATAATAAAAAAAAAAACGTACCATCTGAACTGCCTAACCCAGCAGCGGTTTTTCTAGAAAGTGTGTAGAAATTTTTAAAACAGAATTTCTTATTTGCGTTCAGCCTTGTTTCATCGGTGGGATGAATGTCCACAATGCTCGTCCGTGTAGGCGATGACAATTGTACTGCCGGTGAAAGTCGAAAACTAAGCTTTATCAAGTTCTATTTATTATTAAAACAAATACCTCAGTGGTCATTGAAGACACGCACCCACTTTTTTTGTTCTTGTGAGTTTCTCCGACATCTGAGTAATTACGTCAAGTGAGGACACTTAATAGCAATTCACAAAACATCTGATAACTGTATCTGTGAGAAACAAGCTATTCGGTCACCAATATTGTGTATTCGAAAAAGGAAGAGAATAAAAGAAGAAAACGCCTTGTGCTCTTTGTTCATCAGCATCTGACTGATAAGGTCATGTGTTCGAAGACTCCCATCAAACGCTATGCACAAGTGGCGGTTAGACGGCGGGGTGCGATCATAGCTACACGATCGTGATACAACAAAACGGCAATGAGAAAAAGCTTGTGAGAGCAATGTTACGGTTATGTTTATCTACGCTTTGGCTGCAGTTTACTGTGTGCGTCGCTTGCAAATTTACTGGAAAGATGTCAGTCACAGCTGTGACACCGTTTTTATTTGCCTCTAGTATTGCACTAAGGCCACAGAAACGATGGTCAAAGCTTTTCAAAGCGTACCTTGTGTCCGTCAGAGACCGTGACTGGCTAGCAGAGCGAAAGGCAGCACCTGTTCTGACATCACTCTGAGTGGAAGGACTGCGTCTGTACTTTAACAACAAAGCAGTGAAACAAACAACAGCAATAAGCGTCGCTACGGACGCCCCACAACCTCAAGTTTCTACTGAACCAGTGTAGACCTCTGTGCATCGCACGGGGTATTGGAGAGTGAGTACACAAAGTTAATAAATGGTTTGGACTTGCTCTTCATGAATACAATGAATTTCAACGTTGAGAGACATCAGTTATGCATGAGGCTTCAGTTGACATTTGAACCTTTCACCTAGTATGTTGCTCAACTCAAACAACTAGCTTTGACTTGGAATTTGCATTGAAAATTTATGAACGCATGCAGGATTAACTTGTTGACGTAGTCTCCAACCTAGCGTTGCGCGAGCGCTTCTCGAATTCCAGCTGAACAGTTACTTTGGCCAAGGCTAGAGAAATCGGCAAAGCTATGGAAGCAACACACAAAGTTAATGCGGTTTATGATAGAGCACCAATGCAATGCATTGACGAATTGAAATGTGAAATTGAACGCTAGATCAGCAGCACGTCCTCCAAGCAACTTTCTGATTTTGCGCACCCGTTCGTGAGCCAGATAGTGTTCGACACAACTATGCAGCAACAGGCTCGCACCACGGCATCCGTACCGCAGAAGAAGGTGCAAGAAGCAACCAAGGTAATAATCAGCAATCGTTTTGCTACTGTTGTGGCTCAATGAAGCACAAAGCAAATGCGAAAAACTGCCCGGAATAAAGACAAGAGTGTCGCAAGTGTCAAAAACATGGATTGTTCGCGGTCGTTTGTCATGAAACCATCTGCAGAAGTTGCAGTGTCCCAAGCCCTAGTCTCCACCGCTGTAGAACATGGCGTCCTGAATTCACCACACATTCTTGGCATAGGATTGCCACTATGCAAGAAGGGACCTAAAGTTCACAAAACATTTAAGGAAAATATGCTTCCTCTTCTTATAGGTACTGGTGCCACAATATTCCTTGTAAATAACGCTGATTTTCAGAACTTGAAAAATTTTGCACCTTGTCTCTTTCAGCGCCGAGTCTTCAAAACTATTCTGGCAAGTTGATTCCTAGTCTGGGCACCTTCGAAACGGAAATTGAATACAGTGGCATGCGGGCAACAATGACACATTACATCACAGAGAAAGGTTTCTTGCTGCTCAGCCTTGACGCCATGAAGAAGCTACATATTTATATGGTTGGGTCAACCAGAGAACTGCACGGGCTGCAAACCGACCTGAGAGCTTGGCCTAGGTAAGGCATTGTTTGATAAAGCCTAGGCAAGGCTCGGGCCTGAGCCCGAGTCTGGCCCGTCCTATGCCCAGGTCTCAAATACAGGGTGTTTCAAGAAATATGTCGAATAATTATTAAAAATTAGCAAAAGAAGGCATCTGCGCGCTACCTGCGCCGTTCCCTATATTATGGCATAGGGCACCTTCAGGTGCGTACAGACATCAAATACAGAAGTAATAAAAAAGCTTAAAAATTAGCTTTTTATGCAATTCATAACAATTGACTTTTCATTGCGGGAATTTTTGAAGTTAATCGCAAATGCGCTGTTTGGTGCGTGCAGGTTTCACTATTGCCAGCTAAATTAGCAAGATTTCGTTGCTGTGTGGTGATTATCAGCATCCGCCTCTCCGAAATTTTAAAGTGGATATCGACTATTTGTAGGAAGAACATTGATTCACCCACTTGACTCAACCAGCTATTTACATTGGTTAAAGAGTTAATTGTTTTAATTGCTACATTTCTGCCACAATTAAAACAAGAGTGTAGTGAAGCAGAGGCTTGTTTGTTCTTGGACTGTTGGAATGTATGCCATAGTGTGGGCGGCATTGCGCTGAGCGCCAATAAAAGGTCCAGAAAAATCGTTTGACATCGTTTTGGTGACGAGGCTTATGGAACACAGCCTTCATCTCCCCAAGCTGTTGCTTCCAATATGGGACGTCTTCTTGCTGCCAGACCATCGTGGGGCGTGCCAAAATCAAGCAAGCATCTCCTCGAGCCCAAACTATGAGGATTGTCATGGAGGTGAACGAGCAACTCCAGTCTACACAGTTTGGCCTCCTGATGCTTCCCGTCCTCCAAAACAGGTTAAAGACTTAGCTGCGCTGAATGCCGAGCTGGAAGCCTTCTCCTGACAGATAAGGAAAAGGGAGAAGACTACGATTCTGTCATGGAATATGTGTACACTACTGCCAGTGCCTTGGCCCTGCTATACACATGGACAGGCAGCTCAAGGTTTTTGCACTCCTTTCAACGGCGCATCCACACACAATCAGGGATGGGGTCAACGTGACTCGTAAGTCATTCAAACCTTCGGAGCTGCTGTTGGTGCACTTTATGTGCAAAATAAGAAAAAAAAAAAGATAAATGTTCCCAATTTTTGTGTTAACAAGGTAGTTGCAAATATTTAGTACTTGGGAATCACCCAGAAGTGTTCAGCATTTAACTGGAAAGCACATCGTATGAAACAAATTTTTGCGTATTTTTACAGTCGCCTTCATGCTTTTCGTGTTTCGACAGTAAGTGATAAGCGTCCTCATTTGTCGAAGCACAAGTGTTGAAATGGTACTCAAAAATTTGGAAGCACTCCTGCGGGGGAAGTAAGAGCTCTACATTAGAAAGGTTATGATTATGATGTTGAAGTGCTGCTGTACCCTTTAAAACATGAGGGGGAGGGGGGTGTAGAGGAACAAGTATTTTGGCACCTTTTACTGCATGTTAGTCCGACGGCTCCTGTGGCGCCTTGAGTTCAAAAACTTTTCACCCCTTATAACTTCTTTCAAGGTTCTTGGATATTGTTGGTTAAATAACACACATCAAAACTGGAGACACAAGCCCCTACACATGTAAAAAAATCAAGCTACACAGGTTGCACGTGTTTAGCTTATCTTTCTTTGATGTCTGAAGATGACCAATCTTCTCGCATCGCATAGTTTGGCGAGCTGCATATTTGCTTAATTAGGAACCTGAGGGGGCCACATGCACTGACCACTGCACATTTGTTAGAATTCACAAGAATGCTTGCCGCTTGGCTCGTCGAAGCATCTCTTGAGGGTATGCGACTTTTTGTTCACTCTTCACCTTTTCTTGCCATACATCTCCTTCTCCTACATTGTCCCAGCCACAACATGAAAGCCCGCCACCACAGCCACACTTCTCTTCCCTGTTCGCACCGAGGCCTTCAACCATCGGTGACTAGGCAACCCACTCTAGTGCTTTTGGTGCCTGTGGGGGATTGTGCTTCAGACACCCAATACGCCACGTTCAATGGAGAGTTTGAAGAAACTGCCGGCATGATTTGCCTCAGGGTTCTAATTGACAGTTTCTGAGACACTGATTACGCTCTTACTTTAAGACTTGAAAATGTGCGTGACACGGGCTGATGAGATGAAAAAGGGCCCATTCTCAATCACATCCTGGTTAAATGTTGACTATATGCAAGAAACTAAGGTGACTAATTGATCGTTTCCAGGATATCTCTAGGACTGAAACTCGAACCGGATTAAGAGTGTAGTGAAGCAGAGGCTTGTTTGTTCTTGGACTGTTGGAATGTATGCCATAGTGTGGGCGGCATTGCGCTGAGCGCCAATAAAGGGTCCAGAAAAATCGTTTGACATCGTTTTGGTGACGAGGCTTATGGAACACAGCCTTCATCTCCCTAAGCTGTCGCTTCTAATATGGGATGTCTTCTTGCTGCCAGACCATCGTGGGGCGTGCCAAAATCGAGCAGGCATCTCCTCGAGCCCAAACTATGAGGATTGTCATTGAGGTGAACCAGCTACTCCAGTTTACACAGTTTGGCCTCCTGACGCTTCCCGTCCTCAAAGCAGGTTGAAGACTTAGCTACGCTGAATGCCGAGCTGGAAGCCTTCTCCTGACAGATAAGGAAAAGGGAGAAGACTACGATTCTGTCATGGAATATGAGTAAACTACTGCCAGTGCCTTGGCCCTGCTATACACATGGACAGGCTGCTCAAGGTTTTTGCATTTCCTTCAACGGCGCATCCACACACAATCAGGAATGGGGTCCCGGAAGCGACCTTGGCCCCAGACACGCCGCAACCACTTGACACTTGACAACTAATTTTTCTCTACCCAGTTAGTTCTGGAGCAACAGAAATGTTACCCTTTGTAGTGTTTGTAGCTGCCACAGTTAATTCCAAAAGCACATAGTGATTTTACAGGCAGTATTTGTTTATCTGAAAGGCTCGTAACACGGATGAGCCCTTTCAGCATTCCTGGCGACTTGTGCATCCTATTGTTGTCCTGCTTTTGCAGAAGTTCCAGTAACTATGCTTACCCACATTTATTCTGAGCTTTAAAACTCTTTTTGAAAATAACAAGTCTTTAAAATGAGATCCTTTATACAGCTTCTCTGTCATTGTACCGTGTTGCATGCACCTGCATCCGACATTGTTGCCCCTGTGTCATGAATGGCTTGTTATTATTATCAACAATTTTAATTTTTTTTAACTGTAGCTGTAGCCTAACTTTTGTTATCGTCAAGCAAAGAATAAAGATAATTTTTTGGCCAACAGTGCTTTGCGTTTAGTCAGAGTGAGTGCCTTAGCCAGAGCCGATTTGCGGCCGAAGTCCGCAAGGTTATCAGGCAGTCACTGTCACTCGCTAATGTACTCGAAAATCACTCCACTTGGTTTTTTTTTTTTTGTCTTGTGGCACCACATGAAGCACAGACCGCCCAAATCATGATTATGCATGCTTACGTGCATTCAGAAGATGACAGAAGATGTGCTGTTGTGAACATTGGGAATGTTAAAAGCTTCAAGCCTTACGACGATTTTAAGACAGCCTTCTACAGCGTCAGATAGACGAACCAACATGGGGAACTTCACTTTTATCGCATCAGAATTATTCTCCTCGAAAGTAAGCTTGCTTCAAATTAGCCGCTATATTTTACTTATTTATGAGTTTGCATATGTATGTACGTGCATGTGTGAGTGACGATATAGAGCATGTGTGCGACAGACTGCACCCCAGCTGTCGTCATGCCTACATGTTCCTTGTTCATTATTCTCGCAGATAGTGTTTCAAAGAACCTTGAAATGCTATGTCTTGCTTAACATTTTACAATGCTATGTCGCACCCTATCAGTTAAAAATTAAAAACGATTGCGCCTATGTAGTCACCGAGAATAAATATTGGTGTCTGTCTAGACGTTAGGCAAGGAAAGAAGGATTGTTGGCGTAGATGTCGTTAGCTGTGCTTTGTGTGGTTTTGCTATGAATATATTTCCAGTCATGAAATTTTATTCTACCATAATAAAATGCTTATCTAATTTTGTGCTGAAAGGCCAAAAGTAAAATTTGAATCTAGAACTCATAGCTAAAGAATGCTCCATGTTTTGGGTATCACAGCAGGGTGCTGGCATAGTATCAGCAATACTTTTTTTGTATTTTTCAGGGACTGAAGATGACCTCAAAGTAAAAATGAGGCAAGGACGAGTGCAAATTCCAAAAAATCCTTGATAGAAGCAACAGTGAAGACAGCGACAAAAGCATTAAGGTAAGCATAGTTTTCTTATAGCAGTGATGTCTCTTTGGCACTTCTCAATGGGGAAGTGACATGATATATATTTGATGACATTTCTTTCTCTTACAGACACCAAAAAAAGAAAAGCAGGAAGATCCCAACAACGTGCTACTTGACCTACTGGCATACACAAAAAAGTAAGCTCATGCAAAAAGGGCATGAGCTGCGAAGCAGCCAACTGACTTCTGCCCAGGAAAAAGTGGCCCGCCTCAGCGCTATAGTGAGGCAGCAGGAAGTAGAGCTGAAAGACTTCAAAGCTCTTAACAAGAATCTGCAACAGAAGCTTATAGACACAAAGGGTTCTAGGCAAGGTAAGCAATGTTTCGTGAGCATAAGGAACACAGTATAAAAAGTAGCAATTATATTTTTCTAGAAGTATATTCAATTATTAAAAGATCACCAGTGTTCTAATGTGTTTTATATTTCTCATGGTGCAGCCAGTTCATCGCAGGCACTGCCACCTGCCTTGCGAGCAGTGTTGTCACAGCCACATATTGCTGAACCATTGCCTCAAAAGCTGGAGGTGCCGGACTGCAACTTCTGCTTCATGACTTTTCGTAAAACCCATCAACTGACATAAGCTTGATGGATTGCATTGAAATTTGTGATAGCATTCTTTTACAGGCTGACATTCAGAACGTATTGAGGATGACAACGTGAGCATGGCAACGTATTCAAAGCAATCCTAAAAACTCTCTCTTTGCAAAAGACCTCATGACGGCATTGTGGAGCGCCACTAAGTGTCTTGAGTAATGGAGAGGCATGAGGCGTCTACCAAACGTGGAACTGCGGCGACGGTGCACGAGAAGAGGAGAGTCATTCGAGCGCACACGCATTAGCCATGTAGACGCAAGAGATTGGTCAGAGAGAGGCTCGTGGCACGGACTCGAGCGCCGGGAGGAAAAATCCCGGAAGATGAGCGGGCACTGTGTGTTCGGGCCCCAAGCTGTAAAAACGTGTGAAATGAGCAGCGCTACCTCGACGAGAGCAGCATGACCGCTCTGTTCTGAGGATGTCAGCAAGTAGAGCTTGAAAAGTGGCCGTTGATCTAGGAGATGGTCTTAAGTGGGACTGCCCGGACTGCCAAGCAGTTCCTGCTAGACTTGCACCTGCCCCACATCGCACAAGAACGGGAGCAGCCCACACTGGTCAGCCAAGTGGCCGCGTCAGCGGGAAAGTCCTTGATGAGGGGGGCCTAGCGAGGCCGAAAATGAAGACAAGCACCGAGACACCGGCAATGCGGAAGAGTGAATCGTCAAACAGACGCACGCACACACCGTTGATGGCGAGGTGGTACCACTTCGTCGTAGCTCCATAGGTGGCATATGAAGAGTAAGAATGTTCTATTATTGCGAGAGCGCATGAGAGAAGTCATCGAGACACCACCTTGGCTAGGGACAGTTTATGTTTAGGACTGAACCTGTCTTGGATTTGTATCAATTCCAGTTTTGCCTCTATAGCCGATTATTGCATACATACTTGTTTCATTTTGGGGAGTGAATTCCGAGTGTCAAATTACTGCTTGCTATTTTGTTTCCTGTGATGAAGTGTGTTTGCTTTGCCACGAGCCCTCCTCTCCCGTCGCCTCTCTCTCAATTCCATCCAATGCAAGCGCTCCAGAGATAAATCCGTGACACTGAGTTACTTGGATGGTTTCTATAAGGTAACTACCTGCTAAGAAATCTTTTATGGTTTGTTTTATACTGGTTTCTAAGCACCTTTGCATCATTTCATTATTGTCCACATTGTAGGGAAGCATTGTCCACGCTTCCGTGGCCGTCCAAGGAAGGAACCACTGTTGCCCTGGTAAGTGTCAGCAGTACGAGGTGAGTGAAGACTATTCATTAGGTCTAGTACTTATTTACTGGGTGCTGCCTACGAAACATTGAGTTATCAGCATATTGCGTGTATATTTTTGCTTTTGTTTGACAGAATGCAGCAAGCAGCCATAAGAAAAGAAAGGGCTGGTGACCGAGATCAAGCCAATAGCGTTAAAGCAAGTGAATCGATTCTCGGTGAAGAAGTTGAGCAATATTGAAAAAAAGGACTATAAGGTTTTGCTAGCCAGCTAATTGCATTCTAATGTTTCAGGCTTGTGAGACAAACTTGCAAACTAATCATCTTGAAAACTAATCAATCATGTTGACTAATCAAGTCAACACAACAGCACTTTAGTGCAGATAGAAGCTGTTGTCATTCCTTACATCTGTGGTAACCTAATTGAATCTTGATACAAATGAACTTCACAGTCATGCAGAAAATAAATCATTTGTGAATACAGAGTTTTCCCCAAGCATCACCTGTGAAGCTGCAGTAGGTCTTCTAATTGAGTAGGATCAATTGTGGAAAGTAGTGCTAAATATAAGTTGGGTGTTGGATGATAGACCGTTATTTGCCATTAACACGAAAATGGGATGAACTTTACATGGTCCCCGGAAATTTACAGGGCTCCGGAAATTTCTACCACCTGGGGTGCGAGTACTAATGCCGATGAATTTGTACGTGCCGACCTCAGAGTTATTATAGAAGATCACTATGTAATAGCAGTGGTTGACACTGGCGCTGACTTTTCTATTATGCGACAAGAGCTTGACGAGCGCCTTAAAGGAGAACTGACATCAAATTTCAAGATCGAGATGTGCCCATCATTCGATAGCTTGGTATGCATAGGTCTTCTTGGCCAAATTTTAACGGCATTCGTCGCGTCGAGTTATTTTAATTTGATGTCAAACAGCATAGAAAAGCTAAGGAGAAAAAATGGAAAATAGACTGCCCTGTGACATCGACACAAGTGCTACATGTTCGGTGTGATACATTCCACAAATATCATCCTGAGTGACGATGCCCTAGTATTGATGACGTGTACGATCCGAGTGTTCTTATCGTGGCGCCGAAGCGCAGAAACGCACTCGCTCGTCTACGGCCAGGCTAGCACGCGCAGGTGCGCTTTAGCTCAGCCGTGGCTCGTTGCGTCTGATGTTCATCGCACTGGTTTGAATGATTACGTGAAATTATCAAGATAAAAACCACCTTTAAGAGAATATCGAAAGAAAAGAGCATTATTAAACGTTTGCTTGTCCGTCAGCATGTCGGGGAATCGTTGCGAGTTGCAGGTGAGTTGCAGTGTGTCTAGCTTGAAGCACGCAAAAAGCGCTATTGTGTTGTCTTTTCATATCACGTATGTGTTACACATCAACACAACCGCAAGCTATCAAACTTGGAAGAGCGTGTAGTCAGATATCATCCCTAACAAGTAACACGTAAGTATTGTTGAAGTTTAGTTCATCTGTAGAATTTGCGTCCATGTAAAAGTCGTAATACCATGTTAACCACAAGAAGCTGGAAAGGTGGGGCCATCTGGAGGCGCGAAAAAGAACTTGACAAGCAGGAAACGTATTCTATTTCTCCGCTGATGCTCATTCGCGATAGCTATATTGCATTGATCCATTGCATTCAGGGTATACCTGAATATGCTTTTCACGCCAAAACACACCAATATAGCTTACTGAGACACAAGAGCGAACATGGATGAAACGTGCATCTTCGGGCACCTCTGCAGTGCTGCTTGGAACGGCGTCTGTTTCGAAATCACTGTTCTGCAAAAGGTCGATTTTTTTCTCGCCACCATTTTCTCCATTTTTTTCTCGCCACATATAAGCCTTGCCAACAGCACAACAGCTTTTTCGACCGAAAGAAACAGCGATGCCGTGCGGAGACAAGAGAGGACCACGCCCACCTCTCGAAACGCGCTCTTTATACGATTGGGACAGCCCGAGAGAAACCCGCCGCGCGCCTGCAATCGGAGGCCATAGTACAGCACTCATAGATTGAAACAGGCATCCTTAGGGCTACGGAGCACAAATACTTATGTTTCGACTGTCTTCGTTTGCCCATATCAGTGTAATGTCAAACAGAATGTGTACATCAAAGTCAATATTATTTCTAGAGACCAGATATCTTTTGACAAGATGTGGCAATTTTGAGCAATTTTACATATGTTGTCATCCGAAAAAAATTCATGGTGCATTTCAATCGTTAGGTACTGTACATAGGCACTAAATAAAGGCATTGCTTAGAGTATTCCTGCCGGGCCGGGTGATATTTCACAGCTCGCAACCACGTCCCCACATACCCACTGAGGGGAATGCCTAGCGGCTGGGCATAAAAGGAAGCAAGCAGGCTGCACCTTCGTCCACTGGACAGTGCCACATGTACACCTGGAAGAAGATCACCAACTGCTGCCTATCGAACTCTCTGCAGAAGTACTCTACTATGAAGAACAGCAACGGTACGTCGAACTTGTAACACTGCAGGCAAGGAAATGCCTCACTACATATCTAGATCTCTCGAAATAGCACCGCTTGGGATGAAGACAGAGCTCTACCGTAAGGCTGTGTATTTCAAAGGTGTTTAGAAGTACTTGAAGCATTTGGAGCATTACTTAACGTGTAATGATATAGCAGTGGCAAACTGGTTTGCTGCCACTCACAAAATTGCCCTGGGCAGGGCACTAGTGATGACAGACACTAAGCAAATGTGGAAAAGAGAACAAGAGGCATCAGTGCACACAGTCAAGGGCTCACTGCGTCAAGACCAGACACCAACTAATCCAAATGAAAGAGGAGTCAGCAGGAGCAAAAATGCAAAGTATGCAGCATGGGACACTCATAAGAAATGTCTTGGTTTAGAAAAATTCCATTTGTTGGTAATTTTTACAAGTAAGTTATTTGAAAAAGCATGTCCCAAAAACTAGAGCAAGACCAAGCAATTGTGCGCCTGAATCTTCGAATGAGGACTCGAAATTGGTTAATGCAACACAATCCTGTTACGAACAGCGTAGAAGTTCTGAAGTGGAGAGTACCAGTCTAGGTTTTCACATGTAAAATGTGAAACAGGCCGAATGCAACTTTGCCCATATACGTAAAAGGACAGAGTGGTGTGGTGCTTAAGTACAAAGACAAAAGCATGATGTTATGTGGCATTGTTGTAAAGGACAATGGCTGGAAGTAACCAGTTTTGAATGGAAAAAATTTGATGGAATGCCTAAAACTTGAATGGCTTGAACTTGGCCATAGTGCGGCCGGAGCACGAGCTGTGGCTATAATACACAAGTACCTGGGCATGTTCTCAACAAAAGCTAGAACAGTACAAAAATTTCAAGTACATATTCTCAAACACTCAGCCCCGCTCTCGTGTTTTGCTCCGAGAGAAAACATTTGTTTGCATTGCAGGAGAAAGTTGAGCAGCAACTAGGCTACACCACTAATCACCATTGCGAAGGGAAATGCGAGCGTATGTTGATCTGAGGAGGATAAAACAACAATACCCATTTGTTGAACACATATCGTTACCGACCTCTAGGATGAAAGAACTTGTACATGGCCTAAGCAGGCGGAAAAGTGCTTTCTGCACAGAGCTTATTTTTGCCATGTCAACAACCACTCCTACTTACACCAGGGAAGCAACCTTTGTTTACGGTAAGCACAAGTCTCGGGTGCTTACTGCAAGCTCCAGTCATTGCCCCCATATTTCAGGCGATAACAGATGAGGTGCTTCACAGCATCTTGACACAAAAGATGCATCAGCAATGTGACCTCACTATGACAGAGTTTGACATCGGTGATTGCAGTAAGCATCGGAATACATCTTGCAGGGATTGAGGAAATTTATTGCTCTAGGTAAGTGCCTATTGTTTTAATTTTTTCACAAATATGTGGCATATTTTAGTTGCAAGGTCATTGAAGAAGACATTCACCCTACAAACACATAAAAGAGGGCAATCTTCCAAGCCTTTCAGCCCACAACAGTTATCGAGCTCTATCTAAATTTGGGAAGGTAGAACTTATAGTTAAATGTTTTTCAAGAACACTTGGACAGTAGCAGAGATATTCTACCAGCTACTGAAGAAAAATAAAAAATGGTCATAGGAAAGAGAACACAGCAAAACATACAAAGCTAAGAAACAGTTGCATGCAGAAAAGGACTGACATTCTATAATGTCTAGAAATCGCCCATAATGTTTTTCTATGTGTCGTCCTATCGCTAAGGTACCCTGATTTTTCATGTTAGCCATGCCTTGACCGGTGAATTGTGTTCATCAGACTTCATGTCTTATGCCAATTTTGATAAATACACTGTACAAAAAGTGACCACAATAGCACCCGGACAGAGGCGAATAGAGAGAAAATATTGAAGCGCTTTTGGCTCACCAAGAAACGTTTCACATTTAAAGTTACTCTCTGAACTTTCCTTCCAGTATATGTGTGCTGTCAAATTCCTGCAATGTGTAATACAGCTTGGCTGATGAAGCAGTTTCACACAATGAAACAGCCTCACAACAATTTCGGCGCACAGCCCTTAGCCGCCCATTCGTGCAATGAGCAGCGGCCAGCGTAGCCAATACAGCATACGAGTACAACATAGAATTTAAGCAGAGTGCAGCAAGCCTCTGTGATAGTGTCTGCGATGCCTCGAGCATGCTCGTTTTTCTTGTGGGAGTGCAACGCATGCCATGCGCACACAGGCACGAGAAAGTGAGTTCAACTGCGATGCTTGGGAGGCAAGGACATGCATAGGTCTTAGGGACACTTGGTGTATATAACGCAACACTAACGTGCAGTCACCGATGACACCACCTTTAAGGCATAGGGCAATGGTAAACATTGATGCCATAAGTAGAAATTAAGTGCTGCATGAACAAAGGTTTGTATGAAACAGCTGTTGTGGAATCGGCCACGCAGTGCCTTCTCTAGTTTCCTGGTTAACAAAGAAGTCACCCCCCCTTAACCCCCCCCCCCCCCCCACTTTAGGTCAACGCAATATCAAAACACCTAAATAGCTACACTTGAAATTCACAGTAGGCAGTATCAAATTGGTCCAATACTTCTTATACTTACCCCTTTGTGATTATCATCAGCCTCAGTATGCCCACTGCATAGCAAAGCCTTTTGTCATGTTCTGCCATTCAACACTGTCCTGTGCTTGCTGCTGCCCCATTATACTTAGAAGTGTGGCAGTTTGGGCTAGTTGGTATGACATGATAGTTATAGTTATCCCCATTATACTCTCACACTTCTTCATTTCAGCTGCCCCTCTTTCTGTCTGCCACTGAAATGCTTGCTTTCTTTTAGAATCCATGCGAATACCATTAATGACCAGAGGTTATCCTGCATATGCACTACGTGCCATGCCCATTTCTTTTTCGTTTCCAGTCCCACTGTACACACCACTTTGTTTCCAGTCCCACTCTACACTTTTCTTGTCTGTTAAAATTACTGTCTTTTTTTGTTTTGTTTTGCACTGCTCAGTGCATCCACAATTTAAGGTGAGCCCGCTTTGTAAGCATCAAGCTTTCTGCTCCGTAGGTACAAGGACGATGCAGCTGTTTTCTACCTTCCCTGTTCAGGAATAGGATAAAGCACCATTCACGATTTTAGACTGCTCTTCGAACGTGCTCCAACACATCCTTATTAACCTAGCATTCCTTTACAACTTTCAGTCTCGCCACTCGTCTCTTTGCAAAGTGCTGTTCTCTGCCGTGATTGTTGCATAATACTTTTACGCTCCCTAGTGTTCAGACCAACTCTTCTGCGTTCCTAGTCCAATAAAGTAATCAAGAGCTGCATTTCGTCCCCCGAGTTACTCGTTGATGAATTGTCATCACAGAATCGCAGGTTACGAATGTATACTCTCGATTACCTCATACCCATAACTTTTGCCAATCTAGGGCTCTGAAAACTTCGTGTAAGCACGCGGTGAATAGCATTAGGGAGATCATGTGTTTCTACCTAGACCTTGTTTTTTTTTTATTGAGATTCACTAACTTTTTTTTTTAAGAACACAGGTCCCCCACAAAGCTTCAACATTCGAAATCTTACCTGATCTTTTGGCCTCTTCAACAAATGCGCTTTCGGTGCCTCCGATGCATTCTGTTCATTAACGAAGATCGATGGCGCCACGGCAGCCCTTAATTGAGCAGACTTTATCGGACTTCCCATCACACGCATGAACGATAAACACCGATGGTAGTTACTATCACGAAACTGCTTCCAGCAGAGAACACTGGTTCTCGAAGACTCCTCAATTCCTTCTTTTCACCATCGCGATGCACTGCACAGCTCATTTTTTCTTCCGTTGGAGGTTGTGACGCGGTACATCATTTCGTTCGCAAATGCTTCTTCAGCCGTACGGAGGGCAAAATGCCGCGGTGGTGATAAGGGTTGGTTCTCCATCCAGTAGCAGCTCTTCGAAGCGTGAATTATAAGCGTACACAGTGTCTATTCTCCCGGCAACCGGGATAATTGTTCAAAAAATTTGTCTCCCGGCGGTCGCCTTCCATTGGCTCTTTTATGTCACGTGACTAACTGCCATGAGCCCTAGAGTTATTTTTAGGCACCGCATTTTTAGGAAACTCTATGCCGTGGCAACTTTTACGATATTTTTGGCGGGACTGGTAGAGGTGTGATGGATGGATGGATGGATGCTATGAGCGTCCCCTTTATAACGGGGTGGTGACAAGTATGCCACCAGGCTCGACAAAAAAAAAAAAAAAAACCTTTTTTCTTTTTTTATGTTGACCTAATGCCTCTACTTCGATAAATTCTATCTTAATGGGAAAAAAGGTAAATTTTCAGTTTAAGTTCTCTGCCATTTACGGCACACTGTCCATATTTTATTTTTCCAATATTTATTTTTGTCCTTTCTCTCTAATTTTCTGCCACCAATACTCTAACCGTCTCTTACTTATTTCAATCGCGGGTGTGTTCAGCTTTCCATTGTTGTCCCTAAAACCCAAGGCTTTCTGTAGGCTCGTGCCCAAACGTACACCTGGGTGGATATCTCCACATTCAATCAGAACATGCTCCGCCGTTTCCTTATCTTTCCCGCAGCATGTGCATTGTTCTTCTTCTTTACTGAATCTTGCTTTATAACTACGCGTTCTAAGGCAACCCGATCTCGCTTCAAACAGTAAAGCGCTTCCCCTTGAATTATCGTAAAATGCCTCCCTCCTTATTTCATTTTTGCCCTTTCGGTAGTTACTCAAAGCCGGTTTTTTCTCCATAGCTGCCATCCAGTAAATCCTCTCCGCCTCCCTGACTTTTCCCTTAACGCTCTTTGTTGACATATGGCTTACAATACCAGCCGTATATTTACTAGTGAGTCTTCTAGTTCTTTTTCTCCACTGTGTGTCCAGGCTCTTCCTATACAAATAACGGAACACCTTCTCTGCCCATCTACTCTCCTTCATATTTCTTAGCCTTTCTTCGAACCTTATTTTGCTCTGCGCTTCCCTCGCCTCAAAACCTGCCCACCCCATATCGCCCTTTACAGCCTCGTTTGTCGTCTTCCCGTGAGCACCCAACGCGAGGCGTCCCACAGTCCTTTGATTTACATCCATTCCCGATTGCACCTCTGCCCTCATGCACACCACTGAGTTCCCAAAAGTTAGCCCTGGAACCATTACACCCTTCCACAGACCTCGAAGCACCTCATACCTATTGTATCCCCACAACGCTCTGTGCTTCATTATTGCCGCATTCCTCTTTCCTTTTGCTGCCGAGGCTTTTTCCTGTACCTCCATGTATCTATCACTCTCATTTACCCATACTCCAAGGTACTTGTATTCACTTACCCTCGGTATTTCTTGGCCTTGTATGGACACCGTCTGATCACAGGGATCATTGAATACCATCTTTTCACTGGTATACCATCTTTTCACTGGTATAGCGCACCACGACAAGGACACACACAAAGGAGAGATTCACACACACACAGCGCTAACTTGCAACTAATGTTTTATTTGCGATCACACACGCTGTTTATACAACAGGAGACGGATAAAACATGGATAATGTCACGTCAAGAATACAGCACAGCCCATGCACGTGTCATCACTGATAGCGACAATCTACACTAGCTCGTCAAAGCGAAAATTCCAGATACTTCTTTTCTTTAGATGATAATGCTATGGAAGCCACACTCACACATTTTTCTTTCATTTTGTCTATTTCAAAAGCTTCAATAATTTCACGTGTGGTTCTGTCACGGGCCTTAAAGAGTATACGGGTGTTTTGGAACATAGGGACGCAACCGCACCTCTGACAGTGAAGGGCCAAATGACCACATACAGCTCTTTCTACATTGTACTTGTGCTCCTTTAGTCTTTCATTCACACACCTTCCAGATTGGCCTATGTATTCACAACCGCAAGTCAAAGGAGTGCTATAGACAACACCACAACAACAATTCACAAATTTCTCCCGGTGCTTAATCTTACAAACCTGTTTCCCGCTACTCTCTGCATTGACCTTTTTGCACATTCCTTGCAACTTTTCGGGAGCAGAAAACACTACATCCGCACCCGCCTTCCTTGCTATCCTTCGCAAGTTATGCGAAATGGCATGCATGTAAGGCACTACAGCAACCTTGCCTGCCTTAGTGGCGGTTGCCTGGTCTTTGCCGTTTGCCCTTCCTTTCCTGTTTATAGATTCGGCGACAGCGGTCAACAACTGCGAGGGGTAGCCAGAGTTTAATAAACGTTTTGCTTGAGCCCACAAGCTCTCATCAAGCTTGTGGTGGCACGACTTCATCAGTGAATTCTGAAAACAGGATTTTATCACCGCGCGCTTTACCAATTTCGAATGAGCGGACGTGAACGGTAGAACCGGTTTATTCCCTCGCGGTTCATAGCTCCAGCATACTCTTGCTGGCGAAAAATACAGCCCGAGGTCAAGAAATTTTATGAAATTGTCATGTGGTACTTCATGCGTCAGCACCAAGGGAGATAACACTGTCAAAAACATGGTTAGAGTTTCAGTGACAACTGCGTCAAAATTGTTATGATCATTATTGGCAACGATCAGATAGTCATCTACATATCTAAAAACAGCAATAACGTCACTGTGCTTCATACGTTCGTCAAGGACCTTGTTACGTTTTGCTAAAAACAGGTCGCTCAGGTACGGGGCTATGCAGGAACCAATACATATCCCGTTCTTTTGTTTTACAGTGTTTCCATTCCATGTCGCATAGGTCGAGTTAAGATAAAAGTAAAGGAGCTCTAAAAACTGATCACTCGACACACCGGCAGTATTTTGAAAATCCACCGCTCCTACTCTGTCTATACCTTCCGATACACACGCCATCAACTCTGCCTGAGGGAGGGTGTAATAAAGGTCCTTAACGTCGATCGAAAAAGCTAGAAGGTTTGCGTTTTCCTTGCCTGCAAGTGAAGGGCCAAAGAGCCGGCGCGCCGCCGCTGTTAGTTTTCGCTACCGATTGGCGCGCCGCCGCCACCAACGTGTTTTTTAGCGCGTTTTTTAAATAGGACTTTTTTTTTAAAGACGATAGTCTTTCTTGGGGACCTTCGACGCAAATGTTTTGGTCTGTCTGTATGTCTGTACATTTGTCTGTTTGTCCACTCTCAACAGCATTGGGTATTTGAAACGGTCGACCCCATTCGCAGCGCCCACCTATGTTGCTCAAGATTCAGCGTTCATACTTGTGCAATTGTCGTATAAGAATTAATTATTGCGCGTGTGTGTGGCACCATAACAACACGTATATATTCTGCATGTGCGCCTTTTACCAGAAGAGCAATACATAAGTAACTTTAAGGACCGCAGCGCTTGTCACGCTGCGCTGACCATCCAACGCTTGCACGGAAAGGCGAGTGTTTCCAACGCTTTGCTAAAACAAGACGGTGGTGGAACCTACCCATCGCCTTGCGTTCTACACCTTATCACCTCTGAGGCGGGCGCGCACACCCGTCTAGCGCCACGCTTTTTGTTTTTGAAAGAAACTGCCAGATGGCGCTTATGTCTCACGTGTGACGTGACTTGATGCGCTCGTTCGCCTCCACTGCACGCTCGAGGCACTCTAACGCAGCGCCTCCAGAATACCATTCGCCGATTATCTTGAGCATAACATCAAATCAATTTTTGTTCACTCTCTCCACACGCAAGCCCATCGTCTTTCGACGACATTTGCAGATTAAATGCAGATACGGGGCCAATTTTTTTTCAGCTAGCCTACGTTTATTTTGCAGCTTCTGTCACCAGCCTGGCCTTCATTCTGTCCACTTCGCAAACGCATCGTAATGGGTGCACCTGCCATTTCAAGTAAATAGGTTTTTATCTCGGACTTAATTCAACTCACTATAGATGCCGATTTGTCACGACCGTGTTCCAAAAAGGACATTACATATGTAGTTTGCTCGGCAAGTTGGTTTATAATATTTTTGGAAGAGCAAACTAACGAGCTCAACCTGACAGTACATCGAGCGAAATGTTTATGGCGGAAAGTCCACAAAAGCAATGTACGAGAAGCGCATTCATGAAACCTAGGCAGAGGCGTTTCACAGCTGCATACCTAACACTACAAAGGCAAGAAGCGTGTCAAAATGGTATGATGAACGCCACGTGCACCCTAAACTGACAACCCGAATTCCTTATATATTTGTAAGGACAACTGAAGGATACATGCGTTGTGCTTTGCCTTTTTTGTTTTTAAGGCTTAAAAATCTTCACGTACAATGTATATCTTCCTTTGCCGATGACACTGATATATTGGGGACGCAGATACTAGCGAAGATGTTAGTTTTGTGCCTGAAGGGTGTTCATACTGCCTATATATAGGTGTAACTAGGCCTCGACCCGTCTGATCTCAGTAGACAGGGCCGCATGACAAAAGAATTCCTTTCTAATCATTGAATGTTATTGGCAAAGGAAAAAAAAACAAAAAAGAAATATTGAACGTGAAACTCGTGAAGCCTTCGAAATAAAATCAGGGCGAAGTGTCATGTGAGTGATCATCCAGCTTTCCTCACAGATAAACTTGGCGTTGATACTTTGGTGTTTCATGGATATCGGCTGCTTCATACCACCTTGAAACATTTGTTGGAAAAAATTTACGGTTAATTGTGCAACTGTGGTTTAGATAGTTTCTTAAACATGTGCTTGTGGTTATTTTTGTGGCTTTTTTATAACATTCTGTTTTAAGTCCAGCACTCGACTTGCCTGGTTCCTACGCTACATTCGTGTTTTTCGTTGGTTTATTCTTACGTAGATAAGCAAAGATCATCCCTATTATCGTCATGTGGGCGTAGGACCCACCCTTCCTCATTCTCCCATATTTCACCATCGTGAACGCATAAAAAAGGTCTTCCCCGCAGGGGTGTCTGCGCAAGTAGGCGTTTGGTGTGTAGCGACACCACGGACCCGAGCGAACGGGGGAGTTTTGACTCCCTCCCACGCCTAGCCGTGCGTGGCTTTGCCGTGCCCGGGGAAAAGGGGATCCTGGGGGTTGAGCCGACGCTGGGTGATTGGACCTTTAAGGCCCCCCCGGCAGAAGCAAACACACCCCTTTGGCCCCGGCTTCACGTTGACGGCACCCCTGGGCTGACACACCCAGGGGAAACCGGCAGTCGCCTTTTCCTATCTCTCTCTCCCTACATCTTCGTCTTTATCTCTTACTTCTGCTCTCTTCCGTTTACTTCCAAACTTCCTGGCGGCTAGGGTTAACCCTGTGCAAATAGCCTACCTTGTTCTAGGCGCATTGGGTTATAGTGGCGTTGTACGGCTGGCGTCTGCAGGTTTCAGCATCCGCAAACTTGTAGCGTCCCCTTGTTTGGCTCCGTGGTGGGTGGCCGCCAACGCTGCTGAACAAAAATAAGACAGGCATGCACAGAGCATTCCCCTTACTGTCTGATCGTACCAGCTTAAAGCGGGTACGCACCGATGATATAAACTTTTTTAACCAGCCCAAAGAAACATATCCTCACTATCATGTTATCCACTGTGAAAAAAACTGAAAAGCAAGACAGAACCGTCTCTCCTTTCCTGGTTTCTAGATGTCTTACCGAAACTCTTGGCACAGGATACAAGGTAACCAAAATGGCTAGTGGAGACCTTCTCCTCGAAATCCGTGACAAAGAACAATTTGAAAAGCTAGACCGTCTTTCAGATTTCGGTGGCATACCAATAACCATAACACCACATAGATCAGTGAACACAACTCGCGGGGTGGTATCTGACATGGACTTACTTGACTTGACTGAGACTGAACTTTTGGAGGGGTGGAAGAGCCGAAATGTCACTAATGTACAGAGAATCATAATTAGAAGAGATAATAAGGAAACACCGACGAAACACTTATTACTCACATTTGCATCCAGTAAACTACCGGAATCTATTCAAACAGGGTACACAAAGACATCTATCAGGCCGTACGTACCAAATCCTCGTCGTTGCTTCCAACGCCAGAGGTATGGCCATGGCTCTAAAACCTGTCGTGGTCGCCAGACTTGTGCACAATGTGGAGTCCTAGGCCACGTGTCTGAGAACTGCAAACAACCGCCACACTGTGTATTCTGCGAAGGAAACCATGCCGCATATTCACGCTCCTGCACATACTGGAAAAAAGAAAAAGAAATAATTACGTTGAAGGTGAAGGAGAACATTACATTTAAGGAAGCACGGCGAAGAGTCGCTCCATTCTATGGACCTACATACGCTGATGCGGCGCGTCAGGGGGCACCGCCGCACCAGCCCTCGCCACTCCTTCGGCCCGCGCATACCGAGCCGGCGGTTGTGGCACCTGCCCCCAAGGCAGCTGTAGCTCAGGCTACAGCTCAGGCTGTAGCCTGAGCTGTAGCTCAGGCTGTAGCTCAGGCTGTAGCTCAGGCGAGGCCCGAAATTTGAACTAACAGCCCGCACGTGCGGGCATCCAGTGCCTCCGAGGAGGCAATGGATACGTCGGCACCCTTGGTGCCGAAAGAGCGGCGTGGCTCCCTGGTGCGCGTCAAAAAACGAAAAAGCAGATAACAGGGCCTGCTGATGGCCCTGTTAAGTGAACTCAAACTCCCTGTCTAAACAGCCACTCGCTTTTCGTACACACAGCACTATTTCACATTCACCATGAACACTCAAATTATACAATGGAACGTCAGGGGCCTTCTCAGAAACCTTGACGACATCCAAGAACTCTTACATGAACACTCACCAAAAGTGCTGTGTGTACGAGAAACACACCTTAATTTAAAACACACAAATTTTCTTCGTAAATACGTTATTTTCCGAAAAGACCATGTTGATGCCATGACATCATCCGGAGGTGTTGCCATCATAGTGAATCAAGGAATAGCATGCACACACAACTCCAAACATCCCTTGAGGCAGTGGCTGTTCGAGCGGTTCTTTTTGATAAACTGATCACAATCTGCACTATTTACATTCCTCCTAGCTATCAGCTGCCAAAACGCGATTTACACTCTCTAATTGATGAACTTCCGGAGCCTTATGTTCTCCTTGGAGACTTTAATGCGCATAGCAGGCTATGGGGTGACTCTCGGTATGACGCGCGAGGTCGACTGATCGAACAGTTCCTTATCTCGTCGAGCGCGTGTCTCCTAAATCGAACAGAACCAACCTATTATAACCTCGCTAATAACACCTACTCCTCCATAGACCTGAGCATAGTATCTCCATCTCTTGTGCCTCTACTCCAGTGGAAAGTCGTCAGTAATCTGTACGGAAGTGACCACTTCCCAGTAGTTTTGAGCACAACTATACTAACTGAGTGTTCACCACGTGGTCCTAAATGGCTCATAACCAGAGCCGGCTGGTAACAGGTTTATACAATCGCTCGTCTAGGTTGGAGTGACATATGTACTTTGAACATTGATGTTGCTGTCAACTACTTCACAGCGTTTTTGATTGATGCTGCAACAAAATGCATCCCACAAACAAATGGACACCCTGGAAACAGGCGTGTGCCATGGTGGAACTCTGAATGCCAAAACGCGCGCAAACAGCAAAACAGAGCATGGAGGTTGCTTCGAAACTCACCGACAGCCGAAAATCTTAACACCTTCAAGAAAATAAAGTCTCAAGGCAGGAGAACGCGTCGGCAGGCCAGAAGAGAAAGCTGGCAGAAGTTTTTGTCAGGGGTTAATTCATACACACAGGAGGCTAAAGTCTCAAACATGGTCGGTAGGATAGCAGGAAAACAAGTACACACACTTCCACTCGTAAGCACTCAAGATACCTTGAAAGATCAGGCAAACTTCCTTGGTGCACACTTCGAACGGGTGTCCAGCTCGTCCCACTATACTGACACTTTCCAAAAATACAGAACAAGAATAGGAAAGCAGAAACTCGAACACAAATGCACTAGATGCGAGGCATATAACCAAGCTTTCAGTCTAGCTGAGCTCCGAATATCTCTAAACTCTTGCAGTACTTCTGCCCCAGGTTCTGACCGTGTAGTGTATGAAATATTAAAAAAACCTACCAATCGAAACGCGAAAAACCTTACTTTGTTTGTACAATGCTATTTGGTTTTCTGGCACTATCCCTACCTCCTGGAAAGAGGCTATTCATATTCCCATTTTGAAAGAGGGCAAGGACCCTTCCTCAGCTTCGAGTGATGGGCCTATTGCACTTTCAAGCTGCTTGTGCAAAATATTCGAAAAAATGATAAACTGCCGACTTGTACATTTCCTTCAAACAAACAATTTGCTCGACCCATTTCAATGCGGGTTTCGAGAGAGTAGATCCACCACAGACCACCTTGTTCGTATCGAGGCACAGATCAGAGACGCTTTCGTCCATAAACAATATTTTCTCTCTGGGTTCCTCGATATCGAAAATGCTTATGATACAACATGGCGCTTTGGAATTCTAAGAGACCTGTCCCACATTGGCGTGCGCGGTAAAATGTTTTCCATAATCAAGAGTTACTTGTCCAATCGTACATTCTGTGTCCGTGTGGGCAGTGTTCTCTCCCAAACATTTGTCCAGGAAACAGGCGTGCCGCAAGGTGGTGTGCTTAGTTGTACACTTTTTCTCATAAAAATGAATTCCTTGCGCTTGACCATCATTCGCAATATGTTCTATTGTACATATGTCGATGACGTCCAGCTTGGCTTTAGGTCTTGCAATCTGGCAATGTGTGAGCGGCAGGTTCAGTTAGGTTTAAAGAAGGTCTCCAAATGGGCAGAGAAAAACGGATTCTGACTAAACCCACAAAAAAGCACGCGTGTCTTGTTCTCCAGAAAGAGAGGCATGCACTCAGAACCCGACATTGAACTGAACGGTCAACGTCTGTCTGTTAATACGGAGCATAAATTTTTAGGATTAATCTTGGACAACAAGTTGACCTTCGTACCGCACATCAAGTATCTAAAAACAAAATGTTTAAAAGCCGTGAATGTTTTAAAAGTGTTGTCACGTACTAGGTGGGGTTGTGACAGGCAATGTCTCGTAAACCTATATAGAAGCCTCATTCGCACCCGCTTAGATTATGGGGCCGTTGTCTATCAGTCTGCCACTCAAAGTGTTTTGAAGATGTGGGACCCCGTGCACCATTTGGGCATCCGCCTTTTCGCACCAGCCCCGTAGATAGCCTTTATGTTGAGTCAAATGAGTGGTCGCTTCATCTGCAGAGAACTTACATGTCCTTTGTTTATTTCCTTAAGGTGAAAGCAGACAAGAAGCACCCCTCATACTCTACTATTAATGATTTGTCGAGCTCAATTTTTTTTTCAAAACAGGCCTTCGATGAGGCAGCCCTTCTCAATTCACCTGAAGAGTCTAGCTGAGGAAACTGGAGTCTCACTAGAACACAGTTCAATGGCTCCTGTAGCATACCCGCCACCATGGCAATGGCAGACTATAGACTGCGATGTGTCTTTTCTAGAAGTTACAAAACATGCGCCTATTGCCCATATCGGAACATACTTCCTGGAACTTCAACACAAATACACACGTCCTGAGTTCTTTACAGATGCCTCCTAGTCTAACTCCTCTGTGTCCTACGCTGCTGTCGGTCCATCCTTTTCGGATGCTGGCCCTCTACATGCAGGCACAAGTAACCTCACAGCGGAAGCCTATGCGATACTTGGGGCGGCTAAACACATCAAGCAATTACAAATACAAAAAGCAGTAATTTATACAGACTCCCTCAGTGTAGTAACGGCTCTGCACACTCTTAAAAAACACAAAAACCCAGTACTTGTCTCACTTTACTCCATTTTATGCACACTCTACACACTCAAACAACATGTTGTAGTGTGCTGGGTGCCAGGGCACCGTGAGATTCAAGGCAACGTGAGGGCGGATCAGCTCGCTGCATCCGTCCACAAAAGCACTGCCCCTACACCCATATCAATCCCGGCGCTTGATCTTAAGCCGTCTCTCAAACGAAACCTCAGAGTATACTGGCAAAGCAAGTGGGATACACACACACAAAACAAACTACACGTTATTAAGCCACATCTTGGTCATTGGCTGCCCGTATCGAAATCGCGTCATACAGAGGTAATACTAACGAGACTCAGGATAGGACACACTTACGCGACACACACATACCTTTTGTCTGGTGACGATCCACCATTGTTTGACAGATGTGGTGAAGCATTAACAGTCCTTCACATGTTAATTCAGTGCAAACACTTAGAAACTCTATGAAAACAACATTTTTCATTACCCTACCGACAACATATACCTTTACACCCTGCAATGTTCGTCGGTAGGGAACCGCTTTTTAGTCATAAATCATTGTTACCCTTTTTAAAAGAAATTCATAGTTTTCATATCATATTCCCGGGCATCCCGTAGCATGACCTCTCCAGAGAGGTTTTTGCTGCGGTGGTTACACAAGAAAGCACTTGCCTCACGGCCCTTGGACGCAAGGGTATGAACGAGTGAGGCACTTATGCTAATGCCATACATATCCACCATCGTCTTTTATTATCACCAACTTTTGTCATCTATTCACACCACACACACCTTTCACGGCATGATCATGATTTTTTTACTTGTATGTTTTTACCCGCCTTACCGCGAGGAATTTTATGCGCCTTATACAGCCGCTTATCACAATCATTGTCCATATTTTTAGTAAGATGAACTGGCGCTCTTTGGCCGTGAAATGGCCCTTGCGCCACAAAACATCAAACATCATCATCAGAAAAGGTCTTCATCAACGCGTGACAAGAACGAGAGATGTGTTCCGATTATAAGTCGGCCAACTCGCCGATGAGTCTATCAGTGGAATGGAAAGACTCTGATTGAGGCGTGAGTCAGAGTCTGAATGAGTCCGGCTAGGTTATACTTAAGCCACAGCATTGATTTTCCAAATTGTTAATCTGTCTAACTCCCCCTATCCCTGGAACTCATTTCATTGAAGGTCCTTGATAAAAACCACTTGCTCATATCTTCGGCAGCGGTGACAGCGGTGGACAGATTTTGGCAGCGGTGACAGCGGCGGAGCAGCAGGCGTAATTCTTGACTGTTGCACATTACAGGCGTCAATGCAACCATGCTGACAGCGATATTCGACGGACACGTGGGAGCCCCGCCGCGGTGGTCTAGTGGCTAAGGTACTCGGCTGCTGACCCGCAGGGCGCGGGTTCGAATCCCGGCTGCGGCGGCTGCATTTCCGATGGAGGCGGAAATGTTGTAGGCCCGTGTGCTCAGATTTGGGTGCACGTTAAAGAACCCCAGGTGGTCTAAATTACCGGAGCCCTCCACTACGGCGGCTCTCATAATCATATAGTGGTTTTGGGACGTTAAACCCCACATATCAATCAATCAATCAATCAATCAATCAATCAATCAATCAATCAATCAATCAATCAATCGACGGACACGTGGGACTGCGCCGCAAGACAGCGCAAGTGTACAAAAGAGGACGGCAGCGCACAGGCTTCGTTCATCGGGTCCTGACTGCGCAGGCTGAACGACAGAGCACGTGACCACCGCCCGGCTATAAAACTACCGCTGTTGCACGGACGCATCATTTGGCAGCGGTGACAGCGGCGGAGCAGCAGGCGTAATTCTTGACTGTTGCACATTACAGGCGTCAATGCAACCATGCTGACAGCGATATTCGACGGACACGTGGGACTGCGCCGCAAGACAGCGCAAGTGTACAAAAGAGGACGGCAGCGCACAGGCTTCGTTCATCGGGTCCTGACTGCGCAGGCTGAACGACAGAGCACGTGACCACCGCCCGGCTATAAAATTACCGCTGTTGCACGGACGCATCATTTGGCAGCGGTGACAGCGGCGGAGCAGCAGGCGTAATTTTTGACTGTTGCAAATTACAGGCGTCAATGCAACCATGCTGACAGCGATATTCGACGGACACGTGGGACTGCGCCGCAAGACAGCGCAAGTGTACAAAAGAGGACGGCAGCGCACAGGCTTCGTTCATCGGGTCCTGACTGCGCAGGCTGAACGACAGAGCACGTGACCACCGCCCGGCTATAAAACTACCGCTGTTGCACGGACGCACCATTTCGCAGCGGCGACAGCGGCGGAGCAGCCGGCGTAATTTTTGACTGTTGCAAATTACAGGCGTCAATGCAACCATGCTGACAGCGATATTCGACGGACACGTGGGACTGCGCCGCAAGACAGCGCAAGTGTACAAAAGAGGACGGCAGCGCACAGGCTTCGTTCATCGGGTCCTGACTGCGCAGGCTGAACGACAGAGCACGTGACCACCGCCCGGCTATAAAACTACCGCTGTTGCATGGACGCACCATTTCGCAGCGGCGACAGCGGCGGAGCAGCCGGCGTAATTTTTGACTGTTGCAAATTACAGGCGTCAATGCAACCATGCTGACAGCGATATTCGACGGACACGTGGGACTGCGCCGCAAGACAGCGCAAGTGTACAAAAGAGGACGGCAGCGCACAGGCTTCGTTCATCGGGTCCTGACTGCGCAGGCTGAACGACAGAGCACGTGACCACCGCCCGGCTATAAAACTACCGCTGTTGCACGGACGCATAATTTGGCAGCGGTGACAGCGGCGGAGCAGCAGGCGTGATTCTTGACTGCTGCACATTACAGGTTAGCAAAATTTTCAAATATTTCTAAAAGTCAATTAGGACATTATCTCTGTCACCGCTGCCACAAAGAGTGACACTTTCTGTTCGTTGTTGTGACCATTAAAAATGACAAAGGATGTTTCAAAACAGGTTGAACAGTTCAAAGATGAACTCCGGAATGAATTTAAGAACTTGAAAGAATCTCTCGAAAGAAACATGCGTGCAGCAGAGAGAAAACTCCGGACTGAGATCGACGACATGAAGCGCAGCATGGATTTCATTAGTAAAATCTCGATGATGCTAACTTGCGGCTTGATGCTACTTTGACGGAGAACAGCTCTCTTAAAAAAGAAAACGAAGCGCTCCAGCATAAAGGTCGCTCATTAGAAAGGTAAGTAATGGAATGTCAAACCAGTCTTGTGAAAACTGAGCAGTACTCGCGCAACAAAAACCTTGAGATTAAAGGTGTTACGGAAACACCCGAATGAGTGTTTGGGAGATGTTCTTGCTCAAATTGGAACGGCCATCAGTGAACCTATCTGCGCGAACGATATAGACGTAATTCACAGAGTGGCAACGAAAGACAAGACAAAGAAGAACATTATTGTTCAGTTCGTGAAGCGCGAAAAGAGAGACGAGATTCTAGAGAAGGCTAAGCAAACAAAACTTACGAGCGGAAGCCTGGGTCTATCACTGGAAGCTTCTAGAAGTGAGGCAAATCATCCTATCTTTGTAAATGAACACATTTGTCGGTATCTAAAGACACTACTTGGTATGGCAAAAGCGCAAGCGGGAACATGGCTGGAAGCTTGTCTGGATAAAAAACGGTGCCATTTTTGCCCGTCGCGATGGGACTTCATCCATTGTGCCAATAAAACCCGAGAGCGATTTGGACAAGATTACCGCCAGAGGATAAGGATGCGCGCCCCCTGCGCGAACACTTCGATTGTCCAGATTGTAGAAACATGGATGCTAACTTCGTGCTACCTGAGGACATGCGTGGTATGATATCTGACAACTCAGAGGAGCTTTTTAAGGTTTACCATCTAAATGTTAGATCCATGCAATGTAAATTTGATGAAATCCACGCCCTTTTAGAATCCTGCATTGTTAGTTTCGATGCACTTATGTTCACTGAGACTTGGTACAATGAAAATTGGGATCACTTTGTTTTACCGTCTTACGATCATTTCTTTTTACACAGAAGAAAATTGTAGGGGTGGTGGAGTTTCTATTCAGGTTGCTATACCAGGTTTTGAAATTCTACCAGAGCTTAGCACTGTTACTTGTGATATCGAAGCCATTTGTATTAAGAAAAATAGCAATGTGTTCGCTGTTCTGTACAGACCACCAAGTGGCAACATATCGGCGTTCTTGAAGTTTCTCGATTCTTTGCTTTCATGTGCCAGTGAAAACAGATGGTTACTAACAATAGGCGGTGATATGAACATTGACATTGCAAAAGGCTTCAGTGCGGCGAATGATTTTTTGCTTGTATTACAAAGCAACGGTTTTCAAAATCCTATATCAACACCTACACGCGTTACTCTTTCATCAGCATCTGTGCTAGATTTGTTCATTACTAATCGAAACACTGATGGCATTCTCTCTGGCGTTATCAACAGTGACGTCAGTCATCACCTACCTACATTTTGCATGCTTAACCGTAACAGTTCATTGCAACAAAGGGATTGGCCTCAGCTCGTGTACAGGGATATATCGTATCAAGCGCTACAGGTGTTTCGGGATAAGATTTCTAAAACAGACTGGAGGGAAGTATTTCTTCTTGAAGACAGCAATAAGTGTTATGACTTATTTATAAAAATTTTCAAAAAACGAATACATCAAGCTTAATAAACATAACAATAAGCTTTTTGCCAACTTTCTTAAGTCTCGTAAAACGGAAGAATTAAAAGAGTTTAGGAAATTTCGAAATAAGTTGAATAAAGCCATTAAAAATCAAAAAACGAATATTATAAGCGTGTATTTGACAACGATTGCTTGTGTAGTGGTAACAAAGTGTGGAAAAAAATAAACGAGGTACTAAACCAGAATATCAAGGATTATACGATCGCCAACCTCGTCATAGAAGACAAAACGATTGGTGGGACCGAACTCGCCAACCTTTTCAACAATTTCTTTGTTCAAATCGGAAGTAGCACCTACTGTCACGAAGCTGCTAATCGTATCCCGAGACTATCCCACACAATGTACTTGCAGCCAACATCTGTCCCTGAAGTGACAATGCTGTATCAGAAGCTTAGGAACAGTCGTAGCCACGATGTGGATGATTTAGAAATAAAACCAATCAAATACGTTATAGACTTAATATCACCAGTTCTTACACACATATATAACGTCGCTATTTCTACTGGGCTTTTTCCAGACAGCATGCAGGTGGCTAGAGTTTCAGTGATTTACAAGAATGGAGACAAAAATAGCTTAAGCAACTATCGTCCTGTGTCAATATTGCCTATCTTTTAAAAGGGACTTGAGAAAGTAATAAATTGTCGTATTGAGAAATTTATTACAAAATACAACCTATTAACAAATCACCAATTTGGCTTCAGAAAGGGACGTTGCACTGAGACAGCACTTCTTGTTCAAAAAGAGGAAATATTACACAACTTTGAAAATAAGGTCATGACACTGGGTATATTTCTAGATTTTAGTAAAGCTTTCGATCGGGTAAACCACTCAATTTCATTTGAAAAGTTAGAACATTATGGGTTACGTGGGAGAGTGTTACAACTTATTAAATCTTATTTGAAAATGCGCTACCAATATGTTGAACTAAATAAATGTAAATCACATCTTAGGCCTATTGAATATGGGGTTCCTCAGGGTAGCATACTAGGACCGATTCTCTTCCTTTTCTATATTAGTGATATTGTAAGAATCTATGAGGATTGTAAATATATCATATATGCCGACGATTGCTCGGTTCTTCTTGAGGGAAGAGACTTGGAGACCATAACACGAAAGGGTGATACATTCTGTCATAACTTACAGATATGGTGCAAGTTCAATAGGCTTACTTTAAACGAATCGAAAACTAAATGTGTGTTGTTCCGTGCCCCGGGCATTTTAAGAAGCATCGACGATTACATAATTCTTGGGCCATTTCAAATTAATATAAAGAAACATATTAAGATTCTTGGTGTAATTTTTTCAGAAAATATGCCTGGAATGAACATGTGAGAACCTTATTGCCAAAAATAAACAGAGCAGCCGGTGTATTAAGCCTAAACCATGATACTTTTCCTGTTAGCATATAAAGAATGTTATATTTCGCGCTCTTCAACTCTCGCTTATATTATTGCACGATAATATGGGGAAACACAACATTATCAAACTTACAGCAAATATTCTTAGTCCAGAAAAAAAGCACTTCGTTCAATAGAAAACGTATCGTTTCTAGAACACACAGAACCTTTATTCCACAAACATAAAATTATGAAGATTCACAACATATACAAGCATAAACTACTGAGAACATACAAAAATGCCACATTAGGAAGAACACAGCTATTCGAAGAAATTGCAAATCTTCGAGCAAATACAATTTCCTATCCTTTCAGGTATCGCCCACCATACCACGTTCCTTTCTCGCGTACCCATTATGGGAAAGAAAAAAGTTGATTATGTACCCGCAACCACACTAAATGAACTAGAACAAAGAAATGTTGACGTTCTTAACTTTACTAACAAAACCTTACAAGATCATTTTATGTAAATGTATTAGAACTACTCATGTCTGTATACTTACAGTAGCTGGTTTTACTAAAGTGATTGTAACTTAAAACATACATTCATGTTTTTTTTTCATTAGAACACCGTAGTCTACATAACTACTTTTGGTAATCGAATTGTATATACTGTGGCTATATAGACTTGTTAGATGTTTTGCCCTGTCACTATACTGCTGTACGGGTGACCAGAGCTTAGTCAAGCTGCGCAAGCGCAGCTTTTTTCTCTGGTCCCCTATTTTCGCAGTGACAACGCTCTGTAGTGCCTGAAGCGAAAATAAAATTTGATTTGATTGATTTGATGATGATTCGAATGATCACCTTAACTTAAAAGCACGGAATGAAATAGCGACATAAAATGCACCACTGAGTTGAGATATCAACATTAATGCTAACGTGAACAAGGATATAATGTATACTGCCTACTTCCAAGGAGCACATCTATTTGTAAATTTGTTTGCAGAGTCACGGAGCTAATGCCGTTTGCGCCGGCGTGATTTCACAATTTGAAGTTAGAATTCCCAACGAGGCGTTAGCAGTTTCTCTTAAAACACCCGTAATTTTTGGTGATGTTAAAGTGATTTTTTGCATCACACTGGCTGCAACTTTATTGCTAATAGGTAATGTGATTATACACTACACCGTTCGCATACTCTGACAAAGTAGAATGAGCAAATTATGCCCAGCATGCTGCAAAACTCGTATGATCTTTTCCAAGACGAGAGAAGAACGCATATCGGATTACGATAATAACGAGAGGAAAATCTAAATAATTATTCGTAACTCAAATATTGTGTATCTAGTGTAAATCACAATTGTTCAAAATTAATGAACATGGCTTTAAGAGGGCATGGAAGTGGATTGCGCAGCATGTTCTGGCACATGTGCAACTCCCGGGAGTATTACATCGTGATTTACATTGAGTCTTATCTACAATTGTGTACCAAATCAGCGGAGAATGAGCACTGTATTCCACCTTCATTAATCATGCGGCTTCCAAGGCGACAGAGCAGCACGATTTGCAAGCATCGACCACCCCTATGCTCTCTCCTGTATTGAACTGCTTGCCCCCAGACGCCGCTTCTGTTTTTGCATGAATAAATGCGGCGATTGGAAAATTATGGAGCGCAAAAGAAAATATTCACAAGAACGAGAGCGATGGGACGGGCGCTTGTGATTGCCCTTTCGATGTATTGTTTTGCGCTAAACAAGTTTAAATCTCGACAAACTTTAAGTTTTGTAAATGTAGTGACAACGCATGCTATCAGCTCTAATAGCATTTCCTGCCATGTGATACGCTGAAAGCTTTCGAGTGGATTCCAAGGAGGAAGGGGGCAGGAATCAACACACCGCTCCTGCTGTGTGCGACGCTCAGTTACTGGCAAAAACAAATTATTTCAAGCTGTATTGCGGTCAAAGAAGTTTGTGACACCTGAGAACTTGAGGATGTTCTAAACGCTTTGCCAGCGCGCCTGCAGTTTAGGACTACGTATCGACACGGTATAGAAGTGCCCTTTTTTGTATTTCTTCTTAATCAAACTTTTTTCTATTCATAGTCAGTTTCGACACACGGAAGCAATTAATTTCGGCGGTTGCTCACCCGTCATTGGGTTCGCCCAGTCCCTTCTGCGAAAAACTTGACGACACGGGTTTTATCCCAGGCTCAAGTTTGTCATACCTGAGCTTTTGCGTTCTTTGTACGCCCCACGGAATGCAGACAGGCTACAAAACGCAGCGACAAGCTCTACTGTCCGGGTTTAGAACATGCAGCACTAATATCTGTTATATTTCAAATGTGAGCATTCGGCAGACGTCTGCTTGGTTGGGGGAACAGAAAATAAAAAAAAACCCAGAAAACTCCAGCCAATAATTATATTAAGAAACCCAACGTTTTGAAGGCTGATCGTCTTTTTTCTTCGGGTTGAGAAAGCCCGGGATGTTTGCCACGACTCGCTGCAAGCGCTGGAAGTAGAGGGAGGGCAGTGTTTCCAGTGGTGCAGTTGTTGTCTCCCACTGTTCCAGGACTGTTCCAGGACTCAAAGGAGAGCCGCTGGCGAAGGTTTCTTTCTGTTTAGAAGATCACCGTGCTGTAGGGACAGGTATGGTGGCCAACCCGCTTACAATGTTTTGCCTCTTCCCCTGTTCATTTGACCGAAGTCCTTCCTGTGCTGCCACATTTTTTCATGCAAGTTCTTGGTTTAGCCGGCGCACACGAGCCTGCACACGGCACCTTGCGCTATTCCCGCAGATGCAAGGTCTTAGAACCAGCGGATGAAACTTCCGATGATGGTGGGAGGCTTGGGCAACTTCGACTTCTGCCTTTTTAACTTCTCTGGCGCCCACGATGTAGAAGATCGACACCAGCCGTTGTTGCGGTGCGGTTGGTGTCACAATTTCCCCTTCTTTTCTTTTGCGGAGGGCTCTGCGAATAAACGCCTTTGTAAATAACCATCGGTGCCGAGGTCACGGATTATTTTCTGCCTTCGCCACTGTGGTGACAAGTGGTGATTGAATAAATGGCTGTTTCGATGGGAGTTTTCACGTTCGTTCAGATTTCTCTATTCTTACCCGAGAAAGTTGGTTTTGAACGTTTTTGCTCTTGGGAATGGCCGTACATATGTACGTATAGGGTTGTTTTTCAGAGGAAGCTTGCAGTAACTCATCTGGGAGGCTGGTGTGATTAGCTAAAAGTCGCCTAACTCACAAAGCTCGGGGGGGGGGGGGGGTCTTGAGAAGGCATGCAGATAGCACAGCAATATGTAAAGAGAGGATATTTTGCGCAATGGAGCGTTGCTAAAGCCTTTTTATCAGCCATTTATTTAGGACCATCCCCACTTCCAGTCATACATTACGTCCTATTCCCCCCTCCCCCCCATCCCCGACACACACTGTGATAAGGGATAACACTGGTGCACGCCATAAATAGCCCCTATTTTTCGGTGGACTCTATGAGCAAAGGAGCACTTAAACAAAAAAATGACACTTTTTTTTTTTTTGCAACCGATGGCAGGAAAGCTCGTTTGATCGAGCGCGCGATGTTAATTGTTGAAGTCTTGGTTCCACAGAGCGCCGAGTGAGGCGGGACCCAGAGGAGTTTTCGCATGGAGGAAAGGAATTCCTGGGTTTTCGTGCAAAGCTAACTGGCTAGGTGGACCCACAAAACCGCGTGCACGCTGTGATGCACCATGTCGACAAGTCTCTTCAAGGAGGTTTCGTGGGCGCTACTGTGATCTGCTTTCCAGCGTTGTAAATATGCGTAAACGCTTCAAAAAACGCCGCTGAAGCTCGAACACTGGCCTTTGTAATCCCGTACAAGTCTGCCCCTCTTTCCGTTGAAAGGGTTCTCCAGGTGCAGCCAACACAAAATTCGTGACGCGGGGGGTGGTTGTTTGTTTACCGGAATGACGAAGGCATATACAGTATGCCGATGGGCGACACGCGATTCAAAATTAATTTTGAATACGTTCTAGGTGACAATATTTGTTTACATTTCATAGATGATGTGTGTATCTACACAAATCTATTTGACGGGTTATCTCGCTTTCAAAATTTTGTTTCAGTACTCCTTTTAAGGAAAAGAAAGGGAGAGGGAGTATGGGCTGGTATGAATATAAAGAGCGGTCTCACAAACAAACGAGATTCAAGAACTGCTCTCCATCCCCACCACCCACCCGCACCTCCTTGCGTCTTTCAAGAATGTAGTCTTTGAAGTAGGAAACAAAGAAAACGCGCATGTCCTATACTCATTTCGCTTCTTTTGTATTCGTTGTAGCACTTGCATCATAAGTCGCTGTTTCCTCATGGGAGGCGGATTAGCGCCTTTTTCGTGCATTTCTTGAATCACTATAGCTATGCTATTGTGACCTACATAAACGCCCACCTGTCTGTTACCCAAAAATAAAAAAAAAACAGTACATTACGCATGAAGACTGCGAGCTCCACTTGCCTTTACTTACCCATTGAAAAGAGGCTCTTCTATTGTTCATTTATTTAATAGTAGCCTCAAGGACGGAAGGCATTACAGATGCAAGTGGCACATTTGATGAAAAATAAAAGAATAACTGTTACTTGGAAGTAAAAATAATACAAAGAGAAAGTTAATAAGGAATAATACCTAGAAGATAAAACAGCATCACTGTGAACGTAAAAAAAAAAACGAAATTTCTAGCGATACAGTGCTCGCTACGTGAACAAACGGAGTGCCCTGAAAGAACTTATATTCAATGCTGAAAAACAAACAAATTACCGAGCGTTTGCCAGTCCTCTTACATCTCCATGCTGTTCTCTCACGCATTACTGCTAAAAGTTGTGATTTTCAGCAAAACAGGCAGAAAAAAACACAGTAAAGTAGCCTTTTTTAAATTGTAGTTTCGGTTTCCACGCCGCCGTCGAGAAGTTGCCGCCGCGGCCGCCGCCGAAACGTTACTAGATCCTGACGTTGATTTTGCCCGGCAGGCGCCGACGATGCCGCCGACTAAGAACGACCTCCACGCCCACGCCGGTCGAAACCGCCTAGGTACAGTACACTTCTAGTACACTCTAGCTTCGTCACACGGGACGGTTTTTTGCTGGTCGAACCATTTCGCCAACGTGACAAATTCGTTGACGAGCCCAAAACGTCACGGCTGCCGGGGCGCTTTTTTTAAAGGCGATAGTCTTTCCACAGAACACCTATACACTACCATTTCTTGGGGTCTTTCTTGGGGACCTTCGACGAAAAAATTTTGGTCAGTCTACCAGTGTCAGAAAGAAAGGGGAGTTGGCACCCGAAAGCGCCGCGTCCCAGAGTACGTGTCACTCATCAAACCCTCATCAACCAGTTACGTTCACCCCAGTAGGGTGCTCCGCCCCTGGTTAGAGGGTGGTCCTGTTTTTTTTTTTTTTTTGGTGAACGGCCCTTCCCGGACAAGGGTGCCCATCCACTCGGCGCGCAAAGCACCGAGCAAACGCGACATATCTTGCGGCCCCATACCGCGAGATGGACGGTACCTTACCCAGGCGAGGGGGCTACTCTTTAGCGCAGCTGACGAGGTCAGAGCACACGGAGATGTGGCCTTTCCATAGCGACCGGTGGTCGAAGACCCCCGTGGTCCCCGCTCAAAGCGAGTGGTCGGGCTACGCCCCCTTGGCGCGACGAAGACGATCGGCGCGCGCAAGAAACTGGTAGGTGTTCTCTGGAAACACGTAGCAGGCTTGTGCCCACTGGCTACCTGCCAGCGAGCGGTTTGAAATAAGACGCAGCAGCAGCCACCAGCCACGCGCGCAAGAGACCGGTATACACACGCCGAGGGCGGGGCTAGTGAGAGAAACGAGTTTAGCCAACACCACCTAGTCTAGGTGGTGTTGGTTTAGCTCGGAGGGGGAAAGAGTGCATTCGTTCTCACCCTCTAAGAGGAGCGAGAGAGGAGGAGGAAGCGTCTACCAAGGGGCGCGCCGCCTGAAAGAAACCGGCGCAGAGTTTTTCAAAGCACTGGGGTTTAGGGACAGGGAGGAAAAAACAGACTTTGAGCGGGTAGAGTTAACTAGAAGGAGGTTATCTGATTGATGACTAAAGTCAAGGCACGAGTGAAAATTAGAAGCTTCACTGCTAAGTACGAATCCTCACTCTCTCTATGTAAAGGAAAAAAAAATATAGTTTTTGGTTCATTCAGTGTTACGGCTTGGTGGCGCTAGCCACCGCCCGATCTAAAGGGTACAGCCATACCCATCTATCAATCCATCCATCCACTGCTTTCTCCCGGAGAAGAGAGGAGGAGGGCGCCGCCGAGCAGAATGTAAACCACCGGACGTGGTCGTTTCGATTCGCTCGCAAGATTTGAAGCTGGACGGTTGTGCCCTCGCGATCTCCGACTTCAGCGTAGCTCCCGCCGACGGTTCGCCCTCCGCGGTCTCCTGAAGCCGTGCAGCTCTCGCATTGTGGTGCCCCGCCCTTGGACTGCTTCGACCGGATCCCCACTTTCCTATCTCCTTCTTTTTTCCTCTCGTTGGCTGTCTTCTTCTCCTTCTATTTTCCTTCTATTCTTTTTATCCCTCCTTCCCCCCACCCCTATAAGGCACTGCGCCGTGTCGCCTGAAGGCAGACAGAAATTAGGTGCCTTTTTCCTCTTTCTCATGAACCACTAACAACAACGTGGTCGTTTGTCCGAGCGCGGAATGAACGCGCCCATGGACTTAAGCAACAAGGCATGCAGACGAGTGATGCCTCGCCAAATCATGCTGCTAGATGTTCCGCCATCATAGCCGGATGGTTAGTTGCCCGTTAGACTCACTATAGATCACTGGCGGTCGGTGCCAGGTTTCGAGAAACTTCTTTGCGCCTAGGCGATACCGCTCACGAAAGAGATGGAACCAGACCCCTTTCCGCACTTTTGCAAGCAGTTCGTGAAGGCCCGGAAGTCTCGCCTGGTAAATGGCCTCGCATCGCGCCGACCAATAGTCTGGCAACTGACTTATGCAACGCCAAACAGAACGTTGCCATGTGGTATAGGCACTCGTCGAGAAGCACGAGCTGGTTGACCGCGTGAGTGCGGATTTAAATATCGAACCGTGGGATATGAAACTACCGGGAGCTGAAATAAGTCGGCTATCTTTCGGAGTAGGGCTTTTGGAAGGAAGCCCTCGTGAAAGATGTGAACCGCGTCCTCTCGACTGTGACAAAATGGATAAACACCGCACTGGATGCCACATTCATTCTTCTTATTCCTCGTCCCGCAGTGCGCTGCGAATACGCACCAACTTGTTCAAGTTTTAATTCTCATCTAGTCGATGTTATTGATTGCCAATGAGTAAGCCAGCATAAGAATAACTAGTGGAGTTCTCCTGAGCGACATTAATATTGATATCACCCAGCAAAATGATGTGAATGCTGGATTCAGTGCAAGTATCGAGTAGTTTTCCAAGATGGGTTTAGTGTAGGTATTGAGCAGTTTTCAAAATTCTTGAAAAAAGTGTTAAGTTCTGTTATATCGTGATCTGAATACGACACTTATCAAGGTTTTTTTTTTGTTTTATGAGGCACTGAGCTTTTCATATAATTCTGCAATATCCATAGTTATCCATGTAACTAATAAAAAATGCCCTGCACCTCTTGTTATGACACATTGGTTATAAAATTTTCTGTCTTCTGCAATGATTGCCAAATATATTTAGAAGGTATATTAGGCGTTAAGGTCTGCTGTCCGTCCGCTCTGCCCTTCAAACCCAATGAGGCTCAGGCAGGCCAATTTTGTATCTCTGAGCTACTTTTTCAAAATTATAATAAAATATTAATATTACTATTATTCCCACATGCATCTTGTGATATGTATACCTCCTGTAGCAAAATTTATACAATCATGTTCACTTAACGAGCTATGTTGATTGGACATCCAGCAAGTGCTGGCAAACGTGCAATTTAAGTGATATCAAATACCAATCAGCATAAAAGGTATGCAGGACATACTCCTTTCACAACTGGCAGAAGCAGGGTGGCATGTGGCTCGCAAGCAAGTTTTAAGAGCACCTTCATACGTTTAGCCGAGTGGAGTACTAATATAAATGCACTGTAACAAATCCAAACTGTCCACTTTGTTATGGCTCATAGATTAAACATAACCGTTTTGTATCATCTAACCTCAGGTTTATTTTATTTGGCAGAAGTTGCAGAATGTTTGAGGATCAATGAATTATTTTTCTTAGAAAAACGCCTTTCATAAAGAAATGATCAGCAGTGCACACTAATCATCATCTATTGTTCTTTTACCATTAGTTAAGCAAACATGTTAAGAAAAAAAAACATCAACTAGCAAACCGGCCATGTTTTTTTTCTTTGCCATGTATTTCTACATATTGCAAAGAACGACAATCTACACTTTGCTCAATAAGTGCAGAACTCAGCATGAAATTTCAGCAAGCAATATCCGAATTTTTCATTTCATTTTGTGAGCTCGAAAAAAAAAAGAAAGTTTGTAGTAAAAGAAGTCGAGCCCGAGTTCTTAGTAAAACATTCAATCTGATGAATGCTGAAAGACTAAGGGAGTTCTTTGTTTAATCTTCGGCGTAGCGACACGAGCACTGGCCTGTCATTGGCATGCCTCTTTTTCTACAAGATGGTCTAGAACGGGAACATTTTCCAGTGCCTTATGGCACACTTTATTCAAGGTATCATGCATCTCTCCGCATTTGGGCGAGCACTGGGATGTGTAGTCCCAATGTTAATCGTTTGGTTGATTTCAATGAAAGGCTACAAACATTTTTTTCTATTATCAGTTCTCGAGGTATGACATTTGCCATGCACTAAAGAAACAAGTACTTGCCCATGCGCAACGATTCACTGAAACACTGGCCTTTCTGTGGTGATGCTCTTGTTTTACAAAACAAGTTGAACAGATAATTTTTGGAAAGCATTGCAAAAAGAAATAAACTGATGGCAGTGAGACAGAGAATGATCAGTATGGTAAATCAGTGGGTTGATGATGATGATGATGATATGATATGTGGGGTTTAACGTCCCAAACTCACTATATGATTATGAGAGACGCCGTAGTGGAGGGCTCCGGAAATTTAGACCACCTGGGGTTCTTTAACGTGCACCCAAATCTGAGCACACGGGCCTACAACATTTCCGCCTCCATCGGAAATGCAGCCGCCGCAGCCGGGATTCGAACCCGCGTTCTGCGGGTCAGCTGCCGAGTACCTTAGCCACTAGACCACCGCGGCGGAGCGTAAATCAGTGGGTTGATGTTTCATTAGTGATTGGATAGTTTTATGACGAACATCAGCATCAAGTACAGGTGCAGAAGTCGGCAGGAAATCCTATGCACATCAACATTTGTTGGCTCTACGGTTCTCATATTCCAGCATGCATTTGTAATACTCAACTACGATCAAGCCAACCAGTGTTCTGCTGTCGAATAATGCACCAGCTATTAAATTCCCCATTTTCTAAAGAGCAACTGCATGTAGTAACAATAAAGATTTTCAGGATCGTTCTGGACCATTTCTTGACCACCAACTGCACACGGACGGTGGCGAAAAAGAGGTGCAGGAGCATTAGCGATTTATTTGGAGCGGAACCCAACTGTCTATCGCTAATTCATTGATGGAAGCAGCATTTTGTTTTTTGCAGCAGATGCTGGGGCATAAAAAAGTGGTGGTTTGGAACAGCCTTAAGTGCCTTCGGAGCACAAAAAAATGCTAGTTTAGGGTGGCTATTCGTGTTTTCGAAGCAGATACATGTTCCTAACAACTCCTGAAGACTGAGGCATCATTTAGGTATTTCATAATTATATATATTTATTATCAAATATACAGTGCACTAGTATACAGTTAGTTAGAGGGAGGGGGTTCGGACTTTCCTTTTGTTCAGACTGGGGAAAACTTCAATTGCAAGTGTCCCCCTTGAGATTTACTGTAGATTTAACACATAGTATATTAGAGTTAAAAGTTACAAAAAAGTGCAATGAACTTTTTAAACAATTGCCTTTCACTGCGTACCTGTGTTAACTGTTCCTCAGCTATGTGAAATATGCAAATCGCGAAACAGGTTAAAAAACAGTGAACAGAACAATGCATTTGCTCGAGCTTGGACCCCATGCTCGTTATGAGAGAGGATAGTTTTTTTTGGGGACCTTTGATACAAAAATTTTGGTCTGTCCGTCTATCTGTCTGTCTGTAAATCTGTTCGTTTGTCCGCTCTTAACAGAACCCTAAACGGCACAAAATTGGCCAAACGATACTCCAAACAGCCGACCCCATTCGCAGCGCCCACCAATATTGCTCAAGATTCAGCGTTCATACTTGTCTGATTGTCAATTAAAAATCAATCTGCTAGCACATGCAAGGCACGCACATTGGCGTCGTTGCTATGCACGATCTGCATCCCACAGGAACGCTCCCTAGTATGACGCCAGATGCAGAGTTGAAGCTAGCACCGATTGCGTACAGCAAGGACGCAATCGGTGTTCCAATTGCGTGCACTGGCAAGTACAGTGGGGTTCCGTGTACCTCGATAGGCAAAGCGTCCACGCAGGCCTTGTCTACTAACGCCGAGGACGGCTAGTTCCGCTTTGTTATTCTTGGGCAACTTTTTTGCGACCCTTTCATTTCTTATGTAAATGAAGATACAACCGCTATTACAAAAAATGGTCACCATGGCCTGATGACTTGTGGTTTTTCTGGATTTACACCACCGAGTAGCATACTCAGATGAGCGTGTACACAGCTGCTTTGTGTATTGTTTAGGCCCACTGGATAGTCACATGGTTCAAATTCATTGCTTTTAGTTTCCCAACACCATTTGGGAGCAGGTTTGAAGCAAGTACTTGCGAATATTGCACTTTGGAGCGACATTTTTCTTGTGGAGAAGTTTGGAGCAATTGGAGCAGCACTTCCATCACTGCTAATTTGTGGACGTCACATTCGACCATGCGTTCTGGCATTCACTCGTACAGCGGTTTATGCGGCAAAAAGGTAAGAGTAACTACTGCCTATAAACAAGCTAATTAAAGACTCAAAACGAGTGAAAGCTACTGTATATCGCGAGATAGTGGGCATAAATGCTAATTGCAGAAATAAACAATCCTCAAAATGCTAAAAGAAGCGCTGCTGGCCTAGCATGCAGCTTGCGGCAGTTAGAGTACATGAAACGCAAATGCTAGAGTAGGCCCACCAAAATACCCATGCAAAGTTAACGTGCGAAAGCGCATTGTCTTCAAACAGGCTGATGTCACACTCAACACGTGTACCTCGCAACAGAAATAGGCGAAATCGCCCACAGCGAACAATTGTGCGAGAAACATACGCAGGTTTCGAGACCTCAAGATAGCCTCAACGTGCAGGTGTCTGCGAATTCTCGGTGAGTGAAACACCCGCACTTTATGGGTAAGCACTGAAACGACGCACAAACACAAGTTAATTGTTCTTGCTAAACGGCGCACCACAAACCAAAGTCCGAGCCGAAAGCGCTCACCGTGGCTGTCTCACATTCATAAAGCCGTACAAACTATTCCCTGACCAAATACACACGCAAAAAATTGCATTTGAAAAAAAAAGTTACAGATTTTCCCGACGATTCGCAAACTTCTTGGTAAACCCCCCCTCCAAAAAAAAAAATAAATAAAAAACCTCACCTTCATATGGTGGCGCTGTGGTGCAATAGGTAATGGGGAGCCTACATGATGGTCATGTAGGCTACCTGATACGTAAGATATCTGGTTCGTGTGCATGTGGTCCCAAGTTCGATTTCGGAGCTGCGGGTGCTTTGCATGTTAATTTCGCAGGTGTAGATTGACGTGATACTGTCCAATTACCTGTAGCCATAAGATTCGCCGCGATATCAGCAAAAAAATGCACAAAAAATCTAAAACAAACTTTTTTTCGCGTCAGGGCCAGGCCGCTTATTGAAGTGTCACCTATAACCACAGGCCGTACTTAGCCCCAGAAAATTTGACCTAGAATCCCGCATATTCTGAAGGCCATTAGGGATAGGGCCGCTTCCTGTAGGACACTGCTAGGGAGCCCAGAAAATTTGACCTAGAATCCCGCATATTCTGAAGGCTATTAGGAATAGGGCCGCTTCCTGTAGGACACTGCTAGGGAGCCGTGTAACGAACTGACTAGGAGCAACCATAATTTGACCAAATTTCCTGCCAGCTGGCGTGTATTCTTGCCAGGATTTGACCAAGAGTGTAGAATAATGTTTTTTCACCACGATGTCAATGCTCTATAACACCAATATCTCACATAATAGGCTGTCTTTTTGGTGCTTTTGGTATAGTGTCTTCATATAAGTGTTATGAGTGCTCATATACCAGTAAGGTCTTTTTTCTTGAAAGAGATAACAATCCAAGATATACTTATCAAAACTGCCTTGGAAGAGTTGGGGGGGGGGGGGGTCAGAGCCTTTGCTTACGTAATTCGTGCCTCTAATCAATAAATCTTGAAATTGTGTATGAATGAAACTGTTTTCGTATGCAAGTAAGTAGAGGTCAGCATAAACGTGAATATTGATAAGCCGGAGATTAGTATTGAAACTGAGTATATATGACCATAGGTCAACAAAGAGAAGTGGAACTCCATCAGTGTCACTGCAGAAATACATCTTGCTCTTCGGACTCGCTCACACTCAGAGTACCTAAAGTTTTCCTGAGCTAAAGTCATTCTGACTCACCTCGACAAAATTTCTTTCAACCAGACTCACTCGGAGTCTAACTCACAAAAATATTACTCACGCAGATTCACTCAGACTCGCCGCTCGATCTGAGTCTGTGAGTTTGCTCAAGTGAGTTCGTTGACCTATGGTGAGTGTATGCATGTGTTCGATCAGGTGACCTTCTATGGAAAAGGGGCGAGTAGCAGTGAATATAGGAAAAGGGCCCCTCTGCTTCATTGGTGCACGTGTGCCCAATGAGGTGGAATTTTATTGAAAAGAATACATTACTGTGGACACACGAGGGACCCTTTCCTCCATGAGTATACATGTCCCTAATGAGTTCGCATTTCAATGAACATGATGCATTGCAGTGAACACAGGGAAATGGATTCACTCCTCTGTACAGGCAGATGTGTCTCATGAGGATCTCTTCCAAAAAGTATTTATTACAGTAGAAACAGGAACACGGCCACTATCAAATATGTATGCAGATGTCTTACCAGGAGGCTTTCTACACAAAGAATGCAAGAAAATGGATGCTCTCACGTGTGCTTTCGCATGTGTCTCGTAAGGTTCTTTTTGTCGATAAAAGATGCATTGCAATGGACACAGGAAAATGGACGCTCTCCTGTGTGCTTTCGCATGTGTACTGTGAGGTTCTTTTTTTCTGCAAAAGATGCATTGCAGTGGACACAGGAAAATGGACGCTCTCCTGTGTGCTTTCGCACGTGTCTTACAAGATTGCTTTTCTGCAGAAAGGACGCATTGCAGTGGACACAGGAAAATGAACGCTCTCCTGTGTGCTTTCGCATGTGTCTCATAAGGGAAGTTTTGTGTACAAATGAAGCATTGCAGTGGACACAGGAAAATGGACGCTCTCCTGTGTGCTTTCGCACGTGTATTGTGAGGTTCTTTTTTTCTGCAAAAGATGCATTGCAGTGGACACAGGAAAATGGAAGCTCTCCTGTGTGTTTGAGGATGTGCTTCGAAAGGGAAGTTCTGTACATAAAAGAAGCATTGCAGTGGATACAGGAAAATGGACGCTCTCCAGTGTGCTTGCGGATGTGCCTCATGAGGTAGTTTTTCAGTACAAAAGAAGCATTGCAGTGGACACAGGAAAATGGACGCTCTCCTGTGTGCGTGCGGATGTGTCTCTTGAGGGTGCTTTTATGTACAAAAGAAGCATTGCAATGAACACAGGAAAATGGACGCTCACCTGGGTGAGAGCGGATGTGGTCAGTGAGGTGGCCTTTCAGCAAAAAAGAAGCATTGCAGAGGGCACAAGAGAAGGGCCGTTCTCCTGTGTGCGTACGGATATGTCTAACGAGGGTGCATTTCGTCACAAAAGATGCACTGCAGCTAACACAGGAAAATGGCCCCTCTCCTGTGTGAATGCGCATGTGCTCATTGAGGTGGTTTTTTATCGAAAAAGATGCACTGCAGAGGACGCAGGGGAAGGGCCGATCCCCTGTGTGGGTGCACAAGTGAGCCCCAAGCTTGGACTTGTACATGAATGCAGCTGGACAAAAGCGGCACTGAAAGGGGGGCTCGCCCATGTGTTTCAGAAGGTGTCTGTTCATAGTTGATTTGTCCACGGTCACATAAGTGCACTGCTGGCAGGAATGAAGTCGGCTTCGTACAGATGCCAGTGAAGAAGACCGTTCCAAGGAGACACACGACAGGGAGCCTGAAAAGACATTGAGAGCCCACAAAGCAATGCAAATTATGTGTGACACACTACATGGAACTGCACTACAGCAGCAGGCAATACACATGGGCAGCTGTGCATGCAAAATATATTGATGTCCACCTCATCTCACTAAGGCTACCATTGTGCCAATAGGGCACCATCACAGCATGTATTACAATAATTCCCATCTGGCATCGGATAAATTCTATGGTCAACACATGCGAACAAAGTGTGCCAGAAACTAGAATACAATTTAGTTCTCATTCCATTGCTAAGTATATTGCAAACGTCGAAAGTGTCTGAATGTGCACAAAACAAAACTAGCCCATTAAACTGCTTACTGAAGTTCTGTTTGCGGAGAAGTATTCACAAAACACTGCACACAAATTACCACTTCTTATCACAACACATCAAGCATAATAAAAAAATATGAGTGAAATATATTTATGTGATGCACTGTGTAAAATTAAAAACAAACAACACACATTTATGCACTACCGCAGCAACTGTTTATATTGCCACTTGGCTGCTAGTTGCGGCGAGCGCAAGCCATGGCTGCCCGCGAGAATCGAAGACGATGTCCTGGGGCAGCGCCTGCTCTGGCTAGTTGTTTTTTATTGAAGCAGCCATCTTGCCAGTTTTCGGTGCGTCTCCCTGCCGGCTCAGTTCTTTCAAGTTGAAGACCTTCTGTAGCACGTGAACACTGGTGTAGCTGCTAAGCAACCCCCAGCCGATGTTCCAAACGCCTCCAGGTAACCCTGTACCTGCAGTGACAACACCTGTTCGCTGCTCAAGCCGAAGACTCCGAGGAATACCACCTGAGCGTGGACCTCTTCCCGAGATGACGTCTGTCACACCCTCGAACGCTATGGAAGGCGCTGCAGCCTCCAACGCACAGGAAAGCGCTGCAGCCATGCCTCATACGCTGTGAAAGCCACATGTGCCGAGGGTGTTCCACGGTTCTGTCTTGGAGGATGTTGAAGACTGGCTGGCTCAGTTCGAACGGGTCTCGGATTACAATGGTTGGACCGACTTCGACAAAGTGAGGAAGGTGTATTTCAGCTCGGAGGACGGCGCTCGTACTTGGTACGAAAATCATGTACCTTTTCCCTCGTGAAGCGTCTTTCGTCGATACTTGCTGGCAAGTTGGGCCGATCCCGATGGCCGTGAACGAGCCGAGCGAGCGATTCAGTCGCGCCTCTAAATGCCGAATGAAAGTGCCACGATGTATGTGGAGGACAAGACGAGCCTCTTTCGTCGAGCCGACCCCGACATGGCGGAAGAAAAGAGGGTCCGTCATTTAATGCGAGGAGTGAAGAAGCAGCTTTTCGCTGGCCTCGTTCGCTGTCCCCCAAAGACCGTGGCGGAATTTCGGACCGAAGCTACAACCATGGAGAAAGTGCTGCAGCAGCGCTCTACTGTGTACGACCGGCAAGTGAGTGCCGCTTCGTCAATAGGTCAGATCGGAGGTGCGGCAAGCAACATCAACATCGACTCTTTCGGTGACCTCATTCGATCGGTGGTGCGTGATGAACTACAAAAGATTCAGTGCGAGTCCTAACCTACCACAGGGTCTATTTGCAGCCTTGTCAGAAACGAAGTACGACAGGCTCTCCAAGTGCCGCCTTCCAACTATGTCTCCCCTGTCCCGACGGAGCCACATCGTGCATCATATGCAGAAGCTGTCAGCCAATACACTCCTGCTTCACAGCGCTTCGTTAATCCTTTGCCTCAGGATGCACTTAAAAATCGACAGCCGCTTCACAGAAAATCCAGCGTATGGCGCACACCTGACAGATGACCACTGTGTTATCACTGTGGTGAAGCTGTACATGTGTACCGGGAATCTCGCTATCGTCGCCTCGAACTACAGGGCTTTGCTGTCGACGCACCATGACCGAGATTCGGCGAAAGGCTGAGAGCTATTGAAGATTACCTCTCATAGCAGCGCATGCCACTGCGGCGGCACTCGCGGTCCCCATCCCCAAGGCGATCTTCAAATTTTCGGAGCTTCCCAGGGGCGGCGACGGTGCGCTCGCCAAGCCCTAGGCGGTAAAACTAATGATAGCGGCCTACGGGAGCGAGGCCGCTGACACTCGACGCAAGCAAGGCCTCCCACCGGCGCAAGCACTTACACCGAGCGATTCCCCGACGACAGCGACGAAAGCCAGAAGCAGATTTTCTTAGAACATACATGTGGTAGTCGACGGTCACCACAACGTTAGTGCATTATTGGACACAGGTGCAGACTACTCGATCATAAGCGGGAAACTAGCAGCGCACATAAAGAAAGTTGTTACGCCTTGGTACGAAGCACAAATTGGTACTGCCGGTGGGCACGTAGTCACCCCAATCGGCATGTGCACTATCAGAGTGAGCATTCGGGGACGTATGTTTCTCGCCAGCTGCCTCGTACTTGGTGACTGTTCCCGAGACCTAATCCTGGGAGTCGACTTTTTGTGGGAGCACAGCGCTATTATCGATCTTCAAGAGCGTACCGCGACGTTTTTGACAGCTGAATCTTCCGACAAATATGACGACATCCGTGACAGCATGCTTCGCGTTTCTGCCTACAGCATCCTTTTGCCCCTACGTTCAAGGATCCTAGTTGATCTGGTGTCTGACAAGTTACCGGATGGTGAGGTTGTCGACAAAGGAAACTTGACGCTTTTGTTCGCGCTGCACGCAGCCTCATCAAGCTTCATGACGGACACTCTGCCCTACTTGTGACTAATTTCAGTAACGAGTACCAGCACCGGTTTCGCGACACCGCCATCGCTTTCGCCTACCCCACCGCAGACGTTTCTGAATGCTTCGCATCTACATCAGCCGACAACGGGCTTCGACTGACACCAAGCGACGTGACTTCACTACTTGCAAAAGTTGATGTGAACTGGACCCTCTCGGAACAACAACATACCGAGCTACGTGAACTGCTATATCAATTTAAAAAGTGCTTCTCGTCCACCTCAAAGGTTCGTCAGACAACGATCGCCAAACACAGAATAATTACGTATACCAACATCTCGGCCATAAAACAACACCTATACCGCGTTTCAACAAAGGAACGTGTCGTGATAAATGCTGAAGTCGAAGAGATGTTGCAAGTTACGTTATCCGACCTTCGAAGAATGCGTGGTCATCTCCAGTCGTGCTCGTGAAGAAAAAAGATGGATCACTGCACTTCTGTGTGGACTACAGGAAACTCAACAGCGTGACTAAAAAAGACATCTATACGCTGCCCCACATCAAAGATTCCCACAACAGACTGCGGCGGGCCAAGTATTTTTCATCGATAGACTTGAAAAGTGGCTACTGGCAGATTGAAGTTGATGAACGAGATCGTGAAAAAACCGCCTTCGTTACACCGGATTGCCTATATGAATTCAAAGTGCTTCTCTTCAGCCTCTGTTCTCTATCTGCAACATTCCAGAGAATGATGGACACTGTTCTTACCGGTCGTAAGTGGCACACATGCCTAGTTTATCTGGATGATGTTGTCAAGTTTTCTGCCACCTTTGAGGAGCACCTGAAGCGTCTGCCGAATGTGCTGGAAGCGCTCCGCTCTGCTAACCCGACACTGAAGCCAGAAAAATGCCACTTCCTTTACAAGGAACTAAGATTTCTCGACCATGTTGTCAGTGCGGATGGTATTCGACCAGACCAAGACAAAAGTACCGCGGTGGCCTCGTTTTTTGTTCCACGTTATAAAAGGCAGTACATCGCTTGCTAGGGCTCTGCGCGTACTATCGCCGCTTTATAGCCAATTTTTCTAGGATTGCCGAACCACTCACTCGACTCACTCGTGAAGATGTTCCATTCGTCTTAGAGGATCAACAGGACGCAGCTTTCTCTGAACTACGGGAGCGTTTGCAGACACCACCACTCCTCGCTTACTTTGACCATGACGCTGATACTGAATTTCATATTGACGCCAGCAACGTGGGTCTTGGTGCTGTCCTCGTACAACAACAAGAGGGCACAGAGCGAGTGACAGCGTACGCTAGCCGCACTCTTTTCCATGCCGATGACAACTACTCCCTGTCAGAGAAAGAGTGCCTCGTGTATGGGCCACAATGAAATTTAGGCTTTACCTTTACGGGGTCACTTTAAGGTAGTGACCGACCATCATTCGTAGCGCTGGTTAGCCAACCTACGGGACCCGTGTGGGCAACTGGCGCTATGGAGTCTTCGTCCGCAGGAATACGATTTCACGATCGCTTACAAATCGGGCCGCAAGCACAAAGATGCTGATTCATTATTCCCAGCATCTGTCGAAGTTTGTGGCCACGACACTGAGGATGACGGTGGTTTCCTTGGGGCCCTTACTACAACAGATCTGATTACACGACAGCGCCCGAACGATGAAATTCGCGCAGTTATCGAAAACCTTGAAGGACGCAATTCTTCTATACCTCGATGTATTTATCGAAGTATGTTGTCGTTATGTCTGCGAAATGGGGTCCTGTATAAGAAAAACTCCAAAGGCAATGAGAGAACATATCTTCTAGTTGTGTCAACTGCCATCCGTGACGACATTCTTCTTGCCTGCCACGATGAGCCCACATTTGGTCATTGAGGTTCCTCTCGAACTCTCGTCTCGGAATCTCGCTCGAGTTCGACAAGCATACTACTGGCCTAAGCTTTCTGCATCCGCTAAGTGATTCATGAAAAGCTGCCGGGAATGTCAACGCCGCAAATCTCTGCCACTGAAGCCCGTGGGGCTTCTTTAACCAATAGAACTACCCAGAGCGCCATTTGATCAAATAGGAATGGACTTACTGGGGCCCTTTCTGCTATTATCTGCCGGCAACAAAATGATCGTAATGGCCGCCGACTATTTGACGAAGTATGCTGAAACAAAGGCACTACAACGTGCTACGGCTTCTGACGTCGCCCAATTCGTTATGGACCAGATCGTTTTTCGACATGGCGCTACGTCGTGCGTAATCACAGAGGAACAGCATTCATGACCCACCTCATTCATGACGTATTCAAGCTCAGCTACACGAGACATCGCAAGACCACGACATATCGTACGCAGAGCAACGGCTTGACAGAGCAACTAAACAAGACCATCACTGACATGTTATCTATGTACGTAGATGTCCAACATAAGACCTGAAACCAGGTGCTACCATACGTCATACTCGCGTACAATACTTCCGTTCAGGAAACTACGCAATTCAAACCTTTCCGTCTTGTCTATAGACGTGACGTCCAGACCATGCTGGATGCGATACTTCCACACAATTCCGACGCTTTGATCATTGCTGATGCTGTCGAGCTTACCCAGTACGCCGGAGAAGCACACCAGTTAGCACGCCTACACATTACCCACCTGCAGAGCGCAGACGCATGCTGCTACAACGCTCACAATCGACAAGTTGAATACCATCCAGGCGATCAAGTTTATGTGTGGACTCCAGTCCGACTCAAGGGATTGTCAGAAAAACTGCTCAGTCGCTACTTCGGACCATACAAAGTGTTGGGACGCGTGAGCGATGTGAACTAAGAGTTGGTCACTGACGGCACCTTCTTGCCACGGCGGCGAAGGCACTCCTCAGAGATTGTGCACGTAGTGTGACTAAAGCTGTACTTCACGCGATAGTGTGACTGTGCATGAACCTTATCGGTGTTTCTGTGTATGCGCGTATTTTCTTTGGTCACCCCGACTTTGCCTTTGAACTTCACGAGCATCAGAGCGATGCCTTTTTTTAGTAATGGAGTAATGCCACTTGGCCGCTAGTTACGGCGAGCGCAAGCCATGGCTGCCCGCGAGAATGGAAGACGATGTTCTGGGGCAGCGCGTGCTCTGGCTAGTTGTTTATTGAAGCAGCCATCTTGCCAGTTCTCGGTGTATTTCCCCGCCGGCTCAATTCTTCCAAGTTGAAGACCTTTCGTAGCAAGTGACAATACATTATTGCCACAGTTACATTTTTCACTAACGTCTCTCTACAGTTTCCATGAAAGCACAATGATAAGCAGGGGAGACAAAGTCATTTATCAAAGCAAACTATCACTGTTGCGGATGATTGTGACAGCGCGACAACAAGCAGGAGAACCAAGGAGAAAGAAGAATAGTTAGGCACGAGCGGTTGGAATAAAGGCACGCTCTAGGTCTAGGGCTCGGGTCTTGAATACGCGACATCCTTCTGGTGTCGAAACCCCCCCTCCCGGTCACGCCCTTCCAAGACTTCTATTTCTGATGGCGTCGCCGGAGCGGCTGCGTAAGTAGCGTGGCGTCGTCTGGGCTAGCGTCACACGAACTATCACGCTGCTGACCGACGAGGTGCAGGCTTCCGTTTCTGTTGCCAGTCAGGTCGACTCTCACGTTGCCTACCTCCCTCAAAGGAATGCCAAACTTGTCACCTTAAACAAAGAAATCTTCGATGCGACTGACGACGACGACTATGAGGAAGAGCTCGAAGTCGTGGAAGAATACGACCGAAGGGTCTCTTGCACCGTGCCCTGAGCGCGTTTCTTCCTCCGAGAGGCCGCAAACAAGGCGACAATAACAAGTGCTGCAAGGTCGGTAGCTACATCACCTAACGCCGATGCCGGTGGTGCCAGCACCGCAGTCCAGAGTCATGTCAGTGACTCTTCTCGAGTAGCCGATGAGATTCCCAGTCTAGAAACGATGCCGCATCGTCACACGGTGGCCCTGCCGAAACTACAGATCCCGATGTTTCCCGGCGCACTTCGCGATTGGCAGTCCTTCTGGGACCATTTCAGTGCCACAATTCATCTGGATGAAGACCTTTTACAGATAGAGAAGTTCCAGTACCTTCAGTCCTATTTGAGTGGTGCAGCAAAGAGAGCAATCGAAGACATCCGACTAACCGAGGACCATTACAACATCGCGATCAAGACCTAGACGGAGCGATTTGGTCGATGCGACTTGCTTTTCAACAAGCATGTTGACGAAGCCACGGCCTTAGCGCCAGTGAAGTCGTCGACAGACGTGGAGAAACTTCGCCTGCTCTACGACAAGGTCAACTTTCGAGTCTTCACGTTCACCGGTTTGGGCGTCTCTCCGAACCAGTACGACGTGGTCCTCGACCACGTTCTGATGAAGTGTCTGCCAGGTGATTTTGCGATTCTCTACTGCTAGAAGGCGCAGGAAGCTCCGCAGGAAACGTCCGGCATCGCAACACTTGAACAGAGAGCTCGCCAGACTGCCGAATCGCTCAGGTTTCTACGCATTCAGATTAAGGTTCGCGAGAAAACCAGGCCAGAACAAACAGCGTCTGGTTTCTCGCAGTCGCAGCCTGAAGAGGTAGAACCTTTGTCGGCACCGATGGGACATTTGTCTACGCTGTCCGCACTTGCTGCCGAATCTGTTACATTTACGGAAGAGATGTGCCCTTTATGCAGCAGTTGTCAGCACACCATCACGAATTGCAACGTTCAACTCCCGGCTGAGGGAAAACGCTACTGCTACGTTGCGGCTTGCAAAACCACATGGCGCGTTTTTGCCGCCTGCACGCAGCATCACCGGTAAGTGCAACCAACGACACCTCACTATCCTCTGTGAATTGTTCACACTGGCAGCCCCAACCAGGATAAACGCGACGACAGTAAACCAGGACAAACTCCACATCGCCGGGCGATGCAGCTAACATGCCTTCAGTGACATCGGCCCCAAGCGCCCTGAGCGGAATGAACGCCGTTCTTCTTCAAACAGGACGAGTCTGGATAGAGTACGGGTCCCGAAAGTGTCTCGTGGGCATTCTTCTCGACAGCGGCAGCCAGCGCGCATTCATCGCAGCGGATGTTTCAAAGGACCTAAGGTGCCCGGTTATCGGAACCAAAGAACTTTCTTTGGTTACGTTCGGCCACTCGAAGCCATGCGAAGTAACACGCAGTTGACGGGTAGCGTTGACTCTATGAGGCCAACGTAGGGACATGGCGATAACCGTGGAGGCCTTGGAAGTACCCAAAGTGTGTGCAGTAACAAGTCCGCCGCTCAGTACTGATGTTTCACAGCTTTTGTGGGACATGAACTTGTCATGCTGCAGACAACTTTCATCCTGACACCTGGAACCCACAGGAAGTAAGCATCTTACTTGGTTCCGACGTCTACTAGAAGGTAGTAACTGGAAGAATAGATCGCTTGTCCAGTGATCTTACGGCCATGAAAACCAAGTTTGGCTGGACTGTTCAGGGCACCATAGAACGCGAGAGAAGTTCAGCATACATGAGCGCTCTATTCCTGTACTATACCTCGAAGTTCGTCCCTAACGGTGATCTTTCTGCAATAAGGCGTCTCGATGTCAGGGGGCCAAGGCACCTGCTGAGAAAAGAAACAAGGCTCCACCAGAACTTGAGGCATCTGAACAGGGCATCATAAAGTTGGATGGCTGCTACAACGTTCCGCTAAAACCACCAGTTTTGGGTAGACATTCAGGCAGTGATCATCGAAGATTGGGAGAAGGCTATTTACATGTGCAATTGAACTGGTTCAAGAAACGTTCTGAACTGTATAGACACCGTGGCAAGGCAATCAGAGAGGCATTTAGCAAAAAACAGAAAAGACGATTTGAAATACGACAGCCAAAAGATGATGGCTATTATGCGCCTCATCATGCAGTCATTCATGAAAATGCTGTCACACCAAGGCTTTGTGCTGTGTGACACCTCAACGCACACGCTAGGTCATGCCTGTCACAACGATGCCCTGCTGAAGGGTTCAAAGCTCAGCGCTGATGTTGTGCAGTAGCGGCTCGTCTTCCAGAGCCAACCAGTCGTCTAATGTAAGTTCGGGGGAGATCTTTGGTGGGAAGACCGGTCATACCGGATCACCCGCTTGACAGGAAATGCATTGAGACGGTCATTAGTGCTACAGCTTAAACGCCGAAGGCCTCGTTGTTGGGAGCTGCGAAGTGTGTTCCTGTGTTGACAGTAGCGCATGTTCAGTGCTACAATAGCTGAATGGGGCGGTCAGCGCACCCAGCAGAGAATGATATTGGGCGCATGCTTTACAGTGACTAGCTTCTGGAAAGGCAAGGAAAGTGACTGGTTCAGTTAGCATATAATCTGGAGGCAAGTCAGCCAGACAAGTGATCTGGACTAGCGAAACTACCTCGTGATCGTCTTGGCCCCTTGAGAGTATGTTGCAGATAATTGCGGCCGCGCAACAACAAGCAGGAAAACTGAGGAGAAAGAAGAATGGGAGGGCACGAGCGGTAGAATTAAACATGGACGTTCTTGGTGTAGGGCTCGGGTCTTGAATACGCGACAACCACTACTGATAGTGGTCGCGTCTTATCTGCATAAGTATTTTGCTCAGCATACACAGATATGTAAAAACAAAAGGATGCATTATTAAGTTTTTAGTCTGGACCATGAGACATTCGTAAACGTGGCGTGTGTGTTGTAGCCGAAGTTACGACAAGTGGACTTGTCGTTTTCAAGGTTTCTTGTTGAAAAGTCGACTGCAACACCCACACTGTGTTTACGAATTTTTAACCACAAGCTTTCATCTTCTCCTTCTTGCCTTTTGTTCGAACTTCCAGTCTAAATCAGTTATTTGCCACACAAGCGAAGCTTCATGTCGACAATTTAAATTAACACTGCAATAAAATTCATTACTTTTCCCATTTCAATACTGTTTGCACAAACCCTGAAAAAAAGAAAGATTAGTAAATTAGTAAATCTCGCTCGTTTTGATTCCGGCAATCTGGAGTCGCAGTCCAGTTATGGTCGCATACCAATCACAAGCTTGAGTTCGTAATGCATTAGGCTGCCACATACGGTGTAAACTGGTAAAAAAGTTTCAAGAAGAATCTACTACAATGCCTGTATGGCAATATCCAGAGGAAGTAATTTTCAAGTAATAACTGATAGTAATGCGTAATGAATAATTTTTGCAGTATGTTCAAAGACTACGGTCAGAATATGAGAGATGCCATAGTGCAGGGCTCCGAATATTTCTACAGCCTCGAGTTCCTTATTAAGTAAGGAATATTCCTGTGCTTACATCACTCCTGGCAGACATTGTTTCTCTACCGTCACTCACCGAACACTCTTTCTAAGGTTCTGGTTAAATACTGGCCGTCCTGGCTATGGTTATTAACATGCTAAAAACACTGATATCAAGAAGAATGTGCCATTAGTTGGCTATATCCAGCACAGTAAGAAGATCCCAGTTGAGGGCATAGCACGTGACATTGCGAGAACTCTTTGAGGTGACATGCGTAATTTTAGTGATCTGTTGCTGAGCAGATGAGTAACAGCCACGAGAAATAACACCCACAAATGAAATGCACGAGCATTCCTAAAATCTTATATTCAAATTGCAGCGATGCTATATGTTACGTCGCAAGTGAACGGCTCAGTAACCAAGCAAGAACAAAAAAGGTTTATTTTGCGTGTCTCACTTTTATGTGCTCGGCGATGGCGATGACGTCATGACAACATTGACGACACGCTTGCATGGCGTAGCACATCTCCCCCTTTTACCAGTTGAACCGTTGAGGTGGTCGCCGTAGCCTGTTGGACCGGCGAAGCGGTGGCGGTGCTTCAGGTTGGCTAGAGGGCGGCGACCCTGCCGGCGTGGGGTCAGCCATGCCGGCTGGCATCGGCGAGGTTTCGTTAGCGGTGGTGGTGGATGTTGTAGTGCCCCCTGGCTGCGCCGTGTTCGACTCCTTCGGGGTGCGCAGCCGCAGTTGATTCGCATGACGACGTTGCTCGCCGTCCGGCGTAGGCACAGTCGCCATCCGAGCCCCTTGGGTACTAAACTCCCGGCAACCATTTTGGCCGGCTGTGGAAACTTCTCAGCCACACCGGCTGTCCTGGACAGAACGGCATGGTGGAGGAGCGCTCTTCAAGACGCGGTTCCCCGCCTGCACTCGGGAGGCAACAGTCTAGCCTGGTCCGTAGCTGATAACCCAGCAGTAGTTCGGACGGAGACTTCCCAGCCTTTACCGGTGTCCATCGTTATCGGCATAAAAACTGAGACGTTTAATGAATGTGCACCCCCTTGGCTTTTTCGAAGGCCTTCCTTGATCGTGCGAACCGCGCGTTCCGCCAGGCCATTTGACTGCGGGTGGTAAGGCGCCGTCGTCACGTGGTTGATCCTGTTCATTCTTACGAACTTCTGAAACTCGGCTGAGACAAACTGTGGCCCATTATCTGAAACAAGTGTATGTGGCAGTCGAAACCTGGCAAATATGGGCCTCAACGCTTCCACGGTGGCTTCTGATGTCGTACTCCGCCTCGATATGGCCTCCAGCCACTTTGTTTCAGCATCTACGACCACCAGTAGCACGTTTCCGACGGGGCCTGCGTAGTCGATGTGCACTCGAGACCATTTCCGGCCCGTTTCTGGCCTAGGCACCGGAACCTGCGCAGGAGGCATTGCACTGGTTTGAGCACACCTCTCACATTCGCGTACCATCCTTTCGATGTCGGCATCCAACCCTTGATACCAAAAAATGGTTCGAGCAAGGTTTTTCATTGCCGCCATCCCTGGATGTGTTTTATGTAGGAGCCTCAAAAGACTCCCAGCAGCCGCTGATGGCACTACTATTCTATGTCCCCAATAAATGAGGTCCTGATTCACCGTCAGCTCATCCTTTTTCTGGAAGAATGGCCGGAATCGCTCCTCGGACTCTTTCAGGTACTGCGGCCAGCCCTGCAGGATCCACTTTCGCACCTGCTGTAACATAGCATCACGGATGATTAGAACCGCCAACTCTTTGGTACTGATGGGTGCCGCGTTCACAGCTTCAGCGTATAATACATACTCGGGAGCGTCGTATTCTACGTTATCGGGCTGCCCCCGAGGAATAGGGAGTCGGCTGAAGGCATCTGCGTTTACGTTTTCAGATCCTTTACGATAGGTTAGGCTGTACCGATATCCACCGAACAGCAGGGCCCAACGCTGAATGCGGGCCGCGGCCATCGGCGGAATTCCCTTGACTGGACTGAACAGTCCGGTTAACGGTTTGTGGTCGGTTACTAGTTCAAAGTGGGTCCCATACAGATAGTCTCTGAACCTGGTCACGCCAAATACGAGGGCGAGGGCCTCCTTTTCCTACTGGGAATAATTTTTCTCGGCTTTTGTTAATGTTCGTGACCTGAATCCGATAGGGTAGTCAATTCCTCCGACTCGATGCGACAACACTGCTCCTAATCCTACTGCTGAAGCGTCGCCCTCTAGGCGAATGGGCTTGCTTGGGTCAAAATGCACCAAAAGTTTTGCATTCTTCACTGCTTGTTTAGCTGCCTCGAAAGCATTCTGCTGTTGTCTGCCCCAGACCCATTTTACGCCCTTTGCCAACAATGCCTATAAGGGAGCTAGTAAGGTCGACACATTAGACAAAAACTTGCCGTAGTAATTTAACAGACCTAAAAAAGCTTTCAGTTCTCTTACCAAAGTGGGCTGGGGGGGGGGGGGGGCGTCGAGCAGTGCCGTGATGTTGTCGCTTTTGGGGCGTAGGCCGTGTCGGTCGATGCAGTGTCCGAGAAAGGTGACTTGCTCTTGCCTGAACTTGCATTTCTTCCGTCGTATGCGCAGGCCGTGTTCCCTCAGGCGCTGTAGCACTTGCTCAAGGATCCTGCAGTCGTTTGCCTTTTCCGATACAATTATGTCGTCCAGATATACCTGCACGCCGGGGATACCGCTGAGCACGGCCTCAATGCGCCGCTGGAAGATTGCTGGCGCTGACGACACTCCGAACGGCAGCCTGTTGAAACAGTAGAGACCCTTGTGCATGTTAAAAACGACTAGCCTCTTCGAGTCCTCGTCAAGGGGCAGCTGATCATAGGCGTTTCTCAAGTCCAATGTGCTGAAAGCTTCTCCGCCGTTGAGGTTCGCAAAGATATCGTCAACCCGCGGCAGCGGATATTGCTCCATTATGGCAGCTGCGTTCACCGTAAGCCGGAAGTCGCCGCATAATCGCACCTGTCCATCCTTCTTGACTACGGGCACCACGGGTGTGGTTCATTCGGCCGATGTTACCGGTGATAACACCCCTTCGTTTACCAGCCGATCTAATTCTGCTGATACCATTTGTTTGAGCGCATACGGCACCATCCGCGCCTTACAAAACCGGGGTCTTGCGCCTTCTTTGACGGTCAGGTGTACCGGTGGCCCTCTGAGCAAACCCAACCCCGGAGCAAAGATATCACTGTACTTTGATAGCATGGTTTCCACCATTCTGTCTGCATTTTCCGCCTGCTCATACGCCACCTTGTTTCCAGTGAGTACCAGCACGCCTGCCGTATTGAAGCTGCGGATAGTGTCACGGCCGCAAAGCATCGGTCCCGGACAGTCGATGACGAAAAGTTCGGCCTGGATGGTCGCGCCACTCATGGTCGCATTGAGTTGCAATTTTCCGTTGATAGGAAGTGGTCCCTTGAAACACGACAGCTTCATTGTTGTGGCTTGCAAACGTGACCATTTGCCTCGGTGTCACTCGAACACTGGCCGCGGAATAACACTCACAGGTGAACCCGTGTCTACCAACATCGTGAGCGGCACTCCGTTCCAGCTTATCTGGCGCAAAATAGGCTTTACGTGCGTGCTGTCCGTCACTTGATGTGCAGTCAGCGTGTATAAAGCTTCGAAGTCCTCCGAACTCTCTTGTGGATCTTGCAAAAGGGCGTTCGCTTGTTGCCTCCGATTAGTGTCTTCGTACGACGCTCTACACACTCGTGCCAAGTGGCCGCGTCTCCGGTATCGATTGCACACTGTTCGGAGATGACGACAATCATCCGCTTGGTGCGAAGATGCACCACAGCGGGTGCAAGGCCGATGATCATCGCGAGATAGCCCACTTGCTTTCTTTGACTTCGAACGTGAGAGGCCCGGCCGGACAAAATTCGTTGTGTCGGCTACCGGGGAGGGCAGTGGCTGCATGTTCTGCGCATTTTCCGCGGTGGCCTCAGCAGCCATTACGAAGTCTTCTGCTTCCTTCAAAGTCAGGGAACCGCGGGTCAACAACAGACGTCTTACGTCGTCGTCTCGAACACCACATACAATGCGGTCCCGCAGCATGCGGTGCAACATGTCGCCGAAATTGCAGTCTTCGGCCATGCGGCGAAGGGCGGCTACAAAATCCCGCACTCGCTCACCTTCTGCCTGTGTGCGCGTGAAGAATCGGTAGCTGGCTGCTGTTTCATTGACCTGCGGCTTATAGTGGCTCTGGAGATGCTTGATGACATCGCTGTAGGTGAGGTCGTTCACGCTTTTGGGGTGGCATCGTCCCTGAAGTACTTTGACGGCGCCATTGGACAGAGCCGCCACCAGCAGGGCTCGTTGTTTTGCCTCGTCTGTGATTTCCTGTGCTTAAAAGTATGCTTCCAAGCGTACCTTGTAGGCGGACCAGCCTCCTTCTTCTTCCGTGAATGCAGGCACCTGTCCCGGCGCCATAGCTGCCTGTTTCAGAAGCCGTGCTTCAAAGCCTCCTCCCACCGCGTCGATTCGTGCCTCGTCACCACTGTTCGAGTGAACGGCTCAGTAACCAAGCAAGAACAAAAAAGTTTTATTTTGCGTGTCTCGCTTTTATGTGCTCGGCGATGGCAATGACGTCATGACATGATTGGCGACACGCTTGCATGACGTAGCACTATACATTAACAGATTTCCACTTTGCATGCATTCATCTTCTAGCCGTTCCCACAAAGTGCTGCCTTGAGAGCGCCTAGCTTGTTTTTGGTGCATTGTCTCCGACAGCTGTTCCAGCGGTGCGACGCGGGGTATCGTGGTAAGGACACATGATCCGTGCCAATTCCTCCAAATGTACATGCGCTGAGGAATCCGCTCCTCAGAAACAGGCAATACACTACTGAGAACGTCCAAACGAAACAACATTGATGGTGTACGTGTACGAGTACGCTCAGGCACGCCATGTGCACATGTGTGATGTGATACAGAGATGACTTCTTGAAGTAAAACTGTAGATACTTAATAAACAGGTGCGGTTGGTTGCTGTCTCAAAATAAATCAACAGGTGTTTCATACCTTTGTACACATACCTTTGTACGCACTGTACTTGCCGCTCTCTCACCAATTACATCGCACTAAAAAGACAGACAACACGAAAATTACTATCTCACTATGGCAACCGTATTCCTTTACGTCAGCATTTTGAAGGATGATGACTGGTCGAACGCAAAAGCATTGAGTTGCTACCCTCATTTTATGTAACAGTTTGAAATGCCGCTATGGCACCTTTGCGGCCAAACTGAATTTTTCATAAATCCGATGAGAAACGCGAATACATACCTGAAAAACAACTGTATGGTTCTGTCTGCATAGCAGTTGAAGATACGATTTTCTTTTCGTCCTTCTGGGTTCCTTCGTGGTGCATGAGTAGCTGCACTTGAACCGATTTCTCTGTACCATCATTCGTTTCACACGCTGGCTCTGGTGATGTTTCCACAGCTTGTCTCAAACCACAAGCCAGACCTGGTGCTACTTTAAGAACTTCCTCTGTTACAACATCATCCTGAAATTAATTTGCTTGTTTTGTTACAAGTGGTAATAAAAAATATAATTCCGAGAAAAGAAATCAAAGCCGCTTTACCTGATCCATTTCGCTACGATGATTTGGTTTTGACGTGTGTAGGATGGTTGTGCCTCCAAGAAGCAACCATCCAAGAATCTGAAATAGAGCACGAAAAGACGAGTTACTGATGTATACACACAAAAATAGGAATATATCGCATTCATTAGAACGCCCGCTTCTTAAACATTTTTTAAAGGATAAAATAAAACCAATTATACTTCTGTACAATTGCCTAATCAAATTTCTAATGCCGCACCAAGTACTGCCAATGTTCGTCAAGAACTCAAACCTAAAGGACGGTAAAAATTTAGGCGAGTTGGAAAATGGCCATGACGTTCAGCGTAAACAAAACACAAACAATATAAGGAAACGACGACACAAACGTTGAATCGTTGAAAGCACTGACACAGCATTTCTGTCACCATTTCCTTCTCTTGTCCATGTTTTGTTTGCACTGGGTCTCATAACTAAAACCAGTTATATACATTTGTGTGGAGTTTCACTGAAGGTGTCGTAACAATATTACCACTAGTGAAAGAAGCTCATGTAAATATACTTCCTTGAAATTAAATATAAAGATGAAAATGGTTGTTTGGCCTCTCTATTTCTGAAAATATTTGAAAGAATATCTTTGTATCTATATATATGCTGTAAAATTTCGATCCAGCGCATCCTTCCCTTACTGTGAAAGATAATCGGACATGATTTGTAGAGGGCGCTCTTCCTCGTTAACGAATTGGAAACAAGATGGCAGCAAAGGAGCGGTGCGTGCTTTTAATAAAATATGTTTGTTGAAACCTGTGCGTAGCATGGATTGAAAGACGAAGAGGAGTAGTGGAGCAGAAACTTGATGAGCTTGGACAGTTCTACGGAGGCCGTGTTGGGAGGCTGTTGCGCAGTGCGCCAATACAGTCTGCAAAAAAGATTTTAAACATAGTTTGTTCTTTATGCTGAAGATTCTGGAAGTCGGCCTTCATTCCACTAGCTATCGCTTCTGGCCTGCCATGTCATTCTGCAACCAGACCGTCCCGAAGTGCGTGAAGAACAAGCAGGCTTGTCATTAATTCCAAAGTACAAAAATTGTGAATGGTGCAAAATAACTCATCCAATCCCGAAAATTAAGAGTTCTCGAAGCGTCATGCCCTCTATAGTTGATGAAAGGCGGTCATAGTCAGGAGGGCTAAACACCGAGTCGAAAACTTTCCCGAAGCACGAATCGGTAGCCAAATAAACAGGGAAGCACCCATTTCTTGTTGCAGAAATCTGAAGGATTCTATTATTCTGCTGGTGCGAATTTTCGGTAATGATACTTGCGACAGTGAAGCCATTTCAAACTTTCTTTTTTCCCACTATGGACACACACTGACAATTAAGATATACACTTATTTTCATGATTGCAGCAACGCCAGAAGATTTTGATACCATTGTTTTATAAAGGTATTCTGGAAAGAATCTCTGCGCATAGAGGAATACTGTACTTGCTAATATTGTGACGGAATCGCAATGCTGATGAACGCAGAGACCGCGTGTCCAAACTGAAACTGTTTATATGGCAGAAATCGTGGTCGGTACACGGGAAGTCAGATTGCAGCGATGTGTACTGACACTGGTACCAGCAAAGAAAGCGTCGGCTGTCGGTACTCTAACTAACGCTCACGCACATCGGCATTTACGCAAGTGCTGTTGAATATGCTATCACTAGTGGCCACGTAGGTTCAAGAGTCATCTGTTATGTTCACGTTGTGCCCTTAATCTTAACAAAATGATCTACTGCAGTCCTGAAGCTTTCCAAACACAACAAGAGCACTTTTTGCGCTAGGAATCACTAACAGCGTAATGGGGCGATAACAAAAATTGACAAAAGAATGTGGATATCCTCCATGAAAGAAGCTAAGGAAGTTACAAAGGCAGCAGGACATTCGCTCACGAGTGTGCACAAAAGCATACGATGCGGCACTGCATGTGTCAGAATTTTGTGAGCCCATGTGTTCAAGCTTCGTGCAAAGTGACGTGACTGTCCAAGTCTGCATCCGGAAACCTAAACCGAAAGTTGCATAAATAAATAAGGTGAAATGAAATTATTTAGCAATACTACATAAATCGTGAAGTGGGTATCATAATCCTAGTGCCATAAGAAATGTTTGCAACAAAGAAAGCACAAGCCACAAATTTGATGGCGCCTCCTCTTTGGAATTTCTATTTTCTTTCTCATCAACTACATTATTCTCTACAGTGGACTGCTAGTTGTCAACCTGGTTTTCCATTCTTCAAGATTTTCTCATACGTTTTCATGGTGAGCTGTCTATGCTTTGTCTGAAAACTGTAGTGTCTCAATTTTTTTAGCAAGAGTAGCGTTCTGCTACATATTGTTAGACACTCTTAGTGTGTTGAAATACTTTTTTGAAACTTTTTTCAATGTCGCTCGATTGCTACTTCACATTATGTTCAAATCTTGGGTTGAATTTCATCTAGTTATTTTCTGACAACTGTACCACAAGGATACATCATAAGAACACACTAAAAAGTACATAATTGACACTTGGCAGTAGCGAAGCAAGTGAAAAGTCAAGTAGACCAAGGTTAAGTAAATATTCGCAAATAACCAGCTCGCGTAAAAAAAAGTGGACCATGTCTCCGAAGGAAACCATGACGGGATGTGAAGCAAAAGCGGTGCGCACGGCGTTGACCTGGCTGAAAAGGGCGTCGACGAAGGTGCTGGAAGAACAATTTAAAGAAAAACTTGGTCTTTACTCGAGTTAACGTTTCTTTGAAATGCACAAACACGGGATGCTGGTTGAGTTTCGTGCAAGTTTCACCACAGATAAAAGAGTCGAAAGAGTGTATTCACTCGACCTGCGGTCGAGCGTTACGGGCGTTAGAGAAGGTGAAGCGAGAGAGAAGTGAGTTTTGAGTGGGTGGAGGAGCAACAGCACCTTGACGTAATGGGAGGAGCTGGCAGCTGCTGCAGGTGAGGGAGAGAGGAACATCAACGCAAAGCTGCGACTTGACCTACTTGGCATTGTTCCAACAACGGCGGCGTGGAGAACGCAATGCGTGCGGCGCGCTAGCAAGGAGACACAGGTGGACAGCGTTACACAGGGTACTCAAAAAGCTGCTTAGCATCTGAAACCACAGCATATCCACGAAGTGAATGGTGATGAGTTGGTGAAGCAGTGGGATCATTTGGTGTTACCGTAAATCAGCCGTGACATTGACCGCTCATGCATTTAAATCGGTGCCAAAGCAGTGTGCGATTACATACGATTATTGGTCATAAATTGTACATGGTGTTCAGTAGTGAATTTCATTTTGCCTTCATTATTACTGCTTTGTGGTACCAGATCTTGACCAAACTTGGCAAAGACGAGGTCTCTGAACATTACCTGGGTGGTTGTTTCCAGTCATATCAAATGCGTTGTAAAAAGCATATAGAGACGTCGTATACTACACAAACTACTCGTAGTCCACAATCATTGTTATCACGGCTACAGTGCACGCACATGCCACCAACGAAAAATCCCAGACTTTAAAAGGACTGTCTACTCTCCATCACTGCTTTTCCGTTTTGTGTCACAATAAAAAAACGTATCATCTGTACTGCCTAACCTAACAGCGGTTTTTCTGGAAAGTGTGTAGAAATTTTTAAAATTTGCGTTCGGCCTCCTTTCATCGATGGGATGAATGCCCACAATGCTCGTCCGTGTAGGCGATGACAATTGTACTGCCGGTGAAAGTCGAAAACTGAGCTTTATCAAGTTCTGTTTATTAATGAAACAAATACCTCAGTGGTCATTGAAGACACGCATCCACTTTTTTGTTCTTGTGAGTTTCTCCGACATCCGAGTGATTACGTCAAGTGAGGACACTTAGTAGCAATTAACAAAACATCTGATAACTGTATCTGTAAGAAACAAGCTATTCGGTCACCAATATTGTGTATTCAAAAGTGAAGAGAATAAAGGAGAAAAAGCCTTGTGCTCTTTGTTCATCAGCGTCTGACTGATAAGGTCATGTGTTCGAAGACTCCCATCAAACGCTGTGCACAAGCCGCGGTTAGACGGCGGGGTGCGATCATAGCTATACGATCGTGATACAACAAAATGGCAATGAGAAAAAGCTTGTGAGAGGAATGTTACAGTTATGTTAATCTACGCCTTGACTGCAGTTTACTTGTGTGTCTCTTGTAAATTTACTGAAAGGATGTCAGTCACAGCTGTGACACCGTTTTTATTTGCCTCTAGTACTGCTCTAAGGCCACAGAAACGATGGACAAAGTTTTTCAAAGCGTACCTTGTGTCGGTCAGGGACTGTGACTGGCTAGCAGAGCGAAAGGCAGCACCTGTTCTAACACCACTCTGAGTGGAAGGACTGCGTCTGTACTTTAACAACAAAGCAGTGAAACAAACAACAGCAGTAAGCGTCGCTACGGACGCCCCACAACCTCAATTTTCTACTGAACCAGTGTAGACATCTGTGCATCGCACGAGTTATTGGATGAGTGAGTACACAAAGTTAATAAATGGTTTGGACTTGCTCTTCATGAATACAATGAATTTCAACGTTGAGAGACATCAGTTATGCATGAGGCTTCAGTTGACGTTTGAACCTTTCACCTAGTATGTTGCTCAACTCAAACAACTAGCTTTGACTTGGAATTTGCATCGACAATTTATGAACGCATGCAGGATTAACTTGTTGACGTAGTCTCCAACCTAGCGTTGCGCGAGCGCTTCTCGAATTCCAGCTGAACAGTTGCTTTGGCCAAGGCTAAAGAAATTGGCAAAGCTATGGAAGCAACACACAAAGTTAATGCGGTTTATGATAGAGCACCAATGCAATGCATTGACGAATTGCAATGTGAAATCGAACGCTAGATCAGCAGCGCGTCCTCCAAGCAACTTTCTGATTTCGTGCACCCGTTCGTGAGCCAGATAGTGTTCGTTACAACTATGCAGCAACAGGCTCGCACCACGGCATCCGTGCCGCAGAAGAAGGTGCAAGAAGCAACCAAGGTAACAACCACCGATCGTTTTGCTACTGTTGTGGCTCGATGAAGTACAAAGCAAATGCGAAAAACTGCCCAGAATGAAGACAACAGTGTCGCAAGTGTCAGAAACATGGATTGTTCGCGGTTGTTTGTCATAAAACCGTCTGCAGAAGTTGCAGTGTCCCAAGCCCTAGTCTCCACTGCTGGAGAACATAGCGTCCTGAATTCACCACACATTCTTAGAATAGGATTGCCACTATGCAAGAAGGGACCTAAAGTTCACAAAACATTTAAGGAAAATATGCTTCCTCATCTTATAGGTACTGGTGCCACAGTATTCTTTGTAAATAACGCTGATTTTCAGAACTTGAAAAATTTTGCACCTTGTCTCTTTCAGCGCCGAGTCTTCAAAACTATTCTGGCAAGTTGATTCCTAGTCTGGGCACCTTCAAAATGGAAATTGAATACAGTGGCATGCGGGCAACAGTGACACATTACATCACAGAGGAAGGTTTCTTGCTGCTCAGCCTTGACGCCATGAAGAAGCTACATATTTATATGGTTGGGTCAACCAGAGAACTGCACGGGCTGCAAACCGACCTGAGAGCTTGGCCTAGGTAAGGCATTGTTGGATAAAGCCCAGACAGGGCTCGGGCCTGGGCCCGAGTCTGGCCCGTCCTATGCCCAGGTCTCAAATACAGGGTGTTTCAAGAAATATGTCCAATAACTATTCAAAATTAGCAAAAGGAGGCATCTGCGCGCTACCTGCGCCGTTCCCTAAATTCTGGCATAGGGCATCTTCAGGTGCGTACAGACTTCAAATACAGAAGTAATAAAAAAGCTTAAAAATTAGCTTTTTATGCAATTCATAACAATTGACTTTTCATTGCGGGCATTTTTGAAGTTATTCGCAAATGCGCTGTTTGGTGCGTGCAGGTTTCGCCATTGCCAGCTAAATTAACAAGATTTCGTTGCTGTGTGGTGATTACCAGCGCCCGCCTCTCCGAAATTTTAAAGTGGATATCGACTATTTGTAGGAAGAACATTGATTCACCCACTTGACTCAACCAGCTATTTCCATTGGTTAAAGAGTTAATTGTTTCAATTGCTACATAATTTCCGCAATTAAAACAAGAGTGTAGTGAAGCAGAGGCTTGTTTGTTTTTGGACTGTTGGAATGTATGCCATAGTGTGGGCGGCATTGCGCTGAGCGCCAATAAAGGGTCCAGGAAAATCGTTTGACATCGTTTTGGTGACGAGGCTTATGGAACACAGCCTTCATCTCCCCAAGCTTTTGCTTCCAATATGGGACGTCTTCTTGCCGCCAGACCATCGTGGGGCGTGCCAAAATCGAGCAAGCATCTCCTCGAGCCCAAACTATGAGGATTGTCATGGAGGTGAACCAGCAACTCTAGTCTACACAGTTTGGCCTCCTGACGCTTCCCGTCCTGCAAAACAGGTTAAAGACTTAGCTGCGCTGAATGCCGAGCTGGAAGCCTTCTCCTGACAGATAAGGAAAAGGGAGAAGACTACGACTCTGTCATGGAATATGAGTAAACTACTGCCAGTGCCTTGGCCCTGCTATACCCATGGACAGGCTGCTCAAGGTTTTTGCACTCCCTTCAACGGCGCATCCACACACAATCAGGGATGGGGTCCCGGAAGCGACCTTGGCCCCGGACACGCCGCAACCACTTGACACTTGACAACTAATTTTTCTCTACCCAGTTAGTTCTGGCGCAACAGAAACATTACCCTTTGTAGTGTTTGTAGCTGCCACAGTTAATTCCAAAAGTACATAGTAATTTTACAGGCAGTATTTTTTTATCTGAGAGGCTCGTAACACGGATGAGCCTTTTCAGCATTCCTGGCGACTTGTGCATCCTGTTGTTGTTCTGCTTTCGCAGAAGTTCCAGTAACTATGCTTAACCACATTTATTCTGAGCTTTAAAACTCCTTTTGAAAATAACAAGTCTTTAAAATGAGATGCTTTATACAGCTTCTCTGTCATTGTACCATGTTGCATGCACCTGCATCCGACATTGTTGCCCCTGTGTCGCGGATGGCTTGTTATTATTATCAACAATATTTATTTTTTTTAACTGTAGCTGTAGCCTGATTTTTGTTATCGTCATGCAAAGAATAAAGATAATTTTTTGGCCAACAGTGCTTTGCGTTTAGTCAGAGTGAGTGCCTTAGCCAGAGCCGATTCGCGGCCGAAGTCCACAAGGTTATCAGGCAGTCACTGTCACTCGCTAATGTACTCGAAAATCACTCCACTTGGTTTTTTTGTCTTGTGGCACCACATGAAGCACAGACCGCCCAAATCATGATTATGCATGCTTACGTGCATTGAGAAGATGACAGAAGATGTGCTGTTGTGAACATTGGGGATGTTAAAAGCTTCAAGCCTTACGACGATTTTAAGACAGCCTTCTACAGCGTCAGATAGACGGACCAACATGGGGAACCTCACTTCTATCGCATCAGGATTATTCTCCTCGAAAGTAAGCTTGCTTCAAATTAGCCGCTATATTTTACTTATTTATGTGTTTGCATATGTGTGTACGTGCATGAGTGAGTGACAATATAGAGCATGTGTGCAACAGACTGCACCCCAGCTGTCGTCATGCCTACATGTTCCTTGTTCATTATTCTCGCAGATAGTGTTTCGAAGAACCTTGAAATGCTATGTCTTTCTTAACAATTTACAATGCTATACCGCACCCTATCAGTGAAAAATTAAAAACGATTGCACCTATGTAGTCACCGAGAATAAATATTGGTGTCTGTCTAGACGTTAGACAAGGAAACAAGGATTGTTGGCGTACATATCATCTCGTTAGCTGTACTTGTGTGGTTTTGCTATGTGTGGTTTGTGTGGTTTTGCTATGAATATATTTCAAGTCATGAAATTTTATTCTATCATAATGAAATGCTTATCTAATTTTGTGCTGAAAGGCCGAAAGAAAAATTTGAATCTAGAACTCATAGATAAAGAATGCTCCATGTTTTGGGTATCACAGCAGGGTGCTGGCATTGTATCAGCATAACGTTTTTTGTATTTTTCAGGGACTGAAGATGACCTCAAAGTAAAAATGAGGCAAAGGCGAGTGCAAATTCCGAAAAATCCTTGATGGAAGCAACAGTGAAGACAGCGGTAAAAGCATTCAGGTAAGCATAGTTTTCTTATAGCAATGATGTCTCTTTGGCATTTCTCAATGGGGAAATGACATGATATGTATTTGATGACATTTCTTTCTCTTACAGACACCAAAAAAAGAAAAGCAGGAAGATCCCAACAACGTGCTACTTGACCTACTGGCATACAAGAAAAAGTAAGCTCATGCAAAAAGGGCATCAGCAGCGAAGCAGCCCACTGACTTCTGCCCAGGAAAAATAGGCCCGCCTCAGCGCTATAGTGAGGCAGAAGGAAGTAGAGCTGAAAGACTTCAAAGCTCTTAATAAGAATCTGCAACAGAAGCTTATAGACACAAAGGGTTCTAGGCAAGGTAAGCAATGTTTCGTGAGCATAAGGAACACAGTATAAAAAGTAGCGATTATATTTTTCTAGAAGCATATTCAATTATTAAAAAATCCCCAGTGTTCTAATGCCTTTTATATTTCTCTTGGTGCAGCCAATTCATCGCAGGCACTGCCACCTGCCTTGCCAGCAGTGTTGTCACAGCCACATATTGCTGAAACATTGCCTCAAAAGCTGGAGGTGCCGGACTGCAACTTCTGTTTCATGAGTTTTCGTAGAACCCATCAACTGACATAAGCTTGATGGATTGTATTGAAATTTGTGATAGCATTCTTTTACAGGCTGACATTCAGAACATATTGAGGATGACAACGTGAGCATGGCAGCGTATTCAAAGCAATCCTAAAAACTCTCTCTTTGCAAAAGACCTCATGACGGCATTGTGGAGCGCCACTGAGTGTCTTGAGTAAAGGAGAGGCATGAGACACCTACCAAACGTGGAACTGCGGCGACGGTGCACGAGAAGAGGACAGTCATTCGAGCGCACACGCACCAGCCATGTAGATGCAAGAGATTGGTCAGAGAGAGGCTCGTGGCACGGACTCGTGCGCCGGGAGAAAAAATGCCGGAATATGAGCTGGCACTGTGTGTTGGGACGCCAAGCTGCAAAAACGTGTGAAATGAGCAGCGCTACCCCGACAAGAGCAGCATGGCCGCTCTGTTCTGAGGATGTCGGCAAGTAGAGCTTGAAAAGTGGCCGTTGATCTAGGAGATGGTCTTAAGTGGGACTGCCAGGACTGCCAAGCAGTTCCTCTTGGACTTGCACCTGTTCCACATCGCACATATTATTATCCTTCAGACTTTTTGCTGATATTACCTTTCAAACTTTTTGCACTTGGATAATGACGCTGACGCGTTGCTGTTACGTAGCTGATAATTATGACAATGGGAGACAAGGAACACTCGTACGAGAACAAGTTTACAGGAAGCAACAGCTCGCTCATATTCGAGAGAGGGATTTGGTCACAAGTGCCTTTCGTCATCAGAAACCTGAACTTACTCGACGCACAAAGGTCACAACCTTTGTGCGTTACCCTTCGAAGTCAACACAACAGCACTTTAGTGCAGATAGAAGCTGTTGTCATTCCTTACATCTGTGGTGACATAATTGAATCTTGATACAAATGAACTTCACAGTCATGCAGAAAATAAATCATTTGCGAATACAGAGTTTTCTCCAAGCATCACCTGTGAAGCTGCAGTAGGTCTTCTAATTGGGTAGGATCAATTGTGGAAAGTAGTGCTAACTATAAGTTGGGTGTAGGATGACAGAGTGTTAATTGCCATTAGCACGAAAATGGGATGGACTTTACAAGGTCCACCATCCGTTGAGGAGCAAGGTGCACAGTATGCGAGCAGTCATACCTGCATCCTGCGAACAGATGTCTACGATGGGGTGGATTTCTCATACTCATCACAACGGGTTTCGAGCTTGATACCAGTGGTATTGTAGAAAAGCCATTTGCAAAGAAAAATATCAACATAAAAGGGTTCAACAAAGCCATCGATGTCCAAAATGGTCGTAAAGAAGTTGCGTTACCAAGGACATTAGAAAAGAATCATGGCAGTGTTCGCATTTTTTTTTTGAAGAAAGAAACAAGTGAACCTTGTGTAAAAAGTATGATGCCACGCAAGAAAAAGAAAGCAGTGGAAAAGATCGCCGCTCATAAAATGTCAGAAGTAATCTGCGAAACAGGTTCAGCGAGAACCCTCAGTTGTGCTGGACACGTCTTCTAAGGGAGCAGAAGAGTGGTTTATCGTGCATGGAATAAAAAATTAAAGCGATAGTTCATGCACCCACACCACAGAACATGAAATCCTTTTCGTAATTCCTAGGAGTCGCCAGCTACTATGTCAAGTTCTTGCATCACTATGCAGATTTAGTGTAACCATTGTGCAAAATGGTTAGTCATTTGAATGGACGGCTAAAGCTCAGAAGAGTTTTGATCAGTTAAAGGAGCAGTTGGCCTACAAAGCTGTTGTGCAGATGTTAGACACTGAGCTATCTGTCATAGTCACTACGAATGCGTCTGATGTCCGGTTAGGAGCAGCTTTTCAGCAAAAGGAAGGATCACATCTTCATACAGTGGCTTTTGCATAGCATGCCTTCTCACTGGCAAATGGAAATATTTCGAAGGGGAATGTGAAGCACTCGCTTGTTTATTCGTTAGCGAAAAATGATACATCTATTTGTGGGGCAGGTGCTTTACACTCGGAAGCGATCGCCCAGCATTAGTTGCTTTGCTATCCACTGGAGATTCAGGTCGTCGACTATTACGCGTTTCTCGATTGACAATTCATTTACTGTATTACAACTTTCAAATATTAATGAGAAATGACAGACAAATATGCCAACAAAAGTAGAGGGAATATCATTAAAAGTAATTGTGATGTAATTGTGAAGAAATAAATGTGGATGAAAAGATAACTTGCCGTGGGCAGGATCCGAACCTGCAACTTCCAAATAACGCATTCGATGCTCTATCAACTGAGCTACCAGGGCGGCTATCCCCCTGCCCATTTTATTGGGTATGTATGTGCATTAAACGTGGAAGCGTCAGTAAACGCCGTCTGTTGCCATTGCGGCAAATGTAGGACACTCAATTTTCGCATACTGGCATGACGTAGCACGTGGTCTTATTACGAGCGGCAGCTGAACATTAATTCCTCGCAAACTACGTGAAGCCTATAAGTCTTCCAGAATGAGACCCTCTCTATAATTAAAAGAAAAAAGGTTAAACTTACGGGCTCATTTTCTTTGTTGAAAACAATATTATTGAAAACTGACATGCAATTAGGCGAAAGAAAGTATAGCGGATAATTTTAGAAGTAATTGTAATGTAAAGAAAGAAAAGTGGATGAAAAGATGACTTGCCATGGGCAAGATCCGAACTTGCGACCTTCGAAAAACGCAGCCGATTCTCTACTAACTGAGCTACCACGGCGTTGACTGACGCTCTCACAATTAATGCACATACATACCCAATAAACTGGATGGGGGGATAGCCACTGTGGTAGCTCATTGGATAGAGCATCGAATGCATTATTGAAAGGTTGCAGGTTCAGATCCTACCCACCTGCAATTCATCGTTTCATCCACACTTTTTTCACATTTACATTACCATTGCTTCTAATATTTTCCCATATACTTTCCTTGGCATAGGTGTCTGTCAGTTCTCATTAATATTGTTTCTAACAAACAAAATAAGCCCTTAAGTTTACGCTTTTTTCCAACTTTCAAATATAATAACACAGAGGCATGAAAAATAATGAAGACGCATTTCCTAGACTACCCATCAATGAACATTACGCCAGTACTGCGGAGAAAGAAGAAATCGTTCCACTAGTAAATTCGGCAGTTGGCAAGGCTACTGTACAGGCTACAACAGCCAATGATCCTACGCTGACTAAGCTAATTCAACAACTCTGTAAAAGCTGGTTACATAAGAAGGCATTATCAGCTGACCTGATTCCATTTTTAAGATTCAAGTCAAATTGTCGCTGGTGGGTGGTCTTCTTGTGCACACAAACTGCACAGTAATTCCCAAAGTGCTTCGCTCAACTTTCTCACAGTTGGCGCATAAATTGCATGCTCGCATAGTTTGCACAAAGAAGCATCTGAGAGGGAGATACTGGTGGCCTCACCTATATAAGGGTGTCTAGGAATATGTAAACAATTGTCTCATATGTCAATCAGCAGATAAGTCGGCCAAAGTGGTCTTTGCGCTTTTACAACCTGTTCCTCAGCTAGATCAGCCCTCATAAATGTTAGCCATGAATATACAGTGGAAAACAATTCATACGTTTTTTAGTGGATCGGGAAGGAAAAACGGAACAGCTGAGAAAATGCCAGAGTGATATAAGCTGCAAAAATTAATGAAATCACAGGCATTTTCACTACAAATTATTTATTTGGGCATGGTGAGCCTCAGACTTGAAATATTCAAGAAAAGTTGACTGCCGATTCTTTCACTCGCTGGTAAACACCACACGTTTCTCAATAAACTGGAAGGCCGCATTGATTTCAGCGTCGCTTTTGTGTATGATGTACCTGCGAAGGTGATCCAGAGCCGTGATGGCTTCTCCAAAGCTGTGAAAGACTAACTCCACTGCCAACTCTTCAGAATCGCGTGACTCGTGCTCGTCGTCATTATGGCAGTCACCAGATTCACTTGCCATCGAGTTTGCAATGAACCGAGCCATCCATGTTGCAGGAAAGGAACACCCTCAGCTGGTCTTTGCCGCAATTGCCTCCATGGTAGGTTTCACCCTGCAGGCTTAACGATTTAGATGGCTGCACACGAAAGAAGACGCCTGTTTGGTCAGCATTGTAATTGTCACAAGACTTGTACCTTTCAGTTAAAGCAGGTAGTGTGGACTTCCAATCTTCGACTGTTTACACGTTCACACTTATCGGTTCTCTACCTACTGTTTTGTAAGCAATGCCGTGCCTCTTGCAGAAACTATCAATCCAGCCATTGAGCGCTGCCCAATCTGTCGGCTATTTCCATCACCTTCTCCTGTGAAATGCTGCCATCATAGGTAATGTTGGCAGCGCGAGATCTCTTGAACCAAGTGAGAAGAGCCTTGTCAAGGCTCCCGAAGTTCGCACGACGCGCTTGCTTGGCTTTTGGGCTGACGACAGCAGCATTCTTTCCAATCTCGGCATGCTTCGGGACGATGCTGTTGAGCGTTGACGGCGGCATGTTAAGGTTTTTGGCAATCTCGACCCTTTTAGTAGCGAAGCTCCTTATGGTATAGGGCAATCCGTTGTCCCTTCGGCATACCCAGAAGCGTCTCCCTTATCCTACAATAGATGACGTTGTATGTATAGGTCCTTGAAAATATAGGTACGGGGTTGTCTGTGGACGAAGGGAGCACACTCGATGTTCAGATGAAAACTGTTTATTCGGAACAACTTGCGGCCAGAAACTGAAGGTCTGACTGTAGCAACACTAGAGCACTGACAGCGGCGAACAGAGCGTCGGCCGGCGATCAACTGACAATCGGCAAAACGCGGCGGTATTTATACATGTGTCATTGAATATTCTAGCTTTATCACTCGTCACCCCGCAAGCTCTGGAATAATCTCCAGTGTATGGGTAAAGCGGGCAATCTTAACAGAACGATCTACAAGGATTGCAAACGTTCTCGAACAATGATGCGCAGTTAGCTGAGCATTTCTTACCCAGATTTGTGAGGTTTAACGTCCCAAAACCACCATATGATTATGAGAGACGCCGTACTGGAGGGCTCCGGAAATTTTGACCACCTGGGGTTCTTTAACGTGCACCCAAATTTGAGTACACGGGCCTACAACATTTCCGCCCCCATCGGAAATGCAGCCGCCACAGCCGGGATTCACATTCCTTACCCAGGCTTTGATGGCTAAAACCGAATCAAACAAAAGTGAAAATAGGAAAGTGTGTGGAAATTTTATCCCTAGATGGCATTAGTGGTTTTTGTATTGCTGACAGATGGATGGACAGAAAGACAAACGGACAGACAGATGCATGATGAGACTCACAGCAAACAGACTGGTGCTTCGCCCCACTTATCAGCATTCCCTCAGTGGATATGCTGTGAATTTTCTTCACGCTGGCTGCTAGTCGATTGCTACAAGTATGTCCTGCTTTTCTTTAAGGGAAAACACTTTCCACTTAAGCATTGCAATTAAGACTTGAGAAAGAGTGCGTTGACAAGTTAAACGGTATTAACAGGGTTTGAGCACACAACAATGATTGAAGATGAGTGACAGAACTGTGGCGGTGGTTGACTGTCACACACTATGGGCATTCCGTAATGAAACTTCTGTTGTAAGCACACTGGTAATAGTGATAGCACTTCTCACAAGTGGGCATTTAGGGCCAGCCTCTCCAACTCTCTAGTGGCTTTTGTAGCCGGTTGGTAGCCAAGCCAGGTCAAGACTGTCAAAAGTAATATCAAAATGGCAGCACCCGGGCGGGTTCAGTGGGCTAGGTTGCAACGCATTATTGAGGAATGGGCTGACAGTTTCGACATAATAGCAGGCCTCGCAATACATGAGATTCTACGGGAGCTATGCTTGTACTGATGAAAAACAATGTAACAGCCAACCGCAGCAGGGAAGAACATAATAGCGCGCTGTAGTCAGACCCTTAAACATCCCACCAAGCCCAAATCATGCAATAACTGTCATGCATGGCCGAAAGTATGTTTTAATTCCTCCGAGATTATGCATGATGCCATAAATTTTCTTCAACATCTATTTAACATAGAGAAATTTCAAGTGATATTGTTACCGACAATGGTCCTCCATTCATTTCTAAACCATTCCAGGATTTTCTAAAGGAAAGAGGCAATCAGCTTTGTAAATCGTCGAATTATCATCCATAATTCAGTGGACTAATCAGACAGTTCATTAGAGTACTGAAGGAAGGAAAACAGGTCGCACGCCTACAGGACAAACTAGTGAAACAGACCATTTTTGAGTATCAAGCCTTGTATGAATTTTTACCGCATGTGAAAACGGGAGTTCCACCTGCAGTGCTGTTACATGGCAGAGCACCTTGAACACGACTGAATTTCAGTAACACAAAGTTATCTGAAAATCAAACCTGCCGCTGAGCATAAATACCAATCCATCACACTATAGAGTGCAATCAGAGGACAATTAATTCTTCAGACCACAAACTCACAACAGAATCCAGAGTAAACAGCAGCAGATGCAACCCTATGCTGATAAACGTACAGGCACGAAGTACCCGTCAGTAAAAGTTGGAGATTACGTTGATGTTTGGTCATACCGCACAAGTACGAGCAAGTACTTAGGACCACATTTCAAGTCATGCGAAGGAGAGGTCAAAACTTATTTCTCCTTAGCGACAGTGAGACTTTTTCACGATAGTGAATGTTTCAAAATTAATTCGAATACCAGAGCATTCAGGGAATGATGATTGCTTTCCACGCACTTGTTATTCCTATGCTGGACTAGCTCGCTATTTAGGCTCCTCACTTGCAGAAGAACAGTCTGATGGCACTGATAATGTCACAAATACTTCGCACAATAACGCTCTTCCTGATATGGGTGTTCCAATGCCTGAATACCTCTGATCTACCACTGCAGACTTTTGCAAAAAGAAGGGAAAAGATAGCACAATACCCTCATCAGTTGACAGTAACACTTAACAGACAAATTCGAATGCTGGAGCTGGGCGTCCAGTATGCAAGCGCCACTCTCCAAGACAAACCAGACTACAAGATGAAGTTTTAAGCTTCTTGATGCAAGGCCTTGTAGTTATCTTGTGCTGTGCATTACTATGTCTGTTGTGTTTTTTCTTTTGTTCTATTGTTCTAATGCGATAAGTGCCTCACAAAATTTATTAGTTTTTTTATTAAGATTTCTCTACTTTTCCGTGTGAATGTCACAAAGTTTCTGATGTGTTCGTTGCTTATAACGTAATGGCATTGATCAGATATTATTAAATCGGAGCTTATTTTCAAGGAGGGAATGATGTCATCATGTCAAGTGACGTCATCTAGTGGCAATCCACAAAACATGCCCTAACTGAATTTGTAAAAGTAGTGACACAGGCCATTCGGCCCCTACCATTGTGTTTTTGGAAAAGGAAGAATAAAAAAGCAGAGGGTCTCGCACTCTTTTTTCATTGGCGTCTGACTGCTGTGGTCAAACGTTCGAGGCACCCCTTCAAATGCTGTGCGCGGGCCTCTGTTGAACGGCGGGCTGCAATATTAGCTGTATGATAGCGATACAAGAGTTTGCAGGCAAGCGATCACCGGCAGTGCCACCAGGCACCTCTGTAAACGGGCGACAAAAAAAAGCAAAACTTTAACTCTTGCACATCCTGAAGCTGCCCCAAGTGCGCAAAATACAATACCAGGTTATGAATGTTTGTTTTTTAGCAAAATAGGTTACCCTGCGAAGATTTCTTGTCCTACCAGTAGATTGGCCACATCCCTGTTGTATGATTCTAGCAGTCACTTTTGTCGACTTTCAGCATCTACTTGAAATTATAATTCCTTTTTTTACAGGATGTCAGCGTGCTTGTTGCCACCGGTGTCATGTACGATGTTCTCGTTTGCACCATGACCAGAAAGAGCTTTTTGTGCAGAGGATAGTCTATTTAGGGAGCTTCGCCCTAAAATGTGAAGACAAAGTGCATCTTTCTGGTTCCCTCATTGTTGCCAAATGGCTATACTTAGTAAAGCCTCTCTGTTCATAAAGGCAGTTCTGGTGCTTGGGCTAAATCCAAAGATATGCCTCCTGCACAAAGATGTTGACAGCCAAAGCATGTGGATATGCAGATCAGGTGCAGTGGCAATTTTTCTTGCAACGATAAACGACTAGTAGGCACTGTGAGCAGATTGTCCGCTCTAAAATAGGCAGGTAAAATAGACGTCTGTGCTTCCTGGATAGCTTGCTGCTATCAAGCTAGCTTGGAAGGCCCAAGAAAACGTGAATAGCCTTCGTGCGGTAGATACACACAAACTGACGACCCACCAGGACATGTGGCTATAGCCTTAAGCATTGGTCTTTGTCATAGGTTGTGGAAAAAATTTGGCAGAACCAACGTAACTTGGGAATCAATCTTATGCGTAGCATGCGAATAGAAGGTGCATGAGTTCCAATTGTTTTTATTTAGCGACGCGTTATGAAATGGCCCTCAATAATGTACAAATTCATGCATAGATATATTGTTACGATGTGTATGTGCCAAAGTGAGAAGAGGCAATAGAAGTGTGAACTTTCGAAGAAGATCTGTCGGCAGCTTTGTCCCGTGCGGCCTCACCTTCCCAGCCTTGTGTTCAATAAACCCCAACACCCCTACTTCAGACGTAGCAGAGTGGTGGAAGGTGCTGGGTATAACAACCAACGACGGGACAGCTACCCTTAGGACTTCGCCAAAGTCGTCGCTTCGCCAGCCTGCCTCCTCCTTTGCCCAGTATGCCTGACGAAGCAGAAGCTCGGGAACCAAACCCGAGCAGTTCTTGGCCGTATCACAAAGAGCCACGAACGTTTTCCGGAAAGGCCAAGGATGACGTGGACACATGGCTCAAGCACTAAAAGTGGGTAAGCCAATACAACAAATAGGATCCTGCCTCCCAGCTGTATCGTGTTTTTTTTTCTTATCTTACTGACGATGCACTCATCTGGTACAAGAACCACGAAGAAATGCTGACAACGTGGGAACAATTTGTTGCTGAGATAACGAAGTGTTTCAGTAACACTGCTGCGCAAAAGAAGCCTGCTGAGCAGGCTTTTGCACAAAGGGCTCAGTTGCCTGGTGAGACTTGTACAATGTACACAGAAGACATTTTGAGGCTCTGTAAGCTAGTAGATTCCAGCATGTCCGAAGAAGACAAGGTGGGACATTTATTGAAAGGTATTGCTGAGAATGTCTATAACTATCTAATAAGAAAAAAAAGCCTGACCTTCATGTCAAATGTCATCAGACACTGTCAGACGTTTGAGACATTGAAGCAGCGCAGAATAACGCTGAAATTTGCCCATCTGGCCAATGTCACCGCGGTGGCTAGCATGGAAACTGCACCACCTAATGAACTAGCTACAACCACCCGTCAGATCGTTCGAGAAGAGCTAGGCAGACAAAAAAGCACGACACGTGAAGTGGCTTACGCCTCTTGGCGCCATTTCCCGCAAGATGTGGCTACCTCACAGCTTCAGAATTTCGAGAGTTAATCCGTCAACGCAGCGAAGCTTGCAGAATCTCAGCGCAGCTATCGCTGAAGTCGGACTTACTACCAGAGGCCGCCGTACCCTCCGCGCTACCGAAACGATCGACCGTACCACCGGCCAGCGAACGATTATGTTGTGCGTCGCACTCCTGCAAATTACCATGCCAACATGCCAGATCACGTCGAGTCGCAGCGATGACTTCCCTCAGCTCTTGTGTGCTACAACTGCGGCGTGACTGGTCACATATCAAGGTACTGCGATCGCTCGCGATTACCCCGCTACGAACAGCCGCCACCCCGGATTCAGCAGCTCGGTGTCCCACCTTTTGAAGAACACTGCACCAGCCAACCACGACCCAAAAGCAGCTTCCGGCAGGGACACTTCCGCAACACTTCTCCGGTCTCAGACCAAAGTGTGACACCACCTCCAGCATCTCGACTGCGCCGGTCACCATCGCACCGTCTTCACTACCCGTCCCCATATCAGGAAAACTAGGCAGCGCGACCGCTGGGGGTTAGGTCGCTGGTGACTCGCTGCAAGAACAGATACCTCCGCCGCTGTTTATGTTTAAAAACAGACGGCAAGTTTTTGTTAATGGTGTAGATACGATGCCTTTGGTGGACACTGGAGCCACCGTGTCAATCATGAGAGCTGCGTTCAAAGCTGGTTTGGGACTAAATGTAATGTTTTTAAGGGAGAAAGCGATAACGTTCTGTGGCGTGTGTGGCAACTCGTTGTGTCTGATTATTGTTTGTACCGCGGCAGTGTCAATGAGTGACCAAGTGTACAGAATTCATGTTTCTTCCAAGGAGTAAGCATGACATCGTTCTAGGCACAGATTTCCTGCAAATGTGTGGGGCCCCTTTAGATTGTCGAAATGGCGAGGTTATCATAAATGACATTGTTGCTCATAGACTTATCGAGAATTCGGGCAAGAAAACGGCGCGCTCTGAGTGCATGAAGATACCGTTGTCCCGGCCTCCTGTGGTGTATGCGTTCCAGTATTTTCTTCGCATATTAACCACAACAATACCAGGTTCGACGCGCTAGTGGAGCCTTTCCATCCGATTGTATAAAGAAGAAATCGTTGGTACCTCACAGCCTAGTCTCAGTGAGAAAAGGTCGTTCAGAACTTTGGACAATAAATTGTTCAAATGAACCGGTGCTGCTACCAGGAGGACATAAGCTAGCCTTGTTTAAAGAATACTCGCCGACAACAGTAGCTGTCCTATGTGACGTCCGACGTGACAACCAAGTGACCACCTGCTCAGGTGGTTCAAAAATTTTACCTATGGCTGATAAGTCATTGGCTGCCGACAAGCGCATCATGCTTGTGGACGTTGTTATGCCTGCGAGTCCACAGCGAACGTCCATGTTTCTGAAAAAGGCAATCTGTGTCAAGGCCAGCCCGTGAGCCCGCCTGACGCGAACGACTCAACGGCGTCAACACGCGGCGGTGCCTCTCTGCCGTGCACGCAGTGAGTCACCTCAGCCAGCGAGCCCGTCGAGCAAGCAACCGGCGCCTTCCTGTCTGGCGGGTCTGACGCAATGCGTGGCGACGTCCCTCGTCCTTGGGTGCAGCCACCTGCAGCGCAGCCTCTCCAGATTCAATGAGAATGACGCGGCCCAGCGGTGACCATATTGGAGGAGTCTGACCTCACGACCAGCGGCGCTTCTGGTTGAACATTTGGTTACTCAAAGAATCCACCCGGCGCATATAAAAAAAGCCCTGCGGCGCGTCGCGAGCAGCAGACCTATGTGTTATAGAGGAGAGCTCGGCTCTTCGGGTCTCTAAGCTGTCGGCCCCAGTGCCGAATTTGTAACACCTCTGTATATATGCTGTACATAAACCTTGTTTAACTCACCGTAGTCTCGTCCGCTCGTCTATCAGCTCTGCGCAGAAGCAGTCGCGAGCTGAGAAACCTACGCTACCAAACGGTTGGTGACATTCCCTGCGGAGTTCGATGCAGTGGCGCCTTCGGGACCGTGTTGGCGTCGCCGTCTTTCAAAACAGTGGTTGCAGCGGTGGGATTTCGAGGCGCCCTTCATAACGTCGTCGGAGGCGCGCTTCGCAACAACGTTCTGTTGAAGTACTTGCAAGTTTTCAATTTCTCCCAGAGTGACCATGCGCCTTCGATTCCTCCCTGACGTACACGCCACAGGATAAATACAGAAACGGTACAGCCCATCCGACAAAAACCGTGCCGAGTATCGCTGTCCGAGTGCAAGATAATAGACGATCAAGTGCGTCAAATGCTCCAAAAGGGCGTTATTCAAGAATCATAGAGTACTTGGGCAGCTCCTGTGATTCTTGTGAAAAAGACAAATGGTACCTGGAGATTTTGTGTTGACTATCACGGTTGGAACTCCATCACGAAGAAAGATGTTTATCCTCTTCCACGAATTGATGACGCCTTGGACTGTCTCCATTCAGCGTCCTACTTTTCCCCTATCGATTTACGTTCAGGCCACTGGCATCTAGTGGACAAGCAAAACACTGCTTTAATAAACCCGGACAGACTTTATCAATTGAACGTGATGCCACTAGGATTACGTAAGGCTCCTGCCACAATCCAAACGTTCGTGGATACGGTTCTGCATGACCTAACATAAAACATCTATATGAGCTACCTAGATGACATCCTGATCTTCGGGCGCACATTTCGTGAGCACAACGAACGCGTGGACATTGTTCTGAAATGCATTAGAAACGCTGGTGTTGTTCTTAATTCGAAGTGTGATTTCGGCGACTCGTCAAACTTTGGTACTTGGGCACCTCATGAAGAAAGATGATATCAGGCCTGACCCAAACAAGACAGCAGCTGTGAAGGCGTGCAAACCACCTTGCTCAACGAAAGAGATTCGTAGCTTCCTATGCTTGTGCTCGTACTTTCGCCGATTAACTCCCGCATTCGCCGACCTTGCCTTCCCCTTGACCCGCCTGCTACGTCAAGGTGCTAGTTTTTAATGGATACATGACTCTGAGATGGCCTTCAACCAACTCAAGTTCTTACGTCACAGCCTAATCTACGGCACCTTGACCCTTCTGCACCGACCAAAGTTCATACTGACGCCAGCGGCATTGGCATAGATGCATTTCTAGTAAAACGCTGCGATGGAACGAAACATGTCATTGCATATGCCAGTAGATTTTTAAGTAAACCGGAACGGAATTACACAGTGACTGAGCAAGAATGTTTGGTGCTCGTCTTCCCTGTACAGCAATTCCATTGATACCTGTACGGTCGTCCCTTCCAAGTGGTCACAGACCATCATTCCTTGTGCTGGCTCGTAAGCCTTCAAGACCCATCTGGCTGCCTTGTACGCTGGGCTCTATGGTTGCAACAGTATGCCTTCACGGTATTGTACAAGAGTGGCAGGAATCACGCTGACGCTGAATGCATTTCGCGGATGCCGATTACTACAACACTTTGCGATGCCAACAATTTCGATCACCTAATTGCGTCAGTGACTCCAATATTCCCGGACAATACCACCTTGGAAAATGAGCAGTGGAATGACGTCAGCTTGGAGCCGTTATTTGCTGACGCACGAGCATCCACTTTGGCAGGACGCTTTTGCGCTTGTCAAGGATTTCTTCACAAGAAGACCTTCTCGGCCACAGGTTTCCCCCGCCTCCCTTGCTGGTAGTTTCGGACACACCGTGTTCCTCTGTTTTGCATGCCATGCAGGACGACGCAACTTTGGGTCACCTGGGAATGACGCAAACACTTCTTTGTACACAGAAGCGATTTTACTGGCCACGCATGCACCAGTTAGTTGAGCAGTATGTGGCCAGTTGTACTCAATGCCAGACGCACAAATCAGTCACGACTGCTTGGGCAGGACTTCTACAGCCTGTGACGCGTCCCAGCACTCCATTTGAGCAAGTTGGCATTGACCTCGGAGGTTCTTTGTCTATTGAGCAAAAGGCAACTGATCGATTGCAGTGTGTGCCGGTTATCTTAGCCGCTACTACGAGACGGCCACCCTGCCATCTGCGACGGCTGGCCAAGTATCCTCATTCCTCCTGCACCCTACTATACAGCGCCACGCACCTCCTGGCGTCATAATAACTGACAGCGGCTGTCAGTTTACGCCAGACGTCAAGAAACTGCTCCGTATGTGTGGCTTGGAACTTCGACATTCGACACCTTACCATTCACAGACGAATGGCCTTACTGAAAGCACAAATCGGACGCTAGTGAATATGCTCTCAATGTACGTGGCGTCCAATCACAAAAACTGCGAGGACATATCACGTATGCCTTCAACACTGCCCAAAACGAGATTACCGGCCACAGCCTTTTCTTCCTTTTTTTAGGTTCGACCCCCTTGTTATACCCTTGACACTATCTTTTTGTTTTATGACAATGACGATCCTTCTTTAGCCGAAACACTTTGCCTTGCAGAAGAAACTCGTCGTCTTGCCCGCCTGCGTACTATAGCATCACAAGACCGCTGAAAGCTCCGCTACGACAGCAAGCATCGCCACGTCCCATATGAACTAGAAGACCTTGTCCTGATGTGGAAGCCTATGCGCAAGCATGGCTTGTCCACAAAACTCCTCGCCCACTACACTGGACCATTTATTGTCCTTAAGCGCCTCAGTGCAGTCGATTATAAAACAGCACAACCGACAGTTAGTGGGAGACAATTCACTAAGACTGAGGTTACCATACGGCTTGCCTCAAAGTTTTTAGACTGCGGGACGATGCATGAAATGCGCGGTGCGCTTCATCTGCGAAGAGGGAAATATTACGACGTTTATGTGCCGGACTGAGAAGAGGGAATAGAAGTGTGGACTTTTGAAAGAAGATCTCTCGGCAGCTTCGTCCCCTGCGGCTTCGCCATCCCAGCCTTCTGTTCAATAAATCCTCGCACCCTTACTTGAGACGTAACAATATGTTAAACAGCAGTATATGTTTTAGATTATATGGTGTTCACAGTAGTGCAACAATGCAAACAGCAGCATAGATAATAGTACCAGTAGAAGCGGTGAGCTGATGTGAAGCGCTGGTGTTTGTGCTGGGGTCACGAGAATGGGCTACACAAGTCAACCTGAGCAGATGACGCCCAACTGCTGTTAACGTTAACCTGACATGACAACTGTATCATAGGAGTACGCATGTAATGTTTATAAAGCTTGATAGCCAGTACTCGAACAATTCACGTTTCACAAACATTAGGGTCCATTTGCAAGGTATGCCTGAGACCTGGTGTGGCTCTGTAGTGGAATACGCGACTGCCACGCTGAATGATAGGGTTTGATTCCTGCTGAGACACTTACATTTATTCTTTGCATTTGTCCAGTCAACGCTGCTTATGTCAGGTTTTTCTTAACGCTCAAGCATTAAAATTCCCCCTGTGTGTTCTCGCTGTTCCTGTGTAGACATAAAATGTCTGTCACCTGCCACACATACCAGCCTTGGTATATGTTTCACTGTTTCTTGGAAAACGTTCGATGACGTACACGATGAGATTGTGACATTATTCATGTCATGACCAGCGTGTCATGTAGGTCAAACCATCTTACCTTACCATACTAATTAGAGAGGTGACCATGACAGCACCCAGACGTGGGCGGCTAGACAGATAGATTAGGAAGACAAGCAGATAGATGCCAAAAGTGCTGGCAGTGTGCAATGAAATACTTCGCATTTAATAATGATGAATGACACTTAGACAGCACTCGTTCATGGGCCGGCTATGTTGTTATGTGCCCCTTCTTCCCTTAGTTTGTGTCAGCTCCTTGTGTGCCTCCACCCAGGTATCACTCTTCATCATGACGGTATAAGTACAGCACTCATAAATTGAAACAGGCATTTTTAGGGCTACGTAGCACAAATACTTAAGTTTTGACCAGGGCTACGTAGCACAAATACTACAGTTTTGACTGTCTTCAGTTAGGGCCATATCAGTGTAGCTTAGAACGAAGTGTGTACATCAAAGCAAAAATTATTTCTAGACACCAGATTCGTTTCGACATGATGTAATATTTTGAGCATTTTTACATAGGTTGTGCTACGACCAAAATTCATGCTGCACTTCAATCAGTAAATACTGCACATAGGCACTAAATAAAAGCTTTGCGTATTGTTTTGCTGCGAGGGGCTGGCTAATATCTTTACAGCTCGCAAAAAAGTGCGTACATACCCACAGAGGAGAATGCCTATAGTGGCTAGGCATGAATGAAAGGAAGCAGGTTGCGCCTTCGTCCACTGGACGGTACCACATGTCCGCCTGGAGCAGGGCACCACGCAGGGATGCAACAGCTAAAAAAGAATTTGGAGCAATTTTCAGAGCAGCAAAATGCTGCTTTTCGAGCACTAAAATCCAAATTCAGAGCACGTTACGGGAAAAAATTTTCTTATGAAAGACCGAACTTGCAGCAGTACGAAAAAGAAGGTTTACATTAAAAGAAATATATTTACAAAACATTCAACCCCCCTAAATCGTGCATAGTGAACATGGGCACTTCTATTTAAATAAAAGTAGTGTTTTGAATTACCCCACTGAGAAACAATGAAGCCCACATTAGCATTTGCAATGCCTGTGGAATCCTTTGACAGACTGTACGAATTCAAATATGGCTCTGCCAAGCTGGTGACCTTCAAATTAAGGAGATTCGTGAAACCGAGGTGCAGGGATGGCAAACAAAAAAAACTGGCGCACAAGTTTTCTTTGGGGGGAGGTCGGGAGAAGTGTTATTCGATGTTCTAAATGATTGCCAGCAAATCTTTTAGACACCAGAAATCACAAGTGCTCACAATTACACGGCGCATACACGCATGAGTAATTTAAAAACTGTGCTGCGTTCCCTTACTAGCTACAAAGCCCCTCCCAAATCACAAGACACTTTTCCACGGGACCCCAGTACACTACGGCCAGGGTGGCTTAAGCAGCATTCTGCGCCCCCTAAGGTTAGAACAAGGACAAAAAATTTTCGAACCACTACCCCCCCCCCCCCCCCCCCATGAAGGTGTGGTTATGTTTAGATTGATAGATTGATATGTGGGGTTTAACGTCCCAAAACCACTATATGATTATGAGAGACGCCGTAGTGGAGGGCTCCGGAAAGTTAGACCACCTGGGGTTCTTTAACGTGCACCCAAATCTGAGCACACGGGCCTACAACATTTCCGCCTCCATCGGAAATGCAGCCGCCGCAGCCGGGATTCGAACCCGCGCCCTGCGGGTCAGCAGCCGAGTACCTTAGCCACTAGACCACCGCGGCGGGGTGGTTATGTTTAGGGCCCAACTTCTCGGCTTGCTTGCAAGGTGCGTTCAACCCGCAACACCAACCGGCGTTCATCTTGGAAGTGATTTGTGTGGCAAACGTGGTGGCTGGCAATGACGGCGTTCCGAAAACATAAACTTTGAGCGCGAGCGAAAAATGCGGCGTACGTTATACTATACCTGCGTTTGCTGACTGGGAAATTCATATTTTTGGCAAATTGTGGGTGGCTGCGGCAACGCTTTTTGGGGGGGGGGGAGGGCTTGATGTTTCATTATGCACCAGTAGGTATCCGCTATGGTCCGCGAACCGATGAGCGTTTGGTGTTGTGTTTTCATCTTTTACTTCATCTGATGGATTGCCATTCACGAGTGTCCTCACGCGTAATGAAAACACACACACACATACACACACGCACACACGCACACACGCACACACACACAAACACACACACACACACTCACACACTCACACACACACACACACACACACACACACACACACACACACACACACACACACACACACACACACACACACATACACACACCTTACAACGTGTTGTAAGGTTAGGGTCTGCAGCTTGGTTTGATTAATGACGCAAAGTGCAGGCGGCCTATGTAGCCTCAATTTTTGCTAGAGTAACGCACGTGAGATATTTATGTGGCTGGTCGGGCGTTTTGGTGAAGCGTAGCACAATTTTAGCAAATTTCGTGGTTTTGGCACAGCTGGGTGCAAAAATGGAGAATTCTATCAAATTGGTTCAATTAGCGCAGCTGTTGCACCCCTGCGCTGCCTGTCAAACTGCCTGCAGAAGTACTGGACTATGAACAGAAAAGGAAGACGAAGATGTTTCAACGCAGCCGTGGTTTCTTTCGCTTCGTTAAAAATTACTCGACACTATGAAAATCTCGACCGTATCAAGATAAAAAGCTTCTCAGAAGCAAATGGGGAGCTGAGGACTTCGGTGAAGACACTCCTTTGCCCTGTCCTGCTGATCCTGTGCGACTAGCCAACCTTGAATCTGCAAGGCTAACGTTTAGGCCTAGTATGGACTAGCGTCCATACTCGCCTAAAGAAGAAGACGTGCTGGTGGCAGATGTGAGCGTTTCATCTAAGCCATCACTGGACTATAGCGCATGACCACTTCCGTGCCAACTACAGCAGCGATGTGCAGCTGACAGTTTGACGATTCAAAGCACAACGACCAAGGAGTGTACACTTCATGATGAGAGTACGAACTAACGAGAGGTCGTGCTAGTGGATAGTGGAGACCCCATGGACGTGCAGGCTTCTGGCGGTCCCGTCATTCCAGCAAAGCGAGGTTTTTTTGTAATTGTGCATCAATAAGATGCCATTGTATCGAACAACCACCGAAAAAAGTAATGGCCACTCCTGACAATGCCTCCACGCTCTCCGCTTCTCAGTCTTACCCAACACCCACCCTTCCCAATCTTTTCGAGTTAACCTACGCCCCATCTCATGCTACGACATAAATTCAGTGCGCGCCACACATGTTCAAAGCGTCATTGACCATGCCCTTGAAACAAAAGGGTACAGAGGGTTCGCAGCATACAGATCGACCAACATGATTACTGTGCACTTGGCATCTCTCAACAATGTGCAGAAACTATGCTCTTTAACATCTATACCGCTGTCAAAAGATCGAGAGCTGCCTGTTTAGTGCTACTTTGCATTGGGCCCTGACATACAAAAGTGTGTTGTCTATGGCATTGACCCTGAAGACTCTCCTGAGATAATATGCCACGAATTGTACTTCCCAATGCACAGGGTTCTTGCGGCCAGATTCATGGGCAAAAGTCGTACTTGCTTAGTAACGGTGCAGGGCCCCCAATGTATTCCAAACAAATTTTACTACTATGGGTGTTTGTTGCGCCCTGAACCCTACCTTCCTCGAGCAATTTTCTGTTACCGTTGCTTTCAACGGGGACACATGCAGGCATTTTGCCCTGAGCGAACTATTGACCCAAACAGCCTCCCACCTGAGGGCCAACCACGACATCGATGTGGCCTACGTGAATCCGATGAGCACATAATGACAAGCATAAACTGTCTGACTAAACAGAAGGCCACAGTGAGATCATGAAAGGCTACACCAAAAAACAATATAGTAAGAACTAACAATCGCTTCAAACTTCTTACTAAAGAGCCGGAGGCACTCACGCCAGAAAACACACAAGGCTCGGAGAAACAACTGTATTCTGTGGTTAAACAAGGCAGACAAACCCAGACAATGAAACCAAAATTAGCTGAACCACTGCATGAATCGAATAATGGCCATGGTGATATTGACGCTCGGATAGAAGCACTGGCCAAAGAAATTGAGGGGCCACACAAACGTAAAGAATTTGGTCATTCTGAGGCGCCAGAAAACAGGATCTATGCACAACGAGTCACTGAGTGCGCATTCCCCAGTTACACCTGCAGCCCACACGATACAACTTGTCAACAAACCTGTTGAAACAGCAGTTTTGGATCAGCCTGCTCAACTGACGGCACTCATACAGAATTGCTTGCATGATGGCTAACTTTCTGCACCAGCTGCCACGTGACGGAATTCTTCAATGGAATTGTCCAGGCTTAAGCTCAGAATTAGGAGAATTTAAAACTAAGCTTGAATACAACAAGCTACATGCAGGGGCACTATTTATTCAAAAGCATAATAAGCATTGCTCTCTGTACAATTTTAAAGGGTATCAGGACCTGTTCATTACAGATAGGCGTGCTACGACTATGGGTCGAACTCCAGGAAAAGCCGCAGCGTATGTGTCATTGCGTATTCCTCATACAATGATTACTATTGCGCCATGGTAAAGTGGGAAATAAGAAGTTGTCACTGTTCTGACACGACCATCGAGGACTTCTGTCATACTAGTGTCTTTTTATGCCAGACCACAGCGTTCACGTCTTAACTTGGGATGGATAGCACATTTGCTTTCTACATTTCCGGGGATTCCTATCCTCGTAAGTGGAGATTTATATGCTCCACATACAGATTGAGGTTACAAGCACAGCTCCCAGCGAGGATGCCAGGTTAAAAACATCATGACTGATGCCACGTTTACACTGTTGAACCATTAAACTGCGTCTACGTGCTCTGTACGTACAACATCAGAAACGCACGCTCCGGATCTCACATGGTGGTTGGGTCCTGGGACACCGCAATGGCGAGTGGAGGCCGATACCTGGGGTAGTGGTCATATGCCAATCAATATTGGTATACAAAGAAGATGCATAAGGAAAATTCAACGTGTAGCGATCACACACTGGGATAAATTTCGGCAATCGATTGCTAAAGTTCGCACAGTGTTCACAGAAATTCTTCCTGCTTTGCAAGAACTGCTCCGCAGTAACACAGTCGTGACCACCGTTGACGAAGAACAACGTCAACTGGACCTCGCTCTTTTGAGACTCTGGGCGAAGCGACGTCAGGCGCACCTGTATGCATAGAGGAATCCAGATGCACCAGGTAGCCGTGCACATGCCAACCATATAGCAGCAGCAAAGGCACGTCGGCACAAAAAGCAGCTTTCCCGACAGCGGTGCCATGAGTGGAGTGAAAAACTTGGATCTGGCATAAAAACAGAGCCCTTCGGCGTACGTTGCGGTCTATGAAATGCCGTCACAAGCAACCTGACCCTGCAGCGAGCAACAGGTTATCAATGCAAAGTACGCCACAAGGATTCGCAGAGCAGGCTGCAAGAGCATTTTTTCCAAAGTATGATAGTGCATCTTCTATAGCCTGTCCCGAAATCGACGAGCTTGACCCAAGTCCCAAATCCAATATATCTAGTCCTTTCGGCATAGTCGAACTAATAGCAGCGATTGAAACTTCTCACCAAGGAACAACACCTGGTCCCGACGGTATTTCTTCTGATGTTTTCAATAACAAGGAAGGTGAAGCTGTCGATGCACTTCTACAGGCTATTAATAAAGTATGGGAGACTGGGGATGTCCCATCTGATGGGAAACACTCAGCTGTCATCCCGATTCCAAAACCCGGAAAATCTTCAAATAACCTGCAATCCTTACGCCCAATTTTATTGACTGCTACTGTCTGCAAGCTTGCTGAAAAGATGTTGGCCACACGTGTTTCCTGGTGGCTTGAATGACACAACAAGTACCATCCGGCTCAAATCGGGTTCCGTTCTCAATTGGGAACTGAAGACGGTCTTTCTATCTTGTCGTACGACATTTTACAAGGACCTCCGCATAGCCACGCAGTGCGCACTGTAGTAGCAACGGACATAACGAAAGCTTACGGGAACATAAACAATCATGCAATTTCATCCAACAACATGGAGCTCTGATTTCCACTGGGGGTAGAAGATTAATTTACTCTTTTCTTCACACCCCCACATTGGTGATAAAAGTAGATGGAAAGCCTGAAGGGTGCTTCGTGTCCAACAGAGGTGTCCCGCAAGGATCCGTTATGGCTCCTCTCCTGTTCTACATTGCTCTAATACCTCTAGCATGGCAACTACACCGAATTGCAGACGTGAGATTTCTGATATACGCTGATGATTTGACTTTATGGTCTGTGCATTAGGACGTCTCAAGACAAGCACAACAGCTTCAGAAAGCTCTTGATGTTCTTGAGCTACACTCGGAATGCAGAGTTAGACATGTCCGACCAAAAATCAAGCTCTATGTTGAGGTGGCTAACAAGGCAGGACGCAGAAAAATCAAGCAGTGCCCCTTTACATTTACACTAGGTGCAGTGACCATTCCTAGGGCTTTGGAGGTCCGCATACTAGGTCTTGATACTCACCAGTCCGGCAGTGGAGTGCAGTGGTTTCGCAAATTTGGACATAGTTACACAAGAACACTTCATCTGATTCGCTGCATTGCATAGAAAGCAGCTGGAGCTCATACACATGTAGCTAGACAGCTCGTCCGCACAGTTCTTCAGCCTAGAATTTTATACCAGGCGCAATTTCAACGGTTAAATCTGGCACAGTTGGCACAGTTGGAGACTATTAAGAGTGATGCTCTATGCGCACAATAACAGCGTTACCTCGCATCACTCCCATACCAACTTTACAGGAGTACGCCCAGCTTAACAAAATTGCAGAGCTGATTTTGCAAAGAGAAAAAGCTGGTGAAATCAAACGACAACTTGGGCCAGTTGTTGCTGCATTGCATGGTGACTTTCAACGCGGCTCTCGCATTGACAACCAGCCCGAGTCTATGCCTCCCTGGGAATGCACCATCATCACATCTAATGAAACAACAAAGTTACGGCCCTCAGATACAGCCTCTACAATTGACGAACGCTCCATCATCGAAGCTTCATGCGGTAATACTTGCAAACTATATACAGATCCTGCTATCCTTCAAGACGGCGGAAGGACATCATTCCTGAGTACTACGCATAAATTTGTCAGTGGCCACCAGCGTTATCTATCTACAGAAGCCACTCCTCTTGTGATGGATCTCCAAGCCATCCATAAAACAATCCAGGATGCTACCTCTAAGCTGCCCACAATTAAACAGAGTGACTTGTACACTGATTCCTTAGGAGCTATGAAGGAGCTCAAGAAAAACAGAAGTGTCTCTTTTGAAGAACGCTTGTTTCTGCGCTCTGTATAGTTTAGTTAAACCATCAGTTTTTGAGGTTCCTCGCCTCCCCGTCTTGCGGTGATGGCCGTGGAGCATGCCAGAGGCCCGCCTGGTCAGAGGTCCTCACACCCGTCAACCACAAGAAAGTGATCTGGCTCCCCCAGTGACACTGAAGACACCGATCTGTATTCTATGTCGGAAGACGACAGATCCGATGACAGCTTCATACCTGTCCGGGGTAAAAGGGCGAAGAGAAGGGCTGCCAATATACAGCATCAGCTCCTGCAGGTACAGCGACTGTACAGTCAAGGCTTGCGCGCTGGCTGCATGTCATCATCTTCATGCCGGAAGATCCTTCAAGCAACCTGCGAATGCTGAACAGGCAAGCCCTTTCCATTGCTCTGGAATGTGCGGTGCTAGATCAAATTAAGGACTTAAGAGTAAACCCAAGGAAGAATATTCTTGCCATAGACGTGCACGATGTGAGTGCGCTAGGACAGCTGCAGCAAAGACTGAGCTGGGCGACATTAAAATGTGCCCCTTTATCCCGATAGATGATAAATCAATCACCGGTATAATTTATGACATCGACATTGCCATTCCTAATGTTGACATGCCTACCCTCATCAAGCCTGCAAACGAGGGAACTGTCATTACGCAAGTGCGGCGCCTTGGAAATACGCGCTGTGTAAAAGTGTTTTTCCAGGGAGATTGCATACCGTTCCACGTTAGAGTTGGACATTTCCGACATCCGGTTCGACCATTCATCCAAAAGCCACTTCAATGTCATCAATGCTTCAGGCTAGGACACGTCAAGGGCGTATGTGCTAACTCACGACAGTGTCCCCGTTGCGCAGAACCTCATGCCGAAGACACCTGTCCTCACGCAGCGGTCCTCACGCTTCCTCGTCGAAAGACTGTCCTCGAATCCAAAAGGAGCACGCGGTTCTCAAACAAATGGCCCGAGACAACTCGACACACAGGGAGGCAGCTGAAGTCGTCCGACGTCGGTGTCATCGAAAGTCTTCAAAGAAGGCACATTCCCAAAATGCTATTTCTCACTCTTTAGCGGTTCCACTCAGTAGCGCCGCCCAAGGACCCACCACTTCTACGAAAGAAGCGGAGAAGCCTCCTTCTCTGGAGGAATGGCCCCCGCACCCGACCTGCTCTTACGCCAAAGAATCTCTCCAGGTTGCAGCCACGCCAGAGCCGTCTCCAGCCATGAAAGATTTGCCTAAAACAGAACGCCGAGTGATCTCAGTGCTGCGTTCCCTCGTTGGAGCCATTCGAGCGATATTAGTTGACATGAAGACAGCATCTGCTCAAAGCGCACATGGAGTATTGGACATCCAATTAAACACCAGCGGACTAAACTCATGCCTTTCAGATTTTCGTCAGTTTGTGTATATCAACGTGTTTCCACTCGTAATTTGTGAACCCAATTTGTTGAAACCAATAAGACTTTTGGTGTACGAAGCTGTCATGTCTTCAACAAACGGTGCGTGCAGCAAAATCATCGTCTTTGTTCGTCGTGAATTGACGTATGTTATGCAACCAATTGCACCTCACGATGACAATCAGTATGTCTGCATCACTGTGAAAAAGAACAAACTCATGTTTACTCTCATAGGCGTTTATATGTCGCCTTCAAATATTCTCGATCCCAGGAGATTAGTGGATATTTTAAGAGGGTGTCCTGCACCATGGGTCATCATGAGTGATTCCAATACACATCATCACGCATGGGGAAGTACGTGGACGAACGCAAGAGGACGCAGGTTAGCAAACATCGCCTACAACTATGACCTTACTCTTCTGAACGACAGTAGCCCCACTTTTCTACGAGGGGTGACATACGGCAGCTGTCTCAACCTTGCTTCTGTCTCCAACTCGCTCGCAAGATTCGTCAAGTGGTTTCTAGATGTTGAAACACGAGGAAGTGATCACATTCATATCTACCTTAACATCAGACACCCGTCTAGTTGTGGTCCACGGACGACCATTCGACAGTCCAATGAACCGACTTCAAATCTGACATGGAAGATGTTTGCAGCGATGCCCTACGATCTGGGTTAGAGCAAACAATTAGGAGCACAATGCAAAACGCCACTCGCACGGTGATGATATCTTCCGCACGAAACGACTTTGACATGAGTTGGAGCGACTCCGAGCACTTCAATTCTTTGTATTAGCAGAAGATGGCCCAACTACGTGACGCTATACTTCTAGGGGTGTTCCTCAAGGCGGAGTTCTTAGCCCAACGCTATTCAATCTTGCACTAGTTGGCCTTGCTGAATACTTGCCAAGTACCATTAAGATCTCAATATACGCAGATGACATATGTGTTTGGACTTCGGCAGTCACACGTCCTCAGATACGTTCCCGGCTTCAAAGAGCAGCAACTATGATTGCCACTACTTGTTAAAACAAGGTCTCAGCATATCACAAAAAAATGCGCGCTGGTGGCCTTCACTCGCAAAGCAATGACTCCTTATGTTATCTCAATCTGCAGGCGACCCATTTCTTATTCCAGAACTCACTGGTTTCTGGGCATCATTATTTACAGATCCTTTGTTGGAGTCCGCATGTGGCCTGTACGGAAAAGCGCCTGACCGCTATTTCCCAATTGTTCAAGTTCCTGGCTGGAAAGACATGGGGGATGTCAGTAGGTACAATGATGGCACTCTACAAAGCCATGTTTCTCGGTTTCCTGAGATATAGCTTACCCGTGCTGAGTAATACCTGCAAGACCAATGTTCGTGTTCTACAGGCAGTGCAAGCCCAAGCACTGAGAGTGTGCCTTGGTCTGCCCAGATGTACGTTAACAGAGGCAACAATTGCAATTGCCGGTGACTATCCGATACAAACTCACATTGTTGTAGAAGTCCTGAGAACGCACATCAGACACTTTGCGCGTGCTCCCTATCATCACCTTGCACTGTTGCCTTCAGAGAGAAGCCAAGCATTGTTCACTAAAATGATTGTGAAGTACAACGAGAAACTTCTCTCGGGCTTCACTCCTGCATCTAAACCATCGACACCCCCTTGGTGCCTTATTCGACCCACTGTGCATCTTAGTGTACCAGGGATCTGAAGGAAATCTGAGCTTTCATCGCCTGTGCTGAAGAAACTGTCTCTTCTTCTTTTGCACGAGAAATATTCAGACAGCGTACATATATATAACGATGGCTCCCCGAACCGCCAGTGTTCATCAGGTGCAGTATTTGTCCCAGCAAGAGGTGTTACCATCAGCTCTGGACTGACCACTCCACGGCATCTACAGCAGTGGAACCAGCTGCTTTGCGCGCTGCACTTTGTGTGGTATATCAGGAACCACCGCAACAATGGTTGATTTTCAGCGACTCAAGGGCTGCCCTACAATCTGTGCTCTCAGCACTGGGTCGCGGGCCGTACGAACAGCATGTTTTTTAAATTAGATGCCTTCTCCACACTTCACACGAGAAAGCGCATCATGTGATATTTCAGTGACTACCAAGTCACTGCGGCATCATAGGGAACGAACAGGCCGATACTGCCACGCGGGCAGCTCTTGAAGGAGCACAAGAAGAAGCCATACCACTTTCGCTGACCGATGCTGCCAATAATCTACGACGACTTGCGCGTGAAATCACGTTTCCACTATGGTGCCCACCAAGCAACGAAACGAATCGTCAACACCACCTGTCCTCTTTGATGGCTCTCCGCATGCCTACTGGCCTCGACCGAAGAGAAGCCACCATTTTTCATCGCTTATGGCTAGGAGTGGCACTTACAAAATTTTTCATTTGTCATAGGAATGGCCGACAACGCTCTCTGCGAAGTCTGTTATTGCGAAAAGACGCTACACCACATCTTGTGCGACCGTCCGTTGTATGACATCCAGAGACAGTCACTGGCGCCCGTTTTTGCGCCTATCGACAACAGCCAAATGTCTATGGACACCATTCTGTAAAGTGCCCGAGAGAAGACATTGCAACAGAAGGCGACAAAAGCTCTGTTGAAATTTCTACGTGAAACGGACTTGAACGAACGGCTGTAAAAGCAATGTCACACACCGCGAAAGACAAGATTGGACAATGACTGAGTGTGCGCGCGTGTGCTGCCGAATGTGCTGTGTTTATCTCTCTTCCCTCTCTGCTCTCTATCTTTCATCTCGCCCATCTCTCTTCCATTTGCAGGGTAGCAAACCGGCTGCCCAGAGGCTGGTTAACCTCCGTGCCGTTCTTTTTCTCCTTTTTTTCCTTCCTTAATGAAAGTACACAAGGCTTTGGAGATTTGCCAGGCTATTTATAAGCTGAACCATGATACGGCTACTTGCGTAAAAGTGCACTGGATTCAAGGCCATGCTGCGAACCCAGACAACACTTCTGCTGACCGGCAGGCGCACTGACCTCCAGACGTAGACCTTCCAGCAACTCTCCTTCCACCTCAGCCCCTAAACTTACTCCATACCCGTAAAAATGTTCTCCGGCACGATACACCTGCTCTCATTCAACCGTGTGTCTGTTCTCTCCCCCCCACCTTACTAGGACGGAGGAAGTTGTGCTTAGGGGGCTTCAGGCAGGGGTGGCTCTTACACCGGCATTTATATGATCATCAAACTGGTCACATTTACGAGTTGGTGATACGTGTCCGTATTGTCCCACTCCAGCGATGCAAGCAGATATATACCACCTTTTTATGGACATGTAAAGGGTTGCCCCGCCGCAGTGGTCTAGTGGCTAAGGTACTCGGCTACTGACCCGCAGGTCGCGCGATCGAATCCCGGCTGCAGCGGCTGCATTTGCGATGGAGGCGGAAATGTTGTAGGCCCATGTGCTCACATTTGGGTGCACGTTAAAGAACCCCAGGTGGTCGAAATTTCCGGAGCCCTCCACTATGGCGTCTCTCATAACCATAAGGTGATTTTGGGACAAAAAACCCCACATATCAATCAATCAAAACATGTAAACGTTGCGGCCAGTATGCTCCTATCACATACTTCAAGCCAGCTTTCGCAACAGCGACACAGACAGTTATAACCACTGGATACATGAAAACAGATTTCACAAAACACTACTTTACTTCATACACAACACCGGCCTAACAGAACACAATTAACAAAAAATATGCCTTAAAGGCAAGCCTTTGTTGCAATACAAAAAAGACCTCGAACAATGGCATTAGGACGTCAAACTTGTAACAAGTACAGGCAAGGAAATGTATCACTATTGTGTAGAAAACATATCTACTTCTCTCGAAAAGGTCCTGCTTCGGAAGACGACAAATCTCAACACTAAGACTGTGTACTTGAAAGGTGTTTAGTAATACTTAAAGCGTTTTGAGCATTTCTTAATGTCTAATGGTACAACAGCGGCAAACTGGTTTGCTTCCACTTAAAATTTTCCCTGGGCAGGGCTTTAGTGGTGAGAGACACTAAGCAAACGTGGAAAAGAAATTGAGAGGCATCAGTGCACACAATCAAGGGTTCACTGCGTCAAGACCACACACCACGTAATTCAAACGAAGGAGGAGTCAGAAGGAGGAAAAATGTGAGGTATGTAGCATAGGGCACTCATAAGAAATGTCTTGGTTCAGGAAATTCTATGTAGAAAATGTTAGGAGTGGGTTCTTTGAAAAACAATGTAATAAATGCTAGCGAGGGATAAAGCATGCATGCGCTTGTGTCTTTTGACGAGGACACGAATTTGGTTAATGCAACCCAATCATGCTTCGAAGAGCATAGAAGTTCAAGAGCAGACACTGAATATGCCAACACAGGAGCCGTAGTCAGTATTACTGAGGAGCGAGAGTCCCACTCTAAATTTTCACATGTAAAATGTGAATCGTGCCAAATGTAACCTCGCCCATATACAGACGAGTGAATACCGTGGAAAGGTCAGCGTGGTGTGGTGGTTAAGTAAAAAAACCAGAGCATGCTCTTACATGGCATTGTTGTAAAGAAAAATGGCAGGAAGTAACCAGTTCTGATTGGAAAAGATTTGATGGAATGCCTAAAACTTGAATGGTTTAAAGTTGGCCAGATTGCGGCCGAAGCACGAGCTGTGGCTCTAATACAAAAGTACCTGGGCATGTTCTCAACAAAAGTTAGAACAGTACAAAAATTTTAGGTACATTATCTCGAATATTCGGGCCCCGCTCCTGTGTTTTGCTCCGCAAGGAAATATTTCTTTGCACTGCCGGAGAAAGTTGAGCAGCAATTAGGCTACACCACTAATCACCATCGCTAAGGAAAATGAGAGCGTATGTTGATCTGAGGAGCACAAAACAACAGTGCCCTTTGCTGAACACATATCGTTACCCACCTCTAGGATGAGAGAACTCGTACACAGCCCGAGCAGGAAGAAAAGTGCTTTCTGCACTGAGCTCATTTTTGCCATGTAACAAACACTCCTACTTACACCAAAGAAGCAACCATTGTTTACAGTAAGCACCAGTCTGGGATGCCTACTGCAAGCTCCAGTCATTGCCCCGATATTTCAGGCTATGACAGATGAGGTGCTTCACAGCATTTTGACACAAAAGATACATCAGCAATGTGACTTGACTATGGCAGAGTCTGACAGCGGTGATTGCCAACATCGGAATACATCTTGCACGAATTGAGGAAATCTAAAGCTTAATTTGGGTAAGTGCCTATCCTTTCACAAATCTGCGACATATCTCAGTCGCAAGGTCATGGAAGAAGACATTGACCCTGCAAACACGTAAAAGAGGGCCATCTTCCGAGCCCTTGAGCCCACAACAGTTATCCAGCTCTACCCAAATTTGGGAAGGTAGAACTTTTAGTTAAAAGTTTTTCCAAGAACACTTGGACACAGTGGCGTAACTAGATAGGACGGCGCCCAGGGCAAATATATTTCCGCGCCCCTCATTATGCCCGTGATAATTTCCGCGCCCCCCCCCCCCATTAAAAGCGCTAATGTAGGCTTCCGCGATTGCCTACTGGCGCGCGGCGGGCCATTTCGGAGGCCAAGGGCCACCAGTTCTGATTTCGATGAGCTACGCCCGCGTTTTTGTATAGTATTTTTCTTTTTTTATTCAAACTTCCGGAAGTCCCTTACCCGTCATTGTTCTCTTCCAGTCCACACTGCAAAAATCTTGACGGCACGGGCGCTTCCCAGGCCCAAGTTTCTCGTACCTAAGCTTTCGCGCTATTTGTGCATCCCAAGGAATGCAGGGTGAGTACAAAACAAAGCAACCAGCTAGACACCGCGCCCTCGGGTCTGGTATGGGGGTTAAACTGGTCGGAGTGTTCTGCCGTTTCGCTCCGTTCGCTGTTCCATTGATGGAGGTCATCCTTGTGCGGCCGCATTCTTTCAGGGAAGTTCTTGGTTTCTCCAACGTACGAAGCGGGGCAGTCGGCACATGCTGTCGGGTACACTACGCTCTGCGCTTTTTTCGCAGGTGCGTGTTCTTTGGGCCAAAGGATGAACCTGCCCATGGCGGTGGATGGCATGTGGGAAACGTTGACCCCCGCCCTTCTATTGCTTTGCTGGCGCCCGCGATGCAGGGAATCAACAAACGTCGCCGTCGTGTCACGCTTTCTCCGTCTTTCCTCCAGAGAACTCTGCGAATAAACGCCTTTGTTTAGCCTTTGGTGCCGAGGTCACGGATTATATTCGCCCTTCCTTCCGCCGCTGCGTGGACGATTAGTCGTTGGACGATCGGCTATTTCGTTGGAGTTTTCTGTTCTTACTCAAAAAAGGTGCATTCGAACTTTTTTATTTTATTTTGTTTACGTACGTGGTTGGTTTCAGGGAAGCTTTCAGTAAGTGGTTTGGGAGGCTGGTGGGGTTCGCTGAAACTCATCTAACCCAGTGCTGCGGAGCACAAAACAAAGCTTAGCCGAGGGTCATGGGAAGGCACGGAGGTAGCGCAGCAAAATGAAAATAGAGGATCCTTTTCCCGATGCAAAAGCCATTGCGGCAACCCTTTCCTTCACCACCATCCCCACTTCCAGTCGTACATTACAACCTCGCCCCTCCCCCCTTCCAGGCGGTTTTACGGAAAAAAACATTGACAACCTTTCCAGGGGGCGCCAACCCGAGGACTCGGCTTGGCGCCCCCTCCCTAGTGGCGCCCGGGGCACTTGTACCCCCTTGCCCCCCCCTAGTTACGCCACTGCTTGGACAGTACCAGAGACATTCTACCAGCTACTGAAGAAAAATAAAAAAATGGTCATAGGAAAGAGAACACAGCAAAACAAACAAAGCTAAGAAACAGTTACATGCATAAAAGAACTGGCATTCTATAATGTATAGAAATCGCCCACAATGTTTTTCTATGTGTCGTCTTATCGCTAAGGTACCCCGATTTTTCACGTTAGCCATGTCTTGACCGGTTTATTGTGTTCGTCAGGCTTCACGTCATATGCCAATTTTGATAAATACACTGTACAAAAAGTGACCACTATAGCACCTGGACAAAGGTGAATAGAGAGAAACAATTGAAGCACCTTTGGCTCACCAAGAAATGTTTCAGCTTTAATGTTACTCTATGAACTTTCCTTCCAGTATCTGCGTGCTGTCAAGTTCCTGTCATGTGTAATACAGCTTCGCTAATGAAGCAGTTTCACACAATGAAACCGCCTCACAACAATTTTGGAGCACAGCTCTTAGCCACCCATTCGTGCATTGAGCAGCCGCTGGCAGCTCAATGCACGATACAGCAAACGAGTACAATGTAGAATTTAAGCAGAGTGCAGCAAGCCTCTGTGAGAGTGTCTGCAATGCCTCGAGCCTGCTCGTTTTTTTTTGTGGGAGTGCAACGCATGCCATTCGCACACACGCACGAGAAAGTGAGTTAAACTGTGATGCTTGGGAGGTAAGGACGTGCATAGGTCTTAGGGACACTTGGTGTATATAACACAACACTATCGTGCAGTCACCGATGACACCACCACTAAGACATATGGCAATGGTACCCATTGATGCCATATGTGGACATTAAGTGCTGCATGAACGAAGGCCTGTATGAAGCAGCTGTTGTGGAATCAGCCACGCAGTGCCTTCTACAGTCTCCTGGTTAGCGAGGAAGTCACCTCCCCCCCCCCCCCTTTAGCTCAACGCAATATCGAAACACCTAAATAGCTGCACTTGAAATTCACAGTAGACAGTATCGTACTGGTCGAATACTTCTTATACTTGCCACTTTATGATCATCATCAGCCGCACTACGCCCACTGCATAGCAAAGCCTTTTGGCATGTTCTGTCATTCGACACAGCCCTGTGCTTGCTGCTACCCCGTTATACTCTCATACCTTTTAATCTCATCTGCCCCTTTAGTCTTCTGTCAGTTTCTGAAATGCTCGCCCTCATTTAGAATCCATGCAAATACCATTAATATTTAGAGGTTATGCTGCCTATGCACTTTGTGTCCTACGCATTTCTTCTTGATAATTTCAACAATAGTATCGTTAACACCCCTTTGTTTCCTGTCCCACTCTACTCTTTTCCTATCTATCTTTTTTTTTTCACTCATCAGTGCATCCACAATTTAAGAGGAACCCGCTTTTGTAACCTTCTAAGCTTCAAGCTTTCTGCTCCGTAGGAAAGTACAAGGATGATGCAGCCGTTTTATATCTTTCCTGTTCAAGAATAGGATAAAATAGCATTCATGATTTCAGGATGCTCGTCGAACATGATCCAACCCATCCTTATTTTCCTAGTACTCCTTTAAAACCTCCAGAGTCTCGCCACTCAACTCGCTGCAAAGCGCTGTTCTCTGCCGTGATTGTTGCATAATACTTTTACGCTCCCTAGTATTCAGACCAACTCTTCAGCTTTTCTTGTCCAATAAAGTAATCATGAGTTGTAATTCGTCCCCCGAGTTCCTCATTGATGAAATGTCATCAGTGAATCGCAGGTTACGAAAGTATATTCTCCATTAACTCATACCCATAACTTTCGCCAATTTAGGGCCCTGAAAACTTCGTGTAAGCACGCGGTGAATAGCATTACGATGATTATGTATTTTTACCTAGCACCTTTTTTTTAATTGAGATTAACTCACTTCTTAAAAACACAGGTCACCCACAAAGTTTCAACATGCGATATCTTACCTGATCTTTTGGCCTCTTCAACAAATGGGCTTTCGGTGCCTCCGATGCCTTCTGTTCATTAACGAAGATCGATGGCGCCACGGCAGCCCTTAATTGAGCAGACTTTATCGGACTTCCCATCACACGCATTAATGATAAACACCGATGGTAGTTACTATCACGAAACTGCTTCGAGCAGAGAGAAGACTCGAAATTCCTCCTTTTCATCGTCGCGACACACTGAGCAGCTTGTTTTTTCTCCCGTTGGAGGCTGTCATGAGGCACATCATTTTGGTTGCAAGTGCTTTTTCAGCCGTAAGATGTACAAATGGGCGGCATGGTGATAAGGGTAGGTTCTCCATCCAGTAGCAGCTCTTCGAAGCATGAACTGTAAACGTAGGGTGGGCAGGTCGATAACCCAGGCCAAGAAGGGCAACTGAAGCGGAAAAGCAGCACACAGTGACGATGCGAGCGTTCCGACGCGACTTCTTCACAGCGATTCAGCGTCAGCAAACTACGCCAATTCGAGTTTCTTGGAAGGTGCCATCTTGACGACAAAACGGGAAAATTGTTCGTTTGTAGCACGGAGAAAGGAAAGGTAGGAGAGGGCATGCTCAGCCGGCGCGGGGCGTGTAAAGTGTGGCAAAAATGACATCATGGCGGCCATATTCACTAGGCACAGAGGCGGCGTTGCTATGGTTACGTGTTGCGCAGTGGAGCTCTTCTAGCAGTGAGCGGCCGCGGCTGGCGGCGGAATGTGTGCCTCCCCAGGTCTCGTGCTGAGCCGTGGCGGACAATATCTGTGCTCTGCGCCACGTTATTGGTTACGCAGTGTTCTCCTGGCAGTTACATTGCTCTTAGCAACGTTTACAGATCCCTTTCTTCATCACGGGGTTTCAACAGTGCGTAGAACAAGTGCATATCCATGTGTCGTGCGGCGGATGACGCGGATGAAGCAGTTAGTGTTCAGCGAAATCGCGTTGGGCACCATGACGAAGCTGAATGACGACGAACGCCTTGCAGGTCAGTGATGGTTGAGCAGTGCTCCTGCTTGTGACAACGGACGACGCTGTTGAGCCCAGCAAGACGCCGTGAGGACCATGTACACATACGTAGTTTCGTGCTGTCTGTGTACAGTAACAACTTGCATGTGCGTATTAAAACACGTTTTCTGTTCCGCTTGGTGCACTCTCCACCAGCATTGCATGTAATCTCAACGTAACAGCAACCGCGTTCAACTGTCACTAGCACCATGCTCAAAGTCACCACGGTCGTAGAATGCTGACGCCGGTGAGTTTCACGCGGAACATGGACACAGTGGCAAGACGCTGCGTCGGCCACGTGGTGGAATGAAACCGTAGAAGGCGCACGACCGATCGTGTTGTCTGTACAGTTGCTGAATTAATGACGGGAAAGCACTTGCCGTTGTCGGTGCATCTAGCGTGCGTTCTCTCGTAGTTGCTTCGTTGTCGGCGAGCTGTTACTCCCTGTTATTACTCGGACGAAGCGATTTCGCTGAAGGTGTCCCGCAGGCTCAGAGTGATGAGCCCCGTTCCATTAGTTTCAGATCGTCACGACACACGCGCTGCGCAGCTCACGTGCTTTCCGAGTCGGAGAGAGAGTCGTGCCTTTTGCTTCACATTCGGACGTAAACAAACGAGGAGAATTTACCTAGTCAATATGGCTGACTTGCGGCTTCATCCCGGCTTCACAACGAGTGACGTCAGGGCCTCTTCTGCAGCAGTTTGCAGCATGGATACACTGTTCTTTCAACACCCCCTAGACTATTCACAAGGCCCGTTCATACCCCTCTCTCCAGACGGCATACGTCACGCTAGTTGTCCGAATGGCGGACAAGCCACGACAAGTTTGCCTTTCATCGCTACCTGCTTCGCTGGTCAGGCTGCATTAGACTTGGTGCTGCATCGCAGTGCTCTGAGTCTTCGGCCGGTCCCACGTGTCCTATTTTATTGGTGTTGCGTTTTTGAGTATGTGATTACACGTCGATCAGTGCGACATGGGACGTTGTTGTGTTCCCGGGTGCCGCGGTAATTATGACAGTGGTCCCAAAGTGCATGTTTTCGCATTCCCCAAGGATGAAGCTCAGAAGAAGTCTTGGATAACAGTGATTCCGCGAAAGGATTTCACACCAAGCATACACTCCAAGGTGAGAAACTGCTGAAATTCGTCTTACCGGCTCTATCGCAATACTGATTTCAAGGCAAACAATTCCAAGGCAATCAATTCAACACCTATGGAGAGACAAAATGCAAAGTTGGTGTTAAATGTCATTAATCCGTTTGTATCAAACGCCCTTGAGACACGTGGTGATACCCTTGAAACCACATGTGCTAGTTCAACAGCCTTCTTTATAAACATCATATCGACGTGGTGGAAAATCGTCAACGTGAAGACCCCTTCGAAAGGTCGCCGACTGAACGACACTCTTCAAAATCCAGTGAATTCTACGGTGGATCAACAGCTGGTTTTCCTTAGTGGTATGGTAGACTGGCTGGACGCTTCGAGCAGCGTCAACATGAGCCGTGGCTGCTTGACAAGGGAAACACATTCTGCGTTGAGACTCACTTGCTACTCCCTTGTTGAGCTGTCGCGGTACTGTTTAGAAGAACTGAAGTTCAAATATGTCTTGCTAGGAAAATTTCAAACTGACACTCTTTAAGATCGCTTCGGTCGCTACCGTCAGCTTGCTGGTGCACAATATCATGTTTCCGTGAGGCATCTTCTGGAGTCTGAAAAGAAAATTCGTCTGCAAAAGCTGCTGATGCTTTCGCAGCCAGACATCAGCAGCGAAATTGACACAGAAGTATCGCAACATAACTTCTCTGTTCACATCTCAAATGATGAAATTTCCAACCCAAAGCATGACATGGAGGTCGTTGCTTATATCGCTGAATATTGTGCTTATTCAGCTCTGAAGAAGCTGTCATGCGCATTTTGCAGCAGCGTGCTCGTCCTGGAGAGCAGGAACATAGATGTGGAAGGTAACACAATGATTGACAACTTGTCAAGGGGAAGCTTAAAGTTTCCGCAGCCATGTACTGTGCACATGGTGCTGGTGACAACGCTTGTTGTCGAAAAGCTCACCAAGGGAGAAAATGCAAAGGCGTTCCTCGCGTCGAACAACCAACGTGGCATTGTAAGCTCCATTACCACATCACTGCTAGGAGATGTTGAGCTAGAGACTCGTGAAAATGGCCATACCTCTGAGACTATTGACACGTGCGGTTCTTTTGGTTTACGAAGGAAGACGCTATCACTTTCTGTTAAGCGCAACGCAGGCCGCGTTTATCTTGTATGCCACTCTGGAACGCGTTACGACGCGTGTATAAAAAACTGACACGTGCGGTTCTTTTCGTTTGCGAAGGAAGACGCTATCACTTTCTGTTAAGCGCAACGCAGGCCGCGTTTATCTTGTATGCCACTTTGGAACGCGTTACGACGCGTGTATAAAAAGCCGGCGCAGTGCGCCACTGGGGGTCTCTTTTTTTTTCCGTCGGCCGACGACTGTTCACGCCGCTGTTGCTGTGAGTTGTGTTTGGCCCTGTTTTGCTGGGCACAAGTTCGCCCAATAAACAGTTCGCCTGACACCGCCCTGACTCCTGCGTGCTTCCTCTCAAGTGCTACGTGTATCACAACCTCGTGACATCTGGTGGAGGTGCTTCTCTGTCCATGTACCGTACGCCCCCGTCCAGCCGTGAGCCAAGCCCAAGCCGCCAAGAGGACGACGCCGACCCGGTCGTTCGAGTGAGCCGAAGACAACAAGGACTACCGCCCGAATACCTGCCGCTCCCCGACAAGGACAAGAAAACAAAGGCTGCTACGAGGAACTATTGTTCCTTGGCCACGTTATCAGCAAGTCGGGAGTGCTCCCTGATCCACAGAAAACAGCTGCGATCGCCGACTTTCCTGCACCCACCGACAAGAAAGCAGTACGCCGATTTCTTGGCCTCTGCGCTTATTACAGGCGCTTCGTGAAGAACTTTTCGCGGATCGCCGAGCCACCGACGTACCTCACGAAGGCCGACGTCGACTTCAAATGGGAAACGCCGCAAGTCGAGGCATTTCAATAATTAAAGCGACGCCTGCAAACGCCGCCAATACTGGCACACTTCGACGAAGAAGCTGACACCGAAATTCACACGGACGCAAGCAGCACAGGGCTCGGCGCCGTGATCGTGCAGAGGACCGACGGACTTGAAAGGGTCATCAGTTACGCTAGCCGGTCACTTTCGAAGGCAGAAGCCAATTATTCCACGACAGAAAAGGAATGCCTTGCCATCATCTGGGCTACATCAAAGTTCCGCCCCTACCTGTACGGCAGGCCTTTCAAAGTCGTGAGTGACCACCACGCCTTGTGTTGGCTAGCTAACTTGAAGGATCCATCAGGGCGCCTCGCACGGTGGAGTCTCAGACTACAAGAATTTGACATCACCGTCGTCTACAAGAGCGGACGAAAGCACTCCGACGCCGACTGCTTGTCTCGCGCCCCAGTCGATCCGCCGCCCCAGGATGACCAGGACGACGACTCTTTCCTAGGACCCATAAGTACCGACGACTACGCGGAACGCCAACGAGCTGACCCGGAGCTCAAGATCCTCATGGACTACCTGCAAGGCAAGACCGCCGACGTGCCGAAAGTATTCCGCCGAGGACTGGCTTCGTTTTTCCTGCGAAACAACGTCCTCCTGAAGAAAAACTTCTCGCCGCTCCGCGCCGACCACCTCCTCGTGGTACCTTCAGCGTTACGTCCAGAGGTTCTGGAAGCATTACACGACGACCCGACAGCCGGACATCTTGGTGTTTCCCGCACACTGTCACGAATACAAGAGAAGTACTATTGGCCTCGCCTCGCTGCCGACGTCGCCCACTACGTAAAAACATGCAGAGACTGTCAGCGACGCAAGACGCCGACAACTAGGCCAGCCGGACTTCTGCAACCCGTCGAACCACCTCAACAGCCATTCCAACAAATCGGCATGGACTTATTGGGGCCGTTCCCGACGTCAACTTCTGGCAACAAATGGATTGTCGTAGCGACTGACTACCTCACCCGCTATGCCGAAACAAGGGCCTTGCCCAAGGGCACTGCCGCCGAGGTCGCCATGTTCTTCATCGAGAACATCGTCCTCCGCCACGGAGCCCCCGAGGTCCTCATCACCGACAGAGGTACGGCCTTTACGGCTGACCTAACGCAAGCGATCTTGAGGTACAGTCAGACAAGCCACCGCCGAACCACCGCGTACCACCCACAGACGAATGGCCTCACCGAGCGTCTAAATAAGACCATCGCCGACATGCTGGCCATGTACGTGGACGTCGAGCACAATACGTGGGACGCCATACTCCCGTATGTAACCTTCGCGTACAACACGGCCGTGCAGGAAACGACGCAGTTTGCTCCATACAAGCTCGTCTACGGACGGAGCCCAACAACGACGCTTGACGCCATGCTACCGGTCGGCACCGACGGAGAAGACCTCGACGTCGCCAGCTACCTGGATCGCGCTGAAGAAGCTCGACAGCTAGCCCGCCTGCGTATCAAGAGCCAACAGACGGTCGACAGGCGCCACTACAACCTTCGACGACACCACACCGAATACCAACCAGGTGACCTTGTCTGGGTCTGGACGCCGATACGACGACGGGGATTGTCTGAGAAGCTCCTGCGACGCTACTTTGGACCCTACAAGGTAGTCCGACGTCGTGGTGAACTGGACTATGAGGTCGTGCCCGATGGCTTAACGTCATCCCAACGACGCCGTGCACGACCCGAAGTCGTACACGTGGTGCGACTTAAACCTTATTACGCGCGCTGATTAGCTGTGACGCATTGTTAATGTAATTTATTGCATGTACTCTCTCTTATGTTCTGTCTTTAGCATCGGGACGATGCTTTTTCAGAGGGGGGTAGTGACACGTGCGGTTCTTTTGGTTTACGAAGGAAGACGCTATCACTTTCTGTTAAGCGCAACGCAGGCCGCGTTTATCTTGTATGCCACTCTGGAACGCGTTACGACGCGTGTATAAAAAAACTGACACGTGCGGTTCTTTTCGTTTGCGAAGGAAGACGCTATCACTTTCTGTTAAGCGCAACGCAGGCCGCGTTTATCTTGTATGCCACTTTGGAACGCGTTACGACGCGTGTATAAAAAGCCGGCGCAGTGCGCCACTGGGGGTCTTCTTTTTTTTCCGTCGGCCGACGACTGTTCACGCCGCTGTTGCTGTGAGTTGTGTTTGGCCCTGTTTTGCTGGGCACAAGTTCGCCCAATAAACAGTTCGCCTGACACCGCCCTGACTCCTGCGTGCTTCCTCTCAAGTGCTGCGTGTATCACAACCTCGTGACACTATCGTGGGGCATGTAGTGCGTGTTGCAACAAATGTCGCTCTGAACAACTTTTGTAGACTTCGAAATGACACCATCGAAAGCACCGCACAAAAAAAGGCAGCTGACAGAAAAATCAAAACCTTGAACAAGAAATGAGGTAGGATGGTTTTAGCCTTTCGTCCTAATAAAACCACTTCTACAAATGCATTTCTAACTATTACAGTTTGAGCACTAAAGTGTAAAGGCAGGCGTAAACAAATGCAGACCGCGCAGAAACAAAAAAAGAACAAAAAAACACCGGCTTTCAATAAGTGCCCACAGCAGATATAACGAGAACGAGTGGCGACGACCGCCGGGGTGCAGGTGGGCAACTAGCGTGACGTCACGCTCTCCCTGGAGGGGTCTTGTGAGTAGTCTAGGTGGTGTTGGTTCTTTGCAGTACGTTCCACATGGGCCTCCTTTGCGCATGCGTGGCCGTCGCCTAGCAACGGAGACGCGCTTTACGAGCGTAGCCGAGCGGCCGAGCCGAATGGTGTTGGCCGAGCACAGGCATGTCGGGCGTGTAATAGCGCGATAGCACCGCTTGGCCGCTGTTACTACGCTCAGCACTTGTTGAGAGCCGATTCCGTGCCACTTTTCCTGCGGCACGGGGCTCTATGGAGCCTGCAGTGGCGACAGCACCTGAAGGAAATGTATTAAGGAGGCACCTATGGGACTTGAAGAAGTGTGAAAACACGTGGACCGGCTATGCTGACTGCAGAGAGGCATACGAAGAGCTTTTGAGGGAACTCGCCGCTGTCAATGTGTGCTTCCAGAATGAGCACTCAGTGAAGCCAAAAGGTATGTTCATCGCAAATACGTAGCGTGTACGTGCCGCCTCAGGATGGTGCGTGAGGGATGGATGGTCAAACTTTTATATCAAGAGTCCTGAGAGATGCGACTAGCGCACAGTGGGCTCCTCCCACGTTGGGACGGATGATGTAAAGATTTATTTTATCTGTGCAGGCAGGCTGATGTTCAGCACTCAATGCGGACATGTGGTCATAAATGAAAACATCCCTTTTAAGGTTGTCCAGACCACGGACAGAGGCTGCCTCTTTGGGAGAGACCTGCACAAGGTGCAGAATTCAAGAAATCAACATGTAACATTCGCACGGACACATCGATCGAACCGATACGGATAGTTTAATTTGTCACATGCACTCATATCCTTTTCGCATTGAAGCGTGCAAGTATTGGTATGTCGCACAAAATTCTGCTGATGCGCATTCACAGTGACATGCCTTCACGACCACATCACTGTAGGGAAACAAAAGAGCAAACCCACGCTGATCGACATTGTTAACGTTTATCAATTATTTGGCAGATTTTATGTTTATTTAGTTATTATATAGGACATAAAGTTTCATCTGTTTATCGACCGATTAACGTTTTCATGGCGATCGAGGTACGTATTACCAGATATTAGTGAAAAACGCTTGCCTAAAATGTGACATTCTCTGATACTGAAACCAAGTGAGCCGTATTTTAACAGCTGGTCTTCCAGTGCTGTCTGTCATTGCTGATTGCACGTAAAATTGTAACAGTGAAACTCAAACAACTGCTGCAGTTGCAGAGCGACACGAAATCCATAAATGAGTAGCACATGGGGCATCGAATAATGTTAAAGTGAACATCTTTGAAAATAATCTGTCTTTGGCAAAGAAATATCAATGTAGTTTTTTTTCTTTTTCGGTAATACACCTATTCATCAATAAAGCTAGATAAAACAGTAATTACTTAAAGGAGGGTAATATTCAGGTTAAAATGATTAAACGTACAGCCCTATTAGCATTTCTTGTGGTATGCACTTTTATGTTTGTTATAAAAACCAGGGGATTCATTTTATGGGGAGGGGACAAGGGAGGGTCAAGCCATAATGCTAATTTAAATGTGAGCCAAATACTGTGGCACCTGTACCCAAGTGGAGACGTGGAGTGCTGCTCCTAAGTGAATTTATAATGCCAAAACACAAACTACTTCCTCTAATCCATGTATGATTGCCATTATTTGTTGCATACTGATGTTCCATATCTCATTTCATGCAATAGGAGAAGCATGTCGACTGGTCAGCAGCTACCTTCCAGCGAAAAAAGGTGAGGCTACAGGGGACAAAGAAGAAGGGGTGCACTGCAACGATGCATGTGAAACAAGTGGAGTTGTATCCGGAATTCAGGGTAAACAGAAAAACGAATGCATATAGCCTGATATATTACTTGTTGGCTTTAATCAATACTGAAGTTAAAGTTGGAGACATCCACAAAGTAGTAGTAGTTTGCGTTAAATTAGTGAAAGCAATCTGTGGCTTGAATCTGCAGCGCTGTGTGTGTGTGTGTGTGTGTCTTCCTTTGTCCTTGTGGTTGCGCGCTACACCAGTTTCATGGATCAAAACCAACTAGCCCAACAACGCGTTTTAGAGCTTGAAACATGCACCATGATATACATGTTTTTGATAATGCATGCGCATTGCACATGTAATACTGAATTACACTTTTTGCTCCTCATTCTGTGCATAAATGTGTCTTTTATTGATTGTGGCCAAAATGACTGAATAAAGTCTACGAGTATGAGCACCTTTAAATTTTATGCACACCTGTTTGATGATGCATACGTAATTTTGAAACTTAGAATAACAGAGAGCTGAGCTAGTTGGTAAGCATTCATTGTAGTGGTAAGTATTCATTATATTATTGATAAGTTCTCGGTGTCCTGACTTTTTTCTTGTGTCCGTGTTTGCATGCCCTGTATTTTTGAAAGCGCTGTGTGGACAATTATTCAACCTACAAGTTTTACAGCTTGAACTGTTAACTATTTTTGAAATCACTGCATGAAACGTTATTTAGTTTGTGAATGTAGGTACTTATTTTATAAATCATTCTTTATGCCGTGAAAATCACTCTATAATCCCAAGAATGGTCGTTGAAGTGGGTTATATCTTTAACTACACTTGTTTTGACACACTAGTTCTGTGTAAGAGTTACATTTCGCACCACAATTGCTTGTGCATGCTACTAGGACCAAGAAGCAACAAGAGTGTTGCACACACATCTTGCAATACCTCTTGACAAACAGGTTTGTTGTTTCGTGGGCAGTCATCACTTTATAATTCACTCGAATGGTGCGTGAATGTGCAAAGTTTTTCTTGTTACTGTTGTTTGGTGTGTTTTACTTGGATCTCTTTATGTATTGATACTGCAATCATTGCTGCAAGGTTTCAGCACTTCATGCTACCTATGAAAGTGTCAGTCGAGCGCCATTGAAAAATTTAACTGCTCTTTAGTGTTTATAGCACCGAAGTGCAGTATTCATGGGTAAAGGATGCATGGCAGCGCATATATTTCTGGCAAATGCAGCTAAAGCTGAAAAAAAGTTGTGTATTTAAAATCATTTTAGTATTATTGTATTGAGGGTATTGTGTAATGTCACCGTTATAAAACACAGCTTTCTAATGTCTACGTGCTTCAATTGTCATGTCTTCTCTGCTTTCATATGTCAAATGCACCTTCATTTTCTACCACTGAAAGAGGTTCCCATTTTTGCAGCCAATTTTGGGAACAATCTAATTTCTTTTACGCGGTTTATCATTTGCTCTTTTCTTTAATTTTTAGATCAACATCCCACAACCATGTACCAAATGGGAGCACGAAACAGCTTCAAAGGAAATGATCTCTCGACTGAGGTTGGCATTGCAAGAAGAAGCTAGTGGTAAACCTGTTCTGCACCAGCATCGCTTCTATGCTGTATGTCCGACAGGGAAAGCCACTCTAATCATGACATTGATGCTCGCTGGGCAGGCTACGCACAGCCGATAAATTCAGAAGTGTCCAAAAAAATTTGTGAGGTTGTACAACAAGGTGTGACATCTGTAAAAACTGTTGAGAGCTGCCTAAAGTTTTTTGTACGAGATGTACTGTTCTCAAACAAGCAGTGCCCCCCATCTACTTGCAGAGACTTTTACCTTACGAACACAGACATAAAAATCATATTCAGAAGGCACTTCGTAGGGACAGATTTAGTTCACTTGATCAAGAGAATGTGGCAGTGTATGTAGAACAAATGAAAGAGAAAGCACCTGGAACAAGATGTTTTTTCCGAGCCTATCATGCCATGTCTCTGGAAAATGATCCTGATGGGCAAAAGGAACCGCAGGCCGAGTTACTTGATTGTGACGCTTTACAAACTGTGGCACAGGAATGTGAGCAGACACTGCTGCTTTGCATTCAGACTGAGTTCATGAAGGACTTGATACTTAAGTACAGTGATGTTGTCGTATGTCTTGATGCTACATACAAAACAACGAAATATGCACTTCCACTCTTCCTTATTGTGGTGAAAACTTCAAGTTGCTATGCTGTTGCAGGTACATTTATTGTACAATTTGAAACAGCTCTCTGCATCGAAGAGGCATTAAACATCCTTAAGGCCTGTAATTCAACCCTAAGTCCTAAGTTTTGGATGGTGGACTATAGCCCGGCAGAGATCAGTGCACTTTATGTTGCCTTCCCGAAGAGTAGGCCAGTCCTATGTGACTTTCACCGAGAGCTGGCTTGGCACAGGTGGCTTTCGAAAAAAGAAAATGAAGTACAAGATGTTGACGGTATTAAGAAAATGCTGAGGCAAGTATTAGCCAGTACAAACGAGGGTGACTTGACCAAAGCAATTGAAGCTTTGAAGGAGTCACAACAATGGAAGGGAAACGAGAAGCTGCAATCCTATCTAAGTAATAAGTGGCTTTCAGTAAAAGAAATGTGGGTGAAAAAGTACAGGTTGGACCTCCCTTTTGGCATAAACAACGGAAGAGAATAAAAAAAACAAGGAGCTCAAGGCATACTTGGCTGGAAACAGTGGTCGCCGTAGCCTGCAAGGGCTTTTGAAAGTCTTAGTTGAAAGCTTTTTTCCGGAAAAATAGGTGCAGTTCTTGCAAGCAAATCTGAGTTTTTCAACTTCATACCGCCTTTATCATCATGATGTGCCCGATTTCCTCCATGGGAGGCCCCCTGTTGTAGCTAAGCATATTATGGAGCGGCTCACAGTGGGCATGTCGGCTGGCCTCGCGTCGACATCATGTCAAATCCGTTTATTTTCTTCATGCAGCTTCTCGTCTTGGGATCGACGGCGACGGTCCGAGAGACGTATTGCACATTCGTCTTCGCTGAACCCCTGGAAAATTCTGAAGACTGCGCAGGACAACCAGTGCACTACAAGCGGTGCTGGGAAGGATGGAAGGTGCCACGTGCGGCTACATCGACGTCACCGGGCGGAGATATAAATTCACGGCATCCATCGAGCTTCTTCAGTGGGCATGTCGGCTGGCCTCGCGTCGACATCATGTCAAATCCGTTTATTTTCTTCATGCAGGTTCGTGATGATGTTTTATTTGTCATATGTGACGACCCTTTCTTTGTCCAGCTGACATGCCCATGTAGCTTAAGCAGAATCTGTTCTAGTGTACGCGATATGCTTCTCTCTTTGCTTTTATTGTGTAACGACGTCGAGCCGAATCCCGGCCCTGACGTTCAAAAGTTGCTTGCTGAGCTTTTGGATGGTCAGAAAAGCATTCGGAAAAGGCTGTATGGCATTGAGCTGAAGTTAAAAAAAGTGGAAGAAGTTGCTACGGCTGTAAATGAGGTGAAAACAATGGCGTATAAGTTGGAAAAAAGGGTCGTAAGCTAGGAAAGCAAGCTAGCTGATCTTGAAGATAGAAATAGGCGGAACAACTTGATTGTCTTCGGTATACCGGAAACAACTAATGAAAGTTTCGATGAACTCAGCGAAAGTGTGTTGAAGGGTGTGTTTACCAATATCCTGGCAATACAAGTGTCGTGTGCGGAAAGAATTCACAGAATTGGGCGCAAACAACTACGTAAGCCTCGCCCTATAATTATAAAGTTTATTGATTACCGTGACAAGGTTAGTGTGCTTAAAACTTGCTTCAAACTAAAGGGTACAGGTTTCTCGATTTCTGAGGACTTCTCGAAAGCTACACGACATAAAAGAAGAAAACTTTGGGAAAGCTTGGCAGAAAATCGAAGGGCAGGCGAAAAGGTGAAATTAATCTATGACAAAATCCGAGTTAACGGTGTTCTGTTCGTTTGGAATGCAGACCGTAACGAACGAGTGCCACTTCCAGGTAATGTCGTTAAGAAATCTCAGCAGTGAACCGAAGCACAATCAGGCAATTCACTTCGCTACATTCAGTTTAACGCCCGCGGCATCATTAGTAAACTTGATGACCTGGAAAGTATCACAATAGCGCATGCACCCCATCTGATTGTAATAACAGAAACCTGGCTACATTCAGATATTAAGGACGACGAAATAGCGCCCCAAGGATATGGCATTTATAGGAAAGACAGACCATCTCGTGTTGGTGGTGTGGCCATCCTGTTTAAAAACAACCTCAATGTGACTAGGCTTCCGATAAAGACGGCATTGAAGGTGTCATTATTAAAATACATCTTGAGGAAATGAACTTGGTTGTGGGTGCATTTTACCGCCCTCCGTTTGCCGAGAAGGCGTTTTTTGATGGTATTAAAGATTTTCTTTGTTCTTGCAACACCAGCACTTCTAATATATGGTTAGCTGGCGATTTTAATATTCCTCAAGTTAATTGGGACGCGGACTTCCCGGAATCACTTTCTAGTGCTGCTGAGCCCTTGGTCGACATTGTTATTTTTCATGACTGAACACAGTTAGTAAAACAACCCACCCGTGTTCAAAGTAACGCACAATCTATTTTGGACCTGTTTCTTGTGAGTGACAGAACACTTCGCCGAAATCCTGCTTTGTGCGTCTATGACGGTGTATCCGATCATCGATTGTTATCTTTGAGCATTCCACTCCACGTAAGGAAAGAAGTGAAGAAAAAACGCGTAGTGCCAAATTTCACTCGTGCTCATCAGCACGAGTGAAACTACGTCGCCGTTCTTGACCTGTTAGATATATCGTTTTCAGATTTCGGTGATATGTATGAATCAAGTAGTTGCTCTGTCGAAGATTTGTCGGGTTTCTTAAAAAATCTTGTTATGAAATGCGTCTCAAGTCATGTCCCCTCAAAGATTATCAGAACGCAATCTGCTCGCCCTTGGACGACGAGGGAAGTAGTGCGAGCGGGACGCAAACTAAAGAAGATGCGCAAAAGACTGCGCCAGAACCCGTTGTCTTCTCATGTATGAAAATTTTCTAATATGTGTTTGCAGTTAAATGAAACCATAAAGAAGGCAAAAGACTACTTTTTCAACATATCTTTGAAAAACTTCTTGCTTTCTGCTCCTGCGAAGTTCTGGCGACACTTGTCACCTAGGAAGCAACAGGCATATAAAATCCTCATTATTGGAGAATTGGTAACTGATGAATCACTCCTTGCATCATCGTTTAACAAGTTCTTCTGTTCAGTCTACAAAATGACGATGGGAAACAACCAAACTTTGCGATTTCTCAGTACGTACCCAAAAATTTTGACTTAATGATAACTGAAGAGGGTGTCTTATCACTGCTGCTTAAAATCAATATAAAGAAATCACCAGCAATTGATTGCATACCGAACGCATTTCTAGTAAGGTATGCAGAATGGTGTTCAAAGTATCCATCTATTATATTAAAAAAAAACATTGTCCACTGCAGAACTCCCGAGAAATTGGAAGCGCGTGAAGGTTGTTCCGATCCCTAAGGTGGAAGATGATTTACTAATTACGTTATACAGACCAATATCTTTACTGTGTACCTGCTCAAAAATGCTAGAGCATATTATTTTTACGCACTTGTCAAACTTTCTGCAACAAAATAAATTGATTGATTGCCGCCAACATGGTTTCCATAAGGGAATGTCGACGGTTACCCGACTCCTTGAAACAATACACGAGTTTGCCTCAGCCTTACATAAACAGAGTCAAATCGATATAACATTTTTGGACTTCCAAAAGGCATTTGATCGCGTTTTGCACCATAAGCTTTTGTTAAAATTAAAACCCATATTACAAAATAACTCACTTCTCTCATGGATAGAGTCTGTGGTAAAAAAAAAACGCTGCCCTAGAGAGTGTGCGTCATGCTTTGACGTAGAAAATCGGTGTGCGGGGCCGATTTAGTATTTCAAAGTGCGCGGGAATCATTATGATGGTGATAGCGGCAAAACTATGAGCGCGCCTATGCGCGTGCTCGTGTGCGTACCACGTGAAAAAGCTCCCGAGCCACGGAGACAGCTCGGCTCACCCCAGAGAGCAGAGAGCAAGGACAAGTTCGGGCCACGCCCCGGCTGCTCGTTCTGACCCTTCGTGTCCGGGCCTCGTCTCGGCGTTGAAGTCCTCGGGTGCGTCCTGGACTGGGCATCGCCCCACCTCGCCCCACGTTGGTCTGAAGCGGCGTTCGTCACGGCCAGCTGCTGTTCTGGTCTCGGAGCGAGACGCTGTCCCAGGTCTGTTCGCGGCAGACGGGCGGTACGCTGTTCTCGGTTGTGTACAGGCAAGCGCAGGCGTTGACCACCGTACTGGGATGCCCCTGGCGGTTATCTTTTAGACCGGGCCCCGCCTCGGTACGAACTCCGCAAGCACAAGGCACACCGCCTCCTGACTACCAGAGAGCTCAAGGTCAACCGCAACGTTCACGCCCCAAGAGTAGAATGTGAGTGGACGAACAAGAACATCAACTCTCTTTCGCGTAGGACCGTGAACGCGTGTATATATGTGTGAGTTTATGTTGTGTGTATCCCCTTGTCCGTCTTCGTGTATATAAAAGTCTCTCGTTGTCCTCGAACGTCCTCTGTTCTCATCTGGCTAACCTGCGCCCACAGTTGCCCACAAATTTTGGCGAGCCTGCCAGGATAGATCGGCCTTACCTTCTTGCCGAGAGCCAGACGGGCGGGACGAACCGATGGATTTAGAGAAATTGCACGCGATCGGAACGGACATGGGTCTAACAGGATCGGCACTGCAGGAATGGGTTGACGCGGAGCGCGTTATCGAAAGGGACCTTCGTGCGCAAGTTCGCGACGAGCAGGGAGAAAAGATAGCGCTGGAGGAAAGACGGCTGCAAGCCGAGGAGCGCGTTTTGCTGTTGAAGCTAAAGTTGCAAGAGCAGAAGACTGGTTCGAACGCGGGAGAGATAGGGAGACCGGCAAGCGATGACGCAGCGTCCCCAGCTGTAATGGATAGCTGTGGCCCGCACAAGCTATTACCACCGTTCAACGAGATGCGAGATGACCTCGACGCATATCTGCAGCGTTTTGAGCGCGTCACGGTGTCTCAGGAGTGGCCTCAGAGCAAATGGGCCTTTTCGCTCAGCTTGTGCCTGACGGGAGAGGCGTTATCCGTGATTAGTCGACTTGACTCTGCTTCCGCCACCGACTATGATCAGGTGAAGGCAACATTGCTGTTACGACTCCGGTATACGGCTGAAGGATACCGCGAGAAATTTCGCAAGGCGAGACCACAGGACAAGGAGACGGGGCTCCAATATGCTTCTCGCATAGCAGGTCATTTCGACCGTTGGATGGAGCTGGCAAATGTCGAGAAAACATATGACGCTCTTCGCGACGTAATGATTTCAGAACAGTTCATGAAGGGATGCTCACCCACCCTGAGGGTATTTCTGAAGGAGAGGAACTGTAAGAAATTGCACTCTTTAGCGCAGAACGCAGACTGCTTTCTGGAAGCCCAAGATTTGTTCAATTTGGGCAAGGATAAACTATCTAAGGAGAGCTCAGCAGATGCTCGTAAAGCAGAAACTGCTAAGCGCCAGTTCAAGGGCCAAAGTCTCTGTTTCTTGTGCAATAAGACAGGGCACCGGGCGTCTGAATGTTGGTCTCGGGCAAGAAATAAGCTGTCAGCAACAGGCTGGTCGAGTGGCAGAAACGGTTCGTCTATGGAGACAACTCGAACCCAGGAAAAGCAGTTGGCGTCGTGCACGCTGTCACCCAAAGAAGGAGACAACGCTGACACACCGGAGAAACCGGATGAAGGGTACGTCGTACTCCAGACTGGGGAGGCTATCCCGATCGTGAATATGACGTCGACGCATACCCCAACTGTGGCTGATGTCGGAACTCTGCCTGTAGTGAGAGGATTGCTTGAGGGCAAAACTGTATCTGTACTTCGAGATACGGGATGCAACACGGTAGTGGTACGAGAAAGGCTTGTCCCGAAAGAGAAGTTTACGGGGACTACAAGTCCGGTTTTTCTGCTCGACAGAACAGTGCACCACTTGCCGGAGGCAATCGTTTCTATTGACACACCGTTCTTCACCGGTGTCGTGCGAGTTAAATGCATGAAGAACCCTCTATACGATGTCGTGCTAGGCAACATCGAAGGTGCCCGATCTACAGAGCTAGAATATTCGCACAAGCCTCAACAGCATCGTGATTACAGCGGAGGGAATGTAGTCAGAAAACTCGCTAACTCGCCCGTGCCCATCATCGCGGACGACACGCAAAGTGATGTCGGAAACGATTCAGGCTACTTACCAATGACAGTAGAGACAACTTGCACACCTCATAGACCCGCAGATCAAGTACCACTCGGTGATAGTGCTGCAGCAGTGAAAGAAACACGCGCCACAGCCAGGCTACCTGTTCTGAAAGCCACTACCCCAATCATAGATAAAGTGACGCTTGAGGAATATCAAAGAAATGACCCATCGTTACGGCATTGTTATGAGAGTCTTGGTAAAAAGTTAATAGTAAAAGATCGCGAAACCTGCTTCTTTCTTGTAGATGGTATCTTGTATCGAAAGCACAAGCTACTCTCAGAGAAGGAACTCGAACAACTGGTCGTACCGAGACAACTGCGAGAGACTGTGCTCAAACTAGCCCATGAAGGTATCCTCGCCGGACACCAAGGGATATCCCGAACAACTGACCGTATTCTTGCCGAATTCTTCTGGCCAGGTGTTCAATCAGAAACCAAGAGGTTTGTGAAGTCCTGCGATATCTGTCAGCGGACTGTCCCGCGCCATTTGGTTGGTCGGGCTCCGCTAGGTACCATGCCAATCATTGAGACCCCGTTTTCACGTGTGGGCATCGACATCATCGGTCCTTTGTCACCGACATCTTCCAAGGGCAACAGGTACATTCTAACCATGGTGGATTTTGCAACGAGATATCCAGACGCCATCGCACTTCCTTCGAGTGAAAGCAAGGTCGTGGCAGAAGGACTAATGGAAATGCTGTCGCGAGTTGGTCTACCACGCGAAATTGTAAGCGACCGCGGGACAAGCTTCACGTCGTCGGTTATGAAGGAGTTCAGCCGGCTACTATCTATCAGGCAATTACCGACAACCCCTTACCATCCGATGGCAAACGGGTTGGTCGAACAATTCAACGGCACGTTGAAGCAAATGCTCCGCCGAATGAGTCGGGAAAGCCCGAAAAATTGGGACCGCTACCTCGGCCCCCTCCTTTTCGCGTATCGGGAGATGCCACAAAAGAGTACGGGATACTCACCATTCGAGTTGCTTTATGGCCGGTATGTTCGCGGCCCAATGGCGATTTTGAGAGACTTGTGGACTAACCCAAAGTTGGATGACGCGACCAAATCAACCTATGAATACATCGTAGAACTGCGGGAACGTCTGCAACGAACCTGTGAAATAGCATCTCAGGAACTTGCGAAGACACATGTTCGTCAGAAGACTTACTATGATCGCAAGGCGAAGAAGCGGGACTTAATCGTGGGTGACAAAGTTCTCGTGCTGCTACCCGCCGATCACAACAAACTGATACTAACATGGAAGGGCCCCTTTACTGTGACAGACAAGAAAAGCCCTTTGGATTATGCTGTGGACCTCGGTCACAGAACAACTGTCTTCCACATCAACATGCTCAAAAAGTACGAGCTGTGGAATGCCTCGGACACGTCAACGACGACAGCTGCTGCTGTAACGTCAATCCATCAAGTGGAAATCGAAGGCACAGAATATTTATTACATGCCCCACTTGCACAAACGCAGAATTGGAAGGATGTGGCTGTAGCACCTAGCCTTAGTAGAGAACAAAAAAACCAAGTCCAAGAGCTCCTTTCCACCTACCACGACATATTTTCTGATTTACCGGGAAAGACTGATGTTGTAGAATGCCAGCTGAAATTGACCACCGCTCATCCCATACACGTCCGACAATACCCCATACCTTTCGCTGTTAAGGAAGCTATTGAGAAAGAAATCCAGGAAATGTTACGGCTGGGCATAATAGAGAAGTCTGCATCTGCTTATCAAGTGCCGATTGTGGTTGTCAAGAAGAAGGATGGCACGATGCGCCTCTGCATTGATTTTCGTCAACTTAACAATGTGGTCGTTCCTGATGCGGAACCAATTCCACGCGCTAACATAATGTTTGCACGACTTACTGGGCGTCAATACTTTTCGAAGTTTGACTTCACAAAAGGATATTGGCAGGTACCCATGGCCAGTACGTCAAAAGAAGCTACAGCATTTTTCTGTGACTCGGGCCTATACCAATTCCCCCGCACCTTGATGGGATGAACACATGGTCACATTACGCCATGTATTTCAACGTGTGCGCGAGGCGCGTTTAACTATCAAGCGAAAAGAAGCGAGATAGGTTCCCCGACGACTAGATTCCTTGGTCACATTGTGGGACAAGGGCTGCTACAACCTCAGAAGGACACATCAGACAAAATCGTGCCAGCGAAACGGCCGGAAAGTAAGAAAGAGCTTCGAGCCTTTCTCGGACTTACCGGCTACTACCGAGAGTTTGTGCCCAACTATGCCGAGATTTCACATCCACTTACCGAGCTCACGAAGAAAGGAAGTCCTAATAAGCTGGAATGGCGTGACGAGCATCAGGATGCATTTCAAAAGCTCAAGGCAATGATGTCAAAGCGACCCATACTGAAAGCACCTAACCTCGAGAAGCCTTTCGTATTGCGCACTGACGCATCATCACGGAGTTTGGGAGCTGTCCTCCTACAAGAACACAATGGTCTCCTGCATCCAGTGTCCTACGCCAGTAGAAAGCTGCTACCGCGTGAAGTGGCATATTCTACAATTGAGAGAGAATGCCTCGCCATCGTGTGGGGTGTCCAGAAATTTCATGTGTACCTCTACGGCAGGCCATTCGTTTTGCAATCAGACCACCAGCCACTGAAATACATCAACTCTGCCCGACAAATCAACACACGAGTGCTACGCTGGAGCCTACTCTTGATGGACTACGACTTCCACGTAGAATACATTAAGGGCTCAGATAATGTCGGCGCCGACTATCTTAGCCGCACATCTCTTACTACTGACTAGGCTGTCCGATTACTCGTATAGACACACAAAGAACTCATGACGCGGGTAATACGTTGTCTACTCTATGAACATGCCTACCATTCTTATCCCCACCGTTTCGCTGTTCTTGAACTGGGGGGAAGATGTGGTAAAAAAAACGCTGCCCTAGAGAGTGTGCGTCATGCTTTGACGTAGAAAATCGGTGTGCGGGGCCGATTTAGTATTTCAAAGTGCACGGGAATCATTATGATGGTGATAGCGGCAAAACTATGAGCGCGCCTATGCGCGTGCTCGTGCGCGTACCACGTGAAAAAGCTCCCGAGCCACGGAGACAGCTCGGCTCACCCCAGAGAGCAGAGAGCAAGGACAAGTTCGGGCCCCGCCCCGGCTGCTCGTTCTAACCCTCCGTGTCCGGGCCTCGTCTCGGCGTTGAAGTCCTCGGGTGCGTCCTGGACTGGGCATCGCCCCACCTCGCCCCACGTTGGTCTGAAGCGGCGTTCGTCACGGCCAGCTGCTGTTCTGGTCTCGGAGCGAGACGCTGTCCCAGGTCTGTTCGCGGCAGACGGGCGGTACGCTGTTCTCGGTTGTGTACAGGCAAGCCCAGGCGTTGACCACCGTACTGGGATGCCCCTGGCGGTTATCTTTTAGACCGGGCCCCGCCTCTGTACGAACTCCGCAAGTACAAGGCACACCGCCTCCTGACTACCAGAGAGCTCAAGGTCAACCGCAACGTTCACGCCCCAAGAGTAGAATATGAGTGGACGAACAAGAACATCAACTCTCTTTCGCGTAGGACCGTGAACGCGTGTATATATGTGTGAGTATATGTTGTGTGTATCCCCTTGTCCGTCTTCGTGTATATAAAAGTCTCTCGTTGTCCTCGAACGTCCTCTGTTCTCATCTGGCTAACCTGCGCCCACAGTTGCCCACAGAGTCACACTTATCGTCTAGGAGTCAATGCGTATCAGTTGGTGGCTCGTGTTCACGCCCGGCGCCCGTGCAATCAGGCATTCCCCAAGGGTCGGTTCTCGGGCTACTATTCTTTTTAGTTTATATAAATGATATCGTAAACGATAGACCCGTCAAAATCAAACTATTCGCGGCCGATTGCATCCTTTATCAGGAAGTAAACACACCTGCTGACCAGGCATTATTAAGTAGTGCCCTGGACAAACTGCATATTTGGTGTGAAAAATGGCAGATGAGCATCAATACTACAAAAACCGTCTCAATGACAATTTCAAGAAAGAAGGTGCCACTTACTTTCCAGTATTCAATAAATGGTCGCTGTCTTAGTGCTGTAAATCGTTATAAATACTTAGGTTTAATAATCACTTCAGACCTCCGGTGGAATGAACATATCACTTTTGTAGAAAAGAAAGCCATAAAAAAGCTTGGATATCTTAGAAGATCGTTACGACAGTCAACGCAAAAAATAAAACTATTAGCATATAAAACCTACATTCGTCCCCTTTTGGAATATGCCTGCGTGGTCTGGGACCCATACACAAAGAAAAATATTGATAAACTAGAAAACCTACAAAGAAAATCTGCGCGATTTATCTTTCGCTCATGCAATCCCCTTACGTCATTCACTGCTTTGCTTCAGACAGCGAACTTGGAAGCATTACATTTGCGGCTATATCGCGAAAGACTAATATATATGTATCTGCTCTGCCACGATAAGCTTGGCATTGATTCAAGTGCGTATATAGGAAAAGTTGTGCGACGACCCACGCGGGCGGATCACTCAAAAAATTACAGGAATTTTCTTGCAGAACGAACTTGTACATGGGCTCTTTTTTCCCACGAACTGTACGCAAGTGGAATCGCCTCCCTGGTGGGATTGTGGAGGCGGCGACAGTGGCGTCATTCTTATCGGAGCTAAAAAACTTATGGCATGTCTTCCTGCCATATTTGTACTCTTTGTTTTGTGATGTTGCATTGTTAGTACACAAGTGATGTTAGTACGCACTTATATAGATATTAGGCTATGCGCAATTGCATGTCATTCACTGTATATTTTTCTTTTTACCGCGTTAAAACCTGTGTGTCCGCGACATTCTCTGTGCGTAATATATTGTGAAAATGTTCAGCGTGCTATATCTATATTTATATGTTACCCACTCCTGCTTATGGCTTCACTTTGAAGCCAGCAGAAATCCTGTAAATAAATAAAATAAAATAAATAAACAAGAGCATCTGATTACAGGTCGGGGGACGTGGAAGTCGGCAGTGAACAAGGAACATTTTGCATTCGTTCTGTCACTCAGGGTGGTGGCTTTCATGAAGTTAACTTTAGTGATCCAAGCTGTACATGCTTCGACTTCAAGAAGTCAAAATTGCCATGCAAACACTTTGCTGCCATTTTTTTTTACTTGTTGATGGGTGGGGCTTTTCACGTCTACCTGCGGAATACAGGGAAGGGCCTAACATGACTGCCCATTCTGTCACAAGCTGCACATCTGCTGACACAGAAGATCCTGAAGTGCTAGCTGATCCGGTCACTGAAGAGTTTCAGTGTGGTTTGCAGAAAACATCTGAACAAAGTAGGCGCCACTTAAGTCAAAAATAAGGGCCGAAACCGATCGTCTGCTCTCTTCTCTACACTACATTCACAATGACACAGTGTTGTAACACTTGTTTGGCGCACTACATGAGGCAAGAATCCTCGCTGAAGAAAATGTTACCACAAGCAGTGGAATCGGTATACGAGGCTCACCAACAAAAGAGTGCTCAGGAGTGGCAGCAAAAAAAAAAAGAGCACAAGCATCACCAGCAACTGGAGTTGTAGTGAAGAAACTGCAGTTACATAAGGACCATCTGCCTCAGAAGGAGCACTGGGTCTCAAGGGGAAGGGTAGACCGAAAGGCTGAAGTTATGAGGAAATGTTACAAGTCACCGTTCTGATTTGTAAGCCAGCAGGTAATGTTTGGTGCTTTGGAGCAAGGATACTAAAATAAAAACTGTATTTTCAATATGCACACCCCAAAGCTTGTATGTCAATGAACCCTTTCTTTTAGATAGACTGATCCAATATTCTTTGCTCCTATCAGGTTGTGTAATATCTTTTGCTGGTTCATACTGCCAGAGTTTGTGAAAGGCTGCGTGCTGACAGACTATGGTCCTTTGTATTAGCGAGAAACTTTGCATGACATCTTTTTTTTTTCGTCGCACTCTGTAAACAATGTTCTCTTATGGTGCCCTTCTTCACTGTGGTTTAGTGGAGTCTGCCACACATGCTACCAGTGTTTATTTTTAGTTCTTGTAATTAGTTCCTGAAATGATGTTTGTGCACTATTCTTCTATGAATAATATTCATTTCTATGCCACCAATGTGTATTTACGTTGTGTATAACACTCATTGCTTTCAAGTTTTATTTTTATAGTGTTTGTGCAGTATTGTTTTATGACACATATTCATTTCTGTACCACCAATGTGTATTTATCTCATGTATGTGACTCATTACTTTTAAATGTTATATTTATGCTGATTGAACAATTGACATGCATTCGTAATATTGAATATGATGTATATTCTGCCTCTGATGCGTCTCTTGTGGAAGCATTAGTCTTGCTGTTTGGTACAGCAAGCCCTCAAACATCAGACCTTCTTCTGTGTACCGTGTTTATTAGTAAATAATTAAGCGCTAACAAAAATAAACTGTATTCTGATTTTGATGCACCGTGGTCAGCAGTTTACATTTTCTCATTCTTGCATGCCTATTACTACGACAAACAACGAGCGAAACAGTTGAAGTGTTCGTGGATTTCGTAAGAAAACAGGCGAGTCTGTCTTGGGTCTGCCAACGTTCATAAAATGGTCAGCACGGCTGCTAATGGTGCTTTTTTCCCAAGATATTTTGCTTCTACACGCGTGGCCGTCTTGCATGCTTAGCATTCGGTGCCCATCTACATGCCACGCAGTACATGCGCTCTTTAGTGAACCCGCAACCATAGGTCGGCGTACTCACTCGTGAGTTGACTCACTCAGGCTCGGATCGAGCCACCAGTCTGAGTCTGTGTGAGTCCAGGTGAGTGATATTTTGGTGAGTTTGAGTCCGAGCGAGTCCGGTCGAAGAAAATTTTCGCGAGTGTGAGTCTGAGTGAGCCCTGCTCAGAAAAATTTTGGTGAGTGTTAGTCTGAGTGAGCTCCACAATTTTTGCCGACCTATGCCCGCAGCCGCCCCAGCATCGCACTGCAGCTGAAACCCAGTATCAGCCCAGCCGGACAGCCATGCGGTAAGTATCGTTATAGAGGTGTGTGCAGGGTTCCCCATCATTCAACGCAGCGCCCCCCCCCTCCCTCTCTTGTGTGACTTGGGGGTCAATGTATGGAGCAGATTTTGCGCCCTCCCCTCCTGGGTGACTAGGTGAGGCGCCCCCCCCCCCCCCCCCCCCCATGCGCACGCCTATGAGTACCGTAACGTGTCGCCTTTCCTACTGCATAGACAGGCGACCGACATTTGCGTGCGGTAGATGCCGTATTTTCGGCGTTTAGCGTACGGAGGTGCTAAGATGCTCCAATGAAATGGCCTGTACTGAAGTACAATAAAAACTCGGGCTCCCTTATGCATTTGCCTGAGACGACTGGAAGGTAAAAGCCACGAAGACGATGTTCTAGATGAATTACCCGTTCAAACGCTCACCGTTAATGGGCCTAGTTGCTGCATAACTTTGCAGGTAAGAACTTCAGCACAAACGAGGGCTAATTACAGAGAGATGAGACGAGCCCTGGCGCAGTGCGCGTGTTCCGTCCTGATTAGCGCTAAAGTATTCACCTTCAAAATGTACTGAAGAAACATTTGTATCGGATGGAGAGAAGTAGCACAAGTACAGACCAGGAGCGTAGACAGGGGGGGGGGGGGTGACCCCCCTCCGAAATTTTTCAATTTTGCAGATGTATATATACACGCACACATACAAACGCACGCACGAACATACACGGAGTATGGTCAACCCCCCCCCCCCCCTCTCCAAGAAAAAATTCTGGCTACGCCCTTGGCACATGCCGGCGTGCAGCGCATATAATCGCCCATCGTAGCAGCTGCACGCCCAATACTTCTTTCAAATGTGCCCACGTGGGAGCCTTCGTCTGTTTTTTTTATTCTTCTAAGCTTGATTTGGCCTGTTGTAGAGCGACATTTTTAGTTCGGTCCTCATAGGCGTCTGCTAGTGACGCGAACGAGCGCTGCCCATGGTTGCCAGGCGTGGCCACGCATGCGCAAAGGAGACCCATGTGGAACGCACTGCAAAGAACTCCCTTTTGTGTGGGGCTGCCTGCTGCGCTACAGTGTACTAGAAGAGGGCAGTGGGCTTACTCCACAGCTACTCTGACGCTTTTGACGTCACATAAGAGATATGGCGCCACAGGCATCTTCAATGGAAGCTTCACCTGCAGAAGCTGCTCGCCGATGGCCGCTCGTAAAAGTTGCAACGTGCATTTATTTGATATTTGTAATAAACTTGCATGCTTTGACTGCCCTCTGATAATATTAAGAGCTTCTGGTGCTCTCGCTTCACAGTGTTTTCCTTATCTTTTGCGATACAGCTTCCCGAAAATTAGTCCGATCACTCCGATGGCAACCGTCGCAGTCTCTGCATTCTACTTTCTAGTGCGACGCAGCTAACGCTTTGTGTGTGTGTGGGGGGGGGGGGGTCGGAGGGTGTGTGCTTGAGTTAGTAGAGTATTCCTGATAAGCACTATATTTGTTGAGGCCACATCGTGTTTGCTCGAATATAACACCTCGTCGAAAAGGATGATATATCCCACAAATTATATGTTTGATACAGTGACCAAACGTGCGGTTCATGCTGTGTAGACCGAACCTAAAGAGAATTCGCAACAAGATTATGCCCGCCCTTTTACGACATAATTAGAAAACAGTGCACGTTCACTTCCTAGAAAAGCTTTAACATGCAGGCGTGCTGGCTGGGTTTGCGCATTTATTATAAAGTGAAATTGTAGTGCTTAAATAATTTTTGTTCTGCTTCAGTTGTAGACCATGGCACAACAGTTTTCTGGGGGTTATTAATAATCATAATTATGCAAATACACGTATGTTAGACATATGTAGAGCCACGTAGTGAAGAACTAAATAAAGATACACACGAAGCTTCTGCTCCTGACATGATAACTTTTATTTGGAAGAACTGTAGTGCACCATCTAGCCGCTGATTTACACACCTTATTCACTTCATGTGTGACGGCTCATCTTCAGCTGCTTGGCCCTCTGCCGCTTCCCTGCCTATTTGTCAGTGTTCAGTCCTTTCAAATTAAATGAAGACGTGTGACAACGTAAAAAGAAATTACTTTTGCTTTGAGGGTAGCTGCGTGCGCACTGCAACCAACTTCAATCGAGAGTCTGCGCTGAACTATTGCCAGTATGTCCATAATGCTGTCAGAGTGCAGCTTACTCTGGCAAAAATATTCGGTGGAAATATTTTTGAGCTTTTTCATGAAGCTGTACAGCTGGCTTGAGGGATGAAGGAGGCCTCCTCGGTCACAAAAGTTGGTCAGCCGAACAAGCTGAAAACAGCCTCGGCATGGATAGTGGGTGAGGTATGCGCACTTTTTTTCCATCGATAATATGCGCAGACGCGGTTGCAAGTGGAGTTCGCAAACTGCGTTGGTGTCTTCCAGAAGCTTGTCTGCTCTGTGTTGGTTCTTCTCGCATTCTTTCAGCCTGTTGTCATCCTTCAGGACGCCAAACAATGACAGGTCTTGCTTACTCTTCACGAACACGTTGCCTGTTACACACCCAAGTGCCTAACAGTGGTTTTGCCGTTGTCGCGGCATGGTTACAGTATGCAATGTAAAGCATACTGTCGTCTTGCGTGGTGCGTAACGCTCAAAGCTGACGGCAAAAACTCGGTGCACCAATGTCCACAGCCACACAACCTGGCTCAAACTCAGTTGCTCTGCAGGACTTGACCGGCTCACAAACGGCTCAGCTGCAACGTCCCTCCCAAAATTCTTCCACGAATGGATGGATGGATGGATGGATGGATGTGGCTGAACCCTTTAGATCGGGCGGCGGCTAACGCCACCTAGCCGTAATACTTAGTGAAGTAACTATTAGATTTATCTTTTTTTTCCTTTAAATAGTGAGGTTGAGGATTCGTACTATGAAGTGAAGGGTTTAATTTTCACTCGTGCCTTGATTTTAGCCACCAATCAGATAACCTCTTTCTAGTTAAGTCTACCTGCTTAAACTCTATTTTGCCCTCCCTGTCCCTAAACCCCAGTGCTTTGAAAAACTCTGCGTAATCATCCTGAACTATAGGGTGAAGCCCTTTACAGAACATTATCAGGTGTTCGGCAGTTTCTTCTTCCTCTCCACACGCACTGAATACTGTATCTACCCCTTCGTATTTGGACCGATATGTCTTGGTTCGCAATACTCCCGTCCTGGCCTCAAACAGTAGAGAACTACCCCGAGTATTATCATAGATCCTTTATTTGGATATTTCCTGTTTAAAAGTTCGATAGATCTCTAGTGCGGACTTCTTAATCGTGCCAATTCTCCACACGTCAGTCTCCGTTTCCCTCACTTTCTTCTTAACCGATAGTTCTTTTTGGTTTGGCCACCTGCTGTTTTCTAAGTATTTACCGGTCAAGTTCCTGGCTCGCTTCCTCCTATTTGTATAGACATTCTTTATGTACAAGTAGTCGAAAACCTTCCTAGCCCAACGCTCTTCCCCCAGTTCTATCAATCGCTTCTCAAACTTTATCTTGCTGCTAGCTTCCCTGCCCTCAAATGATGTCCATCCCATATCACCTTGTACTCCCTGATTTGGTGTATTCCCGTGAGCTCCTAAAGCAAGCTTACCTATTCCACGTTGCTTAATTTCTAATCTTGAACTTCTGATCTCATGCACAAGACCGAATTGCAGAAAGACAGCCCAGGAACCATGACCCCTTTTCATATTTCTCTCGCAGCATCATATCTATTGTAATTCCACAGTGCCCTATTTTTCATGACTGCTGCATTCCTGTTACCTTTAGTCGTCATGTATACTTCGTGTTACCTTAGGTACTCGGTCCCATTGCTTATCCATACGGCCAGATATTTGTATTTATCTGTTATCTCTAGCGTGACCTCCTGTATTCTAAGCTCAATACCTTTGTTGTCATTGAAAATCATGACTGCTGATTTTTCCTTACTGAATCTAAACTCTAACCTATCTCCCTCATATCCGCAGATGTCCATCGATCTCTGCAAATTTTCCTTGTTGTCGGCCATTATTACTATATCATCTGCGTACATTAATACTGGTAGTGCCTGATCAATGAGTTTTTCTTGTTTGACTAAAGAGATGTTGAAGCCAAGTCCACATCCCTCTAATTTGGCCTCTATCCTTGTAGGTACATCATGAATAACAAGGGTGACAGTAGACACCCCTGCCTAAGTCCCCGTTTCACCTCTGTGGGCTTGGATACCTGTTTTTTGCACTTTATAACTACCTTGCTACTTTTAGAGATTTCCTTTAAAAGATTAGTGACTCCATCTTCCACAACCAGTGTGTCTAGTATTCCCCACAAGTCCTCTTGAACCACGCTATCATACGCTCCCTTGATATAAAAAAAAATGCTAGCCACAGGGGCCTGAGTTCCTTTTCTGCTAATTCGATGCACTGCGTCAGTGAGGGCAGGTTGTCTTCCAACCTCCTGTGTTTCTGAAACCCATTCTGCAGTTCCCCCAGCACCCCGTCATCCTATATCCATGCCTGCAGTCTTTCCTTTATAATCTGCATCGCCAGCCTGTAGACCACTGATGTCCATGTTATAGGACGGTAGTTGCTTATGTCATCTTCGTCCCCCTTTCCTTTATAGATCATGCTCATCCTGCTAAGTTTCCATCCGTCAGGGACTTCACCATCGATTATTGTTCTACTCACTGCCTCTCTCAAAGTCTGTTTAGACTTCGGACCCAATGTCTTTATCAGCATAATTAGTATGGTATCTGGGCCTGTTGATGTACTATTTGGAACCTTCTTCTCAGCCCTTTCTTACTCTCGTTGTGAAAATGGAGCCATTGTGCCACTTGATCCATCTCTGTCTATTGTGGTGCATAAGGCACTTCTTTGTTGAAATATTTCTGTCACCCTTGTTCTTATATATTCAATAGCTTCGTCCCCTTCTAGCCTAGCACCTTGAGCTGTAGTTATAAACATCTGCTCTAGGTTTGTTTCATTTCTTAGGGAGTTTAGATGGTTCCGAAACTTTGCAGCTGCCTTTCTATATTTAATGTATTTCGGCCAGCCACGGAGCTCCCTTTCTTCTAATATTTTTATTGATTTTAAGGGATGCGTCCCTTCTACAGCTTAGAAAGCTTTGCCATTTTCTTTCAACATCATCTGTCGGTTCACACCGCTGTTTAGCATGTCTGTGTTCCCTAGAGGCTTCCTGGCGTTTCGCTATGGCTCTCTTAACTTCCTCATCCCACCAACTCTTGGGTTCGTGCCTTCTTTTCAGAAGGCACAAACCTGCTATGCTGCTATTTTTTGTGCCTTAGCAAGCTCTAGCTCAAACAGTCTAATTAAATTCGTGAATGTCCACACTGTTTTATTATCCTCAGTGATTACTTTCTCAGTTTGTTTAGTAGCTATTTCTTTTTGCCTTTATGAATAAAAAGTTTCCTGTAGTTGCTCATCTTGTCTCATTCCCACTTTCCCTGCTCTTCCCATCCTTAGCTTTATATGTTTGTGATCACTTCTGGAGCCACCTTCACCTATGTGCATTCCCCTGAGCTTATAATACATACTATGTGACATCAGTGCGTAATCTATTGTTGACTGCAGCCTTCCTACCTCCCATGTTATTTGTCCTTGACACTTCTGGGTACTGTTTCAAATGATCAAATCATGCCTTTCACACATATCCATGACCATTTTGCCTGTTGAGTCAGTTTACCCATCTATATCTTCTATGTGTGCATTCATATCTCCTAGTTTAATTATCTCGCACTCTATTCCTAAATTCTGAATGTAATTTGATACACACTCTACCATTGCCTGGTTTTCTTCTCTGGGCTCTGCTCCGTCCACAAGTACACGAAACCAAGGAGTTTCATTTGCCCTGCCACTTTCCCTTTTAGCCATAAATGTTCCTTGTATCCCTGCTTGACTCTTCGCCAACCGTTCTCTTATGTATAAATGCACCAATCAGGGGCGGCGCCAGGATGTTTTTACTGGGGGGGCAACCACGAAAAGTGAGTTCTTCCGGGGGGGGGGGGGGCAAGCTAGCTCTGCTGCTACTAGGTTTTCAATATATGCTTCCGGGCACTTGGGTGGGCATAGGGGGGGGGGGGGGGCAGGCGAGAATTTTGGGGGGGCTCCAGCTCACCCTTGCCCCCCTCCTGGCGCCGCCCCTGGCACCAATTCCACCCCCTTTTTGCTGCCTTCTATTCTATTGCAAAATTCCTATACGTAGTCCGGATTGCAGTGTGGTTGCTTCAGGTCCCGCAGATGTGTCTCCACAACCCCACATACTATCAGCTCCTCCTGCCTCAACTTCTCTTCTATCTCTTCCCACTTTAACGTATTCCTGCCACCCTGCATGTTAATATAGCCTACGTCTGACTTAGCTCGGCTCTTGTGCTTACGTCGATTTCTTATTTCACGGACTTCGTGTGGCTTGAATATTTGTGCCCATTTAGGTCCGTCTTTGGCTACACTGTTGGCCTCAGGGCTCTGGGTCCCCCTAAAAAAGCTATGGCTTGGTGACCCATTCTGTTACCAACCCTCCTGCCCGTCGCACCACTGTAGTGAATGCCAGCCTGTGCAAAGTGGCGAGCGCCGGGCTCGTACACGTCTTGGTTAACTTCCATTACGCTGTATCCGAGTTGCCGGCTCAAAACCTTGATCACACAGTTGGCCTCCACTGCCCTCCTTTTAATCCCAAGAGGCTGCCCCCAGACATCTGGGACTGTGCATATAGTCACATGCACACTCCCAGAGGCTTTTCAGAGCTTACGCATCCCATCCTGTAGCTTTCTCTGAAGGTTTTAATCCTTGCCCCTCAAGACATCATTGAGTTTAGCTTGAATAATGACTAGATTTTCGCCCTTCATGCTGTTTTCTACAACCTCCTGAGCTTTGGCCAGTGAATCCACCATGCTCTTCCATGACTGTGCCTCCACCCTGACTCTCCCATCTTCCTTCACTGTCTTGAAGACACCATCCCTAACCCTGGCCACGTTAGAGTCCCCCACCACTAGGACCCTTCTACGCTCCAATCGCTGGCTTCCTGTTTGTGATGGCGCCCCTGTTTGCTTCACCTGTTTCTCTCTCTGCCGTCTGTCCTGTGTTACTGCCCTGCTTGAAGACTGCTGCGACACCGAGCTGTATGTTCTCGGAGCCTCCATGCTGTGGCCAGACACTGCGGCCCCCTGACCTCCCTTCTCGCCTGTTCCTTCCCGCCTGTCGCCTTCTCCGCTACCCACGCTTTCCGTCTCACACCACTCGGGGTTGGGGCAAAGCGCCATTAGCTCCTTTACCCGCTGCTCTAGCTCGGTCAGCCCTTCCCGTTCTTTTCGAAGGTCGCCCTTCATTTGCTTTAATAGGCTGGCGGTAGCCTCCTCCCGTTCACGCGACGCTCCGAACTCTTTTTGGAGTTCTATCCTCTTCTCTTGTTCCACCTTAAGCTCCCCCTGAAGCCCCTTGATGCTAGCCTCCATGCGTTGCACGGCAGCTTTCAGTGCATCGCACAGCCTGCACACGAAGCTCGCCTTCTGCGCGTTGGCCAAACTCGTGAATGCTGTCTCATCTAAGTAGAACCAGCGCTTGCATTCTTCGCATTGCAACAGCTTACTCTCGCTCGTGGTTTTCCTAGCCTCCTTAGCCATCGCCCGCCGGACCATCGGACCGAGTGCCCGACAGGCCTATGTTCAACACTAATCCCGCTATTCAGCCGCCTCCGTTAACTCTCCTACCTCAACAACTGTTTGAAGTTACCACCTACATCGCACACATACGTGTTCAATTTCGTTAGTAGCCTCTCACTAGGTCCCCTTCGTGTTCCGCTCTAGCTCTTTAACAACTAACCGGGCGCCCCGACCTTCTTCAAAACAGCCGCCTAGCCCGTTCACGTGGTCAATGTCACTACAACGTTGCCCGTGTCCCACACCTACAGTACTCGCAACGATAATTGATGATTAGGGGCGAAAAAAATAATAATGTGTTCACAAATACAAAGAAATAAAAAGAAACTTTTTTCACGTTGCGCGCTGCTTCTGCACCAACCGACCTTGCACGACCTTGAATTTGCCGAACAGGTGGAGCGCGCGAAAACCGCTCGTGCGACCAGAGATTCAGAGAACCACAAACGTGCGACATTTCTGGAGCCACCCCTATGCATACCTTCCGCCGGAGAGTGAGCCCACTGCCCCCTTCTAGTCCACTGTAGCTGCGGTGCGCGGCGCAGAAGACGCTGCAAAAAAAAAAAAAAAAAAAAATAGGCCGAGAAGGCTGCGCCGCGAACGAGCCACCCCCACAGAGAAACGACTGCTGCGCCGCACAGAAGTGACGCCATGCATTTTTCGGTTAGGCGCTTCGTTTGAATAGTCGGGAGTGTCCAGCAGTACGTCTAGACGTTACAATAAAAGTTAAAGTTACGTCCAAACGTAAAAGTAAACAAAACTTATTAGTTTGACCCAGCGTGACAACAATAGAAAACCGGCTTGTTTGCTACCCGAAATCAATCAGCAGCTGTGGCGTAGTTCTACACATGAAGGAATTTTAAAAAGCCTATTAAATAGGACGCTTTTTATTTCTTTTCTTTGTTTCATGTTTCTCCTTTGTTTGATGTATATTTGTTTGTGAATGTTGTATGTACACAGGCAATAAAGGAAGAAAAAAAAGCAGCTGTGGCGTAGTTGGTTAAAGCAGTACATCAAAAGCTGGTGAGGTGGTTCAAGTCTTATTGCATTTAGCGTTACTTTCTCATTTTTTTTGTTCACGCATGTATTGTTATAACATTTTTGCCTGCTCATCAGCCTGGCTTGCTGCTGCTGGCCCCGTCCAGAGACCCTTTAATATTGGATCTTTGATGCATCGCACAATAAAGTGTTTTGCGAATTAGTGCTCTTAATCGGCGTGACACAAAAATACACGAAGAACGCAAATACAGCTGGCTGCATTGGTTTCTTCGGCACGGGTGTCAGGAATGTTGAGTTCCACGGTTTATCAAAGTTTTGATGACAGAAAGGTGCACTGCACGTAGTCTCGGGCAACTTTTTTTATGTCGCTCAGTGTACCATCACCTGACGAGGTAACCGGCAGGCCGCTTCAAAATACTGACGTGCCACCGCAATGTTCTAGGCGATCAGCACTTGATAAACAATGCCCAAGGGCAAGTTCCGATGGCGTTATCCCATCTAACTGCAAAACAGCTTGTCTACCTTGCTGAATAACACGCACGGCCTGTGACAGTACGGGAGCATTTGCGTAGCAACGGATGAGAACGGCCCTACGTGTTCGCCCTTAACCAAACTGCCGGCAATGCAGTATCTCTGGCCTACGGAGATCACAGACTTCGTAAGAACACTACAATAAAGTTGTTTCCATCCATCGTATGAACACTTCGTCGATGCACTGGGGTTTCCTGCATGTGCGTCCGGTCAGTCACACGTGAACTGTGCGAAAGCATTTATTTCATCGTCAGCCTTGCATTTCGCGACAAGCAAAACTCGGCAGCAAGAACACTTTCACCTTTGACAACACCACACTTGGCATTGAAATCTAGAAAATGCAGTACGTTCAATAACTGTAATCCGCACATCATACTGAGAAACTTTATGGCGCACACACTCAGATGAAGCTGCGGCGCGGTGGACGGCCGCGCTAGCTCCAACCACCAGGTTCAACTAAGCATCCAGCAATCACATGAAGCAGTGGCGACACAGGGCCTCCGGTCCTCCTTGGAAGCAGCCTAGGCTATGGCCGCGATTTTATCGGAGTTTTTAACGACCTACACACATCGCGGGCAGCTACCATCTCGCAATGTTGTTGTTGTTCTCCTATTGTCAGTGGTGCATACCCACTGTGGGGGATAGGCCAAGAATCAAGTGGTTTTAAAATTTACTGCTTAGATTTGGAAGGATGGAGGTTTAACAGAAAGATTACCAATAGCCTAGAAAAGCGTGGTGCTTAATGCAATGCATACCAATATTTACATAAACGAATTTATTCTTAAAATAGAGCAATAATCTGATTTTATACGTATATAATTAAGTGGACATGTTAGGATAATAAAACTGGTTAATCAGTCAACCTATTAGTTTCATCAATATAGTCCGGGACGGCCGCGCATACTGTCGCATTAGAGAAACCAGAAATGGAAGCGCCAAAAGACAAAATGACAGGTATAGATAAGTCCATACCAATAACACGTAAAGGTATTTCTAATAGGGTTTTTCGTAATGTGTTAAACCGCCTGCAGGTCAAAAATAAATGGTCTATTGCTTCCAGTTCATCACAGATTGCACAAAGTGGCGAAGATGCCTGAGCAGACCTGTGTTTATAGAAATTTAGATTTGGTACCCGGCAACGCAGCCTTGTGATAGCTACTTCTTGTTTTCTAGTGCGGCAAAAGTCTCTTCGCCAGGGATATAATAAATGGCGATATTCTGTAGAGTTTGTTAGTGCTGAACCTTTAATGACTTGCATAAGCGTACGTTTGCGGATTCGAGCAATGTTTACCTTTCGCAGCCACAGCGCCCATGGCGCCCCCTGTGTTTAAAGTACTTGTAATATGTGTTTAGTTAACAAACCTAGGTTGATTTACTCGTTAAACACCTGTTTAGTAAAATTTTTGTAGGTTTAACGTATTACACATGAATAATTTACATGTTTGACCAGCTTTAGGTAATAATATTTAATTTGACGTCACTTTCGTGAGGCGCAAGAGCCACTTCTGTGTAGGGATGGCTGCTGCGCCGCGCGGCGCAGGAGACGCTGCCTTGAAGAAACTCTATGGCTTTGGAAACGCTGGCTTGGACGCGGTAGAGTAGATGAGCACAATGAGTGCGCGGACGCGTAGGAACGTTCCGCGGCGGTCAAATGCACTGACCGCGGGTACACGAACGCATGGGAAATGCTGGCACATTAGCCCCGCATTTCACGGGGAAAAAATGAAAGAAAAACGCGCGCAATTTTTTATTGCATCTCAATTTTTATTTCATGTTTTATTAATCTCTTAAAAGGCGCACAATTTTTCATTGCGTATTATTTATTTCAAGTTTTATTAATCTCTCAAAGCAACAAATACATAAACTACAGATGTTGTGTTAAATAACTTTTGCCATGTCACGTGGTATACTGTTGTCAACGTCAGAGAAGAGTCGTCTACGTAGAGGACCAACATCATTGCATAGCCGTGTACGTAGGGCCATTCATACGCCCATGTTATGCCCTCATTCTCTAGGCGTGCGCCGGCAGAGGAGAGGGGGAGCAGCGTTCACCTTGAAATTTGACCCATTTCTGCTGCGCGTAGCGTTGCAAATTTTGGCAAACGTGATCATGATTGCCTCGTCTACGCATTGCGCTTGTCAGCTCAAAATTGTCAAACCTGGTGAGTGGCCCTTTAACAGGCCGAGGAATGGCACCCTTAGCCCAATATCTGTGTTCAATATGCGATGCTCATCTTGCTATCACGCCTCTTTCTCTGAATATGCTTTGGCGGTTAACATCTACAAATACCATAGGAGGAGGAGGAAGAAACTTTATTATAAGAAACCAACAGGTTTAGGTGGCCGGACGTAGGCCTCCAATGAGGAGACGTCAAGGGCTTGCCTCGATGCCGCCTCACGGGCGTGCTGGGTCGCCCAGGTTTGGTCGTCAAGAGCGGGGCTCCACAGAGCCTCATAGAACTTCGACGAAAGGGTTGTGGCGTTAGTGTGTCTGTACTGTGCCGGGCACTCCCACAGCATGTGCGGAAGCGTAGCCCGGTGAGTGCTGTAGCACCGGCAGGGCGGTTGTGTACACGTCCGGGATTATGAGGTGAAAGCGGGCAGGTGAGAGATACGTGTTCGTTTGAAGTAGACGGAAAGTGGTGGCCTGTGCCCGGTTGAGCTTGGGGTGAGGTGGGGAAAAGGCGTTTTGTAGCTGTCGCCACACGCAATGGAGTCCTACACCATGCAACCAGCGTCACTACTTCCTCTGCCGAGATGGCTGAAGAGGTGGCCATCGCCCTGGCCACTTAATATCCCACCTGTGACACCATCGTATGCGACTCTCGCTCAGCCGTCACTAACTCAAATACAAATAACTCAAACTCAAATAACAAGCAACAAAACAAACAAAGCCCAAATTCCAAAAAACAACACTAATAACAATACAGCAACTGGAGAGATATGTTAAACATGTGTAATTCACACAATTGCGCTGGGTGCAGTGTAAAGAGACTTCTACCACAGAACACAGTCACTTACGAATCATTGTTTACATCTTGCAATATCAAAGCAAACTACCACTACTGGTCACTGCGGTATGTTATCTGCATAGCTCTTTTTCTTAGCATAGACAGATACGTTAGAACAAAGGGGTGCGTAAATAAATGCCTAGTCTGAACCTTGAGTAATTAGTGAATACGGTGTGCGTGCACTAGCTGACATTCCTTGGCAATACTGGTAAAGCGACCACAAACAACCAAGTACACGCAATCATACTTTTACCTTCAGCATCAATCAGGGTTGAGCATTATAAATTCCGTAACCAGTTACACTTTTATAGTATTATTCCTTAGTACCCACTTTTACAATAAGCAATTTCACAAAGCTAGACACCTTTTGAAAAAGAAAATGTTTGCAGTATATACACAGAAAGAAATAAAGAGGAACACTGTAATTAAGCAGGAAGATTAGAATAAAAAATTGTGTGGAAGTGTGATGCAGTGGCTTATATAGGACACAAATGTCTGGAAAACCGAAGCGATACTCTAAGTACACGTTTCCTCACATTAGCACACCACATGCAGGTAGACTATGGTAGAATCTCAACGTTATAAATATCTAGGAGTAGCATAAGTATTCATAAAAGCAGTAATTCGTAAACATGTACATCTAGCATGCTACATTGGTGTGCTGCTAGTATGCATGACATTTGAAACAAAAATGCGAAAACAAATAAAACTGGGACATGTTTTCATTTATTGTTTTACAGGGCCACACAATGTTAGAGGTCATTCTGAACGGTTGCCAGTAGTTTTCAGATGTCGGTGATTACAGTGTTGCTCTTATTTATACAGCACACGCACATGTGTGCAATTAAAGGATAAAATGCACGGTGTCCCACGAGACCTGAAATCTCTTTCATCATTTTGGCGTTCTCTGTAAGATTTCAGTAAACTGTTGCGAATGGGACTCAAATGTCCAGTGAGACTCTAGCTCTTAGTTATTTCAACACCTCAAAAACAAGTTCGATTATCCACACAGAAGGCCGCAGTGATCAGATATTACAAGTGTCACGGTGCCACGGAACCAACAAATCAGCAACACTATTCTCACGCTTCACTTTTGTGCTTCAACGACTCGTCCCAGACTCTTCTGCTGCTTAGTGGTGTCGTGTCGCCAAAAGACAAGATTCCCCCCGCTGCTGGTTCTCTGCTTTAAAACCCTGTCTTGGCCATGCAATAATGCGATTTAGGCCATGTAGTTGTCATACTTGCCGCTTGTCTCTCTAGCTCGATATTTTCCACAAAGCTTCCACATTGAAGCATCTGCGAGAAGTTGGCACGACCAACAAGTGGAGAAAGCCTTGCTCAGTTATTGGTTGTGCACCAATGAGGTTGTAGCTGGTGTAATGTTTTGTTGCTGACGTATGCGTAGACACAATGAGAACCGATGCCACCCTTCAATGTGGACGAGATGGTTGGTAAGGAGGTGGAAGAGACAAAGAGAAGCTGAAATGATTGTTTTATCCCTTTTAGCTGCCTTGTTAATGGACCGATTCGCAAGACTTTAGCAACGGTATGGTTGCATTGGCCAGGTTTACAGTTACCTTAGGACAATGGTGTTGTTTAGTCGTCCTTTAGGGTAACCCCAAACCGGCTTCTGGAAGAATTGAGTTAGAATGCCCTGAACATGATAATCGAAGAATTTCACATCGCTCAATCAAAAAGGATACCCCCACACTGGAGTGCATTCAGTTTCGTTGTTTTGGAGGCAGGTTGCTCGCAGCAGCTGATGCTCTGGCAGGTACTGTGCTAATTTCTGGCTGCAGTGATCCTCATGAGTTGCCTCACGCACCGTGGTTGCCGGTCTCACTAGTCGCATCACTGAAGTGGCCATGAGGGTTGCCAGCCGTCGCACCTCCTGCCACCTGGTTGGGACAAGAGGGGTTGTTTACTGCATGAGCCCCACCGCAGTGGACACCGTGAGGCTTGCAGCTCCAGTGGCATAACTAAGAGGGGGCACGGGAGTACAAGTACTCCAAGTACCACTTGGGAGAGGGCGCCGAGTCGAGTCCACTCAACATGTGCTCGGGGACTTCCTGAGGACCCAAACGGCGTGCTAGCACCCCACGCCTTTGGATTGGTCACCTCTACAGGCTCAAAACAAGTGAGGGCATGCCACCACACTGTTGCAACCCTCCCTTCCTCATTTTCTACCTTCCTGCCATCCGTGAAGCTACAGGCTATTTTGACTATAAATGGTGCTTCTTTCCTTCCGCAAATGAAACACAATCATCAGGGAGCCTGTGGCTTCCGGGAACCTGTCGTTCATATGAACAAGAAGCCTGTGGCTCCTTCTCATATACAAGCCCATGAAAGGCAATAAGATAAATAGGTTGGTGTAAGCCTATTTCCACATAAGCAATATTTTAGTCATGAACGTGGGTATCCTGGGATGTAGACAGAAACTTTTTTCCTTAGTGATGACCTCTATATTGGTGATTCAGCATATGTTTGTACGTGTGCACATGTATATACATATACAAGGACGAGGAAAGAATTTTATTAAGAGTCCGGTGAGTAGATGGGGTGGGCGATTGGCCCCGCCTAGGTTATGGCCAGGAGTCCTCGAATCCTGGCGGCTTCCTCGGCCCACTGGACGGCCCACATTTTGTCTTCGAGGACGGAACTGAGCATTGCGGCTTCCCAGTGCGCGCGAAGGCCGTCAGCCGAGGCCGCATACTTGTTATGAGTACTAATCCCTCTACATTCCCATAACATATGCTCCAGAGTGGCTCTGGAGTCGCAACGCTTGCACCTGTCTGTTTTGTATATATCAGGATAGATAATGTGCGATAGCACAGGATTCGTATATGTCCTAGTTTGTAACTGCCGCCATTCGACAGACTGTCTTTTTGTTAATTTTGGGTGAGAGGGCGGGAATATGCCCCTCAGTAATCTATAATGTTTTCTAATTTCATTGTATCTGGTCATTCCGTCTTCCCACTCCCACTCGTCTGCCACGCCGTAATCACCGGAGCAGGCTGGGGCGGCACTTGAGAGGGCAGCTCGGTCGGTGAGCCCTCGAGCTGCATCATGTACAGCCCCGTTGTTGCTGTCCCCCGCGCGATGGCATGAGCAGGTGTCCATATAATATATGTATTTCTGGGGCTTGTTCGACACCCTGCTTGTAGAATACGTAGTGCCTCCGGGGAGATGCGACCGTTGGCAAAGTTTCTCACTGCCGTTTGAGAGTCACTGACTATCACGGTTGCGTTTGTCTGAGCTACAGCGAGCGCTATGGCTACCTCTTCTGCTGTCTCGGTACTTGTGCGTATCGTCGCGCATGTCGTACAGCGTTTGTTGCTATCGATTATGGCTGCAGTAAACCCCCGTTTGCGCTTGTATCGAGCAGCGTCTACGAAAACTCCGACCTTGTCATTACCGAATTTTTTTGTATTTGTTTTGCTCTTGTCTCTCGTCTTATTGTGTTCGGAGTGCATGTTTTTTGGCAAGAGTGGTATCATCATTGTTTCCCTGATCTCTTTCGGGATGTCCACCTTAACTCCGTGTTGCGTGTGATACGTTATGCCTAGTCGCTCTAGAATATGTCTTCCTGCTCGTGTCTTAGAGAGACGTTCATATTGCGCCGTACGCTGCGCCTCAATAAGCTCATCTATAGTATTGTGCAGGCCTAGCTGTAACAGTTTGTCGGTGCTTGTGCTAATCGGTAGCCCTATAGCTAGTTTGAATATTTTTCGAATGAGGCAGCCTAGCTTGATCTTTTCCGCGACTTGCCATTTTAAGTACGGCGCTACGTGTACTATTCTGCTTATCACGAATGCCTGTATCAACCTTATCATCTTTTCCTCCCTCATGCCACTGTGCTTAGTTGCTATCCTTTTTATGAGTCTCATTATTTGGGCTACAGTTGCATCCAGTCACCTGAGGATTTCTCCATTGTTGCCCTTGGCTTCGATAAGCAGACCCAGTACCCTGATCCTGTCGACTATGGGTATGGTTTTTCCATCGGCTGTTCTTAACAGTATTTCTTCTATATGAGCGTGATCTTGCAGGCAGTTGCCTGGTTTGCGACCTCTACGAGTAGGTCTGTACAGCAACGGCTCCGATTTTTCCACAGAGCAGGCTAGCCCAGTACCTTCCAGATACCGCTCGACCGTTTCGACTGCTGTTTGAAGCGTTTCCTCTATTTCGCCATCACTACCACTTCTCACCCATAAGGTGATGTCGTCTGCATATATAGTATGATGCAGTCGTTTGATTGCTTGGAGTTTGGTTGGCAGTGCAATTAGAGCCAGATTGAATCATATAGGTGATAATACTGATTTTTGCGGCGTACCTACACTGCCCATCTCAATTTCCTCCGAAACTAGGTCACCATCATGATCTTTGCCTTCCTTCCTGTCAGGAAATTACGCACGTAATTGTACGTCCGTTGTCCCAGATCTAGATCGTTTACCCTTTTTAGCACCGTTGCATGGGTTACATTATCAAAGGCCTTCTTGAGGTCTAACCCTAAAATGGCCTTTGTCGCTGTTCCCGGATTATCTATAATCTGATGTTTTAACTGTAGCATTGCGTCTTGCGTTGAGAGATTCCTCCTGAACCCTATCATTGTGGGTGGAAGCGCATCCCGGTCCTCGAGATAGGTAGTTATCCTCTCCAGAATCACGTGGTCCATGAGTTTCCCCACGCAAGATGTGAGAGATATGGGTCTCAAGTCCGCAATCTGCAGTCGCTTGCCTGGCTTGGGTATTAACAAAATTTTTGCCGTCTTTCATTGTTGTGGAATCTGTCCTGTCTTCCATGGTTCGTTAATGATTTCAGTTAACTTAGTTATGGACTAGTCATCCAAATTGCGTAGCGTTTTGTTAGTTATGCCATCTGGTCCAGGTGCTGATCTAGTATTGAGTTTTTGCAAGACGGCCCTCACTTCTGCCTCCCCGATCTCGTTGTCTAAATCATCATTTGTCAGCCCTGTGTAATCAGGGTGTGTAACGGGAAGCGCTAGCGAGATGTATGTTTTCTTGATTTCATTCAGGAAATCCTGCTCTGTACCTTGATATCTTTGTATTAACCGATTAATATTGTGCCTTCCTGCCAACTTGTTTTCGTCCGGGTTTAACAAATGTCTAAGGATGGTCCACGTTTTCGCCACTCCTATCTGGTTGTCCATGTCATTGCACTTTTCCTCCCACTGTTGTCTGCACAGCTGCTGGGCGTATTGCTCTATATCCCTGTTCAATTTAGCTATCCCTCTACGAAGTGTCCGGTTGTGCCTTTGGTTTTTCCACCTCCGTTGTGAACCTTCCTTAGCTTCCCACATGTGGAGAAGCTTATTGTCTACATACTGTAGCTGCCCCTCCGGTGGCGCCATTTGCGTAGTGGCCTCCACGTATCGTTTTAACTTTTCGGTCCATTCCTCAATACCCTGTATCATTTCGTCGGGCTCCTCTCTGATGTTCCGGAACTTGTCCCAATCGACAAGTTTAAGTTGTCTGCCTTTTGCCTTCCGCGGCCCTGCCCTCACCGTTATTTCAAGTATAAAATGATCACTTCTTAAGTCATGTTGCGTATTGGTCCTTTGCGTGTCCAGCATGTTTTTGGTGAACGTCAAATCTGGCGTAGTATCCGCGCAAACGCTAGTACCTGTTATTGTAGGAATGGATGGATCGGTCACGAGCGTCAGGTCCTCCTCCTGTGCGTCCAACCACAAGTTCCTGCCTTTCTGGGTTTCGATCCTGTATCCCCATGCACCGTGTGGGGCGTTAAAATCTCCTCCAATCAATAGCCCCCGGTTGCCCGTTATAGCGAGGGTTTTTCGAAACAGCGTGCGGAATTTGTGCTTTCTGCATTTAGGACTGCTGTAAATATTCAATACAAAAAGACTGTCCTCTGTTTTCCGCGTCGTCGACTGCTGACCCGCAGGTCGCGGGTTCGAATCCCGGCTGCGGCAGCTGCATTTCCGATGGAGGCGGAAATGTTGTAGGCCCGTGTACTCAGATTTGGGTGCACGTTAAAGAACCCCAGGTGGTCTAAGTTTCCGGAGCCCTCCACTACGGCGTCTCTCATAATCATATGGTTGTTTTGGGACGTTAAACTCCACAAATAAATCTGTTTTCCGTGTCGGTATGAGTTCGAGGAGAATGTGATTTATTGCCTTGATTTCCGTGTCATGTTGCACCACCGCGTGATTTCGCTTAACCAACGTTGCTAATACCTTTGTCTCCCCATCAGCACTGCCGAATGACTTCTATCCCGACAATTTGGCCAGCCCGTGCGTTTCTCTCACCATTATGTTATCCGTGGTGCTAGAGTCTTTAAGATGTTGTTGCAAAATGTATCGTTTTCGATTATATCCTCGACAATTCCATTGCCAAATTGTGTAGCTATTTTGTCTGTCCATGGCGGCATTACAGGCTCTCTAATCCCTCGGTGGGCACCGAGGTCCTAGCGTACGGTTTGAAAGAAGTCTTAACCGGGCCCCCACCACTTGACTGCGATCCCCATATTGCTAGCTTGGCGTCAAAATCAGCCACCATTTGCTGCACTTTCTGATATATCGTCTAGCCTAGCTCCTCGATTTTGGCCTCTATGTTTGCCTCAAATCTAACTTCTTGTTGTTCGAGCTTAGTTTGCAATTTTCTTTCAATTTGTTCCATTTTGGCTTTTGATGGTGTTTGCGAATTCCTCCTGTCTTTCTTTTGGCATCGCCACTGCTTTTGGTTTCTTTACCACGGTTTTAATCGGAGCGTTCTCTGGTTTTCGTTTAACAGGGGTGAGGGCTGCTACCTCTTCGTCCATTGCTGCGCTTTTTTCCTCCATTATAACTTGTGAGGTTTCCTCGTTGCGTGTAACCCCTCCGTTTTTCAGAAAATCATTTTCTTCCCTGACTTTTTTAATCTCATTCATAAATGCAACATTGTTCTGCCTGATCTGCGCCAATTCGTTCTCTAGCGCCTTAATCCTACACTGAAGAGCAGCCTCTGCCTCCGCGCGCGCCCCAGAAGCTACATCAGCCCAGCTCACCTGGAAGGGTCCCGCGGTGCCACGGGCGCCGCTCGTTCCTTTTGGGCTTTGGGATCCTCCTCCCTTTTGTGATCGGGGAGACCCGGAATTGCCGGTCTTGGGTCTAGACTTCGATATGGACCTCGATCTGGACCTCGATCTGGATCTCGACATAGATGTGGTGGTAGCAAACGTAGAGCGGTTTTTGTTTTGTGCTTGAAGCTTGGTTAAGGCTTCTGGTCCGGATGCGCCCGGCGTCCGAGGTTCCGATCGTTGACCTGGATCGCCTCATCTTTGCCTGTGAAGTGCTTTCGCTTCCGTCTCGTAGTAAAGTGCTTCTTCTTCCTCCCGTCGGGCTCGTTCCCAGCGTCGTCGTTTTACCAGGTATGGTACCTTGAATCTGGCCTTGCAATGGCGATCTGCCGTCGGGTGGTTTTTGCCACACAGCTGGCACTTCACTTCGCACTCGTGCTCCTGCGGTGGGTTCTCAGTGCCACACTCTCTGCATTTTTGGCTATTCGGGCTCGGGCAGACGTCAGCTCTGTAACCAAGGCGTCCACACTGGTAGCACACGTCTATTTTCTTGCAGTATAGTGAGCACTTGACCAGTGCTCTTCCATAGCTCACATAACTTGGAACGTGATGCCAACCGAAGAGGACGATGACGTTCGTAGTGTTTCCCATCCTTTTGGCCATGAGGACTGTCGGATTTCTCGGGGTTACCAGCATTTCCACGATCTCTCTTGGAGACACGTCCTGCGTTAATCCTCGGATCACCCCTTTAAGATGTATCTTCCGGAGCTGACTCGTACGCATTGGCTTCGAATTCCTTGTCCCCAATCTTCAGTTGAGCGATGGTTCTGTATTTTGCGGCGCGCTCCTCTGATGGTGTGCTGACCACTAGAATGTTCTGTTTATAGTTGGCACATACCGTGTCTCCTTCCGATTCATTCCTGAGTATTTTAGCGGCGTTGGCGACGCAGCATTCTAGACGATTGATCCCGTATTCAGTGACCTTGAAGCCGTCACGTGGGCACACAATTATCTTGTAATCTTCCTTCTGCAGACGGGGTATCCTGCTCGCAGCCACAATTTGTCTTGCTCTCTGTCCCTTGCTACACCTTATTACTGACCGCGTTCTCGCTTGAGAAGTGCGTTTCTTGGTCCTTGGCTTCATGCGCTGTGGTTTCTTTGTTGGCTTGTCCTCTTCTGTTCACAAGGCGCCAACCTGCTTCGTTCACATAATCTTATTGCGTGATATCCTCGCCGTCCACACTCATCGTAGCCATCCTGTGGCATTAACCCTAGAAGACACCGCCTTGAGGAGGCTCAAGACGCCAGCGTCCATGGGCTAGGCCAAGCGCATTATGCCCAGCAGTAGGAGGCAACGGCGTCATGCGTTCGTCGGCGTTACAGAAATGTGGTCGATGTGCCGAAAATTAACCGTCCACCTACTTGAGAGCGGTATTGCGGGGTTCCGTGGAACTTCCACTTTCTTCACTGTAAAAAGGCGTCCATCAATTCTTCGATTTCACGCTGAGAATCACTGAGAATCTGCGGAGCCGACGTGGCCAAAGTAATTATTGTTTAGAAGACATCGAGGAGTTTGAGTCTTCTGATGGAAACAAAGGTGTCACGTGTCAAGTCAATGTCACTCACTAAATTAATGTTTGTGTACCCAGTCCACACACAAAGTCGCCTTCTTGCAAGTGCTTGCAGCAAACGCATGCGCGGGACTTCGGCTCAATGCTCCTCCTAAGCTAGCTTTATCAGGCATGCATCGTGATGTTCGTTATCCTTGAAGCGAAACCGTAAATGTGAAAAACACCCTGCTCTTTTCGATGCGCAATACAAAAATAGTAGCTTACTGCACACTTGAAAACATTGGTCACACTTTCCAAGCTCTTGCTGTTTCTAGATGCCAGTGCACATGAACCGGTTGTGAAACGGCTAATTGAAAGAGTAAACTCTGAGAAAAAACACGCTCGGGCATCTGGATACCTGTTTTTACAGCAAGGTTCTATGAAGCGAGGTGGCGTCATGTGATAGCAATGTTATAGCATGTCGACTGCTGCACCCTTGCTTGCAGTTGTGGACCTTGTGCAGAATAGCACCAAAGAGATACATGAAGTAGAGCTGCAATGGCAAATTATCCTATTATGAATGCATTCATGTGAATATTGCAGTGCGCTGAGCTTCAACAAGCAAAAAAATGCCAGAAATTGAAGAATATGTGCATAAACCATCGACATAAACTGCAATACGTACAGCGGCAACTATTAGAAATCGTATAGTGCACTACATCAAGTCATAAGCATTGATAGGCGCGCATCAGTTTTATTTGGTAGCACTGCGCATGTCCGCGGTGATGAGTGAACGGGGCGCACTAGACAATCCTTATTACTTGCTACTGTCCCTGTTTCATTTGATGCTGATAATCTTAAGGCTTATTCCCATTTGTCACAATAATCACAAACTCAGTTCAGCCGTAATTGTCGGGAGCTATTTATTTCGATACCTTACTAAGTCCTTTTGCTTTGATTTCTTGGTTCTACCGGTGAGCGTGTTGGTGATAACAGCATCCAGGTGTAGTCTGACTCCAGTAATGTCGGTGTCGTTTAAACATGCAAGCCTCGAAGCGATTCGGCACCGGATTTCACCATGTTCTGTCAATGCCCCGCAAACAACTATCAGGCTTCGATGGTTTTCATATCATGGTGCATTTCTTCTCATTAGTACCCTCCTACTCGCTCTTTCGACGCGTGCCTCATTCCAGGGGCGGATTGAGCTGCTTTGCATAGCTTTGCTTTCACTGCTCTGCCGCAACTCTCTTCGTGGCATGGTTTCTCTACTCGAGTTTTTCAAAACAAAAACGCCACTAATAAGAACAAGAAATTAAACACGCCCATACACTAACAGTTTGCGGCAACAGGGCACTGTCAACGAAACGACTCTTTGCAAATGCAAAGCGTCCTTTTGTCGGTTGGAGCCAGGCTTCTTTTGCAGAAAGCTGCTGCAGCTATGAGAGCATGAGGTACTCTTGCAGACGCAATGAAATGCAAACTTGCTTTCATGTTGAGATCTTCTCTGCAATGTTCAAAATCTGTAACCACATTCATCATGGCAATCATGAAAGCCACGGCATCGCTCTACCGTGGCCAAGCAGCGGCAGATTGCTTGCATGGTGTCTTTTAATGGCACTCTCTAATTGGCTGAGACAGCGCCTCCTCTATTTTTAGATGCCTGTCAGGAGGGGTGTCGCTGGCCCCGCGAGCCCTCTTCTGTTACCCTCTCTCATTCACCTCATTTCGCCGCTGGTGGCGCTGCCAGCTGACACAAGGCTCAGCTGCTGAGCTCAGCCGCACATTCCATCTCCATGCTTATTGTGCACGTGTAGCGTGGTCCGCCGTGTCACTGCTCTTTGTTGACGGTTGCCCTGCTTCCCACCAATACCCCAGAGTACACTTTTTTCCCAGTGGAAGCCATAATTAGGCTGGAAAAGGTTTGCACAAGGTCCAACCAATGGCTTCCCAAACCGGAAATTGTAACCCTTGCTTTGATTGGAGGCCACCTAGCTCGAGTTATGGCAGAAAAATGAAACTGCCAGGGTGGCATACCATTAGTTGAGAAACCGAAAGGAAACGCGCCTGTTGATAGATTGACCACATATCAGGACAAGGGAGGACTCGAGTATCTCAAAAAGAACTCATAACACTATTAAAAAGCCTCGGCAATTGAATTTGTAAACATCGTTCTTGACTACAGGAAACAAATCGTAAGGCCACCGGAGACCAGTGTGGAGAAAACTGTAAACCTTTTGATAGACCTCCCTGTCCTGAAGTGCGAGAATGAAGACCGTGCCTACAGGAAAGAATTCATTGAACTTCTCAGCAGGAAGTTCATCAAGCCACTCCTAAGTAATCATGCGATGGATATTACTGACAAGAACTGTGTAATCAAAATGTATGCTAAAAAGCCATTGTCGCGAAAAATTCTCCAATTGTAGTGTGGAGTGTTGTGCGTATTTTTTGTCACTGTAAATTTTTTGTGAAGAAAATATATGAAATCATTTGGTTGACTATACATATTTTTTGTCTATCACAAAGTAGAGAAATAGAGAGGCATTAGTTACGGGAAACTGCATGGAGGTTTGCCTCCAGCCACACACGTGCGTTGGGTGGTAGTACAGTATTCGTGATAATAAAGCGCCAGTTTTTAAAATAGGCATCTAGGTTGATTGCAATGTTAACTTTTGAAGGGCATCTTCAGCACCTAAAATGAAACATAAACAAAATAGTATGAGGAAAAATGGTAGGGCATGCCCGTCCCAACTATTTTTTGAGCTCTTAGGTACTGCTGAAATAAAACATGCCTTAGCCTTCTTCCAAAGCATGATCACAACAACAACACTATTTCTTGCGTCAGAAGGGCGATAGCTTGGTTGTAGTTCCTCACGCTGTTTCTGAAGGGGCGAATGAAACATGCCTTAGCAATCTCCCGAAGCATGATCACAACAACGACACTATTTCTTGCGTCAGGAGGGCAATAGCTTGGTTATAGTTCCTCACACTGTTTCCAAACGCGCGCTACAACAAATCGCAGAATGACCACAATCAAACACATGAAAGATATACACAGCTTCACAGGTGCAGTCTCATGCAATCCCAAAGTCGTAGTCGTAAAATCTGCTGGCGAGACACAAAATAACGTAGTTTCTGCAACTCGAGCACATTAACAGTATCCAGTAAAAACTGTGCGTTGTTCAAAAATTTCAAATCTATAATAGGCACAGCCAGAGCATCACCGCACCTTCGTCCAGAACAGACGACAGGCCGGCGATAGTGTCGGCCGGTGGCACCACACCACGGAAGGATGCAAAGCGCGGCGTCCCGCGAGCTCTTATTGTTCGGCATATGAACTGACTGGCATCTAAAAATGGAGGAGGCGCTGGCTGAGAGCGATCCGATTCGTGACAAAATACCTTGAGCACTGAATCTCTACTAGTGATTTATCTTTTCACGCCCACCTAAAACTGAACACATTCTTCATAGCCCCTACTCGTTGTACCTCAACTTATATTTCTTGTTCGTGTACCCTTAAAGGAACACTAAAACACTTAAAAAAACGAAATTATGGTGTCATGATACGTAATTTCGTGTGCCGAACTCGAAAATCAAAACGAATTTGCATAAGCCAATGCAAGTAACTTTATTTCGCCAAAAACAAGAACTGGTGCCACGGCCAACATCACGAATCTCGCCGCGACTGTGATTGGTCGAAGCTCCATGACATCACTGTCAGGAAGAGAAGGTCAGCTGACTGCGCTCACCGGTAGTCAATCCCATGTTATCTGTTGAAATCGGGTAGTTGCTGTAAGTATGGCGAGCTGTGACAGTCGAAGCGAGTTATCAGTTCATTCGTAAATGTTCGAGCCGGTCGCCACTTTAAGGGCGACGACTGAAGCGGCACAGAAAAGCGAGTTCCAACCAGCCACCCTCACCCTTTTCGGAAACTTACACTGGCACGTATAACATGCATGCCAGTGCTTAATTTTGCTTTAGTAAAGTGTTACAAACGATACCATTATCGGTGGATATCAAATTCGATAAGAAACAGCAGCATCGGAACTCGCTTTTAGACGCATATTGGCACGGCCTGCGCTAGGCGTGAGCAGAAACTTCAGCTGATCATGGATTTCACAGGTCAGACTGCAACATTGTTATTGCAGTCAGTATCTTATTTCGTAGTGGGTAAGGTGGACATGGTGCGTCGGAATGCTACCACGAGGATAAAAACAAAACAAAACAAAGTCAGACGAGGACCCACTCTTGCCACAGTGGTGATATGTGCTCTTACTGCTCTGAAATTTGCGCGAGAATAGTTTGGCTCATATATTACAGTTCTGTTTTTTTTATATTAACATCGCTATATCTAAGTTCTGCCCAGTACTATAGTGATGATGTGTTAAAATGCAAAGGGTATATGAGCTGCGCCAGAATCATGCAACTGTCGTGTAGAATAGCTTACTTGGATTATGCGTACTGATATTTTTGTACTAGTGTTTTCACAATACGTGCTCATGCACGCACTGCGTGCCAAGAGAGAAAGAAAAGGAGGGCGTCTACTGCCTCCAGCAGATTTGTGACCGCCATAGCGCGCTTCATCTCGTAAGTTTGAAGTTTTTTTTTTAGTTGCAGCGGCCTATTTTGCAGCCATTATCTGATCCTGAGCCATTATCTTATCCCGAGGAAACTTGTGAAAAGCGACCTCATCGCCACCGCAAGTGCTGCGGCAGCCATATGCCGCGCAGTAACTCGGCATCGCGAGTCCACATCAACCTTGCATAAACACAACTAGTGAATGTCAGATGGCGAAAATCTCTAATTAGAAAAAGAGAACCGTGCAATGGCAAGAAATCCCAACGAACTGACAAAACTGATGCTTTGCCAGGCAGCAGATCGCAGCAGAAACACGGTCAACCGCCAAGAAAACAAGCTAAGCTGACTGAGCGACGCAGGCGGCCCGGCGTAAAGTTGCCCGCTGGGTGGTGGCTCGACCCCGACAGTGACGTCCCCTCCCCACGTCTCTATCTCTCTTGTGCTTCGCCCTGTGCGCGCGCATGCTGAAGGGGTGTTTTTTTGGCCCGAGTCTCCTAGGTTATAGCGCCGTTGTTTATTCGAACCTTGCAAAAATAGCTTCTGTAGATGTGTTGTAAGAAGTGTCGGATACTGAATTGATGATGATGATATATGTTGTTTAATGGCGCAAGGGCAATTGATGGCCAAAGAGCGCCAGGAAATGATATCGGATGAGAGCAATGGTTATGGTAAATGGCTGTAAAAGGGCCTAAAATTCTGCGCTCTAAAGATGCGTAAGACATATATTTATTAAAATCATGAAAGTGAAGTTAAGCATGCCTGGTGAGAATGAGTCTTTAGTTATCATGACATCATAAAATAGGAGCGTTATATTAGCACCAATTTCTCGCCAGCGCCCTTGGTCCCAAGGGCCGGGAGACAGGTGCTCTTTTGGATGTAGCATCCGCAGCAGCAGCCTCTTTTCAGAGGCCGTGCTACCGATCACTTGAGTAAATAACATGGAAAGTATTTACTTTCTTTAAAAATGCATTCAATGCATTATGTTTAAAAAGAGGTTCGCGACCAATAAACATAGCTGGGTGACGGGGTATCTGTTCCTTGTACGTTAGTGGAAAATGTTTTTTTCCTGTAAGCCTCTAGCTCAGAGCATTCAAGGAGTATGTGAAGTACGGTAAGTGGACGGCCACATCTTTGACAGCTGGGTGGGTCACCACCGGACAAAAGGTGTGTGTGCGTGCTGTGTGTGTGTCCTATTCTAAGCCGACAGAGACTGACCTCTATACGGCGTGTTTTCGACGTGAGTGGCCAGTTACCGAGGTATGGTGTAATCAAGTGTAACTTGTTATGAGTTTGTTGATCCCATAACTTCTGCCAGTAAGCCCTGAGCTTTTTCCGTATGTTTGGTTTTAGGTCCATTATAGGGACAGCAACTGAAGAGTTGGCAGAGCTTCCGTTAAGTGACCTGGCGAGCTGGTCGGCCAACACATTTCCTTCGATCTCGTGATGTCCTGGCCCCAAGCACACGACATGTTGCTTGGAAGTATAGGCCGCACAGAGTATTAAATAAAGGGATATAATTATAGGGTTTCTGTGTTTTTTAAGATTTTCAATGCTTTTAAGACACTCAGGGAGTCTGTGTATATAACTACCCTTGGCGTATTCAATTCTTTGATGTGTTTAACGGCTACGAATAACGCGTAAGCCTCGGCTGTAAAAATGCTTGTGCTGGTGGACAGAACGCCGGCATCCTAAAAGGATGGGCCGACCGCCGCATAGGACACGCCAGTATGGGACTTGGATGCATCAGTATAATATTCTGGACAGTCATATTTATGTTGCAGCTCTAAGAAGTACATCCGAATGTGTATGGGGGAGGCATGCTTTGTGACAGCTACGAAAGAAGTGTCACAGTCTATAACCTGCCACTGCCATGGCGGGAGCCGCAGAGCGGGGGGGCTGAGGTGGTATTCAAGCAGTGGGACATCTGTTTTTTCAGCTAGGTCTCTAACACGCAGCGAGAAAGGGCGTGCCATTGCGGGTCGATTGTAAAAAAGTTGAGAGTTGGACAGGTCGTAATGGTGGAATATGCAGGTTGCTCACTGTTCGCATTTACTTTAAGGAAATATATGAAGGAAGAATATGTTCTCTGCAGATGGAGTGACCACTTGTCCGATTATACACAAAGGATTTCAACTGGGCTTGTTCTAAAGGCGCCTGTGGACAGGCGGATGCCTTGATGATGAACAGGGTCCAACATTTTCAGAGCGCTTGGCGTGGCAGAGTGATAGACTATTGCCCCATACTCAAGACGTGAGCGTATGAGGCTTCTATACAGATTCTTGAGGCACTTTCTGTCGCTGCCCCACGTTGTTCGTGACAGCACCTTCAGGATATTTATTATTTTCAAGCATTTATTTTTAAGATGTTTTATGTGCGGTACAAAGGTTAACTTCGCGTCTAAAATTATACCTAGGAACTTATGTTCTGTGTTTACGGGTAACGCTCACCCTTAAGGACCAGTTCACGTTCAGGGTGCAAGCCTCTTTTTCGTGAAAAAAGGACACAGGTGCTTTTCTGTGGGTTCAGTTTGAACCCGTTTTCATCAGCCCATTTGGATACCTTGATAAGGGCAAGCTGAACCTGTCGCTCACAGATCCCAAGAGAACACGATTGAAAACCTATCTGCACATCGTCGACATATGTTGAATAAAAGATATTACGTGGAATGTACAGACGGAGAGAATTCATTTTTATAATAAAGAGCGTACAGCTGAGCACCCCAACCTGTGGCACTCCGGTTTTCTGTACAAATGTTCGGGACAGAACATTGCTCACTCTAACGCGGAAGGTACGATCAAACAGATAGCTTTCAATGACACTGAACATATTACCGTGTATACCTAGGTGTGAGGGGTCTCTCAATATTCCAAACCTCCACGTAGTATCGTAGGCCTTCTCCACGTCGAGGAACACAGATAAGAAAAACTGATTATGAACAAAAGCCTCACGTATGCGTGCCTCGATACGTATAAGATGGTCGGTGGTGGATCGGCCCTCTCTAAACCCGCACTGGTATGAGTCGAGCAATTTGTTTGTTTCTAAGTAGTGAAGTAAGCGGCAATTAATCATTTTTTCAAATATTTTCCATAGGCAGCTTGTTAACGCTATAGGTCTGTAACTTGATACAGTAGAGGGATCCTTTCCCTGCTTCAAAACTGGAATTATAACAGCCTCCTTCCAGGAGGAGGGGATCACACCTGAAGACCATATGCGATTAAAAAGAAAGAGAAGGGTTTCTTTAGTTTCGGAGGGTAGTTCCTTCAGCATCGCGTACATTACGTTGTCAGAACCTGGGGTAGATGTATTACAGCAACTAAGTGCTGTTCGCAGTTCTGCTAAGCAGAATGGTGCATTATATGTCTCATTTCTTGCGCATTTTCTTTCTAACTTTTGTTTTTATATTCGTGCCTTGTAATTCTGGAAGGATTCGGAGTAGTGTGATGAGCTCGATATATGTTCGAAATGTGTGCCAAGAGAGTTGGCTTGATCTTCCAAGCTTTCCCCGAGGCTATTTACTAGTGGAAGGGAATACGTTTGTTGGCCTTTAATTTTCTTTACCTTATTCCACACTTTTCCCTCATCTGTGTACGAGTTGATACTCGATATAAACTTTGTCCAGCTCTCTCGTCTAGCTTGTCGACGCGTTCTCCTTGCCTGCGATTTGACCCGCTTGAAATTTTCCAGGTTTTCAGCTGTAGGGAAATCGCGAAGCAACGCCCATGCTTTGTTCTGAGTGGTCCGTGCTCTCCTGCATGCGTCGTTCCACCACGGGACTCGCCGTTTAGAAGACACGGCGCTCGTTTTGGCAATACATTTAGATGCGGCACCAAGTATAAAAGCTGTAAAATACGTGACAGCGTCATCTATGGTAAGGCAGACAGCTCAGTCCATGTTATGTGTGTAAGAGTTCTATACCCTTCCCAATCAGCTGAGTCAATCTTCCATCGAGGAACCTGCGGGGGTAGTTGATCTTTGTTCGGCGCACTCAGGATGATTGGGAAGTGGTCACTCCCATAAGAGTTTTTAAGAACGTTCCACTTAAAAACAGGTAAAAGGGATGGTGATGAAATGCTAAGATCTATGGAGGAGTACGTGTTGTTTGCAAGGCTAAAATACGTAGGCTCCTTTATATTTAAAAGACATAAACTAGAATAGAAAAGAAGCTGCTCAATGAGACGTCCTCGCGCATCACAGTGAGCATCGCCCCACAGGACATTGTGTGCATTAAAATCACCTAGAACCAGAAACGGCTCTGGCAGTTCATCTATTAATGATTCTAGATCACGTCTGTGTAGCTGTTGATGCGGTGGTATGTACACAGAACATATGGTAATGAGTTTGTTAAAAAGTTCAGCTCGAATGGCCACAGCCTCAAGGGCCGTTTGGAGCTTCAAATGTTGGCATGCTATACTACGATCAGGTATAATGACTACACCGCCAGATGGTACGACAGCATCCTCCCGGTCTTTTCGGAAAATAATATATTGTCATAGGAAGTCCTTGTGCTTAGGAGTTAAGTGCGTTTCTTGCACACACAGCACTTTCGCGTTGAACTTACTCAGAAGTTCTTGGGCGTCATCTAAATTTCTAAGTATTCCCTTTACGTTCCACTGTATGATGTTGTTCATAGTGGACAAAAAAGGGAAACGTGCTGTGTGCAGAGAGGACGGAGATTAGCTCATTTTACAGGGCCTTTGTCAGGCTCTGTAATCGGCGTTCTGTCCTTTTTGGGGCGGTCGAGAGAAGCTCGCCGCTCCTTCGGCGCTTCCTGCGCCCTTTGACTTGGACTGGTGTCCATAGCCTCTTGCGAGGCACTGGACGCCCGCTCTAAAGAGCGATCTGTGCGTCGCTTAGACTTCGCCTCAATCGACGAAGTCTTTGTCCCCACCGAGCTGGGAGTCGATAAAGCCCCCTTGGCCTCTTGATTGCCCTGGCTGCTGCCAGAGCTTGTAGAGGTCACTGGTGTGGACAGGCTGGATGTGGGCAGGGCAGCGCTGGCTGCTCCCACCGTAGGGGCTTGTGACATTGGCCTCGGCTCGCTAGGCGAGGTCCGGGCAAATGCCAAGGGCCTTTATGGTGCCGCCCCTCGTTGCACCACTTCGGCGAAGGGTGTTTTAGTGCCAATGTTAACGACATCCATTGTCTTGCTTCCCTGAATGTGATATTTTCCTTTACTTTTATAGTTATTATTTCTTTTTCTTTTTTCCAGGCTGGGCACGCTCTGGAGTATGTGGGCTGACTACCTTCGCAGTTAGCACAGAGGACCTCATCATGACTATATTCATCAGCACTGTGGCCGGTTGTGCCACACTTAGCACAGATCAGCTGCCCTCGGCAGCTCTGGGATGCATGACCAAATCGCTGGCATTCGAAACAACGCCTCGGGTTAGGAATGAAAGGTCGGACATGGAGTTTTATATAGCCAGTTTTGAGAGTCTCAGGTAAAGTGGTTGAGTTGAAGGTGAGTATTAAGTGCTTTTTTGCTATTTCGTTGTTGTTGCGTCTGATTTTGATTCGCTGGACATGTATTACACCTTGGTCCTTCCATCCATCAAGAAGCTCTTCTTCACTCAGTGTCATGAAATCTTCGTCCGATACCACGCCCTTCACTGTATTCATGGTACGATGTGCACTCACAGATACGGGGATTTTACCAAAGGCTACAAGATGCGAGTGTTTATTGTACTGTTCCTTGTCTTTTAATTCGAGAAGCAGATCTCCACTTGCCATCTTCGTGCCCTTATAACCGGTTCCAATGGTCTGTCTAAAGCACTTGGCCCCAAGGAAGGGTGAGATTGCTCTAGCTTTCGTAGATGATTGTTCGCATTGGAGGACATGGCATTTTGGGAAAGTTGCTCTGTTTTTGGGCCAAAGTAGTGAAGTTGCGTCGGTGCGTACCCTTTTCGAGGCACGATCAGTTCGAGAGGGGGTCGGGGATCCCATGAGAAATTGTGTATTTTTCGGTAACGGCGCCTACCACCCACCACGGAGTCCAACGAGGGGACGTGGCAGAGCATGTGGGCATGTCTGCGCAACGCCAGCAGTACGCAGTTACTATAACCCAATATGGTTTACCCTAGTTTGGATAGCCACACAAGGTTAACCCTTGCCGCCAGGAAAAACAGAAGTAAACGGAAGAGAGTAGAAGACAGGAAAGATTGAAAGTAAGAGGGAAAGACGAAGATGAAGAGAGGGAGAGACAGGAAAAGGCGACTGCCGGTTTCCCCTGGGTGGGTCAGCCCAGGGGTGCCGTCTACGTGAAGCCGGGGCCAAAGGGGTGTGTTGCCTCCGCCGGGGGGCCTTAAAGGTCCAATCACCCGGCGTCGGCTCAACCCCCAGGATCCCCTTTTCCCCGGACACGGCAAAGCCACGCACGGCTAGGCGTGGGAGGGAGCAGAAACTCCCCAGTTAGCTCGGGTCCGTGGTGTCGCTACACACCAAACGCCTACTTGCGCAGGCGCCCCTGCGGGGATACTGAATTCAAGACCTCTTTAGTATCCCTTCAAAGGGACACTAAAGGCAACTATTAGGTCGATGTGGATTGTTGAAATAGGAGTCCAGAAACCTCGTAGGGCTACTTTAGTGCCAAGAAAGTGCTTTTTTTAAATGAAATCATGTTTTAGTCGTCTGCACTGAGTTACTATCATTATTAGTATTATTTATTAGGTACCCACAGCACCTGAGTCAGTGGCAAGAAAAGCACCAAAGGTAACGCATAGTGACGATGTCCAGATGATGGTGGTAGAGGCGTTTGAATATGTCCGTCATGTTCTTGACCACGTTGTGGTTTTTGTGATAGAAGTTTTGGTCACCAGCAGCGCTAGTCAGGTAGAGGTTATGATTGTTGCTGCGCCTGCTTAAGGCGACTTAGACGAGTTTATGCGGGTGCTGTTCACCACCTTCCCGTTGCTTCGCATCCACACATGGTTCCCTCTAGCGGTATATGATGTGACTTTTGCACACAACTAATAATATATGATTAATAAAAAGTCAGCTTAGCCACAACAGCAAAGCAGTGAATGCGATAGCATGGAATAGTAAAGTAGATAGATATTCTCGGTTTAACGTCCCAAAACCACCATATGATTATGAGAGACGCCGTAGTGGAGGGCTCCGGAAATTTCTACCACCTGGGGTTTTTTAACATGCACCCGAATCTGAGCACACGGGCCTAAAACATTTCCGCCACCAAAAAATTGGAAAGTCACGAAAAGAATGGCAAGCAGATCGAAATGAGCACCGCGTTTATCCTGCACAAATTAGGTAGAGATTGAGATAAAGACGCTTGTCTCAGTAACAACGGAGATAAGCGTCTCAGTTGTTACTTTGCTGTGTCTGAAAAGCGCGGCTTTTTCGCAAACGAAGACTGTGTAACGATTGAAGTGACCTTTGTGCGCCTGGTCTCTATAACAGAATCGTTCCAGTGAAAGCCCAACGCCAGCCAAGACGTATGGTCTTACACACTGTGAGATAAAGGCGTGCGAGTGAGCGTCCACTCTCCTCCGCATCGCAAGGCAAAGTACGCGTGGGAATTGAGAGCACTCGTGGCCGCATCGTGACGGTGGGGCAACGCATACTCATTGCGCCATCTTGCTGGTAATGCTGCAAACATGATAGTCCTCCCCCCCCCCCCCCCCGAGATGCCTGTGAACAGCGCTAAGGGGCTAATAATATAAATAGCTTGCTGTTTGAACGTTGAGGAAGTTGTTCATCAATGGCTCAGTGATTAACGCCTCGGATTCACGAGGCAGAGGTCTCACGTTTGATTCCGTCCGCCGCAGTTTTTTACTCATTTTTCTTTCTTGCATTTACATATATATAAATAGGTATACATATACGGTGAAAGACGCCGGTGCCAGCGGTATAACCAGTGAAGAGTGTCCATATAATTGCTATTGCAATAATAAAACAATCAAAATATTATTAACTTATTATCATTATCTAAATTACCATTGCAAGGTGTGTGGAAATCTATTTGCCAAGGACGCCGCCCTATCTAGTTACGTTACTGTGCAGCTCTCGGCCTATGGGTGTCGGCGGCCACGCAAGAGGCATCGCTCAGCACACTGGCAAATCTCAGTGACGTGGCCAAAGTTACTGAACTGCCGGCACTTGGCTAAAGCCTCACGTGGCGTCCATGCAGCTGCAGGCTGTAGAGTGTGATGCAGTCAGGAGAGACAGGGCGTGCGAATTGGACCTTTACGGTGCTATCCACCCTGCATTACAGTGGCTGGAGCGGTTGAGCCGAGGCCTCCGAGTAACTCAGCCTACGTCAGGTCGCTGTCCCACACCGTAGACGAAGCCCATACTCGATGTGTAGGCTTATGCCAAAAAAGCCAAGGAAAGAAATAGCTGAACCATAATTGATGCCAGGAGGAAACGGAAGCCGTGGCTTCCCATGGCACAGACAAGTGCCATGATTATTTTCTTCACTTCCAGGCGCACACTCTCCGGTTTGCGCACCACCCAAATGAGGGCCCGACAGATCAATGGCCGGCAGGTTCCCTGAATGTAACAGCGATGCCATTGAGCTCCGAGATGGTCAGGATCTCTGATAAACGTCGCATCAGTGACCACCGACGTGGCACGCCGCCGTCGCTGGCCACTGGTGAGATGAAATGCCACTGACGCGATCGCGGACAATCATATTTCGTATTTGATGAACCATCTAAGGCTATCTAAGGCCTTCGCTTTAACAAGGCTGTTGTGTAGTAAGTAGCGTGGTCGGAAGTGTTCCTGCAATGTCGCAAGATGATGACAAAGTGCCAGAGACATCCAAAAACGAGAAAATCTGGCCAGATGACGTCAAGTTTGGCTAGCTAATTATAATCACGTGAATACAGTGAACGTAAAAAAACACAGCGGGCTCACAGAAATAGTAAGCACAATGATTTCTGTTTAACATTTCATTTTTCTTGGTCCAAATAGGCACAGATGATTGACATGTAGCGAGCTATAAGGTCCCAAAACCACCATATGATTCTAAGAGACGCTGTAGTGGAGGGTTCCGGAAATTTCGACAACCTGGGCTTCTTTAACATGCACCCAAATCTGAGCACACGGGCCTACAGCGTTTTCGCCTCTATAGAAAAAGCAGCCGCCACAAGCAAGATTTGATCCCACACACTGCGGGTCAGCACCCGAGTATCTTAGCCACCAGACCACCGTGGCTGGTTATATAGGCACAGATGAGACAACTCAAAAAATGGCATCCAAACTTGAAATGAGAAATTACTTTTCTGGTGCGATGAGGAACTGACTCAATAGCGCATAGGCCCACACTATCAGTGTCGTGTTGAGAAACAGCCTACTTTTCAGAGGAGGAGGAGGCCTGCCACTGCTGAAGTCACTGCCTTTTGCATGCGTGCCTGTTGGTTCATCATCGCCGTGCTGTGGAGTCCCTCTTTCCACGAGCAATAGATTTAGTGTACTCTTAGCAATCAGGTCAGGCACTTGAGATGCAGTTGGACATTTTGGCCCCAATCGCTTAAGAGAAGGCGGCAGTAGAGCCAGACGTTTTCAGATAGCTTTCTTGGTTTTACACTGTATCGTCAGGTATTTAGCCCTGGTAAAATGGCAGGCACAGCAGCCGCGGTGAGCGAAGGTTTTTTTGGTGTATGTAACAGATCGTTTCCCCTGTATTCTGCACATGTGGCAGAGATCGCTTCTTCCAGGAAATGCCTTGCGCACACATCATCAGTAAGCTACAAAGCTTTTTCAGCTCTGGCAATAGCTCGCCGCCACTTATCCGAGCGATCTTACTAACGCGGAACCTCGAAAATCAACACACGCTCTGGTCAAGCTTTCGATACCCCAGCTTGCAATTTGGGACAAAACACTGCTCATTTCGAGGCACAACCAGCAACGAGGCCGCTCACGTGTAATCGTAGTCATATGCAGCGTCGAGGTATACACACACTGATCCACAAAGTGCGAACCAACTAAATAAATGCACTGGCAGTGCTCACAGGCACAGGGCAATGTGTTTCTAAATCACAAAATCCCATGCCCACAAAGCTTCTAGGAAGATGTTCTATCATGCAAATTTCACAATGACTGCCACATGAATACCTGGCACACTATAGAGTAGCGCCATCTCAACTCGCACGACCGAAACTACTCATAGCTCAAGGTCATAGGCGAACACAATCTGCCTGTGTCCTCTCCTTATGCTGAGCGCGAGTGTCAGCATCCAACTTATTCTTATACGTGGCCCCGACCCGCAAAAGCCTACCGCCATCGCTGCATTTTCTCCACCCGCCAACCAGAAGGCCTCTCATCGATTTCTCGGTCTCCACGCCTATTACAGAGGGTTCGTCAAAAACTTCGCCCGGATCGCCGAGCCACGCACTGATTTTACAAGGTTCAACACGTGTTAGCAGGCAAACTTGAAAAACCTTTCAGGTTTCCGAAAGGAACCGCAAACGCTGACGACTCGCTGAATGACAAGGAGCTGATCTAGAACTCGGGGGGCCTTAAGAAATATCTCGAGGGCAGAGTTGCCATTATCCCAAAGGTATTCAAGCGAGCACCGACTTCGTCTATCTTGAAAAACGGGGTTCTCCAAAAAACTTCTCGGCACGTCGAGCAAAGTATCCCCCCTTCTCGTCGTTCCTTTCACCTAGCGACCAGAAATACTCCAGGCCCTGCACGACGAACCCACGGCTGGACACCTGGGAGTTTCCCGCACGCTCGCGAGAATACAAGAAAATTATTACTGGTCCCTCCTTGCGGCCAACATTGCTCTTTATGTGAAGACTTGCTGAGAGTGTCAGCGATGAATGATACCACCAATTAGGCCAGCTGGACTTCTACAGCCTATCGAGCCACCATGCCAACCATTCCAGCAAATCGATATAGACCTACTGGAGCCGTTTCCTACCTCGACTACAGGAAACAAATGGATCATCGTCCATACCGACTGCCTCACATGATATGCCATGTCAAGAGTCCTGCTTAAAGGCAGTGCATCCTAGGTTAAGGTGGCCAAATTTTTTGCTGAAAACATCGTTCTATGTCACAGTGCGCTCGAAGCCCTCGTCACTGACAGCGGTATGGCCTTTACAATGGACCTAATTCAGGCGATCTTCAGGTACAGCTAGACTAATCATCCAAGACTACCGCCAACCACCGCCTACCATCCACGGACCAATGGCCTCACTGTGTGGCTAAACAAGACCATCGCCGACATGCTGGCCATGTACGCAGACGCCGAACACAAAACTTGGGACCTCATCCTTCTGTACGTGACCTTTGCATACAACATGGCAGGGCAAGAGACAATGCAGATGTTGCCATAAAAGTTGGTCAACGGAAGGACCCCACCATCGATGCTCGACGCCCTGCTGCCAAACGTGGCTGATGAAGGAAGAAAACCTTGACGTCACTGTCTACTTTCAGTGCACGGAAGAGGCTCATCAATTCGCCCGCCTGTGTATCAAAAATTAGCAGACGTTTGCCAGCCGCTGTTACAATCTTCAACAACGCTTTGTCGAGTACCAGCCCTGTGATTGTGTCTAAAATGAACGCCGGTAAGCTGACGTTGCCTCAGTGAAAAACTTCTGCGATGGTACTCTGGACTGTACAGAAAAGTTCGACGTCTTGGCCCACTCGACTAAGGCTGTATCCCACGGCGTTACGAACTCTCAATGGCACCATGCTCACTCTGAAGCCGTCCATGTCATGCTCCACAAGTGATTTCATGCGCAAACCTGAGGCCTCTATTTTGATGTTGTTGCTGTGGTTTATTGCTTGTACTTGTTTATTTTCATTATTATTGAACTTTAATTTTTTTCTTAAGCATCGGGACGATGCGTTTTTCAGATGGGGGCAACGCCACATTCCCTCCTCAAGTTTTGTTATCGCCCCATTTCACTGTCAGGAATTCTCAGCGCTAACTTTTATTTATTTATTTATTTATTTATTATACCATCAGGGTTTTCATATTACAGAGGGGAGGGTTATGTTACATGTAGAAAATGGGAAGCAACACTTGATAAATAAATACAAAAACGAAATTTCAATAATGGGCAGAATAATACAGAGCTACGTAATATACAAACTATGTCAACAAAGACAACGTAGCAGTAGCGATAATGCAGCTAGTACATGTTCAAGCACTAAGCAAAGAACAACAATCAATCTCAAAAACAACAAGGGAAAAAAACGAAAAGAACATGACACACAAACACACACACACACACACACACACACACACACACACACACACACACACACACACATATATATATATATATATATATATATATATATATATATATATATATATATATATATATATATATATATATATATATATATATATATATATATATATATATTGTCGGCATTCATTAAGCACATCTACTCTCTTTACAGATATTCATCATCATGAGTGGTCGTCATCTTCATCTGCTGTGGGGACTTGGCTTGTCTGAGTTCTGTGCCTTGGGCATGGTCGCTTCATCGTATCTTCTGGGCCTAATAAAGGTTGCCTTCACCGTTACATGACAAGTGGTGGAGTGTGCTCTACAATCTTCCGTCCTCTCCCAGCGCAATCTGCCTCCTGGAGCTCCGCTCAGGTTGTTGTTTGTGCCAGGTGTCCGGTAACATGCCTCTGGACGAGCCAACCGGCGCTTCTGCGTCTACCTCCACGGCCCCGGCTACCGCGGCCTATCCATCGTGGATTGTCACCACGCACCAGCGTGAGCCGCCCACGTTCGCCGGACTTCGAGGTGAAGATGTGGAGGATTGGTTGGACCAGTTCAATCGAGCGAGTTCCACTAACAACTGGGATGATCCTACCAAGCTTCGCCGTGTTTCTTTCTATCTGACAGGCGTAGCGAAAACATGGTTTTTCAATCATGAAACGGACATTACGGACTGGACACGTTTCAAGCAACAGCTTTGTCAAATTTTCGGCACCCCGGGGGTTCGTTCAGCTCTCGCGAAGAAGACACTGGATGCTCGCAAGCAACAATGCGGTGAGTCTTACACATCCTACATAGAGGATGTGCTTGCTCTCTGTCACCGTTTCAACAGGTCCATGTCTGAATCAGAGAGAGTTCGTCATCTATTGAAAGGGATCGGCACGGTCGCGTTCAATGCCTTGGTCATTCGAAACCCGACTACAGTCGTTGACGTTGTTGCCACGTGCCAACGCCTAGAGGAACTTGAATCCCAACGGTTATCGCCGGACAGCGCTGAAAACACCACCACGACAGATGCCTCATTGCGTGCCATCATCCGGGCGATTATACGGGAAGAGCTGCAATCTTTCGGCCTCTCAATGACATCGAGTCCACCTCCCCCCTCCAACACTGTTTTGCGCGACGTCATCAAAGAGGAGTTGGCGTCCATGACTGGGCCAGCGTATGTAGACTCTCCTGTAATTCGACCCCAGCCGACGTACGCACAAGTCCTCGCTGGATCACCACCCGTCGTACAACCGATGCCCACACACACGACGCCTGTCCCGCTGGCTTCGTTGACTCCGAGTGCGTCTACCCAGCACCTTCACCATTTATGATGTAATGGTGAAGGCAACCTTTATTAGGCCCAGAAGACACGATGAAGCGACCACGCCCAAGCCACAGAACTCAGACAAGCCAAGTCCCCACAGCAGATGAATATGACGACCACTCATGATGATAAATATGTGTAAAAAGAGTAGATGTGCTTAATAAATGCCTACACTGCGAGAAGTTTCAATTACGTTTTATTGGCCCCTGCACTGTCTTGGACCAAACGTCTCCTGTGAATTATCGCGTGGCACCCGTTCTTCTACCGACGGACCGCCGCTACAGGGCAGCAGAAATAGATAGTCCACGTATCCCGCATGAAGCCTTTCGTACGACGTTCATCTTCGCTTTAAACTGCGGCCAAGAACTGTGGTCAGTATGACCGCTTTCACGTGGGGGAGGGTAAGTTAGTGTAGCCATCTCAGGTTATTTGAAATATGAACACCTCGATATTTGTAAGATGAACCAGCCTCAAGGTTGGTATCGCTAAGATGAGACTGTGGACAAATAAGTGAAGTGCGGCACAAAACGCATTGCTTTGCATTTTGAAATGTTCAGTTCCATGTTCCATAATTGGCAACAGGTAAATATGTTATTTAGATCCGCCTGAAGCGAGGTAACATCGTATTCGTTACTTATTTTTCGATAAAGCACGCAATCATCAGCGAATAGGCATAATTTTGATGAGACTTTAGTTGACAAATCATTCATAAAAATTAAGAACAGCAAGGGTCACAACACAGAGCCTTGGGGAACGCGCGAGAGCACCGGTTGGATGAGGGAACAAACATTTTTAGCAGAAACAAATTGTGTTCGGTTAGAAAGAAAGGCTCGAATCCAGTTAAGCACGTTAGGATCTAGATTTAAATGTTTCAGCTTAAGAAGTATTAGCTCATGACTAACCTTATCAAATGCCTTCGAATAATCTAAAAAAAGACAGTCAATGGTAAATCCAGAGTCCAGCAGGACATGCAGGTCGTTAGTAAAGACTAAGAGCTGCGTGTCACAAGGAGTTTTTTACAGAAGCCATGCTGGGAGGGTGTGAAAAACTGGTTAGACTCAAGAAATTTAACAAGGTGAGTGAAAATGATATGCTCTTGCACGGGACAGATGTGAGCGATATCGGATGGAAATTTATTGGATTGTGTGTCACCCCTGATTTGTGAACTGGCACTATCTTACCAGTCAGTCTTCCGGAAGGCTAGAGGGCTACAAGGACTGTGAAAAAATGCATGAGAGGATAGTAGAGTAATATTACGGCGGTTTTCAGGAATTTATTATTGATTCCATCAGCTCTACATGATGACGAGGTTTTAAGTTTTTTAATGACCGCACGAATACCTTTGGAGGTAAGGAAAATAGTGTCCATGGGTAGGTAATGGGATGAAGGCAAAGTGATTTGGTTGTTGTACGTCACCTGGTGTGAGAAAGCTTTTATGAATGTGTCGTTTAGTAGAGATGTGCATTCTACATCGGGCACGGGATGCCCATCAGCCGTCAGCAAGGCTATAGTGAGATTCTCGCTGCCACGCACGAAATTCCAAAACTGTCTAGGGTTATTTTTCAGCATAGTTAGCAGAATTTCATTGAAAAAGGAAAACTTTGCATGTTTTAGTGCAAATAAATAAGTTGCAGCAGCAGATTTGTAAGTTGACCAACGTTGATCAGACGGGGATTTGGTAGCAGCACGATGAAACCTTTTCTTACGGTTAGAAAGACGGTTAACGTATCTGTTGTACCATGGAGCACCAGTATTACGGAAGACTTTTTTGATGGGGATATATTTAAGAGTTAGCTCGGATACTTTAGCCTTGAATAGGTCCCAGTTGCTCTGCACCAATCTTTCGGTGTAGTAGGGTAAGAACTTATCTCAAAAAGTGCCCAAATCAATGTTTATTGAGTTAAAGTCAGCCCTTTTGTAATTGCGTGTTGTTTTAAGCTGTTTACGCATGCGTGAGAATGACAGTAAAATATGCGCTTGAATACTTTTGTGATCACTGATACCAGGAACATTAGTCACCGAAGATACGATATCTGGTTCTGATGTCAAAATAAGGTCGAGAATGGATGATGTAGTATTCGTAACGCGAGTTGGAAAATTAACAAGTTGCATAAGACCAAAATCAGAACACATGCGAATGAAATTCTGTGCTTCAGCTTAGTTAGGCAACGAATATAAGTAAGAATTAGACGACACAATATTAGCAAAATTGAAATCGCCGAGTAGAATTACATCTGCGCAGGGAAACCAAATTTTCATATGACTCAGACAATCAAGCAAGCCGTCGCAAAAACTTGAACAACCGGATGGTGGGTGGTAACATACGCCAATGACAACTTTTTTAAAAGCCACGTTGAGGACACACCAAGTTGCCTCTAATACCGAGTCCATTGCAACAGCGCAGTTTTCAATTCTCTCATTCAGTACAAGAAGAACACCACCACCACCACATCTATCACATCTGTCACAACGAGATATATTTTGTTTTTTTTTTTCGCAGCACAGCAATTCTTCGTTCCGAATTTTGTCGGAAAGCCAGTTTCAGTTAACGCAATAATATCGACATTCCAATCATTAACTGCTGCACAAATTTCATCCTTCTTGGACAGTAGGCCGCGAACGTTGGTAGAAAGCATGATCGAATGGCAAAAAGCATGAACACTGCACCTACAGTGTTCGAGAATCTTCGGGACTGCAGTAGGTCATTTTGCTATTATTACGCCTGCTTCGTAAACACAAAAAATAATTCTGGAATCTACGTCGCCACTAGCCTAGACGCTAGAATATTCAATGGCAATCAATCAATCAATCAATCAATCAATCAATCAATCAATCAATCAATCAATCAAAGAACTTTATTTTCACCAAGAAACATCTATAGTAAAAAAAAGATCAAGCCGTCATTTGACAGCTTGACAAAACCCCAACCACCCATCGATGGTGAAACGAGAGGGTACAGAACTTGATCTCAGAAGAAATAAAAAAAAAGAAAAAGAAAAAAAGATACACAAAGAAAAATGTTCAACACTTCAAGTATGCGTTACAATGTAGAATGCGAAAATCTATACAAATATGCATGCACATATCATAGATATGTGTAGAGTATAGAAAAAGTGAATGAGAAAGGAAGTAGTCTGACTTTCCTTTTACGTGGCCACAAGCTCAGCCCAAATAAACTGCTTATTATTCGACCTGCACTCTGCTCTCTCTGCTCTCATCACGACCCCGAGACAATAGGAAAAGGGCCACTTTCCTTCGTTGGTGCAGATCTGCTCAATAAGGTGGCCTTTCATTTAAAAGAATGCTTGCATTGAACACATAAGAAATGGCTTCCTGTTTGAATATACATGTCCCTAATGAGTTCGCACTTTATTGAACATGAAGCATTGCAGTGAGCACAGGGAAATAAACCTTCTCATGTGTGCAAGCAGATGTGTCGCACGAGGCCCTCCCAAAGAAGTGCCCATTACAAAGACAAGAACAGGGCGGCTATTGAGTGTGCATGCGGATGTGTCTTACAAGCTGGGTTTTCCACACAAAGGACGCATCGCAGTGGACGGAAGAAAATGGACGCTCTCCTGTGTGTTTTCGCGTGTGTCTCACAAGGTTTTTTTTTTTCTCTGCAAAAGTTGCATTGCAGTGAGCACAGGAAAATGGACGCTCTCCAGTGTGTTTTCGCATGTGTAATACGAGGGTGCTTTTCACTACAAAAGACGCATTGCAGTGGATACAGGAAAATGGACGTTCTCCTGTGTGCTTTCGCATGTGTTTTATGAGGTGGCTTTTCTCTGAAAAACATGCATTGCAGTGGACACAAGAAAATGGACGCTCTCCAGTGTGCTTTCGCATGTGTCTTATGAGGTGGCTTTTCCGCACAAAGGCCACATCGCAGTGGACGCAAGAAAATGGACGCTCTCCTGTGTGCTTTCGCATGTGTGTTACGAGGTTGCTTTTGTCTGAAAAACTTGCATCGCAGTGGACGCAAGAAAATGGACGCTCTCCTGTGTGTTTTCGCATGTGTGTTACGAGGTTGCTTTTGTCTGATAAACACGCATCACAGTGGACACAGGAAAATGGACGCTCTCCTGTGTGCTTTCTCATATGTTTTATGAGGACGCTTTTCTCTGCAAAAGATGCATTGCAGTGGACACAAGAAAATGGACTCTCTCCAGTGTGCTTTCGCATGTGTCTTGTGAGGTGGCTTTTCACTGCAAACGATGCGTTGCAGTGGATACAGGAGAATGGACGGTCGCCTGTATGAGTGCCCATGTGCTCAGTGAGGTGGCCTTTCATCGAAAAGGAAGCATTGCAGTGGGCACAAGAAAAGGGTTGATCCCCTTTATGGGTGTACAAGTGAGACCCAAGCTTGGACTTGCAAATGAATGCAGCTGGACAATAGTGGCACTGGAAGGGGGCTCGCCCTTGTGTTTCCGAAGGTGAGTAACCATAGTTGACTTGTCCAGGGTCACGTAGCAGCACTGCTGGCAGGAATGAAGTCTGCTTCGTACAGATGCCAGTGAAGAAGACCGCTCCAAGGAGACACGGGATAAGGAGCCTGAAAAGCTATTGATAGCCCAGAAAGGCATTGCAAATTGTATTTCACATACTACATGGAACTGTACTACAGCAGCAGGCAATACAGATGGGCAGCTGTGCATGCAAAATATACTGATGTTCACACCTCATCTCACACATACCAAGGCTACTGTTATGGCAACAGGGCACGGACAAAGCAAAGGTTATGAAAGTTTCCATCTTGCTGCACATAAATTCTATGGTCAACACATGCCAACACCAGTTGCCAAAAATAGAATAAAATTTAGTTCCAATTCCATTGCTATGTATACCGCAAATGTCGAAAGTGTCTGAATGTGCACGAATAAAAACTAGCCCATTAAACTGCTTACTGTAGTTCTGTTTTCAGAGAAGTGTTCAAAAAACACTGCACAGAAATCACCACTTCCTATCGAAACATATCAAGCATAATAAAAAATATGAGTGAATTGTGCTTATGTGGTGCAGTGTGTTAAAGCAAAAAAAAAACACATTTATGCACTACTGCCACAACCACTGTTTATAAATTACTGTCACAGTTTCCACATTTTCCACTAACGCCTCTGTACACTTTCAATGAGAGCCCAATGATAAGCAGGGAACACAGTCATTTACGAATCATTAGTTATATTACAGTATCAAAGCAAACTGTCACTACTCAACATTGCGGCAACTTATCTGCATAACTATTTTCCTCACCATGGACAGATAAGTAAAAACAACAGGATGCATTATTAAATGTTTTGTCTGACCCATGAGACAATCGTAAACATAATGTGTGTGCTGCAGCCAAAGCAACGACAAGTGGACTTGTCGTTTTCAAGGCTTCTTGTCAAAAAGTCGACTGCAACACCCACACCATGTTTACAAATTTTTAATAACAAGCTTCTATTTTACCCTTTTTGCTCTTCATTGGTATTCTCGTTAAAATCATTAAATTGTACAAGCAAAACTTTTTATCTAAACAATTTAAATGTAAAAACTGCAATAAATGTATTACTTTCTAAATTTCGCTTTGATTATAGACAGACACTGAAAAGAGAGACTAGTAAATCACGTATGCTTCGATTCCGGCAATCTGGAGTAGCAGTCTAGACATAATCGCATAACAATCACAAGTTTGCGTTCGTAATACATTAGGCTGCCACTTACGCTGTAAAATGATAAATAAGTTTCTAGAAGCATCTACTACAAAGCTTGTATGGCAATATCCAGAGGATGTAATTCTTGGGCAGTAACCGATAGTAATGAATAGTGAAAAAAAGAATTTATTCAGTACATACACGGGACAATACAAACAGGAACACTTGAATTATGGAGCAAGTATAGAATGGAAAAGCTGTGGTAGTGTGATGCAGTGGCATATGGGACACGAAATGATGATGTTTGATGTTTTGTGGCACAAGGGCCATTTCACGGCCAAAGAGTGCCAGTTCATCTTACTAAAAATATGGACAATGATTGTGATAAGCGGCTATATAAGGGCCATAAAATTTCTCACGGTAAGGTGAGTAAAAACATACAAGTAAAAAAATCTTGACCATGCCGTGAAAGGTGTGTGTGGTGAGAATAGATGACAAAAGTTGGTGATAATAAAAACGATGGTGGACATGTATGGCATAAGCACAACTGCCTCCCTCGTTCATACCCTTGTGTCCAAAGGCCGTGAGGCAAGTGCTTTGTTGTGTAGCCACTGCAGCAAAAACCTCTCTTGAGGGGTCGTGCTACGGAATGCCCGGGTATATGATATGAAAACTATGAATTTCTTCTAAAAACGCTAACAATGATTTATGACTAAAAAGCGGTTCCCTACCGACGAACATTGCAGGGTGTAAAGGTATATGTTGTCGGTAGGGTAATGGGAAGTGTTGTTTTCTTAGAGCTTCTAACTGTTTCACTGGATTAACATGTAAAGAACTGTTAATGCTTCACCACATCTGTCACACAATGGCGGATCGCCACCGGACAAAAGGTATGTGTGTGTCGTGTATGTGTGTCCTATCCTGAGCCTCGTTAGTATTACCTCTGTATGACGCGATTTTGATACTGGCAGCCAATGGCCAAGGTGTGGCTTAATAATGTGTAGTTTGGTTTGTGTGTGTCTATCTTACTTGCTCTGCTAGTAGTCCCTGAGGTTTCGTATGAGAGAGGGCTTAAGATCAAGGGCCAGGATTGATATGGGTGGAGGAGCATTGCTTTCGTGGACGGGTGCAGCAAGCTGATCCGCCCTCACGTTGCCTTAGATCTCACGGTGCGGCACCCAGCACACTACAACATGTTGTTTGAGTGTATAGAATGTGCATAAAATGGAGTAAAGTGAGAAGAGGACAGGTTTTTTTTTGTTTTTTAAGAGTGTGTAGAGCCGCTACGACACTGTGGGAGGCCATATAAATTGCTGCTTTTTGTATTTGTAATTGCTTGATGTGTTTGGCCGCCACAAGTATCGCATAAGCTTCCGCTGTGAATATACTTGTGCCTGGATGTAGAGGGCCAGCATTCGAAAAGGATGGGCCGACAGCAGTGTAGGACACAGAGGAGTTAGACTTGGAGGCATCTCTAAAGAACTCAGGACGTGTGTGTGTTGAAGTTCCAGGAAGTATGTTCCGGTATGGGCAATAGGCGCATGTTTTGTAACTTCTAAAAAAGACACATCGCAGTCTATAGTCTGCCATTGCCACGGTGGCGGGTATGCTACAGGAGCCATTAAACTGTGTTCAAGTGACACTCAAGTTTCCTCAGCTAGACCCTTCAGGCGAACTGAGAAGGGCTGCCTCATCGAAGGCCTGTTTTGAAACAGAATGGAGCTCGAAAAATCATTAATAGTAGAGTATGAGGGGTGCCTCTTGTCTGCTTTCACCTTAAGGAAATATACAAAGGACATGTAGGTTCTTTGCAGATGAAGCGACCACTCATTTGACTCAACATAAAGGCTTTCTACGGGGCTGGTGCGAAAATCACCCGTAGAAAGGCGGATGCCCAAATGGTGCACAGGGTCCAGCATCTTCAAAGCACTTCGAGTCGCAGACTGATAAACAACTGCCCCATAATCTAAGCGGGTGTGAATGAGGCTTCGATACAGATTTATGAGGCATTGCCTATCACTACCCCAAGTCGTACGTGACAGCACTTTTATAACATTCATGGCTTTTAAACATTTTATTTTTAAATTCTTCATGTGCGGAACGAAGGTCAGCTTGTTGTCCAAAATTAAGCCTAAGAATTTATGTTCGGCTTTGACGGACAGACGTTGACCGTTCAGTTCAATGTCGGGTTCTGAGTGCATGCCTCTCTTTCGGGAGAACAAGACACACGTGCTTTTTTGTGGGTTCAGTCAGAATCCGTTTTCCTCTGCCCATTTGGAGGCCCAAATGGTGCGCAGGGTCCAGCATCTTGAAAGCACTTCGAGTCGCAGACTGATAAAGAACGGCCCCATAATCTAAGTGGGTGCGAATGAGGCTTCTATACAGATTAATGAGGCATTGCCTGTCACTACCCCACATAGTACGTGACAACACTTTTAAAACATTCATGGCTTTTTAACATTTAGTTCTTAAATAATTGATGTGCGGTACGAAGGTCAACTTGTTGTCCAAGAATAAGCCTAAGAATTTATGTTCCGCTTTGACAGACAGACGTTGACCGTTCAGTTCAATGTCGGGTTCTGAGTGCATGCCTCTCTTTCGGGAGAACAAGACACACGTGTTTTTTTGTGGGTTCAGTCGGAATCCGTTCTCCTCTGCCCATTTGGAGGCCTTGTTTAAACCTAACTGAACCTGCCACTCACACATTGCCAAATTGCAAGATCTAAAGCCAAGCTGGACGTCATCGACATATGTACAATAAAACATATTGCGAGGAATGGACAAGCGCAAGGAATTCATTTTGATGAGAAAAAGTGTGCAGCTAAGTCTACCACCTTGCGGCAAACCTGTTTCCTGGACAAATGTTCGGGAAAAGAATGCTGCCCACTCTGACACGGAATGCCCGGTTTAACAGGTAACTTTCGATTATGTGAAACATTCTTCCGTGCACGCCAAGGTGGGATAGGTCTCTTGGAATTCCAAAGCGCCATGTTGTGTCATAAGCCTTTTCGATATCGAGGAACACAGAGAGAAAATATTGTTTATGGACGAAAGCGTCTCTGATCTGTGCCTCGATACAAACAAGGTGGTCTGTGGTGGATCTACTTTCTCGAAACCCGCATGGAAATGGGTTGAGCAAATTGTTTGTTTCAAGGAAATGTACAAGTCGGCAGTTTATTATTTTTTCGAAGACTTTGCACAAGCAGCTTGTAAGTGCAATAGGCCTATCACTCGAAGCTGAGGAAGGGTCCTTGCCCTCTTTCAAGATGGGAATAATAATAACCTCATTCCAGGAGGTACAGATAGTGCCAGAAAACCAGATGGCATTGTACAAACAAAGTAAGGTTTTTCGCGTTTCGATTGGTAGGTTTTTTTTAACATTTCATACACCACACGGTCAGAACCTGGGGCAGAAGTACTGCAGGAGTTTAGAGATGTTCGGAGCTTAGCTAGACTGAAAGCTTGGTTATATGTCTCGTATCTAGTGAATTCGTGTTCGAATTTCTGCATTTCTTTTCTTGTTCTGTATTTTTGGAAAGTGTCAGTATAGTGGGACGAGCTGGACACCCGTTCGAAGTGTGCACCGAGGAAGTTTGCCTGGTCTTCCAAGGTAACCCCTTGAGTGTTTACGAGTGGAAGTGTGTGTACTTGTTTTCCTGCTATGCTACCGACCATGTTCGAGACTTTGGCCTCCTGTGTGTATGAATTGATCCCCTACAAAAACTTCTGCCAGCTTTTTCTTCTGGCCTGCCAATGCGTTCTCCTGGCTTGAGACTTTATTTTCTTGAAGGTGTTAAGATTTTCGGCTGTCGGTGAGTTTCGAAGCAAGCTACATGCTCTGTTTTGCTGTTTGCGCGCGTTTCGGCATTCAGATTTCCACCATGGCACACGCCGGTTTCCAGGGTGTCCATTTGTTTGTGGGATGCATTTTGTTGCCGCATCAATCAAAAACGCTGCGAAGTAGTTGACAGCAACATCAATGTTCAAAGTACATACGTCACTCCAGCCTAGACGAGCGATGGTATAAAACTGTTCCCTGTCGGCTCTGCTTATGAGCCATTTGGGAACATGTGGTGGACACTCAGTTGCTGTAGTTGTGCTCAAAACTACGGGGAAGTGGTCACTTCTGTACAGATTACTGAGGACTTTCCACTGGAGTAGAGGCACTAGAGATATGCTTAGGTTGATGGAGAAGTAGGTGTTATTAGCGAGATTATAATAGGTTGGTTCTTTTCCATTTAGGAGACACGCGCTCGACGAAAGAAGGAACTGTTCAATCAGTCGACCTCGCGCGTCGCACCGAGAATCACCCCATAGCCTGCTATGCGCATTAAAGTCTCCAAGGACAACATAAGGCTCCGAAGGTTCATCAATTAAAAAGTGTAAATCACGTTTCTGCAGCTGATAGCTAGGAGGAATGTAAATAGTGCAGATTGTGATCAGTTTATCAAAAAGAACCGCTCGAACAGCCACTGCCTCAAGAGATGTTTGGAGTTGTAAGTGTGTGCATGCAATTTCTTGATTCATTATGATGGCAACACCTCCGGATGATGTCATGTCTCCACGGTCCTTTCGGAAAATAATGAATTTACTAAGAAAATTTGTGTGTTTTGAATTAAGGTGTGTTTCTTGTACACACAGCACTTTTGGTGAGTGTTCATGTAAGAGTTCTTGGATGTCGTCAAGGTTTCTGAGAAGGCCCCTGACGTTCCATTGTATAATTTGAGTGTTCATGGTGAATGTGAAATAGTGCTGTGTGTACGAAAAGCGAGTGGCTGTTTAGACAGGGAGTTTGAGTTCACTTAACAGGGCCATCACCGGGCCCTGTTATCTGATTTTTTGTTTTCTTGACGCGCTCCAGAGAGCCACGCTGCTCTTTCGGCACCAAGGGTGCCGACGTATCCATTGCCTTTTCGGAGGCACTGGATGCCCGCACACGCGGGCTGTTAGTTCGAATATTGGGCCTCGCCTGGTGAGGTGAGGCCTTGAGACCTGAGGACTCTGGAGTCTCCGGTCTCTGTTTGGGAGTAGGTGGTGTAGCCTGGACTACAGCCGCCTTGGGGGCAGGTGCCACAGCCAACTGCTCGGTATGCGCGGTCCGAAGGAGTGGAGAGGGCTGGTGCGACGCTGCCCCCTGTTATGCCAGCGAGTCCTCGTCAAACGACCGTGCCTCTGAAAAAGGCAATCTGGGTCAAGGCCAGCCCGCAGTCTGCCTGGCGCGATCACCTCGACGGCGTGAACACGCGCGGCGCTCCTCTGGCCCACGTGCAGTGAGTCAGTTGCGCACGTGACAGCGAGCCGGCGTCCTCGTGTCAGGTGGTCTGACGCATGGCGCGGCGGCCCCCATTGGCGGAATCTGCCCGGACGACCCGCGGCGCTTCTGATTGGACACTTTGGTTGGACCCGGTGTAAATAAAAGAAGCCCTGCGGCGCGTCGCGATCGGCGGTCCTATGTGAGAGGCGTCCCCGTGTCGGAGTGCCGACATGTGTGTGAGTCAGCGGTCTTAGGCGAAAGGCTGAATTATGTGTTAGAGGAAGAGCTCGGCTCTTCGAGTCTCTGTCGGCCCCAGTGCCGAAATTGTAACGCCTCTGTAAATATGCTGTACATAAACCTTGTTTAACTCACCGTCGTCTCGTCCGCTCGTCTTATCAGCTCTGCGCAGAAGCAGTCGCGAGCTGATAAACATACGCTACCAAACGGCTGGTGACCTTCCCGGCAGAGTTGAAAGCAGTGGCGCCTCCGGGACCGTGTTGGCGTCGCCGTCTTTCGCAACAGTGGTGGCTTCGGCGGGATCGGTCCGTCGTTCTCAACAGTGGTGGCTTCGGCGGGATAGGCCCGTCTTCCGCTTCGCAACAGTGGAGGTCAGCGGCGGGATAGGCCAGGCGCTACGCAACAGTGGTTGGCAGCTGCGGGATCGGCCGGCGTCAGCGACATCGATGCGGTGAGTGCCTGATGTTTTCCCCTCAGTTCACCAGACTACTCTAGCTCAGGTTGTAGTAGTTTAGAGAAGGGCTGTGTGAAGCATTAGAGTGAGCTTTGATCGTTTCAAGCAAAGTCGAAGTGCTTTGAAACCAAAGTTAATGCGGAGGGGGTAAACACGGGAGAGTGAAAAATTGCTTGCGCGTCTTGCTAGTTGACTTATAGTGGGTACGGCAAGTAAATTGTTAACAGGGGCAAACAGCAAGAGGCTAGTGTGAACGATGGAGAACCTTAAAGTGAAGGAACTCATCGAAATTTGTGAGGAACTCGGCATTACTTTGGGCCGTGCGAAACGAAAGCAAGCGATCCTTGAGATCATGAAGGATGAGGGAGTGTCGGCTGAGGAAGTCGATGAGGCCTGGGTGGATATCAAAGCACGCCGTGAGGAGGCTGAAAGGCGAGAAGTAGAAGCTCGCGAACGTGAGGAGGCTGAAAGGCGCGAAGCTCGCGAACGTGAAGAAAGGCGAGAAGCTCGCGAACGTGAAGAGGCTGAAAGGCGCGAACGTCGCGAGCGCGAGGAGGCCGAGAGACAAGAGCGCCTAGAGATGAAACGACTAGAATTGGCAATCCTACAGTGTTCGCAGGCGCCTAGCGTAGCTTCTCCGACGATTCAGGTCAGCGGTTTTAGAATTCGTGACCAACTGCCACCGTTCGTAGTAGGCGAGGACATGGCGAAGTATCTCGTCAAGTTTGAACACGTCTGTGAGCGAAACGCTTTGGAGCGGTCTCTTTGGGCGCGGAACCTGCTAGCTCTTCTTCCCGGCGAAGTGTCCGACGCATTAACTTGCTTGTCGAGGGAAGCGTTTGAGAGCTATGACGAGGTTAAGGAAGTGCTCTTGAGACGTTATAAGTTGTCACCCGAGGCTTTCAGGCAAAGGTTCCGGTATGCTGAAAAGGGGAATGAGTCACACGTTGACTTCGCGTTTCGTCTTAAAGCCGATTTGATTGAATGGCTCAAGGGCGAAGGTGTTTATGACGACCGCGATAAAGTGGTGGAATGCGTTGCATTGGAGCAATTCTACCGCTGCATCGAGGAGGATGTCAAACTTTGGCTGCAGGACAGACTTGGGGACGTACAGTTAAACAAGGCAGCTGAGTTGGCTGAGGAGTATTATACTCGCCGAAAGTTGCATAGCAGGGCAGCGCGCGTTGAAAAGGATGAAAGGAAAGAGGGCTTTTCAAGGAAACCTGATCAACGGAAACCCGCTCCGCACCGTAATTTCAAGAAGGACCCGTCTCTTACGAAGGACAGTGTAGGGGAAGGGCAAACAGAAGCGGAGAAATCGAGTGAGGTTTCTACCACACAGGCATTAGAACCGGAAAACAAACGGAAGCCGCTAATCTGCTACAACTGTAAAAAGGAAGGGCACATCGCGAGAAACTGTCAGGAAAAGTTTGCCTTCGCAACGATCCGAGAATCAGAAAAAAACATGCGGTTGTTGGAGCCGTATCTCCAAGAAATTAGGGTCAATGAGAAAACGTGCCGAGCATTTAGAGACTCAGCGGCAACCATGGACGTTGTCCATCCTTCATTGGTGTCTCCGGATGACTTCACAGGAGAATGCGCGTGGATCAGGCAGGTCGCCGAGGAGCAGAGTGTTCGCTTACCAATCGCCACCGTTGTCATTGAAGGCCCGTTCGGTAAGCTTCGCACCGAAGCGGCTGTGTCTGCCGCGCTGAACGATCGTTTTCCTTATCTTTTCTCCAACAGCTCGGAGCAGCTCCTCAAAGAGCAGGGCAAATCGTTCTTCCCCAACTTTGCGTGCATGGCCCTCACGCGATCGCAAGCGCGAAAGCTTTCGCGGAGGCTGGACTTGGTTCCATGCGGTGAACTCTCAAGTGACCTTGTCGGCGGGTCGACGGAACCCCAGAAAGGAAATTTTCCGCATGAGTCATGTGAGCAGTCACGCGAGCGGCCCGTCGCGGGAGCGGCCGGCGCGGTATGCGCTGGGGGAGACGACGTGGCGCCATTGAGTCAGAGCGAGAGGGTTGCAACGCTCTCGCCTGTAGCGGAAAGTTGGAGCGAGCTGCCGAGAGTTGATCGAGAGACGCTCATTCGAGGGCAGCGTGAGGATCTCTCGATTGAAGCGCTAGTGGAAAGCCAAATTGAAGCGCGAGTGGAAAGCCAGAAAAACGCGGCAAAAGTGCTGTCGAAGGAGCACTACGAGAAATCGGGGAAGAAGCGCGCTTTTGAAGTTGATAATCAGGTAATGCGGCTGCAGCCACCCAAAAGGAACAAGCTTGAGGTTGATTGGGAAGGGCCCGCCACAGTATTATCGAAGCCTTGCGATACAACTTATGAGGTGCAAGTAGGAAGGCGGCAGAACAAAATTTACAACTTGATGAAACCCAATGTTCAACATCAAGCGGTCGTAAATCAGCTGTTGAAGGCTTCAGAGGAAGAGGGAGCAGAAAATTTGAGTTCTAGTGAGGTGATCGAAGGGGGATCGAAAGTAATTTGGGAGCAGATAAACCTAGAGCCTAGCTTAAGTGAAGGAGGACCTGAGAAAGAGGACCTCAGAAAGATTGGTTCCGAGTTTGAAGACGTGTTTTCGGACCGCCCCGGAAACATGAGGGTGATCGAACACGATATCGAGCTAAGCGGTGAGGAGTCAATCAGTAGCAAGCCGTATCGTTGTTCCCCTGTGCAACGTCGCAAGTGTGAGCCGCTCTTGGTGCCGCATAGGTATCGTCGCCTAAAAGTGGCCGGTTACTGAGGTGGAGCATGTTGCTCCACAGCGCAACTTTGACGTTCGCTAAAGAAAAAAAAAAAGGGAAAGGCAAACGCTAATGCAGGTGCATTGAGCAGTGCGTTCCAGCTAGTAACTTCTCAACCTTTCGGTTTCTCGCTGGCGATTCGGGGCAAAATTTTGACCTCATCACGACCTGAGCTGAGCGCTCTCGTTCAGAGTGATCTCAAGGGGCCAACTTTATGTGGTATTCTAATTCGTTACGTTGTTGTACGTGGAAAAAAAAATTTGAGTTGTCATTTTAAGAGTCTTTTGTCCCACATGTGCCTCTTGATGTAGAGGGAACAAAATTCCGATAAACACGTAGATAGGTATATGTTGTTCTATACTTTGTCTGGTGTTCTCTTGGGTGACCGAGGGCACTTGCTTGTGTCGTGTGTTGTCTGTTGTCGAACCGTTCTTAGCAAGTTGCAGAACCATCGACAAGTGCTGAAACCGAAGATGGTCGGAAGAGACGAGCGAAGTTGGCCAGCAAGTTGTGGCGACAAGCCCGTGGAGCTGGGATCCGTCGTCAAAATGGGATGTGTTCCCGGAACAGTCTGGAGCTGTATTCTCCCCATGGCCATGGAGGCGAACCTGGAGGGACCTGGCGAACGAGCGCACCTGACATCCGAGCCCCGTGGAAGCAGCTCGTCTTTCCGGTGCATTGTCTGGCGGCGGGGGTGCTGTTATGCCAGCGAGTCCTCGTCAAACGACCGTGCCTCTGAAAAAGGCAATCTGGGTCAAGGCCAGCCCGCAGTCTGCCTGGCGCGATCACCTCGACGGCGTGAACACGCGCGGCGCTCCTCTGGCCCACGTGCAGTGAGTCAGTTGCGCACGTGACAGCGAGCCGGCGTCCTCGTGTCAGGTGGTCTGACGCATGGCGCGGCGGCCCCCATTGGCGGAATCTGCCCGGACGACCCGCGGCACTTCTGATTGGACACTTTGGTTGGACCCGGTGTAAATAAAAGAAGCCCTGCGGCGCGTCGCGATCGGCGGTCCTATGTGAGAGGCGTCCCCGTGTCGGAGTGCCGACATGTGTGTGAGTCAGCGGTCTTAGGCGAAAGGCTGAATTATGTGTTAGAGGAAGAGCTCGGCTCTTCGAGTCTCTGTCGGCCCCAGTGCCGAAATTGTAACGCCTCTGTAAATATGCTGTACATAAACCTTGTTTAACTCACCGTCGTCTCGTCCGCTCGTCTTATCAGCTCTGCGCAGAAGCAGTCGCGAGCTGATAAACATACGCTACCAAACGGCTGGTGACCTTCCCGGCGGAGTTGAAAGCAGTGGCGCCTCCGGGACCGTGTTGGCGTCGCCGTCTTTCGCAACAGTGGTGGCTTCGGCGGGATCGGTCCGTCGTTCTCAACAGTGGTGGCTTCGGCGGGATAGGCCCGTCTTCCGCTTCGCAACAGTGGAGGTCAGCGGCGGGATAGGCCCGGCGCTACGCAACACCCCCGACGCGCCGCATCAGCCTAAGATGTGTTGTAGAAAGGAGAGACCCTCTTCCGGGCTTCCTCAATGATATGTTTTCCTTGACTTTAAGATTGATTATTTCTTTTTCTTCCTTCCAGTTAGGACACGAACCCGAATACGCGGCGTGTTCCCCATCACAATTCACGCATTGAGCCGTAGTAACACAGTTATCAGATGGGTGGCCGTGGCTACCATATCTTGCACAAGTTTCCCGACCCCGGCACTTCTGCGAGCCATAACCAAATCGTTGACATTTATAACACCGTCTTGGATTGGGAATGTAGGGACGGACAGAGAGTTTATGTAGCCTGTGTCTATAGATGAAAGCAATGTGCTAGATGCGAAAGTGAGTTTTGGTAGGTATCTGTTTGTTGTCGCGTCTGATGACGATTCATTTCACATCCGTGACATTTTGCTCTTTCCACCCTTCAAGCAGTTCCTGTTCAGACATTTAGAGAAGGTCTGCTTCTGAAACAACTCCGCGTGAGGTGTTCATTGATCTATGAGGTGAAACAGATACTGGGATATTACCAAATGCTACGAGACTGCCAAGTTTTTCATAGTGCTGTTTTTCAGGCAGCTCAAGGAGAAGGTCTCCGCTAGCCATCTTTGTAACCTTGTATCCTGGGCCAAAGACTTCAGTCAGAGATTTGGCAACAAAAAATGGAGATATGGCTCTGGCTTGTTTTAACAGATTTTCACTGTGCACAACACGGTATTTAGGAAAGCATTGTCTGGGTTGGCTGAAAACTGATATTTCATCGATGCGTCCCCTCTTAAGCGGAAGAGAATCTAGGAGACGGGGAAATGCAGGTGTTCCTATAGTAGTGTACTTTTTTTCGGCAGCAATGGCAACCACCCACCATGGAGTCCAACCAGAGGACGATGAAGCATTTAATAGCATAAGGCTGCAGACGCCAGCCGTACATTGCCACTATAACCAAATAAAACTAACCAAGATTGAGTAACCACACAAGGTTAACCCTAGCCACCAGGAAAATTGGAAGTAAACAGAAGAGATAAGTAGACAGGACAGACTAAAATTAAGAGATAAAGACGAAGTTGTAGGGGAGATATAGGAAAAGGTGACTGCCGATTTCCCCTGGGTGGGTCAGCCCAGGGGTGCCGTCTACGTGAAGCCGGGGCCAAAGGGGTGTGTTGCCTCTGCCGGGGGGGCCTTAAAGGTCAAATCACCCAGCGTCGGCTCAACCCCCAGGATCCCCTTTTCCCCGGACATGGCTCAGCCACGCACGGCTAGGCGTGGGAGGGAGAAAAAACTCCCCCATTAGCTCGGGTCCGTGGTGTCGCTACACACCAAACGCCTACTTGTGCAGGTGCCCCTGCGGGGATGACACACGAAAGTCCAGTGAACCAGAGCAACACCAGAGTCATTCTATACTGGCAATGCTCTCAGTACATGTTAGCTCATTGTAGCTCACAATATGTGGATAGACTATGTAGGATCTTATTACAAATATCGAGGGGTCACAAAAAATATTTGCGCAAGCAAAAATTTTTAAATATGTAAAGCTGGTATGCAAAACAAGTGTGCCACAAGTGTGTCCAACATTTGACAACGAAAATAAATAAAATTGCACATCTTTTAATTCATTGTTTTACAAGGCCACACACAGCAATGTCACAAGTCATTCTGAACGATTGCCAGTACTTTTCAGATGTCGACAATCATAATAATTACTAGAGGCCGGGTTTTTAAGCACTAAAAAAATACCTTTGATACGCCAAAATCAGGTATGCAGAACACCAATTTAGGCCCCGAAAGTCGTAAATATAGTACATAAAAATGTGTACATAAATTCAAATAATTTCAAACAAGGATGTGCCTCACATTAATCTACTAAAAGAAGCAACAATTGTTACTGTCTATAACAGCAGAAACGCGCAAACAGTTGAACATAGCCATGGATATCCTGCACGGTTCACAGAACACAGTCTCTCCTTTTATTGTCTAGCATGGTCTGGGTCTCTTTCTTCGTGATTCAGAAGTGCAGCACAGGAGCAAATAGCTAGAGTGCTAAATGACCAGAGAAGATGGATTCCTCCGCATTAGCTAGGTCTAACCGTGTAGCGTAAATTTCTCTCTAGTCTGTGAAGACTTTGAAGGGCCCCTCAGCAGGTTGGCGCATTTAGAGCCGACGAGTGTAATGGATGCACTGGGCTCTTACGACCAGGTCAATAGTTTTAACGCTATGCGTCTCGAAAAGACTTGAAAATTAAAAGTAAATGCCGCTTGCCTTTCTCCTTGCCGGTGCGCCCCATGAAGGAGGTGGTGAAAAGCAAGTAAGGAATGTTCCTGTGCTTACATCACTCCTGACAGACACTGGCACTCTGCCGTCCCTCACCGAATACTCTTATTTAGGTCCTGGTTAAATATAGGACGTCCTGGCTAAGGTTAATAACACCATGAAAATACCGATATCAAGAATAATGTGCTGTTTCTTGGCTATATACAGCACAATAAAATGAATCCAGTTGAAGCCGTAGCACGTGACATTGCGAAGATTATTTGAGGTAGCATGCGTAACTGGTGTAATCTGTTGTTGAGCAGATGAATAAAAGGTGTGAGAAATAAAACCCACACATTGAATGTGAGAGCACTTTTTGAAAATTTCATTCTCGAATTGCAGCAAGATGCTCTACACTAATAGGCTTCTGCATTGCATGCATTATTCTTCTCGCCGTTCTTGCAACGTGCCGCCCTGACAGCGCTTCGCTTGTTTTTGGTTCAGCTGTTCCTGTGGTGTGACGCAGTCTATCGCGGTAAGGATGCATACTTTGTGCCAGCATCTCCAAATGTACACGCTCTTATGGATACGTCCCTTAGAAACAGGCAATAAACTACTCAGAACGTCCACACGAAACAACATTAACGATCTACGAGCACGAGTACTCCCGGGCAAGTCATGTGCACGTGACCTAGCTTGCGCATGAGGTGTTGATGCACATGTGTGATGTGATACTACAGCTCCTATAACAAAGAAGGTAGTGAAAAAATTGGGCTTGTTGGCTACACAGGGCAAGTGGCAAATTCTTCAAGTTAGCCTCCTCGCATAATGGTTTAGTGGGTCATAAGGAACCAATTTTAAAATATCACCACAGTGCAAAGCTCTTCATTCTGCCCGCAACAACATCCATTGTCTACGCACAATCTCTCAGGTGACCTGGCGAGGGGCCCATCAAGAAATAAATTACGAAGCAAAAGCCGTGTATGCCTTGCTTTTTTTTAAAATCCACACTCCTTTTCCCTTGACGACTTGCCATGGTTCCATATTCGTTCTCCACATGGCCGTGTCTACACAGGAAGACCTTCTGCTACTTTCTCTACATCACATCCATCCACGTTTTCGGGGCAGCTCTTCAAATTCTTAACATATGCCCTGCATATGCTAAAACGGCGCCCATTCAGTGCTACAAAAATAGTACCTTTTCCTCTGCTCAACCTCTCTTCTTTCTGAGGAGCGCTTTGTAAGCAATATATTTGGAAAACTGCTCTCACACCTCACTGTTGTGTTTCAAGGTCTTGTCTGTGAATTTTTGGTGCAACTCAAACATGGATTGGAAGCTAAGTAGTGAGGAAAACAGCCAATGCATCTAACCTCCACGACCATCATATCTTGAAGCCTAGGCACGTTATCGTTAAAAATTGAAAAAGTTAATATTTTTAAGCATCTTTTGAACGCAGTTGACCCTATTACAAAAAGTTACTGCACGTTATCGTTAAAAATTGAGAAAGTTAATAATTTTTAAGCATCTTTTGAACGCAGTTGGCCCTATTACAAAAAGTTACTGCTTGTTATCAATAATACTGCTTAATCCGCAGCTTCACCTATAACGAAACAGCACGCAAAATTTTATGGGGTAACATTGATTAGAAGCAGAGGTATCATTGTATGTAATACTAGGATGAAAGAAATTACGTTTCGAGAAAAATGGCTTTAATGATTTGAACCGAGTGTCTGTGTAACTAAGCAACCATCAATGCACTTGGAAACCACCAGGATTATTGCTTGGGGCCTCTTTAGAAGTGGTACAAGTTTTTTTCCAGCAAGACGAAAGAAGTAGTTTTATCCTAGCTTGTTTTGTGTCTATAGGTGACTCTCATCCCCGTTATCCACAGTGGGTTCATTTTTGCCATATCGAATTGCTGACTTGCGTTTACGCTTGTTTTTCATCCTATACTTCGCTATGTTTCATGAAATATTATAATTTTCTCCTTAAAAAGCCAAAATTAAATCCAATAACTCGAAATAGCACAGAAAACAACACTGACTGCTGAACAAAAATGCACACATTTTGACTAGTGGAGTGCTGCAACCAAGTAGTTAAAATTTTAAAATAAAATGAGGACGTGATGTCCGGAAGCTTTGAAGCGTGCGTAAGTAACTTAGCATTACATAATATATATATGTGACGTATAAAGTGGATTGGTAGAAGCCGAGAAGGAAGAAGTGCAGAATAGGATAAACATGGCGTATGAGCCAGGCCACGTCACCCAGTCATCGTAGCGTTACACAAGTCGACAGGATGAAGACCTCGCAACCACTTCATCGCCCGGCCATCATCATCGAAGACCTCAGTGAGACGCAGTGACCGAACGCGGACCACCAAGACCACCAAGCATCATGACAGCAGCATCAGACGACCTTCCCATCCCCAAGTACACCGGAGCAGCGGACGATGTACCTGTACAGGACTGGTTCGACCTGTTCGAGTTCCACGCTACCGCTGCATCTTGGTCGGAACGGGAAATGGTTACGAACTTCAGCGACTACGTCACCGGTGAGGCATTTAAATTTTACCTCACCCACATATTCGACAACGATGAGTCTTGGCAAAAGATAAAACAAGAAATGATCGTTTGGTTTAAAAAATACGATGACGACTACGACGAAGACTTGCATGTAACCCACCCTCCACAGACAACCGCGCTCAGTCGCCACAGTCAAAAGCAGTCCCCAAGCATTCGAACGCCCAGAATGAATCGACCACTGCCAAAACACAAAATAGAACATCAGTTCACTGACAGGCGGCCGTGCGTATTTCGGGAACAACTCAACCGTCGAACGCAGCTCCCTTGTGCACGAAAGTCGGCATTTCCAAAGTCGTGGCACCAACATACGACACGAGACGTCGCTCACCCTACTGATGCCTTTCATGCTTCGTCTCGCATACATGGTCCACCGCCTGGTTTTCGACGACGCAGCTCTTCAAAGGCTCCTAACGGTCGCTATTCGTGTCATAAGGACGCCTTGTTCATGGTAGACCAGCTGACACACGGGGAAAATACCAAACAACGCCAAGATGACTCAAAGAGTGAAAATCAGTCTTCACGCATTGGAGCAGCTTACTGCCCATCTCGCAGACTTGGCCCTCCTCCTGGTTTTCCATCGCTTGGCTCTTTCGTGACTCAAAATGTCCATCTCACATCTAGCACGCTCACAATGGTCGGGATAGAGCTGCGGAGCTCGGACGATGCTACGCCCAACCCTGGACTTACCACCCAGATTCATGCGCCAGAACACCTCGCATCGTTAGTTGCACAGAAAGAGGACCATTCACAACTCAAACCTTACCGAACCACCCCTGTTGCAATGTTGCCGTCGAGTGCGCAGCCACCAGAAACTCCAAACACAGAAGGCTCAGACGCATCGAAAGTCGCATGCTACCAGGCGCAAGAACCACTCATAGTGAGCCACGAAGAAGAATCCCCTGATGAACTATCTGTCAACCCTGAATGTTTTTTGTTGCAAGAGTTCATTTCCACGGCACCGCAGACTTGCCAAAATTTGCATTTTCAACCTGGCGATGCGACGTCACTTGTGGTACCCCCATGCAGTGGTCACCAATCCAAGAATCGAACAAATTCAGAAGCAAATCATACATCAAACCTCGTACACAGTTGTCTTTCAGAAGCGTCCGTAATCAACCACGTCACAGAAGCCTCTGAAGAGCAGGCTAGCAATGATGGCGCACCACCAACCATGCCCGATGAGCAAGAAACCTGTTCACCATGCATCAGCTGTCTACAGGACGCGTCAAACCTCAAAGTAAATGAATGTCCCATTCCGGAAGGCTTGCCACTACAGCCATCTCTTGATCAGCACCAGCAAAGCAAGCAAAGCCAAGTACAAAAACTCAAGACACAACGAAAGAGACTGCAACGAGGGCATCGAAAAACGCAAAATTTAACGGAAGTTCAGGCACCTTCATTTTCTTTTGAGAATCACGACAACCCAACGACTACCAACTATTTATTGGTCACACCAACTGTCAGAGAAAAGCAGGCTCGTGTTACTAAAGGAGTACCACCTCGACAGATTCCGCAACATCAGCAGTGCCATCAAGAACTCAAAGAACTCCGGAAAGTACGGCAGTTACATCAAGCACTACGACGAACTATAACAAGATCACAGGCAGATTTGCGGCTTAAGGATGGTCGTCAGGAACGACACCAACTAAAGAAAAGACCAAGTCAACATCTGAGCCATATTTGTAGAAGGAAACGTCAAGGATGTCTTCTGTACCAGATAACAAGCCATCATGTACAATCCTACCGACGAAGATACCACCACAGAAAACCACGAAACAGACTGAACGCTACCAATTGCAAAGTTCACGAACGCAGACATCGTATCATCAACTTCGGTTCTGGCAAACGCCAGCTGGAAGCAATGCTTCTGTCTCAGCCACGACACAAAATACAGCACCCAGGACAGAAGATTCGGCGCATACAACGTCTGACCTTCAAAGGCTACAAGGACGTCCAACCTCGTTCGTTCTTCGCAGCTGCTGAAGCCATGTCATGGTCAGTGAAGTTGTGCAAGACGTGGTTATATTTTCCAGAACGCCACAGTCAGCCTCGCCCACCCGAACGCCTGTGTTAACCGGACTGCTGCACTCCCTCCTGAAGTCTTTGAAAGTGCACGGAACTCCTCTGGAGCATAGAACCAATTGTGGATTTTGACATTTGTGACTTTCCAACCTCTCCTTGTTTACTTTTTCTTGTTCGTAATTCATGCATTCTTTCGGGGGGAGAGGGAATCGTGTGACGTATAAAGTGGATTGGTAGAAGCCGAGAAGGAAGAAGTGCAGAATAGGATAAACATGGCGTATGAGCCAGGCCACGTCACCCAGTCATCGTAGCGTTACATATATATATATATATATATATATATATATATATATATATATATATATATGTATATATATATATATATATATATATATATATATATATATATATATATATATATATATATATATGTATATATATATATATATATATATATATATATATATATATATATATATATATATATATATATATATATATATATATATATATATATATATATATATATATATAAGGTCGTAGGTTCGATTCCTGCTTACAGTTGGTAATTTTTTCATCCACTTTTCTTTCTTCTTATTTACATTCCATTAATGTTAATAACTTCCCCTGTACATTCCTTGGCATTACTGTCTGTTATATCTCATTATTATTGTGTTAAAAACACGGAAAAACGAGCCCTTAGGTATACACTTCTTTCCCTTATTACATATGTATATATATATATATATATATACATATATATATATGAAAAATATTTATGAAGAGGTACTTAGAATTATGGAAGCAGAAAATTCAGTTTTAGTTTTGAATGCACTCACCAGGAGTTGAAAAAATGATGCTACCTTTCCAGTGACTCAAGATAGCTACATAATGTTTTTCTCCAAGTATTCTTGAAGGGTCAGGGAACTCAAAAATATGAAATCACCATAAAACATTGTTTAAATGTGTTTTCAAAGGTGGTGACTGACCTTCAAGGTTCAATAAGGAATCCTACTTTACCTAAAATTTTTTTTGTTGACACCTCCCTTAGAAGTTCGCTTGTGCATGCAGAGGGCCACAGCGATCATATATTGCAAATGTCAGAGCGCTCTGTAAGCAATATATTTGGAAAACTGCTCTCACACCTCACTACTGTGTTTCAAGGGCTTGTCTTTGACTTCTTGTCTTCTACTGCTATGTGACCGCACGTCGCCCAAAAACAGGCTTCCGTAACACTGACTGCCATAGCTGTTGTCTGCACGATTGCGTCATGAGTAAGAGCGCACGAGACACACACAAGATGCTAGAATTCGGCGTTTGTGTGTCAGAACCCCCTATGGTGTGCTTAAGCGCCACGTTCCCGTACGAGATTGGACAAGAAGGCTTGTAGCATGCGGCCCAAGCTGTAATGAGAAATCCCGGAGGATGAACTGTCACTACCATGGCGAAAGCAGCAGAAGCTGCCCGGTTCTGAAATATGTTGGCATAAGGGGCCTGGGAAGTGGCCGTCTTCCTCGCAAGTACAGACTGAGGCTGCCCGGACTCTCCATAGCTTTGCTCAGCAGTTCTTAGGGAACTACAGCTCTTCCACTTTGAGCCAGAATGAATGCCGCCCACACCAGTCCTCAAAGGGAGTCATCAATGAGGCCATTGACGAGTTGCGTTAGACTAAACGGGCCAAAAATGATGGATAAGACCAGAACACCGGCAATAAAAACAAACAGCACGTTGGGCGGAAACTACCGTAAGAGCTTGGGGAGGAAGTCGACGCAACAACTGTATAAACTGTAAGATTTCGTTAACGAAACATCAATTGAGCTAGAGAAATAAGGCCTGAGGATTGAACTTGACTCGCATTTAAGTTACACCTGGTTTCACTGTATAGGCCGTTATTGTCTGCGTTTCTTTTTGGTGGCTTGAGCGTTTGTCCAGATTTTTGCCCTCTCGTGCAATATTGAATGGGTTTGCCGTGTAACCTTCGACTCGCGTCTCTCTCACAATCCAACTCTTCGCAAGAGCTCCCGAGATAAATCATGACATAAATTGCCAATTAATGTGACGAATTTATCTCGGGAGCACTTGCAAGAGATTAGATTGAGAGAGATGGGGGACGGGCATTTGAAACCAAACACACTATATGAAGAACAAGAATGAACGAAATACACAGAATTCACGCTAAAGAATTCAAAATTAACTAACTCTATATGTACACACCACACTACAACAGACTGAAAACAGAAGTAATCACTGTCTGCGATACAGCCAACTCTAGCCCTAACCGGTAGCTATTCGAGATGACATTTCAGTACCAAAACATTCTTAGAGTTTGTCGCTTTGCCACGGCGATGGTCAGTCGGTTGTGTCGTCGACCTTCCCAAAGTTCCTGCCATCATGAATCGTTTCCGCTGAAGGAGCCGATTACTAGGATGGTGCCGGTCTTTGTCGTCGTCGTCTCCGGCTCAGTTAAATTATACACCTAACTTGTCAATGGCGTCTTCACTATGATGCAGGCTTCATCCACTCTGGCTTGAAGCGGTAGAGCTGTACTCCACCCAGGGACTGCTGTGACAGCTTGGGGCAAGTCCGGGCAGCCTCAATCGAGTCCTCACAGATTGATGGCCACTCCCCGACTCTCTTTGTAGACAGCTTGAAAACCGGGCAGCTGCTATTGCTTCCACCGCGGTAGCGAAGCTGATCTTCCTGATCTTCGCAGTTCGAAGTCCCAACGCACAGTGACAGCTGATCCTCCGGTATTTCCCATTAAGACTTGGGTCCCATGCCACAAGCCTTCTTGTCCAAACTCGTATGTGAACGTGGCACTTAAGCACACACCCGAAATCTCGCACACAGACGCCGCACTCTAGACCCCGGCACGTGCCTCGTGCCTTCTTACTCATGACAAACTGTGTTTTGGTATTGTAGTGATGTTACTTAGGTCGCGTAGTTGTCACACCTGCTATTTGTCCATTTATTATGTTGATATTTTGCACAGCGCTTCCACATCGAAATTTCTGCAAGCAAGTGGCACGACAGACATGAGGAGAAAGCTTTGCTCGGTTAATAGCTGTGCATGAATTAGGTAATGTATGGTGTAATGCTACATTTCTGGCGTCGGTACAGACACGACGACAATCGATACCACGCACCCTTCTGAGTGAAGAAGAAGGTTGGGGATGCAGAGAGAGAAACAGAAAGAAGCCAAAATGATTGCTTTATCCCCTGTGACTACTTTGATATTGAACTTAAAGAGAAATTTTGGCAACAGCACGGCTGCATTGGACAAGTCCAAAGTTACCTCTGCAGCATTACAAAGTTCTGACCAGGGTTTTGTTTCCTGGTCCTTCAAGGTGACACCAAACTGGCTTCGAGATAGATCGAGTTAGCACTTTTTCATACTTCTTTACACCCTGAACACAAAACCAAGCAATTTTACATTTCTCAGCCAAAAATTTAGGGACCCTTAAGCTTCACCTTTAAAGGGACCTACAACTGGCCAGAACCTATGGGTAAATCATAGTAGAAATGAAAAGAGCATAATATTCAGTGACACATTCCTGCATTCTTTTTGCACTGTGAGTAGGACATATATTTCTGAATCATGCTCAACATGATCAAATACCGTCTTGTTGCGCAGCCTAGTGGAAGAGCCTTGAATGTAAACAATGGAATATGAAGTCGATCACTTTCTGAACGTGGTCGTGTAGTCAGAGGCTATGGTAGAGCCAGTCCTCAAAATTAAAGTATGTGTATATAATATTATCCAGCCCCGCTATATTTTGTGCTGCTTACGACGTAAAAAGGGTAAGGCTTACAATGGAAAAGCGGCGCTGCCGTCGCGGCTGCCAGTAGACCGGATTGAGCCCTGGCGCAAACGCAGTAAACAATCAAGCTCGAACATGAACTACCGAAACAGTCACCGTTTTTTGCAGAGTGAGTGTACGACTTAAGATTCACTGCAGAGAGAAAAACTCTCATCAGAAGTGTTTTGCAGCACTTTCCACTTTAATGTTCCGAATCGAACTAACTCATGGGTGAGATTTCCTTCGCGCTAAGAAAGACAGGCACCCTGAAACATGGTTGCTGGTCCTTTTAAGAGTTGCGATAGTGATATACTGCCGCTGGTGCACAGTTACACATTATAATGCATATTCATTATTGTATGATGTTAATTGAAAAGTTTCAATAGGGGATCACTACTATGCAATTGATAAAGTTGAAAGCGGCTTGTGTTACTCAAGCGTCCACATAAGGCTCTAATTAGTAGGTAGCAAGCTTTAAACCTTGATCAATTATATACGTTGAACCTTTTCGAACTTGCTATGCATCGACTAGGTGGTCTTAAGGGAATACATGCGACGTTCAGACCTGTTGCATTGAATGGCGCGCTTTAAACCACGAAGTCGTTACGATTATCACATCTTCTGATCCTTGATGGCAATTTACGCTTGTACCATGCAATATTACGGCGATATTACAAGTTGTAGTGTGAAGTCCGTATACAGGATGCGTGTTTTCATAAAGCATGAATATCATTTTCCCTGCCATTCTAAGAAGTGAAAGCTCTCTTCACTGTATGTTTAAGCGGCGGAATGGCTGTGGTAGAACACCTGCTTGCAGAGAAAACAGCCTAGATTCAAGCATCTCTCGGACCGAAAAATTTTTATCTGTGCTTTTTGCATCATTCTAGATTTTCTGATGACGCACAGGATGATTTTTTCACCCAACCCATAGTGCTGATACCGATGCAGACGACGGAATGTTTGTGAATTGTTCTCATGTTGAAAGGCATCACACCCACACTGGAGTGTGTTTGGTCAAGATGCAAAAGACCACGCTACGAGCTGACTGCTTTGGGGACACAAAGCTGCAGCGGATGATCATTTATATGTACATGTGTGATGCTAGATGTGGGAGACGTGGCCTGGCTCATACCCCATGTTTATTTCTTTTTTTCACTTCTTCTTCATCATCCTCTACCATCAGTGACTGCCTTCTTACGTCACAGGATTCCCCCTCCCCCCGAAAGTATGCGCGTGTTACAAGCAACAAAACACGAAGAATCCAAGTCCTTAAGTGGGAAAATGTCCAAACACGAAGTAAATCCTTTTGACAAGGCAGCTCAGCAAACTGGCACACACAAATAAGCACAGGAGATGGTAGCAGTTCAGTCACATCAGTGAGAACTCTGGTGAGCGAGGTTGGCTGTTGCGTTCGGGGCAGCATATGTATGCCCTGAGTCTAGAAACTGATGAAATCTGTCTTTGTAGGCGTCGCTGTCTTTCCTTTCCGGGGCTACATCGTTTGTGGTCATCAACGCAGTCATTGTCCGAGTGTGCTAACGCTTGTCTTTTGCAGAGTGCCATCTAATTAAGAGATTCCAAAGTGGCTATAGTGCCTGAGGATATTATCAGGGAAGACACGCTGGTACAAACCACAGTTGCACCTGACTATAGACCTTCTGACCTAGACCACTTGACTGCACACCACACCTTGTCAGCAGCCACCAGCAGTACGACATCGGCAATTCCGCAAGGTCACGACCTGCCTTACGAGCCAATACATCAACTTTGCCTTGTGACGCCGCACATGTCAAATGGGACACCTCGTAACCCCTGGACCCACGAAGGATGGTGCAGAAGTATCCGCTTAGTGTGTGCCCCATACTCTACACGTGACAACATTCTTTCACATAATGAACGAGACCTGCACCGACTACCCCGACACAGTCACCCGCCAGAATGTTTGACAGTACAACAGGGCAAGTCCCGGTGTATGCACAACTGACCGCCACGGCTTAGTCAAGGAGGCCTGCCAAAGACCATTTCCACGACTCTTCCTGCAATGTCGCAGCGTGCCCGAGACCTGCGCCCACAACGAGGCAGCCAAGCTCGGTCGCCTGATTCTTCGGCACTTCTGGAAGACACATCGTGGCCTCCAAAAGAAGAACCACCCAGGTACAGCCACTGTCGCCCCCCAGAGACAATCTGGAAGCTCGCCACGCTACGTTGAGTCATGGCCGAGTGTACGGATTACATGCCCACATGGGTGCGGGCTAGAGGCTAGGCTGCGCAGACGAGAAAGACGAGGCAGATAAAAAACAGTCGGCGGGCAACAAAGGTGCTGTCTTTAAGTCCCATTCCTCTCTCTCTCTCTCTCACACACACACACACACACACACACACACACACACACACACACGTCCTCCGCCAAATCACCATCCCCCTCCGACTCACTCGATTCGGACTTTTCAACATCGGTCAAGCAGGGGATCAAACCGGCCTTGTGAAAGCCCGCCAACACGGTCTTATCAGTTATGGAATTCCATACTTCACTCACCCATTTCACCACTTTTACTCAGCGTGTCTCATGTGCCCCATTTAAGTGAAGCTGTAACCACCCTCCGACATCCATGATTCCCACAAACATCGCAGGACGGTCTTAAAGCAGCAATTAACACAAATATAGAGTGGCTGAAGAATCTTGGTCATGCCACCGGGTATGATCACAGACATACAATTCTTCACACAGATACTTTTTTTGACAATGTCGGTGAAATGCGCTTGTATGCTGTCCATAACCAGCATGCCTGGCTTCACGCGGAAGAATCCGTCGGGTCGACGTGAGAAACAGTGCTCAAGCCACACCCATCATTTCTTCATCCATCCAACCCTTAGTGTTGGCCTGAACCACAACTGTAGAAGGGACAATACCTCTTGGCAAGGTTTTTCGCTTAAAAAGACGCTTGGGAGGCAACTTAGTGCCGTCTGCGCAACAGGCGAGCACAACGGTAAAGTGCGTTTTTTTTGCCTGTTGTCCTCACCATGACAGTTTTTTGGCCTTTCTCAGTGATGCTTCTCCCAAGCGGGATGTCGAAGGTCAACGGCATTTTATCCATGTTGACGATGTGGCTTGCGCTGATGTTGTGCTTCGCTACCTCCTCCCACACGAATGAGCTTAAGCGTTCCAGCTGCGCCTGAAACTCGTGAGGAAGCTTCTGACGCACTGTAGTGCAGGCTCTCATGAGAAACTGATTCTGCCACATAAAGCGTAAACACCATGACGGACCACCATTGAACCCCCCAGCGTTAGTCTCCGCTGCCAAAGCCTTCCCCTTAACGCGTAGCTGCACCATTGACAAGCCTCTTCCTCCGGCTCGCTGTTGCAGCACCCACGTTCACAGGCTACGCTCGAGGTCCGGCCAGCGTGTCTTCTTGTTGCGGTTGGCCCTCTTTGTCGATTTCATTGTCCGGAGGACGCTGTGGGCTTAGCGCCAGTCCCGGATCATTTTTTCGGAGACATTAAATTCACTCCCTGCAGCACGAGTTCCGGGTTCTTAGGCAAATTCAACCGCGCGCAGCTTGAACTTGGCATCGAGAATTCACTTACTTTGTTTTCTATGGGGCGCTATGGTGCCGTTGTAACATTAGCGAGGCTGCTGAACTTAGGCCACTACGCTACGATGCTGTAGCGAAACACAACACACGCGATGCGCAGCAGCCGCAAGTGCTATAGCGTACGGAAGTGACGGCAAATAGCGCACAATAGCCTCGTGCCATCTCTTAAGCATGACGCGTACTATTAACGCACAAGCACGACCTTTGAAATGACGGCACGGGCCACCTATTTCAGAGGTCATGGCATGAGCCTCAGCCTAATTTAAGCAGAGCCAAAGTGGCAAGTACACGGTGCTGTGTGTATTCGCAATGTTCATAAACTGCAGTGCCGCCTAGCGGAATTCAGGAGCGTCCTCTCAAGGATGATCAGTAGGCAGACACTCCCAATGCTGCCTTGTTCGGCAGTGCTAGCCGCAGTGTTAACACGTTAAAAAGAAACCAACACAAACCATTGTATGTTTCGAACATCAGTCAATATTACGGACCGTCTGTGACACGTTAACTCTGCTTCATTCTTGAGAGACGCGAAGTTTTCGTGAAAATACGTGGCAACTCGCGCTTTCAATTATAGCCCGCACAGTACATATACCAGCTTCCAAGATTTTATGCAGCAACTTTGGGTAGTTAAATGTTACTGTCTGACCATTTCAGTTAAAACTTGCCTTGTTTTACATGCGTATAGCATTCGTGAGTGCTTTCGTAGTGCATGAATCCCATAAAATTTATTGTGCGCGGAAAGTAGCGCAGGGTCGCGATTTGCGCTTTGCACCTTGGCTTACGTCGCGCTGCCACTTTTTAACGGTCGTTGATAGATGGCAGCACACTGCAAGCGATTCCTTTCTTGCCGGGTATTGGATCGAAATGATCTCCACACCCCCAGATAAATGTGGTGAGGGACGCCGTGTGGGTATTGTGCATAGTGGATGGCGCGTTGTTGGTGCTATCGAAGTCGTTTGGGAGGATAATTTTTCAGATTACTTTCAGCAGTGATGTTAAAAGAAAACCTCTTTACGTCGAGAATTTTTCTTTGGACTTGGGAGGTTGTCAGCACGCTGAGAGTGACAGCAACGATGAACGATCAGCTGCTAGCTCACGAACAGTGCGTGTCACATCCTGTCCCATCGTGCGTTAATGTTTTCACGCTTGTAAGTCACTTTGTTTATATTTATTGTATAATATCCTTTAGGCAGCTCAAAATAAAAAGAATCCATATTTTTTGTGTATTGCATGTAGCCCAATTACAGGGAGTATTACAAAATGCCGCATGCCGCCAATACGCTCGAACTTGACCAGTGTAGCGAAATGGTTAGAGCAATAAAATATGCAGTTACGACTACAGTCAACGCTAACTTCTTCTGCACTTCACTGGTGTCCTCTGAACGATGTTGTTGTCTGACAAATTTTTGCAATTTTGACATTGCGGAAAGCATACGCATGTATTCGTTTTGATATCCTTGTTTCGATTGCACTGATGAAACCTGCAACATGCAAGTTCAGAGAATTGCGCACTGCTAGAGTCTGATCATGGCTGTGAGACAGCTGCTACCTAATGGGAAGTTAAGTGCTTGTGTTCCGTTGAAGAATCAGCTACATGATGCTTACAGTACAAGCAATGACGGCGTAATATGTTTGCAATCCTGTACAGCTGCGACGACGTACTATTCCCTAGTGGCCTACTAGTGCAACAAATCCGCCAGACAGGCTCAACACAAATGATCTCGAAGTGCTGTTCAATTAGTACGTGGATTCTGGTTCGTGCAGTTTTCTGTAGCACGAACAGGATTATGCAAAGCATCGTTGATACATGGTCGATCAGATGACACCACCACCCTTTGCACTGCAGCGAGAAATGAGGCCGCGAATATTGCGCAGCTCCTATTGGTTGAGAAAGTACTTTGGTTCGATATACATTCATTTGATGATCAGGAGTTCATCCAGTGAAAGCGGCCCGGGGAGTATATCCTTGCGTTTTATCTTTTATTATGCGAGTTCACGGGTTGATCATCCTTCCACAGCCATCTTGGATTGCACGGCGCACCACCTATAGGCCATGGGCATTGCGAATTGTACGTTGTGTCCATTCTGTAGTTACACTATGATAATGACACTAAAGTTATTAACCATGCAATAAACAATGGCAACAGGGCCGCCTCTGTAAGCACGTCGGAGTCGATGAGTTTTGTGTTCACTGCTGGCGACGGCAGCACGAGCAGCTGAAAACCACCAAGATCCGTTGCGCCTTTCACAGGCTTAAGAGTGAGATGGATGGTAAAACTTTATTTCGTCACAAGTCGAACGCGGACTATTCCGTGTTAGATGGCCATCAGCCCAAGGTTGATGTTGCTCCATTTGCTGGCTCCAGTTGAGTGACGAACACTAACACTACGGCCGCAGCGCCCGCGAGCTTTGCGTGCGGTATTTCTTGACTATTTGCCTGGGTCTTCTGTGTTTCCAATAAATCTTGCCTTGTGTTAAACCTGTGGTTTCATTGTTAAGGTAAATCTTAAATAGTACTGCTCGAAGCTTGTATAGTTTGTTGCAGGTGTTAGAATCCTGATTTGCGACCACTTCGTTTTTTTTATTGTTCCGCACAACGTGCAGGTTCGATTGGGGAGGTCCGAGGAGGCGCCTCAGAACACTTCCCGCAGTACAAGTCCGTTTGACGCAAGCATTTAATGGCAACAGCTTCAGACCACTTAACCCAAAACATAACGAGTCCCAGCTCTCGAATACAGTTCCCAAGAGATGCACAAACTGAATATTATTCCCTAGACAAAAGTCCTAAGCCCTCAGTTCCTACACAGAGTGTGTCGCGGAACGTCAGAGGATTGGCATCTCACCCGCGTTGTTGCGCAAGAGTCTGGGCGCAAAGCACGGGGTTGACGCCGTCGTTGGTGTCGGTGTTGAACAGCCACACGAACCACAGGAGAAGCAGCCTTCCTAGGCTGGTAGATGCTGCCCCAGCTGACGTTGCATAGGCTGATACAGCCTCGTCTCAGCTCGAACCCGAGGATGGACAGCTCAGACCTGTCCACGGGCACCGGAACGTCAGCGCAGTCAGGCAGTCCTGGAGCCCTTCAGGTCGCCGGACAATGGAGGCAGCAGCCTTGGCTCAGGTACGGAATCCGACCGCCCCGATACGTGGCTCGTCTTCCTCCAGCCACTGCTGCGACTCCTCTTCCTTTTTCCTCACTTTGGCGTGCCTCGAAAAATGCTGCGTCTGCCTCGAATTGGCGCTTCAGTCATTTCTTGGTGTTTATTAACATACGTGCCTGCTTCTTGTTCCTTGCCGACTTCCAACTTCATTCATGGCGCGCACTTCAAATTCCGCTCGCCCCGTTTCAAGTTCTACGAACTCTGCCCGCTTTAAATTCCGCGCACTACATCACAATATGAAAGCATTGATTACTTTTTCTCTCAGCAGACATCATGATAACCTAAATCATCCGTTTTCATTGGAAGAAATAAATAACGCACTTGCAGCATGTCGACAAAGGACAGCAGCTGGTCCTGAAGGGATAACATATGCGGCGTTAAAAACCGGCGTCCTGTGGTCACAAATACTTTGTTAAAGATATTTAATGATGCATGGACAACAGAGTGCCTTCCATCCTCCTGAAAAGTTGCAAGAGTGACCCCGATTCTCAAACACGGCAAAACACCTTTATCCATAGATTCTTTCCGTCCAGTCAGCCTGACTAGCTGTCTTTGCAAACTTATGGAAAAGATGATCGATGCTAGACTACAGTGATAGACGGAATGTACGAATGTGCTTCCGGAAAATATGGTAGGCTTCCGTAGGCCCCGCTGCACCATGGATGGCATTCTAGACATTGTAACTTATGTAGATCATGAGAGGAGCTGTGGAAGAATTGCCGTTGAAGTATTTCTAGATATAAAGCGAGCATTCGACACAACCAGCTACGCTCATGTACTACACGGTTTAATTCAGTTGGGAATAGTCGGCAGAACACCAAGATGGATTGCGGAATTCTTGAGAGACAGAAAAATCTTCATTGACACAGCTAACGGCAAAAGTAAAGAGCATGAAGTTAGTCAGGGAGTTCCACAGGGCAGTGTACTAAGCCCATTTTATTTAATTGGGTTATGGCTGAATTAACCCATATCTTACCAAATAGTTTGAAATATTCACTATATGCGGACAATCAGTGAATTTGGGCATCAGACATTTCAAGCACTGCAGCAAAATCTTCATGAAGGCCTTACAATAATCAACGACATATTAAGAGCAGAGGCATGATTATTTCTTATGAGAAAACAGCTTTCCTTCCATTCACAAGGAAATGGCTTAAGAAATTTAAGCTTGAGATAAACTCTCAGCACTTACAACTTGTGCGACAGAACACATATTTAGGGGTTATTTTAGACAGACGCCTGTCTTGGACTCCAAAGATAAAATCATTAAAGGAAAAAAGTCAACTCCCTAATTAATATATTACATTGACTGACCGGAGTGAGATGAAATAATTCATGTTCTTTTTTATTGGCGTACATTCAGCAATCATTCGACAAAGAATAGCTTATGCTGCCTCGGCTTTACATGGGATATCCTGTAACTTAGAGGAGAGAATCCAAAGATTGTTGGCCAGAAGCCTTCGTATATGTCTTGGTGTACCGCGAGCATCTGCCAGTGTTTTGGTAATTGCGGAGTCTCGTCAACCGACTTTCCATGCTATGAGATTTACGGAAATTTGTCAGCATTATCTTCAGTTGGCTACTCAACACGCTAATCATCCCCTATACCGAGCTATTCAGGAGAGATCAGCTGCAAGAATTCATAAAACTACACTAGAATGCCACAGTTTACTGCCTACGCACGAATACTGGCCTCCATGTGCATCCCACCCACCATAGCAACTCTCTATCCCAGATATTACAACTTCGATTCCAGGATTAACTTGTAAGAATGATATGCCTATAATTTCAATACAGCAATTAGCTTTAACACATCCTTATACCAATTATGAAGGCTATATTCACGTGTATACCGACATACATGCCTGAATCAAAGCTCTACGTCAGCATTCGTTGTACCTACATACCAAGCGAGAAAAGCTTTTAGTCTAAGCCATTTCACAACATCTACAATGGCAGAGCTTTACGCAATACTCTGTGCTTTACGCTTCATATGTTTACAGTCCGGTCCATTTCGATGAGTAGTTAACAGTCATTCACAGTCCTCATTAGTTTCTTTAAAAGGAATTAGCTCGGGCAACAAAGCTGGTGAGCTCGCATATGAAATACAGAGGACGTACGCTATAGCAAAAGATTTAAACCACATCATAATGTTCCAGTGGGTGCCAAGCCACTGTGAAATCACAGGAAACGACATAGCTGATCACATTGCACATGCCGCGCATCAAAAAAATAATATATCACTGATACCTCTATCGATGACCGATGCACGATGTCTAATAAATAAGCTGAGCTGTCAACTGTTTATGGAAACCTGTTTCGAAAATGGCGCACAAAACTGCTCTGTGGAGAATTGCTTCATGCGTGTGGCTGGGGGGGCGATGGTGGCGGTCCGTCAGATTCGCCGCTACCCCTATCGTCTATCAAAACATGTCACTTTGGCGCTACTTGATAGGGATCATAATTTTGCTATCACATGCGAGCCTAAATTCATTCCTCAACTCGCTCGAGTTGTCAAGCGATGACATCGAAGCCGACCAATTACGGCTGAATGTGAACTACTATGCATGAATTGTCGATCTCGTGTAAGCTTTCCGTTTCATTTTCTTTCAAAGACTCGTCTTGGCTCGGCTTGGCTAAAGTAAAAAAAATACCCGTGCACGGCCAAAGGTACTTGCTTAAGAAGACCGGAGAAAATGCTGTAACTTTTGTAATTTAGCCCACTCTAAATCAGTGGTCGCGAAACTGCAGGCTTGACAAACACAACATTACTTGTTCAAACTTAGAGAGCTTCACTTTTCCTCACTGCTGGGGTTACACTGGCGTATAATCGCTGTCGCGATTAAGACTGCATAATTGCAGCAAATCGAAAAATTCTGATTATAAATGTTCTACGGTGTTTTCTGCATTACCATTCCGTGATTACAAGCTCTGACAGGTAACCTTTCCGTTGCACTCAAGAAAACTGGTACTATATATATCGGTTGTGGGTCCCTTTAATGGTTAGCCAATCGGTAGAAACAGTCATCCATGGGCTTCGGCTTCGTACAGCCTTCACGAACTCCTTTCTGTATAGAATAAAAAAAGCTAGCAGTCCTAGCTGCTCATGGGGAGAAGATCAAGAAGATGTGGAGCACATTCTTCTACATTGTAAAAATTGACGTACCTCGAAAGAACCTTTACAAAAACTGAAGTGACCTCTATCAATTGCAAAAATCTTGGGTCCATGGCCAAAAGGAAAGCTACAGCCACTGCAGCGCGTGCTGTCGTTCACTTTCTAGAGGAATTGTGTAGTCCTTGACTTTCTAAATGAATTAAAAATAACTCATAAGTACTAACCGAAAAAAAATGTATTATCTTCACTGTTAACCGGTATGTTTCAAAACAATATTTTCGTGTTTCACTACGATATTTTAGGGAAAACCTTTCTGAAAACAGTTCAGTACTTAAGTGGCAAGATCACCTTAGACATTTTATTGAACTTTCATGCTTTATGAACACTTAAATTGCATGATTACTTGCGTTTTACAAACGCTGTGTGGTGTGGACACATTTCTATGTAGTGTAGACACATTTCTGTGTGGTGTGGACACTCAATATTGAAAAACGTGGACTCTATGCATAAGCGTTGAGCTATGTAAATATGTATAGCCTTGTATTTGCTACAAAATATGCAATGTCGACTTTTGTGCAAGAGAAGAAAAGAAGCCGGTGCCATGCATTGGCAACAACCTCTCCTTATATACATTTAACGAAAAAAAAATCCACGGGCCAAACACACATGATCAGTGCCTTTTGGACAGCAGACACAGCCGCCAATCTCGCCATCGCGGGCACATGTTCGGGTTGCCCCTCCCCCCCCCCCCTAAAAACAAACAAAAAACTACTTTTGCAAGTTGACAGAGCCACCCTTATAGTTGCGTCACATCTGTGGGGCCACGCTGCATTTACTGAATAGTTTTCCATCATATCCGTGTCTGTGTTCATGTCATTCGCTCTTCGTTTTCGACGCCGTGCACGCATTCATAGTCTCACTGTGCTTGTCGTGCGCACGATGTGGCCCACGACGACGGACTGCTTTGCTTTTTTTTTGCAATAGCAATTATATTGACAGTCTCGGCTGGTTTTTTGTGCCACCAACGTCATTCAACAAATATGTGTTCGCAATTCCCACGGCCTATAGGTGGCACCCCGTGCAATCCAAGATGGCTGCAGAGGGATGATCAACCCGTGAACTAGCACAGGAAAAGATAAGATGCATGGACGTACTCTCCAGGCCGCTTTCACAGGATGAACTCTTGATCATCAAATGAATGTATATCGAACCAAAGTACTTTCTCAAGCAATAGATGCTGAATATTCTCTACCTCATTTCTCGCCGCAGTGCAAAGGGTGGTAGTTTCAGCTGATCGACCGTGTATCAACGATACTTTGCGTAATCGTGTGCGTGCTACAGAAAAACTGCGCGAGCCAGCATTCACGTACGAACTGAACGGCACTTCGAGATCATTTGTGTCAAGCCTGTCTGGTGGATTTGCCGCAGTAGTCAGTAGGCCACTAAGGAATAGCGCGCTGTCGTGGCTGCACAGGACAGAATGTTTGCCGTAGCAATTGTTTGCAAACATATTATGCCGTCATCATTATTTGCGCTGTAATCATCATGCAGTTTCTACTTCAACAGAATACAAGCATTTAACTTCCCATTAAGTATCACTTGGGTCACAGCCATGATCAGACTCCAAAAGTGCGCAATTAGCTGCACTCGGATGTTGCAGGTTCCATCAGCACGATCGAAACAAGGATATCGAAACGAATACACGCGTACGCTTTTCGCTGAGTCGAAATTGTGAAACTTTGTCGAATAACAATATTGTTCGGAGGGCACCAGTGAAGTGCAGGAGAAGTTAACACTGACTGTAGTCGTAACTGCATATTTTATTGCTCTAACCATTTTGCTACACTGGTCAAGTTCGAGCAAATTGGCGGCATGCGGCATTTTGTAATAGTCCCTGTAATTGGGCTACATGCAATATGCAAAATAATATGAATTTTTTTATTTTGACCTCACTGAAGGATATTATACAATAAATGCAATCAATGTGACTTGCAAGTGTGAAAAAAAAAAACATTAACGCACGATGGGACAGGATGTGCAACGCGCTGTTCGTGAGCTAGCCGCTGATCGTTCATCGTCGCTGTCACCCACAGCGCGTTGACAACCATCTACGTCCAGTGAAAAAGCCTCGCCGTCAAGACAGTTTCTTTGAACATCGCTACTGAAAGTAATCTGAGCCATTCTCTCTGCCGAACGACTTCTATAGCACCAACAACGCGTCGTTCTACAACCCCAACGCTGCGTTTATCTGGGGGTGCGGAGAACATTTCAATCACAGAACACCTTTCGCTCCAGTGCCAGGCAAGAAAGGAATCACTTGCAGTGTGCTGCCATCTATCAACGAACGTAAAAAACAAGAGGCGCAGCGTAGGCCAAGGTTTTGAAGTGCAATACGTGATCCTGCGCTACTTTCCGCTTGCAATGAATGCTATACGCATGTCAAACAAGGTGAGTTGCAACTGCAAAGGTTAAACAATATCATTTAATTATCCAACGTAGCTGAAGAATATCTCGCGAAGCTGATATGTGTACTCTGTGGGCTATAATTGAAAGCGCGAGTTGCCACGTATTTTCACGAAAACTTCGCCTCTCGTAAGAACGAATCAGTTTATCGTGTCATAGATGGTCCGGTATAGTCCCTGATGGACGCAACATGCAAAGTGGTTTGTGTTCGTTTCTTGCTAATGCGTTAGCACTGAGGCTGGCACTGCCGAACAAAGGATCGTTGGGAGTGCCTGCCTGCTGATCATTATGGACAGGACGCTCCTGAATTCTGCTAGGCGGCACAACAGTCTATGAACATTGCGAATACGTATCTATATATGGTGGGTGTTTGTTATTCAAATCGTCATCATCCCTGCTTGATCATAATCACCCTCATCCGCTTGTCTCTTGGTCCTCATCGCCACTGTGGGTCATAATCATCGTCATTGTCTGTGTGCAGCCTCTGCCCGTTTCTTTTGCGAGGTTTTTCCTCCAATAACTGCTGTTGCAACCAGAACTTCATACGTGGTGGAGGTCCGAGGTTTAGTGCGGGCGTTTGTTATTCACAGCCTATATGAAAACTCAAAAAACAAAAAAAGCCCCCCCCCCCCCCCCCCATGCTCGGCACCCAGGTCGTTACGATGCGCCAAGTTGCGCTTATCTACCATGCGTACTTTGCCCTGTTAATGGGGGGAGGGGGGGGGGTGATGCTTGTGCGTGTGCGCTTATCTTTCGGTGGGGAGAATCGCGTGCCTTCGACATTGACTGGGACGATATCGTTTAGTTGCCAGACGCACAAAGATCACTTAACTAGCTGGACAGGTGCCATTTTCAAAAAGAATGCATGTTTCAAACACAGCGTAGTAACGACTAGGGCACTTCTTAGCTCGAGCTCATATCTGTACCTGTGATTACGTTTTATAACTCGTTTTTGTTTAAACTGCGCGTGAAGTGTCAAGCGGTAAATCTTCTCAGTGTACTCACGTCCTATGTATGTTGTTGTCGTGCGTCATTTGTGCGTAAGAAGAACGCTGCACATTTCAATCTGTTAGCCGCTCCCAGGGTTACATTCCGAGTTGTTACTAACTCATTCATTGCTTCACCCTTGCGGCGAAACTACGACTTTAAGTTCGGAAAACCGTGTCGTCACGACCGAGGGGATGTCAGATTAGGCGTCGATGAAAACTCTTCGAGATCACGGTGATGACGAATTTTCGGAAGTCGAATTGTCACGCGCTTCCGTTTTTAGCCGCGCAGCGAGTTCGCAGGCTGGTAGCTTTTGCAATTAGCTAATCAGTTTTGCTAACACAACGGCGGGTTGAATGGGATGCAATGATCGCGATAGCGAAAAATTGTAATGTTATAAGAAGTAAGACTGGCAGCCAACTATTTTTGATTCAATATCGAAAAAATCCTACAAAACGCCGGTGTGAGCAAATACAGCCGCTCCAAGGAGAAGTGCTTTTTTCACACGGTCCCCTAGCATTGAAATCGCACTGATACTCGCTGAGATAGAGAGTGCGCCAGCGATTGCGACAGCCCTTAAAATCCAAGTTTATTATTGCTACTCGAGCGATCCCCCTCTCCCTTGTTTCATGCTCGTTCAAAGTGGGTGATTTACTTTCCGCTTGAGCATTCAACGTCAGTTCTAACATGCGGGAGATGTTATACACTTTCCAGGCAATAGGGACGGGCTGACCCATTTAACTTCTGGTTCAGCAGTGCTCACCCAATCTTACTCACTCGAGAAAGTTACAATGCGCCGGAGCATGTTATCAATTTGTACTTGTTAGGGAACATGGCGGCGATGGCAAAAATTCGCAGACAGAGTCCATATAATTGCTATTGCTATACTAATGCAGTTTTTTACAGTAAAATAAGTGTTTTGGGTTAGCTCTGCCTTCAGTCCCCCCTTTTATTTAATTTGCACCTTTACTTTTCGAAAATTTGAAATGAACCTGCCCATAACGAAATCCTCTTTATTAGGAATTTCCCCGGGAATTTATCAATTTCGTTATATCCAGGTTTATTTGTAGATCAACAGGTGTTTCAGGAGTTCGCACTGTACTTGCTCCGTTCTCACCAATTGCATTGCACTGAAGCGATAGACAATGCAAAAAATTGCTTTGCTCACTGTGGCAACCGTATTCCTTTATGTCAGACTTCTGAAGGACGATGACTTGTCGGACTCAAAAGCATCGAGCTGCTACCCTCACTTCATGTACTATTCTGAAATTCCGCTATGGCAGCTTTGCAGCCAAACCGAATTTTTCAAATGATCTGAGGACAAATGCGAATACATACCTGAAGAAAAAGCGTATGGTTCTGTTTGCATAGCAGTTATGATAGAATATTCTTTTCATTCGCTTGGGATCCTTCGTGGCACATAAGTAGCTGCCCTTGAACAGATTTCTCTATACCATCATTCCTGTCACACGCTGGCTCTAGTGATGTTTCCACAGCTTCTCGCCAATCACAAACCACACCTGGTGCTACTTTAGGTATTGGCTCTGCTGCGTAGGCATCCTGAAATAAATGTGCTTGTGTTACGAGTGATACTGCAAAGTATTTTTTCGAGAAAAGAAATGAAAGAAAGAAAGAATGAATGAGAGCTTACTTGATCTCTTTCTGTACTATGACTTGGTTTTGACGTGTGTAGAATGACTGTGCCTCCAGAGAGCAACCATGGAAGAATCTGAAATAGTGTATGAAAAAATGAGTTACGCGTGTATGCACTAAAAAATAGGAACATATAGCAATTGTTGGAATGCATGCTTCTTAAATATCTTTGAAAGGATGTAGTAAAGAAATTTGTACCTTTCTATAATAGCCCAATTTTATCTATTTCCAATGCTGCATCCAGCACTACCAATGTTGCTGAAGAACTCAATTTAATCAGACGGTCACGAATTAGGGGAGTTGGAAAATAATCATAACGTCCAGGATAAAGAAAACACGGATGAATGAGAAAACGACGCAAACACTGAATCGTTTAAAGCGGTGACGTAGCGCTTCTGTCCTCATTTTCTGCTCTTGTCGTGTTTTGTTTTCACTGGGTGTCATAACTCAAACCAATTATTTTTTTCTAAACAGAGTTTCACTGAATATTATCCTATAAAAATATTATCCTATTTTGGAAGCTGGTCATCTGAATCTACATCATTGAGATTGAAAATAATGATGAAATTCATTGATTGGCCTCTGCAGTCCTAAAATATTTACAAAAATATCTTCGTATTCTTATATATGCTCTAAAATCTCGATCCAGCGCCTCCCTCCTTTACAGTGAGAGATAAGCAAACAAGATTTGTAGAAGGCACCCTTCTTCGGTCACGAATGAATTGCAAAGTGGCAGAGGAGGAGAGGTGCACGCTTCCAGTGAAGTGCCTTTGTTGAAAATTGTGCGTAGCATTGACTGAAAGACAAAGAGGAGCAGAAACTTGACGGGTTACAGCAGTTCTGTGGACGCCGTGTTGGGACGCTATTGCACAGTGCACCAATACAGGCTGCAGAAAAGATTTTAAACATCATTTTGTTTTTATGCCGAAGACTCTGGAAGCCGGCCTTCGTCCCACGAGCTGTTGCTTTCGGTCTGGCAAGTCGTACTGCAACCACATCATCATGAAGCGTGTCAAGAACAAGCAGGCATGTCATTGATCACAGAGTACAAGGATTGTAAATAGCGCAAATAGGTCAATAAATTGCAAAAATTAGAAGTTTTTGATTGCTCATGTCCCCTATATTTGGTTAAAGGCGATCAAACAGAGTCAGACACACCGAACACCGAGCTGGAAACCTTTCTAAGACACGAATTGGCAACCAAATAATGAGTGAAGCACTAATTTCTGGTTGCAGAATTCTGGAGAATTCTATTTTTCTGCTGGTGCAAATTTTCAGTAACGATACTTACGACAGTGCAGCCAGTTGTAAAAACAAAGATATGCACCTATATTCACGGTTGCACAAAACGTCACAAGATTTTGATACCATCGTTTTATAACTAGATGCTCTGGAAAGAATCTCTGTGTATACAGGAATACTGTACTTGCTAATGTTGTCACGGGGTCGTGATGCTGACGAAGGCAGAGACGGCTTGTCCGAACTGAAACTGTTTATTTGGCTGGGAGGCGGTGAGGTTGCGCCAGCTCCAAACCGAGACTGTGCTGACCCCATCGCTAGCGCGACACGTGTGCCCCGAACTCTACGTGAGTGAAATGTGCAGTGTGTGCGCGAGCGCGAGAGCCACCCTGGCTCACATACTCTGGGGATGTGACGCAGACAGCGCGGACGGTCCGGTGTTACCGCCGCAAGTAGAACAGCGTGTGGGGTCTACGGACCCAGAAGACCAGCGAAGGGCCGTCCGGCAGCTCGAGGTCGCACTGGCGCTGCAAAGGCGAAAGGGGGACACCCCCAGTAACCCGAGCGGCGACGGGGCACGAAGGCCTTGAGGTCTAGGCCCGCGTGACATTAGGACTTCTAGTGTAACGTGAGATAGGGTGAACCCCACGCCCTGCGCGGCCGGAGGGAATCCCGCATGCTGGAACCCAATAAAGTTTATTCTCTCTCTCTTTATTTGGCTGAACTTGTGACCGGTAAACGGAAAGTAAGATTACGGCGATATACACTGGCATTGGTACCAACCGAGAGTGCGTCGACCATCGATCAACTGACCAATGCTGATGCGCATCAGCATTTAGACATGTGCATTGAATATTCCAGTGCTATCACTAGAGGGCACGTAGGTTCAAGAGTAATCAGTTATGTTCGCCTTCTGCGCGTAATCTTTACAAAATAATCTACTGCAATCCTGAAGCTTTTCAATCACTGCAAGTGCAGTTCGCACTGAGAATTACTAACAGTGTAACAAGGTGATAACAAAACTTGAAGGAATATGGCAATAACCTCGATGAAAGAAGCTAAGGAAGTTACTAAGGCATCAGGAGAATCGCTCACGGGTGTGCGCAGAAGGATACGATACGGCATTGTATGTGTCAGTTTCGCGATGCCATGTGTTCAAGCTTCCTACACAGTGACGTGACTGTTCAAATCTGCATCCGGGAACCTAAACCAAAGGTTGTATAAGTAAATAAGGTGACAGCAAATTATCTAGCGATACTACACAAATCTTGAAGTAGGTATATTATAGTAGGAAAACTGGTGACTGCACGAATTTTCTCGGGGTCCGGCTGCACATCAGAGGCGTCGACAATGTGGCCCAACACTGTAATTTGCCGGCGTCCGAAGCGGCACTTAGACGAGTTCAATTGGAGGCCTGCAGTGCGGAATATGTCGAGAATAGCTGACAAACGCTGAAGGTGGGTCTCAAATGTTGGGGAATATACAACGACATCGTCAAGATAACAAAGACATGTTGACCATTTGAACCCTTGTAGCAGAGAGTCCATCATGCGCTCGAACGTGGCTAAGGCGTTGCATAGCCCAAATGGCATAACCTTGAACTTATATAGGCCGTCTGGAGTTACAAATGCAGTCTTCTCTTGGTCTTTTTTGTCGACAGCAATCTGCCAGTAGCCGGAACATAGGTCTATTGTGGAAAAGTATCGGGTGCCGTGGAGACAATCGAGAGCGTCATCAATGCGGGGTAAAGGGTAAACGTCCTTTTTCGTGATTCTATTCAGATGACAATAATCCACGCAGAAGCGCCACGTGCCATCTTTCTTTTTAACGAGCACAACGGGGGACGCCCATGGGCTCGAAGAGGGTTCAATAATTCCTTTGGCTAACATCTTGGTGACTTCTTGTTGAATTATTTTACGCTCGGTGGCAGACACCCGGTATGGTCGCCGATGAATAGGATGAGAATCACCTGTGTTAATGCGGTGCTTGACGATTGAAGTCTGGCCGAGTGGACGGTGGTCGACGTCGAATATGTCGCGGTATGAAGCCAGAAGGTGGCATAGCGCGGTTGACTTCTCAGGTTTGAGGTCCGGGGCGATCATGGAGCGTAAGGTCGCATCGAGGCACGTGACATCCTGCATGTGATGTGGGTGCTCGGGACATATGTCAGCCGTAAAACAGGTGACGTGGTCGTCAATTAAGGGCCTTAGTGTGGCGACCGAAATTTCTTGGAGTAGCACTTGTTTTATGAAACCGAAATTGATAACAGGTAAATATGTTTGGTTAGAGGCCATGCTTACGACAGAGTGTGGGACAGTAATGTCACGCGCCAGGAGAAGATCAGTAATCGGCGTCACGATATAATCACCGTCGAGCACGGGAGAGGGTGTTACCAATTCAATGAATGTGAGAGCTTTAGGTGGTATCTGGAAGTAGTCAGTGGTGCACAAGCTGTTCGGGAGTTCAGGGTGAAAATCCGGGAAAACAGGAAGTTCCAGGCAGAGAGTACCGGCGGCATAATCTATGAGGGCAGAATGCGTCGATAGGAAGTCCATGCCGAAGATTAGGTCGTGGGGGCAATTTTCAAGCACCGTAAATAAAACGGGAACATGGCGGCCGGCAATACTAACACGAGCGGTACACATTCCAGTGATGGCCACAGTTCCACCATCAGCGACACGGAGGGCTTTAGCTGCTGCAGGCGTGAGGACTTTTTTGAGCAGGCGACACAGATGAGCACTCATTATAGACACTTGAGCTCCGGTATCGACTAACGCCGTCAAAGAAATACCGTCCACATACACCTCAATCAAGTTCGTATCAGTGGGGAGCGTCACTGGAGGATTTGGATCGTTCGCAAGCGATGCAGCACTACCTCCTGGAGCTGCATGATCTAGTTTTCCGTCCGAGAGGATCCACAGTTGACCGGCGACAAATAGCGGCGTGGTTGTGGAGATGGAGAACGGCGGCGTTGAGGTGACGGCGAACGAGCAGTGGAGCGGCTGTTGGGGATGTCGGAAGAAGGGTACACACGACTGGGCGAATACCGACGGGAGTCCTCGTATGGTCGATTAGAGGAAAATTGGCTCCAGTTTGAGGACACCCAAGTGCTGCGGCAGCAGCGGGAGATATGGCCAACTCGGTGGCAGCGGAAGCAGATCGGCTTGTCGTCTGCAGTTCTCCATTCCACCGGATTGCGGGATTGTGGAATGAAGTGTAAGTCATGGCGTGGTGCATTTGTTGTCATTGGTCTGGAGACGAGTCGGGAGACAGAGCAGGCCACAGGAAAACCAAGCTTTGCAATTACCTGCCTCACGACGGCTTGAATAATGGAGACCGGCGGAGGCGTTTCTGCGGCGCCATGGTCGAGCGGATGTGGAAGAAATGGTGCCGGACTTGACGCCTCAAGCTCCCGTCGAACTATTCGTGTCACGCTGTCCTGCATGGGCGGTGCGGCAACACGATCGGTGTAAGTGGATGTAACAGCCATGTTTGGTAGCCGCGTAAATTGAGACAGAACACGGCGGTTTTTGGCAATTTCGAAGCGACGGCATTCTTTGATAGTCATATCTACGGTCGTGACGTTATTGTAGGCGAGCAAATTGAAGGCGTCGTCCGCTATGCCCTTAAGTATGTGGCCCACCTTGTCACTCTCTGTCATTTGCTCGTCGACTTTTCGGCACAACGCGAGCACATCCTGTATGTACGAGACATACGACTCTGTTGACGACTGCACACGAGTGGCGAGTTCTTTTCGCGTTTCCATTTGGCGACCGGACGGGTCCCCAAAGATGTCGCGTAGTCGCTCCTTGAAGGTATCTCAGCTGATGAGCTCGGTCTCATGGGCGTCGAACCAGACCCGTGGGGTCCCGTCCAAGTAAAATATTACGTTGGCGAGCATCATGGTAGGGTCCCATCGGTGTGTGTGGCTAACACGCTCGTACATACGGAGCCAGTAGTCGACGTCGAGCCCAGGTTGTGCGGAGAATGTACCTGGATCACGGGGGGTGGGCATCGTCAGGTATGTAGTGGCTGGAGCTACAGATGGAGACGCTGACAGGCTGCTGTCATTGGTAGCCATGGCCGGAGACTGAATGGTGCGGCCACTGCGAAGCTTCGTGGTGAAGACGGGGAACGTTCCACCTCCACCAAATATGTTACGGAAAAGAAGAGACGCCGTAACGACGAGGCTGGGGATTAGATATATTAAAAACCAGCGGTAATGGCGTGCCTGGTTCACCAGCGATCGAGCCGAGACAACCCTTCGTCTTTCTCGTCAGGCACACACGCGCGTCGCCCCCTAGAATATCAATATGCATGCATGTAGCAATATTCCTAGTGCAATGACAAATGTTTGCAAGAAAGAATGTACAAGCCACAAATTTGATGGCACCACCCTTTTCAAATTTTCATTTTATTCCTCATCAACTACCTTAATCTCTACATTGGACTTCCGAGAGGAATGCTTGCTAGCTGTCAAGCTGGTTTCCCATTCTTTAAGAGTTTCTCTCGTGTTGTCATAGTCAGCCGTTAATGCTTTGTCTGGACGCTTTCGTGCCTCAATTTTTTTATAGCAACAGTAGCATTCTGTTACATTTTGATTTTGAGTTTTGTGTTAATATCCTCTAGACTTTTTTCAATGTCGCTCAATTGCTACCTCACATGCTGTTCAAATCTTGACTTCAAATTCCTTTAGTTCTTTCTTTACATGTTTACCGCAAGAAGACATCATAAGATCGCACCAACAACAAGTACATAACTGAACAGCACTTGGCAATAGCAAAGCATGTGAAAAGTCAAGAGCACCAAAGTTCAAGTAAAGCTTACCGGATAACCACCTTGCGTGAAAAAAGATAAACATAGCATATCCACGAAATGAATGATGACGAGTAGGCGAAGTAGTGGGATCTATTGATGTTACCATAAATCAGCCGTGACGTTGACCACTCATGCTTGTCAATGAATAACAAAGAGGTGTGCGGTTACATACGATTATTGGTCACAAATTGTACATGGTGCTAAGAAGTAAATTTTATTTTTCCTTCAATATTACTGCTTTGTGGTACCACATCTTGACTGAAGTTGGCAAAGACGAGGTTTGCTCACATTAGCCGGATGGTTGTTTAAAATCATATAAAATGCATTGTAAAAAGCATATAGAGACGTCTTATACTACAAAAAGTAGTTGTAGTCCCTGGTCCTCATTGTTATTAAGGCTACAGTGCACGCACATGCCACCAACGAACAATCCACGACTTTAAAAGGACTGTCTACTCTCAATCACTGCTTTTCTATTTTGTGTCGCAATAAAGAAGTGTACCATCTGAACTGCCTAACCTAGCAGTTGTTTTCTGGAAAGTATGTAGAATTTTTTTCAAAACTGAATTTTTCTATCTGCGTTCGGTCTCCTTTCATGGGTGGGCCCGAAACACTCGTCAGTGGAGGCGTTGACAATTGTACTGCCTGTGGAAGTCGAAAACTGAGCTTCATTGAGCTTTGTTTATTAATAAAACAAATACATCAGTGGTTGTTGAACACACACACACTTTTTTTGTTTTTATGAGCAGCTGAGGACTCCATGGTCATGCTTCTCCGTCGTTTGTGTGACGACGTCAAGTGAGCACACTTAATGGCAATCCACAAAACGTCTGACAACTATATCTGTAAGAAATAAGCTATTCTGTCCTCAACATTGTGTATTCTAAAAACGAAGAAGAATAAAAGGAAAAAGGACCTCGCGCTCTTTGTTCATCGGCGTCTGACTGATGTGGTCACGTGTTCGAAGGCTCTCAACAAACGTTGTGCGCAAGCCACCGTTGGACAACGGGGTGCGATCATAGCTATATGATCGTAATACAACAAGATGGCTTCGAGAAAAATTTTGTGAGAGGAATGTTACAGTTATGTTCACGTATGCCATGACTGCAGTTTTACTGTGTGCGCCACTTGCGAATCTTCCGGAAGAATGTCAGTCACAGCTGCGGCACCATTTTTATCTGCACCTGGTACTCCTCCAAGGCCATATAAATGATGACCAAAGCTTTTCAAGGTGTACGTTGTGTCGGTTAGAGGCTGCGAAGGGTCAGCAGTGCCAAAGGCAGCTCCTCTCCGGACATCACTCGGAGGGGAGAGACAGCGTCTGTACCTCAACAATGAAGAAGTCAAACAAACAACAGCAGTCAGCGTCGCTACGGACGCCCCACAACCTCAAGTTTCTACTGAACCAGCTCAGACCTCTGTGCATCGCACGGGAGACTCGAATGAGTGAGCACACAGAGTTACTGAATAGCTTAGACTAGCTCCTCATGGATACTAGGAATTTCATCGTTGAAATCAGCAGTTGAAGCAACAGGCTTCAACTGCCGGATAATCCTTTAACCCAGTATGTGATTCAACTAAAAAAACTAGCTTTGACTTCAAAGTTGCTTCAACATTGAATGAAGGCATTTGTGATGAACTTGTTGAAGGAGGGTACAAGACAGCGTTTCACAAGCGCTTCTTGAATACCGGTCAAACACTTACGTTGCCAAGGCTGAAAAAATCCGCAAAGCTATAGAAGCAACACAGCAAGCTAACGCAGTTCATGATAGAACACCAGTCCAATGCATTGATGAATCTGCAATGTAAAATCAAACACTAGATCAACAGCGCCTTCTTCAATTGCCTTCCGGATTTTGTGCGCCCGTTTGAAAGTCAGATAGTGTTCTACACAACTATACAGGAGAGGGCTCGCACCATTGTGTGTGTACCACAGAAGAAGGTGCAAGAAGCAACTAAGATAAAGGTCGCTGATCGTTTTACTACTGTTGTGGCTCCGTGAAGCACAAACCAAATGCAAGAAACTGCCACACCCGCACACAACAGTGTCACAAACGTGGGAAACTTGAATACTTTGCGGTTGTTTGTCATCGAAAACCATCCGGAGAAGTTAAAGCGTTTAAATGAAATATGCTTCCTCTTCTTGTGGATATTGGTGCCGCTGTAATCCTTTGAAATAACCCTGATCATCAGAATTACTTTGCAAGATTTTGCACTTTGTCTCCTTTGGTGCTCGGTCATCAGAACTATTCTGGAAACCGCATTCCTAGTCTTGGCACCTTAAGAGCGGAGATCAAACACAGAGATACGCAGGCAACAGTAACATTTTTCGTCACAGAGAAAGGTTCTTTGCGTCTCGGCGTCGACGCGATGCAGAAGCTACAAATTTATATTGTAGGGGTCAACAAGGAAAGTGCGGGCTGCAAGTTTTGCGAGGCCAGGGCAACCCTGGAACAGATGCTATGGGAGTGTGGCAGAGGTGGGGCTCCAGACGGGGACGCAGCCTCGAACCAAACACGCTGGGAGAGTGCTCTGCTCAGCCACAACAGTAGTAAGGAAGAGTGCTCTGCTCAGCCCACAGTTGGCCCTCAAGACCAACTGTGGGCCGTCCAGCGGGCCGAGGCCGCCACCAGAGCTCAAGGGCTCCTGGCCGATATCTAGGCGGGAATGTCTGCCCAGATTCCTGAATAACTCGCCAGACTTTTTTTAATAAAGTTGAGTCTCTTTATTTCGGTGGTCATTTCACTGAATCGTTTACATGGAACAAACACATTGACACGGCCATAGTAAAAGCTAGTAAGATGTTTTGCTTTATTGCCAGAAATTTCAAACAAGCAACGCGCAAAATCAAGGAAACTTTATAATTTTTATTTTGCAGGTCAGGTTCTATACTTGATTACGCATGCGTAGTATGGGACCCCCACCAAGGCTATCTATAAATTAAATAGAAAAACTTCAGAACCAAGCGGCAAGCGGCAAGGCTTGTCTTAAATAATTATAGCCCATATGCCAGCGTTTCACAAATGAATGCCACTTTGTGATAGAATCTTCTACGTGTACATACATAGAAACTACTGCTTAACCTGTTTCACCAGATAATCACCCTAACACAACAGTCAATCACCATAACTACCTTGTTCATCACCATAACTACCTTGTTCAAGCACCCTACACATCCACTTGCTGTGATAATATTGAAAAGATATCTACCTTCAATTGCAGCTTTAATGCTTTTTTTACTCACTCTTGTAATGTAAATGGGAACAAGAAAAGTGGATGAAAAGATAACTTTGCGTGAGCAGGATCTGAACCTGCGACCTTCGAATAACGCATTTGATGCTTTACCAACTGAGCAACCACGACGCTGACTGACTCATCCACGTTTAATGCACATACATACCCAATAAAGTGGATCGGGGATAGCCGCTGTGGTGGCTTAGTTGGTGGAGGATCGAACGAGTTATTCCAACGTCACAGGTTTGAATCCTGCCCGCGGCAAGTTATTTTTTCATCCACTTTTAGTTCTTTACATTTACATTATCATCATTTCTAACATTACCCCCTATACTTTCCTTAACATAATTGTCTGTCAGTTCTCATTATTATTGTTACAATGAAAGATGTTTATCTGAAAAGGGCTGATAAAAAGGGGCTGAATGGCTGCCACCCGGCACCGATCCACTCGCAAGACAAGCGCTTTTCATCCTTCCCTTCTCTTCGTCCTCCCTATCGTGTTAGCGCAGCACTCCTCCACCCGCAAACGAAGCGTTGGGCGAGTGACGGGTATGTGAACGTGGAGTCGTGCAGGCGACAGCGCTTTAGGTGCGCGACGTGAAAAAGTTGCACCTGCCGAGAACGGCAGCCGTGATTGAGGAGACGAGCTATTGAGTATGTCAGGTCACTGAGGCGACTGACAATGACGAAGGGGCCGGTGTAACGGGCCAGAAACTTTTGACACATGCCGCACTTGCGAAACGGCATCTAGAGCCAAACTATGTCACCTTCCTTGTAAGAGACGTCTTTGTGCCGTGAATCGTAGGTGATCTTGGAACAGTCCTGGTTGTAGGCCCGTGTGCTCAAACTTGGGTGCACGTTAAAGAACCCCAGGTGGTCGAAATTTCTGGAGCCCTTCACTACGGCATCTCTCATAGTCATATGGTGGTTTTGGGACGTTAAATCACCCATATCAATCGATCAATCAGAACAGTCCTAGGATGCCAACATACGAAGTCGAGCTACACGCCATGCTTCCTCTGCGTGGTAAAGAGCCTGAGCAATAGAAAGGTCCGCATGAGTATGAAATGGCAGAATGGTGTCAAGGAAGAATCGGGGCGGTCGAGTGTAAAGGAGGTAGAAGGGGCTGTAGCCAGTGGCTTCATGCCTCGCCGGGTTGTAGGCATACGTAATAAACGGAAGGATGTCATCCCGATTTTCGTGGCTTGAACAGACGTACATAGAAATCATATTGGCGAGTGTTCTGTTTGTGCGCTCCACGAGGCCATTTGTATGTAGATGATAAGGGGTCGAGTGGCGAAATTGACAATCTCAGAGACGCAAGAGCTCTTTGACCATGTGGGAAAAAAACTGGCGTCCACGATCACTCACAATAATGCGAGGCGAAGTCCGTGGCGAAGTATGACTGTCGACAGGAGGAAGCTCGAAACATCAATTGAACACACAAACGATGACCCAACGGTTGTTGTTTGATGAGCATAAGAAAGGGCCGACAAGATCCACTCCCACCATTTCGAAAGGTGTTGAGGGTGGTGTCAAAGGGTAAAGGAGTCCGATTGGGGCAGTGTTCGGGTGCTTGAATTGTTGGCATTAGTCACAAGTGGCCATATACTTTTCTTTAGTCTTTCTGCTAACTCCGGCATATTTCAGTTGTAATTTAAGTCTGTTGATCAGCTTTCGCTGCTCCCTTGGAGGGGATGGATGCAGACCACCCCGGTCGCCTGCCGGCACCAGCGGTGTCAGCGGCGGCCGCCTCCAGGAAGCGGATGGGACAAGCGAGTGACAGCGACAGTGAAGATACTCATGCTTACTATCTCAGCAGTGAGGACTACTCAGATGACGGTTTCCAACCTGTGCTGAGCCGCAAGGCGAAGAGAAGGAACATGAGGACATCCTCATCCTCAACTATTCAAACTGTAAGTGAAGCGCCGAAATCGAACACTTATACCATCCTGTTTCTGCCTGCACTTCCTACCGTCAGCATGAAACGCCTTAACAGACAGTCTGTGTCGAGGTCTCTGGAAACGCTCGTGCCAAATGAGATCACGGACATGAGAGTGAACGCAAGAAAGAATATACTGGCTGTGGGCGTTTTGCACGCAAGTGCGTTGGGCGTTCTGCGCAGTGTAACTGACTTGGACGGCAACCAGGTGCGCTCTCATGTTCCCTTGGGATGTGATGTAGTAACCGGCGTGATCTACGACATTGATGTCGCTATTTCCAATAATGACTTACAACGTCTTGTCAAGTCAACAACTGATACTCTAATTGTTGATGTCACCCGGCTAGGCAAGTCTCGCTGTGTGAAGATTGCGTTTAGGAGCACATCACTCCCCTCTCATGTGAAGGTGGGGTACTTCAGACATGCTGTGCGGCCTTTCATTCTGAAGCCTCTCCAGTGCCGTAAATGCATGAAACTTGGACATGTGAGCAGCGTCTGCGAGAATTCGGTGGTATGCCACCGCTGCGCCGAGCACCATGAAGCGGATAAGTGCGTCGCAACTGTCAAGAAATGCTCTAATTGCAATGGATCCCATGAAGCCACATCGAAGGACTGCCCGCCGATTCAGAAGGAAATTGCCATCTTGAAGGAGATGGTGCGCGATCACTCATCTCATCGAGAAGCCGCAGCTCAAGTCAGAAGGCGTCGTTCACGTCGACGTCGGTCTTCGAGGACGCCCGCTACCTCCTCGACACATTTGCGTGATCCCTCATCAGTACCACCTTCTTTGCCTCCCAGACCACATGCCGTGGGAAAGGCTGTAAAGGACAAAGCCAGTGAGCATACCCTAACTGCGACAGAGTGGCCTGCACTTCAAAGGGAAGCAGCATCAAGCAAACCGAAGGAGTTTCATGATGGCCAGTCCGCGCTCCCGGTTCGAGATCTTTCCAACCAAGACAGGCAAGTGACTGCAATTGTCCCGGTTGGAGATCTTTCCAACCAAGACAGGCAAGTGACTGCAATCGTGCAATCATTAATTGCCACGATTCGCACGCTACTGAGCAGCATACAATCTCCGTCTGCTAAGAGTGCACTGCAAATACTGGATGCACTGAATCCAGTTCTTGCTAACTTCGTATAAGCACAATGGCTCAACAAAATCTGATCTTCCGCACTGAAGTTAAAAGTGCGTCAATTTTTCAGTGGAATGCCAGAGGCATGAAGTCCCGTATCTCGGACTTACGCCAATTTGTTCGGGCCAATCAATTCCCTATACTTGTCATATGCGAACCAAACGTATCAACGCCGTATAGATTGTCCGGTTATGAAGCTTTTTGTTCAGCTGCTTGCGAAGAACGAAGCAAAGTAATTGTTTACATTCGCACAGACTTGACTTACCTTTCGCACCCAATAAGTTCAAACGACGACAATCAGTACGTGTGTCTTCGTGAAAAGAAGAATGCAGTTTCGTTCACGCTTATTGGTGGATATATATCTCCGTCATCACGATTTGACTGCGACAGATTAAAAGACATCCTAATGAGAACCGATGGGCCTTGGATCATCACCGGTGACTTCAATGCCCATCACATGCTTTGGGGAAGCACTAGGATGAATGGCAGGGGCTAGAACATTGTTACATTCGCTTCCGATTACGACTTTCCATCATGAACGATGGTACCCCCGCATATCGGCGGGGTCTCACGTATGGCAGTTGCCTTGACCTGACATTGGTGTCATGGTGCTTCTCTCACAAAGTTAAGTGGTTTTGCGATATTGAGACTCATGGGAGTGATCACATACCCACCTACGTGACGATCAATAGTATCATAAAAACTGTCCCTTCCGGTGTTGCAATTGGCACTGACTGGTCGATGTTTGCATCGCGTGTTGAGAACGCTTGCCAAGAAGGCCTCGCCTGCAGCCTGGAAAATACCATAGCGGAAGCTATGCAAGCGTCCAAATGTAAATTACCATTTTCGTCTAAAATAACACAGTTTGACATTGAACTGGAAAAATTACGAGCTATACGAAGGCGTGCTGAACGACGATACAGACGCACAAGATCAATTTACGATCTGAGGGAAGCAAGGCGGCTCCAGAAAAAGATTCAACAACGCATTTACAAACTGGAGAGCGAACGCTGGAAAGCATTCTGCGAATCTCTAGACCCTCATAAACCGCTGCCATATATCTGGAGAACAGTTCGTGGTCTTTGCTCCTCTCCGCAACAACGGCACCCTTTTAAAGCTTTGGCACTCCATCACGGAAAAACAGGACTCGAGGTGGCTGAAGAATTTTGCACGAGAGTTGCCGGGAATATTATGAACGAGAGCATCGACGCCGTGATTGTTCCTGAGACGCGATTACCAGAAATGGACATTCCGTTCACCATGGAAGAACTGGAAGGTGCGTTAGTCGCTTCTAAGCGCATGTCATCGCCAGGTCCTGATGGTATTACTTATAGTGCGTTGAGACACCTTGGAAAAAAAGCCAGAAAAGAACTTTTAACATGCTTCAACAACTCCTGGCTCAGCGGCAGTGTTCCCCGAGAATGGAAAATAAGTCGATTAATACCACTTTTGAAATCGGGAAATCACCATTGGACTTGACAGCGTATCGCCCTATTGCCCTCGCAAGCTGCCTCGGAAAAGTGATGGAAAGAATGGTTGTATTTCGTCTCGAGTGGTACTTGGAACGATACACCAAATACCCGTCTTGCAAGGCAGGCTTTCGTCGGGGCCGCTCATCCATTGACTGTGTCCTTGACTTATCGACATTTGTTCAACAAGAAAAAAGTCGCAAGCGCATATCAGTGGCACTCTTTCTTGACGTGAAGGGTGCATATGATAATGTAGCTCACGATGCCATCCTCACTTCTCTCGCAGCAATGGGCATTGGGGGACGAATGTTTCAATGGATAAAAGATTATTTAACTGGCAGGGGTTTCTTTGCACAAACATATGAGGGTACATCTGCCCAACATTACACCTACTGCGGAGTACCTCAGGGAGGTGTTTTAAGCCCCACATTGTTCAATGTAGCCCTCATTGGTCTGTTGAAGGTTCTGCCAAAGTCGGTGTGCCTATCTATATACGCCGATGATATTTGCCTCTGGAGTGCTGCAGTTACTCGCCCTCAGGTGCGTGCACGAATACAGCGGGCAGCAACCCTCACAACAGCCTACCTTCAGAAACAAAGCCTAAATATATCAACGGTGAAATGCGCGTTGATGGCGTTTACACGCAAACCAATGACACCATACCCTGTTTATATCAATGGGCAGAGTGTCAAATATGCACGGACGCATCGTTTCCTGGGTATAATAATCGACAGAAGTCTTTCGTGGAGCCCACATTGTGCGTACTTGAAGAAGAGACTGCTATCTATTGTGCATATCATGAAATTCTTGTGCGGTAAAGCATGGGGAACTTCTGTGGCCTCCATGCTACAGCTGTACAGGGCCCTATTTCTGGGTCTATTGCGCTACAGCTTGCCGGTACTGACTAACACTTGCAAATCGAATACTCATTCATTGGAGAGTTTGCAGGGTCAGGCACTGCGTGTCTGCCTAGGACTGCCCCGATGCGCTTCTGCATATGCCACAATCATGCTTGCCAAAGACCATCTGGTCAGGACATATATAGTTGTGGATTGCCTCAGAGCGCACATTCGACATGCTAGCCGTGTCCCCGACCACCACTTGGCCCTTCTACCTTCCGGAAGACCACGTGCTACGTTTTCAGACGTCATAGCCAAGCACCTAAACAGCATTCCATCAGGATATACGCCAGCTGCGAGAACGGCATGTCCTTTGTGGTGCCTCGACCAGCCGCAAGTACGTCTAGAAATTCCGGGAATCAAAAAGAAAAGCAGTCACTCCAGAGGAGCATTGAAGCAAGCAACACTGCTATTATTACATGAGTTGTACTTAGACTGAACGCAGATATACACTGATTGGTCCGTCTCGTCCAGCAGCTCATCAGGTGCCGCTGTAATTCCGGCTGCAGAAATGACAATCAAGTTTAAGTTGTCGCATATGACTACATCTATGGCATCAGAGCTTGCTGCTATAAGGGCTGCTTTACAATATCTCGTTCAAGAACGTCCAGGAAAATGGGTCATATTCTGTGATTCGAAAGCAGCGCTTCAGAGTTTGCAGTCTGCCATGCGTAGGAGGTGTCATGACCAACTGGTACAAGAAATAAGACATTGCCATCATGAAGCTCTAGCACGAGGACATGATATTATATATCAATGGCTGCCTGGACATATCGGTATTACCGGAACTCAATTAGCCGATGATGCAGCCCGCTCAGCCCATGAAGAAACCCGTGTAGTCCCGATCCCTCTATCAAGGAATGATGCAGCAAGACAACTTTACCTGCTGGCTCGAGATCTCACACGCACGTTCTGGTCGTCTACCAGCTTCCAAAGGTGTCAATTTTATGAACTGGATCCTTCGCTCAAGCTAAAGCTACCATCACAACTTTCCCGCTCTGATGGACACTGTTATGCCGCCTTTGTTTGGGTGTTGCATTTACAAAGGTGTACTCCTTTCGCATTGGTATGGCAGACACTCCTACATGCGACTACTGCGGAGCTGAAGACACCATTGAACACGTCCTGTGCAGCTGCGCTTGCTACGCCACGCAGCGATGCCAGCTCCGGATGGTTTTGAATCGACTTGACCCGGGACCAATTTGTGTGCAGAAGATACTAGGACCTTGGGCATCTGCCTCAGTTGCGCAGAAAGCAACTAAAGCACTGCTACTTTACCTTAAGTTAACAAACCTGAGCGACCGCCTATAGACTGTGTGCGCTCGCCGAGTGTGCTCGTGCTTGTGTGTACCTTCTCATCTTTCTTCAACCTCTTTTCTCCCCTTTATCCCTTCCCCAGTGCAGGTTAGCAAACCGGATGTGCGTCTGGTTAACCTCCCTGCCTTTTCTTGCATCTTTATCTCTCTCTCTCTCTCTCTTCTTATTTTAGGCCAGTAGAATCTACCTTGAATGCTGTGATACGTTTTGGCAAAACCAATGTGTCCGGCCGTCTTGTCATTGTGCATAGCACAGAACACATCTCGTCGCAAGTTTGTGGGAACTACTAATGGTAAGCGTGTGCCATCAGCCGCATAATTCTTTTTATAGAGCAGGTCATCTTGCATAACAAAGCAATTGTTGTTTGTCGGTGGAGCAGCTGAGTCGAAAAGGGCATATAGAGTGTGGTGGTCGGGCTGTTCTTTCCTGAAAGTGGCGAGGTCAGGAAAACATGTATGGTCATTGAAGGCTAGAAATTTATCAAAATTTTCAGCGTCACCGGTAGTTGTGGTTAGTGGGAGCCGCGAAAAACAGTCGGCATTGGCATGCTGGCGGCCATTCTTGTAAGGGACTGCAAAGTCAAACTTCTGCAAGCTTAGTGCCCACCGAAAAAAGCGACCAGATGGGTCACGGAGACCAACACACCAACATAGAGAATGATGGTCGGTAACAAGCATGAAGTGATGGCCGTAGAGATACGGGCGGAAGTCCTGCACAGCAAGAACTATAGCGAGACACTCTTGCACCATTACAGTGTAATTCTGTTCGGCCTTGCTCAAAGAACGACTGACGTACGCAATAGCATGCTTGATGTCACCAAAACTCTGGATGAGGACGGCACCAAGGCCAATTCCACTTGCATCGGTGTGCACTTCCGTAGTGGCAGAAGGGTCAAAATGGTAAAGTATAGGTCAGGAAGATACCATGAACTTTAGCTCCCGAAACGAAGATTCGCAAACCGTTGTTGAGGTGAAAGGCGTGTCCTTGCGTAGCAACACTGTCTACTAAAACACTAATCTTGCTGTGATGCATGGTGACTGGTGGAGGCATGGGGAAATGTGGCTGAAGATAGCTGGCGACATCACCTCCATCGGTCGCGCCGCCTAGTTTCGCGGCGGTGGGGACTTAAGACGTCGCCGAGGAGATAGAGACCTGTACATGGATGGAGACCTGCAGAGGGAGACCTGCAGGCAGCGGTGTCAAGCTCCGCACGGAAGCTGGCGAGTCGCTGCGGTAACTCGGCCGAGAGGGCGTCCTGCTATCAGAGCCGGAAGGCAAGTTGGCTCCTTCACCATCGTAATTGTTGCACTCATAGAAAGTGCGTGGTAGGTCCCTTGATCGTGCTGACATGCGACGGCGCTGAGGACAAAATCGGGCGACGCTGACGCCACATTGGAAGCAGACGAGATATGCTGCAATTGCCAGTGGGAGGATAAATGGTGCGGCTGTCCCACGACTGAGACTGCGGATAGACCGCGTACGAAGCCGTCGTGTACCTCATAACCGAGATGGGCGTTCATTGTGGAGCTTAGTATCATTGGACGAGGTGCGAAGTTGTATGTATCAACGGAAGCAGCGTTGATGCCGTCACACCCCGATCACAAGGAGGAAGCGAATCCTGAACCCGAGGAGACGGAACAGACGCCGCTTCACGTTGGCCGAGCTCTCGCTGCACCACTCGGCGGATAATTGACGCGAAGTCGGACTGGGCTAGAGTGACGTCAACGCTGGCGACAGTCGTTATGTTGGTCAAGAGGCTGAACTTCGGCGTGATGTCGAGCTCTTAAGGATTCAAATGTGCGGCAGTGCAGGATGACGTCACTGACGGACTCCAGACTGTCCTTCGCGATGAGGTACTGGTAGACGCCCGCTGCAATTCCTTTCAGAAAGTGACCCACTTTGTCCGGGACCTTGCACGAGCTCTTCTTCAATGTATGTTGTGCAGGTTTCCCAACAACCTGAGCGTGCTGCATCAGCATTTGTTCAACACGCTTCTTTTAGGCCGCTGAATCTCCGAAGCACTTCCTAATCTCGCCGACGAACTTCTGTCACGTTTTCAAGCTCTCCTCGTGGTTTTCACACCACACAGACGCGGTTCTTTGAAGGAAGAGGCTGATATTGATAGGCTGACCAGTGGCATTTGAACCACTGAACCGACTTGCCCGTTGGTATAAGCTCATTCATACGTCCACATCCACACCAGCTTTTCCTGCAAGGTTCGTGGCACAATGTAGGGTTGCCATAAGTGACTGGAGGCGGCCGGTGTCAGGAGACCATAAGCAGGTGTTAGAAGCTCCTTGTCTGTGTCGGAATCCATCTCTGGCGGTAGACTAGCAATTCACCTACTTCGGCGAATGACCAATTAATGCGTCTCTGCAGTCGGTGCGTCGTTGTTTGTAGGGAGCGCCATTGTCATACCCAGAACCTCCACCAAACTGTTACGATGAAAGATGTTTATTTGAAGATGGGCTGATGAAAAGGGGCTGAATGGCTGCCGCCCGGAACCGATCCACTCGCAAGACAAGCGCCCTTCGTCCTCCTCTTCGCTTCGTCTTCCCTGTCACGTTAGCGTAGCAATATTGTTTCTCACAAGGAAAGGAGCTCCTAAGTTTGCACTTATTTCTAACTTTCAAATTTAGTATTAAATAGGCCCGCAAAATAATGTTGAAGACGCTTTGCCTAGACTGCCCATCAACGAACATAACGCCAGTACTGCGGAGGAAGAAGTTATTGTTTCACTAGTAACTTCGGTAGCTGACAAGGCTACTGTACAGGCTGCCACAGCCAATGACCCAACACTGACTAAGGTAATGCAGCAACTCTATAAAAGGCAGGTTAGATAAGAAGGCGTCATCAGGTAACCTGATTCCATTTTTTCAAATTCAAGATGAATGGTCTCTGGTGGGTGGTCCTTTATAGAACACGAACCGCACTGTAAGTCCCAAAGTGCTACGCTCAACTTTCTTGCAGTTGGTGCATGAATTGCATCCTCGCATAGTTCGCACAAAGGAACTTCTAAGAAAGAGATACTGGTGGCCTCATCTATATAGGCAAGTCTAGGAATGTGCTAAAAATTGTCTCATATGTCAATCAGCAAATAAGTGGGCCAAAGTGGTTTTTGTGCCTTTTGCAACCTGTTCTATGGCCACATCAGCCCTCACAAAAGTTAAGCCATGAATATACAGTGGAACATATACAGCGTTCATACGTTTTTTAGCAAACTGGGGAGGAAAATCGTAAAAGGCAAGAATGAGAAAAGCTACGAAAATGAATGAAAGCACATGCGTTTTGACTACAAGCTATTTATTTTTGCATGGTGAGCCTAAGGCTTACAATAGTCAAGGATAGTTGACTGCCGATACTTTCGCTCGTTGGCATGCACCGCATTGCTCGGTAACCTTGAAGACCACACTGCTTTCAGCGCCGTTTTGGTGTGCGACGTACCTGTGAAGATAGTCCAGGGCCGTGATGGCTTCTCTAAAACTGAGATAGGCCGACTCCGTTGCCGATTCTTCAGAATCGTTTGGCTGTGCTCGTCATCGTCATCGGAGTCAGCAGCTTCACCTGTGATCAATTTTCAATGAACCGAGCCATGTTGCAGCAAAGGAGCATCGTCAGCCAGTTTTTGCTGCATTTGCCTCCATGGCACACTTCGCCCTTCAGGCTTGATGGTTTCGATGACTGCACACGGAATGGGCCTGTTTCGTTAGCATTGTAAATGTCATGAGGCCTGTATTTTTCAATTAAAGCCGATAGTGTCGACTTCCAATTACACACTGTTTCCACATTCACACTTGCCGCTTTTCCGCCTATCGTCTTGTAAGCGATGCCGTGCCTCTGGCAGAAACGGTCAAAGTAGCCATTGGACACCACAAAGTCAATGATGCCCAGTCTGTGTGCTATTTCTATCGACTTCTCATTTAAAATTCTGCCATGAAAGCTAATACCGGCAGCGCGAGCATCCTTGAACCGGGTGAGAAGAGCTTTGACGAGGTTCTTGAGGTTGGCTCCAAACGCTTGCTTGGCTTTCAGGCTGAAGAGAGTGGCATTCTTTTCAATCTCGGCATGCTTCGAGACGATGCTGTTGAGCGTTGACGGCGGCACACTAAGGTCTTTGGCAATGTCGACCCTTATAGTAGCGAAGCTTTTTAAGATCTAGGGCAATCGCTTGTCTCACCGGCATACCCAGCAGTGTCTCCCTTATCATACAATAGATGACGCTCTATGTATATGTCCTTGGAAATATAGTCACAGGGTCGTGACGTGGACAAAAGGAGCACACTCAATGTTCAGATGAAAACTGTTTATTCGGCACAACTTGCAGCCAAGAACTGAAGGTCAGACTTTAGCAACACATGGGCTCTGACAGCGGTGAACAGAGCGTCGGCAGGCGATCAACTGACAATCAGCGAAGCACGGCTGTATTTATACATGTATCATCGAATATTCAAGCCTTATCACTCGTCTTCGTGCAAGCTCCGGAACAATCTCGAGTGTTCGTGTCTAGCGGGTAATCTTGACATAACGATCGACAAGGATCGCGAATGCTCTCGAACAATCATGCGCAGTTTGCCAAGCATTCCTGACTCGGGCTTTCTGGGCGAAAACTGAATCAAACAAAAGTGAAAATATGAAATCGCGTAGCAATATTATCCCTAGATGGCATTAGTGGTTATTGTATTGTTGACAGATGGACGAACAGACAGACGCTTCGCCCCACTTATCATCATTCACTCCTTGAATATGCTGCAAACTTTTTTCCTGCTGGCAGTTTGTCAATTTCTTTAGGTACATTCCACTTTTCCTCAAGGGAAAGCACTTTCCGCTCACGCGACGACATTAGGGCTTGACAAAGATTGTGCTGACAAGTTTAGTGGTATTCAACAGGCTTAGGGCAAACAAACAAAGATTGAGGACGAGTCACAAAAGTGTGGCGGTGGTTGACTGTCACGCACTTCCGGCATTTCATAATGAACTTTCTAATGTTAATGCAGTGATGATGGTCATAGCACTTTTCATGAATAGCGATCTAGGGGCGGCCTCTCTAACTGGCCTTCGGCTTCTTGCAGCCTGTTCTGTAGCGAAGCCAGGCCAAGACTCTCAAAAGTCAAATAAAATCACGGTTCGACAGGCTAAGTTGCGAAGCATCATGCAGGAACGGGCTCACAGTTGCGCCGTAACAGCGAAGTTCGAGATATATGAGACTCTATGGGTGAAAAAAACATAACAACTGAAAAAATGCAACAGTCAGGAATGCAACAGCAGGGTTCCACTGTAGTCAGACCCTTAAATGTCACACCTAACCCAACTTATCTATTAACTGTCATGAGTTATAATTCTCGATGGCCCAAAGTATGTTTTACTTCTTCCACGGCTTCGCATGAGGTCATGAATTTTCTTAAACCTCTCTTCTGCAGAAAAGAATTTTCTAGTCAAATTGTTACCATTAATGGTCCTCAAGTCATTTTTAAATTGTTCCAGGATTTTCCAAAGAGGAATTCAGCATAGTAAGTCATAAAATTACTACCTCCAATCCAATGGTCTAATCGAACAGTTCATTAGAATATTGAAGGAAGCAATACAAGTCGCATTGCTGGAGGGCACACCAGTGTAACAGAGCATTCTTAAGTATCTAGCCATGTATCGATTTTTACGCATGTGACAACGGGAATTCTGCCCACCGTGCTTTTACATGGCAAAAAAACCTCGAACAAAATTGGATTTCAGTAACATGAAGTACCAAAATCAAATCTACCGCAGAGCGTAAATAGCTATCAATAACACTATGGAACACAATCAGAGCACAATTCATTCCAGAGATCGCAAAGTCGCAACAGAATAGAGAGTAAACAGCAACAGATGAAACCGCATGTCGATAAATGTAGAGGCGCCAAGTATACCTCAATGAAATTTGGGGATTTCGTTGAAGTTTGGTCAAACCACACAGGTACAAGCATGCACTTAGAACCCTTTCAAATCATGCAAAGGAGAGATCAAAGCTTTCTCCATAGCGACAGTAAGACTCCAAGTCTTGTTTCAAAATTATTGTGACTAACACAGCATTCAGGAAATGATGAATGCCTTCCACGCACTTAGTATTCGTATGCTGGACTAGCTCTTTAATTAGGCTCCTCGCTCACAGAAAAACAGTCTGACGGCACTAATAAAGTCACAAATACATCACACAATGATGCTCTTACTGAGGTGGTCAATACCAGATGCCTGAATACCTCCCGTCTACCTCTATACACTTTTGCAACGAGGAGGGGGAAACTAGCACCATGCCCTCATCAGCTGACAGTAGCAGTGAACAAATGAATTCGGATGCTGGAACAGGATGTCCAGTACGCAATTAAGCGCCACACTCCAAGATGAACGAAGGGCTGCGAGTTGTAGTTTTTAGCCTCTTCATGGAAAGTTTTGTAGTTAACCTGTGCCATGCATTACTACTACTGTTGTGTTGTGTTTATTTCGTTTTGTTGTTGTAATGTAATAAGTAATTTTCAAGATTTATTTTTGTTATCAAAACTTCTGTACTGGTTGCATGAGAAACTCAGTTTCCAGCGTGTTTGTTATTTATAATGTAACGGTGTTGCTCAGATATCATTGATGTGATGTCAAGTGAGGTCATCAAGTGGCAATCCACAAAACATCTGTTAACTGAGCTTGTAAGAGTAAAAGAACAGAGAACCTCGCGCTCTTTATTATTGGCGTCTTACTGCTGTGGTCATATGTTGGAGGGCTCTCGTAAAACACAGTGCGCAAACCTCAGTTAGACAGCGTGGTGCGATCATAGCTACGTGTTCGCGATACAACAGTTTCTAGGCAAGCAAATGCCGACAGTGCCACCATGCCACCAGGCGCCTCTTTACACACACGAGAAAACAAGAAGCGAAATTGAGTCTTTGGCCCATTCTAAAGCTTCCTCAAGTGCACAAAATACAATTTGAGGTTATACACATTTGTTTTTAAGCAAAATAAGTTGGCCTGCGAGGATTTCATGTCCGACCAGTATACTGGCCACATCGCTGCTGGGCGATTCCAGTGGTCACTATTTTGTTGACTCTCAACATCAACTTAAAATTATAATTCTTTTTATAGAACGTCAGCATGCTTGTTACCTCTGTTATCATAAACGATCTTCTCATTTGCACTAAGATCAGAAAAAAATGTTTGCGAACTAGACAGTCTCTTTAGAGAGCTTCGCCCTAAAATGTGAAGACAAACTATGTGTGTCTTCCTGGTTGCCTCGTTGTTGCCAAGTGGCCACGGTAGGTAAAGCCTCCCTGTTTATAAAGAAAGTTCTGGTGCCTGCGCTACATAAAAAGATATGTCCCCTGCACGAAGAAGGTTGACAGCCGAAGCACGTGGATATGCAGATAGGGTCAATGGCAATTTTTTCTGCGATGATAGATGGCTAGTAGGCAATCTGAGCAGACCGTCTGCTCTAAAATAGAAAGACAATATAGACGTCTGTGGTTCCTGCAAGGCTTAGTCTAACCAAGTTAGCTTGGAAGGCCCAAGGAAACGTGCGATAGATACGCACAAACTGATGACCCACCAGGTCACGTGGCTACAGCCTCAACCATTGGTTTTTGTCCAGGATGTAAAAATAAGTTAGGTGCTGACACTCCCCGCTCCGCGCAAGGAGAGCGCGCGGGCAGGTTGTGTTCGCCGATGAACCTAAGGTACTAGTAGTGTCCGTCGCGCGAGTTGAGGTGGCGCTACTTAATAGTGTGCCAGGTATTCACGCGGCGTTCATTTGAAATACACGCAACAAAGAGCATCTTCCTGAAAATTTGGGTGCATGAGATTTTGTGATTCAGAAATGCGTCGCCCTGTGTCTGTGAGCCCTGTCAGTGCATTTGTTCAGCTGATTCGCGCTTAGTGATTCAGTGCGCGTAGACCTCAGCGCTGCATATGACTCCGAGTACGCATCAGTGGCCTTGTCGCTAGCTGCGCCTCGAAATGGGAAATGGTGTTTTGACCCTAATAACAAGTCTTGGTTTCGGATATTTATGGAGCATGCATCGCTTTTCAAGGCTTCGCGTGAATTAGAGCCCTTGGATAAGTGGCGAAGGGCAAATCCGAAACCTCACGGAGCCTTGCGGCCTACTGAGTATATGTGCGCGAAGCATTACCCCAAAAAAAATGATCTCTGCCACATATCATGCAGAATACAAGGGAAACGTCCTGTTACACGCACTAAAGAAACCTACGCTTTCTTCGGATGCCGAGATTGTTATCTTACCGAGCTGTGCAGAATACCAGACCATGCAGCAAAAAAAAAAAAAAGAAAATCTCAGCGAAAACGGCTGGCTCTACTGACGACTTCTTGGAAGCGACGGGAGCCAAAAAGTTCAACTGCATTTGAAGTGCCTGACACTGAAAAAACAACAAATTTATTGCACGCAGATACAGTTTTTCTACAGCACAGTGACGATGAATCAGCAGGACGCATGCAAAGGGTAGCACTTTGACTTCAGCAGCGACAGGCCTCTTTCACGTAATGAGAAAGATGCTTCTCAACACGACACTGATAGTGTGGGCCTATGCGTTACCCACTCAGTTCTTCACGCAGGAAAAGTAATTTCTTGTTTTATATTGAGATGCCACATTTCTGAGCTGCCTCATCTATGCCTATTCAAGCCAAGCGATATTTATTGTAGAGTAACCAGGGAACAGAAATCATTGCAAATACATACTAATTCTGTGATGCAGTGATCGTGATTATAATTGGTGTTTATGCTTGATTTGATCACGCTAGATTTTCCCCTTTTTCTTGCAGGACCGTGACGATGTCTCTAGCGCTCCATCGTCACCATCTTGCAGCATGGCAAGCGCACTTCAAACCATGGTACTTACGACACAACACCTTTTAATTATTAATTCAAGGGCCTTATATATCCTTAGATGCCTCATCAGACGCGGAATATGATTGTCAGCATCCCGCGTCAATGGCGTAAAGGTCGAGCTGCACAAGATATACTGATGCGCTAGCTTCCACTGTCTCCTAGGCACTTCACCGAGTTCCACTCTGCCCGGCCTAATGAAATAGCGCAAAGTATGGCTGATGGCACTGGCCCATCTGTCCCGACATGGGTGTGGTACGGGTCGATGTCCAATCAAGCTTTCCCACTTACCATGCAGTGTACACTGCCAGAGGCCGATATCTGCGTGAAGCTAACAGTAGGACTGCCAAGAGTAGTGTGTCAATTTAGGTTCCTAATAGAATGCGTGTGAGTTTCCTGACACATCAGTTGAAAGCTTTCTCAAGCAGTTTTCATTCATTTCGCTGAGCAACAGAATGCGACAGTGATGTGCGCGCACGCGCTAATACACACACACACACACACACACACACACACACACACACACACACACACACACACACACACACACACACACACACACACAGACTGTCGTCTTCCTAATAGCTAGCGCGCCTTTGCCATCAGGCTGCTATTCTTATTGCAAACACCTCAAATTTTCCCTCTCTCAGCTTTTCTGTATCAATAAACATTTTTTCTCTCTTTCAAATTTTCTCTCATACACAAAGCTGTCTTTTTTTTTGTTCTGAACCAAAGATGTCGACGTCAACACCGCAATTTCTACAAAAAGAGATCTTTAGTGCTCTCGCATGAAAATGAAACCGATTTCCACAGGCCAACTTTAGCTGCTGTCGGTGCATTTATATTACAAAAACACTGTTAGCAAATGACCTGCCTATAAAATTAGGAAATCAATTTCATTACAGCAGAGTCACAATGTATTAACTTATTTACATCTATGTACATCTGTATATCGAGCATATTAAACCAGCGAGGCTTTGCAGCAATAACCTTCTACACCTGGACCAGTGAGCGTCTTAGGATGGATGGATGGATATGGCTGTACCCTTTAGATCGGGCGGTGGCTAGCGCCACCAAGCCGTAATACCTAATGAACCAAAAACTATATTTATTTTTTTTTCTTAAAAAGTGAGTTTGAGGATTCGTACTTTGCAGTGAAGAGTTTAATTTTCACTCGTGTATTGACTTTAGCCACCAATCAGATAACCTGCTTCTGGTTAAGTCTACCCGCTTAAAGTATATTTTGCCCTCCCGGTCCCTAAACCCCAGTGCTTTGAAAAACTCTGCGCCATCATCCTGAACTATAGGGTGAAGCCCTTTACAGAACATTATCAAGTGTTCGGCAGTTTCTTCTTCCTCTCCACACGCACTGCATACTGTGTCTACCCTTTCGTATTTGGCCCGATATGTCTTGGTTCGCAGTACTCCCGTCCTGGCCTCAAACAGTAGAGAACTACCCCGAGTATTATCATAGATCCTTTCCTTGGCAATTTCCTGCTTAAAAGTTCGATAGATCTCTAGTGCGGACTTCTTAATCATGCCCATTCTCCACATGTCAGTCTCCGTTTCCTTCACTTTCTTCTTAACCGATAGTTCTTTTTGGTTTGTCCACCTGCTGTTTTCCAAGTATTTACCAGTCAACTTCCTGGTTCGCTTCCTCCATTTTGTATCGACATTCTTCATGTACAAGTAGCTGAAAACCTTCCTAGCCCAACGTTCTTCCCCCATTTCTCTCAATCGTTTCTCAAATTTTATCTTGCTGCTAGCTTCCCTGCCCTCAAATGATGTCCATCCCATATCACCTTGTACTCCTTGATTTTGGTGTATTCCCGTGAGCTCCTAAAGCAAGCCTACCTATTCCACGTTGCTTAATTTCTAATCTTGCTTGAACTTCTGATCTCATGCACAAGACCGCATTGCCGAACGTCAGCCCAGGAACCATGACCCCTTTCCATATTCCTCTCACAACATCATACCTATTGTAATTCCACAGTGCCCTATTTTTCATGACTGCTGCATTCCTGTTACCTTTAGTCATCACGTATATTTCGTGTTCCCTCAGATACTCGGTCCCATTGCTTATCCATACGCCCAGATATTTGTATTTATCTGTTATCTCTAGCGTGACCTCCTGTATTCTAAGCTCACTACCTTCGTTGTCATTGAAAATCATGACTGCTGATTTTTCCCTACTGAATCTAAAATCTAACCTATCTCCCTCATTACCGCAGATGTCCATCAATCTCTGCAAATCTTCCTTGTTGTTGGCCATTAGCACTATATCATCTGCGTACATTAATGCTGGTAGTGCCTGATCAATGATAGTGCCTTAGCCAACCCTCCGCGAGCGCCACCTGTCGCATCGCACGGAAAGGGCCTAGGCGGCAAACACAATCTGGACGGGGTGCAGGCGCGGTGTCATCACCTAACATATTCTTACACCGTGTCTCTGTTATAGACTGTAGAAGAAATTCGGCATATCCCATGTACATTAGAATCAATGTTATGCAAACCATGCGGATGCAAGGTGAATGTGTTTCAATTTTTTTTACTGAGTGAGAAGTTATGAAGTGGCACTCATTATACGTACAAATCCATGCATATTTTATATTAGCAGTTGTTTGCAGTTGCATTAGGAAGCAAACAGCAACAAAGATATTAGTGACAGCAAATGCGGTGAGCTGATGTGAAGCGCTGGTGTTTGTGCTGGGGTCACGAAGATGCTAGCCCTCAACACAGCTACACAAATCACCCTCAGCAGATGACGCCCAACTGCTATTAACGTTAAGCTGACATGACAACTATATCACAGGAGTACGTATATAATGTTTATAAAGCTTGATAGCCAGTACTCCAAGGACAATCTACGTTTCACAAGCATTAGGGTCCATTCGCAAAATATATTCGAGACTTTGCTTGGTTCTGTGGTGGAATACGCGATTATCACACAGAATGCAAGGTTTTGACTCCTGCTGAGACACATTTATTCTTTGCATTCGTCCAGTCAACGCTGCCTATGTCAGCTTTTTTCTTAACGCTCAAGCATTGAAATCGCCCAAGTGTGTTCTCGCCATTCCTGGGTAGATATAAAATGTCTGTCACCTACGGGACATACCCGCTCCTAGATATGTCTCACTGTTTTTTGGAAATTGTTTGATGACGTACCCGACGAGATTGTGACATTATTGATGTCATGACCAGCGCATCATATTCGTCAAACCATCTTACCCTGCTTTACTGATTTAGTTAAGGGGGTAATCATGAGAGCACCCAGACGTGGGTACCTAGATCAGAAACAGACAGACAGACAGGCATATAGGTCCCAAAAGTGCTTGCAGTGCAAAGAAATGCTTCACATTTATTAATGAATAATGACGCAGAGACAGCAACCAATCATGGGCCAGCCACTTGGTTACGTGCCTCTTCTTCCTTTATTCTGCGTCAGCTGCTTGGTGTCTCCACCACGGTATCACTTTTTATTATGACAGTATACTTACAGCACTAGTAGACTGAAACAGGCATTTTTAGGGCTACGTAGCGCAAATACTTATGTTTTGAATGTTTTCGGTTCGAGCCATATCGGTGTAATTTATAGCAAAATGTGTACATCAAAGCAAAAATTATTTCTAAACACAAGATTCGTTTCAACATAATACGGTAATTTTGAGCAATTGTGCAGACAAGTTGTGGTACGAAAAAGTTTCATGTTGCATTTTAATCGACGAGTACTGCAAATAGGCACTAAATAAAGGCATTGCTTATGGTATTCCTGCGGGGCTGGGTGATAACATTAATCGCAACGAAGTCCCTACATATGCACAGAGTGGAATGCCTAGTGGCTGGGCATGAACGGAAGCAAGCAGGCTGCGCCTTCGTCCACAGGACAGTACCGCATGTGCACCTGGAGCTGGGCGCCAACTACTGCCTATTGAACACCCTGCAGAAGTACTAAACTGCAAGCAACGGCAACGGGACGTCGAACTTGTAAGCAGTACAGGCAAGCAAATGCCAACTTGTGAGTAGAAAACATATTGTTCTCTCTAAAGGTACTGCTTGGGAAGAACACAGAGCTCTACACAAGACTGTGTACTTGAAAGGTGTTTATTAGTACTTTAAGCGTTTTGAGTATTTCTTAATGTCTAATGGTACAACAGCACCAAACTCTTTCGCTTCCACTTACAAAATTGCCCTGGGCAGGGCACTAGTGATGACAGACACTAAGCAAATGTGGAAAAGAAAATGAGGGGTATCAGTGCACACAGTCTATGGATCACCACATCAAGACCAGAGACCACCTAACCCAATCCTAACAAAAGACGAGTGGGGAGGAGAAAAAATGTGAGAGGTGTAGCATGGGACACTTATAAGAAATGTCTTGGTTCAGAAAAATTATATTTGTTGGAAATGTTTAGAAGTAAGTTATTTGAGCAAGCATGTCCTAAGTACTAGCGCGAGACCAAGCGTTCCTGCGCCTGCATCTTCGGATGAGGCCTCGAATTTGGTTAATGCAACACAATCGTGTTAAGAAGACCGTAGAAGTTCATAAACAGAGAGTACCAGTCTAGGTTTTCACATGTAAAATGTGAACCAGGCGAAATAAAACTTTGATACTTAAAAGGACAAAGTGGTGTGGTGCTTAAGTACAAAGACAAGAGCATGATGTTACGTGTCATTGCTGTAAAGGACAATGGCAGGAAGTAACCAGTTCTGAACGAAAAAAATTTGATGGAATGCCTAAAACTTGAATGGATTGAACTTGTTCAGACTGCGGCCGAAGAGTGAGCTGTGGCTCTAATACAAAAGTACCTGCGCATGTTCTCATCAAAACCTAGAACAGTACAAAAGTTTCAAGTACATATTCTCAAAAACTCGGGCCCAGCTCTCGTGTTTTGCTCCGCAAGGAAATATTTGTTTGCATTGCAGGATTAAGTTGAGCAGCAACTAGGCTACACCACTAATCACCATTGTGAAGGAAAATGACGTCTGTTGATCTGGGGTGGAGGAGGAGAAGGAAAGAACTTTATTCAGAGTCCGGCGAGTAGATGGGGTGGGCGATTGGCCCCGCCTCGGCTACGGCCAGGAGTCCTTGAATCCTGGCGGCTTCCTCGGCCCGCTGGACGGCCGACATTTGGTCTTCGAGGACGGAGCTGAGCATTGCGGCTTCCCAGTGCGTGCGAAGGCTGTCAGCAGAAGCCGCATACTTGTTATGAGTACTAATCCCTCTACATTTCCATAACATATGCTCCAGAGTGGCTCTGGAGTCGCAACGCTTGCACCTGTTCGTTTTGTATTTATCTAGATATATAATGTGCGATAGTGCAGGTTTCGGATATGTCCTAGTTTGTAACTGCCGCCATTCGACAGACTGTCTTTTTGTAAATTTTGAGTGAGGGGGCGGGAATATGCCCCTCTGTAATCTATAATGTTTTTTAATTTCATTGTATCTGGTCATTCTGTCTTCCCACTCCCACTCGTCTGCCACGCCGTAATCACCGGAGGAGGCTGGGGCGGCACTTGAGAAGGCAGCTTGGTCGGTGAGCCCTCGAGCTGCGTCATGTACAGCCCCGTTGTTGCTGTCCCCCGCGCGATGGCATGAGCAGGTGTCCATATAATATATGTATTTCTGGGGCTTGTTCGACACCCTCCTTGTAGAATACGTAGTGCCTCCGGGGAGATGCGACCGTTGGCAAAGTTTCTCACTGCCGTTTGAGAGTCACTGACTATCACGGTTGCGTTTGTCTGAGCTACAGCGAGCGCTATGGCTACCTCTTCTGCTGTCTCGGTACTTGTGCGTATCGTCGCACATGTCGTACAGCGTTTGTTGCTATCGATTATGGCTGCAGTAAACCCCCGTTTGCGCTTGTATCGAGCAGCGTCTACGAAAACTCCGACCTTGTCATTACCGAATTTTTTTGTATTTGTTTTGCTCTTGTCTCTCGTCTGGCCTTATTGTGTTCGGAGTGCATGTTTTTTGGCAAGAGTGGTATCATCATTGTTTCCCTGATCTCTTTCGGGATGTCCACCTTAACTCCGTGTTGCGTGTGATACGTTATGCCTAGTCGCTCTAGAATATGTCTTCCTGCTCGTGTCTTAGAGAGACGTTCATATTGCGCCGTACGCTGCGCCTCAATAAGCTCATCTATAGTATTGTGCAGGCCTAGCTGTAACAGTTTGTCGGTGCTTGTGCTAATCGGTAGCCCTATAGCTAGTTTGAATATTTTTCGAATGAGGCAGTCTAGCTTGATCTTTTCCGCGACTTGCCATTTTAAGTACGGCGCTACGTATACTATTCTGCTTATCACTAATGCCTTTATCAACCTTATCGTGTTTTCCTCACTCATGCCACTGTGCTTAGTTGCTATCCCTTTTATGAGTCTCATTATTTGGGTTACAGTTGCATCCAGTCACCTGAGGATTTCTCCATTGTTGCCCTTGGCTTCGATGAGCAGACCCAGTACCCTGATCCTGTCGACTATGGGTATGGTTTTTCCATCGGCTGTTCTTAACTGTATTTCTTCTCTATGAGCGAGATCTTGCAGGCAGTTGCCTGGTTTGCGACCTCTACGAGTAGGTCTGTACAGCAACGGCTCCGATTTTTCCGCAGAGCAGGCTAGCCCAGTACCTTCCAGATACCGCTCGACCGTTTCGACTGCTGTTTGAAGCGTTTCCTCTATTTCGCCATCACTACCACTTCTCACCCTTAAGGTGATGTCGTCTGCATATATAGTATGATTCAGTCCTTCACTTGCTCGGAGTTTGGTTGGCAGTCCAATTAGAGCCAGATTGAATAACTTAGGCGATAATACCGAGCCTTGCGGCGTACCTGCACTGCCCATCTCAATTTCCTCCGAAACTAGGTCCCCTATCTTGGTCTTTGCCTTCCTTCCCGTCAGGAAATTACGCACGTAATTGTACGTCCGTTGTCCCAGATCTGGATCGTTTACCCTTTTTGGCACCTTTGCATGGGATACATTATCAAAGGCCTTCTTGAGGTCTGACCCTAGAATGGCCTTTGTCGCTGTTCCCGCATTATCTATAATCTGATGTTTTAACTGTAGCGTTGCGTCTTGCGTTGAGAGGTTCCTCCTGAACCCTATTATTGTGGGTGTAAGCGCATCTTGGTCCTCGAGATAGGTGGTTATCCTCTCCAGAATCACGTGCTCCATGAGTTTCCTCACGCAATATGTGAGAGATATGGGTCTCAAGTCCGCAATCTGCAGTCGCCTGCCTGGCTTGGGTATTAACACGATCTTTGCCATCTTCCATTGTTGCGGAATCTGTCCTGCCTTCCATGATTTGTTAATGAATTCAGTTAACTTAGTTATGGACTAGTCATCCAAATTGCGTAGTATTTTGTTAGTTATGCCATCTGGTCCAGGTGCTGATATAGTATTGAGTTTTTGCAAGACGGCCCTCACTTCTGCCTCCCCGATCTCGTTGTCTAAACAATCATTTGCCAGCCCTGTGTAATCAGGGTGTGTAACGGGAAGAGCTTGAGAGATGTATGTTTTCTTGATTTCATTTAGGAAATCCTGCTCTGTACCTTGATATCTTTGTATTAACCGATTAATATTGTGCCTTTCTGCCAACTTATTTCCGTCCGGGTTTAACAAATGTCTAAGGATGTTCCACGTTTTTGCCATTCCTATCTGGTTGTCCATGTCATTGCACTTTTCCTCCCACTGTTGCCTGCAAAGCTGCTGGGCATATTGATCTATATCCCTGTTCAATTTAGCTATCCTTCTACGAGGTGTCTGGTTGTGCCTTTGGTTTTTCCACCTCCATTGTAAACCTTCCTTAGTTTCCCACATGTGGAAAAGCTTATTGTCTACATACTGTAGCTGCCCCTCCGGTGGCGCCATTTGCGTAGTGGCCTCCACGTATCGTTTTAACTTTTCGGTCCATTCCTCAATACTCTATATCATTTCGTTGGGCTCCTCTCTGATGTTCCGGAACTTGTCCCAATCGACAAAGTTAGGTTGTCTGCCATTTGCCTTCTGCGGCCCTGCCCTCACCGTTATTTCAAGTATAAAATGATCGCTTCCCAAGTCATATTGCGTATTGGTCCATTGCGTGTCCAGTATGTTTTTGGTGAACGTGAAATCTGGCGTGATATTCGCGCAAACGCTAGTACCTGTTCTTGTAGGAATCGCTGGATCGGTTACGAGCGTCAGGCCCTCCTCCTGTGCGTCCAACCACAAGTTCCTGCCTTTCTGGGTTTTGATCCTGTATCCCCATGCACCTTGTGCTGTGTTGAAATCTCCTCCAATCACTAGCGCCCGGTTGCCCGTTATAGCGAGGGTTTTTCATAACAACGTGCGGAATTTGTGCTTTCTGCATTTAGGACTGCTGTAAATATTCAATACAAAAAGACTGTCCTCTGTTTTCTCCGTGGGTATGAGTTCGAGGAGAATGTGATTTATTGCCTTGATTTCCGTGTCATGTTGCACCACCGCGTGATTTCGCTTAACCAACGTTGCTAATACCTTTGTCTCTCCATCAGCACTGCCGAATGACTTCTATCCCGAAAATTTGACCAGCCCGTGCGTTTCTTGCACCATTATAACAACCAAGGTGCTGGTGTCTTTAAGATGTTGTTGCACAATGTATCGTATTCGATTATATCCTCGACAATTCCATTGCCAAATCGTGTAGCTATTTTGTCTGTCCATGGCGGCGTTACAGGCTCTCTGATCGCTCAGTGGGACCGAGGTCCTAGCGTACGGTTTGAAAGAAGTCGTAACCGGGCCCCCACAACTTGACTGCGATCCCCATATTGCTAGCTTGGCACCGAAATCAGCCACCATTTGCTGCACTTTCTGCAATATCGTCTTGCCTAGCTCCTCGATTTTGGCCTCTATGTTTGCCTCAAATCTCACTTCTTGTTGTTCGAGCTTAGTTTGCAATTTTCTTTCAATTTGTTCCATTTTGGCTTCCATGGTGTTTGCGAATTTCTCCTGTCTTTCTTGTGGCGTCGCCACTGCTTTTGGTTTCTTTACCACGCTTTTAATCAGAGCGTTCTCTGGTTTACGTTTAACGGGGGTGAGGGCTGCTATCTCTTCGTCCATTGCTGCGCCTTTTTCCTCCATTATAACTTGTGAGGTTTCCTTGTAGCGTGTAACCCCTCCGTTTTTCAGAAAATTATTTTCTTTTCTGAGTTTTCTCTGGGGCGGACAAAACAACAATACCGAATTGCTGAGCAAATATTGTTACCCACCTCTATGATGAGAAAACTTGTAGGCGGCCCGAGCGGGAGGAAAATTGCGTAGTGCACTAAGCCTATTTTTGACATATCAACCACTCTTACTTGCACCATAGTAGCGACCATTGTTTATAGTAAGCAGCAGTCTCGAGTGCTTAGTGCAAGCACCAGTCATCGCATCTATATTTCAGGCGATGACAGATAAGGTGCTGCACAGCAGTCGACACAAACGATACATCAGCAATGTGAGTGACCCGACTATAAACGTCTGACATCGGTGATTGCCAGCAAGCGTCGGAATACATCTGGCACAGATTGAAAAAATCTAACGCTCAGCTTAAGTGCCCATTCTCTGAGTATTTTCACAAATATGTGACACATTTCGGTCGCAAGGTCACTGAATAAGACATTCACCTTACAAACGCGTAAAAGAGGCCAATCTTGAAAGCACCTGAGCCCACAACAGTTATCGAGCTCTACACAAATTTGAGAAGGTAGAACTTTTAGTTAAAAGTTTCTCAAGAACACTTGGACAGTAGCAGAGGTATTCTACCAGCTACCGAAAAAAAATAAGAAATGTTCATGGGAAAGAGAACGCAGCAAAACATTTAAGGCTAAACAAGATTTGCCAACAGAAAACGAGGTCCTGACTTTCTATGATGTCCAGAAATAGCTCACAATGCTTTCTGATGTAACGTCTTATCTCTTGAGTATTGTGATTTTTCACGTTGGTCATGTTATGACCTGTGAATTGTGTTCATCAGACGTCATGTCCTATGCCAATTTCGATAAATACTCCGTAGAAAAGGTGTCTACTAAAGCACCAGGACAAAGGTGACTAGAAAGAGACAATCGAAGCAACTTTGGTTTGCCAAGAAAATTAATCTCTGAACTTTCCTTCCAGTATGTGTGTGCTGTAAATTTCGTGTCATGCGTAGTACAGCTTCTCTGATGAAGCAGTTTCACACAATGACATCGCCTCACAAATATTTGGAGCACAGCTCATAGCTGTCCGTTCGTGCATTGAGAGCTGCCTGCATAACCTATGCAGTGAACGAGTACAAAAAAAATTAAAGCAGGGGTCCTCTATGATAACGTCTGCAATACCTCGTACCTGCTCGCTGTTCTTGTGGCAGTGCAACACATGCCACTCGCTCAATTGAGTTAACCTGCGAGGCTTGGGAGACAAGGACGTGCGTAGGTCTTAAGGACACCTCGTGTATATCGCTCTAACACTATCGTGCAGTCACCAATGACATCATCACTAAGGCATATGGCAATGGTACCCATCGGTGCCATATGTGGAAATCAAGTGCTACACGAACAAAGGCCTGTATGCAGCAGCTGTTGTGGACTGCAGCCACGCAGTTCCTTCTGCAGTTTCCTGGTTAGCGAGGAAGTCTCAATACTTTTCCTGTCTGTTAAAATTACTATCCCCCCCTTTTTTTGCACTGCTCGGTGCATCCACAATTCAAAGTGAGCCCTCTTGTAAGCTTCAAGCTTTCTGCTCCGTGGGTAAGTACAGGAACGATGCAGCTATTTTATATCGTTCCGTTAAGAAATAGGGCAAAGTTACATTCATGACTTGAGAATACTTGACGAACGTGCTACAACCCATCCTTATTCTCCTAGTATTCCTTTACAACTTCCAGAGTCTCGCCATTCGACTCGTTGCAAAGTGCTGTTCTCTGCCGTGATTGTTGCATAATACTGTTACGCTCCCTAGTGTTCAGACCAACTCTTCTGATTTTCTTGTCCAATAAAGAAATCATGAGCGGCAATTCGTCCCCTGAGTAACTCATCGATGAAATGTCATCAGCAAATCGAGGGTTACATATGTATACTCTCCATTAACTCATACCCATAACTTTTGCCAATCTAGGGCCCTGAAAACTTCGTGTAAGCACGCGGTGAATAGCATTAGGGAGATCATCTTTTTATGCCTTGCATCTTTTTTTTAATTAGGATTCGCTCGCTTTTTTTTAAAGAAACAGGTCACCCACAAAGCTTCAACATTCGAAATCTTACCTGATCTTTTGGCCTCTTCAACAAATGTGCTTTCGGTGCCTTCGATGCATCCTGTTTATTAACGAAGATCGATAGAGCCACGGCAGCCCTTATTTGAGCAGACTTTATCGGACTTCCCATCACACGCATTAACGATAAACACCAATGGTAGTTACTATCACGAAACTGCTTCGAGGAGAGAACAGTGGTTCTCGAAGCCTTGAAGTTCCTTGTTTTCACCGTCGCGATCCTCTGAACAGCTCGTTCTTTTTCCCGTTGGAGGTTGTGATGCGGCACATCAGTTCGGTTGCATGTGCTTCTTAGGGAAGGTTTTCATCCAGTAGCAGCTCTTCGAAGCGTGAACTATAAGCGTAGCGTGGACGAGAGTCTAGGATAAGAAGGGCAACTTACGAGGAAAACCAGCACACAGTGACGGTGCGAGCATTCTGACGCGACTTCTTTTCAGCGGCTCAGCGTTAACAAACTACCCTGATTTGAGTTTCGTGGGCGCTGCCACCTTGACAACAAAACGCAAAATTTTTCCGTTTGTATCGGTTGCATGTTTTCTCATAGAGTTCTCATGGCACCTTCAACTGAGCCACACTGCACTGGCACCGTGAGGGTAGAAGCACGGCAAGCAACGACAAACACCGCCACTGTTTAAACTTCGGTAGTTTCACGACCCGCTACGCGCCATCCGAACGTGTGAACCACAAGACACAATGTGCGTGGAAACGTCGCCTGCGCCGCCGACGCCAATTGATCGGCGCGCCGCCGCTACCAATGTGTTTTCTAAGCGTGTCATTGATATACAATTGAGTTTTTTTGTAAACCTGTTCTTTGGCAGTTAATTTTATCACCAATAAATTATTGGTCCTTGCTTAATTATGCCCTCTAGTAAACGCATGGCAATTAATTAGCCTGCCGGTTAGAGTTATATAAATAGAAATCCAACACCTTTATTCAACTCATAGAGCTTCATACAATTATTGTATGAAACTCTATAATTCAACCCTTCCTTTCAAAATGAAATAATTGGAAGCGCAAACCAACGGGACAAGGGAGAAGAGACAAAACAGCACAGACTGAAACACAGGTTATTCAGAGAATAAGTTATATACCAGAAAGATGAGAAAGGGAAACAACTAGGGAGAAGGTTGCACCTTGATCAGGTGTCGTCCAGAAACAATATTTCACAATCTAACAGTGACATGGATGGTGAACCAACACAACTATCAATATTCTTTTTAATAAAAAAGGCTTCCGCAATCTCTCTAGTTTTCGTGTCATGATGACTGTATAAGATAGATGTGCGCGAAAAATCAGGTACGCAGCCATCATGACACGAAAACTAGAGAGATTGCGGAAGCCTTTTTTATAAAAAATAATATTGATAGTTGTGTTAGTTCACTATCCATATCACTGTTAGATTGCGAAATATCGTTTCTGGAGGACACCTGATCAAGGTGCAACCTTCTCCCCAGTTGTTTCCCTTTCTCATCTTTCTGGTATATAACTTCTTCTCTGAATAAACTGAGTTTCAGTCTGCGCTTGTTTGTCTCTTCTCTTGTGTCCCGTTGGTTTGCGCTTCTAATTATTACATTATGAATTTGTACCAATAGCCCGCCTGTCAACCTTACTGCCTTCCTTTGAAAAAGTGAATTAAGTGAAAAAGCAGGACACCATACCATTCATGGCCTATCCCTCTAAGTGGCGATAGTTATAGTACAGAGCCTAGAATATACTTACTCTGAGCACTATAGTTATAGCGCGAGAACCACGGAGGAAGGAAAGGTTCCTTTCTCCGTGACGAGCACCATAGAGGTTCATACAATAATACGGCGAGAAAAGAACGACGACACAGATACAAGAAGGACACGGTTTCTGTGTCGTCGTTCTGCTCTCGCGCTATAACTATCCTCATGTCAAACCAACTATATAGCCCAAGCTCCCCCTCCCCCTAGGTGGGTTGCGCCAACGTAACGTTGGGTTGCGCCATAGAGTTAATACACACTAAAGGGAACTCTGGCGCTAGTGTCTATGGGAGCTGCAACACACGGAGCTTCAGCGAGCATGGGAATGATGGGTAGTACACACATTTGTCTATTATTTGTACTTCTGGCCTGCTTTTGCTTCTTGGCTCCGTGCATGTTCGTGTGGCTTGGAGCTGTTTTCTTACGAAACAAATATTAGCAAAGGTTCACCGTTTGCGCTTCACAACCTTTTTTTTTTTTAGGCTTAACTTTTCGAATCAAGTCACTAAGTTTGAAAGGGTTCGTTCTTTCTTTCAAAACAAAACCGTAACCAGCAATAAACGAAGCCGCAAGTACGATTTGCCACCTGCAAGTACAAAGACTAAGCAAAGTGTGTACTACCCATCATTCCCGTCACAGATCTGTGATTCCCGTGGTCGCTGAACGATCGCAACGCCAGGAAGCCCCTGAGGCTCTAGAAAATTTCATGGGTTGCGCCAAGTTGTTGAGGAATTACGGAGAAAGGAAGAAAGGAGAGGGCATGCCCAGCCGGCACGCTACGTTAAAAATGTGGAAGAAATGATGTCATGGCAGCCATAATCACAAAACACGGTGATGGCGTTGCTATGGTTACGTGTTTGCGTGTTGCGCAGCTACAGTTAGAGGTGTGCGCCGACTGGTCGGCGCGCCGCCGCCGAGAGTTTTCGCCATACCGCCGACGTTTTTCATCAGCGCAATCTGCGCGCCATATATGCGCCAGCACTGACTTTTCACAGATTTGTCCTTTTCTTTTTCATCTTGATTTATAGCTCTGTTTTACATTTTATGTAACCAGTAAAAACCAGGCTTCTTTGTTATCTTTATCCAGCTTCAGAGACCGAGAGTACCACTATGAACAGCGGCACAAGTTCGGCGGCCGCTGCATGAAATGACATAATGGACAAATTGACAAAAAAATATAATAATGTGTAGGTCGTCACCTAACGCGCTGCACTGCTACCACTTCATTTCTTCTGTGTATACGCCCTGTTTCGGGCACGATCATAGGCTGCCATCTTGGACTGATAATTACGCCGTTTTACATCCATATGAATAGTATATATACGTTGATGGTAGCATCATGGAAGCTTGATTGGAGCTTCTGAGAGTTAGTTCAGAGCATCTCGGTGCTCGCGCTTTACGCCCTGGTCTTCCAAAAATTCTCTGCAGGAGAGAACATTCGACAGTTCGCAATAATCTGCTAGGCAGCTTTTCTGTAAGGTTAGTTTTTCAACCAAGAACTCTCGTTCACAGGCTGCTTTTCTCACTCATTTCGTTTTTACCATTCCTTTTTTTTTGGATCTTGCTGTGCTCGCGTGCCTTCGCTGGAATTTGGAGAGGTGACATTTTGTTGTATTCGCGTGCTCAAAATGAGAAATAAAAGCAGTCTGTGAACGAGAGTTTTTGGTTGAAAAACAAACCTTACAGAAAAGCCGCCTTGCAGATTACTGTAAACCGACAGACTGCATGTCTATTCAGTTCAGGGCAGTCCGAAGAAATTGTCTTCATCTCTGTCCGCCAAAGGGGGGGGGGGGGTGTACTGGTTTAGAAGAAGGCGCCTAATTTCTGCAGCCCAGCAATCGAGAGAGGTAGAAAGAGAAAGTCAAACACTGCCTTCTTTTCAACCCAGGAAAGAGAGAAGATGCACGTTCAGTTCGTCGCACGGCGAGAAAGAAACATAACGTAGGTCACAGTGCAATAATACGCACGATACATCACAGTGCAATAACATTGCATCGCATGCTCAGAATAGGGTCTGCAGCGCTAGGCAGGCTAGGGCTTGTGAGAATGGAAGACTTGCAAGCGCCACAGAGTGTGGGAAACATACCTGACCAGGCACCCCAAGCTCTCGGCCAATTGTTCAGCACGTCTCGTGGCACGTCGAACAAATCAAGCAGCCTCGATTTCAAACAGCTCTTCCTAGGCCGTCAGTCAGTCAGGCGTGTTCAAAGAGTCTTTGACGAGGGGAGCCAACAGCCCTAAATAATTCGAAGAATGACTTTCGTGCTGTCGCCGCTTTTGGCGCACCTCGAGAGCGTTGATCCGGAACAAATCAGGGTAGGCTTAGCTGCAATCGTCCAAGCGGCGCCTAGCCAGGGAGGCCGATCTCAACATCTTTTACAGACACACACACATAAGCACGAACAGTTTCACTCCAAGAGGGAATTGGTAGGGGTCGCAATGACGTATGTAACGTGCATCTACTATAAAAAGGCGTGCAGTGTATGTCATAGCTTGTTTTCTTTGAACGTCTTGTAATTCTAGTATATATTCATTATATAGCTGAGGTAAGAGGCGGTTGTTAGCGGCATATAATTGGGTTAAAGTACTACAAATATTTATTCGCCGCGCATGACTTCTAGAAATGATACTCCGAGAAAAAGGAAATCGCTCCAACATTTTTAAAACTAAGTTTGCTCGTGGGAGTACTTGTTCTTTGTCTGCGCTTTTCTATAGTTCATGAGTGTTAAGCCCCCCTGCCGCTTCTATAGAATGGTGTACAATAAGCCATATCAGCGCAGTTACAAGAATTTCTACAGACTACCAAGCATACGATCACCAGGCATTTTCCCTCCAGCATATTTTGATGAAAAAAGCGACATATTTTTGCTGAACACCCGATTTGTGCACTGGGGCCCGGTGCACAGATGTTGTATGTTGTAACTCTTGATAATAGCGAGTGCGAAGACGGCAAGTAAGAGCCTCTATGTTATTGTCTGCGCATCCGGTTTAACGAAAACCTCTAGTCTTGAGAGTGTTGGGTTAAACCATGCACTCTGCCCATTGCAATTTTTCATCATGGCGTTTCTGAATAAAATTTCTGAGTGGTGCTATGTGAAGCACGCGGCAGTAGTGCCGATGTGCTATTTGGTGCTGGTACAAATAGAAAACTAGCTTGTATCTCTTCTTCAATGAGTCCTTCAATTAACCCTATTCTAGGGAGCTGAGTAGAAGACTATACGCCTGACACACCTGGAAAAGTAAAGCACATTATAAAAGACCACTTCTGCTAATTGAAGGACTCTTAGACCATCACCATCTAGACTGTGGTGTTCTGCAGAAAGATGTTGAGCCAATGATGCACCGCATTAGGCCCTAAATTTAACATTGATGTGTCCAGACAGAAATATACTCAGCGCATTTGCTAGCAGCCTGCCCTGTGTACCGACTGTAATTTTTTTTTTCAGAAAAGCTTTTTTTGTTTTTAGTGAGTTAAATAATTTTGAATTGGCACTCTACTGATCCCAGCCCTTGCATGTGTTTAAATGAAGGTGGTTGGTTTATACCTTAAGCAATGCGTCCTAGCATTACGTGCAAGCTCACCAGATGCGACAAACATCTAGACAGCATATCCAGCTCTCTAAGTAGTTATTCAAATTATTTCCGTGCAAGTATTAGCTTTAGTCAACGAGGAATTCGAATACTCTTAGAGTGCACCAAGTGGACATCTTGTGACACTGTGAAAGGATACCGACATGTCAAGCTCCTAGTTAATTACACCCGAAGATTTATAAATTGATACGGCACAACGATCATGCAAAGAATCCGCAAAAATAAAAAGGGTATGCTTCGCGGTGGATAAGTTGCAATTATAAACCAACACATTATTACTGGTTAATTAAACATGGTCCCTCAAATACTATTCAGTTAGTTTATAACTGTGGCTTCTCTGTCATGCAACATTTTTTTTATTTTATGGATTCTTTGCTTTTGTCGCACAGGTTGGTATCACTTCCCGGTAAGCGGAGAGCTGCACGTGGTTTAGATGCACCTGGGTAGGGTTCGCATTTATTGTTGACTAAAGCTACAATAATGTGGCACTCGAAATGCCAAAAATCAAAATGACGAACTTTTAGAATGCCGAAATTTAGAACACCGAAAAATCAAAAAGCCGATTATACAAGATACTGAAAGTGTAAAATGTCAAAAAATCAAAACACCTAACTATCCAAACGCCGAAATATCAAAATGTCTGCGTCACCTAGCTATACTGGAAGATGAAGTATCTAGCTAAATTAGAGGTTACGCCAGCACACTCGTTCACCCTCATTTCCAGTTGTCCCTTTACATTTATCTCAAGCCTTCATAAAATAGCAAACTATAAATTTTTCCACCTCCGATTGCACATCAGAGTGATTTCTTGCTTATCGCAAACAGTTTGCTTTGTAAGCAGTGGGGTTGTCGCTCCCTTGACGATGCCTTCAAGTCTGGCTTGCTTCCTCTTCATGGTAGCAATAAACCAAAATTGCATGGCTGTCGTAGATCACTTTCTTCGAGATTGTCATGCGAGTACCTTCTACAGGAAGGCCGGTAGTCACTCTGGCGTTGCAGTCTCTTCACTTCGCGCACCTCCAATAGTGCCTAGAATACACCTTCTTGTCAACAACATAAACATAACCACAACTGCAACAAAGTATTGGTTTTGCTTTTTGGTAACACACCCCGCCACATCTTCGTCAATTTCCCTCCGAATCGGTAGTGTCCGCGTGCATGGTTCAAGGAATTTTCGGCGATACGTCTTTTCAGCATTTTGACTTTCCAGCATTCGTTGTTTTCGGTGTTTCGATTCTATGGCATTTAAATTTTTCAGCTTTTTGACATTCGACCTTTTAATAAATCAGCGTCTTGATTTTTGACATTTTGATAGGGACCCAAGCTAATACTCCCTAATAAATCACTTCAATTAGCCTGAACAAAGTTTAATATGTTCTCTAAATGCTCTTCGCTTCCACACAGCTTGTATTTCATGCTAGGATCCATTGTTAGAAGGTATGAACACGTACAAGTACACAGATAACTTAGATAAGCCGAAGATAACTAGTGAATAATTTTCTCACCTAAAACAAAAAGTAAACAAAAACTTTCAGTCAGTACGCATTGAAAATCTCTACTAAATCGACTGTTCAGTATATTTTACTCGGAACACGTCAATGTCAAACTTACGACCACTTATGAGCAAAAAAAAAAAAAGCTTTTTTTTAGCAAAATCTGACGCCAGTTGTTCACGTTATTTTGCATTACCTACGTTTCAAATTATCTTTTGCCTACAGGAAAACTACTTGACAATTCGTTAATACAATCTATTTCATGTCACTATTATCTGTCTATGGAAAAAATCTTCGATATGCGCCGTATTTCTCTTCCTTAAGGCAGCAACAAACACCCTATGAAAGGGTTTGGAAAAATTATTTCAAGTTCAAAGGACACCCCTGTTCCATTGAACAAACTTTTCTTTATTTTAATATAGGAGTGAGTTAGTGAAAATATTATTGAGAATGTAGAACAGATTTCTTGGCAATACATTTTACGAGTCAAGCTTCAAGCTTTCCGAAAACAATTCGCATGCGTCTTACGGTACTGAAAAATGTATGTGAAGAAACATTTCAGGGGAAAATCTCTTGCTCTATAAACAGATGATCCTCAATTTTTTAAAGCTAATCTCTAATGGTCGAGCGCCAAGGTTTGGAGAGATGGCGTGGAATAGCCCAGTGATAACACTTGCCACATAAAGCTGTTTGTTTGCTCTAGATTGAGGTATAAAGTTAATTTTCACTTGGAGCCCCATGTGGTGTAAATTTCGTCTCAATGTGGACCCAAATTACGATTTTCTTAGGCCGGTATTTCTTCTCACAAAAAAAGAACTTTAGTCTCCCAAAAATATAGAAATAATATACTCTCCCCAAAGCAAGCATTTTCTTACTTAGATATTTATGCATAGCGCAACAACACAAAGAAATAAATCAGGGGCAGCGTCAGGATTATTTTACTGGTGGGGCACTCATGATAGGCGAGTTCCTTAAGGGTGAGCAGGGAGGCAGGGAACTTAGCCATTGTGTTGTGACTATGTTTTCTCTTGGGGGGGGGGGGCAGTGGGGGGCGAGTGAAAATTGAGGGGGGGGGTAGCTCCAGCTCCCCCGTGCCCACCCCTTGCGCTGCTACTTGGAAAAAAAGCAAACAGAAGATTTCGGCAAGATTTCTGGTCGCTTCTATGACAGAAAAATAGCAGCAATATTGTTCAGCTTTTAACACCTGGCACAAACGATCTTGCTTAACATGAAAACCGAATTCGCCATTAAAACGAGCAAGGTTATAGTAAATTTTGCAAACAACACTCAGACTACACTCTGCAGAATACGGAAAGAGCACACGTACGGGATAGGTCGGCAAAAAAAAATAGAACTCAGTCAGACTAACTCAATAACCATATATAAAAATATTTTGCTTGGGCTCACTCAGACTGAGACTAACGAAATTTCTCTCTATTTAAATTCACTCAGACTCACCGATGTTTTTGTCAGCCGGATCCACTAATATTTTCCTCAAATATACCCACTTATACTCAGACTGATCAAAACATTCCTCCAGCGGACTCACTCGAACTAATAGACTCGCCAAATGTTTCTAAAACAGATGCACTTGGACTAAAAATGAGCGATATTCGACTTAGTCGGCTCATACAATAAACGTCGAAGGAGCACCATTAAAAAACACATGTGGAAGAATTTCAATCGCCAAGCAACCTATATATATATATATATATATATATATATATATATATATATATATATATATATATATATATATATATATATATATATATATATATATATATATATATATATATATATATATATATATACATATATATATATATATATATATATATATATATATATATATATATATATATATATATATATATATATATATATATATATAATAGCTTTCAACATACAAAAACAAGTTATTTCCACTGTCTCTAAATATTAATATTAAAGAGAAACTTGACATTATATGCAATTTCCACGACAGGCACATGCGCGCTGATAGCACTAAATACAATAAGTACCATATGAATTGGCTGCTGTAAATACCTGTGCTATTTTAAAATTTGCTGATACTATGCTGGTACATACATTCGCCCACGCTTGTAATTTGGTCATAGTGCGGAATGCTGTAATATAAAATTTTTGTCAGCAGAAAATTTGAGAACCATGACTTGACAGGGTCGCGTTCTTCAAAAAGCCTGTTACCTGTCCCGAGTTTCGTATCAGGTAAGGTGCATTCATGGTTCATTATTCATCATGTCTTCCTTCAAAACACTACAAGAAAAACTTGTCTTCATTGGATGCACTGGTGTTAGTGCACATGTACGTGTTATCCTACATAAGCTGAGTCTTTTGACAATAACTCATCAGTTGCAATACAGCGCCTGTGTTTGCATCTTTTTAGGTATGCATGATTGTGTTGTATTGTATGCTGCTTCCCCAAAAGGAAAATAATGACTAGGTCATTACCTGCTGCAACAAATAAAAAAAAACGAGATGCAACATTTTTTTCTTTCAGTACTCCTCTTTCTGTCCCCCCCCCCCCCCCCACACACACACACGCACACCAGAGCTATAAGCGTCCAAGAAGGACGAGGGGCTGTTTACGGTTGCGCACCTGTCATTGCTTCTCTAAATGTTTCAGTGTAAGGGGGTTTGTCGGAGTAGCGAGGATATACGACTGGAATCAAAGGTGAACATTCGACATAAGCCTGTCTGTTTTGGATAGAAACTGAAGGAATGAGAACTCCAACCAAAATATATTTAAGGAAAAAAAAACCCCTATGTTTCGAAGCTGGTCCGGCTTCTTCTTTAGGGATGAAAGATTGGCTTCAAAACGTCGTTTTTTTTTTAATATGTTTCGGTTGGACTTTTCACATTACTTCAATGTACGAATAAAAGTGGGGATGGTGATAAAGGAAAGGGTTGCCCCAGTGGCTTTCGCAATACTTCATTAGGCAAAATATCTTCTCTTTTCATCTTGCTGTGTAATCTAGCCTTCTCATGACTCTCGGCTAAGCTTTGTGTTGTGCTCGGTAGCTCAGGGTGAGGTGAGTTTCCGCAAACCTTACCTGCCTTCCAAACCAGTTACTGCATGCAAGCTTCCCCTGAATGGGTGAGTCTGTGGTTGAAGAAAAGGAAAAAAAGACGCTATCTTTTCTTGCGAGAGCAGGGCCCAGTGGCTTGAAGGGGGGGGGGGGAGAAAAGAGTTCAGAAGTAGGAAGGAGGAGAAGGTTTGGAAGAACGTGACGGCCATGGCTGCCAGAGCAGAAAGAGAACAGGGGCCGTTGGCAGGGCAGTCCCAGTCGTACGACTTGGTAATGTGGAGCTGCAACCACGTACGCACATACCTATGGCCATTCCCACAAGAAAAAAAAATGTCCTAGATAACCTTTCTTGGGCAAGAATACAGAAAACTCACTAAACGAGAAAACTAAGATAAATAGACAACCGATTATCCAACCACCGACTGTCACCACAGCTGCGGAAGGCAGGAGAAACGTAATCCGTCACCTCAGCACGAGCGGCTACACAGAGGCATTTATTCGCAGAACACTGTGTATAAGAAAAGACACGGGAAACACGACACCAATGACACCGCAACGACGCCACATGTCGACCCAACTTGAGCGCAGGGAACCGTGAACGGAGCACAATGGCAGAACACTGCGACACCACTCGCAACATGTTTGCCCCATACTAGTCCCGAAGGCACGGTGTAGAGCTCGTTGCGTTTTGTAGTCTTTCTGCATTCCTTGAAGAGCACAAAGAGCGCGAAAGATTGGGTACGAGAAACTTGAGCGTGGAATACGACTTTGCCATCGAGCCTTTTGCAGTGTGGACTGGAAAAACGCGATGGGTGAAGGACGACAGGAAGTTCTTTCGCGCTTCGAAGATGACTATGAATGGGAAAAATGTGTTTAAATGGGAATAAAAAAAAAATCTATAAAAACACGGGCCTTGCTGCGTTGTGTCGGTACAACAGAATTGCAGGCCGTTTGGAAAAAGATGGCAGCAATATCTCATAAAAAGACTCGAGAATTAAAAGCCTCACTGATGGCCGAGAGGTAAAAGAATTCTTCGACCATGTTTCAGCTTGAATAAATTTATTTCCGCGAGTGATGAGGGATTACGTACGGCATGAACGGTGCGTTTCTGCCTCCTTTCTTCTTGAAATATGGCCGCGAGAATTTTCATGATACCCTAAATTACGCAGCCACTGTTTAATTGGTAGCAATTGACATGACAAAAGCTCATGGTCTGTGTCATCGTACATTTTAACAAAACTTGAAATCAAGCCAGATGGCGCATTGCTATCGGGAAATTTTTAGCGCAAACTAATGCTTCCTCACGATGTTCACAAGAACGCACCCATCCTGTCTCTCTCGTTCTTCTTAACTTCTTGTTTAGTGCTCACAACTTTCTGAATCGCCACATTTATTCAAGAAAAAACTGAAGTGGCATCTGAGGGCACAAGCAGTTCAACGCAATAGAGAGAGAGAACGGGTGCTCGATTGCTCACGAATCGTGCTGCTTTCTCGTCTTTGAAGCCACATTAATAATGAATCTGGAGCTTAGCACTTATTCTCCGTTGATTAGGTACATAATCATAGATCAAGCTCAGTGTAAATTCCGATGTCACGTAATAAAGGTGACCTGGAGTTGCACATGTGTCACAAAAAGCTGCAGAACCCAATTCCATGCCTTCGTACCGTCATGCTCGTTTAATACAAGCGTTTGTAGATTGGATTACAGAAACAACATTAAAAGACCGAGAAATATTTAGTTCCTCCGTTCGTTAGTAACGCACTTCGTTATGTAATCTTCTGTTCTCTGGGAGCAGATCACGTGAGTTTTGTAGCATGAATTAACATAAAGTGCTGTTTCTATTTCACCACAGTCAGCGAATGGTGTACTCTACAAACACATCACCTACATTAAACTTCGTGCCAACACAATGCATACAATCCTCAATTACATCGCCAAAAAAAAAATACGGGTTTCACGGAAAAAATTTCCTAATGCTTCGTTATATATTCAAACGTCAAACTTAAAAGTAGCACCACCATGAACGGGATTAACTCCATGGCCAAATTTCACTGCAAAAAGCGCTCGAATAACTGCACCTTCCAGGTATGCAATATACATTGCATGAGGTTTTAGAGGTGTGGTGACATCATTAGTTCAGGTTACATTGTTCTAGCGCAGAATTAGCTTTTTAGTCACGTTTACTATGCTTTTTAATGTTAATATTTCACCTCATCAGCCATTTAGTGACAGTCATTTCACTTCCACATCATTAAATGAGAGTTATGAATAGTTGATGTCCAAGCATTTTATAAGGTTATATGACTGGTGTTTATCAAAGGACCTAGAATGAGTTTCGGAGAGGGGGAGATATGAACAGTTTTATCATTTGAAAAATAAAGTTTTTGTCTTTACAAGCCGGAACGTCAATACGACAACAAGGCACGCCATAGTAGGAGATTTTAAATATTCGGAACCATAAGTCGGCAAAATAAATGGAGCCTATATAAACTCGCTCAGTAAATGTGCTTTTATCTTAGGACCCGATATAGGGCCCAGCCTATAGCCGGTATTTTGGTGACCAAAAACATTTTTCTCTGCAAAACATTTTCGCAATAGACTGCTTTCATAGAGTAAATCAGCCCGACATTTTTCGAATACACCTGAGGTAGTCACCAAAAGCCTTGGAAGTTTGGCGAGGAATGACCGATCAAACTTTACGTCAATATCTATCACTTTTCGTCTCCACTGTCTCTTTCTATTTTCGTGTTCTTCCTTTCTGGACATTCAACTTCACAGTAATTTAACAAATCCGCATTATATTGGTTCTATAGAAGAAAATAGCTTGTGGTACACGCATCTTAAATAAAACTTGGCCGTGTACTTATGCCACGTCTCACTGTTTTGTATCAATCATTTCACCATTCTCATCTCACCATATTGCCACGTGGTTGCGACGGCAAAGGATATGGTACTTGGGTTGCTCAAGACGACACTTTTTATTTCGTGAACATGTGCCTAGAAAAGTACAATGTACTAGAAATTCATGCTTTACGCAGATAGCAGTAATTCAAGATTGGTCGTCGGCAATATGATCTGCGTGAAGGTACGTCCCCATATATGCTCGTGGCATCGAACATCATCCGTATTGTAGGTGTCTCAAGCTTATCAGATGATTCTAAAATGATCTAGAATTTTTGCAGACAGCCAAGCGTGCTTTGCGCAAGGCAATTGATTAATATGTGGTGTTTAAAGTTTCAAAACCATTATATGATTATGAGAGATGCCGAAGTGGAGAACTCCAGAAATTATGACAACCTGGGGTTCTTTAACATGCACCCAAATCTGAACACATGGGCCTACAGCATTTTCACCTCTATCGAAAATGCTGCCGCTACAGGCGGGATTCGATCGCGCGACCTGCGGGTCAGCAGCCGAGTACCTTAGCTACTGAACCACAATGGCGGTGCCTTTGCGCTAGGCAGTTGCATAAAAATACAAGCGAAGTGGCAGTATAATAATGTTGCGATAAAATTTCAGCAGATGCGACAGGTTCCACTGTGGACGCTATTTTCATACAGAACAGTCAGCGGGTAGCCACGCGTTGCTAGGTGCATCAACGTCTTTGGGTATTTTGAGTAGGCTAAGTTTCTACCTAAAACATACGGCGTGACGACAGCACTCACCTTGACGGTAAATTTTAGCGAAACGAAGTGCACGCTTCGGTTGGATGATATGCATATTATTAAGAAGCTGTTGTGTATTCATTCCTCAAAGGTCGAGATCATCAATGGTCGAGCAAAGCTTCACTATCACGTGCTGTATGAAAGGAATATATCTAAGTAATGTTTACAGCCAGCCTATAGACTGCAACCACAACTGACGGTGTGGGCCGACATCACTCCTTTAAGTCTATATATTTAGGGTTGTATCCGTTACAGTAAAAAGTAACTAAATACGTTACTTGTTACTCTAATAAAAAAGGGAACGTTTCACGGCTCCATGTTATATATATACATAAAAAAGGTAACGCAATACCATTACCGTAAGGGAAAAACATAACGATTGTTACCTCTGCCGTAGCTCTGGAATCTTCAGTTTTAATCAATGTGTCTTTGCTGCAGAAATCCACAATGAGAATTTTTAAATTTCAAATTTATGTTTCACACATACTAACCCAAGCAAGCAATACTCAATGTTCAATTAATGAGAATCTTTTATACAAATGTGCTGAACCTTAGCAATGTTATATAGAGGCTTAAATGATGCCTGCCCATGTGATGGCTTCTGACTCTGCAGTGACCCAGGGTGAAACCATTTTTTTTTCATTGGAGCATTATACACAAAGTGAGGTTCGATAATCTACGGTATTCACAAAGAAGCTATCATTGAACTCTCAAGAAATTTACAACAATCGGCCTTTTCTTGATCCTTCAGCACCTTCAATAAAGCATGTCGAAATCGGTACTGCTGGTCCTAGCAACCGAAATGGCCCGCCGTGCGCCAGTAGGCAATCATGGAGGCCTAGGAGGACTACATTAGTGCCTTCTTATTGGGGAGGGGGGTACAGGGAGATGTCGTGGGGAGGAGGGGGGGGGGGGGGGTTCTTGCAAGTTTGTGACACCAGATGTGGCTTGCAGACGCGTAAGTCTAGAAAAATCACGAAGGGGGATACACATCTTGCAATAGCAGACATTTTGTTTTAATATTTTGCAGGTTTTATTTTTGTTTATATAGGAATTAAAATCATGCCTAGAAATAAAATTGACAAACGAACGTAGGTTCCCAGCACTCCTAATTGCATTCTTCTATTGAGTCTTTTTCGGATCCAGTCGAGAGTGGCAATTGCGATTTCAATTGTCTCACACACCTAATGGGTATTGAGCACGTATACATGCTACAAAAAGCATTAAAAAGTTGAATGTTTTATACATACTTATCAAGCATTCTTATTTGTGACGTTTTTAAGAGAAATTTTAATGGGGCCCACTTGCAAGGGGTGTTCCCCTCCCCTGACCGAGCACAGAGGGGTCGGGGAGTCAACGTTCTCTGCAGGCGTGGTGAACGGGCCTCCAGGTCGTGACCAGTGTGGGCTGTGTATCTGAGCAAATATTGCATTTGCTCTCATCTGCACATATGACCATCGACAAGTTTTTGTCTTGGGAGGATGCAAACCCCTCTTTCAACTTGCATCATGGCTGAGAAAGCGGGTCGTGTGTGTCGTTAGAGTGGATAGCAAGTGCTGGTGCGGCTTGAAGGGGTCAAGTGCCCCTTTTGCACCACCCGCCTCGCCCACGCCCATCTCTACACTTCATTCGTTGAACACTGCGGTGATGACTAGTTGACTAAATGCGCAGCTTTGTTTTCTTCTGCATTTTATACTGCTATATAACACATTCTCATATTGTGAAAAGTAAGTATATCGACTCGTTTGAAGGAAAGTAACATTCAAGGCATGACAGATATTCAAAAAAGCGGTTTCCTGCAATCGCAATAAGAAAACTCGTAGCAAACGTGCTTCTTTTTTCGTGACGCGTACAATGTAAAAGTGAGATCCGATTCGGAAAAAGCGAAATGAGTGACGTGCGTCCGTGCTTCCTCAATGTTCAATGAAAGAAGGTTTCATGAAGTATGACATAGCCAACAACAGAAACAAACTGCTGCATCTTAAATAAGAAAAAAACAAGCAAAGTGCTGCACATTCGTGGTAGAGCATGGAGATATATTGAATTATGCGTATTTTATTATGAAAGCGAAATAAAAACTATTTTACAAAACGCTTTGCATTCATCTTGATGTCTACACATCTGTGTAGTGTCATTAGTGCTATTTGGATGAAAACCCCTGAATTTCAACTAATTCAGTAACCTGTGGCAGAAGAACTTTGCGAATTTTTAGTTTCGGTTTCCGCGGCGTCGGTGCCGCCGCCGCCGATGAAAATAACCGGCGTGCGCCGACAACGCCGCCGACTCTGAACGACCCCCCCGCCGCCGCCGGTCGAAATCGCCTCGGCGCACACCTCTAGTTACAGTGGCTGGAATACTAGAAGTGTGATCACCGCCAAGCGGCTGCTATGGGAGGTAGTGACGCCGCTTTGCGATGTTTCCGCTAGGTGGCGCGCTGTCGTATACACAAGTTCTGTTCGGGCTGTCACGATGGATGGGCATGTTTTTTGAGCGATGAAGATCGACTGCGCAGATAAGTGTTTTTGCATGTTTTGAGCTTGTCTTCATAATTATAAGGCAGTGGTTGAAATCTTCGTAGCACTTATTTTATGGTACGGCTTTTTCGGGGGCCAGTCACCAGGTATTTATTAGTTAGTGCGCGTGTGTGTGTTTGAGTTTTTATTTTTTTCTTTTGCCACCCCGTGGGGGAGGTGCGCGTACATTAAACACGCAAATTTTTGTAGTAGAGCTTAGACTTTTTTTTTCGTGGTGCAGGGCTCGAGTTTAGTAATTATCGAGTATAGGGACAATTGGTGTCAGAAAGACGTGGTTAAAAAGACTGTAAAGTGTTCAGGATGTGGAGTGGGTTTGAAAGTGGACCCAAGCGTAGAAGCTGATGTAGAAGAAGCTGACGCGAAGTGTAGGCAATGTAAGGTCGAGGAAAAAATAGAGAAAGTGATGGTTGCCCAGAGTAAACTGCTGATGAGAATCGCCGAGCTCGAGACTGCGTTGGTGACAGAGCAACAGAAAACGAGGGCAATGGGAGAAAGACTGAAGTCCGCCGAGGAAGCACTAGCGAAGCTGAACAAAGAAGCGGCCTACAGAGAGAACAGTAGGGAACCGGCAACCAGAACGGTGGAGAAGGAAGAGCAAGCAAGTTTGGAAAAAACAGGTTTAGCCGGTTCAATTGTCGCAAGGTCCAGGTTCAGCGAGGTAGTGCTGGGGCTGGGAGGGGACAAAGCAGCCGGCGTCACAGGTGCAAGTAGCCCCCAGGTGCAGGACGCTCCAGCTGATAAGTCACAGCCAAGGAGGTTATACTAAATCTTCTGGAGTGGCGGTCCCGCATACCCGCCCATGTCTCGAAGTGAAGCCGCAGCGGCCATATTGCTCAGGGCAGAAGCAGGCGGCGCCTGCTTTGAAGCGCCGTGATTCTTGCCATGCGTTTCGTTATTGCTACAAAAGCACCTGTTTAATATTTTTATATAGTAGGCGAAGGAACACGGAAAGGACTTTAATGCACATCTGCTTTAATTTTTCTTGGACACTTGGCGTTTCAAGCGTGTAAAAAAAAAAGAACATGCCTGACCTGCAAGGAACGCGCAGCACAGTCACAGCGAAAGCTGGGGAGTGGTCTTTCAGAGCCTTCTCTAAAAACTCTTTGGGATGCTACAAGGGCACTGCTGGGTATCCACAGTGCCTTAAATAATCATAAATTTTCTGTAGTAGGCCAGCATTCACTATGCTATCCTTCGCCATTCTTTGGAGAATCGTGCGCGGTATTCGCTACACACTTGTTTGAAGTTTAGTGCATCTTTTTATGCAGTGGCTGATGACGATGAAGAAATATGCGTGAAGTGTTATGCACCACAGTTAATAGGTGATCAAGAACAAGTTATTTAATGGATGGGAGTGTTGGGCGACCAAGTCGTCACGAAATTCGCATTGCGTGACGCCTCGCTGTTCCTTGATGGTCTAAAACACTTTATTACTCATATTAATGCGACTCGTTTCCAGACATCAAGCCTGCCTAAAACCAGTTTAGAAACAATTTCCAGCGCTGGCGCGCCTCAGTGGTAGAATGCTGGGTTGGCACGCAGCGGACCCGGGTTGGACTCTCATTGTGTCATTGATATTCTTAACTTACCGAGTTTTTTTTGTTCGATACTAATTACGAGTGGCGGCGGCGGCGGACACGGCTCTACGCATGACCCATGTTTTGATCTCGTAACACCTTTCACTATAAAAAGAAAAAATAACTTACTCAAGGATATGACACACACACACACACACACACACACACACGCGCGTGCGCGCACACACACACACACACACACACACACACACACACATATATATATATATATATATATATATATATATATATATATATATATATATATATATATATATATATATATATATATATATATATATATATATATATATATATATATATATATATATATATATATATATATATATATATATATATATATATATATATATATATATATATATATTCTACAAAAACATAGAGCCTGCAAAAAAATTATTCTTAGCGTCATTGTGCCCCCGGACGCCAAAAGAAAATCTATGAATGCAGTCGCATAGTCGCTAAAATATGGGAGAATAAGCGAATGAGCGAAGCATGCCTACTTAAACATCGAAAGCTGAGCCCAGTGTCCGCTTCACACGATTCGCACAGCCAAATACTACCCAAGAGCCCAACATCGTCGCCTCAAAATGTGATCACAGACGTGTTCAGAAGCGTCTTGTTCAATTAGAAGCATGATACGCAACATTACTAGCACTAAATCAACACGAAAGCCACGCACGCTAAACTGCGCCCATCCGTTTTCTGCCCTGATCAATATGGCGGTGTCGGCTTCAGCCGCGGAGCCTCTCCGCCACTCCAGAATCTTTAATATAACCTCCTCGGTCACAGCATGTGATAATCGCCGGGGACTCGAATTTAAATTGATGCAAGGATGCCATCAAAGAGAGGGTAAGAGGTGACAAGAGGGTTGCAGTAGGGGCGTTTCAGGACGCAAGTTTTAAGCAGTCATGAGGCAAGCGAGCGCAAAGCTCAAAACTACAGCTGATAGACGAAACCTCGTGATAATTTAAGGCGGTTTAAACGATGACTTAAATGAAGATACAGCAGGACTAGCAACCACACTGGCGAAAGGCATCGATGACATGCGCGCCACTTCTCCTAAGGTACAGGTAGTGATACGCACGATACCGAAGGTACCGGTGCGTGATAGCAATCTGCAAAGAGCGGTTGTCAACGCAAACCAAGAGATATGGCGGATGAGTCGAAAGAAAGACTTTGAGGTGGTGGAAATAAACAGAGAGGTGCATAGGTGGGGTGGTTTTCAATGAGACAGAATTCACTTCGATGGGCGGCTAGGCCATGAGGTGGGTTGGCGACTTGCAGGACGCGCAGTAGCTTTTTTGGGGGGCAAGCGAGCCCTTCGGGGTGCAGGATAGCTAGTAACGAGGAAAACAACCAGGGAGACTCTTCGACAGGTGGTATGGACAGATACGATTCCAAAGTGGCACCAATATCTAAGATTTGCGGCCACGAGTGGCATACTGTTAAGACGTGCCTTCTTCTGTCATAGGAAAGCGAGGCTTGCCTCGCGCAACCAGCCCCAAGCCACCTGGCCGTTACTCATCAACCAAGCTGTCAACAATCCACTACTATCTGGCCCCGACCAGCATGACGAAAAGAAGAAACGCCCTCCTGTGACGTCACAAGCAACAGCGCCACCGGGACCATACTTGAACGCTGGGAAGCTGCTCATCTCCGGGATTTGCGGCCACGAGTGGCATACTGTTAACACGTGCCTTCTTCTGTCATAGGAAAGCGAGGCTTGCCTCGCACAACCAGCCCCAAGCCACCTGGCCGTTACTCATCAACCAAGCTGTCAACAATCCACTACTATCTGGCCCCGACCAGCATGACGAAAAGAAGAAACGCCCTCCTGTGACGTCACAAGCAACAGCGCCACCGGGACCATACTTAAACGCTGGGAAGCTGCTCATCTCCGGGATTCGCGGCCACGAGTGGCATACTGTTAACACGTGCCTTCTTCTGTCATAGGTAAGAAACTTTTGTTCACACTCACCGTAATTGCAGCTACCATAACTTTATGAGGCCGTAAATCCCACCACAGGTGTTGTTACAATTGTGCCATGGGTGTCGACGTTTGTACGTATCGTGCACGCATCGGTACCTTCTTTCCCAGACGAGCACACGGGTGCCATCGTGTCGATTGTTTCTTTGCAGCGTTTGGTTTAACCCGGGTACTTTGCCCTAAACCTTCTTCACTGCTACTGTCTATGTGCCTTGCGCTCCTGCTGCTATCAGCTGGAGATGTCGAAGCAAATCCAGGGCCCAAAATCGATGATGTGCTCGCACTTGTCAAGGAGTGTCATGAAGAAACCAAAACGGCTCTGGTAGAAATCAAACAGCATATCACAAGCATGGACACTCGGGTTCGCGCTATCAAACGAAGTATGAAAAATGTGTCTGATTGTAAGGTCAACATCGATGCCGCCGCTGATTCCGTTAAAGAAGTGAAAGTTCCCATTAACAAGGCCAATGAAGAGCTCGTAGATCTCGTGGAAGACATGAATAACCGCATGCGCAGAAACAATCTTATAATTAAGGGTCTTGATGAAGTTGAACATGAGGACTACGTGAAATCAGAACGTATTTAAGAGAATTTTTTTCTAAGCATCTCCGGCATGACGTTGGCGACATTGAACGGGCTCACCGCGTTGGTCGCAGTCGACCTAACATTCATAGGCCACTCATTGTAAAATTTCTGAACTTTAAATCAAAAATAGAGGCTCTGAGCCTTGGACATAAACTGAAAAACCTCGAATCACCCAAAGTATGGCTTGAGGAAGATTTTTCCCAGAAGGTTCAGTTCGCTAGAATGAAACAGCGTGAATTCGGAAAGGCAAATAGAACTGACGGAGGAAAATACTATGTGCGCTTTAGCAAGCTTCACACGGAATGCGGCATTTACCGCTATGATTCATCCATAAACCAAGTAGTCCAGGTTTCTGCAAAAAATCAGCCCTCCTCTAGGTGACACACTGTTAGTCGCTCACGTAGCTTCCAAACAATAGCCCCAGTTTCCTTACTCCTAGCAAACTTCCGCAGTATATTTCCAAAGCTTGACACCCTTAAAGCTACTATGCACACATGTTCAGCCGATATCATTATCGGCACAGAAACATGGCTTTCCGACGAAATATCAAATAAACATCTTACCCTTCCTTCAAACGTCGAAATTTTTCGCAAGGACAGGTGCGGCGTAACGATTGCAGTTAAAGAAGAGTATCGCCCATCACAAATAGACATAGATTCACCATTAGAAATTATCTGGGTCAGCATTCACATTGGCCATACACCTTGTGTCTTAGGCGCTTGTTACCGTCCCCCCGATGGTCCCGCAGATTTCGTCGACAGTTTAAACGATACAATTGGCACCATCTTGCACGAATTTCCAAGTAGCTTGTTAGTTACAGGTGGTGATTTTAACTACCCGGGCATCGACTGGCCAACAAACTCCGTCACTGCGCAAAATAATCGCCTCGAATGCCTTAGCTTCATTCAATGTATTGATTACCACCAACTTACGCAAATAGTATGCGAACCAACGCGGAGCGCACATTTGCTTGACCTCATTCTCACGAATCAACCCGAAATTACTAACACACACGTCATTGACGAAATAAGTGACCATAAGGCCATACACTGCACACTATCAGTAGCACGCGCTATCAAAACTAAAACAGAAAAACAAATCCTCAACTACGGACGCGCTGACTTACAAAAAATGAACGATATGCTGGAAACCTTAACTATTAATCTTGAAACTGGGTTGCAGGATCGTACAATGAATGAAAACTGATGTCTATTTCGCGACAAGCTCAAAGAAATTCAGGCATCTTGTGTTCCAAAAACGGTAATAAGCTCTAGGACGAACGACCCATGGTTTACCCGTGACGTCAAACGGCTTTTAAACAGAAAAAAAAGGGCCTACAGAAAGTCAACTCGAACCAACGATCCTGATGACTGGCATAACTACAAACAGATTTCTACTTTAACTGAACAAACAATACGTGAGACAAAACATAAGTATTTTAATATTACGCTCCCAAGTATTATGAAAACCGACAAAAGCAAATTCTGGAGTGTTATAAACCCCAAGAACAAAAACACGGTACCCGTCCTAACCAATACAACCGGGGATAAGTTATCCTTGCAAGAATGTGCCGAACATTTCAACAAAGCCTTTGCCAAAGTTTTCACTACCGAGCTACCTTTAAATGACTCTTTTGATCCGTCGCAACGAAACATAGATTCCAGTTTTACGCCCATTGTAATTACAGCCCATGGCGTGGCATGCGCTATCGACCACCTAGCTTCCAAAACTAGCCCCGGGCCTGAGGGTATAACAGCGAAGCTCTTGAAAATAACTTCTCCTTACTCAGCTTACCTGCTTTCGTTGTTATTTCAGCAATCCCTAGATTCAGGTTGCTTGCCGGACGATTGGAAATTTGCCCATACCCTACCATTTTTCAAATCTGGCGACCGGTCTGATCCCCTTAACTATAGGCCTATTTCACTTACTTCAATCAGCTGCAAGTTGCTGGAACATATTCTTTACACGCATGTTGTAACCCACCTTAATCAGAATAACTTCTTCATTAGCAATCAACACGGATTTAGGAAACATTTCTCATGTCAGGCACAACTTTTTGAGCTGGTCACAGACCTCCACGTTTCGCAGCACAGGTTGCTTTGTACCGATGCCATTTTTGTCGATTTGTCGAAAGCGTTCGATCGGGTTCCACATTAGCGTCTAATGGCTAAAATTTGTAACTTTAATCTGGATGACAAAACAACCCACTGGATTCGTAGTTTTTTAACAGACCGTTTGCAATCTGTAAAAATAAATGACCACGTTTCTGACCCAGTGGGTGTCTCATCAGGAGTCCCCCAGGGGTCAGTACTTGGCCCTTTACTGTTTCTGATTTATATAAACGACCTCGCATGTAACATTTCCTCGTCAATTCGTCTCTTTGCCGACGACTGTGTGATATATAGAGAAATAGTAACTTCCGATGATGTTTCTACACTCCAGCATGATTTATTTATTCTAACTGAATGGTGCGAAAAATGGCGGATGAAAATAAACGTAGAGAAAACTAAGCATGTGCAATTTTCTTCTACGACAAGATCCGACACTTATAATTACTTAATAGATAATGCCAGAATAGAAACAGTTTCATCTTTCAAATATCTGGGAGTTACATTCACCTCCAATTTAAGCTGGACCCCCCATATAGAAAAAATCACATCGAAGGCGTGTAAAAAGCTCGGCCTGCTCAAGCGTCACCTTTATTTAGCTAATTCAGAGACACGACTTCACGCGTATAATGCTCTTATCCGCTCTTCACTAGAATACACGCAAATCATCTGGCATCCACATCAGATGTGTCTGACTAACATGCTTGAATCCGTACAGAACAAGGCCGCGTGCTTCATTCTGTCATCGTACTCAAGATACCAGAGTGTATCTGCCTTGAAGAACAAACTTAATCTCCCCCCTCTCACCCAACGCAGGCAGCTGTCAAGATTAACTTTTTTTCACACCCTGTACCATCATCCAACACCATTCGCTCGCAAATTTATACTCCCGGCACCCTATACGTCCGCACGCGCTGACCACGCTCCCAAAGTTGGCCCAATTTTCGCCCGGACAAACAAATATCAGAACTCACCCCTTGTTCTGGCAATCAATGAATGGAACTCTTTACCTAGTAGCCTAGTGGACCAAACAGACATTTCTTCTTTTCAAACCGCACTCCTCGCTTTTCTAGCTATTCAAAATACACTGTAACTTGTCTTCATCATGCTCATCTTTTTAGGCTGTAAATTTGTGTTCCTGCCTTCCAAATACTAGATTTTCTGTTACTTTTACACTTTTTTTATATGTTTCACGCTGTACTTTGCAATTGTGTACTTTTGCTGCCTTTATGATATTGTAATGTCACTTTTGTTGTGTTGATTCTTTCTTTTTACAATATTGTACGCATGTGTCGGCTTTCAACCCCATCCCCCCTATGTAATGTCTATTTGGGCCCTTAGGGTACCTAAAATAAAAAAAATAAATAAATAAAAAATAGGTAGAGTCCGGGGCAGAAATAGACATAGTCATGAGCGCCCAGCCAATTCAGACATAGGGTATATTAACATGCAAGGTGGTAAGAGCAGGCTGAAGTGGGAAGAGATAGAAGAACAGCTAAGGGAGGAGAGGCCGATGATATACGGTTTTGTAGAAACACATCTCAGGGACATGGAACAACCTCCTAACAATGCGGACTACGAGTGGGAATATTGTAATAGAACAAAAGGCAGCAGAAAGGGGGGTGGTATTGGGCCATTCATTCATAAAAGTACAGACTGGCAAAGGGTCAAGCAGGAGTGCAAGGAACATTTATGGCTGAAAGGGAAAGTGGCAGGGCAAATGACACTCCGTTTCGTGTACTTGTGGACGGGAGCAAAGGCCAGAGAGGAAAACCAGGAAATGGTACAGTGTATATCTAACGACATTCAGGATTTAGGAGGAGAGTGCGAGATAATTATACTAGGAGATATAAATGCGCACATAGAATATATAGATGGGTATACCGACCCGACAGGCAAAAGGATCATGGATATATGTGAAAGGCTTGATTTGATCATTTGCAACAGTACAGAGAAGTGTGAAGTGCAAATAACATGGGAGGTAGGAAGGCAGCAGTCGACGATAGATTATGTACTGATGTCACATAGGATGTATGATAAGCTCAGGGGAATGAACATAGATGAAGGTGGCTCCAGAAGTCTGGGTAGTGATCACAAACGTATCAAGCTAAGTTTTGGAAGAGCAGAGAAAGTGGGAGTGAGACAAGATGAGCAACTACAGGAAAATTTTTATTCAGAAAGGCAAATAGAAATAGCTACTCAACAATTGAGAAAGTACTTACGGAGGATAATAAAACAGTGTGGACATACACGAATCTAATTAGACTGTTTGAGCTAGAGCCTCCTAAGACGCATGAAGAGTCACCCCCCCCCCCCCAAAAAAAAAGAGAAACTCAAAAGTTGGTGGGATGAGGAAGTTAAGAGAGCCATAGCAAAACCTCAGGAAGCCTCTAGGGAACACAGACATGCTAAGCAGCGGGGTGAACCGACAGATGATTTTGAAAGAAAATGGGGAAACCTTTCTAAGCTGTAGAAGGGATGCATCCCTTCTGATCAATGAAAATATTAGAAGAAAGGGAGCTCAGTGGCTGGCAGAAGTACATAAAAAAGATAGAAAGGCAGCTGCGAAATTTTGGAACCATCTAAAAACCCTAAGAAATGAGACGAGCCTAGAGCAGAGGTTTATACCTACAGCTCAAGGTACTAGGCTAAAAGGGGACGAAGCTATTGAATATATAAGAACAAGGATGACAGAAAAATTTCAACAAAAAAGTGCCTTATGCACGACAATAGACAGGGATGAATCAAGTGGCACAATGGCTCCATTTTCACAACGAGAGTGGGAAAGGGCTCAGAAGAGGATTCCAAAAAGTACATCAACAGGCCCAGATGGCATTCGAATTATGCTGATAAAGACATTAGGCCTGAAGTCGAAGCAGGCTTTGAGAGAGGCAGCGAGCAAAATAATAATCGATGGTGAAGTTCCCGATGGATGGAATCTTAGCAGGATGAGCATGATCTATAAAGGAAAGGGGGACAAAGCTGACATAAACAACTACCGTCCTATAACAGTGACATCAGTGGTATACAGATGGCGATACAGATTATAAAGGGAAGACTGCAGGCAAGGATAGAGGATGAGGCGGTGCTGGGGGAACTGCAGAATGGGTTTCAGAAACACAGGAGGTTGAAAGACAATCTGTTCTCACTGATGCAGTGCATCGAAATAGCAGAAAAAGAACACACGCCCCTGTGGCTAGCATTTTTGGATATCAAGGGAGCGTACGAAAGTGTGGTTCAAGAGGAATTGTGGGGAATACTGGGCACACTAGGCGTGGAACATGTAGTCACTAATCTTTTAAAGGGTATCTATAAAGGTAAAAAGGTAGTTATAAGGCCCCGCCGCGGTGGTCTAGTGGCTAAGGTACTCGGCTGCTGACCCGCAGGTCGCGGGTTCGATTCCCGGCTGCGGCGGCTGCATTTCCGATGGAGGCGGAAATGTTGTAGGCCCGTGTACTCAGATTTGGGTGCACGTTAAAGAACCCCAGGTGGTCAAAATTTCCGGAGCCCTCCACTACGGCGTCTCTCATAATCAAATGGTGGTTTTGGGACGTTAAACCCCACAAATCAATCAATCAATCAAAAAGGTAGTTATAAAGTGGGAAAAACAGGTATCCAAGCCTGCAGAGGTAAAACGGGGGCTTAGGCAGGGGTGCCCCCTGTCACCCTTATTATTCATGATGTACCTACAAGGATTAGAGGCCAAATTAAAGGGAAGTGGACTGGGCTTCAACCTCTCTTTAGTCAAACAAGGAAAACTTATTGATCAGGCACTACCAGCATTAATGTACGCAGATGATATAGTGCTAATGGCCAACAACAAGGAAGATTTGCAGAGATTGATGGACATCTGCGGTAATGAGGGAGATAGGTTAGATTTTAGATTCAGTAAGGAAAAATCAGCAGTCATGATTTTCAATGACAACGTAGGTAGTGAGCTTAGAATACAGGAGGTCACGCTAGAGATAACAGATAAATACAAATATCTGGGCGTATGGATAAGCAATGGGACCGAGTACTTGAGGGAACACGAAATATACGTGACGACTAAAGGTACCAAGGAATGCAGCAGTGATGAAAAATAGGGCCCTGTGGAATTACAATAGGTATGAAGTTGTGAGAGGAATATGGAAAGGGGTCATGGTTCCTGGGCTGACGTTCGGCAATGCGGCCTTGTGCATGAGATCAGAAGTTCAAGCAAGATTAGAAATTTAGCAACGTTGAATAGGTAGGCTTGCTTTAGGAGCTCATGGGAATACAAAATCAGGGAGTGCAAGGTGATATGGAATGGACATCATTTCAGGGCAGGAAAGCTAGCAGCAAGGTAAAATTTGAGAAGCGATTGAGAGAAATGGGGGAGGAGCGTTGGGCCAGGAAGGTTTTCAGCTACTTGTACATGAAGATTGTATATACAAAATGGAGGAAGCTAAATAGGAAATTGACTAGTAAATACTTAGAAAACAGCAGGTGGTGAAACCAAAAAGAACTAACGATTAAGAAGAAAGTGAAGGAAACGGAGACTGACATGCGGAGAATTGGCATGATTAAGAAGTCCGCACTAGAGATCTATCGAACTTTGAAGCAGGAAATTGCCAAAGAAAGGATCTATGATAACACTCGGGGTAGTTTTCTACTCTTTGAGGCAAGGACGGGAGTATTTCGAACCAAGACATTATCGGGCCAAGTACGAAGGGGTAGACACAGTATGCAGTGCGTGTGGAGAGGAAGAAGAAATTGTCGAACACTTGATAATGTTCTGTGAAGGGCTTCACCCTATAGTTCAGATTGATGGCGCAGAGTTTTTCAAAGCACTGGGGTTTAGGGACAGGGAGGGCAAAATAGACTTTAAGCGGGTAGAATTAACTAGAAGAAGGTTATCTTAGACAAGAAGGACAAGAAGGGCACGAGTGCTTACTTCCAAGTCAGTTTATTGCGCAGAGCTGAAAATATATAAAGGAGACAGTAACCATGTGACAAAAACCATAAGGCACAAAAACTTGCAGGCACTGATAAAATTTTACAGACAGTCGAATCAGTCTAATGTTTTCGGTTTTTCAATTGACATAAAGGACCTTTACTGCATGTATCCATACGATACGCAGCGTCGCACCGCTAGAACTGCTCTAAGGGACAATGCACCAAAACGGCACGAAGTGCTGTGAATGCTGGCATTGGCCAGTGCGAGAACGTTGAGAACAGCAACCCAAACAAAATGAAGGAAGCTTGGTCTCACATCTCGCTCGATACAAGGTTAAAAAATGTAATATGCATAGATTTTGTTTGCATGTTTTAATATTATTGGTAACCTTTATACTTCTATTCACGCAACAGATTGCACTAATTACACACATCGCCTCGAATCATTCTCGCCGTGTCACATACTACCTTGACGTGCACAATACCATTCTTTGTTTTATACGTCACTTCTACCATGTTGGGGTGCATGCCCGCGAAGTGAAGGTCAGGGGGCGTTCAGTGTGAAATTTCACAGCTTCCCGAGGCGTATAGCATAGCAATTCTTGGCAGATTCTTGGCCTGCTCGAAATTTTCAAACCTGCTGAAGGGCCCTTTATTGTTTTCACAGAGAGAAGAGAAATTGACCCTGTGTGGTTAGACCAAGTTATTACGAGGCAAAAAGACCACTCTGGCCTTTTAGCGCTCAGGCTATTTGTTCCTGTATTGCTATTCTCAGCCATGCCAAAAAGAAAGAGACCCAGGAACATGTTTATTCGATGGTGCATACTTATCTCACCGTGCTGAACTGTAAAATGTGAGGCTCTTATCTGCTAACAATGTGAGAAAAAGAAATTGCATGGCTGTGCTAAACCACAAGTGCTTTTGTACATAATAAAGTAAAACATTTCTGTTAGCATTCTTCTTGTACACACAGCTCCCACATGTGGTTCTTCGAAAACAAATTTTATCAAAATTTATTGTGCTGATGTTTACAATTTCAGAGGACTAAAGTGTCTTGCCCGCCTAGCCTATTTTTGGTGCCCGAAAACCCAGTCTCCAGTGCCTAAAAATTCAGCCACTAGTTATGAGGGCTCATAAAGGAGTAAGGTCATTTTTTCAAGAAAACAACACAAAATATATTCATCAAGAAGTGCCTTGGATGAGTTGGCGGTGAAAGGGGGTCAAAGCCTTGCCTTATGTAATTCGTGCCTTTAATCAATATATATTGAAATGGCATATGAATAGAGTTGTTCGTTTTCGGGTTTTATATTTTTTTCAAATTCGGAGGGTAAAAATTGGGCGGTATTTTTCAAACTGATATTCGGGAAAAAATCGTTTTTTTTGCGAAGCCATTCCTTACTTCGGGTTTTTTCGGGTTAAATATACGGTTGTACTTATCAGAACTTACACTGAGCTTATCAAAACGTATCACGGGCTTTTTAAGTATAACACGTTAAATTTGGTGTTTCAAGCTGATAATTGGGACAGACACCAGAGTATTATAGCAAATACAGTATACTACCCGAAATTGAAAATGAATCAGTGGTGTTTGGAAATGAATGAATCAGTAAACATTGACTCTTAGAAATTATACATTTTATTCTCGAAAATCTGGTCATCGATTTTTTACACGTCCTTGTTGACATACATTATCTATCTGCATGCGCAACATGTCAGTCTCCATTCGAGATCTGTCCGGTCGTTGAACATATCTCAGCTGGGAGAAAGTTCTCTCCACACCACAGCTACCATTAGCTAGGCACAACGATGTCAGTGTAGCTTTTGCAAGCCTTGGGTAGCGAGAAGTAGAGTCATGCCAATACTCGATTAGTTCGACAGCTGGGTTTGTGGGGCTCGCTTCCAGCAAATACTGGTTGAACTCGTCATTAAGGGAATCTACATTGTCGGTTACGGACATGAACAGAGGTCGGTAGTCCTGAAATGACTGCCCCAGCAGACGCTTCTGAAACGGATCAAGGACGGCTCCCAACTTCCACAAAGTTAGCTGGTTTTCCTCTTTTTCTGAGGCGTTCCGTCCAAGAGTGCAGCGCCATTTTGTGGCTAGTTTCGTGCAGAACTCTTCAGAACATGTTTTTACTAAATTAGCGCTGCGCTTGGGTAACATAGACAAAACAGCTTTGGCCTGATCGCTTTTACCGATCATCGCCGAAAGCTCCCCGACAATCTGCTGCAGCTTCACGTTTAGCAGGTGATCAAAGCTGGGCATCAAAAGCTTCCCACTTTCAAGCGTTTTCTGGGCTTCCAAAAGAGGGCCGAGTGCATCTCTCATCAAGATTGCCTTCGCATAAACAACTTCTTTTTCAGAAAGTATCCCTCGAATAGCTTCCGCTTTGCTGCTATCATGCGAGCTTTCAGCAAGTTCTGTTAACGAGCTCCACATTTCTACGATTACCACAAGTGCCTTGTAGAAGCTTTGCCATCGATTCGGGACAACAGAACGTGGCTTCTTAATGTCAGGTCCAAAGAGGCCATTAGAAGAACAAATTTCAGTGTACTTTTGGTAAAGCTTGTTAGCGTGCTTAAATAACGCTCCAAACTTGATCACTATGGATCGAACATCAGACATGCATGGTAAAGAAATGGCATGGTCAACACTCACATGAATAAGGTGTGCTATATCTTTCACATGCAAGATTTGGATCCCTTCAGCCTGACAGATTTCTCGAACCATCTTTCGCATGTACTCCGCTGAGTCTGTGGCTACTGCCACAACGCCTTTCCACGTTTTCCACTAACTGCGCTGGCCACCGTGTAAGTGTTCGATGCATTTACCCTGTCGACGTCGACCAGAACAACATGCTTCTTCACGTTTTTCTGGCTATAGTAGCACAGGAGGGTGTTGATGGTAGGCACACCAGTGATGTCTGGGGATTCATCGACGATGACGCTCACTTTCACATCTCGCATATCATCGCGGATTTTCTCCATGTCTTTGTCAAAAGCTTCTTTCAGGTATTTCAGCCGAAGTCTTTGTCCTGTTGGCATGGTCTTCGCGGCCTTGCAGTATTTGTGTGCGAAGTCTCCCAGTGGTCCGTCCGCCTGGTGACGCTAGAGCACGAACAAAGTCATGGATAGCGCCGTCCGCTTCAGTTTCTTTCGCACGCTGTCTACAGGACATATCAAAAAGCGTCTGCTGAGACATTCCCGCAGTCTCAGCTTCCTTGGAAGCCGTCTTGAACTTCTTATGACGAGATGACATTAGATGCTCACGAATTCGGTCGTAGGGCTTCTTCGCTGGATCGGTGACCATCTCGGTGTTGCAATATTTGCACACTAAAGAGCGGGTGCCTTCACTGTCTTTCGTTGCGATCTGGAGATCTTCATGTTCTTTACACCAGTCATCCAGTGTCTTTCGTTTTCTTCCCATCTCCACGCTGAAGTTTCCGGTGCCGCCTTATGTCCGCGACGGTGGCTTTGCGCTCACAAGACGCGCCTGGTAATGCTAAGTGAGGATGGCGATATGCGTCTCGTCTCGTGTCGCGCGAAAGAGTGAGGGGCGTTCGTGCGGGGTTGGACGCTGGGGGAGGGTATGGCTGGCTTCTTCGTCGCTCAATCTCTCCCCCACCGACTGGTCACCCGTCCCTTCCGCGTGAAATTCTTGGAAGCAGGTGCACATACCCTAGACTAATCTGCAGTGGGCAAAGGGGCAGATTTCTTTGCTTTTTCTTTCACCCTAAATTTGTTCACAATGTACTCAAAGCTTTGCCGGCCTCAAACGTGTTTCCCACTTTCTCCTGCAAGCATTTTTTTAGGGGGGGGGGGGTGCATGTACGCTCTCACGCATGTGCGTGCAGAGGAGAGAGGGGATGTAAAGATTAGAGAGGAGAAAGGGGTGACAAAGGAGACAGGTAGTGGTGAGAAGAGAAGGGGAAGAGCATCAACACGAGTTAGCAGCAACCCACGATTGTGCACATCGCTACAGGGAGGCTTATTCGGAGAGAAATCGGGTTTAACCCGATTCTCTTGAAACTTGTTCGGGGTGAAATAATCGGGTAAAATCGGGTTTTACCCAAAAACGAACAACCCTACATATGAATGACGCTGCTTTGGAATGCGAGTAAGTAGAAGTGAGCATAAAAGAGAATCCAGATAAGGCTGAGAGTATTAATATTGAGTAGATACAGTATAACCTCATTATAACAGAGGTCCATAGTGAAGAGAATTTTAGTGCCTTGTAAAAGGAGTATGTAAAATCCAAGTACTGTTAAAATAGACTTTTATAGAAATGCTGAATGGGTCTGTTATAACAGGAGAGAATCACGAGTCATGTCGAATTTTCTCAGTGGTGCATAAAAAGTTGACTTTTCGGAAATCCTTGTTCAGTGTCTGCAGCCTTTTCAGTATTCGATTTCCAAATACGTTCACTGAAAATTACATCGAATTGCTGTAAAAAGCTTTTTTGCGCTTGCCGAAGTGTTAAAAATCATCGTGGAAGTCACAAAAAAAAATGACGTTATTCAAAAATTATTAGCTTCGCGATGGCACAACTGCCCACCACCGTTTTGGGCTCGTTGTAAAAGCATTTTTTATTCCGTGTTCAAAAAGCAGACGTGTGAAATTCATTTGGAGGATTCCGAATGACTGCTTCTCCTGTATTGCTCCATGGAGTATGCCTCACTAGTGCGATGCTCGTTCTAAACGCCTCTGGGATAACGTCGTCTGCTTCTCGTGAATCGCGCGGCTGTCTAAAAGTCCACAACTTAGTGACATTTTTACACTCGTTCTGTATTCACGGGTTGTTAAGGCAGCTGCAAGCGCAAGTTCAGACTTTAGGTTACGATCGCGCGCCGTACTCGTCGCGAACATCGCACAAGCGCATCTCAATCCGATTGTGATAGCGCTGACTCGTTGGCGAGAAGATTCTGCTTCAGACCCTGCTATGAAGACCACCACGGGACAGATCTTCGCATTCGAAATCGAGCATGTCGTACTTTGAAACATCGGGCACCGCGGTCATGTACATCGCAGTTGCGCTTTCTGCTCAAAGTCATGGCCAGGCCTAACTACGCCCTGAACTTGGCAGGCACGACCGTCGCGCTAGCAAATATGTCAAAAGCGAATAAGCCGTAGTGTGTTTCGTCACAAGGCACAAATCACTAGAATCATAAATCTTGCGCATCGGTAGCGGACCCAAGCCGTGCTCGCCACGCACCGACTGCCCGGAACAGTGGTGGCAACGGCCAGCAGTTTTCCGCGTCAGCGCGCCAACTTGCAAAAACAAGCACGATGCACCCCAATTTCCGGCGACGAAGCTTGGCGTAATTAATCATTGTCAGACTGGACGGATATCGGTAGGCTTCGTATTTAAATTGATATGCCAACATCAGCGGTGCTATCACCGTCCCGAAAATATGCCACACAATGCTACACGAAAAGTTACAAAATTTAGGATGTACATGGCAGAAAAGTCTACTGTAAAGAAGTCCTGACTGCCTTGCAGGTCTCAGTGACATTTTAGTGAAATATATTCGAATGTCCGTTGTACCAGAATCCCTGGTAAACGAAGTTCAACCAATAAAACAATTAGAGAGGTCGACATAATGCGATCAATCAGTATGTATTAACCCAATGTCTGTTGTAAGCAGATCTGCTGTAACGAGGTTATACTGTATGACCATAGATCGACAAAGAAAAGTGGAACTCGCTCAGTCTCACTGAAGAAATATATCTTGCTTTTTGGACTCACTTACGCTCCAAGTCACGAAATTTTCCTGACCTGAACTCACTCCGATTCACCTTCACAAATTGTTTTTTCAGCCGGACTCACTTGGAGTCAAACTCACCAAAATATTACTCAAGCGTACTCACTCAGACTCACAACTCAATCTGAGTATTTTGTGAGTCGGCTAAAAAGTTAGTTCCCCGACCTGTGGCGAGTATGCGTGTGCTCAATCAGGTGGTCGTCTATTGAAAAGGGTGAGTAGCAATGAGTAACGGCTCAATCTGAGTTTTTGTGAGTTGGCTCAAAAGTTAGTTCCCCGACCTGTGGCGAGTATGCGTGTGCTCGATCAGGTGGTCGTCTATTGAAAAGGGTGAGTAGCAATGGTATACACTTTGTGCGGGGCACATTCAAAGGCGCGCGCAGCACAACTTGTGGTGTTGCGGGTGCGCAACATTGCGAGTCTTAGCAGACTGAAACGCCTGATTGCTTTGATAGCTATGATGGCGCAAGCGCCCGTAGCCAGCGTGTTAGTGCGTGCTTCGAGCAGAATTTAAAGATATCGCAGGGCGACAATCTTCCGCGATGCCACCATAAATAAATAGAAAAACCTGCACGAAAGCGGCCACGTTTTCCGCTTTAGTGAGCGCCTTGCTCCCGTCGCCAGGAATGACGGCTAAACGCGTGCATCAGGTGTGCGTACTGCATGAGGCTTGCTGCATAGCTATCATGGCAAGCTGTCATTCTTTCGAACTTAAATTATCATTGGTGCTTGCCCACTACCCGCGTACTTGCGAAATACTCGGAGCGTTTAGTAATATCGAAGGCTCCACGGCCACTCGCCGTGAAAATTGGCATGCTCGTTTGTTGTGGCGTCATGTACGGCGATTTTCAGCTGCTGAGTCTCGTGAAGTGCTTTGCTTGAAATCGTTGCGGCATCGTTGTCGCTCATCATGATCATAGTTTTACCTCACCGCTCGCGCAGCTCATGCTAAACTTGAGGCGCGGGCGAGAAAGAGAACACGAGAAGATTTATTCCAGAGAGGACGGCGCATGCTCCATTACATCTTTTGCTTCACCTGTTTAAGAATCAAAGAAAAAGGCTTTTGATTGAACTAAATTGAAGGATGGGATTCATCACTCCCGGCAGATATTTACTTTGGAGCTACACCACCTGGTTTTAGACACACGAGTGTTTGCGATGCCATATGTGATTTCCTACGCCAGATGAACAACTTGAATTGTAGGGTTATGTAAATGAAACTTATTCTTCAATGACATTACGATTTTTTCATGAATTAAGCTAATTAGTTATTTAAAAAATGATCGATTGCTAAATATCTTTAGATTTATGAACAACATCATTTATATAACAAGGCACTGCCCATTTCATGGCCAATTCCCCATGGTGCCTTCCACAAGTTTAATAAGGACCAACCAATTAACTGACATCCTAGCTTGATCCTACCGAGTGCGCATACGCTGCTGGGTGGCTACTTGTGCTTACGGTAAAATGCTATGTAACTCAGTTTGCCCTTTCACTGATCCACCCATCAACTCAGGAAAGCACTAATTGACCTCGCATTGCATTCCTCAAAACTGCAAACGATATACGGCGAGGTAGTAATTATTAAGGTCCATTAAATCGTCACATCAGCCTTGATCTGAAGTAAAATTTTTTGAAAGTATTTCTTTTCTCACCAGCTCTATGACAGCAGGAACGTCACGCAAGATCATCGCACCTGCAGAAGGTGTCTCAGACAAATTAAAGCACGCATCGGCGGAACGCGAGATGGCAGAGGGAATGGGAACTAGACACTTTTTATGTGTTCCAAAGCCGTGATCCACTTATTTTGCTGCCCAATAAAGCAGGGACAAGTCGAGAAACTATAAAACTTCCTTCCCAGAAGACACGACATGTACCTGTTGATACAATCGACTACGCAGCAGTTCACGATTCAGATAAACTTCGTGCTAGCGAACGTTGGGGGAGTGTTTTGTCTGCTCGGGCTCTCAACGTTTGTCTTCTCTGATGGCTGCCTGGCGGCGCACCAGTCTCAAAGCACGGAGTCTATAAGAAAAGAGCCACTCTTCTTTGTTCATGTGCATGTGCCCAATGAGGTGGCCTTTTATTGAAAAAAGAATACATTGCTGTGGACACCCAAGGGACCCTTTCCTGCCTAAGAATGCCTGTCTCTAATGAGTCCGCATTTCACTGAATATAATGCATTGCAGTAAACACAGGAAAATGGACCCACTCTTCTGAGCAGGCAGATGTGTCTCAAGAGGATCTCTTCCAAAAAGTATGCATCAGAGAAGAGACAGGAATAGGGCAGCTATCAAGTGTGCATGCGGATGTGTTTTACAAGCTGGATTTTCCACACAAAGGATGCATCGCAGTGGACGCAAGAAAATGGACGCTCTCATGTGTGTTTTTGCATGTGTAGAGCGAGGGTGTCTTTCTTTACAAAAGATTCACTGCAACAGATACACAAGAAAATGGTCGCTCTCTAGTGTGCTTGCGGATGTGCCTATTGAGGAAATCTTTATGTACAAAAGAAGCATTGCAGTGGATACAGGAAAATGGACGCTCTCCAGTGTGCTTGCGGATGTGCCTCTTGAGAGAACTTCTCCAGGAAAAAGAAGCATTGCAGTGGACACAGAAAAATGGACGCTCTCCTGTGTGTGTGCGGATGTGTCTTTTGAGGGATATGTTATGTACAAATGAAGCATTGCAGTGGACACAGGAAAATGGACGCTCACCTGTGTGAGTGCGAATGTGGTCAGTGAGGTGGCCTTTCTGGGAAAAGGTAGCATTGCAGTGGGCACAGGAAAATGGCCTCTCTCCTGTGTGAATGCGCATGTGCTCATTGAGGCGCATTTTTATAGAAAAAGATGCACTGCAGAGGGTGCAGGGGAAGGGCCGATCTCCTGTGTGGGTGCACAAGTGAGCCCCAAGCTTGGACTTGTACATGAATGCTGCTGGACAAAAGTGGCACTGGAAGGGGGGCTCGCCCATGTGTTTCGGAAGGTGCCTGCTCATAGTTGATTTGTCCACGGTCACATAGGTGCACTGTTGGCAGGAATGAAGTCGGCTTCGTACAGATGCCAGTGAAGAAGACTGTTCCAAGGAAACACAAGACAGGAAGCCTGAAAAGCCATTGAGAGCCCACAAAGCAATGCAAATTATGTGTCACACACTACATGGAACTGCACTACAGCGGCAGGCAATACACATGGGCAGCTGTGCATGCAAAATATATTGATGTTCCCCTCATCTCACTAAGGCAACTATTATGGCAATAGGGCACCATCACAGCAAGTGCTACAATGATTCCCATCTGGCTACGGATAAATTCTATGGTAAACACATAACACAGTGTGCCAAAAACTAGAATACAATTTAGTTCCGATTCCATTACTATGTATATTGCAAATGTCTAAAGTGTCTGAATGTGCACAAATCAAAACTAGCCCATTAAACATCTTACTGAAATTCTGTTTGTGGAGAAGTATTCACAAAACACTGCACAGAAATCACCACTTTCTATCGCAACACATCAAGCATAGTAAAAAATATGAGTGAATTATGTTTACGTGATGTAATGGGGAACAAAAAAACATCATGCATTTATGCACAACCGCAGCAACTGTTTATATATTACTGCCACAGTTAACACATTTTCCACTAACATCTCTGTACCGTTTCAATGAGAGCACTATTATAAGCAGGGAACACAGTCATTTACGAACCATTAGTTACATCATGCAGTATCAAATCAAACTACCACTACTAAACGTTGCCGCATTTTATCTGCATAACTATTTTCCTTAGTATGAACAGATATGTAAAAACAAAAGGATGTATTATTAAGTGTTTAGTCTGGACCATGACACATTCGTAAACATGATGTATGTCCTGTAGCCGAAGTTAAGGCAAGTGGACTTGTCGTTTTCAAGGCTAAAACACCCACACTGTGTTTACGAATTTTTAACCCTTTTCGCTCTTCATTGGAATTCTCGTCTGAATCATTGATTTGTTGTACAAGCAAAATTTCATCTTAACAATTTAAATTTAAACAATGTAGTAAAATTTTTTACTTGTTCAATTTTGATTGCATTATACACAAACATTGAAAAAAGAATATTACTAGTAAATCGCGTACGTTTCGATTCCGAAAATCTGGAGTAGCAGTCCAGACATGGTCACATGAGAATCACAAGTTCGAGTTCATAATGAATTAGGCTGTAATTTAAGGTGGAAAATGGTAAAAAAGTTTTAAGAAGCATCTACTGCAATGCCCGTATGGCAATATCCAGAGGATGTATTTATTGGGTGATAACTCATAGTAATGAATAGTGAATAATTTTTGTGGTATGTACAAAGACTACGATAAGATTATGAGAGATGCCGTAGTGGAGAACTCCAAATATTTCTACAACCTCGTGTTCTTTATTGTGCACCTAAATTTAAGCACACCAGCCACAAGAATTTTCGCCTAAATTAAAAGTGTAGACATCATAACCGGGAATCGATACCAGGGCTTGCAGATAAGCAGCCCAGCACGAAGACCACTAGGCCACCCAGATGGGTGAAGAAGAGTGCAGGCATTAGCAACAGCCAAATGACTGCTGTTAAAGTGATCACGAACAACAACAACAGCTTCAGCGAAGTAGTGGTGGGGCTGGGAAGGGACAAAGCAGCCGGAGCCACAGGTGCAAGTAACCCCCAGGTGCAGGACGCTCAAGCTGAAAAGTCACAGCATGTGATAATCGCCGGGGACTCGAATTTAAATCGATGCACAGAAGCCATCAAAGAGAGGGTAAGAGGTGACAAGAGGGTTGCAGTAGGGGCGTTCCCAGGACGCAAGCTGGAAGCAGTCACGAGGCAAGCGAGCAAAAAACTCAAAACTACAGCTGATAGACGAAACCTCGTGATAATTTCAGGCGGTTTAAACGATGTCTTAAATGAAGATACAGCAGGACTAGCAACTACACTGGCAAAAGGCATCGATGACATGGGCGCCACTTGTCCTCAGCTACAGGTAGCGATATGCCCGATACCTGAGTTACCGGTGTGTGATAGCAAACCTGCAAAGAGCGGTTGTCATCGCAAACCAAGAGATATGGCGGATGAGTCGAAAGAAAGGCTTTGAGGTGGTGGAAATAAACAGAGAGGTGCATAGGTGGGGTGGTTTTCAACGAGACAGAATTCACTTCGATGAGCGGCTAGGTCATGAGGTGGATTGGCGACTTGCAGGACGCGCAGTAGCTTTTTTTGGGGGGGGGGGGGGGGGCAAGCGAGCCCTTTGGGGTGCAGGATAGCTAGTAACGAGGAAAACAAGCAGGGAGACTCTTTGACAGGTGGTATGGACAGATACGATTCCAAAGTGGCACCATGTTATGCCTGCGAATCTGCAGCAAATGTCCGTGCCTCTGAAAAAGGCAATCTCTGTCAAGGCCAGTCCGCGAGCCCGCCTGACACGAACAACTGAACGGCGTCAACACTCGACGGTGCCTTTCTGGCGTGCACGTGCAGTGAGTCACCTCAGCCCGCGAGCCCGTCGAGCAAGCAACCGGCGTCTTCCTCTCTGGCGGCTGACGCAATGCCTAGCGACATCACTCGTCCTTGGGTGCAGCCACCTGCAGTACAGCCTCTCCAGATTCGATGAGAAAGAATGACGCGGCCCAGCGGCGACCCCCATTGGAGGAGTCTGACCTCACGACCAGTGGCGCTTCTGGATGGACATTCGGGTTGGACCCGGTGCATATAAAAGAAGCCCTGCGGCGCGTCGCGAGCAGTCCTATTTGAGAGCAGACCTATGTGTTAGAGAGGAGAGCTCGGCTCTTCGAGTCTCTGTCGGCCCCAGTGCCGAATTTGTAATGCCTCTGTATATATGCTGTACATAAACCTTGTTTAACTCACCGTCGTCTCGTCCGCTCGTATATCAGCTCTGCGCAGAAGCAGTCGCGAGCCGAAAAACCTACGCTACCAAACGGTTGGTGACCTTCCCTGCGGAGTTCGAAGCAGTGGCGCCTTCGGGACCGTGTTGGCATCGCCGTCTTTCAAAACAGTGGTTGCAGCGGTGGGATTTCGAGGCGCCCTTCGTAACGTCGTCGGAGGCGCGCTTCGCAAATGTGGTTGGCAGCTGCGGGATCGGCCGGCGTCAGAGACATCGATGCGGTGAGTGCCTGATGTTTTCCCCTAAGTTCACCAGACTACTCTAGCTCAGGTTGTAGTAGTTTAGAGAAGGGCTGTGTGAAGCATTGAAGTGAACTTTGATCGTTTCAAGCCGAGTCGAAGCGCTTTGAAACCAAAGTTAATGCGGAGGGGGTAAACACGGGAGTGTGAAAAATTGCTTGCGCGTCTTGCTAGTTGACTTATAGTGGGTACGGCAAGTAAATTGTTAACAGGGGCAAACAGCAAGAGGCTAGTGTGAACGACGGAGAACCTTAAAGTGAAGGAACTCATCGAAATTTGTGAGGAACTCAGGATTACTTTGGGCCGTGCAAAACGAAAGCAACCGATCCTTGAGATCATGAAGGATGAGGGAGTGTCGGCTGAGAAAGTCGATGAGGCCTGGGTGGATATCAAAGCACGCCGTGAGGAGGCTGAAAGGCGAGAAGTAGAAGCTCGCGAACGTGAAGAAGCTGAAAGGTGAGAAGTTCGCGAACGTGAAGAAGCTGAAAGGCGAGAAGTTCGCGAACGTGAAGAAGCTGAAAGGCGAGAACGCCGCGAGGAGGCCGAGAGACAGGAGCGCCTCGAGTTGAAACGAACAGAATTGGCAATCCTACAGTGTTCGCAGGCGCCTAGCGTAGCTTCTCCGACGATTCAGGTCAGCGGTTTTAGAATTCGGGACCAACTGCCACCGTTCGTAGTAGGCGAGGACATGGCGTAGTATCTCGTCAAGTTTGAACTTGTCTGTGAGCGAAACGCTTTGGAGCAGTCTCTTTGGGCGCGGAACCTGTTAGCTCTTCTTCCCGGCGAAGTGTCCGACGCGATAACTTGCTTGTCTAGGGAAGCGTTTGAGAGCTATGACGAGGTTAAGGAAGTGCTCTTGAGACGTTATAAGTTGTCACCCGAGGCTTTCAGGCAAAGGTTCCGGTATGCTAAAAAGGGGAATGAGTAACACGTTGACTTCGCGTTTCGTCTTAAAGCCGATTTAATTGAATGGCTCAAGGGCGAAGGTGTTTATGACGACCGCGATAAAGTGGTGGAATGCGTTGCATTGGAGCAATTCCACCGCTGCATCGAGGAGGACGTCAAACTTTGGCTGCAGGACAAACTTGGTGAAGTACAGCTAAACAAGGCAGCAGAGTTAGCTGAGGAGTATTATACTCGCCGAAAATTGCACAGCAGGGCAGTGCGCGTTGAAAAGGATGAAAGAAAAGAGGGCTTTTCAAAGAAACCTGATCAACGGAAACCCGCTCCGCACCGTAATTTCAAGAAGGACCCATCTCTTACGAAGAAAAGTGTAGGGGAAGGGCAAACAGAAGCGGAGAAATCGAGTGAGGTTCCTAAACAACGCACTGATACCACACGGGCGTTTGAATCACGGAAGCCACTAATCTGCTACAACTGCAAAAAGGTAGGGCACATCGCGATAAACTGTAAGCAAAAGTTTGCTTTTGCAACAATCCCACAATTGGAAAAGAACATGCAGTTGTTGGAGCCGTATATTCAAGAAATTAGTGTGAATGGGCAAACGTGTCGAGCACTTCGTGACTCAGGGGCAACTATGGATGTTGTCCATCCTTCATTGGTGTCTCGGGATGACTTTACAGGAGAATGCGCGTGGATCAGGCAAGTCGCCGAAGAGCAAAGTGCTTGCTTACCAATCGCCACGGTTGTCATTGAAGGCCCGTTCGGTAAGCTTCGCACCGAAGCGGCTGTGTCTGCCGCGCTTCCCGATCGTTTTCTTTATCTTTTCTCCAACAACTCAGAGCAGCTTCTCAAAGAGCAGGGTAAATCGTTCTTCCCCAACTTAGCGTACATGGCCCTCACGCGATCGCAAGCGCGGAAGCTTTCGCAGGAGCTTGATCTTGTTCGATGCGGTAAACTATCAAGTTACCTTGTCGGCGGGTCGACGGAACCTCAGAGAGGAAATTTTCCGCTAAGTCATGTGAGCAGTCACGCGAGCGGCCCGTCGCCGAAGCGACCGGCGCGGTTTCCGTAGAAAGGGGAGACGACATGGCGCCATGGAATCAGAGCGAGAGGGCTGCAACGCTCTCGCCTATAGCGGAAAGTTGGAGTGAGCTGTCGAGGATTGATCGAGAAACGCTCATTCGAGAGCAGCGTGAGGACCTCTCGATTAAAGCGCTAATAGAAAGCGTAAACTTGGGAAAAAAGAAAAAGAATGTTTCTTTTTTTTTTTGAGAAAGCAGGGCTTTTGTATCGGAGCTACACAAATGCGCAAGGTCGCAAGTATGAGCAGCTCTTAATGCCACAAAAGTATCGTCGTTAACTATTGGAACTGGCGCATGAAAACGCATGAGCAGGGCATCTCGGCATAAAAAAAACCAAGGCTAGAGTTTCCCTTGAGTTTTATTGGCCGAAATGCTGGAAGAATATCGAAGATTTTGTGCGCTCATGCGACACTTGTCAGAGAGCGGGGAAATCCACGGACAAGTGGAAGGCACCCATGAAGCTTGTGCCAATTATCACAGAACCTTTTCGGCGCCTAGTAATTGATATAATCGGGCCATTGCCAGAGTCAAGGCAAGGTTGTCGGTACATCCTGACGGCTCTCTGTGTAGCCACAAAATTTCCGGAAGCGATACCCCTTAAGGAGCTCAATTCTCCTCATGTCGTGGATGCACTGCTATCTATATTTGCACGCGTCGGATTTCCTTCTGAAATCCAATACGACAATGGTAGTGTCTTCACCAGCTACCTTACCTCTACCTTTATGGATAAATGTGGAATAAAAGTAGTGCACAGCTCGATCCATCACCCGCAATTAATCCGGTAGAGCGAAGCATTCCGTTTTGAAACGGATACTGAGAGCTCTCTGCTACGAGCACAAATGCGACTGGGAAGCGTGTATTCCTCCCACTATGTTCGCTTTGAGATCAGCTCCTCATGAGAGCACTGGTTTTAGCCCTGCAGAGCTTGTGTATGGCAGGAGTTTGAGAACACCATTGCCAATGCTACGCGAGTCCGGGGAGAGATTCGATGAGGACCCTAATGTAGTTGCGTATGTTTTAGACCTCCTTCAGAGGCTTGGAAAAACGAAAGATCTTGTGGAAAGCCACATGAAGGCTGCACAAGTGTTGTCGAAGGAGTGCTACGACAAATCGGCGAAGAAGCGCACATTTGAAGTTGGTAGTCAAGTAATGCTGCTGCGGCCGTCCAAAAAGAACAAGCTTGAGGTTCATTGGGAAGAGCTCGCCAAAGTAATATTGAAGCTTTCTGATACCAATTATGAAGTGAAATTAGGAAGGCAGCCGAACAAAATTTACCACAGTAACTTGATGAAACCATACGTTCAACGTCAAGCGGTCGTGAATCTGCTGTTGAATGCTTCAGAGGAAGAGGGAGAAGAAATTTTGAGTTCTGGTGATGTAATCGAAAGGGGATCGGAGGTAATCTTGGAGCAGTTGAACCTAGAGCCTAGGTTAGAAAAGGAGAATGCGTTTTGCCAGCTAAAACAGGCCCGAAGCGTAAAAGCCTGTTCTCATGGCACCCGATTTCTCTAAGAGATTTGTTATTCAATGCGACGCGAGTGATCGCGGCATGGGAGCTGTATTGTGCCAGGAAGACAGTGCTGGTAACGAAAGGCCAGTTTTATATTTAAGTCGAAAACTCAGCGGCAGGGAAGAGGCATACAGTACCTCTGAAAAGGAATGCGCTTGCCTCGTGTGGGACGTTCGAAAGCTAGCTTGTTATGACTCCGGTTCGAGGTTTGTGGTTGAAACGGACCACTTTCCTCTAACCTGGTTAAATAACATGTCGCCTAAAAGTGGCCGGTTACTGAGGTGGAGCATGATACTCCAACAGCACAACTTTGACGTTCGCTACAAAAAAGGAAGGCTAAACGCTAATGCAGACGCATTGAGCCGTGCGTTTAGTTAGTACCTTCTCTACCTTTCGGTTTCTCGCTGGCGATTCGGGGCAAAATTTTGTCCTCATCACGGCCTTAGCTGAGCGCTCTCGTCCAGAATGAGCTGAAGGAGCCAACTTTATGTTCTATTCTATTTCGTTACGTTGTTGTACGTGTGAAAAAAATGAGTTCTCATTTTAAGAGTCTTGTGTCCCACATGTGCCTCTTGATGTAGAGGGAAAAAAATTCCGATAGACACGTAGCTAGGTATATGTTGTACTATACTTTGTCTGGTGTTCTGTCGGGTGACCGAGGGCACTTGCTTGTGTCGTGTGTTGTCTGTTGTCGATCCGTTCTTGACAAGTTGCAGAACCATCGACAAGTGCTGAAACAAAGGATCCTCAGAGACGAGCGAAGCTGGCCGGCAAGTTGTGGGGACAAGCCAGTGGAGCTGGAATCCGTCCTCAAGAATGGGATGTGTTCCCGGAACAGAGTCTGGAGCTGCATTCTCCCCATGGCCCTGGAGGCGAACCTGGAGGGACCTGGCGAACGAGCGCACCTGACAGCCGAGCCCCGTGAAAGCAGCTCGTCTTTCCGGCGCATTGTCTGGCGGCGGGGGGGTGCTGTTATGCCTGCGAGTCCGCAGCAAACGTCCGTGCCTCTGAAAAGGGCAATCTGTGTCAAGGCCAGCCCGCGAGCCCGCCTGACGCGAACAACTGAACGGCGTCAACACTAGACGGCGCCTTTCTGGCGTGCACGTGCAGTGAGTCACCTCAGCCCGCGAGCCCGTCGAGTAAACAACCGGCGTCTTCCTGTCTGGCGGCTGACGCAATGCCTAGCGACGTCACTCGTCCTTGGGTGCAGCCACCTGCAGCGCAGCCTCTCCAGATTCGATGAGAAAGAATGACGCGGCCCAGCGGCGACCCCCATTGGAGGAGTCTGACCTCACGACCAGCGGCGCTTCTGGATGGACATTTGGGTTGGACCCGGTGCATATAAAAGAAGCCCTGCGGCGCGTCGCGAGCAGTCCTATTTGAGAGCAGACCTATGTGTTAGAGAGGAGAGCTCGGCTCTTCGAGTCTCTGTCGGCCCAAGTGCCGAATTTGTAACGCCTCTGTATATATGCTGTACACAAACCTTGTTTAACTCACCATCGTCTCGTCCGCTCGTCTATCAGCTCTGCACAGAAGCAGTCGCGAGCTGAGAAACCTACGCTACCAAACGGTTGGTGACCTTCCCTGCGGAGTTCGAAGCAGTGGCGCCTTCGGGACCGTGTTGGCGTCGCCGTCTTTCGAAACAGTGGTTGCAGCGGTGGGATTTCGAGGCGCCCTTCGTAACGTCGTCGGAGGCGCGCTTCGCAACAGCCAGTATCTAAGATAGGTAGAGTCCGGGGCAGAAATACACGTAGCCACGAGCGCCCAGCCAATTCAGACATAGGGTATATTAACATGCAGGGTGGTAAGAACAGGCTGAAGTGGGAAGAGATAAAAGAACAGCTAAGGGAGGAGAGGCCGATGATATACGGTTTTGTAGAAACACATCTCAGGGACATGGAACAACCTCCTAACAATGCGAACTACGAGTGGGAATATTGTAATAGAACAGAAGGCAGCAGAAAGGGGGGTGGTATTGGGCCATTCATTCATAAAAGTACAGACTGGCAAAAGGTCGAGCAGGAGTGCAAGGAACATTTATGGCTGAAAGAGAAAGTGGCAGGGCAAATGACACTCCTTCGTTTCGTGTACTTGTGGACGGGAGCAAAGGCCAGAGAGGAAAACCAGGCAATGGTACAGTGTATATCAAATGACATTCAGGATTTAGGAGGAGAGTGCGAGATAATTATACTAGGAGATATGAATGCGCACATAGAAGATATAGATGGGTATACCGACCCGACAGGCAAAAAGATCATGGATATATGTGAAAGGCTTGATTTGATCATTTGCAACAGTACAGAGAAGTGTGAAGTGCAAATAACATCGGAGGTAGGAAGGCTGCAGTCGATGATAGATTATGTACTGATGTCACATAGGATGTATGATAAGCTCAGGGGAATGAACATAGATGAAGGTGGCTCCAGAAGTCTGGGTAGTGATCACAAACGTATCAAGCTAAGTTTTGGAAGAGCAGAGAAAGTGGGAGTGAGACAAGATGAGCAACTACAGGAAAATTTTTATTCAGAAAGGCAAATAGAAATAGCTACTCAACAATTGAGAAAGTACTTACGGAGGATAATAAAACAGTGTGGACATACACGAATCTAATTAGACTGTTTGAGCTAGAGCCTCCTAAGACGCATGAAGAGTCACCCCCCCCCCCCAAAAAAAAAAAAGAGAAACTCAAAAGTTGGTGGGATGAGGAAGTTAAAAGAGCCATAGCGAAATCTCAGGAAGCCTCTAGGGAACACAGACATGCTAAGCAGCTGGGTGAACCGACAGATGATGTTGAAAAAAAAGGGAAACCTTTCTAAGCTGTAGAAGGGATGCATCCCTTCTGATCAATGAAAAGATTAGAAGAAAGGGAGCTCAGTGGCTGGCAGAAGTACATAAAAAAGATAGAAAGGCAGCTGCGAAATTTTGGAACCATCTAAAAACCCTAAGAAATGAGACGAGCCTAGAGCAGAGGTTTATACCTACAGCTCAAGGTACTAGGCTAAAAGGGGACGAAGCTATTGAATATATAAGAACAAGGATGACAGAAAAATTTCAACAAAAAAGTGCCTTATGCACGACAATAGACAGGGATGAATCAAGTGGCACAATGGCTCCATTTTCACAACGAGAGTGGGAAAGGGCTCAGAAGAGGATTCCAAATAGTACATCAACAGGCCCAGATGACATTCCTATTATGCTGATAAAGACATTGGGTCCGAACTCTAAACAGACTTTAAGAGAGGCAGTGAGCAGAACAATAATCGATGGTCAAATCCCTGACGGATGGAAACTTAGCAGGATGAGCATGATCCATAAAGGATAGGGGGACGAAGATGACATAAGCAACTACTGTCCTATAACAGTGACATCAGTGGTCTACAGGCTGGCAATGCAGATTATAAAGGAAAGACTGCAGGCATGGATAAAGGATGAGAGGGCGCTGGGGGAACTGCAGAATGGGTTTCGGAAACACAGGAGGTTGGCAGACAATCTGTTCTCACTGACGCAGTGCATGGAAATAGCAGAAAAGGAACTCAGGCCCTTGTGGCTAGCATTTTTGGATATCAAGGGAGCGCACGATAGCGTGGTTCAAGAGGACTTGTGGGGAATACTTGACACACTGGGTGTGGAAGATGGAGTCACTAATATTTTAAAGCAAATCTATAAAAGTAACAAGGTAGTTATACCGTGCGAAAAACAGGTATCCAAGCCCACAGAGGTGAAACGGGGACTTGGGCAGTGGTGTCCACTGTCACCCTTGTTATTCATGATGTACCTACAAGAATTAGAGGCCAAATTAGAGGGAAGTGGACTTGGCTTCAACCAATCTTTAGTCAAACAAGGAAAACTCATTGATCAGGCACTACCAGCATTAATGTACGCAGATGATATAGTGCTAATGGCCGACAACAAGGAAAATTTGCAGAGATCGATGGACATCTGCGGAAATGAGGGAGATAGGTTAGAGTTTAGATTCAGTAAGGAAAAATCAGCAGTCATGATTTTCAATGACAACAAAGGTATTGAGCTTAGAATACAGGAGGTCACGCTAGAGATAACAGATAAATACAAATATCTGGCCGTATGGATAAGCAATGGGACCGAGTACCTAAGGTAACACGAAGTATACATGACGACTAAAGGTAACAGGAATGCAGCGGTCATGAAAAATAGGGCACTGTGGAATTACAATAGATATGATGCTGCGAGAGAAATATGAAAAGGGGTCATGGTTCCTGGGCTGTCTTTCGGCAATTCGGTCTTGTGCATGAGATCAGAAGTTCAAGATTAGAAATTAAGCAACGTGGAATAGGTAAGCTTGCTTTAGGAGCTCACGGGAATACACCAAATCAGGGAGTACAAGGTGATACGGGATGGACATTATTTGAGGGCAGGGAAGCTAGCAGCAAGATAAAATTTGAGAAGCGATTGAGAGAAATGGGGGAGGAGCGCTGGGCTAGGAAGGTATTCAGCTACTTGTACATAAAGAATGTCGATACAAAATGGAGGAAGCGAACCAGAAAATTGACAGGTAAATACCTAAAAAACAGCATGGGGCCAAACCAAAAAGAATTATCGGTTTAGAAGAAGGTGAAGGAAGCTGAGACCGATATGTGGAGAATTAGAGTGATTAAGAAGTCCGCACTAGAGGTCTATCGAACTTTTAAGCAGGAAATTGCCAAATAAAGAATCTATGATAATACTCGGAGTAGTCCTCTACTGTTTGAGGCCAGGACGGGAGTATTGCAAATCAAGACATATCGGGCCAAATACGAAGGGGTAGACACAGTATACAGTGCGTGTGGAGAGGAAGAAGAAACTGCCGAATACTTTAAAGGGCTTCGCCCTATAGTTCAGGATGATGGCGCAGAGTTTTTCAAAGCACTTCGGTTTTGGGACAGGGAGGGCAAAATAGACTTTAAGCGGGTAGAATTAACTAGAAGGAGGTTATCTGATTGGTGGCTTAAGTCAAGGCATGAGTGAAATTTAAACCCTTCACTGCAAAGTACGAATCCTCGACATCACTTTTTAAAAGGAAAAAAAATCTAGTTTTGGTTCATTAAGTTTACGGCTTGGTGGCGCTAGCCACCGCCTGATCTGAAGGGAACAGCCATATCTCTACAACCATCCATCCATCCATTCAACCATCCAGAGAAGTCAATGCACGGGTGAAAATTAAATCCTTCACTTCAATGTACCAGTCCTCAACGTCACTATATAAAGGAAAAAAGAAACATAAATCTAGTGGCTATTTCACAAAGTATTACGGCTAGGTGGTGTCAGCCGCCACCTGATCCGAAAAAAAAAAAAAAAACGCCCGCCCGCCCGCCCGCCCGCGGGCGGACAGACGTGCAGGCGGGCGCGTTTAAGCAGCACGTTCCTAGCCGCTAGGGGCGCTGATGGCAGCGGCATGGGTAGTGAGCGGCGCACTTCGCAGAGCTTTCCTCAAGTGCGCATTTTTTTTTCAGAGGCGGTAGCTTTTTTTACCAGTACTTCGTCGATCGGTGATTGCGCTGAGTTACTCTGAAATGCCTGAAGGTGTTAACGACAAAAACAAAAAGTAGGTCCAGCGTCACTGCATTATGCTTCAGTTAAGCCTCTTTAAGAGTCGCAAGGGTGGCAACGTGTATCACTTAGTGGAGGAGTCGCTCTGTCTGTAGAAAAAACGCTGCATGAGATGGAATGAAATGAGGAAGACTACGAAAGACTTCCATCTGGTGCACTAGCAGTGTCTGTCACCCATGAATCATACACCGCTGAGCGGCGGTTGTTCACCCTGTATATTATGTGGCAAGCTACGCTGTGAGAAATCTGGTACTTCGTAATAGTCGTAATGAGTGAAAGAACACCCGCCTTGTTTCGCAGTGTTGGTAGTTAGGCATTATAAGTAACACCGTTGCTGGTATAGCACGTCACTTCGGCAATTAGTATTTGACGCACTCGTTATACATGTAAAATTAGAGCTGCTGCTTAAATTGTGCGAGTTGTAGTTGTCAGCAAGTCGTTCCTGCAACACGGTAGCGCTATTTATCAGGTATGTTTCCAAAATAAAATTTGCTTCTGCTGATAGTACAGGTCGCGGAGCATTAGGTTTGCAGTACCTGCAAAAGCAATGCTCACGTTTTCATAAACAGTTCAAATTCTAGCGGGTCCTGTGTAGGTTTTAAAGGGGCAAAAATTATTTACACTGCAAAGATTTTACACTGCAAATACCTGCGATTATGGTCCGCAAGCAGATGCAAGCTGCCAGAACTGTAATTTTTTTTAAAGTCAGTGATCATATCTTTGCAGAAAGGGTTGACGGTGAAATAATGTTTCTGCTTTCTATGACAATGAGAAATGGATTTAACATGCGCCACGTTGTTATAAGCCATCACATGCAACTCTCCGGTGCACATAAGGCCACATGTGTTCTGCGTCCGGCATCTTGTGAGAAATTTGCTAGTTTAGTTCACCTAAATTGGCTATAGTTGTTTTTTGGTCAGAGACTTCATTTCTTTTCTTTCAATAGGTCAAGGAGCATGGGACTAAAAGCTCGAAGGATTGACAAAGTACCGATCCAGTCAAAAGTTGGCAAAGCAGCAATACACGACAGACATTCATACATGTAGAATAAAAAATAAATTTTACAAGTACAAAATGACACCAAGTATGAATACAAAAGTTATGCAGCGAAGCTCCACAATTAGAGAGCGAGGGAATACATGTGTATGATGACTTGGCAAGAACATGAAAAGCAAAAATCAATAAGTAGAGCGACCGAAATTCCGGGAGATTTCTTATTCGGGAAAGTGAATTAGCTAGGCGAAGTATCTAATGTGATGATTTTGATTATTGAAAGTTACATATATCTACAGTGCTATAGTTAGAAATTATTTGTAAGAAATTAATTACACATAATATTATAATGAAGTGTCAGAAATCATCAGGATCAAAACTATACACTGATACACAGAGACATCACAGTAAAAGATACAATACAGTAATAACAATTATTTTAAAAATGCGCAAGACAGCCAAACGTGGCAACGTTTCTTGCAATATTTAAATATAATCATCGGAATTTCAAAATGGCACAAGAAAGGACAAAGTGCCAATGTCTTCGTGGTTTAAGGTGGTTATGAGGTAAGGTAGCCTGTAGGACAATGTTAATCCTAAATGCTTCTAGGAATAGGTAAATTCCACATTTATTTCTTCGTGCCTAGTGAGACAAACACTTGGGTTTACGTTTATCTTAGATAAATTATGGTACTACAACCATGTTTAATGAATGCTTTATGACATGTCAATTATAAATACGAGGTTTATTAAAATGATATTCTGGCTCCCACAGCGCGGGCACATTGATTCAAACTTCTAATCTTGAAGTATAATCGATAAAGAACCCCAGATGGACGAAATTTCCGGAGCCCTTCACCAGGGCATCTCTCATAATCATATGGTGGTTTTGGGACTTTAAACTAAACATATCAAGGCCTTTTCAAGAATGGTTTTCAGAGATGAGACTTTAAAGAACTTAGTTGCCATGTACTGCCCTACACTTGCTCGATCAAAATGATTTTACCGAAAACGTGTCACCACCACACAGCGTGGGAGCAATTTTTGTGGAGAGCGGCGCGTGCTGTCTCGTTTGTTTCCTCTGCAAGGTTACCCGGGCCGGTGCATGCAGTGCCCCAAGCGGCATCGGCGCGTTTTGGGGACTGGTTTTGGCGGCCGCTTTTCACACCTCCTCATTCTAGCCACCCTAGCGGAGATGCGCTGCGCAGAGACGGGAATCAACCACGCGCGCGGGCAATGTGAAACATCTAAAACATATTTTGTTGCTCGTGCATGGCCTCAAATTACGACCAACAAGATATGATAATTAGCTTCTGGAATAACAGGATGCCTACACAGGTGCACGACTGAACTGAAATACCGACAGGGTGCAGAAAGTGAGTGCGTGACAGCATTGAAACATTTTATCGATGTGAAGTGGTAGAAGAAAGGAACAAAAAATTCAGTTGTGAGCCATTGCTTACAACACCTTCCACGGCGAACAATAATTTCCTCAAGCACTAATTTAGAAATAAAGCCCCATCATTTGTAATGCTCAACTCAGAGACGAGAATCATGAGCAGTATCTGGATAAAGATATTTTATTTTCTGCACACAGGTCATACAACAGATTTCCGAGTAGTGACTCATTTGTTTACAACAACACATTCTTAATAACTGGTTGCGCGCCTTTTTTATCCCGAAGAAAAAAAAATGCTAGCATATCCATGGAATGAATGATGGAAAGTGGGATGAAGCATCCGTCCGTTCATTCGTTCTTGCTTCCGTTCGTCTATGCGTCCGTCTCTGTGACCGTCCGTGCATCCATTCGCCTGTCCGTGTGTGCGTCTGGTCGTGCATTCGCACGTCCATCTGTGCGTCCGTCCTTGCATTCATCCATACATTTGCCCCTGCATCCGTCCATGCGCCCATTCACCGGTGACCCCATCCGAGAGTCCGTCCATGCATCTGTCTGTGTGTCCGTTTGTCCATCTATTCGACACTCCAAGTACCACTATCTCGCATCTTTTCATCATATATTCCGCATATGCATCACCATCCAGCGGACATTCCAAGAACTAAACAAGAAGTGGCGCACGCACACTTTTTTACGGCTTGCGCTTCGTGTCTACTTCTCACCTTTAACCACCTCGAGTTCATGTTATATACTAGTTTACTGAATTCATGGCACTGCAGCCCAACGCTCGCTAAAACTTTCTAAAACCAAGGAGGTTATGCCCAGCGAGTATAACGTAGCAACCCTTTTTTGTCAGATAGTGCTCAATGTACTTGCCAATGGCTGCTAAGGGGAAATGAGAGACAGGAGAATTCGGCTTTTAGTTAACGCGCACGCTGCGAATTTTTCATTGTTGAACAACATACAGAAGAAATTTCTCACCAGCACCACCTTGGAGGTCAAAATGTAAGACTAATTACACTCTACGACTACTACTACGACTACGAAGGACGAACAGGTGCCGCTATAAGGAGCTTGGTCCCTAAAAAGTTTTATAGTTCACAAGCGCCCTACAGAACATTGGACTGCAACCCTAGGTGACCCTCCTGAGCTTCCGATAAAATTCTTTTTTTTCATGGCAAGATGCTCGCTCTTTGTGGAGTGACTTTGTGTAAAAACGCAAATGGGTGAGCAGAGAAAAACTTGGTCACTTGATTGGTGAGGCTCGGACCAGGTTGTGCGCGGAGTGCGACTGTTTTTTTTTTTTTTCAAGCAGGAAACGAGTTTATCCAAGCTGTCTCTGTGAAGCTCGCTGTAGCTTAACCAATTTTAAAGAAAGTGATTTCAAGGGCGTCTACAAATGCAATGAGCTGCTACGAAAGGCCTACCGTTAGGCGTCCGCACGAGGGAGGCAAACAGGGGCGCCCCACTGTAGTCACCTGGGAGGGAGCGCTAAATCTGCTTTGACAGTGACTAAGCAGCGGGGCGCCCTTTCAGTCATCATAAAGGTGGGGGCAAAATGTGCCTCAGTTACGGATTTAATAGGGAGGAGGCACCCTGCATTGAACCTTCGATACCCCCCCCCCCCCCTCCTGAACGACAAGCATGCCTAGGGGCCTACCCCTTTCAATGCAGACAATTTCGCCATCCCCCGTGTGCTCGAAGTGCCGGGAGATGTACCTCGCGTAGAAGTGCAGCCCGCATACAGCCCAGTTTTCTTGAAGCAGCTCGTGAGCGCGCGGGATCATTCTCCGCCACTGCGCTAATAGGAATTCGTCCTTTGTAACGTCGAACGCATGCTTCTTTTAAGCTGACTTGTAGCCTGTATTGCACTTTGGGACGAAGCAATGACTTTGTTTTCGCCCCATGAGAGTGCTCACTGAAGCATTGGTGTCAGAGTGCCACCACAATAAAAAAACTGAGGACGAACGCACTTGACGAAACTGTCGGACACGTGCAAACAATATATAAATGACTGCGCGTGCCCCCCCCCCCCCCCCCCGTGGCTCCTCCCCAGAGGCTTCAGTGCGCTCCGTAGGTGCCGCTTGCCGCTCATCAGACTTTCCTATTCTAGCCACTGTGCTTGCAACCACGACCTTGTCGTGCTCGCTACAAAGTTAACAGTGGCATCACGGTCGTCGTGCGAGGTAGCCGAGAACTTGGCAAAATGCGTCGTAGCGAACGCTTTTGGGCGTCCCTCGAGATCACAGCAGATACCACTGTTGCGGTTAAATGATTGCAAAAAAAGATAGCTGCAAAAAGTTTCTATGGCATGCGCGGGCGGCCTGGTCACAGATTGCAGAAGATATTTGCCATGAACCACTGAAGATGAGTAAACAAAGAAGCTGTTTCCAAACAGTGTACATGTATGTAAATTGTGAAATGCTAAGGGACCTAACTTTTTTGCATTATCGCATTTTTTGCTCCTCCCTATGAGTTTTTTTTTTTAAATTGCACGTTAAAGAACCCCAGGTGGTCTAAATTTCCGGAGCCCTCCACTACGGCGTCTCTCATAATCATAGAGTGGTTTTGGGACGTTAAACCCCACATATCAATCAATCAATCAGTTTTTATAAAATTTACTCCACGAAATAAACGCATCCCCCCCCCAACTTTGCTCAGGTTTTTCAAGAAAAAGAGTGCATTCATTACGCGAGTTACGGTACTCAGGTCCTTGTTAAATACTGGCTGTACTGCCTATGGTTAAATATGGGCAGTAAATACTGATATCCAGAAAATCACACACAAAATGTCCATTTTCCTGTCTATATCCAGAACATCAAGTGTAACCGGACTAAGAGCATAGAACATGACATTGCAAAATTATTTGAGGTGACATGCGTAATGTGAGTGATCTGTTGCTGAGCAGATGAATAACAGCTGTGGGAAATAAAACCCACAAAGAGAATGTGAAAGCATTTTTTGTTTTTCATTTTACGTCCGAATCGTAGCAAGATGCTATATATTGTGGGAATTTAGTTCACATTTAGTCCGCAATCGAGAATCCGGCTACCGTTGGCGACGTTGCGACAACCTGCCAGCGCCTCGAAAAACTAGAGTCTATGCGCCTACAACCAGACAGTGACGCGGCCCGTATTACAACTGATCCAAACTTGCAAGACACGATAAGGGCGATCATACACGAAGAATTAGAATCAATGGGATTCACACTACCTTCAGTGTGTCCCATTCAGTCTTCTTCAACGTCATTGCGGGATGTCATCAGGGAAGAGCTCACATCCATTACCCACATGGCCAGCCTGCAGCCCACTGTCTCTCGTACTCTTCCATCGTTCCCGCACACCACCGCCGCGCCACCAGGCATCGTCAGCTCGACGTCCCCGCCGCGAACGTACGCGTCGGTTGCTCCCGCACCTCCCACAAGCTTTCCCACGAGCTTTCCATCACCACCGCCTGAGCCGTCATCTGTTCTTCTGACTGCTCTCTCTCCCGGTGCAGTTTGCGCAAGCTACTACCCGCCTTATCGATCGACTCGGCCTACGTGCTATTATTGCGGCTTTCGTAGTCACATTTCACGCTTTTGCCGCAAGCGCCAGCAGGATGAGCGCCGAGGGTACGACATACGCGAACGAGACTATACCGCAGGAGCCTTGTACCAGGGCCGTCGTTATTCGTCACCGCCGCGTCGGTCTCCATCTCCGCCAGCATCCGGTGAACTGCGCAGTAGTCATCGATCAACCAGACGCCGTTCACCATCACCCAACCGTCGCTCCTCTTCTTTTCTTCAGCCTGCTTCCCTTACTTCTGATCGGCGTCCGGAAAACTAAGCGATGCAGTTTTTGGAAGACAAACTGCATTCGAACACAGGACTCCAATTCCTCCAGCGCGCCCCTACAATATGATTGCGGTCACAGTTGAGGAAGTGGTTGTTGATGCTTTGGTGGACACTGGGACTGCATTTTCTGTTATTCATGCTGATTTGTGTGCCCGTCTTCGAAAAGTCACGACGCCTTATGATGGACCGACACTGGTTAGAGCCCAGGGAACAATAATTTGCCCTTCTGCTCTCTGTACTGCCCGTGTACTAATCGACGAAATTGAATGTGCTGTGCTATCCCCTGTGCTCCCATGAACTCATTTTAGGCTGGGACTTTCTTTCCTCTGCTTCTGCAGCTATTTGTTGTGCACAACGTGTTGTCCATCTTACTGACACGGACCACTTGCTTAACGACAAAACCTAAAGGCCACTTTGACTCATCATTGCTGTAGACATCGAGTTACCACCAAACGAACATCAATTAGTCACAGTTTTGTCCAACGACGTCGACTCTGGTGACATTTTGGTCACTCCGTCACCGCGTTGCCTTAATAAAGGCACAGCTCTCGCATGAGGTGTGGCTCGCTTCAACAATGGATCACCTGTCCTCGCTGCTACCAACACCACACAAGATAAAATTTTACTGCCACGGGGCACTACTCTCGCCTGCGTTGCCAATCTGGAGCCTGTGTGCGTTGTGCCTCTTACGTCTGTCTTCTCTAAAGGCCATCCTGCAGATCATGCTGCTTCCTCGGCCTTTACAGCTGCCAGCCAGCAGCCATCAACAAAGACTAGCTAGACTCACAGAAGCAGCAGATGCTTGATTTGTTGGAAAAGCATGCAAACTCCTTTGACGTTCATTCATCCACCCTGGGCCAGACAACCGCTACAGCACATCGTATTCAGACCGACGGAACATCCATTGTGCACCGCCGTCCGTACCGCGTCTCTCTAGCGGAACGAAAAATCATTGAAGAAAACGTAGACGATATGCTCCAACAGGAGATAATCCGACCCTCTACCAGCCCTTGGTCGTCGCCCATCATTCTGGTGCGTAAAAAAGACGGTTCCGTACGATTTTGTGTCGATTACCGAGCACTCAATAAGATCACTAGGAAGGACATATATCCCATGCCACGCATCGACGACGCCCTAGATTCCTTACAGGGTGCTGAATACTTTTCGAGCGTCGACTTGCGTTCCGGCTATTGACAAATCTCCATGCACGAAGATGATAAAAAAAACTGCGTTTGCAACCCCGGACGGCCTATACGAATTCAATGTTATGCCGTTCGGTGTATGCAATGCGCCTGCAACTTTTGAGCGCATGATTGACACCGTGCTGCGTGGCCTGAAATGGAAGACTTGCCTATGTTACCTCGATGACATTGTTGTCTTTTCATCGACGTTTCCTCAACATCTGCAACGCTTGGACGAGGTCCTGACTTGTCTTACGGGCACTGGTCTTCAAATTAACACCAAAAAGTGCCATTTCGCCAGCAGATCTATCAAGGTACTCGGTCATGTTGTGAGCAAGGAAGGAATTCGTCCAGACCCTGATAAAACTGCTGCAGTGCTTCCCTTCCCTCGCCCTAACAAACTGAAATATTTGCGAAGTTTCCTTGGTCTCGCCTTTTACTTTCGGCGATTCATACAAAACTTTGCCTCCATAGCCGCACCACTTCATAAGCTACTTGCTTCGGGTATGCCCTTTCAGTGGTCTCAGGAATGTGGATCGGCTTTCGACACATTGAAGAGTGCCCTCACGACCGACCCTGTACTTTCTCATTTTCACGATGATGCACCGACCTTCCTGCACACAGATGCTAGCGGCCGCGGTTTAGGAGCCGTGCTCCTGCAACGCGACAATTCTTCGCGAGAGCGAGTCGTTGCATACGCCAGCCGCGTCCTCTCCGCAGCTAAGAGGAACTACACGATCACCGAGCAGGAGTGCCTCGCCATCGTTTGGTCAGTACAGAAATTCCATCCATATCTGCATGGCCGCCATTTCACCATTCTGACCGACCACCATGCTTTATGTTGGCTTTCGACACTCAAGAACTTGTCGGGACGCCTCGGACGCTGAATTCTACGCCTCCAAGAATATGATTTTGAGATCGTATACAAGTGTGGCAGGAAGCATAGTGACTCCGACGCTCTTTCTCGCAGCCCACTACCAGCGACTCCACTCGGGGTTTCCGCAATCAATTTGCACAATACGCCCTCGGAGTCCACGTAAACGGCGGTTTCTTATCTCGCCTCTACGGACCAGCTGCCTTCGGACGACCCCCACGATTTTTCCTCTCGACAGTTGGCTGACCCATACTGTCGTTGTATTATAGGCTACCTCACTGGCAGTTCCCGTCCACCTAATGCAAGGCTCCGTCGCCAACTCTCGCAATTTAAGCTGGACAACTCGGTGCTGTACCGCAAAATTTACCATTCTGACGGTCAGCGCTGGGTTCCCGTTCTACCCCGATCGCTTCGGTCCGAAGTCCTCAGAGCGCTTCATGACCATCCGACTGCTGGTCACCTTGGTTACCATAAAACCTACAATCGCCTTCGAAGTCGGTTTTATTGGCCAGACATTACCACTAGTGTAGCTCGGTACGTTGGGTCTTGCACTACCTGCCAATGTAGAAAACTACCAACATGTGCTCCCGCCGGTACACTACAGCCTCTTCCGTGCCCAGCCACACCATTCGAAGTTGTAGGCGTCGATCTTTATGGCCCCCTTCCAGTCAGTGCTGCTGGAAACCGATGGATAGTAACAGCCGTTGACCATTTGACGCGCTACGCCGAGACGGCATCCATTACTACTGGTTCAGCTTCTGAAATTGCCGATTTCATCCTCCGAGCCATTATACTGCGTCATGATGCTCCACGTGTGTTGCTCAATGACCGGGGAAGAGCTTTCCTTTCACAACTAGTGAACGAACTTCTTCACGCCTCCGGCACAACTCGCAAGACTGCCTCTAGTTATCATCCCCAGACACACTGCTTCACTGAGCAATTCCACCGCACTCTTGCTGACATGATCGCCGCCTATATTCAACCAGACCACAAAAACTGCGACGTGGTTCTACCATTCGTCACTTTTGCCTACAATACGGCCATTCAGCGGACAACCAACTACTCGCCATTTTACTTAGTTTATGGACGCTCCCCTACTTCTTTCCTGGACGTCTCTTTCTTTACCTGCCAAGCGAATTCATCTCCATCCTCTTCAGAGAAATACCTTTCAAGACTTGCACAGTGCCGCCAACGTGCTCGTATGAACACTGAAGCCCGACAGCAAGACAGAAAGCTAGTTTATGATGAATCGCATAGTGCTGTATCCTTCCAACCTGGAGACGAAGAGCTCCTTTTGACGCCTGTTCGCACACCTGGTTTGTGTGACAAATTTCAGCCTCGATTTATCGTGCCGTACACAATTCTTGAAGAGACTTCACCCGCGAATTATCGCATGACCCCACTTGTAGCCCCAGCAGATCTTCGTTATCGAACTACAGAGATCGTCCATGTCTCCCGTATGAAGCCCTTCATGCGACGTTCTTTTTCCCCTTGACTTGCCGCGGCCAGGCTGGCCGCTTTCACGTGGGGGGAATTAGTGTGGGCATTTAGTATACCAATCCTCTTCATCTGTACATTATCATCATTATCATCTCTGGCTCATGCATCTTCATCGTTGTCGCGTAGCATCTTCATCTCTGGCTCATTCATCGTAGCTGCCGGCTGCCGGTTCCTCGGACCTAATAAAGATAATCCAAACCAAGACTTCCACTTTGAAAGAGTTCATCCCGTCGTTCCCGCAACAAACCACCCTGACAGCGCTTAGCAAGCGTTCATATCGCCGCTCCCACAACAAGCCGCCCTGAGAGCGCTTGTTTTTGGTGCAGCGTCTTTGACAACCTCCCAGCGGTGCGGCGCAGCGTATGGTGGTAAGAATACATAATCCGTGCCAGCCTCTTTGAAGTACTCGCGCTGAGGGATCCATCCCTCAGAAACAGCCAAGACACTACTGAGAACTTCCAAATGAGACATCATTAAAGGGGTACTGAAACAAAATTTTGGGGCCGAGATAGCCTGCGAGGTCGATTCTCGTGAACATTCGTATATCGTCTGCAAGATATCAACAGCGAATATAGCTTGGAAGGTATTTTAAATTCATTTTGAAGTTTGCATGAGCGACCGACTCCATAGCACTATAGGCACCATCAGAGGGGACCCCGAGGTGAACCCCTACTTCCCTCATGTCACCACGCTACGGTCAACAAAACAAGTTATGATGACGTCATACCCGCCATTTTTTTTGCCGCGTTAGTTCTCGCAGTCTATATTTCTCGGCGGCTGGTTGCGAGTGCGCGGCCGTGGCGCACGCTTAGAAAGTTATGTGTTTGGTGACGTTCCATTCCCGTTTCCTATTCAAACGTAATTCTTTATGCGGACCGTGCGGAAGCGGGTCACAGTTTTGTGTGCTGACGTGGCCAAAAGCTGCACACGCTAAATGGCAACAGTTGCACCCAGTTTTTGGAACTCTCTCAAACCAAAACTGATTGATAATGAGGTGCCTGTAATTAATTGTCGCCTGCTGCAGCAAACAATGTGTCGTGTCATGACTAACAGGCCCCCAGCAACGCATTGCAGCAGAAAAACGCGAGGCCAAGGTTTTTGTGTCAGTACCCCTTTAACGGTGTACGTACACGAGTACTCTCGAGCACGTAATGCGCACCTGACCTAGCTTGCGCATGACGTGCTGATACGCATGTGTGATTGGATGCTACAGCTCCGATAACGAAGAAGACAGCAACAGAATGCGGCTGCGACAACTTCCATTGTCTACGTACAATCTCTTATGTGATGTGATCACACACATACACACACACACAAAAAAAAAGCCGTGTACGTCTGCTTTTTGTTTAAATCCACACTCTCCTTTTCTGACAGTATTGCATGGTTTCGTATTCAATCTCCACTTGTCCGCGGCTACACAGGGAGACTTCCCGTTTTTTTCTCCCCACAACATTCATCCAAGTCTTTAGCTCCTAAATTTTTTCAGGACACTAGACATCCGTCTTTCTAAGCTAATGACCGCTTTCTCGTCCATGGACACAACTCTCTCATCTCCTTCTCCTGAATTTACTTCTCGCTCCCCATTCCCCTGCATAACTTGAGACGACGTTTTTTTTCTGAATGAATGAATGAACAACTTTATTTATCCCTTGTTAAAGGGAAGGGGGCAACAGGAAAGGGTGTGGTGGGGATGAACTACTTGAAGTAGTCCTCCTCTACCCTCTCAGCCCACTCCAGGATGGCCTCCTGGATAGCGGGCCTCGAGCTGCGCAAGGCAGCCTCCCACTGCTCCTCACTAGAAATTAGGCGTTTCAGGAATGGGGGAAGAGGGTGCTTAGGGCAGCGCCACATGATGTGGTTCAAGTCTGCTGTGGAGGAGGCACAAAATTTACATGAGGGGGAAGGATAACAGGATGGATGAATGCGGTGTAGGAGGTAAGGCGAAAGAAAGGTGCGAGTCTGCAGCTGTCGCCACAGAATTTCGCACCTGCGTGAAGATTTGCGCGTGAGTGGCGGGAAGGTTAATCGCTCTAAACGGTAGTGTGTGCAAATATCGTGGAATGAAATAAGGCGATCCCGCGCTGTAAATGGCGCCTCATTCGTAGCGAATTGCGACACATCGGATGCGTGTGCCCGGACTGTGAATCCTCGGGCACTCGCATGAGCCGCCTCGTTTCCGGCAAGGCCCGCATGCGCGGGAGTCCAGATTAGTGCTACAAGTCGATCAAGGGGATGATGCAAAAGTAGGGAAAGGGCTGGCTTAGAAACCCTGCCCGCTCCGAAATTATATATAGCTGTTTTGGAGTCACTGATTATAACGGATGAACTAGGTATTGTCAGGGCCAGGGCTATGGCCGCCTCTTCCGCTTCCTCCGAAGAAGAAGCAAGAACGGAGGCGGCCGCAGCGACCTGGCCGTGAGAGTTGATTACCGATATTGCATAATGATGCCTGTTTCCGTAATCGGCGGCGTCAACATAGAGCACATCATTGGAGGAGGAGAATTGTTTTTTGAGGGCCCTCGCGCGCTGCATCCTGCGCTGTTTCTGGTGCTCAGGGTGCATGTTTTTTGGAAGTGGTGGAATGTATAGGTTCTCGTGTATGTGGTGTGGAATGGTGTACTTGACCTTAGTGATGGATGCCGGAGTGACAGAAAGGGTTTGTAGAATGTGTCGGCCTGTCACGGTGTTAGAAAGTCTGTTATACTGAGATGCAATATGGGCTTCTCCTAGTTCAGCAAGGGTGTTGAAGGTGCCAGTACGCATAAGCCTTTCAGTGGAGGTCCGTATAGGCACCCCTAAAGCGAACTTATACGCTTTGCGTAAAAGGATGTCTATCTGGTCAGATTCTGATTTAAGAAAGTGTAGGTAAGGCGTTGTAAAAGTTATTTTACTGATAACGAAGGCTTGGACCAAGCGGAGGAGTTCGGCCTCCTTTAGTCCGCCATGTTTATTACTGACCCGACCCAAAAGTCGCAAGGTATGATCAACGGTGGTGTGAAGTGTCTTTAGTGTGTATGTGTTGAGCCGATTGCTTTGAATGTGTAAACCGAGCACGCGGATCCTATCCACTCGAGTAACTGGTACGTCATCTAGAATTACCTGTATATTGGATATGTGTTTTTCGCCCCCTCTGTGAGATGGTAGGAGAAGTAGCTGAGATTTCTGTGGGGAACATGAAAGATTCATAGACCCTGTAAGTGCCACAACCGTATTTGCCGCAGCTTGCAGGGTGTCTTGAATCTCTCCATCGGAGCCGCCAGTCATCCAAAGAGTGATGTCGTCGGCGTAGAGTGAAAACTTGAGGTCAGGGATAGATCTCAATGCTTGCGCCAACGGCATCATAGAGACATTAAAAAGAAACGGTGACAGCACAGACCCTTGGGGCGTGCCGTAACTTCCCAAAGCGTAAGACTGAGATTGATCTGCGCCTATGTGTATGGTTGCGGTACGGTTGGCTAAAAAAGTAGCTATATAGTTATATGTCTTTGCGCCAACCCCTATGAGATTAAGCTCGCGGAGGATGGCGGAATGAGCAACGTTGTTGAAAGCTCCATGGATGTCCAGACTCAAGATTGCTTGCGTATCTAGGCTGCTGTTGGGTGTAATGATATCATGCTTCAGTCGAAGCATGACATCTTGACATGACAGAGATTTTCGAAAACCCACCATTTCTGGTGGATAAACATTGTTGTCTTCCATGTATTTATTCAGACGGTTGAGTATAACGTGTTCAAGCGTTTTACCAAGACAAGAAGTCATACACCGCTGAGCGGCGGATGTTCACCCTGTATATTATGTGGCAAGCTACGCTGTGAGAAATCTGGTACTTATAAGTAACAAGTTATAAGTTACTTATAAGGCATTATAAGTAACAACGTTGCTGGTATAGCACATCACTTCGGCAATTAGTATTTGACGCACTCGATATACATGTAAAATTAGAGCTGCTGCTTAAATTGTGCGAGTTGTAGTTGTCAGCAAGTCGTTCCTGCAACACGGTAGCGCTATTTATCAGGTATTTTTCCAAAATAAAATTTGCTTCTGCTGATAGTACAGGTCGCGGAGCATTAGGTTTGCAGTACCTGCAAAAGCAATGCTCACGTTTCCATAAACAGTTGAAATTCTAGCAGGTCCTGTGTAGGTTTTAAAGGGGCAAAAATTATTTACACTGCAAAGATTTTACACTGCAAATACCTGCGATTATGGTCAGCAAGCAGATGCAAGCTGCCAGAATTACTGTAATTTTTTTAAAAGTCAGTAATCATATCTTTGCAGAGAGGGTTGACGGTGAAATAATGTTTCTGCTTTCTATGACAATGAGAAATGGATTTAACATGCGCCACGTTGTTATAAGCCATCACATGCAACTCTCCGGTGCACATTAGGCCACTGTGTTCTGCGTCCGGCATCTTGTGCAAAATTTGCTAGTTTAGTTCACCTAAATTCGCTATAGTTGTTTTTTGGTCAGAGACTTCATTTCTTTTCTTTCAATAGGTCGAGGAGCATGGGACTAAAAGCTCGAAGGATTGACAAAGTACCGATCCAGTCAAAAGTTGGCAAAGCAGCAATACACGACAGACATTCATACATGTAGAATAAAAAATAAATTTTACAAGTACAAAATGACACCAAGTATGAATACAAAAGTTATGCAGCGAAGCTCCACAAATAGAGAGCGAGGGAATACATGCGTATGATGACTTGGCAAGAACATCAAAAGCAAAAATCAATAAGTAGAGCGACCGAAATTCCGGGAGATCTACTATTCGGGAAAGTGAATTAGCTAGGCGAAGTATCTAATGTGATGATTTTGATTATTTAAAGTTACATATATCTACAGTGCTATAGTTAGAAATTATTTGTAAGAAATTAATTACACATAATATTATAATGAAGTGTCAGAAATCATCAGAATCAAAACTATACACTGATACACAGAGACATCACAGTAAAAGATACAATACAGTAATAAGAATTATTTTAAAAATGCGCAAGACAGCCAAACGTGGCGACGTTTCTTGCAATATTTAAATATATTCATCGGAATTTCAAAATGGCACAAGAAAGGACAAAGTGCCAATGTCTTCGTGGTTTAAGGTGGTTCTGAGGTAAGGTAGCCTGTAGGACAATGTTCATCCTAAATGCTTCTAGGAATAGGTAAATTCCACGTTTATTTCTTCGTGCCTAGTGGGACAAACACTTGGGTTTACGTTTATCTTAGCAAGATAAATTATGGTACTATAACCATGTTTAATAAATGCTTTATGACATGTCAATTATAAATGCAAGGTTTATTAAAATGATATTCTGGCTCCCACAGCACGGGCACATTGATTCAAACTTCTAATCTTGAAGTATAATCGATAAAGAACCCCAGGTGGACAAAATTTCCGGAGCCCTTCACCAGGGCATCTCTCATAATCATATGGTGGTTTTGGGACATTAAACTAAACATATCAAGGCCTTTTCAAGAATGGTTTTCAGAGATGAGACTTTAAAGAACTTAAGTGCCATGTACTGCCCTACACTTGCTCGATCAAAATGATTTTACCGAAAACATGTCACCACCACACAGCGTGGGAGCAATTTTTGTGGAGAGCGGCGCGTGCTGTCTCATATGTTTCCTCCGCAAGGTTACCCGGGCCGGTGCATGCAGTGCCCCAAGTGGCATCGGCGCGTTTTGGGGACTGGTTTTGGCGGCCGCTTTTCATACCTCTTCATTCTAGCCACCCTAGCGGAGATGCGCTGCGCAAAGACGGGAATCAACCACGCGCCCGGGCAATGTAAAACATTTAAAATATATTTTGTTGCTCGTGCATGGCCTCAAATTACGACCGAAAAAATATGATAATTAGCTTCTGGAATTACAGGATGCCTACACAGGTGCACGACTGAACTGAAATATCGACAGGGTGCAGAAAGTGAGTGCGTGACAGCATTGAAACATTTTATCGATGTGAAGTGGTAGAAGAAAGGAACGAAAAATTCAGTTGTGAGCCAATGCTTACAACACCTTCCACGGCGAACAATCATTTCCTCAAGCACTAATCTAGAAATAAAGCCCCATTATTTGTAATGCTCAACTCAGAGACGAGAATCATGAGCAGTATCTGGATGAAGATATTTTATTTTCTGCACACAGGTCATACAACAGATTTCCGAGTAGTGACTCATTTGTTTACAACAACACATTCTTAATAATTGGTCGCGCGCCTTTTTTATCCCGAAGAAAAAAAAAATGCTAGCATATCCATGGAATGAATGATGGAAAGTGGGATGAAGCATCCGTCCGTCCATTCGTTCTTGCTTCCGTTCGTCCATGCGTCCGTCTCTGTGACCGTCCGTGCATCCATTCGCCTGTCCGTGCGTGCGTCTGTTCGTGCATCCGCACGTCCATATGTGCCTCTGTCCTTGCATTCGTCCATGCATTTGCCCCTGCATCCGGCCATGCGCCCATTCGTCGGTGCAGCCATCCGAGAGTCCGTCCATGCATCTGTCTGTGTGTCCGTTTGTCCATCTATTCAACACTCCAAGTACCACCATCTCGCATCTTTTCATCATATATTCCGCATATGCATCGCCATCCAGCGGACATTCCAAGAACTAAACGAGAAGTAGCGCACGCACACTTTTTTACGGCTTGCGCTTCGTGTCTACTTCTCACCTTTAACCACTTCGAGTTCATGTTATATACTAGCTTACTGAATTCATGGCACTGCGGCCCAACGCTCGCTAAAACTTTCTAAAACCAAGAAGGTTATGCCCAGCGAGTATAACGTAGCAACCCTTTCTTGTCAGATAGTGCTCAATGTAAATGCCAATGGCTGCTAAGGGGAAATGAGAGACAGGAGAATTCGGCTTTTAGTTAACGCGCACGCTGCAAATTTTTCATTGTTCAACAACGTACAGAAGAAATTTCTCACCAGCACCACCTTGGAGGTCCAAATGTAAGACTAATTACACTCTACGACTACTACTACGACTACGAGGGACGAACAGGTGCCGCTATAAGGAGCTTGGTCCCTAAAAAGTTTTATAGTTCACAAGCGCCCTACAGAACATTGAGCTGCAAGCCTAGGTGACCCACCTGAGGTTCCGATAAAATTCTTCTTTTCATGGCAAGATGCTTGCTCTTTGTGGAGTGACTTTGTGTAAAAACGCAAATGGGTGAGCAGAAAAAAACTTGGTCACTTGATTGGTGAGGCTCGGACCATGTTGTGCGCGGAGTGCGACTGTTTTTTTTTTTTTCCGAGCAGGAAACGAGTTTATCCAAGCTGTCTCTGTGAAGCTCACTGTAGCTTAACCAATTTTAAAGAAAGTGATTTCAAGGGCGTCTACAAATGCGATGAGCTGCTACGAAAGGCCTACCGTTAGGCGTCCGCACGAGGGAGGCAAACGGGGGCGCCCCGCTGTAGTCACCTGGGAGGGGGCGCTAAATCTGCTTTGACAGTGACTAAGCAGCGGGACGCCCTTTTAGTCATCATAAAGGTGGGGGCAAAATGTGCCTCAGTCACGGATTTAATAGGGAGGAGGCACCCTGCATTGAACCTTCGATACCCCCCCCCCCCCCCCTCCTGAACGACAAGCATGCCTATGGGCCTACCCCTTTCAATGCAGACAATTTCGCCATCCTCCGTGTGCTCGAAGTGCCGGGAGATGTACCTCGCGTCGAAGTGCAGCCCGCATACAGCCCAGTTTTCTTGAAGCAGCTCGTCAGCGCACGGGATCGTTCTCCGCCACTGCGCTAATAGGAATTCGTCCTTTGGAACGTCGAACGCATGCTTCTTTTAAGCTGACTTGTAGCCTGTATTGCACTTTGGGACGAAGCAATGACTTTGTTTTCGCGCCATGAGAGTGCTCACCGAAGCATTGGTGTCAGAGTGCCACCACAATAAAAAAACTGAGGACGAACGCACTTGACGAAACTGTCGGACACGTGCAAACAATATATAAATGACTGCGCGTGCCCCCCCGTGGCTCCTCTCCAGAGGCTTCAGTGCGCTCCGTAGGCGCCGCTTGCCGCTCATCAGACTTTCCTATTCTAGCCACTGTGCTTGCAACCACGACCTTGTCGTGCTCGCTAAAAAGTTAACAGTGGCATCACGGTCGTCGTGCGAGGTTGCCGAGAACTTGGCAAAATGCGTCATAGCGAACGCTTTTGGGCGTCCCTCGAGATCACAGCAGATACCACCGTTGCGGTTAAATGATTGCGAAAAAAGATAGCTGCAAAAAGTTTCTATGGCGTGCGTGGGCGGCCTGGTCACAGATTGCAGAAGATAGCGCCATGAACCACTGAAGATGAGTAAACAAAGAAGCTGTTTCCAAACAGTGTACATGTATGTAAATTGCGAAATGCTAAGCGACCTAACTTTTTTGCATTATCGCATTTTTTGCTCCTCCCGAAAGAGTTTTTATAAAACTTACTCCGCGAAATAAACGCACCCCCCCCCCCCAACTTTGCTCAGATTTTTCAAGAAAAAGAGTGCGTTCACTACGCGAGTTACGATATTCAGGTCCTGGTTAAATACTGGCTGTCCTGCCTATGGTTAAATATGGGCAGTAAATACTGATATCCAGAAAATCACACACAAAATGTCCTTTTCCCTGTCTATATCCAGAACTTTAAGTGTAAACGGACTAAGAGCATAGAACATGACATTGCAAAATTATTTGAGATGACATGCGTAATGTGAGTGATCTGTTGCTGAGCAGATGAATGACACCTGTGGGAAATAAAACCCACAAAGAGAATGTGAAAGCATTTTTTGTTTTTCATTTTACGTCCGAATCGTAGCAAGATGCTATATATTAATAGGCTTCCACTTTCAAAGAGTTCATCCCGTCGTTCCCGCAACAAGCCACCCTGACAGCGCTTAGCAAGCGTTCCATCTCGCCGCTCCCACAACAAGCCACCCTGAGAGCGCTTGTTTTTGGTGCAGCGTCTCCGATAACGTTCCAGCGGTGCGGCGCAGCGTATGGCGGTAAGGATACATAATCCGTGCCAGCCTCTTTCAAGTACTCGCGCTGAGGGATCCATCCCTCAGAAACAGCCAAGACACTACTGAGAACTTCCAAATGAGACATCGTTAAAGGGGTACTGACACAAAATTTTGGGGCCGAGATAGCCTGCGAGGTCGATTCTCGTGAACATTCATATATCATCTGCAAGATATCAACAGTGAATATAGCTTGGAAGGTATTTTAAATTCATTTTGAAGTTTGCATGAGCGACCGACTCCATAGCGCTATAGGCACCATCAGTGGGGACCCCGAGGTGACCCCCTACTTCCCTCATGTCACCATGCTACGGTCAACAAAACACGTTATGATGAAGTCATACCAACCATTTTTTTGCCCCGTTAGTTCTCGCAGTCTATATTTCTCGGCAGCTGGTTGAGAGTGCGCAGCCGTGGCGCACGCTTAGAAAGTTATGTATTTGGTGACGTTCCAGTCCCGTTTCCTATTCAAACGTAATTCTTTATGCGGACTGTGCGGAAGCGGGTCACAGTTTTGTGTGCTGACGTGGTCAAAAGCTGCACATGCTAAATGGCAACAGTTGCACCCAGTTTTTGGAACTCTCTCAAACCGAAACTGATTGATAATGAGGTGCCTGTAATTAATTATTTGTCGCCTACTGCAGCAAGCAATATGTTGTGTCATGACTAACAGGCCCCCAGCAACTCATTGCAGCAGAAAAACGCAAGGCCAAGGTTTTTGTGTCAGTACCCCTTTAATGGTGTACGTACACGAGTACTCTCGAGCATGTGATGCGCACGTGACCTAACTTAAGCATGACGTGCTGATGCGCATGTGTGATTGGATGCTACAGCTCCGATAACGAAGAAGGCAGCAACAGAATTCGGCTGCGACAACTTCCATTGTCTACGTACAATCTCTTATGTGATGTGATCACACACATACACACATACACACACACACACAAAAAAAAGCCGTGTACGTCTGCCTTTTGTTTAAATCCACACTCTCCTTTCCTGACAGTTTTGCATGATTTCGTATTCAATCTCCACTTGGCCGCGGCTACACAGGGAGACTTCCAGTTTTCTTCTCCCCACCACATTCATCCAAGTCTTCAGCTCCTAAATTTTTTCAGGACACTGGACATCCGTCTTTCTAAGCTAATGACCGCTTTCTCATCCATGGACACAACTCTCTCATCTTCTTCTCCTGAATTTACTTCTCCCTCCCCATTCTCCTGCATAACCTGAGACGACGGTTTTTTTTCTGAAGTTGTCTGAACAACGAAAAGACTTAACTCAACTTCATAGAGTTCGGAAAAGTGAATGTTGCCCTGCAACATAAATAACGGTCTCAAACCATGCTCGAAAACAATATTTGAGCTTAAATAGTGTTCATATAAGTGCCGATGTTGAAAATAGCCATTTATAGGCATTTATAGACATATAGGCATGAATGCCAAAAATAGGAGTTTATAAGCACCATGAAAACACTATAGAAGCCCTTATTAGCCTATCATTCACGCTTATATATTGAAGTGGCACAATAGGAATGCAAGGAACCAAATATGCATTTGCCTAAAATCCAGTCTCTAGTAATTACAAAGGGACACCTTGCATTTCTAAGTCTACATTCGGAAATGTGTGTTAACATCTTCGAGAAAAAAATTTACAGTTTTTGTCCCAAATTTACAATTATAGTTTTAGTTTGCAGGACCTTAAAAATTTTAAGATTAGGATGATGAAATACCAAAAAATGAAAAAAAATCAATTTATAAAAATCGTAAAGTCAAATATGTATGTTATGCCAATGATGATAACTAAAAAACTTTTGGTGCAACTCAAACATGGCTTGGCAGCTATGTAGTGAGGAAAACAGCCTGTGCATCTAATCTCCATGACCATCATATCTTGAAGCCTAGGCGCATTATCTATAAAAGAAGAAAAAGTTGACATATCTTCAAGCTTGTTTTTTACGCAGTTGGCCATGTTACAAAAAGTTACTGCTTGTTATCATAATAGTGCCTCAATGCACAGCTCCACCTATAAAGAAACAGCACGCAAAAATTTATGGGGTAACATTGGTTAGAAGCAGAGGTGTCGTTGTACGTGTAATATTAGGATGAAAGAAATTACGTTTCGAGAAAAATGGCTTTAAAGATTTGAACCAAATGTCTGTGGAACAAAGCAACTATCAATGCGCTTGGAAATCATCAGACTTATCGCTTGGGGCCTCTTTAGAAGTGGTACAAGCTTTTTTTTCAGCGAGACAAAGGAAGTTTTTTTTTTTCTAGCTCGTTTTGTTGTGTCTATAGGTGACACTCAACCCCGTTATCCAGTGGGTTCACGCTTGGCATACTGAATCGCCAACTTGTGTTTATGTTTTTTTTGTAAAAGTGGCCCGGAAAGTGGCCGCCTACCTCGGTGGTACCGAGAGAGGGTGGCCCTTATAAATGAGGACACCAATTGTCCAGCTCGAGTGCACCCGAGAAATCACGATGTCAGTAGCGAGTTTTACACATGCTTCTACATCTGACCAGAATCGAACTAACACGTTTATTTGCTCTTTTTACGCAACTTTGTTCAACGATTCATCAAATGCTATGACGAGGTAACACGCTTCACTCACTTACAACACAAGGTTCTCTTCGAAAAATAAAGGTGCAAGACCGAAGAAAATGGTATAACCCACTTGGTCTTTGCCAAGTTGCATTTCCTGGGCTGTAGCTGCAGACAAAAACATCAGCAAAAACAGAGAAGCCGACGTCGCAGCAGCACGTAATGATGAGCACGTCATGACAGCATTGTAGTACCAAATGACTTTAATAACAATGACCTCTTTGTCACATTGAAACAAAGTTTTAGGGTCAAAGCTCCTAAAGGCGTGGGTCTGTCTATCCCTTGTATGTATGTACATTACCACCCATAGTTCCACCTTTGCCAACTGCACACTACTTTGTCTTTGCAAACATCCCACTACGCCCTATCAACAATCCATCACTGCACCGACCATAAAGCAAATACTGTTGAGATGTAGCCAATATAAAATGCAAGACAATCGTGTACTTGTATCCAGGTGCGCGTTAAAGAACCATAGATTGTCCCACTCTGTCCATCCCTTGTTTTTACATCACCGCCTATAATTCCACCTTTGCAAACGACTCACTACTTCGTCTTTGCAAACATTCCACTACGCCCCATCACCGATCCACCACTTCACCGACCATAACGTCGTTATAATGACTGGGGAACAGAAGGGACGTATAGCTACCACTAACGAATAATAAAATTTCTTGTATAAATATATACAGTGTTTGTCACACTTTTGATAATGAATTAGATGATATTCATGGATGGTTCGCGGTTAGCGATGAAACCCTCCAGATCTTCGCCCCCCTCACCATCATTCACTCCATGGATATGCTGTGATTTTTCGATGCACTTGGGAGCTGGAAGACTGTAGGCAGAGTTGTAGCAGGTGAAGGCTGCGCAGATCCTGACATCCCTGGCCCAGTCTGAGTCACACCGGCAACCGATCATCCACTTGCAGCGGCATCAGAAATCATGCTAGGAGGGTGTCCTGGTTCCCATCACAAGTTGACGCTTTTTACTATTGGCGTAGCTCGTCACAGTTCTTTTTACCATGTTACTTAGTGAAAACTGTTTTCTGCACAGCACACAGCATGCCGCACTCACCTTATTTTCAACTGGCCTAATCCAAGCTGCACAATCGGAATGTTCGGGATTCGTCTAGTCCTGAACGAATGTACACTTGAATGCCATTATACTTCTGAAACGAAAGTTGCCTGCGGCACCGCTGCCGTGTTTGAAAAAGTCAGCTTAGATTGATGACACAAAAACAAGAGAGAGTTTGTAACTTTGCAGCTCTATCATTGTAACAAAATGAGTGCTCCATTAGGCACGAGTGTCACCTTTGAACGACAGAAAGCTGCCACGCCGCCAGCGGGTTTCTCTTGAAAGCACGCGCCATGTGCAACGAAAAAACAAAACAACAACTATTAAAGACAGCATGACAACGCGTCAGACATCAAGCGGCGGCACATCAGCCTCCTTACTGTTGTGTATAGTTGCTAGCGCCCCTACACTCGTTTAAGATTAATGAAAAAGGCTAGGTAAGCCAGGCCTACTCAGTTGTCCCTCGCTCGCATGGCGGTGTTTTTTTATTCACGGCTTCATGTCGTCGCAACGTACAGCAGTAACATGGCCTATACGACCCCAACCAACATAACATGGTATCAGAAGTTTAAATTAAATCATCGCCCTCAACCGTCAAGCATGGCCACCGCCTTCATTAAGCCACCTCTGCATTTCCAACCGAGAGACGACCCGTCAACCGCATGGGAAGAATGACGGTAAGCCTACACCATGTACAAAGGAGCGTGCGAATACGATTCTAAGCCTAAGCCAGCGAGGACCCTCCACGCTGGCTTAGGACCGTTCTGGGACCGGAAGCACGGCGCATCGCACAGACATTTCCGGTGGACCCTGCCATGGACACCAACGGTGCAGACCCGGTTATGTACATCCGAGGCAAGTTTGACAACATGTATTGCCGGTACAAGAACGTAATACAGGCAGCAGCCCTGTCCAATTCATTCGTTCAAAAAACAGGTCAATCCATAGATGAATTTGTCACTGACCTTTGTCAACAGGCAGAAAAATCTGACTTGGGTGACAAGTGCGAGAGACTCATTGGCATCGCTTGGCATACGGGACTCGGCTCTCCACGAACCAAGCCAAAAGCATCGCCCGATAAGTGTTAACAAGCCGGCACAGCCACATCGTTCGTCTAACAATTCTAATCGTAAGTGTTCTCGCTCTGGAACCTCGCATATCCCTCGACAGTGCACAGCTTATGGCAAGACTTGCTACAACTATGGAAAACTGGGCCATTTCGTGCTCTGTGCAAACAGCCGCATGAGCAGCCAGTAGCGCGCAGACTGCGAATTGGGTTGCTTGACGAGCATCCACAGCAAGACTCGCACAAGGAATTACACTTGGGCTGCTTGACTGTATGAAGTGTTGATGTCCACCCAGCCGACTGGAGCAAGACTGTCAATGCGAATGGGCATGAAGTGACATTCAAGTTAGACACAGGATCGGATGTCAACATAATTTCACAACAGATCTTCACTTAGTGGCCGTGCAGACCGGCAACAAAGCCAACACCAGCAAAAGTCACCACCTACAGTGGGCAACAGCTTCTGATAGACTATGATTATGAACTCACATGTGCAGTAAACAACGAGGTGTGCCAGCTCAGATTTCTGTTGGCGAAACAGCCACCAAAGCTAGTACTGGGGGTCAATGCATATACGGCTTTGGGATTGCTCTCCTGTGTGAAGATTCTTGATGCAGCAATGTGCTCACCCAGGACTCTCCCTCAAAAGCAGCACCAAGTGCTGCATGAGTTTCCAGATATCTTTGACGGTATTGGCCAACTGCCAGGACTGTACAGCATTGACCTTCGTGATGGTGCCACCCCAAGAGTTTGTGCTCCTCGCAGAATACCATGTGCACTTGAGGACGAGGTGAAAATGGAGCTCAAACGAATGGAGAAGAATGGCGTGATTGTTCCAGTGACTGAGCATAGCGAGTGGGTTCATCCGATTGTGGTGGTAACAAAAAAAAAATTGCCCGCAGCTTCCCTCGGGGGAACACTGAGGAGGATGCGGACCATATAATTGGTTAACGGGGTGTTAAAGTGCGACTTACTTGGGTCGATGGCTAAATTGGTTAACGTGGTTGTGAAATGGGGTGTTAAATTGCGACTTACTTGGGTCGATGGCTAAATTGGTTAACGTGCTTGTAGGAGGGGGTGTTAAATGAGTGAACACGTATACACACGTATGCGAAAGGGCGGCGCTGGTCAAAGGGACGTCGATCATTGTGTTTGTGGATTCGTTGGAATTCATTTCACCGCGACCTTGGACGTCGACGCGCCGTACAAACCAACCGACGAGCGGCAACTGGGCGAGCGAGCGCCGACCTTGAGTATATATACAGCACGACGGCGCATGCACTGTCAGCTGTTGAATGTTCTCGAAGCGCGACGCCACATGCGCGTCCACTGGAGAATCAGGAGAATTGTAGATGTCGAACGCGGTGTGTAGAGGAGGAAGGGTGCACAGATGGTGGAGGAGTGAAGCGCGCGTGGTGTGTAGAGGAGGAAGGGATGCACAGATGGTGGAAGAGTGGGCGACGGCGCGACGGCGCATGCGCGCGCGTCAGCTGTCGAATGTTCGAGAAGCGGTGCGGACGGCGCGGACGGCGCGGACGGCGCACTACAAGGCGCGAGTATAAGATGCTCCGCATCTAAAAAGATGGGACTATGCGTGTATGCCTGGATCCTCGCAACTTAAATGCAGCTCTCAAGAGGCACCGCTACCCAATACCACGACCAGAGGAGCTCTTTGCAAGCCTAAATGGCTCTACGATGTTCTCCATTCTTGATGGCAAAAGTGCATTCTGGCAACTGACCTTAGATGAGGCAAGTTCAAGACTGTGCACTTTCACAACACCCTGGGCAGATACCATTTCTTAGAGTACCCTTTGGGCTTGCCACAGCTCCCGAGATTTTTCAACAGGCCATTGAACAAGCGTTTCAAGGCCAAGTCATAGTGACACCATATTTCGACGACACACTGGTCGCCTATAGCACTCCAGCTGAACACATAGCCCAGCTTCAAACAGTACTGAAAGTTAAAACAAAGAACAATTTGAAGTTCAACAAAGCAAAACTCAAGTTGGGACTTTCTGCCATCACATATCTAGGACATCAGCTTTGCTCACAGGGGCTAGCTCCGGATCCTGAAAAAGTCAAATCCATCAAAACCATGGCTGTACCAACTGACAAGTCATAGCTACAAATATTTTTAGAAATGCAAGAACTCCGCCACTGCCGAAATCTACAAGGCCTCATTCCCAACCTGCAAACGAAATCACAGTCTTCATTGAAAGTGTTGCTGCATGCGCATCAGTCCATAGTGGTGCTTCTGTGTCTGTGTTGAGCTAAGCAACATGCTGCAAGTAGAAAAAGATTACGATTCCTCTTTCTGGTGTTTCTCTCCGCTCGGCAACTGCGCATCACACACCACCTTCCGTGATGTGCAGAGCTCGTCTAACTATTTAGGACATTTTGTCTGTGATTGAACTCGTTGTCTTTCGACACTGCTCGCACAGCGTTATATTTGGCTGGGACTTTCTTTTCATGCATCATGGCACTGTTGATTGTGCCATGCCAAGCTAGAATTATCAGCGATCTTTGACATCTAATCTGTCAAGCCATATTTTTCTTGTGTCGTCATTGCCAAGGACACAAACATTCCACCTATCTTGGTTTTCCTTATGCCAATCTCCTGCGACTATGCTTTCTCTACCACCTTGTAATTCTCTCAGAAAAATTCACTTCTCATAAGGACGTTCTTCTCCACTTTGTTCTTATCAAGACCGAAAACTCTGGCGCAACCATTCATGTCCCGAACCTGCTTTTGGTCGCAACCACAATGTTCGGCAAAGAGTGTATAGGGTGACTTGAAGACATTGATTCAGTCGGCTCGAACCAATCACCTGGTCCCACAGCAAATCTCCATGCCGCCAGCATTAGTCTTCCTTTCATCGATTGCTTCGGACCTTCCAATTGCTCATCGGACTAACTCTTGAAGGTTTTCGGCCACTTTTGGATATCTTTCGATAACAAATAAACCGGTTTGGGCAGAACATCTTTATTTTTTCATCCATCATATAGACACCAGCAGCTATGCGCCAGTGTCTATACCGTGTCTCTCATGCTGAACGCCAGGTTTTTGACGACCAGGTGGCCGATATGCTTAGTTGGGGAGTCATACAGCCATCCCGCAGCCCTTCGGCATCCCCTGGGGTGCCTGTAAACAAGAGGGGCGGTGGCATCCGCTACTGTGTTGATATAGGTGCCTATAAAATATCATCATCAAACGCCGGAAGAAGAAGAAAGAAGACTGCTGCCTGGAGCGAGCGCGCACTACTTCATTTCTTCTAATAAACCGTATTCGTTCGAAGCAGTCACCGGTCTCGATCGTCTTTATAATGGTGCCGTGAACCAGGATAATACCTCCTCGCCGGCAAGAAAGGTCAAACTGCCACAGAGCAGCAGAGAAGAAAATGGTGGAGGAGCAGAGGATCGACCTGGATCGAGCGACGAGACCACGGTGGACAGTACGAGCATCAGAACGGACGATTGACAAGTAAAAAGTCATTGTTAACCGCCTCAATATGAGCAAAGAAGTGATAACAAAGAAAAGGAAAGCGCTTCACTCCCAGATCACGCGACTGATTAACGCAGCCGAGCAGCAAATTAATGATGGAGCTAACCAGGAGCAGCTGCTTACAACGCAGGCGCAGATTAAAGCAATAAGCGACATTCTCAAGAGAGCGAACAAGCAAATGGAAAAGTTTCTAACAGAAGACAATGCCGAAGCTGAATTCGAAAGCGTCATAGAGTATGACATGAAATTAACGGCGATCTTATCTACAATAGAATTCAGACTTCGACAGCCTGAACAATCGGATTCAAGCGATAGGACAAGGCAGGTGACGCCCTCAAGTACAGGACAAGAAGCAACGGAACTAGTTAAGCTACAAAAGCTTGAAATGATAAAGTTTGGGGGAAAAACTTTGGAGTGTAACCGCTTTTGGTCTCAGTACGAGTCGGCAGTTCACCTGAGACCGAACATGAGCAAGGGACAGAAGTTCAATTACTTGTTAGCATCACTAACCGGAAAAGCTGCGGCTGCTATTGAAGAACTTCAGTGCTCGGCAGAGGAAAATTATGATAACGCAATCAAAATACTGCAAAAAATGTTCGGCAATCGAAAACATTCTATTGAAATTCACATGAATGAGCTATTGAGATTGGAGAAAGAGAGGTCTGTTCAAGATACCGATGACTTAAATAGGCTAGTACAGAGAGTGCAAGTTAACATATTGGCACTCAAGTCACTAAAAGTGGAAACCGAGAGCTATGTGCCGATGTTGTTACCGGTATTGAAAAGAGCAATTCCACCAGAATTATCAGTGCAGTTCAAGTCAAAAGAGGCTATGAGAAAGAGCTCAGCTTCAGAAAACGGCGAGCCAAACAACGCAACGGGAAAAGCGTGTGAAGAAAAGCTGGACAGGCTTATGTTTTTCTTAAGAGAGCAAGCGGCTTTTCGTGAAGAAACACAACGTGAACAAGAGAGGATAACTGCAAAACCAAGAGAGAACCGCGGACAGATGCGCACAACTTCAAGCTTCTTTAACTCAGCGGATATGCTTATTCTGCAAGCAGAAAACCCACGCAACCGAAAACTGTCGTAGGAGCATTCCAATGGATGAAAAGAAAGCTATGCTTACCGAAAATAAAGCATGCTTCAGATGCACGCGACCAAACCACACTGCACGCATTTGCAAGGCCCAAGTAAAATGCAAGCAATGCAAGGGACGACATGCCACGTCAGTATGTAGAACGGTGATGCATAAAACAAGGGCAGAGCTGATCTCAACAGCGCAAGCCGAAGCGACGACGTCTACGCTACAAGCAACCGAAAATATCAAGCATAAGTTTGTGCTCTTGCAGACGGCTGTAGCGTGCGTAGAAGGAGAAACATGTGGCCGACATTGCCGTTTGTTATTAGACAGCGAAAGTCAACGTTTATTTATTGAAGCGGGATTAGCGAAAGAAATAGGTGCGAAGGTGTTGCAACAGGAAAGGCTGACGATTGGTTCATTTGGAGGAGACGAAAAGGTCAAACTAATGAACGTGGTGCAAGTGACTGTAGGATCATGAGAAACAAGCACGACAATAGTGATTGAAGCGTTACAAGTCGACGTTATCTCGCACAGTTGTATACCCACTCCAACTAAGAAACTCAGCGAGAAAATGAAACAGCTAAATATGCAAGTGGCTGATCACAGGACCAAGACGACTGCAACAAATATTGTAGAACTACTGATCGGCTCAGACTATTATTGGAAATTCTTTACTGGTAGAACTCAAAGAATCGAGGACAGACTGATGGCTGTAGAAACTATACTGGGATGGGTACTGCAAGGGCCGTCAGAGCAAAGCAAGACAAAACTAACACATAATCAAGCAGTCACGGTTCTGAAGGTCAAAGCTGCGGAGACAGAACTCCAGCAAGAGCTACAGAAGTTCTGGAGCCTGCAGTCAATGGGGATCAGAAGAAATAGTTTGGATAACACCGGAAATGAAGTGGTCGAAGAATTCGAGCGCAAGATTGTACAACAAAACGGTCGCTATCAAGTCAGCTTGCCATGGAAACAGTACGTAAACTTGGAAAGCAACAAGGAAAATGCGATAAAAAGACTACGGCAACTGACTAAAAGGCTGCAAAAGAATGAAGACATGCTGTATCGCTACGACAAAGCTATATCAGAGTATATGGCATTAGGAGTCGCAGAGGAGGTCCAAGAGCCATCAGAACAGCCAAATGCACTTTGCTACTACATGCCACATCATGCGATCATTAGAAAGGATCGAGCCACAAAAAAGGTTCGAGTAGTGTTTGACGCCTCATCACATTCCCGAAAAGGCATGTTTTTAAACGAGAACCTAGAAGCAGGACCCAATTTGAATGAGGACATGCTATCGCTGCTCATTATTTCCGAAAAAAAAAAGGTGGCGTTAGTTGGAGATGTTGAAAAGGCATTTCTACAAATCTCTATACATGAAGAGGATAGAGATGCAATGAGATTTCTGTGGTGAAAGCATGACGCTGAAGGGAGATTAATGAATGAGGTGCAAACATGGCGCATGACAAGAGTAACGTTCGGAACAACACCAAGTATGCTTATAATGGCAGCGGTGGTAGCATGAAGATTATGCGACTACATCAAAGGTCACTTCAACGAAAGTTTTCAGGAAATACAATGCTGGACGGACTCGATGATTGTGCTGCACCGGATCAAGGGAACAAGCAAAAGAGATCCGTTTGTTGCCAACAGAATCGCAGAAATTAGAGAAAAAACACTTCAAGCAAGCTGGTCATTCGTTCAAAGTGACGACAACACTGCTGACCTACTTACACGAGGAATAAGCGCAAAGGCATTGATAACGTCAAAGTTCTGGTGGAACGGTCCCGAATGGATAACATTCCTGGAAAAGAACTTAGTAAGCATAATTGGCACAAATACAGACGTGGAAGACCAGCATAAAACACAATGTCACCAATGCATGGGAAGAGCCGAAATTGCGCCAATCTTAGAAATCGAAAGGTATTCATCATACGGACGGTTTATAAGAGTGACAGCATGGGTGTTCAGATTCATAAACAACACAAGAAAAAAAAATCACAAAGGGCCGTTGACAGGAAAAGAAGTAACAAATGCAGAGAAATACTGGATAAGACAGACCCAAATATCAGTAAGACAAACAAAGAGTGAGACCTATTCAAACAATCGATCATTTGAAATTAATGGACACGAAGTCTACCTTGATGATGATGGAATCATCAGACAGAAAGAACGATTGCAGTGCAGCCAAGAATTCAATAAGCACGTAATAGTAATTCCAAAGGATGAGCATTTCACGGAACTGCTAATACGTCACGTACATAAAATGGTATCACATGGAGGAGTTCAAGTGTTGACTTTGAACTAAGTTCTGGATATTGCAGGGTAGACAAGCAGTGAAAAGAGTTCTAAACAAATGTGTCGTCTGCAAGAGGCATAACTCCAGACCGGCGACTCAAGACATACCTCCACTTCCGGTTCACAGAGTCACTGAAGCAGAGCCATTGAAAGTTACGGGAGTTGACTTCACAGGACCTCTTTACCCAAAGGACAAGTACCAGATTGTGAAGCGATATGTACTGATATTCACCTGCACGGTAACAAGGGGAGTACACTTGGAAGTTACCAACGATTTACAGCTCAACGGGGAATACCAGCAGTAATGTACTCGGACAACGCCAAAACATTTATAAAACCTGGAAAGGAAATCAACAGAATGCTCGAAACAATTAAAAACGAGGCATTAAAGAGTTACTGCAGTGGCCAACAAATTCGATGGAAAACAAAAGCCGAGTGCGCGCCATAGCGAGGAGGATTTTACGAGCGCCTCATAAGAAGCTTGAAGACGTCGATGCGAAAAATAATATCGAAAAGCACAGCTTCGGTAGAGGAGCTACGCACTATTGTAGCAGAAGTTGAAGGAACACTCGACTATCGACCATTGACTTACGTATATGCAGAACCTGACGAGCCAATGCCACTAACGCCGGCAGACATCATAGGTGGACAGCGACAGCTTCAAGACGGACAAACAAGACTGTACAACGGTGACATTGAAGACGCATGGCGACGCAGATGCAAACTCGTGCGCGCTTGGTGGAAAAGATGGCATCAAGAATATATCAAGGAAATAGGAGCTGCGGTCAAAGCCAAGACACGGCAAGCAAAACCACTCTCACAGGGTGACATCGTGTTGGTTGAGAACAAAGCTCCAAGAACATATAAAATATATGTTCATACATATATGAACATATAAAATACAGGCTCCGGGAGCCTGTAAAATATCATCATCAAACGCCGGAAGAAGAAGAAAGAAGACTGCTGCCTGGAGCGAGCGCGCGCTACTTCACTTGTTCTAATAAACCGTATTCGTTCGAAGCAGTCACTGGTCTCGATCGTCTTAATTGTGCCTTTACAAGATCACCGGCAAAAATGTCCATCCGTTCCTTAAAGTCGATAATGCGGTCGATTGCGTGCAAGGTGCCGAGTTCTCTTCCTGGATCTTCGGTCGGGGTACTGGCAGGTACCTATGGATGAAGTTGACTGCCCCGAAACTGCGTTTGTAACTCCTGATGGCCTGTACAAGTTCAACGTGATGCCGTTCGGCCTTTGCGATGCCCCAGCCGCCTTCAAATGTTTTATGAACCACATACTTCGAGGTCTTAAGTGGCCCACTGGCCTTTGCTATATGGACAATGTCGTGGTTTTTTCAAACAACTTTGAGACCCACCTCCAGCACCTTGCAAGTGTCTTGAAATGCCTCACACGGGCTGAACAACAACTACATTTCAAGAAATGTCACTTCCCTGCCCGAAACTCACCATCTTAGGGCAAGCTGTCAGCAAGGACGACACTGTGCCCGACCCAGGCAAGCTACTGCGCCGTCACCAAGTTTCCCACGTCATTAACAACAAAGAATTCCTGAGCTTTATAAGACAATGCTCTTATTTCCAACGATTCATTTGTAATTTCACATTCATAATGACCTCTTTAACATGTCTACTTGCAGACAGTCAAGATATCTAGACAGGGTCGTCCGCCTGTGACGATGCATTCGCGAAATTAAGTCATCTACTGACATTGCTGCAGATTCTACGTCACTTTGACCCATACGCCTCAACCGAAATCCACTACATGCAGTGGAGTTGGCCTTAGTGCTATCCTTGCTCAGCAAAAGTCTGAAGAGCTGAAGAGAATTGTTAGGTCATGAAGCAAGAGTGCCTCACCATCGTTTGAGCAATCACAAAATTTAGAGATTACGTACATAGCCGCTTATTAGATGTCGTGACTGATTACCACGCCCTCTGCTGATTGTTGTCTCTAAAAGATCCATCCGGTCATCTAGCTCGTTGCGCATTACGTCTAAAAAATTATGAGATCCGCGTCGTCTACAGGTCAGGACGCAGACATTCAGACGCTGACGTTCTCCCTCACTCTCATTTTCCCCAGCACTGTGCAAAAACACCTCTTTCCAGCTACGATTCTGCGTCTCTCACACACACTGACATGCCATGTGAGCAGCATCAAGACACTTGGATAGTCTCTTTAAGCAGTTCTTATCCGAGCCATCACCCAGTACCACCAGTCGCTCGCTCCAGAACAAAGCTCGTCATTTCAACATGCACGATGAGCTCCTTTACCGCCGCAACAACCTAACTGACGATCACAAGTGATTAGTGATCCCTCGCCATCTACGTGCTGATATCTGCGCCACTTTCCATGCAGACACCCGATGCAGTCACGCCGGTGTAATAGTTGTATGCACGCCTCCGGCTGCGGTACTACTGGCATGGAATCTACCGGTTTGTTTGCCAATGCATGCTTTCATGCTCTAAGCATCAATGCCGGAAGAGTCCATTGTGTCAATCACTGGACTACTCCAGCTACTGCCCTGTTCTAATCACTGGACTACTCCAGCTGCTGCGCTGTTCCTCACGACCATTCGATTGTATAGGAATCGACCAGTACGGCCCTCTTCTGTATACACATGATGGGAATCACTGGATGATTATCACTATTGATCATTTGACACGAAATGCTGAGACGACCGTGCTGGCAGAGGTCACGTCACGTGAAGTCGGCTTATTTATGTTTCACAAACTTGTTCCTCACCATAGCGTGCCTCACGAGCTACTCGGCGACCGCAGACGCACGTTCCTCTCGGAAGCTGTACAAGCCCTTTTGCATGATTGCAACGTTGTGCATTGAACGATTAGCGCACACCATCCCCACACCAATGGCATGACTAAGCGCTTTAAACGCACACTCCATGATGACATGTGCAGTTGAGAAGGACAGCTTATTGGAGACATGCATGTCAAAGTGATCCCAGTTGAAAGGACATGTTACATGTCCGAAATTCTGAGCAGGAACAAATTGTAAAGGCAAGTCTTCCCTTTGCACTTCTGGCATCCCCTTCGCTGTTACGAAGAAGGCTGGCCGAAATCATGAATCAGGCGAGGCTCTTACGTTGAGCTAAGAGTTCACGCTCATTGTAGCTTGTGACGATCTCGAAAACAGCAGAAAATAAAACCATTATGTACACAACCAAAATGCGGAGGTCATTAGTAAGCTTTTTGAGAAAAAAAACAAAATTTTTTAAAGAAAGTTTTGTAAGATTTCTTTAGTTTTGAGAGATTTGAAATGGTGTTCTTTGGTAAAGAAGGTCTCAGCTTAAAATCAAAGTGGTTTTAGGGGTTCATGATAAACCCATAACATTCTTTTTATGAACTGATAATTGAGGGCACAAGTAGATTTTGTCAGGTGCTCCTGATGCGTACAGCATTGAGTGTTATCTTAACAGCGTGTTTTTCGTAAACATTAAGATTCAGATGTGCGTTTAATAGACCTAAGCTTCTAGAGATAAGCCATGCAGTTAATAGTGTGTGTAGATGTTAGAGTGCTCTTATATGCGAGTAGTGTACAGCTAAAGCACCCACCAAAACACAGTGTGCTCTTTCTCAGACGGGCTAACATAAGGAAATACCCTTAACCAAATGAGACCATTATTACTTTGATTTCAATCTTATAGAATGCTTATGGATTGTGTACACTTTTTCGAAGGATGAGGTTAGAGACACTTTTCGGACAGTTATAGGATTCAGCTCAATCTATTGTTAAAGCGTGCGAATCTGTCAGGGTGTGTCCCACTAGCAGGTGGAAAATGGTAACCTTTGAACTTCGATTTCAGCAGATGAAAAAATAAGGACGAATACTGAAGGCAGGTAAGTGAAACTCATGCAGTAGTTCCTTGTTTTGGGTTTATTGTGGCTTTAGGTTACGTATCGTAAGTAAGGGGTAGTAGGGAAAGCACAGTGAGGGCTGTTCAGAAAACTGGCTTGCTAGATTAGAAAGTGAGCTTATTGTAGAGAGAGAGTGTTGACTTCTTACAGGGCTACTGACGTTGTTCTCTAAGAATGCCCGCTCCTCACTGAAGCCTGACTTTAGAACTTCCACCTGAGGTGCAGTAAAAAAAGGGATAGTCCATGGCAGACTGATAGCTTGAGACAACGCCCCTAATGCAAGAGGCAGCCTCAAGAGTTCTGCCACCATTTGTTTCATGACTTTCATGACCTGGAAAAGGGCCACTGATTACTTCTTTTAAAAATACTTCTTGGGTTTGTTTACACTTGTCTGAAGACGCTCCTATTCAGGTTTTCAGGTTTTGTGTGCCGCTGTTTCAACTTAAAAGCACAGGTGAAAGTTTGAGTGAAAGGTGTATTTCCTTTGAATGTTAATAAAAGGAAAAGAAGTCCTTGTACAGTTTGGCGGAATGGTCCAGCATTCACCCGCCGAGCAGTTGTGTTTCACTTCCTCTTTAATCTTTTTATCATCTCTACTTTGAAAATAAACTTCTGTCATTTTGTACGAGCGCCTCTTCTCTCTGCAAAGTTAGGCAACGAGTTCAACAAGGGGGCCCGCTACCAACGTCAAGACTCACAAGACCAAGGCTCCCATAGGCTGGTATGAGTGGGAAAACACTGCAACCACCGGGCCCAACAACTCGAGGCAAAAGTGAGATAGGGCTCACCATGAATTCCTACTACAGGGGTGTAACAGCCGAAATACAATTTGGAGTAATTTTCAGAGCAGCAAAATGTTACTTTTGAAATATTAAAATCATACATTTTTTGTCATGAAATATCGCATTTGGAGCAGTATAAATAAGAAAGATTACATTTTGAACAATAAAATATGCATAAACCATTCAACATCACTTAAACCGTGTACGTGAACATGAGCACTGCTATTTTATTGAAAGTAGTATTTTGAACCATCCCACTGAGCAAACAATGATGAAGTCGATATAAGCATTTGCTGCGCCTGTCAAATCATTTGCCAGACTCTGCAAATTAGGTAAGAACCTGCGAATCTTGCGACCTTAAAATTTGGGAGATCCGTAAAATCGAGAAGTAAGGGTGGCGAAAAAAAAAACTGTCGCACAATTCTTTTAGGGGAGCAGAAATGTCATACACTGCTCTAAATGATTGTCAGTAGCTTATTTAGACGTCAGTGATTATACTGGTATTCCGAATTATGCGGTGTACAAACCAACATTCTTAGAATTTGGCACCAACTCGTATCCGCTCCGAGGGGCGGCTCTGGCATATCATTGAAATCGAGCCGCCGCCGCCGGCTCCCTGCGGCAACGTTGAATTCTTTTTTTCTTTTTTTCCTTTTTTTGGAGTTCGCTTGCTGAGACCACAGCGGCGGGAGCTGGAAGGTTAGATTTCTGTCATCGCAAATAGTATTTAACATGGTACACAACAATCAAGCACGCTAATTAGCAGTTTAGAATAGTAAACATGTCGACCTGCGGAGCGCCAAGCTGTCACAGTGACGATGCCCTTGAGGAAATCACTTGCAATCGACAGTACTTTTTCAAACCCCCTAATCACCCTGCAGTTCTCAAGGCCTGAACAGCTGCTATTCCACGAAAAGCCTTCTAGGTGACGCTCAAGACATACATTTCCGACTTACATTTTGAATTCAAAGACCTAATCACTTGCTACGAGCACATCGTAAGGGGAAACGTGAAAATTCTATATGGTAAGAGCTACGAGCACATCGTAAGGGGAAACATGAAAATTCTATGTGGTAAGAGGACACCTAAGCCTCCTGCTGTTCATTGAAATTTCATGAATATTGTTAAAGTGCAAAAGGAAACCCCCGAAACTTAGAGAACCTGCGAATTTCGACGGCCGTGTGTCGGCAAGTGGTGGTGATGTGTTGGACGTTAACATGGAGGAGAAAAGCGATGTTCACAAAGCTACTGGCGTCCCCTCCGATCCTGAGTATTGTCCAGAGATAGCAACTTGGTTCCATGCACTACAAGATCGATCAATGCTCCAATCCCAAAATGCTGAGCTTATACAGGAAGTTTTCCTGTTTTTTTTTTTTTCGAATTCGTTTGTTATGCTGCGCTGAAAGCTTCAAAGCGAAGTCAGCCAGAGGGTGGCGCTACAAAACCAAGTGGCTGATTACTTGCCCGCTCTTTAAAATATGGAACCCTGCTGCTGCTGATAGGTCCATGTCAAAGGTGAACATACTGCCTATGCCGACACCATGACTTAAACAAATAAATTATTAAGGGAATCCCTAGCATATTGGGATTCAAAAAGGTTTCACTCAGCAGCATCGGTTGTTGTGCTGGAAGAAAGCCGGTCATGAGTTAGTCCATTTCACTAGTAGAACCTTTTGAAAGCTGTGTTTTTATTTTTTGAATGTCGTTAGTCAATTTGTTTGAAAAACATTGGCCTTAATAACCGTATTTGTTAATTTTTCAGTAGTCGAGCGTAATTTTTGGTGAAGCTTCACTGATTTCGTAGATTTCTCCATTTTTTTTTCTACTGAGCTTGCTGATTTTTCTTTGTGCTCTTGCATGGTGGGCATGAGTGTTTCCGCGTCAGCCCGAAAGTGCTCCTCCACATGTCCCGGATCTTCAGGGCTGATGTTGCGGCTGAAATCCAAGGGAATAAGCTGCTATGACAGCCCGTGCATATCTTCAGGTGATCAACATAACTGAGAAAATTTGATACAATGCGCAAGCTCGTGAGTTTCAGCTGACTTCCCAAACCACGTTTGTTGTATGCACACGAGGGAACAAGCTTCCCTCTACAACTGAAGACAAAGATGAAGCCTTTTGTTACCACCCCTGCCTTGTCGATTTCGACAACACCTTTATTTTAAATAACTTTGAAAAAAAGTAACTTCTTCCTGGATAAGCTCAACATTCCTGGATTGGAACTTTCTCTGATCGTGTACTGTAGGCAACTGAGCTGCTACCTCTGGACATAACTTTAGATCGGAGTGGATGCCAGTAGCTTCGTCAACATCACTGTACTTCATGTTAATGTCAGGCACATTGAAACCAGTTACCGACGCATGGCCCTGGAAATTCGAGGTTTCTTGTAGTTTTGGGGGTTCCCTTCTACGCTTTAATGTCACTGATTTGGACTAGTGTGCAGGAATTTTTAAAAAAATTCTAGGAATAGTACTGGGCTCAAGTGGCAATCTAACATGTGGTAATTGGACAACATTTCCACCTACTTTGTGCTCGCAGCAAGAGATTAGGTCTTCAGATTCGAAATGTAGGTCTTGACTGTCACCTAGAAGGCTTCTCATGAAATAGTTGCTGTCAAGCCTTGAGAACTGCACGGTTATTTGGAGTTTGAAGAAGTGCCGCTTATCGCAAGTGTTTTCCTCGGAGGCATAGCTATACTTCCGACAGCCCTGTGCGCTACAGGTCGGCATGTTTGTTATCCTACTTCTAATTCACTCAAGCATGCTTGATCGTCGTGTCACGTGTGAAATACAAATTGCGAAGAGCTGAAGAGCTTTTTTAAATAAAAGTTATTTTAAATACTGGCTGTATGTCATCTATTACAATGCATTCTATTTCTTTTTAAAATTATTTTTCCATCACTTTGAAAGCTCTTCTCCAAACTCCTCGAATAATTTCAGCTACAGTCCAAGGAGTTTGTGTATGAAACGCAACTTCACATAAAAATTATACCTTTTATGTCAGATGTGAGGATTGCAAGCTCACCCATTAAAGCACAGCAGGATTGCAGTGCGAATTCGCACAAGACTATGCATGTGGCCTGTCTATTTTTCCTTAGCTGTTCAAAAAGGACCACAGCTATTTCTCCATATGTTCTTATGAGCAATTTATACGATGGGTAATTACAACAGACTCGTTCACCTAGAATCGTCCATAACCTGAAGGCGCATATATGGCCTATTTATTGCAGAGGGCAAGGCAGAATTTTTTGTCAGGGGACACCACTTTGACTTGAAGAAGGTGCGGGACAGACAAAAGAGTCATGTGTCACTTTTTGCTCTGCAAACAATAGAGGGAAAATTGGGGGTGGGGGGTGGGGAGGAGGACAAGAATGGTGCAGGCCCAGTGTGCCACCCGCTGGCCACACCACTCTGTCATTGCAGGCAAAGAAAGAATCATACAATTCTTAGCTACAGGCGCAGACCTTATTTATCACTATCTTGTATTCATTCGGCCCTCATCTAGCTACTTTAGCTAAACCGCGTATTCGAAAACTAATTTCCCGCTGTTTCGCATGCAGAGGTAGCAGACGACGCTGCTTCACCAATACCAAAGTGACAGCAGTGCCGCTGCTCCGTGAGATATAAGAGGAGACCGCTCCTCGCCGCTGCGACCACGCACGCTCACCCAACAGACAGTATCTAAAAACGTTGGTACTAACGCATGAGTAACCTTTAAAAATGTGCAGCGCCTCGTGACAAGTGCTAACAGCGCTTTTCAAATCTCAATTCGCTTTTCCAAAGGGCACCAGTGTACTGCGGCGAAAGGGGTTTAAGCCGCATTCTCTGCACGGGTAAGAACCAAAGTCAAGAAATTTTCTAACCGCTACACCTCCTCCCCACCTTTCACCTTTTTTATTCTTTCAACAGGTGGTTAAGTGCCGCTTCGTTCCCTTGCGAACCGCATTTGACCAGGTAAAGTAACTACGGCCCGCACTCGTTTGCCCAGCGATGGTACCGGATATCTATCACGAGTACCACGGCCGTACGACGCAACTTCAACACACAAAAAATAGGTTTAATGTGCCACTGCTAAGGCAATTGATATCGTCGCTGGCAATGTCGGCGTTTGCAGCACGTAGAGCTGGTTCGCGTGCAGGAAAAACAGCATACATTTCCAGCTTTAGTTTTTAACAAACCATAGCAGCGTTTCCAGGCTAGGAAATTCATATTTGCAGCGAAGCATGTCTGGCTACAGCAATGCATTTTTGCCTTCAAGTTCCATCACACCACCGATAGGTATCCGCTGCAGTCAACACACTAATGGGCGCACAGCGTTGTTACTTTATCTCATCATATTACAAGTACATTTTCGGCACTCCAGTTGAAGTCTGCGTGCTTTGATAGATGGTGCAAACTGCATGTAGTCGACATGGCCTTAATTCCTCGCCGAGATGAGCGCACCCAAGAAAATTTTGAGGCTGTCAGAGCATTTAGGCACAGTGTGGTGCAATTTCAGCAAATTTCATGGTTTTGGTGCAGCTCGGCACAACAATAAAAAATTGTATCAAATTGGTGCAATTGGCACAGCTGTTGAACCCCTGTTACTAAATGACAGCAACGCTGGGTTGCGTGCTGTCTCCAAATAAATCAAGAGGCATTTCATAGCTTTGTACGCAGCGTACTTGCTGCGATCTCACCAATTACATTGCAGTGAAGTGACAGGCAACACGAAAATTACTTTGCTCGCTGGAACAACGGTATTCCGTTACGTCAGCCTTCTGAACGACAGTGACTAGTCGGACGTAAAAGCATTGAGTTGCTACCCTCACTTCATGTAACAATTTGAAATGCCGCTATGGCACCTTTGCGGCCAAACTGAATTTTTCATAAAATCTGATGAGAAATGCGCATACATACCTGAAGAAAAAGTGTATGGTTCTGTTTGCATAGCAGTTGACGATAGAATTATCTTTTCGTCCGTTTGGGATCCTTCATGGTGCATAAGTAGCTGCACTTGAACCGATTTCTCTGTACCATCGTTTGTTTCACACGCTGGCTCTGGTGATGTTTCGACAGCTTGTCCCAAATCACAAGCCAGACCTGGTGCTACTTTAAGAACTTCCTCTGCTACAAAGTCGTCCTGAAATAAATTTGCTTGTCTTTTACAAGTGGTAATGCAAAATATTATCCCAAGAAAAAAATCAAAGCACCTTACCTGATCTCTTTCGCTACTATGATTTGGTTTTGACGTATATAGGATAGTTGTGCCTCCAGAAAACAACCATCCAAGAATCTGAAATGGTGCACAAAAAAAAAACGAGTTACTGATGTATACACATAAATATAGGAACTTATTGTAATTTTTGGAATGAATTCTTCTTAAATATCTCTTAAAAGATGGAATGAAACCAATTATACTCTTTTATAATTGCCTAATCTATTTCCAGTGCTACAGCCAGCACTGTCAATGTCATTCCAAAAGTCAAACCAGCCATGAATTAGATGAGTTGAAAAATGATCATGACGTCCAGCGTAAACAAAACACGGAGGGAATATGAAGATGACAACAAAAGCGCTGAATCGTTGAAAGCACTGACACAGTGCTTCTGTCATCGTTTTCTTCTCTCGTCCGTGTTTTTGCCATGAGTAAAGGAGAGCACAAGGCACGTGCCGAACGTGGAAGCGCGGCGACGATGCACGAGGAGAGAAGAGTCATTGGAGAGCTCGCGCACCAGCCACGTAATTGCAAGAAATTGGTCAGAAAAAGGCTCCTGGCACGAGACGCGGGCCGTGAAGAAAAAAATCCTGAAGGATAAGCTGGCACTCTTTGTTGGGATGCCGAGATGCAAAGACGGGAAAACGAGCGTCGCTACAGCGACAGGAGCAGCATGACCGCCCGATTCTTTGGATGTTGGCGTGAAGGGGCCCGGGAAATGGCCGTCGACCTTGGAGATGGTCCTGAGTGAGGCTGCCCAAACTTGCCGCATCCTGCCCAGCCGTTCCTAGTGGACTTGCAGCTTCCCCACATCTCATCAGAAAGAGAGCAGCACACACCAGTCAGCCGACTGGATGCGTCAGGGGGGGGGGGGGGGTTCCCTTGACGATCAGGGCCTCGCGAGGCTGGAAATTAAGACAAAGACTGAGACACTGGCAATGAGAACGAACGGTTTGTACGGCCGGAGCAACTTACGGCGACCGTAAAGAAATAGAGCAGGGACTCGACAAAACGTCGACGCCACAAGGGGCAACGAGTCACGACGCAACAATCTCTAACAATGTTCCATTGTTGACGCCATGTTAGCTTAGGGCTAGCAGCTAGGGCTAACAATAGATTAGAACTAATCTACAGCTAGTTTGGGTTCGCCCATGTAGGCAAATTGTTATTGAGTTATTGATTAATATGTGGGGTTTAACGTCCCGAAACCGCCATATGATCATGAGAGATGCTGTAGTGAAAGGCTCCGGAAATTCGGACCACCTGGGGTTCTTTAACGTGCACCCAAATGTGAGCACACGTGTCTACATTTCTGTCTCCATCGAAAATGCCGCTGCCCCGATTCGATCCCCTGACCTGCGGGTCAGCAGTTATTGAGTTATTGGTTGTTGAAATATTGTATAAGATTTTTTTTAGTGTTATTGTTATTGAGTGCTGTAACGCGAATTCTGTGAATTGGTTTTGTCTGTCTGGTGTGATGAAGTATGTTTGTCTTGGCACACTCGCATCTCTCTTTCAAATCCACTCTTCACAAGCACTCCCGAGATCAATATACATGACATTTAATTGGTGAGCCTGCCAGAATAATTGGCAAGCTTGCTGTGATCCTGGCAGGCTCGCCAATTAATTTGTCATGAACTCATCTTGAGAGCGCTTAGATCGATTGGAATTGAAAGAGTCGCGAGACGGACGTCACACAAATAACAAACGCTTCATAAACTGAAAGCTAAAAGGCAAGAAAATCGAAATCGAAAACGAAACCAACACTCATCACCAAGAAATTACCCCAATAGCAGTAAAAGAAAAATACTCTACAAACCAGTCTAAGTCTGTTCTTTGCCCCATAGCCACTGATCCTAATCTAATAGGGCATCTCAAGCATCAAACAATCTCATGGTTCACGTCCGCTTCTTTCCGATGCCATGTTGAGGTTTGCCAACTTCATAACCCGAAAGCTAAAAGGCAAGAAATCGAAAGCAAAAACGAAACCAACACTCATCACCACAAAATTACCCCAATAACAGTAAAAGCAAAATAGTCTGCAAACCAGTCTAAATCTGTTCTTTGCCCCATAGCCACTGATCCTAATCCAATATGGCATCTCAAGCATCGAAATATCTCACGGTTCACGCCGGATTCTCTCGGATGGCATGTTGAGGTTCGCCAAGTACGTCGTTGACTTTCTCCTCAATGTCTCACTGTCACTGTCGATAGGTCCCGCTGGAATGAGCCGCTCGTCGTCGTCACCTGTGTCCCAGACTTAATTGTCTTTTTCGGCCTCGCTAAGCTAGGCTTAGCCTTGCCATGGACTCCCTCGATGGCAAGTCCGTTCTGCTGACTGGTGTGGGCTGTTGCCATCTTGCCGCAAAGTGCTGGAGCTGCAAGTCGCCTAGAAACAGCTGTGCAAAGGTGCGGCAAGTCTGGGCAGCCTCACTCGGAACCTGGGAGGTCAACAGCCACTTCCCAGGCCTCTAACGCTGACACCCCTCAGAACTATGTGGCTATAGGCCTACTGCACTCACTTGATGGCGCCACCGCTCTCAAAGTGCACAGCGCCAATGTGGCAAGATTGAGCCTTTTGTCCTTATTCCCTTCTCGGCGCGTAGCTTGGCGTTGTGTGCGGCAAAAGCCGGTTCGTGACAATGGCCACGCCAAACAAGTCTCACTTGCTATTTTGTGGCTACGGCCAGAAAAAAAAAATTTGAAGGATATTTAAGACGAAGTAGTTTGCTTCATGGTGGCAACTTGTACGCCGCTAATCATGTTTATTGAGTGAAGGAACTCTTCAGTGCTGTCGGTCCGATGAAAATCTTCCGAAAGGGTGTTGTGCAAATGAGCGTAGAGATCAATACACTTTTTCTCTTGGCAAGCGATAGAAGATACTTATATCGGCAGCTTGGCACGTCGCTTGTCCTCTTATCGTTGCAAATTGGCAGAAACAAGTAATATAGTTGAAATAACACACTAACAGTAATAAAAAGAACAGAAACCGCATGAAGTGCCCATCTCTTTGTTTTCTAGCTATGTTAATGCGCTAATTGAGAGCATTAGTGACTAAACGGTGGCAGAGTACATGTTACGAAATCCTCTTCAGATTGTATTTTTATACTGAACAGGCCTAGGCGTTGCAGTTAAGCAGGCATTATTTCATTGTCTGGATTGTTTGAAAACAAGTCTCTACAGTAATAAAAGGACTGTGTACTTTTCTTCTACTACAGGTTTTCCCGCTCAATTTATTCCAAGCACCAGCCAAATTAATCTAGGTGCCGGTCCTTTTAATCCAGCCGCCACTCAAATTAATCCTGATGCCATTCAATTTAACCTAAGTGCCACGAAAATTAATCCAACTGCCAAGCCGATTTAATCTGAACGCCAGCGCATTTAATCCTGATGACATTGTGACTTCAAAACGACCCAGAATTTTCGGGAATGCGTGGAGTGAATAGCTTTGGAGTGAATTTAACAGGAAAAAACCATGAAAGAGTCACTAGTGACTCAATGTGACTCGCGCGACTTTATCACACCTATCACCCGCGTAAACTCTATTCACACCTTCGACATGCATATCAAAGGAAACGCCGTCCACACAGTAATAACTTGATACTTATTAACCAGGCCAATCATCTCATCACGAGTGACTTAGGTGACGTCATCACGCATATCACCCACGCACGCACTGTCTTAACCTTCCGTAATGAATATCAAATGAAACGTCTTTGAAAGGGCAGGAGCTTGATACCTAAAACTCGGCCAAGCCATTGGATCACCATTGACTGAGGGGACGTCATCACCCATATCACCCGCGCACGTAATTTACTCGCCTGCCGACATGCATACCAAACGAAACGTCTTTAGGAGAGCAATAACGTGTTACCTATGACTCGGCCAACTGACTTGATCACTAGTGACTCAGGTGATGTCATCACGCCTATCACCCACACACGCAATGTCTAACCTGCCATCATGTGTATTAGCCGAAACGTCTTTGAGAGGGTAATCACTTGATTGATTGATTTGTGGGGTTTAACGTCCCAAAACCATCATATGATTATGATAGACGCTGTAGTGGAGGGCTCCGGAAATTTTGACCACCTGGGGTTCTTTAATGTGCACCCAAATCTGAGCACACGGACCTCGACATTTCCTTCTCCATCGGAAATGCAGCCGCCGCAGCCGGGATTTGAACCCGCGAACTGCGGGTCAGCAGCCGAGTACCTTAGTCACTAGACCACCGCGGCGGAGCAGGGTAATAACTTGATCGCTGTCAATCGGCCTAGTGACGTCATCACTAGTGGCTCGGGTGACATCATCGCGCCTGACAGCTACGCACGCAGTGTCTAACCTGACTTCATATATATCAAACGAAACGACTTTGAGAGAGTAATAACTTCCAAAAGGATCAAAATGTGGGCCAGTTGTTAATTCATTTTCTTCGTTCAGCGAACTGGGAGCGCAGAGAAAACACAAAGGACGAAGCGAGGAACCACACAACACGAGCGCTCAACTAACAACCGATTTATTTTCCACATCGGAAGGACATATATAAACACAAAATGCGCATGTCAAAAAAGATTATGACGAAATCAAGGGCAGCATGCGAAGCGTGTAATCAAGGCACATGTCTAAGGGTTATCTAGGTAGCTGAATTCACAGTCAAGTAGTGAGAGGGAAGGATGACTTATACATTGGTCCGTATTCCTGGAAATGTGATAGGCTTCAGAAATTTCGCGCGTAGTTTGATGAGGATGCCGGAACAGAACAATTGTATTCTCAAACAGAGGTTGGCACTTGCACGAAACGCAATGTGACGCTAAATGGGAGTAAGAACATATACTGGCCAATAAATTGGCCAGTATATGTTCAATGGTGCACAGGAGGGCACATAATGCATCTAAAGGTAGAGGATGCCTCCAGAAGCACGTAACTAAGTTTGTTAAGTGCATCACCGGAGTAGTATATAAGATACCCCTTTCTTGCGGACGGATGTACATTGGCCAGACCGGCCGATGTGTGAACGTGCGTCTCAGGGAACACAGAAGCTCGTTGAAAAGTACACCTTACTCCCATTTAGCGTCACATTGCGTTTCGTGCAAGTGCCAACCTCTGTTTGAGAATACAATTGTTCTGTTCCGGCATCCTCATCAAACTACGCGCGAAATTTCTGAAGCCTATCACATTTCCAGGAATACGGACCAATGTATAAGTCATCCTTCCCTCTCACTACTTGACTGTGAATTCAGCTACCTAGATAACCCTTAGACATGTGCCCTGATTACACGCTTCGCATGCTGCCCTTGATTTCGTCATAATCTTTTTTGACATGCGCATTTTGTGTTTATATATGTCCTTCCGATGTGGAAAATAAATCGGTTGTTAGTTGAGCGCTCGTGTTGTGTGGTTCCTCGCTTCGTCCTTTGTGTTTTCTCTGCGCTCCCAGTTCGCTGAACGAAGAAAAAAAAAAGTAATAACTTCAACACTGTCACTAAACCCAGTGACGTCATCACTAGTGACTCACGTGACGTCATCTCGCCTAAGACTCACGCAAGCGCTTTCTAATGTGCCTTCATGCATATCAAACAAAACGTCTTTGAGAGGGTAATAACTTGAACGCTGTCACTGAGCCTAGTGACGTCATCAGTAATGACTCGTGTGACGTCATCGCGCCTGACACCCACGCACACAGTGTCCAAACCTGTCTTCATACATATCAAACGAAACGTCTTTGAGAGAGTAATAAATTGAACGCTGTCACTAGGCCCAGTGACATCATCACTAGTGACATGCGCGACGTCATCTCGCATAAGACTCACGCAAGCACTCTAATGTGCCTTCATGCATATCAAACGAAACGTCTTTGAGAGAGTAATAACTTGAACGCTGTCATTAGGCCTAGTGACGTCATCACTAGTGACTCACGTGACGTCATCACGTCTATCACACACGCACGCGATGCCCTAACCTGTCTTCATGCATATCAAACGAAACGTCTTTGAGAGAGTAATAACTTGAATGCTGTCACTAGGCCCAGCGACGTCATCAATAGTGACTTGCGTGACATCATCTCGCCTAAGACTCACGCAAGCACTCTCTAATGTGCCTTCATGCATATCAAACAAAACGTCCTTGAAAGGGCAATAACTTCAACGATGTTACTAGGCCTAGTGACGTCATCACTAGTGACTCATGTGACGTCATCATGCCAATATCTATATAAATAAATATATATATATATATATATATATATATATATATATATATATTAATATATATATATATATATATATATATATATATATATATATATATATATATATATATATATATATATATATATATATATATATATATATAATCATGCGCACGCGGTGTCCTAACCTGTCTTCATGCATATCAACCGAAACGTCTTTGAAACAGTAATAACTTGAATGCTGTCATTAGTCCTAGTGACATCATCGCTAGTGACTCAAGTGACGTCATCATGCCTATCAGACACGCACGCGGTGTCCTAACCTGTCTTCATGTATATCAAACGAAACGTCTTTGAGAGAGTAATCACTTGAACGCTGTCACAAGGTCCAGTGACGTCATCACTAGTGACTGGCATGACGTCATCTTACCTAAGACTCACGCAAGGACTCTCTAATGTGCCTTCAAGCATATAAAAAAACGTCTTTGAAAGAGTAATAACTTGAACGCTGTCACTAGGCACAGTGACGACATAACTAGTGACTCACGTGACGTCATTAAGCCTATCACACATGCCCCGCCGCGATGGTCTAGTGGCTAAGGAACTCGGCTGTTGACCCGCAGGTCGCGGGATTGAATCCCGGCTGCGGCGGCTGCATTTCCGATGGAGGCGGAAATGTTGTAGGCCCGTGTGCTCAGATTTGGATGCACGTTAAAGAACCCCAAGTGGTCGAAATTTCCGGAGCCCTCCACTACGGCGTCTCTCATAATCATATAGTGGTTTTGGGACATTAAACACCACAAATCAATCAATCAACTCCTATCACACACGCACGTGGTGTCCTAACCTGTCTTCATACATACCAAACGAAACGCCTTTGAGAGAGTAATTACTTGAACGCTGTCACTAGGCCGAGCAACGTCATCACTAGTGACTAGCGTGACGTCATCTTGCCTAAGACTCACGCAAGCACTCTCTAATATGCCTTCATGCATATCAAACAAAACGTTCTTGAAAGGGTAATAACTTAAATGATGTTACTAGGCCTAGGGACGTCATCACTTGTGACTCACGTGACGTCATCACGCCTATCACACACGCACGCGGTGTCTTAACATGTCTCCATGCATATCAAAAGAAACGTCTTTGAGAGAGTAATAACTTGATTGCTGTCACTAGGCCTAGTGACGTCAACACTAGTGACTAGCGTGACGTCATCTTGCCTAAGACTCACGCAAGCACTCTCTAATATGCCTTCATGCATATCAAACAAAACGTTCTTGAAAGGGTAATAACGTCAACTATGTTACTAGGCCTAGTGACGTCATCACTAGTGACACACGTGACGTCATCACGCCTATCACACACGCACACGGTGTCTTAACATGTCTCCATGCATATCAAACGAAACGTCTTTGAGAGAGTAATAACTTGAACGCTGTCACTAGGCCCAGTGACGTCAACTCTAGTGACTAGCGTGACGTCATCTTGCCTAAGACTCATGCAAGCACTCTATAATGTGCCTTCATGCATATCAAACAAAACGTCTTTGAGAGGTTAATAACTTGAACGATGTCACTAGGCCTAGTGACGTCATCACTAGTTACTCACGTGACGTCATCATGCCTATCACGCACGCATGCGGTGTCCTAACCTGTCTTCATGCAAGTCAAACGAAACGTCTTTGAGAGCGTAATAGCTCGAACGCTGTCACTTGGCCTAGTGACGTGATCACTAGTGACTCGCGTGACGCCATTATGCCTGACACCCACGCAAGCACTCTGTAACCTGCCTTTATGTAGTATATCAAACGAAACGTCTTTGAAAGAGTAATTACTCGAATGCTCTCACTAGGCCTAGCGACGTGATTACTAGTGACTCCTGTGACGTCATCACGTCTATCACACACGCACGTGCTGTCCTAACCTGTCTTCATGCATATCAAATGAAACTTATGTGAGAGAGCAATAATGTCATACTATGACTCGGCCAACCGACTTGATCACTAGTGACTTACGTGACGTCATCACGACTAACACTCATGCAAGCACTCTCTAACGTGCCTTCATGAATATGAAACGAAACGTCATTTAGAGAATATTAACTTGAATGCCGTTGCAGGCAACGTCTGCTAGTAAAAAAACTGAATTCTCGAGCTGCACAGCCATTCACCGGCTAACCGGTATATGTAGGCACCAGATCGCGCGTTTCGAATTCAGACATGGCTTTTGTTTGACTTGACGCTTTTCTTAACTCGAGTAGATGCGATGGAAGCAACAGTACCTTCAAGCAGCAGTGGGGTACAACCCAACATCAGCGTCCCACCACACGTTGAGGGCAACAGTTCTCCTTCATTCAATAAATAGGAATAATAAAGGCGAAATGACAAGCATTTTCCAAACAATACTCAATTACGCAACATTCAATCGATACCCTGACCTCTCTGCGACGCATTTACTCCAGCTCGTCGTGTGGGAAGATGTAGGCGGCTTTTTTGTCGCTTCTCGTGTTTTGAAGTATGCCTTGAAAATGCGGGCAGCCAGGCCGCACTGCTGTGAACGGACAGGCGTTCTACACTAAACAGGCACGCTTATTCCAAGCACACTAACCTATAAGAAACGGCGTGGCGTAGAGTGTAGAAGGGAAGGCACGAGTCAGGCACAGCATTCAATGGCGCATCAGCAAATGGTCACTTGCAAATAGCAATAGTATGTATCTCAAGTATGGGGAATGCCCCCTATTACAACAGATTTGTTTTAATAGATAACCAGATGAGATATCAGTTGGGCCGAAGGAGTGGTAGACAAATTTTTTTTTAGCAAGTTTTGGAGCAGGCAGACCATGCGTCTTATGTTTGATTACGGATATACAGTATTATGACTAGAGGCTGGAATATATGCAAATGTCTGTTTCGTTTCTTGCATTCCTATCGTGTCATTTTGACACATGAGCACAACTTAGAGGGCAAGGAGAGCTTTTATAGTGCTTTTATAGTGCCTATATACTCCTATTCTAAACGTTGTAGCCTCAATTCATATAGGTGCCTGTAAATGCCTGTTTTCAAAATCGATGCCTACATAAACGCTATTTAACCTGAAATTTTGACTTCAAGTACCGCTGAAGCCCGGTATTCACGTTATCCGTCAAAATATACATTTCAGGACACTGTGGGGTGCAAACTACACTTTATTTCATGAGTTACTTTTAGAACTATCAAGCCCAGAAGGCATTTTAGCCAAAAGGAAGGTCGATTAGCCTCTACACATGTATACCATGCATGTCGCATCGTCCGCTCAGCCTTTTTCCACCGTCCGCTCAAATGCGTAGGGAGCAGGAGGTGCTTCTGTACAGCGGCAGGAAGATGAAGAATGAATGCGAAACTGTGGAGAGTCATCAGGGGAAGTAAAGTGCAGATAAAAAAGCAGTATCTATATAGTTTTCGTTTTATTTGTCATTTACATGTGGTGCTTCAGTAGGTCACCTGAAAATTTTTACTTAGGCAGTGGAAAATGTTGCGTGCCCAATGAAAAGCTTTGTACCACTAGAATTATTTAATTTGATCATTAGAAGCTGCGAAAGCATGATCTGAGGAGGTGAGCTTGAAACCTTCCCCACTAAATCTATGTAGACTTCGCAAGCCCAATTCCTTCCCCGCTATTGGTATCAGAGTCACTCGGAGCTGGAGCATCACACGACATGCATGAGCACGCCATGCGCGCGTAAACTACACTCGCATGAGATGCCCATGTCAGCCCGTGCGTGCAAGCGGTGTTCTGCCGTCTCGATGTTCTTTTGTATTATACTGCGATTTTCGGGGGATAGATCCCAATCTGCGCGCACGTTTTGAGAGGCTGGCTTGGATAACGTATCCTTACCCCAATACACAGTGTCACACCGCTGCAACTTTTGTAAGGGACGACGCACCAAAACCACGCCCAGCGTTGTGAATGCTGGCACCGACACGATGCGAGAACTGCGAGAACACCAACGCAAACAAAATGGAGGCACCTTAGTCTCGCATCTCTCTCTATATGAAATTAAATAAATAAGGCGAATAGATTTCGTCTGTGTGTTCTAGCATTTTTATCAACATTCATGCTTCTATTTAGGCAACTGTTTGCACAAATTGCACACGTTGTCTCCAGTAGTTCTCGCAGTGTCACGTACTACTTTGACATATGCAGGACCATTCTGTCACCTTCACCATGTTGGGGCGCACGCCCATGAGATGAATGTCAAGCCGTGTTCAGTTTGGCATATCACCTCTTCATGACGCGCGTAGTACTGCAAATCTTGGTGAATGAGATTTTGAGCGGCCAGTGCATGCATTTCTTTTCGCTTCTCAAAACTCTTAAATTTGTGTAACGACCCTTAAGGTGTTCCCAGACAGAAGAAAAATTGAGCCTGTGTGGTTAGGCCAAGTTAATAAGCCGCAAAAAAAAAAAACTTCTGGCGTTTTGCACGCTGGCTATTTGTGCATGTGTAGCCCTTCTCAGCTATGCCCCACAAAAAGAGACCCAGAAGCATGTTTATTTGACGGTGCGCACTTAACTGAACTAGAAATAGAGAGACCGTATTCTGCGAACCCAACGGAAAAACGCATGTTTGTGCTAAACCATTACGCGTTTGTACCGTTATAAACTAAAGCATTTTTGCTTGCTTTCTTGTTGTAGAGACTGATCCCGCACCTGTTTATTGGAAAATTTGAGTTTTGTCAAAGTTTATTGTGCCTATATTCACAATTTTGGAAGCCTAAAACAGTGTTTTGGCCACCTATTTTTGGTGCCTAAATCCCGGTTATTTTTAGTACCTATAGAGCCGGCCTCTATAATTATGACCTACCGGACATGTTTTCGCAATGCCGAAGCAAAGATGATGCCCGGTTAAAACATCTACCGTACCTCAAGAAAAAATTGTTGTTCTAATAACGTCGAGCTGGTTAAATCGGTTATGAAATGGGTAATGAAAGAGAACCGGGGCAAGTCCGTGAAAAACAAAATTTATTATTATACAGGCAAAGCTGTTGTCATGAACACGAACCCGTAGTTGTGCTGCTGAGCAGTGTTCTACATATCAAGGCAGTCGAGGGAAGCTTGTACAAAAGTGTAATTGTGCCTATCATAAGCGGCACAGTCCACATGCTGGATGTGCTGCATAGAGCGTCCCGCGGCCTCAACCAGCAGAGCACGGCGATGTTCTTTCTCGGAGATCTCTCCCGGTGTCGTGAGATCATCCCTCCGCTCGCTTAGGAAGCCCTTTACAACTGCCTTGAACTTTGTGAAGAGCTCCCCAACCGGATTGAAGAAAGGGCTGTATGGCGGTAGCCACTTGACTGTGTGGTCGATTGCTGCGAGGACAGCCTGTTCGGCGCAGCGGTGCGCTGGTACGTTGTCAAACAGGAACACTGCCTGTATTCCTGGTTCCTGCTGGGAAACTTTACTCAACACTTCTGCAAGAAAGTCGTTGAAGACAGCCCAGTGGACCTTGTCCGCAATTGTCCAATGGAGAAGGCCATTCGCTGACATGCAGGCTATAACATTTACATTCGCCCCCTTCGCACTAGTTGACAAACGTTATGCTGGAGCACCTCGTTTCGCCCTTCCGAAACTGCGCGAGCACCATACGTGGAAGTTGGTCTTGTCGATGTAGTATCGTGTTAGCGTAGTTCCCTCGATCTGAAGCCACTGGGCATATCGGCACCGCAGGTGTTTCACGTCGGCGCGATTTCTATCTACTGGGCTCGATGTCAGCAGCTTCACCGAATAACCATGGCCATCGAGAAGCCAATCAATCGTCGACGAGCTCACTTCAATGTTAGGCATCTCATCCTTGAGAGCCCTCTTCATTTGTTCCAGTGTGAAGGATAGATTTTCCTGTACGATTCGTTGCAGGGCGTCCACCACGTCCGGTCCAAATTTCCTCGACGACCACCACGTGTTTTAGCTGTGTCACGGTCACTAGCGGCAATAGAACGCACGGTCTTTATATTGAATTTGAGTGTTTCGGAGAGCACTTTTAAATATCCTCCGCACCTGTAAACATCTATTATACGGCAACGATCTACAGGGGAAACGGGAGCGTACTTTTTCTTCGGTTCATCAGGTGCCTTCCGTGGCCTTCCGGGGCACCGAGAGTCTCGGTCTTCCATAGCACCAATGGTCGAAGCGCAAATTTTCACCTATTCCCAGGCCTGAAAAAGCGCTCACCTAACGATGACATGGGCGGAAACTTGAAACTACGCCGGCTTGTCGCTCGCATCGCATCACGTCGTCCCATCCTATGCGCGAAACAGACTCGCCGAAAAACAGCTGTGACACACTGTCGTCTGCATCAGTTTTACTTCAAGCAATTGCTTCAAATCATAAATAACCAGCATTAGGGTATTCTAGCACGAATTACAACGTATCTTCAGTTCTGCAATTTATCATTTCGTGGTATTGTTGTCTGCATTGTAGAACGTCTGCCCGTCGTCTGCATGACTGCCCGTCGTCCTGACAGCAATACAGGCAGTGTTCCTGTTTGACAACGCACCAGAGCACAACAGGCTGTCCTTGCGGCAAGCGGCCACACAGTCAAGTGGCTAAAGCCACAAAGCCCTTTCTTCAATCCGATTGATTGAGGAGCTCTTCACAAAGTTCAAGGCAGGTGTAAAGGGCTTCCTAAGCGAGCGGAGGAATGATCTCCTCACGACACCGGGAGGGATCTCCAAGAAAGAACATCGCCGTGCTCTGCTGGTTGAGGCCGCGGGGTGCTCTATGCAGCACATCCAGCATGTGGACTGTGCCGCTTATGATAGGCACAATTACACTTTTGTACAAGCTGCCCTCGACTGCCTTCATAAGTAGAACACGGCTCAGCAGCACAACTATGGGTTCGTGTTCATGAAAACAGTTTTGCCTGTATAATAATAAATTTTGTTTTTCACGGACTTGCCCCGGTTCTCTTTCATCACCCATTTCATAACCGATTTAACCAGCTCGACGTTATTAGAACAACAATTTTTTCTTGAGGTACGGTAGATAATAACTATAGAGGCCGGCTGTATAGGCACTAAAAAACCGGGATTTAGGCACCAAAAATAGGTAGCCAAAACGCTGTTTTAGGCTTCCAAAATTGTGAATATAGGCACAATAAACTTTGACAAAACTCAAATTTTCCAATAAGCAGGTGCGGGATCAGTCTTTACAACATGAAAGCAAGCAAAAATGCTTTAGTTTATAATGGTACAAACGCGTAATGGTTTAGCATAAACATGCGTTTTTCCGCTGGGTTCGCAGAATACGGTCTCTCTATTTCTAGTTCAGCATGGCCAGTTCAGTGTGCACCGTCGAATAAACATGCTTCTGGGTCTCTTTTTGTGGGGCATAGCTGAGAAGGGCTACACATGTACAAATAGCCAGCGTGCAAAGCGCCAGAAGGTTTTTTTTTTTTTTTGCGGCGTATTAACTTGGCCTAACCACACAGGCTCAATTTTTCTTCTGTCTGGGAACACCTTAAGGGTCGTTACACAAATTTAAGAGTTTTGAGAAGCGAAAAGAAATGCATGCACTGGCCGCTCAAAATCTCATTCACCAAGATTTGCAGTACTACGCGCGTCATAAAGAGGTGATATGCCAAACTGAACACGGCTTGACATTCATCTCATGGGCGTGCGCCCCAACATAATGAAGGTGATAGTATGGTCCTGCATATGTCAAAGTAGTAGGTGACACTGCGAGAACTATTGGACAACGTGTGCAACTTGTGCAAGCAGTTGCCTAAATAGAAGCATGAATGTTGATAAAAATGCTAGAACACACAGACAAAATCTATTTGCCTTAGTTATTTAATTTCATATCGTGAGATACGCGAGACCAAGGTGCCTCCATTTTGTTTGCGTTGGTGTTCTCGCAGTTCTCGCATCGTGTCGGTGCCAGCATTCACAACACTGGGCGTGGTTTTGGTGCGCAGTCCCTTACAGAAATTGCAGCAATGTGACACTGAGTATTGGGGTAAGGATACGTTATCCAAGCCAGCCTCTCAAAACGTGCGCGCAGATAGGGATCTATCCACCAAAAACGCGCAGTACAATACAAAAGAACATCGAGACGGCAGAACACCGCTTGCGCGCACGGGCTGACAAGGGCATCTCATGCGAGTGTGGCTTACGCGCGCATGGCGTGCTCATGCACGACGTGTGATGCTCCAGCTCCGAGAGACTCTGATACCAATAGCGGGGAAGGAATTGGACTTGCGAAGTCTACATAGTTAGTGGCGAAAGTTTCAAGCTCACCTCCTCAGATCATGCGTTCACAGCTTCTAATGATCAAATTAAATAATTCTAGTGATACAAAGCTTTTCATTGGGCACGCGACATTTTCCACTGCCTAGGTAAAAATTTTCAGGTGACCTAGTGAAGCACCACATGTACATGACAAATAAAACTAAAGCTATATAGATACTGCTTTTTTTTTTATCTGCACTTTACTTCCCCTGATGACTCTACACAGTTTCGCATTCATTCTTCATCTTCCTGCCGCTGTACAGAAGCACCTCCTGCGCCCTACGCATCCGAGCAGACTCTGGAAAGAGGCTGAGCAGACGACGCGACATGGATGGTATACATGTGTAGAGGCTAGTCGACCTTCCTTTTGGCTAAAATGCTTTCTGGGCTTGACAGTTCTAAATGTAACTCGTGAAATAAAGTGTAGTTTGCACCCCACAGTGTTCAGAAATCTCTATTTTGACGGGTAAAATGAATACCGGGCTCCAGCGGTACTTGAAACCGAAATTTCAGGTTAAATAGTGTTTATGTAGGCATCCATTTTGAAAACAGGCATTTACAGGCACCTATACGAATTGAGGCTACAACGTCCAAAATAGGCATATATAGGCACTACAAAGCACTATAAAAGCTCCCCTTGCCCTCTAATTTGTGCTCATGTGTCGAAATGACACGATAGGAGCGCAAGAAACGAAACAGACATTTGCATATATTCCAGCCTCTAGTCATAACACTGTATATCCGTAATCAAACATAAGACGCATGGTCTGCCTGCTCCAAAACTTGCTAAAAAAAAAAGATTTGTCTACCACTCCTTCGGCCCAACTGATATCTCATCTGGTTATCTATTAAAACAAATGCGTTGTAATAGAGGGCATTCCCCATACTTGAGATACATACTATTGCTATTTGCAAGTGATCATTTGCTGATGCGCCATTCAATGCTGTGCCTGACTCGTGCCCTCCTTTCTACATTCTACGCCACGCCGTTTCTTATAGGTTAGTGTGCTTGGAATAAGCGTGCCTGTTTAGTGTAGAACGCCTGTCCGTTCACAGCAGTGCGGCCTGGCTGCCCGCATTTTCAAGGCATACTTCAAAACACGATAAGCAACAAAAAAGCCGCCTACATCTTCCCACACGACGAGCTGGAGTAAATGCATCACAGAGATGTCAGGGTATCGGTTGAATGTTGTGTAATTGAGTATTGTTTGGAAAATGCTTAATTGTCATTTCGCCTTAATTATTCCTATTTATTGAATGAAGGAGAACTGTTGCCCTCAGCGAGTGGTGGTACATTGATGTTGGTTTGTACCCCACTGCTGCTTGAAGGTACTGTTGCTTCTATCACATCTACTCGAGTCAAGAAAAGCGTCAAGTCAAACAAAAGCCATGTAAAGATGCCTTTGACTGAATCAAGTCGGTTGACCGAGTCATAAATATGACATTACTGCTCTCTCACAGACGTTTTGATCGATATGCATGAAGACAGGTTAAGACAGCGCATGCGTGTGTGACAGACGTGATGACGTCACACGAGTCACTGGTAATCACGTCGCTAGGCTTAGTGAGAGCATTCGAGTTATTACTCTCACAAAGACGTTTCGTTTGATATGCATGAAGGCAGGTTACAGAGTGCTTGCGTGGGTGTTAGGCGTGATGGCGTCACGCGAGTCACTAGTGATCACGTCACTAGGCCTAGTGACAGCGTCCAAGCTATTACCCTTTCAAAGACGTTTTGTTTGATATGCATAAAGGCACATTAGAGAGTGCTTGCATTATATTTAGGCGAGATGACGTCACGCTAGTCACTAGTGATGACGTCACTGGGCCTAGTGACAGCGTTCAAGTTATTACTCTCTCAAAGACGTTTCGTTTGTTATGTATGAAGACAGGCTCGGACACTGCGTGTGTGTGTGATAGGCATGATGACGTCACGTGAGTCACTACTGATGACGTCACTAGGCTCAGTGACAACGTTTCAGTTATTACCCTCTCAAAGACGTTTTGTTTCATATGCATGAAGGCACATTAGAGAGCGCTTGCGTGAGTCTTAGGCGAGATGACGTTGCTGGGCCTAGTGACAGCGTTGAAGTTATTACTCTCTCAAAGACGTTTCGTTTGATATATATGAAGTCAGGTTAGACACTGCGTGCGTGGCTGTCAGGTGCGATGACGTCACCCGAGTCACTAGTGATCACGTCACTAGGCCGATTGACAGCGTTCAAGGTATTACCTCCTCAAAGACGTTTCGGCTGGTATACATGATGGCTGGTTAGACATTGCATGCGTGGGTGATAGGCGTGATGACGTCACTTGTGTCACTAGTGATCAAGTCAGTTGGCCGAGTCATAAATAACACGTTATTGCTCTCTCAAAGACGTTTCATTTGGTATGCATGTCGGCAGGCGAGTAAATTACGTGCGCGGGTGATATGGGTGATGACGTCCCCTGAGTCAATGGTGATCCTGTGGCTTGGCCGAGTTTTAGGTATCAAGCTCCTGCCCTTTCAAAGACGTTTCATTTAATATGCATGACGGAAGGTTAAGACAGTGCGTGCATGGGTGATATGCGTGATGACGTCACTTAAGTCACTCGTGATGAGATCATTGGCCTGGTTAATAAGTATCAAGTTATAACTGTGTGGACGGCGTTTCCTTTGATATGCAGGTCGAAGGTGTGAATAGAGCTTACGCGGGTGATAGGTGTGATAAAGTCGAGCGAGTCACATTGAGTCACTAGTGACTCATTCATGGTTTTTCCCTGTTAAATTCACTCCAAAACTATTCACTCCACGCATTCCCGAAAATTCTGGGTCGTTTTGAAGTCACAATGTCATCAGGATTAAATTCGCTGGCGTCCGGGTTAAATCGGCTGGCGGTTGGATTAATTTCAGTGGCACTGGGAATAAAATGAATGGCACCTGGATTAATTCGAGTGCAGCTGGATTAAATTGACTGGCACCTAGATTAATTTGGCTGGCGCTTGGATTAAATTGAGCGGGAAAACCTGTAGTTATCAGCGCACCGCCGACACACATCATCTAGTGACAAGCCGTGTGCTTAGCGGAAACCGCCGACCAACGCTCGACAGAAAAAGAAAAGTCTCATGAGTCAGTTTTGAGTGTCGGTTAACGTCTAGAAAAAATATATTTCTCAATATACACTGTGTTCTTCGTTTAGGTCAAACCATTATAAAGCCGATCCTAAGGAGCCCAATCGATGTGTGCAGCCGACAAAATGGGTACTATTTTACATCGCACTGGCTACCACCAATCTCCATTGGGGCCAACAATAATAAAACAAACAGAGGAGCCAAGAATGTGTTAATACTACCTGGAACAGTAGCACAGGCAGAATATTCTTTCAGTGGAGGTTCAGCCGTACTCATGTGCGCTCGTGCATGATTTTGTATGTGTATATTGCACATGCACAATTTTAGATTATGGGGGTGGGAGGCGTGAATGGGTTGTGATCTCCCCTGGCTTTGCCACAGTGACACGAGGAAATGTGGACGCAACTGTGCCAACAGGCAGCGTTTTCTCCTGACAGCTGCTATTCAAGATTTTCGCCTATCGGCGCTGTACTATTTCTAGGGAGTAATGATAAAATTGCTCGTTCCACAGTTACCTGTTCTTACTTAGAGCTATTATGACATCTAAATATGCAATAACAGCAGATGGAAGTCAACTTTTCTTGTTTCGCCGCATACGGATGAATTCACTGGTAGGGATCATTGCCAATCTGGTGCGGCCAAGCGGGATTGTGCAGAGCGAACAGGGACATTTCGTTAGCAGCTGCCAGAGTGGCACTGCCTACGAGGCCTATACTGCATCCATTATGGTAGCGACGCTCGTTTCCCGTGTCTTCGCAGCTTGGCGCTTCAACGCACAGTGCCAGCTCATCCTCCGGGACTTTTCTTCATGGCCCGGGTAGCGTGCCATGAGCCTTTTTTCAACAAACCTCTTGTGTTTACGTAGCTGGTGCGCATGCTCTCAGGTGACTCTTTTCGTACTCGCACACGATCTCCGCGCTTCCACGTTCAGCACACCCCTCGTGCCTCTCTTTTATTCATGACCATCTTGTTTCTACTGGATGTCACAACTCAAGCCAATTACATACCTCTGCATGAAGTTTCAGTGAAGATGCCTTTCAGAATAGTATGCCATATTGAAAAAAGCTCATCTGAGTGCTGCGGCTTGTCCTTTCTTCTATTTTGCGCTCGTAATCGTGCACTGTCTTAAAATATATTCAAGTACTGCCACCAACTAGCCCAGCTTTCAGTCCTTCTAAAATACGTTCATGTGAATCTACTTCGTTGAAATTGAAGATAAAGATTAAAATGATTGAGCGGCCGCTGTAGTACTGAAAATATTTGCAAGAATATCTTTGTAATTATGTATGCTGTAAAATCTCGATTCAGGACACTCTTCCTTTACAGTACGTGAAAGATAACCGGACATAATTTGTACAAGGCACCCTTCTTCGGTCACGAATGAAATGCAAGGCAGCAGAGGAGGAGAGGTGCATGCTTCCAATGAAGTGTGTTTGTTGGAATTGTGCCTAGCATGAACTGAAAGAAGAAGAGGAGTAGTGGAGCAGAAACTTGACGGATTTGGACAGTTCTACAGATGCCATGTTGGGACGCTATTGAGCAGTGCACCAATACAGACGGCAAAAAAATATTTAAAAATTGTTTGTTCTTTATGTTGAAGACTCTAGAAGCTGGCCTTCTCTGATAATTGTATCTGTACCCAACGTCTGACAACTGTTTCTGTAAGAAACAAGCTATTCAGCCAACAACATTGTGTATTCTAAAAACGAAGAAGAATAAAAAGAAAAAGGACCTCGCGCTCTTTGTTCATCGGCGTCTGACTGATGTGGTCACGTGTTCGAGGGCTCCCATCAAACATTGCGTGCGAGCCTCATGACGACCGGGTGCGATCATAGCTACATGATCGTGATACAAGGAAATGGCTTCGAGAAAAAGCTTGTGAGAGGAATGTTACAGTTATGTTTGCATATGCCATGATTGCAGTTTACTGTGTGCGCCACTTGCGAATCTTCCAAAAAGATGTCAGTCACAGCTGTGGCACCATTTTTATCTGCACCTGGTACTCCTCCAAGGCTATATAAATGATGACCGAAGCTTTTCTAGGTGTACCTTGTGTCGGTCCGAGGATGCACAGGTCAGCAGAGCCAAAGGCAACTCCTCTCCTGAAATCACTCGGAGGGGAGAGACAGCATCTGTACCTCAACAACGAAGTCAAACAAACAACAGTAGTCAGCTTCACTAAAGACGCCCCACAACCTCAAGTTTCTACTGAACCAGTTTAGACCTCTGTGCATCGCATGGAGACTCAGATGAGTACACCGAGTTACTGAAGGGCTTAGACTTGCTTTTCATGGATACAACGAATTTAATCATTGAGCAAGAGGCTTCAACTGCAGGGTGATCCTTTAACCAAGTATGTGATTCATCTGATAACACTAGCTATTGATTTTGAAGTTGCTTCAACTTTCCATGAACACATCTGTGATCAACTCGTTGAAGGAGTCTCCAACACAGCGTTGCGTGAGCACTTCTTGAATGCCGGCCGAAGACTTACGTTGGCCAAGGCTGAAGAAATCGGCAAAGCTATGGAAGCAACACAACAAGCTAACACAGTTTATGATGGAGCACCAGTCCAATGCATTGACCAATCCGCAATGTGAAATTGAACGCTAGATCAGCAGTGCTTTCTTCAAGCAACTTCCAAGTTTTGTGTGCCCGTTCAGAACATATCGTACTGAATTCACCACATATTCTTGGCGTACGATTGCCACAATGCATAAGGAGCCTGTAGTCCAAAGAACATATAAAAGAAATATGCTTCCTCTTATTGTAGATACTGGTGCCGCTGTAGTCTTCTTAAATAACCCAGATCATCAAAATTACTTTGCAAGATTTTCCCACATCCTTTTGGTGCCGAGGACTTGAGAACACTGCCTTCATGTCCCGGGAACTGTTGCTTCAGATGTGGGACGTCTTACTACTGCCAGACGATCCCGAAGTGTGCCAAGAACAAGCGGGTGCCTCGTCGAGCCCAGACTATGACGATTGTCAATCAGATGAACAATGAACAAGCTAATCCAGTCTACACAGTTTGACCTCTGGACGTTTCACGTCCTTCACAGCTGGTTAAAGAGTTAGCCACATGGAACGCCAAGCTGAAAGCCTTCCTGACAGACGGGCAAGTGGCACGAGGCTCCGATTTCGCCATGAAATATGACTAAGCTGCTACCAGAGCTTCCACCTTGCTTGAGCATTACATGGACAGACTCAAGGCTTCCGCACTCTCTTCAATGGCGCATCCATCTACAGCCACTGATGGGTACCTGAAACGACCTGCGGACATCAAACGCCTGAGTTAGGCCACGCAAGGTAACCTGGGTCACATGGAGTCATGCCTGCAAGCAGCAGCGACTGTAGTCGACGACTACGCAACCTACTGCGGACTCCACTGTGCCCCGGCTAAGTCAGAATTTGTGCACGTACGTCCCTCCCCTCAGGACACAACTCAGCTCCATATCAGTCTTCCCTCGGGACCGATCCGTGAGGCCAAGGAGATTGGCGTCCTTGGCCTCTTCATACACCACCAACGCAAGGCCCACACCACAATAGCCAAACTTCGCACGGTGGAAGACCAGGTGGGACGTATGGTCCGCCGGGTCTCCAACAAGTGGGGCGAATTACGAAGCAGGGATGCAATGCGGCTTGCCCATGCTTTCGGGACGAGTAGAATACTCTACTTGACTCCCTACTTGCACCTGCGCAAACACGAGGATGATCAACTCGAGGTCATCCTCCGTAAAGTTATTAAGCGGGCTCTCGACCTCCATATCACCACGTCCAACCAGAGACTTCTGGCCCTAGGCGTGGTGAATACCTACCGAGAACTTCGAGAAGCACACCTCGTTAACCAATACACGTGCCTTGCACAGACCCACTCCGGTTGCCGCCTTTTGGACCGAATACACATCAAACACGATTACTATATTGAGGAAAGGGTGAGAGTGCCAGAACCTTGAAGACGCGCCCTCCAGGTCCAACCCCTTCCCCGCAAGATGTCCAAAGAAAACCACAGTGGTCGCCACCAGGCGCGCGCGGAAGCGTTGCAGCGACACTTTGGTCAAGAGGAACACGTGTGCTACGTGGACGTTGCCGGCCCGCACCATGGGGGGTGGTATACGGCCGCAGTCATACACAACGCAAACACCGTAAATGGGCTCACTTTCAAAGCCTACAGCGCAACACACGCGGAGGAGATTGCCATCGCTCTGGCTCTCACCTATCCCTCTTCTAAACATATCATCACCAACTCACGAAGGGCCTGTCGGAACTATCAGCTAGGGTGGGCTTCTCCGCTTGCTCAGCGCATACTGGAACCTAGCTGCCGACACGTTAATCCAACTCCGCGAAATCTGGTTTGGGCACCCGGTCACCAAGGACTCAGGGGTAACGAACAGGTCGATAAGGCCGCCAGCACACTCTCTTCCCAGGCTACCTCCCTGTCTTTGGAAGCCTACTCTCAATCAGACAATTCGGCCCTTTCGTTCAAAGATATTACCAATTACTACAAGGAGGAACACCGGCGCTATCCAGACCCTTGTAAAGGACTGCATCGTGCTGACGAGCGCCTCCTTTTAAAATTGTTTACCAATATTGTACTGTGCCCGGCGGTGCTAAAACATTTAAATTCATCCTTTGATGGCACGTGCCAGCTCTGTGGTGAGGTGGCTGATACCTTCCACATCGTCTGGGCGTGCCAATCTAATCCATCTATCCCCCTCAACCCCAATCCCACGAGAGAGGACTGGGAGGCGGCCGTGCTCGGCTGTCAAGACCTCAAGGCTCAAGAGACTCTGGTTCAACGGGCGCGGGTGGCGTTGCCTTCCAATGGAGCTCTGGAATAGGGGTTCCACCTAGTGCTGTGAGGGTAGGAGGCCAATAAGACCCCAACCCAATCATCTCTCTGTAACCGTTTAATGGTTAATAAATGTTTCACAACCACCTATTATGTATGTGATGCTTAGAACAACAAGAGTCAAAGAAAATTCCTACGAGAAGATGTTTGCAGGAAGCTACAGCTAACTCCTATTCAGGAGAGGGATTCGGTCACAAGCGCGTTTGGTGATCAGCGAACTCAACTTACTCAACGTACGAAGGTTGTCAGCGTTACACTTCAGAGTCAACATGACAACACTTTAGTGCAGATAGAAGCTCTTGTATTTCTCTACATCGGTGGTGACATAATTGATTCTTCAGACTAATAAACTTTACAGTCATGCAGAAGGTTAACCATTCGCCGATGCCGTTGTTTTCCAAAGCATCATCTGCGAAGCTGGAGTAGGTGTTCTGAATGGATAGAATCAATTGTGGAAAGTATTCTAAATATCAGTTGAGTGTTGGATGACAGAACGTTAGTCGTTCTTAACACGAAAATGGGGTGCATTCTACAACGTCCACCATCCGTTCAGAAGCGAGGTGCACAGTATGCAAGCAGTCATACCTGATTCCTGCGAACAGATGTCTACGATGAGTAGATTTCTCATACTCATCACACAAGTTTCGAGCTTCATACCAGTGGTATTGCAGAAATGCCATTTGCGAAGAAAAATATCGACATAAGAGGGTTTAACAAAGCCATCGATGTCCGAAATAGTCGCAAAGAAGTTGTGCTACAAAGGACATCAGCGAAGAATCATGCGAAAAATCACAGCAGTGTTCGCATTTCTTTAAAGAAAGAAACAAATAAACCTTGTGTAAAAAGTATGAGGTCACACAAGAAAAACGATGATGCGGAGATCAGCACTCATGAAATGTCAGAAGTAATCTGCAAAACAGGTAGGACAAAACACCAGTTGTGCTAGACGCATCTTCTAACGGGGAAGAGGGTGCCCTTCAATGTCCAACTTATAGAGGCGGTTAAAGCAAAGTTGATTGATTTGTGGGGTTTAACGTCCCAAAACCACCATTTGATTATGAGAGACGCCGTAGTGGAGGGCTCCGGAAATTTTGACCACCTGGGGTTCTTTAACGTGCACCCAAATCTGAGTACACGGGCCTACAACATTTCCGCCTCCATCGGAAATGCAGCCGCCGCAGCCGGGAATCGAACCCGCGACCTGCGGGTCAGCAGGTTAAAGCAAAGTCACCCTTGAAGTCAGCTCTCCCTTCGTCAAGGTGAAACTTGAGAAGACGGCAATTGGCCTGAATGTATGCTGCAATATCAGCATTATGAACCCCTCAATTCGAGTGACACGCATCAACACCGTTGTCATGGTGGCCTTCAAGGCACTCTCGTTGAGCTATCTGAAGGATTTTGGTACCTAAGATGACACCAACGTGTTAAACAAGTGCACAGTAATTGTGATGCCTGGGTGCGATTATCACTCGATGCCCCCTTAACAGCTACAATGCCATTCCAAAAGACAGTGAGTCCCGATCGAAGCTGCTTTAAGTCAACAAGATCGACAGTATTATGCCTGTTGCTGCTAGTAGAGACTATCGTGAAAGCGTATATTATCGTTAAACATGTGCCAGATAGAGCAGTACTCATATGTGAAGGGCCTTGAGGCTAACACATTTCGGAAGACTTTCTGTTCTTTTACTACACAGAGTTTCATTTTACAATAAGGAAGACACGCTAAAGACAGATAGTCGTACGCAGTCGAGACTTTAGAGACATATTAATTTAGGACTTTTCTACACTCGTGCAAATAACCTGAAAATTGTAGCTGAGCATTATTCGTTGATGGGAATATTTGTGGAAGGATGATACAGTCTGTAAAAGGGTGCCTATGTACAATATTAAAGAAAATTTTGTGAAATTTTAAGGGTGGGACATGTAGAAAATCGTGCGCCTTTTGGACTCAACAGATTAAGAAGGTAAATGGGACAGAAGTTTGTTCTTGCACTGTTCAATAAACACCATCCCATGGAGGGCACTGCGCCGAGTGCCAATAAATGTTGCAGAGAGATTTTCTCTCAAAGGCATAACACTTTCAAAGATCAAAGCCTGTCACAAAAAGACGATGAGACAGGCATTTTCAGGGAACGAGGACGGTGGCTTGTTGCTCATAGGTATAGCTCGCATTGACAGATCTATGGAACTGTGCTAGCGGTGACTCAGGGAAGAAGGGTGGGGCAAAATAACTTTCTTGTTTTGAGCACAGAAACAGTGTACGGTAGAAACAGCCGAGGACTCGACACGACAGCTATCATTTATGGAACGCTACCCAGCCTGGTGTATTCCTTGAAGAAGTAGCTAGAGAGTGTTATTATTTTTATTGCATGGCGTAACAAATGACTATTCCAGGAGATATGTTAATTTCACTCAACAGCCCCAGCTCACATAAAATATATGCAGAATCAAACTATAGATGTCTGCCATTTTTCCATTTTAAAGGGGTACTTATAAGCACGTGGGTCCTGCAAGAAAGACGAAGGCGACAGTGCATACGGGCATCTGCACACTTTTAATGCAGACCTCAACAACGAGAAAGATAAGGAACTCTCTGGCGCGCGGTAAATAAAAAGACCGACCCGCTGCTGCTTTCTCAGCTTCTTAAAATACCACCTCTGTCTTCACGTCGCGACACTAGTGGAGGTGCTGGGGCCTCCAACCAGATGCAGGAAAGCGTTGTTCGGGACCGTAAACCCAGTCAAGAGCCTCAACATCTTGTTACGACTCCAGTACACGGATTCAGCCGGGCCCTACTAGGCCCAAGTCAAGAACTCTTGACTGCATCTCTTCTTATCAACATGG